>NC_080430.1:9207105-12162105 GCF_028018845.1 Melospiza georgiana
AATTCTTGGTTTTGTTGGATGGCAGGAAACACAGACCCCACTGAAATCAGTTAATATATTTTTAAGAAAAGATAAATATTAGCTGTGACTAGATACTTAAGTGTCAAAAGGAAAATGGAGTGGCCTCCATAAGAAAACTGGAAAGACAAGAGTGGCTAAAACCCCTCAGCTGTAGATACCTGAAGTGAATGAAGAACAGAAAGTGTTTTCCAGCCAAGATGGATGAGTTAAACACAGGACCCCATCACCCAACTCCTTGGAAGCTGAATGCATTAGTTTGGTCACCCAAACTCACAAGTGAAGTGATCTGGCTACTTCTGCAGTTTGGGCAATGCACAGCAATGCTGCAGCAGCATCAGCTCAGCCCAGGTGACAGCAGACAACATTTACACACCACCCGGGCCAGCCCTACAGGTGTTTTCTAACACTTTTCTACTGGTGGCTGTAACCCACCAGTACCTTCTGCTGTGGAATAAAGTCTCTGTTTATCCACATTATTCTCTCTGAATTAAAATATTCCTTCACACAGTAGTTCCTAAGTTGTTTTTTGTTTGTTTTGCTGTCCTCTGTTTTTTCTCAAGTGAGCCCAAAAATCCCAACTTGAAAGCAGCATTTCAGTTGAGTTTTCCCTAATCCCACCAAAGAAGAACCAAAATGGTAACTTCACTGCCTTCATGCCAGTTCCTCTCACTGCAACCAGGAATAACGTTTTCCTTCCAAACACAATTACCCCCTTGTGCCTTTACATTCCATGCCATGCTTCAGTGACTCATAGCCTTTTGCATCCATCTTTAATTCATTTTATTCTGCAGATTTCAAGATCACTTTCCAAGTCCCTTTGCTTTCTGACAATTGTCATCCAAAGGGAGCAGAATTCCCTCAAGTGTAGTATCATTAAAAACAAAAGTGTAATCATGTGGATGATAACGATTAATGGAAAAGTGCTACAACTGGTCCCCAGACAGTCATTCCAGTTTAATCAATTGGATATTTATGTTTTGAAATTAATTTTGATGTGTCTCCCATTATAGTAATTTTTCACTGTATTTCTTTAGGTCACATATTATTACAATCATTATCATCTTATTGTTGAAAAATGGCCTTGCAAAGTTCCCTGCTTCAATGAAATACTCAGCACTCTCAACCTGAATATATTCAACTGAGTTAAATATTTTAAGACATTTTTTAACATATCACTTTTAATATTGACCATATTTGAACCTTTCTTGGGATGTCTGTAACCTTTAAAGTTCACAAATCAAGCTTGCATTCTCAGGGTCATCTGTTTTTTAACCACCCTCCCCATTAACAATAAACCTGTCCTTTTCCTTATTATTTTATTTCTAGTGCATTTCTTGAACTTTCTTTCCTCTTAACATCAACAGAATCATCTTCCAAAAAATAAAACCTTGATTGAATCATTTAATTTAAAAAAGAAAAAAAGTAGTTTTCTTTATTTCAGCACACATGGCTTTTAAGGAGTCCTTCTTCCCCTGCATACCTGGCCTGTGCCAAAATGTGCAGTTGTATTTAACCTTCACATAAGCACACACATGCCAGCCCCCAATTCTCCCCAATCTGTAATTTCAGTTTTATCAGAAACAAGTGCTGAAAATTAAGTGTACGCTGCAATTACTCTGTATTTAATAGTGTTTTCCTACCTTTTTTAAGCCAGCAAATCCTTCTGATTCCAGGAAAAAAAACGCAAAGGGCATCAACACAAATAAACATAGATTTGAAAAAAGAGAGGCAAGATTCCACAAACCTGCAACAGACAAGAAGTTTACATTATAAGTTTCACAGTTAAATATATCACATTTTCCTCCCTTACATATAATAATGTAATACATGTACAAGTGCCAGGGGTTATGAATATAGATATTTACAGGTCACTGCTGAAAAATATCCATTTCTCTGCATAATGATCTTCCAACAAAACCTGGACACAACTTACCTTTCAATAACAATGTCTGAAGCCTTGGGAGATAAGCTGCAAGCTCAGGTGTACCACTTCAACAGACTCACTGGAAGATCTTTAGAGAACCACTAAAAGTTCTCCAAATTTCTGCAAAAGTTCTCAGGTCAAAAGCACTTTACTGCTCTCAGTGAACCTCAGAAAATCCACCTCTGTATACTCCCTTTCTCCCACATTTTTCCAAGCAAACCATGGATTTCAGCATGAGCAATACACAAATGCCATCATCACCTCCAAATCAGAAGAAGACATCATGGTAACAGCAGCTTTCCACAATGGTATGACTGACTCAGTAGGCAAAAGAAGAGCAGCTGATCTTTTTATCTCAATTTGATAAGGCTTTCAACATCACCTCCCATGAACCCCCTCATAGCTTAATGAATGAGGTATGGGCAAGGTAAGTGGACTCTGAGGTGGAGTGAACAGTGGCTGAGCTTCTGGGCTCCCAGGGCTGTGTCAGAGTGGAATGGACACCCTAGGGAGCTGCTGGTGGGTTAAACACCTTCATCAGGGACCTAGGTGATGGCACATCCCCAGCAAACCTGCTCCAGAGACAAAATGGGGAACAGCAGTGTCCTGCAGCTCTGATGAACCTCAACAAGTGGGACAAATGGACAGGGACCAGAGAAGAGAGGAGTTAGGGAGATTTTATCCATGTACATCAATATCTGATGAGGGAGGAAGAAAGGAAAGCAGAGTCAGATCTTCACAGTGGTATCCACTGAACTGAGGAGAGGCAATGAGCATGAATTGAAAAACTGGCAAATCTACTTACTCAGAAAAGAAAAAACCAAACAAACTAAAAATCCCAAATATTTTCCACTGCCACTGTACTTAAGCAATGTAACAGACTGCCCACAGGTTTTGTAATCTCCATCCTTCAACATACTCAAAGCTAAAAGTGGAGTGCCTTGAGCAGCTTTTCTGACTGACCCTGCCTGGAGCAGGTTATTTCCAGAGGTCTTTCCAGCCTCAACCATTCTGTGATCTGTGTGAAAAATCAACAACTGACTACAGCAAGGACACCTGTAAGACACATGGGACATCTGCAGGAAGAGAAAGGGTTTAGAAAACAAGCTGAAGTGATAACTAATCTCTGTTAGGGTATCTGCTCCATTAAGATTTTCTAAGCTGAACACTTTCTGAACAGCCAGTTTCTGGTGCCTAAACATGAATCTATCCTCAATCATCCTATCAGAAGTTGAGCAGGATGCAGAGTTTATTCTTTATAAAAGCAGAAGTTTATCTGTAATTTGGTAGCTAACAGGTCTAACTACTGTCACGTGTTCTGCATCCTAAATTATAAAAAAAAAGTCTGTAGAGAAAAACAGGTTTCCTTCCCCAAACCACACACACTTCCATAATTCTGCAGGGCTGCATTGTATAACCTGAACATCACTCAAAAAAGAATATTCCCTCATGATAAAAAAATTTTAACTAACAGCCTTGTTTGTTTACTTCTTCCCATGTACAGGCTTGTTCCTTCTCCTCTTTGAAACTAGCCATTTTGTAAAGAATAGGGAAGGGAAAAGGCATTTACTGGATGTCCAGGGTATTCATTATCAAGAGAAATGTCTTCATTAGATCCAAGTGTAAAAAACTTAGCAGTGATTTTTGCCTATACCCTCTCAAAAAAAATGCTTCTACCATATACTTCCTTTTTACTTAAATTACAGCATTTAAATTTGAAGAAGAAATAAAAGGTGGAGGGGAACAGGGGGCCAAGTGAACTTCACCAATTGACAGCAGCGGGACACCAGCAACCAAACTCAGCCAAACAGGCTACAGAAAACAAAACAAGAAAATTCCAAAAGATGCGTGAAATATAACACTCATTTGCTAAAGAAAACAGAGTGCCTAAAGGTGGCTAAACTCCAGTTAACAAAGAGGGGGATTTTTCCTTTTCAATTTGCTTTGCCAGGAAGCTCCTGTTACCATTCGAGAAACATTCAGGCATGGCAACATCAGCAGGAATGTCATTAACAGCCCTTACAAGGGGACATTAACTCCAGCAGTCTGCACTTTTTTTTTCTTTCCCCCCTAAAAAAGACACCAGAGGAAGAGCAGAAATACAACTTGATGTGGGTAGGAGTCTTATTTCAGCAGTTTTCTCTCACTGAAGATAGAGTGCATTCTGTTACCTAATGCAAAGCTGAATACCTGCTTGTCCTAATTTCAGCCGCTCTATTACATGAGTATCTTACAACAGAAAACAGTGATTAAGAACTGCAGAGAACATTAAGCATTTGACAGGAGGGGAGACTGGTGCACATCCAGGGTAATTTTTAAAAAGTTAAAATCCAGAAATTTACACATTAGTAGTATATAGGAAATACATTTTACAGAATATTAAACTACAGAGCCACAATATGCACATAAAGTTAGGAAAGAAGAGCAGTGGTGTTCTGCTGCTGACAGACATGTGCACCTTCCTCAAAGCAAGGATCTTCTCTATTTCTTATTGAATTTGATAGCTCAGAAATCAAATTAAACACAGAAAAATAATTATTTTCTACTATACAGACTGCATCATAAAATTGCATAAGACACTTGACATCAACATATACAAAAGCTTTAAGCAGTCAATTAGAATTTTTTTTCCTTTGCATTTGTAGTGACCTAAAACTGTTCCCCACAAAGAAGTTCATAAAACATAAAAATTAACAGTTTCTCCATCTTTGGCAAACAGATTAGACCCTAAGCAACTTTCCATTTTTCTTATTCATGGCAGTTTCATTACGTTTTACCCCCACCTGGTGGCTGTACCCAAAAGCAGCACAAGGGAACACCGCTGTCAGAACCAGTCCTGGATTAGTTCAGCATGTATTAATTAGCTGAGTGTGTTTATACTGGATCCAGGTTTGGCCTTTCTGCCTAGCTTCAAAAGTTTCAGGCATGTATTTTCTGCTGGTTTATTTGCCAGATGGAATGTAACAATCCACAGGATTAAACTCTCAGTGTCAGCTCCAAGTACATCAGACGATAGGCGTAAATCGTGAATCTAGAAAAATAAAATGTTTTAAAGGAACACAAGTGCTCCGATTTGAGAAGGTTTTCACGGCGGTACACAAACCACAGGTGAAGGCTGTGCAGCAGAGTCTGAGGGGGCTGTGCGCGTTTCTGTGCTCAGGGGCCGCTGCCGGGTCCCTCAGAGCCGCGCACGTTTCCCACCGGAGCCCCGAGCGCGGCGATCCCGGCGACGGCCACGAGGGGGGGCCCGAGCCCGGCAAACGGCCCCGAGCCGAGCCCGCGCAAAGCCCATTGAGCGCCATCGCAACGCACACCTGGAAACGCCGAAATCCTCAACTTCCCTCCCTGTTAGCCACCGCTAACAAAATCCTCACCTTCCCTCCCTGTCAGCCACCGCTAACAAAATCCTCAACTTCTCTCCCTGTTAGCCACCGCTAACAAAACCCTCAACTTCCCTCCCTGTTAGCCACCGCTAACAAAATCCTCAACTTCCCTCCCAGTCAGCCACTGCTAACAAAATCCTCAACTTCCCTCCCTGTCAGCCACTGCTAACAAAATCCTCAACTTCCCTCCCTGTCAGCCACCGCTAACAAAATCCTCGACTTCCCTCCCTGTTAGCCACCGCTAACAAGTGGCAGAATTTCTAGTTGGTAGAACTTCTATTTTACCAAATAGAAATTACACGTGTGTCCATGAAGCGTTATTTTCAAACATCAGCACACTAAAAGATGGTCACTGGCAAATTCATGGGCTTTCCTATTCCAGATACCTCACTAACCCAAATTTTCTGTAGCAACAAGTGACAGTAGCAATTTCTGAAATGGTTATTATATAATTTTCAGTCTCTGATGCATTTTATTGCCCTTTTCCCAGAGATGATTCAGATACAGAAGGATTATCTTCCAATAGTTTTTTTTCTCATGTTTAGGAATAAAGAATATAAATGTCTGAGCAGCTAAATCCATGCAAAAAAATCTATTTAGTTTTTCCTCCCATGTAGGAGACATACCAAATTAGCAATTCTCCATGCCATGTCACAAAACACATCATAAAATAACTCAACTAGAAAAAGCCTGGGAAGTCACCTAGCCTGACCTGCCCTTAAAAAGCCAAACTGCAGCTGCCATCAGGCTGCTCAGGGCTTTGGCCACCTGACTTTTGGAAAACTTACAGGATCTTCCAGTGCTTTTTTCACTGTTCAACCATCCCTGCTGTGAAGAATTATTCCATTATGTCCTACAATCACTTCTCACCTCTCATTTCACAAAAAAACCAAACAAAACAAAAATCCAAACTAAAAAAGAAAAGATCCTTGCAAGTCAGGGATCTGGAAATTCATTAATTTGTTATGTGTGAAAATTATTAGACATTTTGCAAAAAGCATGCACTTTTCAGAGAAAAATTCTCCAAAGCCAAATTGCTGTCTCTTTACACAACTAAAGAGAACTCCACAAGTTAACTGTGAATTATTTGTACCAGTTTAAATATTTTCATACAGTGAACATACTTTCTGCAGAAATACCTAGAAAAGAATGTCCTGTTTTCCCCAGTTATTTTTTTGCACATCTTTATCACAATACGTATATTACACAATTTTCCTTGTTTGCACATAAATCACCAACAGCTGAAGTTATCTCCTCTGAGCTGCCCACAGCTAGCAAGTTTCTTAAAACATGTTTTTATTTTGAGAGTAAATGTATAGATATCACCATAAAGAGAAAGGCATAATCTTGCATTAACATAAAGAAGTGTGAACAGCATGTTTAAAGTTAGCTTCTAGTAGCTCTTATTTACATTAATATTCAAAGCAGTGAATTTAGTTTAATTCCATCAAGCCTGCATAATTCTTTAAAAAAGAACAGAACAGTTAATACAGACTTTTGTGATATATCACACAGCAGCAAAACCAACTAGCCAACAGCACATTAACAATTAGCATATTAAATGAAAATGAGTTATCAGTTTTAAAATAAGAACATATCTGTGCACATATAATGAAGACATTTTAATTGAATTATGCTGAGTACTAACCATGAATTAGTGAGCCATTTAACCACTGAATATAGTAGTTTTGTGGAAAAGAAAGCAGGATCTCATTGCTGATTATTGAGAAAGGTAGAAGCAGGACTGCACCAGCTGAAACTGCTAGAGTGAAGGTGCTCAAGAACAGCCTGAAATTTAAAGAAATGTACCACTGTTACCACCAACAAGCTCTGAACAGCAGGAAAAAAGTAATTAAACTACCTGGTAATCAGTGTCTAAAGGCAATACATTCTTATATTGTAAATGGGCAGGAGAAACTGGGATTTCCAAAACATTTGACTTTCAAAAAGAAAATTTAAAATAGTTTACAGAATGCAATATAAATAACTTGTTTTTACCAACTACCCTAATTACTCTCTTAGCACATGCATACACTCAATTCCATTGTAATACAAAGGTTAAACTACTGGAGTTCGTTAAATATCTTTTCACAAGTCTCCTCTGTCAGTTTTAATTTCCCACATAGACACATACACAAAAAAATATTCAGTTTCTACATTCTTAGCACAATTTTTAAAAGCAGAGCAACGCTGTAACAACTAAAGAGTGAGTACTATTACACATAAATATTTGAACGCCAAACTAAAAAAAGTTGTATTTTTTTCACAAAGGAGTTATTCAATTTCTCATCTCACAGATGTAAAGTCAATATACAGAAATTGTCAGAAATGTTGCAAATATTTAAGCTTATTCTTTTTAGGTCCCAAATACAGCTTACACCAAATGCCATCTTGTGGCATTAAAAAGAACTGTGTCCTCAAAATAAATAAGATCAACAAAACTTTCTTACAGAAATAATCTAATGACATAATAAAACTATAAATAATTCTCCATGCAAAACTGCATAACAAAATAAATAGAAAATTCCTACAACAATAGCATCAGTAAGCTTACTTTTCCTTAATAGTCTACAAATCCATTTTTCATTCATACAGTACCTAGAAAGTATGAGTAAGTAATTTTAACTTTAATAATATTCTTATGTTATTGTTTTTGTTGGCTTCTGAGATTTTTTCTTTTATTCAAGGATGTTTAAGTATTGTAAGCCAGAACTGGGAAACCTAACAAACTTCAGCAAAGTGCTCCAGCCCTTTGCCTTTGTTTTCCCATCCCTCCATACCTCAAGTCCTGACAATTGTGCCACATGAAGAAAAATCTATTTACATATGTTTGATAGTTATTGCTTTTAGGAAAACAACATGCACATTTCAAGAAGCTTAGACTGAAAGAAAAAAGAACATTTTCTATTTACAACAACACTTTTCTCCAAGCTCTCCAAGCCCATCCTTCCAAGGGGATGCCAGCAGCACCAGGGAAGCCAAGAACACTGGAACAGAGAAGGAGCCAATTCACACAGCTCAGCCAACTGAGAGGGCAGCAACAGCCAGGGCAGCTCTGCACAGCCTGAGGCATTCTCAAATAGGAGATATTCATATCTAACTTCACACAGCAAGAGGATAAGGAGAGAGCTGCTGGCAGACCAGTAGGGCTGGGAAGTGCTGGTCTGCCACTTGTAACCTTTCTGCAGCTTTTTTACACTGATCAAAGATACCTTCTCCAGAGAGAGCTAACTTGCTTCACACCATCCACTGCCTCCCTTCCATCTGTGGCCACTTACAGCACCTCCCATCCAAACACCCACGTTTGGAGACCTAAATGCAGGCCTGGCACTCAATTCCATCTCTTGCACCAGGTCCTCATGCAATGTTCTGGCCAACTTCATACCTGCCAGCAGAACTACAGGTGAAAAAAGGCCTAGACCAAACTTTCACAACACTTTTCGTAACTCAAGGTGCCACCATGCCAAATCTTTTTCCCTGAACCTCTAGCAATCTATTTAAGATATTTCAAAGAGATTCTTATTTATTTGGAGACACAGAAGATTCCTATCATAACACATTCAGGAAAAGCAGTTGTGCCAAGAAGAGCTGTACATACGATATTCTGTTCACGATGGCATCTTCATCCTCTTGCTCATCTGAAAATTAAATGATATCAGGTTATATTCAATACTCATTTGTCTTTTTTAAGGTTAAAATGTATTTAGATAGGAACAATTTTAATTTACAATTCAAATTCAGATGTACTGATACAATTCATGAGCATCAGTATTTTAAGAAGGTTCCTTCCTAAAATGAATACTCTCACCCTGTCTTTTCACTAGTCAGACTCTTTTCAATCAATGTAACAAAGTTATTTCACTTTACTTAAATATGCAGTTTAGAACTTCTTTGACTTTGAGACCTCTTCCAGAGGGCTCTATGACAAACATGCTTTCAGACTGCTCCAGCCACAGCCTCTGCTAGAAACTGTCCCTTTGGGCACCTCTGGAACCACAGAGAGCAGGCAAGCTGCAGGGAAGTCCAAGAGTCCGTATGAGTTCGCATACTGCTAGAAATCATGTGCAGTATAAGTGTCTTTTAAAAACAAGAAAGCATACCCAGAACAACAGTGATGACTACTCAGTTGCTTCCCTTTACTTACCCCTCTTCCCAGCTCCTGGGATTTGGGGGTGGGGAGGAAGGAGAGGTGGTCATATTCTTGTTATTTGTTTTGAATTCAAGATACCAAGACTTCCTTCTGATACTTCACATTTTAGACCATTTTTATTCACTTACTCCTCACTTAATACTTCTCTAAAACCATCTTTTTCAAACAATATCAATATTTAACTCAGATGAATCACTAACACATCATTTATTCCTTACATCCTTCTCTAAGCACATCAGTAAGCAAATGTCAGCATTTCTAAATTTCAAATAATGCAGGCATTTTGAAATAAAAATTTCTGAATTTGAAATAATTTTACACTCAGCATTCTAAAGTTCTTCCTATTTTCCTTAGGAGATAGAACACTTTGACTTTATTCTTAAATTTTAATACAAAGTTAAGTTCTTAAAGAGTTATGCACACAGTTGAAATGAACACATAGCAAATAACCTCATGCTATTTTGAAATTCTTCTGTGAAAGAAGCTGGAGGTGTTGGTTTTTTGATGGATATCTCATGGTGTTTTGAAAGACTAAGTAAAGGTCTCTTATGAATCATTTTGGCTAAAAAGCTTCTTGGAAAAGCAGCAAACAATTTGTCCTGAAGAGCTGCAGCTGAGTTAACTCTTCAAACATTTCTCATCAGGAAGATCACAGCAGGCTACAAAGTGTGCCTAAGTACCTGCTCACAGAGCTTTCATAAAGTCAGGGCAGCTGCAGAGCAGTTCCTCTTACAGCTGAGGAGATAACTGCCAACAAAAGGTTATAAAAGTGTCTTTGCATCCAACAGTGTTTGCCAAACCAGTTTCCCCTTCCTGTTCTTTCCATCTCCAAATGGCAGCAGCTTTGTAATGTCCAAAATACATATCAGGATCAGAAGATAGTACCTGTCTTCCTGTGTTTTGAGAGATGTACCTGTTTTCCAAGGAATTAAATTCCATTAAAAGTTTACTTTTTAAAACATGAATCCATCCATGACAGTAGCTCTGTCATAACACAGGTCACTCAATAAACAGTTTCCAACAAAGTTCAAAGCACCAAGATCACCATACACAAAAATGTTTCTAAGGCCTGACTATTATCAAGCAGCAAGGTCCCAGATAAGCTGTCAAAATTCAAAGATTCTGTGATTTCACACTGATTTTTCTGCTATTTGTCTTTAGAAAAAATATCAAAGAAAATTACAGGGCTTCCTATAGACTAGCTTTAGAATGGAAACTAGACAGTGCTCCCAAAGGGAAAAAAAACAGAGTATTAGCTAAAGGTATTTTCTGAACTTCAGAAAAGTATTTGACTACTTCTGTAGTCAAACAGGTTAAGACAGCTGAAATAATAACTGTACCTGATGAGAGCAGGACTTTTTGAAGAAAGAATGCTACTTCCTTTCTGTAGCACTGGCAACTTTTCCCAGCAAAAGCTCAGAACCTGATTTTGCTGCTAAAACACAGCTGAAGATACTTATCTGGAAAAGCTGATGTGAAAGGAGAACAACAGGATCTCAAGGTAAGGGAGACAGAAGTACCTACTTTGACATGAACCCCTTTCTTCCATCTCAAAACAATTAACACACAGGCTGCCATACACAACCAGGTCAATCAGGCTGCCATAGACCAGCACCTAACAAACAGTTCTGGTTTTCCACTCTCCTTGGGGAGATGGACAGGAAAAGAATTTCTATTTCTGTGAAAAACAATTTTTTTTTCCTGTCATATTAAAAATTCTATGCTTACCTGCTTTCCTTTTGTATCTTGTGATTATAAAGTAAGAAACTATGTAGAGAACAGCAAACAGGAGAAAACAGATCTGGGAAAATAAAATTGCATTTATTAGGTCATGAACAAATGCCTGGATTGCAATAAGCAGTAAATCTAATTTAAACAATTCAAAATGGAATTCAGATCAATATCAGCATATTTTATGTAAATTTCAAGACTGTTATATCTTATTAACAGAAAGTTAAACCCACTAAAACAGCTTGATTAGAGCAACAGGTATTGCATCAATTATATGGTCAGCAAGTTTTACTCTAAAATTAAGAGAAAAGACTTATTCACAGTGTGATTTTTTTTTTGTTTGAGGGAAGGTGAGTGGAGTGGGATGGACTGATTTTTGAATTTTGAATCCACTTGATTTGTAAAAGTTATCAGGCTTTGTATCCCCTTCAAAAGTACCCTAAGGGTAGTTGTATTTTACATAATGGGCTCTTGAGGATCTATTTTGGGCTATGCTGTCAGCACATGTGGAAAGAAACAAACATGTTTACTATCTGCATCCTGTCTTGAATCAAACAAATTCCAGGTGACAACACACAGAGGAAACTCGTGCCTACAGTGGATGTCCAAGCATGAGCTCATCAAACATGAGGATTCCTTCACAGTCAGGAGCCAAGGGCACAACTTCCCTTCTCAAAGGTTGGTGGTTTATTTAGGTCAGATACATCTTCAGCCCACAATGCCTTGGACCAAGTTCTTTATAAGATTTGGCACTACATTAACAGTACAATAAGATAAGACCAAAATGCCTTAAAAAATGCTGGAAATAATAACTGTAATAATAACTATAGGAAGGGAATTGAACAGCAGGAAAGTTTTAGCCCTCCAGGTCTTTACAGGTTAAAAAAAAAAAAAAACCACAAAAACAAAAACAAACCCCACAGATTTTATTTGCTCCTGAATGAAGCATCAGTGGCTCAACACTGCTGCCTTAATCCTGGATGCCTATGCCTATTAAACACATGAGTCAGTCAGAAATGCAACAAGAAGCAAGCATGCCATTCTGTTTTGGGAATGTACTCCACTGGACAAGAGCTGACCTACTCCTTTAAGCTATCATTTGTAGATTTTTTGCCTTTAAGAATCACTGTCTTAAAAAAATCAAGAGCAGAAAGGCTACCCTAAGAGAAAGGGAAAAGTGAAAGTGAAGGTAGTGACCATAGCCCTAGATATAGATAAATCTGCATCTAAGTAACAATACTGCATCCAAACCAGCAAATCACAGTGGAAAATGATGTATTATTCATGAAAGACAGACTTTGTAAGAAATACTGAAATATAAACTGAAAGGGTTTCTGGTGTAGTCAGACATTTCAGATTTTAAAAACCAAGTATAGCCAAGTATCTGAGTATGGCATTTGGGTGACTTCCAGGTCCCTCCCTGGGACAACAGTGCTGTAAGTCTGGAAGTGGCAACCCAGCTCATTCTCTGTGCAGGAAACACAGCAGCAACACCCAAAATACAGGCACTGAAAATGAGATTTCATAACTAGATCTCTGAATTCCAATCTTTAATATGAATAGAGCTTACCGCTCCAACTTTTTTAAGGATGCCTCAAAGAAGAAATGGTTTTGATAAAGAATTCAGTTCTTTATATAAAGTCATTCTAAAGAATGTTATTAAGATTTAATAAAAAAGAAGTTGGTATATTTTTGAAACAAAACAAACTGAGAACAGCCTTGGTTTTTGAGTCCTCTGACACAGCTCGTCCTGTCAGTATTGGAAAATGCATTGCCAGTGCTGAAAGAGAATCCTTCTCCAAGCTTCAGTTCCTCTGAAAACTAGACCAAGGCTACAGCTAGAGACATCTAATTTTAGGCACCCACTTTTGAAAATCAGGTATCACATAAACAGGGTAAGGGAAATCTTTAAAAATCTGTCAGATGCAAATAACACGGTGTAACATGTGTAAAAGAAAAATAGTTTAAAAGTTAAGCTCATTTTTTGTTTAATTTTATTTCAAACAAGAATAAAAATTACTGCAGTCTTGTTTACATCTTCAAATAGAGCAGCTGACCTTTATTCTACCTGTGATAGCAAGGTTCCAAAATGTGGGTCTGTACTTACAAGGCACCACTGAGATAACTGAGGTATTTTGAGGGCAGAGCAGACAAAAGCTGTCCAGCAACACAAACTGTCAAATGCTGCATTTCTGGTCTTAGATAACAGCTACTCTGTACCCAGCAATAAGGGGTAACTCTACAGCCTGGTGTAATTCTCCCTTTACTTCTGTCAGATTTGAGAACAACTTTGTAAATGTCTGATTCAGTTTACTATTGAAAATTCACAAAATTTTAAAACTGTTGACAAGAAAATAAATTCTATTAAGTTAAAGCTTTATGATCTTAAAAAAGAGCTCAGATGAAAAGTCCTTCATACTGACCAAAACAAGTTAAACAGCAAACTCAGAAACATTACTGCAGTCTCAATTTACACTCAGTGAAACCTCTGATCCTGAACTGTTTCTAACCATGCATTCTGAACAGCTTTCTAAAGGAAGCAGCTCAAGTCAGCATCCCAACTATTTTTAGAGTAGAACTCAGTTAAGCTGGGGAAAAGGAATGTGTTGCCTATGATAGCTGAAGAATAAGCTCCACTGTCCTGTCATCACTGCAACCCTGGGCTCCTATTCCTCATCCTGCTGTTTGTTTCAGGATATTTTTGTATTAGGAAAAGAAACCATCCAGCCTTGTTCGTATTTGCTGTAGTTTCAGTTCATGTTTCTCAATTATGAGTGGCTGGGCTTGTATGCAGCACTCCAGGTAAGATTTTACAGCTGCAGGCAACAGCACTGAGTCGTCCTTGCTGCACTGAAAATGCTTCTCCACACTCACACTGATACCTCAGGTTTTAGCTTTTTGTTCTTTCTTTTTTCTGATTTTGTGCGGGTTTGCTGTGTGGGTCTGGGTTTCATATTAGGGGACAGTAAAGTGTGGGTCTGGGTTTCATTAGGGGACAGTAAGGTGTGGGTCTGGGTTTCATTAGGGGACAGTAAGGTGTGGGTCTGGGTTTCATTAGGGGACAGTAAGGAGTGGGTCTGGGTTTCATTAGGGGACAGTAAGGTGTGGGTCTGGGTTTCACACTAGGGGACAGTAAGGTGTGGGTCTGGGTTTCATATTAGGGGACAGTAAGGTGTGGGTCTGGGTTTCATTGGGGGACAGTAAGGTGTGGGTCTGGGTTTCATTGGGGGACAGTAAGGTGTGGGTCTGGGTTTCACATTAGAGGACAGTAAGGTGTGGGTCTGGGTTTCATATTAGGGGACAGTAAGGTGTGGGTCTGGGTTTCACACTAGGGGATGGCAAGATTCAGGTCTGGGTTTCACATTAGGGGATGGTGAGCTCTCTTCACAGAGCAGGCAGACACAACAATTCCTTCTCCAGCTGGGGACCCAAGGACAGCCAATCTGGATCTCAGGCCCAGGAGTATAAACAATGTGGACTGAGGAGAGAAAAACAAGAAGGATGGGACTGCATGGGCTGGGGTTGTAACTGGACAATTTGTCCAATATGCTAATGGACCAAAACTTATAAAAATGTGAGATCCTGTCACCAAGCCCTCTTCTGCTTCCAACTTGGAGCCATGCAGGCAGAGGCACAGCTGTGGCTCTGGTACTGCCAGGGTGTGGCCTTTGAAGGCTCTACAGTAAATATTCTCTTTACTCCCCTTAACTCTGTCTAGCCTCTGTTCCAGCTGCTTAAGGCATCAGCCTGAGAGCCACCCTGGTAACTCAGCATTAACCTCCTGCCACTGGATCCACCAGCATTGTCCTCCCCAACTGCTTACAGCAGAGTAACTCTCAAGTTTCAGCAGAAATTTGGTTTTAGGGTTCAAGTTCATCACCATATATTTTCTTTTTTTTTTTAAAACCACATCTTAATGTCACAATGCATACAATAATCTATCAATTCCATTTCTAATCTCTTAATAAAAAGCACAGTTAATCATACTGAAATAGGGCACTAGTCACAAAAGAACATAATACACAAAACTACACTGATATCTTCAGTAAAAATAAAAATTTAAAAGAGCCTTCATTCTGTTAATTCCATCTTTCCTTCAGAAACTACTGTGTGTGTCAGTATTGGAGGCAATACTGGAATACAATGTTAAATCCAAATTATATTGCAAGTTGTTTCCAACCAAAAAGCAGTGATTAATGCCATCATAACAGCTCACAAAAGGAGGCTGCAAATACAATAAATCTAGGATGAGCTGTATTCCTCAGATCCCCAAGTTCTTTGCAAGTTTTTTACCAGAGCTCAAATGAAGCTTCTCCAGGTTTTACTTGGGCAGACAGTCAAGACACTGTGCAGAGAATGTACCCAACTGTGAAGAATAAGGATTGCTGATATTCCCCACAAGAAATAATACCTTTCTATCTTAAAGAAGTTTATTTCCTTAAGTTCATTCCAAATTTGAGGGACAAAACAGTTGTGGACCTGTTGCCATAATCAGACAGGGAAGCTACTTTAAACACAAGTAGAGTGCATTCTGACCTTACAGGGGAAATACACTGGCCATGTTTAACCAGGTGGATCAAAATATAAAAGAAATTACAAGGAGCCCAAGACTTGTCCATGGTTATAGCCAAACAGTCATCCAAAGCAATTCTTAATAGTTTGTGATGTCTTTGTGTGCACGTCCCCTCCACAGCACTCAGTAATTGAAAACAAGACACACAGACTCTGTGCCACACCCCAGGGCTCCTTTTTAACAGATGGCACGTTAAGAAATCTTCAAACATCAAGCAAATAATTCATTTATATCTCTTCCCACAGACTAAGCACAACTTCTGGTAGGACAAGCAAAAAGCAACCTGTCTTCCCCTGAAGCCCTTAATCTTTATTCAGGAAAGGAAGTGCCTTCTGCTCCTGCTGAGATGACACACCAGGAGAGGCTGCCTGTGAGACTGCACTACATTCTCAGAGACACAAGACTCTTCCACAGTGTCACACCCTTGGATCTCTCATCCAGAGGCATCCAAGTATGATCCACACCACACTCTTGGATCTGTGCCACACATCTCCCAGCTCCTGTGAGAATTACCTGCATACCCTGTGCCTCTAAGGGGCCAGCACTGAAGGTTACACGAGCAGTAACAGCCTGAACCAGGTCAAATCACGTTGTACTTATCCCAGTGGCAATTACTGAAGATCAGCTGACACTCATTTGTCTGTGTGGATGATCTTTAAAACTCTGGCACTGGAATTCATGCCTCAGATTGGGAAAGCAGCATCTTCTGTTGCAAGTCTAAGAGCTACACTTTCATGCTAAGAAAGACTATGCTCAAAAATGTGTAAGGTTCTCTTTTTCTCCCTCTTACAAACAAGATTCAACCATCTTTTACAACTGCAATTTGTGAGTGTGCTGCATTAAAAGCTGCATTTCTATGTACAGGATTCCATTATATATAATGGATATACAATATCCATTATATAGCATGGAATTATTGTGAGAATAATGGAACTGTTGTGAGGGAGCTGTATTTTACACTAGAAAAAAAGCATTGAGGTGCCTTGTCCAGTAATTGTTCATCACCTCTCAGTCAGTGTGCCCTGGCAGCACACACCTTAAAGAGCACCCCTGGCTGGATTACCTGAAGCAAAGCAAATAATCATGGGAAGTAATTCTCTCTCTCTCCAAGCAGCATTCACCCTGTCACCTGTTTCTGCTGTATCTCGTTTTGAGCCACCAGCACAGGAGTTGGCAATTACAGAAAGGATGGTCACCAATGATCCAGTGGAGGCTGGAACACTGGCCTGGTGTCCTCAGCATGTTCAGCCTGAGGACAACAAGGCTTCAGGAGGACCTGACAGCAGCTTGCCACCACTTATGAGGAGATCACTAAAAAGAGCTGAGCTCTTGACCATGGCGATGAGACTGAGTTAAGAAGAAATGCCCTCCATGAGCAGAGCCACGCAGTGGAATCAGTTGCCAGCAAGGCTACAAATCTCCACTCCTGGAGGTTTTCAAGCCCCAAGCAGTCTGATACCATAGCTGACCCTCCCCTGAGCAGGAGCCTGGAGTGCACTCAGCCTTATTTTCTACTTTCCTGACTAAACCAGCATCATTACAAACTTAGTCACTTCGTAATTTATACCCTCCTCCAGGACATTTATGAATGTGTTATTAAGTGCAAGCACAGGCCCCTGTAGGGCTGTGTCAGGGATGTCCTCCCACTGTGAGAGAGCCAGACATCTTGCAGAACAACCTTAGCAGCAAGGAACCACCACAGAACTCCTTCACAGAGAGATGTCCCACACTTAGCAATGTTCTTTAACCTAACAACACTCCCAAGCACGAAACACAGATCCAACACAGGTTCATTTCCACTTGAAAAGCATCAAAGAAAATAAGTGATTGCTTCCTCCAACTTGACTGCATGCTAGCATGTAGAGTAGGGAAAATCTGGAGGACAAGGAGCAAACAACTTTATACTATGCCATGTATGAAATGAAAGATCAAGAAACTCCTTTTTCAAAAAGTAGCTCCAAAATGTAAGGGAAGAAAGGAAATAACTTTAAAATGAAGTGGCTGTGTCAGTATTAAAATAAAGTCACTGCTATTACATCCACAAGCATTTCTATGCAAATGATACACAAAACAAGGCTACAGACACAACATCTCCACTTCTAGCTGCTACTTTACAGAATGTGTCCTTATCTGTAAACAGAGAAAACAGCACAGAGAAAAGAGAAGGCAGAGATCACTCTGGGTAATACCATCATGTAGAATATGTCCATTTACATGTTTAAGTGTTGAAAATGAAACAGTCAGTATTTTGCCTGTGATTACAATCTACAGAAAATATTCGTGTTGTCCTTCTGGGTTTTAATTTCTGTAATAGAGAACAACAAACACACCATTATACATCCATCTCTTAATGCTGCTGAAGTATTTTAATGTGCATTACAATACCACAAGGCAACTAAAAAGCTTCCTCCTACTGTCCTACTTGGCAACTGCTTTTATTTACTCATAGAAAAGATGGCAGGAATAAACAGCAAGAAAATACAGGTGGAGACAAGCAGCTCTGCTTGGTCTATTTCTAATAACTCAATTGATACTTAATTCTATTTCTAATAGAAATAGGTCTATTTCTAATAACTGAACTGACACCTAAAAAAGCAAACAAGGCATTCCACCTGTTTTGGATGTGTCAACAGTAAGTGACAAATCAACAAAGCACACTAAAGAAAACTGAAATCTTTGTCTATGGTCTCAGTTTGGCCTTGGCATTCATTGTATCATCTGCTCTGGAAATGTCATTTTTCTCACATGAGACATGAACTCTGCTGTGGTTAGATTAAGTTCACTCTAAACCAGCCAGCCTCATACACTTGGCATGACACACTAAACTTAATCTTAGGAGAAAATATCAAATATATTCTGTGACCGTCTATGACCAGAGATGAATTTTGCTCATTAACACTGCTCTCCATACCTATGATTCCCCTCCATGTATGGCCTCTTCTCAGGACTCCTCCCTGGCTTAAAACATTTGCAAGAGGCTGACCCACTTTTTTTGACTCCTAAGTCATGAAGAAATTATAAATGGTTCAGAGGCATGTGCCTAGACTTGCTCATCCAAAATAAACACCCAGGATCCAACGAAAAGTAAGAAATACTCAAAATATATATTATATTTTATAAATATATTAAAATATAAATATAAATTATAAATATATTCTAAATATATTTCTGTGTAGCAGAAATTCTGCTGAAGATAATAACCAGCTTCTACAGCCCTTCACTCAAAAATGTTTTTCAGCACAGGTGCAAGATTTAAAAACACTCTCTAGAATTAACACAATAGCACCAACCTAGATCATTCTAACTTTCTGTCCCTGAATGAGGCATTATTCAACACTGGAAAGTCAGGCTGTAATAATTAGTTATATTAAAACTCCAGAGTCATACATTAAAAATTCATTTCTGTAAAAATAACCTCAAAAGCTTCATTAATATAGACTTGGTAAACAATTTATTTAAGACAGCCTCTTTGATAATATTAATTTTCAGGGCAAGATGCAGAAGATCTTAGAAGACAGAGCTAATAAACTTTCTTACCCTAACACATAAAAATACTCTTCCTTGTCTTCTCACACATATATCCTGGAACATCTTTAAGCAGCACCCTCACTCCCAAAACACAAACATATTTTAATTGCAATAGCTGTATGTTTTCCTAATTCTCACCAATTATGCAGACTCTCCACAAGTTACCACAGTCTGAAACTCAGCAAATATTTGAGACATGTTCCTATTGTCAAATTCAACTAAAACTCATCAGCACCAATTTTTCCCATAAACACATTAAAAACAGAAATTACAGTTAGATAATGGAAAAATTGGATAATCAAGGCCTAAACAGGCACTTAAAATCAAGAGTAGAACTGAAGCACCATGTTTTGATGACAATTGTGAAGCCTATGGTGGAAGCCACACAAGAAGGTAAAAGGGGAAAAATGACACACAATACACAGCTTCAATCCTCTGTACATTAACCCAGCCATGTGCAAACTTCAGTGCCATGAGTACAGCACACACTGCCTGCTGCAGGGCACACGGGCTTTGGAAATGGAGAAACTGAAACACAGTTCTGTATTTTCCAGTCAATCAAAGCTTTCAAAAATAATTCAAGTGCTCAAATATTAGAACAGTACAAAACCCAGGGCTCTCTCTTGAAATCATGCTGATGGTAGAAACAACTTTTATATCCAGCTAATCAAAAAACTAGAAATGTCTGTATGGGGAGCAACACATACAGGAATATTCAACACCCACCTGATAAACCAGCAACAGGAGTTTTGAACCATCTTTCTGAGGGTCAGTTGGGTCCCAAAGAGCACAGGTCAGAGCTGCTGAAAGCATGAAGCAATCTCACCTGTCACACCTAATCAGGGGTTAGAGCAGCAGCTCCTCCCAGGTCACCTCTACCTGGCTGTCACCCTCCAGTGACACAACAACCAAGGCTGTTTGTCACTGCAGGCATAAAAACAAACTCCAGTCGTGACTTTCAAAGTCTCTCCTCTTCCTGTGCTAGAAGTTGTTTAAATTCTTGAGCAAGATTGTTCTTTAGAAGACAGGGCCCCAAGTCATTTGACAGCACACATGAAAGAATCAGTGGTTTTCAAGGGAAAGGGGAGAGTGGGAGTAGAGAGCGATGCAGAAGTTAAGATTTTCTCAATAAAAGTTATCACTGCCCTCCTAAATGAGAATAAATACCCAATTAAATAGGAAAGGCTAAAAGACAGGAAAGGAGAAAGCACTTCAGTTTAGAAGAAAGAAAAAAACACGTGCATAATCTTCAAATACAACCAGTAAACTTATACTGAATGAAATCTTTTCTTTAGTGTTCCTCAACCCAATATTCCATGTATGTCTAAATAACTGAGCCCTGAATTTACCATAATGTCACTGGCAATGTGCTTCAGATTCTCTCTCCACTCTGACTTTACCTCCTCTGCTACTCTGGTCACCTGCTCACTCATCCCTCAAGTCTGTTTAACCTCTCTGAAAACACCTATATCCAGGTGTTTTGTGTTTCCAGGTATTTCCAGAGGCTCTTGTGCTAATAAACTCAGCAACACTCAGCAACCTCCTCTCAGCAAAGACTGAGCTGTTATTCCAGCCCTCCCATCTCACCCAGTCCCTCTGCTCCATGCCCAGCCACTCAAACAAAACCCAGGATGGATGTGCTTGGTTTAGATCACATTATAAAAATCTGGTTTTGTTTGCTGTCAATTCTTCCTCTTTTCATTAGATTTTCTCAAGTCTAATTACACCTTAATACAAAATTTTCTGAAACATATGCCTGTACCCTCCATGGAGTTTGTTGCCCTTCTGGTCAACTGCTCCTCCAAAGGAACACACCAGTAACTCAAAAGGAATCATGTTGAACTGGAACTATTTGCCAATTTTTACACTTCAGCCTTTCATGCCTATTTTATGTAAACAGAAATAGTGGAACTCTCCAAAAGCTGTTTCTGTTTTGGGAATAAGTATCTCTCTGCACTTGTCCATGCCAAGTATTTTGAGATGTCTATTGATTCCAGATGGATCCACAGTGCTGATCCCCAGGACCAACAGCCAGAAGATGATTCATCACTTCTTAAAGTTCACTACAGCACCCTTGTTTACAAGTAAAGTTAAACTTTTAGGATTACAGATTTATGCCAACATTTTATATATATAATTATGTTAAATATGCACCAATCTTTCAGCTTTATGTCTCACATCACTGCTACAAATACTTCTTTATTCGGTCACAAATATTTCCCAAAATATTTAAGGGGAACAAAAAAGAAGCAATACTGAGAAATCTAGGCAAAATTATTTTCTGAAATACAAGAAGCCATTTAAGACATAAAGTAGTCCTCAAGTTTTCAGTGTAAGGTAAAAAAAAATTGAAAGGCATCATTTTTTTAATAAAAGAGAAACTTGCATAAGCATTCAAACAAAACCATTTCAGTATTTAATGAGTTTATTCTGATTAGAAGCATGGGTGATTTGTAAGAACATCACTGCTGGCAGAAAAAAGGGACTGTGAAAATCTCAGATTGTTAAGGATGCACAACTGGTCACAGACAAGAGCCCACTACCAACAGAAGTGCTCAAAACAGCTCCCTCGTTTTACAGCCTTACAGAGGACAGATGCCAGCAGTAGCCACACTGAATTAACTGAAGAAATAAACAAACGAAGTTTCTCAGAATATTTAGCATCTGAAGCCTGCACCCCTGAAAACATTTAGTCCTTCAAATGGAAGCATATCACATTTAACATAAAACTCCATATTACACCAGTTTTAGTATCTGCCTGAACTCACATGGAACACTCAGAAGTTATAACAGCACTTTTGTATTTGAATTTATTCTACCAGGACTGATTTATTTTAATTACATATTTAATATAATGAATTTATTTCCAAATATACTATGTTTATTCCTAACTAATAATTACATGGTGCTAATAATAGAACCTGGTAGCTCTGTTGTGTTCTTCCACAGTTTTCCCCACATTACAAATGCCAGCAGATTGTGTTTATTTTGCCAAACAACCCTCATCACCAGGTGTATGTGTATATTTTTAAATACTCAAAAGCCCACATTTGTTAAGCTGAAAAAGAACAAAAAATTTAGCTGTATTTTTAAAAGTACAAGCTAATACTGCAGAGTAGAAGACTCAAACTGGAAAAAAAAGGAAGTTAATATTGTAAAAAGTAAACCCAGGGGACCACAGAGAGGCTCAAGCACTGCACTTGTTCCATTTCCATTTGAATAAACAGTTCACAACAATACCAGCTGAACATGGAACACTTTATAAACAGGCATAATAACAGGACCCAAGGGAAAAACAGCTCCCTAGAAGTTCAAATATGTTCCATGGATGTGCAAGATCTCAGCAATTATAAATGAATCTGAAGGACCAGGAAGGTTAAACTAACAGAATATTGTCTGGCATTTTCAACTCCTTCACACAAATACTGACCAAGTGCAGAACACAAACCCTTTTCTGTACTTTGCCATCAGCTAAAGCTGCTCTGCAGAAAGATGCTCCCTTTAGCCAGAACTGAGGTGGCTCTGGCTTTGTTGAAATCAAGGATGTCACTGACTCCTGTCGGTTTCTCGGCTGTTTGGGTGACCTGGAAAGGCCCGGGGTGGCCTTGGGCAGCCCGCGCTTCAAAGGACGAGAAGAGGCTTCAGGTCTTTTCTCGGTCTCGGTGTTTATTAATTGTTTATCTAAAAGATTTTCTCCTGGCCCGACAGAGTCTGCACAGCAGCCAGCCATGAGCACACTGAGAGCCCCCGGGGCGGTCACCTATCTTTATACTCAAAGTTACATATACAATATTTATCATTTTTCCCCAATACCTTTTACCCATATTAACCAGTGCACTTTTAGTAATAACCAATCCCAAAGTGCCACCATCATCACAGAAGCTGGAGGCCAAGAAGAAGAAGAAGAAGAAGGACAGGACATGCCCCCATTCCTCCATCTTACTTCTTTAGACCCCCCTGTACAGAAATCCTAAACCCTGTGTTTCACTCTAACTAACTTATCCCTTCACCATTCACCCCAGTGAGATCCTCCCATCCTCATACAGGTGTTGTCTCCTGTGTAGGATCAAAGTCCAGCCACCAGACACTTCTGGCAACATTCCAGGACTCCCGACCCCCCAAGGGTGGTCTCGGTGACTCTGCACATCAGTCCTGAGGTGCTGAGATCCCACAGACTCCAAGCAAACTCTTGGCTTTGCCATCTCTTGCACTGGGTCACCAGTTCAGAGTCTCCACATTCACCTCATTGCATCTGAATTCTGAAACTCAGACTCAGACCAAGTTTTGGTGTTTTCAACAACTGTCCAAAACAACAGCTCCTCTGTAGAGCAGGTTGATGTTTGCAGAGCCATGCCTGCCTGGGGAGGTAACCACCTTCTAGCAGCACAAATCATCCCCATGAAGCAACAAAATCCAAGGCAGATGATTTTGTTGCACTTGAAAAACAGGTGCCATACAGACACTCCAAATGAGGTCAAGAGCAAACAGGCCTGAGTTAAATTAAGCATTAAACCACTGAGTCACTTCAAAAGTAGATGAAGGATGTCTTTTTTAAAAAATAATCTTTTACTACCCTTGCTCAATCTATAAACATGTGTCAGAAATATTTGGGTTTTGAAGGTGGAATTAGCAAAAGTTGGCACCTGCAGAAAGAGACAGGCACCACCAGCAAAAGCATAACAAGGCTTGAATTTTTTTTTATGTTACACAACTTTATGGAAAACTTTGTAGCTTGCCAGTTCAGAGAATACATGAAACAGAAATAAAGCATTACACTGCAGGTAAACTCAGTGTGCCCTTAGGACTCTGATTCCATCAGAGAGCACAATACAGAAATTCTGTATGCATTCAAAGAATATTTGTAAGAGAAAAGTGAAGAGGATTTTCTTTTCAACTACATCAGCTCACTTTGATTTCTGTTCTCTCACAAATGTATCATTTTAGATTCCAGTAAAGGCCGTGCCACACAACTAGCTCTTCAAAGGTTCTTCTAACAGACAATATAAAATTCTCTTGCTCCTAACAGGCACAGAGAGGTCTCCTCTGGTGTAATATTCCACAACTGGAATGGAATGGTTGGGTCAGAAGGGCCCTTAAATAACATCTGTTCCCAACCCCCAGCCATGGGCAGGGACACCTTACACTGGAGCAGGTACCTCATAAAGCCCCACTCAAACTGGCCTGGAACACTGCCAGGGATGGGGCACCCACAGCTTCTCTGGGCAGCCTGTGCCAGGGCCTCACCACCCTCACAGCAGAGAGCTTCTTCCTACCATCTAATCTAAACCTACCCTAACCCAGTTTAGAACCACATCTTTAAATATCAAATGCTTCTCTGAACTGCTCTGCTGCCCCCAGCCCACCTGCAGCTGGAATCAGGGTTTAATGCCTGTGTCAGAGGGGAACATGTTCCCTGCTCCAGCTGAGGGCTGATGGCTACACCCACTGCCTACACAACAACCATGTATTTGCATAGTTTAAGAAATTCTATTCACCATGTAACTTCATGGGCAGCAAGGGCAGGAGTGGGAAGGAGAGGATTGAACATAATTGCACATGTAAGCAGCATGCTGTGTGTGCTCCAGCATGCTCAGACTAACCACAAATGCACTCACAGCTCCAAAATTCTCCTGCAGCCACGTGGGAGCCACGGCAGGCTGCACACCCAGGTGGGGGTGGCAGCACTCCATGCCCTCATAAAACCCTGTGGTGCTCCCACATTAATTAAAGATCACAACTGCACCAAGGTATGACTTAAAAGGCAACATTGTTATTATTATTCCTACTGATTAAACAATAACAAAGCTGCCCTGTGATCAATATTAACATCAAAGTGAAGTTTCAAGAGCAAGAATATTCTGAGTCCGCTGTCCAAACAAAACAACACTGCACCTCTAATATATGAGTTACTGGTGTGTGATTTCTCACATGACTACACCAGTAGGAAGAGTCACCAACTGCTCTGGAGGGGCTGAAAAAGTCCCTGTAACTGTGGAGTTAAAAAAGTCCCTGTACCTGCAGTACAGATGAACTAGTTCTTCAAGAATTTAATAGACTTCACTATTTGTAATGGTACCCAGCCACTCCTTCAGACTCAAAAATCTGTTTCTTACTGAATGAAACCACAATATGTAACATCCAATTTATCAGAACAAGACTCTGGTGAAAGTAACTAGGAGATAATTAGCACAAAATGGAATACAAATGGAAAAACAGACATGAGGGAAAAAAAAAAAGATTTGTACATACATTCATGTTCTCTTACCATAAAGGTGATTAAGATAATACTTAGAGTATTATATATATATAGTATATATATATATATATATATATATAGTGTGTGTATATATATATATATATATAGTGTATATATATATATATATATAGTGTATATATATATATATATGTAGTACACCTCTTTACAAAGAAGTATTTTACTTTTAGTGCCCCTCCACTAGTCAGGACTTCCAGGACATAGACTACATCCATGCCCACAGAAGAGAATTCAAAAAAGAATCCCATAAAGTAGCTGCTCTCCTCATACAGGCTTGTTTTGCACTCTTCAGAAAAAAAGGTCCCAGAAATAGAATATTTCACAGGAAAGGTCTTAACATGGATTTGTATACTACAGAAGAGTAATCAACACATTCCAAGCAAGTCTGCTATCAAGTGACCTAGCCACAGTGCTACATAAACCAGTTAACCATGGTATTTTTAGAGTCTCCCAAAAAGGGCTGAAAAACCTAAAGCTAAATTGTGAAATTTTATTTTAATTCAAGAAATCTGTTTTTTCCTCCCAGACAACAGGGATGGCAAAGAAAACTTGCTAAGCCAGGACAGCACATTCGCAGGACACCGTGCTGCACGTCTCCCTTGCTCAGCCTGTGTTTCCTTCCTGGAATTGAAGCAGGAGAGACATGAGCCCCATCAAAACACCTCTATCAGATCTGAACAGTCCTGAGAACAATTAGAGGCTGTCGGAGAGGAAAGTGGAACTGCTCTGTCTGCACGCAGGGTGTAGTGCTGAACCTGCCTATGCAGGGCTGAGAGGGGACAGCACAGGCACTGCCATGTGCTCCACTGGGACAGCACGGGGCATGAGGGAAACACCTGATTTACACACAGCACTGCAAACAGCCCAGCAAGGCAGGAGAATCCCAGTATGACAAGCCATACCCTGAAATCCCATGCACACCTGACAGGAACAAAGCTGCACCTGAGGACTGAGGTGCTCACAGAATCCCAGAATGGGTCACAGTGGAAGGGACCACAGTGGGGCATCTGGGCCAACCTCCCTGATCAAACAGGGTCATCCCAAAGCACAGGATTGCATCCAGGCGTTCTTGAATACCTCCAGGAAGGGAGATGCCACAGCTCCTCTGGGCAGTCTGTTCCAGTGCACGGTCACCTGCACAGTAAAGAAATTCTTCCTCATGTTCAGGTGTTTCTTTCCATTGCCTCACCTCCTGGTGACTGGCACCACCGAGCAGAGCCTGGTCCATCCTCTGAGCGCCTCACCTTTAGATCCTTGTGCACACGAATGATGCCCGCCCGCAGCCATCCCTTGCCGAAGCTGAGCACTGCTCACGAGGCTGCTGCACCGGTACCTGTTCCGAGAGCCCTCCCATGGAACACACGGTGCCCTGCCTCACACACCGCATCTCCATCTTCTGCTGAGGGCACTCGGAGAGGAAAACCCTCCAGGGGGTGAGCTGGGCTGCTGCAGCTCCCGGGGCAGCTCCGGGAAGGTGCACTCACCGCTCTGCCCACCCGAGACAGGCCCCCGAGTCCCGCCGGACACTGGGCGAGGGGCGGGCAAGGACAGCGGGGCAGAGCGGGACAGCCCGCCCGGGGACAGAGCTGGGGCAGAGGGCAGTGACAGCTCAGGGACGGTCTGCGGCGGCACCTACCGTGTACTCCCGCACTTGGCTGTGGAAGTTCTGCTCCCGGATCGTCACCTCGTCCGCTTCCATCCTTCATAGTACCGCGGCCCCCGCGAGCAATGGCGGCCGCCGCCGCCGCGCCTGCTCCTGCCCCGCCGGCGACGAGCGGGCCACCATGGCCGGAGGCAGCCCGGCTGCTCCCCCGGGCCCCGGCAGCGGCTGAGGAGCCCCGGCTCCGCCGCTCTGTCCCCGTCCGGCGGGCGCGGAGGAGGAGGAGGAGGAGGAGGAAGGGCGGGAAGCGCCGCCTCAGCTCCTCCTGCTGCGTCACCGCGCAGCGACCCCGGCGGGGGCGGGCAAGGGGAGGGCGGGGTCAGACCGCGGGGGGCGCGGCTTAGGGGAAAGTGAAGGCTGGCGAAGTCACGCCCAGGGGCGGGGCCAAAGGGAGCGGGGAGGCGGGGCCGTGGTGGGGCGGGGCCGGAGCGCCAAAGGGGCGGGGCTGAGGGGCTTGGGGCGGGGCTGGTTTTACCGGCAGGACGGGAACGCAGAATCGCGGAATTGTTCAGGCAGGAAAGACCCCCGGGATCATCGGGTCCGGGCTATGTCCCAACACCACCGTGTCCACTAGACCGTGGCACTAAGGACCACGGTGTCTTTCCTTGAACACTCCCAGGAACGGTGACTCCGCCAGCCCCCCGGGCAGCCCATTCCAATGGGTGATCTCATTATTCCCTGTTCCCTCTACATGCACGGGCAATCTTCTTCTGAGTTTGCAAGTAGATCAATTGTCTAAATATACATGGAAGACTATTAATCTAGGACATACTAAAAATTATAGATTGTGGTTTAGCAAATCAAACTTTTATTTCAATCCAAGTATGTATCATTAGTCCAAGAAGTTTCAAAAATAAGGATCATCATTTTCTGCTTATTTACAACTATCAATACATTTTACAAGTTGTCAATGCCAATTATAATTCCAATTATATTAATTCCCCAGGCCCGTTTTCTTGGTTAAAAACAGGTGGTATTTATGAAATGTTAGAATTAGAAAAATTAATCTTTAACAGATGTTTTCCTTGTAGTCCTGAATGGATGCAAAAGGTCCTGCAGCTTCAGTATGGCCACAGTCCTACCCTTGTTCATTTGACACTTGTGAAGACACAGACAAGGTATTTGCAGGCACAATCATACCAGGGGTGTGACAGGCCAGAAATGTTCCTGTGCTCTCTCCTCTTGAAGCTCACTGCTCAGGGAGGGAGACTTTAGGTGTTCACTGAGGCTGTAGGAACAGAATACCATTAAAAACAGAGTTGAAGGAGCAGGGAGCACAGTTTTTGAGCTGCTTCTTGGGAAAAGGTGTCCTACTTTACAGCTGTTTTCTGCATAGCACTTGATTCTGTCTGGTATTATTACTTGTCTGGGGTTTTCTTCTTTGCCTGTTCCCATTTCTTTTCAATCTCCTTTTCTTCTTCACATGCTGAAAGTGATGAAAGCATCCCTAGTTTCCAAGATGAATTTGACAAAGAATTAGGCTTTTAGTTGAAGCCTAGTTCTAATTTTGACTAGAATTAGGCTAGTGCTGTTCTCTGCTCAAGAGCTGGTCCAGACTGAGCAGGGTTACCAAGGGCAAGGTTATAGGTAGACAAAATCTCTTTTATTATAACAAACACAGTCTGGCATGTGCAAACCTGACCCCAGGGAAACCAAATTCTCTTAGAGCTGCCTATAGAAGTATTGGAATAGAACAGACAGGATCCCAGCTCTCATCATCTTATATAAAAACCCACACAATAAATGACAATGGTATTGGAGCCGGGCTGTTAGGAACAGGATGGATTCAATGGATTTGTGATGGAGAGAGAAATGCTGACACCAGAGCAAAGCCACTCTAAGAACTTGGGAGAGCAGATGGCCCAGCCAAAGAGGAAGAACAGGAACAACCAGAGATTCAGCCAGCAGTCCAAGCCTGAGGGGAGGGTTAGTTCCTGGGCTACCTGGGAAATGACTCAGCCACTGCCAAGAAACAGCAATTCAAGCGTTTCTAACTTTGCCTGCAGACATATTCAACACTGGAAGATTGTAAGGAAAATTAACTGTATTTTGGTAGCTTATAGAAATCGAAATTTAGAACACCTGAAGCTTCCACTCCCACATGGGCAATATGTGTTCTTTTTAATTTACTGAATTTGAAGTAAACCTAAGGAGGAGATATAGTACATAATTTGTTTCATACTGTAGACTGTCAAGTTCTTTCTTCCAGTTGAGCAGATGAATCATCAGAAACAACATACACATTTATATTTACTGAAAAGGCAGGGGAGGGGTGGAAATAGCTTCCATCCTTTCTTGGGCAGAAGTTACTGCTCAGTTCTGAGGTATCTACATCACAAAGGAAGGTCAGAGTAGCCACCACAGCAAAATCTATTTATACCACAGGAAATTCAGTCTAAAGTAGGCAGCTCTTGCAAACTGATGCATGTATTGATCTGATGGGGGTACAAAAGTAGTAATTGGAAGCATACTAGATGTAAAACTACCAAAGCAACTCTGTGGTACTTTACACCAGAGAGTGGTTAAAAGTCCTCTAAGGTGTTGATCATGGTATAAAATAAATAAAATATTATCATAATTATGTACATTAAGTTTGTTTATTAGGTGATTTTTTTCAGTGTCTTATATGTTGTAAGCTAAAGCATAGCAAGAATTGCGTTATAACTTTAGAAATCCAACTCAATCAGTCTTGGCTCTGGATTCAGCTTAAAATATTGCTAACTTATGCTTTCTATTTCTTTGGTGTATTTTAGAAAAAGAAGGAGTTTTTTTGGTTTCAAATATTTCCAGCCCATATTCTCATTGAGTCAACCCAGTAACAACAACTCCCCAGATAAATGTTGTATTATAGCACAATATATTTATTTTAACTTTTTGAAACAGCAAAGGGAAAGAAATTTAAATTAAGAATTACAATGTCGGCATGAAAAAAGAGGATATAAACTAGTTTAGTATAGACTCACATAGGTATGTGCTGGATTTTATATATATATATAGTCATAAATGTATTGATGAATATATATTCCCCCAAAAAGAAGAAAAAAGCACAGTCAAAGTATTCCCATTTTGAACAAGTTTTTAAAATTAACATTTTAGTAAAAATATACACCATTTATAACTTAAAGTTGGTTCACTTGTAAAAAACTAAGTGAGATTGCTTTCAATAACAAGGAACTGGATTTAGGAATGAATAAAACCTCTTTGAATCTTTAAGTTTCCTTCACTGACCGGAGCCTAGAGTCAGAAAACCTGCAGAATTTATTATGGTCAGAGGCATAAACTCTGCAGGAGTTCAGTGCTGTCAGGTAAAGGAAGCATAAGTCACATCATAAGCTAGAACAGTTTCTCTTCCATATCTAGCAGCATGGAGTGACTGAAAGCTCACTTTGCCTCCATTCACCCTTAATGGGTTTTTCATGTCCTCAAATAAAAACAAAGCAAAACTCACACCACATTGCAGCCTCAGCTTGATTAGGAATAAAATGAAAGGTAATATTCAAGGAAATGCAGCTGCATCTGCCAGCCAAAATTCACCTGCTGTGCAGATATGAGCAAGGCCAGGGTCATCTGTTCCATGCTGTGTACCCATGGCTGTTTGAGCTGATTCTTCAAACAGGTATTTATTGGTAAAACTCTGGGACTGCTGTCTGGGGCAGTGTTGTTACAGAAGAACCAAAGAACTAAATCAACTTTAAAAAAAAATGTGTCCCTTTCACCAGTCTATGTCTGGTTTTAGCTCAGAAATTAGTGTTAGACTCAATCAGCCTCTGAAAGGCATTCAGCTAGAGCAGATGGATGAAAAGAGTGAAAATTCATTACTTCTCCTTATGGTGTGCTCAATATTTAATTCCTGCTAATCACAATTCTCCTCAAAATCTCCTTTTCAGTCAGTTAAAAAGATTTACTCTAAGTAAATTTACCCTTTGAAGATTTTTCTTAACCGTGAACTCTTTTTTTTCCTTTCATCCCTGAATTGTCTCCAAACTTTTAACCTTCTCATTAAAATGCAGACACGAGGACTGAAAGCAGTATTCTAGGCTCAGTTTCAGCAATTCTATGAAGAGATGTAAAATCACCCTATTTTATGCTTTTGTTACAGACTATTTAATCATTACAGAGGAAAACAGCACACAGATTCAGAGGTGAAAAACATGATTGCTTCCCAGAAGTAAATGGAATGTGCATTTGAAGACACTTGTATCTACTCCTGTCTCCCTGCTGTCAGAGGCTGTAGGTAAAAGGCTGCCTTGTGGTTTTGATTGCCGTGTCCACTTACTTCCTCACAGAGAGTAAGGCCAATTTTATGGACATTTTAATCCAAATGCTATAGCAATCATTTCCTTGACACAGAAATTAGTGGTTTCCTCTGAACTTCACTCATACCAATGAGCAGCAATCTGTAATTTCTATTCTGAATCACTGCCCTGCAGATACAGCCCTGGTTCTGTAGAAAAGACATCAGCCCCTTGTTCCTGGTGCATTCATGGGCTTTTGACTGAATTCAAGCCTCTTCTGTTTTCTGCTTCCCAAATATTTCAGATTGCTCTGTATGATGAGCTCATCTTTGTAATTTACCACTCCCATTTCCAGTATTTGCCAGCATTTTTGTGTTATCTGCAAGTAGCATTAGCAGTGATTTGTCAACCAGAATAAACACATCCTTTTAAAAATGTCATTACTGTCTCTGTGGGGCTTTTTAAAGTTTTTCTTACTATTTTTTTCCTCATCTTTGGAAAGTTCCTGATGTACTAAGTACATAAAATAATTATTGTACTGGTTGCAAGTGTGATGTTTGCCCATATGTAACAGGAGTTTGCCAAGATCATGGGTTGGTTCCATAGCAACACCATAAGGGGATTAAAAGAATTATCCGAGAGTGAAGTCAATATTATTTGTGTTAGCAAATAATCATTAGAAGCTTTAATGCTGTTTTACCACTGGCTGAATTGCAGCACCAAATGTGGCTCTGAAACCCAAGTGCCACAAACAATTCTTCTGTTCTTCCAGGAGAGATGTTCTCTTCACTCTGCTTTCTTTTCAATTTAATTCCCACTTTTGAAGAGCCCACGTGGTCCCGTTTCAGATGAGCCCAGGCCCTGCTGCCCTTTGGTTTGTTGTGTCCATGGCACCATGACACAGAGCTGCAGACTCTGCCCCTGGGCTTCCTGCACCAGCTTTGCTGATCACTCACCTTGTTACTTACAGCTTTTCTCTGTCCTTTCAGAATATTCTCCTTTGATTTGTGGGCCAGTCAACAGCTTGCATTAGATATCTGAGTCTGCCAATCTGCTATTGATTCTGAAAGACGTGGTCATGCATTAGCTGTATTATAAATGACGAATTGCAAATATCCACCCGTATGATCAGTTCCTGACTACTTAACATGGCTGTAATCATCGTCCTTTAAAAAAAATTAAATCGTTAATCTGCTGGGCCATCTGTGCTTACTCTGAACTATCCTCAAGCTATTTTTTTGTTAGTTACATAGTTTTGAGAAATGGAATTTTGCCATTTTTGGAGAAGAGAGGTTGCACTTTGAAGTCCCTAAACAATAATAAAAAAAAAAATTTGGTATTAGTTAATTTTTTTTCTCTAAATTCAGCATCTGACTCATCATGACTAAGATGCTTGCACTGTTAAATACCACATGGAAGGCATTTCAAAAATCTATCCAGTATTAACTACAACCGTTTTTCAGTCTGGGTGACAAAAATCACATCGTATAAATTTAGTCTTTGAAAGTAAGCCATGCACCTTTTATGAAGGACTTTTATCCAAAATGCTAGAAATTTTAAAGGAAATTAATCATCTTAATTTCTTAAATTAATAGGTGCAAGATTTATTCTTAAATCATGGATACTCCTTTCTAATTAAATTCAAATGTGTTTAATGCATCTCAGGAGTGTTAAGATAATAAGTAGTCCTTTTCTGGAACTTAACATCCTCGATCCCTGTCAATAATTATATTGGGTGAGTAATAAAATATGATGCCAGGCATTTTTTAAATCTTTATCTTCCTCCTCTGTCTCATTAGCAAAATGAATAGGTTTGCTCCACAGGCACCACCTAATCTGGGGAATTCAATGTTGTTCAAGGACACAGCAAATAAATTTCAGCAGGTATTCCTTCCTGCAACAGTCACATATAAAATGCACTTTTACAGCATCTGCCAGTTGCTGTGTAAGATTATTGCCATTGTAAAAGCCACCAGAGGCTGGAAAACCAAAAAGGTCTGTCAGGTGTGATCTCCTAACTAGGAGAATTTTATGCAGTTATCTCATCAAAGACTACACTCCTCATAGAGCTCCAGTGTCCAGTAATTGATCCACAGGAGACATGGCACCCATCCATTCCACCGGTGGTCTATCAGAAAATGCTGACATCAAGAGAGCAAGTTATTTTATAACATAAGACAATACTTATTTTCAGAAACTGGACTCAGCTCTAGCAGGCCTTTTAACAAAAATCATGCCATTAATGTGAAATTACCTAATTTGTTCTTGAGAGTTTAATTTCCTTTCTCAAGTAGATATTACATTACAGTAATTATACCTGCAAGTAAGAAAAAAAAATGGCAGGCTCCTCAGTCCCTGGGATGATAGATAGTCCTCTGGCCCTCATATAAAAGCAAAATCCATCTCTAGTCACTTGGGTATATCTAAGTATTTGAATGGAGGACTCCAGAGATTTCATTCCACATGACAGTAGGAGGACAGAACAAGGAATAGGTTGTGATTCATTCAACTCCTTGAAATATTTTCATCTTTCTAATTTTAGGTCCTGTACACCATACATTGAACTCAGATGATACCCACCCTGCCAGTGATTGCAACTGCAGAGATGCTGCAAGCTGATCCTCCATCTCTGCCTGTGCTACAAGGCCCTTATGTGATATTTGACCACATTTTACATGTGGCTTGTCACCCAGAATCCCAAAATCTTCTGAGTTGAAAGGGACTCATAAGGAATGTCAACTCCCTGCTCCTTGCAGGACCACCTGGAACTAAACCATGAGACTAAGAGCAATGTCCAGGTATTCTCTGAACTTTCACAACCTTTTCCATGATCAGTTCTCTGGGAAGCCAGTTCCAGTGACCAACCACCCTGTCAGTAGAGAACCTTTTCCTAACTGAAGTCCAGTATGAACTTCCCCAACACAGCCTCATTCCGTTCCATAAGGCACCTCTTTGAAAATCACTACCACACTGTGCCCCTTGATTTTTTTCCCATTTTATTGAGTTGCAGCCCTTGGCCTGAGCAAGAGGAAAGGTCAATCTACACAACATACAGAAAAGCATTTGGCTGTCCTACAAAATCTCTGAATCCAAGGTTTGTTTAAAGACTACTGTCCATATACTTCATCTTACACTGTGAGTAATTATCTTACTTAATTTGCAGAGGTAGTACAAAGTCAACAAAGTTTCATAGGATATATCCATAGTGTTTTACATCATATGTATTGATACCTCAAAACTTACTTGCTTCTACACAATATTTTTTGCATGGTTTATAATTTGCCAACAGCTAAACATAAATTAAAAGAGTACATTAGAAGTCACTATAAGGCGCATGGAAAAACCTGAATACAAAAGGGTCACTTCATCCTGAATATTACAAGCAACAAACCATGGGAAATAACTGCAGTTTGTAGTCACTGCAGTAGTGAAGCATTGCAGAGGAAGTAGTTTTCATTGCAGTACCATTAACGCTGCATAGCACATGACAGCTTTGCTGTTTATGCAGTCATGTGTGTTTCTGTAGCCTGACATCCCATCTCCCTACCCCACACTCTGTCCTGCCTTCCCTGGGGGTATCCAAGTGCCAGCACCCTGGGCATATGCCAGCCTGACATCATCCCCACCTTTAAATCCTAGCCTGCAGCACCCTTTGGTGCATTTATAGACACATGCCCCAAAATTAGCATAATTAGAATATACTTTCAGACCCATTTGCTGTCTCATTGTGTATTAACACCTGGAAATCATCAACAAAGTAAGAAAACAACTAAACTCTATGTGATAGTTAGTCTGGAATGCATTCAGGCTGCTAGCAAATGTTAGGGAATTAATTATTGAACACTGCTCTTGTCCTAAATAACACTATGGGCTATGACAAACATTTGGATTTTTTGTTGTAGTGACAGAGATACCACCCCAGTGAGCTCATTATCTTTCCAGGTTTACCCAGCCCACAGTAAATCACCAGCAGCACCCTGGTGAGATGAAATTCCAGCCCTGCTCCTTGCCTTCCTCTGTCTTGCAGCCCCACATGACTCCCATATTTAACACCATCACCCCACAGCAGGATCTGCTAATGCATCCCTTCATATTCTCTCAATGGACCTTGAGTCATTCCAGGCTTGAGGGAACATTAGCTTTCCTGTCAACAGCTCTGCAGGAAGTCTCAGATTCCTCCTCTGTGCCCTAGAGCACCTTCTAGAAATTCTGAATCAAAAACTATTTCATCTATTCAAGTTCTAAAATTTTCACATAATTTGGCACTTGTGAATGAATCCTGCAGCAGACACTGCACAACTCCAAGTTCCCTACATCTAATTGATTTTTATATTACTGCAGACTAATAATGTCCACAAAGCCTCTGGAAAACCCAAGTGAGGATTTCATTCGAGCACTTTGTAAAAGTACTCAAGCAAGCACTTGTTGGGCTGTAGTGCTGACCCTGTCCAGCTCTGATCATGTTCAATTTATTCCCACTACCCCTCAGCAGCACTGGCACAGCCATATGTGGCTGATCAGACCTGGGGAAAATAACTGAGCAAAAATAAAATATTTAATCAGAATGAATTCTCTGAGCCAGATCATTCTGCATTCATACAGCAGGAGGAGTGATGTAAACTGAGCACAGAGAGCTACTCCAGCCATCACTGTTGCAGAGAGAAAAGCTTGTGAGCTTCAGTGTACATGTAAAACAATCACAAATATGTTTTTCTGTTTGACCAATGCCATTTGTAGTACTGAGAGTAATAGAAAATGTGAGAAACTATATTGTCCTTTTGCTCTGCAATCACAATCCTCAGAAAGGATTTATGAGCCCAGATATAACTACAGAACAATAATTTTCACACAGTTCTTCCTGCCCTAGGCTATGGAATAAGAAATATGTATGCAGAATGCCAGCAGGACGAGTTTATTGCATTTTTTAAGAGTTTTTTCAAAGACTCAGTCATGCAGTGGATTTTAAAGTGTACATTTTCACATAATTGAATGAATTTATATATTGTATGCATACTCACACATAGTGTGAGTCTGTGTATTTATGTCTCTATATGTGGTGTATGTGCTTATTTTTATTTAAAATTCCCCAAAATATAGTTACTCTGCTATAGTACTAAAATAAGCTTGTACAGAAGAGATCACTGGGTAGTGTCCTCTAGAGAATTTCTTTACAAGAGCCAAATTACATAATTTTTATGCTGAGTTAAAATCAAGAAAGGTATGGGTATCAGCTTTTTGGTGTCTTTACAAAATCATGGTCTAGTGACTTTTCTGAAAATGGTATTTTTGCCTTTAAAATGAAGTAACAGTTCATATTATTCTTTCATGTGAGTTTATATGAGTATTTATATGTAAGAAAAAGATAGGTTAATTACTGTTGGAGGGCCTCTTTAGCTTATCATTTTTTTATGCAGTGCCTCTTCAGCTTATCATATTGTTATGCAGTGTCTCTTCAGCTTATCATTTTTTTCTGCAGTTTATATTTTATTTCCTTAAGGGGAGCATTGAAGTTTGTGCCCCAAATAAATTCTTTATTTTAAAATGGACAAAATATTTACATGGCTGCTTAATATAACACAAGAACTAATAAGCTAAAGTGTTATAAACTGAAATAAATTATTATAGACAAATCTGAAATATACACCATATTGTCTTTGTTATCTTCCCCTGTTAGATGCATCACTGCATGCACAAAGTCATGTAGCTCAAATCAATGTCTTCACTTAAACTATGCTCTGGAAAAAAATGGGAGTTTTGACTATATAGAAATATAATAATAATTCCACAATGTGACCTATAGTTTTACAGAAATAAATTAATGGATGGCATGCAGATGCCAAGATTAAACAGAGTAATAACAAAACATTAGTAAGCACTTTTAGTGTAATTAAATTTTTGATGTATTGCAATTTTTAGTGCGTAATTATTTTTGAAGGAACTGGAGAGTAATCCTGGATCACACCCTTGTTCAATCTAGTTACTAAAGAATAAAGTGTAGTGATACTTTGAAATTCTATTGCAGAATAATGGTGTATTGTCCATCACAGATAATGATGGCAAGGTTTTTCTCATCTGATAATCACTCATAGTGATTACCTAATAAAAGGACAATCCTTGGTACTGCAAGAACCCCTGGTCAATGCAGAATGTAAGCAAGCATTAAGATGTGCTATTTAAAGCATCTCAGCTTGCAAGTGACCTTGAATCTGCTTCCTTACTGCTGGAGGTTGGGATTGTTCCATGGCTGTGTTCCCAGTCTGCATCAAGAGGCTGCTGATAACATCAATCTTATACACGAGTCTCTAAAACTATTTTTGATGTTGGCCTTGAACAAGCCTAATAATTTCACTTAATCACCTCTGTTTCTACACAAAAACTGGAATCTAGGCTGACTTGTAATTTTTCATTCTTGTGAAATCCGGCCACAGGTTTTCTGTCTGCAATCAAATATCTGGAATCATAATTAGCTAAAATACGTCAGATGGCCTGTGACTCCCAGCCATCTTTATTGTATGGAAGTTCACTTTCAGCTAAGAGTGGAATAAATTCTGTTTGTCTGAGAGGTCAGTCCTTGGGAAGAAAAATGGGAAGTGTGTTCATTCGCATATTCAAACATGCAAATTGAATGCATCCAATTTGCCTTATTTGTCTCCTAATGACAATGACCTTTCCTGCTGATGGGAAAAAGCAATTGAAATTAGGCATGTGAAAGGTATGGAAAATACAAAATTCCAATCTTTAACAAAACAGGTCAACTGCTTGATCCTGTGAGTTAAAAAATAGTCAATGTCATATTGAACCCCAACTCGTGGTGCTTTCTCACCTTTAGGTTCAGTATCTGAGTTCTGCTACTCAGATGTATCTCCCATAACACTTCTTGCCTAGCACAGCTTCCTCTTCACCATCCTGCAGGAAAAACATCTGAACAGTTCTCCCACCACTAATGCAGCTCTGGTTAACACCACAACATCTTTATCATTAATTTGCATAACAAAATATGAAGCTGTAAAATTCAAAGATCAAGTGACCTGCCCAAGGTTACAAAGAGGATGTTACTACATCAGGACTGAAACTCAGTTACATCTGGTCTTTGGTCCTGTGCAGATCAAGTTTCTTTCAATACCCAAATTGAAACAGAAAGAAGCCATGATCAATTTACCAAGAAAAGGAACATTAAGATCACATAGCTGGTGTTGTCTCCTTCTGTGAATGCCAGAGGAGAAAACAAGTCCTGCACATGGGCAGCTCATCCGTAGACAGATATCATCATCACTACTATGCCATGCATTAATATGCATTAACTATCTCCTCTTCTAGGAAAAGAAAAAGAAAAAAAATATATATGGCCAAATTGCTAATATGCTTCTCTTCCTTTCAAGCTTCCTCTTCCATCTGCAGAGCTCAAAACCAGGCAGAAGTGTCACCACAAAGGTAACAGATCTTAGAACTGGAACCACTCAAGTGCAGGATTCAGGACGAATTAAAGAGCTCAGAATTCAAACCAACAACTTGACATGCCTTAAAAGTAAGAGCACAGTTATTTATTCTTGGTTTTGTTGTTTCTTCTTCATTATGGGGCTGCAGGAGTCCCACATCAGGGATGAGGGCCCCACATTGTGAGGATTTATTTAAACACTTAATGAAAATATCACACCTGCAGTTAAGAATTTACAGCTGCAATTTTAAGATGAAGAATAAAACTGTCTCTTCAGTTGATTTCTGTAATCATAAAATTCTAAATTATACTAACATATGCCTCAATTTAAGTGTGTGTTTCCCCATGATTACTTGGAGGAATAGGATGCAGTAAGTTTAACACTGCCATTCTGAAAGTGCATCCAGACAAATGTAGGTTGTCCTAAAAATAGATTTCTTACCTTTAGCCACCAGTAAACAAGGAGGAAATTTCCACTGAGGAAACAAAAATTCAAGCTATACAGACTCAGCCAGATTCCTAGGCACACACATACATTACCTTACTTGTTAGTGTACTTTGTTTTTTAGAAAATTATTAAGAAAAGCAAAGAAGACAAACCCTTTCATGACAGTGTAATTACACAAAAAAGAGTTTTGTAATTGTTCCTGTTTTCACCTCTCTTTCAAAACCTGTTTCAGACTAGCCAACAGAAGGGCCAGCTGTAGCTGTTGAATAATGAATTCTCCCTTAAAGCAGCGTGGGAAATAACTCTGACACAGTAATTTCTGTAATCTGCTAATAGTGTAGTTTCATAACTGATTATGAGTGATCTTGCTCTGTGCCGCTACTGGAAGAAGTTCTCTTCCCTTTCCCACAGCTAGCTACTTCTCTGTGTAACTGAATATCAAAATTAAGCCAGTCCAATTTAAAAACTTTTTCGTTTCATTCTGATCAAATCTTGAATTTGGTGCATTATGCTGTGACTCCTGGTGTTAACATGGGGAAAAGCATTACCTGGACAAATTCGTGGCAGATTGAGGTTGACCTAAAGCAGCTGCAAAACTGCAGGTTTGAAAGATGGGAAGTCATCAAGTGAAGGAGTAGATCAGGGTGGTATCTAGTTTTACATACTGCCAGGCACAAACTGTAAACACGAGGTTGCTTAAGGTCCTGTGAGGTTTTGTTTTGCTGCCCTGACCTTTGCATGAGTCACCTCATGAGGTATCTGCAAGGCCATTGCCTGCAGCTAAGCCAGCCATGGAAGGCAGCCTTTTCACCTTGGGCTGAGGGAGTCTAAGGCACTGATCCTCTTGTCCTGATGCAGAAGCCTAAGATGAATCAGATGAGGGGTTTTTTTCTCTAAAAGTCATTATTTCTCTAAAAAACAGAGAGCAAGGAGACTGGCTCAGCTGCAGGTGTCTGTCTAAACTGAGGGAGAAGGTCTCTGCTGTCTGACAGGCTTAGATCAGTGTGGCTATTTCAAAGTACTTTGAGAGAAAGGTCTGTAACCAGAGATGTGGCAGGCACAGCCCACTGCTGCACTCTGCTTATAGTCATGCAAGCAGAGCTCCTGATCAGGAGCTGTACCTTAAATCAATACTGTATTATACATAATAACATCATGCTTTATAACAACTGGGATTAAAATATGGAATGGCAGCCAAAATGCATGAATTGATATCATTGTCTCAGTACACTCTGGAGAGACCTCCAAATGCTTCATTGTATTTGGCTCAGACACACATGATATTTTGCATGTTTTGCAAAGCCTCAGGAAAAATGCAGTAAGAGTTTTGTTAATAGCTAGGAGCACCTCACTGAGCTGGAAAAGCTCCTGCAGATTGTCTGGAAATGATCACCTTTCACCATGGACCAGAGACGGGGGATGAACTGCTGCCACTGCTGCTGTGTCAGTGGCACAGCACTTGCTCTTGTCACTGCCTTCATTCTTATAAGTAAATAAACAAACAGGTAAAAGGTGACTTTAACAAAGTGACAGTACCTGTTAAGTTTAGGGAATTTGTTTGTTGAATTCAAGCCTTCCCAAGTATTTGTAATTCTAAGTGTTCTTTTTCTGAAGTTGCCTTGTCAGAATTAAAGAAATAGCTAATAAAGACTGATCTTCGGGGAACAGAATTCCAGCTGGGATGTTAAAGCTAAGTAATTAACAACAAAGGAGGAAGAACAGAGGGAAAAGGAACCCTTGGTATGCATGTACAGGTTTTTGATGAAAACTGCCTTCTAAATGACAATACAAGTGTTCATTAGATAAGGTTGGTGTTTAGCACTAAGTCTCCCACAGAGACAATTCTTGTCAGAGAAGCTTTGATTATATAAATTTTGTGTGAAAAATGCAAAGTGCCATAATGTGGGACTTTGATCAATGGTGCTAGTCTGATTTACAATTGTTTATTTTTAAACTGTGATGGGCACAAAACACTAATTTATAAGCTCATTTTAGTTGAAATTTACCTCTTCTTTTTAATAGCAAGAAAGTAATCTGATTGCATTTTTTCAGTCATCCTTGTGCAACATATTAGATAATCTCCTTATAGTTTAAAACTAAAAATGCTAATGGATTGGGGAAATGGGTTTCTGCTTTCACTCAGCATATCTGTCTTTTTTATGCTTGTCTTTTGGATCATTTATCTAAATAATAACCTTTAGTACCCACTCCTTCCTTCCAATGAACTAAAACATATTAATGATTTAAATCAGTGAATATGTATTTTCTCCCTACTTGAGTTTTGCCAGCTGAGGTTTCCACTTTCATATTCTGCTTTTTTGGAGGGGGGGGGGGAAAGCTCCAGACATCCCCATGTGAAATACTCATGGTTACTTTCTAATTTGTCTCAATCAAACAGCCTAAATGAGCTCAAACTAATGGCAGATCTCTTTTAAAGATTCACCAGCAAGCCCTGACTCAAATGGCATTGATTTCAGGGACTAAAAGAAAGAAATTACATTATAAACTCAGCAAATCTTTCAGTCAGCACATCTGTTGGGGCAGCCTCAGAGAAGAGGCAGGAATTACACCTCAAGGGGAGGTGGAACTTCCTCAGCCAACAAACCTGGAGATCCACAAGGATCCACTTGTTTGGGTTTAGTCTCACAATGATGGAAGGAAGCTCATTTTGCACAAAGGCAGCAGAGGGAAATAAATGACCAGCCCAAGGTCGGGTACAAAGATGATGGAAATGTGGGAGAAAGTGCCAGAACAGATATTTTTCTAGACTTTGTGTAGTCAGTTCTCAGCATGCCTGGCTAAGCTGTCTACAGACTAAGAGTGCAGGAATTGCTTAGCATATACACCCTGGGAAAAAAAGAAAACCAAACCAAACCAAAAACCAACAAAGAAAAAAAAAAAAAAAAAAAAAAAAAAAAAAAAAAAAACCCAGAAACAAAAAAAGAAACAAACCCCCAACAAACCAACAACCAAAAAAAAAAAAACCCACCAAGATTCTGAGCAACAGGGATGTATCTTTAAAACACTACAGAGACCACTTTCTTCACCTGCCAATACCTTCTGCAATAGATGGGACTGAATCACATCTGAAGAACCAGCAACTTTGTACTGCCTTGAGACTCTGGAAAATGCTTTCCAGAAGAAAAGTGCCCTTCCACAGGCCAAATTTCAGTTCTGCTGATCCCAGTGGTGACAGTATGGCATGGGGAGAGGCAGTAGATGGATGCTGTGCTGGGTACTCATGGCAGAGTCACTTGCACTCTTCAGAGGCTCTCTCTCCTCAGAATAAACTCATTCTGGCCAGAAGTTTTTATTCTGTAGAGTCACAAAAGGCTTTGCATTTAAAGCCATGTTCTTACCTTAGTCAGGTTGTTTTCTCCATTGATGAGAACAAAGAGCCACCCTTATGAGCTCAGTCTAAAAGTCTTTCTGGTGCTGCTTGGATATTTCCTGTGGTGATAAATATTCTCAATAGCTGCAAATTACAGGAGAGCCAGAACCTACCTATGTGCATTATGTAGTCACTAAGGCACATTTTCATGGCATGTGGGAGGGGATCAGGACATAATAGCAGACAGGCAGCTAAAGGAATTGTATTCTGCTCATTCTGCTGAGGGCTGGGAAATAATAATCCATTAATATAAAGTGATAGGAAAGGAAACCTGCTAACAAAGATTATCTCAGCAGGAAGCAACAATTCTATATGAACTTTCATTTCCAGTGAATCATGCCATTATGCTCAATTTTATTGCAAATGTGAAGCCTGCCCTCGTGGCTTGTTCTCTGATGTGGGATCACTGTCAAAACAAAGAACAATTACAAAATGTTCCCTCAGCTCCAAATTCCTGTTTGGTAAGTGATGCTCACATGATGCAGGGATCTAAAAGTGAAATTTGTGAAATGGAAACTGGATTTCCTCCCTTTTCTGGTATTTAGACAACACAGGAATGTTGGAAGAGTATTTGGCAGGAGTTTCTAATTTATTCATATTTTAGACCTTAAGAAGACTGTATTTACCAGTTACTCAAAGCCAAATTGGTAAATGTAAAATAATAAACCACAATATTCTGGGATAGGATCTGAAATATTTGTTGTAATGTATTTCTTTTGATAAGGCATCACTAGATTTGAAGCTGGATTAGTCTATTAAGCAGATTAGTATTTCTTTAAATATTACATTTTCTTGACTATGGTATTTATACTTTGTCTGAAATATTGTTTTCATTCTTTGAAAGTATTTTTACTTCAAAAACAGGTAATAATAATTCTATACGCACATTTTGCAAAAGTAACATGCCTATTTTAGCCCAAATTTGGGATTATGCAGTTTAGCAAAATACATGCTCTTCACATTTTGCTTTGTGACATGAATTATTGAAGAAAGCAAATAATGGCATTTTTTCTCTTTGAAGATACATGAAATTTCCCATTATTGGAAAGCTCTCTTTCCCTGACTAACAAATTACATTATTAGACACAAGGAAGATGCAAATCTTAGGGTTCTAAAAGCACCTAATATTTTCTCAAATTATATTCAGCTGTATTTATCTTGCATTCTGGCATGCTGCTGGACTACTGTTATCAATAAATCTATAAATAGGATGCAAAATGCATGTGAGCTGTCTGTGCATGAATAAAGAGTGGCCTGGCAATAAATTACAACATAATATATAGTTTAAAATGTAGCAAAAGGAATGCCTTGACAAATCAATGCAACATATTTTGTCAGTAAGGATGAAAGATTCATTGTGCATCAGCCTTGAGAAAGCTGAATTTCTGAGGCATGGGTCACCTAGGACATATGATGTAATCAGAGAGTATGGAAACATGCATAGAAAGACAAAAATAATCTTCTGAGTAATAAAGCCATAATAAATTGTCAGGCAAAATGTAAGTCCTGTGCAGTAGCTCATTGTCCAAAAGAGATCAGGAGTACCATGACAAACAAAATGGAACCTGACTTCCTCTGGATTTGGCCCCTTAGCAGGTTCAAGACCAACTCCTTTTCTGAAACTGGCTCTTGTTTGCTGGCTTTCATTTGTGTTTTTCTCATGTCTGCTAATGTCTAGGCTCATCTTGAGGCTCTTTGTACAGCCAAGAAATTCTTTCCTCTGCCCAGTTTTCAACGAAACTTGGGAAAAATAATCTGTGTTTTGGGGAACTCCAATCATGTGCCAGACATGACTGGCACACACCCAGCAGGCTCCATACATCTGGAGCACAGCAGAGACCAAAAATAAGCTTGACCAATTGGTTTTCCTGCTGACAGCAGCAAACTGCCATGGGACATTTAATTTCCCCTGATCACATGGATGACAGACAAGCTGTCACCAGCTGTGCAGAGCCAGGAGGATGCATGCCTGTTGCAGAGGCACAGGCCCCAGCAGTGGCATCACCTTGTCATGAGCTCTGGTGAGGGTGGAAATGCCCCAAGAGAAGTTGGCACCAGTCACAGAATGCCAGAATGGGTCACAGTGGGCCATCTGGGCCAACCTCCCTGCTCAAGCAGGGTCATCCCAGAGCACACAGCACAGGACTGCATCCAGATGCTTCTGGAATTCCTGCAGTAAGGGAGACTCCACATCCTCTCTGGGCGATCTGTTCCAGTGCATGGTCACCCACACAACAGGGTGGAACTTCTGTGCATCAGTTCCTGCCCATTGCCCCTTGTGTTATTGCTTGGTACCACTGAGAAGAGCCTGGTCCGTCCTCTTGGCACCCTCCTGTGACTGTGGTCACAAGGGTTTGCAGAATGAGAGGGAGACGAAAATGTTGACTCTATGATCAGAAGGTTTGATTTATTATTTTATTATATATATATACTACATTATAACTATACTAAAAGGAATACAAGGAAAAGTTCTCAGAAGGCAAGCTAAGAATAGAAAAGAATGATAACAAAGGACCTCTTTCCAACTCTGTCCCAGAGACAGCTCAGTCCTAGATTGCCCCTTAATTATACACATCTAACATGGGCCAATCACAGGTAGACCTGTTGCATTCCACAGCAGCAGATAACAATTGTTTACATTTGTTGTTGAAACTTCTCAGCTCCAGCAGGAAAAATCCTAAGAAAGGATTTTAATGAAAAGATGTCTGCGACACCCTCCCATAGACATTTATATACATTAATGAGGTCCCCTCTCACTCATCTCTTTTAGAGGCCAAACAGGCCCTGCTCCCTCAGCCTGTTCTCATAAGGGAGATGCTCCAGTCCTTTATTTCCTCTTTGTATCCTCCACTGGAATTGCTCCAGGAGCTCCATGTCTGTCTTGTCCTGAGGAGCCCAGAACTGCACACAGCATTCCAGATGTGCCTCACAAGAGCTGAGCAGAGAGGCAACATCACCTCCCTGATCTGCTGGCAATGCCCTTCCAAATGCACTTGAGGATCCCATGGTTTTCTTGGCCACAAGGAAACACTGGTGCCTCATGAACAGCTTCTCATCCATCTGCACCCCTTCTACAGAAGACCATGGACATGGATATTGGCTCTGGCACACTCAGGAAGAGACATCTGAGCTTTTGGCAGTGTTGGAAGGGGTTTAAAATGTGGATCTTGGCAGGTGGAGGGGTGGCCAGGGGCTGGTGTCCCTCAGCTCCTCAAGAGGCATCAGCGAGAGCCTCGTGCCCCGTGGGAGCCTGTCACTCTGATTTTTTAAGATTTTCAAAGCCTTCTGATGTTTACATTCTTGCAGCAAACTTTCTCACACACTTTCTGTAAATAACTTATTGTTTTGCATTCTTTTATGGAGGAGGAGAAATTTGATGGACTGATGGTTTGTCCAGTGTCATCGGAGAGGTGGCACTTTCACCCTCCAATCTGCTGTCACTTTTGGAAAATTACAAATGTTGGAGTCAGAAAATAAACTTGCTTTTTCTTCACCTTGAGAGCAGCGGTGTGTGCACTTGTGTTGTTTCATGTCCTATAGTGACAGGAGCCTTGTGATCACAGCCAGGGCTGTCGGACAAATTGCTCCAGTCCTTGGTGTAAGAGGGACAAGCCTTGTATTTTCTTTCTGGAGTTTCTTATGGGCAACAAAGCTGGTGAAGGGTCTGTAGCAGAAATCCTGTAAGAAGTGGCTGAGGGAGCTGGGGTTGTTTAGCCTGGAGAAAAGGAGGTTTAGGAGTGACTTTATCAGTCTCTACACCACCTGAAAGGAGGATGTAGCCAGGCGGGGTTTGGGACCCTCTCCCAGGTAACAAGTGATAGGACGGGAACACAGCCTCAAACTGCACCAGAGGATGTTCAGGTTGGACATCAGGAGAAATTTCTTTTCAGAAAGGGTGACTGGAATGGATTGCCCAGGGACGTGGTGGAGTCCCGGTCCCTGGAGGTGTTTTTTAAGCATTGTACTTAATGCCACGGTCTAGTTGCCGCGATGGTGTTCGGTCATAGGTTGGACTCGATGATCTCAGGGGTCTTTTCCGACCTAATTTGTTCTGTGATTCTTAAATACATGGGCACAAACGAGGGCATCTCTACCGACCGAGCGCCTCAGAAGCGGCGCTCCAGGGTCGCGTCCCCTCAGAGCCGCCACGGCCGCCCGCGCCCAGCAGGGGGCGCTGTGCCCGGCATGGCGGCCGCGCGCCGGAAGGGCAGCCCGGCCCCTCTCCAAGATGGCGGCGCCCAGGCGCGGTGTGGCTGCGGGCACGATGAAGCGGGGGCCGGCTGCCCGCGCCCGCCGCGGCGGGAAACTGGACCGGCTGCGGCAGGCGGTGCAGGACTACGTGCAGGCGGCCGGTGGGCAGCCGTCGCTGGCCTTGCTCAAAGACTCGGAGAGGTACAATCGCAGGAGCCGCCGGGAAGCCAGGAAGGAGAAGCGCAGACTAAAACGGAGCCGCCGCCGCCGACTCCAGCGCGGGGAGCTGGTGGAGGCTCCCACCGCCCCGGCCAAGCCCGCTTCGGCCAAGTCCACTCCGGCCAAGCCGAGCCAGGCCAAACCCGCTTCGGCCAAGCCCGCTCCAGCCAAGCCAGCCCAGTCCAAGCCGGCCCAGGCCAAGCCGGCTCCTGCCGCCCGTCCCGGAGCCCCGGCTTCGCCCGCCGCTGGGAAGCAGCGGCCCAGGCCGGTGTCGGCACCGGCACCGACAGCCCTTGAGGCTCCCTCCGCCGCCGCAGCCACCTCGGCGAGGAAACGGGCCCTGCTGGAAGCCAACGAGGAGGAGGAGAAGGAGATCCGGCGGCTGGAGCGGCAGCTGGGGCTCGGGAAGCGGCGCAAGAAGCAGGAGGGGCCCGCGGCCGAGCGGCTGCCGCAGAGCTTCCTGCGGGACGGGCTGGGATACGTGCTGGGAGCGCTGGGCACACGGGCCGGGCTCAGCCAGCTCTGCGACAGCAGCGACGACGAGACCGAGCAGCGGGACACCGAGCCGGGACCGCGGGAGCGCCCGCCGGGGAAGGAGGAGGATGGGGAGGACGAGGAGGATGATGAGGACGAGGAAGATGGTGAGGACGAGGACGCTCAGGAAGACGCCTCAGAGCCCTCCGACGCGGATGGACATTGGGAGAGCGAGAGCTCGTCCCCCGAGGACGGCGGGGTGCCAGAGGCCAGCGAGGCGTCGAGCGAGGAGGAGGAGGAGGAGGCAGAGGTAGGATGCTCGCCTCGGATAGCACAGACATGCTTCCCAAAGCACCTCCTGAGCAGAGAGCAGAGTTGCATGGCCGCTTTTAGGCCCAGGTGTTCGCTGTCCACGCGGGCCACGTGGAGCGTTGTCCTGGTTCTAAACCGGGACAGCGACACTGTTGACTTGAGGGGTCTGCCAGGTCCTGGAGACACTTGTCAGACATGGAGGGAGAGTTCCCAAGCTGTGGGGGTCCCAGTTGCCAGCAGGGTGCCGGTTGTGGGTTTCTCTGAGTCTGGATTGAAGGCACTTGAGACAGTAGTTCGCGTTCAGACTCAAGTGTTTATTATTTCTTATCAGTAAAACAATCTCACTACTGTGAGTTTGGCAGCTTTTCATTAGAAGGCACAAAATGGCCAACAATGTCTTGTTCCAAGGTCTTTTAAGACTAAACTATCCAATTAAGAACTGACACTCAGATTATTTTCCCTTTTAACCCAATAACTGATCCCAAAGAGCTGCCATGTGGACTTTTCTGCCCAATTACAAAATGCCACCCAAACCCATGAAAATGAAGGAAGAAGCATGAAGAAGAAACCCAGGACATCACCCTGTGCCCTCCATCTTGCTTCCATCCACAACATACTAAAAATCCCAAAACCTCAATTTCTCACCAAATGATACACCTACACTACTCTATATAATCTATTTCACACTTTTGTGGATTCTGGTCTATCTTGAAGTCTGGGAAACTTTCTCCATGAATGAGGGTCAGAGTCAGTGCTGCCCTGGGGGTCAGGGCACCCCAGAGCAGACAGGGAAATATTCCCAGTGCCCTGGGTTTCCACACCAAGTCAGGCTGGTGGCAGACAATATCCTACAGCACAAGGCATGTGGGAGCTGTGTGTGAAATCCACAAATAAGAGGAGCTGCCCTGGCATTAGAGTGTAGGAATATGATCAAACCCTTCTGCAGAGAGAGCTTGTGTTGAAATCAGCAGTGGTTACACACTGAAATGTTACTTTCTGAACTATCTTAGAGGTTCTGCCAGTATTAGGTCTTGTTGGATGAGTGGAGGAGAGGAGGTCACACAGGGCATTTTTGGGCCTAAATAAAACTTGAGTAAAACCAAGTAAGACTTAAGATGCCAGGTTTTAATAACCATAACTTTAAGAAAGTTAGGGAAGAGGGGCTTTGCTGTCATCAAGTTTGTCATAAAGGGTAATTTTTTGCCTACTTCTTCATGTTGTTCCTTTGGTGTTGATTATTAGATGGCAAGATATATCCTTAACTAAAAGTTTGGTACTTTAATCTTAAATACAAATGTATATTTGTGTTCAAGTGTTTAAGACACTGGTCTCATCTGATTCCTTGTTTTCTTGTTTTCCTCCTAAGAGTGATAACCAAGGTGCTACAAAGTATGTTCCTCCACAAGTAAGGAAAGCACAGGAGACACTAGATGACAAGAAAAGAGAAGAATTGGGAAGACTGAAGAAAATGGTGAATGGCCTCATTAATAGGTAGTGTAATGAGGAAAAAGTGATTAATCTTTCTGGATCAATGTGACAGTGCTCATCATTCAAGCCCAGGTGGCAAGGATGTGACTTTTCTCTTCACAAACTGATTTTAAGTTGGCAATCATGTCTGCTATTGTTAAGAATAATTATCTTTATTGGTATAAATTCTTCAAAGTTAGTCATTATAGATGTTGAGAAATCTAGAAAATAAATTTAAGATTGGGCTGGATTCCACACAGCAGTTCCCTGCAAGTGCTAGGTATAATTCAATGTCAGTTGGAGTATGCTTATTAAAAAAAAACCCAGAAGAAAACAGGTTTTGATTTGTTGTGGGTTTTTTTAAATAAATTAAATTTCTCCAACACTACAACTGAGAGGGAGCAGCCCTTCCTAGGTTAAAGTACTGCAAAATAGAAAAAGTAATTAATATTCATTTCAATTTTAGAGTTTTTTTAAAATCAGGAATCTATTGGCAATTTTCATCTGTTACCTGTAAAACATGGACTAGAGTTTGTTCAGTCATTTGAAATTTGATATACCATATATGTTAAATTATGAATTATTTTCATAGTTAATTTAACTTCTTCAAAGACTCTGATAGACTCTGATGTGCCACAGTTAAAACTGCTCAAACCAGTCTCTTTTTGTAATAAATCTGTTCAGTAAGCAGATTGACAGTGCTTTGTAAATACTGTTGTTAACATGTTTTTACATGTTTGTTTTTTTTAAACTATACTAGAATTAAATGTACTATACTTTTTTAGTTTAGTAAACACAGAAAAATACAAAAAAAAAAAACCTTCCAGTCATCAATCTTCAATCTTTTCTTAAGTCCAGCTAGTTTCTCTAAAAAGAACAGTTGTTTGTTGGGTGAACTCAAAGTTGTGGAACCATGTAAGGAGAGTAAAAGTGAACGCTGGATTTTGTTTCTCCATAGGCTGAGTGAACCAAATCTGTCCTCCATCAGTGGACAGATGGAAGAGCTGTACATGGCCAACAGCAGAAAGGACATGAATGACACTCTGACAGACATTCTCATGAATGCCTGTGTCACTGCAGTTGCCATGCCTGCAAGACTCCTGATGGAGCATGTCCTTCTGGTCAGCATCCTTCATCATAATGTGGGAATTGAGGTAATTCTTGTGCTTGGGACAAATTTTTTATAATAATACACATTGCAGAGTGTTTTCCTTGACGTTTTGTTTGACTTGCCTTGTAATTTTTAACTGTGTGGCACTGACAAGCATTTTTAGTTGAGTTTCATCATTATTTTGTGGCTTATTTGTAAGGCTTCACAAGTGAAAGGGTCTAAGTCCATTGCTTATCTGATTTTATCTCCTCCATGAGTTACCACTAGTCTGTTATAAACCCATCCTTTTTTCATCACAATCTTTCTGCAACCAGTAGAAAAGTTTCTAACCTTCAAAGTGTCTAACCTTCAATTTCTCTTCCCTTTAGCTGATGGATGATGATCAGTTTCTGTTCTCAAGGATACATGAGGGTATTGGTTTTGAACTATGTGTATCCAGATAAGAAAAGTGTTGCAGATGCAGGAATCCTTTTACAGTGGTGGATAAACTTCTTTCCTAAGCAAATAATGCCAATCATCAGTGAAATTAAGTAGTTATAACATGGAATATTAAAAACTTCAGAAAGCATGGCAATTCTTGGAGGGGATTTTGTTTTGTGTTTTTAAGCCTGATGGATGAGATAAAATCCCTCTTGCCCAAGCTGATGTCAAAGGGAATATTTTAGCTAATTTTAGTGAGATGTCTGTCAGGAAACAAAGTTAATTCAGCAGTGTACTCCTATTAGATTACTCTTTTTTCTTCCCCCCACATCTCAATGCAATAGATGTATTAATGCAAGTTTTTCAGTTTGTCATACTGTGGCCTGAATGCTGGCTCTGAACCATATTAAATATCAGATGGATGCAATTAAAGCAGCTTTCTCCATAGGCTTGGCATTAAGCTTTTATTTTGTCCCTCTTTGCTGCTTGAAAGGCGGTTTGGACTGCAAATACAATGTTTCTGTAAAATAAATGTACAATATGCATTACATGAAAGTGTCACTGTGCAGCTGCACTGAAGATTAGGCTGAGCAATGCAGAAGTTGCCCTGTGTTTATAAATTTGTGCACCATTGGATAGTTAACACCCCAGCTGGGTCAGGGCTTGTAATGCAGGTCAGTACTGCTGCTGGATTTCTGTTTTTTCTTAAGGTCAGCAGATTTTAGCACAATGATAATGGGTGAGGGTCTTACTTAGCAGCAATGTATTCATTGCCTCCCTGTGTTTTAGAGCCTGTAGGCTTTCTAATCCCAGCCTTTAGCATCAGTTCACTCTTCAGAAATAAATATATTCCAAAATTTCTTTTCCCAGCTGTACCACTGCACCTTATGCTCAGCAACTGTGAAAACTTGGTATTTTGGGGTTTTTTCCACAATATAATTTTTTATCCTTCTGTTAAGGATTTTGTTCTGGAATGCCACACTCAGGAATGTGTTTGCTTTTTGACATGCAGCTTTTCCTGGATGAATGGCTAGCAGTAACAGCATGCTAGTCTGACAGCTGGAAAGATGCTAATATGTGTCCATGAATATTATGTAAATAAATGCTGGTGTATGTGTACAGTAGGTTCATAATATTTGTTTTTCTTGCACAGGCTTTAAAAGGCAACTGGATGTCAAATGTGAGGTGTAAATAACATGGACTTCTACAAAAATGTCACACCACTTAAATATTTGTGTATGTAAATGTAGAACATCCCTATTGGTTGAAAGGAACAACAGTATTTCTTTAAAATTAATAGTGGCAGTGACCCAAAAATGAGTTTTACAGATGTCTGTAAAATCTACTTAGAGTTAACTGCTGAATTTTTTTCTTCCCTTAATGGAATTGTTGCCAGGTCGGTGCTCACTTTTTGGAAGCTGTGGTGAAGAAATTTGATGAACTCTGTAAAAGTGATGCTGAAGGGAAGGAATGTGAAAATCTGCTTGCCTTGATTGCTCATCTGTATAACTTCCATGTGGTTCATTGCCTGCTGATCTTTGATATTCTGAAAAAGCTTGTTAGCGCTTTCACTGAAAAAGAGATTGAGCTGATTTTGTTTCTTCTGAAAAATGTGGGCTTTTCCTTAAGAAAAGATGATGCATTGGCTTTGAAAGAACTGATCACTGAAGCCCAGAGGAAGGCAAGCACAGCAGAGAAGAAATTCCAGGATCAGACAAGGGTATGTGTTTGCTCTAAAGAGTTCATATTCTCAACAGCCTGTAATAAGTACTTGGATACATAGTTTAATTTACAGAAATGTTTTCTGCTACATTCTATTCAGGTTCTAAATTGCCGTTAGTGTGACATTCAGTTATTTGCATTCTTCTTGTTTGTTTTTCTTCATTAGTTCTTAGGACACAGGTGCCAAAAAATGCTCATCATGGGTGGGACACGACTGGTTTGTGTCTTATGTAGTGGACAGGTTTTGTGTTTCGTGATAGTTTGTACACTTCAAAAAACAGTCAGGTGTTTAGCAGATGAATCTTGTACACAAATTAGTGTAATCGGGATAAAAGCAAACATGTTGTATTTAAATTTTGGTATATATTGGCAGCTGAGCTGCTTATTCTGACAGAATAGTAATTTCAAAGTGCACTCTTGTACTTTATATAATAAACCCACAGCTTAGAATTGACAGAAGTGTTTCTTTTCCTCACAGGTTCGGTTCATGCTGGAGACCATGCTGGCACTCAGGAACAATGACATGAGGAAGATCCCTGGCTATGATCCTGAGCCAGTTGAAAGACTCCGCAAATTGCAGAGAGCTCTGGTGAGAACTTGCTTGGCTGGTGTAGCCTTGTTATCCTTAATCCAGGAGTAATTATTTGTATTGGATGTCAGCTTTCTTGGGGATTTTTTGTTGGTGTGTTTTTTGGTTTTTTTTGGTTTTTTTTTTTTTTGTCAGAATTGGCACTTTGTCTAGAACAACCCAGTATAAAAGGGATGAAAATAATTTATCAGTGCAGGATGTGCTAAGAGGCCAGGCAAAAACAAGCTAGGTAACCTAGATCTGTAGGATTTCCTCTCTTAAATTTTTGCAGTCCTTCTCATGCACTTCTAGACTCTGTTGTTGAAAGTTCTTATTTTCTTCATAGTTTAAATTTTTTTTATTTGAGCTATACAACACATAAGGCAGTTTGTTGTGTTGTTATTTGTATACATTGATGCAATGTCTGCATCCTCTGAATTCGAATTGAACTTTGTGATTGGAAGATACCTACTTTTTAGATTAGCATCTCTTTTTTCAAGTAAAACACCCAGGAGCTTCTACATGTAGATTTATGCCACTTTATGCATTTAAAAAATTACATCATATGGGAAACTTGTAAATTCTTTTCAGGTTGCTGATTGAAACAAAGATTAGGGAGGAAACATAGGAAGACCTTTATGAAGATATGAATTTATATGTTTGAAGTTTTTGTTTAGAAGCAATTTTAAGTAATTAAAGTACTTGTTTTCTCTAAGAAGAAAGAAAAAGTTTCAAATAAAAGCTCTTCTGTTGGTTTTTATTTCTGTTTTGCCACTCAAGGTTCACAGCAGTGGCTCAGGAAAGGACACCCAGCTCCGCGTGTCCCTGGAGTCTCTGCTCAGCGCTGACCAGGTCGGGCGCTGGTGGATCGTGGGCTCCTCCTGGAGTGGAGCACCAATGATCAGTGATACCAAAAGCCAGGCTCAGCAAAAGCTGCATGTAGGAAAGGTAAATCCAAATTTAAAGTCTAAGTGCTTGTGATCTCTTGAAAATTTGTCAGGAAGTTCATTTCAGAGCCCACCAAAAAAGCCTTCACATGCTCTTGTAAGATCAAGCTTTTGGACCGTAAATTCTGCTCTCTGTTTTTTTTAAACATTGTACTCATGTGCTTCATAACAGCTGTTACTACAAATAAGCTATAGCTTGTTTTTTCTTATTGTGTGGAATTGCTGAGGTGAGAGAAGAGACTTGATTCAACAGTGGATTTGCTAGTAGGAATTCTGACAGGTTGTGGTGTCTGTCTGTGGCATATATCCAAGCTGATTCCAAAAGTAATGTGATGAGATAGTCATGGTGAATTATTTATGTTAAAGAAGCATGTCTTAAAATTAATTGGCACAATTAAAGTAGATTAAAATGTATTTTCATAGTTGAAAAAGCTCCTGATGATGCCTGTGCCTCTGGACAAAAGCTCAGGACCTTTGGATTGGTGATTTATGGTTTATTGGAGAGCTTCACTGATGGTGTTATTTAAGACTGTACAGAAATAGTTTTTTTTAAGGCAAACAGAAATAAAATAGCGTATAACTTTATTTTCAGGTGAGTTCAAAAATAATGGAGCTTGCTCGTAAGCTGAGAATGAACACAGATATCAGGAGAAGTATTTTTTGTGTCTTGATGACGAGTGAAGACTTCATGGATGCCTTTGAAAAACTTCTGAAGTAAGTACAGAAATCAGCCCAGAACTAAAATCAGGTTGTAAATGCAACATTTCTGGTCTAGGCTTAAGAGCATTCAGATGATAATGCAATTAAAAAGTGCATAGCTAGGGATCCACACGGGGTAAAAGGGCAGGAGGAGGAACCAAAGCCCTAGTGTAAGGACTAATGGAGGCAGGCAGAACTGACTGGCAGTCAGAGGAAAGGAATAGCCCCTGTTGTTGTTGCAGCATCTTCTGATGTGAGGAGCCTGTGTATCCCAGCAGAGTGGATGGAAGGCTGCTGCAGGCTTGTTTCCTTGCAGAGGCAGACCAGAAGCCCCTGCAAATCATCTCTTGGATTTTTTGCTGGATTGCTGTGATTTCTGTGCCACTGCCACTTCTTTGACTTCTTGCCACCTTCTTAAGCCATCTCTGCCCATACTTGCATGACCTGGCTCTAGCATCTCCACTTCCCTCTTGCAGAATTTATTAGCTTTGAGTTTGCTTCACATGAAGACCAGTTCCCTTACCTCTTGACAAGCAGCTCTTCAGAAGAAGATGTGATCAGGGAAGAGCTCAAACTAAGCTATTCCTTGTGTTGGTCAGAATATTATTTGTAAGTCTGTGGGAGCTGGGAGGGGACAGATCAGGTCTGAACTTTTCTGTCTCAGCCTTGTTACTCAAGGGTATTGTCTTACCAGGATGGCATGCAATTTTTAAATTTGCTTACCAAACCAAAACAGACTTTGTAATAAAGTCAACTAATATTTGATTAAATGCCACTTTTGCAAAACACAGCTTGGACTTGAGACTGTGATGGAGTCATTCCAATATCTTAATATGGCCTGTTCAATTAAAAGAAATTAGCTGCTGCTGCAGCTCTTGCCAAGACCTGGCAGCTCAATTTGCAAATTGGACTTGACTCTCATCTGTGCTATTTAGGCTAATACACAAATCTGAATACATACAGGCTTGGCAGAAAATCTCTCTGCAGGCTGCCTGCTGTGTGTTGGTGCTGATGTTTATACAGCAAACTCAAAGAGAGGAATTCTTAAATCTGCCCACATCTGGCAGAGTATAATGGAAAGTACACATAATTGTCAGTGAAGGAACTAGCTTCAGTGTGAACATGTGCTCCAGAGTGTATGGGAGTTTGTATTTGTATGTTTGATGTCTCATGAGGAAGAGAATATAAAGAAATATTTTAACTGCTCTTGTTGATTCATCTGCTGCTAGTTCTGTGGCAGAGTTGAGGTGTGGTTAAAGGATGATTTAAACTATTTGAAATCTAGGCTGCTATAGTTTTTCTAGTCCCTTTCCTCCTTACTGCAGATGAAAGTATTAGTTTGGAGCCAGAACAGCTCCCTGAAGTGGCTCAGTGATTGCAGAGGCCTCAGTGAAGAGGGCTGGGAGCATCACTGGTGACAGAGGAGAGAGTGAGATTGGATGCTCTTCATCAGCTGAAAGGCCACACCTTCTTCACAAACCACAGTTTCACTCAGGAGAGAGAATGAATGCTGCTTAAGTTTGATGGAGAAGCAATTTTTGAAGTTATTTTGTAGAAGAATAAAGAATTTGTGAAACTTCACATCTCAGAAAATACTGAGCCCCTCATGAAAGGCTCAGCTATCCTATTGGAGTGAGATGTGTAATTCAGGATAACTTTGTGTCAGCAAGTTTTTCCTTACAAAATGATTCTCAATTTCTTGCTAAATACTCACTACCAAAGTGAGTATATCTACTAATATAATTTGAACTGACTTAAAAGGGGATTTAAGAGATGCTCTTTTTGGTCTGAAGGCATTGATAGTCTTGGGCTTCAGCTGAGGATAAGTAACCTACTTGGAGGCAGCTTCTGCTGGTGACAAATAACCTGATTCAGAGGTTATCCCATTTACAGCAGGATCAAGATATACAAGTTCATGGGAATACTGTAACTCATGAATAATTGAATCAGTGAGGTGGTTTCACATCCTTTATCAAAGAATATCAGGCTTATGAAATCTACACAGGTTTATGGTGAAGCTCAACAATGAAAGACAGTCCAGATTCTTATATTTTAGATGTTTAGGAGTTCTGTGAAGAAGTGAAGGAATTGAATATCCGAGTGTTGTCACTTGGTTACAACTCTGGCAACATGAGTATTTCCTAAATAAGCAAGTCATGATAGGAGTGATGATGATCAAGTAAAAGGAGAGTGTGCCAGACCAGTGATTGCAGTGTAATTTCCCAAGTCATCTATTAAATACAAATCTGATGGCTGAAAACCTGTATATTTGTAAAAAATCCTTTTGTTGCTCTGAAATCAGGTGGCTTGGCTGATGGGAGAGCAGGTGGGTTATGACACAGACCAGTACTGACCCCTTTAGAAAGAGCAGACTTCTCAATCATCCCAGATTTTCCTACTGTAAAATTTAAATTCTAGGGAGTTTGGGCTCAACAAAGAGTTTCCTCTGTTAGTCTGGGGTGTCTGTGGTCACATGCAATGCAGATGTCTGGAGCTGCCAATATCCCAAAGGAGGGATATTGGCATCAAGTAATGACCAACTACCCTACAGACAGTAAGGCAAGTTCCAGTGGAGTCAGAGTTGCTTAGAAAGTACTCTTGAGTTGTGCTAATGCCCTGTGAAACCTGAACTTGAAGCAATGAGAAGAATTTTGTTTGATATTTTTCAAATTCTAATTTGATGCATTTTTCATTTTAATTGGTTTTAATGCTGCCAAGCATTTGGCAGCATTAGGAAGTTAAATCACAGACCAGGTGCATTGTGAGTTAGTCACCATTCCATGCCAGAGTGTCTCAGCCCTCTTTTACACAAAAATGAATTTCATGTATCAGGTAGCATGGATTTGACCCAGAGATTAAAAAGTTCATACCACCACGTCAGAAAAACATCTACAAATATGTTCTTATTCCTGCTGTGCAACACAGAAGTGAAGGGTCCTGGAAATGTTTCTCCAAATAGGCTTGCACTGATCCAGAGGCTGGTTTTCCTCCCATGACCATGAGTACAAGCATGAGATGATCACAGTGGGACCCTGCAGTTCTTGTTTCACTATTTAGCCTTTGTTTCACAGTTTAACCCTTGCAGTGCTGCCTGTGGGTGCAGTGCTACTGCTGGTACCTCTGTGTGCCCTCTCTTCTCTTCATGGAGAGCTGCAAACTTGGAGTGGGATTCCTTTCCTTCCCTGGGCAATGATAATACTTTTATCATTCCACTTCTGTTTCTTGAGGTCTTGCTTTTGCATCTCCTCCTTCAACACCCATAACGCTTCAGCATTTCCACAGTGCCATACCAGGATATTTGTTTAGCCAACAAGGTGGAGTCCATTAGAAGTTTTAAAGACTTGGTACTTTGTAACAAGTAAAATTTAGTGTGATGTGTGGAAAGATTTTAAAGTATTACTCTCAGATGTTGACTGTAGCTCTTACTTTGTGTCAGCAAGTTTTTCCTTACAAAGTAATTCTCAATTTCTTGCTAAATTTTAGGCTTGGACTGAAAGATCAGCAGGAGAGAGAAATAGTTCATGTCATCCTTTACTGTTGCTTGCAGGAGAAGACATTCAACCCCTTCTATGCCTTTCTGGCTAACAAGTTTTGTGGACATGAAAGACGATTTCAGGTAAAGACAAATCTGTTCCTTCATTGGTTTTGTGTCATGACTGTGGTTAGGAAGAGATTTACTGAATACCTGAGAGTGGGTGCATGCCTTGATCCCAAGGAAAAATTCTGCTGGTATGGCTAAGCATTCAGTAAGGCATACTCATGGTCAGATCTGAATAGGAAATGAAATGCTGAATGTTTTATTTCTTCTGTTTTATGCATTTTAAAATAATTGGAACAGTCTGATCAAGCATTTCTGTTAATTAAAGGAGGGCTTATAAAGAATACAAGGTCAAAAGGTTTGTTATGTTGTTACTCAATTAAACAGCCACTTGATTTGTAGGATTATTTTTTTTACCTTTGACCCCTAGGTGACATTTCAGTTTAGTATTTGGGACAAAATCAGAGACTTAGAAAACCTGTCAGTTGCTGCCATCTCCAACTTGGTTTCACTGCTGGCTCACTTAATAAGGACAAAATCACTGCCACTTTCAGTTCTCAAGGTTGGTGTGTTTTCTTTTCAAATCCTTCTGTGTTTTCCCTGCATTTGCTAGTGGAAGGCATATTTTCTCTGTTACTTATCTGGTACTTTAACTGATTATGCTAAGACAAACTTGTTTTAAAATTACTAAATTGTTCCAATTGATTATGGTAATGCTGTCATTTGGGGAAGGGAACCTGTGATCACCCAAGCATAGAGAAATTCTACATTTCTTTATCTAGAGCAGTTGTGAGATTATTTCCTTTAGAGTATCCAGAGCTGGAACTGAGGCCCCTTCATTAGCAGGCTTTGCCAGTGGTTTTTGTGCTATGGTTTTTAGCTGATGTTGTTTTTATTAGACAAGAAAGTGCTGAGTAGATTTCTTGGATTTCAGAATGGGTAGTCCACAGAATTCTATTAGAAGAGTAACTGGAATGTATTAAACAGGCAATTAAATGGATTGTGCCAGGTACTTACAAAGTATTTATCTAATTGAGAAAGGACATCTGGTATTCTGGTACCAGGAGCCTTCTATTCCTTAGAAGATCCTTTGCTTTCATTATTGATTGGCTTTTGGAGGCAGCCTTCTCAGGTAATTATTCTGTGCTAAACTCCAGGCTCAGTGTATGCAGAGGCCAGTTGGTGTGCTGAAAGTTCTTCATTTAGGAGAGAAGAGCAGCTGTTTGAAATCCTTGAATTAATCTAATTGTCCCTCTCTGTCTGCCAGGTAATTGAATTCAGTGAACTGGACAAACCCAAAGTCCGTTTCTTGCGACAAGTATTAAGCACACTGTTAACCAAAGCAGATGAGGAAGAAATTACTGACATTTTTATGAGGTAAGTGATCACTGGCATCTCCAGAGAGCCCTTGTTGAGTAGTAATTAAGAAGATAAGAAGTTTGCCTGTTCTGTTTGGAATTACACTGTGCCTTTTCCACATATCAGCCCTCCATCCCTTAAAGTGTGAGCTCTTCCTGGCTGAGTGGGGCCAGTGTCTGTTGGTACAGGCTCTGATAGAGATGCAGCTGTGTAATGCAAAATAAGGCTTCCAGATATTCAGTGTATCATTTTGGTCATAGGATTTTCATGAGCAGAGCTCTGTAATTCCCTGTTTCCCTTTTTGCTGTAACACCTATGTGGGGTGAGATTCACTCTGCCAGCTGTCATTGCTAGGCTGTTTCTTAAGAAGGAAAAAGAAAGTGAAACTAAAGAGACAAATGTTTGGGGTATTTTTAATGGGTTTTTTATCAGTATTCTCTGAAAAATCTTATTTTTGATATGAGACAGGGTTGCCTGGAGAGGCTGGGAAATTTCCATCCTTAGACATGCTTAGGACTTGAGTGGATAAGACTTGCAATATTACATAAACTTTGAAAAAATCAGGTGGTGATGTTTCAGCTGTCATGTAGCAGCACAAGGAAGCTTGAACATGGAGCCTGCCTTGTTCTTTGCTGTAATGCAATTGTTTACATAAAGCAAGCCTTGGGCTGGAATATTCCATTTTATTGGTGAGGCCAGTTGTATGTCGAGTGTTTGGGCTGCTTGCCAAACCAAGGTAGACTTGGTAATTTGAAAGCTTCTTCAATAAAACTTCTTTTATAGGCTGGATTTTTTTCTGCAGCTCTATTTGAAGAAGATTATAAACTGCTGAAATGGGAGCAGACTAAATGATGGTTTTGATCTGTATCTTTACAGGGTATCTGACAACCCCAAACTGCAAATGCTGCGGGAAGGCTTGAAACTCTTCCTCACCCACTTCTTACTGAAACATGCCCAAGCCCAAAAGAGTGCTGAAGAAGCTGGCTTGTTAAAAGAGAGAGTGGAACTAGCAACCAAGGCCTTAGAGGCAAAAGAACCCAAATTGAAGCTATAGTTATATTTTTTCTAATAAAACATACAGAAAAACCAAGCTGGGGTCTTTCAGACCTAAATAATTGGGAATGAGGAGAGCTGTTTTACTCTAAAGGATCCATTTTATTTATATAAACAGTTACTTCACTCCATGTGCTAGTCAGAAGTTTAATTGAAGGGGATACAAGGCCTTTTTGAAGAAAGAGAAAATGTCATTTTGTCATGTCCCTTTTTGGGACAAGTGCCTCACGTTGACTTTTGGTATCTGGAGAAGAGGGTGAATTCCTCTTCTGTGATACTTTGTCAGCAGTGGTGTTCTGCATTGCATATTCTAGCCTTTCCTTTAAAGTAACAAAAGAAGCAGCCTAACTAAAGGCTTTTGATCAGGAGCCCTGGTACTCACCTGAAGAAAGGGGCCACTAGATGGCACAAGCACTGGTGAGTCGGTTGGGGAAGAAATCGACTTTTTTCTTAAAGTGTTGGAAGTTATTTGCTAATTCTGTGAATTGATTCCCTGACTGTGGGTCAGGAAAGGATCTTCAGTTGGATTCAAAGCTGTAGCAAAGCAACTTGAAGATCTGTCTTTGCCCAATTATATTGGGTTTAGAGATCACAGCATACTTTTATGGCTTTTTTAGCCCATTTTTCACAGCTTTAGAATTGGAGTTGCCAAATCACGTGTGTTAATCAGATTTTTCTAGACTTAAACAATATCATCAATATGAGTCTTAAGAAGAGAATACCTCCCTTAAGAATTTGTTCACATTTTTCATTTGGATGCTTAAATAAAAAAATAGGCACGTTTCTTTCTGTAACACTCTATAAATGGTTTGTTTCTTTTGTCACCTTACCACTACACATTAAACTGCCATTTTTCTAAATGCTTTGGTGTTTGTGTTAGCTTTACTCTGGCTGTCCTGCCAGGAAGGGAATGACCTGAAATTCGGTGGAGAAGGGAAGTACTTTCTTGTCTGAGATGTGCATCTGTGATCTGCCTGTGTTGGAGCTGTCAGCCCTGATTCTGTAGCCAGACTTGCCTCTGATGTCTATTGCGCCATTTACTTATGGTGCCTCCCAATTTGCCTTTGATACCAACTGATCTGTTCCTGTTGGCAAAATTTATTTTTTAATCAAATTGTTAAATGTAGTAAATTCTGCTTACTAAGGTGTCCTGTTTCCACGTGCAGAAGTGCCTCCCCCAGCAGCCAGGGAGTTGTTTGTTTTTTTCTCACCTTTCCTCTGAGAGGATAGGGCAAGCTTTAGGGAAAAAGGTGTCCTGGGAGCAGAGACTTGCTTCCAAAATCCTGGGTTACACAGCAAAGTGACAGCAGAAGAGATTTTTATCAAAATAACAAAGCAAGATGCTTTTTTCAGCCTGTTTTTTTTCAGCCTGTTTCATACCACTAGCAGCTTTGAAGTGTACAAAACATAAAAATCCATTGTGATAAAATTAATTCCAATATTTTCTAGAATTCATACCAGTTAACAAAGTGTGGGCAGCAGCAGAATTGATGCTATTTTGGTGTTTACAAAAGTCACAACTTAAGGGGGTGTGTTTAAACATCTTCCCTTACAACCAACCATGCCAAACCTTAAAGTTTGGAGTATGGATTCAGGAGAAAAATCTGTGCAAGCCCCTAGAAATAGCTGCTGTGGAACACATGGGACTGTCTGAGTAAAAATTGCTACATTTAGCCACTTCATTGCCTTTCACAGGAGTTTAGGTAGACCCAGCGTGTGTGCGTGTTGGTGGTTTAATAACACACGAATGGAAGCCCATTGCTCTAGCAGGCAGGTTTGAGGCAGCTGTTCTGCTGCAGGTAAATTCTGAATCATCTTCCTTAGCCCAGAGGTGCCAGGCTGGCTGTCCCTGCCTGGTGTGAGGGTTTTGCTTGGTGCTGGGAGCTGACCAGCTTTGCTGCTGTGGCAGCACTGCCAAGTGTTTTATGGGTGTGAGCATTCCCTTGCTGCAGCTGCCTGAGGTGGTGCAATGCAGGTGTTGCTGTGCAATTAGAGGAGATGGTTTTAACCTTACAGTTGAGAATTACAATTGCTTTTTTTTTTTTCCACCCGCTGAGACTCGCATGAATTATTATTTCTCCCAAAGAACTCATATGTTTTGTTCAAAATTAGTGTTATCAGAGCCATTGTTTTGTTTGTGAAGAAAACAGATCCTGCCTGCCTGGGATTTTGCATTCAGCAGGTTTATGTGTAAATATCATTAAAAAAAAAAACAAAACAAAAAAAAAAACAAAAAAAAAAACCAAAACACTTTCCAAGGAAAGCAGCAGGAATACACTGCCAGCCCACAGTGCTGTAGTCACATCAATGATAGGGTTTGTGGGTGATTCTGCACAAGTCCCATCCTCTCACTGTGATTCAGAGTCTGACAGAAATCTGACAATTCCAAGATGTGTGTGAATTCCTGAGTCTTGGATCTTGTCATATTTAACAACTTTTTCCATGGTCCTACTGGCCAGACTGCCACAGCTCAATAGAGGTGCAGGCCTGGCAGACTCTGCTGTTGATGTACAGAAGCATCTGCAAGCTGTTGCTTCAGAGGTCATTACATTCCAAGGATATAAAGCATGTGTGAAAAAGAAAGCAGAGAGGATTTTGTACTTATTTATATGTGTGTATTTATATTAAAATATATATTCACAATGTATTTTATAGGTATTCTGCGTGTATGCTTCCTGTCTAAACATATATTATACACAATGTATATACAAAATTATACACAATAATTTTTTGCAGGTATCATACTTCTAACCCTGGAGAAAAGAACTTGTCCCAGCAGAGGTGGCCCTGCCAGAGTCTCTCCTCCTTCTAGCAGGGCTGTGAGGTCTCTGTAAGAGCAGCAAGACCAAATGCTGGCAGTTGCCTGTGACAGTGTTCACAGGGGTCTCAGGTTGAGGGAAGAGATGAGGATCTGACTCCATGTTTCAGAAGGCTTGATTTATTGTTTTATTATATATATTACATTAAAACTAAAAGAATGGAACAAAGGATTTCCTCAGAAGGCTGGCTAAGAATAGAATAAGAAGGAACGATAACAAAGGTTTGTGTCTCAGACAAAATCTGAGCCAGCTGGGCTGTGATTGGCCATTAATTAGAAACAACCACATGAGACCAATCACAGATGCACCTGTTGCATTCCACAGCAGCAGATAACCATTGTTTACATTTTATTCCTGAGGCCTCCCAGCTTCTCAGGAGGAAAAATCCTAAGGAAAGGATTTTCCATAAAAGATGTCTGCAACAGTCACCTTCCTGCAGGACTGCACACTAAGCTCTGCCTGCCAGCAGAGGCTGCTGGGGAAGTTACGCCTGGCTGGGACACATTCTGCTTTGTCTGCACAGAATAAGTGTTCAATAACATACACAAATACAGCCATTGAGGTTTCTTCCTGTTGAGTATTAGTCTGGCAGCCCCTGTCAAACTCCTGTGAGAAATGGTCCCTGATTGTTCCAGTAATGGAGATGACACTTAAAATGTCCCAAATTCTTCCATACAGCAGGTTTGGGAGAGTTACTTAATGAGAAGAAAAGGGGTTTGGATTGGTAAAAAATACAATATTCTGGAAAGCCAAGCAGCTACAGTTGCAACACTAATCCTTACTCCCAGCAGACCCATGGAAAACCCGGTGTGATTTGCTTCAGATGCATTTAACAAAAAGCCGGATGTTTGATTTTTTAGCTGTGTAGCACAAAATTTCAATTCCCCCTTTAAACAGCACGATCCTTTCACAGCTATTATGGCAGCTTCGATTTTTGTTTTCTTTCAAGCTGGACAGCAATGTTTGAAACTTTCTCTGTTTTCTGTATCAAAATGAACAGGGCAGTGAAGTCTGGTTTTTAGCTTTGGCCGGAGTGCTGCGCTGATAAATCACACACAAGTCCTTTTGGCAGGGTTTTAACGCCACACCTGAACGAGCCAAGTATCTGCAGGGCTTTTTTTCACTTGACATTTTTCCATTGTCCTGCAGGCCGGGGATGAGGGGCTGGTGTCAGGGGTGCTCCCAAGGTGCGGGGCTGCCCTGCCTGCTGCTGCCCAAGGTGTGCAACCCAATACGGGGCTCACAGCACATCTGGGATCGTTCAATCCCCATTGTTCTGCCCGTGAACTTCCCGCATGAAAAGCCACAGCCCGGCGGCACAGCCGGTGCACGACAGTGATTTCAGCCTAATAAATGTGTGAGTGGCAACTCTAATGCTCCAATTTTTGTTGCGCTGATCGTAATTGCAGCTTAGTGCCCAGCTACATCCCGTGTGTGTGAGTCAGTTTGTGATTTTTGTTCCTGCAGTTGATAAAGCAATTTTGTTTTCAGGAGACAATTTGATCCTTTAGGGTCACTTTTAAAAGGCTGAGTGTACGTTTACCCAAGATTTTTTGTGTTGGACTGATTTCAGTGATTATGACTCTTTTACTTTTTGTGATTTCATCTCCTGGAGGAACTTTCCCTCACCCTCCAGTGAAGCACAGTTTAGCGTGAGGCTTGCAGGCATGGACATAACAACTGCCTGTCTGAAACAGCTGTGCTATCCCCAAATTCTGGTGTGACCTGCAGCCTTGCTTTAAAGCTAATTACAGTAGCCTTCCCCTAATTTAGATGCATGCACAATTCCAAACTGGATACCACATGGTTTCCCTAATAACACTTTAAGGAAATGAATGAGCATCTATCAGGGATAAGCTTAGGAAGAGCCAGCTGGCACCAAAAAATCCTTAAAACTTGTGTCCTAGGACAAAACTGTTAACACACCAAAACCAGCTCACCTTGTGTGAATTGAGTGGAATTCATTTCAAAGTGAATTAAAAATGACTGAGTAATGGAACTAGAATGAGAGGTACAGAGCAAAATTAAAGCAGAGACCATTTTTGAATTGTTCCTTAATAGTCTTTTATCAGCTACAGTGAAATGGTTGTTTCATTTTCATAAGTGAAAGATTTCCAAGCACTACACATTTTTCATTAAAAACTCCATTATGGGCCTTTTACAGTTCTGATGATAAGAGTACCCTCAAATCTCTCGTGGGTGCACAGGCCCTCATGGCTCTGGTGTGGAATAGCAGGAATATTGTTGGAGGCACTGAAGTTCACTGGAGAGCAGCCATTGGTTACAGTCAGGGGACAGAACAATACATTTTTCTAATATAGAGACAATAACCCAAGATATGCTTGGTGTCACCTTGAGGAAAAATAAGTCACCTTGATTGCATTTTCTAGGCTTGCATCTTCAAAAAATAACCTTTCCTCCTCAGCCAAAGCCTTAGATTCTGAATGGAATTTTTTTCCTTACTCTGTAGTTCAAATCACCCTTAAAATATTGGCTAGATGGTATTTACTTTCCAAATTTCCCTTCCTAAATGGTTTGAAACTGTGTGTAGGTCCCTTGGGGATATTTGTTATGCCAGGGATGATGCAGGTACTGTGTGTCAGGGATGAGGAAGCAGTGCAGAAAGGCAGGGACAGCGCCTGGGAATCCTGGATGGTTCCTGTGATGGTAAAAGCTGTGGAGGGAGGCTCCTGGGAGCTCTTCACCAGCACTTCAGAGCTTGAGCAGAAGGCAATAGATCAGCTCAAAAGCTGCTGTGGGTTTTGTATCAGTTTAAATCTCTTATCTCTGGTCTGAAACCTGTGTGAGGATCAGATCTGGACAGAGCCTAGACCCATCCATGTTTCTGGGCTGCTTCTTGGGAAGCCTCACACTGGGCTTGTGAGTTTAAGGAGCCTTCAGGCTGCTGAGAGCTGGAGAAGCAAACCTTTGCTCCTGGCCAGGTTTTTGGCACCCTCACTGTCTGAAGCTGAGTGACATTTTCCCTGAAGTGGCCTCTTCCAGGGAGGAGCCAGGGCTGAGGTGGAGCTGTCAGAGGCACAGGAGTTACAGGTTGTGCAGAAAAACACATTTATGACTTTTCAACATTATCCCTTTTTCCTCTGCTACCTAAACCTACCCTCTAATCTAACCTGTGGATGTAATTATCTGTCCTAGTAATGAAGATCTGGAGGAATAAAGGGGGGGGGGGGTCAGGTACTTTGCCATCCATAGCTGATGAAAGAGATTTCTTCCTCCCACCCCAAAGCCAGGGGAACCCATGGGGTTTTGGGTGCAGAAATGGCACATTTCAGAGGCACAGACAAGGCATCACACCTCTGCTCAAACCTCCACCATGGCCTTTCCATCACCTGAAACCTGTGTTACACTGAGGGGAATCTGAGCACAGGCTGAAGAATGGAGGTGTGGATGAAATTCCCAGGTTTTGCCACAGCAAACCACACACTTAGATAGCTGTTATTCCATCTCCTCCACTGTCATTTATTGATGTTTCCAAGACACACAAATAGGCAGAAGCAGGTATGAAGGCCAGCCATTTCCTGAGGTGGAGGCTCAAGGAAGGTGAAGTAGCTTGCACACATTGTTTGAGCAAATCATTTATTGAGGGAAGTGCCCTGATGCTCTGAGTGGAGCAGATCACTGCCTCACATCACCCAAATCTGCTTCTCCCAGCACCCCCAGCTCACCCTCATGGTACCATGTGAAATGCTGTTAAACAGCTTAAAAATCCTCAGGCTGTGGTGAGAAGGCCCTTCAGAAAAGCCAGGCAGGAATGAGGGGAGAGAAGAGATCCCTGAAGGAGGGTGAGAGCTGCAGCAGGAGCTGGGAGGGGAGAAGGAGACAGCCCAGACAGCAGGAACCACTGGCTGATGCTGCTCAAGTGTCATCTTAATTACCCCTGGCAAAAGAACAGTGATTAACATCGATGACTGTGGACAACCTTTATGTAATTACTCATTAACATTTCTAAAATTGCACCTAGCTGCTACAGCAATACATGCTTTATACATCTATCATTTTGAAGTCCAGAAAGAATCATTAGATGGTCCAGGCAGGCCCCAGCACTCTGCCAGCCACTATTACACTGCAGAAATCAGCCCTGGAGGCAGCTCAGCAGCTCCTGCTTGGCTTCCACGTCCTTTCCAGAAAGGCCATCCAGGGATACAAGCAATGGACAATCTGCCCCATCCCTTGAGGTGTTCTAAATTGAGATCCCTCCCCTGCCCCAGCCTTATATCAAAATCCATGCTGGCTGCTGGTTTTTTATCATTATTTATGGATATTTTCTTATTATTATTACCCACAGCCAGGCAGGGCTGGATGGGAACAGGAATTCTCTGTCCCCATCTCCTCTGAGCGGGAAGAGAGGAGGGAGCTGGATCAGGAACTTCTGCATTGTGCATCCATACTGCCTCTCCAGACAGGAGTCCCACCTGCCAAAGGGCTCCATTGGCCAAGAACATTCACAGAAGTCCTGTGAATAATAATTTAAAATAGTGGATTAATTAGAGGAAATTGTGATCTGCTTGCAAATATCCTGCAGGTAGAGAAATGGAGCTAAGCCTTGCAGCTACAAAATCCATTGCGAGCCACTGCCTCTGCTGAGTTGTACTAGAGGAAAACATCATTGTTCTTTACTCATTTTAGAGACCAGTCTCAGACTAATTCAGCAAAATTCTGGGGATTTTCCAAAAGGAAGTGGGAAACCTAATTATATTGTAGCTTGTGATGAGAGAAAAATCACTCTGATTTCCTGCATGTTGCAGGTGATCCCATTTCCATACAGGCACTTCCATTTCCACCTAGGACTTAGTTAAATTAAAGTTCTTCTGTCTTCAGAGTAGGGAGAAGACAGTAAATACCTCCTGGATCCACTGCCCTTGTAGAGAACTGTTTGTAGAGACATTACACAACCCTCAAGGCAAGAAAAATGAAGCAAAAACACCCAGAGAAGACAAAACCACCTCTTCCTAATATGAAGCAACCTCAATCCACTGTTGCTGCGATTCTGGTTGCATGAGTATTGGTGAAAAATAAAAACTTTGTCACAGTTGCTGAGAAATTCTCAGAGAAATGTGCAGTTGGTATTTAACTCTGGCCAGACCAGACCTGACCATTTTGGGGGGCAGAAAAGATTGTAATTTGGCCACTACACAGCGCCCAAGGGAGACTAAGGAGCTTGGGAGCTTCATCCCTTGCACTGTTTGTCCTGTGTGTTGCTCCTGGGATTCAAACAGCCGACCAAGGAGCTCCCTGGAACAATGAATTAACAAATTCTGCTCCTGCTTTCACAGGTGTTTATCTCGGCACCAGGGGAAATTTGGGAAAGGAAGAAGGGCATCTACAATAAGATTCTCTGTCCTGGGGCATCTCTGGTGTCACCTGGCAAGCCTTGGTGGAAAGCAGAGGAATCGGAGCTGGGACAGGAACCATGCTGGGAGGATCCACGGGAGCAGCAGGCACCAAGGGAAGGAGTGTGAGAGTGTGAGACAGAACCGCTAGAGAGCCAGGGAAATCACTGAGAAGTCGAACATGAATGTCTTCCTTTCGGACGGACCTAACAGTTTGGACTCCCGAAATAATCAATAGTCGTTCTGCTAGTGGAGTATTTCATTCGCAGCACTTTCACGGAGAGTTTAGGGGAGATTATATATTTATGGTTTCCCATTTGAAAGACTTTTAGCAGGTTTACCTCGAACATATGGATCCTGTTTTGGTTCTTTTGTTTTAGCACTTAATGCTTGTGAAATTGCCAGTTAATGACATCCATGCCTAAAACCACGTTGCTTTTAAAAGCAAAATGTCTACCAAAGGTCCGCGTTCATACTTACCACTTCTCAAGTACAGCAATGAAAATTTTAAGAGGTTTCTTACCTACTGCGTCTGGGGAGGGCACCGGCCGAACAATGAAATTACAAACAGCAGTTTAGATTAAAGCCCTAAATGTGCTGGGTCTTGAGGCAGAGCGACCGCACCAACACCAGCGGGGCACGGCGGGCAGGGTGCGGGAATGCCGGTGTGGAAGGGGGTGGGCGGGGAGCGGGCGGCTCCGGGGGCAGGGTGAGGGTGCCGGCGATGGGTCCGGGGGTGCGGGGACCGGGAATGGGGCCGGGGGATGCGGGGACACCCCGGAGCTGTTCGGGGGGACCCTGCTGCAGGCTCAGCCAGGGAGCTCCACTCCGCCCCAGCCGCTGGCAGAGCTGCCTTGTGCCTGATACCGGGGCCCCTTCGGTGCCTCCCGGCTGGGCCCCCCCAGCTGAGCCTTCCCCGCCCGGGGCGCTCCGAGAGCGGGCGCGGAGCTCGGAGCCCCCCGGGCCGGGCTCTCCCTGCTCGGAGCTCGGAGCTCGGAGCCTTCCCGGGCCGGGCTCTCCCTGCTCGGAGCTTGGAGCTCGGAGCTCGGATTCCCCCGGGCCGGGCTCTCTCTGCTCGGAGCTCGGAGCCTTCCCGGGCCGGGCTGTCTCTGCTCGGAGCTCGGAGCTCGGAGCCCCCCGGGCCGGGCTCTCTCTGCTCGGAGCTCGGATTCCCCCGGGCCGGGCGCTCCCTGCTCGGAGCTCGGAGCCCCCCGGGCCGGGCGCTCCCTGCTCGGAGCTCGGAGCTCGGAGCCCCCCGGGCCGGGCTCTCTCTGCGCGGAGCTCGGAGCTCGGAGCCCCCCGGGCCGGGCTCTCCCTGCTCGGAGCTCGGAGCTCGGAGCCCCACGGGCCGGGCGCTCCCTGCGCGGAGCTCGGAGCTCGGAGCGTGTCGCACACAGCGCCGGCCCCGCTAATCGCCCTGAGCCTTTGATTTTCCCTGCACGTGGGGACGAGCCTCCGCACTTCAAAAGAGCGTGGGAAATCCTGATTAAAAGGCTTTTCTCCCCCATTGGGACCGACACCTTCTTTGAAGCCCTTCCAAGCGACAATGCAAACGCACCCAGCGCCAAAGGAGCGTATCTATAGCGTATCATTTTAAATGACTTTAATTTCTCTTCCCCCCCCCCCCCTTTCTCTCTCTCCCCCTCCTTTCCTTTCAGTTTTGGAAACACCTGGTAAGCTGTAAAATGATTTACGAAGTGAAAGTGTTAAATGAGGCCACCAGCTGTAAGACTGACAGAGCTTTATGAGTTTTATTAGGTGCCCTATTATGGAAAATAAACTTTAATCCGTCCATAAAAACAGAATCTGAAAAACATATTTGCCCTTTTAGTCTGGAACACTGAAGGTATTCTTGTGAGACGCTGGGCTTTAAAGAGATTAATTTTATTGAGACAGACACAATACACCGGTAGGACTTTGATACCGGGGCCGTGAATAGCTGCCTGTACCCGCAAGGCTGGTTTCCGTGGGGCTGGGGCGAGTTTGGACACACACCTCTTGAGCATACAGGATATTTCTGGCCCGGTGGGGCACGTCTGTCAGCTTAATTAGTGGGCGTTTAATTGGAAATTAATGACTGGAGGAGGATCTTTATTGTTTGGTGGGGGTGTGATCTCGGCTTCTATTATTATTATTATTATTATTATTATTATTATTATTATTGCTGTTGTTTTTATTGGTGCTGTTATAAAAACTATGCATTATATTTAATTTATTGATTTTTTTTGAGTTAACAAGGTGTCGTGCAGACTGATACGGTTCAGACGTTTTAAGGTACAAGCAAGAGGTAAATCCTGCTGACCGTAACTCGGACGTGTGGCCGGGATTAGGGCGGAGGAGCCACCGCGGCCCTGCGCGGGTTTTGCGCGCTCCTGCCCGGCCGCTCACCCACGGGGATGCAGGGTCGGCCAGAGCCGTGAAAAACCAGAGACACTAACACCTTTATTTTTCTATCGCCTTCAAGTCTCCACAGCCTGTGACCAAAAGAAAATCGTTTGGAAATTTAAATCAGAGCCTCCGACGCGATCGTTTCAAGGGGTTAGGTATCGGTCAAGCCAAATCGAGATTATCCCGATCGAGTCTTTTGACACATGGGATATGTTCACATTTTTGACGTGTTGCCCCGGGGCACGGGGTGTGCGGGGCCGGTGAGCCTGGGTGCCACCTCCAGCCGAGGCACCTGAAGCTCTCCGTGAGGGATAACAATTTTCTTTCCTGAATGTCATCCCATAATCTCATGCATGCGCCAGCCTGTGTTTCACTGGGCGGATTTTTACAGAAGGCGTTAATAGAGACCACACTGTGGCCTCACAGGACAGGTTAACGCGAATTTGTAGAAAATATAGTGATTTAAATTATTATTATTTTTATTTTCAAAGCGCACGGGAGTGGGAAAGCTCTGTTTCACAGCTCCTCATTCTCATCCTCCTGGGCTAGGAGTGGGAGCGGTGGCATGCGGGATCCGTGTCTTTCCCTGCGCGGCCCTACGCGGGAGCGGAGCCTCCCTGTAATTCATCCACAGGGATGAATTGCCAGCCGTGGCCCTGAGCTGGTGGGGATGAGCCAGTGATTCTATTTAAATTCGCTATAATTGATTTGGGGAAGAGCCGCGGTGACAGGAATTAATTGATCTGCGAATTTATTGGCGAGATAAACGGCGCGGGCATCGAAAGCCCCGCGCTCCAGCGCCGGCGGGGCGGGGAGCCGGGGGTCCCGTCCTCGGTACCGGGGCGGGCACGGGAGCGCCTCGCTCCTTTGGGAACCGAGCTTCCCCGGGAAGGCAGCGCTGCTGCCTCCGTCCCTAGGCCCCATTCCCTCGGGAGGGGATGCCAGGCCAGTCTCCGAGCTCCCAAAGCATCGCAGGGCAGGAGCGCCGCCGCATCCCCGGCACCCCCAGCGCTGTAACCGGGGCAGCTCACCCTGTTCTGAGGCGCTCCTCTCGGAAATACCCTCTAAATATCAGGCATTACACGGCAGCTGTGGCACCGGGCTAAATTCCGATTAGGAAGCGGTTCCCGGCTCCCTCCCGGTCGTTTTTGGCACCTCCCAAAGCACCGAGATGCCCTGACCCCGGAGCATCCTCCCCTCACACAGCGCTCGGACACCTCCAGTAAAAAACGCCGTTTATTTTCTCCCCACCGTCGCAAGGGTGGGAGGACCTGGGGAATAATTTAGCATGCATAAGTAGAGGCAATTTTTTTTTATAAATATGATATACAAAAATAAAGACAGTATTGAGATTTCCAGCAGTTTTAACGTTCATGACATAAACAGATTTCCCGATATATAGTAAGAACAAAACATTTCCAATACTCAGCGAAAGGAACGCGCTTCCAGGGGGCAGGGGTGGGGGGTGAGGGAGCTCAAGTTTTGTCTGGTTTTCAGTCAATAATAACACTGTATTCACGATAAATCCTCTTCCCCGCCCGGCATGCCGAGGATCCTCTTCTCCATCCCTCTCCAAGCAGGGAGAAATCAGAACAAGGCGGGAGCGGGACCGGTGCCAGCCGGGAGCGGCGGCTCGGCCGGAGGAGCCGGACCCGCCGGGGCTCACTGGGGCTGCGCCGGGGCTCCGTGCCGGCCCCGGGGCTGCGTGTCCTCCTCGTCCGCCTCGGAGCAGTCGGAGGAGTGGTACGGGCAGCATCTCCCGGCCGCCGCCGCCTCCTCTTCCTCCTCCTCGTCTTCCTCGTCCTCAGGTTCGCTGTCGGGCAGCTCCCGCATCCTCCTGCCGGCGCTTTTCTCGGGGGCGGGCAGCAGCATCTCCTCATCGCCCTTGTCCTCGCCGCCGCCCGCCTTGGGCTTCTCGGCCTCCTGCGCCGCCTGCTCCTTCGCCTTCTTGCTGCGCTTCCACTTCATGCGCCGGTTCTGGAACCAGATCTTCACCTGGGGGACACGGGACACCAAACACCCCTTCATCCACCGCCCGCCGGGGCTGCCCCGCCCGGGGCCGGGGACACTCACTCACCTGCGTCTCGGTCAGCATGAGCGACGTGGCCACCTCGAAGCGCTTGGGCCGGGAGAGGTACTTGTTGAGCTTGAACTGGTGCTCCAGCTCCAGCAGCTGCTGGCTGGTGAAGGCCGTGCGGGGCCGGCGGCACTTCCCCAGGAGGTTGGACTGCGCCTGGGCTGGGGAAGGACAAGGAGAAGGGGGAGCGGGAGGTGAGCGCGGAGCCGCCCAGCCCCGGCCGCGCATCCCCCCTGGGAAGCGGGAAAGGCTGAGCGAGGCTGGAACATCCATCCTCCCTGACTCCGGGGCTTCTCGGCTTCCGCCGTGTCAGGGGAATCGCCCACAGGGACCAAAAAAAAAAAAAAAAAAAAAAGAATTAAATGAAATCTTTTAAATAAAGGAAAATATGTCTCTTGATTTCCCAAGAGCCCAACAAACGCGAGACAATAAACCCAAGGCAGGGATCGCGGCGCAGGGGCACGGGGCTCTCCGGGGAGCGGCAATTTGCTCCATTTAATGTTTTAGTTAAACCTGCCGCACTCCCTGCCCGCCCATATCCGTTTAATTAGCGGGATTGCAGGCCGGAACCGGGACCGAGACCGGGGCCGCTCCGTGCCCTGCACCGGCTGCCCCTCGGAGCGTAAATCATCAGCGAGGACTAGAAAACCGTATTGGAAACGGGGGCGGGGGGAAGAAAAAAATTTTAAAAAGCGTGTTTTCCGCATTAAAAAAAATAACTAAAACTAAGGATTTATTAGAGAGGGGGAAAAATAGCAAAACAAAACAAAAAATTTCATCCACGAGAAAGCGGGAACTGAGCCTCTTCGAAGGCCCTGACAGCCCTGGGCATGCGACTCGGCAGCGCTACTGTCCATTTCTCAAATTATTTAGATATTTTGGCTTATTAGGCTTAGAAAAATAAAATTAACTTGGGAAAGGGCGGCTTCTGCTCCCTGGCCACGGTTGGAGACAGCTCGCTAAAGCGGCAGAAAGAATAGGACAGTGTCCGCTCCCGGCCGCAGCACCCGGGAGATTTTGTCACCGCGGTGCGATTTTCCGAGACTCGTTTTCCTTGGTTATTTATTCCCCTCTGCCCCTTGTTTGAGAGGCAGGACTCTAACAGCTTTCCTAATTATTTTTTTCTTCTTGAATGTTCCAGTCTAAACAATCCCAATCCAAGAGAAAACAATGGACTTTTTTGTCTGCGAATGTGTGTGCCGAGCAGGAGAAGGGGAGGAAAAAAAAAATCGCAATTCTTTTCCTGGCATGATTTTCGTAAAACTACACCTCCGGTATTGTTAAACCGGCCATTCCCACCGAGAGCTCACACCTCCGAAAATGATCTTTGCTTAAACCAGATGCAAGTTCCCCATCGCCGCGAGGCCTAGAGCTGCGCACGGCGCTTTGCTGGGACTCCGGGGCTCCATCCAGCATTCCCGGCCTTTCCTGGGCCCACACCTAAACCCTCCCACTGCCCCTCTTTGCTATTCGTTATCCCCAGGGAACGCAGAACCCCAAGTTTTTGGCCGATCCCAACATCCCTTTGCCTGGGAAGCCTGTCATCATTATTATACTCCCATTTCTGATAAAGGAGAAATAGAATTAAGAACGGCGAGTGAGTGGTGCGACCTGCCACCTCTCTTTTGGGGGGGTTACATTGAGACTGGGGTTTTAGGGACACCGTAAGGACTCCTGCCCCTGCCCTGGCCCCTCACCAACTCCCACCTCCCCTCCCCTCCCCGGCGGCTTCTACCCTCCGGGAACAGAGGGAAAGGGCATTTGCGAAGGCAGGGAGCAATTTATCACCTTGCCATTTAACCTGCCAGGCTGTCCGGGGCTCCTCAAGGGCGGGGAATGGCGATGTGACCGCACACCCCCGTTTCCCATCGCCGAGCGCTATTTCTTCCTTCTAACATAAATTTTGCCAAAAAATAAAAGCGACTCTTCCAGTTTAAATCTGCAGCTTGTTTAGGGGGCCAGGAGGGGCTTCTACGCCCTCGGAAGGAGGCAGCCGCCGGCAGGGCAGGGGATGGAGGATGCGGCGCGGAGGGAGGCAGGTACTCACAGTTGAAGTCGGGCATCTTGGGCAGGATCATGCCCGCGGTGGAGGCCCGCAGCCACTGGTCCAGCTGGAAGGTGCCGGCGCTGAGCTTGATGGGGTCGGCGGCGGGGTGGGAGGGGTGCGCTCCCTGCACCTGCGAGTAGGGGTACGAGAGGGCCGGGTGCTGCCCGCCCAGCGCCGAGTAGCCGTACACCGGGTGCCCGTAGAGGGCCGCCTGCGCCGGCATGCCCGGCCCGCCGGGCGCCGCGGGGTGCAGTCCCAGGGCCATGCCGGCCGCCGAGGCGGGGTGGTGCGGGTGCGAGCCCGAGCCCGCCCCGGGCAGGAAGCCGGGCTTGGGCACCAGGGCGCAGTGCGCGGCCAGGAGGCGCGGCGGAGAGGGGCTGTCGGTGCGCAGGCAGTCGGCGGGGCCGCCGGAGGGGTGCTCGGAGGAGGATGAAGAGGACGAGGAAGAGGAGGACGAGGACGGAGGGCTGCCGCTCCCGCTGCTGCTGCTACCGCTGCCGCTCAGCGAGGTGACCAGGGCCAGCGGCGCGCTCTGCCCCGCCGCCGCCTTGGGGGGGTCGACAGCCAGCAGCGCGTCGATGCGGAAATTTTTGGATTTTTCCATGGGAGCGTGCGGCTGCCCCGGGCCGGCCGCGTCTCCCGGCGGCGGCGGGCGGCAGTGCGGCCGCGCTCCGCGGCGCGCCCCTTCAAGGGCCGCAGGCGGCTCCCATTGGCCCCGCGCCGCTGCGGCCTCGCTCGCCATTGGCTGCGCCGCACACCCGTCACCGCCGAGAGCCCGCCCCCTCCGCGAGAACCGCGCTGCGGGCGGCGGCACCGGGGAACAGCCTGGGATACCCGAGCGGATAACCAGGGACACCCATAGGGATAACCCGGGACACCCGAGGAGCACAGCCCGGGACACCCATAGGGATAACCCGGGACACCCCAGGGGCACAGCCCGGGACACCCATAGGGATAACCCGGGACACCCATAGGGATAACCCGGGACACCCCAGGGGCACAGCCCGGGACACCCCAGGGGCACAGCCCGGGACACCCATAGGGATAACCCGGGACACCCATAGGGATAACCCGGGACACCCCAGGGGCACAGCCCGGGATACCCGAGGGGATAACCCGGGACACCCCAGGGGCACAGCCCGGGATACCCGAGGGGATAACCCGGGACACCCGAGGGGCACAGCCCGGGACACCCGAGGGGGTAACCTGGGACACCCATAGGGATAACCCGGGATACCCGAGGGGATAACCCGGGATACCCTTGGGGAACAGTCCGGGACAGCCGAGAGGAATAGCCCGGGATACTCATGGGGAACAGCCCGGGACAGCTGAGAGGGATAACCCGGGATACCCGAGGGGCACAGCCCGGGACACCCGTGCGGATAACCTGAGATAACCATGGGGGACAGCCCGCGACACCTGAGGGGCACAGCCCGGGATACCCGAGGGAATAACCTGGGATATCCATGTGGGACAGCACGGGACAGCCGAGGGGGATAACCTGGGACACCCGTGGGGAACAGCCCGGAATACCCGAGGGGCCCAGCCCGGAATACCCGAGGGGCACAGCCCGGAATACCCGAGGGGCACAGCCCGGCATACCCGAGGGGCACAGCTCGGGACACCCATTGGGGAGCAGCCCGGGATACCCGAGGGGAACCGGCTGCTCCCCGCGAGAGAACCCTCCCGGGCACGGCAGCGTGCGGCTCTCCGCTGGCTCCGCCGTGTGTCCAATGAGAGTTTCCCACCGTTCCCGCACCCGGTAAATATTTGCCGTAAACGCGCCGCCGGCCGCTTTTTAACGAGTCGGAAAGAATAAACACCTGCGGGTCAGGGAGTCACCCTGCCACCAAATCCCGGGTCTGTCAACAGCCTTATTACACCTGCTTATCTAAGGCAAACAGCCTGGGACAGAAAAGGGAAAGAGCGGGCGAGGGGTCTCTCCTTACCCGGGTCCCGCTTCCCCGGGGGGGCCCGGCAGTGTGAGCGAAAGGTCAGGCCACGGCACGAAGCGCTGCCAAGACAAACACGTTCTCCTTTCAAAGTTCTCCCCCGTGGAGGAGGGTCTCGGCCGCGGGAAGTGCCCAAATCGCGGCTCCATTCCCGGGAGGGGCCGCTCCGCACCGGGGGCAGCGGGGCTGTGCCCCAGGGGGACCGGGGACACCACAGCAAGGGTGCCCCGTCCCTCCCGGCCCCTGCCCCTGGGGTGGGAAAAGTAAAAGCAACGAAAAGAGGAGAGGAAAAGGGGAAAGGGGAAAATGGAGAAGAGAAACGGAGTCCAACACAACCAACAAAATATCTGACAACTTTGGCTCTGTCTCCTTGCCACTACTCCGTGGGAGGGAGGCCCGGAGCACATCTGAGGGGCGTGCACACCTAGAGACAAGGAACCCTTTGCTCAGCGCCCTCGTGTTCCCCTTTTCCCTGCACTTTTCCCCCCACCTTGACCTCGCTAGAGCCTCCGGACACATTCGCACGACAGACAGACACACAGGCACAAGCGGGACAGACATGCGGACACAACTGCAGCGGCCACACGGGCACACCCGTGCACGGGCCTGGCACGATGCACACGCGTGGCACAGCAGAGCCACACGCACACACACACACACACACACACACACACACACACACACGCACACGCACGCAGAGCCCACGGGCCCCGGGGATGCTCCCGCAGAGCCGCCGCCGCCCGGGAGAGCCCAGCACGGACCGGGCGCGGCCCGCACACACCGCGGGGGCTGGGGCCGAGCCCCGCAGCCGCACAAAACCCCAGTGCCCCCCGCTCGCTGGGATGGAGAGGGGACATCGAGTCGCAGGATGGTTTAATGAGCCTCTTCGGTTTTGTTCGGGCGCCGAGGGGCTGAGGAGGGCGGTGGCCTCTGGCATCCCCACCGGCCCCGCGTTTCCCATGGAGCGTCACTTTGGCCCCACGCGCGGGCAGCCCCAGAGCAGGGAGTGCCCGGCCCCCGTCCCTGTGACAGATCCCGGAGGAGGAGGAGGGTGGTGGAGCCGCACCCCTTCCTTCCCTGCGCCCCGGCCCCGCAAGGATGAGGGCCACCCCCTCCAATGTCCCCGCTGGGCACGGGGGCGCGGCTGTCACCGGCGGGCGCCCCGGGCAGGGCCGGTGCCTGTTCCCGATGCCCGGGTCGGTGTTGTCGGGCCCGTGGAGGCTGCGGATTGTCCCGCACGCAGGAACACTGCTCTGGGCGCAGCGTGCGGCCCCTTCTCGGGGCAGTTTTGGGGACGAGGGACGAGCTGCAGGGGAAGCCAGCAGGGAGCCATGGGCGCAGCGCTGCGCTCGGGGGTCCCGGAGGGATGCGCGGCTGGCGGCGCTGGAGGGTGGGCGGTGCCGTGAGCGCTTCTCCAGGCGGCGATGGGGCAGAAGGCGAGGCCGGCTGGTGGGGAGCGAGCACCGGGGTCGCACGGTCCCCTGACCCCGGTACATCACCGACCGGGGGCGGCTCAGGGCGGCCGCCCCGTCTGGACACCCGCGCCTTCGGCCCGGGTGTCGCATCTTTTGGCTGATGGATATTTAGTGTTTGGAGAGGAATTTCGATTTTCAGACTTTTTTTTTTTTTTTTTTTTTTTTTTTTTTAACAGTACAATTTTTAAAAACTCCTTTCCTTTCCTTTCCTTTCCTTTCCTTTCCTTTCCTTTCCTTTCCTTTCCTTTCCTTTCCTTTCCTTTCCTTTCCTTTCCTTTCCTTTCCTTTCCTTTCCTTTCCTTTCCTTTCCTTTCCTTTCCTTTCCTTTCCTTTCCTTTCCTATCCTATCCTATCCTATCCTATCCTATCGCAATTTTTAAAGCCTTTTTTTTTTCCTTCCCCCGCACCGTTCCGTTCCGTGTGTTTGTCCCCACAGGTGCCGCAGGGCATCCGGGCCCGCTGAACTCCCCGCACCTGTGTTGATCCAGTGTATTGCCCGGGAGCCAACAATGCGCGGTTATCTCGGAGATAGCGCAAGGAGCGCGCTCCCCGACACCTCCGGGTGGTCCCTTTCAGCAGAGCCCCCGCTGCCCGGCCGAGGGCAAACAGATCCTATCTCGCCTTTTGAAAAGCCGGGGCGGTGCACGCAGGGGGCGGCGTGGGGCTCTGGGGTAAATCCCGGCGGGAACAGCGGACCCTGCCATGGGGGAGTCTCAAATTTTCCCGAATTAACTCCCCCCCGATTTCCCCAGATCCGCTACAAACGGCAGGCGCGGGCCAGCGTTATTGCCAAAAACACATATTACACTGCGACATTCTGTAAATGAGATAATGATACATAAACCTCCCTGATAAATGTGACATCCTCGGGATGTCTCCTCTAAATTAGCCGCTTGCATTGACTGCTAATAATGGTGAGTTTATGAAAGCAATTTCAGTGCAAAAAGCACAGGGTCTTCTCGGTCTAATCAGCTGCCTCTCCTAATGGATGAGGGGGTCAGGCGGAGAATTATTGACACTCTGCTGCCCTTAACCTGTTTCCCAATAAAGCTGATTAGTTTTTGTCAATTCATCAGCTAACCACTCTCGCCGGGACTGCATCAAAGCCGTATTTGCTCAGGGGAAATCAACAAGTCACAGATCAGATCCATTACGGAGCGGCCCCGGCTGCCGGCGGCTCCCGCGCCGGGGCTGCCCCGGGCCCTGCTGGGGGAAACGGGCTGGGACCAGCTGGACCAGCATCCTCGGACACTTGGAAAATGCCTCTGCCTTAGCAAACTTGTTCCTTTCGTCCGGCAAAGAAGTTGGGTTGCCGGGAGGGCTCCGGGCAGGTCCCAAAGGCTCTGGGTCCCCACCAGCGCCTTTCCCCTCCTGGGGTCTCGGGGGGCGATCGTGTCCGCCCGTCCCTCCCGGGGAAAGGGCATTCCACGCACTCCAAAATCTCCGAGCTGCAGAGAGGGGCCGGTCTGCAAAGCCCTGCCTTCACCTCGGACCCCACATCTGGACAAAAAACCTGGCCATGCCTTAGGAGCCCGGGGTACTTTACCTAGATGTTTTTTGGTTGTTTTCTTTTTTTTTTTTTATTCCCTACAAGCCATTTTCCAAAGTTTTGCCTGGATTGCTTTAGACTTGCTCTTCAGATAATGTGAAACAAAAATTTTAAATTTATTCCTGCTACCGCTGCAATTCCCGCATCAGTCGCGGTTTGTCTGGAATAACGAAGGCTGGACAGGTTTTGTTCATCCACAGGAAAACAACAAAAAGCCCACCCAGAGTGCGCTGCCCCTTTAAGCCCGACCGACAGCCTCTCAGTCCACCCCCCTTCAATTTAATTTCATTAAAACAGAGCATGAATATTTCTATTAAACCTAAAATGAAATATGAAGCCATTTAGACTCTGCCTGCACCAATCACCCAGATTTATGACTTTTATTCATCACATCAAGAGCTGGGAAAAATGAATTTTCTTCACCCAGGAAGGAAATAAAAACCCTGCCTTGGTCATTTCCAGAAAGCTGTTAATTTGCCCGTGTGGTAATTACTTTCACAATTAACTAAAATACAAATCAACCTGACAAATCGGCTTAGTTTATATATTAATTAGCCCGTTTAAATTTATTCATTATAAAAAGACAATTTAAGAGGACCTCGGGTGTCTGTTTTATCGCAATAAATTATCGTTAGGAAATGGGGGCTAATAAAACATCCCCGCGTGTTCGAGGGCACCGCGCGGGGCTCCGCGGGCCGGGGCGCGGCTCTGCGCGGCAGCGGGGCCGGGGCCGCTCCCCGCCTCCAGCCGCGCTGATTTAACACCCCGTCGATGGGATCACTCCGTGCCTTTTAGCTTGTGATCTTTATAAATGTCCCGCTATTAAATTAGAAAATGATTCTCTCCTCGTTTAATTGTATTCTTTCGTTTCTTATTTCCAATTAATTAGTCCTATCGACGTTGCAATATTTTAAGTGACTGGAGTCCGTTTGCAGTTTAAAATATATGGGTCAGCGCGTGCGATTTTAGACGAGGCAGAACTATATAATGCGCGTTTTAACTACTCTTCTCTCATACGTCTTAAACATCTGGCCGAGCGCACCGCTGGGAAACACCGCGCGTGTTTTGCGCGCCGGGGAGCGGCGGCCCCGCGGCCCCTTCCGCGCTCCGCCCGCGGCCGCGGGGGCTCTGAAAATCGCTTAAAATTGCGCTGCTCCTTCCGCCGCCGCTGGGGCAAACCGGGCTGCGAGGGGGCAAGCTGAAGGTTTGCTCTGTTTTGCTCTGTTTTGCTTTGTTTTGCTCTGTTTTGCTTTGTTTTCCAGCGCAGTTCCAAGGGCTGCAGAACACGTTTGGGGCTCCCCCCCGTCCCCCCATCTCTGGCAGCTGAGGGGATGTGCAGGGACACCTCCTTCCCCTGCTCTTGTCCTGATGATAGTGGAGCCCTGGAAAAAGTTAAAGATAGAATCTAAAATGTTAGGCTTTGTGCTTTCCCTGATCAACTGCACCTGCGTAAGCAGTATGATAAATGATATAATTGTTAGATGTGATGATTGTTTAGTAATTAAATGTAATTATTATATAACCATAAGAAGAATAATGAGAAATTATGTTGGAAATTCAGAGAGGGGCTAAATTTATGTATACAATAGAACAATATAAGTTTAATAATTAACATGAAAGTTATGTAACGATAGAGTATAAAACATGATCATTTCGGATGTATGGTGGGAGTCAGATTTGGGTTGAATATACCCCGATTCCCAGAGCTCTTAACAAAAAGCACCGCATATAGTCCCCCGTGATTATGTGTTTTTGAACGCTAACACTGAGAGCTACAGTGGGAATTAAATATGTATCGAATGTGTGTAATGGGGTATTAAATAACCAGCCCTCTCCTGGCTGGGTGACCTGCAGGGTCCTGCCCCAAAGCACTGCCCAAGGGGTGGGGTGGGCATGGGCATGGAGGGGGATGTGTGTCCCTCCCGTGGCAGCTGGAGAGGGGCTGGTGCTTTCACCTTCTCTGCTCCCTCTCCTGTGTAGGAAAAACCCTGAAGAGCTGCCCTAAAACACAGGTTAGGCAACATGGGTGTTGTTTAACTCCTTTCCAGCGTCATCCGACCCCTGGTGCAGTCCCCCTTCCCTGAACAGCCACAGGCTCTCTGCAGTCCCACCTTCTCCATGAGCTGGGCTGGCTCTGTCCCCACGCTGTGACACTTGAGGGGACCCCACGAGCCCATGGGGGCACAAGGCCAAGGGAGCAGCCCCCCAGGAGCAGGGAGTGGGTGCAGGGGGTGCCCTGCCAGGAGAACTGCGTGGCTGGGCTGTGACAATGTGGGACTGTGGAGGACACGCTTTGTTTCCTGCTCCCCTGGAGCTCCTGCTGCTACATCCCTCAGCTGATGCCTCCTCCCTGCTCCATGCTATGCCATGCCATGCCATGCCCTGCCATCCCATGCCATCCCATGCCATCCCATGCCATCCCATGCCATCCCATGCCATCCCACCCTCCAGCCCCTGAGGGCCACAGTGGGGCTGAGTGTGTCAGGCACCCGCACTCAGTGACTGGGACATCCTGCGTGGTCCTTCACTGACCTGTGCTTGAACACCATCACAGAGAATTTGCCTCCCACCCACATCTGGGGTGATTCTGGACCTCTCCACGATAGCTTGGGCAAAGAAAAGCTGTGCACAGAGTCCCTCCTGCAGCAGGCAGAGCTGGGCTTTGCTGTCACTGGTGTCACTGCACTCTCCAAAAGGGAATGTGACAGATTCCATAGATCTGGGAGGCTGCCTGGGTTTCCATGTTTAGGTGGTTCCCATCTCCATCTCCAGCCCTGCCTCCAGGGCACCCTCTCTCCAACCAGGCAAAGCCTCTTGTAATTGTTTTAGAGGAATTATTTGGAGAAATAAGAGATCCGTGTGGATGGAGATGGGACACCTGCCACCTCTCCAGGGTACACACAAAGCCTCACTTCACCTTCAGGCTGTTCAGCTCTGGCACTCTTTGGGCATCCAGAGGAGCAACACAAGTGCCAGGAAGGATAAAAGATGAATCATAAGGGTAGATTAATAATGTGGCAAATACTGTTGTTTCCTGGCCAGGGCTCCAAGGGTCCCTCCCATCCACGGTGGGCTCAAAACAGCCCCTAATGTGGTAAAACCTGAACGTGAGCTGCTCTCACTATTGATGGCACCAAATGCCACTGTAGTCACATCAATCACAGCGAGCTCCTCCTGTGATTCAGGAGATTGTAATATGTGATTCCATAAGACTCTCATTGTGATTTAGCATTGATTAATGCCCGTTCATAAAATGATATAAAACTTACTTCTCTTCCATTGGAGAGCCCCAAACCACATCCCAGCCAATAATTCAAAACCTTGTTAATGTAACTGCTAATTTCAGAGGGTGATGGGGATGGTTATGGTGTACATGGGCCTGTGCTGAGGGGTCTGCAGGAGGGGCAGGAAGAGGTTAGAGGAATTATTTCCAAAGCAGAAAATTGCTGTCCGGTTTAAATTGTTTTAGGTGTTACATGGCCATTCTGCTGTGCCTTCAGATTCATATCAGAGCTCCTGAGGATTTAATCGGCCCTTTGAAATGCCTGTCTCTAAATGCTCAAAAAATCAAATTATTTTGGTGATAACCTCCACAGTATCTTTACCTGTGGCTTCTTGATTTCTGCATAGCATTTGGCCACCTTCCTCTCCCAGCGAACTGGCTGCTCTGAAGATATTCATAGATCCAGTTTGCTTTCACTGTTTTTTTCTGGAGGTAGGAGGCTCTCCTTGGCGCAGGGCCCAGTACAAAATAGCTCATGCTTTTTATTTCCTTTTCTCTTCTCTTTTTTAAGACACATACCAGGGATTGCGATGTGCATGCATAATGGTATTTGAGCCAGGAATCATGCTCTTGCAAAGAAAAAAAAATCAAATTAGTGGAGTGGGAAGCAGATTGAGAAACTAGCAAAATGTTTAGAGAATTAAAGGGAAAAAAGCTGAAAATTGACATCTGGATAAAAAACAATATGTAATAGGAAGTTGAACACTTGGTGTTTTAATAGAAATAATTTTAATAGACAATAGAGAGTTCACAGGATTACTTGATGGGAAATATATTGATAATACAATTTTTTCTTTGCAAAATGTATGCAATGATTGCAGTTTTGGTTTAATAATAAATGTAATTTTGAAGAATAATTTGATTCAAACCTCTGCTTTTCTAATGGCATTCAGAATTATTAATATCTGTCTAGCCAGCTAAAGAGGTTTTTAAGAGAGTATGCTGTGTGTTCTGCAATTAGAGTAGCCATCTGCCCTTTATTAAAACTCCATTAACCTTTACATTAAAATACATTTAAAATGCAGACACACTGAGAATATCAGACACAAATAAAATAGATAAATCTAAGTGGTTTCTTTGCTTAAGTGGCTTATTTGTGCAGAACTGTTCAACTTGTGACACCTAAAATTTTCTGGGGACAGATAACAACCTAGAATAAATTTTCCATGTTAAGGATAGGAAATAATTACAAGGAGCTAATGAAATTAAAAACAGCTCTGATGAAATTTTCTAGAACATGATCTTGTTTATAGAAGGCAAGAAAATCATTTGAAGTTCATACTATTAACTTCAGAATAAAGTGTTTAATTTTAAGAGCAGAATTAAATTGCTTTGCTTCTGCAGCTGATTACAGTGGAGCTATTTTTGTAGTAGAATGACTGATGCAAACAAAATAATTGAAAATTTTCTGAAAATATTCATATTTATCGTCAATATAAAATCCAACAGAGCTCACATAGATGCTGCTGCATTGTTCATTGAGCCTCATAGGAGTGGCTCTCTTAGGAGTGAGAACAACGCTGTATTTTCCCTGTCTGAATTATTATTGACGTTAGCAGAGCTGCTGACTTTGTCTGTAAATAAATACGCCTAAAATACCCTTTCTAAGACCTGTTTTTTCTTGCTCCCGTTTACACACATTTGATCAGAGTGCACTGAAATCCCCGAATATCTGAAATATCTGCCTGCATTTTTTTTTTTTTTTTTTAACAAAAATGCCTCAGCCATTTCAGAGACCCATTTTAAGAAATAATCTCGTTTTTCCAGCCGGGCGAAGGTCTCCCGGTGAGGATGCTTGCACTCGCACTGAGCCCTGATGTACAGCGGGACCGGCCGGGATCGGCCCCTGGCACCGGGCACAGCCCCGGGCACAAACCCGGCCTTGGCCGAACCACAGAACTGCCCAAAGCGGCCCCCGGGGCTGCCCTCGCTGCCGGCCCGGCTCCGAGCAGCATTCCCCTCCTTGCCGCTGGGTTTTGTGCCTCCCGTGGGACTCAGGGACAGCGGGGACAGCGGGGACAGCGGGGACAGCGGAGCCGGGGCAGGGATGCTCCAGTACCTGCGGGGCTGGCTGGGAATGCAGGGCTGGGGACACCAGGGACAGAGGGGCTGGAGATGGGGGACACCGGGGACAGAGCTGGGGACACCAGAGACAGAGGGGCTGGAGATGGGGGACACCAGGGACAGAGCTGCTGGGGCTGGGGGACACCAGAGACAGAGCTGGGGACACCAGTGACAGAGGGGCTGGACACCAGTGACAGAGCTGGGGGACACCAGAGACGGAGGTGCTGGAGCTGGGGGAACAAAGGGACAGGTGGTGGCAGGTGAGGAGGGACAGCAGGGGTGGCAGGGCAGGGAGAGGCAGCGCCCACGGAGCTCCAGGCAAAGAGGGAGAGGTCAGTGATGGGCAGCGGTGGGCAGCGATGGGCAGTGGTGGTCAGGGATGGTCAGCAGTGGACAACAATGGTCAGCAGTGGTCAGTGATGGTCAGCAGTGGTCAGCGATGGGCAGTGGTGGTCAGGGATGGTGAGTGGTGGTCAGTGATGGTCAGTGATAGTCAGTAGTGGTCAGTGATGGTCAGTAGTGGACAACAATGGTCAGCAGTGATGATCAGTGGTAGTCAGTGATAGTTGGCAGTGGTCAGTGATGGTCAGTGATAGTCAGTAGTGGTCAGTGGTGGCCAGTGATGGTCAGCAATGGTCAGTGGTGATCAGGGATGGTCAGTGGTTGTCAGCAGCAGTCAGCAGTGGTTGCTGATGGTCAGCAGTGCTTGGCAGTGGTCAGTGATGGTCAGCAATGATCAGCGGTGGTCAGCAGTGGTTGGCAGTGGTCAGTGGTGGTCAGTGGTGGTCAGTGGTGGTCAGCAGTGGTTAGTGGTGGTCAGTGATGACCAGTAATGGTCAGCAGTGGTCAGAGATGGTCAGTGCTCTCTGCAATCAGCCACTCCTGTGCTCAGCAGCTGCTCACAGAGGAGTGAATTCCTGACAGTCCTGGGATTAAATAACCTCATTTTCACTGCAGAACCGACTTTGCAAAAAAATTTGACATGGCAAAACCTTTTCAATCCACACTGCAAGAAAATGCTTTTACTTGGCTTGACAGAGTATTCTCAAAGCTCTGTTTTGTCAGAAAGCCATACAACATTTGCAGTTTGCTTTTATTCAGAACAAACACAAATGCCAAAATTATAGAGTTTCCCAAGGACCACAAATGCTGTTTCCTTGAAGGCTCTGGTCTCTGTGATCCCTGGATATCATATGGTACAAATAAATTCAGATCCCAGTAATGCCCTTCTGATGACAAACAGTTGAGAAATAAAATAATATATTTCCATGGACTATCATGCTATTTTCTTAAAGGTATTTTCAACAGCAGAATCCACATCTCTGTAGGTTGAAGGATCACCTTGGGAAAAAAAGCTCAGCTTTCAAACACGTTTGCAGTTTTCTTAGCTGGGTTTATATATGGTCCTTATATTGACAGTAGTTTTTGATTAATATTGTGTATAACATTCCTTAATGCATCAGTTGAATTAATTATGCAGAAACATTTGGCCACCTAGACATACTATTGATGAAATGACATTTTATTGACAAAATGACAATTTAATACTGAGCTCTCCTGAAGCTCTCTGCTGAATAGATTGTTTCAGCAAGTAGAAGAGGGGCTGTGGGCAACTTGGAAAATCCTTTTGTTTCCCTCAAAGTTTCTCAGTGGGCTGTGAGTGCCTCAGGATTGCTACTGGGAGTTATTACTGGGCTGCTTTGTGTGCTCAGGTTTGGGGTGGATGGGGCCCTGGGCAACCTGAGATAGGGGGTTGTCCTCTTCTCGGCTGTTTCTGATGGCCTGGAAAGGCTCGGGGATGGTCTTGGGCAGCCCGCGCTCTAAAGGACGAAAAGAGTCTCCAGGTTTTTTCTTCAGTGTTTATTAGTTTTTATCTACAAGATTTTCTCTCGGCCCGACAGAGGTCCGCACAGCAGCCAGCCATGGGCACACTGAGAGCCCCCGGGGCGGTCACCTATCTTTATACTCGAAACTACGTATACGATATTTACCTATTTTCCCCAATACCTTTCACCTTTATTGACAAGTGCATCTTTAGTAAGAACCAATCCCAAAGTGCCAACATCACCACAGAAGATGGAGGCCAAGAAGAAGAAGAAGAAGAAGAAGGACAGGACACGCCCCAATTCCTCCATCTTACTTCTCTAGACCCCCCTGTACAGAAATCCTAAACCCTGTGTTTTACACTCTAATCAACTTATCCCTTCACCATTCACCCAGTGAGATCCTCCCATCCTCATACAGGTGTTGTCTCCTGTGCAGGATCAAAGTCCAGCCACCAGACACTTCTGGCAACATTCCAGGACTCCCGAGCCCCCCAGGGGTGGTCTCGGTGACTCGGCACATCAGTCCTGAGGTGCTGAGATCCCACAGGGGGTGGAATCCCTGCCAGTGGCTGAGGGGCTGGAACTGGATGATCTTTAAGGTCCCTTGCAACCCAAATCATTCAGTGATTCTGTGATTCCATGACTCTGACAATGGATAATACAAGAGGAGTGGTTTTGTCTCGGGGCCTCTCGCTGGTCACAGTGACCCCAAGAAAGGTGAGAAAGTCTCTTTTCCCAGCCCAGCGCTCAAAGGAGGAGTCAGAGCTCTTCAGTTTTTGATCTCAAGGTTGTTTATTGTTCCTTATCTATAAAATATTTTCTCCTGTCCAGCTGAGGTCCATCCAGCAGGACAGTTCCAGGCACTCTGCCTGCCCCAGGGCAGTGTTATGTCTTTATACTAAAAACTACCTGTACAATGTTTACAGTCACTTTCCAATACCTATCACCTGTGTTAGACAGTGAGCTGCTGCTCTAAACCAATCTGTAAGTGCCAACATCACAGCAGAAGATGGAGGCCAAGAAGAAGGAGAAGGAGGAAGGCTGGACATGCCCAGGTCCCTCCATCTTGCTCCTGAACCCCCATTCTAAAAACCCCAAAATCTACTTTTCCACCCTGTGATAAATTCACTGTCATTCTACTTAAACTTTCGTGGCTTGCAGATCTTCATCTAAGGTTGGTAATTTGCTCCATGGGTCATAATCAAACCCACAGGGGCATCTTGGGCTCTGTGCCAGGGTGTCTGAGCCCCCTGGCAGGGTCTGGGCTGCTCAGGACAGCCAGAGGGATGTGCTGGGTTCTGACATGGTTTCATCCACAGCTTCTGCTGGCTGAGCTCAGTGTGGTTTTCAAAAAGGTACCTGTGGGTCATGGCTCCAATATCCCCTTTTGCCAGGGGCCCTGCTCTTGCTTTTTTTTGACAGTTCAAATGATATTGGTGAATGAGTGGAACTGAGGCCAGGTGACAAACATGGCTATTAAAAAGAAAAAAGAGCTGTCTCCACCCGCAAAGAGCCCAGGTTTGCTGCCCCATCCACACGTGAGAGAGAGGAGTGCTCAAAACTTCCCCTTCTCACCACTCTGTGCACAGTGTCATCTTTGTGGTCTCAAAAAAGCTTGGTTTAGCTTTTGCCATGCCTTTGAACCCCACACTGTAAAAATCAAGCTGCCCCTCAAAATGATAGATTTAAACTGGGATTTTCAAAAGCTTAGAGTGACTTTGGAACAGGAGTCCTATGAAATTGCTGGGGTCTTCCATCATTTGGGCACCTTTAAAAAAAATCATATTCTTTATTAGGACCTTAGTTTAACTTTCTTAAAAAATTGGAGTGTAGAGGTGGTCCTGATGATGGAGAATAATATTGACTTTCTGTAGCTGATAGCAGAGATGTGAGTGGGCTGGGAGTTTTCCAACCAGATGTTTTTCTCTTGGAAAATGCTGATTTATTAAAACTGAAACTTTTCATGGGAACATATCAGCACTGATTAAATTTTGTTGAGAGAGATTGCTAGGGCCTGAGCCAGAATCTCTGACTGTAACAAAAAATGAAATCTTTGGATGGGGAATGGCCAGCAGGTCAGGGCAGCCATCTGGAGCCTGTCTGGGTCAGGTAGAGGAGCTGAAGGGCTGTGAGTCTCTCACACAACTCACAAAGCCCTTGGGCTATTCCTTAACCCAACAATCATCTACTGGGTTTTCATAAAGCAAACTTTAAAACCTCTCCAGCTTGTTGCTGTATGCATCAGGAAGAGTATTTCTTGCCTAGGTTGTTGTGAGAATTAAATGCTTGCAGTGTCTTTGAAAATCTGATCAGATTATTGCTGTTGCATTATTAATACTAATTTAGAGAGGAAAGTGCATTGCAGGGTACAATCATGAGGAGCACTTTGAAGAGGATGGGTGAACATCAAGTCCAAAGACTCAATCCTCTGGAAGCAAATTGCTGGTAACTGCATTATGGTGAGTTAATATCAGTAAATGTTATTAGAGTGAGGGTTTCTTCCCATGTCAAAATGATGTTAATGCAATATTAGTGATGCAGGTCTTTGGTGTCAACATAAGAATATCAAATGCAAGTGGAGGAAAATTGTATTGGATTGTGGAGATGATGGCAAATCAATGACACAGAAAATCTATGGAGAGCAGTTCACAGTGACACAAGAAAGCAGTGGCTGCATAAATCAGTGCAGGCCAATGGACACTGAAAAGAAATTTCCATGCAAGATTAAGTGGATATAGTTATCATGTCAGGACTACATGAAATAAGTGCTGCAAGATGAGGATACTGTGATGCTGACATTCAGAACAACCAATGCCAACAGCAACTGCTCTCATGAAAAGAAAGAAAGAAAGAAAGAAAGAAAGAAAGAAAGAAAGAAAGAAAGAAAGAAAGAAAGAAAGAAAGAAAGAAAGAAAGAAAGAAAGAAAGAAAGAAAGAAAGAAAGAAAGAAAGAAAGAAAGAAAGAAAGAAAGAAAGAAAGAAAGAAAGAAAGAAAGAAAGAAAGAAAGAAAGAAAGAAAGAAAGAAAGAAAGAAAGGCTCCTCCAGCACAAACCCTGACAGCAGCAGGAGCAGCTCCTGCTCCATCAGGCCTGGGAGCTCCTGGGGTGGATCAAGCCCTGCAGCATTTGGGACTGAGCAAACCCAGACCTGCACAGCCCCTCCTGGCTCAGAAAGCTGCCACAGAGGGGGACGACAGGTGTCTGTAAGGGGGACATGGCAAGGAGAGTCCAAAGGACAACATGGGTGTTGTGGTGTTGTGAGGGTCCCCAGGACAAGGGGAGAGATGAGAATCTGACTCCAAGTGTTATGTTATGTTATGTTATATGTTATGTTCTGTTATATTATATTATATTATATTATATTATATTATATTATATTATATTATATTATATTATATTATATTATATTATATTATATTATATTATATTATATTATATTATATTATATTGATATACTAAAACTATACTAAAGAATGAGAAAGAATACATCAGAAGGTAGACAAGAATGAATAATAAAAACCCGTGACTGACCAGAGAGTCTGACACAGATGGACTAAGATTGGTCATTAAGTAAAAATAATTCACATGGAAATATTTTTATTATTTTATTATTATTAATCAAAGATACACCTGTTGGTAAGCAACTTTCAAGTTACATTCCAAGCAATCAGATAATTGTTGTTTACAATTCTTTTCTGAGGTTTCTCAGCTTCTCAGGAGAAAAATCACAGCAAATGGATTTTTCAGAAAACATCACAGTGATACATGGGCAACATGGGGGCAGCAGCCTCTGCTTTGCTGAATTTTCTCTGTGCAAAGGAGAGAGGTGAAGGATGAGGAGGGTGATGCTCTGGGGACTCGTGGGGTCACAGGGAATAAGGGGAGGGGTCTGGAGACTGGAGTGGGAGTTGGCAAGGTGATGCTGATGGGAAGGAAAAGCTGATGTTGGAGTCACCCAAGACCTTTTCTAACTAGGTGTGTGTTTAAGAAGGTAATCAATATGTTTAAAGGAGGTGAGTTGATACATCCCATCATCTTACCTCCTGGCAGTGTGACATTTGGGGAGTATTTTGGCTGTGTCCTGATCCAGCTGTCCATCCAACACTGCAGCCCAGCTGAGGAGCTCTGTCCATGTCCACTCAGTCCAGCCAGAAAGGCACCACAAATTGTGGAACTGGATGGCAGAACTCACAAGTATTTGTGAGGCAGCTCTCACCTGACACAGCTGCTGCAGGCACCTACCCTGGGAAGGAATTTGGGCAGGAATAAACCCTGCTCAAACACTGCACTTGTGTAAACACCTCCTCAACACGGCAGGCTCAGCCCAGCCTGTGCATGGTCCCATCTCCCAGCACATTCCCTTTGTATCTTGGACTCCAGGTGGTCTCTGCTCTGGGTGGAGGTGAGTCTGCATTTTCCACATTTAGTGCACATTTACTGTACATTTACTGTACATTTATTGCACATTTATTACACATTTGTTTAGTGGAGGCCCAGTGACCTGGGTCTCAGGGAATTCAGTGGGAATTTTGCCACCAGTGTGACAGGGAATAGGACCAGGCCCTGTGTCTGCAGAGCAGTGTAAGTGTCCTAATGTGCCTAAAGTGTTTATAAAATTACTGAAGTCAGGCACATATTTCAGTGCAGCCCATTAGCCTTTCACATGTGTTTGTGCAGAGCACAGTGCCCAGGCAGGCTGGCGGCTTGTAAATGTTAAATCAGCATAAATATCCCAGCCTCCATGAGGCCTGCTCATGTGGCAACCCACAGCATGATTAACATAATGCAGAGAAAGAAAATATTGACATTTTATAAATCTGTATCTCCGTAATGCTGCATGAAAAGTCATATCTGTGATACTAATGGACACCTAATTAATGTTCTTACAATGCTTATAGCTCACCGAGAAGCTGATGAGAGAGCCTGTAAAAGAGATAAGATTAAAAGAGAGAGGAGTAGTAGTAATTTCAGTGACATTTCTGGCAGCAGGCTCTGGTGCAGCTCTTGTTCCACTCCTGCTACAGTCACTGCTGGCATTTATGGCTCTGTGGCTTCAGGGCCTGATCCCACATGAGTTTTGGGTGGTAAAGGGGAACAGAGGGTGCTGAGCAAGGAAAGTCAGATTTGGGAATGAACCAGAGAGATTTTGCTGCTGGTGACATCGGTGGCTGCTGCTCAGAGCTGTCTTGACAAAGCAGAGGGAGATGGAGAGGAACTCAGTGACAGCGATGATAGGGGGAAATGCTCAAGAAGGAAACACAGAGTCCCCTCCTGGCATGGTCTCCTGCAAGTGTAAGGTTCACAAGGTTTTGTGGGGTCCAGATAAGTTTCTATTTTGTTGTCTAGTTAAGTTTCACAGCCGGCTTCCCAGGCCTTCCATTAACCAGCAAATTTGGTTCAATCTCAGTGGTGACCAGCAGGTCTTGGCTCAGCCTTTGCTGATCTGGATGAGGAGGTACAGCCCCTGGAGGAGCATTCCTGTGACCTGGAATTGTGTTATTCCCTGCCTCCTCAGGGGCTGGGCAGGGGCCTCTTGGTGGGGCAGGAAGGCTCCAGCTGTGTCAGCCTGGGCTCCAGGCACGCAGGGAGGAGCTGGGGCTGGCAAAGCCCATCCCCAGCAGGAAAGCTGGGGATCTACAACACCTCATTGTGGTGGGCTGGATGGGAAATGGAAAAACAACATTGAAAGCCATCCTTGGGCTAAACCACTGGCAGTGGTCAGAAGATTAAAGCTCAGGATGATGCTTTCCTCTAACAGAGCTGCAGCATTTGTAGTGACATTAATTTGTCTCTGAGACATTCAGACTTGCCTTCTTTTCTCTGCTGTTTGAAGGATGCAAGTATTTCCTGGAGGTGTAGCAGGTACATTGATGCTGTATTCCAGAGAGGATCTCCTTGCTGCAGCCTCTGGAGATGGGGGCAGTGGCTGAAATGCTGACCTTGCTGGAGAGCTCTGTCCTCTGCAGAGAGGCTCTCACTGCATTTCCCTGCCTGCACACACCAGCCAGAGTGCCACTGGCAAAAAAGACTCTGCCAGGCTGCTGCAGGGGAACACAAATAACACACAGCAGTGCCAGAACTGCCCCGTGCCATTAAAGGCAAATCCTCCAGTGAAATTACTGTGAGTGCACCGGGAACTCTCAGTACCCAGGGACTGATGTGTGATTTGCAGACACCAACCCTCCACTGCTTGCTTGTCTCCACCTCCAGGGGTGTTGATTTTGCTTCCGCCTCATTTGAGCAATTAGTTTTAGTGGCTAGGACATAATTTGTATGTTGAATAGCTCAAAGTGTTTAATACAAGGCTGTTTGCTCCCATAGGGGTTTAGAATTTTGCTAAAAGATGGCAAAGAGCCACTGTGCTATCTTGAATCACAGTCTAGTTCCAGAACAATCAACTCTAAGTTGTTTAAGAAGGCTGGGTACATTAAAGTGGCTGTAAATCAGCATAATGAAAACAACAGCACATACAGAAATTCATTACATATCTGATATGCTGGAGTGGTTTTTTTTTAATTTGGTTCATTCTGCTTTATGATTGTTTTGCAGCATAAAATTCAGCTGATGGATGTGAAGTTACAAACTGCTTCCACCTCTCTCACAGTAAACAGAAAACATTTAAAAAAATAAATAAATAAAATAAACACCTAAATGTTTTATTATAATAAAGTTACTTGAGGCCAAGAGTTCAATAAGGAGAATTTATAAACATATCATTTCAGATCTTGGAAGGATTTCAACATAATTTGCTCGTGGTATGGTAAGTGAGGTGAAATCCATCTACAAGTCTCTCTGGAGTTATAAATACATGGAAGTGTCTTTTTATATTTGCTGTGAATTTACTGTAGCACAAAAATGCTCCAGACTATCCAAATCAAATATGCATGACTTTTGGGCAAGGAAGAAATTCTTGATGCACTCTTATACAAGTTAAATTCTATTTCTCCACAAAAACACAAACCTTATTCTCTCTTAACTATTTTGACTCCAGTGGTGCTACTCAGAGGGTAAGACTGAAGAATCAGGCCCCAGGGCCCCAGCTTTCAGCAATATTTTTGAATATGTTGTCATCTAAGCTGACAGTGTAAATAAATTATAATAATTGAGACTTCATTTTATGTCCATTTGTAAATGAACATAGATTTTTCAATTTATCTAAGTAATTAACCTTTATCAGCACTGCTGGCTGGAATGCAATGACCATTTCACACACAAACAGACACAGGTATTTTGGGCTTGGTGACCAAACCACTTTTGAGTGCAGGTGGATGTGGCTGAAGAGTCACCTGTGCAAAACTCCCCACCACTGTTTTTAGCTGCCTCTGCAGGACACTGAGAGATGGGGCTGCTGAAGGGAACAGCTCTCCTGGAGCAGGATTGGTTTTCATTTAGTGGCACTGCTGAGATTTTCACCTTTGCTGCCATTCCCCACTGGAATTGAACGAACCCTTATTTAACTAAACACAGGAATTTTAAGCCTTGTACAAGGAATAGGGAAAAAAAAAAGATGGCCATTCAAAGCTTCTGGTGAAGTTTTATTTAGGGGGGCTGTTAGTCTGTAGAGGTTATATATCCCTTGTCTCATTCCTACAGGAATACTGCCTCCTGCCCAAATGTCTGGTTTGAGGTTCATTTCCCAGGGCCTCACTGTTCACCCCAAACAAATCTCCTCACTTGGGACAGACAGCCAATGCCTCTCCAGCCTCTGCTGTCATCTCTTTCTATGCCACCCATATGAATAAAATGGTCAGGAAAGGTCATAATCACCAAGGCCAGCCCTTTTCTTAAACCTGCAGTCAGAACTTTGGTAGGTGGCTCCTGGGAATGGGATCTGCTTGCAGACACCCAAGCTGGGAGCAAAACAGGCCCTGCTTTCCATCTGCAGTGTTGCAATGATCTGGAGGCTTACCCAGGAGTTCAGATATTTTGTCTTTGAAAAGGTTATTGGTTTGTTGCCTGTTGCTCTTTCAGATTCAACAAAATCATCTGTTCTGATTTAAAAAAAAAGAGTTTGAAAAAAGTTTAAATAATATTTAAGAGTAGCTCTAGTCTTTAAACATTCAGAATCCTCCAGCACCAATACTGAACCACAGGGGAAAGACAATTACATAGCATCAAATAAAGATATTTCAGGAACTTGCACTTTTATTGAATAAAACCAAAACCTTAAGAATAAACCTTCTGCACCAGGCATACAGTAAAGTGGGAAGTGAAGGTGATGGACAAATCCAAACTCTGATCCTGGACTGGGCTGTATAAGGAAGGTCAGTTCTCCTGCATGAGCAGCCTGTACAGCAGGATACATATATATATATACAGGATATATCCAGAAACAGGAGGGGCTTGAACTCTAATGCAGTAAAATATTTTTTAGTAGATCTGGCTAACAAATGTTCAATCAGAGATTATGTAGATATTTTTGATGACACCCTGGGGGCTGAATCAAGGGCTTCTCAAGGTCTTTGACAATCCCATTTTCTAAGATCTGAGAGCAGTTCCAGGCTGAACTGCTGAAAATCTGCTATGTAATATAATTGATTTTAAAATGAGCTATGAGTTATTCTGGCCAATCCAAGACAGAGAAAATGTCCCTTCTGTCCTCCTGGCTTACAAATCATAAGCTAGATAATAAAATACAGATCATGACAGAATTGCTTTCCCCTCTGTTTTGGAAATGAATGACTTTAAAACATTGGCAATCTCCTCTTGCCTACAAACTCCCAAACCCATGTTTAAGCACATTAGGTTCTTTCCATTGTGTGAGGCAAGGTAAGCATTTAAATGTTTTGGGTTTTGGCAAGCAGGGAAAGAGAATCATCAAACCCTACTATTATTAAACTCTTGAGAAAGCAAGCAATGCAGTCAGCAAAAAGTAGCAGTGAAAAGGAGCCACTCCTGAAGAGGAGAAGTGTCGCAGACAACTTTTATGAAAAATCCTTTCCTTAGGATTTTTCCTCCTGAGAAGCTGAGAGGCCTCAGGAACGAAATGTAAACAATGATTATCTGCTGCTGTGGAATGCAACAGGTGCATCTGTGATTGGTCTCATGTGGTTGTTTCTAATTAATGGCCAATCACAGTCAGCTGGCTTGGACTCCGTCTGAGACACAAACCTTTGTTATCATTCTTTGCTATTCTATTCTTAGCTAGCCTTCTGATGAAACCTTTTCTTCTATTCTTTTAGTATAGTTTTAATGTAATATATATAATAAAATAATAAATCAGCCTTCTGAAACATGGAGTCAGATCCTCATCTCTTTCCTCAACTTAAGACCCCTGTGAACACCCTCACAGAGAAGCTGTGGCAGAGGAGGATCACTGAATTTACTCTGGAACCACAGGGACCAAGATGGGGGCTCTGTGCCAAACCCTTAAACAGTGAAGAAGGTCTGGTGTCCCATCAGGTCTAGACATGGGAAGGGTGGAAAGAAAAAGAAGGAAAAGTTGTCAATGACTGAAAGTATGCATAAAAGAAGAAAACTGCAAAAGCTCTGTAATCAAGTCCCTGGAGGGGATGGTTGCACGGTCCTGTTTACCAAGTCCGAAGGATGAAATGAAAAAGCTCCAATTTGATGTGGTCAGCAGTGGAAGTTGCTGCTGTCAATGAGCAAGAGGAACCAGAGTACCTTTTTCTGGATCTCTGATCTCAACAACCTAAACTTTTAATTTGCTCTTCAGGATGGTGTGTGGCTTGTGTCTGTGGAGGAAGTGTGATTTTTGCCCTTGTTCTGAGTCACCACACAATGGTCAACTTTTGCCTCATTTTCTTTACCAAAACTGGCCTTTCCTGCAAATCATTACATTTGTCCTGCTCAAAATTTCACCTCGCCTATCTGTCAGCCATGTGGCACATGTCAGAGACAGTAAATACTCAGTGAAAAATTACTTTCTAATTTGTGAACATGAGCTGAAACTGCTGACTTAACTGTGCAGTGACAGCTCCCAGGTAATTTCTGAATGATCTTTGAAAAGACTAAAAGAGAAAGTTAAATTTGTTCAGCAAAGGATGGCTACAAATCCTTTATCTTCTGCAGAAATACCCTCTATAAGCACAGTGGATGTTACCTGTGACTGTGGCAGGCAAATCTCACTTGCCTTATCTGTGGATCAACAGCAACTTCATGATTTTAAGGGACTTGAGTTAACTTTCCTGTATTTCAATGGGTTTGGATGGAATCCCATGAACTTAACATGCCTGATGTTCCTCATGCTATCTCAGGTGACATTGCAATTGCTTTACCAGTGATTTATGCACAGCAGTTGCCTCAGATACAAGCCCCAGGTCTTCTCCACAGCCCTTGTTAAACAAACCTGGCAGCTGCCAGCACTTGCTTGGGTGAGAGACCAGGACCCCTTTCTCTTGGGGCAGGTGAGTCCTGAAATTAATCTTTTTTGTTCCTCTTTCTGGCCAAAAATTACAACCAGCAGCGAGGAAACATTTTCTTTTAAACTGATGTGTTTCTGCCAAATACTTCACTAACTGGAAAGGATTTAATTGAAAAGTTCCTGTTTGGTTCTGGTGCATCCTGACCCCAAACTCAGCAAGAATTAGGGCATGCACAGACCCAAACCAGAAGGTTACAAATTGGTGCAGTCCCAATTATTATAATCAATTCCCTTATGAATTATATCAGTTTAGCTGTGTAGTTAAATTCAGTTAACTGAGTATAGCTTAATCAGAGTCATTGAGCAAAAGCAGCAACATAACCTGTGCAAGAGTCAGGGGCTGTTCTTTTGTTCTGCTCACAGTGCCTGGGGTAAAGCAGCCCCTTAGTCCTCCTAAAAGTGTTAGAAATTAATATAAAGTGAAGACATATGGATTCATTCTCCTCCCAACTATTGTCAAGCAACCTGGGAGCAATTCCACTAAAATCAGTTGTTATGGTCTAAAGGTCAAAAGCTCAGGATTTTTATAAAATTTGGTCTGACAAAGAAAGTATTTCTTTTGTCCCTGGCTGCTTCTGATTTGCTGGGTTGTCTCTGTGGTGCCTACTCCAGTATCAGTGAATGGGTTTCTTTCTAGATATTTTCTCCATAAATTTCAGAATATTCTTACTGGTTTATGTTTTTAATGTGAGCTGGACGTTTGGTAGCTGGAAAAAAAGTCTCTGCTGCAGAAGAACAGTGAACAATTGCAATGGGAACAAAAAATGGCCAGCTTGTGATTGAGGAAGCACCCTTGTTCAACACTGGGAAATCTCTGACTCTCAGTGAGCTTTAATAAAAATCAGTCAGTCAGAAATGGTGACATCTGTATGTGATCAGTGACTCCTGTATCCCTGATGTACTCAAGTCCATGACCTTTCTCTAGTGAGGAAATGGAGGTAACCATTGGACTTGGAAGTGTATTTGTGGATCTCAAAAACTATGGAGAGGAGTGGTGACTGCAGCTTCTGAAGAGAATTATCCAAACCCTCCTGCACAAAGTATTGACTCAAAGCCCATTGAGCTGGCCTGGGAATGTTTCTGTAGACCTCCCTGGACTTGGCCTAGAGCTCAAAGCGGGCAGGACATGCCCTTCCTTGGGCTCTATTTCCGAAGTGCTCACACATGGAAACTTAGCACAGAACTGGAATGGGCCTTTCCAAATGTTACCTGAGCCTCTGGTTTATTGCAGGCCCTGTGCTCATCATGGGCACCCTTGCACAGCAGCCTCTGCTGGCTTTGGGGAAAAGTGGGAGAGGTGGAGGAGTGACCTCAGTGAAGGTTCCCAGTGTGAGCAGCTGCCTCTGCTCCCCGTGTTTCACCTGGAGATCCATTTACCTGCTGCTATAGTTGTGCATGAACAGGGACACTCCTCCTGGCTGCTTCCCCTGTCCTGGTGAAGTTCTCAGAGGGTTTCTGGAAAAGCTGTTGACTTTTGGTAGCTTTTGACTGAGAGGAAGTGTTTGCATTGAGCAAAGCTTGTTCTTGTTTGTTCAAAACTGAGCTGCAGGGGAGAGAGCAAGCTTCTTCAGTGCCCCAGTGCTGGCCTGGCCATTGAGCTAGGAAGAGTAAAAAATGTTACAGCCCACCTGGCCAGCATCTACCCCAGGCTTGGTTCTGTGAGAATTCAGTAAAGACAGTCCCTAAGCCCAAGCACAGGTGGGTAGAAACATCTCTTAATGCTCTCAGACCTGGTCTTTACTTCAGGATCCAGATACACCTGAACTCCTGGGGACACCTTTCTGCGGGGTTTGTTCAGTCTTGACATTTGGATGCCAAAAATGAAACCCATGGGGATGAGGCTTGCCCTCACCCTTCCAGTGTGATTTAGAGAAGTCAGGTGAACCTTATTTCAACCTTGTTCTTGGGTTCTAAGTGGTTGTTTCATTTAGGACATTTGACTAAAAGCCCTTTTCATGGAACCAGCTTCTGCAGGAAAGATGCCAGCAATTAATGAAAGATGATAAAATAATAAAAGAAGTAATACATTAACTATATTATCCTTGCACATTTGGGCAGTCTTTTTCATTATATCCTCTTTATGGACATCCTCCAGCAACAATTGAAGAGGTTCTTTATTGCTGTTCTGTGACTGTTTTGGTTTCTAGACATTAACAGGTTATTTAAATGCAAAAGTTCTCTCTTGCTCATCCATTTCCTACAGGTAGATTTGATTCAAATAACAAAAAAACCCCTCCAACATGTTGCATTTATACAATTTCTCTGTGTGTAGGAACACTCATATCAAAAAGAATTTGGATATTTAGGATCTTTGACTTTTTCTCTCCTTCCTGCAACACAAAGAGATGCAAATATTTACACCTAACATGCAGGTGTATACTCTTATTGAAGATTGCAATGCAAGTTGCTTTCCATTACCATCTGTATGGCAGATTACCTTTGTCAAGTGGGCAGTTTGCTTTATCTCTCTCTTTGAGTGACCACATTCACACCTCTCTCGGGAGGGGACATTGCTGATAACAGACTATTGAATGTCACTGCATGGCTGATAAGAACTACAGCATCCCATTGGGAGATGTGAGCCCAGAGGGAGGAGCCAAGCATTCCTACCCAGATATAATCTGGAGATTCTGGAACACCAGCACAGCTTCTCCACTGGATTTCCCAGAGGAACAGCAGCTGTCTCTTCTTCCACTGGATCTTCAGAGGAAGAATACATCCTTCTACAGGATCTCTGCTCCAACAGAACCACACCTGACACTGCAGGAGGGCTGCAGCCACAATTTCAATGGGACTGCCACCAACACCCTGACCCACAGGGTGTCAGGTTGGGTTCTGACTCTGTCAGTGTTGTTCTAGTGTATTGCACTGTTTATTTTACCTTTTTTTTTTCTTCCTTTTCCCTATTAAAGAACTGTTATTTCCTGCTCCCATATTTTTTTGCCTGAGAGCCGCTAAATTTAAAATTTATAGCAATTCTGAGGGCTGGGGAGGGTTTACATTCTCCATTTCGGGGGAGGCTCCTGCCTTCCTTAGCAGACTCCTGTCTTTCCAAACCAAGACAACTCTTCTGGCTGAGTAGCACAGTACTGTGCAGCCCCATTGTTCTGATTACTGAGACAGGATTTTCTGGCAAGAGAAAGCAGAGTGAGCCCATCAGCCCACAGGGCAGTGATTTCTGAGCACCTTGGAAACTGCAACCTCAATCCCTCCTGGGCGAGGTGGGAATCACACTGGCACTTAGGGGCAGATTCCTCTCACACAAATTCCAAGGCTCACTAACTCCTTGGTGCTATTTCCTCTAACACCAACACAAACACCAATTTGGAGGCTCTATTCAAAGCTTGACTCTGCTTTTGTGCAGAACAGAAATATCTCTCCAGGCAATTCTGACTGCTGGCATCACAACAGGGCATCTGCTGGTTTTGGAGCCCAGCTTTAGCAGGCATGCTGGATTATTCAGAAACAAGAACGGTAACTATGGGCAAACCAAGGAGAAAACTGAAGAGGGATTGCCTAGCATCTTATTCATTCATCCCACTTTCCCCAAATGCCTTCTGACAGCTGTTTAAGAAAGGCAACAGCAGAACCAGGTCATGGAGGAGGTGACTCCTGTGCTGCCTATGAACCACAGCTCTGTTTGCTGCAGAGTATGTTTGTGTCCTACACAAAAATCAAACGCTGCATCTCATTTTTCATTCTGCAATAACCCTGTGGCCACAGAGGTTGATTAAAACTGCCAAGGTTCTCAATTTTATTTTTATTTAGCCTATTTTTACCCACCTGCACTTCTTCCAAAAGACTTGTTGTACCAGATCCATATATTTTAAAATTCTCAACTATCAAACAGTAGTTTGTCATTTTGGAAAAAAGAATGTCAATGAATGGTAAATTCTTCATGTTGAGTAATTGATTAATTGGCACACTTATATCTAAATCAGCAGCAATAAATTCTATCCTTTTAAATCTTGACCTAAAAGTACTAAACCACTTCTAATTGCCACTGTTGCTGCTGTAAAATGACTGATTAAACTGCATTCATATCATGATCTTTTTTGCTTCTGAAAAGTCTAATTGAAGCCACATCAGTGACTCAGTGCCAAGAAAGAAGAAGACCTTGCTTATGCTTTCTCTCAGGAATTCTTTGGATGGGAACACCTGATGTTTCCCCCTATCTGTACTGGATACTGGCCTCTGATTTTAATTATTGTTGCAATGCTATTTATTGTCTATTGAGTCCCAAGGTGCTGGGTGTTTCACAAACCCAAGAAAAGACAGTTTTAAGCCCAAAACTTGAAGGAGAATATGGAGAAGTAGGTAAGCACAAAATAATGATGAAGAACCACAAAAAATACCAGTTCCAGAATATGAGAACTTTCACAAAGTTTTCGCTAGGCATCAAAGCAAATGGGAGTTGTGAGGAGACATTTAATTTTATTTTGCAATTTTTGCAATTATTTTCTAGCAATTCAACATCACAAAGACCCTGGAAGTCAGCTTTAGCCTGACCTTTGTATACATTCCTAGGAAAAGGGATAGAGCCCAAAATCCCAGGGTTATGGTGAATCATAAATCCTGGGGGCCACAGGCAGCTGGGATTCATGAGCAGCGGAGTGCCCCAGGATTAGGATGAGCGTGTCCAGGTCTCCTTTGTTCTCCTGCCTTCTGCACTCTGAGCACAGTCCAGCCTGGCTGGCTAATCCAGCCCTCTTGTACTATCATCATGTACCAACAGGATTTGTGAAGTGGTGCTTTAACCTTGAGAAAAACAGGGTTTTCTGACAAAGAAGCAGAGCAGACCATCAGGATCCAGACAGGCCTTCTTTGAAGCTGGGGGAGCTGGGGATGGTTTCTGACAGACAAAATACCTCCACCCTTCCTGTGTGAGTTGTGCAAACTGCTCAGAGACTTGAGTGGCAGCTTCAAGCTGTGAAAACCTTAAAAAAAAAACCCCAACAACTCTAAAAAGAAATAAAAATAATAAAGGACCCAAATCCTGCTGGATTAAGCTGAGGCCCAACTTCTAAACTTTTGGGAACTAAGTCGGAAGAAAACCCATCTAACAAAGTTACAATGCTTTCCATCCCAGGTTCTTGGATTCTTGTTCTGGTTTATTCATTATCAGCCCAAGTTCTGTAGCTGCAGCTTTATTATCATTCTAATTCCACATATAGTTTGCAGGTGAAAAAAATTTTGAAACTGTACCAGATGTGATCTGAAAGAAACAGAAAAAAAGAAGCTCAGACCACCATAATTCTGTAACCATGAATTTAGATTTTGTAAACTTTAGCCTGCTTATTGCATTTGACAGTGTTACATTGTAAGGGACTCTATTGCCTCAGAGTCTCCAAACTTGAGAAGCCTTGTTTTATCACAAAATTGATTAAAAGGAATCCAAAACAACTGGAAAACCACCAAACTTATCAAGACCCAGCATAAGCAACAGAAATATTCCTTTTGGCTCCTTATTACAGCTTCCCATGATCCCAAGGACAACACAGGGAGCAGCTGAGTTCTGTAGGATTTTGGAGACAGGTCCTGGAAAGGCAAAATAAAATAGGGGGAGGAAGGCCACAGCTCTTAGCATGAGTTTTTCTCAGCAAATGCAGGGCAAATGCCCATGGGTGCAGATTAGCCATAGGTGTTTTTAAACACAGGAGAGTGAGAATACAGGGGATGGGGACCTGAAGGACAGGGGGATCTCATCTCATGGACATCTGAGGTCTGGAAGGACAGAACATCTCCTCCCCGTGCTGGCCAAGCCCCACATTTTGCTGCTTCATGGTGTGGATACTGAGTGGAACACAAGAGTACTTGTGTAATTCAAGACTACAGTGTAATTCTGCTCCTGGGCTCAGCACCAGAGTGCCAGAGGGCTCTGGGCGAATGCTGACATTCACTGCTGGTTTTTGATGTCTTTGAATCAGTGAGGAACACAGTTAAAGCTTTTTAAAAGTATTTTAGTGTCGCTATAGGACACGAAAGAACACAAGCGCACACCGCTGTTCTCAAGGTGAAGAAAAAAGGGAAGTTTATTTTCTAACATTTATGGTTTTCCAAGAGTGACAGTGGATTGGAGGGTGACAGTGCCACCTCTCCAATGACACTGGACAGACCAACAGTCCATCAATTTTCTCCTCCTCTATAAAGGAATGCAAATCTATGAGTTATTTACAGAAAGTGTGTGAGAAAGTTCGCTACAAGAATGTCAACATCAGAAGGCTTTGAAAATCCTAGAAAAGTCAGGGTGACACCTTAGGTGTTGGGGTTTTTCTTAGGAAAGGCTCTTGGGGGGTTTCTCCTATGCCATCTTTGGTTAATTTGCAGGGAATTTCGCAGCTGTGGCAGCAGCAAATGGTGGGCAGTGAGTGAGTGAATGGGGCAATGAGCTCGAGAGGAAATAGGGCTGTGAAGCCAGCCAATTTAATCTCCTCCATGTAAAATCTTGTAGATGAGAAGGAAACTCCAGCTGATGGCCATCTTTCATCAGATATTTCTGTCACTTGAAGTTTCCTCTATGAGGATTAGAAATCATAAAAGTATGGAGTATTAATCACAACTAATTTGATTGTTAAAATGACCTCTATAATTTCTTCAGGGTTTTCTCTGCTTCCAGAACACCCAATTACTCCATCTTGTGCTTTAGAAGCAACATGAAAATTACTCTTAAGAACAGCTAAAGAGCACGGAGAGAATTTGTCTTGTTTCTTTAATAAAAGGTTCCTTCCACTTCATTATTGCCTCAAAATCAGCAGAGATCATTGGTCATTTCTGGTTTTCCTAGATGGGGCTGGGTAATTTGGAAGGTGGGTGCTGTGATTTCTCTAATCACAGGTGCCAGGGTGGGAGTAATCCGTCTCCAAGAGGGACAGTTGACGTTTCAAGTACCGAACACCTAAAACTGCAATGAAGCAACTGTGAAAACCAAACCCACCAAGGGTCCCTGGAGCCATCTGATAGATCATTTTCACAGCTGGGGATGTCCTGACTCACCACCTGCGAGGCACCACAGATTGCTGACCCAGCCTGGAGCTGGCTGAAGTAGTCTGAAAAAAAGAAATAATAGCATACCCTAAAAAAAAAATTTCAGACTGCATAAATGCCTGAGATTTCCTTCCTTTTCATGAAAAAGGTTGCAAGTTCAGTTTTAAAAGAGAAAATTTCAGGAAATCTTTGTGTAAAGGGATAATTCTTGGCCTTTACTGAGATAATGTTTTATCCCATTTCCTCCTTTTTTTCCTCCATGTGTTCCAGGTAATCACATCCACAGAGTGATTTGTACAATAGTCAGATATCAAATACAGCTAAAATAGCTTAACTGGAAGAAGCCATGATGGGACCATGTGAATTTTTGGCACCAGCCCCTCTGTACCATGGAGTGATTGTTCATGGAAAGGAGTGGGATTCCTGGTGGATTTCCTTAAGTTTATTTCCATGGTGTCAAATCCATTTCTCATGGTGTCAAAACCATTTCTTCAGACCTGTGGCTGAGCATCTTCACCATGGCCCTGGAGCTGCTATATGAGGTTGCTGTAGCAATGATGGGCTCAAATCCCAGTGGGAGGATCCCCCCATGGAAACAGAGGAAGATGTTCCTCTGAGTGACTCAGAAAGATCTCTTGAAAGACCTTGCATGGCTTAAAAATTCTAACAAAATCCATGAACTGTTGAGAACTTCTTATTGCTAGCAAATGATCATCCTTGGTTGATTTGAATTTCAAGTTTTCTCCAGTGCTGCGGGAGCTGTGATTTTGAAAGATGGGAATCACACAGAGCCATTCACTCTAGGACAGGGCAGGGAGACAGAAAAAGGGCAAGTCTGGGGCTCAGACTCATGACGGGGCTGTAGCAGAGGGGCTGCTTTGGCCAAGAGTTTAAAACTCAGTGAAATGCTGAATCACTCAACTGGCAAAGCTCAAGTTGATAAAATCTGTTAGCTCTGCTGTTCTCTGTGTGGCTTGTCCTGGAAGAATACAGTTCATAGCTTATCCTTCACAAGTAATGAATACAAAACCAATTTTGTGATGCAGTATTTGCCGTGAAAAACTTTATTACAAACTAATTTTGGAAGTAATTTTTAGCAGATACATTTTGGGAAGGCTGTTATATGGCAAGGTCTGGAATGTGAAACTGTGGTGACTCTGTGAAAGCCAAAATGCACACATTAGTAAACCTTAAAATAGTCTCTGTCCTAAACTTTAGAATAATTTACAAATGGATCATTTTTCAACCTACAGACTTCAGAAACTATCCTTTAGACAGATCCAAAGAAGAATTTTATTTGCCAATAAAATTTTCCAAAGGAGCTGTTTCAAAAATGGCTAGAACATAATGTAATGGCTTTATCTAACATTTTCATCTAATGCTTTTAGTTTCCTATGACTAAGAGTTTGGGACAGTGACATCTTATTATTCATGTATTAGAAAACAATTTCATTCCTATTTTAAAAACAAATGTCCATATAAACCCAACTGCTGGGCTGCTTTTTAAATATTTGTCATCAAATCCATTAATCCTCCAGACCCTGAGTCCATTTGTGATTAATCTGTCACATTAGACAGCATCTTTTCTAAAATAGTAATCAGTGGAACATTAAGTGACAACACCCACATGATGATCTGCAGATTGCAGAGGCAAGGCCCAAAAGGATATTAGTGAATGAATTTTCAATCTTTCTCCAAATTTATAAGATTTTTAAACTGCCAACATTTAAAAATAGCATACTGCCATTGCCATGAACATAATTAAAAAGGAACAATAAATCCATGGAATTGGAGATGATACATTAGCAGATTCACACAACCAGTATGTACCTTCAGTCTTTGTTTTGCTACAGAGCAGTAGCCAGATTTCACAGCAGTAAATCTCTGAAATATATTTTTGTACCTTTAACAGCCCTTTTCATATGGATGCTTCAGTACAGGTTAAACATGTCCAAACCCTCTTCTTAAAAAAACTATTTTTATATACAAATCATCTAAAACTAAAAAGAAAAATAATGAAACCCCCAGAAGAAAATTTTGATTTTCTTATATTACACAAGCTGCTAGACAAACGCATTTGTAAAATTTCAGCAAACTTACTGTAGTTAGCTACAACTTTCTGCAGCATAAAAAAAACCTAAGTTCCTGTTTTAAGGGCATATCTCAATTCAACTGTCAGTGGAGAAACATCTTGGTGGTTTCACAATTAAATGCTGCCTCCAAAACTCCATTTGTAATCTTGTCATAGAAATCAATTTTACAAGACAAATAATATGAAAAGTCTTTGATTTTTTTCAGCACAAGAAGAATGTCAACTGTAAAGGAATGAAATTTGAATAGCTAAATGAATTAATCCAGTTTTAATGTTAAATATTGAAGATGAACATTGTACTTCTTTTGGATGATGAAAAATTGCATCATTTGCCAGCTATGGTCTGATAATAGGAGGGGCCAATGTTCATAACAGCTTTGAATTAATTTTATCTTAGTACTGTCATCACTACAGAGGCAACAGATTTTATTATAAACAATAGGTTTGGGTTTTGTTAGTTAGCTTCACTTGAGTTATTCTGTGAACTAACCTTCAAATTGTGTCCATATTGTTCTGCATTTATTAATTTCTCCAACAGAGACAAGTTTTGTGTTTCATGGCATTTGTAAAAGTTGATCTGTTGAGCAACTTCATTCCTAGTGAGCTTGGAAGCAGTTTGGCCTCCTGGAGGATTTGTAAGGAGGCCCTGGCTGAACAGAGCTGCTCTGGGCTCACTTTGCCTGGTGAGTGAAGGCCCAAAGAGGCCAAAGTAGCCCAGTCCACACTCAATGGACTGAGCTACTTTGGCCTCTTTACCCCAGTGGCCTAATCAACTTGAGTTCAAGACATTTCCCCTCTAAATTAAAAGTTTCTGTGCGTGGATTTGACTATGACTAGAAACTAAATTTCAATGATGCCATCACCTAGCTTTGCTGTAAATACCAGCCACCTGCCTATTTTCTTTTAATTCCTAAGTGTTTGCCACTTGGCTGCCTGAACACCAATAATCAGAGCTTTTTTGAAGCTTTTTTTTCATTGAAAAACAAAACACCAATTTCAGGAAGCCTCTAGATGATCTACCACAATCAAAATAACTTGAATTCTTGACATTTCTCCCTCTTGCCTTGTTTTTCCTTACCTGTCACTTTGTATGTTTTTACTTTTTGTTTCCATATTGCAGCAGTGCTGGTCATCCCTGAGCATTTCCTGATCACCCTTTGCTACAGAGATCTGCTCATCATATTTCATTATCAAATGCCAGGTAAAATACATTATATAGGCATTGTAGGCAGGAGACTTGCAAGGTTAATGCAAGTACAGCAATAACTGCTCTTTGAATATAATTATATGTTCCTTGTATTCACTCAGCTATTTTCTTTTCCTAGAGACCAAGGTTATGCTATGTTATTCTCCATCAGGCCTTGGTATTGGACTTCTTGAGATTAATGTTCTCAAAATCAAAACACAATCTATAGAAGATGTCATGTCTTGGAAAATTGTTGCCAGAGATACTTTATTTAGTAAATTAGTAATCAGCAGTGACACTTTGCTGTAGCATATCAAGTACAGCATAAGACTTCTCTGGAGAACTGTCATTTGAGCAGGAACAGTCTGAAACTGAATAAAGAGTTTTCCTTGAGTTCAAAAGTTAAACATATCCCTAAAAATGTGATTCCCTTGTCAGTTTTACATACTAAATAGATAGTGTACATTGCAGGGCCAACAAATGCATCTCAAAGGCTGTATAATTTTTTGCATCCCAGGGTGTTTTGTTTGCTTCTGTGGCTCCTGAGGGCAGGAGATTCACCTAGGAATTGTGTCAGTTTGGTGCAGAGTCAGGAAGAAAAATCATCATGGCAGTTTCTAAAAATAACGTAATTACAGCTAGCAACTAGCTAATATTCAAGACCTCATTATTCTATCTCTGTAATCAGGCAAGTAAATATCTGAAAATTATCTGCGGTGTAGTACCTGGTGACTCCCAACCATGTTAAACAAGCCATGTCATTGTGACTTAAGAATAAAGTGGAGGCAGGGGATTTAGCTGGCTGCCAAATAAATAACAATAAATAGCATACTCACCTGAAAATTATTAACACCAATTCTAAGCAATAAGGAGATCAGCTCCATGGGCCAGTCTCCTTGTGAAACAAATTCATGACCTTCTATTCACTGAAAGTTAACTTTTAAATATACTTTTTGCAGGAAGCCTTCCAAAGGCAATCTACCCTGGAAACAAACCTGATTTAAAAAAGCTTCACACAAACAAATGAAAATAGCAAAAGCAGTACAGTAATTGACTGCACTTAACCTGTATATTTTTACTCTATTTGTTTTTTTAAACTTTCCCTCATGTTTAGGCTTTACAGTATTTTGGATGGTGAGGAAAAAAAATCAAGATAAAATTGTCTGACATAATCTGTCTGCTTTGCAACATTGCATTTTCCTTAAGATTACTGTAATCAGAGTTTAGTGAAGAAAAACTTCAGTCAAGCAGAAATTGTCTAAGCTGAGGGGTCACCAGAGATGTTCTCTAGCACCTGTCCAGCCTGGGGCTTGTCTTGTACAATTTTTCTTTCAATGGCCGTGACACACACATCAGGAATTTGCCAAAAGTAAAAAGTTGAGAGGCACTGTTGATGCTGAAAGGGATCTGAATATCCAGGACAAAGAAAGTACTGAATAACCAAAAGTGCTGGAATCAAAAACCGGCTCCAAATTCCATTGTGCAAAAGTGTCCTGCTTTAGGGGAGCCATCAGAGGAACTTCTGCTGTAAATTGAACTCACCAGCTGAGAATATCTGAGGAAAAGGAAGATCAGGATGTATCACTGAATACCATGACCATTAGGAGACAACAATGTTATGCAGAAATGAGAAAAGTGAATGGAAATGCTTTCACAGAAATACTTCAAAGAGCACAAGGAAATTTTTAATTTGAGGAGGCAAACCTGCTCTGCAACTTGTCACCCAGTTCTGGTCAGATATCCTGACAAAAAATGTGAAGGGTTAATGAGATGATGCTGGGAGTGGGGAACTGATCTTACAAGAAGACACATTGGTTCCTAACAGTGGCCTGAAGAAGCCCAGTTTTGACCACTGTCAAACTGACCCTGCTCCCTAAACCAGCAGAAAACTCTTCATATTTTCTGCTAGGTTATTTATTGATTTAATCACCTACATTGAATAGTCAGACAAGAGCCAGAAGCAGTTGCACAGGAAATATACACATGGATAGGAGAGAGAAGAGGAGGAAGAGGAGGAGGAGGAGGAGAAGAACACCAGGGATCATCCCTTTCAATGGCAAGAAGCTGATGGATTGACTCAGCCTGTTCCTGGCAACCTCACCTAACTCAGCAGAGCAAAGCTTGCTCAGCCTAGAAAAACTCGACAGGGCAGAAGGGAGATTTGGTCTGCCAACATTGAACCAGATAAGACAGAAGCCAGTGCTGTTGCAAGAATAAATGAACATAAACAGGCCATGAACAGAGCTGGGCTGCAAGTTAGAAGAGTGGTTTTAGGCTCCATACCAGCCAGATTCTGCAGTTTCCAATGGGATTAGCCAAGAAAATGAGAAAGACATAAACACTGAGGGACACCCAATAAACACTCAAGTAAAAAGAACAGAGGGCATCACTTTTTCACCCACATTTATAACCATGCAGCAACAGGATTCTGCTGTTGGAGGATGTCACAGAGGCCACAAGGATAAATGGGCTCAGACAGGGAATGGCCAAACTCCTGAAGGGGAAACACATCAGTCTCTGCCTCAAACAGTCTAAGTGTTCCCAGGATGAAGCTCCATAAACTTGTGCAAAGGATTGTATGTGAGGAATGTGAGGTAGCAGGGGACCAGAGTGCGTGGTGCAGGATGCCTTTCCAAGTGCTAGATCCAAATGTATGGATCACTGCAGAGGCAAATGAAACAAATTCCATGCGCTGCATTTCACAAGAGACCAAATGAGCATTCTCATCTGGCCAAAATATTTCCTTGCTTAAGACTAGGGTATTAGATAGTGCAAAACAAACACAGCTTGTAGGCAAGTTTTCAATTTCTCAGTTTAAAAAAATTCACTTTTATTCTCCAACATCCATCACTTTGCTGTTATTGATTTCAAATGCTGTAGAAACTAATTGGTAAGCATAGAAAATAGAACTGATGAAAGTGAGTATTTAATTAACACAAAACCCAGTTGTGTAGATCTTATATTCATTATTTGATTCAAAATATTTAATTTTCATATCACAGGTTTGTGTTCCAGAGATGCATAATACAGCAAATGGCTGTACCTCTGTTACAGAATTCTACAAAATACCATATTGCCAAGCCAAAATATTAAAAAATTATGAATGAGATCCCAATAATCAGGACACATTCTTAAAATTATATTTCAAAAGGAATCAAGAAAATTCTGACTACATTAAAGTCAATGACAAACCTTTTGTAAAGTCAATGATGAAATCCATATGGGATTAGTTTTAATTGCCTTTTGTTTTTTATGAGCCTTCAGGACTCACCTACTTGCCATTTCCAGTCTCAGTAATCAAAAAATTAATTTTCCTCCTTAACTGACTGATGGAGTTTTCCCATAGTCTAATAAGTCCAGGAATTGAGGCAATAAGAGAAGGACCAGTTATCATCAGGTTTGTGCTCCAATTATATGTCTCCAGTCAATTGGAGAGCAAATTTTTCTTTTAAACTCATCCTGCAGGAAAAAGGAAGTGTCTCACAGGGAGATTTGATGAATTGCACAGGAGTGCCCTGGAATTAAGGGCTGGGAGTGTGGTCCAGACAACCCTGAGGAGGTGGAAGGACCAAGCTGGGAGGGAGAGTGGGGTGCAGATCCCAGCTGAGATGTAGAAAATACAGAAAAGAAGAGGATTACCCTTGGAAAATATTTAATCTGGGGCCACTTATGTTCAGTTCAAGCTTGACACCTCAAACAATGGCAGCAGATTGATGCAATTTACAGAAGATGGATTTATCTTCTGCTGATGTTCACTGACTTTATCTTTTAGACTTGACTGACTTCATTCCAGGGAGCTGCTTCATACAGGAGTGGTGATAGTGGAGCCGTGAAGACCTCTCTTGAGGCTGGAAAAAAAAACATGGAAAATAACTGGAAATATCTGCTTGGAAGATAAGAGCTTAGCCTAAGAAGAGAAAAAAAACCCCCAAATCTGCAAATCTGAAGAAATGGGAATGACGGGAGGGGGCCAAGATAGACAGAATGTTTTAAACTAAAAATAAACCTCAATTCTGAAACTTAAATATATAAAGTTGTCCATTAAAAAATAGTACCAGATTACATCTCTACAGAGCCAAATAATTAATAAATTTTAATAACCTTAATAAATTTGGATTTCATCAAAATCTTGTTGCATATCATTGACTGTTTCAAGCAAGGACTATGAGTTCTTAAGGGAAACCAGCACCTGTGCTAAAATGTACATTGCTGACATCTTTCCCAGGTACATCAATTATAATTAAAGTGTAATAAGAATGCCAGGATGGACTTCTCAGGCACTTTCATGCTGGAGCCCTAGCATTTAAAATTAAATCCATTAATTGTAACTACTGTACGTTTGTGATCTCTCAGATAGAGTACAAACTAATTCATTGCTTTTGCAGCCATGCCAGTCTTTGTTAATTAAGGTTTGTGATTTATTTAATTTGAGCAGGGATGTATCAGAGTGCCCCAAACTGGACTGATAAAAGTTCATTAGTTTGTACTGTTTGAGACAATTTGGAATCTGATAATGAAAAATGTTTCTAGGCACCTGACAAAAATTGATTAGCAAAATGGTCTCTAATTGTTTAAAGGAAAGCTCCATATTTTCTTCAACCCAGCCATCTGAAAGTTCATATGTTAAGAAGCTCTTCTCACTCTGAAGTGGCTCTGAAATACATTTGAAGATAAAAGGCTAATTTTAAATTTTTGTTGGCATTGCTTAGGGGAGGAGGGAGCCACTGTGCTGTCATCATCTGGAAGGCCTTATTTCTTTCTTTTTTCATACACAGCAGCCAACACCAAAGTTCCTGAGTGAGAATCAAATATTAACAAAAATGTTCCTCCAAAATAGTATTAAGGTAGGAGTTTCTCTGTTTTGCAAGCATGAAAGAGCTGAAGAGTGTGGGACTGGTATGACCAAGTTGTGGCTTAGAGGAGACAGAAATGATGAGATGCTGAGATCTTTCTGATGACCCTTTGTCATCAGAAAGATCTCAGCAACAGAGCAATAATCCTGACCAGAGACTGGAGAGTCTCATGGTGAGGCTGGCACTGCAAGAGTCACAACAGGGACCCCAAAAGGAGCCCAGAGCATCCAGAGGAGATGCAAACAGCCACACACAGCCATCAGTTTGGTGAACTGAGTCACAGAGTCAGAGAAGGGCTGAGGCTGGAAGGGACCTGTGGACAAAGCAGGACAACAGATTGCTCAGCCCACTGTGCAGTGCAGGTTTGAATGTCCCCAAGGATGGAGGTTTCACAACGTATTTCTCTAGGTCCCACCCAGAGTGTTTCACCATCACCAGCAATAAAAATTTCTTCCTAATATCTAGCTGAAAATAATCCAATTTCCCTTGCCGGAACTTGTGTCCCTTGCAACTTGTGTTCTCAAGATGAGTTTGGTTCCACCCCCACTATAAACTCTGATTAGATGGTAACCAAATGCAGGAAGATCTTTCCTTCAGCTTCTGCTCTCAAGGCTGAACAAACCAAATCCTTCCAGCCTCTCTTTGTATCATACAGTCCAGTCCCTCATCGTGCTGTTGGTCCTCTGATGATTTCCTCCAGTGTTCCAAAACCTTTCTTGCCCTGAGGAGCCCAGAATTGCATGGAGCTCTCCAGATGCACTCTGAGAGAGAAGAGAGTGCAAAGAGTGCAGAGAGAGGTTCCATCAAGCTGCTGGCTATGCTCTGGTTAGTACAACCTGCTACACAGCTGGTTTTCTGTGCTGCAAGGGCACATTGGCCACTCCTGTTCCAATTCTTGCCCCGCTGGAGCCCAGCCCCCTCTGTGCACAGGTGTTTTCCAGCTGCCTTACTTGGTATGATTATACAGCAAGTTAGTGGAAGTGCTTGGCATTTAAACTACATCTCCCAAATCCTGTGACACCTTCATCTCTTCCTAATGGCACTTTGAAAATCCAAATTTACTGGAAGAGATCAAAAGAAAAATATAATTTCTGTGTCTTTTTCTGGAGTGGATGTTAATTACAGACTTAAGAATTGGTAAAATGGGAATTATTCAGCAGTCTCATACTTTTCACAACATCCTTCTGTGACATTAATAATAATCCTGAATAATTTTATTGCTCATTTGTCATTTAGGTCTTAAAATCTGTTTAGAAGTGCCTCAGCATCATTGCTCCTACTTTAAGGATAAAGGAATTTTTTTCTTTATTGTTTTATTTTCTTTCTTTCTTCATTATTTTTTACTGGCTTGTTTTCAGTCACATAGAAAGTGAACTGACTCCAGCTAACTTCAGCCTTGCACATGGCAAGTGCCCAAATCCATAATGAACTTTCAGTCAATCAGCACATCCTGAACCCCTTGTAAGGGAGGAGTTTAGAAGAGGAAGGAAGCAACTCTCTGTGTGGAGAGGTCTAGATGAAGAGGTTAGACCAGATGTCTAATATTTAGACAGCTAAAATTAGATTACACTGATGTCACTTGAAATGTAAGAGTAGGTAGGAGTAAAATTTGGGAACTTTTTTCTAAGGCAGCACAAACTGTCATAAAGTTCTACTCAGTTCCTACTGAGTTCTGTGCACCATGCTCATTTTCATCAATGGCAAACCTGAATGAACATATCTGAGCTATACAAAATCTAAACTTAGAGAAGAACCTATACAGCTCATATAGGATTAAGCTAAAACACCCATGCAGAAAATGAATCTGAATAACTTGAATGATACACAGATGTAAATCAGAACAATTGTTCAGGATCCCACGGCTAGCTGTAGTAAATTCTCCAGAGTAATTTTAAATATCAGAATGCCATTGTTTCCCCTTAGTTATCTAAACTGATTTCTGTGTTATGTTTTTGCTTCCTCATAATTTTTTCCCGTCAGATTATAATTTGTGTCCCTTAAATTCTTTATGAACGGGTGTTCAGAATATGATTTTATTGCCTGCCTTTAATTTCAAGCTGCTTCCAGATGAAGGCCACTTCCATCTCATAAAAAGTGGTCAGGGAAAATTCACTTTCTGAGTGGACATGGTATTAACAGGTGTTTTCATTGTTTTTTCACTCACAGGAGCCCAGGCCTTGTGCAACAAACAATCTGAGTGTTCATACTTAATGAACAGAGGTTGAAGTGTACTGGGATCTTCTGTTAACATTTGTAATTATGAGTAATTTGTTATGAAAGACCTCTTTAAATTCTTTTGTGGATTCCTGCATGAAAACTCATCCATAAATCCTTGCATCAATACATGCACACCCAAGTATGCATGTGTGCCTGTGCTTTTCTGGATCACAGGGAAGCTCAGGTGACGTAATTTAAGAAATAATCTGGTCTGGTTTTTTCTCAAACCACATGAAAGATTTGACTTCGACAAGGTTCTTGTTTACATGGGCACCAAGGGAGGGTGAAAATACTCCAACCAATTTAAATAGGAAATTAAATGGAACACATTTTAACAACAGCTAGGTGTGTGCTCACCCATAGCACACATGTTTCTCTCAAGATAAAATCAACATGTTGGAATTGCTAGGAATGCCAATTTTTTTTAATGCTTATGTTTAGGGAAAGCTTCCAAGTGTATCAAAGGTGAGCCAAAGATAGTAAGGTAAATATGAAGTTATGTTTGTGTTCACTTGAGGGTAATTATTCTTTAAAACTGGATTTTCAATCACATGTAAGAATCCTGAATGCTCCCTTCCTATTAAAATAAATAGTTTGGGTTTTAGGCAGACTTGAAAAATATGATCCTAATCTTTACTATTTAGCAGCAATAGCATTGGGATTAAATATGTTTATATTTTTAAACCCTAGAAAACCAAACAGAATTCATGGTTAAGTAACATTTGGCAAATAACATTATAATGTCCTACAACTACGGCTCTAAAACTATAAAAAGTCCTTACCTCCAGTGCTCCCCAGAAGACTGGATTCTGAAAATAAATGTGCATCATCAGAAGCTGTGAATGAAGTATAGGCACATCTGGGGGAGAAATTTTGCAATGTAGCTATTATAAAGGAGCTGAGACTATAAGCAAAGAAATTTTTCATCTTAGAAACTGTGGATATAAGGTTCCTCATCTCATCAACTCAACATGCCTTAGAGGAGTAAGGTGTCAATACTGAGAAAGGAACCACTTGTTTGACTTTTTTACTTCCTTAAGAGCAGGAACAGCAGGCAACCAATAGATATTTGTTGATTTCTGATGGAAACCCCCAAAATCTCACTGAACCAAGCCAACAAAACATGGAATGATGGCCCCAGACTGGAATCCAAAGGCATCACTGTAGTCTGCTGATGTGATTAGCTCTGTAGTACAGGATGGAGCCTGTCCATTTTTCAAAACTGGGCCAAAGCCTTGAACAGTTGTTTTGGTAATGTAGATGAGCCTTTAGGTCTTAATAGTTCCTACAATTACTGCTGAATCTGGCCTTGGCTCAGGAATAAACTCCTTGTATTGAAAAGATTTACTATCCTAACTATATCTGTATCTCAATTTAATGAAAATGTTAAGGATAATTTGATGGTCTCTTGCCAGTGTAATTTTAAATAAAATGTCTTCATTCCTTGGCAGTGTCTATTGGCACTCAGGTTTAACTAAAGGAAGTGCTTAAGTGAAGTGCTTTTTACATTACAGTCTTGCCAGTATCTTCTTTGATAGAATAGATTTAATTTTCAGTGTTTTACTCAGAGTAAATAAATTTAAAAAAAAAATTACCTCCCACCGTCAATCCATATGGTAGCAAACCTTACTAAAAGCATTACTAAAAATCAGATATTGGCCTATCACAGCATTTGGACTAATCTCAAGCCTCATCTCCTGTAAATTAAAGCATTTCTAACTTATTTACTGTTCATTTTTTATGCACTCTTGTAAAAAATCTTTCTGTACCTTGGGAAATAATGTAGGACATAATGAGGCCCTGTCAGTGCATCTTAGATTTTCATCTGACTTCAGCAAGTCAGCAAAAAAAGTTTAGGACACTTTATTATAATTGCATAGGGAATGGAATGTAATGGTGAAGTGGTGACAATTTGGCCATCATATCCTACAGAACTGAGCAATTGCCAAAAACAATCTTGATTGTTTACCCTGTCTAAATCAGGAATGTGTGTACAGAATGAGGCCAGAAGGACAATGCATCACAACTTAAATTGTTTGGGGATAGTCTGAGAATAGAAAAAAGACTGTAGATATAAAACAGTGCTCATTAAAAGGGTAAAACATGAGTATTATTTATTTTCCTGCTAAAATTTAAGTGCCATTGATTTGTTTCAATATGCAGAAAGAGTATTTACAAACATAAAAAAATTTCCCCAGCAGAGGCAGAGCGTGCTGCTACTTACATTAAGGTACCAGGAGCTCATAATTTTAAAAGTTTGTAAGCCACCTCCATAATGTTATCCTTGGCACCCAGCACAACAACTCAAGATCTTTGTCACTGTTGGGAAGGAATAATTTTTCTTGTTATTATTGCTCCCCACCAAATCCTCATTCCTCTTTTTTTCTGCTCAACAAGAGACATTCAGAAGTGTCAACAAGAGACTTTCAGAAGATGGCTTTGCTCCGAGCCACTCACAGTGAAAAAGGGAAGATCTTACAACAGCCATATGGGCACCACAGATTTTTCCTGTCCCTTGGCACCTAGAAGCAGGCCCTGGAGACACACTATAGATAAGTTTCTCTGTAATGTGGATTGAAACACAATTTACCCATGTTTTCTACAACTACCTTTGTGTTGCTGTTTTAATTTCTATGGTGTGCATTTACAACAAAAACATGGTATTTGCACACACTTAGGGAACTTGGTTTCAGGAGTGAAGAAAATGTGGAGGAATGACATTTTTTAATAGACTGCATCTGACAAACCACTGGACCAAGCCACATGTACACATGTGTGCAAAAAGGTACAATCACACGGCAGAGAACTGTGACTAGAAGTACACAAAGAGTCTTGTGGAATGGGCAAAAAAGACATGTGAAAGATGGGAAAGATTGCAACAGGTGAGGCAGGTGGGTAAACACAGCACATATACAAGGGCAACATTCCTACGTCCTTGAGTGTGTGTTTGTGAGGGCCCTGGATTGCCCCGAGCAGTCACATTTGGGGTCCCCACTCACTCACTCACCCCACTGCTCATCGGTCCCTCTAAGCTCAGGTGTACCTGTCCCCTGCCCTTCCTCCTGGATGCTCCTTGGACAACATCACAGCACTGTCTGGCCTCTCAGGACTGCCTGGGGCTGAATCTTGTGTCTCCACTGCCAGGCTCTGCCCTCTCTCTTTGGATCCTGTGGAATTATGTTCTGACCTGGGAGGACCCGTGCTGGGGGCATTCATTTTGCTTCCTTCATGGAACAACGTGTTCTTGAGAATATTAAACCAGTCCTGGCCTTGAGGGGCATATGCAAATCATAGAATCACAGAATGGCTTGGGTTGGAAGGGGCCTTAAAGATCACCCAGTTCCAATCTCCCTTCCATGGATAGGGACAGGCCAAGCTGCTCAGAGTCCCATCCAAGCTGTCCCTGAACACTTTCAGGGATGGGACAGACATCCACAGCTTCTCTGGGCAGTCTGCTCCAGTACCTCAATGCAGGTACACAGTTTGTAGGATTGGGAGTGGGGCTGGGCCCAGCCTCATCCCCAATGGGCACAGCTGTGAGCAGCAGGTGAGCAGCACTGCCAGCAACGAGCCATGGAGTGCCCAGGGGCACTGAGCAACCACCAAAGGAACAGAGGGCACACAGGTGCAATGCATGAACAGGAGGGGATAAAAGGTTGAGCTAGCGAGCAAGAAGGGCAGACATTTGCAGCCTTCTGATGTGACAGGTTGTTACTTTGTATGAGTTGTAGCTTTGTGAGAGTGTGTAGTGGCACTCTGTGTATTGTGGCTGTCTTGACTGCAACAGGTGCTGTGGCACCTCCCCATCCTCAATGAAAAGATTTTTTTTCTAGTATCTAATCTGAACCTACTATTTTTTGGTTTAAAGCCATTCCCCCTTATCTTGCCACTATGTTCTATGGTAAAAATGTTCTTTCTGTCTTTATTGCAGGTACTGGAATGCCACAATGAGGTCACTCTACAATGTTCTCTTCTCCAGGCTGAAAAACCCCAATTCTCTCAGCTTTTTTCTCACATGGGTGGTACTTCATCTTTCTAATCTTCTTGGTGGCCTCCTCTGGACTCAACCCAACAAGCTGATGTTCTTCCTGTGCTGGGGATGCCAGAAATCACCAAGACTTCTCAGACACTCATCACTTGGGCCTGTGTCATTTGCCAACCACTTCTGCAGAAGGTAACAGCCAGGGTCAGCAGAAGATCTTGTGTCTTTCTGATACTGGAGCTGGAACATGTCAAATGTGTATTGGTGAAAACCCTACTTCATAGAAACTCTGCTTTCTGCAGTTTCATGTTTCTTTCGCTTCTTACATAAGGAGAGATTGCATCCCTAAACTGTCTTTGCTACTGATAAAGATGGCACAAACTCATAACCTAACAGATTGCTTCTGCGCTAATGGAAATTAATTTAATAACTGCTAGGGACACCTAGACTAGTCCTTTTTTGTATGAGACTTATAAAGTTTATCAAGGCCAAAGTCAAATTGAAAAGAATCGTGTCATGTTTGGAAAAAAAACTTACTATCATTTCAATATAGAGTGATGGGATATTTCATCAGCAATGCAATGTGTTGAAACTATGGACAAACATTTGACATGGTATTTCACAATATCCTAAACCCCATCTGCATTTGTAAACAGTATTTAAGGAGGCCAGGCTTGCTTATACTGAGACGATGTTATCTGGGGAAATGCCAGGCTAATGCTTACTCTTGCTAAGCCCTCATTCCCTTATGAAAAGTCTGAAATTTTAAAACTTTGACTCTTCTGAATCATCCAAATCCAATGGAATCTGAACAAATATTTCATTTGCCAGTCAGCTTGACAACAGTTAAAGAGCATTATACTCTTGGTATGAACAGCTGCAAAGCACATACATCCTCTCCTGCTGTGGGTACTTGCCATTTGTTTGTTGTGATATGCCGATGTGAGAATTCACGAGCTACAGCTCATGAAATCAAATTTCCACTGAAGGGAATGAGAGCTGGATTTGGCCACCTATATTTATTTACCACCTTGAGCTGCAGACTAACTGCTTTTTGTTCCTGTTGTTGTCTGCACCACCTCTGTGTCTGGAGGGATGCAGTCACCACGCTGAAAAAAAATGGAGAATGGGCTAAGAAATGTAAAGCAGCCTCAGGTGTAGTTTCATGTTTGGGTCTGCTACTTTTACATTACAGCTTTTTTCTTTTTCCACTCCTCATCAGCTGAGGTCCTGAGCCCACCTCTATCATGTGTATTTTCCCAAGTGTATTGTCATGGCTACACAGAAGCCTGTATTGGTGTGTTTAGTCTTCACCCTAAACAAGAAGTCTTTGCAATAGGATCATGTCCGTCTCTTCATGGAGAAAAAGCAGTTCAGGAATGACCTGGTGGCCAAGAAGGCCAATGGCATCCTGACCTGGATCAGGAATGGTGTGGCCAGCAGGAGCAGGGAGCTCATCCTTCCCCTGTACTTGGCACTGATGAGGTCCCACCTTGAGCGCTGTGTCCAATTCTGGCCCCTCAGTTTGGGAAGGATGTTGAGATGTTTGAGGGCATCCAGAGGAGGCAATGAGGCTGGAGAGGGGCTGGGAACACAAACCCTGTGAGGAACCACTGAGGGAGCTGGGGGTGCTCAGCCTGGAGAAAAGGAGACTCAGGGGTGCCCTCATCACTCTCTGCAGCTCCTGAAAGGTGCCTGTGCTCAGCTGGGGCTGGGCTCTGTCTGCAGCAGCACTGACAGAACCAGAGGACATGGTCTCAAGCAGTGTCGAGGGAAATACAGGTTGGATATTAGGAAAATGTTTTTCACAAAAAGGGTGATAAAGTTCTGGAATGGCTGCCCAGGGAGGTGGTGGAGTCACCATCCCTGGATGTCTTTAAAAACAGACTGGATGTGGCACTCATTGCTAGGGTTTGGTTGAGGTGTTGGGGCTGGGTTGGACTTGATGATCTTGAAGGTCTCTTCCAACCCAGTGATTCTGTAAATTCTCTGAATTCTTATCTTTCCCTACAACCCCCTGAAAGGAAGGTATAGCCAAGTAGGGGTCGGTTTCTTTTCCCAGCACAGGACAAGAGGAACTGGACTTGATTTACACCAGGAGATGCTCAAGTAGGCCATAGGAGGATTTTTTTCACAGAAAAGTTTGACTAACCATCGGAACGGGCTGCGCGGGGAAGTGGAGTCACCATCACTGGAGTTGTGTAGGAACTGGATGTGGCACTTATTGGATGGAGGTGTTTGGTCAAAAAGTTCGACTCTATGATCTCAGAAGTATTTTTCAACCTTATTTATTCTGTGATATGCTACTAAAACTAGAAATCATGCGTACACAAATGTGTGTGTGTGTGTAGCAATTGTGTTCCCGTACCAAACAACGCTGAGGAGGGCAGCCCTATGCCAAAACCCTCAGCGCGGCCCGTCTGGGCAGGATGCGGCAGCGCAGCCCCAGCCGGCCCTGCACACGCGCGGGGAGCTCCGGTGGAGGCCGGGGCAGAGAAGTTTCCCGTGGAGCACGGAAGTTTCCCGCAGAGCAGGGAAGTTTCCGTGGAACAGCCGCAGCCGGGAGCGCCGGGACAGGCGGGACAGCCGGCGCGGGGCGGGGCGGCGAGCGCGGCCGTGTGTCGGGAGCGCGCCCGGCGGGCGGCGGGCGGCCGCCATCTTCTCTGCGCGGCCGGCGGGAGCGCTGCCTCTGCCCCCTCCTCCGCTCCCTCCTCCTCCTTCTCCCTCCTCCCACTACGCTCCTCCGTCGCCGCCGGTCAGGAACGGGGCGACCGGGATAGCGAAGGCCGCGGGAAAGGCGGGGGACGGTGGAGCAGCCCCGCGGGGGCGGGCGGGCCGCGGGGCGCCAGCCCGGGGGGTTCGTGCGCCCCCTCCGCTCGCCCTGCCGGCCGGCCGGGCCCCGCTCCCCATGGGATAAGCTGTAAACATGTTCAGCTTTGAAGGGGATTTCAAAACAAGGCCCAAGGTGTCCCTCGGAGGAGCGAGCAGGAAGGTAAGGAGCGGCGCCCGGCCGTGCCCGTGTGTGTGTCGGTTCTGTCGCCCCCCGCCCTGTTATCGGTGCTTTTACTGTCGGGCCTTCAGAAATGGGAGCAGCGATGACTAAGGTTTAATAGAGGGGAAGAACCCTCCCCTCCCCATGATGTGTTTATCTCTGATCTCCCTGCCTCACTGTTATTATTATTTTTTTGTATAATCAGGCCACACCATCCCAGGCTTGTAGTGTAGTAAGAATTGTGGGAAGCGAGGAAATGTCTCCTTGGCTCGTCCCCCCCGCAGGCGAGCGATCGATCCCGGCTGCCGTGGCCGGTGGCACCTCCCCGGCTGTCGCTCTCCGGGTCTTGCAGGGGGAAAGGACTCGGAGCCCTCCTGTCATTTCCCCGCGGAGGGAATGCCTGGCGCGGAGCTGCCTCGCCGGGGGATGTGGGACACACTCAGCCTCACACAACCCCGATTGCCGGGGGAGGTTCATCCACGTGAGCCGCGGCCGCCGCGTTGGTCTCTGTCAAGTTTAGGTTCGGTCAATTTGTCGTGCGCAGGGTTAGTCGCAATTAATTGTCAGCTCCACCAGGCTGTTTGATTTCCTCGTGTTTATTGATGGGGAAAGAAGCAGAATGATTTATTCAGATCTTGCTCATTGCACAGGGTCAGCAAATGTTTAGTCGAGCACTGAAGGGCACAGGACTTCGGAAGAGCGACGGAAAGGACAAAGTGTTTTTAGAAGTGGCCTGATCTGTAGGGGTCACTTTAATTCACTCTGAAAATACCGAGTCTCCCTGTTGTCATTGGAGATGGCTGTGTGGGAAGCCAATGAGTGTTTCCATTAGTATTTTTGAATTTTAATCGAGTTAAAAAAAAAAGTTTTTATCACTGTGCGCTAAAAGCAAGTTTGATCCTTGGAAACCTTTATGGTTTGGCAGTACAGTGAGGAAATGAACAAAAATACTGCAATCTGTGATACTAAAATCACAGTGAAGTTTGCATTTTGGTGTATTGACTTTAATATTAAGAGATTGTATAGAGAACTGTACTTAGATTATGCAGATTTCCTCTGATTCATCTTCTGTTTATCTTAAGGCATGTCTGTTCATTAGGTCACGTAAACTGGCATTACATGAGTCAAAATGCCATAAATACTCCCCAGCTTAAGTAGGAGTTGGCAGAGCATGCCCTGGTCCTCAGCTGTACACTTCAGGTACTTTGCAACTTTTGACCCTGACTTGCTCATGGTGTTTCTTACTGAACGTGTTGCCTCCTACAGAAGTAAGGAACTGCCATAACATCTTCTTTTACACTTAGCAATTCATGAAAATGTATCAGAATTATGTCTATTTTAATTATATGGGACAAATTTATTAATGTTATGCAGGCATAATTTTCCAAGGGCAAATATTAGCATGTAAAGGACTGGAAACTGAAATTGATGCATTACCTTCACTGTGTGCAGCAGAGGTTGTGGTTCATGATGAGATTGATACTGACTGGTGCACAGATTTCATGATTCTACATGGGTTCACTGAAGTGCTTGTGCTGCATCAGTGCAAATCAGTTACATGCAGCTCTGGGCAGCGTGGTTACACACACATCCTAGAGTGTCCTTGAGAGAGCTGCTGGTTTGCAGAAGCTGGGTACAGAACTAAAGAAAGAATTTATTTAAACAGTAATAAAAATTGCTTCTAAATGCAGTTTAGCTGAACTTCTGTGAAAATGTACTGCAACAGAGATTGCTGTGGGAAGTGTCTGTGGGTACCATGTGATGCCTTAAGATTTTAGCTTTTGAATTTTTCAGATTCTATACTGCATTAGTGCATTAGCTCTAAACTCCATAAAAACTGTAGTTAACTGTCTTCACATTTTGGGTAGACAAAACTGTCTGTCTGGGTCTGTTATCCAAAGACATCCTACAGCCTCAGGCCCTGAAAAGTATAAACAAAAGTGATTGGGGGGGGGAGCAAACTGGGGGAATAGAACTTCATTACCTGAAGCTGTAATTGGAGGATTAACCCCTGATATATAAACAGACTAAAATGATATCTGTCTGAAAAACTCATGACCATTGTCCATTTTGGGTGTAGCCCCTTGGGGAGGCTTTATCTGCTCTTAATGTACCTGAAGGCCCTTCATTAAATGTATCTGCTTTTATCTTTTAACTTTGTCTGGTCTCTGTTTCTAGATAAGCCTGCATTAGTCATCATGTGAGTTTCTCATTATTTCATATCATAAGCTCCTTGGGATCATGGTTCTCATATGTATTGGCTTCATTTTTACAGAAAGATGAATTGTGAATGATTTCCTTCCAGCTTTTGGTGCACATACTAAAAAAACTCATTTTTTTGACAAATGCCCTTGCCCTCCCAAATGGTGTATAACTTTAGAAGGGTCAATGCTGTACCTCTGCCATGCTTTTGGCAGCTGGCTGCATGCTTAGTGCTGCCTGTTGTGATTCCTTTGGTGGAAGGAGGCATCATTCAGAAACACTGGGGCCATGCAGGCTGCTTAGTGCTAAGAATAACTCTGTACCCAGTTTGGGGAAGTTTCCCAGAGTGGTTGCCCCACTGCAGAACAATGACAGAATCCTCCTGTTTGAGGAGCCAGTCAGTGCTAAAGGTGCCAGTGGGGCCTGCTGTGAATACAGCTACACCTAAATAGTGATCAGCAACACTGTTAGAAGTGTGGTTTTGCTGATGAACTGCAGCTCAAACAGTGACTGTGTTGGTCACAGCTCCCATGTGCTGACCCCTGTCTGGCACTGCCCTGTGTCTGTAGTGTTCCCTTAGGCCCCACAGGGCCAGACTTCAGTAAGTTCTATCATTAGGAGCACAGTGATAGAAGTAAAATTGGGGGCTTGCATAATTGTGGCAGTTAGGTATTGAATCTAGTGTGCCTTCTCATCACTAGCTTGTATGGAATTTCTGAATTACAAAACCAGAGAGCTTTGGGTCTGCTTTTGAGCTGTTTATATCTTATATCCATGTGTGTTATGGTCTGAATTGTGCATGCTCTTGGGAGGCACTTCAGTCCACCCATATCAAGCATCACTTGATTTTGTTCTAGTCACAGGCTGCAAATTAATGTTCTCAAAATTACTACCTCAGTGGCTAATCCTTTCAGAATGTCATTGTAGCTTTATAATAATGCATTGTACAAAAGTGTAAAAATGTAGGTGGTATTGCCAGTGCTTGAACTTTTCCTTTTGTACCTACTTTCAAGAATCTGCTGATTCATCTGGACTGTTGACCCTGTTGTATGTGTTTGAGTGTGTAGATACAGGTTTTATTTACAATGTGATATTCTAATTTTAGAGGGCTTTATATATTTATTTTTGTTTTTGGGGTAGTTTTATCATCACCTTTAAAACCACACACACCTTTGTGTGTGTGGAAGATGCCAACAAGTCCTGATAAAGCTGTCTTTTCAAATGGTTCATCTGTAATACAATTTCTGGACAATTGTATTACGACAACACAACCCAGACTTTTCCTAGAAAAACATTAACAATCTGATGCTTGATTTAGGGGATTTGATGGTCTCTTAAGATGTCTGCTCAGACTAACTGGTCTGAGGGTTGCAGCACTAAGAGCCTCATAGAGCAAAGAACCTTTAAAACATGGCTCTTTGCTTTATGAGGCTCTTCAGAAGAAATTTTCAAATTTATTTTAATTGTACTGGCAAACCATATTTTTGTGCTTCGTAGGTAAAGTAGCCTCCAAAACTGAGTGCTGATATTGGAGTTGTGTCTTGGATCGCTCAGGGACGTTTTGTGCAGGGCAGTAATTGTGCCTGGGAGGCTGCAGAGCCTGTGGGTGTCAGGCAGGAAATGCAGAGCTGTGCATTGAGGGCTGCAGCTCAGCCTGGCCTCACCCAACCCCACTGGAGGGGACTGGAGCAGATGGTGCCTTCACCTGGCTGCTCCATCCCTGTGTCTGCAGGGAACATATTTCTGCCAGGTGCAGTGTCACCTGCCCTTCTGGGGACAGCTGGCACTGAGTTTAGCATGAGTTGAACACGGCACAGAATTGGTTTAACCACGTCAGCCTGGCTTGGGACGCTCAGGCCTAGTGTTACTTCAATGATTTCAGTAATATTAAGGAAAATTTGAGGTAGCAATGCTTTAGTGCATCCATGCAGGGCATCCCCAGGCCAGTGCTGGGAAGTCCAAGGGGCTCTGTAGTCCCACATTGTTTGATTAAGTTGTGAAATGTATGAGTGACACCTTGGGAGTCTAACAGGAAAACTGGGTAAAAGAATATTAAGTCAAATGTTCAGTATCACTGGAGCTATCTAAACCATGCTTTTACAAATCCCAAGACTGTTTATAATAAAATATTTTAAATTATAATGCATTATGAGATGATTTAAGAAAACCCTCCTTTTTTAGAATTTGTAATACAGATGAGTTAGCAGGGTCACAAAAGTGAAAGTGAAAACAACTTCATTGAGTTTGGGTTTCTTTTTGACCTTTGGCTTTTTTTGTGGAAGACATAGAAGCTTACTAATGAACACATACTGATGAGTCCATCTGTATTTTAACAAGTCTTAGTGATTTCTTTTAATATGAACCTTTTACTAATCAGAGATATTCAATTTGCAAAGTTTAGATTTTAATTTAGTAGTTTCTGATTTGCTTTCTTAAATTAGTAGCATGACATTAAACATTAGATTATTGTTTCTATTCCCTCTGCTTTCAGCTGAAGTGCAGAGGTAGAACTCCAGAAGCACCTTGTTTGCTCTTTGTTGTCCATATTCTACACATGAAATAACTTCTTGTGGAATTAAAATTAAAATTTTAGAAACAGTAGGCTGTAAAATTGCCAGTGCATGGAGAGATCTGCCCATGTTGGGATTGGGAGATGTCTGTAGGAGATAAGCATTGATGGGACACTTAAAAACCAGTTTAGTTTCTCTCTTACTGATGGATTGAGGAGAATAGTTAATACTTTCAGGAAGGAATAATTTCTATTTCATTATAACTTATTGACCCTACACCATGCCACAATGGAAGTGAAATGATGGTAAGGATTTATAGCAGGGGAATTGTAGATTAGAATTACAAATTGAGTGTTTATTTTTGAATGGAAAGAATTGCAGTGCTTGGCTCCCTGCAGACCTTTGTCCTGTCAGGCACATGGTGTAGCAGGTGCACACCTCACCCTGGGTCAGCTGGGATCTTGCAGTGTCACAGCCCAAGTCTTGAAATACTCTTGGATTTTCAGATCTGTGGTGTGAAAATATGAGGAGACTGCCATGTTGTAAAATAATGGCTGCCTGTTAGTAGGAAACTACACAGTTAAATGCATCCTTGATTCTTAGGCTTTTTTTTCTTGTAACATTTGAAATTCTCCTCATTTGAAAGCAAGCTATAAAAGATGGAGTTGTAGTTAGCTGACAGCAGTGATTGCACTGTTCTTTTCAGTTATGTGCTATTTTTTCAGATTCAAATCAAGAATTTCTGCTTTTCTAAATACATTTTCTCCCCTTGTTCCTGAGAAATGATGAGTCCCAGAATGGTTTGGGTTGGAAGGGACCTTGAAGATTATCCTTTTCCAACCCCCTTGCCTTGGGCAGGGCCACCTTCCACTAGAAATAGCTCACCTAGAGCTCTGTGTATAATGTAAATCTTAAAAATCATAACAGGGACAAACAGCATAAATGCAAAAGCAGCTTCTTGCATTTCAGTTGCCTCTGGAGCCTCCAATCAAATCCTGGCTCCCCCTTGTGTGGTTCTGTGGGTACCATGATGGAAGAGGTTCCAGACCCCCCTACATCCCGCAGTAAATGTCAGCTGGAATTCAGCTGAGGTGTTTTCTGTGGCAGTGACTCAGTGAGGCCAGGCTTTGCAGGGCCAGGTGCCTCTCCTGGGCATAGCTCACACTCCCTTCTTCTGCAGGATTGTCTGCTCTACATATAAACTTACCTGATTATTTACATCATTGTTAACAACAATCACAGACTGGTTAAAAGCAGATTTCAGGCTGCTGAACATACTCAGACATGTTCAATGGAATTTAAATTGTTGAGGTTCAGTTCAAGGCATTGTAAGCCTTTTAAAATGCAAATTTCTTTTACTGTTCAGACTAAAAAACCCACTTGGAGTTCATCTTGTCTAAAATAATGTCAGGAGATTGAAACATTGTTGAGAAGGTGGGGGATATTTCCCAGTGGCCACATTTATTCTGTAAAAATAAATGTTAAAAATTTTTCCATTTATTGGCTGGAGTTACTGAATACTTGAGTTGAAAGGAATTTTATTCTATAAATTGCTTAGGTCACTTCATTTATTTTGGGAGTTGTTACTGATTTTTATGTGGTTCAAGTTCAATTCGGCTGTAAAGTTGTGTTCCTCATTTTAAGGAAAGAAAAAAAGATTCAAGTTCCTGGATTTTGCAGATGAAAACCACACATATAATTATATTGTCCGTTTATAATTGTCCACAAAAAATTAAAAAAGGTCAAGTGTTTTTTTGTTTTTTAAAGAAAATTTCATAAAAAATCATGCCTTGTACTTTGTGTGACCTCTTGTAATGTGAAATACGAAGCATTCTCAGCTATTAACCAAAATAAACCCTCTTAATTTATAAAGAAGCATCAAATATTTATTAATATTAAATTTTTGCTTCATTGTGTTGTTATTAATTAAAAAAATATGTGTTTAGCTAGTACCTGAAAATAATTATTCAGCTTCATCTTTGCATCTGGGCATATTTAGGTTTTAAATTTATTTGCTATGAGATAGCCAGTAAATAGCTGTCCAAGAGTGTTCAATTTCAGATTTTAGGAGTCAACAAATATTAGAAGTGTTGAAGAGGATTTAATTATGTATACATTTTGTTTTTTATAAATCTGGATTTTGAGCCAAGTGTGCTGAAAGTTTATTTCTCTCAAGACAAAGTGTTCAAACGCAGAAGGAAGAGAGTGATAGTTTCTATATTAGTGTACCTTGTTCAGCCTTTGGCTAGGATGTGTGACACCTAGGAGTTCTGCAAATGAACTTCTGCAACTAGAAAGTGTATTTCAGCAAAACAGGGATAAGAAAACAACTTTAATTCAACTTTCTTTTTGTATGATGGGTTGAGCTGCTGGTTTTGAAGCAGTGACATTGCCATTGTCCCACTGTCAGATGTGGCTGTTCCCAACTGCTGCCTTAGAGCAGTTCTGCCACCAGGAGCTTGGCTGTGATGAACAGCACCGTACATGGATGTTATCCCATGGACAAATGAACATTTCAGGTGTTACTCAGCATTTCTGTGGTGGCAGTCACACATTTTCCTGTCTGTGTACTGTCCTCCCTCTGCTTCTCTGTTTTCACCTCTTTCCTCTTTCTGTCTTACCCTCAGAGTCATTTCTGTAGTGTTGCTCTGTGTTTTGCTGTCACGTACTTCTCTGCTTTCTTGTTTCTTTGTGCTGTGCCCCACAGGAAACTTCTCAAATGGGGTTTTTCACGGGGCTGAGCAGGAGGTTGGTTGTCTTTTCTCTGTTGGAGAAAGCATCAGGCAGGAAAGGGACAGCCAGATGTGTCCTACACTGTGTAAACACTCATGGATGGTGCATTCCATGTTCTGCACTTGGGAGGGCAAGCCCTGAAGGAAGAAGGGCTGATAAAAAGTCAGGACTGTGATTCAGGGAATGGCTTTCACTCCTTTTGAGTTAGGGGTGTGACAGAGTCAGGACAAGTTCAGGCTTTGTTCCTCCTACCTTGTCTGCCTGCCTACCTTGAAAGAAAGACTCAACACCAGACATGTTCCTGTCTGGCAGGAGAAGGACAGTGGTGTGAGCAGAACAGGGTCAGGGCAGGGTGGGGAGCAGGAGTGAGCCAGGTGTGATCTTTGGGGGTTCCTGTGCTCTCCCTGCACTGAGGAGCTCTGGCAGCAGCCAGGTGTGATCTCTGGGGGTTCTGGGCTCTCCCTGCAGTGAGGAGCTCTGGCAGAGCCAGGTGTGATCTTTGGGGGTTCCTGTGCTCTCCCTGCAGTGAGGAGCTCTGGCAGCAGCCAGGTGTGATCTCTGGGGGTTCTGGGCTCTCTCCTGCACTGAGAGCTCTGGCAGCAGCCAGGTGTGATCTCTGGGGGTTCTGGGCCCTGTCCTACAGTGCGGAGCTCTGGCAGAGCCAGGTGTGATCTCTGGGGGTTCTGGGCTCTCTCCTGCACTGAGGAGCTCTGGCAGAGCCAGGTGTGATCTTTGGGGGTTCCTGTGCTCTCCCTACAGTGAGGAGCTCTGGCAGAGCCAGGTGTGATCTCTGGGGGTTCTGGGCTCTCTCCTGCACTGAGGAGCTCTGGCAGAGCCAGGTGTGATCTCTGGGGGTTCTGGGCTCTCTCCTGCACTGAGGAGCTCTGGCAGAGCCAGGTGTGATCTCTGGGGGTTCCTGTGCTCTCCCTGCAGTGAGGAGCTCTGTCAGCAGCCAGGTGTGATCTCTGGGGGTTCTGGGCCCTGTCCTGCAGTGAGGAGCTCTGGCAGAGCCAGGTGTGATCTTTGGGGGTTCTGGGCTCTCTCCTGCACTGAGGAGCTCTGGCAGAGCCAGGTGTGATCTCTGGGGGTTCTGGGCTCTCTCCTGCAGTGAGAGCTCTGGCAGAGCCAGGTGTGATCTCTGGGGGTTCTCCTGCAGTGAGGAGCTCTGGCAGAGCCAGGTGTGATCTCTGGGGGTTCTGGGCTCTCTCCTGCACTGAGAGCTCTGGCAGCAGCCAGGTGTGATCTTTGGGGGTTCTGGGCTCTCTCCTGCACTGAGGAGCTCTGGCAGCAGCCAGGTGCCCGGGCTGAGGCTGTCCCTGGAGGCTCTGGGTGGAGGTGTCGAGCGGGTGTCGCTGCAGTTCGGAGCCAGCCACAGAGCAGCCACTGCTGAGTTCAGCTCCTTTCACAGTGCTGGCTGTCAAGGGCCAGTTCAGGGAGGATTTCAGAGGTGACTGCAGTGAACTCTCTTTAAGAAATGATTTTGCTGTTATGCCCTTTGTATTGGCAGAAGATTATTTCGTGTTTCTTTTCATCTATTTTCTACTGCAGGTTTGTTTTCTTTTGCACATACATGGTTACTTTTTAATTTCTAAAGAGGCAATGTATTCCAGCTTGATTTAATAACTCTTTAAGGGGATATATTTTTATTGAGTTTAATTTAAATGTGTTCTCTAGTCATAGTTATGATCTGTGTATATCTTGTGAACATGAGTAACAGTATTATTTTACCCATAATAATTTGTAAAGGTGGGATGTACTTATACCCAAGTATTTTATTGTGTATTTTATATTTATATCTTGAATATTGAGTATTTTATATTTATATCTTCTATTTTGTTTAATTTATACTCTAACAAATTGGCATTTTTCTTTACAAGTACTCAAAGCAAGTATGTGGCTGACTAAAAACTTCTGTTAGTTTCAGAGTGGACTGAATTAGAGACTGATGGCTACAAAGAAACCCAGTTCTTCATCAATGAAAAGCTGGTGATACACTAAGGATACACTGCCCTTTTACATCTCCCTCCCTCGTCAAATGATTTAAAATTGATTGTTTCTGATTGTTTGTTCTCTGACCACTTATTTTCCTGTATTTACTAATAATTTGTACTGTGTTTGCTTGTGTTTTTTCATACCATTCTCTTCTCTATTCACACGTAGCAATTTGTTTTCCCTTTCCTGTATTTTGTTCTGCTTTTTCTTCCTGCTTTCTCTCTGAAGTGTAAGGAAAAATTACAAAACATTTTTTCTAAGCAGAAATGCACTTTACATGGTGCTGTCTGCAGCACAGTCATTTCTAAACTGGGATATTTCACCACCTTCTTTAATGCACCAGGTATCAGCTGTTGAAAAAGTCCTGAAACTTTAAGCCATTTGTTGGTTATTAATTTAGTACCTTGTTTTGTCTGTGTGTGCCTTTCTGTACTGCTTGAGTGTGGATACATCATCGCTATGTATGGATTTCCTTGAGTTTGTTTGTCCTGTGTTTAACACATGGAGCAAACCCTGTCTTTAGAGGGCAGTAGCTGTAGTTAGTGGTGTCTTTGGCCATAAATACTGTCTTTAGAGGAAAGATGGTTAACCTCCTTGTGGGCTTTTTTTGTTTTTCACTCTTGGTGGTCTGTAAGAGTATTTTCTATCCTAAAGAAATGCAGAGAATCATGAAAGAAACCCAGAGAATCATGACTTTGCTTCCTCTGTATCTTCAAAAAAGCGGTGCTGAAGAGTTTTGCTCTCATTTTTTGTTTCTGCTGATAGACACTGAAACAATTCCAGCACAGTTGTTTTAGCTGCACTTAAATATTTTATAAACATTTGTTTGCCAACTTCAAATTGATTTTTTCTGTATTAAAATACAGTACATTTTCAGTTTGAGTGTTTTTTAATTTCTTAACTTCTCTAGGCTAATATGGGCATACATAGGAGAACAAAGTTGTCATTTGTATCATAGTGTCAAAAAATGAAAATAGTTTTCTTAAATCTGCTGTGTGTTTTGGACTGGATTTGGGAAGGTGCTTGGGTGCTTTCATCTCCTGTTGCCTGCAGTGGGAATTGAATACTGTGCATCAAAATTGAATTATTTTGTATATTTCCTTGGAAATTACCCAGAATCATCCAGTAAGAGACTCTTGCAAATAAAGTTTTGTTTATATATTATAATCTGTGAGTACTTGTATAAAATTGTGGTTTAAAAGCTAATGCATGGTTTTTCTGTTGTAATAATACTGGGTTTTGAGGCCTCATGAGCACTTTAGTATTCTTGTCTTTTTTTCTGTTAGTGAGATCACTGTCCTGAAAGTTTTAATGCATAGCCTTAACTTGGGTGAGGAGTTCAAAATTTTTAAAGGAAAAATTCCTGCCATTTATGCTGTGTATCTCTTGACATCTTTTCTGGACAAGCTTTGAGAAAAGGAATAAGTAAATACAAGAGCTTTGGCATTTTTGTAAGTTAGACAAAAGCAAGGGGCTTTGGAGCAGGATGGGATTGCTCTGAACGTGCCACAGCTTGCTGTGTGCACCTGGGCCAGGGATTTATGTACCCTCCAGGCAAGGAAAACACTCACACTTTGGTATGGTCTGGTGGGACTGGGACCTTTTTGTGCTGCAGCTCTGCCATTTTTAAATGGCTGATGTTTGCCAGGGTGGTTGGGATGCTGAGAGCACAAACATGGACAGGGATCAGTACAGTTTGCTGCTCCCTTTTCACAGGGACATAACTTCCCTCCATCACTGTTCTTCTGGGAGGGCTGCCTGCCATGTATTTGTGAGTTCAGAAAATGATTAACACCCACTTTGCTCTGTGTTTTATGTGCTATGCATTTTGAGCAATCCCTGAAGTCTGCATTAAATATCCTGAACACAGCTGAAGTGTGTTTGAATGAAGATGCAGGGTTATCTTTCTTGGTGTCTTCCAGGAAGAAAAGGCTTCTCTCCTTCATCGAACTCAGGAAGAAAGGAGAAAACGAGAGGTAAAGTAGCCTGTAAGCGTTTGCTGCCTGCTGGAATTTCCTTTGGTGGTACATTTACAGTGCTAAATACTTCTGCTGCTGTCATACTTAGTTCAGGAATGTTTTCTTCCAATTTGCAAGTTCTGTATAGTCTTAAAGTATGCTTTAATTGGCAAAAGAATTTAAGTGCTTTTAACTGTTCCTTAGAAGTGCTTTTCATCTCAAAAGATAAGCATGCACTGGGTTTAAAGGGAAATTTCCCTTTTATTTTGGTGTTTATTGGATCTAGTCTTTTTTGAGAAAAGATAAGCATTTGGCTAGTAAATTGGAAACTTTACCTTATTCATAATCTATTACTATGGGTTGGTCTCAGCAAACTTTCTTTGGCTCCTGGTTCTGCTGTGGTTTCTTGGCTGACCTTTAGTACTTCACTTGCCCAGTGTGTACCTCACTTCTGTGAAGGTAAAATCAGAACAGTGGTTCTTGAATTCTTTGAAAAGAATTCAAGAAACCTCAAGTGCTTTGAAATCACCTGATAATGAAGGACCAGTGAGAAGATGATGTGAGAGGCGTTAAGCAACCTTAATACTGGTTTATGATGGGAACTTACTGCTCTGGAAAATTCAGGCTGGAATAGTGCAAAGGAGGAATAGGCACTGAAATGAAGAACCCAAAATTTAGCAGAATGGAATTAGACTCAATATGTTAATTTTGTCATTTTCCCCCCCACCCCTCCTATGTAAGTTGAAAAAAAAAAGTGTTAAATACCAATAAAATACATTAAGTACATTAAAAAATGTAACTATGCAGGTTTCATGCTCATAAAGAAAACAACTCTTTGGCCCTTAAAGGTGTGTTTGACCCATGCTAGATTAATCTCAAGTTCTGCAGTTTCTGTGGACAGTTACTGCTTTTTTTTTTCCTCTGCAACATGGATCTGTAGTTATGGACCAAGTTCAAGTATGAAAGTACCAGGATTTCATCCATTAGTTCAGAATTCCATATTATGGATCAGCTTTATGATCAATGAGTCTTTAGCAACACATGTAAAAATTCTTTGTGGTCCATAAACCCATTCAGTTGCTTGTCTCTGTCCTGTGCAAAGCTGATGCAGAGCCACCACTCATCCCAGTGCAGGTACACATGTGCACACAGTGATTTGCTGTGGCATGGAGCACATTTTCACTAAAGGAATGGCTCCTCTGAGAATAAAATCAGCTATGGCTTTTCAAAACTGCCTGTAGCAGAATCTTAGCAGTGACCTCAGACTTAAAACCTGTGCAGTTGGGAGTCTCTAATTGACAATCGTGTGTTCTGAGATAAAACCAGTACCTAGAGAGGAGGAGAAGTTATCTGTGTTTTAGTTGAGCCTTACATTGTGGTTGTGAAGAGACACCACCTCTCTGAAACTCTCTCCTGATTGCACTTTCACTGTCAGTGTTTTGGAGAGAGAAATACCCTTAGGCCTATCAAACTTTTGATTTTGGTCCATGATATAGAAGCAGTTAGTCTTCAAGAATTTGCTTATTCAGATAAGTTACTTTAAGAACCAAGGTTTTCCAAGAAAAATAAAATAGGCCTTGAATAGTGATTTTGTCTGATGTTCTCTCTGGTCAGTTCAGGTCCTGCTTTTCACTTGGATGTGTCTTTATAGGACAATAAATTGGAAATCAAGGATTTGGGACTTGAAAGTTTATGTGAACTTTCCAAAAGTATTTTGATGAAATTTATGAAAACATTTTGGTGTTTTGTTTTGTCTGGTGACCCTCAGAATTATAGGTTCAGTGTAGTTTAAGGATTGATTAGTTTAAAATTCCTCTTTTTAAGCAGGCTTCTTGATCTTTGTACTTTTCCTTCAGCCACTGCTTTGTAGCTCTATGTTCATGAGCAACTCTTTATTTCCCCTCTTTTATTCCCTAAGAAACCACATGGACATTGTTAGAAATATAATTACAGTAGCCACTTCCCATAGATATTTATTGTAATGGGATATGCCCAGGATGTTGTCAGGGAACCCTCCAAGAGCTTTTTGCACAGCATCTCAAGCAAGCTGGCTTTCAGTTCCTCAGAGCCTTTGTAAAAAGGTGATTTTTGCTACTCTTTCCACTTTCTGAGGATGATGTTATAAAAGGATTCACTACTTATGTCTGGTTTTGGAGAAGAGACTAAGAATTTTTATTAATTTTTTTATTTTGCTTCTGTGCCACAGTGAGCTTTAAGCCTCATTTTCCTTTTGATGGCAGTACTGTCTCCAAATAACTGATTTTTTATTGTTTTCCTCACATCTAAATTGTGCCAGCATCATAATGCTTTGATATTATTTGAGTGAAAACAAATAAGTGGATTGTCAGTGTTTGCTGCTCTATGCAGAAAGAAGAATGATGTAATTGAATTTGGTGAATCCTTCAGAATTTTTCAACAGTGTTAAGACTTTGTCTAATAAAATGCATTAACAATAAAGTGATGCAAAATAAAAAAATATTTATGTTGATCTCTGTAGTATTACATACTTACTGTGTATTAAATACTCTTTTGCAATATTTAATGGTAAATTTGCATTTAAAAATGAAAAGCATTCTCACTGATTTATGTGTATTGGGTATGAGCATTAAAATTTATTTGACTAATGATTGCTGCTTAATTTTCATTAAAAAGCCATATTGAATACAAATATATTGGATAAAGTGGTAGAAATTAGAGTCAGTCCTGTGATACTGATTTCAGTTTTCTTGCTTTGTTTTACAGGAAGAAAGACGGAGGCTGAAAAATGCAATAATAATCCAGTCATTTGTGAGAGGGTACAGAGACAGAAAACATCAAGTCAGTACCTGATTATTTAATTAGAAAGATGCTGAATGGTTTTGCTGAAAATGAGATTTTCTTGTAATAAATAATTTATTGAAAAATTGTTTTGAGTATTTGAGAAATTGGAAGTTCTTTTTTCCCTCTCGGCATTTTCATTTCAAACTCAATATTTTAGTAAACAGATGTGTATTCTGCAAAGCATGGGTGTGACTGGACCTGGCTGGGATCCTGCAATGTTTTTTTAGCTGATAAATTGGATAAAAAGCATTAAGTAGTAAGAACTTTCACACACCGGTGGAGCTTTTAATTTTTTTTTCAGTGTGGTTAAGGTAGTAGTTTGAGTCAAAAAGTTGATTTAGGTTGCTGTTGGATAGATTCTCCTAAGAAAGAGTTTTGTTTAAATTCATTAATTGGAATAAACTGGACTAAAATATTTGATGTGATAATGCTTGATAAGCAGCAGATTTGTTGCAACTGTGCTGAGTTCCAGAATGGAGTTATGGCTTCAGCTGTGATATCATGTGTATGTTTTGATCTCTGTACAAATATGTGCTGTATCTGTTTTACTGCTTTGCAGCCTCACTGGATGGGAAGTTGAGGTTTTGCTCTGTTGTAAATCACAGCCATTACTGATATATTGATGCATGTTTTGTTTTTAAGTACTCTATCCAAAGAAGTGAATTTGATCGCTGTGCTAGTTTGGCTCAGTCTGGAGGAGCCTTTTCCACTGCTAATGGAGCGAATTTGACTCTCTTGGTTCGCCAGTTGCTCTTTTTCTACAGACAGAATGAGGACTCCAAGCGTTTGGTGAGTACTGTTACATACCTTTATCTGTGGTACTTGCACTTCATGCACTTTTAGAGTAGTGTTTTATTGGAATAAAGCTCCCAATATTACCAGTTAGATTGTGCCTGGGCCAGTCTGACCCTCGCTGCCGGGCCAAAGGCAGCAACTGCGGTGTATCAGCCCAGAGATACCTTGGCTTGCTGGAGATTGCAGCTGGGCACTGAACAAGTCCAGGCTTGTTAGGAACCCCATTTACCTCAGGAGGATAGCTTCAGGCGATGGTGAAGAGAAAAAGGAGAGGATTCTGCTGGAGAGTTTAATGTCCAGAGGTTTATTCCATGGTTACAGAGGTCTGAACGTGAGCAACTGCTCCAACAGAATGGAGACCGCATGCTCTGATCACCTTTTTAAGCTCAGGGACAGGGGGAGGGGAGGTACAGGTGAGCCACCCAACCAGGTGAGAGGGGCAGGGTCTCAGGGGGGGGATGACACCAGACAGGCCAATGACCCCCAGGCCTGAGTGGCATCCTTTGAACTTGACCAACCACACGAGGCCTTGCTGGAATGTTGAGCCTGATTGACAGGACTCACTCAGCATGGGGGCAAGGGGGAAGGGAGAGAGGTATAGGCACACTTGGGGGAATGACCTGGAAGGCCAAAATGGGACATTACAGCACACCACAACAGTGTTTCACTTCAGAGTGCACTTTTCACTGCACTCTGCTCTTTTTCATTTAGTCACAACTTAAAATTGTATTTTACAAGCGTGTGTGCCCACACACATTTATAGTATGTCAAGTGAAGCCTTGAAAAATCCTATGTGTACTATTCATAGTAAGTTTTAAAAAACACTGTACTTCTATTAGGATTTTAATTTTTAGACAGTATTTCTACTTAGCCCCGTGGTCATTCCCAAGGTGTTTGGGTGGTGATTTTTTTTCTCACTGTCAGTATTGCTGGCATATCAATTGCAAAGTCACTGCCAGCTTCACAAATGTATGAGTAAGTGTGATTTGTAGTGGCTGTTAATAATGGACATTAAAGAATTATAGCTGTTTAAAAAGAAAAAAATTACCAGATGGTGTAACTCAGTCTTAACTCTGAAAGTTTAGTACTAGTGGTTGTGGAGTTTATAATGAGTAACAATTTTTTTTTCCTCAACCGAACATGATTCAGTCTGAGTTTGTAAGTCCTCCAAAGGTATCCATAACAGCATTGAAATATCACTGAGTTGTCATAGATGATAGAACTTGTCATTATAAACTGTAAACTTGTGCATATCTTGTTGTAGGTATGGATGTGTCAGAATTTAATTAAACAGAGTTCTCAGTTTGTTAAGCAATTGGATGGTCCAGACAGACTTACTTGCTTATTCCAAATAAAAAGACTGTTGGGGCTGTGTTGCAGGTAATTTATTCTTTTTCTGTGTGCTACTATTTAAAAAGTGTTCAGAAATTATGATGAGCACTTGTTTGTTTTTTTGTAGCAAGTCAAGTATTAAATGTACATTATTTTATGTAGAGGACTGTTTATATTATATATGTGTCATCCCTGGTATAGGACACCTGTTCCTGTGTAGAACAGTCAAATGTTCTGAAGCTCTGTTGACTTTCAAATTCAACATGTACTTAAGGATGCTCTCCTAGGATAGGCCTGAGTCTGTTCTTAACTGTTTTTGTATTGTGATATCATTGACAATATTTATGGAAACCAGGTTTTCTTGGGAACTGATAGTGTTTAGATGTTATTACCTGAAGTAGATTAATGTTCCAAGGATATGCTTTGGATAGATGTTGTTTCAAAGCTAATATAATTGAATATGGCTTTCCTCACTCTTTATTTTGAACTGAAGACATATTGAGCAGTCACATTTTGGCTTCAGCATTAAATTTATTATTTGTAGTGGGAGAATCACAGAAGGGTAAATCTTTTAAGGTGACTTGAACATCTGGCAGCTATTGTTATTCTTTTATTAGAAAACAATATATTTGTTCTTATCAATAATAGGGACTAGTTACACTCTGCAGAGCTTTAAAATACTTGTTTTTATGAAAGTTGTTTAATTTAAGTCACTAAAACTCGTGTTCTTATAAGTGTAGTGTGTAACTGTATGTGTGATAAAAGGTGACACCAGATTCTAAAGAAGACTTGGGTGGTGGGCTTTAAAGTCCTTGTAGTCCTTGTGCAGTGGGACACAGATGTGGTGCCACTGCATGGAATTGTACATTTCACTACAGTGGAAATTGTGTTTTTGTAAATGCAGCTCTTAATATGGACAGGGAAGAAAGCACATTGTTAGGACAAGTCAGGTGTCTTGCACTAAAAAATACTTTGAATTCTAAATAGGCTCTTAGTCATCATAATTTCTGTGGTTACTGATAGCTGTTACATAAGCATCTTGTTAAAAGGGAGGGAATGGTTGTAGTTTTAATATTTCAGTCTGTAATCAAAGTCATGCTGTGTTAGTTGTGCACATGATGTTCCCTAACACCCGTTCCCAGCTTGTGCTGCTCTGGGGCTTTCATGGCTTCATTTGTAATGTGGTTAGTGGTACATGTTGGTAAAACATGTGTTATTCTTTGCTTCTCTCCTAGTTTATGCAGTAGACCTCCAAATTTTCAAATCACTCAGAGCAAGAATTTAATAGGATTTAAAGGTAAAATGCAATATCCATAGCTACCTGAAAATCAGGACTTATTATTATAAAGATGCCAGCAAAAAGATGTAGCTAAACCACTGAGAGCACCTGGAAACCAAGTAGATAGAAATAAGTTACTTTAAGGTGAATGTGTGGTGAAATATGAGAAATATCTTGTTAAATAATTTTAATTTCATTTCTAGGCTACTGCAAAATTGCAATGATGACAGTCTGAATGTTGCACTTCCTATGAGAATGCTTGAGGTATTTTCATCTGAGAATACGTATTTGCCTGTTTTACAAGATGTCAGCTTTGTGACATCATTAATTGAACAAATTTTGCACTACATGGTTCAAAAAGGTGAGTGGCTAGGAACCAGAAATTCTGGGAAATAATCAAAAATTGGACACCTGAAGCTCATATTGTTTAATAAAATTTTTGTCTTTACCACAGTCAGGATGAATAAAGTGCTGGATACGCTAACCTATGCTTTAGATGGATATTGTCCTTGTAATGAGGTCATGGCTTGAGAAATTGCTGCTTGATTTCTTTGGAAATTCTCTTTATAAATTGAATATTCTACTGAGTTATTTACAGAGACTTGTAGCACAACTTTTGATAGTGGGTGGATATTGCCTAACAAAATTTTATTCCAGAAGATGTTTAACACACTCTCATGGACACACATACTGTTGCAGATCTAGGCCTCAGTTGTGTAAAAGTTGATAATTGTAATGCAGTACTGTTCTCTGTAAATGTTAATATTCATTATTATTCTAGATTGGCATTAGCTTTTCATCCTGCCAGCACTCAGACACCTTAGCAGGGATGGTGGCCTGGCTTTTATTTCTCTCCTGCCATCATCAGCAAAACTGTTTGCTAAACTGCAGTCAGTGACACCTGTGCAAACATACCAAAAGTTAATGAATTGGATAGTTAGCACCAAAATGACGTTTAGTTGCAAAGAAACTTTATTGCTCTGGGAATGTCCAAAATAAATTATTTTGCCTTTTTGATATGGTGGCTTGAGTTTGCAAAACTTGTGAATTGTGAGGAAAGACAAAAGCATTTTGAAATAAATCTCTTGGATCCAGCCTCTTTGGTGTAAAATGCAGAAAGTCCATCTTCCAATCATTGGTTATTGGAATATTTCTATATAATATTTACAGTACGTTCGGTGGACTTGATTACCTAATCCTGTTACTAAGGACTGTATATTGAAATCACTAAGAGGAAAAAAAATCATTCTTAATGTAGCACATTTATTTTACTTGCCTTGGCTTAACAGAAACTCTGTCACGTTGGTTTTTGTATAATAAATATGCATGTATTTATTCTTTTAGTATAATATTCTGTCTTCACAACTGATACATGAAAGTTTGAGATTATAGAGTCATACATTTTTACTAAAATTTAGCTTTCTGATTACTTACAATGAAAACAAAAAGAAGTGGTTTTGTGCAACTGCAAGTGTTCTGTCTTCTAATAAGTTTTGATGCTGAACTTGTAAAGAATCTGTTACAGTTTTCATTAGTGTATGTTTTTGGATAGAATTGGCCTTCCATGTGTCTCTGCTCATTGCTAAGTCATTCCTTTATGGGACTTCCACTGTAACAAGTTAGGTGGTCCCTGAGAAGGGTTCTCAGACTGGACTCTCAGTGGTGTGACACTGTTTATGCATTTACAGTGTTCCTGTTATTGTGGGACTTGTGTCTTAGTTTGGGAGTTCATTGAGCATGAAGGAAGTTGCTTTAAGAAGAATGAAATCATGTGGTTCCATTTGTACTTCAGTGAGACAAAAATAAATTCCTCTCTATACATGTCTTTATGGCATGGGTGATAATGCATTTTATTACTGTCTGAGAGAGCCCTGCTCTGGAAATAGTGATTGTATTCTTCAGTCTGCTAAGGCAAGGTGGTCACAGAATTGGGACATTCTGCCAGCAGGCCTCTTACCTTATGGTGCAGTCATGTTTTGGAATAGAGTAGAAAATTCTTCATTTCTGGAACAGTGAAAGGACAACACGACTAGAGTCACTTAAAGAAGAGGAGAACATCCTTGCATAAATCATTATTTTAAAAATCAAAGTATTCACTTCATTCACTTCATCAGTAAGAGCTGATTGATCTTTCATAATCAGACTGTCTCTGAATATGGTTATCTATGAATGATTTTATAATGTGATGTTTCCAGAGAGATTGCTGATAGAGCCTGTTATTTATGTGAATGTGACTTGGACTATTGTAAAATGTCTTCCTAAGTCAAGCTTCATGTAATGAATTAGAAAGTATTTTTCAACTTCATTTATTGTTTTATATGGAAAAGAAGAAAAATAATGCTGTGTTTAAAAGTGATGTTTTTTGCTTGCAGGCTACTACAAGTCGCTTTATTTGTTAATTAACAATAAGCTTCCCTCGAGTATTGAGTATTCTGATGTTTCTCGTGTCCCTATTGCAAAAATACTTCTGGAGAATGTTCTGAAGCCATTGCACTTTACATATAGCTCCTGTCCAGAAGGTGCAAGGTAAATAAAGATAATATGAAACATCTGTGTACTCATTTGCTATAATCACATGTGCAGTTTGTTGTTGTCTAGTGTCCAGCCATTTGTTCAGTGCAGCTTGTTGATTTATTTGTACAGTAATGATTTTTTGGTAGCACTGTACATCACTGAAGCAATGTAGTTTCAGGTGTTTTTAAGAAAAAGGCAATAAAATGCTGAATGCTGCAATAAACAGAGCACAGAGAATAGCAGGTATCAGCACACAGGAATGAGGGTGTGGAAAATTTAGATGAGAGCAGAGATGCAGCTAAGGGTAGATGAAAAGAATTTCAGAGTTCAAAAGAACTTTGTGACAGATGAGCTGAGGTTTATGGAGAGAAATTACTAAGGCAGCTTGCAAGCAGAAAGAGTCAGGTGTGTAGACAGAGAGAACATGAATTCAGGTTGTATCACATGCAGTAGGGTTTTTCGTTACAATAGGATATTGTGTAAAAGGGTTTTTTTAGATGTATTTTTTTTCTTCAATATTATAAAAATATATTTTATTTCAGAATAGTTTTCTTCCAGTTCATGAAAAGTTTAAAGGATAAAATTGCATGTAAGATCATTAGGAAGAGGATTTAGTCTAAGAAGTTAATTTTTGAGAAATCTGATGTACTAGGATGGAATTAATGGAGCACATCTTTGCAGTCCTCTTGATGGATGTGTTCATACTTGTAAAATGATCTATTGTTCTGTTGGTAAAATTGTGAGAAATTTTGCCTGTATTTTCTATAGCAACAATTTTTCTTCCTTTCAGGCAGCAGATTTTTGCAGCCTTCACAGAGGAGTTTCTGGCAGCACCTTTTACAGATCAGATATTCCATTTCATCATTCCAGCGCTTGCTGATGTGCAGACCATTTTCCCTTATGAACTCTTTCTGAATGCACTATTATTAGCAGAAAGTGGATGTTCAAGAGGAAGTGATCAAGCCCCATGGCTTTTCTACTTTGTGTTAACAGTTGGAGAAACACATTTGGGTGAGCAAGCTGAGTGGACAATTCATGGATTTTTTCATGTTGGAGTTAATATGTTATGTATTTCCTCAGCATGGTTCATTGCCAAGTAAAAAGGACAGTTTGTGGATGAAAATGTTGGAGAGATCTGTTCTGTTACCTGTTCTTAGCCTTTTCATTATAAAAATGCACTAATTTGATAAGATTTGTCATAACTTGTTTTGGTCAGGCATTTCTGGTAAAATATTTTTTATAGCACGTTGTGCTCTCACTGATGATGATTTATTTCTCTGTATGTACTAGGATCCCTTTCAGAGGAAGGACTTCTTGTGTATTTGAGGGTACTCCAGACTTTTCTCTCTCAGCTGCCTGTGTCTGCTGCTGGTACAGATTGTCAAGATGCAAACAGTGATTCTGAAGATGAGGATGAAGAGATCAGTAAAATGACAACTACACCAGTAAGCAGTGCAGAATTCCTGTCAATGCATTTGTGCTACAGCAACAGCAGCAGAGATAGGCAAAAACATGATCACTCTAAGTCCACTATTTTTCTGTAGGTGTAGAAGGGAGCCTGTTTGCTTCTTAAAAATTGATGTCTGTTCCCTGCAAGCAAATGGAACTGATTGTTTACATTAAAGCAAACTCCTTACTATAACAATAGATCCAAAACTACAGATAGCATGTCTGTGAAAGTACAAAGCTTTTATTTAAAAAGAGGCTTAAAATTGCCTTTTTATGTTTGTATTTTACAGAGATTTTCTTACTCTCTGTATTCTGTAGGTCCACAATGTAGTTGAGATATCACGAAATACAGTGATACTCCAACTTAGTGGGTTTTTCTTTTCCTCATGGAAATAACTACAATTTTTATGCTGTAGAATAGGTCAGTACATACCCACTAACTCAAAAGTCCTCAAAGGGAAACCAACACCTGCTTCCTATAATAATACATAGAGACACTGTTATACATAGGACTTCTTCACTATAGTTTAAACTTATAAATAAGTCTGTGCTGACTTTAGCCTCCTGTTACTCATATCGAGACTTTGACTAACCAAAGTTGGACAGATGTAAATTCAGCATTTTCTTACTGGTTTTTATGTAATCTTTCAGAAGACACAGTCATTCAAAGGACTTAGTGTGCATGCTTTCTTTCTAGAATTTGATCAATTTCACCATATTTAAAGTCCATTAAAAAAAAACAAACAACAAAACTTAGGAAGAGCCATGCTGCCAGGGAGTACTTGCAGCATTTTACTTGAGTGTTTTTAGACGCTGCATGCTACTGTCACACCAAAATCTTTACCAGTGTAGTGTGAATAAAATACTTTCTTTGCCAGGCACACAATACTTTCTTTGCCAGTGTAAATATTGGCAGATTCTACTTGTGCCTCAGAGATGGGTGATGCTTAAGAGGTGATTAGGTAAAAACAAAGCAGTAATTTCTGTTCACAGATAACTTTAAATTAGAAAAATATCTGCTCTGAGAAGGCTTTATATAAATAATACTCTTTATTGCAGTATGTTTTTTTGTGTGTTTCTCCTGTGATTTTTGTGTATGTATTCAGTATTCTCATGCATGCCTATCATACAAAAAAAAAAGATGAGTTGGTGGGCAACCCCTCTTTCTTAAAAATTTGTAACTGGTTCACTTGTGTCCTTCAATGAGCCTGAGAGCTTTGCTCAGAGGAAGTTAGGAAAAGGTTAAGGTGGACTCAGTTGCATGCCAAGAGAAAGGATTCCTCTTCACACACTGCTGGTACTGCCCAGACATGCACTGACCACCCTGAACTTTGTTGTCATTTGTTAACCCAAGAATTGTGAATGTGAAAATACTCCTTATAAAGGGATTTAGAGTCGACATCCATTTCTGGGTTTCATGTCCAATGCTGACTGATGTCAGTGGAGAAGAGGTGATTATTCACATGTTTAATGCCAGTTAGAGATTTTGCCTAATTGTATGTAAGTATTACAGAACATACTTATAGTAAAGGCAGTATTTCCACTGGCCTCAGTGAAGAGTGGATACCAAAGCTCAACACTTACCTGCCTGGGACTTTAAATTGGTTCTTGGATCTGATAATTTTAAAACTTGGATATACATCTGTGCCTCTGTTTTATTTATTGTACAAGAAAACTTCATTCGAGTTAAATTTGGAAGTATTTTTTAATAGAAATGGGGATATCATTAAAAAAATTAAAAGTAAACTTTCCTTTGGTGTGTTTGTAGGGTGATGGGAGAATATCAGTCCAGTACATAACTGAGGAGTGCCTCAAGAAATTGGACACAAAGCAGCAGACAAACACTCTGCTGAACATGGTGTGGAGAGATTCAGCCAGTGAAGAGGTCTTTACCCTGATGGCATCAATTTGCCACACACTCATGGTACAACACCGAATGATGGTGCCAAAAGTCAGGCAAGTAGAAATAATAGTCATCTTCAGCTGCAGTACATCTAAAATTTTCTTAGATAGACTTGTTTTAAGTTCCTTGTGGAGTTTTTTCTGTATTTTCTTTTATAACTAACCAAAATAAATTAGAATTTCAGAATTTAAACAGTAATTCCAGGCAAACCAAAGAGTGGATTTTTTGTTTCTTGCTTTTCTTGCTGGTCACTATGCCCTCTCAGGATTCCTGTAAGCATTTTATCTCTTCCCTTGCTCAGAGGCAGTGTTGAGTGTCATTCTAGTAGAAATTGGACTACCTTGTTTCTAAAACATTCAGTGCTCTGAATTCCCCAGTCTCTCTGGCTAGCTGAGCACTGAAACCAACTCATTCACACCCTTTTTTAGTGTATACCAAAGTCTCTTGCTGCCTATTAAAATAATAGCTAACTATTGAAGATTGTTGTTTTTTGGGGAAGGTTTGGCACCTGAGATGAAAATAAAGGACATGTTCTTTTGTGCAGTTAATTAATTCCTAACTATTGAAAATTGCTGGTTTTTGGGGAGGGTTTGGCACCTGAGATAAAAATAAAGGACATGTTCATTTGTGCAGTATTCTTTTACAAAGATTGCAAACCACAAATGTCAGAACAGTGGGAGAAAATTTTTGACCTTTTTATTGTCAGACTGAGACCCATAAGTATTAACACTGTTCTTGTGCAAGTAGTTTGGAGTACCTGTGTAGTTGCTGGTAGTAAAGTAAGTATTCAGGGAATGTTGTAAACATATTCAAACTGCATTGTAAACAGTGATACAGAAAACTAATTAGGTGCTATCTTAGCCCAATGGTGTTTATAGCTGCTAGAGGAAGTGAGATGTCAGTGAAACTGTGATTGCTCGATTAGGGTAATTAGTTCTTTGTAGACTAATTGCATTAGAGCAGGATGTGAGACCTGAAGATCATAGCAGCAGTTGAATTAGTGTGCCAGCTTTATTGTTGCAAGTAGTACATTGCCTTGGATAGTAATTACTGAGCTTAAATGCATCACTGCTTTGACTGGGGGCTTGCTGGTGAACTGTGTGGAAAAGGGTGTTTAATGAATAAAGAAGTCACCCAACTTTAATTGTAGGAGTATGGCATCTATTTCCTCTGAAAAGCTCTGTTGGGTCTTGGCAATTATTTGTGATAACAAGCTGTTCACACATTGGATACATTCAGGAGTTATGAAAATTCTACTCAGCATCTTCTAGTAGAAAATAATTTACAAATTGTGACTTTTGAGTAGCTGGATTTTAGAAATGAGTAGTAGATACGAAGATTTCTCTCAATGATACCAGTGCAATTACTTTTGGGGTCAAAATGAACTTAATTTACACAGATATTTGGTAAATTAAAGTAGACATTTAATTACTGGTTCTGACTTAGAAGTCAGCTGTAAGTGCTGAGTTTGCCTGGGATCATAATTTCAGCAGCTGTCAGTCTTTTGTCCTGTTCTCAGTGCATTTTAGATGTGGCCTAGGTTACCAAGTAGCTATTCTAAACATAATTTTTGAGTGTTTTTTGAAGGACAGTTGATACTTATTTGTGGAATTTAGAAAGATAATTAAAAGACATTTTGTCATTAAGTTTCACTTTTTTTGTCTGGTGACTTTTTTTAATTCCCAAATTTTATCAAATTTAATTCTAGTCTTTTGAAAGATGCTACCCTTGCTTTGAAACTTTTACTTAATATCCAGAGTGAAGTACATCTGCTTAATAAAACCATGTAGAAATAGTTAAGCAAAAATAATTTATCTAAAATTATTTTTAATATACTAAGAACCAATAGTACTCTTTTATTTCGTGTTTGAAATCATACTGGGTTTAAAATAGGAGTTGTAGTTTATTTAATGGCATATCTGTGATATAAAGTAATTATAAAAACAGAAGCTTCAAATCTGAAAAATGGGATGATAAATACAGTAATAATTGAAAATAATTTTTCAGTAACAAGAAAATTGAGCTAAGATCGACACAGGATTTTGAAGGGAACAAATGACAAATATCTCAGTATTGTTTTAATAGTTCTGAGGTTTTTTCCCTCTTGGATAAAGATGAGAATTTCACAATATAGACTTGTGTCACTGTTATTGCTGAATGCTTTTTTTTTCTTGAGGCTTCTCAATACTTTTATAATTTGACTGATGATTATAATTGCTTTTATAATTTGACTGATGATGATGATATTGTGTGATGTTAGGAACATTGGTTTTGCTGAATCAGCTCAGTGTTTTCCTTGATTTTGTAACAGAGACCACGTCCAAAACAAGATGCCCACAAGTATAATAATGTAGTTTTGAAAGGAGCAAGCCTGTAAAGTTATTTTCTGATGCTGTAGACAGGGTGGTGGGATCCAGAGGTGGATAACTGGAAAAACTCATTGCTTTGGGTTAGTTATTAGGAATTTTGATGAATTCTGAAATAATTCTGGAAATATGCAATCAAGCCAACTTAAAGAAGAGGGTCACAATACAAGAAAAACCTGTAAAAACTACAAATACAAAAAAAACCCTGTACCCTGTGTTCAGTAACATTAGAGATGTAAAATAAAATCCTGATTGTAAAGGAGCCATTAAGAGTTCTGCTTGTTTTCAAAAAGGATGGGCTGTAATCTTTCCAGGATGAAGTTGCTACATATTATTGAATACTGTTTCTAAAAAAAAAGGAGAGAATTTTTTTCTTGGACTGTAGTTCTTCTGGAGAGACTTGCAGGACTTTTTTATCAAACCAATGCTTTAAATAAGTAAGCTGTGTTTCTGTAAGATATTTTGGGGTGTAATTTAATACCTTAGACTTCATCTTTGTTCCAGCTGGTGTTACATGGTGGTGGAAGCTGTGCTGGTGCTGGGATGTCAGTGGCTGTCAGTGCCTGAGCAGTGCCCTGCGTTCACTGCCTTGGGTTAACAGCTGCACAGTCCCTGTTCCTCACTGCAGCTGCTCATCTCAGCCTGTGGCTCAGCCCTTCTCTGCTGTGGTGTGAGCAGCCTGTGTTCACATGTGTGCTGAGATACCCAGGTTTATGGTCATTCTTTGGGCAGCATTCTGACACTGCGGTGTTTTTCTTAAAGCCAACATCATTGCATATGCAGTTTTAATCTTCTTTTTTTAAGCTTTGCTTTTATGTTCATGGTCCAATACAAATAGAGGTAGAAGCATAAAGCAGCCTAAAGATCAGGAGAGTGCATTTAGCAGTGGCTGTGCTGCTGTCTCATGCCTGTGACACCTCTCAGTTGAGCAGTGACAGAATCTCTGCCCCAGCAGCAGTGACCTGTCACAGGCTGTATGAGCTCCTCTCATTCTGCTGGATTCTCTTCATTAACTTAAATGGTCTCAGTGGGAAACTGAGCCCAATTTATGACCTAGACTGAAAATCTTGCCTTTAACTAATTAACTTGTAGTGGTGCCTCAGCTAAATTAAGCTTAATGGGTCATTTAATCTGTCCCATTGCACAGGAGGAATTTGACACTTTTTTTAAACCAGAGGTGCTCAAAATGCTAATGTGGCAAGTAGACATAAATCATGTGGCCTTTGTGGACAATTAGATACCTAGGGAGAGAAACAAGGGTCTAAATAAATGATCGTTATGTACTTACTTTTGGGAACAGATAATTTAATTTGGTATGATTAAAATTGATACTTAACAGGAATCACTAAAGTGAATTTAACTCTATCACAGCCTGAGGTTGAGGCAGTGTTTTTGCACTTGAAAAAAGTTTATCCTTTCTGGTAGCAGAGAAATGTTGCTTTCTTCCAAACAGTTGTGCTAAATCTTAATATTGGACTTTACAGAAAATCTATTAATGAATCCATTGCATAAAACATGTATAATGATCTCATAGTGAAGAAGTTGGTGGCATTCAGTGAGATTTTCAAGAAAATTCAAACCTCTAGATATAAGGAATTTAAACTTTAGCTGCTTCAGTTTTTTTAGAATAGTGCAAATATTGAAAATGAAACCCCTGAGTTAGATTTTATAAGTTAACATAAAAATCAAAATGCCTGTAATATTTTTTATTTCTAGTTCTTTTTCTGTTTTTTTTTCTTTTTCTTAAAAAGAAAAAGTGGTCAAGACTATTTTGACACTCAAAACCAGATATATATATATGTATTAGCTGATCTTGAAACTTTGTGTATTCCTAAGGCTTTTTCCTCAGGATGTATGAGCCATCCCTGTACTCTTTTTCAGTTTATCAGGAATTTTTGCACTGTGTCATTTTAATGTAGCTCTACTTGGAAAGGCCGTTTTTAAACAGATGAACATCTTTTATCTGCCAAGGAAAAAGATCAAATAAGGTAGATTTTGACCTATTTTGATTCTCCAAGTTGTTTTTTTTTTTTTTTTTTTTTTTACTTAGTTGTTTTTTGCTTTTCACAGTGTTTTTTTTTTTTTATCAGTGTGAAACCAAAAATTTTGAAACTTTATTATAGCTGATTTTGTGTAACTACAACTTTCCAAAGTCATCCTTGCATTTTGTTTATTTTCTTTTTTGTATTTTTTGGTTACAGTTGTCATTTTGAACTTTGAAAGCCAGTTTCTGTACTTGGAGTGGGAAGGTAGTTGGTTTTTTCTGCCATCTTTACTTTTGCAATGGATTAAATTTCAGGTGAATCTAGCAATGCAATTCCCTTTTAACACACTGCCCAATTCACCATTCTGTGTTCAATTTCCAGTTCTGTATTTGTTTTCTGGTCACAGCACAGAAACTTTAGAGTGGAAGCTTTAGAGCAGATGAATTCATTTGCTTCATAGTTACAGTTATTTCATATTAATGAAACAGGCTGTTGGTGCCATCTTCTACCTAATGTGCATTTTTGTACTTAAGCAGATTTTCAGGAAAGGGAAATGTGAAAGTTGAATTAATTCAGCATTTCTGAATCTGAGCCATGAAACAGAGCAGTTGCTACAATTGACTGCCTGAATCATGGATATGGAATAAAAATGGCTTCAACTTAGGCAAAGGTTATTATTATAAGCTCTTAAGGTTTGTCCTTTTTTCCCCTTCATTACTGCTGAATATTGCTGGAATGAAAAAATGAATTACATTATGATAGGTTCATTGTCCATAATGTTTGTTCATTTCTGCTCAAACTGGTACATAATTTCCAGGGATGATTGAGAAATTAACAAGTTTTTACTTGGAAGCTGCGTGAGACCTGAAGGCAAGGTGCCAAATTACTTTTCATTTTAAATGTGAGGCTGAAAACTGAAGGTCACTGTGGAAATTTCTCATTTCAAAAACCAAGACATCTGAGCTATCATACAGATATTTAAACGGTAAAATACAAATCCTTATTCTAAATTAGCTAGGTATGATAAGGCTGTCCTTACATGTTAATGCATAATTTTCACCAAATGTCAAAATAATGTGACTTTAGAAGGGAATGGAATTCTCATGTATCAAATTCAGCTTGAATTTTTTTGAAAAAAACACAGTAGAATTTAATGTAACAGCGAAGCACATCTTAAACTGGCATAAGTTGCAGTTGCTTCGAATTGACTTGGACTTGGTAATGTTCCCAATGTGCAATTTCTCTGAAATAAGTGAAGCTCCCAACTCTTTTTAAATGTAATGATCTATGCATTTAAAATTCAAAGAGGCACACTACAAACTCAAGGCTGCTTGTTTCATTTCCCATTTTCCTGCATGGCCCTAGTTGTTTCCAGAGCTCCCTGTAGCTGTGAAAGGATCCTTTGTGCTCAGTGAGTTCTGCCTCCTGCTGCTGCATCCCAGATCTGTCTTGGGGGCTGCAGGTGAGCTGGGAGCCCGAGGAAGGGGCCAGCTCAGGACTGAGGCTGTGCTTGTGGGAAGGCAGAAGGAGCCAGGGGTGTTTGTGAGAGGGTGTGTAGGTGTTCTTGTGTGGGAGTTAAACCATTCTCCAATGTTTTAAAACCTTTAATGATATTTTACTTTTTTTTTTCTCTAATGAAATGTGTGCTTCTTTTCCTTTTGCCATCTGGCAAATGTTTATTTCCATGTGGTCCACAATAATATTTTGTTTTCTGGCAGCAGATAGCCTCCCCTGCCTGCTCCTATTTCCCAGCCTCCCATCTCTTTTATGCCTGGTCACAGAGAATTTTGATGTTACAAAACTGTTGGCCACTGAGAGATGTTGACCTCAGTATTTGTTTTACTTATTTCCTAACAGACATTAGGAGACCTAGGAAAGTAGCATCTAGAAAAAATAACTGAGTGTTGTTCTTTGATACCTGAAAAAATGACTGTTTGGTCAGCGAAATCCATTTTGGTTCCTAGAAGTTTTAAATGATTGTGTCTCATATATTGTTTCCTACAAGGGGAAGAAAATGCTAGGGATGACTTTTTAGTTTCAGGAAGCTTTTATTTCTCTTTTCTCTAAGAAGTTTTTGATAGTGTAATCATGTCTGAAGTAATATGGTTAAAGTCAGTCCTGTGTATAACTGGCTTGTGAAATTACACATTTACAAACTAGTAAGAAATTTTCAAACAATAAGCAATTTTCAGTTTACAGGTGGATTAGTGCACATGTAGCAGTCCTGACATTGTTCCATTGATGTTCTATTTCTCTCTGCCAAGCTGAGTATATCAGTAAAATTGCTATAGTTCTGACATAAATGAAGGTATTTTAATCTACCTTCTGCAAAAAATTGCTGTATTTATTATTGTCAGAAGAACCACAGAATTGGCCTATTAACTAGTTTGGTTTAACTTCCTGTATTAGAATTTAAAAGGTCCCAGATTATTAATTCATTGTTACATTATTATTATTAATATATGTTGAATTCAGCAAAAGACTAGAAATGTGGGTTTATATTGTAGGGTTTGTTGCTGGAATAATGAAAGCTGTTATTTATATTGCATGGTTTGTTGCTGAGATAATGAAAGTTGTTATTTTTAGTATAAGGTTTTATATACTCAGTTGTCATTTTTTGGGTTTTTTCCATACTTGATCAGAATAAGACCTTTCATGTGGAAAAAGTAAATTTAAATTATTTCTGAGAAATGCTTGACTGGAAAGTTCTTATAGAAACATTTGTGTCTGGTGAATTTTGAGTATTTTGGATGACCCAATTAATTTAACTTTTTGCAGGCTGCTTTATAGTTTAGCCTTTAATGCCAGATTCCTGAGGCATCTTTGGTATTTGATATCTTCAATGACGACACGGATGATTACAGGGTATGTATTGTACCATCTCTGGAGCTGATTCTTTGTTAAAGTAGAATATCTGGTGAAGAGGAAATGGGACAGTTAGAGGTATGGTTACTTACCTCCTGTGATTTCATAAAACTGAGCAAAATCTTGGAAATCAGACAGAATAAAGAGACTTATTTAAAATGAGTGTAATATTTGGTAGTTCTTGCAGTGCTTACAAGCATCACTGGAGCAAACACCAAAGCTCCAGGTGGTTCATGCCAAGTGTGTGAGTTTTATCTCACATGCTCTGACTAGTCCAGAAATAGATGGTGGCAGAAGCACTTTCCTGGGAGCTGAGGCAGTACAGGTGTGTTCAGTGCTGACATGCAGAGGATTATTCTCTTTGCTTTGTGTCTCCAAAGTATCTGCAGTCTGTATTAGTTAATTTGCCATGCAGACACTGAGGTACCAATAACAAGAACTTCTGAGGAGTAACCTTATTTTTCAGAAATTGAAAACAATAATTATTTAACAACAGAAAATACCGTTGTTACACTGCTGTTGGAGCTACTACCACATTATTTTACCAGAATGCTGAAGGTAGTACTGTCATAGAGTGTTTTACTAACCCTCTCTTTTACACTGCATTTTGTATTTTAAGGTCTATGGTGCCACTTCTTCAAGTGATTTCAAGAGGCTCTCCGATGTCCTTAGAGGACTCCAGCCGAATTATCCCTCTCTTCTACCTTTTCAGTTCTTTGTTTAGTCACTCACTTATTTCTATTCATGATAATGAATTCTTTGGTGACCCAATAGAAGGTGAGTTTCAAACATGCTAAATAGCAGTGCTTTGTAAAATGTTTTTGTCTGAGGCTGGAGGGCTCCCTGGGCAATGATTTGCTGACATCTGGGAGGAAGGATCTTCTGGCCTGGCTTGCTGATGGTCCCCTGAGCACTCAGCTGTCAGCTGGCTCTTTTATGGTGATTGCACTTAGAAAAAAAGAGAGAAAAATTAATGGGCTGCACCTTGGGAACCCTAGCTTTACACAGGGTCTGATATGGAAGTTCTTAATCATGATAATTTTTAATGAGTTAGTGAAGAGAGTGAACTTCTTCTGGACTGAACCTGTAGTTTAATGTATAAATTTAACATAGCAGGAATCACAAAAGAGATCAAGGGGATATTGTAATTAAAATAATTGTAACTGCACACAATAATATTTAATCTCCTTTCTAAATTTTTACTCATTCTTTTTTTGGATGATGTTTCTTTTCTCTAGATTACTTGTGTGAATATTAAAGTTGAATTAAATAATTAGGGTTTTAAAAAGTAATTTAAGGAAACTTAAGCTTGTGTTCAATGTAGTTGTAGGTCAAAGACAATCATCAATGATGCCTTTTACACTAGAAGAGCTTGTAATACTGTCCCGCTGCCTTCGAGATGCCTGTCTGGGAATCATCAAGCTGGCTTACCCAGAAACCAAGCCCGAGGTTCGGGAGGAATATATTGCAGCATTTCGAAGTGTTGGAGTGACAAAAAACACAGAAATGCAGCAGTGCATACAGACAGAACAGAAAAGGTGGATTCAGTTATTCAAGGTAAATTCTGGCAATTTTCAGAACATAGCTGAGTAAAATTGTAATGATTCTGCTGAAGATATGAAATTAGGTTTTTGTCCCTGTAATTTTATTGCTGTTGCAACAAGGAATATGGATTTGGGAAGATTGCTGTTTGGCATATAGGCTAAACTTCAAGTAACTAAATTCTGATAACTGTAAAAATTTTTTTTTCTTCTGACAATTCTTAATTTTCTTCTTGCTTGTCTTGTTTATAAAACAGTTACTGTGTAAAATATGGGGTTTAACTTGGACTTTCATTAACCAAGGTGCTTAAGCATGTTATCATGACTTTGTATAGGTGTGAAATTCTAACAAAATCTAATGATTATCAGATACTTCTGTATTAGAGACTTCACTATACTGGTACCATGCTCTATTGTTTTTTTTGTAATCTTCTAAAACCTGTTGGTATTCCTCATTTTGGGTTTGCTGGAATCTAAAGGGAAGGTGAATCTGGCTTAGCAAATGTGAATTTAATGTATGTTCTTTCTGGGGATCTACCAGTGTTTTTCTGCTGGCTTTATCCGTGGCATCCTAGCAAAGACATGAGTTAAGAGAAGCTGAAAACGTTAGCAGAAAAAAAACCCCAATATAACTGTTGCTGAGAAAAAGGAGTGCTTGACTTGTCATGAAAATTCTGCAGCAAACACATCTAGTCAGCTAAAATTGCTCATTAAAGAAGTGGGAGCAGAAGAAATGCATTTTCCAAATTGAATGCCAGATTTACAGTCTGTTTAATACTGGCGACCTCTCGCACACTAATGTTCAGTTCGAGTCATCAGCTGTCCCTTCAGGTCTTTTATCACTGCTTTTGTCAAGCTATCTATTTAATTGAAAGAAGTTAATTGAATGAAAATGATCAACTAAGCTTGTATTAATATTGCTAATGGAACTTTCTTCTTGGCCATGTTTGGAGAAAGATGTCATGCTAGACTTTAGGAAAGGCCCATTAAGGCTTGCACTTAACCTGATGGGCTAATTAAGGAATGCTTATTCATTCTACAAGTCTAAGGTAGCCTCTATCCAGCCTATTCTGCCTGATTTTACAACACATTTCACTTATGAGCATAAGCATTAATAGCAGTGAGAGTAACTGATAATGTTTTGATTGCTTTGAATACAGTCCTAATGCACCACTGAATCTGTAATTTGCACAGATTGATCTAATATGTGTTTGCACAATGTAATTTAATTACTTGTCTTTAAATTGCCAAATAAACTTTTGATTTAAAGGTCACTAATGAAACCCCCAATATGTGTTTTTTTCTGAGAAAGATGTCAGACCAGGGGTATTTTTATGCATGCAGTTTGTATCATGCCTCCTTCTTTTTGTTTGCTTTAGTTTGTTATGCTTAATCAATCTTTGTGTAAGTTGGTGGATTTCAGGTGAATTTGATCATATTTTGCTGTCATTCAGAGAGCTGTAAATTTCTGAGTTACTTTGTCCCACTCTGGCAGTCTGAAATTAAACTTGTAGTAGAACTGTCAAAACTGAGTGTACTCTTACTATGTTCAGGAGCCAGAGTTGTCTTCCATCAGCTGAACTGGAAATATAAATCTTGAGGGTATCTGGAAGGCTCCAGTTCTACCCCAGAAAAGAATATAATAGCAAAGCTTCCCTTCTTTGCTTCTTCAGAAGCATGTTTGTTGTTACAGATAAAAATTGAACATGGCTAAAGTTAATGTCCTCAAGAACACTCCTGTGTATGGCTCTGAGTCTTTCCTGACAGCAGCTTCAAAAAATTGCTTCCTGCCAGTAAGCAGGCAGCAGTACCTTCTTCTAAATCATTAAAACAAAGCTAAAGTAGTTAATTATAAATTCAAGTAGAAACTGCTTTTTCTTTCTTTTGCACTATGTCAAATATATCTATCAAATATATGGGATTTATCTTTGCTAAAGCTTTTGCAAGCTGCTGGTGGAAAAAAAGCACATTTTTTCCTTATAATCTGTGCTTTTAATTTCTCTTTTTTCTTTTAACTCCTCACTTCTTTTGTGTATTTTCAATACCTCTGGTGTCTAATAAAATACATATGTGTATACATGAAGTGAATTAAATTATATATAAATATATATATATGTTATATATTATTATTTAATGTATTATATAATGGTAAATCTGGAAACAGTGAGGCTGCTGATAATGATGTGCATATTTGCTAACAGATTGGAGGTCTTTGGTAAGATTTACATGTGAAAATGTCTTCAACAGACTCCTCCATTTTTGGCTTGGTAGAATGATAGTATAGTCAACTATACAGATTCCATAGAAAATCTTAAATCCATTTTCATATACTCATAACTTTGTTAAACAGAAGAATTATTTCACCATCTTGAGTTAATCCTGTGAAATCAAGTTTCTAATTTTGCTGAAGTTTAATTTTAAATGCTGCTTGCACTGGATACTTTATTGGAAAGAAATCCCCATTTTAATATTTTTATTGTAGTACATCTTTCCTTTCCATGGAATACATACTTAGGAAAGTTTTTACAAAGGAGTGCTGAGTTGTGGTGCCAGCTGGGTTGGTGTTCTCAGTACCAATGCATTCTGCAGGAGAAACTCCAATTTCACCTAATCTGATTCAGCTTCCTTTAAGGTTTCTTTAGCTGCTTGTAAAATATTGTATTTTCATTGCCTCCATGTAGATAGTCTTTTCTGATTTTATTTTCATTTTAAAAAACATTTGCCTCACAGTGGTAATGGGACCATAGAGCTTCAGTGATTCATGTAACCTGCACTGAATTTTATAAGGGAAAGGTGATGAAAATTCCCATGTAATCAGACAGTTCACTTAATAGCATTCTTTGTTCTGTCTTGAATAAAGACATTACCTTAAAGACTGGATGTTAAAAGCTCTTTTGTGTAGCATCTAGACCCAGAATCTTTTAGAAGGCCCATTGAACTTTGTTACTGTTGGCACCTGTCTATTAAGACTGTCTTTTAGCAAGATTATTTCTATGAAAAACCCTGTGTACACTTTTTTCTTACTCATTTTTCAAGTGCTGTACTTTGAGTTTGCCAAACAGATGGCTGATCATTGTAGCAGTGATAATGTCTTTTTAGCCTAGTAATTTACTATTGTATTGATTCCACTTAATTATGTTTTATGTAGTGGTGGGTGAACTTGATTCAGCTTTGGACAGAAGGCATGCAGCTGAGTATGGCAGCTCTGCTTGAGGTGGAGAATTTGTTAGCTTGGTTTCTCTACTTACTTTCATTTTTTTCTGGATTGGAGGAAACTTCCAGGAAAAACACTAACATTGAAAAGATTACCTTAGTGATCACTATAACAATTTTGCTTCTCAATTTTGCTAGAAAGATAAAAGAACATGATGTACATACCTAATGTACATTGTGTGTATACTTGATTTGGTGTTATTTCTTTAAATAAGGAGTTTAATGTTGATAATGATTTGTTTGGGCTTCCTTGAACTGGCATGCAGCACTTCAGGTGTGCAGTACTGCTAAATCCTATGTACTGCTGGTTCCTAGATTTTGGAATGACATGTTAATAAGCCAAGTTTTTTGATGTCTTGCAGGTGAACCATGATTACTTAATTTCATTCTATTTAACTCTAACAGCAAGTTGTTGTGAGTTAAAAAAAATAAATGGCAATTTTATATGTTACTGATTTTTTAAAAAAAAACTTTTGCTTTGTGAATTATGTAATTTCATTCACAATGCTTAGTGTATTCTGAATGTATGTGTTTCTGACACCTAGGTCATCACAAACTTAGTGAAAATGTTGAAATCTAGAGATACAAGGAGAAATTTCTGTCCACCAAATCACTGGCTGTCAGAACAAGAAAACATTAAAGCAGATAAGGTAAGAGTCATGTCCTTTTCCACCAAGCCTTACAGGTGCCAAATTTTCAATGGTAAAGTCTTTGATTCCTGACAGTATTGGTGATGTTGATGCTGCACAGATTATATGATTTAACACCTGGAATAATGTTGCTTTTCTCTAATGTAGGAGTCTTGCCTCTGTTAAGAAACTTGTATGTTAAAGCACATTTCTAATCAGTAAAGGGGAACTTGCCCTACAGTGCAAGAGTGTAAATCATTGGCATTTATAGCAGAGGAGAAGGGGGAATCTGGTAGCACATAGTTGCATCTTCTCATAGTAAAAATGCTAAATTAAATAATTGCTCTATAGTGGGGAAAATTCTCTTTTAAAATAAAAGAAAATTCAGCAGCATTTTCTGTACTTACTTCACCTAGAAATGACTTTATTTTTCTAAGAGCTTTTGAAAAAAATGACATTGATGTCAAAAAGTGTGTATGTGTGTGCAAAAGAAAAAGCTAATACCTGCTGTGTACTAGATTCCTGTGAATCATGACACATGCTCAGTAAAAAATAAACAGAATATTTGATATCTCAAACTTCAAATTTGGCTTCTCTAGTGTCCTAAATACCAGAACTGAATGTAACATTGTGTGGTATTTTTAAATACAGGGCATTTATATTGTACTGTTGTTAATTGTGCAGCACTCCTGTAAGGCACAAGTGTAAGGAGGGATCGGCAGAAATGAAGATGTCTCAAGATGTGTCAAGGGAAATATAGGTTGGATAGTAGGAAAAAGTTTTTCACAGAAAGGGTGATAAAGTTCTGGAATGGCTGCCTGGGGTGGTGGTGGAGTCCCCATCCCTGGGTGTGTTTAACAAAGCCTGGATGTGGCACTGGGTGCCAGGGTTTGAGGTGTTGGGGCTGGGTTGGACTCAGTTATCTTTAAGGTCTCTTCCAACCCAGTGATTCTGTGAATTCCATGAATTAAGACATTCAGACACACTCCAGCATGTGACAGCTCTGTGTATTTAGTGTGCAGCAGTAAATGATAATGTGTAATTAGTCCTGTTTAACTGTGAAATCCTGTTCATCTGTGAGGTCACACAGCTGTACGTGCCATCGGCCAGACACGTCTGGAGAGTCAGGAGGATGGGGAGGATAGGACCCCTGCAGTCCACTCTGGATGGTGAGACACTGTCCTTGCAATTTCAGCTTTGCTAAGTCAAAAGAAGAGATTGCTTTATGCAAAGAAATCTGTCTTCTCTAGAATGCAGTTGAGCATTTTGTAGTAAAATCTTGCTAACCAAAAGCAAGACAATCTTTCATAGTTTTGGTTAAGATATTTTTAAAAATTGTGTACTTGTATGCATGTGTGTAAATCTTTAGAATATGTCATGTTATTTGATTTAATAATTTCTTTGCCCAAGCTTCCACTGGCATTGATGAGGTGGAGAAATGATGTGTTCTTAAAATAATGTATTAATTTGTATAATAGGCAGTTGCATAGAACAGAAGATGTAAAGCATTGAGATTTTGCTTTTATTGTATACTCTAAAGAAACATTTTTGTTATGTATTAAACTGTTACAAACAGGCTTTGTATGGTAAATATTAATTACTGTTTATAAATATTTTATCTAATTAGATAAGGCAGAAATGTAAACCTCTGAAGTACTCAAAATACCAGGATTTTATGGAACTTGCAGAGAAAAATTAGAGAATGCGACAAATTTAGCAATCAGGGTAAATTTACACCAGATTGTTCCAATATGCTTTCTCATGTAGACCGTTGGTTTCTTCCAGCTTTTCAAACCTTTTCAGCTTCACTGTTCTAGAATTTTACCTCTCTGTGATCAGGTAAAATAATCATGAGATCACTGGAACTTGTACAGAATTAATAATGAATTTAAAATGGGGCCTTTAAGCAGCAAAATGATTCATCTACAAGAAGTCCTTGCTCTCTTTCAGGATGATGCAATCTGCTTGAGTTGGTTTAGCCAGATCCAGTAGATCATGGAAGGACTGTAGCCTTTGAATGCTGCTGTAGGGTTGTACAGAATTAAAAGCTTTGGCCAGAGGGGAAGCCTAAAGACTTCTAGTGATAATTTTTATTTGAGTAGCTACAATGGTAAAAGTTAATTTTGATTACCTTATTAGTGTAGTTGCCAGATAATAACTAGTTGGCTCACTTGAAGTACTGCTGAGAATTATTGATTATATATTTTTCCAGTTGGTTTCTTTCTTTGGAAGTCACTGCTTCTCAACATCAGCAATCCTTGTTTCTTTCACTGACCTACATGACTCTCCACAGCTGTTTATACTGTCTGGATATTCTCCACTGCCAAACCTATTCCACATTTATCACTTCCACATTCTCCTGCTCTCCTTGCCCTCACACCTACACTGCATTGAGGTTTTCCTTCTCCAGCTGCCTCCACTTCTCTCCATTTCATGCCTCTCCTGCTGTAGGCAGCTGGGGAATGAGGAATGCCTGTGCTGTGCAGGTGTGAGCAGCTGTGTGCCCTCCTGTTCCTGGCTGGCTCCAGGTGAGCTGGCACACTGAGCACTGCTCTCCTGGCTGTTGCTAAAGGAATTTCTCCTCTCTGGCCTGTGAAAATTTTCACAGTATTTGTTATTTTTGAATTTCCTATTCTCTGCCAAAGTTAAAGTTCAGCTGATGAACTCAAGAGGTGTGTTGGAGGAAAGATGGCACAGTGTGTTCATGTAAACCTTGTTTTCATACAAAGTCAGGCTAAAAAGAGAGTGCAGTCAACATGAATGTGTGAAAACAAGCAGGTAACCTCGTGCACATGACTTGTTAAATCCCTCTTGACTCCATATGGGTTAAAGCCAATTAGCATGAAAGTACTGCTGAATCACATATGGCCATGTTTATTTGTGCTTTTTCATTTACTTAAATGGCAGACTTGTGAGTTCTAAATGCCCTCTGTATTGATGACTCCATCCCATATTTCTCTCTAAAGAAAGAAGCTGTGATGGAGAAATGCAGATAAAATTGACTAATTGACTGAAATAATTGAACTGTCGAAGTCATGTAGTAGTTTACCTTTGCTGTACATGCACTTTTCATTTAAAATGATTTTAACTGTTAGCTTAATAGGCTTCATACATTGACTTTAATTAAAAATGTTTACTAAGTAAACTAAAGATAATCACAAATCAGCATTTTGTCAGAAATTCCAAAGGCTTGCAATGTTGAAACCTGCTCCCAATGAATATATATCAAGATTAGTGATGTTTAGGGTCATATCCTATTAAATTGGTCCTTAAAATATCCCTACTTCACGTTCTTTGAGGATATAAAAAAGAAATAAAAAAGAACATTGAAGTGTTCAGTCCAGAAGATTGCAGAAGATGCTTGTCACCATGTGTAGAAGTCAAAGATAAAACTTAGAAACTGTAATTAAAAACTTATAGACAGGGTAGTGACATGAAGCATTTACTTATTTTGTAATACATTCTATGTGTTCAGACTCTGGAGTCTTTTTTCAGAGGTGATTATTAAACATGAGAATGAAACAAGCAAGGAACTGTGGGTGTTGTTACCTCTGTAGACTGGAGTCAGGTGCACCTTTGGCCACAGTGGCTCATCAGTGAGCAATACTGACTGCACTTAATTAATTTACAGTCAGGTGTGTGCTCACCAGCTGAGTTTCCTCCCATAAAGTTAGAGCAGGATTGTCATTTCTACTGTGCATCACCAAAAGTTCAGTTGCTTCCTAAAAATACCCTGTGAGTTCAAAGGAGCTGCACAGTGGTTTGGGAACTGCATGAATTAGTCTCTCTGCTGTGACTTCTTGGATTCTTCTCCAAGATTTTTGTGTTAAATACATTATACAGGTTCATGATGGTGCTTTCACTGTTTCTGCAGTCACTGGGATTTAATGTGGTCTCTGTGACTTTACTGTTAGGGGAGAAAACTCACTGAAATAAATGTTATCTTTCTGGTGGTTTCCTTAGATTTGCTTTAATTCTTAAAGTTTTTACCAAAAATGACTTGATTGGAATTAGAATATGTAGTTGAAAGCACAGTAACTGTAAAATATTCTGAACATGAGAATAGGAATATTGTCTATTCCTGCAATGAAAATTCTAAATCATCACTTACAAATTGTCTTCTGTCATGTATTTTTTCCTAAGCTTTTCCTAAGGAGATTTTTATTCTGAATAAAAATAGAGGTACAGAAGTACATATTTTTATATGCATTTTGGTTTTGTATGTTTTCAATACTTATATTTCGGTTTGCCTGTAGCAACTAATGTTTAAGGAAAGGTAAGGCTTTGAGTGAGTATGCAGTAAATAAACTATTTTAATGTATGTGTTTTTATACAAAGTAGATTGAGTCACTTGATACAAAAGAAATTGTTTTAAAAAAATGTTCTTTCCAAAATTTTAAAAATTATTATTTCTGTTTTAAGTGGGTTTGGAGCCAGCACCTCTTTCTGTATCTGAAGAACGACAACTTGCAATTCTGACAGAGCTACCTTTTGTAGTTCCTTTTGAAGAAAGAGTAAAGGTACCTAATTTCTAATTTAATATGCAATTGGTGGTTTTGGTTTTGAGTAAGTGTAAAAAGAGCACTTAGTGAAGTAGAAGCTGGATGAATTCCCTACAGAAGGATATGGCATTCTGCTCTGTTTTTCTGCAGTACTCATGCAGCAGCTGAACATTTGAAGTTACTGACTTCTCTTTTACTTTCCTGCTTATGTTGCCCTTAATAATATTTGCATTAAAGTTAGGAACATTTATTCTGAGCCAGCTGAGAGCAGTTTGCAGTCCTGGCTCAGAGATGGCTCTACCTGATTGCACCCTCTTGTGGTGGCACAGCACTGGCTCTTGTGTGCTGTGCGAGAGTGCAGGGTCACAGCTGGGGACTCAGGAGCACTCATGTGCTCCAAATGAGATCATGGATCTGCATTCTGGGAAATTAACACCTACAGATTGAGTTCCTGCATTCATAGCTGAGTAGCTGAACTTTATTAGAGTGTATACTTTAAACTTGCAAGATTCTTGTACTTGATTGATTGGGTTTGCTTATGAATGGTTTTGAGATTTTATAGATGTAATTGTTAGTTCCATTACCTATTTCAGTTTGCATCATTAATATTATTAAAGCTTTTTTTTTTTTCTGCTAAGCACATTTTTTAAAAACTGGTTTCCTTTTCAACAATATCAGTTATTTCAAAACTGCTCCCCAAATTGTCTTGGAAATGTTCCTTTTAAAGACACTATCAAAGGAATTAAGAGTAAATCATTAGGGAAAGTCAGTCTTTATTTGTCAAAATACAGAGGTAGCTTTGGTAGAAAATGTGTGTTTTTTTTCTCAGGCTTCTATGAAACAGTTGTTCCAACAAAACATCTTATTACTGTATGGCAATGGCACACCAGGATTACAGGGAAATGATAGGAACTGATCTCAAGCAGGGATCTCTATGTCATGACTTAGTCACTGCCTTCCAGCCTCTGGACTTCTTAAAGCTGTGTTGAGATGCACACATGTTATGCTTTTGGAATTCATAACGTTTTTTTGGAATTGGAATTCATAGAACCTTGTGTGCTTTTATCACAAAAACTGAAGTAACAATGGCACGAGAGCTTGGAGATGAGGGTAAAGCTACAGCTGATCTTCCATAGTTCAAGGAGAGGAGATCCTGTTACACTGTGTTTTGGAACAAGTGTGTACAGTCCTTTTTGTATAAGAGTGGGAGTCAGCATTCCTTGGAGTCTCCCACTGCCTCTACAGAGCAAGTAACAATAAGGGAAGAAAATACCATGATCATAATAAGTTTTTTTTTTTCCTTTTGGTCAGTTGCTGTCTATTGCTCTGTAATTTATTATGTAAGCTCAGTGCTGCTTCTCTGTGGGGGCTGTTCCATGTGCCCTTTCATTTTCTGACTTCCTCATGCCACTTTTACCATGACTCACCAGATAACAGATAGTCTAACAAGCAATTGCAGAGTTCAGTTCCATGGTGGGCTCTGGAGCTTTCTGGCCCCAGGGAAAGTTTTCCCATTCAACCTTAAGGCACATTGGGGTGCACCTTCCAGTCTGTGGGAGGAAATGAATCCAATTTGTAGCAGTGCCTTGGTTCTCACCTCCTTAGGCCATGCTTTGGTCAGCTTGCCTATGGTGATGCTGCTTCCATGGTGTGTGCTTCAGTCAGCCTTGCTTGTTTTTCTCTGTCTGAAGTCATTGCAAATTCTGCAGTTGTGCATTAGGGTTCTCATTTTCAGGACTAACATATCCATGAACATTGGGTTCTGTAGGGAGTCAGTACCAAAATGAGTTTTTCTATGAGATGTAATATCAGGTGATTTTTTCCATCTAGAATTGGGTAACAATAATTAATAAACTGTATCTAGGGCTGCTTCTGGAAGGAGAGTGGTGGTGAGCATATTCTCATGCTCTGTACATAAAAAAGGAGCCTGTGACTCCATGTCTGGATGTTATAAAACTGTAGAAAAAGTAGGCCAGAAAAGGCCAGAAGGAACCTCTGGAGGTACTCTAGTCCACATCCTTCCTCACACAAGAATAACTTCAGACTTGGGTCAGCATGCACAAGGACTTGTCCAGATGAGTTTTGACTATCTCCAGAAATGGAGATTTCACAAACTCTCACTCTCTAACCTTTTTCAATACCCAGTCACTCCCATTATGAACTTTTTTCTTTATGCCCATCCCTTGTTTCTCTTTCTGCAGCTTAGGACTATTTTCTTTTGTTTTCCTGCTGTGTACCTTAGGAAAGATTCCTGCTTTGTCTGTACTGTAATCTTCCTGGTTGGAAAGCATCTTCTCCACTAGCAACAGTTGCACATAAAAACAGTAGATTTGAGACCTTATTCTACCTTTGTTTGCTGTGGTCAAATTTTCTCTTTCATGGTAATTTTTTTGTTTTTAAAAATCCCTGCAGACTCTTACTTAATGTTCTTAATTAAAAAATGGTCTGACATATTACTGGGAGATTATATCCCTTGGATAATGTGCTAGACTATTTATTCAATATGGGAATGATGGCAAGAGAGAATATAGTAAGCCTGCACTCCATGGATAGAGGGAATATTATTTTACATTAGGCAACCCCCTCCCATGCTACATCCTGGTATAGAAACACGGTGAGCTGCAGTTACTCTTCAGGGGAACAGTTTCCTCTTGTGAAGACTTGAAAATGGACTGTGTGAAATTCAATTTGTGCTTCACCTGGCATAATTGTTTTGAATTTTTTATGATGCTCTGGTTCTTTTTTTAAAAATATGGTGGTAATATCCATTATTTTAATCTGAATTATTTGTTCACTGCTTATACAAGGGGAACTGGTACCTGTTTTCTTATTACTGAGAGTGTTCCTGACTATTGTAAACAGCAGCAAAAAATTATTTACCAGCATTGTGAATAACCTTTGTCTGTGTGAAATACTCGTGGGACTTTTTAAATTTGTTTTTGAGTACTTTGCATTTCAGAACTCTAAAAGTTAGGGAGAGGAAACTGGAAGCACTGGTGCAGTGTCTGTAGATGTGCTTCTTTATGAAAAAAAACCTGAGGATGTTATTTTAGCACAGAAAAGTTCTTTGCATTTCTGTCCCCCTCCTCCTCTTCCATGGGTCGTGTATTAAGTTTCTGCAGCTCAGTGAGAGAGAAGACAAATAACTTGAAAGTGAGTGCCAGAGGCAGCTCAAAGGACAGTAACAGTAGTGAATAACCATCTCTCATTGAATATTTAGATCTGCACAATGACATGATTGCTCTTTTCACTCATTTAAACAGATTTTTCAAAGACTGATCTATGCTGATAAACAAGAAGTTCAAGGAGATGGGCCATTTTTGGATGGAATTAATGTCACTATCAGAAGAAATTATATTTATGAGGATGCTTATGATAAACTTTCTCCTGAGAATGGTAGGTTTGCAGTTATCAGCTTGTTACAACACTTTATTGTTCTTATTATGTAGTTTCATATTTGCTTATTTGACTGCTATGCTGTAGGTGTATCAGCTCTGAGATGTGAAAGTTCTTAAAAGTTACATTTCCTTATTTTTACAGAAGTAATTCTCACCCATATTCTTTCTAATTATTGCAGTCTAAATGATCTCTTTACAACCTCTTCTTATGGTGCTTTTCTTCCCATTTGCTTGTCCAAATAATTGTAATTTGTATATTTTTCTATATAATTCATTAGATATTATCTGCTTTGGTAGTCTTGGCCAAGAAATACATATGGACTGAACAGGATTTGCTTGGTACAACGTGTCTGATAATAATGCAGGGCTCTTTTTATTGATGGCATGTTGTACTATAAATTTCACTACATCGAAATAATCACATTTGTGTGAATCTATGTGATCTTGTGCTCACAATATTTTATATAAATAAAATTTTCGAATTATTCCTTGGTCTCTCTTAATATTTTGTAGCATTTTTTTTCTTCCCCTACCTATGGTATTACCCACTTCTTCTTTTGATGACTCTTAAAACAATACCTTTTCTACAAAGTGAGCGTTTCACAAACTGAATATTCCAAAATTCAAGCCAGTAATAAGCATTTAGCTACTATTTTGCTACTAGGTCAGATTTTATTCTAGCATATATAGTTTGTGTGTGTGATTTACATGTGGTTTTATCCATACAAAACTGAAGCAGACAATTGCATTTGAGTTTGCCTCTCTCCTTTCCCTCCAGAACCTGACCTAAAAAAGCGCATTCGTGTTCACTTGCTTAATGCACACGGTCTTGATGAAGCTGGCATTGATGGTGGTGGAATTTTCAGAGAATTTCTGAATGAACTCCTCAAATCAGGATTTAACCCTAACCAGGGTTTTTTTAAGACCACCAATGAGGGGCTGCTTTACCCTAACCCTGCTGCACAGATGCTGGTTGGAGACTCGTATGCCCGACATTACTACTTCCTTGGGAGAATGCTTGGAAAGGTAAAACCTGTGGTCTGGAATACAAAGCTATAGCAGTACTGAAATGATTCAGTAATGGTTTTTTCTAATTAGGAGTGGATGGGGAAAAACAGATTTTCCCCAGACTTGAGAGAGAGTAACTTTCAGATATTGGGTATGAATATTACTACTACATTTCTGATTGATTTTAATAAATTATATATTTGGGAAGTACAGGAAATTTGTGTTATCCTGGCTGCCAGTTGAGTTAGGTAACAATAGTTAATAAATTGTATCTAGGCCTGCTTCAGGATGGTGAAGTTTACATATGTATGCTTCTGTGTATATCCTCATGCTTAAGGTAAAGTTGATTGAATTCACCAGCTCTACTCTGCATATAATGATTTTCAACCTGGAGATTTTAGGACTATGACTGCAGTTTACATTTCCATCATTTGAAATACATGAAATGAATGTCTTAAAGTTACTACTTGTATGAGGTATACCATTTTTGATAGCATTTAAAATTTGCCATCAGCATTTAAAATACTTAAGAGGCACATGCAATGACTTTTCACATATTCTCTTTGGGATTTTGTACATTTTGCATATTTCTTGAATTTTAGTCCTTGATAATTCGGTGATATGAATGTTCAAAGGCTAATACATGGTTGTTGAGCTAGATGAAAAATGGAGGGAGAAGAACAAAGACAGAAACCATTACCAACATTAATTACATTCAATTTTCTTTTATGGTCAGGTTTAATACTGAGGCTATTTCATTCTAAGCACTCGAAATAATTTTTATAAAGCTAATAACTGCAAAACAAAATTTGGAATACAAATTCCATTTCAGAAAAAAAAAGTATTAACTGCTACTTAGCTGTCTAGTACTGAAGGTATTTAAGATGTAGACGTCCCATTTAATTGCCTGCAGTATTTTGGAGGCTAAAATCTTGCTACTGCCTTTCAATGAGGTTTGATGTCTTTGTAGTATAGCTGGAAGTGGTTTCAAGGGATGTTGTTGGCAAACAGTGAATTTTTGAACCAGTGCTGTGCTTGGGAGTTGCCAGTCAAGTGATTTAGATCAAACTGCTTCTTTGTAAGCAAATACCCTGCTAATGCATCCCAGCTACTGCCATATCCAAATCTCCTAAAGAATGAAATTGCAGATTGGCCATTTCAATAAATAATCTTTGACTGTTGTTCCCACTCCTGTTGCGAGATGGATTCAGTACTAAGACAACAGTTGGTAATTATGTCTGATATTACATACCCAAGCTTCATTTTCTTTCTGCATGTGTTGATTTTTGGAGTGGGAAAGCAAATACTTGTGGTATTGTTAAGGGGGTTACTTCACCCCAAAAGTGTTCTGTGTATATCTAGGAAGGGCTCATCTGTCAGGGAAAGTTTGAAGCATTATTTAAAAAAAAAATAATAATTTTGAGTCTTCTGTTTCCTCTGTCAAAACAACACATTGCCTTCTGTAACTGAATTTCAGATATTAGCATAGAGAGAGAAGTTGAAAAATGTGTTTTATCTCACAGAGTGCTACGAGTAGAGTTTTTTGGTTTTTTTTTAAATCAGAAAATCTATTATTTAACACTTTGAAAGCATAAATTGTTTTTGTATTTGCAGTATGTGTAGATAAGGTAAGAACTGACAGTGCTACTTAATAATTACCCTTGCCCAGGTGCACAGACACCTTTTTAGTGGTGTATTTAGAGACTTGATGAATTAAACAGAAAGATAAGGCACGACCATACTATTCCAAACCTGCTGGTATTGTGATCTTGGTTAGGTGATTGAATACCCACTCATCCATTTTCAAAAATGTGCCCATTTTATGCTTTGCACAGGGCTATTTGTGAGCAATAGGGAATTATTAAAAGCCCCTTTGCAAACAAAGTAGATAAAATGCAACGGAAGCAATGAGGCATCCACAGCAATTTCTTATTTGTGGAAATCAGTGTGCAAAGAGTACTGCCATCAAAAACTCTCACGTAGGAGGCTTCAATGTTATCAGAAAACAAATACATTAAAATATAATAATTTATAGAAATTCTCTGTCTCTTGGTAACCACTTCATACTAATATCCAAATGCATTTAACTTTCAGCTCCATGAAGTTATACCTAATTCAGTTTTTCTCATCAGGAGTTTCTAACAGCTTGGCATCTTCTTTGTTAATTGGTCAGTTCAGAAGCAGAAACATCTTAAAATATAAAACATATCTTGAGAAATGGTATATCTGAAAATAGAAATAATTTTAATTCTGATTAAATTACCGACTTTGGGATATCTTTCTAGTTAATGAAGAAATGAAAATCTGTGTACAAAATGAATAGCTTGTTCATGCAGCTTTTGTAGTCACTGGATGAGCAAAAGGTCTTGTGGAAATAATACTTTGTGATCATGTAATTGCATATGTTGTCTGAAATCATCCTTTAAAAAAACCTGAAATGAGTTTGCTTAAACAGCAGCTACTCAAACACTTCCAAAGTTTACATTTCTCAACTGTCAGTGACTTTACTCTGAAATGTAAATATTACCTTGACACTGGTGCCTTTTAAGCATTTTCCTTTCTCTTCCTTATGAGTTAAAGCTCAGTTTGTTGTGCACAGTGAGTCTCCTACAGCCAGAGGGGTTGGAGGCTTGAACCTCTCAGTGTTGTTCACTGGAAGCAGAGCTGGGACTGAGAAGAGGCAAACACTGGTTAACCATTCAGGCAGAAACTGTGTCCAGGTAGAAGAACAGTGACAGAATTAAAATCTGAACTTCACCATGTTCTGACTTAAACTCAGTCTAGTACACAACCTACTTCTCCATTTCCAGTTCACACTTGCATTTATTCAGTCATGTTACTGTGACAGATGTTGTGGAAAAGGACATTATTTGCATTTGGAATTCTTTGACATCAGGCTGCTAATTGTTAGGATAATTTACTTAAATTTCATGAAGTATCTGCATTAGTTTAAGAATATGACAGGAAATCCATAGATAGATTAGTATGATAATTTTTATGGTTTCCTCTTCTTCCTTTTTTATATAAACCTGCTAGTTCTTGCATTTATTTTGTTTTACAGTGACTGTCTTTGCATGTTAAGCAGAGTGACTCTGACAGTAGAGATTTTTGTATTATACACTCAGTGCCTTTGAATTTACTGAATTCTACCTCCTCTCTTATTCCAGAATATTAAATAGCACTTGTGAGTCACACATTCATGTTGCTGAGGAACATCTATTTTTGAAATAAAATGTGAAGTCCCCTTTTCTAAACAATAGAACCTGCAGTCCTTGGAAGACACGAAGGTTTTCTGAAAAGATTTAGATTTGTTTTGCCAAGACCCAACTTCTGCCTTAAGTGATTGGGAAAGCAATATGGAGAACAAAATGTCTTTTGAGTTGTTTTTGAACTGAGTCCTTCTTTTGTGGAACCCAGTAAAGAAGTTTCATAGAGGAAGCAGCAAGGATTGAGGAAAAACTAATGTGTTAATTTTAAATTTCAGCATTATTTTGATGGTGGATACAATCTTGGTTTTGTTATTTGATCTTTAATATTTAATGGCATATGGGAGGTCAGTAATTTGCATGGACTTGTGGATATTATATTGATGAAAGCCAAAGTTGCTTATTTTCCTATGAGTTTTTGTAGTTTACTGATTTAAGATCTAACAGACTGTTCTTAGCACACATCTAAATGTTATTAAATATATATAATTGAAAAAAATAGATACATGCTAAGTCCTTGAGTAAAATGAAGCTTTAGAAGAGTAATAGTAGATCAAATACAGAATTTATTACACTACATTAGATTATTCTTCTGTCTATTAGAGAGTATGCCTTATGGTTTCTGTTTGTAACTTTGAATATTGTGCCTCTGTGGAAGGTACAATTCTGAGATGAGCAGTGTCTGTAGAATCCATTCTGCAGAAAAACTAAAGTAATTCTTAATCATTCTCGGGCCTTATCTAAGAAGTATTGATTCACGGGAGTCTTCCCACAGCAAGATCTGCATCAGATCCTAAACTCTTTAATTATAAATAAGCTGCATGTATGGAATTAAAACATTCAAGGTGATGCTTCTAATAACATATTTGAGTGCCATTCATGCACCAAAAGCTTGTGGAAAGAAAACAAAGCAAGAAAATTACAATGAGAACTGGCTTTCATATACTGGATTGTTTGGTGTCAAGCATTGCACTGCCACTCTGACTTGGAGGGTGGTGGTTTTTTCCTTCTGATTTTTAGCCTCCTATTTCAATTTTCTTATTGTTCTCTTAATTAGGCCCTCTTTGGCTTGATTTAAGTCAGTACACCCTTAATTAGTTTGTTCTGCAGCCACAATTGGTATTACTGGTACCTGGAATGGTAGGTATGGGATTGGTGATACTGATGCAAAGAGGAGGTAATTGATTAAACTCTTGGTTTTATTAATTTCAATTAGCTCTCACATGACTTTGTAGCTTCAGCAATTTACTTAAGAGCAAGTTAGCTGATGATCATTTGTTTCAGAAAATCCTGAATCATCTGATATGGAATCAAAACAGGAATTTACCATGGAAAGTAGCATGGTCCTTTAATGATGTACCTACAGTGCAGAAACACAATCCTAAGAGAGCAGAATTGGTACCTTATGGAAGCTATTTCATGATTTATGAATGCAGATGTAAACTAATTTGAATCTACTTTCTGACACAGTTCTTCAGCTTGACAATTCCTTTGTGTACTGGTGCATTTAACAAAACCAATTATCTTTTGATTACAAATAGCTATGTTAGTAGTAACCCTGTAAATATATGTCTAGTGCTAAAAGACTACTGAAATGTGGTATTTTAACTCTAAATCTTTAGGGAGGAAAAGTGTTTATTGATGGATTGTGATATTTATTGGGTCATAATGTATTTAAATTTTCTTTAATGCATATGTTAGTGATTGTTTACCGTGATAAAGTGCATAGAGGTCTCTGCAAGGAGTTCTGCATGGAAAGAATTACCTCATGTCAGTGGTCACTCCTCAATTAAAAGTTCCATTAGCAGATGATTCCTGCTTCTGGTTTGTGTACTGATTGCATTTTATTGCCTCTAAATCAGGTTCCTGGACAGGGAATAAATAAACAGTTAAGAGTGTGTGGTAATGGTATCCTGATCTTTTTTCACAGTTGGGAACACCTACATCCATTTCAATCAATTAGGTTTGGAATATTTACTGAAATTCTTAAATTGGTTTGAACTTTAGAAATTACTTGTTTCACTGCTTTTAAAATACAGATTTATCTTAGAAGCATATCCAGAGGTTAGTTAGATAGTATTAAGTGTTTCAGTATGTCAGAAGATTAAGTTTAAATAAGAAGTTTTCCTTTTATCTTCAAGTTCTTCCTAAATTATGTTTAAATTTGAGACAAGAAAAAATCTATTAAGCTTTTACTGAACTTCAGTAATGAATGATAACTATCACTTATCCAGTGCATCTACAGGTATCCACAGTGCTTTTCTCTCTCATCATTCAAAACCCCCAAATGACATTGATAGCAATTTATATCATATTTATGGCATAAGTTACAGAGATAACTGTTCCTATTAAATGAGAAAGAAAGTATCAAGCTGATGAAATTGTAATTTTCTGCACGTGCTGGCATTTCTGAAGCACTCTGTTTTAATAACAAACATTAATGTTATTAAGGGCATCCTAAATTCCTAGAATAAAAACACTAGCATGACTTTCTATTTTTAAATTAAAAATTAACTCAAGGTCATTATAGTTGATATGATCCAGTGACGTCTTTGGGAGTGGATCCTTACATTTGCCAGGTTCCTGTGTTCAGCAGTTTGGTCTGTGCTGCCACACCCCTGCCATCCATTTCAGGGATTTGTACCATCCTTTATCCCTGAGTCTTGCCACCTCAAATCTCTGAGACTTCTATAAACTTGTCCTTACTGACCTTCAAATTCACAATGAGTGGGAAATCTGAAGTAAAACCAATTTTTAAAAGGCTTTTTCTAAAAAAAAAACCAACAAAAAACCAAAAATTTTAAAATGTAATGATATTCACACTGCTGCAAGGGCTGTTAAAGCTTGCTGAAGCCTCATTACAGGCATCAAGCTGTGGAATTTTGGACTCCTGTTCTTTTAAAAGACAGAACAAAGGCAAGCAATGAATTTTCACAGTAATACAGGGAAGATAATGCACCAGATTTTCCATTACTATGGTGATACAAACGCATCTAAACATCTGCTACTGCTCAGAGGCTTGGAAACAGTGGCTTAGAGCTCCAGGGTAACAGGACACATTGCATTGGGACACACCTGGGAGGAATAATTTTATTTTACTGTATTGGCATTAGAAAGAATATATTTTGGGGTTTCCTCAATTTTAAACACATTGTTAAGCACATCTTTAAGAATTTATTTTATCTAGAGATTACTAAATGTTAGCTCTAAAAATGCTTCAAAATATGAGTACATGTTGATTTTAATTTAACATAAATTTTTAATCTTTTTTATTAGGGTTGAAAAGTCTCTGCTGCCCCCAATAGCTTTGTGAGTGTGATGAAATATTTCTAGGGTATAAATAATAAGGTAGAAGGAAGTTCTAATGGTTTTGCTATTTTTCGATCATTTTTATTAATGGTTCTGTACAGCTTTGAAGATCTATTGCACTCTGTAAGTGCTAAGTATTATTTAATAGTAACTGTTTAAAATTACTGAAATAGAAAGGGTTATGGTCTTGGAGACTGATTATGGAAATAACTGAATTTAAGTCCAGTCATTTACTGCTTTATCCCATCTTTCTATGGATATGACTTTAGCATTGTTTATGCTTTAAAATACAGTTCTAAGTTGTGAGGGATTAATGGAAAGTAGCAGCAGTGACTGATTATTTTTCTTAAGAAAGATTTTACTTGAAATAATAAATGAGAATTAGTTGTAGATCTGAAAGTGTAAGTGAAGGCACTAAAACTGCCTTATAGGGAGGGAGGTTTAATTAATTCATCTGTAAATTTGTTTATGCAATTTGTTGAACCTTATTCAGCATGTTGTAGTGCTTGTGTAACTTCTGCTGTGTATGGCTAATCTGGCTGAAATTACTCCAATAGCTTACATTTTGTCCAAATTTAAAACATGGTATGGAATCTTCTCTTTCTGAAGAGCAATTCCCCAATCTTGGGGTCATACTTGAACAATACCTTGTATTGGAGTACAATACCCTATGGAGTACTTAAATGGTGTTGTGATAGTTACATCTGTAGTCTCTATCAGGCACAATTGTTATTTTGTTGGAATAACAGAAGTCCTCCTTGTCCAGAGAGCTGTCATCCTTCTCTTTTTGTCACTATGTGCAGCTGTCCTTCAGCCCAGATCCTTCTTCCATAATGTATTACAGATATTAATTGCATGCCTCTGCTCTGAAAGGTGCTTGCTTGACGAATTGATTCTTGTTCCTCCACATCACAGATGTGTAGTGAGTGTATATTCAGTATATTTGTGTCTGAAGATCATATTTTTCATCACTTCAAATGCCCACATTGTGATCTGTGTCACCAAACTGAGTAAAGGCCAGTCCCTGTAGCAATCAGTTACTGTGGAACTGCACTGTAATCACAGGTGGCTGAGGTTATTTAAAAGAGGAACAACTTCAGACTGCATGTGAAGTGAAAACTTCCTAACCACAGGAGGCTTTCTCTTACTTTAGTTGTTTTTAATATTCTGGTGTGTTCTGCAGTCATTCTCACAATGGGGGAGATAGGTAGGTGAAGTTCCTTTCACTGAATACTACCTTTTCCACAGTGAAATAATTGCTCTTGACCTTTTAACAAGATGGTTATTTTAACCATCTCTTCAGAAAATAGAAAAGACTTGACATAATTAGAACACTGGGTTGGAGAGTACTGAAAATTATTTGTTACCGAAATAGAAATTTTTTTTTGTTTTAGTCATTTCAGAAGCTTTTAAATTACTTTTTTTTTTGATCTCTAGAGATGTCAACTTTTAACTAAGGACCTAAATTCCTAATCTACATGAGTTTGAAAGAGTGCTGGGAAATACAAGTTGGCCTTTTCACAGACATTACCTTTTGGCTACTTGGGAATGTGTCACCCTGTGAGCATCACTGTGCTTTTGGGGTTGCCCTTGATGTGAACATCGCTGCCTCTGCTTCAGACCAGCCTCTTACCCCAAGTTTGTACCTCAAATTGCCCTTCTGTCCAGCTGGAGTGTTAATATCCCAGCCTTGCAGGGAGACAGAGCTCTGCAGGATGGGTTGAGGTTGTTGGTGTTGACCCCCATGTGTGAACATTACAAGGTGGAAATCTGATGCCATCCATGGGCACCACTTGCTCCTTTCATGACTTCCCACCTGCACTCTCTGCCTTCCATGGGCCTGTGCAGTTCATGGGCTGCAGGGCAGAGCCAGTGGGGTCAGGGGCTCAGGTGGGAAAGCTGGGGATGGGAACTGTCAGAGCTCAGCATAGAAAGGCATCAGTCCCATTGGTGATTGCTGCATAATGAAAGGAAACTCCTGAAAGGGTGAGAGTATTCGAAGTTTTAAACATTCGTTTTAAAATAGACATTGGTTAAACTGGGTGAACTCGCTGGCTTTGAGCTCCTGAAGCAGTGTATGAACAGGAAGCTCTGATTTAGCCAAACAGAAGAAGACACCTCTGTCCAAGAGCAAGCCAGTTTCTGCCATCAGTGTTGTTGCTCATTGGCTGTGAGAGGAAGAAAGAGAACAAGATCTGTGTGGACAGCATGGCCATATATTGTATGAAAGGACTGTTTTAGTACACTAATGATGCAGCTTCACACTGCTGATTAATCTGGCAGAGCTGCTTTCCTCTGAGAGAGGTGGTCACCATTCCCTTGCCTGTTGCTGATCTGGGCTCCTGCCTCCTTGATGTTGATGTTGTAGAAAGCCAGTTCAGAGAGTTCAGACAGGCAAAAAACTAAGCTTAAAACAGGGTAACTTACAGCTTCCCAAGGGAGTCCAGTATGGAAAAACAAGGAAGGAGGGGAGTCTCCCTCTTGGCCTTTAGATTTAGCTTTAGAAAAATCCCCATCAGGGTGGGCTTCCATGGGCAGCTGGCAGGTTTTGCTCCTGGTGGAAACAAATTGTTCTGCAGTTCCCACCCTGTTTCAGCCATAGCTGTGAGCTGGATATTACTCTGATTTAGAAGAAACTTCAGTGTCCCTGCTGTGACCACCAGCACACACCCACCCTGCAAACCCCAAATCCAACAGCCCAAACAAAGCGCAGCACAAATAATCTGCAAGTTGTGAACCTTATTCTGGTTGTAGTGACCCTGTAGCCTCCACTGTACAACTGCTCTGCTTGCAAACAAACCCAGGGGAATCAGCAGCTGAGGGTTTTGTTGCCCTGGCAGGAATGTGTGGAATCACATTTTTAGCAAGAATAGGGAGTCTGATCAGTTGTGCTGACTGAGAAACAATTAGATGGAATCCAGAAAATAAAGTTTCAGTTATTTACTCACGTTGTTCACAGTACTTCTCAGCATCTCTGCAGTGCTGGGGCTGTAATGGTGGCCTTCACCTCTTTGAAACAAAACCAAAGTTCATCGTGACTTTATTCACCAGAGTTTTAGTGCATTTTTTATTAAACTTTATTAGGATAGCTTGACTTTCAAACTAATTAAAACACTACTGTTTGTCTTCTTTCCAAAAATACTTTATTTTGAATATTGCAATCACTTAGCTAAGAGAGGGAGTAATTAAAGATATTCTCAAGTTGCACAATTTAGTTTATTTAAAAATGCTTTATATAGTTTTTAGATGAAGTTATAAATGTTCACTTTGGAACTACCTGAAGATTAATAGTGATGCATTTGAAATGCATTATTTTTTTATTGATTCTTAATGTAGTAAATTACTGAAGTTATTTGGCAGCAAACAGAAATAGCCAGTGATGTTGTTCACATTTATTTTCCTGATAGCATCACAATTTGCATTAATTGCATTGCAGCTGCACTCACTTATATTAAAAAGCTTCTACCATAATTAATCCTTTTTATTTCAAATCATTTTGGCACAATTTCTTGCAATAAACACTCATAAAAGACAGACGCTTGAAAAATAACGTACAAGTTTCTTCAATATACCTATTGCTGTTTTCTTCCTGACAAGGAATTATTGATAGGCTTCTAGGATCAAGTGTTGCAAGTGGTGAAGACTTAAGACCAGTTTGAAAAATGCTAAGTGGATTATTTTGCATAAAAAATAGACAGGTTTTGAATTTGTGTAATTAACCTGTGTTTAGAAAATACCTTGATTTATGTCTACATTTGTATTTCAGTTGCATACATTATGGAAATTTAATTTATAATCCATTTAGCTGATGTGATCATAGTTTTTAGTGCTATCATTTATTAGTCCTTGTATATTGAATGCTCTAAAGGCTTAAACCTGCCTTGTGTAAAAAATTACACCTCTGCATTTACATTTTATGAGTCACAGATGGAATTCCATTTTAAATTCGGGTAGCTTTGATATATTTAAGGAATTACAATAGCTTTATTGTTACTAATGCAGGAACAGCAAACACTGACCTTACACATTGCAAATTAATGATTTATCCCTCTAGTTTGCTTTTAAAGTCAGCTATACAAATGAGGATTTTGACTTCTACACCTTGAATAAATCATATGGCTCTAAATATAATGCACCCTTTGGCTTTGAACTCGTTATTCTCAGGTTTTTTTTGCAAGGTCTAACTCACCTCATAGAAAAATGTTCTTTCAGAAGTTTAAGGAATTGTGCATATTATTCCTGAAGTCTTTGTTGCAATATCATTGAGTGATTAGAGCTACATCTATTAATCTTTTTTTAGTTTTGTTTTTTTTTTTTCCCTTAGTGGGATTCCTTTTCTAAGTTTGCAGCAGATTATGGAGGAATTCAGTAACACCAAAACTCTGCTCTTGGAGACTTAAAAGGGAGCAAACAATGATTTTACAGTGATGTTATGTTGGTGATGCCTTGTCTGATCAGCCTGGCATTGCTATTAAATTTCTTTAAAGATTTGGTTGTCACTGGTAGAGATGCTGATGTGGCAAACAGAGTGGACAGTGAGAAGGGCAGCATGTACCAGGAATGGGCTTTTTAAAGCAGTGGTTCTTTATTCAGAATAGCCCTGAAGGGTGCACCTCTCCTTCTTCTGAGAGCTACCATAAGTAAATTTTTCTTCCAAGCAAGCAGTTGTTACTGACTTATAAAAAACAATGCAAAGATACTTTGCATTGCATGGAAATGTGCTCATACAGTGGATGAACCTAGAATGGTATGTGAAAATTCTTGGGGATAATTTGAGGTTGCAGTCAAAAGATTTGGGTCAGGTTTGGATCATGAATTTTTTGACATCTGTAGCAGAGTCAGGCACAGACAGGATTGGACCTGTGACACAGAACTGGTCAGCTCTTGGCTTGGAAAGAAGGATATTTTGACTGTGTCATTAGAGCAGTGAGATTCACCAAAGGTGAATCTGTGTAACATGCACCAGATAGTTTTTATTAATTTAAAATGTGCTGGGTTTGCAGAGTTCCTCTAAGGGGGTGAGGGGGATGACAGTTCTACATGCAGTGATTGATATGAATGGAATAATGCTGCTTGTGATGGTGCTAATGGAAGTAGAGGTGTAAACTTCTTTTCTAAGACATTCTTGTGCAGTTGCATTGTCCTTTAGCAAACCTTGCTTTTCCTGAAAATAAATGCAGTTTGGATAAAGAGTGATGGCAGATAAGCAATGACCTTGCATTTTAAATCGCAACATAATTAATTTGTGAGATTTGGGACCTTGATATTTCACAAGAATGTTCACATTTCAAATTTTGGATGAATATTCTTAAATTTATGCAATATTTGAGCTATTTCCATGCTAGAAGAACATTCTCAGGCACCAAATTAAGACAGAATTACTCAAAAATTGAGAAACCTTCTGAATTCTTGCATGTACAAACAGTTATATCTAATGTGCTTTTAATTGCTTTATTTTTCAGGCTCTTTATGAAAATATGCTGGTGGAGCTGCCATTTGCTAGTTTTTTCCTCTCAAAATTATTAGGGACAAGTGCTGATGTTGACATCCATCATTTAGCTTCACTAGACCCAGAGATGTACAAAAATTTGCTTTTTCTAAAGAGCTATGAAGGGGATGTGGAAGAACTTGGACTCAACTTCACCGTGGTAAATAATGACCTTGGGGAAGCACAGGTAAGAATGCTTTGAATTTTTATTTTCTTTATTTTCTTTAGTTTCTTTTTTATTGTATTTTCTTTTCATCTATGACTGATGAATCTTTACTATCCCTGCTAATTAATTTTTTAATTTAAATATGATGGGAAACAACTGTTAAAGGTGCTGTAAGTCATCAGTTGGAATTGTGGTTCAATATTTGGAGTAGAGAGTAACTAACTGTGTACTTAAATAACTTTTGATTACTTAAAGGTCTGGTCTTTTAAGGAGTGAACTGCAGTGATTTTCTAACAGTCATACATATAAAGTTCTATTGCTTGAGAATGTTTCCTGAAAAAATCTGTTGTTTCTTCAATTGCACTTGTAATAGTAGCAAAATTTAGATTATGTGTAAACTACAGAAGTACTGCCTAGTTTTAGAGTTGCAGTCAGCAATAGTTAGAGAGGTTTTAAATGATACTGATAGTAAAGACCCATTATTGTGAGATAAGCCTTGCCTCATTTATCTGTAACTTACAAAGTAAGAGACCCTGAAGTTTGATCAACCTCAATTTTTTTATTAGCCCCCACCCTTTTTTTTAAGGCTTGAGATACCAGATTAGTCAGAGGGGATGAATGGTGTTCAGTGCTTCTGAAAAGCAGTTATTTAGGTCCTTAAGTCTGAATTTTTAAGCAGTTGCACCATATAATTTGATTACAGCTTATATTTGCTCTGTTGTGTCTACTGAAGATCACTCATAGTAGAAAATAAATATCACTAGAGCTCTAAAAGCCTGCCTTAGTGTGCTAATGCAGGTAACCTCCTAGGTAAAGTCTTCTGTCATGCTTCCTCTTTCAATTCAGAGGATTTAAAATTGAGGATTCCAAACTTACACTCGATTATGGCAAATAATTGGATGAAAAAAGTAGACTTGACCACACTGTGATGAGCAGCAGCATCTGAATTCAGCTCCTGTTGTGAGGCAGGAGCAGACTCCAGGAGGGGATGAGCAGTGCTCTGGCTTTGCTGCTCAGGGGGCCAGGAGTGAGCACATCTCCAGGGCAGCAGCACCAGTGAGGTGCACTGACCTGTCCTGGAAACTGGGAGTGGAATTCTCTGAGGTTCCTTTAGTTAGGGCAGGTTTGCTGGCCAAGACTTCTGCTTGAACAGTGTCAGGCTTGGATTTTATCTTACTCTACTGTCATCCATTTCCTGTCATTGTAGAAGATCCTAAAATCTGGATTGGATTAAATTTTAAAATAGTACCCTCAGATTTGGGATTCCTAAAGCACACTAAAGGGGAGAGGCAACTGTTGACTGATGTAAATAACATTTAATATTAAACAAGTATCATGTGTCATTTTCCTTCCTGGATTACACTCCCTATAGGAAAACATCTGACCTGCACTGTCTTTAGAAAAAACTTAAAAACTTGAGATAAAGATGTGATACAGATGTACCCAAAAGCACATTCTGAGTGCTCTGTGTGGCTGGTACTGAAGTGAGCACCCAGAGGTTGGGTTCTAGGGAGCAAAGCACACCAAATGGCTGTTTCCAGTATTATCTGAGATTTTTAATACTGGGGGGAAAGTCTGAGTTCTAAAACTATTTATTTAATTCTGCTTAAAGTAATAGCTTTGTTGGTCACAGCTAACACAAATCCAGTTTAGTATCTAACTAAAATGAGGGCTGTGGCTGCTATTTTCAAGACTTATGATTTGTAGTTGTTTGGCCTAACTTTAAAAGGAAGATTTAATGAATTTGTGAGTTACTGAATAACAAGATGAAATGTCAGTTAAAATAAATATTTTGATGATGGTTTGCTGGTTTTATACTTGAACATTTTACCCACAAAGTATCAGCCATCTTTTTATGAAGCTCACTGCCTGTTAGTGTAGTTCAACAGAACCCATTGATTCTTGTCACTGTCTTCTGCCTTTCAATGCAACAAGTCTCTTTTTATACTTCATTTCATTACCTTAATAAACCTCATATGGATAAATACATTTTATCTGCTGTTTGACTTGTAACCATTGCATACTAATTGCTTGTGCCAAGGTAAGGCTAATTCACTTTGGGAAAAGAGCTTAATTTGCACTCCTTAGGTTGAATGTACATTATATGTAGTTTTCAGCTAAACAACCACTTTAGTGTTTAATAAATTAGTGCCCAATAAATGCATCATAAATCTATCATTGTAAATAGCTCTGCTCATGGCAGTGTCCATCCACCAATTGTGACACAAAAGCATTATCTGCAATGAAAGACACATTCAAAAGGGGCTCTATTGCCTCTGTCACCAGTAGAAGGTACAGATTCTATTATCAGTGTATTGATTCCAATCCTGTAATGTGCTTTTAGACCCCATTAAACTATTGTCAAAGTGCATTCACCAGAAGTTGAAAAAGGTACTTAATAATTTGCACATTAGACCTGCTAATTAGGGGAGCTATGCCATCAACCTTATCTTCCAAGCCCAAATAGCTTTTGATAAAGATCTATCTAATGCAGTGATACCAGCCCACATTTCAGCTGTTGGGTCTCCTGCAGAAAATGGTGGCCAGTAGCAAAGTCTCAGAGGAGGTCAGCCTGTGGTTACAGGTCTGTATATTGATCTTGTTTTTCCTTTTATCTTGTAGATGAGATGGTTATGAAAGGTCTGTAAGAATAAGGTTAGCAAATTCAAGAAAATACCTTCTCTTTTTAGACCTTTCTCCCTCCCCTTCTTTCAGTGAGGAAAGCAAGTTTTGTGGCTGCCCAGGGCAAGAGGGAGATGCAAGCACTCATTCCTCTTCCTTCAGAAATGTTGGATGCTGTACTTAAAAAATCTGCTTGAGAATATCAGTCTCACACTGGTACTTGAGAGTACGTGGATCACAAGCTGAGTGTGATCAGAAGATTCCATAAATAAAGTGTAAAGGCACAAATCCACAGAGAAGCACTATAATAAATATTCAGTTTCTGTGAAATCCATATCATACAGAACTTGGTTTTAGGACACCTTGGGCTTTTTAAGCAGGTGTGAATGCCCTTGTTGTCACTGAAAATATGCTGACTCACCGAAGGGGAGTTCTTTGCTTTTAAATTTCTTTGGGGAAAAATTTTGAAGCCCTAAAAAGAGTTTTGAAAGTTTGCCTTGACAACCTCTTTACTAGGATGTGGTGGCTTAGAAGGATGATTTTAGAGGTTTTTCAGCAGCAAAGTAATTAAGCTGAGGCTGAGCCTTCTCAGGCAGACTCATAACACTTACAGAAAATACATTCTTAGGCATTCATATGCAATCTCCTACCTGGAACTCCTGCATGAACATCTGGTAGGCAGATGACAGGGAAAGGGAAAAGAAACTTCATCGTCTTCTTTTCAAAAGGGGGAAGAACTGTAGGGGTGATGTAAACAAAAGTGATGAGAGCCCAAGATAAAAGATTCTCATCTTGTAGGAATTCTTGATTATCTCTAAGAGCTGTATGAAATTGCACTGGAGGTTCTGTGATTCTGTGAAGAGATAAAGTGTCTTATGTCTTCATCATATGGGACTTTTCTGTCCCCTTTTGGTATTTCCCCTTCATTTTGAAGATGCACTTTGTGAGTTGGGAATCAAATTTGTCTGAACAATCTGAATACTCACCTAAAGGATATTTATGGTTTGATTGCCTTTAGTACATGCGATTTTGATTACAAACCAAGGTAAAAGGCTTTTTGTTTGTTTGTTTAAACTTAGATCTGCAGAATAGAAACAGGACACAGGGCTGTGGTTTCCTCGCGTGGCCGTCCCGGGTAACCTGGGTTATTGGCTTGCCCCATCTAGTGGCCAAGACTGGATGGATAAAATAAAAATGAAGCTGATAAAGTGTTTTTGACCTGTTGTGCTATGGCCTTTTTGAAAAGGAACTCTTCAACAATCATTCCTGACTTTAGAATTAAGTGAGAATTCTACAATAGTTCCTTTAATGCCATTAACACACTGAGTGCATCTACCTTTACTTCAGTTTTATGCTTACCAGGTGTTACTGTTTTCTGGTTTACATCCTTCTTGGCCTTTTTGGCATAATATATTTATTATTTGTGGTCTGTTATCCCTTTTGCTTTGGTCTTGGATGATACTTTGACACAACAGTGGTAAAATTAACCTCACACTGACAGACTCTGAAAATGGATAGTTGGGTCTCTGGAAAACCCCAGGAAATGCCCTTAACTGAGTGCTGTGCCTGTTCTTGTGGCAGTGCAGGGCTCTGGGGAGGAAGGGCAGCTACAGAAATGTTGCTGGATCAGAAAGTAAGATTTGCTACTTTAAAATATAAAAATGAAAGGAATAATAGGATTTAAAAAACAAAACAAAACAACTTTGTCCTGTTTTCTAAAAATAGTGGTCAGAAAGAGTTCACCTTTTTTTTTTTCTCTGCTTTGAAGGAAGAACTTTATAGGAACAGAACAGCTTTTTATTACAGAATGAATGCAGCTTTCCTGACATGCCTAGAGCACTGTGGAGCCAGTGCTCTTACAATGCAAATGTAAATTAATCTGTGTCCTGATTTCTGTTTGCTGGCCTGCAGGGAAGGTCAGACATTTTACTTCACCTAGTGCTGGGATGAACTTAAAATACAGAAGTTTTCTAGAACACCCTGCCAGTAGTTCCCTTGGGCTATTTTAGGAAGGAGGTCAGTTCAAGCATTTTTAGTGTAAATACTGAGCTCACAGAAATTGTTGTATGCACATGGAGTGATATCTATTAGTTTATTGTTGGTGTGCATATTCTTAAGAGATGCTTGATGAGTTAGAGGATACAAATATGCTTTAATGCATTTTAATATGGTATTAATTGGTGTCAGAAACCCAAGGGATTCTGCAGTTCTGCAAAACAAGTAGAGAAGGTTTGTAAGTGGGCAGATAGTGAAGTGTTAGTAATACTGAGGTCACAACACTGATCTGTTCATGTGGAACATCTCTGGTTGCTCTGATCTTGTAAAGCTAAAGAGGATGAGAATTTAAGAAGTAAGAGAAAACTTTCTGGTCTTGTTAGGCTTTGTAAAAGGTATTTTATAAGAGGAAATTAAAAGAACTGTCTTTAGTTCCATGTAAAAGTCTCTGGGAAGATGAATGAAGTTACTACCCCTTAGTAATACATCATGGATATATTTGAGGAGGAAGAAAAGAGTTGATTAAGCTCTTCAACACTGAAATAAGGGCAGTAGGTATGAACAAACTTTACCCATTGGATTTGAAGTGAAAATTAGAATGCTTCTTGTCAATAATTGGATTAATCTGATGATTAACTGTTCAGCAACAGTAGTAAAATTAGTACAGTGGATGAAACACAGAGCTCAGCAGTGCAGGAGCCCCTTCCCATCAGCTGTTTCCATTGTGGTATGGAGCATGTCCCACACTTCTATTCACACTCCATGTGGACTTTACCAGTAAAAATACCCTCAGGCCAGCCAGTGGTCCCAGGCACTGGCCTGTACCCTCTGAAAATGATCCCTGACTGTATCCCAGGCCTGGTGCTGTGATGGGTGGATCCCAGAGAGAGCCCTCCTGGCTCTTGTGGAAGGAACAAAGTAATCTGTATAGGATGTGAAATGGTGCCACCTACACTGACACCTTAATTTTACTTAATTCTTGCAGGAGTAGGGTTTAAGTACCTGCACACAGACATGGTGGAGTAGTGATGAGTTTTTTTACTGTAGGAACTAACAAAAGCCAGAAGCTTGCAGCTGAAGGATTAAAGTGGGGAAGTAAGACATATTTTTAACACCTGTTGTAATTCAGGTTATGGTAGCTTATCAAAGAAAGTGTTAGATGCAGAATCACAGGATTGCACGTCTTGAAAAATGTGCTCTAACTCATCTGTGGATTTATGGAGTTGAATACAGGAATCTCTAGACAGAATCCTCTGGCCTGTGTCATCTGGGAGGTCAGAATTCACAGATCTTAATGGTTTCTTTTGTCTTAAAGAGCTATGAATCAAGAAAAAGTCTGAATGCTCAAAAGTACTGTGAATTTTTAATCATACCATTTTGCACATTTTACTTAGTACATGAGCAGCTGCATTACTAGGTAACATGTTAGAAAAGAAGCTATTCATGTGTTTAATTCTCTGTGCTCTAAAAATGCCATTATTACCACATACTGAAGTGCACTGTTGGTTTAAATGAAGAAATTGCTGACTCCAGAGTGTTGGAAAAACCCAACATTTTTGGAAGAGTTCAGAAGGTGATGGTATTACGGTGTTTTTAGGGTTTTTTTTAATTCTTCTCTTAAGTACTCTAATAATACCTTCCAATTGGGCTGCTGCTTGACTGAATTAACCCCATGTAGTAAAGAGTAGGATATGTGAAGGCCTATAGTGTTCTAATTACAGCTATCTTTGAACCTGGTTTATATCTTAATGCAAGTACAGCATCTTTAGTTTTGGGATTTTTCTTTAAAAATTCTCCCATACTGAGGTACCTTGGTGTACTTGAAGGACAAAAGTTGAGCTTCCCAGTAAGACTTGATTTGTTTGGTTGTGTTTTTTACTTTGATTGAATATACTGAGTGTGTACAACAGAGCATTTTCCACAGGATGAATTGTGAATGCTGAGCTTGCAATTTTGACTCAGCAGTAACGCAGCCTCCGGCCGGGTTTCAGGGTGTCCCCAGCGGGCTGCAGTGGATCCGGATAGCTCAGCCCTGCTCAGGCTGCCCACCTGTCCCAGTTCCCAAGCAGTTCTTAGCCTCAGGCAACCTTAGCAAGCTTAAGTGGTGTCAGCTCTTTTAGAGATTATCAGCACATTGTGATTTCAGCTCTTTGCTTGCTAGGTGCCAGTAGGCAGATGCAGGGAGAGAGAGAAGGCTGTGTGAGGTTCCACAGCGATGTCTTTATTGAATCTTCTGTGAAGGTTCTCAGTGACAGCTCTTCTCCTGAGCTGGGCAGAAGTAGAGGTTTTTATAGGATACAGGGGTTTTAGAAATTGTCCAGTAGTAAGGGTCAAAGGAAAGTGGCCTATAGTCTTACAGAGAGATAAGCAAGGCTCCAAAGGGGGAAGAGAGGGGCTTCTAAGGTCCAGTCATCATGACTAGGCATTTCCTATCTTAGGCTGCTGAATGCTAGGGAGCCCTTGCAGGCTCTGGGGCCGCCCAGTGGCCATTGCTTTACCATAATGTGACCCTGCAGAATTCACCAGCAGCAGCTAGGGAAGAGCCCAGCCAGTCAAGCACAGCTTGCCTAATCCAGCTTTCTGATGATAAACCATAGGGCTGTGTGATGAGCTGTATTGGCAGTGGAGGTCTGAGTGCACAGAATGTGCTCTTACACATAACCAGAGAAAACACCTTTGTAGCTCCTCCTAATCTTCTGTCTTCTTTGAGGTGAATATTCCTGAATGTGTCATCATAGCCATCTTCAAACAGATACATCACTGACTGGAATGTTTTAACTTCCAAGGGATACATCACTGACTGGAATGTTTTAACTTCCAAGGGATACATCACTGACTAGAATGTTTTAACTTCCAAGGGATACATCACTGACTAGAATGTTTTAACTTCCAAGGGATTGAATATGAGCCAGCAGTGTGCCCAGGTAGCCAAGAGGGCCAATGCCATCCTGGCCAGTATCAGAAATGGAGTGGCCAGCAGGAGCAGAGAGGTCATTCTTCCCCTGTACTCGGCACTGGTGAGGCCTCACCTGGAGTATTGTATCCAGTTCTGGGCCCCTCTCTTTAGGAGGGACATCGAGTTACTTGAGCGTGTCCAGAGGAGGGCAACGAGACTAGTAAGGGGCTTGGAGCACAAGCCATACGAAGAGCGACTGAGGGAGCTGGGGTTGTTTAGCCTGGAGAAAAGGAGACTCAAGGGCGACCTCATTGCTCTCTACAACTTCCTGAAGGGTGGCTGTAGTGAGCTGGGGGTCGGCCTCTTTCTCCGGGCGACAGCGGATAGAACAAGAGGACACAGTCTCAAGTTGCGTCAAGCCAGATGTAAGTTAGAAGTAAGAAGGAAATACTTCACAGAAAGAGTGGTCAGATACTGGAAACATTTACCCAGTGAGGTGGTAGAGGCATCATCCCTTGAAGAATTCAAAAAAAGACTGGATGTGGCACTTGCTGCCATGATCTAGTTGAACAGTTAGAACATCGGCTGGACTAGATGATCTTATAGGTCCCTTCCAGTCTTGAAATTCTGTGATTCTGTGATACATCACTGACTAGAACGTTTTAACTTCCAAGGGATACATCACTGACTAGAATGTTTTAACTTCCAAGGGATACATCACTGACTAGAATGTTTTGCAGCCCCATTTCCCAGCTAGGGCACAGAAGTGCAGTTTGCCAGGTGATGAGAATGGCTGTGTTTTAGGTGGTTGAGCTGAAGCCAGGTGGGAAGGACATCCCCGTCACCAGCGCCAACCGGATCGCGTACATCCACCTGGTGGCCGACTACCGGCTGAACAAGCAGATCCGGCAGCACTGCCTGGCCTTCCGCCAGGGGCTGGCCAACGTCGTCAACCTCGAGTGGCTGCGCATGTTTGACCAGCAGGAGATACAGGTACTGTGCTTGAAGCTGCACAGAGCAACTGCCCCTAACAGAAATCATTGCTCACTTCTGCCTCTAATGGAACGCTCTCATTTCCTTTGCCCTCAGGTTCTGACTTCTGGTGCACAAGTTCCGATTAGTTTGGATGACCTTAAGTCTTTCACAAACTATTCAGGTAAGCAAATTTTACTTAAATAAAAAAATCTGTTATGACTGACTTGGGAATAACTGAACTTGCTTTTCATTCTGCCTTTTAAGAAAAAGTTGCAGGGTCATTCTTGTTACCTTTGGCCAAATTCAGAAAACTGGCTAAAATTACAACCCAGTTCTATAAATGGTAGGAAATTGAGAGACACAATTTATTTTTTTCACATGCTTAAATTCAAGTTTATAGCCAGATAATTTGAGGGCATTTATTTTCTAAATTAAAATTAGACTATGTCTGATCAATCTGAAAATAAGTCTGCAAATTACTTTGCGATAGTAGTTTCTACTGCCTCATTTAGATACTTACCATTTCTCAGAGAGTCTGAATAGACATCATATATTTTCCTTGTGAAAAATGCAAGGTATCTTACTTCATTTGTCCCCTGCACTTACCATTAATGTAATCAAAAAGTAGCTACCAAATCATCAGTTCACATCTGGGCTCACCTCAGGGTAAGCAGATTAATCAGTAACATCCTGGGTCTTGCAGATTTTGCACACTCTTGGAGTGAAAGGCAACAATCTGAAGTTACTAGCTAAATACTAAACTAAATAAAACTAAATTAAAATAGGCCTCAGTGAAGAAAACTGCATTTAAGAAGATGAAGGATAAAGTAGCCACAGCTAAGCAATGAAACTGAAATTGCAGTGATGACAGATCTGTAGGTACTGGAAGTTAGCAATAAAAGCCTGCTGGCTATAGTATATTCTCCAAACCTTCAAGATTGATGCTAGGTTTTCTGAAGAATTTATTTCTTACATAAAACTGTTCTAGCTGTAAATCATTTAAATCTCATTGTAGGTGGCTACACAGCAGACCATCCTGTAATTAAAATATTTTGGAGGGTTGTAGAAAGCTTCACTGACGAAGAGAAACGCAAACTACTCAAATTTGTAACGAGCTGTTCTCGACCACCCCTTCTGGGGTTCAAGGTATGTCCTCTGACTTCCTGGCAAGCTTTTAGAAATGCTGCAGATGTTGGTTCCAGTTTTTCTTGTTTAGGAATCTACAATTTGAGAATTCTTATCCATGACTACAGAAACAGCTTCAATGTTTGCATTTGCATGTATAATAAGTACAGTTTTAAAATATGTAATGAAGTATTCTTTTGCTTTCTGTTTTAACTGTGAAATTTGATAAGCCTGCAGTTCACTGATTAGAGCACTTGCTGTGTGTGATGGAAAGTCCTTGCTGCCATTTCATGTTGTGCAGAAGGAGAGTTGCTACCAGTTTCACACAACAGGTTGGGTTAAGCCTAGTGTCTTCTAAGTCAGGCAAAAGAGAAGTTAAAATATGAAAGCAGTTATGAAATTTGATCCTCTTAAATCAACCATTTGAAGCAGGACATGTATTTTCTTGTAATTGCCATTTATCTGCTTATAGCCCACATCTGATTACTCTTAGCAGCAAAATATTCAGCTGCAGTCTCCAGATTTACAGGGAAGCTTGAGTATCAAAATCTGCTGTATTGCTGATAAAACTAAAGAGAGGCCAAGGCAAGGTGAAGACATTTTGAAACTAAATTCTGGGGTCGTTCTACCTATGAATTTCAGTGGACTTCAGAATTTTGGCTAAGAAGCAGCCATCACATAATTTCCTCTAAAATGTGGGAACATTCAGTGCTGTGTGGTGGTGTTACCATGTGGATGGATGGGCAACATCCTCCATCTTCAGTATCTGTAATCTATAGCTCAGCTACACTCCTTTTATAGACATCTAGGATTGGAGCTGGCACTTTCAGTTGGTGATTGGTCTTACTGTTCATGTGTCAGCTTCAGGATGAAGTGAGTCATGTCTCAGACTCCCCAAAACATGCTAACCAGATCCCCTTTAACAGTAAAGAGTGTCCATAGATAGGGATATGGAGACAATGAACATGGCTGTTGAATCACATGAATCCTGTCTCTGGTATTTATCTATTGATTTATGTGATTCCTTACTTAAAAATCTGCAGGCTTTTCTCTTAAACCCCCCAAGTCCATGCAGATATCACTGTGCAGTACTCTAGCAATGAATAGGATTTTACAGGACAGCAGGAAGAGCAATTGGAAAACTTTGGGATGAGACCAGGATAGAACAGTGCACATCAGAAGGGTGAACTGGGAAACAATTGGGGAAACCAAGTAAGCAGAAGTTCCCATTGGTTGTCATCCTCTTTAATTACAAGGGGAGAGGAGGAAATGCAGATGTAGGTACCCAGCTTTGAGGTATCCGGTGTGACATTTGAAGAGATGGAGGAAGTGAATCAAAAGTCTAAAAATATTCAGGCTGACAGTGGCACACTCAAAAGCTAAATGTGGAAAGCTGCAGTGTGCGTGTTCACTTGGGAGATGGGCCCCAAACTGCCTGTAGCAGACATGGCTAGGAAAAAATGAAAATTAGTCACCAGACTTTCAGCATGAAAGCAGTAAGTTAAAAGATGGATTCAGTGCACAAGGGGCTTGCATGCTCAGCCACATGCAGCAGTGTTGGCAGAGGGAAGCAGCTGAAAGGGCATTAGACCTGCTCTGCTGGCTCTGCAGCTGTGGTGGCTGCAGCAGGACCTGGGAGCAAGGATTTGCCTCCAGAGCAGGGGCTTGCCTGGAAAGGCAGTGGGTGACTGTGTTTGTTATCAGCAGAAATGTGTTGCTAGCCCCTGACAGGGCATTGTTTGCAGCTTGGAAGGTGCAGAGTGTGAAGCCACAGGAGTGCTGAGTATTGCCAGCCAAGTAAGCATGAGAACGTGTTTATGTTGATGGGAAACATGAAGACAAACCATCTTCAAAATCTTCAAAGTGTGTGTGCTGTATTTTTCTGAGAGAAACACAATTTCTGGTTTTCACTCTGAAGTTTTCTGTGTATTTCTGGTTCTCACTGTGAAGTTTTCTATGTATGCATTATATTGTGGGACCAGAATGTTTTCTTTAAGTCAGTGCATGTTAATTTAAGATTAGGAAATATCTTGACAGTCATAGCTTATCGATAACATAGTTTAGCTTTGCATCATTTAAAAATGTTTAACTTTCATTGCCAGAGTCGGGTTCAGAATAACATTTACTAAAGCTAATTAAAATTTAATAAGTTTAATAAATGTGATTGTTACAGATTAAAAAAAAAATCATTAAATTGTGGTTGAAAATTGTTAAGTTCCAATCAGGTCACATAATAAATTGATGATACTTTTCCCTTCCAAACTATTGCAGTTTCCCGCTGTACAGTATTTAATTATGCAACAAATGGTGCCCTTGGCATGACATTTCAATTTAGAACTCCATTTTTCCATTTTTAAAGCTAGAATAGGGGAATTCAATTAGCATTTTGAAAGGAACACTAAAAATGCAACATTTTAGCCATGAAATACTTTTAAGGCCTCCATTTGAACAATAATTTAGCTTAGAATCTCATTGACCTTTTGCCTTTGAAGCTGGAATTTTTTTCCAGTTTCTGAAATCAGAACTTTTTTACCTCAGGCAAGCTTTTGATAAAATGAATACTGTGTTGCCAGCAAAAGCGGTGATTTGGAGGTAACAAATAAATATATTTTTCACTATACTACTTTTTGGAAGATGATAAATGGGATATTATTAAACCAATTAAATACTACATACAAAATGTCTTTAAAGCATGTTCTTCAGATCAGTAGTTAATGCATCAAAGAACAATCAGGGTTTGACAAATTTTTATCATTACAGACTCACTATGCACATTGATCTTATGTTTGTGTAGCACTGCAAATTTTTACCATAGACTGTACGAACAACAACAAATCATTGTATTTTCCTTAGAATCACATAAATTGCTCTGTGTGTTCCAAATGAGTGGATCTTGTTGGGACAAGGCAGAGGGAGACACTGCACAATTCAAGAGTGGTTTTGGTGGTATGAGGAGTGAAAGAAATGCCACTTGAGTGTCATTGTGACAGGTTTTCATCCAGTCATTTACTTTGTAGAAATGTGTGCCAGCTGCTACAGTATAGTTGTGGCTTGTATACATTTTTTGATATGTGGTTGTTTTTTGTTTTGGTTGCATCTTCCAGGAGTTATATCCTGCATTTTGCATTCACAATGGAGGATCAGATTTAGACAGGCTGCCTACTGCCAGTACCTGCATGAACTTGCTGAAGCTTCCTGAGTTTTATGATGAGAACCTGATGCGAAGCAAGCTCCTCTATGCCATTGAATGTGCTGCTGGATTTGAACTCAGCTGAGTCCAACCCATGCTTGTGTGGATGACCTGCAGAAGAATGAACCAGTGCCTACTCTATAAGCAGCCCCCATACCCGAGCAGTTTTAAGGGAATTCTGTCTACATTTCTGCAGCTCTTGTGTCTTACCAAATGCCCTCAAATAGGTTTCATTTCTAAACACGATTTCTTAGTTAGCTTCCATTACTGAATATTGCGTTGACACTGCTTTATGACTGAAAACAATGAATGCTGTGTGCAGTGTGGCTGATTTCTGTGTTGGTGTGGAGAAAGAGCACATTTAAAGAACAGTGACATCTCAGTGAAATTAACCAAAGATGAAGCTTTGGCTATGTGCTGTTCAAACATAAATAATTTTGCAAACTGGCAATAAAGTTGTGTACTGTGCGGTGCATTGGGATGAGACAGGGCTAACATCCTGTAATTAATCTTGTAGAAGGAAGGCAAGCAGATGTTTGCAGATATCCCAGAACTGAGAGGATGAAAATGCTCATTTCTGACAACCTGACATTGTAACTTATATTGTAGAGTGGTTTACAAATCATGGAGAGATGGGCAATCAGCAGCCATATGAAATTCAACCAGGACAAGTGCTGGGTTCTGCACCTGGGACAGGGCAGCCCTGGCTGTGTGGACAGGCTGGGCAGTGAGAGGCTGGAGAGCAGCTGTGGAAAGGGACCTTGGGGTCCTGCTTGATGGCAATTTGAACATGAGCCAGCAGTGCCCTGGCAGCCAGGAGGGCCAGCCCTGTCCTGGTGGCATCAGGCACAGCACTGCCAGCTGGGCAGGGGAGGGATTGTCCCCTCTGCTGTGCACTGGGCAGCCTCACCTCGAGTGCTGGGGGCAGGTGTTGGTGCCACAATATAAAGAAGACATTGAGCCATTAGAGAGCATCCAGAGGAGGCCATGAGGGTGGTGAAGGGCCTGGAGGGGAAGCTGTGTGAGGAGTGGCTGAGGGCACTTGGCCTGTTCAGCCTGGAGGAGATTGAGAGGAGACCTCACTGCAGTAACACCACCTTGTGAGGGGAAGAGGAGAGGCAGGCACTGATCTCTGCTCTGTGTGACAGTGATGAGACCTGAGGAAACAGCATGGAGCTGGACTGGGGAAGGTTCAGGTTGGGTGTCATGAAATGGTTTCTCACCCAGAGGGCGGTTGGGCTCTGGAACAGGCTCCCCCAGGACAGTGGTCACAGCCCCAGGTCTGCCAGAGTTCAAGAAGCATTTGAACAATGCTCTCAGACACTTGTGACTCTTGGGGTGTCCTGTGCAGGACCAGGAGTTGGACTGGATGATCCCGATTGACCCCTTCCAACTCAGCATAGTCCATGATGCTCTGACAGTTGTTGCAGAACTGATTTTGTTTCATACCACCTTCCCTCAAGATGGTAGACACTGAGATAAAATGGGTGTAATATTCCAGTTGTGCTTTCTGAAGCACTTTGAAGAAAACAGATTTGCATTATTTTAAGTTCAACCTTTGCTGCATCATTATCACTTGGACACTGTTCTGAATGGATGTGACTTTCCAGGTGTTCTCTGTCCTGTTCTGTCTTTTGTGCCTGTACAGGTTTGTTGATGGTTGGTTGGTTTTAAATGAATCAGTCTCCTATTGCATACAGTACATATAGAAATCACCACTTTGGAAAAATATACATGTAATAATAATTAAAGTTATTTGAACCAAAGTTATCAGGCTTTATCTTTTATATTTGAAGCCTGTGGTGTTCACATTCCTTTTCCCTATCATTTCTTTCCATCTTAAATGCCGTATCTGTGCCGTAGACACTAAACAAATTAACTTTTTTTGTGATTAAACAGCTTTTATATCCATTTCCCTGCAGTATTTCTGCTGAGAAAAGTAAGTGGGAATATGCTGCTTAATGTAATTTGATATCTGGGCAGAAAAATTGCTCTCACATGGAAGGAGCTGATCCTCTAACAGTAGGCACAGTGTAGGGTTTCGTATGCAAACTCCAGGGAGTTTAGAAAAGGAGTCATAGTTCAGACTGTAAGATTCATCAGTCCATCCCTCTGAACTTTACTTTTATATTTTAAATCATCAAAAATTACAATCAAATTTGTATTCATCTCTTATGCAAAAAAAAATATTTTGCTGTTACTGGAAACTCTGCTGGATTTCCAATTTAATAAGCAGTGACCAGCAATATCCTTTTAAATGTGGGGGAACTGAGTGGTTTTAAGATGTTTACTAGTAACCATATAAAAATGTATAATTTCTTAATTTGGGTAATAAATGAAGTGTTAAAATACTATTTGTAGTCTTGATGTACAGAAATAAAATGATTGGTTTTCTTTTTGGTTTTGCTTTAGGCTTTTTATTTATGTTAAATGTTACATGCTCAACTTATTCTTTATCCCAAATTCTTTTCTTGTATATTTTTCTACATAAATTATGAAACTTGTAAAGAAGTTGAAGAGATCAGTAATAGTGAAACTGCCTCCTCCTAATTGCAAAACCTGAACACTTCTTTTAGATAGCATTATTTATTTTAGAACCTAATGCTTTAAATATTTTGAAATTATTTTTCAATTCCATTATTTTGCTACATCGAGTAGTGTTGTATCTGTATTTTGTAAAATTAAATTAAATTTTTCTATTAAATATTTGTATTTTGAAGATTGTGTTGGAGTCATGCCAAGTACTGGTGACTGGTATTGTGCACTTTGTGCTTTTGAAAAGGAGCCAGTGCCCACTATTGCTGTGTGTGGCCAGGAGAGCAGGGGTGCCACAGGGAGGGTAGGCTGGGGGACTGTGACTGCACAGGGCTGTAATGGCAGCAAGCACAGAGCTGCAGAAACCTCCAGGAGAGAACTTGAGTTTGCTGGCACTACTCTGGTGTTTCATTTCTCTGTCCTGCAGCACTCAGTGACGTTTGTGCCCTGTGGATGTGACACTGGCACAGGCAGCCATCAGAGCAGTTTGTGTCACTGTGCCCAGGCACTGTGTCACTGTGTGTCTCTGTGCAGCTTCACCCCTTCAGATCCAGGCTGCACTGAGAGCACAGTGGGGCTTTCCCTGGCAGCCAGTGCTTGCAGCTCTGCCAGCTGCTCTCAGGCAGGCAGGGGGAGGCACAAGTTCTGCTTTTCTATCATCTATTGCTGGATGTTTAAGGAGGTAAAGGTGTGAGAGGGTAACAGACACGTCCTGGGGAGCAGGGGGGTAGAAATGATCTCTTGCAGCAAGAATTGTTTGTATGTGAAACTGAGTTTTCTGGATTTTAAAAAAAAGAGCAAACTGTCCCCCAGTGGTGATGCTCCCAGGGTTGAGGTAGGCAGAGGCAGGAGCACTCTGCATGCAAGCAGCCTGGAATTTTATTGTAGATTTGATCATCAGAATTACAGCATTAATAATTATGAGTTTGGGGTTGGTTTCTGTACAAGACAACCTTCCTTAAAGTAAGTTTCTGTACTAAAGTGTTTCTTCCTCCTAGTTCAGTGCTTGCTTTTGAAAAAGCAAGCACTTTCTGATTGGTTTTTGTTTTCAACTAGGTTTGGGTTTGTAATTTTACAACCTGTTCTACAAACATTTTTGTCAAGGTCTGCATGATAGAAGAGTTCACAAATTTTTCACCTCTACAGATTTCAAAGGTGTTAAAAGTGGAATAAAGAAATAAAATTAACACTTGGTCTCTTTCTTCCAGTGAGAGTTTTTCCAGATGGGGTTTCAGTCCTGTTAGGTGGATTAAAATAAAACAAAGCACAGCAAACCAAACCAGGAGTAATTGGCCTTGTGCTTAATCTCTGTTGTCTTCCTTCATGGTCCTGAAAGCCAGACTTGTATAAATGTTACAAAGCTGATTTCTAGGGAACATTTCTATATCTTTAGAAGAGGGAAGATTTTCCTCCAGTTCCCTGCATAAACACTGAGATGACAGATGTTTAATTTGAATGAGGAGGATATCTTCAGGTAATTTTTGGGGAGGTGCTCCATAAAAATAATAAAAAAATGAGCTTCCTGATGCTATTAGTAGCAGTGTTGACTATTTTTTTTTTTTTTTTGGCATCACTTGAATAATATAGCACAAAAATTCTCAATCCTATAAAGGGGTTTGAAATTTAGAGCAAAAACTGAGTGCAGTGAGTTCATACATTTCAGTTTCTACTAAAAACTGTTAATTAAATACCAGTGAGACAGCACAAACTCTTGCCACCACTGAAAAGCACTACAGCACAGAAAAAAAGGAAAAAGAGAAATATTTGTTGGACCTGTAATATTTGCTCATATACATGAATCTGTGTTAATAATGGTTTGTGATGTAAATGCTTGTTACTTTTTTTTCATGATGCTTTTGCCTGTCAGTGAAGGAGAGAAGAAATTAACATGGTCTGTAAAACTGATCAGGATATCTATATTTTTATTGACTTCTGCTTTTGTGAATAAAATAATTTGAGTTTTCTTGAAACTCTGCAGAAACACTCTTTCATTTTTTTTGCAGTAAATTGGGCATTCTCTTGTTAAAAACTGATGGTTCTGAATAGTTTCTAAATCTAATATTAAACTGCTAGTTGATTTCAAAGGTAGTACTGATGGAACTGGCCACCCATGGCAGTGCTGGAGTCACATTCATGGAGGAATTTCAAATTCCTGGAGATGTGTCACTGAGGGGCTTGGTTCAGTGCTGGGATTGGCAGGGCTGGGTTCATGGCTGGCCTCAGTCTCCACTGTTTTCCAAACATTCCTGTGGTTCTGCTTTGGGATGGTTCCTACCTTCAGCTGTTGAGCTGTGATTCCCCACTCTGCCAAGGAAGCCGCAGCTCTGAGGGTTACCTTTGTTCAGGGTGTCTTCCAAACAATGCACTTGCTCTGTTTTGTAAAAACTTCTTTCAGAATCTTTGGAAAGAATAAAACTCCATGGATAGAAGTCTGAGAAGCTGTAATTGTTAGTGAGGAATGCTACGCTGTCAGCAAACACAAAAATTTCTTTCAGCTTCTGGAATTCTAGCACATGTGGGCTCCTTTGAAGGTGCAATTTAGTTTTATCTCCTTTGATAATTAGACTTACCTGCTTCCCTTTGCTTATTTATTATTTTCATTGTTAAAAACAATTTTAGTTCTACTTTAATATTTATAAAGTTAGTATTGTGCATATTTCTTTTTGACTGTTTAGAAATAGCAGCATAAATGCTTCAGCTTACCTGCTACTAAAAATGTGGTAAACATAAAACTACAGAAAACTCCTCTTGTAGGGCATTTCCTAATTTGTAACATTAATAAAAGCACAAATGCCCATGTATCTGACCTGTTTTTCAGTATGTATCTGGTAGTCTGGAAAGGGCAATAAATTTCTCATGTGTGTAGAGGGACAATACAAGGCAAGAAGTGATCATGAAGTTACACAAGCTGAATCCATTAAAGAGAACACCGAGTAGCTGAAGTCAGGGGAATGTCTGGAGATCACCTACTCCAACTCCAGCTCAAAGCAGGGTCACCTACAGCAGGGTGGGCAAGACCTTCACCTGCGGAGTTCTGAATGTCTTCTTGGATGGGGAATCCACAATTTCTCTGGGCAACTTGTTTTCAGTGTTCAATTGACTTCACAATAAAACCTTTTAAATCAGGTTTAAACACATTTCTTGTATTCCAGTTTGTGCCCATTGCCTCTTGTCCTGTGGGGCAATATTAAGGAATCTGAGTCTTCTCCAGGCTGAACAACATCAGCTCTCTCAGCCTCTCCTCCTATCCTATGACACAGCTTCCAAGACTGTAACCATCTTTCTCTGCCTTGCTTGTTAGTGACCCCAGAAGCATCTTCAAAATTCCTTCTGTGGACTTTGATGTGACTGAGGACTGAGTTAAGTGACAGTAAATCTCCTCCTTGTCACATTCCTGTGGTTGTTAATCAGTGGCACTTACCAGGTAAGGTTGGATTTAAGATTTTGTGGCTTTGCTTTTTCAACCTCCACTGCTGCTTTGACTTTCCAAGGATTTTGCAAATCTTTTATCAATGTAAAATAACAGACTTGGTAAAAACTGAGTTCTGAATTATTTTTTCACAAATTTTTATAGATAGGATGCTAAACATTGATATAAAAACCATAGGACTAATGTTAAAACACCTAAATGTCTATTTGCTTCTGCCACCAGCAGTGTCAAACACCCAAGTGCAACCTCTTGTGCAAACCCTTGTATTTTGAATCTTCTGAAGGTCAAGTAGCCCAGAATTCAGCAAAGCACATCAGACAAACAGGAGAAACATGGGAATTCTGACTGGCAAAAAATGGTACATAAAGACAGGCACAGATGTCCTGCAGCTTGATTTCACTATCAAGGGATGAGCTCTTCCTGTGTGATGGTTAAATCACATTTATTGCCAGAATTGCTCTCCACTCTGAGTCTAAGCCTCCCTGTCCACAGCTCTGCAGAATCACATTCTGTTTGCAGAGTTGCTTCATGTATTTATAGGAGCAGCGTGCTCGAATTTCCTACTATATTTAACATCATTCTTTTCTGCATTCCCAGAGCAGCTGTTTGTTCATTCTGTGTAACATTTAACTGAAAAGTAGTTTTGCATTATTTCTATTTTATTCCTTGTTTATAGTTACACATAGTTCTTGATTGCTGAAGAGAGAAGCAGGCATTCACCAGATGGTGTTATTTCAGATCCTCCTGCTACTGCTGCTTGCCCAAATGTTAGACCTGGGACAAGCATCTCTCCTCAGTTGCTATGTAGTTTTGCTGTATGTTGTCAAACAAACCTGCTGAAGGAATTGTTTCTTTTAGCCCTTGTGTCTTAAGAATTATTTTCATTAAGCTCTATTTTTCTTTTTTCCCCTTTTCACTTTTCAGGCAAAAGGCAGCAGAGCTCAAAGTTCTACAGAGATACTTCAGGTATAATTATCTGGTAGATCTATTTGGCTATAGATGAAAAATTACATAGAATTAACTGATATTTCACATTGTCATATGGAGAAAAAAGCATAGCCCTGATCAAGGTAATGAACATAAATGCTGATCAAGCTGTCCTTGCAAAGAATAAGCACTTGGCATAAGCTGTGAGATCCTCTGACTGCCCCCAGTAGTTGCTGGGTTGTTGTGTGCAGATCCCAAATAATCAGCAGAATACACCTGATATTTCAGGAGGAATTGGCAAAAACATCAATTATGCTGAAGTTGTTTAACCACTTTCAAAAGCATCCACTTAGCTCAGGCTTCTGCACACAAAGAGGAGTCCAGATAAACTTGCAGCCTCTAGATTACCTAAGACACACTGTACCAATGAAAACTGAGGTTGTGCTTGACAGGCAAACACTGGAGAATGCTGGGGAAAATGGGTTATTTTGTGCTTTTAATGCTTCTAGTGAAAGTTTCAAACTCAAGGTGTATTGCCCATATTTCAAGTCTAATTGTTTCTGATAAACTATCAGCAAAAAGTTAATGCTTATATTTAATTAAGTGCCACTTTCCAGAATTAGTTTGCCAGCAGTGCTATAATTAGATGACATGAGAACAGTCTTTGATACATATGCTCATATTCTTTGTTAACACCAAAAATAGAATCTGTAAATAGAAAAACCAGTTGCATTAAGCAGCAGGGCAGAGCAGCAGGCTGGGAAGGCTACAGCCATTTCCACCTCAGGAGGATTAATATTAATGTCTCTCTAATGCAGCATTTTCAAGCATTTCTTGTGTTCTGATGGGCTTTATATAATTGACCTCCACAAATCATAAAAGATGGTTTAAAAAAAGAATCTGGGAACTATGTGAATTGCCAATACCTCCTGGAATGCTGCCACGTGATTTCCATCATTAGGTTATAGCTCCCAGTTAGGGCTGAATTCATCTCACTGAGCTTCAGGCATCTGTGGGGTGGCTGTGAGGCACCTGGGGAGAACAGGCAGCCCCAGGACAGAGCTCTGGCAGGAGGCTCCTTCTGTGCTGAGACACAAAAGCAAAAATTCCGCCCTCTCCAAAGAGGATGGGATGAACTGTGCCCTGGAGGTGCCCTCTCCTCTCTCTTCACAGTCAGTGCCTCAAACTGGATGTGTGAGACAGCTGAAGTTGGGTGAAGTGACCAGACCTTTCCCTCATGTTCCCAGAGGAGAGTTGAAAGATCTCAAACAATTAAGATTGTTTGATAGCAGTGTTTATCCTGACTCAATGGCTCAGCACTTGGATACCAGCCTGGATCTCTGATACCAGCTTTAACAGACCCACCAGAACTTTTGTTACTGGAATGTTGATGCTCTGCCAGCAACATCAGATTTAATGTCCCTCAACACAGTTCTCCAGGCTTCTGCTGCAAGCAGCAAGCCATAAAAACACAGGATGCTTTGACTTCATACTTCTGCAAATACCTTTGAAGGTTTTCTGAATCTAAAAGCTTTTCAATTTTATTAGTCCTATAAATAGAACTAATTAAAAATGTTAATGAGCCAGTTATGTAATCCTTTTGGATTTCAGCAAAACTTTCAGTAGTGTCTCTCCCAGGATCCTTCTGGACAAAGTGTCCAGCACACAGCTGGATAAACACAGCCTGGGCTGGGTGAGCAATGGGCTCAGGGTCAGCACAAAGGGTTCCAGTGGAGGGGGTCACACCAGGCTGGTGTCCTGTCCCCAGTGGGCTTCCACAGGGCCCAGCCTCAGCCCTGTGGAACAACATCCTCACAAATGACTTGGATGTAGGGCTGGAAGGGACACTGAGTGTGCCAGGGACACTAAACTGGGAGGAGTTGCTGCCTCCCTTGAGGGAAGAGAGGCCCTGCAGAGACCCAGACAAATCCGAGGGCTGGGCAATCACCAACCACGTGAAGTTCAACCAGGGCAGCCCTGGATGGATGTGCTTCAGTGCCCCCTGCAGTGCCTCTTCTGCTGGGTTTTGCCATGGGCTATTTTAACTGAAATCACCTGCCATTCCCTGTAACAGAGACCAGAAAACTAAATATCATGTGCACAATTGGAGCAAACTTTAAAAAAGTAAATAATTCTTATTATTGTTCAGTATTAGTGATAATCTGAGCTATCAATGATCATAAATTAAAAAAAGAGGTGCCCTATTAAATTATATTTGTAATTGGTGGCTCTGTAAAATGCCCATTCTGAGAAGTCTTGGGAAATGTCTTCTTCAAAGAAAAGCATAAACCAATTAAAATATATTTTTGAATTATACAGTCTTTTGTTTTCATCTATAACTTTGTTAGGAAACATTTATTTACATTCTCAGTGTTTTGCTGAGGCACTTTACCTTCTCATACCTTCCTTTCTCCAAATGCAAAATTGGTCTGTAAGCCTTCCCAAATATTTTTCCTATATCAGAAGGATGCTGAATGAGGGCTATTCTGTCTAGAGTCAGAACAGTGTTAGAAAATCTCTGGGCAGATTAATGTAATGATAACAATTGTGTTAAAGAAGCCATGGTCCTGGTTGCATTGATGCAGGCAGTGTTTGGATTCCAACCCTCTAGTTCCATATGGAATCATGCTTCTTTGCCATGTTCTGTTTGCTTGGATAAACACAAAGTTTTATGGTTGGCATCCATCATAACTTAACTGTAAATATAAAATCTGTTCTTTAAATTATTAAAGGAAAGAAATTGCCTTGTGCAACTTCTGTCTTGTTTGCTGCAGCTCAGGCTTTAGGACCCTGTGACCGTGTTCACAGGGGTTCTTGGATGAGGGAAGAGATGAGGATCTGACTCCATGTTTCAGAAGGCTGATTTATTATTTTTTGATATATATTACATTAAAGCTGTATTAAAAGAATAGAAGAAAGGGTTTCATCAGAAGGCTAGCTAAGAATAGAATAGCAAGGAATGATAACAAAGGTTTGTGGCTCAGACAGAGAGCCCAAGCCAGCCGGGCTGTGATTGGTTATTAATTACAAACATTTAACATGAGCTAATCAAAGATTTACTTGTTGCATTCCACAGCAGCAGATTATCAAAGTTTACATTTTGTTCCTGAGGCCTCTCAGCTTCTCCGGAGGCAAAATCTTAAGGAAAGGATTTTTCATAAAAAATGTCTGCAACAGGACCCTTCATTTTCTCCCCTGCAATCAGTTATGAAAGGATGGGGGAAAAAACCATTATTTCCACATCAAGAAATGTTTAAAGGATTAAATCAAAATTTTATATGGTCTCCTCCCACACCTGACAGTACTGACCTGCCTTTGCCTTTGCCAGGCTGTGAATGCTGAGGTGTGAACCTCACCCATAGGAAGAGCCAGTCTAACCTACAAATCCTTTGGTTTTGTCTTTCCAAGTGGATCAACGACTGGGACTCCACAGCTCCTTGCTGATGAGAAACTAATAATGGAGTGAGGTGTCCCTCTGCTCTAATTTTGAAGAATTGTTTCCATAACCACAACTTAGCATCAACAGTATTTCTTTTGAAGCTTGCATTTCTCCAAAGCACCAAACCTATACTTAGGGTTGTCCTACTACTTGTCCTGCTGATTTGTTTTAGGTTTTACTCTGCCTTATTCCAAGCTGGCTTTTGTCTTTTTGAACTGACCCCATTCCCGCACAAACACTTCCTAAATAATGAACTTCCTAAGCCTTTTAATTGACTTTATTTGGGAAGCATGCATTTTAGGCGTGAAAACTCTCTAACTTCACTTTGGTGATGTATAAATTAATGCCTCCACTTTTTAAATAAGGAACAAGAAATATAATTTTACAGCAATTTAAAGCATGGATGAAATCCACATTTTAAAAACAGCATAATAACTTTGCTGTCAGCCATGGCACTCAGAAGACCACATACTTGAATATAACACAAAGGACGCTCCAATACATTCACCCAGCACAGGGCTCTGTCCAGGTGCTACATGCATGGAGAGGAATCTGACCTCAAAGGAATTGTGTGCCAGAGTTATATAACATTTGAGACTACAGCTAAAACACACAAGGGGGAAAAATTTTTGTCATCTCACCTTGAGCACCCAAACTCACCTATTCAAAGACTGTTCCTTAAAATTATTGGTTTTTCAACTTTTCCTACAGCACCACACCTAGGCATCACTTTTTGCATTTCTCCCCACAGAATCCCAGAATGGGTCAGGCTGGAAGGGTCAATCTGGTCCAACCTCCTGCTCAAGCAAGGTCACCCAAAGCACACAACACAGAACTGTGTTCAGATGGTTCTGGAATATCCAGCAAGGGAGAGACTCCACAGCTTCTTTGGGCAATCTGTTCCAGTGCAGTAAAGAAGTAAAGAATTCAAGTAGAAGGAGAAAACAGTAAAGAAGTTCTTCCTCATGTTCAGGTGGAGTTTCTGTGCCTCAGTTTCTGCCCATTGCTTCATCTCCTGTTGCTGGGAGCCACCGAGCAGAGCCTGGCCCATCCTCTTGGCAATCCCAGTTTTTGAGAGTAAAGACCCAGAAGGGGAAGAAATTTTGTCATCTCACTTCTAGCAGCCAAACTCACCCTAATCAAAGAATATTTCTTAACATTATTCTTTCCCCTTCTCCTTTCCCCTCAGCTGCCCACCCGAGCATTGCTTCACAAAATCACATTGTCAGAAAAAACCTCTGAGAGTCCATGCCGTGACTGAACACCAGCACTATGGCCAGCAGACACGCTGTGATTCTGTGGAACTGGGAGCAGCCATGGCTGTTTGCAGCCCATGACCGAACACAACCATGCCCACCAGACACGCTGTGATTCCGTGGAGCCGGGAGCAGCCATGGCTGTTTGCAGCCCGTGACCGAACACAACCATGCCCACCAGACAGGCTGTGGTTCTGTGGAGCCGGGAGCAGCCATGGCTGTTTGCAGCCCGTGACCGAACACAACCATGCCCACCAGACACGCTGTGACTCTGTTGGAGCCGGGAGCAGCCATGGCTGTTTGCAGCCCGTGACCGAACACAACCATGCCCACCAGACAGGCTGTGGTTCTGTGGAGCCGGGAGCAGCCATCGCTGTTTAAAACGCGCGGTGCTCAAACAAATGCGCAATGACCCTGCCCCGCCGGAGCCCTGCCCTCACGAAGCCCCGCCCCTGCCCTCACGAAGCCCCGCCCCAGTGGCAGCCCCGCCCTTCCCTCGGCCCCGCCCCGCCCCGGTGCAGCGCCGCCGGCGGCCGGCAGGGGGCGCTCTCCGCTCGCACGGGACACCCGGCGGGGCCGTTCGAGAAGCTTCCGGAAGCGGCGGGGCGGAAGTGACGGCGCGCGCTGGCGGCGCTTCCTGTTTGTGGCCGCTGCCGTTTGTCCCGGCGGGAGCGGCGGGAGGGAAGCGGCGGGAGCGGCGGCCGCGCTCGGCAGGCACCGGCGGGTGAGTGCGGGGCGGACGGGCCCGGGGCCGCCAGGCCGCGGCCGTGCGGGAGGCAGGGGCAGCGGGGAGCGGGCGCTTGGCCAGGCTGCCGTGCTCGGCAGCGGCGTCCCTGGTAGCGGGGCCTCGCGGCGCGGCCGGCGCAGGCCCCGCAGTGCTGGATCGGCCTCGGCTGCCGTGCGGGCTGTGCCCGGCCTTGGCGGGACTCGGGGATCGCAGCGAGCTCGGGGAGGGAGCGGCTGCCCTGGGCTCCCCCCGGCACTCGGAGCGGGACAAACGCCGGGACGTTCGGTGCCAGCCCGCGCTGCCGCCTGCTCGCCGCGAGGCAGAAAATAAATTCCGGCTTTCCATTCCTTGCTCACAGTGGTGTCAGTTCGCAGGGGATGAGGGCGAGCCTCGTTTCGTTGAACAGACCTTGTCCTTAAAGCGCTTTTTGTCGCGGGGTGCTGCCTTGGCGGCTTGCGAGCGGTGTTGCGTTTTCCTTTCTCTACAGTGCCTGAACGGAGAGGGGGGTGAGCTGCGGGCCGTGCCTGCAGTGAGAGCACCGGAGGAATGGCCTTGAGATGAGTAGGGGGAGATCAGACCAGATAATGTATTACGTACTTGATTAGATAATGTGTTAGATATACGATTAGATAATGTGTTGGATATTTCGCGTTTAGGGTGGTCAGGCATTGGAATGGGTTGCCTAGGGCGGCGGCGGGGTCACCATCCCCGGAGGTGTTCGGGAGCGCCTGGATGTGGCGCTGGCTGGGTTAGCGATTAAGGGATGGTGCCGGGGGATGTTTGGGCTGGATGATCTCAGCGGCATTTTCCACCCCTGATGATCCCAAGCCAAACGCGCTGTGTTTCCCCCCGATGGAAGCAGTTCCGATACGTTCGCTCAGTGTTTACTGCTCGGGATAGGGGCAGCAGGGAGGTTTGTTGTGGGTGAGGTCGGCAGAGGTCGGGTGTTTTGAGTTCGCTGTTGCCAGGTTCCGAGCTGAGTTGAAAGCTGACACTGCCAGGTAAGGAACGCTGTTTGTCCTCAGTATTTGTTGCGCTCCGGAGGGGGCTGTGGGCTGGATTTAGAACTCGCGTTCTTGTTTGCACCAACACTTTGTGTTGTGTTGCTGCCTGAGCTCTCCTTGGTGTGCTAAAAAAGGTGTTAGAAATAATTCTAAATACTGAACAAATAAGTTCTAAATTGTAATAATTATAAACTGCTGCTTATTTAGACACGGTAACATGAAAGCTGCGTTTATAATGTTCAAATGGTTAGGCTTGTGTCATTGCATAGTCAGTGATCAAAGTCAAGGTTTTTAGGGTATAAAGTGTCAAAAAGTGATAAGAACAAGGTGCTGACACAAAGGGAACAGCTGGGATGAAGCAAGGCTCTGCCTCTCCGGTCCTGCAGCAGAGGTTGCACTCACTGCTGCCTGCTGACCTTAATTTTTGTTTACTCTTTGGAGATCCTTGTACTCCAGTTAGGGATTTTATGTTCAGCTGGTGATCAAGAGCCTAGTAGTGAAAATACCATTTAGTTTGATGGATTATGTTGTCAAAGAAGATTTGTTTAGACCAATGAGTAAATGTATTTGTTTGGACCAATGAGTAAATGTATTTACAGATCTTGTCTCTGTGATTACTTTTTTATTGCAAACAACCAGAATTTTAACTATTGCACAACACTATTCTAACTTTGTGTACTCCCCTCGGCGCCTGTGCTGACTTCTCAGTGGCGAATAAGAGTGTGTTGAAAATGGAAGTTAAATTAGTATTAAATTTTCTTAAAGAATCTCTGTTGGAGTAGAAGTTTAACTTGCTGCTTTTATTGGCAGCACTGTTTAGACTGCAGTGCTACTAATAATGTAAACTAAATCTGTAAACTGCAGAGTTCCATCGAGCTTGTCTTTTAAGTACTTGTGCTTTCAAACTGCAGCAGATTCTTACCCAGGCAGCTTCTCTCTCTGGTATATTCTCTGTCCTTCCCAGATCGATGCAGTTTGCTCATTTTTCTTGGCTGGGCTTGGGAAGAAGGAGGTAAGGGCTTTACTTTTGTGAAGTTTTAGTTAGAGGGTTAATGAGGTTTGCGACTGATGTTTTTAAATAGATTTCTTTACCGACTGTGTTCTTGCTTTTATCCATTAGAAGTTTTGGAATGTATGGAATAATTATCTTATGTAGAATACAGGAGTTCCTAACAGTACGTGAGCTATAAATACCGGGTTTTTGGTTTGCTCTGCCCCTGTGCCGAGCTCGGTGGCGCAGTGAGCTCTGTGAGCGGAGCTTGCGTGGGCCGGGGGCGGTGACTGCGGTGTCCCCGGGCCGGAGGTGTCGCGGCCTGGCCTGGAGCGGGCGGCGGTGTCAGCGCGGGGGCCGGGGCCGCTCGGGACTGCTGCCGGCACAGCACGGGACAGCACAGCACAGGACGGGACAGCACAGCACAGCACGGGAGAGCACAGCACAGCACGGGAGAGCACAGCACAGGGCAGCTCAGCACAGCTCAGCACAGGAGGCTCTCCAGCCTCCCAGAGCGCATCCACCGCTCCTGAGCCGTGCAGTCAGGCTGGCTTTGAAGGGAACTCGTTGCTGTAATTTTCGACTTAGCTGGCTGAGGTTTATGTTTAAGCATTGTGCTCCTTAAGTAGGAAGTGCTCCATTTCTCTAATAGCATTTGTAAAAGAACCTCAGTTGTGTTCTGGAAACATTTAATGACAAAGCTTTTCCTTTGTGTTATTCAAGCAATGGAAGGATTAGTGAGAAATTACTTAGCTTTGTCAAAACTTGTTGGATCTTGCGTATGATGATTGTTTCTTTCAAAATAGATTTAAAATAAAACTAGTTGAGGGTATTGGTAGTTGAAATTCTATTTTCTTTTGAATGAAATACATTTGAATGGATGTTAGGTTTTCCTTACTTTAGACTTAATGAAATCGTTCTGCTTTATTTATTTAAGTGCTAGGGAAGAAATAATTCATGCATATGCATTTCACTCCTACAGTTACTAGTTGTAGATTTTATGTTTTCTCTTTCTTTTCTCTTTCTCTGAATACTGAAATCCCCTTGGTATTAGTGAGGACTCAGTACTTAACAAGGACCTTAAAGGCCATATAGTAAGTCTGAAGCCATTCATAGCTACATTGCAGCTATTTTTTATTAAAACTTTAATTTTTCTGATTAGAATTTTTTTTCTCTCTTAAAATGTAGTCTGAATCTGTGACAGCCTATCAAAAGTTGCTGTTTGCTTTAATGAACCTTTTTTTTCCTTTTTCTTTTTCTTTGGGTTAAATAAAGTTATCATGACTCAAAAACACTTCAGGAGAAATGTGTAGAAACTTTGAACTATTTTCTTTTCCCTAAAGGATCATCTGTTTGATAAGATTATTTGCCTAAAACTTTCTGGGCCATGTTTTTCAGTTGAGGCTTTCACTGTTTTTAATTGCTTACTCATAGGCAGATCATATATATTTTAAAATAAGGTTTTATTTTACTTTGTATAAAATAGCCTTTTATGGTGAGTTTTAGGAGAGTGACAGTGTTCCAGATATTTGTGACACAATTCCAAATTTGGACACCTGAGTTGTTTTGGAAAAGTGCTCCTTTGCTTTAAGGAAAGATCATGAATAAATCCCCCTTTATCAGAGATGAGATGGATAAGCAGGAGAGAGGGTGGCCTGTTGACTGATCAGCATCCTTTCCTGGTTTTTGTTAGCCACCTTACATTTCTTTCACAGATGAAGATTTTGGTATTTCTTCTGTTTCCATTTTTGGTTGGTTCACTCTTTTTTAACGGTTTTTCACTTGTTGCCCTCTTCAGGCTTTCCATGTGCCAGGCAGCAGTGCAGACCAGGTCTGTAATTCCTGCCAGAATTGTCTTGCTGTCCCTGGGGAGGAGAGCAGTGGACAGGACTCTCGGTAGCACCTTGAGGGGTGAGGGTGTCCTGGTCAGGTGCCTCTTGTCTGGCTGTGGTGGAGTTTTATTGTTGCTGGCTTTTCCACAATGGAACACGAGCTGCAAGGTGAAGCAGCCAGCCCAGCTGCCTTCTCCCTGCGAACTGGTACAATAATAACAACAACTGTATCCAAATCCACTCTGCTGTCTGACATACAGGCAGGATGTTTGCTGTAAACATGAGATTAAACTAAGCTTTTTGGAATGTGCATTTTATTAAATTCATCTCCTGAGGATACTGAGGGAGTATTAAAATAATGAGCATAAACATGGCTATTTAAGTACATCGTATTAATTTAAATTATATGGTAAATTGGCATTTTTCCGTGAAACAATAAATTTCAGGAGCCTGTGAAGTTAAACTGTGATATTTTTTCTAAGCTTAGGTAAGTAAAAGCTAAAAGTATTGAAGCTGTTAATGTGCTTTAGTTTGCACTGTGTATGTATAAGTGGGAGGAAAAAATGAATGCTGGTGCCTTGTTTAAATGTATTTGTCAGGTTTATTGATCACAAAACTTACACAGGTTTTCTTACTCTGTGTTCTTGTACTCATAGGTAGCTTTATTTGTTCCTTAGCATTCTTACTCTTAAAAAATGTTCTGGTAAACTGTTCTGGTAAACTTTGTGTTAGCACAGTGGATTTTTGTGAGTTCACCCTTCAGAGGAGGGTGGTTGTTCCTGCAGAGCTGACAGCAGGATGCAATCCTTTAGTTAACTCCATGGAAAGCAGCAGGTGCTGGCACCTGGGTGGCTGTGGGGCCTGCAGAGGATGTTGATGAGTGCCTGCTCTGTGAACTCTGTGAATCAGGAGTTTGGAGCTCCATCCTGCTCTCCAGGTGACTGCTGGAGTCACTGAGCTCGAGCTATTCTGGCATCTCTGAGGACTCTCTGTGCTGCCCATTGCTTCATGGCCAGAAATAGATAACTTTTTCTGACTGAGCTGACTGCAAAGGTCGCATGCCCCTTGCTGTCTGAATTCCCTCCTGGCTGCTCTGAAGAATTTCTTGTTTGGATGCTTTCCCCCATTCCCTATTTAGTTTGGGGTGCTGCTTTGTCATCCCCGCCGCTTGTTTGTCCGATTACTTGCTTTTCTCTGGCATCTGATCTTATGAAAGTTTGGAGTTCTCTATATATCTGTCTTCTGTAATGCTTCTCATGCTTTTTATGTAGCTGAGGACTGTGCTGTAAAGAGTTCATGGGCCAGGTTCTGGGTAACTCAGGCTGAGCTGTGTGGGGAGGGCCTGAGCCTGGTCCTGTGTCCATGTAGTTCAGGGCCACTGTAAACCAGAGCAAAGCTGCCTTCCCTGTGATGCCTGAGAAATCTATAGACTATGGAAGCCTTTGGTTCACATAAACATTGCCTGTTTGATTTTCATGCCCCAAAGAAGGAGTTGGAGATAGCACACTGTAAACATAGTGCAGTTCCCAGCTCAGGGAACTGCAGATTTTTGTGAGCAAACACGAAGGCCATGAAACATCTTCTTTCAGCTGGTTTATTTTATTTTTTTTTGGCTTGTATTTTCTTCTGAAATTTTGAAGATTTTCTGTGGATGGAGGCAGGAAATCAGCTAATGTGGGCTGGCTTCTTCCTTGCTTTAGAAAAACTCAAGTGCCTAATTAATGAGCCTTGCTTGTATATTTGGAGACAAATTATTTGACAGATTGCGTGTTTGGAGAAGATTTTTGTCATGTCATTGTGATTAGGACAGTTGGGTGGTTTCTTGCAGGGAGGTGTATGGTTTGCATCTTTAGGCACTTAGGCATTTTCACCATGCACATTCCTACTAGCCTTAGAAGTACTGATTTATTTTTTTTTTAATTGGCCATCTTCTATTTTCTAAATCAATGGTGATCCATATCCTGCTTTATTATAAGCTGATGGTGGTTGTTTTCTTGAGTGAGTATTTTAAATAATTCTGTCCTGAAAAGATTGCAGATAGCGGTATTTTCTAGTTTGTGAATATTGTTGGATATTTTGGGGGGAGGGGGGTTTTGTGGGTGTGCATGGTGTTTTTTTGGTCAGTCTTGGTGGCTGTTGAGGGGCTAAATACTAGCTGACTTTTTTTTTCTTTAGCTGGACAAAAGAAGCTGCAGATGAGTTTTTTTCTTCTAAATATTTTTAAAACCTTTTTACGTACAAAACTTCCTATGATAACTGAAGTTTCAGCAGTACAGTTTATGCTTTATGATAACTAGCAGATAGAAATAACAGGATATTAGAGATGAATGCTTCCTGTCACCTGACTTTGGTGACACTTTGATTAGGAGAAGGAGAATATTAAGAATTTGTTTTCTTTAGAAGGTTTCTGGCTGTTTTAATTCCAGACTTTATGCTAGTGACAAGTAAAAACTGAGCAATAACACTCACTAAAGACAGAATATGCAATCCCCAGACATTTCTTTGAAACAAATAATTTCTCCATCTTGAAGGAATAGCTTTTTAGGGTCAGAGTCATCTGTTAAGAGGTGATCATGCTGCTTCAGCTTTGTTTTTTTTGTCCCAACTTCAGGTTTCTGTTATCTGGGATATATGGTGTTTATATTGAGTCTGAACTTCACAGATCTGCAGCATTGCTTTTAAACAAGCAGGAAAGTTTTAAAAAAAATACTGTGTTGAAAACAATATGACTGCCTGTGTGCACAAAGTTCTCTAGGGAAAGATATGATTTATTTGTTACATCTAAGTTGCTTTTACTACATGCTTTTTCTAGTTAGAAGCTTGAGTTTTAAGTTTTCCCTCTAAGATAGGTACCAGAATTGAGAGGAGAGCTAATGAAGGTCTTGTATAAGAAAAGGAGAATATGGAAAGACATTTAGTGTTACGGCATGTGCTCCTGTCCTGAGGCTTTTTGCTGGTTGCTTGCTAGTTTTAGGCTTGTTAGGAGGGACTCTGACCTTAACCCTTAAGCTTCACTCATGCTGGATTCCCCCTGATTTCTTTGCAGAAATACATTCCATATGTGCTGTTCCTCATAAGGCTGGCTGTGGGATTTGATAACAAACTTACCCACACTGGCTCTGCTCCTCGCCTCTGTGTTCACAGAGCTGTTCCAATTGTTGTGTGGGAAACAGCAAAGCTAGAGAGGCCAGTTGATAGCAAATATTCTGGGATATTTTTGGTAATCTGTATGTTTACATATTGAACACTGCCATCAGTACATTATTATCATTGGCATTCTTAATTTTAGTGCACGTCCCCTCAACTTCCTTTGGTGTTGGTCACAGTATTAACTATAACCTTACGTTTTTTTTGATGTGGAGATTTCTTCAAAGGGCTATTTACTTGCTACACTTTAATTTTGTGTTTGTGGGACTGTATGGTTAAGGGGATTGCTAAAACAACCCAAGTTTTAAACACGTGGGTCCTCCAGTACATTTGCTTCTGTAAGTGGTTTGGAGAGGGGAGGAAGCATGGCAGGGTATCTCTTAAACTGGTTCTGCCATTTGAGGAAATGTGTGTGTAACCATAATCCATAATTAAAGGTAATTAAGCTTTAACCTACAGCAGGAACATATTTTGGAGATGTACCAATTTATTTTGAAAGGAAGTATTTTTTCAGTGTTTATATCCCAGGATGTTGAAAGATACATGTAAAAGTAGTACAATAAATTAATTTTAGAATATTTCACTAGGCTACATCATACTTGGTTTTCTTGGGAAAGAAAAGGAAACTTAGACTGCCTGGGTTAAAATGAAAAACACTGAATGACTTGAGGGGGGGAAAGGTTATTTCAATGAATTTTTGTTCTTGATGCACAAGATAAGAAAATGTGACTAATACATTGCTGTATTATGTTCTGAGTGTATTTGGGTGATTTTCCCTGCAACAAGTTGATAACTACTGGAAAAGGGTCACTGTTTATTGTTCCTTAAATTGAAACAAGCCAGCAGTGGTAGGATGGAAGGGGGATTGGAGATTTTTTAATGGTAGAGAGAAAGACAGCATTGCACGAAGACATGAAACATTCTTGAAACTTTTTAGGAAGGTTCTTTCATCTTAGTGGTCATTTAGTTGGAGTAATGGTCAGTGAAACTGTTCCTTGTAATTATTCTCCAGTGTTGACAAGAAACTGTCAATATTTAAACTGCTTTTTTAACTTCTGGGTTTCTCAGGACTCTTGTGATAACTGTTCTTTTGTACTAACAAACACTCAGTGCCTCTGCACTTGAGTTGGTTGGTTACCTTGCAGTTGGAGCAATCTTGCCTGGTTATGTGCTTGTCTTGGGAAATGTAAAGGAGGCAAATGATATTCAGTAGTTTTGGCAACATGCACGTTTTTTGTCAAAGCCTGAGTACAAGAAAGGCTTATTGGATTCAATAAGAGATTGAGTTTTAAATTTCCAAGCCCTGCACAAACATTGCTTTTCTGGAGGGAGCATGTCAGTGGAAGTAATGTTCTGAAGAACAGATGTGAAAGATGGGTCCCTTTGTTTATGCCCATATGTGCTTTAGACGTGACAGGTGTCACAGATAACAGGTGAACTTTTGCATTCAGAGTTATTAATATCTACATCAAAACTGTAATCCAGATACCCTTCTTAAAATACTCAGCTTATCAGTCTAATCTGTTTCAGGAACTGCTGTATCTCTGTGTGTTTGTGTACTGTGTTTCAGTGGGATTAACGAATTTAAAAATCTGAATTAAAGTCATTGTTTGATTTCTTGACCTAAAGTAAAGCAGTTTTATTTTCAATTTGGAACATTTGAACTTTGTCTTTCTTGGGTCAGGTTTGATACAAGGCAGTCCCAGGCTTCTACCTGACTTTCATTGAGTAGCAGTACTGGACAAGCTTCATTTACAAGTGGTTGTTGTTGTTACAGGACTGGAAAGACTCAGCTGTTGTTACCACAAGAACTCCTGAAACATGGTGGATTATTATGAAGTTCTGGGAGTGCAGAAGCATGCCTCAGCAGAGGATATCAAAAAAGCGTGAGTGTCACTGGTGTGGATGTTTTGGATTTTAAGGGACAGATATAATTACATGGTTTTTGTAGTCACACTTTGTTGTCTTCCCATTTCTTTTGCAAATTCCTGCACATGCTGCTTTATGAACTCAAATACTGGAGCTGTGATCTTGGATAATTGCAAAGCACATCAACCTAGGGGCAAGCTTAGCTTTGCCCCTCTAAGTAAGAAGTTATGAACACTTTGCCTAAAGTGTTGCATTTGAGGATAGGAATTGTGTGCAGCTGGCAAAGAAGGCATTGATGTTAGGATGCCACAATCCATGTGTTCTTGGAGCTTTATCAACTTCTAATGTACAGGATTCCTCTTGATGTTTCCCTTGGTTGGTTGTAATTACAGAGCTCTAAGGAGAAGCCCACAGCAGAGATATTTTGGAATGTTTTTCTTAGGTCTCGCAGATGTTGATCATCAGAAATGCACAAGAATAATTTCAGAATAAGTAAAAAACCCCAAACCTACTTTCTAATTTAAAACATATCTGAGTAGGTGGTTCTTTGTGTACCTGCAGGTTGCTCCCAATATCTAGATGCAATATACAAAGCACCAGGAATTTCTTATTTTCATCCTTGACAACCTGTTTAACCTGACAACATTGTGTTTATTTGTATAGCATATTCTGTTATTTCAGAGTAAAGTATCCTTTGTTTTCCTTCCACTCAGGTACCGTAAGTTGGCACTGAAATGGCACCCTGATAAAAACCCAGACAATAAGGATGAGGCAGAACGGCAGTTTAAGCAAGTAGCTGAGGCCTATGAAGTCTTGTCAGATGGTAGGTATCTCACAAGGGCTCTTGAACTGCCTGTTTGTTCTGGGGATCAGGCTGAAAATGTTCATCTATGGTGCTTTGAAGGGATATTGTAATTTTGGTTCATCAGCCAACGTGACTGCTTCCTTTTCAAAGGCAAGGAAAGAGAAAGATGCTTGCAGATGAGACAATAAGCAGAAATTTTGAAACAAAAATTTCAGGATCTCCCTAGATACATAACCAAACTACTAGAAACTGAAATTCAATGTCTGCTAGAAATTTCTGTAGACTTCTGTGAATCCCAAGATTAACTTTGTCTATGAGGTGAGGCCAGTGTTACAGTCAGTATAGGGGTATTGTGTTTATCCTCTAAAATCAGGCCAGACCAACTCTGAAGTATCCACTGTTGGGCCTACAGCTTCTAGTTTTTTGTAACAGTAAACTAGTCTTGAGAAAACCCAAGCATACTGTAAACCTTACTGAAAGTTTGGATTTCATTTGAGTTGAGTTCTGTAATTTTAGTCAACTGTGATACTAAAGATAATGTTTATTTTGAATTGTTCTGAAAGAGGTGTTTAGCCTGACCCATGTAGTGCAGGAATGCAGTTTACAGTTCACCCATGTCTTTTTGCTTGAAGAGTATCATTAACTTTTGCCAGTGTTCTGACAAAAGCAGCCTGAATCATAACAAAGTGATTTAAGCTACTTTGATTATTTTCCTCTGTAATTGACTGCAGCTGTCTATATGCTATTTCTGAAGTGTCCTTGATTTCACCTGAGACAGTGAGCATGGGAAAGCTATATTTAAAGCTCTAGCAGCATCTAGATTACCTCTCAGAGTTCAGCCTGATTTAGTGAGCTGCAGTCTTGTACACTGTGTTTCTTTGCTTGGTTTTGATAGTTAATTAACAGGGGAGAAGAAGAACTTAATTTATCATTAGTTCATTGTATGCTTGTCTTTTAGAGTGCTTTATCCTTCTTAAGCTAATTTTTTTGAGCAGGATAAAAATAGGATACTGGTCTGGTTGTTAAACAGATCTCTAAGTTCTTTGGAAACAGTACAGTGCTAGAATTTTAGAACAGCTTCTAAAAGTGCTGCCAGTTTTTGGATCTATGCCAAATCCTAAGTTACTGATGTCTTAACAATCATTTGTGCAGCAGGGATAGCAGAATCTTCAGCCCAGTGGTTGAGAGGCAGTCAAATGTTCTGCAAACTTAATGAAATTTTCTGACACCATTACAGGCTTGAATGATGACAGATTTTTGGCAGAAGAATAGTTTTGTAAGGGATTACATAAGCAAAAAAAATACTGAAATTGGGTGATCATTGAACACACTTCCCTTGTGGGAAACCTTGTGGTTTCAAAAATGGAACATTTTTCAAGATGAATTTTGGTTTTTGTGAGCCCTCAGGGCCCCCTTGCTGTTTCCTGCCCATGACAGTTTATCTGCCTTGCTGCTTTCTTCTTTATAATTGGATGGGTAGGTTAAATTCCTTTCTTTAAAAACTGCTGTCTAGAAAGGCAGTGCAGATAATGTATCAAGCTTTAGGGATTTGTGAAACTATTGCAGGCTCCTATTATTTGAGATGATAACCATTATATAAAATTTTAATTCCTGTTAGTCAGAAGTATTTTACTTTCCAATATCTGTTTGAGGTAACTGCATGTTCTTTCAGTGATGCTGTTTAAATTTTAAAAACATCTTTCACTGAAGAGATTCCACTGGGAAAAGCATAATAATATTAAGAGAATAAAATCAAATGCCCTGATTGGTTTTTGACTGATACTTCCACAACAGTGCAGGCAAAGTGAGCTGTCTGTCTGCCTCTTTAAGGTCTTCAGGTTCCCTTCCAGTACCAAAGTGCCATCTGATCTTGTGCAATAATGTGGAGTTCATTTTTCTCTCCTTTCTCATGAATACTGTGAAATTAATAGTCATTTTTATGACTATTTACAGTGAAATTAATAGTCATTCCATGCCTTCTGAAATAATAGAGAGCAAGCAGTTTGAGTCACATCCTTCCTTGGCATTTTGGAACATCATTCTCCATTCCATATCCCACAATTAAGCCAGCAAAAATGGTTATAATTAATTTTAGGGGTTTTGCAGTCACTCTTATAAACACTGGTCTATGTTCTCTTAACTCCCCCACAATGGGCTTGGTCTTGTGCAAGAAAAGGAAAAGAGGCAATGCTCAAGGTTGGCAAGTGGGAGAGGAGGAAGGGAGTGCTTGAGCACTGGAACTGCTCTCCAGAGAGCCGTAGAATCTTATCTCAGAAATTGATGTGATCACAGCTTTATTCAGGCAAGATATGACCAGCTCCACAGTTAGACTTGTGTGGAAGAGCAGGTTGAGGTCCAGAGATCCTTCACAGCCTTAAAGCTTTTCATGGTAGCTGTCCAAAGAAGAAATCTGCCATATTCTTCTTAAAGGCAAATTTCTACATGAGGTTTGTCCTTAAACCAAACTTTTTCTCATACATCAGGACTGGACCTTCTACAGCTTACTGGTCTTAAGTTTGAAGTTCAGTAGCTGTTCTTTTTGAACTAAATTGAAGATGCTCAGCAGTTATAGATGAGAACTTCCCTAAATAAACTAGCTTTGAGAAGATGCTTAACTGAGAATGCTGGTTAAGTGGTTTTATTTTTTCACAAAACCAACAAACCTGTTTACTGACATGATGTACAACTTCTCTTTGTAGCTAAAAAACGTGACATCTATGACAGATATGGAAAAGAAGGCCTAATAAATGGAGGTGGAGGTATGTTGACAATCAGCAGTTTTTTGCTTTCTCTGTTTTCTGTAGCTTTCTTTTCAAGACAGGAATCTGGAAATGCCTGTACTAGGGCCTAAAATTCAGTCTTTTAAAAATCAAGATGTCAATTGTTTTACAGTTTTTCTGGTTATAATAACAGGTATTGCTGTTATTTGAAAACAGAGAAACTGTTATGAAAAGTAATGCAGTAATGTGTGTACTTAAGTTAAATGATATCTGAAAGAGAAATGTTGGAAACTGTTTATATTTTTAGATGATTCAAGTACCCTATAGGCCTCAACTTTCTTATTAGTAAGAATATGTGAAGATAACTGAAATTTAACTTTTTTCCTTTTTTTTTTTTTTTTTTTTTTGTTTATTTGCAGGTGGAAATCATCATGATAGTCCATTTGATTTTGGATTTACATTCCGCAACCCAGATGATGTCTTCAGGGAGTTTTTTGGTGGAAGGGACCCCTTTTCATTTGACTTCTTTGGTAAGTGATCCTCTGGTTTCAGTAACATGTGTCTAAAGTGGGGCTTAAACTTTACTCTTAAAAAACAAACAGAGCTAATGTAGTTTTAATAGAAATAGTTCTAAAACTGGGGCAGACAACTGGTATTTTGTATTGTATTTGAAATTTTTGTTTCATACCTGTTTCTTGGTTAATTTTATTGTACAAAACTAGGTATGGCTTGCCAGTTAATGTTTTGTTGGAAGGCCTGCTTTGCCAAACATGAAATGATGTCTGCAATGTCTCTAAGTTGAAATAATATTCAACAGAAAAAGTGCTTACTGGAATTTCCTCTCAAGAATTTAAGCAGGCTAACTTAGTCTGTTGATTTCTCTCTTTTGATCTGTAAATAAATTAAAACTTTGAGAGCTTCTGAATGGGACAGCTTAATTATAACTGTTACACCATAACTCTCACCGTGAACTTGTGTCCTAGCAGGACTGATTTTCTTCTGTCAGAATAGGAACAGTTGCATACATAATCTAAACATTCTCCCAAATTCATGTCACCTGTTTGCTTGGGGTATAGAGCCTTTAGAGACTCAGATAAAATGGTTCTTGAGGTTTGTATTCTTCATTTAGGAAGCATTCATTAAAGGAAGCAATATGTGATAAAAGTTGTCAGAGGAATCTTTTTGCCCTCATGGTGAAGGTCTTCTTGCTTGCTCTAGTGAAGGTCTTTTCAGAGGTGCTGGGATTCTTATGCAATCTCTCTGTGTATGTTCAGCTCAGCAAAATGCTGACCTATAAAGCAGAACTGATCCTGTGTTCAGTATTTACTGTGAGAAAGTTCCATACTGAAAACTGCAAGAAGTGTACTTGAAAAACCAGGCTTTCATCCTGTTCAGTATGTACATATTGATTTAGCTCTGTAATAATGTTTGTAAATGTTTTAATATTTTTTAAAGTAATTTATTTTCTTTGGCAGCATTAAGGGGGTAGTGCCTTTCAGATTTTAATTATATCTTTCTTTGGTTTGCTATTTCAGGATCATCAGCTGTTAGATGACTAATGAAGGATTAGAAAGGGGGTTGAAGGGCTTGAGGTTGAATGCAGTAGAATGGTAGTTGATGAATTAGATGAGCAGCTAGAAGGAGGATCTGGTGGAAGACAGGCAGCTGAACTGGGCAGTTGGATCCAGTGTGAAATCAGCTGAAAGTAGGAAAGGGAAGATTGGAGGAAGCTTCTAGCAAAATACTGATGAGTGGAATGGGCTCTGAACTGGGTAGATGCAACTTCTTCACTGTCTGCAGCAGAATAAGAATTTTAGGAAGTACAAGACAAGGATTTCAATTTAGATGTGTGATCTCAACTGGTTAGGACACATCTGGAGTATTGGGTCTGCTTCTGGGCTCCTCAGTAAAAAAACAGAGCTACTGGATAGAGTCCAGTGAAAGGCCACTAAGATAATTACAGGAGCTTCTCTCACATGAAGAGCAAGTTGGGGAATTGCTAGAATTGTTCACTGTAGAGAAAGCTCAGGGTAAGAGTCTCATCAGTGCATTGGGAAGGGAGTGGAGAGGTCAGAGACAATCACCACCAATGGAAGCCCAGGAGTCTCTGCCTGAACTTAAGGTAGCACAACTGTACTGGGAGGGCAACAGTGTTGGAGCAGATTGTCCAGAGAGGTTGTGGAATCTCCATGTTTGGAGATAGCCAGAAGGCATATGGAGTAGTCCTGGAAATCCCCCTGCACTTGATCCTGTTTGAGCAGGGGGTTGGACTGGATGAGCTCTGGAGGTCCTTGTCAAACTCAGTTATTTTGTGATTGTGTGGTAGAAAACCTGGAAAAATCTGAGCAAGATGTTGAGTAGGAAGCTACTGTGGAGGAGCTGGGAGAGAGTGTTCAGTTCTTTTGTTTTTTTTTTGATTGAAGATCTATTAAACAAAACAGTTGGTTCTCAATCAAGTATCTTTATAGTAAATTGTACAGGTGAGATGCTACTAGTGGGAGACTGACATAGGCTCTGTTTGATTTTGATTAGATTTACTTCATCAACACTAGCAAAAGACTCTTCACTTGCTGTCTCTGAAAATGTCAGTGTTCATGATTAACCTTAAAGCCATGAAGTTTAGCTCTGCTGCAAATAAATGATAGGCTTGAAGAAAGCTGAGGCCCTGCCTTTTGGGTTCCTTGGAAGGAAGGCTGTAGAGCACAGAGCACAGAGCTCTCCAGCTTATCCAATGGAGGGACCACTGCTGCCAGTGTTCCATGGGGTACTGCAGCTGCAATGAGCCCCTCCTGTAGAGGCTGGGATTTTAATTCCTGTTAGTCAGAACTATTTTACCTTCCAGCATCTGTTTGAGGTAACTGCATGTTCTGTTGCCCCATCTTCCTTTGGGCACCAGTGGGCTTAGCATCATACCTCTGCATTAGTGACCTAGAGGGACATTCTCCCCTGCTTACCACACAGGTTTCTTTATTTATTTATTCAGAAGCAGGTTATCTACATCACTGTTTTTGTCAGCTGGAAGAGAAGAGCACTGAGCACAGGCTCTGCCTCTTGCCAAGGTTCTGGCAGTGGCAGCAGTGTTGTGTGCACTCCAGTTAATGGAAACTAATTGTTGCTAAGCTGCCTCTCTGCTTTATGTGGATAGTTGCAGTGTCAGTGACCAGAGGCCTAAAAGCCTCAGTTAAGCTTTGGATTTTGAGCATAAGCTCTTGAAATGTTTCTAGTTGGAAGGTTTCAAAGTGAGCACTTTTTTTTTTTCTTTAAGATGTTTAAGACATTCTCTAACATGGCTAATTGTGATTCCAAACAATTTTTTTTTTCACAAATTTCTGTAAAAAGTACTTGAATTGGTCTTTGCACATATATGAATATTTCAAGATAGTACAACAAAAAAATATGTGCTTTCATCTGAATGTAGTGCATTTTGTGATTCCAAAAGCAAGCAGTAGAATTGCATATGTAGCAGAAATATTTGTATTGGTGAACTGCAGCCCTTACAGGTTGTGCTGTGTTGGAACACTAATGGAACAGTTCTGTCCTGAATAATAACAGAATTTACCTTCTTAAAATGAGGAGTTATCAACTTGTTGATGAGTTTTCTGTGGAATTAGTAACTTCTGGAGGAGCTATTCAGGTTATAATTGATATTCTAAGCCACTAAATAAGTACTGAGGTCATGTTTTCTAAAAATGTGTACTGCTGGAATCAAAGATGAAATTGAATAAATACTTTAAAATATTGTACTTTTTATGCAGTTTGAAGTGGCATGTAGTGAAGCCCACAGAATGCAGGTGGGACTCTCTATATCCTGATTGTCATTGAGTATGTAAAGAGCAGCATTCATATGCATAATTCCTGTAAATTTATGGATGTGAAAAATTTCTGAAATGGTGCTATGAATTGAGTCTGTTAAACTCTACTGAGCTATACTGCACTGCTCTTGCAGTTACAGAAAGTTTTCTTTATAAACAGAGACATCTTTATTCATCTGTAGGAAAGAGGAGAATGTAAATTTTTAAATGATGTCTCCCTTCAGACTTTTCAAATGAAAATTTATAATGCTGTTGGAGACAGCTCTGAACACTTCCAAATGGAGCAGAGTTAATGTTATGTGCTGTGTGTTGCACTGGAGACAGTCACAGATTATTTTCATTGTTTTTTCCCAGGCAAATCCTTTGTAAATCTAGGGGTGCATGAAGGCAAGTACTTTTTAAAACTTCATCTGGTGCTATGACAGATGCTGAGCTCTTACTCTGAGATTTGTGGGCTTGCTTTTTGTGGCACATGGTTGCAGCAGAGCGTGTATTCCTGGTGAGCTGTCCTAGGGATAGTTTTTAGCCTCTGACATATGGATGGATGCTGATCCTTGTGACAGGAAGAAAAGTTGGTGCTTCCTGTGCAGCAATACACTTTGCATTGCAAAGTACTGCCTTGGTATAGCAGTGTTTGGTGATCTGCTGTTCAGTCTGTGCCATCCACCTCTGCCTCTCTGTTTGCTCTTAATGTAGGGTTGGTTTTTCCTGTCAGTATTCTTAAACTTTTATATTTCAGCTATATCCTACTCCATTTATATGTGATGCTTGCCTTGATTTGGTTTGTGTTCCTTGTTGTGTTTTATTTGTATTTTTACTTGTAAATTTTCAAGGATCTTTTTTCTTCTGTGATTTAACAGTTCACAGGAGGGAAGGATCCCAGTGTTACCACTGGTAATGGAAGTGTATTGATGAGTGGCTGCTGCTTCAGGCTGAGAAACAGAAATTGATGTGCTTTGGTGTAGGCTGGGCTGTGTTTCTGGGCTGTTAAAGAATTGATTTGGTTTTGGTTTAGAGGCTTTGCACAAAGTGCACTCAGATTTGCACTTTGAGAGTAAGTTCTGTGTTGGAAGGTGTTACCAGTGAGGAGTTACTGTGGAAGATGGAATAGGTATATAACAAGATCATAACATTAGCCAGCAGAAACTCCTTAAGGAGTTAATTCTTTTTTTTTTTTCTAGACTAGAAGCTGCATACACACCCTAAACCATCTCAGCTGACTCCAGATGCATCAATGATGCCTGAGTAATTTGTGTATGGGCTAGGAAAAACAACTCAGGGCCTACAGCAGACCAATATCCTCCAGCAGCAGTGTCTACAAGCTTGACAGGATGGTTTGGGGCATTTCAAACTGCTTCCAGTGCCTGGGTGTGTAGTTAAATGAATCCCACAAGGAGCCAGGCTTCTCTCCCTGGCAGAATGTGTTTCTAATGTGACATGATAAATTGGTCCTCGTGGATTTCCCCTCTGGACTTTGATGTCCCAAGAGAAGTCTGTTTGTGGGATATCTTTAAACATCACTGTAGTCTTGACAGTTTTGCTGTGGTTTCTAAACTTACATTTGGAGATGGTAATAAAATCTAAATTTTTTTTAGATTGTGAAGTAGAATTCACAATGTACTTTGATGCATTATATGCCCATAGGGACTCTGTGGAGTTTTCCCTTGAGAGTTCTGGTTACCTGGTTTATGTGATATTTTAAAATTACTCTTGGAAATGAAAGATAAAATGAGACTTAAAAGCTTCATACAACTAGTTAGATACAAATATTTGTCACAGAGAATGTCAGCTAGCTGGTTTTCTGGTATGTACTTTGGTTCCATCAAAGGTCAGAATTACTTCAGATTGACTGCTGTAATATTGATTACATAAAGAAAAGCAGAACTGTTCTGGAAAAGTACAGCGAGTTACTTTTAGTATCCAGGCAAAAGAGTCTTAACTTTACAAGAGAGAGGAAATTTTATGTGCAGTAATCATTGCAAACTCTTTGTTATAGGTGTTTCAGGATGTTTTTCCTGAATGGGACAGCTTCATCAAAGTACTTGTCTCAAGGACAGAAAGTTGTCCTGCTGTGGCAAAATATTCACATAAGAATCAGATCATGGTTTTAATTCACGTGCTGTCGCATTTCTGATAATTGATTGTTTAAATGTTCTAATGCAAAATGTATTTGTTAGTAAAATGGGTTATTAAAACTGAAAATGGAGGTGGCTTTCATTTAAAGCTATCTTGAACAGCAATGTCTTTTTGGTAATTAATCTTTTTGTTGATATAAATTTGCTGCTTTTGGTGCAATTTCTGAAGTGCTCACAGATTTGCATGTGCATTCATTGCTTTGGTGTGAATGTGCAGTTTTATTTTATAACCACCAGTCTTAGATCATAATTATCCACTGAATGGTCCATATCTCACTATGAATTTTTCAGAAATAACTTGGTATGTTCAAAGAGGGTTTTTGAAACACAGGAGTTGTCTCACCCAGACAGCATTATCAGACAGGAGTAGGTAGTGCTGTGGCTCCATGGCCAAACTAATACATAATTAGCCCTGCTGAAAGGAGGAGGCCTTACTTCAAATTTTTATGTGTATCTTAAAACTTTAACCTTTGTCTAATGTCCCATTAGATGGATTGAGAAACTGATTGATAGCATACTAGCCAAAGTTTGTCTTGGGAATCCCAGTCCAGTAGAGGTTGTTAGTCCCCAAGAAAATGTTTTGATTTGCTTTTCTTGGACAGGTAGCTGGTTAAATTGGTCAGAGCACAAATGCTGAATATCTTAAGGAGAGCAGGTCATAAGGAATGGAAGGTAATGGAAGTTGCCTCCATTTTTAAGGTGTGCCTGAACATTTGAGCATTCATTTGATAAGTATGAAATGCTGATTAGTGTACTCCAGCATCTCTGTAGTTACCATATAGATGGCATTCAAAGGTGATGTTTAGGTCTCCTTTTCTAAAAACCAGTGAATCCCAAGATCTCTGCTATAAATCACTAGAAGGACTTCCAAATGCTTCTTCTGTAATTTATTATATGAGTGGGACAAACATCTGTTTCACATCTAATTTATGGAAAGACCAAAGACAAATTTACAAAAATCACGCTGAAACATGAGGCACATGAAGCAACCATGCTTGGAACAACATCTTGGTGTCTCTCCTTAGTAAGGGGCATCAACAGTGTGCTTACTTTGTAAGGAAGAAAATATTTCCATGCAAAAGTGCTTACAGGTGGCCCCTCCAGTTCTCATAGTGTATTTTTTAGTGCCTGAGTGCTCTCCAGAGCTGTAGCATGAGGTTCTATGTGTGTTTACTGCAAATATGCATATTTGAAACTTTTTTCAGGTAGAATACAAGGTAGAAAACACCTACTCCAGGAATTCTGTTGTAATCTGGGTATTGTGTCTGTAAACACATTGTTCAGCCCTGCATTTGAGAGTCTCTTCTGGCAGGATGTATAAAGCCATTACAGGATGCTTTTGATAGAAGGAAAGGATGGGGCAGGCAGCCTTTGCTTACTGCAACACTGCAGCCATGCTCAGTGCCAGTGGGTTTGGCTGTGCCCTTCCATGGGGGCTGCACAGCATCCTTTATCCTGTTGCATTATCCTGTGTTGTGCCAGTGCCACAGGAGCACTCAGCTCAGGGGCTGTGTTTTGGCAGAGCAGTGGTGGAGAATAAAGCAAAGAAGGTTCACTGGCTGGGGAGGTGCTGCAGTGAGTGAGGCCAGAGCAGTGGCCCTGCTTGGACTGGGTAATTCCCTTTGCACGCTGTCCTGAGAGGATTATCAACATCTCTGACTGTGACAGTACATGCATGGGAGAGCATTTGCTGACAGCTCACCATTTATCTCAACACCTTTGATTTTTGGAGGTGAATGATGGCATTGCAGTGGAATGTGCCATCGTTCTGTGCCTGAAAGAATCCTCCTGTGCTGCCTGTGACCCTTGGGCACTTGTGCTGCTGCCTGTCTCATAACCAGCACAGTTGCTTTTACAGCCACACTGTGAACTCGAGCAAAGAGTTGATGTGGCTGAACTTGCTTTCATGTGGAAATGCTCTTTTCAGCAGACCAATTCCTGGTCCAGTTCCCCAAGCAGCAGCCAGGATGCAGGGGTCTTGGCAGTGGTGGCTGCCATAGGAAATGTGACACTTGCAGTTTATCATGTATTGTAATTGCAGCTAATGCCTTAGATTGATATAATGAATTTTGAGTTTTAGCTGCATTGTGGACTGCTTAGAAGTGTGGGGTTTGACTCCTTCCCCTCCCTCCCCTGTTGTGTGGTGCTTTCCTGCCCATTTTTTTTCTGATACACGAGTCTTTCCAGTGCTGAAAGAGATTAGCTCATGGGTGCAACAGAAAGTAACAACTCAGTGTTTTCTTTTGGATCAGTGAATTAGTGCAACTTATTTGGTTCTATGATCACAAGGCAGGAAGGGAAAACAATCACATCTTTTAAGTAGTATTCTGCCATGAGCTGAAAGGGAAAAAAATCCTCTTTCTGTGTTACAGCTGGGGACCTCTCAGAGTGGAGAGATCACCACCTGCCTTATTTTGAGCTGCAGTGTGATATTTATTACATTAGTTGTTGCTATTTGACCTGTTTAGAGGTGAAATGCTTTTCTTGTGACTACAGAAAAGCAAGGTAATATTCCATGGTTTTCAGGGAGCAGGTTTAATGTTTTAACCCAGAGGATCAAGACAGTTGTTGCATTTGAATTGGGAATGATTTTTCTAAAGAAATTAAATTTTCCTGAAAACATTACCTCCAATGCAGTTATTTTCAGACAGGTTTGTTAGTGTACAGTCTTCTGTTGCCGGGGGTTCCAATCTCCACATTAACTTTTTGGCCTCTGTAACTTCAGTTTTACTACCTAGTTATAGCAGGAGTCCTGAAGTCCTTCATTTTGCCTGGTGTTCTGGTAATGGGCTACCATGAGTTCTTTGCTTAAGCATTTGCCTTTTTTCAAAAAGTTTCATGTCATCTGCTGTTGTTGATAGATAAGAAGTCTTTCTCATTGACTTCCTTGAAGTTTCTCGCTTTTGTTCTCTCTTGATCTTTGCTGTTCTTACAGCACCACAAATTCTGCATTAGAAGTATACTCCAACATTTTTAGGGAAACTGAGTGTAATACTCTGTCCTCCCATAAGCTTCTGGTAATACCTAGATTATAATATACTGAATTTATCTCCAGACAGTGGTTGGTAATACTCTTAAGTATCACTGGTTTAACATTTTGATTTTCTGAAGCTTGGAAGTTGTATTTATATAGTATTTTCCCCTTTTTAGAAAGGCCATGACTTCTATGTTTTTGTATTTTTTTAATTTTCTTTTTGCTGCTTAGTTTTCTTAATCTGATACACTGCTCACATTCAGTAAAAAATGGACTGGAAGTACCAAAATGACTGTAGTAAGAGGAATCATTAAAAAAACCCCAACACCCTGCATTTGAACTGTTTGGAAAAGGCCTTTTTTGTGAAAAGGTTATCAGTTATCAGGGATGGAAAAGCTCTGCTAAAATAGACTTAGGGGGCTGAAACGTTACTATTTTGCTGAGTGATGCCATTAATCATCCTGATTTGGGGAGTAAAAGCATAAACAGGGTGAGTTTGCTATATTAATGTGTGTTTGTGGTAGATACAACAAATGATAATGCAGCAGCCTCCTGCTGCCTTCTCTCTGTGTTCTTGGTATTTTTTTTCTTCTGCCTGCTGTACTTGGCTGTCAGAATCATAAGGAGTAGTTTCTCTGACAAGTCCTGCCCCTTTTCCTGTCTCAGCATAATCCATCTTGCTGAGCATTCTGCAGTGCTCTGCGGTGGAGTGCTTGCTGTGTCTCACTTGAGAGAATTACAGGAAGAGCTCTGGAGAATTGTTCCCAGGCTGCTGACAGCAATCACCTGGCATCTGAACACGTGCTGATACCAAGTCTGACCTCTTCCTTTGCTGGGCAGGCTGATAAGGCATGGCCAGGTCTTGGTTAGGCTTTGGTGTGGCAATAATCCACTGAGAAGCTGGGTTGATATCAGGGATCTCTAGGAGAGTCCATGATCTTCACTTAAATAACTTGCAGAATCTCTCTCACACTATGAGAGATTAAAACCACAGAGCTTACATGATAGGTTGTTTTGTTTTTATTCAAACTCCAGGTAACGAGAAAATTTGGATTATAAATAGAAAGCTTAACAGTGGGAGTAATACAGTGTATAGATCATTTGTGCACGTGAGTGAATGACCTTCATAACTAACCTATGAGTCATTCCTGTGAGAATAAATTGGGCTACAAAACAATTAACTGCTCTGCTTGTACTTGCTGCTTGATATGCTAGACTGACAAAACTGGCCTGTTTTAAATATGGACATAGTGCTTGTTTTGGAAATGATAATAATTCCCATATTTCCATGCTTAAGTGTTGGTTGACTTCTATAAAGGTACTAATAGATCATCTTTATATTGAGGAAAAATTGCTTTACATGGAAAAAAAGAAACTACAAAACAAAAAATGTCTGAGGTAGAAGAAATCCCTCCACTTGCTTGCCAGTGTATGTGAGATAAAAGTTAGGTCCTGTGTTGTTTTACTCAATAACTGTGGAGGTTGGGAGGGGGTAGGGGTTTTTTTTAGCAGCTGCCCTTGTTCAGCATAAATACATTGTGACGTTTCATATTTAAGTAATTGCACAAAAACAGATGGTAACTTACATATTTTTATTATCATATTGATTACTTAATGATGCATAATGCATATTGTATTAACTTGGTGATTTATCATAAATCAGCTTGGATTTTTGTGGAGGTACCAGAAGTGGAACAAATACTGCATTTCTGACCTTCACTTTCTCATCTGTAGTTCTGAACAGTCAGGCAGTCACAAGTCTTTCCTTGCTTTTATACCTCTATTGCTGCTATCACCAGGTTCTGCAGTTTTCATTAGAAGTTTATTCTGAACTTTCAATACTGAAGAACTTGGTAAAATCATTGGTGTTCCAAATAACACTCATTCTGGAAGAGTTGTGATTTATGAAGAGAGTAGTTCCTAAGCTTTTCTGGTTTTAATGCAAGTATTATGTTTATTGACTTTTTGGTTTATGATTTCAGTTCTTTTCTTTTGTTCTCTGTCTCAAAAGAATTAGAGAAAAGCAGTTTTCTGGTAATTCTAGTAAATAAAGACTGCTTGTATAGGTGCTGGTGTTGTACCCCATGGCCTGACACCTCCCCCATCTTTTTTTTCCCTTTTTGGAAAGAGACTATTGTCTTCCTGGTGGGGATGGAACAATAGCTGTTCTCAATGACATAAGAGTGGAACTAGAATTTAAAATAACATTTTATCCATTACCCCCTTTCTCTATTTTTGCCCTCTCCCTCCTGCTTGGTACAGACTGAATGCCTCCTTGGGACACTGTGTGGAAACCTCCATGCTTTGCTGCTAAATGTGCAGCAGAATTCGTGTTTGGAGTATCTAATGTGGCAAGTGCTAAATTAAACACTTGGAACACTTTAGGGTTATGAGTCATCAATCCCTGGCTGCTGTTTTTAGATTTCAATAATTAATACAACCTACCTGGAAGTTACTTTTCAGATCATGGTGATCCACAATAAATCATGAATACAAATAAGCTAGAAAGTTCAGGTACCTGAATGCATTAGGATTACTAGTTTTTAATGTTCAAACAGGTAAAATAAGAAAGTCAGCTACTTTATATGTATAAAAATTATTTTTAGGTCCAGAAGCAAGCAGAATTTAGACCAGAAGGAGCATGGCAATTATTGGGGGAGTCTTAGTTCAGTAGCCTCAAATGTTTCAAAGGAAGAATCTTACCTGTTAACAATTTTTTTAAAAATAAATAACCCCTAATGATTAAATACAGAATCACTCAGTAATATTGACTCTTAAATGTTTTCTTCTGTTTTGTAGAAGACCCTTTTGAGGACTTCTTCGGTGGCAGGCGGGGTCAGAGGGGAAACAGAAGCAGAGGTGGTGGTGGATCATTTTTCTCTGCCTTTGGTGGATTCCCTGCTTTTGGAAGTGCTTTCTCTCCATTTGACACAGGTAAATATCATAACATTTAAGAATGAATGCAATTTTGGCTCACAAAGGATTGCAATACAACAAGCTGGCTTCCCTATTCAGGCAATTCTGTGACTAATTTTTTTTTTTTTAATTAAGATGGTATCTGTAAGGTGTAAATGAAAATTAAGCCACTGTTAGAGTATTTGGGCTACCTGAAAGTTCATATAGAGTGAACAGATCTCTAACAAGTAGAACTTTCTGTTTTCTTTATTTTGGTGCTACAGTTTCTTCATGGCTTTAGAATTCTTTTGTTCTGTTTGCTTTCAGGGGTGTGATGGCTTTAATTACAGGTCCTGAAAAACATGTGCCTAAACCCCATGGTGCTGCTTAGAGTGCTGGGAGTCTGGGCATTGGTTGGGGCGCTGCTGATACAGGACTTGTTCTGTCTGCCAGCTTGGGGCATCCCAGCATCTGCACTAAAGCTGATGATCACATTCATTAGGGTTGCTGGCTTCCCCCTGAGTGCAGTGTGGATAAAGGTTGAATGCCTTTTCAGGGGAAGAGTTGGCAAAATGGTTTTTGGACAATGCTGTGCATTTGGAACTGGAACTGTGAGTCCATATGAGAGAAGTGGATGGGGCTGGAGCCATGGTTTTATTCTCAGGCAGGTGTTAATGCCATCTAGTCACTGATGCTGTGTGATGAAACCAGCTGAAAGCAGGATGAAGTCTAAGTGGATGATAAATTTGGATCTCACAGCCATGCAAAATTACATTTTATTCAAATGCCTTCCTTTTCAATAGGTTTTACTTCGTTTGGCTCCCTGGGACATGGAGGCCTTACTTCATCATTCTCCTCTACGTCATTTGGTGGCAGTGGAATGGGAAACTTCAAATCAGTATCAACCTCAACTAAAATAGTTAATGGCAGAAAAATTACTACAAAGAGGTAAGTGATGTAAATATATTTATATGAAACTATATGTAGAGATTAAAATACCTATAGTTACATTCATATAAATATATTGTATCTTTGCACACACACATAGTGATACATGTTTTTATGTTTTACTTTTGTTGTTATGTTCATCATATTACTTGGATTATTGGGTTCTCTGTCTCTTCTTGGCATTGTTGAGTTACTTAATGCTGTAGCTGGAGCTCTTTTAGGCTTCAGAACCTCCTGTGTAGGGCTGCACCTTTTATTACTAGAAATTGGGAAGAATTTTAGTTTTGCAGATGTTATGAAAGAATTTTCTTGACTAGACTAGAAATTGGGAAGAATTTCTAGAATTCTTGACTAGAAATTGGGAAGAATTTTAGTTTTGCAGATGTTATGAAAGAATTTTCTCTAGCATCTGCTTAGTGTGCTTCCCTAGGCAGTGTTTGAAGTCTTTCTAGTATTTTTTTTCTGTGTGTTAAATGAAATAAGAAACTGAAGCCTGCTTTGGAGAAAAATGTGCCTGTTTGTTGGAAAGTGAATTTTCAAGTCCTGTACACTGTACTTTCTCTCCATTTCATGCTTGTGATGGGGAAATAATTGCATTTGGGAAACCCAAGTCTTAGTTAACTACAAAAAAACCTACATGGAGTATTATAATCAATATAGGAGTACTGAACAAGTAGTTAAATGTAATTTCATTACTTAATAGAAAATTACAAAAAAGTGAGGCAGTATGAATTGTTTTTGTCTGTTAATTTGGGTCCCGTACTTGTAAATGCAAGGTTCTTCTGTGAACTCCTGTACTGGAGAGCTCCTATCATCTTGACCACTTAATAACACAAACAGCCTCTGGATCACATGCTGGTGTGGTCATAATATTTTTCTGAGTGTATGCCAGAAAAATCTGAAAACTCAAAAGCTGTTTAATAATCTCTCTTTTCAATCAGGGATACTTGAATTTTGTAACATGCAGGCTGGTCATAAAGTTGGTGTATAGTAAGGCTACAAATTACTTGCTCTGATCAAATTAAAAATGGATTTTAGACTGTCTTGTGTACAAAATTGTGATTGGTCTAGAATAACACACATTTAACAAATGGATAGGGACTAAATGCAGTGTCAAGGTTGTGCAGTTGATCTCTCAAGGCATTTAGATAACAGTGTGTAGTGTGAGCACATCTGTGGCAATGACAGTGTATGAGGTGGCAGCTGTAACTGTGAACTCCACATCCTGGAGGATTCCAGCTTGCAGAAGGCAATTTTCCTGACTAAGCAGTGGGGAAATGAGCTGGGTGCTGGTGCCAGCTCCAGTGCTGGTAAATACCAAAGCTTGCCAAGTACAGTTGCATTAAGCAGGTGCTGCTCCCTTACAGTTTGTTATCTAAACCTGAGGTCTGGTGTGTGTTCAGAACTGCTCATGGTGTTTTTGTCCTGCAGGATTGTTGAGAATGGACATGAGAGAGTAGAAGTTGAAGAAGATGGCCAGTTAAGGTCGCTAACAATAAATGGTAAGGAGCAGCTGCTACGCTTGGATAACAAGTAATTCAACGCACGCATTTAACAGAAATTTTAAGCTCTAACAGCCACCATTTGAGGATTGACAGGAACATTTTTTGAAGATTTCAAACGAATTCAACTTTCTGTATATCCGTACTCAATCTTAAGTAGTATAAGTAGCTCACAGAAGCTCATATTTGTCATAGACTTTTGAGTTAATCGTTGGGACCACATCAATTGGACCATTTTTTGTCCTTTAAATTGTTGTAAACTTCTGTATGCACTTTTCTTTTCTTATCTGTGATCAAGGTGAACCATGATCCTTCAGTAGTGCTAGGGCGAGATGTACACTAACACTAGCATGAATCTTGCTTTTTCCAATTTAAAATGTGAGCCAATTAGTAGTTCAAGTCTGCTGTGAAGTTAACAGTTCCAGGATAACCTTTTTAATAATTTCAACTTTTTTTTTTTTTTTTTAAATGTTTAGTAGTGAACAATGTTAATACATTTCTGGTAATGCATTTCTGGTTTAAATAAATTAAGGATGTTTTCTAGTTGTGCATGAATGCAGACAACTTTAGTAAGTTTTGACAAATGTTTAAATGTGTAATGTAAGCAAAAGGTAAACAAAAGTGAAGCCAGTGAGCTGAGTCTTTTGTCATTTGCTAAAAAAAAAATTCAAAATGAATAAATGCTGATGTTTGTGGTGCATTCTTTCATGAATGGCATTTGTAACCTTCCTGTGTCTGTGTGTGATTTGGGCAACTTGGGAAAACGGTGCTTTTTTTTTTTTTTCCCCTTACCATCTTTTTCTTCAATCTTAAGGATGAGGGCCTTTTTTCTTTGCAGATGTTTTCTTCAGTGTGACTGAAAACATTATTTTTAATTTCATTTCTAAACCTGTATTTGAAGCACCTATTTTTAAGAAGCATTCAGAGGCTGACTCTCTAACTCCATCTTTTGCCCTAATATGTAATTATTTTAAGTCTAGGCCGAAAGCAATTCTGTTTTAAAAAGTTTTCTAAAGTTATTCTGAGATTTGCTTAAAAAATTATCTGTAGTAAATATAAATATACATTTGATAAATTTATTTATTTGACATTTAATAATTACAAAAAGACTGAGAATTATGAGTTTTTTTTTGCTGTTTTGAGAACAAGTAATTGCTTTGAAGATTTGGACAAAATTGTTAGGATTATGATATCTCACTCTTATTTTTAGTTCTCAACCAAAAATCAAAAGATGGATTAATACCCTTTGTCAAATTAATGGAGTGAAATAAAGTGTTCATTTGTAGCTAAGACCAGATTTTCAGAGTTTAGTGGAAGATGATTTGGTTTTGGTGTGTCACAGAGAAAGCATGCAGGTAACTAATGGTATATGTTAACACCTGCCAGGTTCTGGATAGTTCCATGCATAGATCATGGATGTGCAGCTTTCATCTGTGCACCAGCTGTGAACATCTGGCCTGCACAAAACTCTTCAGAGTGGCTTAGTGGTTTAAAAAAAAAAAAAAAAAAAAAAAGCATGGTGTTTTCAAATGATCACCTAATGCCTTCTTGCTGAACACCATCTGCTTTGTACTAACAAATGTGTTGATTATTAAATACATTGAAAAGATATGCTCTTGTTTTTCATGCAGGAAAACCATTTCAACTTAAGCCAAACCAAGCTAACAAACTGCTACAACAGAATTTGTATTTGCAGTAAAGTTAGTATATTGTACTTTTGTCCCTCTACCATTAATACTAATTTGATAGAACTGAAAAAAAATAACATGTAGAAGAAAAAATAAATATATACTTTGGTTTTGGGACTAAAGCAGTTATATACCTTTTCAAGTTCTTTGCAGAGTTCCTGTCACTTCAGTGTTGTGTTTTTGATGTAGAAGCACAAACTTAGTTTAGAACTAAACAGTGTTTTCTTGTTAATGCTGTTTTTTCCCCCTCCCCATGTATGTTACTTCTTGATCCAGATAACTAAACATGACATTTATTTCAAAATTTGGCTTTGTTGTGATGTCTTGAGTTATTAAAAATGTTAATTTATATTTATAGGATGCAGTGTGCTCCTTTAAATTATGTAAATTGTAAAAAGTGCTTTAAAATTGATTAACCAAGTTAAATAAAATTAGGACAATCTGGAGTTGAGTTTGAATGCCTTCCTCTGGATACCCATAGATTTTATATTAAAGTGCCAAACTTTGCCTTCTAGTTTTATTCCAAGTTATCTTTAACATTTCAATTGCCTTGCTCAGGTTAGGAACACAGTTAGGGTATCAGATCTGTACCCACAAGTTTATCTTCTTACCTAGGAAAGTGTGATCCCTCTCACAGTGTTACACACCAACAGGTCACACCAGGGTTCTGAAGTGAATTTTTTTAACACTAAATGTGCTCAGGATCCAGTTTTTTGGATAGTCTCTGTTCTGCCTTCAGATCCCTGAAGCTGCTTGTCAGAGGTGGCCAAAATGCAGCATTGAAGTGGCAGTGCTGCATTTCCTTGGTAGAAACTGGCAAAGCACAGGGAATGAATGAGTCAGCAGAAGGCAGAATTTGGCAGTAGATTCCTGCAGGAGTGAGATACCCACACACCAGGATTTCCATGGGCTGGTAGTTGAACTGGATGTGTGGTCTTCATCCAAATATATCATTGGACCAGCAATTCCAGTTCCAGGCTTAAAAAATTGCTATTGTTCACTTGACCTAAACCTAACAGTCTCCATTTCTTTCAGTGTTTTTTGAAATAATGTCACATCCAACATTTTTTTAATGCAACTTCTTGCATTCAGCTCCTTTTTTAAAACACAAAATAAACTCACCTTCCATGTTTTATTCAGAATTTTTTTGCTGAATTTAGTTGTTTTCTCCTGAAAACCCACTTGTTAGGTTGCTTTGAAAAAAATTTAATGTTGTTCCTTTCTAATCCATAATTTGCATAGATGTACAAGACCTGTTTATTAGAAGTGATAGATCATCAAGGGCAGCACATTTCCTTACACTTCAATTTTGGCCAAAATAATTAACAACAGAAAAAGTTCCAAATGCTAAGTACAAATATACAGTGGGATGAGGCAGCTTTCAAAACCAGGTGCTATTGGATTAAAAGTGCCATCTTTTCATACATGAGGGATTAATTTTGAATTTTTAGGGACACCATCCCATTTAAATTAAGCTTCCTGGAAAAACAGTGGTTTGGAAAAACCAAGATGGAGTTTTTGAACCTGCTAAGTCATTTAGTCCTTCATGCTCTGCTTCAAAGTTCATTGGTGGATACAAGAACTTTGTGATGCTTTCTCGTGGTGCACCCTCTTTGCAGTCCCTCGTGCATGGCAGTAATCCCAGTGCAGCACACTAACCCCAGTTTCTCTATAGATTGCATGGCACCTGCCCCTTCCACTTGGCTTTCCTGAAGGAGTTTGGGATTTTGTGTTGGAATGCTTCACACTGTTCAGTGGCTGCACTCCTGCAGGGCTCAGTTCTCACAAGACCTTCTCTGCTGGGGATCAGAGGGCTTGCTTGGTGCTGGAGGTGACAGAGCTGCTCTGCAGAGAGTGTGTGCGTAGCATTTGTCAGGTGGATCCTGTATCAACTTGTGAATAATTGATGAGCTGAGTTAGAATGCTGAAAACAAGATTGTAAAAGATTTAAAAACCCATCATCTCTAAGCCCAGAGGGTTTGTATCTCTGCTCAGTGCTTGTGTTTGGTTATCCTGTTTCCTTGACTCCTTCAGTATTTTGGCATTAGGTGTAACTGGAGGTTTGTCTTTTGTACTGAGCTGTGCTGTGTTTCAGACCATCTGTGGGATAGTCCAGTGATAAAGTTAGATTTTAGTTTTTATTTTTGGAAATGTGAGTTCCTGAATCTGCTTCTGTTCTGTTTGAGCAGTGAGCTCCTTTGCCTGAGTTTAATCTGTGGTTGTAACAGGATAGTGCTTCTGAAGATGGTTGTGCTGCATAATGAATGCTACAGCTGTTTGATGATTGTGGTCAGAGAACCTTTGAAAAAAGGGCCTAGTACTTAAAATACTTGTTAACCTTTTTGTGGAAGTGTTTCTTAGTATTTTTTGAAAATGTGCCTCTTTGGTTGTGATTTTTGGATGTTCTGGTTATTAAGGCTTATTTTTAAGTCATGGTATTCTCATGGGCTAGTGGCAATATGGACATCAGTAATCTGGCAGTCAGCAGTAACCAAACTTTGAAACTTTCTCTTTTTTAACAGGAGAAAGTCTGTTTGCACTGTCTGCTCCCTCAGGGCTTGTTTAGTTTACGATTGAGCTATGACCACAGACTTGATTTGCCTCAACAAAGACAGTTTGGGTTTTCTTGTTATTGTTTGTCTTAAAGTGGTCGTTGTGGTACAGAACTTCTTACCTTCCACCTGAAATGCTGAAATGGTCCTTACATTGCACCAGGGCTGGAATGAAGAATGTTGGCTTTGTTAGTGTTACAAACTGTACCTTTGAATTTGTAATTCTAGTGGATTTCCTACTTGGTTTTGAAAAATATATCTTGGCTAGAGTTGGTTGTTGAGTGAAGTGCACTCCTGAAAGGTTAAAGCTGAAGATGGTTGGTTTATTCTCTGCTATATAGGTCATGCTTTCACAAAATAGTAAACCTTATGTTTGAGATGCTGCTGTCAAATTAAAAAAAAATCACGAAAGAATGAAAATCCTGTGATGATCAGAGCCATAACCATGAACCTCTGCAAGCTGTGCTGATTTAAACTCACTGAAACTTCTCTGAATACTCTGTTGTGGCAGACTCAGTGCTGCATTAGGTGTTATCTCACAACAGCTGGTAGAAAGTTAATCAAAACCCCACACGAGTACTTTATGCTCTGTCATGCTGCTGTGGCCAAAAGATAGGAGGAGTTTGGAGGTGATAGTGCCCATGCCTGAAAGCTGGGCTGTCCTGGTGTGAGGCAGATTGCACTGATGGCCTGACTGCTAATTGCCTTCTGAAAGAATAAAGGAAGACTTTCAGATGTTGTCAGATTCAAAATGCTGTGGTGGGGATTAAAGTATGTTTAATTGAGAAGATAAGTAAAACATTTTATCAGAAGGACACGATTAAATAGAATTCTCTTTAGTTTCTCTGGCTTTTACAATGAAATTAACTTTGCAGCATACTGAGTTAATTTTAAACTCACTAAAAAGAGGAAATTTTTGAACCTGACTTAAAACTGACAGTCAAGAAAAAATATTTTTAGAGGCTTCTGGTAATAACTTAAAATTTGGCTTTGGCCTATAGCTTATCTTTACCTCTGAACCTCAAATGGGGGCTTGTCTAGCTCTTCTTTGCAATGCAACCAACTTCAAGTGAATTTCATAAAAATAGAAACAAACAAAACTGTGTACCGGCTAGTTTACCATCATTCACCTGAATGTTAGAGAGATGAAATAGTAACACCTCATTTGGAAAAGCTCACGTGAGCTTGCTGCTCTGTTACCTGACATTGAGAATGCTCCAGTTCCTCCTCCTTTTTGAAGTTAAAAGTCAAATTTGACATTTCCTGCATTGTTTCTTAATTGTGAATTTATTTAAGTTACTGGAATGAGAGAGGAATCCAGCCTGGTGACTGGCCAGAGTATTCATGTTGAAGAACACAGATTTGTGATGGCCAGAAAAGAGAATTACTTGGCTGTGTCTGTAACGGAGTTGCTCGAAGGTGTTACTAAACCAGCTGAAAATGCAAAGCAGTAGCTCTGGAATCTTCTGTCTTGGTTCCAGTCACAAGCTTGATTGAATTGTGGTGCAGGAGGGGAATTTACCTCCCAATAATAAAAAAAGTCATAAGGCTGCAGAGGCTTTGAGACATCTGATAGAGAAACTGGGCAGCCTCATCCATCTTTTGGTTTCCCTCCAGAAATACATGTCAAGCCTGTGTTAATCTTTGTAACTGATATATAGAGTAAGATTAACTTGCTAATTTATCACACATTTGCATAACTGTCACCATAGCCACCTCTGGCAAAGTTTTCTCCTAGACATGTAGTTGGAGGCTGCCTTTTACTCTTCACAGAAACTAAATCTGCATTTGTCATCCTGTTGTGATATTTGTCATACTCAGCAATGGAAATACTGTGCTTTGCTTTTGTGTAAGAGCATTCTGCAGTATCAGTCACTGTCATTCTCCTTCCAGGGGGAGCTAGACTGTGGATGTTTTAAAATTGGTTTGAACTTCTCTGTGAAAGTATTTCTGAAGGAAAATGGAGAAAACTTACATGGCCAAGGCTAGAGGACAAGGTCTTCTGTCTGCAGAGGACTTTGGCCAGGCTTTGTGTAATATCACTGCCTCTTGTGAGAAGGCACTTTGGTGCTTTGAGTTACTTGGGCATCTGCTGTTGAGTATTCACTCAGACACCCCTGAGAATTTCTCTGCTAATCTCATTCCTTACTGCTGGGTGCCTGTGGAAATACAGGCAGGTCCTTATCACCAAATGTACTGCACTTGGATAATGAAAGGGCATTATTCATCTCTTCTACACCAGGTGGGAGCTGGCTGTCCAGGAGAGCAGTAGAGAGCTAGAAATTCACTTGGAGCTATTTTGGCTGTATCTGGTCCTGCCTGCAAGCAGGAGTAGCATTCACAAGCCTCCTGCCCTTGGTTTTTGACTGAGCTCCTGAGTTATTGCAAAGAGGTGGAAGATTTTCCTTTTGGGGACATTCACCTTGAGAGTTAGGACAACCACCAAAATGTTTCTTTTATTAAACACCTCTAGTGCTCCTTCTGTCTTTTCTGGGATTGGATGGTGTACCCCCGAGAACAACAGCAAGTCTTAAGGTCCTTGAAACCAGTAAGGGAGGAGCAGGAAAACAATGTAGCTTGTTTTGTGCTGTTGACATAAATTTCAAGGACTTTTCTCCTCATTTGGCTTTTGCCTTTCTCATCAGGAAAACACGATCACGAGTTATCACAGTGAATGCAGAAGTGGTGGGTGTTTGTCTGTGTCTCCTCCTCCAGTGAACCCTGCCTGTTCTCTGGCTGCCCAGGCTCAGCCCTGCTCTGGAGGCTGTTCCCCTGCCAGCACAAGCAAGGGAGGTGGTTCTGCAGCCTGAGGATGCTGTGCCAAATTCCACTTTGATTCTAAAAAATGTGTACAACAGTTAGAAAAAACTGAGCATATCAGAGGTCGCCTTGTTTGGAAGAAGAGTATAAATATTTGTATCAGGCTAGACAAATTCAAATGAGAAGATAAACACACATTTTTAACACATGGATGATTAACTGTTGGAAGAAGCTGCCAAGAGCAGTAGTTTCTCTGGCTTTCATGTCTTAAAGACCAGCTTTCTGAAAAATATCTCCGAGTGAGAAGGGATTGCTTGGGCTTTACAGAGAAGTAGTGGAAGCTCTGGGAGCCTGGGGCACAGAGTGAGATGCACCTTGGAGCACAGTGCTCCTTCCAGCCCCCCTCCATGGGCTGTACTTGGCTCCTTCCCTCCTGGTGGGCTGACACTGATGCACAGGTCATGTTCCCTTACTGTGGTTTTCAGGCTGGGGGATGATTCTGTGATGTGGGGGCTGCTTTGTCTCTTGGGAGGTGCTGAGGAAGCAGGGGAGCTGGGAAGAGAGAGAGGAGCCAACACCACGTGCACCTGGGGCAGCCTGATGACTATTGCCCTAAAGCATCCAGCTTGGGATGTGTAGGTGCCAAGAGTGGACTTCGTGTGGGAGAAGACATCCCGGATCTGTTCAGGTAAGTGGCTTTATTGTTGTGGATGAATTGGATGTTAAGTGAGGAGGAGGAGGAGGAGGAACCAGGGCAGGTCAGTGATGACTGTGCCAGGGAGTTAGATTTGGAATTTGCAATACAATGAGCCCTTGTGTATGTCCTGTCTTCTTACCAGCTACTGGCTGCACACCTTGAGGCAGCCTAATTCCAGCTCCTCAGCTGAAGATCAGGATGTCTCTTGTTAATCGGTGTAATGATACAGCAGAGATCCACATTTCAGAGTAAACTGTTCGTTTTCTTGAATGCTGGCAACGTTTTAATGATCTAAAGTTTTTTGTTTTTACTGTGTGTTAAATCTCAAGTGGGTAACAATACATGTGTTTTGAATTTTAAGTGACTGTGATGAAAAGAGCTGGCTTTTTGTTAATGGAATCACCTTTGGTATTGTGCTCAATGCCTAAAACTGCATTGTGTCAGACAGATATTTCTACAGAGTAGCCAGGGAAGTGTCCTATAGGGCTGTGTGTGAAAAACCTCTCTGTGGATGATACTTTGAGTTTTGTATATACCCAGAGCTGCATTTGTTAGGTTCATTTCTAAGGAGGACTTGAGGAAAGGCAACTTCCTAGAATTAAAATTCATCAGCATTTGGGTCACATAAGGAACAAACAGTTTGTAACAAAACTGAAAGGTAAGCTATTGTGTGGTAAAATCCTGGTATCTCTTGAAGTCCTCCCAGATTTTCTGGGAAAGGTATCCTGCTTGAAGAGCACTGGAACTCCAGAATGTTACTCTTCAATGGTCAAATGAACCATATTTTGAGATGTAAATATTCAGGCCTGAAAATAGCCCTTGTGCAGTCTCCTTTCTGAGCAAGTAATAAAAAGTGTAAGACTTTTTCCAGTCACCAGCATGGCCAGAGCCAGCTGTAGTGACACAAGGAATCTTGTTAATGGAAAAGCAAACAAGTGTACGTGCTGTACTGCTCTGCCTTCTTCTGGCCTAAAAGGAGGCTCAGACAAAAACATTTCTGTAGTTTGCAAAGTGTGTAGCCAGTGCACACCTTGAATGTTTGTTAGCAGTAAACAGCTTCTAAACTGTTAAAAATTGTTTAAAGCAACTGTTTTTAAATGTACCAGAACTGGAACTTGTCGAAGCAAAACAATTCCATCAATTTTATCTGTATTTTCCAAGGACCTTCAAAGATTTGAGTTGTATTCTGTGTAGAACCTTTTCCAGAGATGGAAAATGCAGTTTTGTTTACTGTACAAATCAAGTCCTCTGTTAGTCACTGCCTGGTCTTTGTAGACTAAACACCCTTTTGAGAAGCAGGTAGAAAATTACAAGTAGATGATTGGTTTTTACCACTGTTAAATAAAAAGAAAATTATGTGTACTTTACTATGCATATTCATATTTTAGAGGTGTTACGTATCAATGTCAGCTGCTCCTATATAGTATCTAAATTGGAGGATCTATTGCTATTGACCTACTTTTGATCTATATTGAAAGTATTAGCCTGAAAGAATGGGAAGAAAATCTGTTTGGTTAAAGGTTGAAAGAACGTAGAGTAATTTGTCCTGAAGCTTTCTCATGGCAGTTTTGTAGCCATTAATAATTTATTTATTAATAGCTCTAACTCTGTCTCGAAAAGTGTCATAGAACAGAAAGTGACTTTTAAGTGGCTTCTAATGCAGTGACTAATTGAGAAGATGCTTCTTGTAATCACTCCTCAAACCAAGAAACTCAGCTCAGGGAAATAAAACATTTTTCTGAGAAGACACAGGTGTTCAAACCTCCCTGCTCTTCTTGATCAACCAAATTGAGAACATAACATTAACTGATTACTCTTACGTGGTTTCCACTCTTCCCCCTCCTCTAGCACTTGCTCTGGGATCACATGTGTGGTTTTGCCCTCGAAATGTTTATAGAAGGTGATGACTCCATCCCTGGTAACCCTTTTTGTGGAATAAATCACAAAGCCAAGTGCATGCTCGTGCTGCTCTGTTCAGGGGAGGTGCTTGCTGCCCTGCACAGAATAGTTTCCAGTAGTGGAAAGTTCTTTTATGAGAGCTGTTTGTGGGGGGGAATTTTGCCTTGCGCCTCCCAGCTCCTCCTGAAACCAGAAACGAGCCCTTGGTTCATGCTGGGCTCTAGATTCAGATTGCTGTTGTGTTTTCTGGGTGTGGTGGCAAAATTACCCAAATTGTCAGTGTCTCTGCTGTTGGGTTTGGGCCTGGAAGGGGCTCAGAGCCAAGCTGGCAACTTGGAGTGCAGCTTTCATGGAGGTTAGATGATAGATTGTTAACAGAGGTCAAAGCCTCTTGGGTTTTCTATTTTTGTGACTATTCTGGCTAATCTTTTAAAATCTAGGTCCTCCAGATTTTCAGTTTAAACTGGAGTAGAGGTGGACACTCAGGTCTTAACTGAACTGTCATCAGTGTCTATTTATTGCTGTCACAACAGTGTGGTTTTATTTGTTGATTTATTTTCTCAATTGAATTCAGTGCTTTGAAGGCTTTTGCAAACAGATTCCATCTCCTGGAAGGCAACTTTGCTGCCCTTTTGGCTCCAATTCTGTTTCCAGTCCACTATTCAGTCTTGTCTAAGCAACTTTCTCCTTAGAAAAACAGTTCATGATTCTTTTATTTAGTATTTTTAAATATTACTGTAAATGGAGATTGTTTCTGTAGAGATACCAGGCTGTATCCAATACCAGCAGTTCAATCAAGGTCAGAATTTCAATTGGAAAGTGACAAAATGTTCTCAAATGTGCAAAATCTGGGGCTATTTCTGTCAGTCACTGACTTGCATGATACCAAGTGTAGGTGAACATCAGCCTTACCTGTTGTGGATCTGTTCCAGAGTTGCTCTCTCTCTCACAGTGCTGTCTGCAGGACATTCCCAGCCCTGCAAAGGGACCCACCCTGGGTCACAAGGCTGAGCAGAAATGCTTTTGTGTAAATTGAGTTTGACACCTTCACACTCAGTAAAGCTCTTGGCAAATGTTTCTGAGAAGATTCTGAGTTTGCTGATGTTCAGGGAGGAGGTGGAGCAGCTCTGCTGGATGTTGCACTTTGAGCTGCTACAAAATTGTAGTTACACAGCTCAAACCACAGCAGCTTTGATACTTGTTTTTATAGTTTTTCAAATATTTATACCATGATATGTTGATCCCACTGACAAATAGTCACTCAAACATTCTTCCATAAAGCTTTCAGTGCCATTACAGAATTACAGGAGATGAGGGTACATCTTTATGCTGGGTGATTTTGAGCAGAAGCCGGTTATGGCAACTTCAGGTGTTGAGTTGTGCAGTTTTGGTGGGTGCAGCCCTCCCCAGGTCACATCCACATCTCCACAAGAACCAGTGGGCTCTGCAGTGTGCATTCCACCCTTCTGGAATGTGGAGCACTCCAGCCTCTCTGCCATTATGGAAAGTTCTTAAATACTGGAGCCCCCTTTTTTACTTTGGCCCCAGAGATTGTGGTTGCTCCTGTCCTTGGTGCTTCATCCCACAGCTCTGGAGGTGTGTGACAAGAGGAGAAGGTGGGATGGTGCCACTGCAGCCTCACAGAACGGGAGCAGCCCTGGGGTGGCTTTCTTGGAAGGTTCCTGGCCTTGCTGGTGCACCCAGAGCTACCAATGCCACTCTTCAAACTCTCCTTCTCTTTCCAAAACTCACAAAGCTCTCTTGGTGAAATCTTGCCTGCTCCCCCTGGATCTCTGCAGAAGGAATGTATAAACTGATGATTCTGTTTCCAGGCACAAAAGAGAATTGTAAGTATTGTTAGTGTTGGGTGGTAGTCATGTTCCTGGTTGGTGTTTGGGTTTTTTTCAGTTGAGAAAATCTTCATTTCTGTGCTCTCTTTATTGGTTGTTTGGGTCAGAAGTTCATTTTGAGAAGCGTATATGGAACAATTTTTTTTACAATACATGAAACAATATTTTTATCTGTTTAAATACCTGCATGTATATGTGTGTATACATTGCATTTATAAACATTGACAGGATTTGAAAAATTATATTTCTAAACTGTGGTGGGTTTAAGGCATAGATCTTGACTATGGGTGGGAAAGAAGAATGTTTGGAAACTTTTGAGATGGATTGGAGATGCCAAACAACAAAAGTTGGTGAAGCTTGGGAGGCTCTTCTAAGGCCAGTTGTACAGGTTTCATAATTAAATATAGTATTCATCAAAACTACCATTGAGTGTCAACTTGAAACACTATTTTTTTAAAAAATTCAGGATTGTCATTTTTGTATCAAAAATGGAACAGCAGCTAACAACTTAGTGTTCCTGTCATTGGGAACTGGGTTTTGTGGTGAAAGTTCATGAAGTACTTTGAAACCTCCTGAGCCTCAGCAGAGATGTCCTGTTACTGTGAGCATGTGATGCTTTCAGGGTCATTTAAAAGATGATGGTCTCTGGAGCTCTGTAAATCAGGGATGTGTGCTCACACTGGAAGATGGGATTTGCTTGCTGTAGTCGTACAGGGATCGATGGATGAGGAATAAATTGCATGTTGGGGGTATAATTGGAGAGGGCAGGTATCTCTTCTTTTTTTGTAATTAATACGTGGAACCCTTAGTGTCAGAGCCACACTGTTATATTTAAACCTCGGGGTAGAAGGGAGAATATTTTTCAAATGATGAACCTGAAAGGATGAGACCTTGCAAAGGGAGTGTGGACAGTGCAATATGAAACGTGGGCCTGCACTCACTGTCTCGTGTCTGTGATATTTCAACAGCACTAATAGCCATCTGATGAAAGTATAAACTCAGTGATTTTGTGCTTTTGCCAAATTACTATGGAAGTGTTGACAAAACAGCTGGGGAAGTCATTCATCACATTTTTCTGAAGTCACTCATGAGATTCTTTTCTTTTTAAATTTAACTGCATGGCTTTTTCTTGATGTATCTTTTTTTTCTTTTACGGTAATCTGGGTTTGCTGTGCATTAAGGTTTTGAAGACAGGTTTAAAGCTGATAATCAATAGAAAAATATGTAACAGCTGTACAATTTGCAAATTAGGGCTTGCTCTGAACTGTTTTGAAGTTGCTCCTTTAGCGAGGGCCACTAATGGGAATATAAGATGACGTCTTGATACTTCAACTAATTAGTTTTTAAGAGTTATAAAGATCTGTTGCAAAAGTAGAAGAGTACTTTTCCTCTGCTTTTGCTGTTTGAAAACCTTGTTAATTAGAAGCCAATTTTGCTTGACCTGGTGGTGGAAACTCCTAGAAGGGCTGAAGACAAGAAGCAAAGTTTTGTCTTTGGGGGCAGTGAAGGAGCTGTTTCATGTGGAACTGGGAGGTTCTGGAGAACAAATGTGAGAGATGTGAAGGTCCAAGGGGCTCTGCTTGGGCACAGGGGCAGAGGAAACACTGGTGGGAGGCACCTCATGTCTGGGTGCACCATGGAGGACCTGGCAGGGCTGCATGCAGTTGCACTGTGGAATTTTTATTTCTTTGTTTTCCTCTAGTAATGAATATTAAGTTTCATTATGAGAACTGGTTTCTTTTTTTTTTTTTTTTTTTTTTCCCTCAGTAGGATTTTGGTTTGCACTTCAAATACAATTTCAAAGTGAAACTTGGGCTGCAAGGCTTCCTCATGGCAGAGATGAAACCCACGGGGATTTCTGTCTGAGGTCGAAGTAGAGCTGAGATAAAAAACCCCTCTTTGTTTCAGGACAGTTTGAGTTGGAAGGGATCTTAAAGTTCAGCCAGTTCTGATCCCGTGCCATGGGCAGGGACACCTTCCACCATCTCAGGGTGCTCAGAGCCCTGTGCAACCTGCCTTGAACACTGCCAGGGATGGGGCATCCACAGCTTTTCTGGGCAGCCTGTGCCAGGGCCTCACCACCCCCACAGTAAAGATTTGTTCCAAATATCTAATCCAAAACTGCCCCTTTCAATGGTTTAAAGCCATTCCCCCTTGTCCTATCACTGTCTGCCCTTGCAGTATCAAACCAAATCAAAGAACTTGATGTCAGTGATACAATTCTGGAGGAAGAGGAGCCATGTAAGAGACAGACAGAGGTACAGTGTTCTGAAATCCACCTCAGCCATGATCTGTGCTGGAGAGAGAAACCCCAAGAGCAGGAGCCCCTGGTACAGGATGTTAAAGGGGTTTGGGCACTTCAATGTAGTGCTGTGCAATGAGACTTGCAGGAAACTGGGGTAGACCTCTGACATGACCCTGAAGAGTGTAGAAAATACAATCTTTTAAGTAATCTTGGTTGCTGTTTAAAAATCAGGTCCATTTGGTCAAGCTCTGAGCTTGAAATCTTGCTAATTTGTATTTATATATGTCAAGCTGTGCAGCTCATTCCTCATTCTTTGCTTCCTTTCAAAATTCATGCAGAATTGAATAAAAGGCCCTGCTTGATAAAATCTTTTAAAATTAATAAAATTCCCTTTGAGTATGCAAATTGGGTCATCTCTCTGCTTGCTGGAAACGTGAGGATTCATGTTGTTACCTCCTGCCATTTGCATTTCCAACATCCCAGATCTTTAAGATGAGAGCAACTGGATTATCCATATGGATGCCCCTGGTGTGCTTTAACAGAAGGAAAATAGCTGCAGAAAGCTGGGTGTGCTCAGCCTGTGCCTTCTCTCCTGCTCCAGAAACAATGCAGGACCAATTCATTGGGCTTTCAAAGGTTCTGGTGAGGAAGTTTTGGCAGGAGGAGGTAACTCCAGGCTCTCCTAGCAGCTCCCTCTCTTTGGGCCAGGCTCCAGAGCTCCTGGTCCAACAGGAGTGGCTGCAGCCATTGATCCCTGATGGCCACCATGGGGAACAGCATGACCACATTTCCTAGCAAAGCAGCACCTTGTGGTTGGTGTGTGCTGAAAACTCACTTTATTTTACCAGTTTGTTGCAGACTAGGGAATCTTTGTGGTGAAATGAGCCTTGAGTAGCTTGTGATGTGCTGGGAATGCAGGATTCATGTTGGTACACGCTGAGCTGGGTGCAGGATATCATGGGGTTCTTGGGTGTGGGTGGGGTGGCACGTAAAATCCACCTAAAGAAAAAAAGGAAAATCTAAAGTTGCAGCTTTCTAAGGGAGCTGCTGCAGGGCAGGGAGGGTGAGAGAACCAGTGTGGGGCTTTCCCTGCTCTGGTCTGTGCCACAGCTGGGCAGGAGCAGTGGGAGCTGGCACTGGAGATGAAGAGGAGGGCAGAAATGAAAGGAGCAGGTCCATTGCCAGCTGTTAAAGCCAGGAGGGCAGAGGGTGGCTCAGCATGGAGCAGAAATCTGCACCGAGCCCTGCCCTTTCCTGGGCACTGGAGGTGCTGCAGCCAGGCCTCTCCAGCACAGAAATAGCACTCCATCAGCCTTGTTCCTTTTCCCAAATCCCACACCCTTGTTTTTCCAGCACTTCCCAGGACTTTGCCACCACCTCCCCTGCTGTCTCCTGCCACTTCTGGATTTTTTTCCCCCTTGGCAGGAAATGTCTGGCTTGCATGGCAGGCAAGATAGCAGTGCTGGTCCTGGCCTGGGAAAGGCCAGCCCAAATCCCCTAATTACAAATTTAATATGAGTTTTTGGGTTGGAGCAGGGAGACATAACCCACATCAGAGTGCAGTGCCATCGCTGCTGAGAGAGCTGAGCTGTCAGAGCCAGTGCAGGATGTGAGAGAAGGGAGTGGGACACTGGAGCAGGATTCTGCAGGGCAGGCATTGGGAGCTGCTGGCATCTTCAGTTCCTACCCAGCTGAGCACTCCAGGCACCACTTTGGATAAATATTTCCTTGGATTCTGCAGGACAGGAGTCTCAGACAGACACCAGGAAACCCTGAATCACCTTGTGTTCTCTGTAACACCCAGTGCATTTGCTCTGGAAGGAAAATGATTGCCAATAACTGGTGAAAGACACTGATCTGTTGTGAGCTGACTCAAAACCTCGTTGTTTGCCCTGTGCTTTGGCTGATAAACGTCACTGTTGAAATAAACTCCCTCTACAGTTTACAAAAGTGATGGTGCAGATGGGGCAGCTGCTCCAGCATTCCCTGGATAGTTTCTGAGTGACTTCAGGCTCTTTCAGCTTTCAAAACTATGTGCATCTTTTAAATCAGAGGGTTTTAAAATGGCTGCTTTTTCTTGGAAGCATCACATGAAATAGCAAGAGGGAGATTTTTAAGGGCTGTCACTGTCAAACTCAGACGTTTACCAAAGAGGGCTCAATGCAAATTTTGGTTTCTGTCGAGTCTGACAAACCCAAGAGAGCCCAGGCTGAAGGAGGGTTTTATAACTCCTGCTGAGTGTCACTGTGTTCGTGTTTCCTGGCATTTAGAAACAGGTTTAAGACCAATTAATCAGAAGAACTTGCTCAACATAGCCTCTAGTAATGGTGAGGGAGTATTTTCTTGGCTGAGCATGTTGTCTACAGTTTCAGGAGAGGTGAGGGGTGTGCGTATGCACGTGGTTTTGGAAAATACCCTGGGCTGGGTGTTTTATAATGAGCATCTGTAGTTTCCAACAGGAATTAAAAAAACCTGATGATTTGGCAACTTTATGAAAACAACTTTCAAGGTGTGGTCCCCTAAATTCTGTGTTTTGGTAGAGTCACTTGGGTCTCCTGCTGTCTTCTCTGTGCTATCATACATTAGATTTCATAAGAAACAGAAGATCCAGTCGTTCTTCAGGATTTTTTCAGCTCAGGGTAATCCAGGCCTGTGGACAGATCTGTTAGATGAGTTCTCAGGTTGAGCTGGTTCCTGTAAATCCTGAGATTTCCCAGCAACTGGTGGACTTCAGTCTAGGAAGAACACTGGTAGCTTCTGCCAAGGTAAATATTAATACCAGACCTGCTGTAACAATGGAAAAGTGCATTGGTAGAAAAATCTTATCAACAGATTGCAAAGATCACAGTGCAAACGACTTCAGATAAATGTGTTTAAGTGGGGATCTCTCTCTTTCACTTTTGATTGCTCCTTCCATTGCAGTTCAGCTCTCTGCAGCAGCAGCGGATGTGGCTGAGTCATCAGAAACTCCAGGTTCTCTGTGAGCACAGGGTAAATTCCAAACCCTTGTAACAAGAGGGGGAGAGAAATTCAAGAAAAGCTTCCTCCCCAGCTTTCTGCACTCTTTGTGGTGTCAGCTTGCATCAGGACCAGCTCAGGGGAGCCTCAGACTGGCTGAAGCAGCAATATGATGCCTTGCTCTGAGTTTACACTGCCCCTTAACTTTAGAGTCTTGAAGGATTAGAAAGACACATTGCAGGCCATCCTTTAAAGAAGATTTGGGTGGAGGAAGCTTCCTGCAAGCCAATACCCGGGGGCAGGGGCTCAGCTGGGAGCTGTGGTGTCTCTGGACACAGCCCCATGTCCCTCACCAGCTGCATCTCCTGATGCTGCCTGGGGCACCAGGGGCTCTCTGGTGCCTGTGGCCTCAGGGGAGTGTTCCTTTCCTGAGCCAACTGCTGCACCTGCTTTTTATTTCATAATAGAGGGGAAAACCCTGATTCCAGGTGTATTTCTGTGGTGTGGTGTGTAAGAGCACAGCAGGCAGCAGTGTGGGAAGTGAGCTGGTAAATGCAAATCAGCAGCTCCATCTCCTCAGGATGTTTACCCTGGTTTGTTCAGCATACTTCTGTCATTAATGTCTTGCCATTAATTACTGCTGATTCCTGCTAGGATTTCAGTTCAGTTCCTGGACATACAGGGACATTACTTAAATGTAACACAAAATAATAATGGTAGCCTGTGCAGGACTGTGAAGGGCTCCGGGACTCACCTGTCCCAACTCACCTGTCACAGACATCTTCTATGGAAAATCCTTTCCTTAGGATTTTTCCTCCAGAGAAGCTGAGAAGCCTCAGGAACAAAATGTAAACAATGGTTATCTGCTGCTGTGGAATGCAACAGGTGGATCTTTGATTGGCCTATGTTGGTTGTTTTTAATTAATGGCCAATCACAGCCCAGCTGGCTCGGACAGAGAGCAGAGCCACAAACCTTTGTTACCATTCTTTCTTATTCTATTCTTAGCCAGCCTTCTGAGGAAATCCTTTCTTCTATTCTTTTAGTATAGTTTTAATATAATATATATCATAAAATAACTTCTGAAACATGGAGCCAGATGCTCATCTCTTCCCTCATCCTAAGACCCCTGTGAACATGGTCACACTCATCTGCATGTCTCTGCCACTGTTTATATTCCTGTGTGTCATCCTCAGAATATAATATAGCAGATAGAATATAATATAGCATTATAGAATATAATACAGCATAAACAGAACAGACAATTGGGGATTCAAGCATCATAAAGTCACCCCAGGACACTGCTCTATTATAAGTCACCAGACTGTGCTAAGACAAATGTCCAGGATCACGCACAGAGCCTTTGGTGTAGCTGGGGCTCCCCTAGGCCCCCACCAGGCCCAGGTTTGTGGCAGGTTTGTAAAGTCCCCGTGTGACCGCCCAAGCGCGGGCTGGCATCGCCTGTTCCGCTGGGACAGCCGAGATTGCCCTCTGCTGTTTTATCCCAGCTCCAAGGAGCCCTGTTTGCCACTGCCATGCAGCTCCTCTTTGCTGTGAGGAGTTATTCCCCAGCCCTTCTTGCTAGCTGTTAGCCCCAACACAGCTTTTTAGGATGCTGCAGCTCCTGTTTGGTTTTTTCTTCCCTGGAAGCTGCAGTTCTCTGCTGCAGCACAAACCCAAATCTTAATTATTGTTTTTAAATGTTACTGGTACTGCCAAATCAGTAATTTTCAGAACTAACTCTTAGAAATGTAACTTCTCCAAACTGGTTTTGCAAGTGACGCAACTGCTAGGTTTTTAATTATTATTTGCATTAGTAGAATAAGATCCTTTGCTTAACACTGTAACCTGGATGCTGATTCCAGCTGTCCTCAAAAATTCCCCCCTTCCCTGCCCCAGCTGGGGCAGCTGCACTGAGCTGGCTGCAGGCCCTGAGCTGGGCTAAAAATAAGCTGGCAAAAGGGTTATTTTTAACCTGAGTCCCTGTTGGGGTCACAGCCCGGCTGCCCAGGCTCTCACGTGGGTGTGGAGGAGCAGGGGATGGTGAGAAGGAGGTGTTGGGGGAGCTGAGGGCTGTTTGAAACCTGAGCACTCCTGGAAGGTGCTCCTTGGGTGGATATTCCTGCCCAGAACTCAGGAATTCCACACCCAGCCCCATCCCCAATACCTGCTCTCTTCCTAAAAGCCATTTCCAGGACAAACATCACTGCTGACAAAGCTCCTGCAGAATTTAAGCACTTTTTTGGCGATGATGTCCTTTGTGGCTGACTTCTCCCAGAGTAAATTCTGGTCGAGTTTTCTATTTGCAGTGGTTCTGTCTGGCTCAACGTTTCAAGTATGTAGAACAGGAGAGAACAGGTGATGCAAATCCCACTTTAGTTTTGCTGTGCCAGGTGTGCTAAAGGTGGATGGTCAGAGGAAGGTCTGACAGCTCATGCCATGCATAGCACTGCAGTCAATTCAGTGTTTAAATCACAGCTGATGTGATGTTGCACTATTTAACTAATTTCTGGTGCCATCCTGCTCTCCCACAACTCATAAGGAGGGAAAAGTTTGGGCAATTTTGTTGAACTAAAATTTGCCTTTGCTTTGGGGATATAGAAGACTGAAGGACTCTGTTAGATGATCAGGATGGATTTAATCCTTTCAATTTCTTTAAGAGAGCTAATAAGAAAGATGAGAACAGACCTTTTAGTAGGACCTGTTGTGACAGGACCCAGGGTAATGGTTTTAAACTGAAGGAGGGCTGACTTAGACACAACAATGAAATGTTTACAGTGGGGGTGGTAAAACACTGGCACAGGCTGTCCAGGGAGCTGGTAGGTGTCTCATCCCTGGAAACCTTCGAGGTCAGGTTGGATGGGGCCCTGAGACACCCTGATCTAGTGGGAGATGTCCCTGTTTATTACAGGAGGGTTGGACCAGCTGAGCTTTAAAGGCTCCTTGCAGGTGAAGAGTTCTGTGATTGCAGAGGTTGTGCTGGTTCCCTGAGCCCAGAGCTGAGGAGCTGTGTGAGTGTGCCTGGCTGGGATGGCTCTGTGATGCACAAACACACCCAGAGCCTCAAGGGTGGCCTCAGCATGTTTCCCATTCCTGCATCTATCTGTGAATATAAATTTTAAACATACATTAAGCAGAACTTTGCACATGAAAAAGAAATCCATGCACTGTGTTTCCATGGGAGAGGAGGGATCTCCTATTTCTGGTGCACTGTAATTTGTTAGGAAGTGAACTCTCTTGACTGGTTTTTGTATGTGCAGCTGATGTAAACAGGTTCCATGTGCTTTCTTTTCTTAGTCTTGGCATTTTATGGGCTTATCTTCATAGGTATCATCAGCCTGATACCTTCTTCAGTGCTGTTTGTACAGTGTGTAAAATCCTGTAACCTCTTATGGGTAATGATGGCAGTTCTGCATCTGGCCTTCCTTGAGCTTTTCCTTGCTCCCTGCCTCTCATTGCTGAAGTCCTGGTGCCACCCTGGCAGCCTCTCCTGCTTCAAGGAGAGCCTTACACAGCCCTCTCCTACTGCAAGGAGAGCCTTACACAGGGTTTTACACTGGCCTGATGCAGGCAGGCAGAGACTAAATGCAGAATCCTTGTCCTGCCATCACTGGTGTTTCTGTGGTGTTTGCTTGTGCCTTTGGAGTGTGGGGGACTCCAGGGTACAAAAGCAGCAGTGTTGGGGTGGGGATGGGCATTTGACCACTCGGGAAGGAGCCTCCTCTGCTGACACCCCAGCACAGCCCATGGTGTGCTCGAGTCCTCCTCTGCTGCAGGGCCTCTGTGAAATGCACTGTGAAATGACTTTTTAAACACACCTTGCCTCCTTTTCCTCATGCCCTCAGAAGCATCTCCCGGTGTAGGATTACAAGGTAAAGACAATGCAGCCCGTTGTGTTTGGGAGGGGCACACACAAAGTGGGGGTTCCTGCTCTGTCCCGTCCTGCGTACGTGGAGCCTCCTTCATCTTCAAAGCATTTTCCAGCCATGAACTAAGAGCACACGCATTAGCTGGGAGCACACACCCCTCCCTGAGCAGCTGATGCCGGCCACATCCCAGGAAAAACTTCCAGAATATGACACACCACTTTTGATGAAAATAAAATGATGCCATATTTCATCAGCTCTATTAGAAGTACTTAAGTAATTGAACTAATGAAACTTTAAAAAGCCTTTAAGAGACAAATGTGGTACACACCTTTGTTCCAAGTCTTTCTCCCCTGCCCCCCTTATTTTCCCTGCTGAACATCTTTTGTTGACTTTTTGGGATCTGTTTGTTTTCCAGTGTGTGGTTTTGCTGGGTTTTTTGTGTGTTATGTAGTTGATTTCTCTGCTTTGCAGCAGTGGTGCTGTTACAGTTTCTGCAGCAAAGGAAAGTATCATCTGCAACACAGCATGAGTATGACAGGAGTATCTCATCTTTCATGCCACTTTTTGCAAACATTGGGTTTTATTTCCATTGTGTGCATTGGCCTGTGCTGTGTGTGCCTGCCTTGCTCCTGGGCTGTGTTTACCTCTCACAGCTTCAACATGATTTCTTGTCCTCATGTGTTCCATCACACATCTCCACCATCCTTCCAGCTGTGATGTCCAACATCTGGCCCCTCTGAACCCATGCTGGCTTAATTCTTGTCCCACCACCCCTGTAGCCAGCTTGGGTATTGATCTCTCCTTTCCCTTTACCTTTTCCTTGAGCAGGACAGTCCGGGTGAGGTGGGATGGGATGACAAGCTCTGCACAGAAATCCTGTCCAGGGCCATGTGCTCAGCTCCCTCACCCTGCCCTTTGGGAAAAGGGAACAGTGGCCCCCAAGTCACCATATCTAGTGGGCTTTTTGGGTGCCACTGATGGAGCTTTCTGCTCCAGACACTCCCCAGTCCGCAGACACCCAGGATTGTCCGTGACCAACCACATCCAAGACATGAGCTTAGTGACCCCTAACGCCCAGCCCATTTCTGAGGGCTTTTATTCCAGGCTAAATGCATTCACTCTGGGTGCAGCTCACCTTTCTTGCCTCTGTTGCTTTTTGCAGGGGAGGCAGATGAAGAGGCCTTTGCCGAGGAGTGCAGACGGAGAGGACAACACGCGCTGCCCTCCCAGCCCAGCAACCTGCGCCTGCTGAAGCCCCACAAGCCTGGCAGCTCGCCCCGCTTCGCACATTACAGTAGTGATGAGCTGGAAGAGCAGGACAAGAGCCGCGTTATGAGCAGCTTCGAGACCCCTATTTATTTATCAGGTGTGCACAAGCATGTTGGTGAGAAAGGTGCAGAGAAGGACCCATCACATAGTCAAAAGCCAAGTGCAAAAAGCCATGCAAGAAGTTGGTGCTGTGTGTTGACTTAATGTTAGTGCCCTGGTAGATAATAAACAGCAGCTTGTTTGCCTTCATCCTGCTTTAGCTCTGATCTTCCATTTAGCCTAGATTCACTAACGCCCTGAGATATTTAAGGATCCAGGGCAAATACTGTTGTGCTGCTGAAGTGCCTGTGCTCTTTGTTGTTAAAAGTGAAGGCATTTTAGAGGTTAACTCATCACAGTACTTTGCACATTCATTTACTTAAATTGTGCTTGGCTTCCTTGTCTAAGGAGATGTTCAGCAAGTTGATACTATTTCTGGAAGCTGCAGTTTTAGTCAACTAGATCCTAATAGAGGAGGCTGAGAACATTCAGGCAAACGTGGCAACGTGGCAGTTGTCCGGGTTATTTTTGGAAGTAATTAGTCCTTTGATATATTTCCAGTCTGTAATTTTTTGGCAATGTAGTCCAGAGGCTATCTTGGACAATGAAGTCCTCGTAATTACTTGATTTAATTGGAACCTGTGGTCAGAGATCATCCAGGACTGCAAGGACAGGTTTTCTGATACGTGAAAGATGCCTTTCTACTTGGATGCCCAAAGCAAGGACCCTTTTCAGTAGTGTGAAATCAGGGGAAGTGCTGGGAAGTGTGAGCCTATGAGGCTTCTCAGGGTAAACACAGCACATGAAAAATATGCACTGTATCCCAAAACAGGTGCTCATGTGCTCCCAGTGCTATACCAACTTCCAATGTGTTTATGAGCCTTTAAACCCAACAATGTCTTTTGTATGGAAGGCCTAAGGATATTATGATAGATGGCACATTGAAAAAATAGAACAATTTAGATTAATATCTTCCTGTCAAGTTGCTGTTGGTGTCTTTAAAGATGACCAAGTTGAGTATTTTCTTTTTTTTTTTTTTAAAAAGGCAAAAAGTTAGAGGCCCGAATGTAACCTCTGGGCTGAAGCCTCCCATGCCAGGGCTACAGGTTTGGTCTCCTGTGTCTGTGGCTGGCAAAACAAAACCTTGGCTCTGCCTTTGGACACACAAGGGCCTCTGCAATCACAATATTTTGCAATGGATTCCAAGGAGCAGCTGAGTTTGACACGCACTGTGCAATTTTTGGAGCAATTTTTAAGATTGCTTAGTTCTTTCTGCTGTGAATTTATTTATGCTCCAAGACGCACAAGTTTGCAATTAAAATTAATTTCCAGAAGTATTAGTGCAATCACAAAATGCTCTCTTTTACCAGTAGATTGTGAGTTGCCAAAACAGACTCAGGGTGAAAACTTGATTGCAGTAAGACTAAGATTTTACTGTTGCTTTAAATATTTTGCCTGCTGTTCCTCTGACGGACAGGGCTGCTGAAGGACTGGTCCAGTCAGTCATAAAAACCTACGTGAGTGTCTCAATCCCTCCCTGGGGAGTGTGTGCACGAGCCCTGGCCAGAAATGCCATTTCCCTTCATGGGTGTTCACCTCTGCTGAGTGCCTTGCCCAGCCAGCAGCTTCACCAGCACAGCTCTGTGATTGCAGAGAGCGCCCGGCTCGCTTGGCTCCTCACCGATCACTGCCGAGCTTACACGGGCCGGCGGCGGGAGAGAATGGCATCCTTTCTGCCTTGCTCCAAAGCCCTCCCAGCTCACTGGGAAACAGTCGAGTTCAATGGCCTCAATCCAGGTGCAGTTCCACCTTGAATCAGTTGTTTTTGCCACCACCAGTGTGGGGTTCTTGACAGCAGGGCCATGCAGCAGTTTTAGATGTTGTCCCAGTTGGAGCATCTCAAGCGGACCCTCAGTCATTGATGATTCACCTGCAGTGAAGTGGTTTTCTTTTCCCAGCTTTAAGAATGGGACTGTTTGAGTTTTGATTTGTAAGTCTGTAGGAAATTTAAATGAAGGAGAAGGGGATAGGTTTAATCTTGACTATGTGGTGGGAATCCCTCTGGAAGTGGCATCTCTCTAGTGCCCAAGAGGAAAGGCTGGCCAGCTCCTTTAGACTGGCAATATCCAGAGGTGAGATGAATCCTCTCCTTAGTCAGGATTGCCAGTTATCACACTGGGTATTTAACAAAAAAATTGAGAGTTTAATTTAATTCTCCATCTACCATGGATGCTTTGTGTTTTAGTAGAAATTGCTCTGGAAACTGTTCTCGGTTTCATAATGGCCTTTTAGAATAAAATTTCACCTCTCGTGCTCTGAAGTTGCTGCATATATCAAACAGTTCTCTAGCTCCAAAAAGGAATTTTTGAAATAAGAATTCAGACACCGCAATTGATGTGCTCCTTGAGAGTGTGATATACAGCTGACTGTGCAAAGTAGTGCTAATGCCAGCAGAGACCTGGGGATGGCAGCTCTTAATGCCAGAGGTAGTGGTAACTACCCCTTAAAAACTACTGCTTTGGATTTGAGAGTTTTCACCTTTATCCAGCAAGAATGATTGAAATGTTTAATTGTTTAACTAGCAAAAAAAATATGATACAATTTTCATTATTTGGAAGATAATATTGCAAGGTTTGCTCTTCCTTTTCAAAGAAATAGCTTGCATTAACCTACAACTTACAACATTAATAATTCTTTTTTTGCTACATTTTCATCTGCTGGCATCTGTGAAGAGGAAACCACTCTAAAAGAACTAGCTTAACTAATCTTGATCCTTTCCTGGCATGGTTTCCTCTGCTGGAAAGTTGAGCTGTTTGTAGTTCATTTCATCTTTAATTCAGTCTCTGTTCCTTTTACCAATGTGCAGTTTCCTGAATTACACTTTACTAACCAGTAACAGTGATGTGCTTTGTTATCCAAACTAATTACTTTATAATTCCATCACAAACTTCCTTTTGGGCATGTACAGGAAAGAGAAGGGAAAGCAAAGCCACTGATTTTTGTGGAATTCTAATACATGAGGAGGTGCAGAGATGGAGTTTTCCCTCCCTTTGCCCCACATCCCCTGGCTGTAACTGTGCAAGTGGGATGGGATAACAGCTGTACCCATGTGGGGCAGGGCTGGGAAGGCTGGCTGGTGGAATTGGAGCCTGCCTGGTGGATTTGGAGACTGGCTGATGGATTTGGAGACTGGCTGATGGATTTGGAGACTGCCTGGCTGCCCCCACGTTTAGCCCAGAGCTGCCTTCACTCAAGGTGTTTTGGCTGCTGGTGCAAAATCATCTTGTTACCCATCCATCATCTTGTTACCCATCAAAGGCAGCTGGGCTGTGTGTGGAAAGGTTTCCATGGCTGCAGAGCCTTGCAAGCTTTTGCTTGCCATTTGGGAGTAAAACCTTGGAAATCCATTCAGTGCCTGTGTTACCCTAATTAACAGGAGTCAAACAGGTGGTATCTGGCTTGGTTTGTTCTTGTGGCAGTTCTAGGCAGAATTGGTAAAGAAAATGGTGTGGTGAGTAAGCAGGAAGAGGAAGGCCCCTGCAAGCTGCTAAAGCTTTTCAGTCCCCTAAAACATCAAAGCTGGGGTTACATCACCAGGTTGGCCAGTGAAACTGGAGAACTCACCCCTTGGATTTGACAGTGTGGACAATTGAACAGTGGAGCAGCATACCTAGACAGGGTGGGATGTTCTGCCACCCCAGGCCTTGACTGAAGGCTCCCTCTCCAGGATGCTCAGTGGCACAGGCAGGAGCTGTGGGTGAGGAGAGGAATTAGTAGGTCAGGTTGTGCTGGGTGCTGGGCAGTGGCTAAGGCTGAGGGGAGGGGACGTGAAAGTGCAAAGTTATAATTGCAAATTGAGTCACACATGAAATTATACTCAAGCTCTGATCTGGGGTGAATTTTTACAATGGCCTGTGTGAGTCTGGTCAGTATAAAATAACAGAGGGTGGCTGCAATTCAGAAGTAAGCCAGCTGCCTTTGAAATAGCAGTTTATTGTTTTGACTAGAGAGAGATTTCTAAGATCAGAAAATTAGAAAGAGCACTACAAGAACCCAGCTTGAAAGTTCCTCATTGTCCTTTTAAAGCTCTGTGGGTGTTGGGGACTCGGCTGCTTCCATGCTTTGAAAGGAGGCCACAGTCTTAGCAAAAAGTTGGTAGATCTTGGAGAACATTTTCTTTGGAACTTAAGCAGAAATTGTGAATCTCTCCCAACCCCAGCCTCAATGTTTCACTCTGAAATTGGAAGGAGGCTCCTCCAAAGTCTTCACCCTGGCAAATCCTCTATAAAAATTGTGCCTTTATTGCTCACTGGTGTGGGTCAAGCAGCAGCAATGCTGGGTGTTGATTGTCAGCCGTGACTGAACACCTTGTTTCCTTCTGCTCACTCCTACGCTGCTCTGTGCTGGCACAAGGAAGGTGGGGCAGACCCGTGGCCACTCTGTGCATCCTGGTAGGGCAGGCAGATGTCGGGCAGGGCAGGAAGAAGCAGGATACCAGAAATGCACTGGGTAGGAGTGTCTTCCCCAGGACACTTGTGCCTCCCAATGTGCTTGCCTCCCTTGCAGCTGCCACCCAGGAATGTGATGAGTTTCACAGCCAGTGACTGAACCAGCTCATGACTTTGGAAGGTGCAGATGGCAGGGAAGTAGAAAGCCAGAAGGAAAGTCAATCTGGGACACAGCAGAGAAGTTTCCCAGTTTGTTTGGGTCCTTGCTGAGTGATGGTTGAAGGAGTTGTACCTAAGTGTTTCTGGAAGTTGCTTTCAGCCTTCATCAGCTTCATGAAAGCTGGAATAGCTCCTGAATGTGCTCCTCATGGCTCTTCCTGAAGCAGAAGAGAAGGGGATGACGTGGAAGGAGTGGGTTAGCTGATGCTGTTTGTTTTAGACAAGAATTATCCAAGCAGTAAAGCAGGTGTAATTCCAAATGGTTGCTTCACCCATCTCTGCCCCTAGCAGCTGACAAAAGCAAGAAATCCCAACTTAGGGAGATTTCTATCTGCATTTGAGTGACTCTGTTTTCCAAACGTCACAGCTTGGTGAAGCTCTTGGCGACCTGTTCTCCCTCTGCCCTGTGAGGCATTTCTAGAGTTTGGGTGGCTAAAGATTGCTGCTGAGGGTGGAAATGTGAGCAGCCTTCTCCAAGGCCAGCACAGTTTGGCTGGAGCCAGTTCAGCCTGGCACTTACTATGGGAAGTTTCTATGGACACTTTGGGATGCTGGCGGCTCTCCAGGCTCACTGCAGACTGATCAGTCACGGGGCTGCTGCTTTCTAATTCAGATTTTATTGTCTCATGACTTTGGGGCTAGTCTTGTAACCAAGGCAGCTAAATATACTTTTAATTAGTGCTGGTTGAAGTACTGGAGTGAAATAGACACTGAAGGGTTACATCTTTAGTGTGCAATTCTTATTTATGTTAGGAGCTGCTTCACTTGTTTGGATCAAGTTTTTGGCTGTTATCACCCAGCATCACTGGAGGAACAGACTGGCAAAGTTTGACCTATCCTCTCTTCTTAGGTGGGGGTAGAAAAGGAAATGGCAGACAGTGAAATTATTTATCACAGCAGGCTCAAAACAGAAAAGCCCTGGCAGTTTTCTCTTGAGGAATACTCTGTGTTTGTGTGTTATCTCCTACTTTGGGCAATCTCTTTCTGTGTGTCAGTGATAACGCTTGAAAGATTTCCACTTTTCAGCCTTATCAAGCCAGAGGCTGGTAGGAGGCCATGTTGTCAAATGCCTAAATATCTTCATACCACAATATTTTAACATTTGAGTTGTTTCATTTATAAGACAATAAATTATGTGGTATTCACTTCAAGTCATAATTTACATTGACTCAGTATTTTTAAGAAACAGTTGCTAGAATTGCTTTCAAAATCTCAAGCATTTGAAGAAAATGGAAAAAAAATAGTATTATGATATAAAATAGCAGCATCAAATGCTATCATGCCTGATTGTGGAAACCTTTTAGAAATACTGACACTGTTTTGAGAATGAAAAATGAAACAAATTATGAAGCTAGTACCTGCTAGGGTTTAATGATCCTTTCCCAAATATCTGTGTTATTGTTTCATAGTTATTACGTGAGCTAGTTCTGATCAGCTGATATGAATCTGGTTTTCCTTCCAGTAAAGGGAGGAATCCTCTGAATAACACCCCCAGATGACTGATTCTCAGGAATCAGGACATCTTTTCCTCCTCCTTTGTGGGAAAGCAGGGAAATGCTTGAGTCCCTCAGGGATGGGTGCCTTACTCAGTGAACTGAATGCAAAAGGATCCTATTTTTGGTGATGTGCAGGTGACCAAGGGGCTGATGTTGAAGGAAACTTCCTGGATGGAGTTCCTGGCGAGGAGATGTTCATACAGTGAACAGGGACAGGAGTTTAGCTCAAGGGGTGACAGAGTGCAGGGAAAACCCAGTGTCATCTGCAATTCTGCTAAGCACCACCAGTTCCTCTCTTCCTTAAACAAGAAAACTGGTTTCCACTCTAACTTTGTGCAGGCTGATCGCTCATGGCACAATTTCTAAATAAATATCCTGCCCCTTGACTCAGGTAATTACAAAAGATGAAGTCATGCTGTGGGTACAGCATAGGAGCTAGAGTGATAACCTAGAACAGTTTCCCGTTGCTACAATGAGTGTATTTCCTCTAAGCTTTTGGTAATGTCTCAAATGGTTTTAGCCAACAGACTTAGCTTGTGCTTCTCCCCAAGTCTTAAACTTAAACTGAAGAACTTCAGCTCTGCTGTGGGCACATCTCTAACTGTGCTTGGGAGGAGCTCTGGTGAGGAGCAAACTGCAGCCACAGTGTGGCTTTGTACTCCCCCAGCCTCCCACCACTTCCTTTTCCTATCTTAATTTTGCTATTGAAAAATTGATGAAGAACCAGGTGCACTGGTGAAACTGCTCCCTTGGGGCCATCTCTGCCTGCCTAATGACAGGACAGAGGAGAAAAATAGATTTCCTTAGAGGCAGAGCTGTGCCTTTCCACAGAGCCATTCCTCTGACTCCCAGCCCTGCCTCTCGGCCGGATTGCAGGGGCTGCTCTGCTCTGTGCCTGCCCTGGCCACTGGACTGTGCTGATTTCCAGTGACAGAGCACCACTGAGCTGAAAGATCCCTCCAGCTGCCTCAAAACATCACAGAGTGATTGTCTGAGGGAAATGTTTACTGGCTCTCAGTTTAGATTTATGAGTGCACCCAGGTGGATGTGGTGGTTCACACAGTTCACTGCCCATGCAAGTCTGCCAGCAAGTTGATTTTACTGCAAGTTTGGAGGAAAAGGTGTGATGCTGAGCAAGACCTGTTTTACACACATCTCTGTGGGGGTAATAAACCATTGGAATGATGATCACATGGCTGGAAGCTTGTGCCTACTGAACCTGTAGAAAATAATTGTTGCTTGAACTCAATGCTTTCATGCACCATTGGGGCTGCAGTTGAATATAACCTGTGGTGCATAGTTAAGCATGAGCAGGCTGATGACCAGCATATAAAACATATATTGGTAAACACTGAGCACCTTCTTATTTACTCAGGATTCTTGGCATTCCCTAGTCTTAAAATGGAAATGCAAATATAGTGGTAACTCTGACTACTGTGAGCAGGAAATGCCAGTACTTAAATTGCTCCTGCTGCATAAGTCTTATTTATTGCTTCCTTTTTGAAAATTATTCTGGTTTTGCATGTGCTCTAATTTTGAAGCTTTTCCTGAATGGCTTTGAAGTATTTTGAAAGTTCTCCAGATCTTTTAAAACTTCAAAGATTGGTAGTATTTTCTTTCTATCCTATGTAAGGGATACAGTAGAATGGGGCATATAGTGGAAATGGCAATTAAAAAAAAAAAAACAAACAACACATTAGGAAGCCAGACCTTTTCTTTAATATTCTTTAAACCATTCAGAGAACATGTGCTTTTGCTAGAGAGAAAAGTCTGTGAATGCTGTGAAAAGTGTTTTACAAGCCATGTTTCCTCAGGATACAAAGAAGGCAGCAAGAGGAGGAAGCAGAAGCAGAGAGAGGAACTGAAGAAGAAGAAGTCAACCAAAGCGAGTTACTAAAATGGACTTCTCTGCTATGCCAATACCTTTAAAATAATGACAACAACTTCATGTACCTTCGAGCACACCTCTTTTTTGTGTATATTTTTTGATTGTTCACTGCTACCAAGGAAGTGACTCATGTTTAAAACTGTACTAAAATTGCACTATGTTATTCCTTTTAGTTTCACGGAGTGGCTTTCTTGCCCGTTCAGGTTGGGGAATTCAGACGAGGCAGGTCGTGGTTAGACTGTGTCATGTTGGAAGATTGGAAAGAGTTACAGAATTTCTTACCTCTTCCTTCCCTTGGACTAAGGCAACTCTAGTCTAGTGTTTGTTATTTGTCTTGTAGGATATAAAAGGCAAATACCTGCTTGTTTGGTCACTGGCATCAAATCAGGCCTGTTGAAAGAAGAGTCCTGTTCACTCATGTTGTTGGGAGTGGGACTGAGACATGAGCTCTTATAGGGTAATTTATGTAAGATTAATAAGTGACTTTTATGGTTGGGTTTTTGGGTTTTTTCCCCCAGGCTGGGCAGTTCTGTCCCTAATAAAATGTTCCCTCATATTAAATTGCATCTTGAAGTTATATTTTCTGATTTTAAGTAATGATGGTCTCCTGTAAGCACTCCTACTGATTTCTTTAGTCTTAGTTGACTCCTGATGAATCATTTAGTGAAATCATTCCTTGTTTTAAAAGTTTATTTTCAGAACCTAGAGACAAATGATCCAAGTGCTACTTTAAAACTGCTCTTTGTTTCTCCTGAGTAGGTTTTAGATAACAAACATATTTTCAGCATCCGTTTTTGATTTTATCAACTTGTTCTGCAAAGAACTTATACCTTTATATATGAAAGCATTTTGCATCAGTTTTATTGCAGGACTATTTCATTTTTTGGCTTGGAAAGATGTCTTAGATTTAAAAGAAATACATATTTCCTGGCAAGATGACTTCCTTGCTTCCCATACTCGTCTCATGTGCATGACACGTTGCTTCTCTTAACCTTTTAGTGTGTACAGAGCCCCTCTGTTGTTGCCTTAAGCATTCACCTGCATGTTTCTTGTCAGTGTGTTGTCTCCTTTTTTAACCTCCAGGTAGGAGTTAGCAGCTTATGGTTTTGTTTTGTTTCTTTTGTCTTCCTCTTGCCAATATGTTGTTGATGTAACAGCCTTAAACCTGGCAATATTGAAAGTCCACAGTTCCTGGAGAAACTCACTCATCCTAATGTTTCAAAGATGCAGGAATGCACATAATGATGGTGTAAGAGAGGAGCTAAACAGAAAAGCTAAAGTCTGCATTCTGGCATGGTTTGATATAACAAATTCTGGTGTCTCTGGTATCTGAATGGTTTAGCTTCAGTTACCCAATGTAACCCTCTGCAGGCACCATATAACACATAATAACCATTTGTGAACTCTCTTAAGGTCTGTAAATTATGGTTAAAATTAAATAAGGACTGAGTACTGGTTTTCTGTCACTTAAGTACCACTTTTTTTTTTTTTTTTCTTTTTTGTGCAGTGTTACTAATATTTAAAAATAAAGAAAATCTGCCTTTATGCTTTGTCCTCTTGCACTGTGCTGTAGACTGGCATCAGTTGTCTGGTTCACTCCCATTAAAGTTCAGGCTGTAAGCGTAGGGGGACAGTCCTCATTCACACAACGCCCACAAGCATTCCAGGTAATTCCTTTTGTTAAATCCATGAGCAAGTCAATACTGTCCCTGTGTCAAATGGCTGATACTGGAAAATGAGGGTTCATTCTGGCTGGAAACATCACTATGAGGAGTGTGTGTATACTTCAAGCAGAGCTTGCACATTTGCCATGCAAGGAATATTCATCCTGGATAATGCACACCATTGAACTGCATCCTGGTTAGGTTGCTTTCCATATTCCAGGAGAAATGCCCCCATACAGATGTTAGTTTAAAGCTGTTATTGCTCATTTTTTGTTGGGGACACAGTGCATGCTTTGGAAAAGCAGCAGAGGTGGAGGAAGGGAGAGGTGACACCAGCACAGGGCTGGTCTCCCCAGGGCTGTCCCTGTGCTGGGAGCAGCCTCACGTAATGGGACAGAGTGGCTCCAGATCAGGAATGTGCCTTGAAGAGTTAGAGCAGACAGGGGTTTGGTGCATAAATATTTCCCTGACTCAATCCCTGTGTCAGGCTCGATGGAGGCAGGCACAGCATTAATTAGGAGAGCTGCAGGCAGGCTCTGAATTAGTGAGGAAAAGCCTGTCTCAACAGAGGCATCCTCACCCCACTGGAAGGGTGCTGCCCTGCTCACAGGTGGCCTCCTACAGCCCTGGGAGAAACTCCTGGGAAACAGAGTCCCCAGAGGAGGGAAGCACGGGCGTCATCTCTCCCATAACTACCCAGAATCTGTCCGAGCTTGCCTGGAAATTAAGAGATGTGAGCCCATGGCCATTGAGCCTTATTCCTCCTTTCTCAGCCCAATTATTTCTGGATTTTAGCTGAAGGGGAGCTGCTCAAGTGTAGCGTGGCTGTAGCACTGTGTTCATGGCTGTGCTGCTTCCAGGACAGCCTGGAGCTGTGCTGTGTCTGTAGGAGCAGGCACATGGTTCAGTGTCCCAGTGCATCCATCTGCCACAGGTGAAGGCTGCCTGATGATGTGGACACTTAAATATGTGTCAGGGTAGGAAAAAATGCAGGTGGGTGTGAGACACCACAACTGATAACAGATGATGCTGGCCCAAGAATGGCTGTGAATAAATGTATTGTGAAAGTTGGGAAATGATTCCTGCCCATCCCACAGTACTTCTGTGGAAGAGCTGAGAACAGAAACAGAGCTAGTTTAAATACAGAGCCTGATGTGATGTATAAGATGAATTGCAAAATGATTCTTTATGGAGCAGATACCTAGGCTCCAAGACCTGAAATATATCCATAAGAAAATACATTTACTAGGGTAGATAACAGTTGAGTAACAGGAGGGATACACAGAAAGGTGTTCCTTAAAAAGATAACACTGGAAAAGCCCCAGTTTTGCAATGGAGGGGACACAATTGCAAACAAATAGATAAATGTTCCTGCTCTTCACTTGGAAGCTGCCACTGTGAAAATGGTTTAAATTCAGTTGTTTTTCCACGCCTTTCAGAGATCTTCACTTTCTACTCTTTGAACCAAGATTTGGCAAGACTTTGACCTGCAATAAATGCTCTCAGAGTGTGTAGGTGTCAGAATGATAAAAAAATATTTTTCAAGTTTTCAGCTACTCCGTGCTGGTGCCACCTTCACGAGCAGCTTGCAGACCTGTACATCCTGCTCCTAGAGGTAACACAAAGCTCTGTTTCCTTCTGTCGGCTTGGCTGCATTTACAGAGACTTCACTTTTCCCCAATTTTCAAACTATCTCATGAGCCTTTGTATGTATTTCTTGAAATAACACACTGAAAAGGTGATGAGTCAAATATCTAGAAAATGTGCAATAATCATCAGGTAAGCATGTTTTCCCAACCACATTTGAAATGTGTGACCTGTACCCACTTGCTCTTCAGGAATGTTCCCCACCATGTGCCACCAAACTGGTGCCTATCAAGTGGTGGGATTAGCTTGTTACTATATCAAATGTCATTGTTTTATTCTACCTGTGAAGAATTCTATTAATTTCCCTTTTCCCCCTATTGTTTTGTGTGCTAGTTGCACAGGATTCCCTGGATGCACAGGTTAGTCCTTCCTGCATTTCAGAACCTGGTTATCTTGTACAGTTCTCATTTATGTCCAAACTGAGCTTACATTTTAGGGCTCTCTCACGGTTCCTTGCCCACAGAACACCTTGCTGCTCTGTAACTCACACATTGATGGGAGGGTGGGGGTGGCACATTTGCCCATGATTAGCTATATTTAATTCTCTTCTTTCCAAGGGGGAAGTTGTTCTTAAGATATTTTTTACCACTCATTGCAAAATTTTTCTCATTGCTACCTGTTGCACTAAAAACTCTAGGCAAGGGAACTTTTCTCCCCGTTGATGAGAATTAAGAGGGCACTTAGAGCCACATACAGATCTCAGTAAAAGTTCATCTTTGGAGCTATGATCGACTGACCTGCCCTGTGTCAGCACACTTTGTCTCTTCACAAGCTCTTGTAGCCAAAAAGGATTAGGTGGGGTGTTAGGAAGTGTCAGATTTGTTATGTACCTTGTTGGTGCCCTCTTAGCCACCAGCTGTTAACTCCTGACAGTGGGTGAAGCATTTACAAAGTGGCTGAGCTGACGTGAGATGACATTTCCAAGCATGGGGCAGGTTCTGCTCTCACCATGACAAAAAGAGACTGACCATGTCATTTGGCATATCCTGAACTACAGTTTCAAGTATCCCAGACTTGACATAGGCAGGATCCTGCCTCTTCCTGAAGGCCTCATGTTGTCACTGCAAAACCAGCCCAAAAAGTAAGAAGTGAGTGTGAGAGGGAGATTACAACACTTGTGCTGATAATGAGTCTGAATGCTTTGATTTCAGGGAAACGCCTCAATACCTGCCTGGAAGCAATCATGGATTTTCTACGATGTCTTCAAGGAGGGAAAGGGACCTCACTGCAGTGGTTGGATGTCTGATTGCATCTCTTCAGTGTCTGTTTCCATTGGCACACACATGCACCTTTCTACTGAAACAGCAGATGTCATTTTTTCCATCCCTTGTTTGGGTAGTGCTCATCCTTTGGTCAATGCTGAGCAATTTGCTTGTTCTTTAGGCTGCTGGTGGTTGAAATTTAATGAAGTCTTCTATGGCAGATGTTTTTTTTTTTACATTATTTCAGTGTTAGAGATTACAGCTGGGAAAATTAACTTCAAAACCACAGCTTACTTCCAGGCTTTTGAGATGAAAACCGAGATGGCAAAATCATGGATCACACCAAAGCTTTTATGCACATACACCCCTCAAATGTAATGGGGTTAAACCTATAAAATATGTGTTTCTGCCTGATTTTTTGAGTTCAGATGTGGGGCATTTTTGGACAGTTCAATATGTTTAGATGAGCAGTGCTGTTGCATATTGCCAGGTCAGACCAGGAGAGGGTTTGCAGCCTCTGTAACAGACTGCACACTCAGAGCCAAGGAGGGGAAGGAGCACTGAGGAGAGGTTTTGAAGCACTAAAAAAACAGTTCCCACAGTTCCTGGAAGGGACATTCACCACAGGTGGTTGGCTTGATCCTGGCAGCAGACACAAGCTCCAACCCGCCATGCTGTGACAGCGCGGGTTTCACGCTGCGGGACGCCAGGGGAGGAGGTGCCCGCGCTGGAGCCTTCCCCGGGCTGTGAGTCACCCTTTGTGCCCATGAAAAGGATCTGTCTGTCAGCTGCCTGGCCCACTGTCCTGTCTTTGATAGTGACTAATGGTGGCTGCCTAGGGGAAAGCACACGAACAGGCTGAGCGTGTTATACCTCACCAAAGTGTTTTCCCAGCCGTGGCACTTTGGGGGTCAGAGGCTCCTGGATCCAGAAATGGCCTTTTTGTCACCCAGTAATTTTTTCCCCCATTGACTTGTTAACCTAGAAAGCTGCTCAATACTCATTGTCCTGTGACAAGGCACTCCTCATGTGACTCCACTGGGTAATGAGATAGGTGCTGTGCTTTAAAATTCTCTCCTACATCTTCCTTTGGCTTCCTCCCCTCCTCCATCCCTTCATGGGAAAAGCCACTGCCCACCACCTGTCCTCACTCACCTTTTCCATGGCACTCGTGATTTTACACTCATGCCAGCCTTTGGTTAACTCTGTAATGGCTCAAGAGGTTCAGCACATTGAGCCATTCCTTGCAGAAAGCATTTCCTGCCTTTGGTCACCCTCTCAGAAAGGGGAAAGATGGTTAAACAGTGGCTCAGCTCCATAAATTGTGCTGACCATCTGGACAAGCATGAGTAGCATGCTATCAGCTTGCTAATACTCCACTGACAGGAAGAGAAGTGGGCCATGCACAGCCTGGGATGCAGGAAGGGCAGAGCTGGGGCCAGGCTCTGCTGCCCTCAGTCTCACCAGGCTCTCACAGGCTCTGGGTGCGAATGCATGAGCTCATGGCAGTGATGGTATCTCCAGAGCCTGGTCCCAACACACCTTCCCTCCCCCTCAGCTGGAATCACGTCATGGGACATTCCTTGGCAGCGTTTGGGACGTGCTCCTCCTGGCTCAGGCTCAGCTCCTGCCTCCACTCATTGCTCCTCCAAGCGTTCGCTGTCTGTGCCTCTGCCCGGCCAGCACCCAGGCTGGGGTCTGTGGCCACTGCCAGGCTGCCTGCTCCCACACAAAGCTGGCACTGCCTGAGGGATCCCTGCCAGCCAGGGAGATGGCTCCGGTGACCTTGGGAAGGCACTGTGCTCCTGGAGTGACACATCCCTGCAGGCAGTGCTGGGAGTCCTGGGTGGTGCCACACCACGTGTCCCCGATTTCTGCAGCACTGCCCCTGGCAATGCAATGGCTTTTGCACTGCCAACCCCTTCTTGTTCAATATGTAGAAGGTATTTCCTTCCTTCCAAGCAATCTGGGCTGTGAGTTTCCCTGTTCCCATCAGCATATTTTGTGCAGGGACAGCTGTGTGCAAGCGTTCACTTACTGGGTTTTTGGGTCATCCACGTCATCTGGGAAATCTTAAATGTCTGGGGAAATAGTTATGAGGAAACGTCAGGGAAGGAACACCCAGAGAGATGGGAGGGCACAGGACAGCAAACAGTGATAGCTAAAGCGCAAAAGCAAAACCAGCTCATTGAGCTGAGCCCCCAAAAGGTTGTGTCAGGACCTGTCAAAGCCCAGAGTGTGTCTGGCTCTGCAGCTCTGGGTCAGATCCAGGTCTGCTGTAAATGCAATTTTGCTCAATATGTTTTTGCCCTGAGTGCAGACACAGACTCAGGTGATGGGTGACCCCTGCCTGCTGTGCCTCTGCTGCAGCAGACAGCCCTGCTGGGATGTACAGGGAGGAGGTTTTTAGGGGCACCTGAGCCCCTGTTTTTCTCAGCAGGATTCAGGTTTGGTGGTGGCGTTTTCTTTAATCAGTAAAATTAATTCCCTTAGAACCACAGATTTTTCTATCATGGTTTCTTAGGAAAACATTATTCTGCTCATGTAATGCAAGTCTGAGGTTGCATGATGAGATGGATGTGATAGAACACGATGGTAATGAGTCACCTCATATCATGTTTTATTGTGATGTGTCAGCTGAGAAAGGCAGAGAGCTATAGGTGTTTCCACCAGCCCAATTATGAAACCACCACTGGTTCATGCAGGAATTAGTAAGTTTTTCCTAGGTTAGTTTAGCAGATAGGTTTTGGTCTGTCATTTAACAATGTGGTTAAGTTGCTAACAATGAGCTGCCTCAGAATCTATTTTCCACCCAGAAAAGTCTCTTGCTAGAAAGGGTTACATGTGCTCAGAAACTCCAATCATCAGGATGGGACTCTCTCTTGGCAGAGGGGAAAGGTTCTGAGATGGCCTTTATTTTAGGGGTACCTTCTGCTGGCACTGACTAGAAGGGGGTGATGCTGCCATCACCTGTTGCTGCAGAGAAGTGAGACTATGAAGGTACCATTTGGAAAGCCAGGAGGTTACAGAACAGGCCCCTGTTCTTCTCAGTTTAATCCAGACAGGACAGACACCTGTACCCAGGCAGAAGTGCCCAAGGCAGGCTTTGCATTTCTGTCCCTGTGTGGTCATTCACAAGGACAAAGGACATTCCTGCAGGACATTGCAGAAGTCTGAGTATGAATCATGCCTGTGGAATGTGGATGATGGCAGTGGTGCAAACCAGTGGGTCTTGGTCCCTTTCCACCACTGGTCTGGTGAGACCTTGAGCCAGGTGCTTGGCTTCCAGCTGAAATGGCCATAGATTTGCCAAGGCTGCACAAACAAACAGCCCCTCAGCCAGGCAGTCTGGAAGTATCTGGTCATAGTGGAAAAGCAATTTTTGGTAGAAGTTTAGGTAAAGGTTGAGATTAATGAAAGTACACTGATATGTATGCTCAGTTTTTCTTGTTGTGCTATTTGTTTTGACTACAAGTGGACTCAGTGGAGGGGCCCTGGAGTTTCCAGCCCCCCATGCAGGGGACAGATTTGGGATAAGCATGGGTTATCCCTTCCCTCCCAGAGCCCTGTGCCTTGTCCTGCCCACTGCTCTTCTGCAGTCCCCTCCCTTCAGCCCTGTGTCTTTTTGCTGCAGAAAAAGTCAATTCAGTGAAATGCTCTGGGGCTTTTGCTGTGTCAATAAACAGAGGCCAGGGCAGGACCTTTCCCTTCATTTTTGTACTGTGGTTTGAACTGCTCTTCTCTAAGTGCTGGTCTCACACCATTAACCCCTTACAGCCCTGGTTTGAGGAGAAGGTTTCCTAGTGGGGTCATAAATGCTTCAGAGGAGGGATCCAGGGATGGAAATTGAATAATGGAAATGTTAACAGGCCTTTCATTACACATCTGATACATCATTACTTAATTTCTTTGCTTTTGTCTCCTGTTTTTATAGGGTATTTTTTCCTCACAGTCAATAGCATTCATCCTACTCAGTGAATGGTCTTGATACTGTTTTTATGGCATGAAAATTACTGTTGCTTTGACTGGCTCCTATTACCAGGTGACACTTCTTGGCAGAAAACAATGAATCTTCCTATTATTTAGAAAATAAATGTGATTTATGGGAGCATCAATTGATAGTGGTCTGTGTTTTGCCATCAGCGTGCTTGCTTTCCTGAAATAAGGCTTTTACCTTTGGAGCATGAAGGCTGTTTGTCTAGTGCTGCAGAGTAGTTATATTTTTTTTTAACCTCAGCTTTCATTAAAAATGTTTTAAAATATGTTTTAAACAGATGTTTAAGGAAAACATCTGTTATCATTTTAAGGGCTTGGTGCCTGTGCAGGGAGCAGTTGTGTAGGTGTGGAGTTGAGCAGGGTGGCAGGGAAGGACTGCCAGTGTTGTGGATGCTGGAAATGGTGGAAGGAGGAGGGGAAAGGGGAAAGCTGACCTGGGAGTTGCTGTCACTTCCCTTCATCATGGCAGAGATGATGGTCAGCACTGAGGATTTATTACTAAAATCCCACAGTACTGATAACAAAAATGGGCCGATGTAACTCTAGGGAGGGAGAACCTCTTCCCTAAGAGCTGCGCAAGACATTACCCAGAAATGTCTGAGGAGATCAGTGAGGCTGTTTCTGTTTTTTGTTTCATTCTTGCTCCTTTTCAGCAATCTCTGCTGCCAGCTGCTTGGCCTTGGCTGTCCTGGGCCAGCTCTCCCCCAGCCAGAGCAGAAGTGGGCCCTCTCCTTGCTAATGCCAATGCTGAAAATGTCTTGTGCTTCTTGAAGGACAAACAAATAAAGGTCTCACCTATTTGGGAACACTTTTAACCTTTCATAGGGCAAATGAACTAAGAAATCACCTGCATAAGTCTGGATTTTTTAAAAATTAAAAATAGCCATGGTGTGGTGGGTTGACCCTGGCTGGATGCCAGGCATGCACCAAAGCCACTCTGTCCCATCCCTCCACTGGACAGGAGAGAGAAAATACAAGGAAGTGTTCAGGAGTTGAGATAAGGACAGGGAGAGATCACACACAGATTAACAGCCAGGCAGAACAGGCTTGACTTGAGGACGTTAATTGAATTTACGCATCAGAATTAGAGCAGGATAATGAGAAGTCAAATAAATCTTAAAAACACCTGGTCTCCTCCCTCCCTTAATGCCCTCCCCTCCTCCACTCCTTCTTCCTGGGCTCTCTCTTCCCCCTGCCAACTCTCAGGAGTTGGGGAATGGGGTTACAGTCCCTTCATCCACATGGTTTCTGCTGCTGCTCAGGGAGAGAGGTCCTTCCCCTGCTCCATTGTGGGGTCTCTCCCAAGGGAGACACTTTTCCACAAACTGCTCCAGCTCTGGGGTCACTCTTCCATGGGGTCATTCCTTCAGGCACAGCCTGCACCAGTGTGGGTCCCCCACAAGGTCACAAGTCCTGCCAGGAGCCTGGTCCAGCAGGGGCCTTCCATGGGCTCACAGCCTTCTTGCCAGGCATGGGTCTCCCCTGGACCCCTGCACCCCCTGAATCCCCATGGGCTGCAGGGGCCATGCTCACCATGGCCTCACCATGGCTCAATCCCCATGGGATGCAGGAGCCGTGCTCAGCATGTCCTCACCATGGCTAAATCCCCATGGGCTGCAGGGGCTGTGCTTACCATGGCCAAATCCCCATGGGCTGCAGGGGCTGTGCTCAGCATGTCCTCACCAGGCCTAAATCCCCGTGGGCTGCAGGGGCTGTGCTCACCATGGCCAAATCCCCATGGGCTGTAGGGGCTGTGCTCACCATGGCCTCACCAGGGCTAAATCCCCATGGGCTGTAGGGGCTGTGCTCACCATGGCCTCACCATGGCTAAATCCCCATGGGCTGCAGGGGCTGTGCTCACCATGGCCAAATCCCCATGGGCTGCAGGGGCTGTGCTCACCATGGCCTCACCAGGGCTGCACAGGAACCTCCATTGGTGCCTGGAGCACCTCCTGCCCCTCCTTTTCCAGCGACCTTGGTGTCTGCAGAGTTGTTCTCATATATTCTCACCCCACTCTCCTTTTCCAGCGACCTTGGTGTCTGCAGAGTTGTTCTTACATATTCTCACCGCACTCTTCTCGGGGCACAATTACATCTGCCCAGTAACTCTTTTTTCTCTTCTAGAATATGCTATCCCAGAGGCATTGCTATGATTCCTAACTGGAATTCCAGCCTTGGCCAGTGGCATGTCCATCCTGGAACCATGGGGCATTGGCTCTGCTGGACCCAGGAGAAGCTTCTTACAGAAGCCCTTCCTGTAGGGTGGGAATTTTCACCTTACAGGAATCAACAAATCAGTCAACAACTTCTGTCCTACAATGCATAAGGGGAAAATTTTTTACTAGTTTTTTACCTGCAAAAATTTTTTTTTGCAAAATTACTGGTAAAAAAGCTCCACATCCAAAGAGGTTTCACCTGCACATTTGTAAGGAAAGGCTCAAAACTGAACATACACCTAATACTGCTGCACAAAGGACTAATGACACAGGCACCAAATTATTTCTCTATACAGAACTGAGCTGCTCAGAAAAACAGTTAAGATATTTTCATTAAGGTATTTTGACAAAGATGAATGCTTCTAGAGGAAGCAGGTACATCACACAGGAAGAGTTGGACCATTAATTTTAAAAAACCAATTTTATGTCAGGTCAAGTTGTATTTTGGATTGGTTTTACTACACCTTCCTGCCAGCCTGCTTGCTCTGCTTTGGGGCCAGTTTCTGCTCAAGCTGAAGTGAATACCTTAAAGTTGTTTCTTTCTTCACAGAAATAAATATTCAAGCATATACATCCACATGTATATGGACCTTAAGCATCTTTTGGGATGTTTTTATCTACTTTTATTAGGCCAAGAAGATGGATACTGTCCTAGCAGCTAGGGAGCTGAAGCAAACTGGAATTGCCTTTATCAATCTTAAAGCAATGGAATCGGCAGTTTTCTGAATATCTTTGGGCAGAGCTTTTATTTTTCAGGCCTCTGAGTTTATGTTCAGGCAGTGCCAAACATTGGAGGGATCTAAGCCTGATCTGGGATTTCTCAGTGGAACTCCTTTGTTTTGTGGTCTTTGTTTATGGTTTTACGGTCAAGAGGAGAATATGATGAAAATCTGATTTGCTACATTACATGGGACCATGTAATTTCACTTAATGATGCCTGCATTTAAGTTATGATCTCATGAGTGTATTTCATAGGGAAACACCCATCCACAACTGGAATACTCATCTCTTTTAAGCATCATCCCATACAGAAGGCACTTCAGTTCACTCAGTGCCTCAAACAGCAGCTTCTACACATCTGCCTGTCTGGCTGCAGAGTCTTTGCACAGGTAGGAGCATCTCTGGCCAGGACTAAATGCAGGGGCTGTCCTTAGTTAGCTACGAGGAATGGGTTTTAGTGGGGGAAATGGCATAAATACAGCTTCCAGGGTAGCTATAATTACACAGACTTTGATAAACATAATTACACTGTTGTTAAGGGGATTTTGGTGTATTTTATTTCTTCCACTTGCAAGAGCTGGATAAGAGATAGAGAGCTGTCAAAGGGAGTGCACAGTTTTGTTTCCTTATCTGAAATTAGAGCCCCAGGACACAGCTGTATTCTTACACTTTGAAGATTAATTTAAAATAAATACCATGCTTTTTATATCAGACCCTTGCCTTCTTTCTGGGATTTCTGTCACGTGGATGCATTTTCTGCAGGTGCAGCTTTTCCCACTTTGCTGCCCCTTTTTGGAGGGGATGTATTTGTGTGTGGACTTGTGTGCTCACCTGGTGCAGGACTCAGCACTGTGTGTTTAACACTGCATTTCTAGTGATAAAGACCTTTACTGGAATAATGACATGTGAGCTTATAGAGGTGTTAAACATTAATTATACCAACACAGATTCTGGAATTACTTAAGGCTTCATGCATGTAACATCAAGTGTTGTTATGTGCATCATTACCCTGAATTTCACTCTTAAGGGATATTTTATTTTGATCAGAAAATAGAGAAACGAAGTAACAGAAATACCATGTTGCAACCTCAGAATCCAGTCATAATTTGATGACATTATCAGGATGTATCCTCATAAAAGATCCCCAAAAGGTCTTCCTATTTAAATTAAACCTTGTGGAGTGCACAATGCTTTTCTGAATGGAGCTAACCATTCCTTAATTTAGTCCTGCCAGCTGCTGTGCTATTTGCACTAATATATGCTGATATTCAGTGAATTAAATCTTGATGCATCATTCCAAGTGCAGTGGGGAAGAAATCTCATCAAGGCCCTTTACCCTAAATCAGCCTTCACCAGCTGATTTGTATGGCCCCAAATGTGGAGCACTTTGCTGTGATGAGTGAACTCCAACCCCCACAATAACCCCCAAATCCTGACACCATTTATGAGCCTGTAAGGAGCTTTGCTCCACAAAGCTTGAAGTACTCCAGTCAGGTTCCTGACTGGAGTAAAATAAAGCAGAGGTCTGCCTTCCCCCTGGGAAGAGGTTGCTTGTTCCTGACTCTTGTCAAAAGGAAACTGATACTGAAACAGCTTTTTGGCATCAGCCAAGTGCTTTCTGCTTTGTAAGCTGCTACCTCAACCTCCTTTTTGATATAGCTGAATTTCCCAGCATATTAGCCTCATTTATCAGCTTTATTAAAAAAAAAGTGTTTCTTTCTTTTGAGTCTTTCTGGTTTTCTGCAATTCCTGAGCATTTGGGGTTGCTGAGCATATTATTTTGGGAGAACCATTTTTTTTTTCTGGAGGAATTTGCCCGTATAGATATGAAAATGAAACCTGAGGCAGGAAGTGGCTTAATGTGTGATGCATGGCCTCATTACAAACAGAAGCCTGTCCTTTACAAGGTGGGGTTCAGGGTTAGGAGACTGGGACTCAGAGGATTTTCATGCAGTTCCTGACTCTGCTCCTGATTTCTTGAGCCAATCTTAGAGTGGTTTCCAGTCAGCCTCTCTGTTCCCCCTGTAAATTTATTGTACTTCATTCAGTGCATTTAGCTCATTAATTTTTCAGTCCAGGAAACCAAAAATGCTGCTTCACAAGGCAAACAGACAGGGAAACAATGTGGAATAATACACAATAAATAGCCTTGTTTCAGCTTATAAAGATGAAATTAAGCTCTGTAGGGTATTTCTCCTTAGAGCCAACATTGAGACAGCACATTTCTCCCTGTCCCTGAAATCACACACCAGAGAGGGAGATGGGTGAGGTCTGCTAAGTGCCCTGCTCCACCCTCTGCCCGTGGCTCTCCTGGCATCCCCTCTCATTCTGAGTAATTGTATTTGCAGTGCAAGTATTTGTACAGCCACAGTCACATCCGAGGGCTTTCCCAGAGATAAAGGGCTCTATTTCACTTCCATCCCCAGCTATCTGCAATAGAATGTAATTAATTTATCCCTTGTTTGTCAAGAGAAAACAAAACTGAGCAGCTGAAATGGTATTTGGAGGAGCAGCACATTCCTGCCCTTTGGCATGATTGAGCCTGTAGCTCTTTGTCCAGCTGTCCCTGTGCCACGATGTCCACCACTCTGGGATGTGACACGGAGCAGTGCTACAGGAAAACACCATCTTTGTAGGATTTATAGGAAAATTTCAGCACATCCATTACCAATTAAGCTATTAAACTCCTTCAGTTGTTTATCTTCTGTATTTGTGACCTGCCCTTTTGTAGGCACACGCATTTTGGGGGCAAGGGTTAGTGCAGAGGCAAAGTACCCACCTGTCTTCTGGCTCTTCCTCAGCCCCGCCCCAGCATGATGAGTCCCACTGGAGTGAAACAAAGCTTGGGACTCTCCTCTCTTAAGGGTTTAAATACATTTTCCTGCTTATTAGACAAATGTAATGGAACTCTAACTATCCAAGCCAACTAGTGTGGTAAAAAGACGCTGCAAAATCTCAAGAATCCAGGGCAAAAGGAGGAATGTTTAAAAAGACCCTTAAAGCAGCTATCTTTAATGGAATTAGATATCTTAGCTAAATAAATAAGAAGCTATTGCTTGTAAAAAACCTCAAAACCTCAGTGATTTCCCTTGAGGTAAAATCAGTAGAGCAAAAGAAGGAAAAAAAATGGACTAAAAAAAAAATCCCTCACCATAAACCCCAAAGGGACTTGTCAGCTCTACAGCAGAAATTGGAGAGACTACTCAAGCAAGAAGAGGATTAGGCTATCTCCTATCAAAGCACCCAGGGACTGGATTTTTACAGCAACTTAAACAAAAAGTGGAGTTTTGGGTTTGGATTTTTTTATCATTTCCAGCTGTTGCAAAGACTGGAGGAAAAAAAATACATAATATTACCCCTAAAGTGATGTCTTTCCAGCAGGACCGGTGCCTGTGTCGTCCTTCCAGGTCCACTTTAACCATTTTAAAAGTGCTTTGCACAGTGACCAAAGGCAGTGTGAAACATCTGACATCTTTGGGTAAATCTCTTAGGACCCACATCCCATGCTGCTGAACACCAGAGTGAGCTGGCCTGGCTGTGAGGACAGGACACAGTTGGTGACAAAGGCTCCCAGATGCTGTTTCAGCAGGAGAACTGGAAGCAGCCACCAATCCTTCCTCCTAATCCTCTCTGACCTGGGCTCCTGATCCCAGACACATCAGTGTTCAGCTATTTGAACCTGCTCAGGCTTCCACAGACACCAGGCATGGCCTGAGCAGAGCCCTCTGGCTCAGCTCTGCTGGGAGAACATGACCTGAGCTCTGTGCAGAGCCCCAGGCTCAACCCCGGGCACCTCCCTGTCCCACAGACACCATCACTGCTTTACAGCAGCAGAAATTGGGCAAATTATCACTGCAGTGACAGAAATTATTCCTTATTGAAAGTCAGCACTTTTTCACTAAGCCCTCAATTTGAGACTGTGCCTGTGCTCACGTGTGTCCTTGGGTCCAAGCACCGAGGGGAGGGCATTGGTTACATTGCTGCTCTGCACTCCTGCTCTGGCACAAATCCCCCCTTGCTCTGGTCCTCTCCTTCTTCACAAGGCGCTTCCAGGGACCATCTCCTCTAGGCTCAGCCCAGCTCCAGCCCTCTCTTCTTCATCTCTGCAACTTCTCAGGCTGGGCTTGGTGGCACCTTCCAGGGACACAGAGAAGTTGGTGCATCCCTTGTCTGTCTTGTTGTATGGCTTCTGCTGTCATTGGACAGTGAGCTGTGCCAGGGCTGTGTTACTGAGCATCTTCACCTGCCCATCTTCAGACCTGTGTGTTCAGTGACTGGTCCTTCACTGTCCCTCTGTGAGTCAGTCCTTTAATCAGTTTTCCCCCAAAGAGTGAACAGATAGGGTTTTAATTTGTAGTCTACTGGGCTTTCAGCTTGCTCTTCTCAAAGTTATTAATTCCAGGACAAACACAATTTTCTCTCTCTTTTTCAGCCCAGATTCTGGTGCTGTTGAGGTAATGTGTCTCTGTCTGTCTAGCTTTATATAACTGTCTCCCTTTCTCTTTCTTTTTTCCTTTTTTTTTTTTTTTTAATTTTCTTTGCCACTTTATCAACAGCTGGAGAAAAACCTGTTATCTCCTTCCTACGGGCAGGGCAAGAAAGAGATAAAAAAGTAATTCCAAAGCCAAAGCTCAAAGTCTACCTGCCTAGCCTTCAGCCACCAACCCTCCTTGGCTAAATCTGACAGTGTCCAAAGCCTGGGGCCTCACCAGGTTCTCCTTGGAGATTTCCTTTAACACTCTGTGTTAAAGAAAACTGTGTGTTCTGCATTCACACAGCCACCAAGTCTGGGCAGCAGCCTGAGCTCCTGCTGGGGGTCACCACCAAGGTGCTCCATGCCCATTCTCACCCCCAGAGCCAGCCCTGAAAAGGCCCCGTGCCTGAAGGGGGTCTGGATTTATGCTCAGGGGGTGAAACCTCCTGCTGGGGTGGAGTAGCTGCAAGTTCACCTCCCTCAGCTGCCTGAAGGTTTCAGCAGCATCATCTGCTGCCCACAAGGCTCTGCAGCTGTAGGGAGAAGAGTAACTGGGTATACCTCAGACAGCAATTCCAGGATTTCATAAATGTGGGAAATCTTGACCTTAACATTTGGCATCAGCGGAGTCCTCTCCATAGGAGATCTTCATATGGAAGTTGTGGTTTTAGCCCCTTACCCTATAACACTTTGTGAGCACAGTTTACCTTATCCTGATGCCATTCCTTAAGGTGTTTGACTTGCAACAGTGCTTTTTAGGCATTGGAGTGCTCAAGTTCTGCTTATAAATCTAAGCAACTCGTCCAAGTTAAAATAGGAATTTATTCTGAAGCTATCAATCCGGTTTGAATTTACATCACTTCTTTTTAACCTCAAGACTTGTAGAAACAATTGCCTCAGGATATGAATATTATGTTATCAAATAATTTTGAAGGATGCTATTGGTCTAGATAGGGCTGGATTGAGGCAAACTGTATCAAAGAATCCATTGCTCATTGCTCAATATGTGATTACAATAGATTCCATATCTTTACAAGTTTACATGTTTAGCTCCAGGCATTTTATTATGACTGGCACTAATGATAACCTTTCAAAATAAACATATCTGTATTGTTCCATATTGTTATTAAAGTGATTCTAACCCCTACTACTCCTAGTTTTCCTGTTTTAAAAATTCTTCTACCTGGGATTTGGCAGACCACTACTGTCATCCTTGAATTATTTCAGATTAATAATTTTGATGCCAGGGAAATATTTTACTGGTAACTCCCTCCCTCCCTGGAAAACCTATTCATATTTTAAAATCTTAGAAAGAAACCAGAAATTTGCAAGTTCCCAGCTGTCATTTGCTCATTATAGCCTACTTTTGGAGTGTTGCCAGAAACTCTCACCAGTCTGATGGTGATGTATATGTGGCACTTTCAGCATCATGTATAGCTGGGAACAAGAAATGGGCACATGGAAATCATGGCTGCTAATTTCACTATGAAAATGCTCTTTGACCTTGACCCCTGCCTGGAAACCACAATATTGTTAAGTTTCATGTTTTCTCTTCTCTTTACTTCTAATCTGTGCAGGTTTTATTACTAAATACACTTTACAGATTTCACAGACTTGGAATAAAATCATGCTGTTAGCAGGACACCCCCAAAGTCTGTCTGCCAGGGGTCCCATGGGAGTTACTTACTCTTTGCATGGCCTCAGAACCTTCCTACCGACCAAGCACAGGAGCAGAATTAATATTAGAAAGCCTAAACTCACTTTTAGTGTAGAATAATTGTATTTAAAACCATTAACCTAAATCCCAATTGAATTCATTTGGCAAAACTTGAGCCCTTGGAGTAGCACAGATACCATTTTTGTGTGTGTGTGATAGCACAGATCCTTGCTTAGGAAGATTTATCTGATATAATGACATAGGTGCATTTAGATTGTGTGAAGCAGTATGTGTCATAAACTGCTTGAACACTCGTTGCACGTGATGAATGAAATAACCCTCCTGGGCTGGAGAGAGATGTTGCTGTTACAGATTATGATACATCATATATCACATCTGGTTGTTATTGTTCTACCCAGGTTATTTGATGTGTAAAAGGGATAGCAGCAGCAGGAAAAAGTCCTTATTTTGGAAGAAACAGATGCTCTGCAAACAGGAGACAGAGCAAAAAGCTTAGAAATTGGGAAATCTGCTGGGAATTGGGAAATCTGCTGGGAATTGGGAAATCTGCTGGAAATCTCTCTGACAGTCAGAGGAAGTGCAGGAAGACTTGATTGTGTGGAGAAAACCTGAGGAATATTATTATAGATCAGTAACCATATTGTGGGTTGATTTTTTTTTCCCTGAAGTACACCAACTCGTATTCTGATTTTAATTCCTTTTGTTCTGAGTGCTCCTCTGGAAATATTGCCACAGAGGCTGCTTATCCCTTGCTTGGGTCTCTCAGGTTGGAGTCTGGTACTCAGTGCTACTGATATGTGTCTCTCCTTCCAGGGTGCACTAGACTGGGGCTCAGATCTGCATTTCAGGGCTCTTACACTCTCTAATTCTTGGGGAAAGGAAATCCTCCTAAAATTGCAGCCCAAGCACTGTTCTCTTAGTGTAATCTGTATAAAGTCATATTTTTTATTAAGTGGTAGCACAAATCCTCCAGTTCTCAGGTTTACACTTTTGGTTGGCCATGTATCTGTTGGCAGGCAGGGAGCAGCTTCTTTCAGCCAGAGCCAATTCCCCGTGGAGTCAACGGGTTCTGAGCCAGGCCAGCTGCCCTTGGCTGTGAACTGTAAAATAAATATTGCTCTTAAACACTGAGCATCTTGACTATTCCAAGAATGTCTCAAAAGCCAATCTAGGCTATGTCAGCTCTTCTTCATATGCAAAGGGGAAAAATCCCTTCAGAACTGAGGCATGGGAAGTATGTGACACTGAGATGTGTCATTGTCTAAACTCTGGGCAGGGTGGGATGTTAGGGAAGGTTTCCAGGGAACCAGAAAAACTTTCACAAACTTATTGGCTGACATCCATGGCAAATGTCATTCCAGATATGGCAGAGAATTAAGCAGCTCTAGAGCAAAGTGAAAGCACATCCAAAAATAAAAATCATAACACTTATATTTTAATGTTAAATGATAAAAAATCAAGTGCTGTAAAAGTCAGTGAGCGTAGAGAAGAGACTTATAATCCCTGGTAGTATTTAAATGAGTAATTTTCTCTGATTATGATTAAAAACAAGTCTTTAGATGCATTCAAATGTGTGAATTGTTTCCTGGCTTCCAGAGGGACCAGTCTTTAAGCTGCATGTAGTGTGCTGTGCTTTGCTAAACTGTGGTCAAAATTTCTCTCACCTGGCCAGTGATGTGAAAACAGTGTTTCTAGATTAAAGTGCCTATTTAAAATCTAATAAATAGATTAAAAGTGAGAAAAAAACCCAAAAACTACCTTTCAAATAACTCCACCTAGGACTCAAAACCTTCTCACTCAGGCTACATAAAATTTTAGAACTAAACATTGTCCCTTACTGATTCTCCTGTTTTACCTCCATTTGCTCTCTTTCCAATCTTCTCTGGGGCATCACTGGTTTTGATCCCAGTGTCCTCCCAATGCTGACAACATCTGGATTACTGGGTTCCTAGGGTGGAAAGTACCCATAGGTAGCTGTGTCCTTGGAGCACCTACAGCAGACAGTGGAGCTCTGGTCAGGGCAATCTATTGACTCACAGGAATATTGGAGATCATCCTGAAGTTCTGACCTGCCTTTGGCCACATGATCCCCGCTGGGCTCCAGAGCTCACCCTGACAGTGAATGTAACAGGGCCCTATCCACAGCCACCCTGGCAGATCCCTCGGATTCTGTGTCCTAAGCAGGATTTGGATCCTACCTTTGCTGTCCAGACTAAAACCCTGGCACAGCTTTGTGATTGGTCAGTTGCTTTTTGTTCCGTTTTTAATCTTTCCTCACAGTGTTTCCTCCTTTCCACATCCTTTCCTACTCATGGCAGGCGATAAGGCTGTTGTGCCTGTCACTCAGGCTCCCAGCCCAGCCATTGTATGAGCTGGGATTTGGCTGAGCTGCGATTACTGAAATCTCAATGCTTCTTCATTTCTGACTTCTCTATCAGCCAACCCTTCCCAGCACTGCCCACAGGTAAACCACTCCTCCAGGCACCCATTTGCATGCTTTAAGATCCTTGCAGGTTTCTTTCTGTTATCCCTGAGAAATTCAATCTTACCCTGCTCCTACCCATGGCCTACAAAATTCCAGTGATTCTCCAGCCTGGATTGCCTCTCACCTTTCTTTTTCCACACTGACACCTCTTTCTCAGACACTGGACATCAGCCTCTTGCCTTGGCTGTCTGGGCACAGCCTGGCCAGCTCCCACCCTTCTGCCTCAGCTTCCCCTGCCTGTCAAGGCCCTTCTCCCAGAGTGCCATCATTCCTGGTTCACTTTTCCAACAACAACCTGGATACTTTCTTCCATAGGCCCTAGGGCTTGGGAGAGACATCTTGCAAGCAGCCACAACATGACATCATCATCTGCCTTCAGAGCTCTTACTTTAATTATACTTTGCCATAAGGCTTAAAAAAAGCCCCTCATCTTTGACATAGTATATTATACAAATATTTTGTAATACAGAATAAATGTAGTTGTTAATGATTTCTTTTATTTCCTGTATATTTTTTATTTTTGATTATAAGCTCCTTGGGGTATGAACTGCATTCAGGAGTTTGTTATTAGAGAAAGCCAAAGTACATCATTAGGATAAATTAAGGAGGGTAATAACTTTTTCATTCAACAGAAGGACAGGCCTACATTTCCTGTTGTTTGGATATTGTGATCTCCCCTAGGACCCGTGAATGTGGACATCAGTTTACCTCATTCATTGGCTTTTTCCTAGGGTAACAGAGCATGGGGTGAGCTTTGGGAGATGTGAGAGCACCTCATTTCATTCAGTCTTATTTCAGCATAAAACCCCAGCTGCTTCTTCAACGCTGCACTTTTTGGAGAAGCCACTGGAGGGAAACCTCCACTATAAAACCAAACTCAGCTGCAACCGGCTCCAGCACTTCCAGCCCCGTCTCTCCTGCTCCCCCTCGGATGGAACACTCCCAACACGGTTGTTGTTTTTCCACTTACAGATTACTTCTGGTTTAAAATCAGAGAACTAACATGACATAAAGTTATTGGTTCTATAGGCATAGGAGGAAAAGAAGAAAGGAAAAATGTTTGTGTCATTTTAGACCAGAGTTAAAGCTCTCAACTTTAACAATGGGGAAACAATGCTGGAATTCCTGCTCTGGCAAAGCCCGGCTTGCAGGCACCTGTGCTGGCACAGGAAAAGAACCCAAGACTGACTGGGGAACAGCCACAGCTCGAGTCTGCAGCCACCAGACACATTTAGGCAGCCAAACAATCTCTGATGGCCAGGCTGCTCCTGCTGCTGCTGAGGGTTTTGTGAGTTATAGCCACAACAGAAGTGAAATTATCTCATTCTGGGTCCCTGGAAGCTGCAGATTTTCCCTTTTCCACACCAGGTCTACTCCTGCTATTGCAATCACGTTTCTCGAATCTAAATGAAGTAATATTTATGGCTATCTGCTACTTTTCCAGAAAAAAATAATAGTCACCAAGAAAGTGGCAATCTGGTGAAAATATGCCAAACGTATCTAAAACATATCTTTGTGCAAACATGATTCTATTTTTGTCTGAAACAGAAGGCAGGAAGCATTTATGATCCTGAGTACCTAAATTTATCTTGAAAAGAATATTTATTGAAGTCACCATAGAAACAGAAATTTGGAAGTATTAGACTTATTCCAGTTGTTGCAATTACTATTTCCTCCACAGCAGGATCTGTTATATTACAAATAATGAACAGCTCAAGATCTGTTATAATCTTATTCTAGATATTTTTGCTCTTTAATGGAAAACTCCCAACTTTTGTGGCATGAAAAACTTTCCTTTCACATCCTTGCTTTAATTCACTGATCAAAAAGAGAAAAAACGTTTGAAATATTTACTTGGAAGTAAAGATATAAAGAAGAAGTTTGCACATGCTGTGCATAATTTTTGGGCAGTATCCAGGAGCCTTTGTCAGATTTAAAAATGCTGTTTTATTTTCTGATTGATAAGCAAGGTCCATGACTTGGTACACAGAACAAAGTTACACAGAACAAAGAATCTGCTCAGCCTGGTGGCCCAGCGGTCACTCTGGATTGTGTCATCAGCTGGCACAGCTGCTGCTTGCAAAGCCATTTTAAAAATGACTCCATTGCTGGCTTGCAAAGACCATTTTTGTAGCTTGACTTCTTTAACCACAGCATCCCTCAGCTGACCCAGCCATGAGCTGCAGCCCACGCTCTGGCCAGCTCAGGACATTCCCTCTGGTTTTCCAAGGGGATTACACACCCCATGTTCCTGCTGGATTGCCTCAGGCTGACCACATCTGAGCTCCATTCCAGAACTACTGATAAAGAAGCATCTTACAAATGCCAAACTCTGAAACAGCTGGTTCTGTGTGCTAAAAAACAACTTAAACCATGAAAGCACAAAGCAGTCTCTGCTCTCATCCTTACTTTGTACAGCCTTTCACACCAGCTCCTCAGTGCAGGGGCTACTCCAGAGTTTCACTGTTTCCAGTGTGGATAACACAAATGTCCTATCATGGAAGCTTCACCTTTTCTCACTGGATGTATTTTCTGAAAGCCACAATGTAATCCTGTATGCACAGGTTATATTTATCACAGCTGGCTTAGGCAGCGACAGAATTAATTAGGAAGTGTCTCAAATGTCAGATCATTAAATGAAATTGTAAAAAGGTAAATTGTAGTCTTCAGCAAGCAGAGATCTCAGAAAATGATCCTTGAAACAAATTGCAATTGCTGTAAAATATTCATTTCTTCTTTAAAACAGGGACAGTGTGTATGGTTCCACATAAACACTATAACTTTCTAATTTGATGTGAAGGTCAGTATAGAGGTCGTGATGAAGAATTTCTTTTAGTCTCTGAGGAATGACTAAACACTGAACAAATATTTAATTTGCATTTTACATTACGATTGAATAGACTTTGCTTCTTCAAAAAATCCCTGTAGAGCTTATTTCAGTTCCTGTCAAAAATTTACTGGATTAAAATGGAAAAAAGACAAGATATACAACAGCTAACAGTTGACAAATTCTTCCTTTTTTACTATTTTAACAACAAAAAAAGTAATGTAATAGTCAAAAATGGGAAAATGCAGCATATTCTCTCTTTCTATTCTAACATGCAAAATTTTCTGGCCTGAAATAAATATTTAGTCTCGGTAGTAGAAATACATTTTAAACAGAGAAACTCTTGTTATATAGTTTTAAAACCATGGAGGTGAGGTCTGTTATTTAATGCTCTCTTTGATTCCAGGGACTAACAGGAGATTTCTGTATCAGGATGCCAATTCTCACCCACACTGCAAGAGGTAGCAAATTAAGACAGAAAACAGCATGTGGGGAACAACACATTATTTTCCTCCTTTCTCCCTCTTCCCTCTCCAAGTCAATCTGTTTGGACTGTGCCAGCTGTGGTGTCAGAGCAGTGTGTTATGAAAAGGAATGCTTTGAAGGGGCAGCTGATTAAATTTAAACACAGCTCCTGTAAAGCAGGGGTCTGAAATATGGCAGGATTTATTAAAGGGTCTTGTTTCTTAAGGTTACCCCCAAACCCACAGTTTCTGTGTGGACACCCATCTGCCTGGCCTCACTGTGTTAAAATCTGTGGCTCTTACACCTCCCACACTAAAAACTGATTAGAGGGTCTTGAGATTGGCCACCTTCATGGGAATTGTGCCCTGGAATTTCAACTCAATGTATGGCTGCAGAGATGGTTTCTACCCTCTCTGCTCTGCAGAACAGTTTAGACAACCTGTTCCTGAACTTAGTGAGTGCTTGCAAATTGAAGCCACTTTAGTGGAAGGCCTCCAATATTTTTTCCCTATAAAACATTTTTGACAGCAATGTTGCTGATCCCTCCTACAGTCCCAGAAGACTTTGGAACAAGGGAGTTCTCAGCAGAATAGTGAACACAGATACCTGTGCTGCTGTCCCTGTTTCCTCTGCACAGTGCTGGAAAGGAGAGCTCTTTCCCATCTCTTTTTCCAGCCCTAAATTCAGTAAGGAAGATGTGAACATGGCCTGGAGCACAGATGTGCCTCTCTACTCCCTGGGACTGTGCTGGAGATGGCAAGGGACAAAAGTGGTGACACTTGCAGATATGGAGCAGGATAACTTTGAAATTCAGGTTTCAACACTGCCCTTGTGACTCATCTTTGTTGAACTGTGTCAGCACATGGACCTGAGGGAGCAAGTGCAGGGGAGGGTGATGAAGATGATCAGAGGGTTGGAGCACCTCTTCCATGGAGACAGGCTGAGACAGCTGGGGTTGATCAGTCTGGAGAAAAGAAGACTCCAGGGAGTCCTCAGAGCACCTTCCAGTTCCTAAAGGGCTACAAGAGAGCTGGAGAGGGACTTCTGACAAGGACATGAAGTGACAGAACAAGGGGGAACAGCTTCAGACTGAGAGAGTAGGTTAAAAAGAGGTAATAGGAAGAAATTCTTTACTGTGATGGTGGTGAGGCACTGGCACAACTTGCCCAGGGAAGGTGTGGATTCCCCACCTTTGGAAGTATTTGAGGCTGGGTTGTATGGGCCTCTGAACACCCTGGTCTGAGTGGAAGGTGGCCCAGCCCATGGCAAGGGCTTCAGAACTAGGTGGTCTTCAGGGTCCCCTCCAGCTCAAACCATTCTATGCTCCTGTGATCCTGGTCCCCACAATTGCTATGGCAGCTCCACCCAAGCCATGATACATCCTCAACCTGCTGTAACAGAGCAAGTGTTCCCACCTAGAACCTGGCAATTCTCCAGTGCACCACCAGACTCACAGCGCTCAATGGGACTGGCAGAACATGGCAGTCAAAATGTCCCTAAAGGACCCAAAAGTGACTGATCATTGGTCTCTAATCCTCCACCAGTCTTGCAGAATTGCTTTCATTCAATCTTCCTTGTTTTTGTACCTGGTATCACATGGAGTCCTTCATGCATGCTTGTCCTATTGAAAGCACAAGCCTTGGTCACCTCTTAGGAGGGCACAGTGAATGTTACATGAGTGAAGTCTTGGATTGTTTTTCTTTGTGAACTGTTAAAGTTTCTTCAGGAGGACATAAATGCCTTTTCTGATGCTTCCACTCCTCTGTCTTCATTTTTGATGCTGAGGACATTCAAGAAGTGCAGGTCATGTTGCATGGGATGTAGGAAGCTTAATGCACAAATCACAGACCTTTGTTTCATTCATAAACAAATAAGAGGAGATTTTGTTTTCTCTTAAATAAATCTTTTGATTAAAAGGATGATGATGGGCTTTTTTAAAAGGAGATAGCAGTAATAATAAAAGGGTCTGTTTGCTTTTAGTTTCATATTATACAATGATTTGCCTGAAAGAGATATCAATTATATTTGTATAAGAACATTTTCCCCTCACTGGTTTTAGCCCCGTGTGTTGCACTGATGAAGGGGAATTGATCTTTGCTGCCCCACGGAAATGGGAAAACAAACATGAGCTCAGTGGTTGTATAAGATGTGCTCAAGGGCCATAATTTGAGCCAAGAGGAACACTTTGTGGCTCAGACCATGCAGACAAGTCTATCAAATGTACAACGTGTCATACACAGATTTCTGTTTAGTGGACCTTTCTGTCCCAGCCTCCACATTTATCACTGTCTCCCTGACAGGAGCTCTGCCCTGTTATCCTGACTTGTATGTCATTTATCAGTGTTAAATACAACAAAAGAGTATCTCTTTAAACCCCCTTTACCCTTTCACATGCTTCTACCCTTGAATAATGATATCTGTCTCTGCAGCCACAAATATTCCATTTCATCCTTTCCTTTGTATTACATTAGTTGCTCAAAAAATGATTAAAATGGCATTAGTGCACTTTAAAATGAAAATTATTATATTATTGTTGGAGTCATGTGTAAGAGAAGAGATAAAAGCCTTTGGGTGCTTTTGCCCCCTTTTTAGGCCTGTCAAGGCAAAAGAATTTTGTCTATATATGTATATACAAAAAGGCCCCATCCACGAAGTCAAAATTTGCAATGCCCCTTCAGCCCAAATCACACAGCCCCAAGCCCAAAGCTGAATTTTCAGCTGTGGGTATAAATAGCTGTGTCCAAAGGAAACAGTGTAAATTATGACATAAACACAGGCATTAAAATAACATTATTGATCTTTGAATATACTTACTTATACGACTATTGCATTTATTTTATTCAAGAACAAATAGGAAAAAAGTAAAATGGGCCACAGAAACCTTACAAAGGCTACACAAAAGGTGTAGCAACACTGAAAATAGTTGCTAGAAGAGATGTTTCCAAGCAGCATTTCATGACCATGCCTGCTGCCATGCTTTATAAAAACAGACTGCTTTTATAGGAAGTTGGTAACATGCTGGGAATCATAAGCTTCACAGAATTTATGTTTAGCTACTGCCTTGCTAGACATTTTATAGAGATGTGTTAGCAACTCTCTATAACAGGTATGGTTCAGGCTCAGGTTATTAATTATAGCTTGCAGATTCAATTTATAATCAATAAAAAACCCAAATGAATTGTCAGTTTGAAACTTTGCTTCTCATTTTCTCGTGTGTACATACACATAAATCATCCAGTTCTCACACCTCCTGCTCTATTTCCCAGACCTATTTCCCAGTTCTCTTTCTGAAAAGCAGAAAACACCTCATCCTTCATGTTTTCCCCAGCCTCCTCATGCTCCTGCACTGGTTGGATGTGTTCCCTGGCACTCCTCATCACTGTGCTGGATCCTTTCAGACACCACTTCCAGGATGCTGGGACCTGCATTCCTGGGCACAGCAGTGAAGGAATATCTGCAGGAGGAGAGAGCACTGCATGGCACAGCTCCTGCAAAATGCTGGCATGGGAAAGGATGAAAGGATCCCTCTCATAGTCCAGATCTGGATCCTGAGACAGACATCATTTGTGCAATATGTGTCAAAGCCTCTGTGACAAAGAGAGGTGAGATTCTGTATGGTGAAAGTATCTGATGCTGAAGGAATGCCCAGGAAAGGATTATTGGATAAAAACAGCTCACCTGCTCCTGAAGCTGGCACAGCACCAGGAATAGAAGGATAAATGGAAATGGGGGAGAAATTTGGAAGATAGGGTGTCTCCAGCAGCTCCTGATTCCCAGGTCTGGTAGCTGAAAAGGCTCTTGGGTGTCTAGGAGCTGGAGGATCGTTGCTATCCCTGAGCATATTTGTCTTTTGTATTTGTATCCTTGTGACCATTTGCTTTCAATGTGGTAATTAAGAGCTTGGCCATATATCCTGCTAATTGCCTTCTCTTGTTTTGCCATTGAGTTTACTTGATCCCCCTGCATACCCTGGTCTTAAATACACTTAGCTGAAAATCACTACATTTCTACTGAGTTGAGGAGGCAGGTTCTGGACCAGGTTTTCAGCTGAGGGCAAAAAACCCTACCAGGCTTACAAAGAGGACCATGTAATGGTGTTTGCAGCACTTGTGTGCTGGCATGGCACACTCTGGAATCTGCTTTTCATTGACAAATTGCTATCACAAACTGGAGATCTGGGAACAAGCCTCTCACTGAGGCTGCCAACTGGCACAATATATTTTCCAACTTGGGCAGGCAACTCCCAACCCTGACTGTCACAAGAGTATTTCTGGAGGGCAGTGAGGCAGTTTGAACCTCCTTTCTCGGGCTGTGCTGCAAAGACACCACCAAAAGACCCATCTTGGTGTGACCATCACATGTGTGCAATGCTTTGGATGACCTCCTCTCAGATAAAGCCTTACTCAAACCCACTATGGCAAGAGTTTTCCCAAAATGGGATAAACTGACCTGACAGCCACTTGCCAGTAGAATCAGTGCTTACTCCTTTCCCTTTCCCCCATCTCTGCTGTCTGTTACACACTCTTGCCATTAACCATATGGTAGGTGTGTAGCTCTCTGAATCCCTCTGCAAATGGATGCAGCTCATTCACTCAGAAAAACACCATTTTTTGTTCCTTGGTTACCAAAAAATTGCAGGAGATTGGACTGACAGGCAGCAGAAGACCATGAGAAGGGATTGAGGAGAACAGAGATGGTGCACAGGAGATAGTGGGAGCCATCTCTGAGTGTAGGAAAAGGGCACAAGACTCACATCTGTTTTTAAGGCAGGAGTGAGCCATTAGACCAGCTCAGAAGACCATGACTCTTACCTTGATATGTCCTTAGCTCTCCTAGGAATTTCACTCTTGGTACAGCTGAAGGCAGAACTGCTTCTCAGACCTGCCCTAGGGCTGGTGGCTCACAGCTGCACACAATCAGCTCATGACCTTTCACTCATTTCCATTGATGAGCTCCCATCTTATGGGGAGCTATTTTTTGGGTGTTAGTTCAAATATATCTTTGAATATTTTGCACCTTGAATGGATTTTACCCTGTTTCCATCACTTCGGTCCAATGCACCATGCAACCCCTCCTTGTTCCCCATATCAGCTCTTCTCTGTTGGGAACACCTCCCAGCTTTCTGCCATCAACAGAGAACATCAAATACTCCTGGCATTTGTGCCAACTCAGTGTTTGCATTTAGGATACATTTTCAACAATCCATATGGTACTTCACGTACCCTGATGGAGTATGGCTCAACCCCAGGCTGTCACTTAGTGAAGCCTTGGATGTTAAACAAGATTGGCAAGATTGTTATAACTTCCACTGAAACCACAAGGGGTCTTGGCAGGGATGAGAGTGTGTCAGGCCACTGCGCAGAACAAGTTTGGGACCAATAAGTCTAAGTTGTGAAGAAAATAGTTTGAATATGCCAGTGTTTTTTTAGGGTAAATTTTGTAGCTTTTTATTGATCAATACAATAGAACTCCCCCCCTGCCCCCCCCCCCCATCCTGTGTTTAAACAAAATTACAGTGAATTGCTCAAAGGCAAAACAAAATTCTCTGCTCAGCTGTTTGGCTCACATTCATCTCCCTTTCCTCCTATACAAGTGACATTTTAATTAACTGCGTCAGGTGGATGTGTAACATCTCTGCTGAAAAGCCTGTATCTGCTCAGCTGTGTGTCATAGCTTCTATACCACCAAGATCTACTAGAGGTCACGCTTTTGTGGCAGGAGTATCCAAATTCTAAACAAATACTTCCTAATACATAATCTGTCTAAGCTTTTCTTCTCCTTGAACAAATGTATGGAAAGTAGTGATTTACATTCACAATTTTTTCTAAAAGCAAGCAAAAAATTTTCTATAGCAGGATCAAAAATCAGTTCTTTGTGAGCAATAAACAGTTTTGCATGGGACTGGCTGGGTAAATGGTAGTGATTTTGTTCCTCGAGTGAGTGCTTTTAGCTATGAATACCTAAGTGTGCAAATGTAAACCGCTGCTTCTGCAAATATATGTGCAGCTCTGAGGTTCACTTTCTGTGAATGTTAATGGACACAGAATTCAATCACATGAATATTCAAAGAAAGTGAACACAAAAGCAGCACAAGGGTGGTTGAAGTGAACAGATGTAAAAACGTAAGCCCAGAATCACGGTTCCCCCCCTCACCACCGTGAGTGCCTTCAACTTTGAGAGCTTTACAGTATTGATCAGATTCTGAATTTTTCAGGTAAATGTAATGCAGTACAAGCCATGACACTCCACAGAGTCCTGTGAGGAACATATCAGTTGTGTCAGAAAGTCTGATTTGGATCTGAAGCCTTCCTAGTCAACTGTCAGCTTAGACCTACATGGGAACGCTGGAGCAGATAATACTTCTGCTGGGATGACAAGGATATGGTCAAAGAAGAGGATCCCTGGCTTTGTGAGAGTCTCTTGTCAACCAGGAGTGAGGGAAATGATGATGTGAAATTCTGTGAAAGGGAAGGGATGAAGGTGAGCAATATTTTTATTACTTTACAAAACAACAATGTATGGTGGGGTTTAAATTGCAAGTGTGTGACTTTAACGTCAGTGAACAGGAGGAAGAAACAAAGGAGGAATAGAAGTCTATATATATGCACTTATACATGTACTCGAACATACATTCTCAATCTCTCACCTTTAGACGTGCCCACTTAGCTGCAGCTGTGAGTGGGAACCTCTGAAAGAGTCACTGGAGCAGGAGTGGGCATACAAATAGAGTAAAACTCCAGGTGGCTGGAGTGCTGCATTTTGTTATTCAGGAACTTTCCTGATGCATTTGAATTTTACCCATAAAGAAATCACACAGACACAATCTACAGGGAAAGAACATTGGAGGCTACGAACAAAACCAGCTAAAATTAAAGAGAGGCAATTCAGACCTTTGGAAAAGTGAGTGGCATTTTCCCAAGCACATCATGAACACACAGTCAGTAGGAGCTCACCACACATCAGTAATGTGAGTAAATGGCAGCTCCTCTGAGGAAACTGAGGGGAAACTGAGGCACATAGGTGACTGACTGGAACTCTGATTCTGCAAAGCAGTTAAAGATATCCTTCAAACATGGGACATCCTCACTGACAACAAACATTATTTTCCTGAACTCAGTAACTGTTTGTCTCAAATCCCTTCTCCTTAAAAGAGATGTGATGGTTGTGCTTAGAATCATTCTATGGTTAGAAGTATGCATCAATTTAGTTTGGTGAGTAAAAAGCTACACATATGGCTGAAGGCCAGGAGAGACTCAGAGATGGGTTGAGACAGAAATATTGTTGAGAACATCAGGCACAACCATCACTGGGGTTTGATGGCAGTAGGAAGTGAGGAAGAGCAAGAACTGAGACTGGAGGTGACAGATGAAATACAAAAGTATGTAGGAAGCCTCAGGAAGATGCACCGTTGAATCTGTGTTGCTGTTTCAATGGAAATGAAATGCAGCATGCTTATTTACCATGCAGAGTACACAGGGACCAGCCTGGAGCTTCCCAGACAGCCTTGTGCTGCATCAGCAGCAGTGAGGGATACTGGGGAAAGGCTCATCTCCCCTCATTCACTTTGGAAGATGGGCAAGACTTGGCAGGGCAGAAATCAGCACATTCCTTTTCAGTATATTTCCTTTTAATCCTTTTGTTCTTAAAAACTAAGACAAACCTGTGCAGTGATTTGTGCAAGCTCTATGCTCAGAATCTTCATTTCTTCACGACACCTTCATTTCTGTCACACACCAACTTGTTTTTTAATAGCTACAGAGGAATACAGATTACTTATTTAGCTAAAAGGAAAGGTTTGGGTTATGTAGTCAATCTAGTAGGTCTTGAAGCCTGTTCTAGCAGCTTAACAGCTGATGAACAGACCCTCAAAAATCAAATCTAAATTAATTTTCAAGGAAATTAAATACTACCTCTCATTATACTGTCTTATTGGCACCATGTCAATGGCTATTTAACTGACACTCCTCCAGAAAAATGAGATCTGATAAAAATTCGCATTTCAGTTTACATTTTTTATCAGAATTTTAGTTTAGACTTCATAAATGTCTCATAATGATAACTGCAACTCTCTGCACAGTTGCAAGAAGACCTACCAAAGCTGTAGCACACAGCATCACTTATTCTCTGTGTGGCTCCAACACAGAGTAACTCCCTCTCTACTCCATCTGATGTCAGCACCTCCTGCCTCTTCTGGAAAAGCCACCAAATGATTTGGAGATGGTATAAACATGACTGAAATCAATTTAATCAAAGAGATTGTGCCCACTGATATATGAGGAGAGCCACTGGGGCAGCTTAGAGAAAATTGTGGGAAAGGCTGGTGCTGCCTGAGTGCTTTTCCTTATTCTTCAACGAGACAATGTGGTGAAAAAGCAGAATTTAAGCAGGTTGCAACTCCCCGAACTGGAGTAATTTAGGAAGCAGGCACATAGTCTGCACCAGCCACGTGGGGTCCCTCTACATTCAGTGAAGAGGACAGACACCTTCATCCCTCTTATTGTGGCTTCTCAGAGCTTATGCTGAGGGGCCACTGTGATTTTGGCAATCCTTCCTCAGGAAGACTTAATTTTCTTGGCTGGGAATTGCCAAAAATGCTGTCTTAAAAGAAAAAAATCTCTTTGAGTGTATTTTTCACAAAACCCCGTGTTCTTTGAAAATTTTCTGATCCTTCACTTTGAACAGTATCCAAACTGAAATGAAACCTAAACAATACCTAAACAATATTTTCCATATTCCACTACCCTCTGCCTTCTCTCCATTTTTCTTTTTATTTCCTTTGCTTTTCCAATGGAAGGAAAGTAGAACAGAAAACAGAGAGTGTGAGGATGATTAAGGCTATTTAATTAACCTGTTAAAGGCTTTCTAAACATTCAGCCAGGGATCTGCTCAGGATTCTCAGGGCAAGTATGGCTTCACCATAGGATATTCTCTGCAGGGCTGTATGGGATTAAGTGAGCAGGGTTACCTCTTCACTTTCTCCTCAGCCATTAGCCTGCAGCAATCTGCTCTCCACACTCTCAGGCTGCTCAGAGTTGAAGGGACACGAGAGAATTTACAGTAATGGCTCATTTCTGCCAGGTCTGTACCCTGGTAGCAGATAGTCCCTCTCTCCATCAACCTGGTGGCTCAAAGCAGGCAGGATGCTGCAAGGCAAACAGAGCAGCCTGGTTGATTATTCTGCAAATATTTTGCTTTTTCAAATTTGCTTACATACCAAAATATGGGTTTAGCTGATAAAAGCCAACAGCTCCATCAGAGTCCATTAAAATCTATCAGACAAATACTCAGTAATTTCCAAATTAGTCCATGGACTACAATACATTCAAGTCATCTTCATAATCTCTCTTGTAGAAAAGGCCCACTGCTATAAGAATTACCTAAACATGGATTTACCAGACAGATAGCTTGCAATGTAAATGACTTGTGTTTGCATAGGTAGAATGCATATCAAAATGCATGCTCAAATGAGAGACCATACTGACTGTCTCTGAGTTGTTATGGTCTATTAGATAAATATTATCTTGGTTCAGGATAGTGGTAGTTTTCTATATGCACAGTTTCCTAATAAGCCATATGGACTCTCAGATAAAATTGTGCCTTCAGATTTCAAAAGTGATATGGCTGAATAGCTGTAATGAGTACGAGGAGGCTCCTGTTAACCAATTAATCAGGATGTGTCACGGAATGCCCCCTCCCTGCTTTGTGTTGGGATGTGTTACAATACCTACCCAGCAAACATGCACTGCTCAGTGGTATTTTGGCAAAAAACACATGCCAGGGCAGGGCAGCCAATCCCTTTACAAGAATGCTGGTTGTATTAGAATCCCTGCACTTCCGTGATTCCAGTCATCTTTTTATTATTTTTCATCCTGTTCACACAAATGCACACAGATTTACAACCATTGCTCAACAATATTAACAGAAGAATTTTAATGGTGTAAAAGACACGGATTTCCATCACACATTGCTTTTTCTCACTTAATAATAATGTACTAAACACATTTTTCATCATCAGTAGCAAAAACTCAGTGGATTTACATTTCATCCACAGGGAATGTGAGCTCCAGGGATTCCTGAATAACCTGTAAAGTTGAACTAAACAAGCATAGGACACAAACCAGGAGAAAAACCATTTGTTGAAGCCAAGTCTGAGCTATGTAGGTGACAGCCCAAGAAATTTCTCCCTACTTAATGAACATGGGGATCTGTCCAGTGCATTTGTACACCACATTGATGTAGAAAAATATGTGGTGAATTCTAGTTTATTTCAAGTGACTGTTTCTTAGAGCTGACTGTTTTTCTCCTGGCTACACCTTGTGAATGAGGCCTCTTGCTACCACATAAAAAACTGTGACTTCAAGAGGACAAAAAAGGGCATTATTTCTGGATAAATCAAGTTTTGTTCAGCTTTTCCTCATCATTATGGAGTAAATTTTCTCCTGAAGAGCAACACAAAGATGTGCCTACACAGGATGGTTCAGCATTATGTAGAGATAACCAAGGCAACCTTAGGGTACCACAGGCTTTACGAATGACATCTGGTTTGCCTTCCCATTACTGTCCCCCAGACTGGGCAGCACACCAACCTGGTAAAAGGTTTTTTTACAAGATGTAAAATGATCTCCCAGCAGAAAAAGTGCTACATGGCTGCTGTATTGGATGCTCCCAGAGAGCTGCAGAGGATGAGTCTCACTTTGGGAAAGGGATAGTCCACATACAGGCAAGGCCACGAGCGCCATGACATTATTCCTCACAAATGGGCTTTGTAACTTTTGGTTTAGACCCTTGTTTTACATGGAGACCTCAGAAACTAAGGCAGCAGACAGCCTGTTATAAAAGTAATTTTAACAGGTGAGAAATGTAACTTCATTTGGTCCTCTGTTCCACGACTTCCTTGTTATCTTAATATTATTTAAAAGTAGCTCTGCTTGAATGACTAAATTTGTTCTCTGAAGCATGCTGCTGAAATGTAAACATCATACAACTTTGATTTCCTCTGAATAGAGAACTCATGCTGTTCCTGCAAAGAACATACAAGATTGCTTTTAGAAATCAAATGTTAATTATGACTGGGGATTGGAGGACACAATAAGCTTTTGCCCGTTCATTGTGGCCAAAGATAATTTCTAAGCCTCTACAAAAATTGTATTTTGCAGGTCTGTTTGGACTCCTGTATTTTATTAGGAGAGAAGTACTTCCAGCCCCTGGTCCTGGCAGAGGAAGCTGAGGCTGCAGGCACTGTCTAATGCTCTTGCCCACCTTTGCAAAGAGGACATCAGCATCTTGTCTGTTCTTGTGTTTACAGCCATCCTCCCATGAAGGAGTGTTAATATTTTCAGCTCTAAACAGCTCTGCTGTGCTGTAAACGTGCTGTTGAAGCTTTTATAGGCCAAGTTACACAATGATGTTTTTCTTTCTGCGTACATTAGTCTGTATGTCAAACTTCCAATGTGAAAATAATACTGTTGTAAGCCTGAAGCATTAAGAGGTGTCAAAAGAAAACCAATCGTAATCAAAGTTGCTTTATCTTCCCAAAAATTTGACCACAGGCAAATGAAGATGTGGCCTGGGTTTCCACTAAAACATGTAACTTAGCAAACCAAAGTTGCACACTTGGTAGAAGTTTTGGATTCCCTTTGCTTTTTCAGGCTTTAATAGTTAATGCAGCTTATTTTAACAATAAAAGAAATAAAGTGTGAAAGAGCTGAGCATTGACAGTATTTCAAAAGTTTGTTTCTGCACCCTTTGTTTCAGTGCACCTTTGGCACTGCCAGACTCTGAAGCCAGCAGAGCACTCTGTGGCCAGCCCTTCTGAAGGCAGCCCTCCCTTCCATTCTCTAAGGAGAGCAGCTCTCAGGAGATTTCCAGCACAGCCCAGGCTCTGTTCAAAAGGCTCAGATAGGCTTGAATAAACATCTGACCTTCTTGAGGAAGAAAATGTAAACTTCCCTCCCCTCCCTCCCAAGCTGGGATTCTTCTGACGTTCTTTTCTACTATTTGTCTTTATTTACCAAGCAAAGAAAATATGTTTGACCCTATATAAGAACAGAAGATTTTCAAACTTGAAGAAGTTTTCAGCTATAATGGAAACAAGCAAAGAGTTCACAATTGTGAATAAATATAAAGTTTGTGGGAAGGAAGTTTTAAAGTTTTTTATGCTGGGAAGAGTAAAAAGAGTAAATAAACCCCCAGGTACACAGCACATGATGAGCCCCATGCCCAGCTCTGGGTGACAATCGTGCTTGTAATTATATTGCAGGTTTTGGGGAAAAAGTGCAGAACTGTGTGGCTTGATCAGCCATGATTTCATGTTTTTATATTATTAGAGCACTGCTATTTTCAGTGAATTTTAATGTGTGCCATCAAACCCCAAAAGTAACTTAAGCAGATGTCAGTTTTCTTTTTTATTAAATGCATACCTTTTTTCTTGTTTTTCACTGAACACTTCATGTCCTCCTCCAAATTGTTCTAGGTTCAGCCTCCAAGAGAGTAGTGAGGGAAAATCAGGCCATTTAAAAATAAAATAGATTACTTCTGCACAACTTTCTTTAATCAAAACCATTATAACTGAAGGCTCAGAGCCTTGATTACACCTCTTCAGAGGGCACCCCTTGATTTTTGCACGACATCCCTGATTATTTTATTTACTTATTTATTTATTTATCAGCTTTTACTTTTGGCATTGATTTCTAGGTCACCGAGTTGAGGCTTTTTCTTGCTTTAAATGGACTTGCTTGTTTCTCACTGGCAGGTTATTTTTCTTGCAGGGGCTGTGAAGTAAACATGCCTCTTTTTCAGAAGACGACAGAAATTCCCGTGATCACATATTCTTGGAGTTCTTTCTCTTTTGCCTTCCCCTAGCCCCTGTGGTGAGCAAGATTGGACCAAGAGTCATTCCTCCCGACCTCTCCCGAGCCCCTGCAGAGCTGAGGGCCAAAAGGTCATTTTCTCAGGTTCCCTCTGGAGGGAGAATCCAAAGGTCATTCCCTCCCTCCCCAACCTACCCCAAGTGCATCTGAGAGACATTTAAAACTCTTTTGAAGAGGGAGGGAAGAGACCAAGTCCATGTGCTTTACCTACTGTCCCTCAACAGCCAGGAGATGTGTACCAGAGCTGCACATGAAATGTTTACCATAGAATCTCAGAACTGTTTAGGTTGGAAAAGACATTCACACCATCAAGCCCAACCATTTGCCCAGCACTGTCAAGTCCACCACTAAACCATGTACATGTCTTATAAATACCTACAGGGATGATGACTACACCACATCCCTGGGCGGCCTGTGCCAATGCCTGATAACCCTTTCATTGAAGAAAATTTTTCCTAATATTCAATCTAAACCTCCCCTGGCAAACTTGAGGCCATTTCCTCTTGTCCTACCACTTTTTGCTTGGGAGTTGAGACCAACCTCCATCTGGCTACAAGCTCTCCTGCTGTAGAAATCTATAAGGCCCCCCTATTCTTCAGGCTGAACACTCCCAGCTGCCCCTCAGAGGATCCTGATGCTCAAACCTACCCAGGACCGGCCTTGGTTTCTAAGTTTGGCACTGTGAACTTCAGCAGGGATGAGCAGAGATTGATCACACAGCTGTGACATGGGCCTAACCATTTCTGCCTCCTTTCCCCCAAATCAGTCTTTTCCTTTTCACAGTCCCCAGAATCCTTCTTGTCCTCCCAGATCTGGCTTTCACTTGGAATTAACCAGATGCCATTGGGGAGTTGTGTTAAACAGCTCTGAACATCCTGATGTTCCTGGTTCTTGGGAATGGGGCCGCAGGGATCATTTTATGAGTCCCCTTAGAAAACAACCCCCGACAGACTCCCACAGCCACACCCAGAGCTCCTGCTGCTGCTGCCTGCTGCCCTGTCATCCGTGAACCCTGTGGACCAGTTTTGGATTTCCCAAGACAGAAGTAAATAGTTAAGACTAGCTCCTCTACACTTCCTCCTCACCCCTTTCAAGGAAAAGTCTCTTCATTGCTTGCTCTTTGAATGATGAAGTAAAAGCGAGTGATTTCTCATCGTTAAATTCTTTGAGCTGCCTGAGGAAGGAAGGAAGGAAGAGAAGAGCAACACTTATTTCACAAGGTCCCCTGCAGAAGGGGGGCACCAAGGGTCACTTCCTCTCAATCTGTCCCCTCCAAAGGAGAGCAGTCAGGCTGTGTCAATGCCATGGTTCCTTTGTGGCGGGTAGGCAGCCGGAGGTCATCCTGTGCCCCAGCCCCGCTCTCGCTGGGACGCACACACGCTGCTGAGCCCCGGCTTTCTCTCGCACACGGGGGGCAGGGGAGATTAGTTCTTTTTTCCTCTCTCTGCTTTGTGTACAGGGAACTCACAAGTCACTACCTGGGCCCCTTTTGGAAAGAGACAATAGCAAAAGGGGAGTCCCTAGGGTTTTTTTTTTTCCTGGGGATTTCCAGGCTGCTGGGACACAGTAGGATTAGCTGAGCAAAGCTTTAAAATCCAAATAAAAGTGAAGTGCTGAAGTACAGGTTTCAAGCCACTTGGAGGTTTTGGTGACACTCTTTGCAAATCCACAGCAAATCCACTGACCTCTACCTATACATCAGCCTGAAATTTGGGGAAACACTGAGCTTCCATGAAGTACTTTAAGAAAGCAAGGATCACATGAAATACACTGGAAAATTCAGGTTCTGTGTTGTCAGACAGGAAACAGTAAACAAAATCACCTATCCTACTTGTTTGGGGTTTGAATTGTTGTAGTTGCCTCCTTCAGAGCCTGATCTCAATCTTTTGAAATAACTTATATGTTCTGGCTGAATTTTACGGGCTTTGGGTCAGGCCATGACTGGGCTTCTGTCCTTACATTAGTCTCTGGACAGATCTTTAAGGAGCTAATGTGGAATTTAGAGTCAAGAGCTATCTTTTCATAGGTATCATCTGTTCTTTCAAGTCTTTGGGTCATATTTTGTTCAGATAGAGATTGCAGTTCCCACTGAACTCACTGAGCAAGATTTTGTTGCTTCCAAAGCAGATCCCAGGGAAATAAGCATGGTTTAGCTGCTTACTTTGGAACAAGAATTTGGACCTAAGATGTAACTAGTAAATGCTTTTACCTTGTTAAGGTACCCTACAATTTCAGCCTTCACTATTTTAAATTACACAAACAGCAAACTGCTCAAAAGAGATGTGCTCTCTATGTACTCCTAAGACAAGAGCAGAGAAAACAATTCTCCACTTTCTGAGCAGAGAAACTAATTCAGCAGCATGAGTTAACATATGTGCAGAATCTCCATGTGAACTCATTGGCGAGATTGAAAATTCCTTTTGAAACACTCCAAGACCATGTACAGCCTTGACTACAAAATTGTAGTCAAGGCTTTCTTTCCTTTCTTCTTTCTTTTCCCCTTCCCCTTCCCCTTCCCCTTCCCCTTCCCCTTCCCCTTCCCCTTCCCCTTCCCCTTCCCCTTCCCCTTCCCCTTCCCCTTCCCCTTCCCCTTCCCCTTCCCTTCCTTCCCTCCCTTCCTTGCCTGCCTTCCTTCCTGCCTTCCTTTCTTAAGGCACCCCTGGCCTTCAGACTGCAGCCTGCACATCAGAGTCTGCACTGAAATAATTCAGGACTTTTCCTTTCAGCTCTTGACATTACACAGAGTTTCTATAGGAGCAGCAGCACTTAAATGTGGAACAACACAGTTTTTATGGTCTAGGTGAAATATCTCTGTGATGCTGTGAGGTGTGAGCAGTAAATGGTTACAAAATGCTTCCAGATCCCTGTCTAAGTGTGCAGTATTGTTACTTTACAGCATCTCACTACTGTGAAGCTCGGGACTGATGTTGTTCATTGGTGCATCAGAAAACCCCCTTACAAATGAAGATTTTAGCCTTTGCACATGAAGTGACAGATTATTCCACACACTGTGTTGCAGTGACACAGGTGGGGGTCCTCTGCCAGCACTGAGCCTTCCTCCCCACACACGGAGTCATTCAAGGATGTGAGGGGGACAGGGTCCTCTCTCCTGCACAGACTCACTTGACTCATTCAAGCATGAGTTCCTATTTCCACCTGTGCCTGTGGATCCATGTCTCTGCCCTGCGGCATTCCACACTTCAAATGGAGCATGTGAAGATTCTTTATGAATCGGGATGGTTTCGTTATTGCCACACAGTGCTGTTTGTTAAGAAGAATACAATGAATTTCCCTCATTGCAGTATCCTTTCCTCCTCTCCCTCCTCAAATGCAAATACAAATCCACTTAAAATGCAGACATCTTTTGACTTCTAACAGGAACTTTTATCCACATAAGAGGATAAGAAATTCATTAGCTTAAGTTGTGTGATTGTAACAGCTCATTAGAGAGCACTGTGCCTTTCACACTGAGCATGCCTTCCGTCCCACACAGAACCTGTCAAAGTAAAGGATAAAGGTATGGGACAACTTCACCATCTTGGAAGGCAATTTCTGATTTTTAACTATGCAGACCACAAGGTTCATTAAATGATTTTAATGAACAGTCACAGGCCTGATGTTCAAATCTTCATTTGTGTCTAATTACAAGCAAAATATAAAATTGGTAAATTGATCGTTCTTGACATGGGAAAAAAATTATGGTCATTAATTATGTTTTCAGACTATTTGTTATTAGGGTTTTGTTAAGCTAAAATAAATATTTTGATCTCAGGTTTGTCTGCTGCAAAATGCTGCTGTGAAAATCCTAACACAGCTTCTCTTCAAACAAGGGGGAAGCTGCCACTTCTGAACAGAAAAAATAGTAATTAGTCATACTAATTTGTTGAAAGAAAGGAAAGATAAAGAAGAGTTCTCAGCCATTTATTAGATCAAAAAAGTTAGTGATACAGTATTTTTTCATCTCTGGCATCTCAGAAGGCATGGCCTTGAAAAGGCAGGTAGTTTGCAACATTTTATAAAATATATGAGGGGAGATTGGAATGTATTTTTCAATCTTCCCCTGGCAGCCTTCATGGCTTTATTCAATTTATGCATCATCTCTTGAAGTTCAATACAGGGCACTGGGTCCCAAAATGTACTTTGAAGCATCCATAGCAAATCTTCTGATCTCTGCTCTCACTATCTGAGCAACATATGCATTAGAGTGGAATGTGAGATCAGCTTTTAGGTTGAGGGGTGAAGCGCTTACTTAGATAACCCACAGTATCTCAGCTTCAAGAGCAGTGCTCAGGTTTGGATAAATGATTGCTTTTCATTTTCCCTGAAGATAAAAGATACAGTTCTATACCAGGATTTACAAACCTCTCTACCCACATGGACATCAAGCATTTCTTTTAAAAGGTATGTTAAATACAAATATTCAAAGGCAACGATTTCCTTACGCCATTCTGAGAGAAATGATACTTTACAGAATGGGATGGTTGCAGTAAGGTACCATCGTGTGCCTTCAGTGAGCTTTTCTGCCTTCACTGCTCTTATTTAATCGAAACAAAGCTCAATCCCTTTCCTCCCCCTCAAAGAAGGGAAATTACACATTTTTCGTGTGTGGCAGTAGTACAACAAGAGTTCACAGAACTCCACAAAGGAATTGCACACAATGTGGCTCAATGCTTTCAGCACTTTTTGTTTCCAGGTACAACTTCTACTACAGCAAATTTTTGGGTTGTTTCCGCCACTGTTCTGTCACTTGTATTTCTGCTTTGTTCTCCTGTATGTCACCCGAGAGCAATGACTGTGTCGTGTGATAAGACAAGCCACGGGCTTGGAAGGGCAAAGCCGCAACGCAATGATTACTGCTGGAGGGTGCAGTGGAGGAAGAAATAATCTGATTTTTAAGCTGATTCTCTAAAAGTGATGCGTCATTCACGGAGCAGTACAGCACACTCTCAAGCAGCATTTCTGCATCGCGAAGATCAAATTAAAAAATCCTGAAATTCCTAAAAATAAACAAACAAGGAGATAAATAATCCGCTTCCTAGTGCCTGAACCCCTCAAGTTTCCCTCAGCATCATGCAGCACTCACAGTCAAGGATTGTACAGACACATTCCCAAACCACACAATCCCCTCACATCAGTTCAGGATTGCGCGGACACACTTCCCAAACATGCAGTCCCCTCACAACAGTCAAGGATTGCACGGACGCACTTCCCAAACCATGCAATCCCCTCATAACAGTTCAGGATTGTACAGACACGCTTCCCAAACACGCAATCCCCTCACAACAGTCGAGGATTGTAGGGACACGCTTCCCAAGCACTCAATTCCCTCACAACAGTCAAGGATTGTACAGACACACTTCCCAAACACGCAATCCCCTCATAACAGTTCAGGATTGTACAGACACACTTCCCAAACACGCAATCCCCTCACAACAGTCAAGGATTGTACGGACACACTTCCCAAACACGCAACCCCCTCACAACAGTCAAGGATTGTACGGACACACTTCCCAAACACGCAATCCCCTCACAACCCGCCCTCCCTTTGTGTCGCGCTTCCTGATTGGCCCGGCTGCGGCTGTAAGGAGCGCGCGGATTGGCCGGGCGGCACGCGCTGTTGCCATGGCTCTGTTGCTAGGGAGGCTCTGCCGTCTCCAGGCCCTGCAGGAAACATGTAATGAATTATGGATGCTTGGTTTGCTCAAAGAGGGCCTGATCTGTAATGCAGATGAGCTGCCAGGCCTCCCCCCCCACCTCGTCCCCCACCCCCCTTTTCTTCTAGGGTCTTAAAAAAAAATAGTTTAAAAAAAAATCGGGGCGGGTGTGTGGGGGAAATCAGTTTTAAATCAGAATCTGCCGTTTGCGCGTCCCCCGCCGCAGCAGCGGCTCCCGAAGCTGATGGCAATTCTCATGCAAAGGCAGGGCCAGAGGTCACTATCTGTTATTTGTTCAGGAAAAGCTTGTAGGATTTTTCACTGAACTCCATGACCTGCTGGGGTATTATTTTTCCCCCCTCTTTGGTTTGGAGACAAAATAGGATACAAACACCAGAAGTGGCATTTTCTGACAGTTGGAGAGGAAATTGTCCCCTCGGTGCGCGAGGAACGCTGCAGCCAGGCTGGCTTTTCTGGCCTCCTGAAGGATGCCTTTGCCCAGACGTGACCCAAGCCCTTCCATCACTGTGGCTGAGTGGCTCAGGTCTCTGAAAATGGTGCCAGGATCCCTTGGCTGTGGAGATTCCCAGCAAGTGCCACAGCTGTAACATGTCTGCTTCACTTCCAGCAAAACTGGACCTTGTTCCCCACAGATTGCTCCCCAGCTGGAACCCCCTGGCCCCGCTTGAACAAAGCCTCTGGTGCTTCATACCTGAACACACAGGTTACTACAAAGCATTTATTTCCCCTAATCTTGTTTGAATAAGAAGTAAGGTGGGTGTTATGCTCCAGAAATGATAATATTTTCCGATATGTAATGAATACTGATGTCAGAAGAGACACCTCTCTTGTGCTCATGCAGAGTTTAGTCTTGGTTGGGGTTTTTTTTCAAACTAGTGACAAATCATTTCAACCTTTTCTGTGTCAAGCCTACATGGACAAATGTGACTTGAAGAATTCCTAATTATAGCAAAAATAATGAACCTGATTCTTGTTTTGAATCACATTGTGTAATTTTTGCCAGACTCAGCTGAGAGTGGGCACCCTTAGCTGTCTAAATATTGACCTCAGCAGAGGTCTCTTTGTACCCTGAAGGTTTATCACTGATGTGAGAGATGAGATACCCCTGCTTCTCCTCAGAGCCCTGTTTTTCAGAGAATTCCACACTAAACAGTTTGCTCAGCAAGGAAATTACTGAGCAATTAGATGAATTTCTACATATTTTGTATTGTGGAATTTTATGCCTTTTGTACCTCAGATCCTGATTGGTTCGTGGTTCTTCCTCTGGGCGAAGTAAATTCTCCAGTAAGAGCTCTGAGATGAAGACAAAATGTATCCAACCCTCCTGTGATTCAGAGTAGAGTGATGCCTTGTTTCTAGGATTGTTAAACAAAATGTTCTGTTGTGTAAAAACCAACGAGCACTTAAAAAATAAGAAAGTCTATAAAACACTGCATACAGAAGAAGAAAACACTTATGGTGAGCTCTGGCCATCAGGCAGTCCCTAAGAGCTTCAGCTGTAAGGGGCCTTATGTTTTATTATTTTCTATTATTAAAATGTTTTCTATTGAAGAAAATTATTAAGGCAAAACTGCATTGTCTACCCCACCCAGTTTTGAAAGAGCTTTCATCAAATTCCATTTTAAAAAAAATCCAGACTATAGAATTAGAGAACCCATGGGGCTTAAAGTTGAGAAATATCTGAGGTATGTTTTACTGAAAAGACAGTATTAAAATTTGTATATATGGATGTATTAATTTTGTTCATTTTTAAATTTTTTTGTGTCAGTTGTTCCCTGCAACATGCACTAAAACAAAAGATATGTTAACAGTTTGCACTTGCAGGGAATGTAGGTCATGATTTTTGTGAACCAAATAACTGTGGCTTACACTGTTCATTTATTGATCTTCATTTTTGTATACAATACTTTAAGGCATCGGAAGATGATTATTCCCACACCCATTCAAATACATACTGCACGTACCATGAGATTTGGGGTAGCTTAAATAGTCAGCAGAGAGCCTGCAAACAACTTCTTAAGCACATAAGCAATTTAAACAAATCCATATTTCTAGTGCTTTAAATGGCCTTAGCATCTCTCCCATGCTTTCTATTGAGGAATCACAAGAAATTCAAGCAGCAGCAGCCAAGCTCTTTCTGTAAGTGTGCTGTCAGATTGTGGAGAGCTCTTGTAATGATGTTTGCAGCACAGCTTTTGCCTTCCTCCATCAGTCCAAACTTCACCAAAACAGTGCCTGAACCTTCAGGGCAGAAACACCTCAACTCCAGCAAGCTTTGCACCTTCCCCAGGACATTTTGCAGGCAGCTCCTCAGGAGGAACCTTGCTGAGTTCTCCTGATTAAGATTTTATAATTCCCTTTGCTGTGTTTGTGCGCTGAGGGGTGAAGGAGGGGCTGGAGGCCCTTGGGGTATGGACCTAACAACCTGACTCAAATGAATACAATACATGCTGGACAATAGTTCAAGTGTGAGAAGGTCTGGAGTCACCAACAGGGAGAAAAATGATGCAGGAAGCTTTCACAAAAGAAGCAGCTCTTAAAGAAAGAGCTGAATGAGGAAAGGGAACATTTTGGTGCATGATGAGAGGGAGGTTGGTGTGTGGCCAGGGTGGAGCAAGAGGGAATCTTCAGAAAGCAGGAGCAGCTAGGAGAAACAAAGGAAAAATATTAAACTTTTTTTTTCTTCATTCCTGTGGCATCCAATTGAAAAAAAAATCAATTTTATTTTATTGGAAAATAACAAAGTTATATTTTCCTCTAAATTTGAAATGTTATTGTTGTTATTGTTCCAGTGGAAGTGTCTTTCTTTTAGAAACAAAGGGCTTCTTTCAATTTGCTTTAAAAAATGCAAACTTTCTAATGCTCCTTTTCTATTTGGATTGTATAAACAAAAAAGCTTTGCATTTTTATCAATAATAGCTTTAAAATAGTGCTTTAGTACAAACATATTCTTCACAAAGATTCTTCTGTAATTTAAAACATTTTTTTTTAAGTAATTTCAACCAGTTTATGCTATCAGTAATCTTCATAGAGTTTACATTAATCCACAAACATTGTATAGTGTGATGAAGTTGATGAGAATCAACAAAGGATAAAGTAGAGTATTGCAGCCCAGATAAAGAAACCCTCTGTTTAATGCCAGCTGCTCAGGAAATGTCAAAAGTAAAGTGAGTTTCAGGTCAAGGGCACTGGGAACAGTCTGTTAGCAAACCCTAAGACAGGCAGCTCTTGTTATTAGTATGAACAAGGATATGGTGAGTTAATTTTAATCCACCCCTGGGCCTCCTTCTGGCTTCCCAGGCATGAATTCGTCCCATTTGGGCTCACCTCTCTGGGATTGCTGGGAGTTTTTCAAAACATACCCTCTTTGCTCTCTCTAATGTTCCCCATCAGGTTTGCTAAAGGCCAGGATTTCAGTGAAAATCCCCCTCCTAGGAGATCTGTGGGCTCACTGCCAGACCTTGAAAGTGAACAAAATTGTGGGCAACTGCTCTTTTTGTTCACTTGTCTTGACAGCAAGGATTTTCTTCACCCCTGTTTTTTTATGCCATATACCTGTGAGTGTACCTTGTTTATCACCACCTTAGGGAGTTTTACCTCTTGATACAACACTAAGCTGACCAGTGGAACATCTGAGGAAATAGGACCAAAGTGTGGGCTGGGTAATAACTGGATGAACCTCTCTATTGGTAGCCCTTTCATGAAGAATGGAGCACTCTTTCATGTGACTGGGAAGAAGAGGAGCTGGTGTGGGAGAATGAACATTGTATATGCTGATACTGCTTGAGAAAATGTCCCCAGCAAAATAAGAACACTGTTGACAGCCACTCTGGAATGAACAGCAAAGCAGCTTGGCTCTGGGAATTCAGAGCCATAAGAGGCACTTTGCTCTAGATGTCCCATGGATGTGCACCAAAAATACAAGGAATTTTACAATGATTGTTCAGAATTGTTCAGGTTAATGGCACAGTATGATTCTTTTCTTGCTGATGTTCTTTAATCTCTTCAAATTTTCAGGGATCCTTTAAATGCATCGTTGAAGGCTGTGTTTTGGACCAGAGGGAAAAATCCCTGTACAAAACTCTGCAATGTATTTTGTAACATGCAAACTGTAAATGTTCTGTGGGATATGACTTGTGCACCTTTTTGATAAAGCATTAGGTGAAAAACTTCTTCAGTACAAAGCATATAAGCTCAGCCAGAGCATTAGTCAATCTGATAAGGCCTCATTTAGAAATTGTCATAATATGCAAATATGTTCTCACATTTTATTGTTTGAATAGTGGGTATTGGGAGATAGAGATTGGGAAGAAACAGATGAGTGACTCAGAGGCTGCTGGTGCCATAATACTTTATGGTTATTAGAGCCAGACAGTCTTTCAGATTTGGTACTGTTTGCAGAGTAATTGTCCTGTGAGAAAGAACAGCCAATGTGATGCAATCTACCGTGGATCCAAACCCTTCTCTCCACAGTGACAGCATTTATTTCATCATATGTTAGATATTTAGAGAGGAGAAATTTACAGCAGATCTAATGAGCCCAGGCACTGGAGATAAACATTATTTGGCACATAATTTGCTTGATCTATTTAATTCTATCTTCCTTGGACTGAGACAAGCCCATGTCCTGGAAGTAGGTGTGTTGGGGTCACAGGGCCAAAATGAGGAATTTGTCAGTGTGTTATGGTAATCCAGGCTCTTCAGGAAACTCACTTTATATCTGTTTCAAAAGATCTCTGTACAGAGCAGCCAGGGGATCAGGCCCAGCTGGTAAGGGTTTGAGAAATGCAGGCCTAGCTTGACCAAGCTCATCTCCTCCTATGACAAGGTGACCTGAGTGGTGAGGGAAAGGCTGGAGATGTTTGCCTGGACTATAGTAAAGCCTTTGACACCATTTCCCATAGCATTCTCCTCCAGAAACTGTCTGCTTAAATCTTGAATAGGTGCTCTGTTTACGGGATAAAAACTGGCTGGATGGCCAGGCCCAGAGAGTGGTGGGGAATGGAATTACATCCAACTGGTGGCAGGTCACAAGTGTGCTCCCAGGGCTCAGTACTGGGGTCAATTCTTCTTAATATCTTTATCAGTGATCTAGGTGTGTGGATTAAGTGTGCCCTCAGTCCATTTGCAGGTGACACCAAGTTGGGTGAGAGTGTTGATCTGCTGGAGGGCAGGAAGGGTCTGCAGAGGGATCTGGACAGGCTGGACTGATGGACAAAGACCAGAGGTTTGAGGTTCAACAAGGCCAAGTGCTGGGTCCTGCATTGGGGTCACAACAACCTCAGGCAGGGCTACAGCCTGGGGACAGAGTGGCTGGAAAGTGGCCCTGGGGAAAGGACCTGGGGGTGCTGGTTGGTTGACAGCAGCTGAACATGAGCCAGGTGTGCCCAGGTGGCCAAGAAAGCCAAAGGCATCCTGGCCTGGATCAGAAATGGTGTGGCCAGCAGGACCAGGGAGTGATTGTCCCCTGTCCTGGTCACTGGTGAGGCTGCACTTCTAACCCTGGATTCTGTTTTGGGCTCCTCACTACAAGATAGACATTGTCCAGAGAAGGGCAACAAAGCTGGAAAAGGGTCTGGAGCACAAATATTATGAGTAGCAGCTGAGGGAACTGAGGTTGTTTAGCCTGGATAAATGGAAGCTCAGGAGAGACCTTATCACTCTTTACAACTGCCTGAAGGAAGGGTGCAGCCAGGTGGGGTCGGTCTGTCCTCCTAAGGAATAAGCAACAGGACAAGAGGACACAGCCTCAACTTGCACCGGGGGAGGATTTGACCAGGTATTAAGAGAAACATTTTTTCTTCAAGGGTTGTCAAGCACTGGAACAAGCAAGGAAGTGGTGGAATCACCATCCCTAGAGGTATTTAAAAGATGTGTAGACGTGGCACTTAAGGACTGATTCAGTGGTGGACTTGGCAGTGCTGGGTTAAGGGTTCGACTCAATGATCTTAAAGGTCTTTTGCAGCCTAAAAGATTCTGTGAAACATCTCATCCCTGCTACTCTGCTGTCTGCCACACAATCCTCTTTCACACAAAACTTGTTTACGAGACTGGAAAGAGCCTTTTTCTGAATGAGCCAGGAACAGTTACTCCAAAGCAACTGGTTACTGGCCTCCCCACTATTTGAGCAGCAGCTGTTGGTAGGATCATGGCAAGTGGAGCCACAGAATCTGCTTCAACAGCAGCTTGGTAGCTGCTTCAGCTTTCCAAGACAGGTGGCAACTGAGTTGTGAAACTGCAGCCAGCCAGCAGTGAGATGTCTAATATATCTCCAGAAATCACTGTGTGTTTGCCATGATTACCATAGTGACATGTCCCACTGTTTTGTCCATGCTCTGTGATCAAATAGAATCAGTCAAGATGTTGCCACTTATCCAAAACTGAAATAAAACAGTGAGATAAGAGGAGTAACAGCACTTTGGATGTGGATCCCGCATGCCATAATTCTACTAGATTACAAACAGCTACTGTTATGTATGGCCTGGGAAGAAAAGGTACCATGATGGATAGGTTCCTCCTGGAGAAAGGACTATGGTACCAGAATTATGGATGTTTCATAGAGAATAAGTGCCTGTGTTGCAGAGATGCTGATATGGTAACAGGTTGTGTGAATAAAAGCAGCATAGATAATTGGAGTGTAATAGTTAAAACATTACTCAGCTTATTTGCAAGCAAAAGCTCCAATTTACCTTCAGCAATCCCTGTGTGATGCAGTGGGCTGCTACATTGTGTATTGTTTGAGCTTTTTAATCAGATCTTGAACTTAAAGCTGCTAGCAAAGGTGGCAGGTTTGAATATCCCTGTGCATATATAGGAATTTTGTTGGCATTGTATCAAAACTCATATTGTGATAAAGGAAAACAACATCAATCCTTGACTTTTTAAGAGTAATTCTTCTAAACTAGGAAAACACCATAAGATCCTGTAGTTTGATTTCCTGTATAATATGGTCTATTCAGTTTTAGTTGATACACAAATATTTTCATGGTTTAAATGAAGTTTTTAGTTAGATTAAAGAATGTAAGTCTTTGGGGGTAGCAGTTGCATGCCACAGGCATAACACAGGTAGAACAAGCTGTAGTGCCAGGTATCTGTGAAGCCTCAGTGATGATGGAAGTTTATTAAATGGGATATGCCTAATTGATCACAATTACTAAAAGTAGTGCTTTCTCCCATCTTTGAGAGACCTGAGAAATTATTTCCAGCTCTAATCAATATGGTTCTGTGCATTTAAGCCAGAAATACATACATACTATCTAGGAACATTTGTCTCTGTCTGGTTAGAAGCCAGATCTTTGGTGCCTTTGTGTCAGTTACAGCAAGTTTGTAATTTTGAAAGCAAACCACAACCCCCAGACAGTCAAATAAATAAAAAAACCCCCCAATCTCCAAATGCCCAGTCATCTCCTTCTGACCAGTTGAGCACGAGAGGGAGAGGGGGAGGGGATCCTCTGAGCCCAGGCTTGCTCTTGGGTTGTATTGAAACCACATCTTTTAGGAAGGTGTGTGGTATTGCTTGCAACCTCCAGTCAGTCGTGAGACCCTCACCTTTACTGGTAATCTTTTAGTGTTTAATTACCCTGTCAGCCAGAAAGTTACATCTTGTTTCAAGGTTGGATTTGTCTAACTTCCAGCCATTCAATCTTGTTCAAGCTTTTGTCAACAAAGATTGAAAGCCCTTTATTAGGTATCTCTTCCACCAGGGAATACCTATATAAACTGATAGACTCATTGTATAACTTATCTGACGTTCTGCCTCTAAAAAATCACTTCCCAACACTTGCTTTCCCCACATCTTCCTGCCAGGGATTTCTTCATACTATATGCTGGATGGTGAGAAATGCTGTCTTCTAATACTGTCTTCTAATAAGAGAGGAGGAAAGATGAAGTAATTATCTAAGAAAAGAAGAGGAGAGGTTCAAAAGGAATTTCTTGGAAGTGGCATTTTCTCTTGATTGCAACTCATTTCTGCAATACTGATAAGCAGTGCCATGTCCTAGACCACAACTGGCATAAACCAGCCAACCTTCAGCAGTGGGGTCAGATACTTTCTGAGGACCTGTTGCTCTTTATAGCACTTGAGGATGTAGAAAGTGCTTTAAAGAGAAGCACATGGATTAGGTTCAGGAACACTGGCTAAAGCAGGGATAACCTGTGTGGTGCTCTGCAGAGTCACTGTGAAATCACAGAAAACCCCAACCACTTAATTTAGCAAGTCATGTTAAACACAAAGGAACAGTTACAATTTCACTACCAATTTGCTGTCAAGAAGTCGTGGGTCACCCTACCCCTCCAGTTATTAATTTATATAATCAGCATTTACCTTTCACATGATGAAAACCTTAGGACAGACTTGCCATTGTAGAGCATCACTAGATCAGGACAAAAATGTGATGCAGTCCCCATAACATCAAAATGTTGATCTGTAATATTAGCTATTTATACTGTAATATTCACTACTTGTAGCTGACCAGGGCTAAGTATTTAGTGTAAAAGGAGAAAGGAATTCAAAATAAGAAGGTGAATGCAGCTCTCCCCCAAGGAGGAGCCATGATTAGAATTCAACCTTTGCTGGTGGTGTAGTTTCTGTGTGTACCCTACGGGTGTAAGTTCTGCAGCAGTGCTTTGTTTCAAACATCTTCATTTTTCCTCTCAGGATGAAGCAAATGTTTTAAATTACAGCTGCAGCATGGAAGAGAGAATTCAACTGAAGCACAAATATGAGTCATGAAAGTGTTTGTGCCTTATTTTCAGGGTAATCACTAAACACCTGCTAAATTACATTTTAAAAAATTACCCAGTATTTCACAGTGGGTTTTATCCTCTTGCTTATTATTTTCTCTCTTAAGCCCCACTCTCAATCCTTGATCTGCGTGGGAAGATTGTCTCATCCATGCAGAGCTCCCAAAACTCAGCAGAGCTCTGCATGTACTGATGCTCTGCCCAGGCAGGGCTGATTACAGGACAAGGACTGAGGTTTGTGCTACAGGGACAGACCTTGGGGCCTTTAGGCAGAGCCATGGCACAGCACTGGGTACACCAGCACAGCATGAGAGAGGAAATCACTACCCAGAAAAAAACCATAGACTTTTTCTGAAAGCTAGTGCAGCAGAAATAAAAAACCAAAAGTGACTCATCCACACTGATTGTGTCTAAACTTTACTTTCCCACATGTTGCTGTTTCTTCTGTTAGCAACTTTAGTGTTGTAAAAGTACATCATGGAGAAGAATGCTGTAGATGGGCACTCTCCTCCCTGAGATGTGTGGTGCATACTCAGTTACTGAGACTCCTGGGAACATGGTGGAGAGCACATGCTCAGTTGTCTGGTTTGCTTTTCATGTTTTCTTTAGTTGTTTTTCAGTCTGGCACTGAGTGGGCAGACAAGACTTGAACAATCTGTAATTACATTGTGTCACAGTTGATGAGGTTACAAAGGAGTAAATATCTAGTTGGTTTTAGAGAGGATATTTTTAACAATACTCACTCTACATCTAATAGAGTGCATCTGTGTCCTCTGTGGGCACTTTGCCTTAGATAATGTAAAAGGAGAGCAATGGGGAAAAGAGCAGCATAATTATATCTGCATAGTCTTCAGCAGAATCAGTTTCTGCAAATACACACTTGACATTTCAACTATTTCATACCAGTGCTGCTCCTATTGATGCCAGTGGCATCTCTGCCCTTGAATAGAAATAGGATTGAATTCTGACTGTTGAATCTCCTATGACAAGAGAGGTGGAAGTTTCCCAGCATGACCTGATTGCCATAGGGAAAGAGAAAAGTTTTATTAGACCAACATGTCAGTAATTCTTGACCTGGGGTTGTGACTGTGTCTTGACAACCTTCCCTGCATTTGGATCACAAGGAGAGACCAGCAATCCAATATATTTTCCTGTTATAACATGGGTCACAGCACAGAATAAAATAGTTCCATCAGCCTGCCTCTGCTGGATTGTTACCTGCTGTGTTTCCACTTCTGCTAGCCAAATGTTGGCATCTCAGTGATACAGAGCAGCCTGCTCTGGACAGTATCACATGTCTAAAGTCATATGAAATCATCTTGCATTTATACCACTCAGAGCTGAGGGGAAAAATCCTTTTAAAAAGTCAAGGGCCACTTTCACTTTATAGTGGCAATGTAGAAAGTTTTGTTTGAAAGGCTGTTGGATACTGATGCTTGAGGTTCTTTGGTGAAGCAGTTACTGGACACACTCATGGTCATATTTGTTAATTATTTGTTCTCCAATGGCATCTACTAGTGCATATGTCTAGTGCAAACATCCAGGGTGACATTGCTTGAAAGCCCATCATTTCCAGCCTTCAGGGCAGGTGTGGGAACAGCCAGACTGGCTTCCATGAAGCAGCATCAGCTCACTTCAGCTGTTGCTCTACCTTTGCAACCTGAGGATGAGATTCAGGCTATTGGGAACATCCCCTGCCTCTCAGCTTCAACACTCAAGGTTTTGCAAGTAGATTGACCTTGAGCAACAACAGACTTCCCTCTGCATATTGTAATGAAATGGCAGAACTCCCTCAATAGAGGGATATTATTCCCTGGTTTATAGGAGAAATAACTGTTAAAAATACCTATCAGAAAATAAGACAAAATTGAGAAAAGGCGATAGTACACTTAATTTGCTAAAACTTGGACATAAGTGCAGACCTATTTTCTAGAGTTACTTGCTGAATTTTTGAAGAGATTACTAATAATTTGTTTTTGTTTTCCTAGCCTTGCTCTGTCTCTCTTCAGCATCTGACAATAGAACCACCTATACAATACAGCAGAAATGATCAAGAAATCAGGGGAATGGTTAGGTGATCTGCCTCTTGAGCAGCCTGCTAACAAACATCTTCTGAATGAGAAAATTCAGATGCAGTGTAGGAGAAATCTATCAGAGTTTGCTTGCTTTTTTCCTCCTCTTTCCTCTAGCCACAGGAGACCAAAGCAATCTCTATCCCCAGAGCCTGTTGTCCTATGGAAGGATTATCCCTTCCTCCAGCATGAAGGGTTATTTGTGTCTTCTTTTTATCTACTATTTACTCTATTTTCCTTGTCTTGAAGTTTTTCCCTCTCTTATTTAAACAGTGTTGCTCTGTTTTTGGCAGTAAGGAGAGCAGCACACAACAGAGCCAGGCCTGCCTTCATCTAAAAGGCAGAAAGAAAAGAGTCCTTTTCCTTCTGGCTTTAACACACTTTGTGAGATCTCTGCCTAATCCTCACCATTCCCTTTCTCTGCTTCTGCTCCTCCTTTGGGCTGCCCACTCAAACACTCCTCCTGCTACTCTTCCCCCTCCTTGTGCTGTAAAACCTCGACATCCAAGTAATGAATGCTGTCTCACCTCTTTCTTCTCACTCATCTGCCTGCAAGGTGAATGAACGCCCTCACAATGGAAGGAGGAGATAAGAAATTCCCCATGGAAATAGCACAGATACTTAAAATAATTTGGAGCAAAAATCCTTGCAGGTTTATTGAAAACACCCCCCTCGACACACAGAGATTTATTTATCTGCTTTACTGCATTTTGCTTACGTCAAGAGCTGGATTGCTCATGTACAGCCCCCTCGCCAGGCAGATAATTGCTACATATTCTTTTGTACTGCTGCCACCACCTCCACCATCGGGCGTTTTCCCAAACAATTGCCTGAGCAGCCTCGGAGCAATCCATCTCCCTGCCGACACTGCTTTGGTATTAGGGGTCTCCCAGGAGCAGGTGAGAGTCTTGCCTCTTTTCTTGAAAATCAAATGAAGTAAATGCACTGCATTTCTCCTTCGTTTTGCAGATAATTAGCAAAGATGTGAAATAAAGCCAGGGTAGCTCTCTGACAGCTCCAGCCTCTCCTCGATGGTATCTCGTTGGCCATCATTTCCATGCAGGCACACCAACCTGATGTAGTGTCATTTATCTTTACCTTTTGTTTACAGCCACTCAGCCACTTGTCACTCTGTGTGACAGTGCCTGTATTCAAGCCAATATGAATTTCTTTTTCAAGAAAGACTTATTGAGAGCAAAACTGATGCCTCACTAAGGATCCAACTAAACTGCCTTGCTGGCAAGACCTTTTCCTTCCCCATCATCCATTATATTCATGATTAAACAAATGATAGTGTAACCTGGCCTTTCTTTTTTTTTTGTTATTTCCTGCTCAGAGTTTCTTCCACGTGCTGATACTTATTTTTTCAGCTGAATTGTCATTAAAATCTATTGCTATGCATTATGGCAATAACAATTTATAGGTTTTCATTGATTTCCTTCCCCTGTCTCCAGCTCCTCAAGACTGGTTTCCTTCTCAGCTCCCTGAACATGGGACTGTTGGACTCCATTGCTGTAGTCAGCTGGAGATCCCAAGAGTGCCAGGACTAACCATGGTCCCATGATTTATCCTAGAAGGATGTCTGACAAATGTGACATCAGTGTGTGTGAGGCAGGGCATAAACAGCTTTTTGTATGTTGCTGTAGTCACAGCAGTGAGTTTTGGTTTTGAGCCTCTTCCTTTTCTTCCCTTCCCTTTTCCATGGCTGCACAGTGAAGATGAGAGGAGAAGAGCTGGATGCAGGGACAGCATCCCAGGCAGAGCTGGGCCACATCAGTTTATCCTCCTCTTACCTGCACTCTGTGGCAGTGTGCAGGCAGCAGCCTCTTTGCCATGCCCTTGGACAGAGGCAGGAGGATGCACTCACTCCCTGGGTTTCCTGCATTGTTTCCTTCTGGACAAGGGCAAAGCTGGAGGGAGACAAAGTGCAGGAACTTGTTTTCCATGGTGTGTACCAGAAGCAGGTTCAGCAAAGGAGTTTGCTACATTGTAGACAAGTAATGACTCTCTTTTCCCTTTTTACTGTTAATATATTCATTGCCAAAGTAAATATTTCACTTCCCAGTACTAATGCAGCTCAAGAACCAAGGACATATGTATTCCTTTCCCTAATGTCTCATACCCTAACAGCATATAATATCTAATTTCACAAAAAAGGCTGGAGGACTAAGGACATACCTTAAACTGCTTCCAGTCTGTCTACAACTTCAAAACCAAGAGCCATGTGCAGGGCCCAAATATATAACTGGATGAACTATTTTATGCAAAACTTCTGATGTACCAAGAAGTTTCCATGATATTAAATATTTACATGTAAAAAAAAAAGTCATCTCACTGTGAATTTTGCTTTCTAATTTCATAGGAAGTGTGCTTCTTTGTAATACTGTCAGGGTGCTATATTTCATTTTTTTTTTAATCGGAAAGTACATTTTAGCTAAAAATGGCACGAAAATTTATTCCAAAAAAGTTCTAAATTCTTAACATCAGATGAAAAATAAAATATTTTCATAGATGAAGCATTTTGTTTTACCTGATGTAATGGTTTTAAAATATTTTTCTGTTTGCAGATAAGTAACAAAGTAGTTTGAAATGAGACAGTCATTTCAACATCATTTTTTCAGAATCACTGGTGAGATAAAAAACCCATTATCTGTAAAGCTCACACTAGAAAATCTAATTCATGAGAGTTATGTTGAAAGCATCTTGTGATCTTTAGATGGTAGATGCTGGCACGTGTATTTAGTAAATATATGTGTATGTGTGTTTATATATGCACCCATGTGAAAGCATGAGCAGATTTTTATAAACAAGGGCATTGTGCCACAGGGGTTTGCCCTCAGATGTAGTGGCTTCATATAGCTCATGGAGAGGCATGCAGTCAGCATTATTGTGGATATTATTTCTTTACAGCTTTGGACTCAGGCCAAGACTTAAGCACACAGTTATATTTGAGTACATCAGTGCTTGCACTGAGCTTTGTGTGGAAGTTTTCCTTAAGTCTTTCCCAAAAATCTCCTATGAATACACAGTGTGGATTTTGTTACTGACCCTTTTAAGAGTCCCCCAATCCCCAAATTGTCTTTTGCTTTGGCAGCCATGGTGATGTAATACTTGTGTGTGCTGGCAGTGGTACATAGGATGCTGAAGGCAGTGGTTCCAAGCCTCTTGGAAAAGGTGTTCTTGCTGCCATCCCTGGCAATATCAGCAGAGATAAATTCAGTTCCAAGCCTTCTGTGGTGGGCATGAATCCAGCAACATGGCCCTGGGGCTGTATCTCAGTTTTGCCTGCCTCCTGGGTCAGGTTGGGCTGCCTTTGCCTTCATCCATGGACTTGATCCAGGGTGTATGGAGTGAGAGGTGCAGCAGGAGCAGCACAGCCTGCCCAGCGATGCCCAGCGTGAGCGCTCCTGGGGCGCAGGTGCCACCTCGAGCTGTAGGTGAAAGGAAAGGCAGGGAAAACAAGCAGAGCAGCCTTTGGCTGCACAGAGCTGCAGATCAGGTCCCCAGTGCCCTGCTCCCTGCTGATGGACAGCAGAGTGTTGTGGAGGCAGTGTAGCATAGCTTGTTTAATGCTGCATTATGGTAATGAATACCGGGGAGCCATTAACACGGGAATCTCGGATTGCAAATATAACAAACCACACACTTCAATGTTTTCTAGCAGTGTTCTCTTTGGAGCTGTAAGCACATGATTTTATTTTTTAATCAACTTTCATCCCAAAGCAAATTTTCCCAGTTAAATACCTCTTTAATCAATCTATTCACAAATGTATATATATTTATTTTTAATAACATTTTAAAATATTTGCTAGAAACATAATGACAGTTATTTTTACCCATGGTATGTTCTTTACCTATTTAATGTTATACAACCTTTCTAAAACCAAATTAAGCAAAAACATTAGCATCAATCCATTGAATTCAGGTGCTATTAAAATAAAGTAGATGTTTTCAAACACTAGAATGAATGGAAAAATATTGCCTTGACTGTCAGATTGCATTTCTTTCCCGTTGAAGCTAAGTGGGTTAAATTAAGTGACTAATTAACTATGCATCTGCACAATTAGGTGGGCATTTTTATTTTGTTTAACTTATACATTTATTTCCAACTTGTGAAAAAAGAACTGTAACAAGACAGAGGGAAAACATTCCCCATAGCACTACTGTAGTGTGGTTTTTACTATCATTTCCATTGAAGTGCTGCTGTTAATTACTTAGGCTTATAACTCAGGCATAAAAATTTGCACAATGGTGGAATTTATCAGAGAAGATTTTGCTAAGTTTTATTAACTGTTGTTTTTAGGTTAGGAAAGCTGAAACAACATCCAACAACAATAACCACATTTGTTGCAGGTGTTCTGAGTCTCTTTTTGTTGTGAACTGATTTGGTCCAGTCTGGCATTGGGATAAAATTTCCAAAACCATCTCTGGAGCTGCTGCCTGGACCTTTGCCTGTGGTTTGCATGAGGGCAAGGCAGGTGCTGCTTTGCATTTGAGGAGCTTCCCAGGTGCCCAAGCCAGTCTGGAGCAAAAGCAGCAATCACAGTTTCAGTTTTTTCAGTTCCCCTTCTGAAGTGCAGGTGGAGGTTCACAAACCTCCAGCAAACATTCAGTGGAAGAAGGGCACCTAAGGCTTCTCCACTTGGAATGAAGCTCTTGCTTCCCATTCTTTACACTGCTCCCCCAAAACTGCATCTGGCTGCAGCATTGTGCTGGATTTCTCACTGAATTTTCTCTTGCACAGAAAAACCAGAAGTGCTTTTTAGTGCTGCCATTCACCAAACCTCCTTTCCAAGATGGTTTTTATCTTGGTTCTTGCCAGAATTCCTGTCGCTGGATGGTACAAATGCTGTAAATGGACTAATATGGGCCCAGCAAGTGCTGGGACTGCTGCTTTGAGCTGAGCTTTTGAAAATAATGAGCTGGATTGTCAGAGTCCTTGGTCAGCAAGCAAGAGAATGAGAACCCTGCTGCTCCCCTGCTCAGTTTGCAACTCCAGCTGCTGGCAGTGGCAACAATTCAACTGAAATTCCCTCCAGAGAGAAAGGTCTTTGGCAAGATGGAAATGTTGAGATGTTTTTTCTCCTCCCCTGTAATTTTGTGCCTCTTTTGGCATCAGATGCCTTGTGTCTTCATACAAAAGTTCTTTTCTTTTTCTTTTTTCCTTTATTTTAAGCTGACATTTTGATTCAGCCTTAATTAAACCACTTTGGAAGCAGCATGACTCTGTTTTGGAATGAGTTGCACTGGTACAAGTTTTGTGCAGAGGCATCTTTGTTTCAGAGTGACTACATCCCTTCTGACAGTCCTCCCACAGCTAGCCCACCTTGCCTTGCTTCAGGCCTGCATCAGGATAGGTTTTTTTACCTGCATGAATCCTACTGCTCCACAAACATCTGAACAGATGTCACAGGGCACTTTTCATGCCAAGAGAAAATCTTTTTTGCTTTTTCTCCTCTACTTTTCTGCTTGCCTGACAATCCTCTTGCTCCTTTTCCCCCTCCTCCCCTCTTCCATTCAATTACTGACCCAGTGTGGATGTCGTGCCTCAGGATTTCTCAGGGCTTTTTTCTCTCCCAGGAAAAGAGCATGTCCAGTCCTCACTGGATCCATTCTTTGCTGTGACCTCCCAGTGTCTGGGGCAGAACATGCAAGAGGAAAACACTTGTGGGGACAAGGGCCAGCACCCCACTGCATCCAAGGAGCACGTGTGGCTTTACTGTGATACAAAGATGCTCTCTTGCTACTCCCTCCACCCAAAGTTGTGCACATGATTTTTCCAAGTTTTAAATAGTTATAAGTAGTGGTTGTTAAAAGATAAGTGATTGTTTTTTTTGGTGTTGCCCTTCAAACCCACCCTCCTCCTGCCCTGCTCATATGGTGCTCCTACAGCTTTATACTTTAAACAGCTTTGTTTTGTTCCAAGTGTCTAATTTTGCAGCAACTGGCCAAATATCCCACCTCTCCCTTCATGCCCATGTGCTTTATTTTTCTCTGTCTTGCCTCTTCAAAAAGCATTGTAGACATTCAAGTATTTTTGCTTAGCAGATTAAAAAAAAAAACAAACAACTGGTTCAGAAAAGCCATGAGTGAATTGCCTTTTAGGTTTTTAAACTGTATTTATAGTAGAGGAGGTAAATTGCCAAAATTAAACCATGATAACATGACAAAAACCCATGGAGATGATAAAGCAGAAATTCCTAGACATCCTCTCTTACAACTCCACTTCCAAGCCATGAACTCATTCCCACCAGCTTGGGATGTATTTCTGAGACTGGAAAGCACCTTCATGAGGAATTATTGGTTATTTTTAGGAAAATCCTTGGAAATTTTAACAATTGAGATTCAAATGGTTTATTATTAAGCCTAGTTATTTTAAGGTACACTTTTATAATCAAAAACCATATGGGAGAGCATTTAAAGAAAGAAAATTAGTGCTCAGTTTCTGGGCCAGTCTTTGGAATAATGGACAGCCTCTTCATAGGGCTGAACACTGTTGATTCAGTGTTTCCTTCATACCCCAGCAAGGCCTTTCTGACCACCAGCCTGGTATGTGGGCATTGATCCATTTTCCAGGCTTATGGAACCTTTTAAAGCAATATCCATTTCTGTTCTGCAGCCCAACATTTCAAGAAGTGAAAAGAAATCCATGGAGGTTAAGAAATAATTACAAATCAACTATTAGAATTACAAATATTTTTACCCTGTGCTGTTGCTTAGTGGATTGAAAACTGAGCCCACTTGGACGAATTAAATGAAATGTGGAAAGAAGAATGTTGGGAAGTGATTAGCTGATCCCTCTGTCCTGGAAGTCTGGTTAGTCACTGCTAGGAAATTCATAGCACCCCTAAAGCCAAGTAACCAAATACTGGATGCACAGGATGTCTTCCTAGAGCCTGCACAGCTACTTTGAAAAAAATCCAGCTGGACAGTAAGCATGAAAATGCTCTTAAACTGGCATTAAAAATATCCCTGAATGTGTTAAATAAAAATCTTCTATCAAATGCATTCTTTTAGGAGTGGGACAGAACTGAGTAAAGACATGTCAGGCAGAACTAGGTAATTTCTGGAATTCTGGCTCTGTGATCCCTCTCTTGAAAGAGAGACAACAGAAGCAGTTTAATTCCAGGAAAGGAGGCAGAGCAAATGTTTCTCCTTTGAGCAAGCAAAGAGAAGAGGGAAGCTGTGATCATTGCCTGCTCTGCCTGGGCTGCAGGGCAGCTCCAAGCTGTCTCCTGTGCAGGGCAGGCAGTGGAATTACAGCCAGCATAGTCCAGTGGGCTGCTCGCTGCCCTACCAGCTATCTTTAGTGGTGGGTATTTTCAGCAGCAGGATTTTGTCTTGTAATCCACGTCACACAGCACCTGACTGGCAGATGTCCGGGTACACAGGGAGGCTGGGGGGAATCAGTAGCTGGGGAGTGCTGGAGTTTTTTTGGATGTGACTATTTTGATCACATTTTCTTTATTCCAAGAGTGAACTACACCCACAGTTCTGGATGAATAAAAAGCCAGACCTTGCATAAAAACAATCAGTTTTCTAAAGTTGTTGAAATGGCAAGATCTTTAAAAATCTGTCAGTTCATTAATATATAATAAACCTATGCCAGCTTGCCCTGAAATAATTTAGTAGATAAGATCTCATTTTGCTGATAACTAAATGAGTTTTAGAACATTCCGGGTTTTTTTTTTTTTAAAATCTTGTTTACATTTACAATTCCTCATAATTGTTTATGTCCATTTAATGACTAAAAAAGCATGTCCACAATCTGTCCCTGGCTGAATTCCTCTGAATAGTTCACTCATTCAGAGCAGCATTGGCTTAGTGCGTTGGTTCAGTGACCATCGTGATTTTTGAATCAATGTAACACAGAGGAGGGTTTACATTACTGCTGCCACAAAATGTAATCAACTTCCTAGCATACTTGTCTGAAGAATTATTAAAGCATAGAATGCAAAGTGGCAGAAATAGAAGTATAATTCTAGTAAAATCATCAAAGGATGCAATAACCGAGTTAGAAAATGCAGTGACAGATCTAATTAACGAACTAAATTACAATTCAGTCCAAAAATAATTGTCATTAGAAGTAAAATCACATTTCTGTCTGAAGTGTCTCAGCATGTTTGCCATAGTGATTGCTAAAACTAGAAAGAAACCCACTCTCATTATTTTTTTAATGCAATTATTACACACAAAAATCAGTCATGAAATCGAATATGCCAGTTTAGCAAACAATTCTCAGCTAAGAGCCTTCCCTCTCACACCACAAGGTACAGATTTAGGCTGGCATTGCTGGCTTCCAGCACTTTGTTTTTGTGCTCATGTTGGAGTCAACATTATTTTTGGACTGACTCCTTCCTCCCCAAGACCTCTTTGTATTCTGACTTAAAACAACAGACCGTTTAATTTTAATATTGACCTAATTGCACATCTGAATCCATTGGAAGCTGTCTAACAAAGCAAAAATACTAACAGGACATGTGCCAAGTGCAGTTTAAGTTGGGTTGCTTTTAATATAAGCTGAAGAGCTTTTGTATTAAGCTCTAACAATGGCTAATACAGCTGCTGAGCTGATTACTTAAGCAACTTCTGGGTATATTCACATGTCAAATTTGAATTCCAAGTATTTTGCATACTGTTTCCACCTATATAATTGTCCACTGGCCCTTATCATTATTTATTATGCAAAACTGATTTTTTTTTTGAAGCATGAAGAATGAAGTAATTTAGTATGCAAACAGTTAAAACTCTCATGTGGATTCTGATTTCATATGTGTTGATAAATTCACTTACGATGACTGACAGTGTGAGATTTTTTGGGGTCATATCGGTCACTCTTTCCATGACACTGATGAAAATGATAAACTAAATGCCAGAAGTGTCCCTGGCGCATCATAGGATGAAATGTGTAAAATGTCAGTGTCTAGCCTGTGTCTATTAATAACTAAATATGATTGTGTGTAATGAGCAGAGATTTTCATGTTGATTGAAGTATGATTTCTTTTGATCTTCCAGATGTTGCTGCTTAGAAATTCATATTGCTCTTTTGCTGCTAAATGCATAATGACCTTTTAAAACCTTTTAACTGTTAAAACCCCCATTATTTTCAACAACATAGTCAAGTTTCCATCTTTTTTTTTTAATATTGATTGGAAGTTTCTCTCTCTTTCCATCCTCACCTTCCCTTTTGCTTTCTCTTCCTCTCTCTTTTTTAAACCCTTCTTTTCCTCTAATACATTTCTCCAGCAAAGTTCCTGACATCACACAGACTCCTGTGCTCAGGAGGGGCAGACAGCATAAGAGGGCAGGACCCTGTTGTCCCTTGTGTCACTTCTACCCCCTAAATGTCCCAGGCTGTTACCCAGCATTGCTGGAAAATTTGTCCTGAGCAACCATTTCAGGCAAACACCCAGGTCACCTCACTCCTGAGGTAGAAAAGGAACAAAGGCAGGTGTCAGAAATGAAGAATCGTGTAGCTGACATTGATAGTGGAGTGATCTGCTCTGAAGAAAGGAATTGTGGAGCATTGTAAGCTTTCTGCATGAATAATGCATTTGTGTCGCTCATTTTTGGGCTTAGTCACACCCTGCCTTCCACATTTGGCCCCTTTATGGTTGCACCTGTGCATGAATGGTGAGTGCCTGAGAGCCTGCAAGAATAAAACCAGTCCCTGAGTAAAGGCAGCAGCAGCAGCAGCAGCAGCAGCAGCGTAAACATCTCTTCATTATTCAGCTTTTGTGCCAATCCCACGTTGGCACAAGGCTGTCTCTGGCCTGTGTGACTCAGCCATGGGAATGCAGGAGCTGTTCTGCACCCTGAAGGTGTTTCAGGCACTTGACTGATTCGGTCAGCAAAGAAAGGAATCTCTACTCCTTGCACTTCTGCCAGTATGAATTTAGGATGCTTCATGGGCTCTGAAGGGGCTTCCCAGTGCCCAGGTTTCCTCCTCATCACTGCACCACTCCAGCACTGTTCACACCAAAAGGGCCTTGGGACATTACCCAGGCAAAACTCCCATTTCAAGCAGGGCCAGCACTGGCTTGAGACCTATTTCACCCAACCCATTTCCAGTATTTAGGAGAGGTCTGGAAGGAGAGCTGCACCTGGCTTGTTATGTTTGGAAAGGTGAATACTTATCAAGGGTCAAATCCTCTTTATAGCCTCACTCGGGGCAAATGCAGTGTCTTTGAGCTGGACTCCTATAAATCAATGTGAGGATAAATCTACTTGAAACAGTTTCACCAATTCACTGTAAAATGACTGTTCTAAATAAATACTTCCAAACCCTCCTTTGGGCCCACTAGGAGTTGGTTCAGCTCTTCTCATTACCTGGATGTTAGCACAGGGCCATGCCTCAGGTGTTTTGTGGCCTCTGAAATGGGGAGGTGGCTCATGGATCTATTTAAGCTGTTGTGTAACAGCTTAAGTGTACCACTTCTGCTTGGGCAGTACATAGGTGGAAGAGGCAAGAAAGCAAAGTAAAGCATCTAGCAAAAGAAATCCCACTTCACCAAGATTTTTACACCTTGTTCCTAGAAGTATTCAACATAGAAAACAAATTATTTTGGTTTGAATTACAAGTTCTGTGGCAAATATGATGCACAGAGCCAAATCCAGGAAGATCTAGACCCTTGGAGGCCCAGACCAAGTCTACCATGACAGGTAAAGAGTGCCTGTAGGAGATGATTATTTAGTGATTAAAAATGCTGTCTGTCATATGGCATCTTTGCAATGTCATTGTGAAGAAAGATGCATTTTTACTGGTGTCCCTGTGGTTTTGTTTGTCACTAATGCAATAGTGACAGTCCTGGGGCCTTATTGCTCTCAGCTACCTCTGGTTCCTGTGCAATGTACTGTGTCCTTCATTATATATTCTGGTCCCATCTGGTCTGACAAGCCTTCTCCATCCTCAGAAGCGATTACAAATAATAATGATGACAAAACCCAGAGAATTTTTGCTTTACTTTGAAAATGATTGTTTTGTGTTGTATGGTAGTGCTTCCTGCCTCTCTCTGGGGTCGCCTGGCAACCATTTGCAAGGCTCCTGCCATCAGCTCCATATCGAGCAAGGGCATCTGGAAGCTCGTTTGGGATGGAAACTGCTCCCTTTCACCACCCCTGCTGGCCTTCTGTGGGCAGAGGTGAGGTTACTGGGCATGCAGTGGATTCATGACCATCACTCTGATAGAGGCTATTTAAGCACATTGTAGCAGCTTCATTTGAGTGTTGCCAAAATATTAAAAGAAAAGCTGGTGATAATACAGTATCAACCACCAACACTGCATAATTAAGCATGCATTATTTGCAGTTGATGTTTGTCTGTTTAATAGAATTAAGGATAATTAAGAGGAAACAGTGAGGAGATATCTCTGCACAATATAGCAATCTACCAAAGCAAGTGAAACAGGGAAAGCAATGTCTCTGAGTAGGTTTGCTTACCCTGTATGGTGTTTGCTTCTTTGTTTCTTCAATGGGTCTCTTGCATATTAAAATTATATATTTGTATGTGTACATGTATACATACATGGGTTAAATGAGAAAGGGACAGATCATGCCTAAGACACATTAAGATTTTATAAGGTCATGCTCAAATTTTGAGAGTAGAGGCATTTGCTACATAGGGCTAAGAGGGACACATCCCAACTTTCTCTCATCCAGCATCCTTTCCTTTGTTTTCACAGAGATGCCCTGTGACTGCTCCTGTCTGATCACATTCCCCACTCTCCTCACCCTGAAGTTAACATCTCTGCACTGGCTGGAGTAAGTCCAAAGGCTGTTAAACACTGGTCTGGCCACTGGCTTTTACTGCAGGAGTGAAAGTGGATGAATGCCTTGTGCCCATCCATACCTTGCTATGAGCTCCTTCTCCTGACATCCCACCTCGGGGCTAAGCCTCCTCCCCTGGCTGTGGTGCTACAGATATAAATCACCTTCTGTAGCTGGGTAACTCTTTACTTTAAGGATCTGTTCCTTTAAGCAAAAGCAGTAGGAGCAGTGGAGGGAGTGTGGCTAAAGATGTATTTACTTGAAACATCCAGAGCTCTGAATATATCACTAGCATGGGCCAGAATGGCCTGGGGAACATCTGTGCTTCAGCTTTGCTCAACAAAGACAAATACGTCTCACCCAGTGCTTTGTTCTTATATAAGTTTCCATATTGGTAGAAATAATTCAATGTATCTTGGTAATTCTGTTAAGGCAGGCTCACCAGTTTCCCCACTTCAGATTCAATAGTAATTGTGTTGATATTACCTGCAGGTATCTTTGTAGGGTAATGCTGTTAATGTCACTCCTCCAGAAGCTTTATCAATACATTAATTGGTGCAGGAAAGTTGACAGCCTGCCCTTACAAGTGCCTGGCTTTGAGCAACCTGAAACTGAAATGATTATTTGAAATTATTTTCATTTTTGAGGCTAGTGCTCTGCAGAGGGACAGCAAGAAGCAGCATCCTTAAAAGGCAGACAGGTTTTCTTAGTGGGTAACTAATGCAATCACTATTTTTGTTTGTTCCTGTAGTGAACACATGCCCAAGGGCTTTGGTGAGGATTAGGGTGTCTGTGCTCAGTACCATGTTACAAACAGCTTGCAATCAAATGTGGATTCATATATAAGAAAATGTATGAATAAACTACTCCCTTTCAGAAAAATTGAATTCCTTTCCCAACACATCAATAAGTGTCCTCAGACAGAGGTGGTTGAAAAGAAGAGACAGTTGCCATGGTGTGCAGCAGAGCTTCCTGACAAGGATCCTACATCCTAAAAGACTCCAGCAAGGTGAGTAACACAGAGCTTTGGAGGAAAAATGTGCTCCAAGATAGAAACTTACTGCTGTGGCTTCATTCCTCCAGCACTGCCTTTGCAGACAGGCAGAGCTGGTGGTTCCCTGTGGCAGCAGTGGCTGGCAGACTGCCTTGCTTGGACCAGGCACGTGACAAAGTGCCTTGTCCCCAGTCCCTGCCTGGCCAGTCTCTATTGCACAGAGGCTGGCAGATACTGTCACAGACAATGATTACTCTCCTTCCCAGGCTTGTCCTGTCCCTTTCTCACCTCATCTCTTGTTCCCACTCACAAAGTTTTCAGGTAGATGGCTCAGAGGCAACTTAGAAATGCAATCTTCCCCCAAACTGGTGTCTCCCAGCTTTTCCTGTAGTGAACACATACCTCTAAATACTCTAAATATATGTATATTTTTCTTTTGGCTTTGCAGAATTGAATTTTACCTGTAGTAAGGATCAGCCTTGAGCTGACTTTGCACTCTTAAGCTCTGCTGAGAGCTGATCCTGAATTGTAGATTTTGCCTGGATTTTGCAGAGTTCTCTGAGGTCTAGACCTCCTGACACTGCACAAAAAGCCCTGAAGAGGTACCACAAAGGGGTAATGAGCACTACTGCATGGAAATGTGGTAGAGGCCCCATCCCTGGAAATAGGAATGCTGACAGGGCTCTGAGCAAACCTGATTTAGTGGAAGATATCCTTTCTCATTCCAAGGGGATTGGATTAGATGAACTTTAAAGGTTCCTTCTAATCCAAACTATTCTGTGATTTTATGAATCTATGAAAGAGGCCTGAATCCAGCTGCTCTAGCTTGCATGTATGGTTGAAATTTTAGGGGCCTGGGTAGAAGGAAGAAGAGATGGGTGCAGCTACCCAAATCCTTTTTAGATTTTTTTTTTTTTTTAGATTGCAGTCAATGCAAAGGCATAAGCAACAATAAAGACTTCCAGAGGTTGCTCCTGACCCCCATACTGGTGATGTGTGAGGAAGGAAGAGGAGACTCACTGGAAATGTTAGTTGTCTTTGTGCCTTTAAAATCTGCTCCATCACCCCTTTCTAGAAAGGCAGGATTCTAGTACTAGATATGGTGCCATTTGTTATGTTATAAACTATGTGGCAGACGTTAGAGCACTGATTTAAAATGGGGATTATCTAGCTCTCAGCTTTCTCCTGATGCAGGAAAAAATGTCCTAAATGTCCTCCCATTTCCCAGATCTCCAGCCCTGATTTACTGTATCCTGGGTGAGAGCAATCACCAACTCTTCTTTCCAAGCCACACCATGGTCTGTCATCAGGCATGCACAAGTTGTGCCATGGCTTTCTCCTAGTTTTTATCCAGTCACTCTGAACTCCCCCATGGTGCAGCCACAACAGCAACAGGGAAATGGCTGCACCACCCTGGTGCAGGTGTGAGAAGTTCTGGCCCATGTGGAAGCTGAGAGAGGGTGCAGGTGCCTGCTGGTCTGTGCTTGGGCTGCTTTAGGATCAGTAATCTCAACCATGCTGCCTGCACCAGCCACTGCAGCAAAGGCTGTGGGCAAAACTGAGGCTAAACCTGTGTGGATTTAGCTGTCATCATCCAAATATGAAACTGTTGAAAAGGAGCAGTTTTGACAAACTGGACCAGTGTCTGATATTTGTAAACCAGCATGTGTCTGTGTTCATATTTATTCACACCATTCTTCAATGCTCCAGTTCCTAGATTGGTGTGAGGATAGCTCCTTGGAAATTAATAACTGTTAGAGCTTTGTGGCTCAGTGAGTTGTTTACTTCCTTACATCATTAATACTATCCTTGTAGGGAGGAGGAGTGTTCAAAATAATAAAACACTCTTTCCTTCATTAACATGCTGAAGGCTGTGGAAGCAAAAGCAAGACACGACTGCTAGTTACTGTGGGGCCTCAAAATACACAGCTCCCAGCTGGTGCTTCAGTCCACACTCAGGTCTTTTCTCCTTGCTGTCATAAAAAAGTGATATAATCACACAAGCCCAAGTTTGCATCTTTTCTGGCATATTGACTGTTCTGCTGTTTGCCTGTCTGTCTGTATATGTATTGTATACACATCACTTAGAAAATATGCTGGATTTTACATATTTGGTGTGGGTATCACTCCTTGCAGGAATTCACCCTGAGCACTGGTCCTTGGTGGGGTGCTGCCTCAGTAGATGGCACTATTTCCTCTGGATTTAGGACCAAATCTGAGTCCAGCACCATTTGTGGGAGCCCTGAGGCCCAGTTTGAGTCAGTTATCAGGGCTGGTTGCTTCTGTGCAGGACATGAAGCAGCACTTCTGGCCCTGGGTGAGAGGGGTCTTGACTTTGACATCGTAGTCAAAATTAACTTCTGTAGTTTCATTCTGATTCTATAAATGTGTTTTGAAAATTCAGCTGGGTATTGCATTGGTCTTTTACTTTGCAGTCTAAAAAGTGTTGTCTGGTATTGAATATGTTGTAGTAACTCTCTTAAACTAGTTATTGCTAGCTACCCCAGAAATGGCTGCATTCCTACAGTAGAAATGTGTCCCTATACATTCCTCCCCTGATAATGTTGAATCTTAATTAATTGCTGCTTATAAAGTGCTTTCAGATCCCCAGAGGAAAAAAAATTGTATGGAAGTGCAAAGTATTGTTAATTGTTATTTTAGCACTTTAAAAGCATGAACCTGGCCCTGAAAACTAGCCACAAAATAATACACTAATTCCAAATTCTGCATGAGAAAACTAAAGGCCACAAGGGAATTTGAAAGGTTCCTAATTAGGCAAAACTCACAAGGCAGACAAAAACTGGAAGACAAAGGTTAAACAAAAGAGGCAAGAATATATTTCACAGGAATCCAAAACACAAGCAGAGAAATGCAGTGAGGGACAGACACTCTGTGTGGACCCGAGGCCAGGTGCAGATGCCCAGGGGAGATGCCTGCACATTAGCATACATCACTCTGCTAAAGGTGCTGGGCAAACCCAGGCCTCAGGGAGCTCAGCAACTTGCTGGAGTGACACCAGGGATTTGCTTGGCCCCTCTTGTTTTGCTGATATCACAAGAGTGGAGACAGAGAATTCGGCTGGCACTGATAACTGCCTGCCATGTACTCAGGGGAGAGGGTGATCATTTGTGTGCTGTTGGCTCTGCCCCTTACGGTCTTTGGATTTTGTGGTTTTTTCCACCCATATTGTTATCCTTGCTATTTTTAGAAAATTCTGTAGAGAAGGAACAAGTTGTTATAAATACTAACTTAAAATAAAAAAGTGAGTAAAAGCTTTGGGGCCGGATTTACAAGGACAGATCAGGATACTACCAGCCATTTTATGCTCTAAGTCTAAATGTAAATTTTTTAATGCTCTCCTCTTCCCTTTAATTAAATTTATTTAAACAGGAAATGTTTAATTCCCTAAATACAAAAGTTTCCACTGGACAGTTTTTCCAGGTGCTATGGCACTATGCTTGCACTGATAGACCTTCACTTGCAATTTGATGACTCTTGAGGTGCTTGACATCTGTTTCACTGACAAATTTTCTCTCTTTCCCAGAGTACCAAATCCTGAAGCCATCCTTTTCCTCCATATCCCTGCATCTTTTCACAAAACACAGCCAAACGCTGCTCCCTGCTACACATGCAAACCCCAGCTCTTCTGAGTATCCCTGAGACAAAATCCCTTTGTGTGTTTTGGGACAGAAACTCACAGCCAGTTTATGGAAACTTTCTGTCGTGGGGTGCTGACAGAGATAGAATGTGGCTGTCCCAGTCAACCCATAAATTATTCTCAATGTAATTTTCCTTTGCATTTGCAACTCAGTATGTAGAGACTAAGGCAGCCAGCCCTGCTTCTCCTCCAGTGCAGGTAAGGATCCAACCCTCAAGGCTGCAGAATCAACTCTTTACAGCTTCTTGTTCCTGTGCCTTAATGAATATGTATGTTTTTATTGCAGCATGGAATAGCTCAGGTCCCATGAGCACAGCAAGCAGGGAAATGTTTGATTTGTGAGCCTGAGATAGGGAGCAGCAGTAGTTGAAATTCAGGTGCCACAGGGATTTCTGTACAGGAGGAGAGCCATGGTATCTATATAATTTAGGTGCCAAGGAGGTCTGGAAGGTGGCTGGTTTGGAAGTTAGCACATAGACCAGCAGTTAGACACCTCCAGCACCCCAGTGAATCAAGCCCCAGAGGCTTCAGCACAGTATGCAATCCATATTCACATATTTTCATTATTCAAAAAGGTTTTTACCTTGCCTGGAAATTACGCACAAAGGGCCTAATTCTGGATGTTGCATGGATATAACCCTTGGCAACTATCACTGAAGCTGATCAGTAAAACAGTGTTTCACTTTTGCCTCTTTGAGAATGGGATTTGTTCCTCACCTAACCAGATAATTGTCATCAGACTATCATACACCTGCATAAGAAAGTGTCTCTTGTTTTACCATTGCCACAGCATTTCCTCTTTAGACATTCAATGCATATCTGAAGGCTCCACAGTTTACACAAAAAATAAAAAGCTACTCTTTCCTTGCTAGTCTCTTACTGATGTTACCTGTGCTCAGGATGCAAAAGTCAGTGTTCATTTCACATCCCTGGAAGTTGTTCAGGCCATGTTGGATGAAGCTCAGGGCAACCAGGTCTAGAGAAAGGTGTCCCAGCCTAGAGCAGGATTTGGAACTAGATGGTCTTTAAGGTCCTTCCCAACCAGACTATCCTGTGATTCTGTGATGAGTCTATGATTTTCTTGACATAAAATATGGCATATAAGTGTAGCACCCTTAAGCAAATGCCACAAATACTTTATGGAGAGGTATAGCATCTCTCTCTTGAGCTGATCTTTGCTTAGTACATGCACATTTTTAATGCTAAATATTCCCAAGAAAAGGTTAAGACCAGAGTTGGTTTTAATTTTTTTTCCTCCAATCAATCAAGCCCAGGTACTTAGAATAAGATTTTGTGAGGCAGCTTAGCCTTCAGTTCACATTCTGCAGAAATGTTATGTCCTCCCATACTGTGGTCTAACTGCTTCCCTTGCATTTACTCTGGTCTTTGGACCTTGTAGCAACCAGCCTGTATCACTACAGAGAAAAAACCCATTCACATACAGGAAGAAAAGCAGAAATGGATGTTTACTGCCCTAGCTCAGCCTGTGTGAGGGACATGGTGGGCCAGCACTGCCAGCAGCAGGGGATGCACAGGGATAGGGGCTGTACCCCAGAGAAATGAGCTGTGAACTTGCCCTCCCTGCCTGTGGAACTTTTCCCTTAGAGGTGGACAAGTGTAATTCCTCTGTAAGATCCACCTCACAAGCCTTCCAGCACAGCTCCCCATCTAGCATGCATTAATTAGAGCGTGCTGCCATTACACACACCACACAGCAGTCTGGGAGGGGAGTGGGAGAGAGGACCTAAGACGTGATGCTAGCTGTGACAGGAGGAAATGGATTGCTTTTCTTCTATGTTTCAGCCTAATTATTGTACTGAGAATCTGGCTTCTTTGGTGTCTTAGAGCTTTAGGGCTCAGTGCTGAAAGCAGGATAAGTGCCAGTAGCCAGGGAATGGGGTACTTGGTACAAAACAACAAAAACATCTTCATGAAGGCAGTGACCTGCAGGACTCTAATTAGCTCTGGTAGCAGCAGGGCCCAGCTGTGATGCTGAGCACAGATCTGAAGCTTGAAGGGACTGGCCAGCCACAAGCAGGCTCCATAGCTGTGCCAGAAAAGAAGGGAACAGAGGAAAATTCTGCCACAGTGACATGAAAGAATGCTCAGAAGGTGTCTTGGGCTCCTGTGCCAGCTGGCTGAGTGGCTGCAGAGCCTGCGTATAAAGACCACTTTCTGGGAAATGGAAAGACATCTATGTTTAATATTAGAGCTTGTGACTCATTTTCTCTATTTGCTACCCCAACTGCATAACCAAACAGAGTCTCCAATCTTCCTTCCTATGACCTTCAATCATCTGTTGGGAAGACACGTCACTCGGATGAAATGGAGAGAATTTATTCAGAAATTTCACTAACCGAGCTGAAGCAACCTCTGTGCTGCATTTGTCCATCTCTCCTTGAAGACCAAAGATGAGGTGGGTCACACAAAAGGCAGATTTTTCCATCAGTCTGACCTCACAGTACAGTCTCTATATTTTGTTGAATGCAGGAAGCTGATAGCCTTATCCTTGTCATGTTTTCACAGATCTGTGCCTCTTTTCATCATATTCCTCCAGGCAATTCCATGTCTATTTTGTACTTAACCTCATAGTTTTGATTTGCATAGCAGGTTGCCTATTCCTTTGCTTTTGCACAATTCTTTTGTTTAAGAAAGAATCCCATCCTAATCCCTTGAATTTGTCTGTGATTCTGCCAATAATCCCACAAAGAAAAAAAGGTGCAAAATATACAAAATCTCTCAGAACCCAGAGAAAAGAGTATCCCAAAGAACATCAGTGTTAAATACTGTTGTTTACCCATGCACTCCAAATGCATTAATAGGTTAGAAAATGGAGATGAGTCTAGGTTAAACAGACAGCTTTGTCACTTTGCAGATGACAGGCCTTTAGACTTACAAGATAAATAAGACAATTCAAGCATGCCTTTACCACTCAACATACTCCTCCTTATGTTCTTACAAAAGCTTATGCAATTGTGTACTGTTGTAAAAGGCACTTTCCTGCCTGCGATTATTTATGCAATCAGTAAGAAAAAAATTCATGATGAACTAGACTCTGTGGGTCAGCCTCTGATCATTCTAATTTGAATGCTGGATGAAGAAAAAATGTCACAGGCAGCCAGTATGCTGGAGAAGAGAAGATCTGCAGGGTCACTGACAGCAGACTGGCAGTGGGTTGTCACAGTAGACTTTGCTGGTTATTTGCTGTCTTTCTGTGAATCATCTGGTCTTTTGCTTCTTGATCACAGGCTTAGGCTCCCCTGCATGCAAGGCAGATGCCTCATTTGTGGGTACCAACAGGAGTCATGTCTTAGATGAGTGTTGAACTGCTCAGATCTGTTAAAACTGAGAAACTTCTGGGCACAGCTGAAAATACAACATGAATTGCCTCAGGAATACTGGTGTTCGAGGCTGTGGTGCCTGCAGATTTTTAGGTGCCCCTTGATCTCATGAAGAGATGGGGAGAAATGAGTGGTTTGATGTCTGGCTGATAGCTGGCAGTGAACAGAGTGCTGGGCTCTCATGAAATCCAGTCTATGATTTTGTGTCTGGTTTGGGCTCCAACTGAAGAAGGATAGGAAGAAACTGCAGCAGATGTAATGGAGGGCTACCAAAATGGCACAAGGTTGGGAGCTCTGGCTCACAAGAAGAGGCCAAGAGAGTTGGGTCTGTCCTGCCTTTGTAGAGACAAGGCTAAGGGACACCCTTGTAACTAAAAGGACTTGATGGGCAGCTGCAAAGACAGAAACCCAAACCCTTCTTAGTAGTTCCAGGCACTATAAGAAGGGCCAAGACCACAAAATGAGATTTGGGGTTTCAGTCTGAACATTAAGAAAAGATTTCAGCAGGAGGCACAGCAGTGGAAGAGCTCACCAGAAAGGTTGTTCAACCTCCATACTTTGAAGTTGGCACATCTTAGCTACAAAAAGCCACAGGCTGATCCCTTGTGGAGGATGAATAGAATGATGGAGACTAGAGATCTCCAGATGTCCATTGCAACCAGCATTTCTGTGATTCTGTGGCCTAGAAGATTTTTAGCACATTTTATAGCTGAAATGCAGTTCCAGACTTCTCAAGTGAGACTAAGTCAGAGCAGGAGACTAGAACACAAAGAAAAGAGAGCAAAAGTTTTGCTCTAAAAACCAATGCAGCAGAAAATTGAAGGAATTGTACCCATATGCTATGGGTGCTTGCCATTACATTGAATGGGCTGACTGTGAGTTTCTCATCATGATGTGAACTTCAGAAGGAGCCTGCTGGAAGGAAACTCTGCTTGCTGGAGTGGTGAAAATCTACCTCACCTGACAGCAGAACAAAGTCTTTCTACGCTCTAAAATGATTCTCACAGAGACCAAGGGGTGAGTGTGTGTGTGTGGCCCCTTCTATCTCTTGACAGTGGTTGTGCTCTGGAATAAAATATTGGCGAGAGAGAAGGAAATACCTTGAGGAGAGAAGTCAGCATTTATTTTACTGTGACTCTGTTCTGGAGGGAGCAATACTGAAATCTTAGGCTTGCAGATGTGGTGATAGCCCCCAGTTTAGTCTGCAACGAAGCAGTCTGCTGTCCACACACACACACACACACACACACACACACACACACACTCGTTCAAATACCCTCTAGCACCACTCACCACATACTTCCTATGTGATGAACACATTCCTCATGAGTGGGCAAAAGTAGCATTTCCAGGTTTTGCTGTGCTCCAAGTCTTTGCCCATCTGACACTCCGTGTCACCTAATCCCATGTGTCAAACTGAAGAACGGAATTGCAGCTATGGCAGGCACACAGCAGTGTGCATGAGTATGAAACCTAAAAAAGAAATAAACTTGTAGATCTCCATGGGTCTATTTAAATACAATATTTTATTCCATTCTGTGTAGCTTTTTATACAGTTCTCATCACCATAGCAACAGAGGTCCAGCTCTTCAAATGGAATTTAGGTATCCTTCAGCACCCAAATCTGTCAGCTGGGTGCTATTGCAGTCACAAAAAGGTTATTAAGCTTCCACACACTCTTGTGTTTATTCAAAGTTCCTGGATACAGGTGCTGCCCATAGATGAGAATATGCTAAGTGTTCCAGCTCAAGCTGAAACAAGACTTAAAGATCCCCAAATGCAGAATTTCCTCACTTCACTATCCAGTACCTTTGAAACCCTGGGAAGATGATTAAATGAGCTGTGGTTCACCCAGTGGACAGCCTAGGGACAAATATGGCCCTATATTCATTTTTACCTCTGCCACTCTTGCCACCCTGGCAGCCCCCTCCAGCTTGCTGGTTAAAGAACTGATGTGTGACAGGTGAGTTCAAATTTTGCTCTGAATCATTTGATGCAGAGAAATATGAGTCCTCTCCCACATCCTACTATAACCCTCCTGCCAGCTCTCCCTGTTTGAATGAACATGCTCAAGCAAAAAAATTTCCTCAGCAGAACACCTTCCCCTCAGGGGAATGGTTCAAATTTTGCCTCAAATGAAGCAAAACCAGGGAACTGAGCTGGAGTTTCCTGCAGCACAAGATTAACAATCATCTGTCATGGTTTGGTTCCATTATCTTTTTGTAAAGGGAGATATGTACGCAGGGGGATTTTTAAAATATACATATTTCTGTGCATATAAATTGTGTCCCTCTTTGTGTTCTTCTACTTGGATGAATGGTGTGTGTATACTTAGCAGCATTGCACAGACTTTGCATGCATAAATATTGTTGTGTACATTTTTTATTTCCCCTCCCTAAATAGCTCCATGTATGTGGAGTGCAGTGACGTTTGTGCTCAGGCAGTGAGCAAGGCTGTGCCCTGTGTGAGGGGGGAAGGGGATCTCCTTGACACAACACTTATTAGTATCATCAATCACTGGGGATGTCATTTCCAAATTCCCTTTCCCTTACCTAATTTGCTAAACCTAATTCTTTATCACACTAAAAAACACAGCATGAGAGATGGAAGTGATAATAAGAGATGGCTTGCTCTGCTGTACAGGGGCAACGTCAGCCTGGCACCTTCTAGAGGGATTTCCCATTTTCTCTCTCTTTCCATGTAGGGTGCTCTGTATCTGCTCAGCCCAGAGCAATTAGAAGCCCATTGCATCCCTCTTTTACTGTGGCTTTATTTACTTCTGGCTCCTCAGTGAGCTCTTTAGTTGCTGGAGTCCCTAAGTCAAGCATTTTGCTTGATTTGTCTGCTGCTGCTTTCTTGGCTTATTTGCTAATGCATCCAGTTCAGGACACCTCCAAAATGCACTTCATTAATCTCAACAACCTAAGGCTATATTTTTTTTCCAAGTCTGGCACTAAATTAGCCAAAGACCTTTATAAAAAACTTGCCTTATTGAATTTGCCAGTCCCGTCCTACTTGTGCAAATAATTGCATGTCTGTAAAATTTGGAGGGAGGAAAACAGCAAGCCATGTATGGAATCTAAACTACTGACTCAAAACTCCCATCCCTGCCATGGACAGTGCCAGGATCTCATCCTATATGTGCTGTCACTTCCATTCCATTTGCAAGTCCTCTTCCTGTCAATGAATTTAACTCATCAGAAATCATTGATTTCCCTGGGTTTGTTCACAGGATTGTCCTACACACAGACTCCTAATGGAATTAATGGATGTGGATCCTGCCCATATAGATTATAGCACTGGATTTGGGCTCAATTATTCATGGACGTGACTTTGTTTCACCAGCACACCTTAAAAAGACCCAGTGTCTTCTCTCAGTTGTTATAAAGAGGATGCCAGAGAAAGAGAACAGAAACATATGAAAACTGTAATAGTGAGGCAGGTTCAGAAGCCTTAGGAGGAGATGACCTTCAAAATTTCATGGACATTAAGAGAAAAAAACTCAAACCAGCTCTGTTTTTCATAAAGCAGGCAAGGTGCATCCAGTGTGTAAAGCTTTTAACACCAGCATAAAGAATCAGTGAAGCCTGACTCTTACATTTGATGAGAAATGAGTAAGACTCAGAATACAAAGTTGTCACCAATTAGCAGCATCTCAGCTAAAAGACTGAATATTTTTAGAAAACTGAAAGGATTCAAGACTTATTTTTAAACAAAGAAGGGGTTTTAATCAGATGAAGAGATGGATATTAGGAGGGATGCTTTACAAAAATCCTTTGGGAATTTGGTTGCTTAGTGCCAGGAGGAATGGTACTTAACTGGTTTTTTTTTTGTCTTTTTTTTTTTTTTTTTTTTTTCACTTTGAACATCTGTAATTCCCCCAGTGACTACACAGTCCCTTGAGCTAGACCATTGGGACTCCCTGCTCAGATGCTGTCATGATGACATCAATCTTGGTGGGAGCCCAGGAAATGTGGATCAAGGCACACCAGGCTGGAGATTCACCAAAACCAGAGTGTTTGTATGAGTCCAGTAAAACTGACCACACTGGGAAGGTCCTTCTCCCAGGGAAAAAATCTGAAATCTGAAAAAAAGCTGAAAAATCACCAACTCAGGCTGAGAGCAGTCAGGATTCACTGGAAAACTGGGAGAGAATGTTTGTGACACAGGAGCTGCCCTAACAGGAGATGTGCAAGGAAGGGTATCTACTTTGATACCTGGATTTGTGGTGCTGCACCTCACTCACCTTGAGCCCCTCCCAGGCAGTCAGGCACCAAAAGCTTTGTTACTTGAATGCTCCAGGGGCAGCAGCAAGAATTCCAGCCATGAACTCTGCTATTTGCCCAGCGGTTCTGAGACCCCCAAAACTGCTGTTCCTTTACGGAGAAGGTACCTGTTTGCTCAGCTTCCTCACTGAAAGCCATGTTCAAACAGCAACAGCTGAAAAAAAAAGGCTTAAACAAGGTATTTGAAATTGCAAAAGCTCTTCTGAGCAGGGATTGACTACTGCACTTACCCAGAGCTCTGTACTCAGTTCTTGGTTAGCTTTCAGGCAGCTCTGTAAAATTTATTCTCCAAGGAAAATATAAAATCTTTAAAGGCTAGAAAATTTCAGTATTTCTATGTGAGAAGTATCTAACATAAGAAAAAAACCTCTGCTTGCTACAACCCAGATATTTATGGTAAATGTGCTCTGATCTTGTGATTTCACACCAAAAGGGATTCATGCCACTGCCAAATGTCCAAGGAAAGGCACCATAAATCTCCTTGTGTCCCACTGAATATCCATAAAAAACCCTACCAGATTAAGTCTTCTTTTCTTCTAGCTGTAAATACCTAATGGAAATGCCTTTCAGCATAGGGAGGCTACAAGGAATCCAGCAAAACTTTGGCATTGAAGCTGCAAGTTTCTTTTCAATGGGTGTTTGCCTCCCCAGATCCAGAACTACAACTCCTCCCTACAGGAATGCTCCAATATTCAGATTGTCTGAGGAACATGGGTTTTGTTTTATTGTTTCTTTTGTAGAAGAGCTAAAGAGTAAAATATTTAAATAAATTGTAAGTGTAAAATTATATGTGATTACACACAGATAGTAAACCTCAATTCCTGCATATTTTGTGAAGGTTGAGAGAATTATTTTTTTGCATAAAATCTGCTATGAGGAAACATTTAAAAACATTTCACAAGTAATGTGGCCATATCAGCCAGAGGCAAAGGAGCAAACCCTATGCAGATGATGAATTTGAGAGCCATTTATCTTAGCTAGACCATAACAACTAACTGCAAAGATGGACAAAGCTCTTGCCCCCAATGTCTGGGTTTCCATTCCTCCAGGGCAGGTAGAATTTAGCCAGGTCTCTGTGGTTTTTTTAATCTGTAGAATATTAAAGAAGATGAAAAATTGTTGCAAAGATACAACTTTCTTGCATACTTTGAAATTAAATAATATTATACTCCATGATATAGAATCTTTTTGGCAGTTAAGTATCTTATTATTCACAGTTGGCCTTCATCAATAACTGTACTTCTGTTAGACCATTTAATGCTGTGCCTGGTAAATTTTCTCAACAAGTCTGGAAGATTTGTTGTATTCAGATCAATACCACAGCCATTTGTTTGGCATGCACTAAGAAAAATATTACTTTTGCAAATCCACCAAGCCATGTACTGAGGTGCCATTCAGGTAGGAAGGTTATGCAGGCAATTGTCCCAGTCTTCCTGCTGCTCAAAGGGCTGTGCAATAATTTTGGCCCAGGAGCCAGCTGTAGGCTTATTTAAAATATCAGCAGCTTTCACCTTGGTGCAAGGTTTAGTGAAACTCATTGCTTTTAATTTGCAGCTTTGAGAAGTGTAACCATCTATGTTTTATAGATTTTTCTTTTCCTGTGAGGAAACTCATCAACTTTGATGTCTGTAACTATTGATTCTCTGCATTAAGGGATTGGTAAAACAGATTAACCACAATAGCGTGTTAATTAAGACCATGTTTCAGCTTTCCAAAATTACTCTCTTTTTGCAGAAAGCTGATGAATTGACTGGCATTAGAGACCATCCAGCCCAAGGAGCCAGAAGGTACAGGTCACAGGGGAAATCATTCACATACCCAAGAGAAGGTTTGGAGAGAGTGCAATCCCATTTTCACAATGTCCTGTGTGGGTCTGTTGGATCCAAACCTTCAGTGATGCTAACAGGATATTCTGCATATGCACAGCCTGTCAGATCTTCAGCCAGCCTGAGACAGGATTTGCCATGCATGTAAATTCCAGGATGAGGGGTCAAGGCTAGAAACAGGACCTTGTCCCACAGAAAGATGTTCTGCCACTCAAAGCCAGTCTATCAGCCCAGGAACCTCTTCAGGTTTTCTATATTACCTTAACTAAAGCAATGATTTGCCTCCTTCCATTGTTAGCTCTCATGCTTCTTGTGCAGTCAGGCTTTACTCTTTGGAGAAGGTTTGTGTTGGGTTTGTCCCTGCTCCAGAGGGTGCTAATCTGAGGTGGGACACCATCATGGGTGCCCCTGGGTAAATACCTCTGCTCTGCTCTGGTGAGATTCCCCTTGGAGTGCTGTGTCCAGTTTGGGGGTCCCCAGCCTTGGAAGGACATGGACCTGTTGGAGTCAGTCCAGAGGAGGCCACAAAAATGATCAGAGGGTTGGAGCAGCTCTCCTACAAAGAGAGGCTGAGGGAGCTGGGGTTGTTCAACCTGGAGAAGAGAAAGCTTCAGGAGGACTTCTGGGGTCCTTTCAGTACCTAAAGGGGTGTGCAAGAAAGATGAGGACAGAGGTTTATCAGGGTTTGCAGTGACAGGACAAGAGGTAATGATTTTAAAAAGCAAGGGTAGATTTTAATTTGATATAAGGAATAATTTTTTAATGGTAAGTGTGGAGAAACACTGGCACAAGCTGCTCAGAGATGTGGTAGATGCCCCATGCCTGGAAACATTAAAGGTCAGGTTGTACAGGCTTTCAGAGCTACCTGATCCAGTTGAAGTTATCCCTGCTTACTGCAGTGGGGATGGGCTTTTAAAGGCTCTTTCCAACCAGAGTGTTTGACAAGCCAGTGATTCTGATGCAGGCTGGTAGTTAGTGCTGCTATTCATTCAAGTTTCACTTGCCTTGAAGTGTTAGTTCTGCAAATGCCCAATGCTCTCTTGATGTATTCAGTCAGAGAAAATGATGAGAGTTTGCTTTTGATGCCATGATGTGGATTGCTTTTTAAGCTATTCTGTCTGGGAGCGAGAGAAAGTGGAATCAATGTCCGAGGGGTGTCTCTGGTGGTTGATCAGGCTGGTCTGATCCACTGCCAGGCAGTGCCATGTGGACAGAGTCACCTCCAGCAGCAAAACCCCCTCTCCATTTCTTCCCCACCCTCACTACCTTGTGCAAGGATATCCAGCAGACTCTTGCCCCTCTTAATGTCATGCAAGCTGGAATGTCTTTTGTCCAAAAATCAAATATTGTTAGCACAGTACTTCAAGGTCATGTACTTTGCTGTGCCCAGTTAATTTCATTTTCATTTGGGTATTTAAAAAATGAAGGAACATAAGCTATACTGCTTTTGAATATTGTTTAAAAATACATTTTTCCTGGGTAGATGGGAGTGTACTGAGTGTGTGTATCTTTTAGAAAAAGCCTCAATTTTATCATTGCTATGATTTCCCACTTTCACTATTTTCTGGAAGGAACAGGGTTGTTTTGTTCAGAGATTATTTTAGCTGCTTCTATCCATTTTCCTTCCCCCCTCCCCAGAAAGCTTTCTTTTAATAACAGTTGTTTTTTTCTTTGCAACAGCTGGGAAGAGGAGTCCAATAAACCCCTCCTTAGGTTCCTTCCAGAAATAAAATAAAAACCCCATCTTGGCTGTCATTCAGGCCTGCCTTTTCATTAATTCTATTTCAATGTATTTTATGTGACCGTGTGCCTGCCTTTGCAACAGCAAGGAATCTCAGTGGGATGGAGCAGCTTAATCGATCAGCAATCCTGGTCACCCAGAAAGAGTGTTAATTGGCCTCAGTACTTGAAGCATGTGACACTGCCTGACCTAATCATCAGAGCTGGAGAAGTCAATAAATTAGAGGAGAAAATGCAGATGGATAAAATAAAGACCCAGCTCCATACAACACGCTGTGAACATCGTTCCTGAATAGTGCTATATGGAAAAGCCAAGTTAAGCATTTTCTGGATAAGGCCCAGGGGAGCCAAGAGCAAGAATAATTTCATGTTTTCAGAGTTTCACCTTTTAGTCTTCCATCACGTACACTTGATATGTCTCAGCAATTTGTCTGAAATCTCCTAACTGAACCTGTGAAAATGATTCATTCTCCCACTCTAATAACCAGCAGTGGAGCTTGCCTGCCTCCTGCACTCCCTTGGGGCTGGCCAAGCCAATATGAACTGGTCAGGGGTTTGGCAGGGACATGCCCAGGCTCACCTCCCTCTCAGAGAGAAGCAGCATTCCCACAAAATTTGATGTCTGGGTTAAATGCTGCAGGTGAGATCTCAGCTCCCTCTGCCACCGTGGGAGCAGGTGGGCTTTGTCACAGGGTCCAGCATTTCACTACTGATGGGTGAATAACTTCAGGCTGCTACTTTAGACCCAGAAAGAAGCTGGTGGGAACACCTCCCACAGAACAGCCAGAGAAGGAGAGCACCTTGTTCTTGGAGATAGGGCAATCCACTGTCAGGGCAGTGTCCTGTCAGCCTTATTGAAAGGCTGCAGGAGGAGGACTTTGCTCCCTGGAGCCAGCAGGGGTGACTTTCCAAGTGTTGGCTGCAAAGGAAGTAGCATGTGCAAGCCCAGGCTGTCCCAGTAAATATGGAAAGGACTGCCCTGGTGGCTGAAGCATGTGGGATGTTGGCCCACGCAGAAGCTGGTGGGACAGAAGAGTTCAGGGTCCCAAACCTGCTCTCCTATGTGGAATGGCTGTGTGGGGATAGAACCCTTAACCACCCTTCTGTGGGGCCTGGCAGTGTCAGGGTTGGATGTGGAATAATAAAACCCTTTGTCCTGCCTGCTCCAAAGGCAGTGAGTACTGCAGTGAGACCCAAACCTTCCCTTAAATGTTCAGAAAAAGAAGAAAATCAAAATAAATGCCCAGTAAATGCATCTGTCAGGCGATGAGTTTAAGGGAGGATGGTGTAAGGTGTGTATCACTGTGCTGGTTTTGTCTGGGATAGAGTTAATTTTCTTCACAGTTTCTAGTGTGAGGCAGTGTTTTGGATTTGTGCTGAAAGCAGCTTTGATAATGTGGAGCTGTTTTTGTCATTGCTGAGCAGGGCCAAACACAGAGCCAAGGCCTTTCCTGCTTCTCACATCACCCTGCCAGCAAAGGAGGCTGAGGTGCACAAGGCATTGAAGGAAGCACAGCCAGGACAGCTGACCCCAGCTGGGCCAGGGGTATCCCACACCATATGGCATCAAGCTCAGTACAGACGGGGGGGAACAGGAGGGAGAGGAGAACATTTGGAGGGATGGTGTTTTTCTTCCCAAGTCACTGCTATGTGTGATGGAGCCCTGCTTTCCTGGGAATGGCTGAACACCTGCCTGCCCATGGGAAGTGGTAAATGCATTCTTTGATTTGCTTTGCACATGGTGTGGCTTTTGCTTTGCCAGTTGAAATGTCTTTATCTCAACCCATGACTTTGCCAGCTTTTACCCTCCTATCAGATTTTCAGTTTCCTACCAGTAAGAACCACCTTGTGTTGGTGGAATCACTGTGGTGGGAGAGGCACTGCTGCCAGCCAGGTGTGGGGATGCCAGCAGATCCAGAATAACTCCCAGATCCCAGCAGAGCCAATGTGATAGTGAAGGGTTGGATGTCTCCTACATCAAAAATTACAGATGTCCTACCATGAGTAAGTGAACATGTGCCTGGTAGGAGTTCTGTGATGCTATTTTATCCAGCTATTTTCTGTGCTATTTTATCCAAATGTCTGGAGGGACATTTATCCATCTGTTGGCTGTCCACATAGCTGTGCTCTTATTTATTCTCCCTTTTTTTTTTCTTCTGTTGTTTATTTATGTCTAGACCTGCAAGAGATATATATCTCTCTAAAACAGCTCCAGAGATAGTTGCACAGATAAACATCTGTTGCAAGGTATGGTCCATAGAGAGAAAACACTGTGTTAGCAGAGAAACCAACACAAAATAGGCACAGGCCTATTATTTGCAACTGGTGAACTGAATGCATTTCCAAAAATAAACAAAGGTTAGGGAAAAAATGTCAGAGAGAAAGTTAGCAAGGCACTACAAACTCATTTGGTTGCCCTTCAAGTGCCAGAAGATGCTCAGAGACAGCAGAGCTTCTGATGTTAAGTCAAATATGAACGGAAGGTAGACTGGATTATTGTAGCCTGGCAGACTTGGAGGAGCTTAAGGAATAGGAGTAATAAAGTCTCCAGACCAGCCACGTGAAAAGTGCAAACCTGCCCTGTCCCCTCTGTCCATAGCTCACTTTTTCCCAGAGCCAACAAAAAATATCTGTACCATGTTCTTTACCTGCTGGCCTTTCATTGGGGCAGACAGGATTTTTAAATAATAACAATAAAGTTTTCCATTTGTATTTTAATAAGGAAACATTTCTTTTTATCAGATTACCAGGCCTGTCATGATTTACCTCTGAGCCCTTTGCTTGGCTAATGAATTTATGCCTCTGTCTCTGGGGGAAGAAGATCTTGTCATTTACAAAATGCTGCCATTGTCAGCATTTCTCATGCTGAGGTGAGGCAGGGAAAGAAATCCCAGCTCAGCTTCCTTGGTGCTGGTCTCTCCCTCCTCCTGTGTTTGGTGCTGTAAGACATCAGACCATTGTTCAGCTCCAACCCTCTTCTGCTCAAGGGCTGCTGTCTGGTCTCAGAGCCTTTGGGGTGAGGAGAGGCCTCAGTGTGCAATGGAAAACCTCACCCCTTTGTCCCTTCTCACACCAGGAGCTGCTTATTCTGTTACTACACAAAAGCTCCTTCATTGCTCAGCTTGGGCATGGAGTGAGTGGAACACACTCCCCTATCCTTCAGCAAAAGGTTGAAGAAGAGTGAAATTTGGGCCAAAACACAGTGAAAAGAAGGCTGGACTGTGGGCCAGGAGGTGATTCTGCATCTCTGGCATGGACACAGTGCATACCCATATGGCAACAAAATCCCCCAGATGGCTTCAAACTTTGCTGAAGACAGTTTGCCTTCCATCCCCATCTATTCCTGAGCCACTTCACACCATGCCAGGGCAGCTTCTCTGCTCTGGTTCAGGATCCAGAGTTGCTGTCTACCACCTTCACCCTCATTGTGGGTACCTGGTGAATTTCAGGGTGAAGGTGGCTGAGGAGCAAACCTGTGTCACAGTACAGGGGGCAGACCTAAGTCCTGGAGCACTATTTGGTACTGGTTTTATAGTCTCTAGCTAAAAAAGAAAAACAGATGTCGTTTTCCCCCTAAATTCAAAGTGCCAGTTATCCATAATCCTCACACAGATCTGGCCTGTGCAGGGGCAATCCTCCCTCTCAGCTTTGTGCTGCAGTCCTGCTGGCACACAGTGAGGATTTGTGGGAGCTGGTCTAGCAGCTGCCTTTGGCAGTGCCTCATTCCCAAAAGAGATGAGTGTCCCTGCTCAGAGCCCTGAACACACTGGGGAATGGCAGATTTCAGGGGAGACTTACAGCCCCTGGCCAGCTGGGAGTCCTTCCACATCTCATGATGCTTTCCTTCTGCAAGGGAGGCTATTCAGGTACATCCTGCCTGCCTGCCCAGCCTGTATTTTCCACTGGGAATACTATTTTTCTGCTCTTAGTCCACAGGTAATTCTGGGCTAAGTAATTTACCACTGTTTCTTTCTCTCTGCTGATTTGGAAGAAAGCTGAAAGGATTATCTGGGACTACTACTTAATTTTTAGCTGTTTGGATTAGAGGAAGCAAATCCCACCTTCTACACTTACATTACTTACTGAAGGGTAGGGGAGCAGATGGTGTGGGGAGAGGAAAGTGTGTAAGTAAATACTTATTAGAGGGTTTAGGAAAATATCTGTTAGTGGTGCACTGCTGTACCTCTTGTCTCCTGGAAGGTCTAACCTGCCAGGGCATTCCCTGACCCTGGATATGGGCAGGAAGAGTTTATCAAGTTTATCCTTATGCTTCCTTTCCTTCTTGCCCAACCCTCTATATCTCACTGTGCATTAAGGGGAAACTCAGACAAGTAATTAAATTACTTTTCCCTGACTTAAAATACTTAATAATATTAAATGAGCTTTCACGGAAGCCAAAAGTAAAAGCTATAATGGCATTTTCAGCCAGCATCAAATTGTTAATTAATTGACCTACATTAGAAATAGTGTAACTCGTGCAGCATCAGCCATCCATTCTGAAGAAACATTTAAAATGGGATGATCTCAGTGACTCACACTGGTCAGATGCAGCCAGACTTGTATATATAGCTACAGGAGTCTGCTCTAGGAGGGGGGACCAGCATTGGTTGTGTATGGCAGGGCTGCTTGTGTCTGCCATTTACATAAATCCTGCTTTTACAGGACTGGAAATCACCAGAAAGAATTGAGTAAGCTTTTCCAGGCCAGCATTCTGCTAAAAAAAGAACTTTTGTGGACATTTACATGGTTCTGTTCACATTAGATGTTGTGTGTCTTACAGAAAAGAAAGTTAGATGCAGAAAAAGAAGATCTGTGAAGATCTCCCAGGATAAATACCTACAACAAAAAAGGTGTTCTTTTTTTTACTGAGAAGAGCAAGGTTATTAGAGACTGGCACTTGCTCAGCAATGAGATGACAGCTCTGGCAGATCACTCCAATGTCCACCCATTCCATTCCTTGGTGAATGTGATGATACAGGAACCTCTGATGTAAGTTCTCTGCATCTCTCAGAGCATCTTTCCTTCAAGATTCTATTCTTGTGCCTCACATCCTTATGTCAGAGGGGGAGCAGCCTACAAAGCACATCCATCTCCATCTGGCCTCTTGGACACGGAGGATAAAGGAGGTGGAAGTTGAGCAGGGCAAGAATTTGGCACAATGGAGAATCTAACAAAGGTCTGGTTCAGCAAACAGAGACATAACAAAATCTTCCAGAACAAAATACCTGGATGTCTATGAGCCATCAAGAAATGTTTTATTTCCCAAGTCAGTTCATTAGCTCATCATGTTGTCACAATGTCTTTATTCTCTGAACTGCAGAGAAAAAATAAAGAAGGTAATTTAACTTTACAAACATAATCAAAGTGTTTCTTCAAAAAGCTCAGCATTTAGTGCTATAACCATAAGGAAAGCCAAATCCTACCTAACTGCTTAGGAACACAGTTTGGCTTGGTTGCCTGTCTTGAGGGTCTTTGTAATGGAAATATATGGCATGGGCAGAAAGGTAATTAATTTCAGATTAACCCTAACAGATCCCAGCTTGTTACTCCAGCTTCTATATTACCATATTTAAATAAAATATAATGAAAATGTCTTAGAATGAAGAGTAGAACAGATGAGAAAGTCAATGCTAAAGACCTTCTGTTCTGCAAGGAACATCTCACTGAGTGAGGTCACTTACCCAGCTCCTTCAACCAGGTGCAGCTAGACACACCAGATGTTAAATCAATCTCCCTTTTCAAAAAGCAAAAAGTATTCTTGCTTATGGAAATGATGTTTAAAGAATCAAAAGGTTTTTCTGGAAAAAGTGGAAGTTTGTTTTTCCCATTCAGCCACTTTCCAGAGCTCTGGTTTCCTTTCAGCCTTGGCAATGCTTTTATCAGGATCACAAAGCTGTGGGTCCACTCTGGCGTCTGCTCAAAAGCTCAGGTGCAGCATCAGGAACACTTCAAGAACTGCTCTTGCTGATGCTCTCTATTGTAATATCCACCTTCAGGAACAAACATTTCTAACTTGGACAATACAAATGAAACCTGTTGGAAATCAGGGCAGACTTCCTGCATGAAGGAAATGGATGCCACATTTAGAAACAAGTGCTAATGGAACACTGCTGTACACTAGGTTTTATTTTATGTGAACTCATGCTTTTGGCCAGTTTTCCCTTTTTTGCCCTCTTGTGTTGGAAAGCAACAGAGCCTGTGATCCCACACACCGCTGTCACTGCTGTGAGGTACACAAAGCCTTTTAGTGCTGCCCAGCACAAGGGCAGCTCTCCAGCTGTGCCCTGCTGTGGTCATTGCAGCACCTCGTGCCTGGGCTTGGCACACGCTCAGGTAAAGCTGCTGGAGTCACAGCCCTGCCCTGAATCCAGTTCTGACAGCAAAATTAGTATTTTCAGAAGCTGCTGCCTCTTTTGGAGCTGTGGGTTATCTGGGAAGCTGCTGTCCTGTCAAATTCCCTCTCATACCTTCAATTTGGGTAGAAAATGCAGAATCCAACTGCTAGACACATGATGTGGGACTCAGATCCCTGAATGTAAGCATCCAACATGATTTGAGGCACTTCAGGAGATTTCAGCCACCAGCACAGGGCTGGCAAACGCAGCACAAGACCTCAGATTGAGCCATTTGGCAGGAGAGCTGCAGGCTGGGCAGGGGACCCACAGCATCTGCAGTGACATCAACCACTCACCAGCAGGCACTGAATCCTGCCCAGAGGGTGGGATTCAGCTCACAGATTAAGAATTTATTTATGAATTCTTCCATGTGTGCTGCTTGCCTGGGTGTGCTCTGCAATGACAACCTTGGTGGTGGAACCCAGAGAGGGATTTGTCTGCACAAGGCATCTCCTTTTGGGGAGCTGGTTGGCAGTCAATCAGCATCAAAGGAAATTTCAATGAGATCTTCAAAGGATATTTTTTACAAAGAGGACCCAGAGGAGCTTGCATCTCTGGAGACACTAAAAGTGTGCCTGGGAACGACCCTGAGCTGTGTGCTCCAAGGGCTGTGTTGAGTGGGGGTTGCACTATCTGACCTCCACAGCTCCATTTTTAGCCCATCCAGTAGCTCTCCACTGACTCCATAAGGATACCAAAGCTATTTTATGGTGTCCTACTCTATAAGCACCATCCACAACCCTGTGTCTAGATCCTGCATGACTGATGGTGTAAAGAGGAGGAAGCAACAAGGCTTTTGCAGGGTCAAGTTGTGTTGCAAAAGCATCCTAAGAGACTTTGAAAAAATCAGTGAGTTTGATGATGTATGTGATCATTTTGTATTTGGCTTTCCTAAAAGCATTTTGCAAAAGCTGTATCATGAAAGGTTCTTACAGAAACTGAGTTGCCATTGCATTAAGGGTTAGATTTTTTATGGGTTAATGAAGGATTAAAAGTTAAGAAACACGTTGTGAAGAAAGGGACAATTTTTGTAGTGATGGTGATTCCCCACTTTAAACAATAGGAAAAAGGAAGAGGTGATACCGAGGTGGCAGAGTGTGAATGCCACACTGTTCCCTACCATTACAAAAACAAAATTAGCTGTGAAGTGTCATGGAGAGACCTTGTGATACTGTAGGACTGTGAGGATGGCAGATGAAATTACTGGTGATAAAGTAATTCATATAATGAAATACATCTTAACAATAAAGATATAAAGATGACCTGAAGAAAAGCATTTGGTATTGCTGTGATTGAGTGTCTGAGAGCAGAACCTCAATGGTCAGCAATGGAGAAGGGCAACAAAATGTTAGACATTCCAAAGAAGAGGAAAATATCTAAAATATCTAAAAACATCACAGTGACACTGGACTACAGCCTGGCCCCTGTGTACCTCGGAGTGTAGTACAAATAGAATTGGACAAGTTAAGGTGAAGGGTAGCAAAGGTGATCAAAGGCACAGGACAGCTTCTGTAAGAGGGGACATGAGTCATCTGTATGGATCAGGAGAAACTAAGGAGGAATGGGATAAGGATGTCTATAAATTCAAGGTCTATAAAACCAGAAATCACTTCACTTTTTCTGACAAGTGATCCAATGCAGTTTTGAGGGAATAGGTTTACAGTATAGAACGGAAATGCTTTTGTACTTAGCACATAGTAAAATTTTGATGTTCCCTGTTTCAGGGTATGGGGTGAATAGGATGAATCACCTCATGGTGAAGTGGAAGCCAAACCAGGTAATTCCCACTCTAAAAATGCTCTGTTTTCCTTTATTGACCACAGAGGAAGCTTATGATGAGTGGGTGGTTTGTGGAAGTCCATGAAATGCTGCTCAGTGGCTGGTTAAGATGAATCCCACCTGTACTATATGCTGGAAATTATGGGAGCAACACATTCCTGTATCTTTGAGAAGTGTGACCAAAGCTACTGCAGGAAAACTCTGGGGCAGTGCAATGTAACATTAACAGAATATCAGCCAAATAGCCCAAGCCTTACAAAGTCTGAATTCCCAGACTGGTCAGCCACACTGAATCTTTATCTGTATTGCTGATTTCCTGCATGTGGGGGGTTAACTGGTGCACTCTCAAGGGGAGAAATTAACTTTTGACTTAAGAAGAGTTTGCCCAAGGACTCAGTTGTTTCAAGTACACATAAACCCAGCCTAGATACCCCTCCCTTTGGCTGTGCAGTTCTTTGCTCAGCATCCAAAAGCAGGAATATCAGTCCCATCCCACTTGTTTTTACAGCTGTGTGCACCTGTGCAGTGTGAGGCCAGCACAGCACTGCCTGCATGAATGAAAGATGCACAACTGGTGGCTTTGGTTTCATCTAGAAGATTCCCAATGCTCCAGTATTTATACAGTTAAACACATTTCTCTTTTTGTCCTCCATTGGATGTTACTGGAGTTTTCAGAAAGCTGTCTTGGAGATGAAAGACCTCCTAAATTACACCAACAGGAAAATAGCTGTAATGGTGCATATATTTTGCTTCCAAGATGAAAGTCACCTTCTTACACTGAGAAAGGCATAGATATTAAAACATGCAACTACATAAACAAGGTTAAAGAATGTAAAATGTGATTATTCTAATGGGAAGGAAGCATGCTGGACCAGGACCACTTTAGGTTTCTGTTTACATTTTTCTAGTGATTTCCAGAAAGTGGAAAGCATATTTTAAGTCTTCTTCAAAACACAAGTGAAATTTCAACACATAACACAGGACCATGGAAACTGCCATATCAGGGCTGTCCAAACCCAAAGACTGCTCTGACAGCTGACAGTAAGTATTTAATGGGAAGATCCAAAACCTTCATATCATGAACAGTGCTTATGGGAAAATTACTTCCTTTACCCCAGGAAAAAGACCCTTTATTGAATGCTGTGTTTGTGTGGCAACCTTATACTTTATTTCTCATAACCTTATTTGATGTAACAGTGAGAAGTTTCCATTACCTGTTCAAATACTCCTATGAACTTCTACTATTTTAAAACTATAAATCCTTGGCCATTTTCTGATGGTCTGATCCACCAGCTTCCCCAAAACATTTTCCTGCCTTTAATTTTCCTGAAAGCAGGTTCCATTTAATTTCCTTGTTAACTTGTACACTTTGTGGCACAAGTTCTAGGTGATTTTTTTTTCCACTTCCTGGCAGTACAAGGAGGGTCCCTGTAACTTTGTGATTCTTTTTGGCCTGAACACAGAAACCCATCTCAATCAAAATCCTGTAAGGTGCAGTACTAAGGGCCATACACCTGAGCCAGAGCTGGCTGCAATCTCTGTTCAGAGCAGATGAAATGTGCATATCCAAGCCACCAGCAGGGCCTTTGTGCCCCTCCCTGTGAGCCTCCTGTTCCCACCTTGGATAGTCAGACCCCCCCCTCCAGCAGGAGACATCAGCACCACTCCCACCCCCAAATAAAAGCAAAGCACCAGCTTTTAATGCTGTATTCACAATACCATACTGCACAGACAACGTGACTTTATTCACAAATATGATCTTTACAGAGGTAGAACAAAATACTTTGTATAATCTTTTTTTTTAACTATATACATATAAAGAATATAATAGAATGATGAGAAAGAAAAGGTTGTAAACAAAACAATATTATGCCATCAAATACAGTACAAACAGCATGCATGAACAGCTTCAAATGAAATCTTGCTGGTGTAACTATTTTTTTTCTCATGTGGTAAATGAAAAGTAGTAAAGAGTCATGCTCTAATTGGACTGAGTATGCCACAGCTCTGCAATTTTGTTTTAATTATTTTTTTTTCTTTTACAATAAACCAACAGGATCACTTTCTTTTCACTGTGGTGGGGAATGCTTTTGTAATGCCCAATGTAATATTAACAGAAAAATATAATAATCAAATCTACAAAGTGTACTCTCATTTAAAAAGCAAAACCATAGAAACTGTACAGTTTTAAAAAGCGAATTATCTCAAATGCTTCTTAAGAGAATTTTCTAAAGAAAGAATAAAATATGCAGAATAAAAATGAGGAGAGCTATTGTTCTGTAACAAAGCTAATCAAATTCTTGTTTTCTGTTCCAATAAACAGGTTTTTTTAATTAATGACTATTCTGGAAATTATGAAGTGGGCCAGGTTTTATTAATGTTCCACTTGACTAATAAAGCATTAACTCCTTACAGGTACTATAGCTGTCATTCCCCTGGGAATGGATGGGGATTGGTTCTGCATGCATGCTGGAGACAGGGACAAGGTTTAGTCATGGGTGTAGATTCTAAAAATATTTTGAAATGTGTTAAACATTTAGTAGCTTCTATAAAAATAATCTGGCTTGTTTTGCTACTGGGTTGAGATCTGGATTTGTGATTTTCTGCTGAAATTCATTCCTGGCCAGGGACTTCCACTGGGATGGGACTTACCTGGGCTGCAGCAGGTCCCATGGCAGTGGCCAACAGCAATGGTTACAGGTCACACCTGAACGCCTGAAGCCAACAGCAAACCCCACACTGCTGTTCAGCCCTGTGCCTCAGGCTGAACCTTAGGGATCTGGGATCTGGGGAATGGGGCTGTCCTGCCTTTCCATTCCTCTAAGTCCCAGCCTGTGTCATGGCAAGGGCAAAGGCTGGAGGGAGCAACTGTGCTTTTACTCCTGTGAAATATCAACTCTGGTATCATCCACCTTTCTGTCCCTCCTGTCTGGACACACTGCATCAGCAGGGCTCTGCTCAGGTCCCTGCTCAGGGACAGCAGCTCTGTGTGCTGCCTGTGGGACAACAGGGATTTCTGCCTCTGACCAGTGAGGAACAGTGGGGTTAAATTGCCCTCCCTCAGGTTGCCCCCTAAAATGTAATTTAAAGGCTCAAGCACACAAACAGAACCTGTACACTCCGTTTGTCTAGAATGTGAGTGTGTCCAATATTAAACACATGCTGTTTGTGGCCAAGTCAGGCACCAGCCCCAGCTCCAATGGCAATGAGTTTGCTAAAGATTAGCAGAAAATTGAACAGAGAAGGGTGGTGGGTCTCATTGACTTTGAGCTCTCAGGTGATCCTGGTCTTCAGGCAGAAGCTCAGCTCACCCTGACAGTGAACATGGGGAGCATCCCACGTCTAGTGCAAGTGACTGGGGGCTGGCCTGAATAACATCCTTCACCAGCTCACAAGGATTAAGTTAACTTCAGTGAAAATAAATACCTGCCCTGCATGGCAAATCCATCTCTGTGGCTTCATCCATGGCTTTGGCATCTTCCTGGGAAATGGATAGTCAGATCCCTCCAGATTGCCCTGGTGCACCTGAAACCTGCGTTTCACTAATTGACCCTGCAGCAGATTATCACCCCCAGAAGCAGGGCATTTATTGAGAGGTGTGAACAGTGTGCTATGCACAGATGAAATATTCTGTGTGGTTGTTTACAGTCAACAGAATAAGCCTTGCACCTCTTTGTGGAAGAACTGTACAAAACATGGCTGAAATAACAGGATTGTCGATGACAGTCAGTGGGAGATACTCTAACCCTCTGAGTAAAACTGCATCTTTCTGTTGTGTAAACTGCTCTACAAGGATGAGTAAAACAATACATTCCTGCCCCATTAGCCTTGGGGAAGATTAATGCCCTCTAATCTACGCTAAATAAACTCTGAAGCATGAAGTCCCACACTCAGCTGCTTGTGAATTAATAGGGATCACCCTGAAATTGCTATTATGAAATGCAAATATTTGCAAAAGAACAATTAAAAAATATTCCTGAAGTGCAACGAAAGGCTCGTCAGTCATGTTGGTGGTATGCACAGGGACAGTCAGGAGGCAAACACTAATGAATCCCAGGGCAGAAATCTGTGGTAAAACCCCCTTAGCCCATTGACAGTGGGAGGTGGCACAGCATCTAACTCTGGAAAATAATTCCACCCAGTAATCAGAGAGAGGGCTTGGCTTAGGATGCCCCAGTTTTGATTCTTTGGACAGTTTGTTTGCATACACCTGTATTTTCAGAAAGCTGCAGTACGTGGCTCACAGTAAATCTACTTCAAACACTTGCTGATACAGCTCAAACTGATCTCATCTGCCCTGATCTGAAATTTTGTGTTAGCTAAAGTAATAAAAGAATCCCGGTAAACCTAAATTATCAAATGAAAAAGGCAATTTTCTCATTTATACTCCATTAGTTTTTTTAGTTATTGCTAGGAAAGCTCTAAAATGCTTAGGCCATAAAATAAACATGTGGCTTAATGTACAGTATGTGTACTTAAGAGGATGATGGCATCTGCAGTAACTGCTCTGCACTGCTGTAGTAATGGGATGCACAAATTAGGCAACAGTATATATCAAGTAAAGCATACAAAAATGTATGGCAAAAAGTAACAAGCCTTCTGCTTTTTTTTTTTTTTTTTTTTTTTTTTTTTTTTTTTTTTTTTTTTTAGGACCTCTTTAATTGCTAAAAAGAAGAAATCACCAATATCCACACCTACAACACAAAATTGCAACGTGGTTGATTTTGATTGATGCTCATCACCTCTGTGCCAGCAAAACTGTATGATACTGTTATTTTTAACATTTCACTGATTAGAAGTTTATGAAAGCTCCCCTTCCCAAATTAAATTCAATGATATATTTTCCAGTGTTGAAGTTAAACAATTAGCCTAATATGGTTTCAAGCACACAATACTCATAAGATTTTGGGAAAAAAGCACCCCAGATTCTTACATCATGGAGATGTAGGATAGCAGATGAAAAAGCATCCACATATTCACTTTTGAAAATGAAATTAATAGCCTAGATCACTTAGGTACCTTCAATAATTTTACTCTCAGACCCTTCATTCAAACATATCAGAGTACTTTCTATCAATAATGTAAATTCCTTTAGAAAAGTGCCACAACTGAACCTGTGAAATCACAGAAGCAAGATTGCATATCCAAACCATTTACAGACATATTTTACCATTACTTTGCAACAGTAGGCATTAGGCTTTTGAGAACACATGAATCTCTGAAATTCAATCTTTGTGCTGCTTTACCCCTTCGTGCTCAGTTCAAATAGGTGTCCTGCAGAACAAGGAGTGAGCAAAGCCTCTGCAGAAAGCTGCAACAAATGCCTGGATCAGACAGACTCGATGAGAGTCATAAAATGCAGATTGGAGATTTCTTCTTCAGCCAGGCTTTTACAGAAATACACTTTCCTAGCTACAAAGGATGGCACAGCGGAGCTTTACAGAGGGAAATGCAAAGGTATAAAGGGGAGAATCCCATTTTCTTCCTCAGTAATCCCATAAAACCAACAATCTCTTTCCATAACAGCTCCAGACAATTACCTGACTGCTGACAGGACCTTTCCCATCATTTGAGGGGAGCCTGTGCTCTCCTTTTCTGTGCTGTCAGTGCCAGGTACATGGCCAGAGTTGTGCTCATTATCCCTGGCATTCCATAAATGTGACCAACATGTTTTCTCCCCAGTTGCAACAACCATGCAAGCCTCTTTTATTCAAAGTTCAGACTTTCTTCCTCTCATGGCACAAAGCTGAAAAGTAAACAACAGTTAAGAAAACATTTGCTTGCCAAAGTCTGGCATGAGAAGGTGCAAGCTCTCCTTGCCAGAGCCTGGACCTGTGTTTGCTCACACCCACAGCAGTTTCATGCTCCAGCTTGGCACTGTATGGGAACAATCACCATCCTCTTTAGGCCCCCACTCTTTTTCAGCCTTTGAGAAGTTACAAAATATAACAGAACACTGTTTTCTGAGACTATATTGACTGCACTAATTACCCACAATATTGTATATTTGCTATTAAGAACATTAATGTGTGCTTTTGAAGTGTGACATTCAGGGCTTTGAGGATGTAGGAGGAATTAGATGGATTGTTCTGTCACTTAATCCGAGGCTTTGATGTACTTTAAAAAATTTGTTTAAACCCCAAAAAAACAGAATACACATTTTAACTGTTGAACTTTTACCAGCTAAAGCAGTTTGTAAGGACCCTATCACTATGTGGTTACAACAGAAGGTACACAGTTAAGGTCAGGTCACGGTTTCCAAGAACATTCACAGGAACTGAGGATGAGGAAAACGAGGGATGGATTCTGCAGGAACCTTCAGGAGACCGAGCTGCTCACTGGGGAAGGGCCTTGAGTATTGCATTCACTTCCTCTGCCACCGCTGTCAGAGCAAACTCAAACTGCTCCTGCGGAGAGAACAAACGCACACCCTGAATAATAAAACAAAACACTTCCCACAAAGCCTGGTGCTCTGTTCTGCAGCTGAACCTCCTCAAGACATTGTTAAAAATATGAATATGCAGGATGAACTGTACACTGCAATGGAAAGGAACAAAATGTTCTTGGATTATTGATGTCATATGTTTGACAGCATCTTGAAGCTGGAGTCATTTTAATGGAGGAAAATGTTAGTGGCAGAACCCAAGCTATTGGGACATGATGATTTATTGCCATTGCATGGTCAGAAGGGTTTGGGAGTAGCTGATCACCAGCCATTTCCTTCTGACACAGAGATGGGAACTCAGTACATACTGAAATATGAAGTAAGTGAGATGCTGTAAAGCACAGACTTTGGCTTTTCTCAGGACTGTTTCTAGTTGAAAGAATCTAAAATAAATATCTTCTCCCCTGATATCTATTATACAGAACAATATCTGGTTTTTGGCATACCTGTCATTGATCTTTTTAAACCTCTCTTTTTAATGTCCTTTCCACACTCACAAATTACTAAATTTTTTTAAGACCACTCCTACATAAGACATACTTGGGAAGGCTTTTCTCTGCTATTATTTGACTGTAACCTCAACACCCAAATGATTTACCAGCTTCTGTGCTGGGTTGGCAGAGGTGTGAAGGACACAGCCACGAATGGCTACTTCTTCAGAGTGCAACCCTAACATACTCCTGAACTGTGCAGTCCTACAGAAGGACAAAGCAGTTTTAAATCCTCAAGGTTAACAGGTGTTATATTTTCCAAGCAAGTGATTTTTTTTCTCAGTAATTTAGCTTACTGAAATAACTGACTGGCTGATTTGGAGTTTGAAACTTTCCAGTGGAAAGTTTTCTCGAAATATAGGCAAATCAAAGACACCTGATAAGGACTGTGGAGAAATTAATGGATTTTCTGGAAGTACTCCAGAGGTTTAAGCCAGCTGGGGTCAAGAGCTGCTGAAGAATCAACTCTGAGGATGCAGGTTTGAGATACACCCTGCAAAGCATCCCAAGATCACTGCTGGGATACTGTCTGTGTGTCCCATTAGAAAACTGGAGGTCTGTACCTCTGGCATCTCAGTTGGTGCTGCCAGGGCCTGTGTGGGATGGTTACAGAACACAGCCACCCCCAAAAGTGATCATTGAACCAATAACATTAATTTTCCACAGTGTTTCATTTTACTGCAGAAATGTGCAGGGAGGATGAGAGAACAAACTACAGATGTACAACTCAAAGTTCAGAAAGGCAGCTGACTCTTAATTCCTGCAATCCAGTGCCAGTCTTCTCTGCCTTGTCTTACCCAACTGCAGTCAGCTCCCATGTGGAGATGCTCCAGAGAACCAATGATGGGCACAGTGCCAGAGCAGAAAAAGCAGAATAAAACTCAGAATAATTTCTCAGCGACACTGCCATTCAAGAATTTTGCTGTCTGCTTGGCGCTGTCAAAGTGGCATCCATGTACACTTGCTGGACTGCAGCCAACAGCTTTTAATCAGACATCAATTCACCCTAAAGAGAAGGACTCATCCTCAGTAGGCACTGAAAATGGTGGGCATGATTGCCTAAGGCTCCCTGCACTGTCTAAGGGCTCTGCAATTAAAGGAAACACTGGGAATGCTGGGGGCCATCCAGGAGCATCAGTTGTATTTACCTGGAGCACAATGAGTGTGAGAGAAGCTGGAGAGCAGCAGGCTCAGAGAGGGCAAATTTGGGCCATTTTGGGGCAGAACCAAACTGGGTGCTTGTAGCAGCTCAAAAAGCCTGAGGAAGAGTGTCTGCCTCACCCAGGGACTGAACAACAGGCAGGGTGACCTCAATGACTGAGCAAAACAATTCACAGGGTGTGATCTGCACAGCCAGAGCTCAGAACTGACTGCAGTGAAGGGGCAGGAGAGCAGACACGAGCTGTGTGGGGACATGGCCTGTCAGGGATGGCCAGCTGAGCTCTTGCCCTGCATCCTTCTGCATGACACACCCAGGTGAAAGGCAGGGAGGGCAGCTTCCACTGGTGGGCATCCCCACCCTCCCAGGAAAAGCCTTCCCACACCTTCCACACTTCTCCATGAGGACAACTGCAGTTAGAGCAAATTAATGTCAGTAATTTTTAAAGGAGATCAGTTTGTTGTTTTGTACAGCTACACTGCCATTCACATATTCTATTTGCATATACAATTCATCTCTGCCTGGAGATGAATTTTAACATCTAGTTTTGCCTAGAAAACAGAGCTGGACAGGCATTCTGTGGTGTCAGTTTACCTATAATGCAGAGGTGACAATATACTTAATAAATAGAATATAAGTATTAAAAAATATATTCTAAAAATTCTGCTCTAAAAATAGAATATACTTAATAAAAAGTTACTATGGCTATGTTTCATTAAGTCTACAGATAAAAATTCCCAGGAAAACAGTGAGTTCATGTAGCATATATAACACAGTAAGGAATCTATCTGCTATTATAGATTGTGAGAGGATAGAGGAGACAGGAAAAATAAGAAATATATCTTTTTCCCATCACAGACAATACACTTCCTCCTTCATTACTTTTTCCTCTCATATGTGACATATCAATTCTATTTTACAATTCCCCTGCAAAAAAAAAAAAAAAAAAAATCCAAAAAAACCACAAACCCTCCATTATGCTTCTCAGAAATGCAGAATGTGGTTATGATAATTTCATTACAATTTATTATATACAGTGCTTCTGAATTAAAGATCCCTTCCAGAAGACAAAATGCTGCAAAGAAATCTTTGCCATGCCTGTTGGAAAGGTGGAGCGCTGCCTGCTGGAAACAAAATAACATTGCTGAAGGAAGTTGGTGTTTATTTTGCCTAGGGATATTCTGTAATTGGCATTTCTAACCTGACTTTTAATCCATCGTTTTAAATTACTCCAAGAGTCTAATATTCCTCATTTGTATTCAGTTGGGAAAGCACAGGGGTTTGTTTAAATCCATCAGAAAAATTCTCTGGGGATCATGCATTGCTAGCATGTAACCAGATATTTATAATTTGCAAGACATTAGCTTGAATAAGTGATTTGGGTGGTTTTGAGAAAATGACAATGATGGAAGAAGGAGCAAGAGGAGAGATAAGCAATATCCTGAGAAAATTTTTCATCCTGGATGGAAAACACAAGGTACATTTGTTTTCTGAAGCTCTTCCAGACAAACGTTTGGAGGGAAAAAACATGTCTTGAGGGAGATTTTCATGGAACTCAGGTAACTACTGCTGAGCTAAGTAGGAGAAGTTGTTCACATAACCTCATTCTTTCCTTCAGGAGCGATGATTTTCCTTCTGTTGAAGGCAACAAGCCATAATTTCTCTGCCCTGAAAAGGAAACTGGAATCTGAGCTCTATGTTGCCACAGAGCTGCTACATATTTTGAATGCATTTGCAGAGTAGTCCAGGATTTGCATCTTACCTCAGAGTAAATATATATGGCATTGGACACTGTGTGCTATTTGCCTTTTGTTCCAGTTGAACAATCAAAGCAGAAGAAAGACTTGTGCAATTTTATGTCTTCCTTGCAGATAAAGATTAGTTAGTTTTGACTGGCTCATCTTTATTTTTCAAGCATTTACTTAATTGGTAAATAATAATTAACACTCCCCAAGCTGTTCTTCAGCAGTGCTTTCCCCTAATATTAGTGGGAAATAACATAATTGGGAAGAGATTCAGGAAAAATGATGAACCAATGATTCCTGCAACACATATTTATTTCACCTTTGCCCCTCAGCCTTTTCAACTCCCTAAACACTGCAGAATTTCCTATCAGCTCCAGCCTGGCCAAGACCCAGTGCTGTCACATTGCTCTTGTTGCTCAGTTTGGGACTATAACTATCATTTGATATTTTATAAGGCCATAAACTGATTTATTTCACCTTCATACCAGGAAAGAGTTTTTTACTGTCATATTTGCAGCTCTTAACTTGCAGCACATATCCCACAATATCATTCCATACATCACTGGAATTGTTAATAACAGAAAGCTTCATTTCTAATTTAAGGGACTAGAATTGCACAATCAGCTACTATGTTTAAAAGTTTTACATTGTAGAAAAATGTCAAAACTATTACAACTGACAGGAATTTGAGAGTAAGGCATTCATCTCACCAAAGTGTGAAAATATAGTTGCCATGTTACATCCATAAAGGCTGATGCAAGCTCCTTCATTCAAAGATACTAAAAATTACTTGATTCCCTGCAAAACTTTATTTCCTTTAATTCAACATTTTTGAGTTCTTTTTTTTTTCAGAAAAAAATATCAAATGCAGCACTTACATTCTCTTTAATGAGTAGAAGCTTTAAAAAAATATTACAAGCACAGTTAAGCACAGATACTCTAAGAAAATAATCCATAGTTCAGGATGAAAGCAAGAACATTCTTTCAAATGCACATTTTCTTTAGCAGGCTATAGATTGTTGTCTTGACTGCCCTTCATATATGGTAATCAAGATAGATGCTGGAGATGTTACAAGAAAGAACAGTAAACACCAAAGAAAGTAACCTAGATAAATCTTCAGCATAAATAAACCTCAGTTGGGAGGGAGCCAAACAGAGTAATCAGCAAGCGACCTGCGTTAAATTAGGTCATACCCTTTCTCTTCTGTCATGAAAACAACTACTGTGAAAGACCTTTAATGTATTTAAAATCCCAGTGGATTTATTGACAGTACCTTTGTCTGGACCATGCCTGGTCTCTGGTCCCTCAAGTGCTCCAGGGTAGCAGCAATATCAATCTCTTTAGCACCTGCAACAAACCACAAATTGGGCTGAGTTCAGAGCACAAGATAATCCATGCTGCATCTGTCAATCTCTTGCTATCGGGTTCCCTTTGGGCTAACAGTCCAATTGAAAATTATTACATCCATCTCTCAGCAGACTTGGCAGGCAGCTGCAATTTTTGTCTTCATATAGAAAAATAAGAGGTTGGGGTACCTTTTACTAACATTAATTCAAGAGAAGCCAGAGAAAAACAAATTCTTAAAAATGTCTCTGCACCAGAGCAGAATATATTTTGTGGAACCTGAGGGTCTGTCATGGCAATACCACTGAGCATCCCCTTTGTCACTTCTAAGAGCATGCACTGAATTAAGGGCCTGAACCACACAAAGATTAATGCTGTAAAACCAAGATTTAGGTGACCTTTAGTCACCTGCAGCTGACATCCAGAAAACCTGTCTGTGGTTCCTAGCTCAGGACCTGTCAGACCACCTTGCTGTGTGGTCACTGTTTCACCTGGCCAGTCTGTGGCATTTGGGCTCCACTCTGGGTGTCTGGACACAGCTGCCCTGCAGCCATGGGTAGCACAGGGCAGGTGAAACAGGCACAGACAGCCTGGCTGGGGCTGGCTCCCTGCCCCACACACATGGAGGAGCTTCTCTTCAATACAAGAACTATGGAGATCAAAGCAAGTACTTGAGCCCCTTCCCTTTCTTATAATCCACAAAGATTACAGAACTGAAGGGGATAGGGAGATGCTGATTTTCTCCTCAATCTCCTCCAGTGCTGATATTTCAAGACCACCCTTCTCATTTTCCTTAAGTGCCTAAAGGGATTGAGAGGGAATCAGTATTTTGGTCCTTTCTGTATGAGCTTCAAGAATAGAAGCCTGGCTGGAAATCCTTTGAGGTGAAAAGGTCACATGCAGAATTTGGCTTTCTTGTATCTTCTCCCTTCTGCATCTTGCAAGAACATCTCATGGTGCCAAAGCACCAGGCAGATGGGCAGAGGGTCATCCTAATGCAAGTGTGGATCCTGCTCCATCCCTGCTCCCCTGTGTCCTACTGCCCTGGGTGGCTGTTCATCCTCCTGGGGCTGATGTGGGCCCACAGCTACAGGAGCTTGGAAATGTGTTGACCTGAGGTCCCTCCTTTTCTGTACATTCACTTTTGCCATTGGATGGTTTATCAAGGGCAGGGATTGGCCACAATTCTGGAATCTGCTCTGTTTTAAGGGATACTCAGTGGTGGGCTCTGAAGAAGATTTGTCAACTGCTTCCAGTTGCCTGGTCCTAAAAACTTCCCGAGCCACCCCCTGCCAATCTAGGACTTCCTCCTGGAGGCATTTAAATATCCCCAAATATTCACAGGGGTTTCAGTGGCCAACCTGGGCCATGCACTAGAGCACTGCTGCTGCAATGTAACTTCTGCACATCTAGAACACACACTTGTTGAGTTCCCTTGACTGGATCTGGACCCAACACTTACCACTTTTTCTACAACTCTTGTAATTTAAGGGCTTGTCTACCTGTAGTTGGGCTCATATCAATGCAAACATCATGCACCTCCTCATTTACCCAACTCAACTTTATAGCTCAGCACCATCTTTTAAAAAAATTCAGAAAAGCAATGAATAGTGAATGATTTCATTTGTTTTCCCTGATAAAATATATGAAATTATATTTAAAAATAGCATAAAGTCTACAGGAATAATTTATTTGGAGTATGTTCTTCAAATAAATGAAAATATGTTCTTCAGTTGTATTAGAAAATGAATGAATTATTTCAGTAAATATAATAGTGACAACTAAGAAATGGTGTCTTACAGACAGTTTTGCTAATTACCATGGGTTGGGGCATTGCATGCCTTTTGCTCCCCACCCCTCCCCAGGATTTACAGGGATGAGCTTTGAAAAAAAATAGAAGGTTTTATTTGAAAATTAAAACCCCTCAAATCTCCTTACAACAGAGCAAAGCAATACTTACACACTCTGTAAAGTCTGATAACACTGACAGTAATTATACCTTAAATCTGTTGCAGGTTTTGCAGTGGCAATTCACCTGGAAAGCATCACTAAAGGTACCCTCTTCACAAACCCTAACAATGGTAAAACACAGTAGCTCTCTTCAGTGTTTAATCTCACACACACATGTGCAATTTTGTGGGGTTTTCCTGTTCCACCACAGCTGTGGATGGAAGCAGAGCTATGTGAGTGCTGCACATGCTTTACAGCCTCACTTGATTTCCAGGAAACAAAACATTCCAGCAGCATCTTGGTTCAAAGTAAGAGGAATTCTCCTTTCAGAAATTAAAATTTGAGAAATATTTAAGACACTGCTGTCCATGAACAAGGCTGTCCACAGTTCTGAGCTTCCCAGGTGTATGCTGCAAAGATGAACCCAGAAATCCTCCACTGCAGCTGCCAGGCTCAAGTACCCATGAGTGTAACATCTCTGTCCCCCCACCACTGAGGGATGATCTTTATTTGAAAATACTCAACCCTCAGAACAAAAAGAGAAAATTGTTACACTCTTTAGTGGCCAGACAGGCTTCTTAGTTTTTGAAAGAGTTAATTCCTCCATTTCTGTGATGCAGACTGCAGCATTTACTAGTGAACTGACGTTTGCTTTTTTGTCATCATTAAGGGAATGACATGACTAATAGTATGAACAACACTTGATTAAAAAATCCTGGTTTAGCAAAACACCAAAGCATATGCATGCACTGGAACATGAGAACAGTCCTAGTGGGCTGGTGTGCTTAAGGGGAAGCTTGTTTTGAAGTGTTTTGTCAGTAAAGTCCCTAAAACATCAGTCTTTACTCGCTAGTGTCCCTAGCCCATGTGTTGTGATCAGCAGCTCACCCAAAAGCATTTCAGATGTCCTCAGCCATAGGTAATTTAAGGAAAAGCAGAGCAAATCAAGTGTCTTGTTGAGATACCAAGGCATTAGAGGCAATCCAAAGCAGAGACAAGGATTGGTTTGCTACATTGGTTTGTTTCCACCTCTGAATGCCTTGGATACTATGGTGATGGGAAATATGTGAGTGCCTGGAGAGAATGATCAATGAAACTTAGGGCTGCAAAGACAGGACACTGTTTCAGAAGAAAAACACCTTGGAACAAGAAAATTCACAGGACAGGAGATGAAATCAATGGTATAGGAAAAAGCCAGCATGACTTGTTCTCTCTCTGCATGTGTAAGCCTCTCTTCCTCCTCTGCATCTACATACTCTGCATCTATTCCCTTATTGTGGCTAAAACAAATGAGTTTAAATATATATTGCTAGTCCTCTATTAAATCTCATTTTGTGATGAGGGCTTTTTTCTATTCAAGCTTAGGATACTCTGCTGCTGGATTATGTAAATTCAGCTCACTAACACTGGCGTGTGCAATAGTCTGTAAAAAGTTTTCTGGTGACAGACACAGACAGAGATTTTCAAGGCACAAAGGGAAGGCTGAACCCAACCTGCCTTCACAGGTGAGAAGAGCTCAGTGTTTAAGTGCAGCATGAACCTTCAACTCTCTTTGGAATTATTTTGCTGAAATCTGACACAAATTCAACAATTTCTTTGCCATGCTGAGGCTTCCTCTTTCATTTGGGAATATGACAATATGGCATTAGATTGTACAGTACCCAATAACAATTTATTTATGCTTTTGAGCCAGTTAAGGTGACAAAAAAATACAGCACATGCTACATGACATCAGGAAAGAGGAATATTGCATCTAAGGACATTAGGGTCAAATCATGCTCTAATTGAGATGGCTGCAAAATATCCACACACTGCTAAGGCATTTGAAACACTGCTTATCTGGAAAACCCACACAAACTAAATTTGATGCAGTGGTTTAGAGCAAAAGCTAGAAGAGCTTGATCCACTGATTCCAATGATATCCAATTATTAGAAGTGTTTCGCTTAGGCTTCTAAACTATTAAGTTCAGTAATAGATGCAGATGTCAATTTATTGTCATATAACAATCTACAGGAAGAGTTAAAAATACTAGACTGGACAGCAAGTGACATTTGGAAAAGAAAACAAAATATGTCAAAAATACAGTATTTTCTATCTTTTCTTCCCACCAATATTTATGTGTCTGCCACTGGTTTCAGAAGTTAAAGAAAGTGATAAAAGAAGCATTTAAAAAATAAGGAATGGTCTTTTCACCTTTTGACTGTATTTTACTTTGCAAGAAATAAATTTGGGTTGTGTTTGTGACAGGCTTTTTCACAATGGATTTCATTGTTTTTTTTAAATGAACATACAAATGTAACTTAGTGTGAGACTGAGCTAATATTGTACCAACAGTATTGGGAAAAATGACTGTGCAATGTGCTATTTTTTTTTTAAACAGAACATACATTTTCAGTAATTCACTGTGAGCCAGATACTGCCAGCCTTCCCCTGCCCCTAGCAGCTCAGTGAGCTGGCTGAGTAAATACCTCTGAAAGCACTTCCACACCAGTGCAAGCCAGATTTTAACTTCAGTAATTAACTATCATCTTCCTAAAGGCTTGAAGCATTCACAGTGAGTGCACAACAACCCACATCAGGAACATTAACTGGATAAACTAAAAGAAAAGAGGAGAAGATGCAAGCTGAATGATATTTTGCCCCCAAGGAGAGAAGAGGTTTCTGAAGTTTAGGGTCATATCCTCTGCAAGCCTTTCTCTCCCCGCAGGCATGAATGCTGGATGCACGCTGGCACTTAACAGCTGGTGCTCCTGATTAGCAGATCTCAAGGGGTTAAAGTGTTTGCCCTTAAACAGTTGTGTAAGTGGAGGATCCAGCATGTCATAAAAACATGGGTAAATTCCCCTTTTCTTTCTTTTCTATGCAATAAATAACGACCCAGCCTAATTCTGCTGCAATAGGCTCCATGAGGTGACCAGCCGCTCACAATATTTAAAATCACCCTGAATTACCTAATGTTAGTTTTATGACTATAATAATGAAAGCTTCCCTCCTCTTCTCATTCCCCTAGACATGGCAGGGGTCCTATTTTGCTAAGCAAAGACACATGAGAAACACTCTGTGGAGGATGGTCCCTTCCACATTGTAGCAGTACTGCTGTCACTGTGATGGCACAGGAATATGACAATGTTTGTCAAGAGAATAGCATCTTTAAATGGATCAGCTGGGAAGAAAAAATGAAGACATATCATTAAAAAGTTTTTTTCAGGTTCAGCAAACTATAGAGTTTGTGTATCTGAAAATGTGCTGGGTTGTTTTTTTTCAGTTATAAGAACAATCACCATTTTTACATAAATGCATGAAAGTTTTAGCTTAATTGAGGTAATCTTTGAGATTTTTATGTAACAGGCTTCAGCATACACTGAAAGCAAGTTCAAATGTTCTATTTTATTCAGTACTAATGAAGTGTAGTGTAGATTCTGTGAGGCTGATAGAATTTTATATTAAAGCTCTGTCTTAAAAGGAATATTTTAGATTCTAGATGCTCTGAATTTCCTGTGTATTTATAAAAATAAAATGATGTTTAAATACTTCATCAAAGCAGTTATTTGTGGGGGGTTTCCTTTTAAATAGCCCAAACTGAAGAATTTTCTTTGTGAATGTTTCACAAATGCATTTTGCTCATAAATATTTAATTAAAAAGGATTTTTCTAGCTGGGAAAAACTTCCAGATATACCTCAAAAAGATATGATTATAACTCTGTAGAATGGCTATAAATTTGTTAGTGTGATTCCTAAAGGATGGCTTGGTCATTAGGGGCTATGCTTAGATAGATTTCAGTTCTCTTGCAGACTGAGATTTTGACTTCCTGCTAAATGATTTAGCCACTTGGGCTCAATCATTAAATTCACCCTATGTTTCACACCATCATTTATAAAATGAACCCTTTCCCCCCGTACCTAATGAGTTGTTATGAAAGCAAATCCATTAATGATTATAAGGTACTTGGACACTAGAGAGGTGAACACCTAGATAGATCCTTTTTCTTTTTTTTTCTTTTTCAATACCTTTTGCACCTTTCTCAGTTCTCTTTCTGTTCTCCTTGACCATAAAGTGATCACAATACTGAATATATGAGGTAGGAGTTGTGCTGAGCAGCTCTAAAGGAGGGGTTATTAGCACCTTTACCATTTCTCCTTCAGGAAATTATGATGATCAGTGTGGGGATAAACATTTATCCCAACAGAAAAAAAGAGAGTACTTAGAGTAATACAGAAATGAACTGTCAAACACCTTTCTTTTCGTAGCAGAAAGTATTCAGCTTCATTCTAGTCAGATATTACCTGCCTAATGCATCTTTTTATATTTATTATATTGTATAGATTTTGAATTAGGCCTTGAAGGGCAAAGGGACTTGTTAGCTAAGATTAAAAACTAGCTTGTTAAAATCTTGAAGGAACAGTGCCTACTACACTTCTTTATGCTGCTGTTGCTAGAAGGTGAAAAAGAGCCAATTAGTGTTTGCAGGATGCTGCTGATCGCAGCCTTTAGCCTCGGATCCTGCACGGCTCAGTATTCCCAGGCACCGCAAGATACACGTGTCATAATGTGAAACAGCAAAAACACACTTGAGAAAGAAAATAAGGGGAAACAACACAGTGCCAGTGAGGACACTAAGCTGTCTCATCACAGTGTGCCTGTGTTTAGGAAGAACACAAGTGTTTGTCATGTTTGGGTGATGGCTGCATGACTCATGTCTAACGCGGCGCGTCACGGTCAGAGCAAACGCGCAGCGGCTTTGGGCTGCCTTCCTTCCCTCCCCATCTGAAACTCACAAAGAGGCTTTCTTTGGCACTGCATTTTCTGGCCCTGTTCTGCATTCAGCTTTGCCACAGCAAGGGGATAGTGAACTAAGAGAGACCACAGGACAGACAGTAAATAGATCCCAGTATGTCAGGCACCTAACACACAAACATACCCATCTACACTTCTGTCTGCCATAGATATAGTGTATAGAGACAGAAGTGGGCTCTCTGGGGAGTTAGGGGGGTAAATCAGCACTCATGGACTATTACACTGTCACAGCCATGCTGTTTCCAATCTCTAATGTAGCTGGACATAGCACAGATATGCTGAAGATTTGCAAATCTCCTAAAGCCCTACATGCCTCCAGCTTCCCACTGAGAGCTTCTAAAGGAAGGCTCATGTAGCTGCCCCAGCAAGTGTTTGCCCCATTGAGTACTTAATGTTGCAGCAAAACATTTAATCACACCATATGAGGGGCAAACTCAATCTGATTAAAGAGAAAAGGCTCATAACTAGGGGGAGTGTAACACCACTTCTTCACTGACCATTAGTTTTAATAGCAAACTGGTAATATTTACTAACTAGCTTGGTCTCAAAGGCCCAACCTCATCTCATCTACTCCAGCCATCCTTGAAGTTGGAATTGGAGTTAGTCATCTCCTCTCTCAACAGCTAAGAGAGAGAGGGTAAGCTCAGATGGGCAATTCATTTGCCTGAGAATTATCCTCCAGAGGTGTGTATCATTCTCCTTGATGACAGAGGAGACCCAGACAACTAGGTTAGGTGAGATGCTTAACACTGGATGTTTTATGTGCCTAAAGTTAGCTGGAATGAACCTGGGCTGAAAAGAGCTGAGTTTCTGCTCTTCACTTCTGGCCTCATGAATGCTAGAATCTGCTAAAGCTTACGGTGTTTGAGATCTGTGCTTTGTGTCTGTAGCCTTCCCTATTTTCCTTACCTCCACACTGGTGATTTTGAGGGAAATGACAGAAGAAAGACAACATGGAACCACAATGAAAAGATAAACCAGCAGTACAGTATAGTGAAGGCCATGGAAGTGAAAAATGTGTCCTGTGAGTAACTGCTGTTTGTAAAGTGCTCTGCTGCAAAGAAGCAAGAGTATTTTCTTCCTTCAACTTGCACTGTCTAAGAGCCCACTAAATAAAAAATACTTGTAAGTATTAGAGATAAAAAAGAGGTCTGACCATCAGCTAGAAACTACAAAAATAAAAGCAATTTTCATTTGTAGCTATCCAGATGTCTGCTGATGCAGCTCTGCTCTTGGCCAGGAGGATCATTTGACACTTTTTGTGGAAAGAGAAAAACGTCAGCAAAATCCTAGTGAGGGGTACACTTTTAAAGATAACAAAAAAGATTAATGTATTCAGGTTGGCATTTTCATTATAAGCTTATTCACTCTCTGAGATGAAAAAAATCTGTGTGCATGTGTGTGTAGCTAGGGATGGACCCAGCCTATGCCTGAGTCAGTGAACTGTCTGTAATTTCAGACAAAATATGTTTGTGCTTCTATGCACCTAACAACCCAAATTAAAAATTCATTACCTTTATTAAAAAGAAAACCAAACCAAAACAACTTCAACAAAAGTACCCAATGGGCAAAGCAAGCATGTAAGTGGAGAAGGGAGTGCTTAAAGTAATAAAAGTGAAGTAATTAAAATGATAGTGACAGTCATGCACATAGAGTACACATTACATATATGCATTACATAACATGTTACTGTTTACACATTTTGTATTAATACTTTAAGACTGCATGTAATAAATGTACAAATGTGATATGGCTTTGTCAGTACACAATCCAAAGGAAGGTGACACTGCAGATGGAAGACATAGGTACAATCTAATATTTTAAAAAATTATACAGGGAAATAATGCTTCTAAGTTTTACACTGATTTTAACAGCCTTGCAGGGATAGAAATTCACTGCTGACATGTCAGTTTTTAAGTTAATATCCTTTGTCAATGCAGAAAAAAACATGCAGAAACCACTCACTGTAACTGAATGCAAATGGATGCTAATTTGAGGACCAATCCTTCCTCACTTCCACTGTGTGTGAGAATTGTCACATCACATTCTATACACGATAGGAATTGTTTCTCTTTTACAATTAGATTTCCTCCACCCTCTCCAGAAGTTAAAAGTAAAATGAATATGCCTAAATTACTACACAAGAACTGCTATAGAAATGGATGCTAATGCATTTTATTCCATATGGGGTAAAACATCCCATAATCACCTATTGTCACTGTAGAAAATACCAGTGCATGCATCTAAATTCAACTTACATGTGCATGTGCAGACGCACACATATAGACAAAGCACATACAGAGCAAGTATTGTGAATGTTCTGTTGCTTCCTGCTAATAGATGCTGCCCAGGATCAGCTCCCATGGAGTTTTACACAATTTGCTGCTTTTAGCATCTCTTCCAGAAACTCTTGGTACATTACCTGAAAGGCATTCGATCTCCATGTGATGAATCAAACACAAACAAAGTTAAGATGCTTATTGCAAAAATGACATTTTTGAGTACATGTCTCACTTGGCCTTAAAAAAAATCTTGAAGTCCCCTTTGGAAAATATGCATTTTCTTTCCAGGAGACACAGAAGTAGCTCGCCTACATAAATCTATTAAATTGTAAGAACTCCATTTTGCCTTAGATTCATTTTACGTTGCACGTAGGTGGTAAAGCTCTCACAAGACAGTACATGGAGTGACCTGAATAAAAGATGCAACTGTTATGGATTCACTCTTTAAACAGAGTTTATCCTTAAAAGTGACTAAACTGATCCAGCTCTAGAAACTGTGGAATAACCACACTTTAGCCACCAAATTGTACCCTTTACAGCCAGAAGACCACCACTGGTCAATTGAACAATCCTCTGCTGCATGAGATTAGCTACTGAAAAAGAAACAGTTTTACTCTCTGCATATAAACTTCCTTTTCCAAACATGTGCCCAGCTGCTTTCAAAGCAGCAGCACAGTGCTTCTACAACCCAGCTTTTTCACTTTTCCATATCCTAACCTACCCATGGTGGGAAAAACGCCACACAAATTCCTTATCTGCTTGTCTCCTCCTTAGTTTCAGTCAATGACCTCTTGTTTTCAAATTAGTCACTATCTCAAGCTGCTTACTGACATCAATACATTTCTTTCAGGGTCTTCCAGCACTCTATGGGGACCCCCCTTCGTGCTCCCTCTCCTAGGGAATAGCCCATGCCTGATCAGTCTTTCTTCACAATTCATTTGCCCCTAACCCTGGATAATTAGGATTGCTTTCTACCTTCCCTAATCCCAAGTAGTTTCCAATAAAATCTTCAGAATAGCAAGTAACTAAAGAAATATGGCTCTTTTAGGGTAATCCCTGACCAATTATATATATGTGTGTATATATATATATATATAAACAGCTAAAGAAATTGTATCAATAAAATGTTTGTTTTTTGCTTGAAATTTTTATATTCTGTAAAGGAAACCACCTAAAAATTCAGACCATACAACATACAGTGGGAAACATCAAACAAGAACACCTTCTCCATGGTCACTAATTCATTTCAGACAGAAGCTTGTAGAACATGCTACATTTTAATCTTCTTTTTATGAACTATTAATCGATGACTCCATACAGGCAATAACATGCAAAAAGCTTTAAAGCATCAGATGCCCAAATGTGTTTTTCAAAGGAAATAAACCCTATATTAAGCATCTTTTTCTAAATAGTAAGAGTTTGCTGAGCACCTCAGGCTGGACCGTGAAAAACTATCCTATACATTCCCTATACACTTGTGCATGTAGCTGGGGGCCCAGCTCTCATAGTGATTAATTATCTGCTGGGAAAGGCTGCAAGAACGAGCACTATTTGCCTAATTGTGTTTCCAGGGTAACTCATTACATAAAAGTTACAATACATAAATGCAACTCATTGGAAAAACCAGCCCTATAACATACGATATGTTTACATGGACACGAGCATCTTCTTTTGGAAACTGAAACAGCAGCATTTCACATTTACATGGCTGGCAGTACTGCTGCTGAGAACTGAGGCAGTCTTGTGGACAGCACAACGGTAAACAAAACAAACCCCAATTTTTTGGCTCTGTATTTTTTCTTCTGTGTTCCTAGAGATAATAATCTGTCTCACCCAAATCTCAAAGACCAGCCATGTAATTAATTCAAACTTAGACCCTGAAAACAATTATTATGTCCTGAATTTTTCTGCTGTAATTTTTTTTCCAGAATACCACTATTTCTAATCCCACTTTTTGACCTTCTAACCATTTTTACCTTAAAAAAAAAGGAAAGAAGAAATCTCCCATTTACACTATATATTCTCTCAACCTCCGAAGGAAAGCAGTATGTTAAATTTTGTTGTCATGGGAGAAGCTTGATCCTGGCTGAAGAAATATTTTCTCATTCACCAAAAGCATGTCAGAAATAGTCAGCTCTAGACTTGTATCAGAACAACAGAACAATAGAATTTTCTCAGACTTTGCATAAGGACTCAAAAATAAGCAGATTGAATCCATTTTAACACGAGTATGGGCAAGCATTTCCTTTCATAAAATCCTTTCAGAGAGGAGCTAACCCCACAACTTCATTATGATTGTTAAATCCAAACAGCAGATAAGCAAAACCTCAGCAAGGGTTCAGATTAGCCCAAATCATTTGATCACGATGAGTCAGAAGGCGAATTAAGGAATCTTTTGTTTTGCCTTAAAATGTCACGGTATAAACTGCATCTGCTCAGGAGCTGACTCACAAGACCCTCAGACAATAGGGTAGCAGGGGCAAGGAAAGGACTTGGGGAGATAACCTCCAGAGCCAGCCCTGGCCAGAGTGTGTGTGCTCATCAATTATAATCCAAGCTTTTGAATGCAGGAGAATAAACCGTTGGTTCGGCTTTGCTAAATCGAATCTTTTTTGCTGGGTTTTAGAATTTGGAAATCAATACTTTAAAAGGATTTTAAAATTCATATTCGCCTTCCCTTTGACTCATCTCATTTCAGCTAGTTCAAACACAAGAAAATGGATGGTCAGCAAACCCTAAGCAGCTGCTGGCTGAATGAATATCTAAAAATCAAACTATTATCTACACTATCCAAGCCTCACAGTTCAGAAAAATGGAAGTGGGAAGACTCATAATCTCTCTTTTTTTTTTTTTTTTTTTTTTTTTTTTTTTTTTTTTTTGTGTGTGTGTGTGTTTGTGTGCCAAAAACACTCAATAAAAATGTCTTGCAATATATCACACTTTTAGTCACTACAATAAGCCTGCGGGAAAGACACGAAATGAGAAAATTCTCAACTTTTCTCTAGATCACACAAAAAGAAAAAAAATCTGATCAGCTCAGCATTAGTGTGAGTTTGAGGTGAGGAAGAAATATCAAGTAGACTAAATCTAAATCATCTTATCTTCCCTAGTAACAAAGGATAAAACTTGTAAATACATCAGGAACATTGAAATTCTCAGCAGAAATCAGCCTCAGAGAAACAGACCCTATGAAAAATCCAGCTAGCATTGTTATCTACAAAAACAATCCATTATCATTTTCTGTATTTATTTAAATCATGAAAATGCACATGGGCTGAACGAAATCACTTCTCAGCTTTTAACTCAAAACTAAAGCTTGTCCTAAGATGGCTGTCACTGAAATGAGAGGTGATTTGTTAACTGTCTTAAAACTTCAACACCCATGTACAATTAGTTATCATAGTTAAATAGGTACCATAGTTGAAACATGGTAAATGGCATTAAAATGTGTTACTATAAGGCCAGATTTAACACTGTTTCATTTTTCTTATTGCCTTGATGGATACAGGATCATCGTCTCTGCATATCACAGAATCACAGAACACCAGGTTGGAATGGGACTTCAAGGATCAACTTGTCTAAACTTTCTAGGCAACAGCATATGAAGTTAGGAAGAAAAAAAATATAATAATAAACGACATGATAAATAGCTACATTAATTATTGGAACAATGAAACAAAAGGACCTACTTTGCATTGAAACTCCCAGCTGACATGACACAGGATACACACTGCTGCTCTCTGCCTATTCCAGTATCTCAGATTATTTCATGTGGATGTTGGGAATAAATGCACAGATACAGTCATTGCATTTACTGCACTGAGGACAGTGAAATTCATTAAGAACCTCCCCCAACAGCAAATCTGTCCCAGTGCCCCTATGAGGTCCTGCACATCCTTCCACCAGCTCAATTCATCCCCCAAGTACACCATGGGAGCATTTCTGCCCTCATTACCAACTTTTACTGTCCTGCAAGTGCCCTGAGATGAGATGCTTTGCTTCTTTAAATTTTCATTCCTCAAAATTCCCTTCCTCAAAGGGGTTGGGGTCGTCAAATTGATGTGGCACATGTCAAACACAAAATCCTCCCCAACTTGATTTCTTTTCCCCTGCTTTAGCTTTTAGGAGCAGGTCCCTTGTTGGTGGTTTTCAGCATCTAAAATAATATGAGGGTTGGCAACAGCAGGGTAGTAGAAGATATGAATTTATAACGCGTTTAATAGACTAAGTGTTAGCACTAATTCAATGAGCAGTAGAAGAAATTGTAAATGACAAAGGCATTTACAGTTAACTGTCTAAGAGAATGCAGGGAAGTAAATCATTACATGAAAAAGGAGCTCCTTTGCCCAACCTATTAAAGACCCCACTAAAGAGCCAAGGTATTTATTGATTGCTTTCTACTTTCCCACTGCTGAAACTAAGTACCCCTCTATTTACTTTGATTTAAAAATGCATTATTGTCTACTTTCTAATAAACCAGACCATAGAACAAGAAACTCAAATTATTCTAAGTTTATTCTCAAAAGTCCATGGTGGTTTTTTTTTTTGGTTGGGTTTTTTTTTTCCTTTTTTTTTTTTTTTGAAAGACTGAAGGCCTTAATCCTTAAAAGCCTTTTTGAAAGAAGGGTTCCTCGATGCTGGCCCTGCAGCTGGGCCCAGATTGAAAGTGCACTTACATTTTTATGTTCAGCGCTGAAGGACTCTGAAGTTAGCCCTCGCACTGCACATAAAAGCTTTGGAAAGGGCATTCTTTGCCACTCGTGCAATTCATTCTCTAAGAAAAGGAAATGGAAAGAAAGATTTCATGTCCAGGGCTTCAGGCCTTTGATCATTTGATGAACATTGGATCCTCAACCTGGGCCTCCAGCTTCTCAGGCCAGACAAAGAGGGCCCCGGCCGCACAGGCTGGGCCGCGGCTCCCGCCCGAACAAAACCTTTGGCGGCCGCACAGTGTGACAGCCTGGGAAAGGCCCACCTCAGCAGGGCTGAGATGCCCGCTCTGCCCTTTGATCTTTCATTTAAACTCCAGCCAAAGCACCAGGTCAGGGGATTTCGCGTCGCACACCCCCACGGGCAGAGGGGAGCAGGTCAAGAACAAAATGGGGGTGACCGATCTCCAAAAAGCCCTGTGACGCCTTTCTCTGGCCAGTTTCACATGACTTGTCTGGCATTGTGCAGCGCTAAGCCCACACTTAAAATGGAATTTGACATTACATGGTACAATGGAGTCAATAAATGGCATTCTTCAGTGCTTTTACAACAAAGTCAACCCTCCCTTAAGTGGCTGAAAGCCTCGAGCTAGAAAATACTCCTCATTTACTTCTATATGCCAATAAATTGCATATAGTTTAAATCTAGTTTTCATTATGGCTTCTCACTGCTGATAGCCAAAATGAGTGAACAAACACTTAACAAAGGTCCACATTAATTTTACGATGCACCATTGCTTCTATTTTTAAGGTCTAGATTGTCACGTGGCAAGTAACAAGCATTGGAAATATCTCCATATTCCTTCACAGAGCAAAAACCTATTTTCCAACGAGCATGAAAAACTAATCTCATCCCACTGAAAAATTTATTTTCAGTACAGCGCAAAGGAGAAGGCAAACATACAACTTCTTTTAGCATCAGTGGCAAGTTCCACATGATGCTTGCGGGCAGAAAATTCAGTCCATGTTTGATGAGACATGTTAACAAAATCTGGGGAGAAAAAAAAAGCTAAAATCTTCTTTCTAAAGAGACCGGATACCACCATGTCCCAGAGGACTGGAATATTCAGGATGCAGCAGCAGATGACTGCAAAGCATGGAGAGTATTTTTAAACTACATATAAAAATATGTGTGTGTTAGAAGATATTAAAAAAATGCAGTAAAGTGATTAGAATTCAAAGAACTAAATATTGTTTCTCTCTTTAAATTAGTATGTTTTTACATTTAATCCTTTTTCATTAAATACACGTGTGTGCATAATGCCAGATGCAGCTTAAGAACTCAGGTTAAGAATCAATAAAGGCAAATTTCTTTTTGTTTATTTGGTCAGTTTTACATGCTCACTCTCACCTTCCTTCCTTCTGAAGTGAGTATCAGCATTAAAATTTTGTTCAGTTCGAACAAAGATTATTTCCGAGTATTTCAAGTACTACCCATCAAGAAAAAAAAGGAATGGCCCCAATCTCTAGAGTGTCTATAGAGTGTTCATTTTAACAAACAAGTTTATGTTTAGTTGACAGATTATTTCCCATGTCATAAAATTACATATCACAGATGAGACTTCTAAGAAACAGGAAAGTTAAATACATTGTTCAATGTCGAATAGATAGTGCCAGAACTGGCAATGGAGATTTATTTTCAGTTCTCTGTCCTTTTCACTACAGTCTTTTTCCTTGTAAGAAACAAATCTGTGCCAGATACGAGGTCCTGTCTGGCACCACCACTTCTACACGTGTTGGTGGCAATGGGCAGCTCCAAAAAGGAAAATAATCACATCTGACTGTCATGGTGGGGCAGGTAACACCCATGTGGGCAACAGCCATGACACAGCCCAGGACCTAGCTCCTGTAACCACTAAATTAGGGCTGTACAGCCCCAAGGCATCTCTTGTAAAAACTGCAATAACTATTTTAAATGATAAATTTAAAAATTCAACTACTTCTCAACAGCACAAACACACCTCTCATTCACAAAGCATTTGCGTTTGGTATGAAAACAAAAATACAGAACATTCAGGAAAGAGTACAATTTGCCTCTAATTTATGCTCAGATTTTCTGTGAATATTGCTCCCCCACTGTTGTCATGGCAACACAAGCACATATTTCAGTAGTGAGGAAGTAACAAGCCTTTCGATTCTCACCTTTGGCCATTTTATTGAGAACCATGTCAATTAGAATGTAGGTTCCACTTCTTCCCGCACCATCGCTGCCAACAGAAAAGGAAAAAGAAAAAATAAAGCCTATCAGTGTGCATCTAGACTCAACATGAAGGTACCTGCCCTTAGTGTTACAGCGTTACACATGGTGGGAGAGGAGAGAATGAGGGGTTAAAGGAGGGTACTGAGAGAGGAGAAAAAGCTTGCACTGAATAAACACAAGCTGGTTGTGGAAGATTAACTACTACCCTGCATGGATAGCAGGGCTTTGTTTTGATTTTTTTAAGCCAAGTTGTGTTCATGCAAGAGAAACATTTTGAACAACACTGGAAAACCCTAACCCAGGATACCATTTCAATTAAAAAAGTGTACATCTAGTGACCTTGCAGTCACTTATATATGAGATGAAGAACTCAAGAGTAAGTTTGACTAGAACATTATCCAGAAAAGTCAAAAATGCTGCAGATTGCATTTGAGCACAGTGGTGACAGGGAATGCAGAGATCTGCTCAAGGACAAATATTTAATTACTGAGGACTGCAATCTTTCTTCACTACATATGAGTGGTTTGTTTTTTCTCTGTCCCTTTCCCTTCAATTCTTCCCTAGAAACAATGACCAGAAAGAAATATTATCTTGTAATTTTAAGAAATAGCTTTACTTTTGTATATCCACAGCCCTTCCTCAGAGATGTGAGACCAAGCCTCGGGAGGGGCAAAGCTCCCTAATCTGAATGCAGCTTGTGTCCCTTTCAGAGAGCAACGTGTAATTGCCAGCGTGATGCTCTTTTAGAGCTGCTGTTAGCAAACATAATTAAGACTTTAAGTAAAAGCTTTTTTTCTTTCCCTCCCCAAAATTTTTACAAAGGTGCATGTGTGACCCATTAGGCTGGTATGTAGTTTTATTAATTAAGCCATTATTTTTATTGATAGCTCAATTTGTGTAAAAGAATTAATGAAAGAAAAAAAAATAATAGAACAGCATGAAGCACGTTATTGCATTCTGTTTACAGTCAGGCTATGAAACTTAATTTCTGTAGACAGATTTTTTTCTTTCAGTTACTAGATCACTGTTTAGAGAAAAGGAGCTAGTGATAATAAATTTTTTCCTCTGTCTATGAAGGGAACAAAGACACAATCTTATTAGTTAAGCTGAATAATGAGAGACAAGACAGCAATCAGGCCCAATAAAAAACAAAAACTCCTGAGCTCATGGTAGATATTTCCATCCATCACAGTAAGGAAATAGCAAGAAATTTGAAGGCTCTTCATTGTGCATCAAATTGTTCCTTTCTCGCATTTCCTGAAGGCAATGCAGAGCAGCCCCCTCTGGAGCATTCAGCTCCTTGCATCCTCACTTGGCTGAGCCACACGTGAGAGACACATCCCCTCCCTCCTCACCCCCATCCACAGTGAAGTGCCACATGGCAAACATTCTGCCACTTAGCAGGGCTCTTTTTCTGTCTTCATGATCTACAAGGATATTTTTGATAAATAAGTCAGAACCCCCAATGGCAAACCCCAACATTAATGTTATTATGGTAAACTTTTCCACTGAACTGTCTGACAGCTTTCGTGTGCATCTATCACATTGTCAGGCCTAAAAATAGTCTGTGCTTAAAGAATTATTCAATCTCTGGGCAGGTTTCCACTCCCTGACATTGCCCTCTTCCTGCCCTGATTGCTAAAAACAAGTAAAGAAGAAATAAAACATAATTGAGTGTTAATAATATAAAGCAGACTAAATTGGGACGGCATGCAAAGAACATCTATAATTTTGAACGAGATGTATGTAATTGAAGTGCTGCTTATACTAGAAAGTGTGGCCATCCATTGTTAACTCATGGCTCAACATCTAAAACATCATATGGAAGAACAATTTTATGATAAAAACACATCCTAAGTATTAAATAGCATTAAAACTCAATTGAATTACACTTAAAACTTTTAGCCTACCACACTGTTTAGTGATTCATGTAAAGCTTCAATTTGCCCACTTTGTTTATATCTATATTAAATTCTTACACATACAGATATGTCTAAAGCTATTTTAGAAATTGTACTTGCCTGCAATGAACAACTACTGGACAAGAGCGACCCCTGTAGCACTTGTTTACTTTTCTGAAATAAAACAGACACAAGAAATTAATTAAGCATATTATTTACTTTTTCTTTCACCAACTGTCAAAAATAAGCAATAAGAAAATGCAAATATTACTGTCTTTGAAGGAATACTCAGGTTGATAGTTTCCTAATATAACAAGCAATTAGGTAGACAATCTTCTCTAAAGTTTGATTCTGGTTTGCTGCCTAAGAAATCCCAGAAAACATTCCATTATTACTGTTGTTTGGGCAAAACAAATGAGCTATTTTCTCAAATGGTTCATTTCTTAGCTCCAAAACTAATATTATCTTGAGATGCCTTGATTTTGAGGCAAACTTTGAGTTCATGAGCTTGCTCAAGGAAATATCAAGGGTCATCAAACTGAATATAAAATTAAAAAAGGCTATTCCACTACACTTTGTACAATGTGTGCTGATCTGTAACACCACTTCTTCCCAGAAAGGCAAATGCCAAATCTCCTGAAATGCTTCTTAAAAATTCTAAAATGTAATCTTATAATAGTAAAAATAACTAAATCCATCAGTAAGCTTTGGTTCTAGTGCTTCAGTTCTATTGCAAAAGTGTTATATATTTAATATTTACACATTGTTGTCTTCAACAGCTTCCTGGTTAAACATTTTCAGTGGCAAGAGAATATAGGTGGAATCAATCAATAGAATATAACCACAGAACAGGTTAGCTGATGTGCAAATTCAATGAAGGAATTAACTAGTGCTGAAGCAAACCAAGATACTCAGTCTAAGAATAGAGCCCACAAAACTGGTTTAAATCTATTTAAATTGCCTTACAAACACCAAAATCCCAAGCCCTCTCTTTTGCTCTAGGATATATTTTGCATGTCAAGAACGTTACAGGCCAAAAATCCATAAAATATGCACACATATGTTAACAAGGCAAGATGAATAAAGGCTAAAATGGGAAAGCATTGCTGCAAGAAATCAAAACCTTTCATTCAAATTATTTGATGAGTTTGAGTTTACTGGAGCTAGAAGGTCTTCTATAAAATAATTTCATAAGGCAGCTTCCAAAGGGTGCTCTAATAGTCCCCAGCTCAGTGTAAGTGTTACACAGGATCCTGATAACTAAACTAAAGGGAGCTGCTAAAATTTAACAGTGGTGTGATGTTATTATGAATTTTAAAGCATAACTAACCTACTGAATCATTTAGTTCTTGGCTGTTCATCTATTCACTAACATCTGTGCTGTGAAAACATGCACATATCTTTAAACACTGCTTACAGTATAGCCTGAAGATGCCCAAACTTCTGACAGGGTGTTGGGATACCTGGAACTCAACCCAAATGGTCTATGGAGGTATTGATGATATCACATGAAACTATGTTTTCATATTCTTATTTTTGTGACTTAAGATTCTAACCAAACTTGAGACCAATATTAAGTTCTTGTTGGGATTCCCTTTAAACATTTGAATTCAGAGACTTTTCACAATTCTTACTCTCTTGCTTAATTATGTAAATCATACTTGCAGAGACATTCTGTCTCTATTTATATTCCCTGGATATAAGTAATTAATGCAGTAGAACAATGTTCTCATTAAATGAGTGGTAAGTCATTGATAAGCACATGACCTCAGAAGTTAAATGGACCATTTATATGTCCATAAATATATCTATATGCAGGCAGTACCAAACAAAACTTCAACAACTTGGGCTACAGAAGAATTTTCACATGAATGAACCATTCAATTCCTGATGGTCATATCCTGGGAATCAGGTCCTTCTACATGATATCAAGCCTGGTTTGGTGGGGCTTTTTTTGTTTTTTAAAAATGTATACAGTAAATTATATTTGAAATGTCTGTACCAACATCTGATAAAGTCAGCCTGCATTCCCCAACTCGCATCTGGTCACTCTCCCCCCACCCCCATCAAGTGCATTAGTAAAGAGTTGTTTTTCCATTTCAAGTATTAAATAAAAGCTAATCACTACAGAGGGGTATTTACCGTTTCTCTTTCTGCTTGTGTGGTTCCTTTGTTCCTTGCGTGGCACCACTAACATGATATTTGCATGTTGTGACTAGCCCTCTACCAAAGTCCTAATATAATTTCAATGGCAAACTGGATCTAAATCTATCAGACCTCTCAGTAAATCAGACAGCCAGAGACACATGTTAGGGAAAGACACCTTATGTTTGTCAGTTTTATTGAAGGCGTTTCAAACATTTTCATTATCACACAATTCAGAAAACACATTAAAACAAAGGGTTTCAATCCAGCTGGTTCATAGCTTAGTCTATATATAGCTTTTGAAAATATTTAGAAGTGCAGCAACATCTCATTTCATTCTTAGTTCTGGCTAATGAGAGTGAGCTGAAAATTCATCAGTAAGCAAAGTTCTTGAATGTTGAAGAAAATATATATTATATATATAAATATATACATATACAGGAAGAATTAACTTAGAAAGAATGATTAGTAATACAAACCAACCCTTGGCTCATTGAGTGAAAAAGAAATCATCATGCAAACCATCAGCAAGCAAAGGTCAGAGGTCGTTAGAGGCTCAGAAAAGGGGTTTCCCACATTGTCCCTGCAGCAGAGTCACAGTTTCCAATGATCACTTTTGTGACTATGCAACTGGGCTCATATTACTAGCTGCAACATCACAAAAATGACACTGGCAACCGCTAATTAGCTGGCAAAATAAGAATTTGTCCATTTTTAAAGTGAGCAGTGTTAGTAAATGCCATTGCACACAGCGAGAAGTGATAGCATAATAGATATATATTTTAAGCAAAGCCCTCACATGTGATGCTAATTATCTTTTAGCTTAGCAGTCCCTCTTTAAAGTGTAAATGTGCTCCCTCTGGGCTTAAGAAATATTTAATGACACATATCAGTGCATGACTAACAAGCTAGTCCAGAGCAATAATGATTGGTCTATTGTTCAAAATGAAATTAGGACTCCAGAAGCATTTAAAACTGACCAGTGGTTTCCGTAGTAGCCTCACCTCTCAGGGACTGTCTTTTGTACAGATTTGTAAAATATATAGAATAATGTCTTTTTGACAATTGATTCCTACATTATGGAAGTATGATAGATTATTCAGCAAGGTTTAATGTATCTGCTAGATGCAAAATCATCTAAATCACTGTCTGATACAGAGTAAGAGAAATGTAAGCTTTCAGTTTTCAAAGAGACTTGCAAAATTTACTTCAATAAAAATGTTTAGGTCCATATTTCCACAGACTCTGGGCAAGGTAATTTTGGGAATCCAATTTTTCTTGGTGATGAATTATAACAAAATAGAGGGTTGGTTATGTATATGCTTAATTTCATATATGTATGTGAATATATAAATATACACACATATCCATATATATATACAAACACACTGAATGCACATAAAAACCATAGATAAGATTAAAAGAAATGAGAGCAGCCCCTTCCTAGCACTACCCTACTAAGAGTATGGTAGCACTGTCAGACATTTTTCTGGGGGCTTTATGACTCAGCTGTTGTAATCCAGCAGAGTCTGTACTTTCAATAGAAAGCTTCAGGTGCAAAACATGGATTGTATAAATGAATTCCAAATACATTATTTTAGCGATAGTGCATTAGTTTTTTTGTCATTAAAAAAGAACGAAAAAGAAAAAACAACCCAAAGATCAGATGACCAAGAAAACTGAGATTCATAGACCAGGCTATTGTGCATGCCAAAATTCCTTTTCAGGCGGAATTTTACTATGCATTCAGTACTATGAGTTCATTGTACAAAATCTGCACGTAGCAAATGATTACAGTACCCTACACTGGACTGTGAATACATGTGAAATGAACACTCAGAATTCAATTAAATCTTAACAGGTTCATTCCCATACTGGCTTAAAATACAAAGAATGGCAGCTCTGCTACTTTTCTCATCTAGTTATCATTTTTCTTTTTCAAAGTATTGCACAACACTTCTTCCACACGGCTATTTAACCCTTACACAATGTCACTCTAAGAGGCTCTTTCCTGGCAGTGTGAACTGTGACTTACTGCAGATCTAATCCTCTAGCTCATGCAGGGACCTCAATCCTTACTGAAACAAGTCAGAGGCGAGGTGCTCTGAGCTTCAGATGTCCCGGCTGTACAGGCTCATTTATGCTCTAGTTAGAATTGCTAGCAGATTTCCCACTAACTTTGAAAAGAGCAAAGCTGGATGCTGCACTGGCTCTGTGCTGCAGCCTCACACAGCTTAATGGAACCGAGTCACAATTGTCACTGCAAAAATTCACTACAGGCAACTTCCTCGGTACCACAAGCAAAGGGAAATCAACCTATAAAAATCATATTAAAGTTGAACCCAGAGAAGAAAACCTTGAAAATTCAATTACAATTTCAGCTCCATCGCATGGCTGTGCTTCTTTGCTCCACTACTGCTTTTGTGTTGTGACTCTGTAGTATATCCTACATCCTCACCTAGCCATACCTCCAAGTGACTCAGAGCAGCTGCACTCCATTACCTGACCTGCACCGTGTGAGATGTCTCTCTGCTTTGAAAAGCCTTGCAATATGTACAAGAATACTGAGTAGATGAAGGGTGGCATTTAGCCCTAAATTTTTAAGGGTAGGATTTTGCCAACAGACAACTGTGCAACCAGCTCCTGTTGGCTGTATGCCAGCTCCTCCCCTCGGGTGCAGATGCACGACTTCGACTGGCATCAGTCAAAGCTCCCAGCACTCCTTGAAAGAAAAAACTTTGGATCTTTGAGCGCTGAGCCCCGTATAATCACTTTGGGGGGTTGTAGATAATATTGTAGAGCAGAGAGAACAACATGTGATCCCACAGGCCGCTGGTGGATGGAGCACCAACTCCCCAAACCTCATGGAGATTCTTTTCATTAGTCATAAGCGCGTCGCTGCGGATTAGCTGGTACACGCTAACACCTACACGTGATGCACTGGGCACGGTTTGCAATCAAATGAAGATTATTTCGCTCCAGTATTTATCATGCATGGCTTTAATTTTCAAATTAAAATTTAGATAGGCACAGCAAACATTAGAAAAGGTGGCGAGGACTTTCACAGCTTTTGCCTTTGTATATTTGTATTTTAAAGGCACACTGACTTTCTTTAAAGTTCCAAAGGGTATTCTATGTCAACATTTTCATCTGCTTCCTCAAGCTTCCACCTTCCTGCAGCCAAAGGTCTGCAGACCTCGCTGTTGGATCCTTATGAGCAAATGGTACCATGGGAATGATGCTATCACCATATGACTCCATTGTGATTCTTTTTTTAAAGCTCACAGTTCCTAATTTACTTGTGAGAGTCCTGATATAAGGATCTTGGGGGAGCTACACAAAAAGCCTGGAAGTTGCACAAATGAATAAATACTTGAAAAACAAAGAAATACAGAAACACTGAGATTATACAAAGGGAGGAAAGGTATTGATCTCTAAATGTGAAATGAATATGTCTTAAACCCAGGCACCATCTCTGCGTAAGGCAACACTAAAAACATCAACCTATTGAAGATATTTCTCTTAGTCTAGCATTGTGGCATCACAGGCTGAGGAGCCCCCTTTCAACCCAAAATTCTTTAAAGGAAGAAAAAAAGCCCTAGTTCCCCAGATCTGTGTCATCTTAGAAGAAGTGCCATACTTTGTGCTTTACCTGCGGAAATCCAGAAGGGATCTGGTGGAAGCAGGAGCCCTCTGGTCGTTCCAGCTGAGGAAGTGGAACTGGGTCACTGTGCGGGTCTCATTGGTCTGCAGGTTCTTCAGGTAGAAGCTCCTCACGAGGAAATCCTCGCACCAGATGTGCTCAGAGACAAGATTTACCTACACACCCACAGGAGGGAACAAACGGAGATCAGCAATTCTGGTTGCAAGTCACGTCTCCGGGATTGCACGTGTAAGATTTCTGGGATGAAGGAATTGCATGAAAATTTTATTTTTATTAGCAAATTGGCCAGTATGAAGGGAAAAAAAAAATTAATTTAGCAATCAATGTAGCTGTCAGAAAGGGGTTAGCTGCCATTGCTCTTCCATTGAAAACATAAGAAAAATCTTGACAATTTTCATGCAAAAGAAAAATTCACTGAATTAAATTTTTATAACATTATGAGAATACAAAAGATATTTTGTATTGAAAATGTGTTAGACTGGCAGTTCCTTTCTTTTCAAAAATGTCCACAAATGCATTGCCCAGCCCACTCTCAGAGGTCTTAAAAATCTGAGTTGAATTCACATGAGAAGTAAAAATTCAGTTTCTTTTGCTATGAAGAAAAATAAGAATTAAAAAATGCAGTTTATTTGCAGAGCTCATCTTTTCAGAAAATTACTTTATTCCCATTTTAGTTTAAATAACAGCATTTCTTCACAGTTTCTCCACATTTCTTTGTGTTTGGCATTGTGGTATTAATTTCTTCCTCTACACAGCTGGACCACTGGAAAAATCTGACAGTTGTTGTCAATGTTGCATTGCAACATAACTTCTGATATGATATTTTGGGCTAGAAATGCAAAGCAGAAAATAAAAATATATATTTGTTGTTGTGACTGAGGCATGAGATAAATATAGATAAGATTAATTACTACAGCAATATAGAGGTTTTTTCTACAAAGATTTACATATGGCTATCCTAAGGCAAAATCCACTAGTTCCAAAAATACTATTTTCCTATAAAACATAAATACACGCTTTCATATATCAAACACTTGCAAAACCATTCAAAATGCAAACATTATTGTCCTTTTTAATACTGCAATATTTTACTCATTATTTTCTATGCTTGGTGGAAACCACCTTGCTGTTAAAGCTGCACTCCAATTTTTTTTGCAAACGCAGAACTACCCGAAGGCACACCAGGAGAATTTGAGTCCGCAGCTCGACCTCTGGGTTAAAACATCTCCAGCATCCTTCTGCCCTGGATGGAATCAGCACTTACTGTCACGTTTGCAAGCAGAATTTTTGTGCAGGTACCTCGTAGATGTGGTAGAGGTTTGACCCTTCGTCCGGCCAATAGTGGTAGCACTGCTTGACTCCGTTTTCCACGAGGGGTGTCAGCATGACAATAACGACACAGCCGTTCTCCCAGACCATCTGCAGACAAAGAAAGACACCGTGGCCACATTGTGACTGCCTAATTACTGCGTGACATGTATAATTACTGCACTCAGACACACAATCAAAATTTATTCCATTCACAGGAAATTTATTTCATTTTCATTAGACACTTTTACTCTGCAGCTGCTTTCAAATCCCTGAATAAACTGGCACCATATTTTGCAGGCGCCCATGAAATATTAAAGAATTTCCTGCGATTTCAATTCAGGTCATCCCCAAAATCTCTCCTTGCTCCCGGTACCATGTTCAACTGCTTTTGTGGCAAACTTCTAGATCCACTGACGGAACACTGAGTGGTGCTTGCAGAACACCCATCCATTTAAGATTTGATATTTAACACTGAAGCAGCACAGACCTACTAAAGTCACATATACTGAAACCTGTTTGTGTTCTCAACCCCATGGCTTTTTTCACTTTGCCAAGTAGCTAAAGCCATTAAAGCACAGCATTGCTGAAACAATCATGAAAGTTGCATCTGAACAACAGTAATGAAGAAAAGGCAGGGAAAATCTGTTTTTCCAGGAACATTTTGGATGGAGAAGTCGTCCCTCCAAATGCAGACTTATAAAAGCTTCGTTGCAAATGTGCATTACTTTCTTTTTCCTTCTTTCTTTCCTTCCAGCTTTCCTTTGTCTTCTTTCTTCCCTTTTCCTTTTTTTTAAATTTTGTTTTTATTTTCCATTCTCTTTCCCTCTTTTCTATTTCATTTTTCCTTCACCTTTTTTTTTCCACTCCCCTTCTCCTTCCTCTTTTTCTAGTTCTGTTTTCTCCTTTTATTTTTTTTCCTGGAGGTAGAATGCAAGTCCAACCTGTGCTGCAGACAGTCCAGTCACAGAGCACAGGTACAGAAACAGAGGAAAACAGAGTATCTTCACTGTCAGCATGATCACTTCATAATTTAGACCAGCCACAGAGTAGGATACAAGAATCAAACACATCCTCAACTAAAGGATTTGTGGATGTCTCTCACAAACAGCAGACAAGCAGAGAAGCTCTGGTCTGGCATATCTCTGTTCCAAACACAGCCCATGACTGAACAAAAAGGCTCCTATGAATTAATACCAAGCAGTATAATCACTAAAAACTGTTATTATTATGCTGTACATTGATGTTATATTTGCATACAACTTTCATTGTCTTTTTGCTAGCATATAAAATTACTAAATGAAGAGTAAACTGCTCTTTTTGTGAAGGGTTATGTTTATTTCACAGAAATATTTATAAGCAACTGTATTGACATGTAAATTTTGTCAACAAAAAAGGCCTTTGTCTAAACTGTGCAAAGATGAGATGATACATTCAATTCAAGGATTATTTTTTAAATTACATATCAAATAAAAAGGTTTCCCATTCATGGATAATGATGTTGTCTTCTCTTTTAAGAATAGCTTGCATATAGAGAAACAAATAACGTTTTTCTTCCCCTTTTTCATTTTGCAACATAATTAAAACTACTTTTAAAACCGGCTTAGAATTATTTAGAGAAATGAATCTAGGGTATACACAGAATAGGGTTATTTATCATTTTGAAAAGAAGTGGGGTAAAAAAATTATAGCGGAATTTAAGAATAATCTTTTTTTTTAACCCCTTCAAAAATGTTTTTTAAATAAAAATGTCTGTAATTTCCTCCTCCTCACTTTAAAATCTCACAATGCCACAAAACCATTTAAACATACTTTAAAATTATAGACACTTTACAGACAGATGTATATTTATCATTGGTATCTTTTTTGTACTGCATTTGTTTCAGGCCACAGCTGGAAACCTTCTTGATATGTACGGAGGATGATACAGATTTCTTTCATTCTAAAATAGTTTCACCTTTTTCAGCCAGCAATCAGACTAAGATAAGAATTCAAAACATGCATCTTACTTTAAAACTAGCCCCACTAAATCAGTACTTTCATCACATAACGATTTAATGTGCCTCTAGAAGGTATAGAAGCTCATTGAAGCCATTACGAAAATGAGGAGAAACACAGTTTTTATGAGTGTAATAAAAATACAATGATCTAGACCATAAACTAATCATCGAGCACTCTGCTTGTGCCACCCAAGTGTAACATTATAAAAGCCCACTCATTTAGAGAGGAATCCTTACAGTTTGGCAACCCTGTTCATTGGTTCAAAGACAGAGCATTTCATTAGAGAGGGGCTGTCTGCATCTCTGAAGATTTCATTAAGCATAAATCCAAATGAAAGTTAATTTAAACAAACAATTTCAAAGTTACACTGGGGTGTAATATTTCTTTTAGGTCATTGTGTGAAAAGTAGAAGTCAAATCTACTAAATCAAGAAGGCAATACAGTCTAGTGCCTTCCTTCCTGTTACAAGCAACTGTCCCTGCACGTTCTGTGCTTACCATTGAGATGGGATTTTCACTAAGGCTCACCACCTGTGACTGGAGGACTACAGCATTTTCATTGTTTCCTTGCTAATTTAAATATAAGGCCATCAGCCTGATATTTATTACCATATATTTCCAAGTAACTTGGAAGCAGGATGAGTCAAAGGCAGTTCACAGAGTTTTACATTGTCATCTGTTTACATCCCCATCTTTAAGCAATTATTGGGGTTTTCAGAAGCTGCATCTCCCAGCAGTTCAAACTTGGCTGTGCTCAGTGTCCAGGCACACCCATAAACTACAAAGTGGCCCCAAGAATGTGTCTTGGTAAAGAAAGAACAGGTAGCCCAGACCTGGTCTGCACAATCCCAGCACAGCCTCCGAAGAAGTGCCAAAGGGACATTTGAGCTGGCCTTGGAGAATGGAGGAAGTAGTTCAACTGCAAATATGCACTAATTCACATATTTCTGAACTTTGTATGCTTGCACAATGTGATAGAAGAATAAAGAGAACTTCAGGTCCTCAGGGCTGAGGTTTTTCTTTTTATGTAGAGCCCTGCAAAATTAAGTTTCTACAAAAACTAAATATATATATATACAACACATAATATACACATGTATATATTTGCAATATATAAATCTAATTTTATTTCCATCACTTAGCACAGGAAGGCTCATGTTTGTAATTCATGGTAATACTTTCAGCAGAAGAAGAAATGTTGAATGGGAGCAATAAAGCCTGAGTTCTGTACAGGAGCTCACTGCAGAGCCTTGCTGAAAAGGGAGGACACTGCATGATTTTGTGTGGCATCTCCACCTTCAGCCTGCAGGCCTAGAGAGTAACATGTTAATGATCTTTAATGAGGTTCTGCTGTATGCATCACTCTCAGAACACTTCTTGGACAAGAATAACACCACCCTGTTCCATTTGCTGCAAATTAAAGGCTGAATCCTGCAAGCCAAAATGAGCAGAGCATTGTGATCCTCAGAATTCCCTGTTGATGAAATCCACCAAGTGTAGAGACCTCATGCTGTGGTTATCCAGCATTGCCAGCCCCACATAAAGGGCTTCCACATTGGGATGAATTATATTTAGTAGAATTACTTGAAAAGGAGTACAGAATTGGTTTTTCACATAATGAGAAAAACAAAGTCACAAATAGCAGAACCAGTGTTACAACAATGCCATAAATCTGATAAAACATCAGTTTTTGATAGCTTATACTTTAAAATGTCCTTGTTTACTAGCTTGTAAATAAAATGGTTAATATGAGCGCCCTTTTTTTTTCAGACACTTCATCACTTTGAAGCTTCTTTTTATAATAAACGATTCTCCCCAAACTCCTTTTCCAGCCATTTCTGTCATTTTGGTGATGGGGAAATGACAAGATAGGAGCTCTGCCCAGACACACTTCTTTTAATGGGGACTAGTGGAGAAGTTTCTAAAATGCAATGATTTAAAAGTAGGAAATAGATGGGAAAATCAGTCAAATCCAGTCATTTCACTAAATATAACCTGCAAATCACACCAGCTGCTCTCTGGGAGTGACCTCCAGAAAACGACAGAATTTACCTTTTCAGTCTTTTTGGCTCCCCATACAATTGGTATAATTGGTAAATGCAAAGACTTGGAAAAGCAGGTGAACCAGCTAAGACAACGCAAATAATTTCTGAGGACAACAAAAACTCAATATGAATAAACAGGACTCCTAAAAAAACAACAAAGCGAGGTACTAACCCTTGCTGCATGAGATAATATTAATCCCATTAGATATTGTGAAAATAATTAACTCAACTGATGCCTTTCAAGCTTAAAAAGAAAAAGAGGATCTTTTAACTGAAGGAAAAATTTGAGTTGAATTTAGATTTTTGTTACCAACTACAGCTTTACAATGCATGCCAATCAGAAAGTCATACAAACATTTTTGTGAAATATTTTGTTTGTAAATGACATAACTTTAATATGAAATGGGTCAAATCTGGCAAGGTGAGAATGGCCATCTGCAAAATCATAACTGTGCCTGCCAGTTAAGCAAATCTATAAGTTGGATGATTAACGGTCAACAATCTGTATTTCATTAAAAAAGTATCTAACAGAAACTGGAAAAATGTCTTCAGAGAGAATCATATATAAGTAGACAGTTGTACTGTGTCCCCTGCTGTTTTAGCAACACTTGTTTGGAAGTCATAGGAAAAGGCAAATGCAAGATGTCTGTATGTGTTGCAATAATTTCTCTTTCTGCTTTCTCATAGAGACATAAACTGCTCTTATTCTTCTCAGTAGACTCCTAACGAGCCTTATTATTAAATAATTTAAATATGAGCTCTGTTTAGAGTTGCACTGCTGACAAAACCACATTAAGGAGCAAAAGTCCACCAAAATAATCAGAAATTAGGTTTTCCTTTAGTATTGAAAATGTGGAAACTAAACAATAAAGGGATACAAATTTTAAGGGACCATTTCTAAGTACCTTCTCCAACCAGAGCCATAATTAGAGGGAGTGTGGTAAAAGCAGACTCCTTCACTGAACGCTTATGGAATTTCTAATGCTATATTTATTTCTCATGGCTTGACAAGTTACTAGAGCTCTAGGGGCTACTGTTCTGTGCCTATGTCTCCCTTGCTGTTTTTCCTTTATTAAATTAAAATATGCATATTTTACACATTGAATTGCTTTCTGTTGGTTTTCATCTGCTCTTCTTTCTGAAGGTGAGAACTGATTAGACATGCAGGAAGTCCCATTCCAGGCAAAGAAAATAAAACTTGGGAATCACAACTGCTTGAAAGCACTGTGTCTGCACAGAACAAAATGCAGAAGAATAATTTAGTTTGTAAATTAATTTCAGCACTCAAAAACGTGCTGAACTGGGAGCACAGAAACCAGCATTTAGAGCAGACAAGGGTTTAGTACAATTGTTCCTACTCAGCCCATGGGCTTGGAACACTGATTTTGCTGGAAGACTCATTCAGCTATGGGGACATGGTCTCCTGCTACTGGGATTTGCCCTTGGAGACTACTGATTACTAATCCTTTTTACAGAGGACACAGTCAACTGACAGTATTCTGTATTTCTTTTGCTGAATTCCAAAACTGGAAGAGAGAAGCAAATGTTGGTGATTAGACATGCAGAGATTTATCATGTCCTGTAGATTGTGATTCAGGAATCAATTCTTAATATGCCATTGTGATCTGGGAGGAAACCAACAGTCAGTTCTTCTGACTGATGCTGATAACTTACTCCTGAACAGGGGTAGAGAAAAGTAAAAATAGTTTTAGATTAAGAAATGCAGGACTGGGGCAACAAAAAGCAAATGGTAGTTGAACTGCCTGGCTCATATTAGGGCTATGGACTTTTCTCTTGGGACCTCTTCTGCACTTTACATTTAACAGTCTGGCAATAAAAGTAAAAAATAATCAAGGGAACAGACATGAGGTTTCCCCAGTCACTACAGCCACCACAGTGCAAACCTCCACTCCAGTGAGGTCTCTCTCTGTTTGCCAGCAAGAGACAGGCAGCATTAACAAGAAGGCTGAAGAGGACTTCCAGTTTTGAGACTATTTCATGTACTGACAAGTAGTGGAGGCAAGACGAGGTAAAGAAAAGCATGGGTTTGACTCAGAATGTGGAGGATGATGAAGCTTTTCCTTGCTTCCTAGAGGAGCACCCCAGCCACAAAGGGGCAGCGCTTGAAGTCTGCCTTCCACCTCCTGTCTGACTTGGTGCTGCTCATGAGTGGTGTCAGCTCTGTCGCCATTGCCAGACTGAGGCATTGGGGGATCTATTTAGCCTGAGCTACAGATGTGTTTAGGCAAAACCCATGGGGTTTTCTGGTCTAAACTACGAGTGTGTCCACTACAAATGTGGACTGTATTTAACTTACTCTCATGACTTAGGTCACCAGGTGACTTTAATGCACTGTACCTTACCCAGCATTTGCAAAATGAGGAAAATCCTATTTCTCTACCCCTTCTGCACAACTTCTCTAATGTTCAGATAATGTTCAGATTAATTATGTTCTTCATGGAGGGAGGACATCACAGGAGCACAACAAATGCTTACAGAAGTATATATATCACATATTATTTCATTTTCCAAGGCAAATAAAGCATGGTAGGAAGTGCTTGTTCCCTCCCCCTATTTCACTTAATGTGGTAAAATAAAAAAAACATGAAAAAGTACTTCCCTCCAAAAAGGAGGGGAAAGAAGAGCAAACGTGGGTAGGTTTATGAAAGAAAGACATGATATTTTTCAGAGGGGTATTTTTCAGAGGGAAAATTTATGGCCTCCTACAGAAATGCCCATTTGGAGATGATGAACCTTAGCAGACATGCAATTTATAAAACCAGAATAATTAAGAACAATTTTTCAGTGAAAGGACAGTTGGTTCTAAGTATCCTGACTCTTAGAAATAGTTTCTTGCATATTATCATCCCTTGCTTCTTAGAATACTTTGCAAGTTAAGACATGTACTTCATGTCAAATATTTTGTGGAATTATAACCCAGCACATACTGAAAATAATAAAATTTTATGCCTCCAGAATTATTCACAACATGGAACTCCTGCTGCGAAAACTTGTTATAGATCAGAAATGTTCCACATCCTCTTTCTTTTGAATTATGTTCAAAGAGATGTTGAATTTTAATAGCGCTATGTGAAAGAGCTGAGTGAAATCTCACTGAAGCTGCTGGACAAAATCATCACCTTTCATTCAAGATAAATGTAAGAAACAAGCAAACTCTTTTATGAAGCCTGATAACTGAAATTACAGAAGTTATCATCAAAAACAAGAGAAACATGAAGTATATGGACCCGCGAGTTTCTCTAGAAACTGATATGCTTAATGCAGAGAGAGAGCATTAATCAAGGCAAGATGATTAATCCTGATAAGCAGCATAAATGTGTAAAAGGAATAAAGAAACCACCAGCACAGCTCAACAAACTAGCATTGTGATCCTGGTAGAAGAAAAGCTGAAAGAGAGGTTGGGGGTAAAACACTGGGTGAATGAGGTTTGGAAAATAGAAGTTATTGACTGTTATTTGATTCTGCCTTTGTTCAAGGAAATAAAACTCAGTTCTTTCTTTGTAAATAAAATGGAACTCTATCAAAGCAAAACCCTGTCCTGAGGATGAGTTTTCTTTCCAGCTGAGAAGAAAACAACCCACAGACCTGACAAATTGTTTAACCACTCAGGTAAAAATGGATTAATACCATGTGAGAACAGTCTTCCAGTTTTTGAGAAAGGGAATTGTGAGGTGGAATTCCCACTGAACAAGAATAGAATCAATGAAGGATGCATTTCTCAGAAATAGTAATTGGTAAAAGATGAAAACAAGACCAGATAAAATTAAAAGAAGACTTAAATCAGCTGGAGGCTTTTCAAAATTAATTAAAGTAGTGGCTGGAAAATTTCCAGAGTGGTCCAAGAGATGACAAGCGGGTAGAGATGAAATCTCTGCTTGAGCCGCAAACACAGAGCATCCAGACAGATTAAGAAGCCCCGTGGCAAAACAGATCAATGAGATGACTGACAACACAACTCCTGCAGGCTAGAAAGTTTTCAAAGAAATAGGTAAGCCAGGAAAGTTGGAACTAACTTGGCACTTGCTGACTTAGAGAATCTATGCCAAGAATCTAAGGAGCTGGAGAAGTAAACCAGAGGGACACAGATAACTGTGGAGGTTTTTTGCCATTAGAAGAGTCAGTATAAGACTATTTCCTTTTTATCATTATTTTTCTTACAACACATACAAATTCAAACACCATTTGAAAATAACCAATACCCAGGCATTTGGACCATCTCCAGCTCAAACACTGTGCCTTTGAAAGAAAAACTTCTCTCAAGCTGATCTCTCAGGTCAGCTTGGAAACCCAAATGAATAGAAAGTTTTAAAGAAAATTTTGAGACTGATGGCCAACTCTAGTGGCTCAAGTTAAATGGTACTGAAGAATGATACCTGCTCTTCTCCACCCTACCAAAAAGACTTATCTTCCAAGAAGTGGTCACGAGTGAGATCAGTGGAGCTGGTGCCTCTCAATCCCATAGTGGTAGTAGGCTTGGATCACACAGAATTCACAGAATCAGCAGGTTGGAAGAGACCTTAAAGATCTTCAAGTCCAACCCAGCCCTAACACCTCAACAAAACCACAGCATTGAATGCCACATCCAGGCTTTTTATAAACACACCCAGGGATGGTGACTCCACCACATCTCTAGGCAAACCATTCCAGTAATTTATAATCCTTTCTGTAAAAAACTTTTTCCTAATATCCAATCTATATTTCTCTTGGTGCAGCTTAAGATCTTGCCTGTACTAAGAATGCTGAACTACATGAGGTTGGACCAAGCACCATCAATGTTGTATGAAAAAGCTCTGCCTAGTATGAGAAAGCAAAGGCACTGAGCTAACCATGATCTTTGCTTGGATCTGGGCAACTTGAATACAGTAAATGGGAATTTGTTTGCTAAGTGTCTAACAGCACTTGCACTAAAATACTGGGCACTGGATCAACATAACAGGTTTTAGAGGGGCCTGTCAGTAAAACTAGAAAAAAAGATTGCCCAAAACTAAATTATCTGTTTGGTAAAACCTACAAAGTATTGTGACATTCCACAAATCCATTCATAGCAGGCCAGACTGCTTCCTACTGTAGAGGTAGTCACTGACTGGTGGCAGAATATAATGAAAGCTTAAGAGAAAGCTAGTTTAGAAACTATATCTGGAATAAGAGCATGAAATGCAGACAATCAGCAGAGATCAGAAGCAGTTTGGATTTCATTGTGGGTATCAGCTGTCTTGTGAATGCCAAGAAAGTTGCCTTACATTTGCAAGTAAAACAAATGCTCTGTGGAGAAGAGTTTTCTAGAAGTCAGCTTGAAAAGCCTTCAGGAATGGAAACAATTACAACAGGTTCTTGCTGGGGCAACCTTTCAGCCAAGACACAATGCAGTGGCTGATGCCCACTGTGCACTCTGACTGTTGGGAATCTCAGCAGCCAAATCTCTGCAAAAATAGGAAGCAATACATCCAGTAAATATTGCCATGAAGGTGATGTCAAGCTCCAAGAGTTTCTGATGGACTTGCTAAAGCATGACATTGTGCATTTAGACAAGGAACAGCAGAACAGTCCCAGATCTCTCTGGAGTCAGTTGCTCTTCTCACTATCAGTCAGAAAACTGCTTCACTGAGCACAAAAAGGGAAAAACAGCAATGCAACTCTGCAACAGCTGGCATTAAGTGGAGGAGGGAGAGGGAGGAGAACCACTGAGAAGATGTATCAGGGATGAATAATTGAATCATTAAACAATCCCTGGTGGCAGCATCATGGAAGCACCATAAACTACAGAAAACTGTACTCAAGTAAATATCAACTGATTGTGCCCTGACAGCAGTTAAGATTATTTTCCACAGCAAGTTTAGATTTCCTATGCTTTACATTAAAATAGGCACAATTAGGTGAAAATAGAAATTAACTTTTCTCCCGCAACTGGGCATAAACTGCAAAACCTTCAAGCCATGGCTTTTGACTTGTACACTGGATCTTCATTTCTGTGGTCGTGGATGCAGTGTTCGGCAAGGAGCTCCTCTCTCTTGGCCTGTTTATTATATCTGGTTGATACCCTGGGCTGTGTAAAAGGTTTGGAACAAGAACTGGCACACTGAATTGAGATCAGCAGGAAGTTTAAGAAAAGTGGGTCATGGACCAAACCAGGACACTGGCACAGGTAGATTGTTATGTTGAAGTGACAGACATCATCAAAACAAATGTCAAAAAACACCTTTTCTATGGAACCTAACAGAAGAAATAGTAAAAGAGCATCACACCAGAAATGCACACAACCATGCTCAAACCAAAGCTAAACCATGGCTCCCAAACATCTTTTGAGAAGATGTTTACAGCAAATCTGGTGGGGAGCTGGAGTGAACTTCCACTGATGGAACACTGGAAGAGAAATAGCAAAAAGAGCAGAAGGAAAGTGAAGACTCTTCCACACAACATAAAATGAGGAAAGAAAGTAAAGAAAGAGATTTTTTAAGTATGAAGTAGAATGAAGAAGATTGCACCACAGAACAAAGAAACAAAGTTGTAGTCTCTGTGACCATGCAAACAGGGTGCCTAACTTCAAACTGATGTGGGAGAAGAACAAAAGATATCCTTCATTCTATGCTTGAATTAATTCTGATTTCTGCAAGGCTTACTCAAAGTGGGCTTCTTAAATGCCATATTTAAAAATGAGAACTTATATTCTTCAACGTGTAAAGGGGAATTTTCCAGTCAAAGTACACACAATGTAGATGTACAAATATGAAAAAAATAATTAAAAACCTATGCCATAAAAATCATAAAATGTAATTAAAGAAGAGCTAACATACTATTTGATTTTGCATATGTAACTAAAAAAATACATTTTCAAGTATTATGCCTGCTAGAATGAACCCATGTGCCAAGCAAAAAAGATCAGTCTTCTCAATTCTAGCTAATTACCAAACAATGAGGACAAAAATCACAAGCTCCTTGAAAATTTAAGCCAGACCAAAAGCTCACCTGACTTCAAGAAGAAAGCATTTGCTCTGCCCTTCTAGAAAACAGTCCCAAAATATCTTGGACTGAGCACTTCAATATCCACGCACCCAAAATTCAACAACTTTTTTGACAATGTCCTGATTACTCATCAGAAAAATTGTGACATGAAAAGAGTCTTCAATAGGGATCAGTTAATAATTTCTAAGGATAGGTCAAGTGATGCAGATGAAGAGCTGATTTCAACAGATGCAAGCTCCTAAAATACAATGACACTTCTGAAATTGTCACACAGACAGTCCCTTATCTTCAGAACAAAAACTTCTAAATTCATAATGCAAAACAAAAAATAAAAGCATATGTTCCTGTTGATAATAAGCCCCAGCTGGCCTCCTCCCCAGGCAGCTTCTGTAAACTTTCAGACACAGTTCTGTACTTCCAAAGGAATATCTAACACTTGTATCCATCACACCATCACACACATCTACCCTGACAGTGTGTGTTGGTCCAAACCTGAGAGCTGCACCAGCACTGAAACACCTGCATGTAAAGTAAAATCCTAATTGTGCCTCAAGAACTGCTCCATTTAGCCCCAGTCCTGCAAAGAATTCTGCCCCTGCTTAAATTTATGCAGCTGGGTCCTAACTGCCTGTGGCAGGGGAAATGCATAAGGATTGAGGCATATTGGAGAACTGGGACATGTGTGGAATAGATTTCAATGGAAAATTCATGGCACTTGGTGTTAGGTCCTTTCTGATCTCAAAAATGACAATGAATTCTGGCTACACTCTTCAGGCCTTCTGAAAATCACTGAATCCCTGGCAGTAATTTAGTTACAGAGACCAGGCACTAAAATATGAATACTTTGCCCAGAGGTTCTCAGTATAATTCTCAGATAAACCATTCCTTAGCAGGGCTTGTATTACATATAAATGTCTTGAATATCCATGTACTAGACTTTAAAAAGGCATTTGAATTGAGGTTATTCCACCTGCAGTGACTCAAGCACAACATACTTTTACACAAATTACATTTCAAGAAGCACAGGAAAACTTGTGACATAAATTCAGTTTTCAAAAAGATCTTTAACTTACCTGCCAGAAGTCAGCAACAGTAGCAGGGAGAGGGCCCTGGGTGGCAATATATGCAGGGTTTCGGGGGTCATGGTCCATCTGGAATAAGGAAGAAGAACACAGACTGGATTTATTTAAAGGAAATCCCTTGTAGTTTTAGAGACAGAAAGTATGTGAGGGCAGAATAAGGGACTTCCTGAAGGACTGTCATGTCCCTCCACCCTTTATTGGCAAGCAAAGTGTTTTATTTCTATTTGTAAGCTCAGAGAATTTTCCCCCAAAAGACTGATGACACCAGAGGTGATGAGCAATGTCCCATGTCCTCAACATGCAGAGAAAGATCATTTATGGTGGCTGACAAAGGCATTTATTTGAGATCAGTACTTGTGGTTTCATAGCAACCTAGGAGCCTTTTGAAACATTTTTCTACACTGAATGTTAAGAATGCTCCACACATCTAAATATGTTCTCCATTTCCACCATGCCAGTCAAGGGCACATGTAACTAAAAACCAGCAAAAATGGGGAACAAATTCAGTTTCTGGCTTTTTTCTGGTTAGCTGATTTATCTAAATGCATGGATTTGGCCTCAATGGAGGAAGTTCTGCTTAAAGACCTTAATTATTACATTTAATTCAAGGAGCAGAAAATTCACTGAGCAGAAAAAATAAAGAATCTAAGAAACAAAGCCATCAGGAGTAAATAGGATTAGTGTGTTACAATGAATGTTTTCGAACTGATGGGTGGTTTTCTTGGTTCTAAATCTTAGGACCCATTCTGCTGAAAAAGAAGATCTGCTGATAGGATTAAAAAACAAACAAACTCATTCTAACCCTGAACTGGGCAGGACAAAACTTTGAACATAAAGAAAAGAGACCCATTTCAGCTCTGAGATGTGTGGGTGTGACTCGGTGACACTGAAGTCGGTGAGAGTTAACTTATACCCATGTAGCTGAAGGCAGAATTTGTCTCAATACACAGTTCTGTCCTATAAGTAAAGATCTGAATAAGAATGAATGTGAGTCACATTTGCATTAACAGGCATCTCCTGAATTTATTCATAGCCTATCAAAATCTTCAGTGATGGTACATGTCAGCGTAAAAAAGGCACCTCATAATTATGTGCAACATAAAAGAGGGAAGAACCATAAAAGAACAGATGTAAGTTATTCTAACAGAACAACAATATGATGAATGTTGCAAAAAGGAAGAGAACACTTTTATGTTTCTAATTTTCTGATGTATAATTAAGCTGGACTTAATATTAAAATTCTCCATGACAACACAACACAGGTAAAAGTCACTGAATCAATTTAGACTAAAAGCTTACTTATGATTCACCACCCATAGTTACACAAAAAACTTGACCAGGATGTCTATAAGCGCATCATTTTATTCCAAGTTTCATTGGGATGCTTCTCTTATCAGCCAGTAAACCTTCCCAACAAGCAACTGCTCACAAGAAATTTCAACCTTACTTTCTTTGCCTTTTGAAAAAAGCAATTCTGATAGCAGGACATTTACTGTTGTGGGTATTTTGAGACCAAGGAAAACTAGCTTTCTTCAAAAATCAGTATTAACAAAAAAGCCCTTAGGAAACATTTCAAAAGGAGCAACTTTTTTTTGGTTTCGTTTTGCTTTGTTTTGTAAGAATTGAGATACTGAACTGAACACAGCTGAAAACAACAGCAAATGTGATCAAGCAAAGTCAAGCTTAAAAGCAGAGGTTTTTTTTATTCTCCATTACAGTTGAAATGATTTCTTGTTGCTGTTTGTTTTTCTTTCTTTTTTTTTTTTTTTTTTTTTTGCATCCCAAAGATCTACAAGATTTAAATTTGTGGTGAAATGATTTCCTATGCTGGAACTAAAAATCTTAACTTAGAAAAACTGACCTACACCAAGGAGGATGTGCTACTCTCAGTGGAAATTTTTGTGGGCTGCATCCACTCAAAAATGATGTCATTTCTCCACAGGCTAGAGCTTTGCTTGGAAATGTAACCAACAGTAAATACACCAAACTTTAGAAAAAATATAATTCACTTTGAATTCTTCTAAATGATTTTTTTTTCTTATGTAGATATGCCAGAAAACAAAGGCAGAAGAAATCAAGGATGATGCAAATAGTGCTGTCATGGAGGAAATACATCTCAACATTCAGCTGATAAATCAGGAATAGGCCAATCTTGGCATTTCAGCATTAATCAACCTCTGTCACAAAGGTGCTGTTGGAACGTGGCAAACATTACAATAAGCACAGAGTGGTGAAGTATATCAGCAGTTTAACAATAATTCAAAAGACAATTACAATTATTACATTCCAAGCACATTGTGTTGCACAAAAAACAATTATGAGCAGAAACTCTTCTTGCTTGGAGCAAATAGAAAATGGCAGAAAATGCTATCACACTATTAAATGATCTTTAACTGAACAAAAATAAGAACAAAGTTTAAACTAATTAAATGAAATTCCTGGTTTCATCAATTTTGTATTACATGCACTGTTTAAAAGACCATGTATTTCAAGAAAAGTGTGAAAAATCCCTAGTCTGGTCACATTCAATTTAATATGAGTAGGTGATGGCAAGGGACAGTTCGTGAATGTTTTTGCTTTGTTCTTTACTATTCTCTCAAGGTCAGCAAGACCACCAAGGGCATCTTAATCTATCAAAGTTAACAGAAGTTTGAATAAAGAAATAAAGTCAGTAATGGGTTTTAAACTAACTAATCAAGGATCCAGTAAAAGACTTTTTTTTTAATGTCAGTAGTCATTATCTTCTTTCAAGGATCCCTCAGATTTCTCACTCCATGAAAATAAAATAGAAAATGTATTCTCCAGAGAAGAATGGAGAACTCCAGACTCCATACAATCAAGCATTAAAACAAAAATTGATTGTTTGCTAACATTTTACATCAGAACAACCTTCAGAAATCACCCTAATAGTAATTGTTCAAAAAGAACATGATTTTTCCCTCTATTTCCCCATCAAAGCACCAAGTTCACAAGGCTTACATCAGAATGGGATCGAACAGCCATTGTTGGAAAGAAAAACCTACAATTATTGCAGCTGTTCTACTATGGTGGAATTCTCATTTTCTGCTGCAGTACAGCAAAGGCAAGTCTGGTGATAATGTTTCAATCTATTTTTCCATGATTTTATATTAGGGGTCAAGGATTTCTATAATGGGCCATGCAATTGATTGTACTGATTTGCATCACTACCAGTATCAAAAGCAAAAGAAAAGAAAAATGAGGAGCACTGAGATTTCTTCTTGAAAAAGAAAAACTAGAGAAAACTTTAGTGGCACAACTTTTGTTTTCCTACAGGGTTTTGTAGTATAAGCTGACTTATAGTACCCTAAAGTAGGAAAATATATGAAGAACATTATCACAACTGGTTGCATCTTGGTAACATCAGACAAGGATTCCACCTTTGCTTTACTGCAGAATAAAAGCTGTTTTTTCCCCTCAAGAATTCTATTATCCAGCTGTCTTATTCTAAGACTTTGCAAGAATTCCCTGAAGAATGCTGAGTTTTGTTGAGTTTGTGATAGAGATTGTGCTGCTGCACGATTTCACTGATAATGCTGATGAAATACAGAAAAGTCAATACATTGTGGAAGTAAATCCTTGAGAGTGGTACATGTAGATTCTTGTTAAGCAGTCTTGTAAAACTGCAAATTGAAGTAAAAGCGCCAATAGGCATCAATGGCCATTTTGAAATTTCATGTAAATGATAATACTGATGAATTCCTTCCCTTTACCTTCCCTTTCAGCTTGTCAGATCTTCAATTTCCACAGAGAAGGATGCTGGGTGAGATGTGGTCTCAGTCACACCATATTTACCATATTTACCTTCACTTAAAACCTCTGAGTCCATCTGATATATTCCTAAATCATGAGATCAGAATGAAATCCAGTGTAGACCAAATACAACAGACAGGAAGTTGAAATCTGATTAACACCTTAAAAATTTGTATGGATTCAAGCTTCTGTGTGGTTTCCAGACTTGATGTGTTTACAACACCAAGAAAATCTACTTCCATACATATATTTATTACACAAAATATAGACAGTCTTCAAAGAAGAAGTGTATTTGTTTTTGCAAAAGAAAGCATATCCAGCAAATGCAGATGAACTTTGTAATCATTCACCTCAGCATTAAAATTAAAAAGGTAGACTAGTCCTCATCTTCATGTTTGAATTAAAATTTAAAACAATTTTTTAAATCCTTCCTTTTAAGCCCCTAATGGAATGAAAGAAGCAAATCTGGTTGCCTATGCCATTATGAATTTCAGAGTCTATTCTTGCTGATGAAATTTGTATGCTGTATTTGAACAAACTGTCATGCTAATGACATTCCTCAGTCTGGTGTCTTCAATAATAAGCAAACTGAGTTTTTAAATGTAGTTGATGGGATTTTTTCCCTCTCAGACACCCTATGAGGAAAAACAGAATTTCCCATTTACTTTCATGACCTCTGATTTAAAAGCAAAGATTGCACATTATTTACTACTGGATGATTTTCCTGAAATTTAATGAGGACTAAGTACAAATATGACAGAAGTAATTATCACAGTTTTATTCTGCACAGTCAGGGTCTCCTTGTGCTGTAATTGCAAGCCTTTCATTCAGCTGCCGATACCAGAGTTATTATCATAGTACTTTATGTTATTTCAGAGAGGAGGGAAACAGATTTCTACCTCACTTTTACCCTGCAAATTTATCCCAAGGACTCATTTTGCCTGGCCTCATGCTACAGCTAAATAAAAGACATATGGGAAGAATTTGGACTAAATCTTTCCTGATTCTCTTCACCCAGCTGCAGTGGGGCCACCAATATAACCCCAGTTTTCACATCCTACTGTGAAGTATTGAGGTATTGAGGGGGGGCAGCATTTTTTCAAAGGAAGAAACATGTGGGCAGGTGGCCAGCTCATTGTCTAGCACGGGGATTTTTTTTACGGTGTGCTGCTGCACTCATTTAGACTTCAGTGAAGGTTGAGTGAGCCCCAGCTGGAGACTGGACCACTGACCCAGAAGCTGGAGATACCCAGCAACACGTATGGCACTGGCAGCCTCCCTCTCTGAAGCTCAAAGAGAATTACTTTATTTTCCACTCTTCCTGCACCAGACAGCTCCCACACACAGGGAGGAAAAAGCCTCTTGCAGTCAGTTCATCCTGTACTGATCCTGTGCTATCAATGCCCATCTCACAACACTGCTCACTCCTCACCCAGGCTCTGCAAGGAGCAAATGCACCAGGAGCATCACTGTATTGACAGGATAATTAGTGAGGTTATTTAAGTTGAAAGAGTCTGAAGGAAAGAAATGGTAGGATTTTTGCAAGAGTGAGTGAAAGCAGTTGTGCCGATACTCCACATCCACTGTGTGCTCTCACAGACGCTCACTAAATGTGTGCCTGCTACCAGGAAAGATCCCGAGTAAACAGCAGCAGAAATAGCACAAATGTCCAACTTAGGCTTCACTGGCTCTATAAACATAGCAAATATTGCAGAATCAAGTGCCCAATTCAATATTGCAGTAACCATTTGAAGTGGGGAGAACAGAAACTAAATATCTCTGCCACTTCTATAATAAACCTCATTGTACCGAAACTACACCAGATTAACAAATATGTTAACACTAATCTGAAGATATTTAATTTGGCTCAAAATTCAGCAGTTTGCAGGGAATCCTTCCAGACCATGGGCTTGCAAAGCAGGGATTTCCTCCTATCAGCCCCCCACTTTATCACCCCCAGGAAACACATTTTGACCTATTGCTTTCAAAACAGCAAATTGACTACTGGCTTAGTGGAACAAACTCACGTAACTAACTGGAGCATCTCTTTCCTTGGAATAGCAGGTCTACACAAATGTCAGTTGTGGCACTCTCCTCACACTAGGGTCTCTATCCTACCAGAAAGAAGAGGAACTTGAAATTTTTTCTTGGCAGTTTTTCTTGGCTACGCAAGTTACTGGGCACTAATCCCAATCTAATGAAACACTTGTGAGCCCACTTATTTCTGGACATAGAAGTATTTCTGTAAGAGATACAAAGGCAGCCATAAGAATTTTTGGTTCATCAGTGTGACTTGTTGTATTGAACAGAACTCTTGAGTCTGGGAAAGCAACAAAAAAATAAATATGGTTCTAACCCTGCAGAAGGACCCTTATTAACAGCTGGATGGAAAGGCAAGATTACAACCCTTTGTAAAAACACAAGAGCTAAAGCTGTGGGAGCAGGGACCCTGTGCTTGCATGAGCCTTGGGAATCCTGAGAGAGCAAGCCTCTTCCCAGTTTTGTTAGTGGGATATCTTAGTCCTGTTTCTTCACTTACAACACTACTAAATCTAATACTTTACTCTTCAGTGTTATTAAAGAAACAGTTACACTATAATCCAAAACTACAACTGCGACAGACATATACACACATGCAAGAATCTACCCCCCTCTCCAGCTGAAATTGTGTACTAAAATAGTTAAACTGTGTCTACACAGACTTTTGGGCAGGTTGCAGAAGCCCAGTTTTTCAGTAAATACCCAGCAGTTGTACTGGTGTCAACACTGAACTCGCCTTAGCACTGTCTACAGATGCTGTAATTCCACTTTGCTAGCACGTTGTTGCCATGTGAGTTACAACCAAGCTCCTACAAGAATACAATATCTCACTTCCAGTTATCACCTCCCACTCCCGTCCTTCCCACAAAATCTCTCAGTTTCTACTATCAGATGAAGGGTTGACCAAACATAACTCACCAGCTGGGTCCTGAAGACACAGGCAGAGCACTGAGGCCCTGGAGCTGGACCTCTGTGTGCGATTTTACAAGCAGGATGGATATTCCTTGGAACATGACCTACTGTGATCCCCAGATCCTGCTACCCAACAGAGCTTGGTCTAGTCAGAGACACACCTAAAAACAGCCTAAAAGCTCCAATCTGTGCCTATCTACCCTTGTCCTCTGAAATGGAACTGGCAATCCCTCAACATGCAGGTGCTTTGGTTTCCCCTCTAACCTAAGGCAAAGACAAAAATATCCCAAAGGTGTTTTTTGGCTTCTGTGTGTTTTTTGACTCTTTGAATAAAGTGCTTTTATGTGTTGAAGGAAATGAAGCTTTGAACTCTGCTGAAACAAAGATCAGGGAACACTTTTTATGTAGCTGTTGGGTTTTTTTAAAAGAAAAAAGTATTGTCAACAACATGGGAAGGATGCAGCCTGTAATTTCATGCTGTTGCAAATTGTCAGCTGCCTTGCCCACACAAAGTCATTTAACTGGGGGAGTGATACTCCCCAGGAAAATGAGCCAGTAATGGCAAATACAGCCCACTGCAGTGAGATCTTATTCTCCATCCTAAGCTCTTTCTCACAGTTGCCCTATAATAACTTTTTGGTGGCTAATTAATGTGAATAAGAACTGTGAGAAAAAGTGACTGCCATACCAGCAGTCCCACAAGGTCAAGGACACAGTGTCTTTTCTCCCCTTCACTTGGAGATCCTGACACTTCCTTGAGATGCTATGACAGGGCAATGCCACTGGAATGACTGTACCTGTTCAGTGTCTGCAAATAGAGATCTTTTCTCCCTATCACCTTTCATGGACAAGAAAAGGATTCACATTCAGCTCACACAGTCATGGGGACATGGCAGCTGGGCAACCCTGGAGCATCTGGACCCAAAACCAGGACTGACCTACTTTGCAGTTGGAATTAATGTACAGGGGCTAGGGGATCCTGTTCTTGCTTTCCAAACAGAAAGCTCCTGGAAGAACAAAGAGAGCTACAGAACCACCTGACTGTGCTTCACTAGGGTCAACAGAATAAGAAAGTAAGAGGAAATGTCACTTCCTAATGCAGAAGAAGCTCAAAAGTCTGTGGAACTCAGCCCTCCATGCCTACAGAAACCTTTCCTCCTACTGTAGCTGGCAGGACAATGCAAAAAAGAACAAGCTATTTTTTCCTCTCAGGAGAAGGAAAAGCTCTAGTAAAATAAAGCATTGAATTTTATAATCTGTAAATTAATAAAATCTAATATCAAGTACAGAAAACTGACAGCATTACAAGGTGGAATGAGGGTTATCTAGTGACTTTTTCTTAGTAAATAAACATCAAGGGTATTGCATGCATATACATTTCTCTTCAGTTTAAAGGACAGGCTGAAGCACCAGTGTTCTGAGGTTCTCATAACCTGAGATTAGCAGTGAGGTCCCTGGAGTGACCCTATTTTGACAACAAGGAATGACAAGGATCAACTGTTTGGAATACTTCTCATAGGTTACCATACTTACAATGGGACTGGCGTTGATGTAGTCTGAATTGTCATGGCTACTTTCACCCTTCAGACATATCCTGGAATGGTCATCTGCAAAGGACAAAACAAGAGAAGTTTCTATACCAGTATTCCACCCATTTTATGTTAGACAATTCAGAGTCACATTAATGTGCTTTCCAAGACAGGAAGATAGCAAAAAGGATATTTCCTTCTGACTCCCAACTTAGCCATAGGGTTGATACAGCCACAGCACCACAGCCTGACTCAGGCATGAAAAAATGGGATATTCCACAAGCTCAGTATCATAAAACCTGTCTTCATGTGATGCTCTCTGGTGTGCTACAACCTCTCATAAGAAAAAAAGAGAATCTCTTCTGTTCAGGAAGTTTAAGATTTAAACTAGGCAAACCACTAAAATTAGTAAGACCCCCCAGTATTATAACAAACACTCCTGAGCTTGCCAGGTCATGGAAGAAGGAAGCTAATGGGACTTTGTCCACCTGGCTTCTCTAAAATATGAGCAGCAAGGACATGGAAGTACAGCTGACAGCTGGACAGTAAATTAATCTGTCCTGGTCAAAGACCAGTGCTGTGTGGTGTTCCACTAGTGATGTGGGGAGACAATCTGACTTGGAGATGACCATGGAAGAGACAAAATGCCAACAATTTGACTTAAAGTACAACTGGAGCACACAGAAACATCTTACACTTCAGACACCAGTAAAGAAAACAGCAGCTCTGGACATAGGAGACTCACTCCTGTTGTTTGCCCATGTTCACAATTACTTTATCACTTTTTAACTTGTAATTTTACTGGTGCTAGCTCAATTATATTTAAAGCTGGTATGCCCCAAACTCTAGTCTTTTTAGTCTTTTTTTTTTAATTATTTCTATATCAGAACACATATAATGGATGGGTTTTATTTGTCTGTACTCAGGCAGAGACAATGCAGATATCTGCATCTCTTCCCATCATCCAGACTCGCTTTCTGTTATGAGAAAAGAAATATTTCTATGTGATGAATCATTTCATCCTGATTTAGCTGTCACAAACAGGCCAAATTGTGTTCAAGAAATGCCATTTCTTTCCACTGACTAAAGAAAGAAAGCCCAGACCCAGCTGAGATAATTTTAGAGATGTCTAAGTCTACATATGAATCCCAAACAACTTGTACCTGATATATAACCAGCACAATTTATACTCCTCAGGAAACGTACCCTGCACAGTATATGGTAGAAACAGGTTGTGGAACTGTCCTTTCTAACCCTCTACAGCTGGACACAGACAATGATGTTTTGAGAGGACTGAGGATCTTTCCACTGATTTTTCAAATAGACAAAGTAAGAGCACATTGTCTGGTGGCCTGAGACACCACTCAACACCAGGATTCCAGGTTGGCTGTTAAGTACCAATCATTATTTTCATCATGAGGAATAAGAAATGAATTATCAAACATTCTAAGGACCATACAGGAAGGTAGAGACAGAGAGTTTGGGCTCTGCTTAGGCTTATTTAACAGCAATGCCATGGCAGTTCAGTAGATGAGCAAGACAAAGGGATGTTTGTAAGAGTGTTGTTTATAGTCACTCAATCTCACCCAACAGCATCAGCAATCTTCTCCTGGAATAAGATTAGTGATGAACAAGTCATGTCAAATAACTGAAGAGATATTCTTTACTATTCACATAAAATTCCTTTCCCTGCTAAGGTTTGAGGATGAAGAAGAGAAGAAAGGGAACACACCCATGAACATTATTCATTTCCACCTCACTTTGGCACCATTGCACAAAAAAATCCAAAACATCAATATGAACCTCTGACACTGAGATCTTGGGCTACCTGATATTTTTTATAGGAGGCTTTGCAACGAGCAATGTCACAGAGTGCTTGAAGAATTGCAGCTCTGAAGCCTTCTGGCTTTGCAGGAGGAACACAGGTTACATGCAATAAATGTGGTGTCATAAACCTTAAGCTAAGCAAGCACTCAGGATAAGCCCTGTTCATTGAATAGCAAAAGTGTTTGAACTAATCACCAAAGGAAACGTGTGAAATGTTTTCAGAGGGATGAAGGAGAGAGAGCAGACAGTGATTCATCAGTACTTAGCAAACAGATGTCAGGGTGACTCTCCAATAAGAGTCAGGTGTGAGATCAGTAACTAATAGATCTTTTTTTTTTTTTTTAAACACAGAGTTTTATCCAGACCCTCTGATTTAGTGTGCTATGTCATTATCTTGCAGTCTTGGAGGGTTTATTAGAGGGCAAAACACGTCAAGGCTTAGTGAAAAGGTGTTGAGACTTTGTATTTGCTCTTAGAAAAAGGAAGTGTGCAAAAAAGGTTGGACATGTTTTTCTGCATATATCAGGAGTTTGCACCCATGTGTGCTTCAGTTGTAGCATCAAACATTCATATTGACAATGAACAGATTGTGCTTGTCTATGCCTGTTATCACCTCAAAGCTTCTAGGAACTGGCATAATAGTTCTTCTGAAACAGGCAGGGGAAGAAGAAAAGAAAAAAGAAACCAAAAGAATACCGTGGACACCAGATTGTTATGTTAACAGTGAGCAACTATGGGGAAAATGCTGAATGTACAGCATTTTGTTTTTGGCAAACTGCATATTGATTAGGTGAGAAGAAGGAAATGCCGGAAATACAAGGAAGGAAGGTATGTCAGAAAAGGAAGATACACAAGATCAATCTAAATAACGAGAAGGAAAGATGAATGAAGAAATAGGAGAGGAGAGGGGTGGTAATAAGGAAGTGAGAGAAAAGACAAACAAATGCTGTTACTAGCTACTGCAATCTGGCCAAGCTACAGCATCATTTTAAGTATCTACAATAGCTGCTGCTGAATGCTGAGCTGCTTTGTATTTGCTATTGCTTCAGCCAAGCTACAGCTGAAAGAAAAGCAAAATGTACAGACGGATACATGTGACAGAGGGAGGCTTCCTAAATAAAAAGGTTAATATTAACCTGTAGCTTCAGAGAAACACAGCACAATGTTGGATTTTATATACATGTACAATATAAATCATAAAATATAGAGGACAGAGCATCAAGGACATGATATAAGCAAACACACATGAGTTTGCAGTATGTAAATCTCATTTACAGACTGTAAAAGCTACATTTTAGTGTCTACACATAGATATATTCATGTGAATTGCTTAATGGAGCTTGATATAGGTTGTTAAACTAGAACATGGACTGTTTGAGAAACTGTAGGGTAGATGAGACATTGCACAAGGAAAACAGACAGGACACAAGACCCCAAGACTTTTACCCTATTAGACCAGCATCTGAAGCTCACACAGGATAAACAGTGGCATCTCAAAGCTATTAATTTCACTATAAACCAAATACCAGCTGCAGCCATTGCACAGCTCTCCTGATGTCCCTGCACTGATTGGGTCCTCACTGGCTCTATCAAGGGCTTTGACACCTGGCTCACATGGAGACACTTAAATTCAGGCATCCTGATCTACAATCTCTCAGACTCATGCCCAGAAACTTGGTTTCAATGCCTCAATGTAGGTTTCCACTGATATTTGAGAGTCCTAAAGACGCTTGGTTAGCAGGCAGGAGGGTCACAAGTCTCCCACAGAGCTGGTGTTACACCTACTAGCTCTGCCTGGGTACCTTGAGTACTTTGGGCATCTCAAACAACACTGGATTCCTGTGCTTAAATGACTTAGTCAAGCACAAAATGCCATTACTATCTGAATTATTATCTGAATAATTATTATTTATTATTATTGACCAATACTACAGTAGTATGTCATCTCAATCTTTTACTTCTCTCACAGTGGCCCTGCAATTTAATGAAGATTATTTTTGTTGTTAGATGGAGATTGAAAGCTTGTAAAAATAAGACTTACATTCTCCCTCTGCCTTTTGCTTCCTTTTTATCAGATACTTCTGAAGAAATAGAACCAACAAATATAAGGTTGAAAAAGAAGGAAATATGGGCAAATTTGGGTTGTCTCAATCTGGGCATCACAGAATAAGGCAAATCTTACAGCAATCAACCTGGCACATCCTGCCTGGATCATAATTTTCTTCCTTCTAGATTTAGACTGATTTTTGGGGTTTTTTAAATACAAAGCACTACACAGGACTCCACTCAATTAAGGAAGTGAACTACTGAGAAATGAAATTGGTGCAGCCTGAAGACTATGAAGAACCATAATCTGCTGATTATCATTATTTTGTTCATAGATGATCGGCAGAAAATGGAACTTTTCTTTGCTCTGAACTTCCTTTATTTCAGAGCACTATTTGCACATGCATTCATAATATGGATAATGTACACAACCCTCTGCTCAGGTGTTCCCATCTCTGGTGCACAATCCCAGGCTGTGCCCTTAAGGCAAACAAGGCTCAAATCGGGGTGCATGTTCTGCCCCTAAATGCTTTGCTCTCCTTTAGAGGAAAGGCAAAGCACAGAGATAACCAGGTTGCTTAAATATACGCCACATCCCATGGATATGGTGGACAGCTTTTGATAGATGTTCACAGCAAAAAGTTGTTTTCCAAATGTTTAAAATACCTGTATATATTAATGGTGTACATAAATAAAAACATACAGTATTGACTCTGTTGAGATGGGTTCACTTTTCAGTGATGCAAAAAGAGAAAAAAAAATTGGAAAGCTTTTTTGGATCTGCTCATGTATTCATAAAAAAAATAGGCATCACTAAATTATAGAACTAAATATAAACACCGTGTGTCCTAAATTATAGCAATCTGCTTCTTGATTGGATAAAAGGATGCAGTTTTGTTAATCTAGAAGGTCCAGGTAACTTGAATTGTTAGCGTTTTTTAACTAGCAATTAATTAAGTGCAGTGTCAAGGTGTTCTGCTATCAAGTATTTTAGAAGTTTGTATAGAAAATAGGAAAGTTAGGCACAAGAATAAACTATGATAAAATAGTGATAATAACTAGATCAGTTATATAATCACTAAAAATAATATTGTATTGGTTCAGAAAGAAAAACACAAAGCAAATACAACATATTAAAGCTTATTTGAAGCCTTTCTAAGAGGAAATCTTCTATGTGAATTGGCAATCTTGTTCTACCTTGTCAAGGTGATTATGAATATGAAAGGGGTGAGGAAACACTAACAAGGCATTACTTGCTCTGTGAGAATACACTGAATATAACATAACAGCTCTGCAGAATATCAAAAGCATATCAGGTTTGCTTCTTCACACATTATGAAGAAAATCTATGGCTTTTTTGCTATAGTTTTAATGTCTAAACACAGTTTAAAAAAATGGGCAAACTGGGCCCTCTCATCTCAGTCTAATCTTAGAGTCTAAAATAACCAACACCTTATCAAAATTTAATATTGTTTAAACTCTATGCCATACTTTCCACTCATCAACAAAGTAGTAAGTAATTTAAACATATATAATATGACAGCTGTTTACCAGTGCACAGTAACCTCAGAAAGAGAAGGCAGGTAACTTTGTGCAATTCAGTCAAAAAGGAAAATTCCCAGTGCACTAATATTTGTAATAGAAGTTTCCACATTGAGGAAACAAAGCACATTTATCATTTTACCCTTTTAAATGTACTAAAACACTTATAGTTAAAACTTCAGATAAATTGCAGTCACCCTGTCCATGTCCAAATACCTTCACCAAATCACTTCAATGGCATAACAACGTGCCATGAAAGAAGCAATGGCTGAGAAACAAAGCCTGGTCAGGGTGGCTGACACATCCAGGAGGTACAATATGATGAAAAGAGAGAGACTAGCTGTCACCATCCCTAAGAGTATTTAAAAGACTTGTACATGTGGTATTCAGAGATGTGGTTTGGTGGTGACCTGGCAGTGCTGGGTTAATGACTCAGTGATGATCTCAGATGTCTTTCCCAACCCAAATGATTCTATGACACCTAAGTTAAAAATCTCTGCTCTTTAGCACTGTCACAGCCATGATACGTCTGGATTTGGAGGTAGAAAAGTCTAGTCTGAAGGTTTCTATCTTACAGCTCATTGAATCATGAAGACAGAGTTTCTACATCAGTCAAATAACCAGCACCAATTTCTGGCAACATCCATAGCTCCCATGCTGTCTCTGTGGCAGCAACCAAAACCAGTCTAGCTTAATTTATGAGCAGGAACTTGAAATATCTTAAGATGGTCTGACTGTAAGTCCATATTGATGGAACACTTTAAACAGGAAGATTAACTTGGATCAATACATATTTTCATGGAAAATTTTCACTGCCTATCGTGTCAGTTAAGTGCTGTTTTTTTTCAGGATGTAAAAGAGCACAGGAGGCTTGCACCACTTCAACTTTTGTGGTGACTTCTTTAGAACTTCTTCACAAGCCTGATCCCAAGCCACATGAAAGTCAGCAAACTGCTGCTGCTGCCCCAAAAGGCTTTTGACCAGCACTATATTTACTCAGGAGAATTAATACTGCTAAGTTGCTGTAATCCTCTCCTGAGTGGAAAAGTATTGCAGAAAGAGCCACTACATAAACAAAAGAGACAAACCCCGCTGAAGCAAATATGCAGGGACTGATGGGCTCAGTTAAATTACCATATCCTTCCAAAGAATCTTCACTCTAAATCTGGCTATGACATTTACTTAACGTGTTACCTGTCATTTCTCCATCCCTAAAGGAGGAATACTACTTACTCAAGACTCTTTTAGGGAAAATTAATGTTTTTGGGCACCTTAAAAATTAAACCAGCTATATATGTTTGCCAAGCTATCCAGCTGGATTGTGGGCACGCTGATTGAGAGCATTTTGGTTGCTGTGGACTGTGTATATATTCTCAGTTATATTCTCAGTTTCATTTTTGTTTCATTGGTTGCCTAATGAAATATGTGTCCATACATTACCAATGTAATCTATGAGATATATATATTTTATATATATATATATATGTATGTTTGCATAACAAAATTATGTTACTTTTATTTCAAGCTCAAAAGGCGGCTGCTTACAGGAAAGAGCAGATTTTGGGAATATAAACATCGGTTCCTTTTTTTATAATTATTTTTATTTTTGTGTGTTTAGAGAAGCCTTGCAGAGAGAAGCCAGTTAGCAAGTTTATCCACTGAAGCCTAAAGGAGCTCCTTCAGTACAGCTGAGTATTTGATAAACAGATTATCTGGCTCTGCCTACAGACTGCTGGTGTTACTGCTGGATGGACAAGAGACCAACTTGTCTTGGTCAGAAGGAGAAGAGACTTCTACTGAATAGCTACAGATGCCACTCTTGTACAGACAGTATATTCCAGCACTGACAATCACTCTGTCTATGGAATTTGGTGAGACAGCACAGCTGCAGCAGCAGTGTTATGTGGCACAGTTGTGTATTTTTGTAACATATATGCAAATTACAAGGAGATAAACAGGGTCTGATAAGACAACAGGACATGCACCCAGCCCATAGTTGTAGCCACAGCTTCCAGTACACACAGAAACCACTCCACATTGTTTACCTGCCTTCTGCAGCTTTCACACCACTGTGCAAAAATACTGGGGAGTGTATGCAGAACCAAAAAACCAAGATGCAAAGGGAAGTGTACATACATGGCACCACGGCCCGGGAGCGGTTCTTCGGCACGTTCTCCTCCTGCTGTGCCACGCTGCTCTCGTTGGGCTCAGCCTGGTAAGCACACAGAGCTTCCCATTCCTTCTCCAGACGGTTCTTGTTCTTCAGGTGATCTTCCATGTAGGACTGGAATGAAAAGAATATTGCATTAAGCAATGGCTTAGCTAGGCTGCAAGCTAAGCTTAAAGGATGTTTCTCAAAGCGTGGGAATCCTGAGCTTTGGGGAAAAAAAACTGGCTCAGTTTTAAGGTTCATTTATTTACTTAATAGAGAGTTGACTTCAAGCTTATTTGTGCTATAAAAAATGAGAATGATATAATGTACCAGTGCTAACAGAGAGGAAATTTATGAAACATCCAGTCACTGAGCTTTAGGAGAAAATTGTTTCTTCTTCAGTACCTAGAGAACATAAGCCCAAATGTCTTTTTCATCAGGCAATGGAAAAGAAACGAAATTCCATTACCAAAAATTACTGCAAACAACAATTTCTGTCAAAACAAAGGATTTTACAACCAAATTTCAAGCACATATGCATGTCACAACAGTGATAGAAATATTGAAAAGAATCAAAAAAGTTGCCAGGCTGAACTATTGTGGCCAAGCACTGGGTCATCAGAAACTCATCTTGCAGATGAACAGGCACAGAGAGGGCCTTCAGCTGAGGAGGTGTTGTTAATTAATATTAATAGTTGTTGTTAAGGATTGTACATTGCATTCAGTTAACAGTATTGGGAAAAGCATCACCAAAGAAAACTGTGGCAGGATTATGGGCCTCAAAGTATCTTGGTGCTGATCTTAAGCTTTTGCAGATCTCCCCTGGCTAGAGCTCCAGCAGTGGATAGGAATTCAGCTCCAAAGATTTGAGAAAAGTGAACCAAAACCCTTTTCCTTCACCCTATGGATCAGAAATAATCCAAGTAGGTGAGGGGAGGAGAGCAGAAAGGAGGAGGAGTGGGGAAACACAGAAATCTTCCTTTCCCTTTAACATGAAAATTAAGATAGTGACCACCTGGTACTTTAAGCCTGCTTATACAGGCTCATCATCTTACAGAGCCTTCCATCTTCTACTGCAAGCAAGAAACATCTTACTTTACACCCTGTTCATATTTGTAAATTAAACTCCAAATTGCCTGTACTAGGTAGGTTGAAATTAACATTCCTAAACAGATTTAAAAAGGACAGACTGTTCAGGAGACAGGCTCAGGGTGGGGTCAATAGCAAAGCTTCTTGCCCAAACATCAAGTATTGCTGGAACTAATACAGCCCAATCTATAGCAAACCTTGTCTAGAAAAAGCTCCCAGAAAGGATTCACTGCAAAGTACAAAAAGGACTTTAATTGCTTAGAAAACCCTTTCCATGGACAATCTTTCTGATGTTGAATTGTTCTTCCTAAATGTGCTTTAAAGAAGAAAGGCTCTCGTGCCCTCTCTACAGGTTTAACAGAAGGTGTAAAAAGCTTGCAGCTTGTCCTCTGCCAAACAGGAGCTCTGCAAATCTGTTGTGCCACTGTGCTTCCCACCTGGCTGCCAGGGCAGGATACAGCTCCCTGTTGCAGCTTGAACAGTTTTTTGATGACAAAGAGCCCCTGACACACAGCTTTGTTTGGTGCAGCGTTTGTCGGGCGCTGTCTTTGCACGAGGTTTGTAAATCAAACCTGGTACTGAAAAACCAATTCAAGAAGTGATGCTTCAGAAGGGATGTCTTTAAGGACACGGAAAGATATTGCATTAGAAGAAAGGTTTCTAAAGGAGGCAAAAAATAGTGGTGGCCTAGATACAATCAAAACACCTACTGTGTGATTGCTTTTCCTCTATAATGGAGGCAGAAGCATTGCAGTGGACAGAGCTGTGACCTGACCCGGTGTGTGTCAGGGTGTGGGTCTGGGAACACGTTCCCAGCATTAACTTGCAAGTTAACAGGAGGAAACCATCCTCTAATAGTTTATTTATCCTTGTCAAAAGGCTGTTGCTACTGGCAAAGGAGGGAGGCTAAAGATCCTATTCTTTTCTCCTAGTAATTCTGTGCCTGGCTATGTATACTGAAGCCATAGGGGAAAAAGAAAAAAAAAAAAAAAAAAAAGAATAATCCCTCCAGAGCAGAGACTTGCTGGTATATAAGAATTTTTATGAGGCAAAGGGAAAAAATAGCAAAATCTTACAATACCACAGAGCCAAGACTGCTGGCTTCAGAGCAGCTGTTTAGCATGCAGCAGAGATCAGGCAGTCAAGGACCAGCCTGTAGCATCTTCCCATTTTAAACCACAGTTTTATAATCTGATTCATTTTGACATGTCCATCACCAATGTCCCACAGACTTCAGGGACATTTTATGCAGATATACAGATCTGCCAACACTGAATCTCTCCAAAATCCTGGTAGACCCACAAAGGAAAGGAAAAGGGCCATGAACATTTGATTCCTAAGGCAGAACTGAATGTAGTAAGGAGCTTTCTGTTGACTCCAGCTTGTCTCTCTGATGATTTCAAGGATTGTATTTTAAAAAGAAATTTAATTTCCTTTTAAAATCATCAAATCTGTCACAGTTAAGGTAAAGTTTACAGTTAAGGTAAATTGACTGCTTTTATTGCACATGAACTTTCAAATAACTCAATGTTCTTTAAAAGTTATTACTTTTACCTTCATTTTTCAGGTAATCTTGAGTGTAAAGATACATGAATTTTCAAATGGAAACACACGGAAATCTTTACTTTAGCCAACCATTTCTTGTGTGGTTTCAATTCCTACATCACACGGATCAGATTCACAGAGCACTTCCTGACAGACCTTGAGGAGGGGTTTGACTACTTGAATGGACCCATGGAAGGCTCTGCCCAATATGGACATCTGCTTTACACACTTTTTTTAAAAGCTGCTGAGGAAGAAGCTTGCTTTAAAACATTCAGGAGCCAGACAATTCCCTCAGAGTTAAGTAATCTTTCATTTACAGTCCTTCAGAGCCCCAACGCTCATCCCCACTTTGCTAAACAGAAGCTTAGTGATTTTGAAACATTCCCTTGGGAGCTGCTAGATGTACATTAAATTGAGTGGAACTTCTGATATTTTAGAGATTGTATGTCTACTCAAATCCACTCCTTAATTAGGATGTTTTGATGAGACATTCTGCAATGTTTGCCTGGTGCAAAAGAAATTCATTACCAACGTGTCAAACACGCACATGATTGTCCTTGTCCCAGAGCAGCAGGTAAAATAAATAGAGGTTGTCACCACTGTTATTGCAATGCTCCTCAAGCCTGCTGAAAAAAGCAGAGGTCTAGCCTCACCAATATGGGCACAACAAGGCAAATCCTGTAATCCCAAGTATATGCTATTATTTAAACAAACACCATCTGCTTGCACAGGTCTTCTGATGCACCTTAAATTCCATTAACCTTAATTTTCCTTCCACAGGGCCTGACCTGTGAGGACAACTGGTAGCCCAGTCCCTACTTTCTCTTGTTTAGACAGAGGAGATACTCTTGCTGCCAAAGATGCTGTGGGGATGAGGAGGATGTGCTGATGTAATGAGGACAGAGTGGATGTATTATAAAATCCATTATTACTGTGTGAGACCTGCCAGTTGTAAGGCAAAAGGGGAGCTTTCAGCAAGAGGATGAAAAGCTGTCCCAGGGACAATGAATGGGCTGAAGAGTCACTGCCAGTGGCACATATTAAGACAGATTTTATGTGCCTGAACACAGGCACAAAGACAGAGCATAGTGGGCTGGTTTGGCTTTGGTAGAACATGGCTTTGTTAGAACTTCCTGTGTGCTCAGCTGATGTTGTAATAGGGTGTCAAACTACTTTGGTTTTCCTTATTTTTTTCACTACTCTTTTATCAAGAACGGTGTCCAACACATGCCCTGTGACTAAATAAGGTTAAAAATAAAACTATTAAATTCGAATTGACTGGTTAATCTTTAAATCATAGAATCACTTAGGTTGGAAAAGTCTCTCAGATCATCAAGTCCAACTGCCAAGTCCATCACTAAGCCATGTTCATCAGGACCACATCTATATGTCTTTTAAATACCTCCAGAGATAGTGGTGACCCTACCACTGCCCTAGGTAGCCTGGTCCTGTGCTTGCCAGGCCTTTTGGTGGGGAAATTTTCCTTAATATCCAATCTAAACCTCCTCTGGCACAACTTGAGGCCACTTCCTCTTCTCCCATCACTTTTTACTTGGTTGAAGAGACACAGTACTTTCTTCAGAGATAGTATGGTTTGCATCTGCGAAGATATTTGTTTTAAAAATTCCTATTTTATTAGCTGACATTCAATTGCCACAATTATTTCTGACAACATACTTCCAATACAGTACTTGAGTAGAAACCCTTCCCATGACTGAGGATGCATCTTTCAGTGCAAACACGAGCAGTTCTCAAATTGACAGACCTTGACAGGTCTAATCGAATTTCAAATGTCAGCTGAAGATGTGGATGTGAAATTATCTTAATCCTTGTGAATGGTGACTGCTCAAACCCACACTGTTCACCCAACAGTGTGGGAACCACTGCTTTCAAACTGCTGCTGCTTTTTCCAGAGATGCAGAGGGCCAGGCAGTGCTGTTGAGCTTCCCAGGCTTCCTCAGAAGGAGGAGAGGAAATTCTAGAGGAATTTGTCTTAGCTATTATATAGCAAATTGTGCAGAAAAAGACTATACTTGAAAACATTTGTTTTGTATTCTTGTCAGTTAATTTAAATAATGTGGTTTTTTGCCTTTGTTCCCTGCCAACTCATGGGTTGTATCACTCTGGCCCAGGATGCCCCAGAATTCTTGTTACTCTGCTTGAACTTCTTTGTGTTCTTTAGTACACATTGCATTGACTACATGTAAGAGCAATACTTTTCTGCATAAATCCAATTTGCTTTTAACAACACATATGGTTTTGTCCTTCCATTTTCTGGCTTAATACCTTATCATTAGTGGCTTCACAGTAAATTTCTCTGTTCCCACTCATATTACTCACAGTGCTATAGAATTCAGAGACAGAAGCAGCCTATCTGATTACTTGCTTCCAGGTCTTCAAATAATGTCATTTCTTGTACTTCACTAGGATTTTTCTAACATTTGGCTGTTCTGTATCTAAAGCAGAAGCCCAAAGCACAGTTCATTACTATTTCTTTGGACTCTGACTGTTCTGAACTATACATTGTATACCTGAAAATACACAAATATTTTTAATAAGGAACACTAGTTCTCATTTGAGATTTTTTTAATAGGGATGTCAACAACATTGCTTTTCTATTTCAAACTTAATTTGCTACTCATTTTCAGCAAGCCATGTATTTAAACTTTAGTCTGTTTGCTCAGAATATTCCTGTTCTCCACAATTTCTGCTTGTATATATTCCAGTGTCTTCACAGATCATGAATTAATGGATCTATGCAAATTATAGATATGTCTTCTTGTGACTCTTCTTCAAAGATAATTTCTTTGTTGTATGTGTTTTCAGGCTTAACACTTTCAAACTTTTGAATTACTCCTCTGTCATCACATCTGTGCAGAACTTTAGACTGTGATGAAAGTCATTGTCACTTCCACTCATTTCCACATCATTATTTAAAAAGTTAAATATAACTGGATCTAAGAGCAATTCCTGTGCTCTGCCAGACACTCCTAGACATAGCTTTCAATCATTACTTTTTGTATATCAACCTTTTGCCTCATTTCAATCCACATAATTGTCCTCTAAAAAACTGGCATTAATTTTTCAATTAACTATTCATGAGACAGTGTCACGACTTTATTAAAATTTGTAGTATAGCATCCATCGTTTTCACTTCAACTACTGGGTTTTGTAGTTTTACTTAAATAAAAAGCAATCAGGTTTGTCCAGGCAAGAATTGCTCTTTAGAAAATTATGCATATTCTTACTCATTGTTCAACTATCCAATGGAAAGGGTGAAGGAGATTAGCAAACACACAAAGGAAAGACTCCAGCCTTCCCCATCCTCTTAAATGACACCCTTACATTTATTTTCCTTTTATGCCCTTGAAAAATCTCTCTCTAGATAATCAGCAACTCCTTTTTAGTATGTGCTCCATTATTTTCTATGGCTGGAGTCTAGACTCGGAATAGCAACAGAAAAGTTCATTTCTATTCTCTGTTCCTGCTCCCCATTCTTCTTTTACAAAATTATTAATTTATTCTTCTATTTTGGCGCACACAAACTTGCCCAGAGCCGATCAAATAAAACTCCCTGAGATCAGAGTCACTATTACAACTCTGAGCCATATTCAGATCCTGCAGAGCACCACAATGTTTTTTCTACGCTTTTTAAGCATTTCTCACTTCCCACCAGTTTCAGCGTAACACTGAAGTTACTCTGGGGTCTTCTGCATCTTCTTGATGCAGAAGATCCGTCTTTCTCCCTGAGCTGCCCTGGTGCACAGACAAAAGGCTGGGATCTCACCCCACATTTCCACGAAGAAACTTCCAGTGGTGCTGAAACGTGGGAGCAGAGCCAAACTATGCCCATGCTCTCCTACTTTTCTTCCTAGCAAAGCAAACCTTAAATAAATAGACGATGCACTATCTCAATCAATTTCAGTCTTTGCATCAACTAGCATGTTAAAAAAATAATTTTTTGCCAATAGTTAGCTGTTCCATGGAAGTCCCACAGTTGTTTCTGGTGCTCTAATCCAACCAACCCCCAATAATGCAGAGCCTGTAACTGGTACCAAGACCAGCTCCATCTCTGAAGTTTCAATTTATAAATGTTAGTAACACCAGCTTTAATCTTAAACATCAAGTTCTCAATATTAACTGCAAAGAAGTGTGACTTTATAGGGGTAGTTATATTTGGCTTATACAGACATATAACATGAAAAGTTCTGTTGTGGCAGCTCATTGTCAGTATCTTACAGAACTTGTATCTGGAAGAAATCTCTGTAAATTACCATCTGGCTATAAAGTCTCACATGCTCTCAGTCCTGGGGAGTGTTCTGCATCCCTACTTCACTGGAACCAGGATTTCATCACCTGATTAGTCAGTCATTTCAGGCTAAAAGCTCCTTTCTCTCTTCTAACTTGTCCTGGGCTATCTCAGATCTCCTGCTTACAGTAACCACAAATGAAAAAATATGGGAAATAAAAACTTGGGAATTTGTATTTTCTCTTGCAAAAGACACTGAGAAATTATTTTTCCTCCTCCATTTGCAGCCATATTACTACCATGATGTATTTTGATCTAATAGTTCTTGTATTTCTCAGGACATGATTGCATCAGTGAAAAAAATAGTTTTGAAGCTTTTCAGTTAGGTACTGAAAAATACTATGGAGCTCTCTTGTAATTTGGCATGAAACACTACTAATATCATACATAATGTGGTAGGTGATGAAGGAAAACTTAAAAAAAAAAGCCAGAGTGAGGCAATTCACTGACAAAGCAACTATTCAGTGTGGTTGAGAATAATATCCCTAGATTGCTTCAAATAGGTTGTATTATTCAGAAATAATTTAACTTCCATGGTGATACCAGCCAACAATAAAAATGACATTCCATAGTTTCAGTTTCATATTTTTAGATGTAAAGCTCATTGTAGACACCTAAGCATGCACACAGAGAGCAGCTGTATTTTCAGCATGCCATCTTAAATAATGTTAAATTTTTGTCCCTGGTTTGCTAGAGAAGTATCACCTCTGCACAAGCAAGTGTGTGCAGAAGTATCACCTCTGCACAAAGAAAGTGCAAGGCATTTTCTACCAGACTGGACCAGTGTCCAACTATGGCAAGAAAGGCTGTAATTCACAAGCATGTTAGATGGCAACCTATGTTCTGTTTGCCTAAATTAATATACCCTTGATGCAGTGTACATCACCATCTCTCCTTCTCCTAATGCTCTGATAATAGAGTTTTGTAACTTGTAAAAGGATTACTTCAATCCAATCAGCAGGTGCTGGGATCAGTGTGTGTCACACAAACACTTGCTAATCCCTTTTCTTACAGCTCCCAGCTGCCAAAGGTGTTCAATGAAATCCCAGTGAAATGGATGGATACAACCTGGCCTGGACTGACACAGGTTGTCATCTCTGGAGGAGATCTTGGCAAATACATGTGCTGCTAAGAATTGCTTCAGCTGGAATGGTGGAGGCAGGTATATTTTAAAAAGAAATGCAGCTATGAAGTTAAACATTTAAAAAATTGAATGCTTAATTATGAAATATTTACTCTACCTGGCTCTCTAAATATAGCAAAAGATAAAGAAATTCACTCCACAAGGAATCCCTTCTTAAGGAATATCAGCTACTTAATGGTGTCTTCTAGGTCTTAAAATACAACCACCCTCATCTCCTCCTCCTTACCCCCTTTTTGAAATCTAAATTATGCCTCTGAATTTTCACCTCTGCAATTACTTTGCTTTAAATAAACCTCCACAAAAAAGGGAAGATGATTGCCATAAAAGGAATATAATTTGCTCCCTTACAATCCCTGTATTTCTATAGCTCCTTCTTGTCCAACTGTCTGAAAGTGCTCACATTACTCCTGCAGGGGAGGCAAGTATCACTGCTGCTTCACAGATGGGAAATGGAAGGGCTCAAACATTGAAATGAATTTCCCAGGGTCACAGAATATGCTCCTGAAACACTAATTTTTGCAGGAATATTCTTGACAGCTGTTTTTTAACCCCATGACCATGTTTATAGACATGGCTGAAAGTCAGGGCACCTTAATGAATCCATATCTGAGAATATTTTTGTAATTACAAGTATACCAAAATGTTCTGACTGTGATGGAATTAATACAGATTTTAGGTTGGGGATTTTGTTTAGAAGTACATGGTTTAAGTGTCTGGTGAGTAGGTAAATTTATTCCCATGCTGAATGCTGTTTATGCAAAGACATGCCAAGGTAAATAATATATATGTAGAAGATGAATTATCCAAAAGCAGTTTCTAAAATTTCTGTACTTCTTATAGTAGATTTCACTACAAAAATCTTAAATAATAAATAGCCTTCACAAAAAGGAATAATATTACTTTAAAAAATTAAGGTCTAAACCTCTTAGCCAATTACTGCTATTTCACAGCATGGGATATGTTGTGACATTTTGTAAAACCAAAAATAAATCCAAAACAAGAAAAAACTCAGTCCAAACCTCCCCATTAAAGACAGCTCTGCAGTACAGGAACTGGCACCAAGAAGAGTGTCAGCTGAATTCATCAACTGAGACATTTTGGGAAGCATTTCTGGTAGCTTTGTTAAAATGTAAAAGCACAAGCATGTAAAAACTAGCTGGAAAACTGAACAAAAATATACAAATCAAGTCCTTTGACTCTTTGTGATAAATATTGACACCCAACACCATTCTCACAGAAAACTGCTATTTTCTTCTTACACATTAAATAAATTTTTCTAATGATCCCTTCTCACTTCATTTTTTACTAATATTTTAACACCATACTACAATCCAAGACATATTTGTGATTCATTTATACGTCTGTTGTGTGTCTGAAATGAAAACTTTAAAAATATATTACTGCACACTAATTACCTGGCTGAAAACACAAAACCAAATTCCCTGGCTTCGTCTCACAGCTCTGCTAACTCAATTAAGCATCTAAATTTGGGTTCCCTGTTGGATACTGTATTTCCAAATTTAAATTTTAATGAATTACGGTCTGTGTTTCTTTTCAGAGCACTTGTATAGTCATCTTCCTTTACTATATATATAAAAATTACCAAGAGATAAATAAAGAATTCTGAAAACATCATGTTTAAAAATAATCCTCTCTTCAAGCGTGGTCAAGTTCTACAGAGATAATGAGACCAGTAAAACCCAGGCAACCATGACCAAGTATATCCGAGTGATACAGAACATGATGTGATTTATAGATAGTCTGGAAAAATATCACTATGTTAAACACTGGCCATCTTGAGGACAGACAGGAAAATATTTCTTTTACAGATATAATACCCCTGCTAAAGCAAAGGGATAAGTACTTACTTACTGCTACTCTTAAAAGTGTGAATAAAAGTCAAAAAGGGCTTCTCCAGGAAAAAATAATAACTCATAAAGGAAAGCCCATCTGCTCTTCTGGGGTTTTTTTTGGGTGGTGGGTCAAGGTAAGATACTGAAGTAATAGAGTTTGTACCTAAACACACACAGAAGTTGTAGAAAATTGAGAACATGCAATATGAAATCCAAGAAGTCTTGCAATTCATGCTACACCCACAGCCTAGAGGCAGACTGTGCACATAAGCACAAGTGACCATCAGGTTACCTGGGAGAAAAAGCAGGAAGGGAACAGACTGGATAATCAGCCTTTTCATTGGAAATCTCCTGTAACAGAGACCAGACACTTCAAACTCCATAAACATCTTCAATGATCACATCCTTGCACTAAGGACCATTTTGGAACCGTAGAAATTCCATGTTTGCACACAGAGAAGCAACACAATTAGTGAGCTGCCAGTCCCATGGATGCAGAGCAAACCCAGTGCAATAGTAGAAACAACAAGCTTGACTATAGAAGAGAGCTCAGAAAGCAGATGGAATGAAAAACTGATTTTTAAATGGTTGGACTTGATATTGGAGGTCTCTTCCAACCTAAATTATTTGATAACAGTAGGAAATGAAGACACTCTTTTTTCACAGAAGTCCTTTCAGGCCTTAAAAGAGATGACTGTGGGAGAAGACACTTCTGCCCTACACCTTCCATGTCACACTCACAGCCATGTTGAAACAACATGCAGTAGGAGAGTAAGCAATGCTGGCTGTGAGCAAGATGCAGCTGGCATCTGCCCAGCTCCCAAATCTGGAGGAAGTGTCCCATTTTTCAGGTAACCTTTTATCTATGCACCATGGGATTTCCAACCGACGCTGGCCTAGCTTAGTGATTCTCAAATATTTTTCTCATAAAAGCATTCAAAAGGGATTGTGAAGTGATGGTAGAAAAGCTTTAGAAGTGCACAAGCTGAAGACATCCTGCCTACTCCTGGGACTCTTGGGTTTCCATGGAAGCCAGTAAAGAATAACACTTTAAAGAAGTTTGAGGAACACTGGTCTAATCCACAGATGAAAACATTTGAAGTGACAGAGGGCAAAATAAGAACAAAGGAAAAACAATGTGAAAGAGGACAGAAGAAGAAGCCAAGAACATACTCTAGAGGTCAATAAAGAAGTGAAATGATGAAAGAAGACCCTATACTGCAAAGGAAGAAAGTCAGAAAAACAAAAACCAGAACACGGCTAAATGCTATGGGAAGAAGCAAATTTTGGTCATAACGATAGGTCCCAACATTTCTTTGCATGCTGTTTCTTTTCCTTGGAACCTTTCCCTTCAACTGCTGAACAAGGACAATACATTGAGGGAGTGACAGCAGTAGTTTTGAGTAGACAGTAAAAGTACAGCTGACTCTAAAACAGAAAGAAAAAGAACCTAAAATGTGGTGCATGCGCATGATTGCTTAAGATTTAGCAGATTGGGTTTGAAGAAAACGGTAATCAATTCAGAAGAGACTCCAAAAATGTGTGGAAGGCATCCTTTTCCATCATACTGTTATTTACTATAGACTGCACATCCTCTGGTTTTCTCAAGCTTTTTCAAGATGTATTTAATATTTTTTGGTCAGCTCTCCAAATATGGGATATTTTGCTCTTAGATAATAAGGTGAAAACTAAACTTGGCAGAATGAAATCTGACAAAGTCAAGTCCAGAATTCCTTTATACTCTCATGTCTTAAAAAAGTGTAATGAGTGGGAAAAAAAGGGCAAAAATACTGTCCTTTAACACAATCCTTTTTCTGTTAAAGCCAATAGGATGAATTGTGAGAGCTCAGCACAGGGACACCAGGGAATGGGGGTCTACTCCTGGCTCTGTTTCCAACCTTAAGGTTTGTCTTGGTCAACATGCTTCCCTGTCAGTGCCTGAGTTTCCTGACAAAAAATGACAGGATAATGATAGCAACCTTTAAAAAGAGCTTTAAATCTACTGATCTGAAGTAGTATATAATCATTGGCTTATTATTATTTTGGTTATTAAAGTGAGTTGAAAGGATCCTGGTGGCTTTAATCAGCATTTCTTTTATCAGGCCCCAGAATCCTACCTGAAGGACAATGTTTTTCAAAATTCAGTTATGAGGACACATATATGCTAAGTCAAATGCTGGTGGATACCCTCAGATACCACAGAGTATTCTTGATACTTGAACTTCTTGGTTCTTTAACTTTAAATGAAACAAAAGTCATTTATGGACTTCCAGAAGAAGTACTGTATTAGGCACCATTAGTACATTTACTACAGCAACTAGACACTACCATGATGTTTTCAATCAAAATGGTCCAATGCAAACCAAGACACCAAAAGGTGAAAGGAAGCAATGAAAAATGAAGAAAGCACTTTTCTCAGGCAGGCATTACACACACACACACACCTGAGAAGCAGCAGGACACCCAACTGCCTGTGAGCCAGCACTGCCTTGGGCATCTTAGCTTGCTGTGGTTAATAAACCCAACCCTTTCAGGTGCCTTCCCCAGCAGCAGATAAAGCAGTAGATAAACTGCTGCATCAGAAATACTCCTGCATTTAGAAAAGCTTTGGGTTTGGATTCTGCATTAGCTTCATTCTTGAAAAATTCCATCTTTTAAGTACACCACAGCCTACCACACTGTGGCTGTCTCTTAATGCCAAAGTCTACACAGTTTGTTATGATTCTCACAGGTTAAGAAGCACCCTTGATGCCTTTGGCCTAACACATAATACATACAAAACATGATTTTATATGAAAGTACTTCTATGGCTATCATCACTGCATGCTGTTTACCAACTGCTACGTTCAAGCTAAAGCTCCTTTGGAATTGTCTGACGAATGACATGAATGACCACTTTAGGACATGTCCTGCTGCAACAGTACTCCCTCTGCAAGACTGCTCCAAGGAATCTTGTAGGCCTACAGATAAAAGGGTAGTTCTGCAACCTGCAGTTTTTGGGGTGAGCCCACTGAAGTTTCATGTGCTCTACACAGAGGTAAAGCTTGGAGTAATCTCATGGTAGAGCAGGTACATGAGAGTTTGTTGTGTTGATGGTACTTCTACACACAGTCCATCTACTCATGCAAATAATGTCTTAAAGCATTTAAATGATCTCTATCAATTCTGCTGGTAAAATTTGTCACTGGCAAAGACATGTGACATCTTTTCCATTAGCTTTTCTCTGTAATGTGACACAGGCAGATTAAAAGGGTTCTTTAACACACATCTCCTCCAGTACTGATGTGGCTGAGACCACTGCAAATTAAATTTTATAAATTATCACTGCTGTGCTTTTCACCATTTATGTCACTATATATTCACAATTTCCTCATCCCAAGGAGCACAAACAGCCTTGTCAGCTTCACTTATTCACTGCTGTAAGAGACAAAAATTGCAAATATTGCAAGGAAAAGTTTTAAAATTTAAAATGCTAAAAAATTTTCCATTAACACAAAACAGTTGTATATATTGTATGTCTGCTCCCAAATATTTATCTATACCTATAGAGGATACTATTGCAGTTCATGGTATTTGTATACAAGCACACATGTGGGTATGAAGCACCCACCACTGAAGAGTCATCTCAAGGCACATGATACTAGAACCAATATACAAACCCTAAAAATATACCAGTATTTAAAGGCATAAGAAGGCCTAAATAAACATGAAGTAACACTGTGTCATAAATATAACACCAAGATCTAGGGCCTGATTCTGCCTGGGCTCCCACCCGCTAATCACTCGTCTGCAGACACAGCCGTGGGTGCAATTTCAGCTCTCAGATTTTCCTGCTGTAGCTTTTCTCCCCTTGTTATCTCAGCAGACATCTTCACTTTGCTGAGATGGATATTGAGCTACCATCCTGCTACACATTCTAGGAATATGCACACAGCAAGCAGCTCGGCATCAGCTCACACATGAACAGCCTTAGCTCCCATAAAATATTCATTCATTTAAAAAATATTTGCACCCTGCTGTCAAACTTAGACAAATTCATACTGAGCCTCAGAAAATAGCTGTTTTAATGGTAAATGATGTTCCAGAAACCTCTTTCAGGCTAAACACTCTCGTCAAAATTATTTTAATAAGAAAGATTAACAATTTCAACATTAGCTGCTAATCCCCTTTCATTTGAAACTGTGCTGATAAAATTCTTTGCTTGTCATTCAAATAGTAAGTAATAATTATAGATTTGGGGCCTCCATCTCTTGCTTCATTAATAGTAAATTGCATGGAAGTCTGAAGCATAAAGTCAGCTTTGATACATCTCAAAATGCAATTTCCATAGCTTTCCTTAGCTATGTACAATTAATTACAGAGTTAATAAGGGGAATATGTTAATGAAAGGGAAATTATTCACTCAGACCACCTGGTCTTATCAAATTTCTTTAATATGTTTCCTTCTTTCTGTGAATTTGCATGACAGCAAGAACACAAATCATGGTGTGCATTGCTAGTCCTTTAGTATTTTTATTTGCAACCAGCTAAAGTCCACTTAAATTAAATACAGAAAGAATGAAAGAAGTAGTCAGTGGTAAATAACTGACTGCATTTGTTTTCTCAAGTTCATTACCTTTATAATTTTAAAATAAAATTGCTTAAACAGCTTTATAATTACCAGACTCTCTTCAATGCTGAAGTACAAATATAATGCATCCAAAAAGGAGACATTGTCATCTTTTATTTTCCTTAAAGAAATGTGCTGCATGTGCATATATTTAATAAAACATGTACAGAAATGTGCTTCAATTCACTGCAGTCTGACAGCTACTAGAGCTTAGTTGCTATGTGCAGTGGAGTTTTTGTATGTTCATGGGAATATTTTAGTTGCTCCAAACAGCCCAGTCAGAAGGTGGCAAACCTTCACATAAATCATCTTAAAAATAACACTGTTGTGATACATAGAGAAATATTTTTTTAAAGATGGGTCAAATCCAGAAACCAACCATCTTTAATAAACCTTGATGGATTTACTACTGAGCAGACAGAGGACAAAAACATTTGAGGACCTGGACATCAACCCTCATAATGATTCCAGGAAGAAAAAGGCCAGAGAATAATTCCTAGAGCAATGGCAGGTTGTGTTTGGAGGAGGTGATGCTTGTGAGCAGTTTATCACCCCTCCCTCCTATTCTTAGTTCAATGCAAAGGTCCAGCATACAGCCAGCAACAAGAGGCAGCTCATAATTCTCCCTTGCTATGAATAGGGTTTTCTTGGCCAGCTTGGCAACCTAAAGCAGCATTAGCTCATGAGTTTAGGAGAAGAGGATAAGGGAGACATGACAGCATTGAGGGAGAGCTGCCAACTAAAAAAAAAAAAAAAAAAAAAAAAAGTAAGATATTACTCTGGTCTGAAACAAAAGGACAGTTACATAAAGAAGACAAACTCAGTAAAATTATTCTTTTATAAAGACATACCAGAGGGGTAAGGATGTAATATTTGAGGGTGGAATACTTTACCTGGTTTTGATCACAAAGTAAACCAGTCCTCTTTTATTGAACAGCAAATACTATGTCATCCACTTCCAAGCAAACTTCACAGATTATTTTAATGTTTATCTCCTTATTTAAAAATGTTTCCACAGCTGCGTCGTGGGTGCATATGCAAAATTTGATCATCACAGGAGCATTTTGTCTGTGTCCTACACATCAAATTTTCCAAATACCACCCAAATTCTGTTACCTTACTCAGAAAACACTGCCAAATTATGGTCTAATCCCAGAAGGAGTTGCAGAAAGAAAAGTACAAGTTTTTTTAATCTTGCCCTGAAGAACTTTGTTGAGTCAGTGGAGGGACTGAATTGTCTTCATAACAAATAACCAGGCCATGTTCAATAACTTTTGCTGGCATGGCCCACACAAAGAGAAAGAGCTCTCCAAAATTTTAATGTGAGTTCTGGGCATCCTAAACTGCAACTGGCACAGCAGTGCAAAAACACAGTGCCAATATTATGTCTCTTTGGAAGTTATGAAGCAAGTCCCACTTTCACCCTGAACTCTTTACACATTTTGAGGAGCTCTGAAGCTGGAGTCCCATTTACCACATGTCATTTGATCTTAGCAGTGTGCCATGTCTAGCAACCCATGTGAGTAATTTCTTTACCTCACAGTGAGTCAAAACTCACCACCTGCTCATATCTGAACTCTGCCACCAGCTCAGAAATACTCTGTAACATATATTATCATCTTGGGTCTCCTGTCTGAGAAGTCTTTCTGAATTGCCCTCTTTCTAGTATCCTTCTAAACAGGCATTTCCACCTGCTAAATCCAAAATATTATTAACTGCTGTATCTGCTACAATGAGCTATCAAGGATTTAATGCATGATGTGAGCGTGCCCAATAGGAAAAATACAGCAAGAGCACTTCATCTCTGAGGATGCATTTGAAGCCAAAAGACAAGATGTCCCAGATAAATATTCATCTCCAGGAGACCCCACAGTTCATGAGACTCTCAGAAGCAGATGAGTGTGCAGTAACATTCCTTGTCTTCAATCTGATCTATCAAAACTCAGATAATTTTCATTAAATCCCCATCTATTGCTACTTGCTACAGCTGATACTTGTCTTGCCTTGACATTACGTGGATGTCCTCTAGAAATGCAAGAAAGCTGGGTGAAACAGAAAAAAGTCCAGATAGCCACCAAGATTTGTTTCAGCCAAGAAAATGATCCTTACTTTTTCCTTGGTGCACACAGTTGCATAACCTAGTTTCGTGTCACATATTTCTCCCAATGTAACACTTTTAAAATCAGTAATCTAGAATATTAAATGTTTTCTTCATCTTTCTACTAAAAGCCCTAGGGAATGATGTAAGTTGGATAAAAGTGTTCAACCAAAGCAGCTTAAACAAAGCTGGAATAAACACTTTAGAGTCAAATGACAGAGTAAGATGTAGTCACAGAAATTTGGTGAGTTATTTCTAATAATGAATACATTAGGGGAAAACAACTGGCATGGAAGAATTTAGGGAAAAAATGTTATGAAATCAATTTCATATCATGTTCAAGAGGAATGTTTTTCTCAATTTAATACTGACTCTGCAATTGTCATTATTTCATAAGGCCCATATAACAAAATTAATACAGAAAATGGGGAGCAACTTATTATGAAACAAATAAAATGGAAGAATCAAAGGGTAACGTGTTCATGAATATTTTTTCTGAGTTTTATTGATATAATCTATGTGGTACATACATCCATTTATTAGATTTATGGCTCTATTAGTAGAGCTGTTTCCATATGCCACGAGATTTTTTTCCCTTTTCTTTGCAGCTTTTCTCTGCTCTTGTATCTCAAGTCCCAGCTTTAGACAAACACAGGCAAATGTTTCAAAACAACTTAAACATTTAGGGAGGGAAAAAAAGATGTAAAATGAAGGAATAAACCCTACATCAGTAGAAGATCTTTCAGGAGGCAGCCAGCTCTGCTTGTCCCTAAAAGCATGTCAACTCAGGGAGAGATGGGTAAAGATTTTCCCATCCACAGTGTTTATGTCTTTTTGGGATATTGGCTATCCTGTCACAGAGTAACATAATTTATAACGACCCTTTCCCTTGTGACTCCTCCTGTCCAACTGTTCATGATGAAATGGCCTTTAGGGCCAAAGCTTTCTTGGGACTTCATTTTGTGAGACTTCTACAGCTATTTATACTGGCACAGCTGAAAGATAAGTTGGGATTTAGACCCACTTAGCACATGTGTAAGGAGTTTATGCTTTTAGCTTAACTTTGCCACTGACTTTTTTCCCTTCCCATGTGAGGGAGGATTTTTTTCTGCATTTTCTCAGTGGCAAGCTTTTTTTAAACAGGGTATTTATATTCTTGAGATGCATGAAGAGGTATTAATGCTGGCAGAAGGAGACAGTGGGAAAAAGAAAAAAATATTAGAATCCATTTAATAACCAAACAAATGATTGTGACAAAGACCTTGTTTTCCATACCTGCACTCCTCACCTTTGTCCCTGCCAGCATTAATCACCTCTGCAGCATCTGTGTCCCCAGGCAGTGCACTGCATGCTATTTCACTCAGGAGATGCTCAGTGTGTATATGGATTAAGGTCAAGGTGGAAAGTACACCTGCTTGTAGCTCAGTGCTATATGTCCTTACATGCTGGAGCTTTTCTCTTCATTTAGAGAAGTGTTTAGTTGCCTTTTGCTCCCAATTTTATTGCCGCTTTAGGGATAAAATGAAGGAATTTCAGCAAGATGTAGTACAGGACCTGCAGATACCTTTTCTTGTTGCAATGTGTCTTCAGTCACTCAGTTCTACACTCTTCCATATTCAATTAAAAAGAATCTATAGCTGCTACCCCACAGAGCTTATCTAAAAAAGAATTCACTTCAAAAAATAAGAGTGAGGGGGAAATTGCTAAGAAACCATCAAAAAGTTACTATTCAGAGAGTACAGCATACCAATATCATCAAAAACCCCCAGGTTCAATCTTGGAAACTATTCTCTCCCTGCTACCCTTCCCAGTCCTACAGCAATCCTGCCAGTGATTCAGCATCAAAATTAAGTGGATGCAAAATTCAGCACCTGGGGTTTGCCCATTTTAGCAGCACCAGGCCCCCACCCCATGTCCCCAGCTAAGATTCTGTCACCTTCTGGGACACAGCCTGTCCCAGGACTTTGACAGAAAGTTATCACCTGAGGCCATCCTTCACTCCTCTGTGGTGAATGTCCTCCTGGTTTTACAGGCATATTGCCAAAGACAAGGGGATTAAGCAGACTTATATCTCTTAGATAAAAGGCTGTAGATTTCAGGCTCAGTTCATCTGTTCCCATCACCTCATTCAGCCCAAGTATGAAAATTTCTTCTCCTTCTGAAAAGTACAGCATCACAAACAATCACATATTATTATTGCTTTCAATACATAAAGCAGTTTCATACCCTCTGGGAGAGGACACCTAAGATTTCAGCTTGCAAAAAATACTGAAAAACACCTTTCGCAAATTCACACTTTCTGAAATTCTAATTTATGCATAATGCTCCAAATTTTGCACATCTGTCTTTACAAGGAAAAAACCTGCAAAACACAGAAAATCCTGCAAAACACAGAAAATCACTTCTGCTTCTGCAAATACCCTCTCTTATATGGTATTCAGATAACAAGCTCATAATGTTATCACCAAAGGCATACATTCCCTTATTGCAGGACTCTTCTTCATTTAAAACCTCATAAAAGATTACATTTTTTTTAACCAAAAAAAAGCATGGTAACACATGAAGCAGGTGTAGGATCCATCCCACCTTGGTGCTGAGCTTGTGCTACAGCACAAACAAGAGAGACTCCTTCATGTAAGCAGCAAACATCAAGGTCTCCTAATTCTCAGGAGACCTTTACAGCCACCTACTCATTTCATCAAGGGGGAATTTATGGACTCAAGTCAACACCAACACTTCATTAAATGCCTAAAACACAGGAGCCCAAGTTAGGGAGACTAAATCTCTCCTGATTACTTTAAAACCCCCGCTGGTTTTCTTGCTGGACTACAAAAGGAATTGTTGCCCTTTATTGGAACTTCTCTTGTCAGCCGCAATATAGACACACACATGAGAATAAAATGGGTGGAAATTTAAGTTCCTATTTTTTCCCTGGTTGTGACCTTCTGAATGATGCTTTCTTGCAAAACCAGCGGTGACCAAAATGAGGGTACACATCCTGAGCTGTTGCTCATGCTGAAACCAGCCAGTCAGTGCCACAACCATGACTGCATTAAACATGCTCCTCTAATTACACTTCCCAAAGTGCTTGGATTTTTTAGAAAGACAGAATCAAAATGTGCCATATGCGCCACCCTCCTGTTAGAAATGTGATGAAAAAGACAGTGAAAAGGAAAAAAAAAAAACAAACCCTCTGAATGTTGTTATCACTGTCCTTCTGGGCCTCCTGAGCCCTCCCTGCCTCCTCCTGCCAACAGCTCAAACCACCTCACGCTGCTGGCAGCAGTGCAGAGGCACTGCCTGGCTGCACAGGGAAGTGGCAGAAATGCAGGATTTTTCCCTTGGAAGGCTGGTTTCAGTCTAAGTGAGGAGATTGCCCCACAGCCACAGGGCTTGGAAGATTCCTGCTTTCTGCACACCTTGAGCACTATAAACAATGGGCTAACAAATGGAAAGTACTCCAAGAAAACAGTACCTGTGGCCAACCCAAGCTCCAACAAACCCTAAGCTGAGCTGACTTAGATATGACTGCAGGTATGACTGATAGCATTTTCCAGCAAATTCAACAGCTTTATAGAAGTATTTCTGACCAATGCTACCTCTGAATACGATTACATGGAATCATTCAGCAGTCACACACTTCTAAGCTATTTTCATTAAAGTTTTATTCTGTTTATGAATCAAAAGAAATTATTTCCTGCTGCCACTTTATACAGTAATCCATTGTTTTACTTTCTCTAGGGAGATTCTTACACCTATGAGCAATAAGGACTGAGAAGCCTTAGCTCAGCTAACTACCCCTTCACAGCACATTGTGGAGCTCAAAACCACATTTGCAGACTTATAAGTGCATTTACCCTGCAAAGCAAAGGGTATTTGCCATTCTTACTAGGCCCCTTGCTAATATTTGTCATGGCTTTTTTGGGCACTGAGATATTTTTCAAAGAAAATACCTAAAAAATTTAAAATGAAGAAGATTTTGGCAGAGGGAAATTAGAAGAACTGAAAAATGTCTTTTATTGAATGGCATAAAAGTTGCAAACTGTCTCCTCACTCTCCTCCACTGGTATCTGCAAGGCAAAGAGAGGAAGAGTTCACCTCTGCTGAGCTGCTTCTGTTGCTGAGGTCCAACAAGTTACAGGATCCCCAGAAGGAGAGAAATTCAGGTAAATAAGGCATTACAGAGCTGTGCATTTAATTTTGAGCAGAACATAAACTGGGTCAGCTCTCTGGTTTCATTGTGACCCACAGTGACACAAAACATGAGCATTTCTGATCAAGCCCAATCATCTGCTTCTGTGCAGTAGCTGAGGGATGCTGATCCTTCCATGTAAACCTAACCCAGCTTTGCCTTCAGCAAATCTTGTATTTATGGTTTAACTGCTTCCTTAAGTAAACACCCCACTGCCTGCCTGACCCTCCTATTAGGCTTGCCCTGATAGCAAAGATAAATGCATATTTTGATGCTGACACATATTTTCTCCCTAATTGTATCATCTGAGTCCATTAAGAACAATTTTTCCCCATCCTGTATGTCACAGCACATAGGCAGACTCCCCTGAATCACGGATTTTTGTTTGTTCAGGTTAGACTTAATAAATTAACTGTTTTTACTCTTTCTGTGTGGCTTGCACTCTTAAAACCCTACAGCATTTCTTTACCCTTCTTTGAACCCTCACCATGTAAGATATAACATCTGCTGTTAGATAGTTACCATATGCATGAGCTCATCCAGGGTTAAACAGGATTGACTGAATTATGGACACTGAACACCACAACAGTGATCTTGACCAATCTGACTATTTTTTGAAGTTTATTTACTGCCATATGAAGACAATTCCTTATTGCAATTTTGCAGAAATTTGCAGAGCCAGAATAAGTGGTACCCCTAGGCAACTTGATCTCCCTTAAGCATGATTTTGAGATGACTTTTTATGTTCCCCAATAATATCACTGAAAATGATTTTGCTCAATTTGAAGTAGTTGAAACTGTTTGCAAATGTTAAATGAGTATTTCCAACTACATAGGAGATCTTGCTCTAATTTCCATACAAATATATTACCTAGATCTTTCTGAACCTTTTTTGCCTCAAAATTTGTATTTATTTTGAGATTGGGCAACTGGAAATGTTTGGGGTTCCCAATCCTCCCACCCCCAGGCCCCAAGTATTTTACTTAACTATGAAAGGAAATCAAGTGAAGTTTAATTATAGTTTGGCAATAGTGGAACAGTCAAAACCGTAACAAATTGTTTTTCTGTCATGGTAACAACCCTTTCAAACTGCACTTGTCTACCGGATATTAACATAATAATTAATTAATTACTTTTGGAGGAGGATGGCAGCAATGTATTTACCCAGGATCATAAACTCTGAGGAAGCATCTGTTTAAAACCCTACCCTGCTTTTGCTCAGTTTTATAGCTGACTGGATCAAGGCTAAAGAAGGTCAGCAACTTGGCTGAGGTCAAATTTGGTTTTTGGGTTTTGCTGCCTTTATTCCTTCCACCATTACATGAGGTTGTCTTGTAAGAACTTGGAAAATACCTCAGAAGATAATACCTTCAAATATAAGTCCAGAAAAAGAAAGAAATTAAAAAATTATGACCTAAAAGTATGGCATGATGGAGAGAGGTTTCCAAAAACATGGCAAACTATCAACTGGAAAGGATGCTTACTTTAGGTAAAAACAGAAGTCAAATATACAAGCAAAATAACACAACTTTTGGTCAAATTCTTCACCACAACCTAACTTCTACTCAGAAAATGTCAATGCACTCTAGAGAGACAGTAAATATTTAAAGAAAGATGAAAATAAGGCACAAAAAGTAGAGGATTACTCTACAGCTCTCCCAGCAGGACAGAAACAAGCTCCACCAGTCCCAACCACTGGACTCTGACTCTTACACACAAAAAACTCCTAATGTGTCCATCTTCTACACTGATACTGGTGTCAAGCTGTGCTTGGAAGTAACCCAAGATTTCCAACATAGACTCCATCAATAGAATATATTTGGATCATTTCAAACACGAGAAATCCAGCTTGGAAGAAATTCATCCAAGGACAAAACAAAAAAATCCAGGCAAGACTTAAAATTCAGATCCCTTTTCTAAGGTGACAGAAATAAATTGCTCCATATCACTAATCTTCTGTTGCCTTCTCAGCTCAGATACCTCCACACACTGGAAAGACATGAGAGAAAGCAGTGAGCTGATCAGAAATTTGGCAGCTTTCTTCAGTTGTCCAAGCTGAGCTAAACATAACAGGACAAGAGGACACCACAGGGCTTTTTTTTCTTAAAAGCAAGCATGCAAACAATTCATATGTTCACGTTAAAAGAATGTTCCCAAGAGAAGAAAAACAAAAATATAATGAAAAACAAAAAGGAAATAAAAATGCCTGTTTTAATTGTACAAAGTTGATTATCAGTGAAGCTCAGGAATATTTTCCACCTGTGAAAACGCATCTTCCCTGTCATTTAAACCTCTCTTTTTCCAAAAGCTGAGCAGGTGCCTGAAATTCTGTCAAAATTTCTGGTGCCACGAAGATGAAAGTGCCTTACCAGGATCATGTGACCGGTGGAGATGTCCATGTTGGACTGGGCTGGCTCCTCACACCAGGATGAGGTGCTGCTGCGGGCTGAGGGGCTGGGGATGGGCCCATCACTGAACTGGGAGGAGACGCTGTTGATTCGGGAGGAGTGCAGGGGCTCGGGGCGGTCAGAGCTCTTCACTGCCATGCGCTGCCGGCATAGCTCCTAGAGAGAGAGAGAGGAGCAAACAACCCACAGTTAAGAGTAATTACAGGACAGAGTCTACTAAAGACATATGATTTACAATATGTTCCCAGGGCTGGAAGTGTTTCCCCCCTCACTGCAGTAATTTTTGGGTGGCTGTCTGTTCTGTTAAGCACAGCTACAAAGGGACGCTCAATGAAATTACTGCACGATCACTGCCCTAACCTTTCAAAAGTGCAATTATGACTGCATGCACATCTCCATATAGATAACCAAAAATCATATTTTAGAGCTTGACTCCTCCAGCAAATATATATTTTCTTTTCTCCCCCATATTCTGCAAAGCCACTTTTGAACCACACAACCTCCTGAAGTTAATGGGGTTGCACGGGAGTAATTGAGAGCACTGCTTGGCCCTGGATATGCAAACTCAGCAAGCTCAAGGCAACTGAATTGATGTGCTCTCCAATGTAAATCCTCCTTGATAGATGCCTCATTTCTCTTCATTAAAATAGCAAACTCGCAACACTTCCTCCCTGATGTGGGGCAGAGAGGATGAAGAATGACATTAACGAAGAATAAAAGCAGAAATCTGTCATTGTATTGTTTAAGCAGCTTTGGCGAAGAAAGAAAATTCAAGCTATCACACACACTAATGCAAGTCATGTTGAAACACCAAAATAGATAGCACTGGGAATACGTATTTTCAGTTGCTCTTATGCATAGAATTCGTGCAAATATACAGAATTCTGGTTAGGTAGCAGAAAATCCTGCTGGTAAAACCAACTCCTGATAATATAAAATTCTGATTCTTATAGGATGAGCAGACCCACAGTCACACTGTCATGTTGTAATGCTGTTCAAATCAGTTGTGGTGGTGAGATCACAGATATTGTAATAAAATGATCATTTTTAACATATGACTACTGTCCATGAGGGGTCCTTGGCTGCGAGGCCCCTTGGCAAGTCTATAAGATGTGGCCAAATTGCACACCCAGTGTGGGTACACATTTGTCTCAGATTACTCATTCTGCACAGATGAGTACTAACAGCTCAATCTTTTGCCACAGGCTAACAAAATAATACAGGCTGAAAAATTCATACCATTGGAATGCTATGGCTTTTGTTTTCTTATTCATTGATAATTTAATTGCAGCCCAAGTGCCATCAGTAGGACGATCTGAAAACCATTATTTATCAACTGCAATAAAATCTTTTTTTCAGACAGGAGTTTGAAATATAACTTAAGACTATGTCTGGGGCTTTTTATAACCTTGCAAACTCTAGGAGACTGAAGGGGGATCCCAATCCATGCAGCAGCAAGCATTCAAACAAACTCCCTGAAACCATTGTACAGAGTGTCCTCCTGTCACCACATGACAATGATTAAAGACCCCTTCAAATATTCTTTTCTACCAAAATTTCTGTCTTATTTTCCATTAGAGATGCTTATGTCGACTTTTACTATTTGATAGCATCTAATACAGGATGTATATGCATATATACATACACGTATGCATGCATGTACAAATTAAGATACACTGAGATAAAATTTGTATCATTTATAGACAGGATATATTTCACTGTCTATTACAAAAATACAGTCAACAGAAGCTTGGGAAGCAAAGATTACTAATTCTATGTGGTGTCAGTTGTTGGAATAACTGTACAGAAGACTGTCACAAGTGAAACTGCTACCTGACTCCATCATTGTGTTTTTGTATATTTATTGATTTTGTCTAGGCCATGAAAGAGTTTTTCTAATTTTTACCAAAAGTAGGTGTTTTCCACACTTGAGTGGTATCTATTCTGTCACTTGGTACTTTTTAGCTTCCTACTAACCTTAACATGAAAAATATTAGAAAAATAAATTAAACTTCAAAAATATGCTGAATTGAGTCACAATATATTGGTGTTAGATAGGTCAGTTAAACTATCAGTATTAAACCAAAGACTTTACTTTTTAATAAAGGAAAAAATGTCAGTGTGTCTCTTATTTTTATATATAGGAACAAAGGAAAAACCTCTTTTCCTCCTTTTCTCTGGAGGATCACACACTTTATAAGAAAGGCTAGCAATAGTCCTCAATGTCTATTACTAACCTCAGAATGACCCTGCAGTAGTGTAATTTCAAATCCCTGCTTTTAGCAGATTTTGGGGAAAAGTATAACAGAGCGGAAGCTTTTTAGACAGGAAAATAAACTGACAAAAAAACCAAAAAGCTGCTCAGATGTTTAGACATCAGCCATTCCTAGAGGGAATGGTTTATTGGACTAAGCAAAAGTATAATAAGTAAAGGTATAAAAAAAAGAAGTCTGTCACATAATTGCTAGAAGGATCTGTCTTCTGGCTAGCATGCCATGTGGCGTTGATATGAATTTATTATATTCTAATAGACATCCTGCCACTTGACTCACCCCAACTCTGTGCTAACAATAGCATTTGTACTCAAACAGGATCTTTGTTTTTAAGTTGATCTGTTCCTGCTGTTCATATCCTGCCTCAAGTCATAATCCTCTGCTTTTACAAGTGGTTGCTGTGGAAAGGATTATAGACCTCTGTTAACAAAAAAGAATTGAGATCAAGTGATCTCTAAGAAATTAATGTACCATTTGTACATGAATTATAATGACAAAAGAAACAATATTATAGACAATTGGTTCTAGAACAGATTAACCTCTAACCAAAAGATCTTTGTGTACATAAACTATTTAATATGTTACTAAGAAATGTTGTTTTATAATGAAGTTTAACATGTTCATGGACCTTGTGGAAGAAGGTGAAGTTGAGAATCATAACAAATTTAAATATGTTTAAAAAACATATACCTTATCTCAAATATTAACGTATTTCTTTCCTGACATAGATAGAGCCAAAACAATAATTCCCAGAACTGCTGTAACTGTCAAATACCTCAAACAAAGCAACCACGTCACTGCACTCTGCTGCAAAAAATGTTAAATGTAAACAGGAAGGTCAAATCATAACTGAAGCAAAAACGCTCCTGAATTTCTTGATTGGAGTTTTAAATCTCCATGACAATGGGTTTTCCCCTGCCTGTAAACAGAGGTTTTTGGTTTGAATTTATTTCCAGATCAGTCTGACAGCCCTCAACAGCTCTTCCTTCCCCCTCTCCCAGCCAGCCCAGCCCTGGCTGAGGAACCTGTCCCATCCCCACACACACATCAGCCACCTCAGCACAGCTCCAGCTTCTGCGTCTCCAAAGCCACCTCTCTGCCAGCCCAGCCATTCCAGCTCCCACTTGGGTTTCTAGCCTGGCACTGCAGGGATAACATGTTCAAGACCACCACATGTAAAAGCTTTGGTGCACAGGGTGTTCTGGGGAGCCACATGGGTTCCCCCAGGACATGCGGACGAGGGACATCCAGCTCAAAGCAGGGAAATGTCTTTATGTGGAATCTGGCCTTGAGATGGGTCATCAGCGTTCCCCTCCTACAAAAGGCATTGGGAACAGTGGGGTCTCACAGTGTGGGGCGTTTCACACCATCCCATGGAACTTTCTGAGCGGGCATCTCTTCACAAATGCACAAAGCCCTGGATGGTTCAGACCCTCGTAAGTACAATATCTGTCACCTGTGCACTTCTCTGCATGCTCAGGTATGCTTTGCCTTCCTCTCCAAAATATTTACTCTCACAAGCATTTTGCAAATCAGCCATTTACCAAACCACAACTAGAACTCAAACTTGACTAAAATGTCAAAGCTTCATACTGTGAGAATGACACAAACTGTATTTCTGTATTGTCTCAGCCATTAAAAATATTTTCTAAGAATGAATTCAATTTACTGCTGCATTTCTATATTTAGCAGAGTGGCTGAGGCTATTTCTGCCATGCTGAGACTCAGTAATGTCTAGCCATTGTTTGTGTATAGTTTGAGTGCCATTCTTCATTTAAAAACATCATTTACACCTAAAAAAGCAACCATAATGCATACAGTGAAAGATGAAGAAACGATCCTCCTGACCTTCAGGCTATGATCTAATGGATGGGTTGGACATAAACATTTATTTAAAAGGTAATTTGAAGTTTATGACATTATTTCCCATCACATGGGAATTGCTATCATACTGAGGCACTTACTCTGTTTTTTATTTCCCAACATTTATTATCAAACTTATATGGCGGTCACATGCAGTATATAATGGAGAAGTAATATCGCTGCATGACAAAAACTGCCATAACCAAGATAAATATTCTGTAAATAATGTTGAGTTAAATGAGTTCAAAGTACTGCACCATGATCATCCGCAGTGAGCTTTTTATTTGACACACAATTGATAACCTTAAACAAACCATAAACAGTATTCTTGGAAACCCCTCAATCCTCTTCACAATGAGGTTCTAAAATATTCCTAATACTTGGCTGTCCACACAGAGACAGGGAGAAGCATGAAGTGCAACTATTTCCTCAGGTACAACAAATAGATTTTCAAATCCATGCACTCCATTTGTGAATGAAGCACTGTGCAGCATAAACGCAGCTTATCCACATTTAAAGAAGGGCATGAAGAGACTTGCTGCATTTCTTTAATTGACAAAACTGAGAGCCAGTCTTGCCATCATGTTTTGTTAGGTGAGTCTCTGAACCTGAAGAGGTAAAAAACTCTCCTCTCAAACAAGGAGGCATCGAGTCTGTCCAGAAATGGAGCCCACAGATACCTGTCCAGGCTGGTTTGGAGGTGTGCCTTGCTTACCAGCAGAAGTGTTAGGCCACGTCACCAGCCAGTGACAGGCGCTGTGATTTCTGCCACGTGGCTTTGTGATACTCAGCACCCATTGGTGTCACAGAAGGGCAAGGCAGCAAAAGAGAGCTCAGAGAAATCTTCATCTGTCATCTACTGGAAAATCCACTTAAGGAAATTGGAAAATCCATTGAAGCTACAGTGTTTACTGAAATGTTTTAGAGAAAAATATATGTATATGCCCTGGTAAGGATTATGAGTATAGGTAACCATAGAACTAAAATCAGATGTAACAGAGGCTAATGAGTAATATTGAATCTTTTCTCTTGATTTACTTGCAAAAATGGAATTTGAGAAGCTCAGGTGACACAGTACAGGCAGAAGAGCTGACTGGAGCATCCCACTTAAGAACATGGCTAGTGCTCACCTGAGCTCTGCAGTCATTAAACACGAGCAATTCCCTCTCAAAGCTGCCTCCAGAGAGGATGCTGCAAATACTTAATGCAAATTCTCTAAGCAATGCCTTCAGGTATTCCAAGTCCAGCCAGTGATGATGGCACATGAATCATTCTCTTCTAGCTGGTACCAGGAGCATGAAAAATGTTCAGTCCAAAGCAAACAAAAATAATTTCATATCTAAAACACTGCTCTTCTTTCCTAGCCACTGTCACCTCAGATCTGACTAACAGGAGATCTAGGATCTGAGGGAAATGTCAACTTTTCAGTTTATTTAGAAAAAGAAACATAATTTCATGACTATATATTAATGAAAATAGATTTTGCAACTGATCCCCAAATTTGCACCAAACCAAAAATTAAGTCCAGGAAACAGGGCTAATATTTCCACATTTTAAAGAATTTTTTGTTTAGCAAATTAAAATAGAAACCACTTGAGTTAGTCCAGAAATAAGTGTGACAAAATTATTCTAGAATTAGCAAAATATAAGAAAGAATAAAGCTTTCCATGGATAATTATTAAGAAAATGCAGAGACACTAAACAAAGAAATTACTGTTTATTAAAAGTGATAGCTGAGTGTACACCAAACCCTTCCAACCTGACCTGCCTAATATTCTATCAATCAAGAAACAAATCTGCTTAAGCAGGCATGATCACAAGAACACTGTGTTAATTTTTTTGTGAAATGAACATATTTCTCAGATATTTTAAATTAAAATGCTGACAATTCTAAATTATTCAAGACTACACTTTTTAATAAAATGCATAATGAAGATTAAGAATATATGTAATCTATATGCTAGGTATGGAGGAATAAGACCTTTAAAACACCTTTTTTTTCCTCAACGTTAGTACATTTAATTCAACAGAAGTCTCATTCTCCTTTTCAAGAGGTATTATTCACAGGATGAGCTGAGGTCTGCACATGAAATCTGGATTTCACTGTTCTGCAATGGATGCAGGCATAAGACAATGAGATTTAAAAAATGAAAAAAATAAGATAACCTCTTTTTTTAAACAAATGGATCTAGGACTATAAACATCATTATTCTCTAACTAAATTTGCTTAGTGTTACTACAGGGTGAAGCTAAAGTCATTTGGCTGCCTTTGTTTTGCTTTTGCATACTTGATAAGCTTTCAGGTTTATAAATTTAACTTTAACTTATTTACTGTATTTGTAGCTTTGGGGATAATTACAGCTTTATTATCATTTATTTTTGAGTTATTGAAACATATTTTCAAGCTTTAGCTTGATTTTAGCATACTTTTTGTCCAGGAATAAAAGAGCTCCTTACATACAGGGAATATTTGCATGTATATTTTCTATCCTTCTCAGAAAAAGCAACTATATCTGATATCTGTGTCCCTTCAGAAAAGGGATAAAGGGATATATTGAAAAAATGACTGAGAGTAAGATTTTGAAAGACACAGCATCAAACATAACATTACACATCCACACTCTGGACAATTCGTTTTTATCTAGACTTGAATGTGATAGATCTTGGGAGGAACAGAAACAAAAAAAAAAAAAAAAAAAAAAAGAAAGAAAAAAGAAGAAAGCAAAATAAATTTCTTTGACTGTCAATGCAGCCTTCATGTGTCCAGTTCAGTTCACTATCTGCCCTCTTGTACCACATTCTCTATATCTGACTATAACTCTGAACCTTGGGACAGGGGGGATTACTTTGCTTGATTTTTAAATGATCTAAAACCCAGGGATGCTGTTTCTTTTTGAGAGCATCACAGCCAAATACAGGCTTGAGAATCATTCTCCTAACAAAACCTCAATTTTGATTGTGGCCTGTGAAACCTAAAATTTCAATTATTTTAGCATCGTGTGCACATTTGCACAGTCTTATCCTACCAAATTGAATGAGAAGCCATCGTGGTCTTGTACACATCTCCAGGTGTCCAGCAGACATAAAAACTGCACAGAACCAAAGATCCTGCCTATGCAATACAGCTTGAGAAAATAGTTTTACTTTTATTCTTTCAGCAACCTCTCATCAATGAAGAAGCAAACTGAATAGTCCAGAAGCTCCCGAAGGAGGCAGATATCTCCTACAAGGCTCACATTGCCAAGGAAGACATGACAGCATAGGTCTAATGACATTTCTCTGAAATAATGATAATATTGCCCTGCTATCCATGCCAGGAAAGCATAGGTATCTTTGGGGATAATACTGCTTTCCAGAGGGCCAGTAAAATTGAAGACCATGTTTAGGTTACTCAGCTGGGGAATGTTTTTCTATACAAAACCACAAAAGACCACTGAGTGGGACTGCATGAGTATAACAGTTTAGAGCCCTTATTTCTAAAAGTTTTGTGAAAACAGGACTCCAGCATCCTGGTCTTCACAAACAGGAGATAGACAATGAAAGGCTGTGATTCTTTAGGCTGATTTGGAAGAGTATCTTCTCTGCATGATGACATCATGGTAGCTTCCCAAAGAATTTAAAATTTCCTGGATGACTCCAAGGAAATCAGTGTGTGCTTAGAATAGGATATATCTGTAAAATGTGCACCTGAAGTCACCTGAGATCTACTGGTGTAAAAGCACCCAATTTTTTTTTTCTCAGGTTGTCAGAGTTTTACTGGCCTTGCAGTTCAGACAACTGCAATTCTGGAAGTGATGGTATATCACACTTACCTACCTGCCACAAAAAAAGTGATTTCAACCAGTGCTGGTTTCTAAATTGCATTTCCCACATTTCAGCTGTGCCTGCATGTAATGTTTTACAAGTATATGAGTATATGGCAAGTATAAATCTGGAAGAGGAAAGATTTCTTAAAGGAGTAACCAGAGAGATAAAAAATAACAAACTTCACCTTTGCCATGTTTTGTGCATCTTAACTAACTCCAATACATGCTCATGAGGGCACAGCTGCTCCTTAATATGAATTGGCACAGAAAATTCCCCACTAGCACAGTAGAGCCACAGAGCCCAGTATGGGTTACAAATAAACCATAGCAACAATTGAATTAACCATTGAAAGGCCATGCAGAACCACATGTAAATCCATCGTGTGTTTTGCCTTTGTCTAACCCACCCAAAGCCTGACCAGCTTCCAGCAGATGCCAGTGCTCTTAAAGATAACTGCCACAAATGTTTCCTTTCTCACTCCCAGCATTTATAGTTGCCTGGGGCCCAAAGTAGGCAAAAAATGCAGTCCCAAGACAGCTGTAGTTTCTCAGCAAAGCTATACATTAAGGCTGTGTAGTCCACTATTTTATTGCCCTGCAGGACTGAAAATGGAAGATCATTTCTGCTAGAAATAAGAATTCCCAGCAGCCAGTAGGACTCAGTGAGCACTTCCAGCCTGGAGAGAAACAAAATAGCCACTAGTTTATGTCTAAAAATGTTATTCTACCCCACTGCAAAGACTAATATTGCTTCTCCCTAAATCTGTGTAACTGCATTCATGGTAACAGAGTTTCTAAAAGCAGTCAGTGAAATCCTAAAAGAAAAAAAAGAAAAGAAATCTTAAAACTTCTAAAAATCCCCAAATGCTTTATTTTTTTTCTCCACAGAAGGCAGACATACACCAGAGGCGATGCAAGGATAAAGGAAGTATTTACCAAAGATGGCCATCAGTGACAAACTTTTTTTAATAATATCATCTATCATGATAGTCAAAATTGCCAGTCATTACCCCCTCCTGATATGAAAACTAAACTCACTGCTTTTCACCCACTCTCTACTGAAAAAAAATTAAAATCCCTCATCAGCTCTGCTGGGAAGACCAAATGCAAATTTAGTGCACAAGTGTTAAAAAAGGATCTATAAAGAACAAAGTTGTTACTAAGTCACAGTAGTTCATTAAGAGCCAAATCTTTGGTAATACAGAGAAACCCTATTAAACTATGGGAACAAATAGTATGTATGAGTTTCCTCACATCTCTGAGTACAGACATTTTTTCTGTCACACATCACAAAAGTTTCTTCAAGGATTAAAAAATGGTCAATATTTCTACACTTTCACTGTATTGGTGTCAGAGAAAATACTGGACAAACTAACAGGGATTTAATGTGGTACCGATGGTCAGACATACAGAAACCTCATATTTTGGAGAGGACAGCAACAGCAGCAAAAATGCACAATTTTTCTTGGGCTCTGCCATGTCTCTCTGTACAGCTGTGTACAGCTGGATCAGGGCTGTGCCCTGAGAGTGCCTGGACAGAAGAGACCTGCAGCCCTCTCCACTGTCCCTGACCTGTCCCATGGCACCTAAATATCCTAAATATTTAGTTCCACTAAATACCCTGCAGCAGCAGCAAGGGTTTAACGTGTGTGTTCATTCAAATAAAAGGATTTCCATGGCCATTACTGAGGTTCCTGCATTTTCTTTTCCCAAGCCATGCAAACACAGGGGGTCACTTCTCTCCCTTGGACCTCTCCACCAAGCACCAGTTTGTCTGCAAGATGTGCCACAGGAACAGCACAAGGGGACAAGTTCTAAGTAGGCCCATTTCTTAAATGGTCACACTCATATTTGGATTATCTTAAGACCTGCATGAAGCTACAGGCATCTTCTAAAACATTATTAGTTCTTTTATCACAGAATTTTTTTTCTCACGTGGCTCCTTTGGTTTTTGATATTCCTGCTAACAACTTGTGCATCAGCAACATTCTGTAGAAAGTGTTGCTTGCTGCAGTTGTATTCTGCTGATAGCTTTTCTTCTATTAGTCTTTTATTTTACATACTTAATGTAACTGAAAATCTTTGTCCTGGTGGCCAAAGACAATAAAAGTTTCACTCTTTTCTTCAGTTTCTCATTTTATATATTTATTTTCTTTTCTATACTACTTCTTGTTACTGTTTTAGAAGAAATAATCTGTCTTTTCAATCTCTCTTCATATGAATTTTCCATGCCCTTAATCATTCTTGTCACCTTTTCCTTGCTCCCTCCATTTCTGCATTGTCCCTTTGGCGATGGAGTGACCAGCACTCACAGAAGGCTCAAGCATTGATTTATCCTTAATTAACTTCTAAAGCCCTCAAAGAAGCAAACAAAATTCTTAGTTAACAATGCCTGCAGAGCAATGGGGTTGACTCAGACCTCCAAAAAGAAGCTGAAATTTGGAAGAGCTTGCTAGGCAACCCTTATGTATGTTTTAGCTTCACACCCAAGTGCTTTCCAGTGAGGTTAACTAGGAGCTGCAGTTCTTTATTTTGTTCTTGGGGGTCACAATACACAGAATTTCCATGCTCAAATTCCCATGTTACTATACATACTGCTATCACACAGTACAGAGGGAGATGTATGAAATAATTTCCCTATATAAGATAAATTTTTATGTGTACATTGTTTTGCTTCCAAAAATACATTCAGCCCCATCACATTTCTCCTTCTATTGGATGTAAATAGCCAGCCATTGGCACCTTGTGCTGTGAGCCACTGCAGCAAAACCTCTTCCAGCAAATCACTCCATTTGAGGCATTTTTCCTCCCCAGAAAGCCAGAATGAACTCCACTTGAGAAGCTGAAAAATGGTAAAATCCAAGTTTCTTTTGCCCATGCTGTCAGAAAGGCACCAACATAGCAAATTTTACCTTTTCATCTTTCCCTTGTTCTTTTCTAAGCAGTGGGGAAGATCAGTATGTCTCCAACATGGGAATATTCTCCCCAGTGTACTGCTGAAGACGAGGGGGGTGTTGAGAGCAGCAGTACCAGAAAATGGGGGGTGCTGGTCCTTAGGGCTCCAGTGCAGCCCACCTCAAACCAGCACCTCTGCTGCTCTCAGTGGGACCAAGGAAAAGCCCCCAACCTGCATGGAGGCTCCTTGGCTCCCCAAGCCAGGCAACTCTTGATGGGGGGAAAAACAGTGATTGTCATCAGCCAAGCTAAGCATGTAATCCCAATACCAAAAGTGAGTTTTATCAGGATGATGTTGAGCTGTTCTCACTTTGTAGAGCAAGATCAGCCCTTTCTGAGATCTCTTGAGTGGCTGCCAGAATGTGGTTCTGCAAAACAACAGCCATCCTATATAAAAGGAAAATGCTGGAATCATCAAGAAGCCTGCAACTATGTCAGCTGGACAGGAAAACAGAAAATAAAAACTGCACTGAAATTCAGCAGGATTTTATCTGTATGAAAGATTAAAAATTTAAAAAAACTATTGCCCTGGTCAAAATCTGTGCTTGTTCAGAATGCAGCCATCCCAAAGAACCGTCAATAAAACATCACTTGTTTGTCTTTAGTAAGAAGTACAGAAACTGGTCAACAAAGCTAGAGAAGACCTCATGGATTTTCTCCTTTGGATAAGCCACTTACACTAAATTTGATTTTCTCCCATTCAAAAGCTATTGTCTCTCATCCTCCAAATTAATTTTGTTTCTTTGAGGGATTTAACTTTTAGGAATATCCTTTTACAGTCTCCCTTCTTTAGTCTTGGTTTGGTTGCTTGCTAAGAATACAAGTGATAAAAACTGAAAGCTGCAAACCTGAACTGGAAGGAGAAGAGCTGCAGGAATGCCCCAACTGAATTTAAGTAGAGGAGCAACACTGACAGCTTAGAACATATCACAGCAAAAAAAAAACACAGAACAAAGAAGTCAGGTAAGCTGTCTCAGTCCTTTATCATGCCTTGCTGGTGTGCATTAAATCACTCAGATTGTCTTTTTCTAGTGGTTTAGAGAACTGTAAAAATTTAGATCTCTGTTGTGCATGAAATTACAAGAGAAAGAAAATATCTTGGATAGAAGGCTCCCATCCCTGGAGCCAGAGCTTTTTCTCTGTTGAGAGAAATGAAATTGGGCCTCTTGTCCAGCCAATCCAAATCACATTCTCAATGTCTGACTTGCTGCAGCTCAGCACACAGGCCTTCCATGGATCTCCTTGCCCTCACATGTCACACACACCCACGAGGCTGTTTGGTGTGACACCTCTCACTTGTGCCCTTAAGAAAACTGGAGCAGCACAGCCCTAGGAGAGCTCCAGCCTGCTCTACCCAAACTTGTCTTATAGTTTATATCACAATAGAATAAGCAAAACTATCAGTCCAATCTGAATATTCCTACTAGCAACATCCCTACAAGGGTCCCCACAGGGCTACAGGCAGAGGAAAGAGGATTTGAGACTTTTTGTCCATCTGTCCCAAGCAAAGCAAATCTGTCCTGTCTCAAAGCAGCCAAGTCTGTGTGGGCTTGCCAGGGAAAAACCTCAGATGGCTGCAGTCAGCCTCAAACCCTTCCCAAAGGTGAAGCACAAACACACAGTGCAGGAGGAACAGAGATCTTGGAGGTAAGATGTTGGTGGTTTGGGCAGGACACAGCCCTGCTCTGCCCACAGAGCCAAGCACAGCACAGCTTCCCTGCACACACAGAGGAGAAAGGAAGCAACACAGCATCCCTGTCCCTCTTCCCTTCCCCATCCTGTGAGACTGGTGTGCAGGAGGAACAGATGTGCTAACAAGAAAGCAGTAGGAAGAATGCTTTTATATACCTTACAGACTTCAGAGAATAAACTGCAACCTGTTCCTGCTCACAGGCAACATGGTCCTACAAGAACTGACAAACATCATCTACCACAGTTGCTTATTTACACAAAATTTCTAATCCCTTTCAGAGGCCTTGGTATAAGATTTATCCTGCAAAAAAAACCCCCAAAACTTTCCAGTTAAAAACTTTTAAAAATGTATTTTTTTCCTTCCAGTGCAGCACTCTGGAGGAAAATGAAAGGATCAGCAAGCCAGATTGCAGTGTTAGCTGCTGAGCATTCAGAGAACACACAATAGAAGAATGTGTCAAATCTGAAACGTGATAACAGAGATGCTGCAAAAGAAAAAGGAAAATCTTAAAACAGAAAAAAGGGTAGAAGTGTGTAGGAAAGACAGGCCTGATTATCCTCTACATTACATGGGGGAAAAAAAAAAGCCATTGAAGACAGTATAGTTATTCCAGAAAGAAATCGGGACACTTGAGATGATGTACGGCCTGGGACTGCAAATCAAATACTCTCCAGCCCATTAGGCAAGGCTGTGGTTATCTTTGGCTTCTTTATAACATACAGGCTCTGGGACATAATCAATTTACCAGGGGGAGACAATCCATTGTACTTATCCAGAACCAGCCCACGCTCAGCTGGCAAACAGCCTGTGGCACCACAGGGATGGGTGAAAGGGGCTCTGAAGCAGGAGCAGAATGCTCAGGAGCTGGATCCTGGGAGCAGGAGCCTGGACCTTGGTGGTCCAGGACAGGAAGTTAGGGTAGATAAAGCAGAAGGAATTCTCACCCTCTAAAACCAGGTGGCTACAGTCAAATTATTAATAAAACTGCCTATTGAGTGAATTTATTAATTTTTCTTTGTTTGTGCTTACTCTGCTAAGAAACTGGGGAAAGTTGGGTGGCATGACCTGAAATGGTGCCAGGACCATTCAAAATATTTACTGGTTTAATTTACCAGGCAAGATGCAGCCTGCAAGTCCAGAGCACCTCCAGCACATTTTCTAAGAAATGCCTGTTTGGGTAAGGACTCTGGATTTCCCAGTAATTCAAATGAGTCACTAACTTAATTTTGCCTCCTACTATTTTTACTTAGCATTTTCTTACATCCTAGATACACAGAAATTTTTCTGTGGGATGCTTGGGGCACGTTTGTCCTTGTTTCACTAAACACCAAGCTCAAGCATCATACTTTTGAAAAATAAAGTTGGCTAAGAAGAGAGGGTCAGCATCACCTTCACTCTGCCACTTTGAATGAGTCCTATGCAGAAAAATGGACAACTACTTGAAAAAGATAGTTTTTAAATGAAATTGTAGACCTGCATGGCATCATCTCATCCAAGCACTCCAGGATTTGCATATATGCTTATTTTCCTTCCACACCTGCAAAAAGCCCTTTCTCTCACCTGCCTACTCTAATGTAAGGAGTATTTCACTCCGAGGTGTTGCTGCACTGCCACTGCTGCAGCAGCCTAGGGTCTGGGCTGTGGAAGTGAAATCTCCTCTGGTAAGAGCAAGTCCATTTGTCCAACACTGAGTAATTCACAGAAGTTATTCATGCAGACAGGAAAAGGCTGGAGGAGAGGCATCAGTAAAAGCCCAGCAAGCCCCACTCCTACAGCCTGTGTGGTTCCCCCAGGGCTGCCCCTTGGCCAGGCTGGGTGTGCTGGAGCAGAGGGGCAGAGCAGGGACAGGAGGTGACAGGAGAGCCCTGCTCCTCCAGATACACACCACAGGCTCAAATAAAGACTTCCAGAAGTGCCCTCTGAAATCCCTACCATCAAGCTCCAGCCCTTAAGATGGGCATTTCTCATTGAGCAGTATTTTTCAAAGTTGATTTTAAATGCTGTTACCAAATAAACCCCTATTTATTTGTATCCTGTTTTATTGACCAAGCAAGTTTGATAAATTTCTACTGCTTTATAGATTCATGCAGTATTTTGGAATGCCATTTAGAGCACTGCTACCATTTAACTCAATTTTATGACTACCACAGGAAGCAAGGTCAGGGAAACGGCAGAGTCCACTGCACCAGAGGAATGGAGGATAGCTCTGAACACTAATCAGATAAAAAATTGACTAAAAGTTAAATCCAGATTTGTACACATCCTGTTTTGCTTCATTCTGTTTTGACTTGTCTGACTTCAAGGAAGTGTTTAAACATAAGGCAAACTCTTCTTCTAATCACCTTGAAACACTCCCCCTTCTCCTCTCCCAGAATCGCTGTGTGTGACTACTGTGAATTCTGTGTAGTCACACATATTTTGTACACTGTGAAAACTGTCTCACCTTAAAGTACAGTGGTTTATGTAACTACTCTATGTACAAAGTATCTGCAGGTTCCTGAGAACTTATTCTGAGACAAAATGCCAATCAAAGATAGACAAAATTGTTCATATAATACACAATAAGCAGACTTAAATGGACAAGAACAACTCTTCTAATTCATATACCATGCCATATATGCTTTATCACAAAAAATTACAGCTTATCCTGTAGCTTTACGTAGTCATGAGATGATATCGTTTTGCTTCTTTAAATAAGGACACAGGAAAAGAAAAGATTAAAAATGCATTATGCCCTTTGTTTTCCCAGTAGAGAACACAAGCAAGCCTTCACAGCATTCTGCCTTAAGGCAAAATTTTCATCTATCCAAAATCCTTACAAAATGTATTCCTTCTGAAATGTTTACTAAATACTCATGTACTGAATAACTTCATCCTCAGTGATATCTTTTGTGCTTAAGTGTAGGAGGGTCCTTGAAAATTAGGTGATATAAAGGTAGAAGGTAATACTTTATAGTACAAATTATCCTCAGTTTACCAGCTTCCCTTGGTAATAAAGGTGATGTTAATTGGAGTATTACTGACAACTTGATAAATAAGAACAGCAAAATTTTCCTTTCCCCCTCCCCCCCATGTCACTTAGCCCACAATTTCTAAGGAGCTGATATACAGTATTACTATAACATTAAGGTCTAATATTATAATAACAAGTTTGCTTTTGAAATTCCGTCTGGAGTGTAAAATATTAAGCCATATTAGAGGTAATGAGTTATCTGTATTTAAACACACAAACCATGCATGATGGTTAAATAGAGGGTTTTTTTCCAGCAGATTCTTTCAGTTGGAGTCTTTTAAAATATTTGCAGCAAAATATTTATTGTAATTGTTGCAAATAGTGTGTTCTTAACATCTCTAATAAAAAATACCAGCGGGATCAAATCGGTAAGAGCATGGAGAAGTTCTTAGGGGCTTTGAATCCAGCAGGATAATGTAATTAATAAGACTGTATTTGACAAAGGAATATATAATTTATACATAATACAATACATGTAATAATGTAGAATTTAACATATAATTTACAACTATATGCCTGCCAAATCAAGTTAATTGGACAAGTTTTTAAAACAGTTGATGATGTAATCCATCTGCATGTAACCTTGAATACTTCAGGCAGTTTGAGAAAGAACTTAATTGTAAACTGTTTGGTCTTTTCCTCCTCACTTTTGAAAGGAAGTTCTTTTGAGATGAAGGAAAATTAAAAAGAATGTTATTGACATGAAATATTAAAAGGCAAGCTTGCTGAAGCCAGCTTCAGAGCATTTTAACTTTTGCCTTTTAATTCCATTATGGGCAAGGTTTTGCTGAGCATTATCAGTGATGCAGAAGACCATGCTCATAGGAAAGTTCTGCAGTGCAAAGTATAAAATATGTTGATGATTTAACATGCACACCCCCAGCGTTCCCCACACAGGGGTCAAAAGCCAGGGTTCAGCTGGACTCACAAATACATCACCCTGAATCAAACAGAGCATCCCTAAATCGTAGCAGTCACTACCACACACTCATTACATTAATAAATTGCTCACTAATGGGAGCAGTGACAAGTAAGATGTGCACTTAGTGGCCCTGTTTGCTGCCTGCTCCTGATGCCTGAATGCCCGCTTTTCTCTGGGTTATGTTCTAAAGTCTTCAAAGTGCATGAAGAAAATCTGCTCAGTGTTGTGAAATAAATCAAAGAGCGTCTGCTGAAAATTCCTAAAACGCTTCTGCCCTAATCTCCTGGACCAGAGAGTGGGCTTGCAGAATGCTAAACTTGCTTTTCAAAGAAGATCAAAGCAATGCCAGCAACAATTAAAAGCAGGGGTGCAGGTGCGCGCATGCGCGGGGGCTCCGCGGAGGCACCAAGAGCCTCTTTTTAGTCATCCTTGAATGCTAACGCTGACTTATCTAATCATTCCACGTGTGCTTTGAAAGGACAGGAGATGTGTTTGTGAGAGACACAAAAACTGTCCGCCTTTAGGGATAAAACGTAACATTTTACAAGACACACTATTTCCATTAATTTTGAAAAGCTCCTCAGCTACTGTCTAATTAAACCAGCCTGTAATTTTGTTGTTTAGTGATTCAAAGATAAATGAAGTTTCAATTGTGTATCTATCCTTCCTCCTGTTACTTAGTCTTTCAATAGGCTTTCCCTACCTCAACACTTCGAGGGCCAGCTGCTTGCCTTACCCCAACACCTGAATAACCAGGTTTGGCAGCTTATCAGGAGCACTGCAGCAGTTTAATTTGCCTGCTTCAACTTTTATCCAGTACTGGTTGTCCTGCCCTCTTCACACAGTTACACAAGAAATACTTGTGTTAGTAGCTAAGTGGAAGGAGTGCTCGTGCCTGAGGGAGGGTGATGTTACATGACAAGTGCTACGCCTCCAGAACGGGGGGAGACTTAGCAGCCAACCTGCTGTTTCCCTGATAATATGGTTTGTCTGTTTTTCCCCTTCTCAAGATGGCATTTCACTGCACAAACCAGAAAGGGAATGAAAAAACCCCCAAGGACCGCCAATAAACAGCCATGGGAAAAAACTCTTCCAAGTTCACAGGATAAGTAAGGAAGGAGTAAAACCCTGAATGAACTCCCCTGGCTAAACTGGGTTAGGATGAAAAATGCTTCTACTAAATGCTGAAAATTTAGGTCAGTCTTGTTTATGTGAAGATATAAACAACTGACATTTTGAGAAGCATGTGAATCGAAGTGATATTTCTGTGTTCTCTCTGAATCACATTGGGCCACCAGGCCCTTTTATACCAACCAATTTCTTCCCCTTCAAATAAAAAAATAAATCTGAATTGTCATGTCAGCTGTAAGCAGCAACACTTTGGAGTACTGTGCTTCAAAGCCTAGTGGCAGCAGCCCTGATATATTTCATATTTTTAAAAAACATTGAGTTAACTGAGTGGCTACTTGGGAAACATATAACAGAACCAAGTAGGTACAGTTTTGAAAGCTGCTTGCCTCTTTCCTACCCCCATATTACAGAGGTTATATTATTCCCCTATAAGTATCAAGAGAAGATGAGGAAAAAGATAGCAGATGCCCTTCTGAGACCTAATTGATGTTATCCAAAACATGCATTACATCAGATATCCATTACACTTAACACAGCTCAACGTAAGGTGATTCTGACAATGTGAACAGGGCTCAATCCTATTTCTCTTCAAATCCACGCTAATAGTTTATTATATGCAGACCAGGCACAGCGATTCATTTTGATAAAATGCTACTTAGCAGCATCAAAACTGCCTGAGCATTTTGTCAGTAGGAAGTAGGGCTTCCTACTGCTGCCATTGAAACAAATGGCAGAATTCCCATTTACTTCCATGGGTGGAGAGCCAAGCTCTTATAAACCTTTGTTTTTAAGGAAAAACATTTTTCCTCCCACTCATGAGTACAGTTCTCCTGAAAACCCAGTGGAACTGTTTAAGAAGTCAGGTGGTTAGGACCAGGCCTAGAGGTCAGGAACAAAGAATATTAATACAGTCTTGCTTTTGAAAAACTGAGCAGCAACCTCGAAGCATTGCTGTTGTTTTCAAAACAGAAAATGTCACTCTCAGATTTAAATATGAAGATTTTAAAACACATATAAATCTGTGAAGAAAAAAGGAAGCATATATTTCATTTAATGTCTGGATTACAGATTCTTATTAAACAAACCGAGCTCATTATAAAATCAATATCAACCACTACACTCCCAGGAGAAATGGCAAAAAAGGTCACTCCAAGAAATTCAAACAATTTTCCTGCTGGAAGGGCACGATTTTAATTACAGATACTATTAATTAGAGCTGTCAGTAGGAAGATTGTCCTGTTAATTATCAGAAATTCAGTTTCAAGTGTGGTTTTGGAACCTGGAGGGCTTTTCAAAAAAATTAAGAATTCCTGTATTCACAATTAATGGAAGAGAAAGCCTACCTATTGCTTCTGTGCTTTAAATAAGCCAACAGCAAGTCACCTATTAAAATCAAACAAAAATATTTATGGGCACAATCTCACTGGCCAACAAAACTGATAAACTGCTGTTTTGTTCACACTTAATCCCAGAGAACACTCCTTTTTTTTGTCTACAGGAAATGCTCTTGCTCTCACTCTGTCTTGCTTTGGAAGTCATTAAATGCAAAGATGTGATCCAATGATTTTTTTTAAAAGTAAACATGTCTTTAAAAGTGTAAACCAAAACCATTCCTGAAGATACTAATTGTTACAGAAACATTCATATTTATTATTCTGTACTTAATTCTCTCTAGACCCACCCTGTGGAAATATACTTAATGCATTACATCTTTAATATCTAAGAGGTACAGACAGATCCAAACTTTGTGAGGAAATATGAGTTTATTCCCATAATACTCTCAACTGCCAATTTAAATCTATCTCAGCTCCAGGATACAGAAAGGCTAGAATGTCTGATCCTAAGCAGAACAAGAAAGTAAAATAAAACTTGACAAAAAAGCGCCGTTAGCGAGGCCCCATGGGTGCACAATAGACAGAGATACTACAGAGACAATGTTTACACATTCTCAGATTCTTTTTCCTGGTCACACTCCAAATATCTTGGGTAGACCAGGGCTGTCTGGTTTATGACTATAACACATGCACTACCACACCAATAACACACCAAGAAATAAGTGCCATATGATCTAAAACAAACTTCAGGAAGATACAGTGTCTCTCCACCCAACACTTTTGAAACTGAAAGAGAAAGCTGGAGATTTCTGATTTATTTCTGAGAAGCTGAGTGCAGTCCTCCAGCATTACTGGGTACACATCTGCTATCATTGTTCTCCTAGAACCAGTCCTGGTTTACCTCCCATCTATCAGCATTAGATTTCATTTTATCTGAATAATGGCAGAAGGTGGCAACAGATCGGGTCAAAGGCTCTTTTCATATCAGACCCTGAAGAAGTCGATTACTCAAAAAGAGAGACATCTTCAGATAACCGTGCAATCCATTCCTCATAAATGTTAAAGATTTTTCGTTATTAATAGTGGCAGGGGTGACAGATTATGGATATTAATGTTATTTTTCTGAGAATTTCAATGGCAAGGGCTGGGATTTTATTTTTTTTATGCTTCTAATTAGGCACGAATTTACAGCAGCTACCAGAATAGCCAAGATTAATACCCAGTAGTAAAAAGCTGCCACACCGAATCCGCGGGACTATGAATGGAACGGGGGCGGGGGGGAAGCGTCGGAAACAAACCCACCCCCACGACTCCCAAGGCGAGAGGGGCCCCCCCGGGGGTCTGCGGGCAGCGGGGCAGGGCCGGCGGAGGAGAGCTCGCTCTTACCTGGTAAGCAGCGGGCGCATCGGAGCCGGCGTCAGCCCCCAGGGCCGAGAGCTTCTCCTTCAGGCGGTGGTGGGCGCGGTGGCGGAGGCAGTAGGCGACCCCCGACGCCGCCAGGACCCCGGCGATGCAGGCGAGGGAGAGGAGGGTGAGGAGGAGGAATTTCGCGGACTGCGCCTCCTCCCCGCGCTGAGCGAGCGGCGGGACGTTGCTTTTCTGCAGGGAAGGAGAGAGAGGCAGCGCCTGAGTTGCGCGGTCGCGGAGCAGCGCGGAGCGGGGATCCCGTCGGGGGGAGCACCCGGCAGCCCTAACTTTCGGCCGGGGAGGGAGGCAAACGGAGGGACAGGGACAGGGACAGGACGGCTGCCGTGCCCCGCTCCGTGCCCTCCCCTCCGGCGGCTCGCACTCAACTACCGAGAGGCGGAGGCGGACCCGCGGGATGCGCGCAAGCACCGCCGAGCGCCCCGCGGCTCCGCTCGCACCGCACCGAGGGCCAGGGGCTGCGAGGGGCGCAGCAAGGGAAAATCCGGTATTGTTTTTTTCTTAGTGAAAAATAAAACACAGGAAAAAAAAAAAAAGAAAAACAAAACAAAACAAGTAGGTGGCGATCCTTCCTTTTGTCTGTTGTAGAGGGAAGCGGTTTAAAAAAAAACCCGATAGTTCCAAACTCCTCCAGATTACTATTATTTTTGCAGCAATAGGAGAGAATCCTTCTAGTGCATTTCACTTGTCTCCATGTGCTAAAAAGTTGTACAATAATTTCCCCTCATTAGCTTCATTATAACCTATATTAGCAACAATTAAAAACGCAACATGAAAATGAAAAGACCAGGCGCGCAAATTGCAGCAAGACTCATTTGGCCTGCATTCCCCCTTTCACAATTACCAAGGAAATGAATTGAAAAGCACGCCCCTGCCTCAGTCCTGGTTGCTACAAGACGAGAACAATTAGCAAACTCCTTTCCACCACCTAATTTCGCGTGGTAACAAAATGGATTTTTCCCCATGAATGCCTAGCCGGCCTATTCATTATCTCTCCTCTATTAGTAATTTTCTGCTCCGTATTCAGCTAGCCAGCTCTTAATTTCCTCCTGTCTTGCAGTGTACACAGTGGCTCTTATGTCAGGCCCGGTCCATTTTTATCTTGTAATCATAAAGGCCACCAAAGCAATTATCGCTGGTCTTGACTGGAAAAGCTTGTCATTAATTAGCCTCCTTGCCTTCAGTGCTGCGGATTAGCCGGGGCTGAGGCTGAGTTAATGGAAATGCAGGTTCAGTCAGACTCCCGGATTTTCCTGCCTGGATGCGCCGCGCGGAGGAGGATCGCGGCTCCGTGCGCCCCGGCGGGGCGGCGGGGGGCGGGCACAGGGCTGGCCGCGGCCACGGGCCATGTGCCGTCCGTCCGTCCGTCCGTCCGCGCGGCCACCGCCGCGCCCGCCGCCTCCCCTCCCCTGCACGGCCCCTCCCCCAAATCCCAACAGCCACCAGGAGGAGGGGGCTGCACCCCCCCCCGGGGGCTCCGGGGCCGCCCCCTCGCCACCGCCCCCGCGGCCCCAGCCGGGCACCGGCCCCGGGGGAGCGCGCCCGGGGCCCGCGGCGGGCGGGGGCACCGGGAGGGGCAGCACCGACGGCAGCCGCCTCGGCCCCGGGGGGGTGAAGGGCTGCTGCGCTCCGCCGTTAGCATCTCCCTGAAAGGCCCCGTCCCCCCGGGGCCAAGGGTCGCGATCTGCATCTCAATAGGCGGCTCCCGCCGAAGTGCCGGCGCCCCCTCGCCGAGCGCTGCGCCCCGGGACGTTAATCCTTGTCGCCGCGGTGTTTGCCCCCCGTCAGCCGGGCAGGGACAAGCCCCGCACCCCCGGAGTCCCCCGCGGGCCGGCCCCGCTCATCGGGCGGCCCCCGGCTGGGCTCCGGGGCACCGACGGGAGGAAAGAGGCTGGCGGGCACCTTCGGGCACTGCTCCTGAGCCTTACGTCTCTGCTATCTCTACCACGGTTTTAAACGATTCCTTTCCTTCGGGTGCCGTGTGACAGAGCCGCACCAAGCACACAGGGAAAGGGCTATGCGAGAGATACGATGACAATGATGCTGACAAAGTGCTGTCAAAAGCTCCGAGTAACATGCAGAAGAGAAAGGGCGGCAGGCTCTTTCTCCCACTGGAGTTAGAGCTATTTTAGATGTTGCTTCCAACTTCGCCAGACAGTTTTCCCCGCAAATCCAGGGCTGCCGTCCTCGGAGCTAGCTGCCCTTGACAAAAGAATTGCTCGAAGAGCCCCCCCCCCCTACATATTCTCAGCGTACAGCTGCACTCGGGAGCCTGAAGCACAGGGAAGAATTAGAAACCTTCCGTGGGGCGTTCGGCGTTGCTTACACCTTGCCAAGAGTCTGCCCCGGGAGAGTCTGTGCAGCCCTGTCCCTTGTGACAGGCTTCAGCCAGCGAGGGCTTGCAAAGCCGCTGCACGTCCAGGGGGAGCGGCGCCCACGCCCGGCCCGACCCCCGTGCCCCGGGAGGGGATGGAGGCCCCGCGGCGGGAGGGCAGGGCCAAGGGCCGGGGGCACGGCCGCTCCCCGCTGCCCGCCGGCGCCCAGCGAAGGGGAAGGGAGAGGGGAAAGGGAGAGGGGCTCTGCCGGGAGCCGCCGGCCCTTCTCCCATCCCTTTCCTCCCTCCCGCCTCACGGGGAGCAGCTCCAGAGCCACTGCCGTCGGGGCCCGGACGACTCCGCTCTCCCCTCCCTGCCTGCGGGGTCTGGTGCTCCGGGCCACCTCGGCCAGCCCCCATGCCGCCGCCGGGAGGGACCAGCGGCTGATCCTGCTGTCCCAGCGGCTGATCCTGCTGTCCCAGCGGCTCATCCCCCTGTCCCAGCGGCTCATCCCCCTGTCCCAGCGGCTGATCCCCCCGCGCCGTCCCGCAGGAAGCGCCGGGTGCGGCCGACGGCAAAGCCCCATCGCCCGGCTCCGGCTCCAACCCCGGGCCGCGCATCGGCGGCGTCCCTGGACCCCGAACCGCAGAGGGTAGCCCGGTCCCCAAGCACGCCCCATCAGGACACAGCCCCCACTGTCCCCAAGGCAGCTGGAGGAACCCGCTGCCCTTTCATCCTGCTCGATGACCAAACATCACATTATGAAACGGGTAAAAATTAATCCGACGTGTTAGTTACCAGCTCCTTCCCTCCTCCCACCTCTCCCCCCAGCCGCCCCGCTGCCTCTAACCAAGAGCACAGATTTCCCCACCTCGCCTAACCCCCTGATTCTTCCCTGCAAGAAGGCCCCAGCCTGAAATGGAGCCCAGGGTTAATTAGAGGCGTCCTGTCAGCCTTGACTTGAAATTGAAAGAAAAGTGTTTAAATATTTATGAATTTGACATTTACAGTCGGATGTCTTTTAAAGCAGAACACCTCTCCCTGTGCTGGTTGGGGCTGCCGTGGTGCGTGTGCCTGGGGTGGAAGGGGAACAATGGCTATTGCATAACAAGAAAAACAAATTACCTCCCCACCCAAGGCTTAACAAATAAATAGACCACATAAATTACACGCAATTAAATATTAAACTCAGCTACATGTAAGTATGCATTTTTAAAACTTCACATAAGAGATTATATTGACATTCCTCTGAATGATTTTCTCCTTCGAAAAGTGTGGAGTATCAATGAAGTCCCAATGAAGGAAAAACAACTAATTCCTAAATGAATGGCTTAGAAAGTGAATCTGAATGAAGAGGCTTTGGAGGTGTTCATCCAGCCTTGCTTTGAAACAGCCCGACCTAGCTTAAATGCTAGAAAGCAAAGAACAACAGCACACCTAACACACACAGCGTTTACTTGAAGTGCACTGATTCTGTGAGGGTCTGTGGGTTTTTTAAGAGGAAAGAAAATTCTTAGTGTCTGATCTCATGTAGGCTTTCCCGGTCCCTCGACAGAACACATTTTATATACACCCAAAAGTGAGTCATTAACTAGAGCAGCCATAACACTGGAGTCACAAATCACTGTTCTAATCAAAGCGCAGCGTCCCGTTCCGCGGTGTCATCCCATGATGCAGCAGAACAGTCGACATTTCAAACGAATTCCAGGCAAATGTCAGTAAATATTTAATGTACGCTTTCATGTAAATAAGTTCTCACACCTATGCTGGAAGTGTTGGAGAAAGTCTTTGTAAGAGCAGAGAGGAGCTCCCCATGCAGCGATGTGGAAACTCACCATCCAGATGCCTCAGCAGAATTACACTTCATTATTTACTTTAGGACATAGGGCATGATTCTGGTCCTTGCAAAATTCTAACTAAAGTTGAGGTTTTGTTTTGCTTCATAAATTTAAAAAGATTTCAAACCCAATCTGCCAGTTACTGCACCTGACCACTCTTCCAGTTAGCAATGGAAAAAATCACTACAATTAATTTTTAAAAAACTCATCATCTTTTTTTTGCAATTTTTTCATGCTTCGATTTTTACATTTATATTACACAGCTTTGTTTCCGAACAATAATAAAAAAATTGAAGATTTCTTAGTAAATATGGGCAAAAAGAGGAACTTCAGATTATGATTTGTTTCAAAATATTAGAACGTTAAGAAACTCAAGAGGTGCTATTTTTAATTTGGAATTCACTATAGAATCTAATAAATGAGAGAAGTGAGGCGGAAATAATCATGTATTAATTCTGTGCATTACAAAATCTTTTCAGAAGCTATTATCAGAGCAAGAGGCATTGTGGTTTGGATTCAGGGTGGGAGAAATCCTTTGTGCAACTGAAAGCTATTGTTCCTCTGTGCAGATGAAATTGTACTTGCAAATATGCCATTCAAGGAGGGAAAAAAGTACCTAGGCAGAAAAAAAAGAATTCTACAAGAAAATCATTAGTCTTAAAAATAAACTTCTCTAAAATAAGTTTTGGTTCATTGTTTGTTTGTTTTCTAAGGAATATCTTGTGATAACAGTTGCAGCCACTGACATTACATGAAAATATAAAGGATATGCATATTATTTCCTTATATAGAAAGCATGAAGAAAGGGATGGATGTGTGTGGGTGTGTATATATATAATGTGTGTGTGCGTGTTCATATCTATGTACACACACATCCCTGTATGTCTGCTCATTTATATAAATCTAAACTTAAATTCACTTCTAGTAATTTCCCTCTCCCAGAGGTTATCTGAGACATAGGTTGATACACTCTGCTGGTTAAGTTTTGATAGGTTACTAGAAAACCAGAGAAACACTTTACGTCAGGAGGAGGCTGGCTACCATAATCTGTCCCCAGGAAAGCTACAGAGAAGATTTTTTTACCTTTCATAAAGTAAGAAAACAAAACAGGAGGGACAGCAGCATCTCTCCCAGCTTTGGTAGCTGTGCCTCCTCCCCTGCTGTGCTCCCAGTCAGGTTAGGCTGGGGCAGCAGGGCCTGGGGATGATCACCTTTTGTGCTGTAACACCCCTTGTGTTCAGCACTGCACTCCCAAGCTGTTTGGCCCAAGCTACTTGTTGGTGTTTTAAATACTATCTTTGTAGTTACTGAGAGATTTCTAGGGCCGCTACCTTCTGACTCCCTGCTCACACACCCTCCTTCTCTCCCCGGAAAGCTCACCTGATGCCAGGATCACTTTCAGCAAATGTCAGTTCATCACCTGAAACGAGGTCAATTTAATGCTTTTACTCGGGAGGATGAAATCGGATGGGAAGGTACTTTTTGCTTCTTTTAGGGGTCGGAAAGATTAGACAAATCGACAAACACAAAAGGCAGATGGATTTCTGGGAACTGCAGCTTATTCAAATCACTGAGAAAGGTCACTGCAAAAGCCACAGATCTATTCATCTGTAGGGGTACAATGATCTTTCCACAACCTTCAACACCACAAAGCACTCTGGAGCGTCTCTACACCTTTTAGTAGGATTAATACCATGAACAATGACTGAATACAATCAAGAATTCACTGAGTTCAAAGATCCCTTGATCAATGGTAGATATTTTCTTCTGGCTTCCTAAAGGCAAACAGAAGTGAAGTTTCTGGTTAGAGTTACAAGAAATAAGAGCTATTATTCTGAATCCCACTACAAGGCGGTATTGAAATGCCAGAATGTCCAAGTACCCCGAAGAAGTTTGTGGCATGGAAGGAGTAAGGTTGTGAAAGAGGAAATTCAATGAGCTTCAAGATGTTCATGAGCATCTGGGTATTTTTTGAAGTCAGCAGTTAGGTAAAGAGTAAAGCACAAAAGCCTACAGCATCACTGAGACAGCGCAGGGGTAACACACAACTCAGGAAACCGGACAGCCACATCCATGCCTGTGGAAGAGGCAGGTGAGTCGGAGACGGAGGAGCACGGCCCATCCTGTCCGAAGCCGCACAGTGCACCTCTGAGGTGGCAGCAAGAAGAGGAGGGCGCGGAGACGGCGAAGGAACCACGGTGAAGAAACTTCGATCCCCGTCTCTAAGGACTCGGGGGCAGTTAGGGCAAAGCAGCAGAGTGGGTGCACCAGGAACCAGGCTTTCCTCCGCAGCCCAGGCTTTGTTAGCCGGAGTAAAACCGCGAAAGAGAGGGACTCGGCGGGTCTAAGTCACAGAGTGTCAGAGCCCGAGCCAAGAGGTCGGTCAGCGATAGCCGAGTTTAATCAAATATCTTCAGCTAGCAAGGGAAACACGAACCGCAGCGCCAGCGCTGATCTAATGCTGATGCTGAAGGCACATAATTCAGGGATTAGATAAGGCGACCTTACAGCCGAGTGCCAGCAAACGAGCCAGCTCTCGGTTATGTTGCAAGCACCGGCGGGTCCGTCGACGGAGCAGCCGCCCCGTCTCGCAGGGAGCCGGGCCGGGTCCCTCGGCCGTCCCCGCCCGGGGCCGGGGCTCCGCGGCCGCACGCCCACACCCCCGCGGGGTCCCGTCGTCGGGCCCCGAGCCGTGAACGCGTCCTCGCCCCGCCGGGCCCGCTGCCCCCTCCGCCCGCGCCTGTTCGACGGCCCCGGGCCGGGAGCATCCCCGGGGCTGCGCTCGGCCGGGGGCGTGCAGGGAGGCGAAGCGAGCCCTCCGTCCGCCCGCGCTGCTCCGCGGACACCCGGCCCGGCCCCGCCCGGCGGCAGCGGCTGCCCCATCCCTCCCGGCCGCCCCCGCTGCCCACAAGGCTCCCCCGAGTCCCGGCCGGGCCGCCTCGGGAGCCGCGGGCGCTCCCCCCAGCCCGTCCCCGCCGCATGTACCTGCTGCCGGCGTGCCGGGACGGGCCCCGCTCTGCGAGGGGTCGGCGGGCTCTAGCAATCCTCCTCCGGTGCCAAAACTTCCCCCTCTCCCCCCCGCCCCTCCTCAGCGCAGACAAAGGCGGCGGCCAGCGCAATTGCCCCTCGCAGCCCGCAGCCGCCTCCCGGCTCGGTGCGGCGGGGGCAGCGGCGGCCTCGGGCGGCCCGGTGGTCCCCGCGGGGCGCGGGCGGAGGATGCCGGCGCGCCCCGGCGCTGCCCTCCTTATATCGGGCTGCTCGCAGCCCCTGCCGGCTGCCGCACATGGCCCATCCACCGGTTGCTATAGCGATGCCTCCCCTCCACATGTTGCTGGCAGCAATTGGCTAAGGAGGTCTGGGCTGTGCAGAAACCCTTCGCCGGAGTGCGGCGATGAATGGACACGGGCTGTGTCACTCATTTGGAAAAGCTGTTTGGGGTTTCTGTTGTGGATGTGCGTTTTTTTTTTTTTTTTTTTTTTTTTGGTTTTTTTTTTTTTTGTGGTTTTTTTTTTCCTTTTGGTTGATTTTTTACGTGTACCCTCCCCCATCTTCTTCTTTTTATTTTCCTTTTTTTTTTCTTTTCCTTGGTGTCTCTCTTGCAAGATGGAAGTGGAGGGTAGAACAATGACAGAAAGCCAAAAATAAAATCAAACAAGGACACCAGGGAAAAGCTACAAATCATTTGCATCACAATACGGCAAAGGAGCCCACAACGCTTCTTCCTGAAAAGACTTTCCTCAAAAAAACCCCACAAATCTACACATTGCCGAGCAAAGAAGACCCAAACTTTCTCCCCTCTCCTCCTCGTTCTCCAAATGACACAAGAAATTAGGAAGGAGGAGTGTGTTCCGACCAGCCCCGGGACAGTAACGAAGTCCAGCTCGATAAATAGCGACGGGCGAGCGGGGCCGTGCCGTGCCCGCGCTGCGCACCCGTAACTCCTCGGCAGAGCCACGCTCCCGCGCAGGGGCCCGGGGCAGCACCGACCCTTGGATCGAAACGGACCCTGCAGTCTTCCCCATCTCCTCAAATTCCCTCATGCCGCCGGCAAACACGCTGAGCCCCCCCCCCTCCCCCCATCCAGCATCTGCCCACGGAGTGCCCCGGCTGCGGGAGCGGGACAGGAGCGGGCGGGGAGCGCCAGGGTGGCAGGTCCCTTCCATCCCCCTTCCCCCGCCGGTGGACAGCGCTCCCGCTTCCCTGTCCCCATTGTTTCCCGCTGTCACTGCGGCTGGGGATGGCAGCCAGGGCAGAGCCGGCTCTCCTCTGTCCGTGGAGGGGGCAGTCCTTTCCCTTTCCCCTTTCCCTTCCCCTTCTCCTCCCCAGCCGTCCCGCCCCCACGCCGCCGCGGCCGCTGTGCCCCGGCTCGCCCCGGCCCGAGCGGCGGCGGCTGCTCCCGGGCAGGACCGTCCCGAGCCGGGCACTGCACACACCGGACCCCCAGGCGGGCACTGCACATACCGGACCCCCAGGCGGGCACTGCACACAGCTCCCCTCGGCAGGGACCCCCAGCCGGGCACTGCACACACCATCCCTCGGCAGGGACCCCCAGGCGGGCACTGCACACAGCTCCCCTCGGCAGAGACCCCCAGCCCCGCCCGACCCTTCCCAGCCGCGGAGCGACCCCCACGGTGGGGCGGTGCGGAGGAGGCAGTGTGAGGGACGGGACGACCATGGCACGGCATGGCATGGCATGGAACGGGCATGGCCACCCGTACCCCACACCCCTGCTGTCCCGGGGCTCGGTCACTCGGTCGCCTGCCCGGCCCCGGCGGGCTTTGCCTTCTCGGCTGGCCCTGGCTCCCCGCGGCTGTCCCGGGCACACTGCATTAGCGCCCTGTAGCAATTCCTTTGCCCCCTTTTCCTCCTTCCTCCTTCCAGCCACCCTCGGCAGCCGGCACCTGGGTAAGGGACCAAGGAAGGGCAAGGGCCGCCTGAGTTCCCAGAGCATCCCTGCCCGCACCAGAGTGACACTTCATTTAAACTGCAGGACAGCACCGAAATGTCCTCACCATCCCCTGTACAGCGTCCTCCTGCCGGGTCCTGAAAGTGCAGAGTGGTTTTGCCATGGGCTCACCCCCACTAACATCTCGCCCACACCCAGCCTTCCCATTCCAGGGTGAGGAAGATGCTCTTTACATCACCACCGTTTCTGAAAAGAAGGTTTCCAGGCAGGAGAGGTTCTCCTCACCTGGCTGCTGTTCATACAAAATCCTTCACGTTCCCACAGATTAACACAAATTTGGCTTCTCCAAACATTTCCTCAGCCACGTTTGTATTGCTTGGACTGAAAGCATTGCTTTGTCAGTCTGTCATGCTGAGAGGACCCTCTCAGTCTGATGTTCTCCTGCCCCTGGAAGCCAGAGCATACAAAAGCTGCTCACTAACCTGCATTGCTTAGGTTGAAAGATAAATGAACCCGCCAAGTGATTTCATTAAAAGGACACGTGTGTTTGCATATTGATCCTTCTAATGAACTGTCTGAAACTGATAAATACTTCCATTATCTTTGCAGTTTGTATTTAGTATTTAAAAATATATTAATTAACATTTCCTGGAATAATATTGGATTTTTTAGAACTATCATGTGTTGAATGGGTTGAACATGAATTTGGCTGGCCAGGTGTCAAGAGACAGCAAAATATTAGTTAAATACTATTGTTTTTTAACAGTGAGATTTTGAGAAATTTGTGGTGAAATTTAAAAAACTTTTCACGTTTATATAATTTTCATTACTTTTATCCCATTCTAAATATGACCTTTGAAGCAATGATAGATACTTGTGAGGGTTATGTCACAGGGAGAAATTATTTAAACATAGATTGTTTAATGTGTTATTCATTAAAAATCTAGAAGGTGTTGAGAAATAGAAGAAATAATTTTCAATTGTTTACTCATTTTAAATTTAAAATCGGTTTTAAAGTATCTATAAAACTGTTGGTCACATATCTGTGAATTGACTTACTGATAAATTTTCTTATATGACTTAATTAATTAAAAAATGGGAAAACAAAACCCCCCCTGTTATAAGCAGCATTCCATTATAAAATTTCTAGAAAGTTTCATGTCTTTTTCTCAGAAAAAAAAGTTGACATTGAAAGTATAAATGACTTTGAGACAGTTTCTTTGGGTTTAGCGCATCTAAAAATACCGGTATTTTGAAGATTCACATTAACATTCATCCAAATTCAAGAGCTGTGTTTGAACTATGCCTAAACTCAAAATATTCTAAATCTTGCAATTTCAGTGAGAATGATGCTGAAACGTATTCCCATTTTTGCACAGAACAAAACTCTTGCCTGAGAACCACCAATGTTTGTCAGGACTCCCTAAAAATCTGTTCTTCATAACTGGACATTGAAAACCACACTGACCATTTTGCCTTGATTTCTGACTACAGATCTGTCTGCACTTCTAAGTTCAGCCACTTCATTCTGCAAAGCATGCAGAATGCACAGCATGAAATAGATTTCCATTCTTTTAAAGCATGTATGACAAAGCTAAAACACCATTTAATCTCATTTGTTGTTTTGTTTATCAGTTATCCTTTGGAGCCTTGCTCATTAAATACAGATCCAAATATGTTGCAGAGGATTTTCCATAGATTTTCTGTTCATGTGGATATTGAAATCAAAGTTGAATTTCCTTCATTCTGATAACCAAAACATTTTTTCCAAATATTAACTTCCTATACCACATGCATTTAAATTACTTTAACTTTAGGAATACATGTATTAAGAAAGAGGCAGAACTCTCATGTCTTGAAAACATCACACCTTTCTTATAAATAAAACCAATATCTCTAGGACCATAATTTAAAAACAGAGTTAGCAGAATTTTAACCTCTAGACTCCACTGAGTTTTATGTCTTATCTTCTCATGCTCATCTGTGAAGATCAACAACAGACACATTCTACTAGCAAATTCTAGAGCTCTTAGCTTTATTAAGAAAATTATTTCATTCTGGCTAAGATTTGAATCTAATTAATCTGTCTTGCAGTTTAAAAATGATAACTAAATTCAAGCTGCATACTATTCTTCAGAGACAGCTTAAAATATTAATTAAGTAAAGAGTGCATTTTCCATTTATTTTAATTACATTAATACAGTTTCAATAAATAAAATAGTTCTATGCTTCATCAAAACAAACTCAGATGCAAATTTTCCTGTTGATTACTTCTCTGTTCACATTGGCCCTCTTGACTGTTTATTTTTAAATAGGAAAGAGATGCAGAAATGTTTGGGGGTTCCCATTAGCAAAGTGAGGTCCAACAGTCTGAAAAGGTCAGTTCAGTCCTCCAGGGGGCTGATGTAGCCCTGTAAAAGTGGCATCCTGATAATGTATTGCTTATTAAGGTAATTAGTAAGATAAAACTGAATGAATTTATAGACATTTTTAAACAAATGAAAATCTTACTGTATTACATTTTTCTAGGAAACTTGAAAAAACCCCAAAGCTGTTGGATTGCTCTGATCCACTTGCCTTGCTTCCTGATCCACTAACAAAATATTACAAGACTAGTGGATAAATTGCATTTTAAATAATCAATTTAATTAAAGTTGACGTGTTCTAGATTTGCAGGTGCACATCTTTCTTGAGATAAAGCACAGGACAAGGCAGAGGAGTCTGATTAGTAGCTACATCAAAAAATAAGTGTAATTCTACCTAATTCAGTAATAATTTTATCCTTCAAATATTTGAGCAGCAGCATCAGATGAAGGAAAACTAAATATTGAAGACAAAGTTTCAAAATACCTTAGGAGTTACAGCAGGAGTTTTGAAACCTGCCCTTTATACAGAACATTTTGAGTGTCTTTGTAGGGCCCAATCCTGCACCCTTCATTTTAAGAAATCAAATACAAATCAACAGAACCAAACAGAATAGCACCTGGAACACAGCAGCAAATGTTTTCAGAGTGAGGATTTATGTAAATTGGTATTTCACAAAAAAAAAAAAAAAAAAAGCACTATTGAAACTTTAATTCCATTGTGATTAGGTTTATATTCACAGAATATAGATAAAAATATTAATCTGTTTTAACATGAGACTAAATACTATTATTATGAAAGCCTGGTTAAGAAGCTTCTATAAAAATGCCAATTTAAAACATGTTTAATGGCAAAACGAGATGAGAAATGCATGATTTTACATTGTGATCTTGTTATAACAAAATGTGGCTATCATTGAAATGCTGGACTCCTTTTATGCATCAGTACTGTATGTGCCAAGAATTCAGAGAACTGGGAGGTATCAGTTTTCTCCACTGAAACATCAGCAGATGAGTTTGTTAAAGTGCTATTTTAATATCATAATGGAAAGGGAGTTTGTTTCTTCTTTCCTGAGATGAAAACAAATGAGTACAGTTTAACTACGAAAAAGTATTTTCAGAACAGTAGCTAGTACTGCAAATCTGAAGGAGATCTGAAATCAAGATGTGTTTTTTCTGCCTTTGACACAGATATTGCTCTTTCTATCTTATCTCCTAATACTGGTAGCCTCAGGAAAAACATAGATTATGTTAGAAAATTGTCCTTCATTATATTGATCCAAATTCACTTCCAACCTGCCTCAATCTGATGTTAGAACATTTTTATTAGCTTTAAATTGTTTGCATTATAAATTTAAATTAATAAAATGCTTTTATAAATAGTTTAAGGTTCTGAAGCAGACTGTTTACAAAGTTCTTATGTGCTTCATACAGTCCTACTGAGTTTCTTTTGGCACTGACCTTCCATTTCTGACTGCAGAGAACAACCATCTCTGTGGAATATTCAGCAATGTCTTCTATGAAAACGGATGGAGACAGCATATAAACTGGTATATAAAGTTTTGAGAAAAGTCACAATTGCAGAGCACTGTCTGAAGTTCATGTACTGGTAGAACTCCACTTTATTTTAATTTCTAATTGCTGCTACCATTGGTTTAGGGTCCCTGATAAAAGCCTTGATTTCATGTTGTGACGCACAGAAACAGTAGAAGTCTGAGCAGCATTAGAAATATCACCAGGAATACTGGTCCTGGAGCTGGGCTTCAATGGATGATTTGGCAAAGATGGCAGACACCCAATAAAATCCTAAATGTACTTTCACTACCTAATAAAGACACCACCTCCACTCACACCCCACTTCTCTATTTTAGAAAGCAATTTACCAGGGTTTTCCTCTTTTTCTCCTCCTACTGAAGAAATGACAAAATGTCCCTTCTTCGTTGGAAGCAGGCCCTTAGCCAATGAAGCAAGTGGGCACTGTATCTGTGGCATTTGTAATATAACTAGAATCCTGAAAATATTAACACTTACCAAAAAGAGAAGGAAGATCCTGACACTTATAGGAAGGAGGATAGAGACTACATAACTTTCAGAAAGTCCCTTTCTTTTCTGAGTCATACAAGCATTTGAGAACATTGAAAAATTTTGCCTTTCCTGACTCCAGATAAAAAGAAGGTGACAGCATCAGTTTATGCAACCACAAGCTATAAAACCTAGAAAAACAATCATGTGTGATAGCATGCTAATGATAGTGTGCTACCATGAATGGGTCACATAGTCATTTTAAAATATGTGATTTAAATATGTAGCTTCAGATTACATATGAAATCAGAAAGGCTGATGAAAAAGCACCTATCCTATGTTTTCCACTTAATGAGACACACACACACCCAGAAGAGTTTTTCAATTGATTTCAAAACAGAGTTCAAATTCAAAATTCCATTTAATCCCCAGTAGATGCAGGTATGGTCCCTGAGCTTTTACCTGGACTCAGACACTTGGTGCTTGAAGTGATTATCATGAAGTCTCCTTTTTTTAAGTGGAAGAAGAAGAACAATGGTGCAATTTATATTAAGAGAAGCTTTCATTTTCAGCTGTGGTCTTAAAAGTGACACCAAGAGCTGCATCACTGTATTCCCATAACTTTGTCAGAGTTTCAGAAGGGCTGAGAGTGGAGGGGTCATGTCAAAGCTTGCGTAGACATGCACTGACAAGCCTCTCATGCAACACTAATTGCAGAGGGAAAGCCAGAACTTCTGAGAAGATGTTCTGTTTATCACCTTTTTTTTTTGTGATTTGCTCGGTCCTTTGAAAGAAAGACCTTCTTGCCTCTTCCCTCCTTTTAATCACTCTGTGTATGATAACTTTGTACAAAAAGTTTTTCAATAATTTTTAAAGATTTCTCTTAATTCAATGTCAAAGTTTAAATTGTCAATAATACATATGAAGCAGCCATTTCAGATGCAGAGCTCAGGAAAATTCAGGGGTTTACCATCCAAAACTATGTACAGCATTTAGTTTTTCACAATGGAATAGACAGTCTCCAACACAGCTGCTCCTAGGTTTTATGTGTTACATTTTCTTTTAAAATCAAGAAAATTAATGGGGAACGGTACTTATGGAAAATTTTCATCTGGAAATCCTTCCAGCCTCCCTCTGGTCCTGGCCTCAGAGCTCCCAAAGGCACCAGGGAGATCTCAGGATAGATATTAAATATACCCACGGAAGAGCTACAGGCTTGGTGTCTGGATCAATTATTTGGTGCATGAAAGTGTAACTCCCGCAGAGGCACTCAGAGGCCAGGAAATGTGTGCCACAACCAAAACTTGCACCTTTTCCTACTACCTAGCCCTGCTGATAGGAAAAAAGCATTGTAGGGTCTGACTTCACAGGAAAAAGGAAACTAAGCCTGAAAGTATTGCACTGTTTAAAAACATACACCTACAGGAAGTTTTAAGAGTTGTAGCTTAATTATTAATTAATTAAATCAATTAAAAAATTCTACTGTTCAGCCCTTCAAGGAAATTGAGAAGATGCTTTTGATGAAAGGGTGTGTGAAGATGCTCTTTATCTCTAATTCACTAGTTTTAATAGTTTTGTTTCTCTAGCTACTTTGGGATTGATTATCCTGTCTTCACTAAGCTTCACTGGCACTACTGGGGATTTCTTGGCTGTAACCCCACTATCTATGTTCCCCAAAACATGCTTGTGCCCTTCACCCTGCCCCCAAAACCCCAAGTCAAGTCCATGAAGCACAGAAAGCTCTTTAGGCCCCCAGCTGAAGGTTTAAGTGAGGTGCAACCACTCCCTTGGTCTCCTGCTGGTCTGAAAGGGCTTACAACAAATATAATTTCTTTTCTTTTATGTTCAATATTTTAGTTACTCTACTGCTGATCACAATTAAAAATCAAATGAAAAAATGTCATCCCCTTAGAAAAGTTACCATAGAAACAACACCAGAGAATTCCCTTTAAAAATGTCAAGATTTCCCTCACATTTAAATACAGACTCCCAGGCATTACTCATGCCCCATTAAAATGGCAACACATCCAGTGAGTCATTAGTTTAAAAATACATCTACAAACATACACTCTTTTAGGATAGAGATGTTTTTGTCTCAGTAAATGTATATCATGACATGACCCAACTTTTGATTTTATCTTTTCTACCTTACATCCCCAGAGAAAACTTGAACACTGTTGTCTCTTGTTCAAACACCTGATTGAGGAAGGAGAGAACAAAAATGAAGAGTGACAAAACACACAGAATGTAAGCAATGCCAGAAAAAGCTACCTGGAAAGGAAGAATAACTTTGAGAACATATTTACATGGTAGTAGACAAGTTTAATGGAAAGAAAATTGTCTGAAATGAGGCACAGTGCAGACAGAAAGAATTTTAATGTTGTACCTTAAAGTAAGAAAATTTTCAATTGAAAAATGTCCTAATTTAATGTAATCCAGGCCATGCTACTGGGCTTTATAACTTAGTGTTCATTTCTTTGTACCAATCTGTAGCATAAAATTAATCTCACATATGATGCTGCTCCATCCTCCTTCCATGGCATAGCTGGCAAACTCTGACATATTCTGGCAGAGCACAAGAAGGTCCTTCTGCATTAGACACTTTGATCATATGGAAGCAGAAGAAAATAAGCTGTAGTCAAAGTGGAAGGTGCTTCACAAGCAATAATAATGTAAATTTAAAGAAAATTCAGAGCTGGTCACAAAGAAAGCTGATAAATAGTTTATTCATAAACTCTTGCATATTTAGAGGAGATAATAATATAAAGGCATTGTGCCTTCCCTTTGCATTACTGGGTCTGCTGTAGATAAACAGCATGGCTGAATGGAACCAGATTAATGATAATAATGACAGTTTTCTCATTTTCTTTGTAGTAGAGCCAACCTGAAAATGAGGAAAAACAACAAAATTGAACTATTTTTTTGTTCTTCAGGCTCTTATAAAAATGTTCCATTTCTTTTTCTTAATGCAGGGAGTCTCAGAAATTTGCTTCTGAATTTTTAGTGCTAAAAGTCTTCCCATTTTTGCTTAGCCCTATTTCCTCCTTTCTTTCTACTGCTTTCTCTATTTTTTCCTCCCTTAATAAAAGAGAGAAAAAACCCATCAGAGGACAGCTATAAGGAAAACAATAAACCCAGTTAAAAAAAAGCACCAAACCAAACTATTTTTTTTCCTTTCAATATTTAGCTTCCACTGAGCACATAGATTTGCCAAAAATGCTGCAAAAATTCTCCAAATTAAAGAGAAATTTCAATTGAACTATTTTATTATTTTGTTTGTTTGGTTTTTGTTTGTTTGTTTGATTTTTTTTTACACAGAATCACAACATGGGGATGGTTGGAAGGGACCAATAGAGGTCATTTAGTCCAACCTCCTGCTCAGGCAGGTTGTGCTACAGCAATTACTCAGGATTATGTTCAGACATCTTTTGAATATCTCCACTGAAGGAGACTCTACAAACTCTCTGGGCAACCTCCTTCAGTGCTCAGCCACCCTCACACAAAAGTTCTTCCTCATGTGCAGGGGGAACTTGCCACTACCCACTTGTTAATTTATATAATCAGCATACTCTGATTGTTACAATATAGCTTCAGGTTTTCTGCTATCAGAATTGGGTTTTGTGTTCCCACTTCAACTGTATGACATGGAAAAAGAAAACGAACCCAAGGAATTACAGAGATTATTTGAAGGTGAGGAGCATTATCTTATCAGGACACCACCAGAGAAACATATTCTGGAAGAGATCCCACTCTTTAAATTAACTTAAAGATTTTGATTATAAATTTTCTGCCACTCAGAAAGATAAATTTTCATCCTAAAACCAGGAAGGGCAGTGCACACAGCAGCTGTAACCAAGGTATCCTTGGTATCTGGCTTCTGATTTAATTTATTACTATTTCTAAAATGAAAGAACAGGTTTTGGAAATATTTAGATATCATTTATATACTTGGATATAATTTTTCACCAGCACCATTCTCATGAAGGGTTATATTCTTCATTTTGCCCCAAATTGTAGCCCAGCCATGCTGCTAACAGGCTTAGCTCATTTGGCATTATCAAGAGGCAGAAATTTGCCACTGCCAGCATGGACTGAGGGAAAGGTTTAGTTATGAAACACAAGCATATTGTGGCAGGTTTTCAGCTGGAAGTTGATTTCAAATCTTTGGTAATTATGCTTCTATTCAGTGCCACAGAAGGAGTTTCACATAGCAATAGATCTGTTTGTTTCAAAACGCAGTTGTTCAACATTGTCTGGAACAGCAAAACACATTTTTTGGTTCATAGACTCAGTACCATAACATTCTGGGGTTCCTATGAGAGCTGGACTTCATATCTGGATGTCAAAGGGAGCTGATTTAAGTGCTGAAGCTGCCCTGGCAGAGAGCTTCCCACTGACCACACACCTGAGCTTGGGCTATTTTTACATGAAGTGAGAAATTTGCTAGAGGGAGGTGCTAGTTTCTTCAGCAGCCCTCCTCACCTTGTTTCTTCAGCAGGATGCATTTAATTTCCCCATTGTGAGAATTTCTCTGTGTTTACCTCGTCATTCATATGCCTTTAGATAGATACAAAATGGGATTAACTCAAAGCTTCAGCCCTGAAGCCCTTTCTGCGTGGTCCCATACCTCTGCCATGTATGAATAACAAACCTTGCCCTAAAACATGACAAAAATCTCTATGCCACTTCTCTTGTCTCCTCTCTGAGACACAAATCTCTGGAGCTGTAACAGTTTACACTGGGGAAGGTCTGTCCTCATCTATTTTTATTCACACGTATGAATCACACTTCCATGCACCACAGCTAGGAATAAAACAGTAGTCCACCTCAAAGCTTTAAATTACTTAGGGCTTAATTAAGAGGATGATAGAACAGATATGAAATTTAGGAAGCAGTCAAGTGGGTAAATTAATGTAGACACAAGCTCATGTGTCTGCTGTATACCTTAATCTGGCAGTTTCACACAGAACAAATTTCCTATCCTTTTTTCCCCCTAGACATAACACAGTGTAACAACCATGATTACCATTATATGAAAATTACACAATTTTGAAATTGCAGGGTTTGGAAACATGACTATCATACGTATGGCAAAGAAAAATGGTATCTTTCTTTATCAGTTTATCTCATCCATGAGTGGGTGTTGGATCTTGGCCCACTCCAGTTGCTTTGTGACACTGCAGTTTTCAACCAGCTGCAGGACTGGAGTAGGCAGGTCCTCGAGGATCCCCCTCCATCAGAGAGGCAGAAGAGTGGCTGTGTATGGATTCCTCCCAGCCTTTATAGAAAAGCCAATCCTCCAGGACAGGAACATAACATGAGGGCCTTAAAACCAGAACATCGAACTTCTTTGTAGAGACCCCCATTCTCAATTTGAGTGGTCCTCAAAATGGGAAATGTGTCAGGAAGAAGACCAGAACTCTCCTGTCTTATCCATGAATCCTACGAATCCTGCATACTCCTAATGAGTTAGAGCATTCATCCACATGGAAACAAGAGGTGGGATAAGCTTGCAAATGACTTCTCATCCCAACCACTTCACCTGGCTCTTCAATGAGTCGGACTCCATGTACAATTGAGTTTTTTACAAGAAATTTCCCCACTGCACTTGGTTATTTGCAATAAATGCAGAGTTGGGCTAAATTACAGCATATTACCCAGTTTCCTTTGTAGGACTTTGGTTCTGTCAAAGCTTTTACTCTGAAGCCCAGGTTACTTCAGCTGATGGAGCAGTAGAGGGGAGATGCTTTGGAACAAGCTCTGACTCTTTGCCCTATCAGACAATTTCTAGTAGAATACCAGACCAGTTTCTAATTTCTCTTGGCATTCCATCTCACCATTTATATCTTTGAAACAACCTCTCCATACCACTTTAGATTTTAAAAGGCAAATCATACGCCTGAAGGAAAATGAGCAGAAAGCCTAACAACCAGATCATCAAGGTCATTATTTATTTTCAAGCTGCTGTCCTTCTGTGGGTTTCCTACAGAGCCCTGGCTTTTGCTTTCTGTTGTGCAGAACAGAATTTAAGGAGAAGACTATGGATCCAAGACTATGAAGGCTCTGTTGCTTTATACCCTATTACAACACTGAATTAAGAGATCCAAAGTTAGGCTTTAGTCCTGGTTTTGTGTCAAACTAATGATGTACTAAGGAGGGGAAGAGAATTTCCCAAGAGTGTATTAACAAAATAAAGTTTTGATTGCAATTTTGTTAACACATTTATCAAAATGGATGTTAAACAAAATAAACTCTACATTTGGCCAGAGAGCTGCACCTCATTGTACTCAAGAGCTAGAAAACAATAATGTTATAAATTGCTTCCCAGTGGCTAAGAAAGGGAATAAATCCAAAGGGCTTTTTAAAGGAGAAGAAATCAGACAACTGTACTGTCTCACAGATATGGTGTATGGTTTAGAGCAACAATTACAAATGATAATTTTCAAGGGTGTATTCCCTGAAGGGTGAATACAGGCTCAGCTACTGTGTCTCAGGCTCATGCTGAGGAAACCTGGACTGCCAGCGTTGCTCCATCGGCTGCTGTGGCTGCATCAGCAGGTCACTGCTAATTGCAGGCTGCAGGGATGCTGCAGCTCCTCTCCTGCTGCTCAGAGCTGGGGACATTCCTTCCTTCCCACTCCCTCATGGTGTTTCCTTGGGGGAGGGCTCCTTAGGCACTCTGCTGTGCCTTTTTTCAGGAGAGAGGGAATGCTGCTGGGAGCAGACGTGATGCTGGTGCTGCTCGGAGGGAGGGCAGTCACGACTTGCCAGGAACTCGCACAGCCGAGATGAGCACGGCGCTGAGCAGCAGGGCAGGAGGCAGCTCTGCAGCTCCAGCACACCAAGGCACTTGGAGCAGGGAAGCAAAGCATCACCTCAGAACCATCCTCTGTGCCTCTAAAAGCTACTCTCAGCCCATGCTCAGACCCAGAAGTGACTTTTTGTCACAAGCTGAGTGTCATGCATCAGAAAACTGTGTAAGGGTGGAGTGGGGAGAGCTCGTGCTTGAGCACAGCTTTGGTGTCACTCAGAGTTGGGTGCTGGAGCCCATCACCACCTCTGAGCAGAAACACTGCATGGCCACCACGGGGAAAACTGGGCAGCCAGACTCACTGCCAGAGAGACCTGATGTGGATAACACAAATAATTGCAGATGCAGTTTAAAAAGTGGATATTTTCCTATACATACACAGATTCAGACTGGAAGCTGTGCTCTCTTGTGCTGCAGACAAACTTTCCCAAAGGCACTGGGCTGCCCTCACCAGGCACTGACTGTGTGTGACCACTGAAGAAACCAAACACAAATGCTGCAAGACCTTCATGATCACACAGAGATGGATATAACTGAGGGAGAGAGAAGTGAGGGCAGCTGCACTACAGTTTTGGATGCAGGCTCCTAAATCCTGCACTGAATTCAGTCCCAGGTTTTGGGGCAGCAGCTGCATTATGCATTTTCCTCAGAGTGCCAGCTCTCAAGCTTCTCTGAGTAGGGACATTCATCATCTACTGAACTGCTGGATTATTTATCATTGAGAAAAATCAAGGACTCTTAGTTATACATTAATTTAAAATATTAATATAAATCTATTTGTCAGTAAAACTCTCTAAATGGTTATGAAATATGTGTGGTGCAAACAGATTTTACTTAGAGGAACACCAAACCATTCCTTAATATCTCTTTTGTTGGAATTCAGCTTTAAACCCTGTGACTAAGATGTGCTATGTTTTTAACACCTCTCCAGTGGCTTGCTGCTTCTCTTTATTAAAAAGGATCCCAGCAGAGAATTTTTTCTTGCTGTAGATCACTATTGCCCCTCACAGTAGAAAATGTGTGCTCACACTAATTTCTCTACAGCAGATTATTATTATTTTATTGTGATGATCAGTTCTGAACAACTTGTCCTGGCAGAATGATTTATGCACCTCATTTCAATAAGAATAGGCCTCCATTTGATTTTAAAGAAAAGATGGGATTTTTTTTAACAACTGAAGTTAAAGAGGATTACAGAGACCTCTGGAAAAATAAAAGATGCAAACTTTTTATTTATTTCCTTAAATGTGCCTAATAATATTGTCAGCACAACAACTACAGGTTTATTTTAAAGCCTCGAGGTTGATATCACAGGCTTTTATTGGCAGGTATAGGCTAAAGCTGGGGGTATTTAGGCAGATAGGAGGGAAATAGTGGATTTTATGGACTGATTGGGAAGGAGAAGGAGGATTTCTCCTTTCTCTGGAAGGAGAAATCGAGATGCCTGCCTGGGGTCAGGACAAGGCACCTTCATGGAGAGCCCTGCTCATCCTCCTGTGGCCTGTCCAAAAAGGCAAATCACACTGACCTAAAACCATCACAGAGCTGGACCAATAAATCCACAGCTGGGGTTGGTACCAGGACACCTACTCCAGATGAGGGGGAAAATCAGTACCTTTCTTAAGTACAGGGTTTATCAGTCCTTTCTGAGTCCTCCAAGGTGCTCATCCCCAAATTAAAATATTTAATTTCATATATTATCCTCTCCTTTTCAAACTAAAGTATTTTGTTGGCACACAGTGGGTCAGATGGAGATGAAAGGATGAATGGGAAGAGGACAGGCTGATTTCCATCTTCAGATTCAAGCCAGATCTCATCAAAGCAGCATGAAAAGCCCTCCAGAGCTAGCAATGTCAGCAAAGTGATTTTTTTTCCACAGATTTCCATATGGTTTTGGACCTTGGGAAGGTAAAGTGATAAGTGGGCATTGAGTTTCTAGCTTTCTTCCCATGTCTGCCCATGACACTTAGTATAATCTTTCTTGTTATTACATTTATCAGTTCCTTGGTTTTCTTATTTGTAAAATGGACATGGCAGAACTTCAATCCCTTACAAGGTTGTTGTAGAGATCAAGTCATTAAAATTTATAAGATGCAGTCAAGCTTTTAGCCAAAAGTTACCATATAAATGGTGAAGATTGTAACAGAAGGAAAAATAAAAATTACATGTACAGGTTTTCTTGTGCTACCATAGCCATTTTCTACATTTTTCTTTGTGGCCCAAGCAGAAAAGTTATGGGTGGGTATTGGAAACTGGCACATCCTTTTTGAAGAAAGTGTAACTCCCCTTTGGGACCACCAAAGAGAGCTGTCTCTGGTCTGCATGGATTTCTAACAACACAAGTAACATGAGCTCACTGAATGTAAGGTCAGATCTCCAAGCTTACTGCAAGACTTTGATAGGATACTACCAACAAGAATTTCAAATTAGGACCAGGCACAGAAAAAGTAAAATTAAATTAAGCAAGATGTGCAAGTATTCTCCAAGTATTTTTACCCTGGATGAGCAATAAGCAAGAAGGACACAATGCAGTTAATTTAAATATCACAGCTGATAGACAGATGTTCAGACAGACTCCTGTAACAAATGCCACAAAGCAGGAATAAACAAAGGTGTCTTTGTGAAATATACCAAACCCAAAACACTAAGGGACAAAAATGATTTTTGTTTTTTTTTTGGTGGGGGATGTTTGTTTTGTGTCTGAGGATTCCAATAGGTCTTCAGGATGGCTGAATGGTTCCTTGTATCACTGCAGTGCCAACATTGCAATTTCATAATCTTCCTCAGATCTTACAATATGTCATGGATATGCAAAGTCAACTCCACCCAGAAGACGAAAAATGTAAAGTTTAATGAGATGGCTACTAAGGGATAGTTCCATTAAAAAATGACCAAAAGAAACTTCTGTTTTCTGTTTCTGTTTCAATGCAGCTTTGGGGAGAAAAAAAAAATAGAGAGATAATGGCTTGGCAAACCCCAAACATATGAATGTCTGTACAATGGATTTGTTACCTTCAGGTGGGTCAGAGGGAGGAACTGCTGCTCTAGCTAGGAAAGCCTGATATCTAATGACTCTTACATTCCAGCACCACAACAAAAAACCCAGCCCCAAAACAGAGGAGACACCAGATACAATGAGTAGCAAATTTAAGTTGGGATCAGCTCTATTTAAAGCTCTTGACTTCTCCTGGGAATGCAATTTAACCTCCCAGTGAAAGATTTTTCATAAGCACCCGAGGGATTCAGAAGGGCAACTCTCATTAATTTTTATTAGACTTGTGGAACCCTCACCCCTTGGGTACTTTGAAAATCTCCCTCCCTGTGTTTTTAAGTTGACTCCCCTGTTAAATAGGGATAATAATTACAACTGATCAACCTGTTTAAATAATACAGTTTTAATATCACTATTATTTTCATAGGTTATACTCAGCACTGAAATAAATGCATCATAATAAATAATGCAGAACTTTAACATCTGTTCTGGTTAGTAAATAATTCACAAGTCAATAATTAATTTTCTAGCTGTTCATTTATAATTCATAAATATTTTCCAAATATTCAGAGTCTGAAAATTTTTATCTGAACTATTTTATGAACTTTTCCTTTTAATTATTACATACTCACAATTTGTGTCATTTAGTTGGGCATTTAATTAACACAGTATTATGTTCCTTATCCTGAATGAGTAAAATTTTTCAAAGGTTGGAAAGAAAGTCACTGTCAACACCAAATCATGAATATTCACTTAGCATGACTTTTCAGTGCCCACAAAAGCTCACAATGCTTTGAGGACTCACCAGCATTTTCATGAACAGAATGATTTAGGGAGTCATCTTGGTGCAGTTACCCATGTCATGTAAACTTGTACTATGAGACTTCATCAGCCAACTCTCCTACTTCCCAGTTGTTCCATTAGCTGGTTCTCCAGTTTACTACCAGTGCTTACCTACTTCAACTATTTAACATCTGCATGATAATTTGGAGCTTGAGAATCAAAATTTAGTTTGCAATATTTTTTCTTTAAAAAGTAACAGTTTTTACAGGGGAATAAAAGCCCTTTAAAACATTTATTTAATAATTCTCCAAGAACTTAAATGCCTTTTATATCCTTTCCCATTAGGAAATGGGACAAAAGTAGCTTTGGCACATCAGACCCCAAAACTCAACCACTGCTTTTTATTCTGCAAAACATGCAGTGCTAAATACTGCAGACAATCATCTCCATCAGTGTGCATTTGCAATGAAGTTTAGCAGCAAAAGACTTGAAAGATTGAGATTATCCAACCTGAGGCACCTTCCCTGACCGGTTAAATTGGGGAACTGGTTTCTGTAGGCTTCTTGGGCTATGGAAAATAATGAATCTGCCCTGGCTGTGGGCTAAAGTGTTTTGAGGATACATATCTTGTTCTTTCTCCAGTGGCTCCACATGGGGCCAGAGCAACTTTGCACTTTGATCACTTCATGGAGAAACTGAGTCCTTAACTGCTGCCTAAAGAAGGCCTTGTTTCAAAAGCAGAACAAATAAATATTCACTTGAATATTTACTTTCCCCTTGAAAGGGATCTCTGCATTCACCAAATGGTTCTGATTAGGCTGCTGAAATATTCTAGAATCAAAATTGACATTTTTTGTCCGGTTCTCCAGAGGATGCAAACTATGAATCTATTTTACATCTGGATTTAAATGCTTGTTCAGAATAACATTCTGCATGCAGCTTGTGCCTGTGTGGGTGCATGGATAGAGGTACAAGGGTTAAAAATGTGTCTGGAAGACAGGCTCAGGGCACAGCCTTCTGTCTGCAGCCCCAGTGGCTGCACTTCTTTCACTAATTAGACCTTGATCAGACTAATCATGTATGCAGTCCTACTGAATGCAATGGGACTACTGCTGGGGACAAAAGTAAAAAGCAAGTTTAAGTGCTGCAGGTGGTTAGATCATCAATAACCAGAGCCAGAACCTTTCATATAGCAACTCAGGGAGAAGCTATCTTCTACCCAGCATTTCCATACCTATTGCTTCACCAGAACCATTAGGATTGTTATACAGTGAATATCCCTGAAACAGCAAAGTATCATTATAATGGATTTTTTGTTAAGAGTTCATAGCATCCATAAGCCTATTCACACAGCAATGTGCAGCCAGAAAGCTTTGAAGAGTGAGGTTTAGAGAGTGGAAAAGTAGCACAAAGGTAATTCAATAAGATGTTGGTCTCACAAACAGTATCAAAAGACTAACTTTTACATAGATCATGACATTTACTTTTAAAGTTAAGAAGATTTTTTTCTTATTCATATTATTTTCATTAGGCAGCTACACTTGTTACAGATTTTTTCCCACTTGGGCACAGATGAATGAGACAAAAAGCCATATATTTTAAACATTAATATAATGGCCTAGTACTCTGTAAATAAAGCTTTGTTGATTATCCATTTGCTTTAAGTGTCTCTTTTGTTAAGCCACCAGTTTGTAGGTCATCTCTGCCATTTAATCCAAAGTAGCTGTACCAGGTACTGGCCCTTGAACAGAAGCATCACCTACAGACGTAGGAAGCAGATAGCAGGTGTGTTCATTGTGCTCTGCCAGGAGGATCCTTGCAACTTTTAAAAGGGATTTGGTGACACCCAGGATAGGGTCTATACTGTCGTCCATGCTAAAATGAATTTTGAAATAACAAAAACACTCAGGGAGATGCCACTATAAAGGCTGTCAAAGGCAGTGCCACAGTTTCCTACCTTATCTTGTTATAGCCACATGTATATTTGTTTAGCAATGGACACATATGGATCGGAGGGTAGAGTTCCTCTCCTATGAGGAAAGCCTGAGAGAGTTGGGGTTTTCAGCCTGGAGAATAGAAAGCTTTGGGAAGATTTTACTGTGGCCTTTCAGTTCTTAAAGGGGCACTTAAACTAGATGAAAAAATTCTAATAAAAGGAGAAGGGGTAACAGCTTTAAATTAAAAAAGGATAGATTTAGATACAATATAAGAGAGAAATTCTTTATGATGAAGTTGATGAGACACAAGAATGAGTTACCCAGAGAAGCTGTGGATGCCCCATGCTGGGAAATGTTCAAGGTCAGGTTGGATGGGGCTTTGAGCAGCCTGATCTAGTGGAAGGTGCCCCCTCTGTGCCTGCCCATGGCAGGAGGTTTGGAACTAGGTAATCTTTAAGATGCCTTCCAACCCAAATCAGTCCATGAATATATGATTTTATGATGTTGGCCCCCTGTAGCCCAACAATCATTTAATTACTCCATGTACAATGGAACAACTTCAACAGGACAGCTTGAAAGAAAGAATGAGAACATGCTGGTGGAGTTACAAACTCTCAGGAGACCAGACATGTCAGTACATTTCTCAAAGCATGGAAATTAAATCTGTAGATCACCAAGGACTTGTCCCATGTCCTTGGTGATCTACAGGTCAGAAGATAAGGCACTGTCCATGGACAATGTCTCCAACTACTATTGTTTTCTTTTTCTTGAGATCTGTCTGATAGATAAAAATCTACAAATAGAATAAGGGTCAAGGTTTTAATTCCCATCTTCATCTCCTGATTTGTTTGTGTTTCCTTAAATATATGTGACTTAATCCTCTTTGGCTTCCTTATGCAGTTCCTGGTCAGTTTTATGGTTCATCTGCTGGATCTGCAAACCCTACACACTGAATGAGTAACCTGCATGGTGAACTTCTCACATATAGGCTTGGTTAATAACTAGTTGTCATTACTGAGAGTTTTCTTAACTAACAACACATAGAAGAAAGTTACTGTCAGAAATGGTGCTTATGAATTGTGTTGCTGTTATTCTGACCACATTGGTGAGAAATTAAAGCTGCATTATATCTAAAGGAATAATCTAAGTCACAAAGAGGTAATTTATTCCAGTGGCTAAAGAATCAGGAGTTTTGTGATAGATCCTGAAAGTAGGCAAACTTGGACAGAGAAGCCCATTCCAGGCAAAACTATAGGCAGGCTGACTGGGAGTGAAGGAATCCATGACAGTTTGCCCAACCTTTTCCTCTTGATTCTCAAATAATGTGTGGTTTGAAGTGAGAGCAAGTCAACGTCTCATTATATGCTGGGCCCTCCTCTTACAAGTCACATCAGCATGCAGATTCCCAAAGTGCTGATTCTCAAAGGCGCAGCAGACTTGTCCAAGCTGTTCTGAACATCAAGATGCATTTTATATAACATGATATTGGAAATAACTTCACCCAAAATGTCAAGTTTATCCTAAGTATATTTGATGACAAAGAGTTCCTAATAAATTGTAAGACTAGAGAAGCCTAAGGAGAAGGAAGCTTTGTAAGTCCTTTGTTGCAAAGGGACTAGCTTTAAATTTTTTTTTTCTGAAGTTATGACATTTTGCCTTTGGGTGATTTTCTTGGCAAATACTATAGACCAGTGTCAGAAGGGGAGGAGAAATAGAGAAACTGTACAATACTTTCTATTGTATGCATCACACAGTGCCTTTTGGTTCAGTAGACATAAACAGCTTTAAATTTCAAGGCTAATTCAAATTGGATTTTAGAAACACAAAGTCTTAAAATATTTGCACCAAACTAAGGGATTATACCCTTATCTTATCCTTAGAAAAGCTTTTGAAAAATATATGGTATCTCAGATTTTAAATTGGGTCTTCAAAACCCACTTGTCTGTAGCTGTGTCATCTGCTTGGTTGCCTATTGTCAAAAGGTAAAATGTTGTATAGAGAAAAGGATTTGCATAAATTGCTATCACCTGCTGGCCATCCAGGTTAATGAAAGGCAAGGAGAAAAATAAGGCAGGAAGCCTTTGAGCCTAATCTTTCTTGACTGTTTCTGTGCCAAAACAGATGAGCAAAATATTACTGTAGTGTTCTTAACTTGCATTCACAACCTGGGCCTGGCCTTTCCTATTGCTATCACTGAAATCTTTATCTCCACCTACTGAAAGCAGTTATCAGAGGGTGGAGGAACCTTTTGATTGCACAGATGCTTTTAGCCTTGTGCTCCCCACAGGCACCAGAAAAGATGTAGTACAGGAAACTGTGGGAACAAGCTGTACCAAGAGAAAATTCCCCTTAGTGGCTTGAGCAGAGCATACACAGCAATTGAACAGTCAGGCCAGAAACAACAACATGAACAAAAAGCACATTAGGAATGCTTGTACTCCTAAATTAATTGAAAACTTGGTAAAGATGGGTTAAAAGGGCAATCTATAGCACCCTGCAGCTACCTAAGGGTTAATGACAGAGGTGGCAAAGCCACACTCTGCAGCAGTGGTAGATGACCTATGGGGACAGTGGTCACCAGCTATGGCCTGGGAGATTAGGACAGCCCAAAAGAGGCTGTGGAATTTCCACCCTTGGTGTTTTCAAGATTTAGGAGGACCAAACCAGGACTGACCTGACAATGCATTAGCAGTAGCTGCAGTTTGAACTGGAGTTTGGCCAAGGACTGCTCATGTCCCTTCCAATCACCATTTCTGTGATCCCAAATCATGTTAAGTGAAAGTTAACATGGGGAATATAAGTATTTACACCAAAGATAATAAAAAGTATAGCTATTGTGAAAGCAGTAATTTTGTTCTAAGGGATAAAGAATGGTTCTGACAAATTACTACAGCATAAGGAATTTTACCAGTCATGTCAAATGAATTGATTTTTGTAGTGTCTGTTCTTTCCTGTTTAGACAATTCTCAAGAAACTACCATTAATATTCATGGGGATTTTATATTTACATCAGAAGAGCAGATAAAATAATAGACAATGCTCATCTACAGGTGAATATCATTTCAAACAGAGCCTCCGCACCACACTCTATTATCTAACATAGTTTGCCACATATGACTTTCCAAAGTACACGCTTTTGGGGGTGCAGCAGAAGAAAAGGAGAGTTGTTTTATTGCTGAGAATTTTTAAACAGCTGGTGAGATTGACCAAAACATAGCCTGGAAATCTGAGAGAAAAACTAACTGCACACCTATCAGGCTATTCTGGTTTATGTGCTATGACAAATACATTACCACATAAATTGAAACACATTTAACTAAGAATGATTATAGTAGTGAAGCCCTGGATTAGGCCCTGTAAGATGATCTATACATGGAAAAGGTGTTTGAGGTACATGTGCATTATTGTTCATGGGAAGATCAACTCTGCTGCGCTGGGACTGCTGCTCAGTTTGCCTCAGCTGCACCCAGCTCACTGCACAGGCTGTGCAATGCAATACTTGGATTTCTTTCAGGGAAATCTCTGATTGATCTGCAGGAGACTTACACCTGGGTGTATGAACAAGTACAAAAAGCAGTGCAAGGGATGCCCACAGAAGGTTAATCCATTCTTAGAAGTTGCTAAGTAACAGTACCTGGAGCTCAGGATCACCCATTACTTGACAGCTCATCCCTAAGACTTTGACATGTGATATTTTTTTTGGCTGAAAGCTGCTATTTCCTGGTAGTCCATTTGGGCAGTACAGGTTGAGGGGGGAAAGAGAAAGCCCTCAGTTGATTTAGATCAGCAGAGAATCTGACTTGTCTCACAATTGTGACGTTTGAACTCACATCTCTGTAAAAGCTCCCTGGTCATGAGAAAACACAGCGGCTTCTGGACTGGTATATGCTAATATACCAAATGTTACTCACTCTGGCTACAATAGCACTATCTCTTTAGAATGCAGAAAAATTCATTAGAAGGCAGGTGAAGTAAATTTGATTTTGTGAAGCTATCATGTGAGTGCATACAGAATGGAGCACACTTATGTTTTGCATACCCTAAGTATGTAATTTCTCTTTGCTGGAGGTTTTTTCTGTCTGCCAGGGATTTTTCCTCCACAGTTTTAAAGAAATAATCAATCAAGTCCCCTCCTAGCACACAGGTAAATAAATGTACCAGCAACTGGATTAAGGTCAAAATCATAACCAATGTTCTGTAAATACCCAAGATTAAAAAATGTATTTTTATTATTTCTGTTAGAAATTTCTCCAGTATTTGAATGCTGTGACATTTGAACAATAATAATCTTTTGGCTCTCACTGACATGTGCATTTTTATCAGCAAATACAGTGATACATGGCTTTCAGATTCAAAATATAGTTTTAGCAAACCTTTAAGTATATTAAGAACAAGGCCAAAGCCAAAGAGTCTACATTTGGTTCACAGCTGGCATTCTAATATTAGTGAATAATGATGTACAAAATAGAATATTAGCTAAAGATTATTTGATGTAAACAAAATGGCTATTTCAAAAGCATTTAAAACAATATAAAATACATCAATTAATGTAAAACACAATGAACATGCAATTCCTTGTAGTGAAAACATATTTTACAGGACTTTGGCAGACAGTGTGCATGTAACTGAAATAAAAATCAATATAATTTGTTGTATAACTTAGACATAGCTTTATCCTCTTCTACACAAATTAATATTTGGGTTAGCAATTCATATGCCAAGTCTCAGTTCTCAGGGATTAGAAACAGCTGAGATATACTGCAACACTGAGGTTTATGATGTGAAAATGCTGACAGACTCAAATAAAACAGCACTGCTGCTACGGCAGGTTGGAAACGTGATCCATGAACTATTGCTGGTTGAGTGTAAATGCCTGAACCTCCAGCTTCAGTCTAAAGGGTTCATGTTTGCCCAGAGGATGTTGCCTAGCCTATACCTTTTTGTTTACAACACTCTTCAAAGTGATACTGTACAGTAAGTGAGCTTCAAATCAGCTACTTGTGGAAATAGGCTGTAGTGGATCACCAGCACAAGGCTTGCATGACAGCTGAGCCTGCTTAACACCTTAAAGAAGGGATTAACAGATGTATTTTCTCAAGCTCTGTGAGCGAGCCTCCTTCCCTCTCCTATCCTTCTGTCTCTGGCTTTGCAGCACTGTGGTCCCTGCCCTGCTCTGATACCCCAGTGCCCAACACACCTGGTTACTGCAACCAGTTTTCCAATTCAAAAGCACCCCAATGGAAAAGGACATACTTTCTAAATATATTTTTTTCTGTGGCCTTACCCTGCAGCTGAAATGCCTAGATTATGCAGAAGCTCACAGCCAGACCTCAGGCTAATCCCTCTGGAAGAGGGGATGTTGTGGCTTTCACCCTGTAAAGCTTTTTGTCAAAGTCATTTTACAGTGCAGCATGTCCCTCTCACTGAGGAGCTCTTCTCACAAGTCCTGGTCATCCTAGGCAGTTACAAGGGATAACTCAGCCTCAGTCACTGCATTTGATCCCCACAGAGATCATTATGTTTTACTGGTTCCTCAGGACATGGCTAAACAGGGCTCAGAGTGCCTTGGGAGTATAAAGATGCATTTTTCTTTCAAGGCACATCTCTGCTCTGCTTTCTACAATACTTCTCCAAAGTACAAAAAAAGTAACAAAATAAAAACAAAATAGCAGGAAGTAGACTCTGTAATGCTGTACTAAGCATGAAGTTCCTCGAGGTGTGAGGTAATTGCAGCACCTGGCTGTCATGGTAACAGGCATGACTGCAATTAATACAATTTAAAGTGCACTATATGTGGAAGATGGTCGGTAAAATCTCCACCTGTTTGTTTATAGCTACTGCAGCCTTCCTGCTTATCCTATGTAAAAACTTTCCTGATACATCTCAGCTGGGCATCAGATTTCCTTAAGGGATTTCAAGCCTTTGTGCAAAGCTGCTGCCAGCCGTTCATAAACAGAATGACACTGAATTTCTGTGCCCTGAGGAATAACCCCAAACACTTAGAATTTGAAGAACTGAAAAAACCTTTGGTTTTCTGTAATGTGTGCTCTTGAATACCAGGAACTAATCTAACACTGCCTAAACCTCCTTTCAGCTCGGCAGCCACCCCATCAGCATGGCTCTCCAGCCAATGTCATGCTGCCCTGGAACTGTGAAAATCAATGAAGGTTAAAATCACACACATGAAGGCATTGTGTTGATCTGCACTGCCACTAATTTAAACCATTTGGGGAGGCTAAAAAAGCAACCAAATTATTTTCTATTTGCAATTCTAGTGTAGGGCTAATACACAGAGCAATACCTAGTATATAAAGAAATGTAAACCTGTCAGTTTGCTGCTAAGTGACCCAGCTTATACAGATGTAATTAGAAAGTTATTAAACCAGAGTCCCTTTAGCCATGGCTTCAGCTGAACAGCTCTGCTACTAATACTATCCATTAAATTGCATCCATTTAGAGCTGGAGCACTATCACTTTTTAATAGCACTACTCCTAACAAACAGCTAGCATATGCTGCTTTAAGCATTAATCTTTGCATGCCATTGACTACTTACAAACACAAAATACGTTAAAATTAAAAGAACTGCAGTAGCACTACCCTTGCAGGTTGTGATTAGGCGGTACTCCCTCTCTTTGAGGTGTACAGGTGCCAAGAGCCAGACCTGATCTCTCCTGGTCAGACCTGAAGAGGCTAGAGGGGCTACATCTTGTCCCTGGCTGCGGAAGCTCACCTGGGGTGATGGCCCACCTGAGCACAGAACTGTGCTGTGTCACCTGCAAGTGACCCTGCCAGCCTGGTGGTGCCACTGAGGCCTTTCTATGATGCCTTCACAGTTCCTTTATAGAGTCTGTGACCAAGAGAAGGCAAAGTTTAGCAAAAAACAGCCAGGTAAGACTTATGTCAAGGTGCAGCTGATTTATTTCCTGGGAAAGGTTTTGCCCCATACCCATCCCTTCAGAGAATAGCCCATGAGATCCCAGAAGAACCTGATTCCAAGTGGTAGTAAAACATGGAGATTTGTGGCATGAAATCAGATACCAGGTCTCCTCTGTCTAGTCCTTGAGAAAGGTTGAATCCTATCCCTAGGAAAGATGTTCTCATTCCACTGAGCCCTCTGGACATTTCTGAAGTCCACACTTCTACACAGGTCAATACAAGAGTTCATTAGATTCACAGAAAAAGATCTTCAAAACAGGTTCAATTGGAATGCAAATAAAGGCATGTGGCAAGACAACAAACTTCCTCTTTTTGAGTTGACCTTTTCTATTTCCATCCATTCTGACTGATCTGTATTAGCATGAAACACAGCATAATTTCAGTTGCAGCCCTTTTTGAAATCAGGTATTTTCCCAGCTCCCTGCTCTATCAGTGGAAGGTACATTTACTAGAGGTTGAATCTAGAAGCATCCAGGCTTCTGAGGTTGTACTGTGTGAAATAGTTTAATTAGGTAATGGTACATCAGTATTTTTAGGAGAACTTTAATTTATTACATGGAAGTGATCATAAAAGTTGAATGAGTTCTGAAAATAACTTGTTCTTTTCTGAGACTATTCAAAAACCTCATCTTTATTTTTGGATTTAAAATCTGTCTTAATTTTAAACTGTATAGATACAGTGCACTTAGAACATATATAATTAGAAAGAAGAAGTCTAGATTGCTCTAGATCAGGAGCAGTAAAATTTTCCTTAAGCTTGGTAGAGGCACTGAGTGTGGTTTAGCATTGGAGAAAAAAAAATATTTCCTTATCATAAACTGCCTTGCTTCTCATATTCTTTCAGGTATAATCTTCTGTCAGCTGGGTCTGCTGGATCTAACCTCAGTTCTGTAGATATCAAGACTAACAGAAAAGGAGGAATTCTCACCTTTAATAGCCTCTATGTAGTCTTTTCTCTCCATCTTCTCTTCTGCATTGGGTGTGATATTGAACTCTAAGCCCAAAGGTTAGAGCAAGTGACAGTGCCCACAGGTCCAATGCACTGACAGTCTCACACTTGCCATGCAGCTGTGGGGGGAATTTCACTTCCCCGGACAGTGCAGGAACTCTGTTTCTGATCATGTAGCTTTCCATATGGATTCCATCAGAAAGTTCCCTCATTTTGAACAAAAGCATCTTTAAAATGAAAGTGTTCAGCTCCTGTACTCCGAAAGTATGAAACACTAAGTGGCAAAGAGAGGGCCTGGGTTTCAAGCATTTCTAAGAAAGACCATGAGTTCCAGCAGGTAAAGCTACCTGGCATTGGACAGTAGAAGATCTTAGAAGTAACAACTCAAAGAACTTATGTGGTGCTAGGATACTAATAACTGCACAGGAACCATAGGTTCTGAAGCACTAAGAAGTCTATGTGCACTTCTCCATCAGAAACCTGTGTACTGAAAATATAAATGTGGAAAGAATCAGTACAGACAAACCTCAGCATAATGGAATAGGCTGTCTTTAACAGTGGAGAGGAACAATCCTTAATCACAGGTGAGCAATCTTAATTGCCCTGATCTTTGAAATAGCAGAAAACTACAGCACAGAGCACAATATGGCATGATTTTAGATAAGCTGCACAAAATTCTTTCACTGTTGACTCACCAGTACATGCTCTAGATGAGGCACGTATTACAAAAGAAAATTTTACAAGGAGGAAAGTCTCTTCTTCAATTTCTATTTGTTGAACAGTGATTGTATGATTGAACAGAAGATGCTACTTTTCCTGCTGAATTAGATGTTTTATGGTTCCTCATTATAGCAGTTGACTACATAAATCTATATGTTTTACAAGTAAAGGGCACAAAGGGTCCCATCCAAAGAGAACTCCTGAGCCTGCATATTACCCCATTATAATCCATATAACCAGCTCTGACCCAGTGTGGCAGCTTGCTGATATATTGCAGGAACAGCCACGTATACACATTGTAATACAGTCCAGGCTATTACCAATAAAAGTCAGTTATTTGGCCTCTGACATTTATACAAGCCATGAATATCCAGAAATAAGAAAGCTAGATCCTGCTTTCCTACTTCTTGTCTTCCTAATGATGCAGTTTTTTTCAAACTTGTTAACAACCCTGTGTCCAAGAGCTGTTCAACTCTATGCACTCATTGTGCACAATTCCATTTGCCTAAATAAATGCAAAACTTTCACTGAAGCTCTTTCAGCAAAAATTTTTTCCTCTGTGCTTTTGACACCTCAGTTATATTCTCTCTACACTGTAAAATGAAAAATCTTAGATGCTCTGACAAATAGTCCAGTTTTGATGTTTGTATTGTGATGTGCTTCCCTCCCAGGAATCATTTATAGTATAAAGCAAAAGCTGGTAGATCAGACCAAAATTATTTTTTTATATATACTGCAGCTAAACCATTTCAAAATAAAAAAAAATAAATGTAAAACAAAAATACATTTTCTTAAATTTTGCAAAGTAGAAACACAAGACTTTTTTTTTTTAAACCCAAATGTCCTCTATACCAGGCACGCTTAAGACATATTTTGTTTTACACTGACTTCAGCCACTGCAAATGTCTTCTACCAGGCATCTATGAAAATTTTAAATACTTCATTCAGCCTTGGCACAGGAGCTCCTAGATGCACTTGGAGGGTTTGATACCTTTACTAAAACATCTAAAGTCACTTGGTTCAGATAAAACCTGTGTAAATGGAGAGAAGCCTTATGCCATACTCAAACTGTCCAATCTCAGCAGTCTGATCTCCGCACCAAAATCACTCAAATTTAGCTGATTTCTGATTTAAAAAGCTGGTGGGACCACACAACTCATCTAACTTTAGACATGGGGTAATGAGCACTTGGAGAATTATGCCTATTTTAACACTTAAATGCAAGCCTTGCTGCCCAACCTGATTGCCACAGTTAAAAATGTGGGCTTGTAACTGTAAATCCCACTGACCAGGCCTAAAAAATACACAGCCCTAATGTCAAAATTGCATTCCAGAACAATGGGAGCTTGACCTAAGCCTAAAGACTGTAGGGATGGTGAGCAACAACCCAGCTGTGTTGTTGTACAGACCAGCTGGGCCTGACCCATCTTTCCAAGTGGGTAGGGAGCATGTAAGACAAGCACAATCCTAAGACAAACACAGAACAAGTATCTATGGGACAAACACCCTAAGAATCTGAAATCTGAAAGGTCCTTGACTACCAGCTTCAGGCCCTAGTATGTTTCTCCTGTAATGCCAGCATTTGTTCCCAGGCCCCCTCGTATCTTGCTGATATCTGAACCACTCACCTCCTACCACACTCCTGCCTTGCCTTTGTCTTTCAGACTTCTCCATTTCTGGGTCTTGTTTGTCAACATTTGTCTTTCACTCTGATTCAGCTGAGTTTAACCAACAGGCAGGACCACCTGTGCCCCAGTCAACATAAACTGAATCAAACAGCTTGATTTCCACCAAGTTTGAGAGCCCTGACTGCTGTAAATGTAAAATATAAGAAATTTGTTGAGACTGGGAGCATCTACACTCCGCTCTGCGGCGGTTTTTTTAAATTGAATGTAACATGATGAATTTTGGGAATGGTACATCTACTCTTTCCACAATATCAAGGGGAATGTTGGGGATGAGTTGAAGGGAGGAAAAAAATGTATTAAAGGCTATTAAATACAAAGATACCGTCTCTGGTGCAGGAAGTCCCTGGACCTCAAATCACCAGAAGATGGGGAAATATATCAGCAAAGTGTCACTGGCCCTACTCTATCCTGCTGCTGCCTGCAGTTGGACACAGACTTCCACAGTCCAAGGAAGATGTTCTTATGTGCCCAGGTAGCCAGGGGGCAAATCATTACCATCAATATAATTAAATGCATTTTTTGCTAGAGTGGGGTTGGAGTGTGTGTGGGGGAAGAAACTGGGAGGGCTGTAGGTGGGACTCCTACCATCTGCTTCATAAAATCACTGCTTGAGGTACCTGGCCTCAATGGCAAAGAACTGATTGATGGCACCAGCAGATATCTTCCAGAACAGTACTATCCCTGCAGGGGTGTCTCCCCATGAAGTTTAAGGTAATACCTTTCCAAATGACTGCCTCCTAGCCAGAGAGAAGATGGTGGTGCTGGGAAGAGGGGGTAACACCAAGCACCCTCTCAAAGGGAAGGCAACAGGGGGTCTACAGAATCCACTGAGTTAACTGAAGGGGGGCAAAAAGGGGACAAATTGGAACAGCACCCCCATCCCTGCCAACAGAATACACGTCTTTTGTTAGAGGCACCACAGAGCAAACAAAGTCCCAGGAACAAAGGGAAAGCTGAACTTTTAAGGCCTTTGTTAGCAGAGAAGACCTGAAAGTACTGAGCAGGGACATGAGTTTGGATGGCAGATGCTCCAACAGAGAGGAGCCTCCTGATAGAGGCTATATGCAGGGTATAAACCCCTGCTTTCAGGAGATGTCACTCCTTGGAGTCCCCCTAGCAGGGGGTGCAGAGTTAAAAAACACGTGGAAACTTGCTAAAAGGCTAAAGAAGATCACTCCATTTCTGAACAACCTGCAAAATACAGAGCCAGACTGTGCACTGACAGAGCAGCGGAGCCTGTTTCAGCTTTTCACAAAGAAGGACAGGATCAGTCATCATTTGAGCTGGGGTAGCACAAACCTGAGCCCTAACACTGTTGTTTCAGAAAGCAGATGCGTTTCTTTTACGCCCTGAACGTGCTTGCTCCTCATCTCAGACCCCAAGGGCTGGGGACAGGAGGGTGCCACCAGGCCCAGACGTGGGCAGGAGGTGCCTGAGGCAGGTGTGGAGACACCACAGCACGGGCGGCTGACACGTACCATAGCCTGGGGCTGCCTGGGGATAACCTGAGCATCTGGCAAGTCTATCTGCTGCAATGTTCTACACCATTTGTCCAGGATATTCTCCTCTCTCCCTCTGTGCCACTCTGTGCAGTGACCTGGTGGACCCCCAGGAAGAGTCCAGCTCCAATGCAATTAGCAGGAACATCAGAAAACGTCTCCCTGCTGCACAACTCCATACAGCCAGGGCACAGCTTGAACATGTTCATTCTGTGCAAAGCTTATGAAGAATTTGCATTAGAAAACAGAGACAAATGGAAATTTTGGCTTTCACTGCTGCTTTTAAAGGAAGTGCCACCCGAAGAGCTATTTACCTATTATCTAGATTCTGTTGTTGATAGTGCTAGCTTTGCAATATGAATTTTTAAAATTTATTTAAGGCAATATTAGGAAATTCACTTGACACCATGTAATTATATTAATAAAGAAATTTGTTTGATGTTAAATATTTATTCTTCTCTCCCTGTAATCATACTTTTGATGCTGCATACATTTAAAATGAAAAAATGCAATTTCAAATGTCTTCAACCTAGTTTTATGATTGTTTGTCAATCACAATCTATTAAACCATTTAGGTTCTGAGTGGAGAGTTTGGGTTTTGGTGTTTTTGTTTCCTGGTGTTTTGATTTTTTTAGTGGTCTGTTTCACTTTGGTTGGCAGAGCGAAAAAAGTAATTTGGATTTAGCATGTAGAATTTAACTAAGCTTTATTTATTTTACTGTCAAAAGTAATAATAAAGAGCAATTTAAGTACTTTGAAGATGTGCATTTAGTGGTCTTTGAAGCATAATCCCATTAAGATTAATAATGAATTGCATCTGAGTAAGACCATGTCCCTTAATGCTAATGTCTATTGCAAGGTGGATAAATCACTCAATTTAACAGCAAAGACAAATGTGCTGAAGAGCTGTAGTTACACTGGTTTACTTGCTGTTGGGAGGGTCTAATTTTGGTTTTTGTCTGTTTGTTTTGTTTTTGTGTAGCAGTGACTCCTGATCATTGAAAACAATGAAGTGCAACAGGCCCAGCATCTCCAGCCAGGCAAAGGAGGGGATTGTCCTGCTCTGGGCTGGGGCGGTGTCACCTCGAGTGCTGGGGCAGCTTTGGGCACCTCAGCATGAGATGGCTGTAAAGGTGTTTGAGATCACCCAAAGGAGAGCTATGAAGATGAAGAAGGGCTATAGGGGAAGCCATGTGAGGAGTAGCTGAGATGTCTTGGCTTGTTCAGCCTGGAGAAGAGGAGACTGAGGGGAGACCTCACTGCAGGCTTCAGCTTCCTCATGCAGAGAAGCAGAGGGGCAGGCACTGATCTCTCCCCTCTGATGAACAGTAACAGAACCTGAGGGAATGGCCTGAAGTTCGTGTCAGGGGAGATTCAGGTCAGATGCTAGAAAAAGGTTTTGTGCCCAGAGGGTGGTTGGGCACTGGAAGAGGCTCCCCAGGGCAGTGGTCACAGCACTAAGGCTGAGAGAGCTCAAGGAGCATTTGGACAATGCTCTCAGGCACACAGTGTGACTCTGGGGTTGTCCTGTGTAGAGCTGAACTGGAGTGGATGATCCTTGTTGGTCCTTTCCAACTCAGGAAATTCTGTGACTAGGTGGTTTGCATAAAGCAATTCCTAGAGATCACCAGCTACCTCAAATAATCATCATTCATGTCCCATGACTGCAAACCTCACGGGAAGAGTTTCACCATTACCAAGATTTCCCATCAAGTCTTGGTCATGGTCTGCACAGAAAGCTTGAAGCAGCCAAGATGGGCTGAAGAGCTAAATATGAAGAGAATGTAGCAGCCCTAGTTCTAATTTGGCTCAATAAACTGTGCTCCTGAGCAACCCATGGGGTCTTTCACAGACACCAGCATTCAGGATACCAACGTCAAACTTCAATCAGAGCTGCTGCAGGGCCCCAGAAGAGAGAGATTTTGCTTCTTTGCCAGGAATGGCAGCATGTTTGGTGATGTGCAATAGCTATTAAGTAAGAGTTAGATCAATATTAAGCATGGTTTGGCTATTCTAAGGACAAGAGGAAGGGCTGAGGAAGGACCCAAGGACAGACATGGACTCTACAAAGGAAAGCCCTAAGTTATAGCTCCGACTAGCCTGAGGAAGAATCCATTTCCCTCTGGCATCCTTTCAAGTCCCTGTAGCAGAGACCTGGTGGGACAGCTCTCCATTGCCACTCAGGGAGGATAAATATCACTGGCAGGACACCAGGCAGCAGCTCCTCCTGTGCCCTGGCATTACATTTGTGTCAGTCAGCTAAGCCTTCATCCTGCTTAATACATAAGACTAAAGAGATCACATTATGCACTGGTACAGCCACAAAATCAGTGCAGCTTTGCCCAGCAAATAATGGTATATGTCACTTCTGATTACAATTGGTTCAAGGGGGCAACAAACCACACAGTGTGTGCAGCCTTCAAAGCACCTATTAAAAATACACTTTTATGTTGTAATTGCTCACTAAAAAAGATGCATCGATTTCTTTCCCTCACATCTGAGAAGCAATTGCACAGACCTATTCAGAAGAATGCACATAATATACTTGAAAAACTAAGCGTGAAAAATCAGTTTAGATTTCACTGAGTGTGAATTTGGGGAGAAAAATTATCCCTCCACCTTCTCACTACTAATGCAGTAGGGTTTATTTTTGAATGAAGGCAATATGAGCTTAAATTAAATGTCAAATATAATTTAACATTAAAGCATGAAGTGGCTGAGCATGTGCGTGTCAAAGCTAGCAGCTCTTCTGAGTGGTTAATTGCTATCTACAAAATAATAACCTATAAAAAGATCTCTCATTTTCAGTAGTGAGGCTTAAATTTACTGTACTGGAATAATTCTAACAAAATAGAGCTTAGAAGCCTTTTTAGTCACCCATGCCACATGAAGACACACAATGACAAATAAAAACATCTGCAATCTGGCTGCCTACTTCTCCCAGAGATGTCTAGACTCCTTTTATAATCAGCAATGAGAAATAGACACTTCTAGGCTGTAGCTCATCTTGTCCTAAACTAGATATCTAAAATAGGCCAGAAGAATCACATCTGAAAAATGCCCGTTTCTCTCACTGACTGTAAAGGGAGCCAGCGGTGATTAATTCAGAGGTAGAAAGCTACAAGGCAATGGGTAGTTTTGATTATTTTCTGCCAAAATGATCAACTGACCAATTCTGCAATTACAATTTTTTCCCCCCTGACATCTGATAGGTAACTCTTATTAATGCTAGAAAGTGACTATTTTATGTGACATGCTGCCCACTTTAGAAAGTAGTCAAATCCTTGCCAAAAGAAACTCCCAGTCTGAGACTTTAGCTTTGGGGCAGAACTCCAGAAAGACATTACAGCAGCCAAAACAGCTAAAACTGAACAAAACATTCCCAAGGGATCTAACCTTCCATGCAGTTGCTTAATTCTAGCTATACAAATAGTCCCATGGGGCAGATAAAGAAAACTTATTAAATGAAGCGTTGGCTACCAGTGGGCAGAGTTCTGTGTTCTGCTGTACAATGGACTGGCTGGAAACCACCACTAAACCAGCTGAGTTCTACTTGAAAGAAGGGGCAGTTCCAGTAGAGGAGAAAAAAACCAAGAGGACAACACATTTTTTATGTTGGTACATTTCTTTCTCAAGATTAAGTTATGAACTAAGTTTCCCTTTAATTTTTTTTTGTGTGGTGGTATTCCTAAATATGCAAAAATAAATAATGCAGAATACAACTAGACAACATCCTGATGTGTGAAGTTAACAGCAAAAGCTGTCACTGACTTCAGTTGATTCAATCTTCAGTGTTCAATCAAAACAACTTCAATCTTTCAGTGTTTAGAACAATTAAAAATCTAATATTTCCAGAATGTGAAATAAAAATATGTTGTTATAATATCGCTATGCAACTATTTCTGCAAGAAGGAGGAGGAAGAAATTTGAGATAAGGAAAACAATAAATGATTTTTGCAAAGGCATTATCACTGGGGCCAATGAATATGAAAACAATATACTATAATTTTCATCATGATTTCTTGTTTGTTTCCAAAGTGTTATATCCACCAATACAGAAGTTTTGATATAAAAGTTGAGAAGGGTCATGCAAGTTACATGATGGAGAGTGTTGGGAATTAGCATAGAAATCTGAGCACTAAATACACCTTAAATAGCAAGAATTATGATATAATCATAAAACATGGAGTTAGGGTTCTAAATGCTGGACATAATAAGGAGCAAGTAATATAGATGAAAGGAATGGAGGGTAAGCAAGAATTACAGGGGAATGAGTACACAATTCTTGTCCAAAACAGGTGCCTCTAAGTGCTACAGCACTGCTTTTTTACTTCATGACTAAAAACTTTGAAACCTAAGCAAGGCCTAAGTGTCACTGAAAATCGCAGTGTTTGCTCTCCAGTGTCCAAAGTCAGCACAGACAGCGGGCAGGAGCCCAACACAGGACAAGGCCAAGGCAGCTCGTGCCCTGGTGCTACAGCCACGCTCTGCACAGCCATTGCCAAATGTGCAAATCTACAGGAGGCTTTGACACAGTGGCACCAGCCTCGGGCACGGCGCTGACATCCTGCACTGCTGCCAGCTTGGCCAGCGCTCGCCATCTCCGCGGATGCTTGGGCACCAGCCATGAGCTCCTCCTGCCCGCTGGCTCTGGCCTCAGGGCTGCCACGTTGGCAGGGCAGTTCTGAGCCCCCCACCTGCAGCAGAGGGCACAAACCTTGGTGTGCCCAAGCAACAGGGGCTGTGTACAGCTGGGGAAGGACAGCAGCCATGGCAGTGAGCCCTCAGCCCTGTGATCTCTGCCTAATAAAGACACTGAGGCCCAGATCTCTGGCTGATAAAGACACTGAGGCCCAGAGTGCTATTTCCAGCCCTGGCACAGTGTGTGCAGGACAATCCTCCTCTGCTGCCATCCTTCCCTTTGACATCCCATGAACAAGTACAGGGTTATTTTATGCTCCCAGCTAAGGTCCAAGTTGGTGTGGGCCTGGAAGAGACTGAAGGGAGACCTCATTGCAGTTCCAACTTCCCTGTAAAGGGGAAGAGGAGGGACAAACACTAATCTTTGTGGTGGCCAGTGACAGGGCCCAAACCTGAAGTTGTGTCAGGGGAGGTCTAGGTTGGATATTAGAAAAAAGCTGTAGAACCAGAGAGTGGTTGGGCTGTGGAGCAAGCTCCCCAGGGAAATGGTCACAGCACTGTTGTCATCATATTGCAAAAGTGGTGATTTCCTCATAGTCAGCTCCTCACAGCACTAACTCCCTCTACCTCACAGCACAGCCAACAAACTCCAACTCTCTTCTCAACCCACTAACCCACTCTTTTATAGCACTCATCCTTATTGGACACAGCTGTGGCCTGTTAAGGGCAGGCTTGTTCCTAAGCTTTGGTAATTAGTACAGCTTCAACTCCTCAGAAGTGAGATTACCTTCTCCCCTCTGTTTTCTTACATTCTATTCCCCCACACAGCACTTAGGCTGACAGAGCTCAAGGAGCCTTTGGATAGTGCTCTTGGGCACGTGGTGGGACTCTTGTCCCCTCCTGTGCAGGGCCTGGAGTTGGACTTGATGATTCTTGTGAGACCTTTCTAACACACACTAATTCTGTGATGCTTTGTATTCATGATTTCCAGTTTGATGACTGCTAGGAGCTTGCTGATATGGCTTCTCCTCCACATGTAGCTTGTGTTAAGCTGTTCACAACCTCGGTGCCTTTCCTGCTCTGTGACTTCTGGCAACCTTCTGCTGTATGGGGTCACAAAGGGACAAGGGACTATTTGCCCTGGTAACAGGAACAGGTGCACACCACAGAAAACAGAAAGTTGTGATAATCATATCTTCCTCATTTCAGAGGTACCCTGTATTTTGATATCTTTTGCCAGGTCAAGACAGGAAAAAACAAGGAAGACTGGCACTTTACTGGGTGTAAAAAAAAAACCAACTCAGTTTACTAAAAAAGACAGTATAACATCCAGGGGATGTTATACTGTGAGACAGCTTGACTCTGTGGAGTGACTTGCATTGACCTTGCATTTCAAGAGGGACAGGAACATCCCTGTGCAGTGATTCAATGATTACATGACGAGAACAGAAAGTGGGTCAGAAGAAAAGGCCTGTGTGGAAACAATGGCAGCAAAACTTGGGCAGGGCAAATGTTACTTAACCTGGCACAAGGTCTGCTAACAGCAGTCCAGCCAGGAATATTATCTATTTAACTGTTAGTAATTCAGAACTGGTGCAGTGTGATGTAGAGTAATCACTGATTTATATAATCTGGTTGCTCCTTTTTAGCTTTGGTTCTCAGCCTACTCTACAGATCTAGAGATCTCTACACCTGCTACCTGAAGTCTGGTAAACATCAGTGCCATGATACTTCATTAACATCACCAACAACTCTGTCTTCTGATTACCTGAGGTCATAATGAATATTTTAAAATAAGAAGTAAATACTTTGTCTGGCAAGAGAGTATCTGAATACCTTTACTGGTCATCATATTAAAAATCTACCTGCAGTATTTGGTGTATGGTCTCCTAGTCTTACACAAGTTTAACTCCATCATAAATAATTAAGAACTTTGAAACATCAAGATTTGCTGATTTAACAGAAAAGATATGTTGTAGCAGATAAAGTTCAGCAAATTTTGCTGAGGTGGTTTAGATATTACTGCTCTCAGTTATTTTTCCCATCTTTCTGCCAAAGTTACTGCCCCTGGACAGAAGGACAAACTAAAACCTGGGCCTGTATCTCAGACAGCCCCTTCAAACTGATGAGACATCAGTGTGCAAAAGGATGTCCTTGAAGTACAGATGTCCAGTCTTTTTCTGTTGACCTTGACGCAGGGCAGAGTTGAAATAAATACCACCATCAAAAGCCTTAATAACAAAATATATAACCCCAAAAATATATAAAAATGACCTCACTTTTCTTTCCCACTTGTTCTCAATGAATTCAAGTCATAGCCTTGTATCTGTGCAACTGTCCTGTCTCTGCTAGCTGCTAATTTTAGCCAGGGTACTCCATTATAGGGCAAGATGAAAAGCAAGTTATGAAAGGATGTGAAGCATAGCTTTCATAAAATTTATATATTTTTAAGTTCCTAACTCAGCTCCCAAATACCTTTTCTAGTTCTCTCACAATTCTAGCACACAGAGTGGAAACACAAAGTGCCAAACAGATGCAGCTATTTGTAAGAAAAAGCCAAAACCTTCTGTCCTCTCTCAATGATCTCTGACTTTCAGAATCTTGCCTTAACATTCATCAAATATTCCCTTTGTCTGCTGTCATCCCTCTTAAATACATAAAGAGCTCATTCATGAATGTATAAACTTTTGTCAGTCTCTAAAGTAAATGGAGTTTTCTTTTAAAATGCTTTAAATCAAACTCACTCAGTGCATGGTGCTCTGTACTGTTATTCTCCTTTCTTCAGAGACTGTGTCTGCTTTTGATCCTTTATTCCTGACTTTTCCCTAGCACTGATTTCTCTGTCAATTTGTGAGCTGTGCCCTGTGTTAATGTTTAGGCAGAGTATTTTGATGTTTTTCTTGTCTCATTTTTCAAAAAATTCTCTCCTAAAACTGGTGCTGATAAAGGTTAAAGATACTCAAGGAAAATGTAATTCAGACTTTTGTTCTCCCCCTCCATCAGCACCCTGATTTATTCTTTTATGAAGAAATAATCAAGTAAATGTTGAAGGTCCAGAGATTCCATTTGAGATGCATCAACCTCTTCACCTGCACAGATAACTATCTTTGGTTCATGCCACTACAATAATTAGGGCCCAAAGTCACAAAGGACCAAAGACCACAGTCCAGGAAGAAGTTTCTCTTTAGGAAGCAGTACTCCATTTCTAAATTTCCTACTTGAACCTATTGCATGCTGAGGGAAATATGATCTTGCATGGCTAAGCCATTTCTGTCATTCTGTGCAAGAATTCCACCACTTTGGATTCAAGAGTCAGGCCATCTCTTCCCAAAAAACCCATTCAGTATTCTTTAGACATTGCTTTGTGTAATACCTTTCTCTAATGGTTAAATCCTCTCTATTCTTCTAGTGACAAGACTGGCAACAAAGCAGCAGACACTGAATCAACTTTAAGACAGAACAGCTGAAAGAGCAAAGAAATCTTTCTTCAGTGTATGTGTGCATATATATATATATACACACACACATTTATTTTTGTATAAACTTTTGCATTACACTCGCAGAGATAGAGACGTCTCTGTTAAGAAGCAATGGAGAACTCCGAGATAGAGTAATTGGAAATGTGTCCTTCTGCAGCTCCTATTCACTGCTGGTGTTCAGCAATAAAAAGAGAATTGCAACCATGAATCACAAACACTACTGTGCTGTCTTAATACTGCCTTTCAAGAACTGAAAAGACAAATACCACTTAGTCAAGGAGAAACCCTCATATATCTGATACACCTCCAAATGCTCTGTGATTAATCTTTTTCTTAAAACCAAACAAAACAAAACAAACAGTGATTGAACAAAAAAATCCCACATCCGACAATCTAGATTTCTAAAGCTTTGATGGAATGAGGCCACTGGTGAGCAACAGTAGAACTTTACATAGAAAAAAACCCCAAACACTTTACTAAAGCGATCAAAAGAGCTATTCTTTTAGGTAGTTTTGGGGTAAATAAAACAACACTTACTCCTTTAAGTGATTTGTTTGCATTAATGATTCATTTGCATTTATTTGTCTAATCCCAGAGAGGTTATTGTGCTGTAGCATACTCACACATTCAATTGGGCTATTCTTTAAAGCCAAGTGGTGTGGCTTCTAAAGTGGGAGTGTGGATGCTGGATTGCAGCAGAATTGGAATCCACTACATAAATTGAAAGAGTTGGCTATTCTTTATTGTCTGTATCACACTTTCTTGTTGAAAGAACATCAACCTTTCAGCAGTGGGAAGTGGGTGGCCTGGGGAGCAGGAGGGATTCCTGAGGTGCCATGTGGCCCTTTGGGAATCCCTCTGAGATGTGCTTGCAAAAGCTCTGGTGGCTGCCTCTATTCTTGCTGTGAGCACTTTTTGAACAGCTTCCATAAGCCTCTTCAGGATTATAGTCTCATAGTGCTTAACTGGAAGGCAATGAGAGTTTGTAGTGCAGATCCTTCCATAACAACATGAACAGCCCTCATGCTTCAAGGTAGGATGGGAAGGTTTTGGTTAGGCTGGCTGCCACTGCCACTTCTGCCTAAATGCTCTTGCTGCTTCTCTTGCCCTGTATTGGGCCCTCATCTGTTATCAGGGAGCTGAACCAACAGACCACAAAGAGTATGAGGTTTTGTGCATTTAGCATCCTGGACTGGGTCAGCATGATTGATCAGAGGTTTAATGTAAGAAGGAAAAAGGATGCAGATAGCTGGGATAGGTCAGAAGAAAGTTTTTACAATGGTTTAACTATATTCTTAAAACATACTGTCAGTCTGTCTGTCTGCCTATCTATCTATCTATCTATCTATCTATCTATCTATCTATCTATCTATCTATCTATCTATCTATCTATCCTCCCCCATGTGGCAGGATTTAGGAGCTGTGGTTGAAAGAGACACTTACGTAAGTGCTAATGCAATCTGAATAAATGGCGGCATTTAGGCAGGGGCAATGTGGGGGTGAGACAGCCATTACATAATGTAATTGGAGATTTATCCACCAAAGCTTCACACTTGGAGTGGGACAAACTGGGTGTCCCAGAAACCAGCAGTTAAACAAACACTGAATTTGTAAACCCATTCAGAATTTGTAAAAAGTATTGTTGTTTTATTACAGTTATTTATCTTGATCGCGTTTGTTCTGCTTAGAAGAAATAAAACACAGGCGCTCTTTGCCTTAATTGCTGGGTCTATTCTTTAGTAAACAATGAAAAGTGATTAGAGATGTTTTTTGGCATGCATGGTCCAAAACCACCTAGTGAGAGTTCAAAGAACAAAGCAAATGCTTATTGAAAGAAATTACTCAGCTAACTAAACTTGTATATCTTCGAGTCAGACATTTTTTCGGCATCTTTACCCCATTTATCAATGCACAATTACTGTCACTATTGTGTTGTGTCATTAGGCGTAAGGTTACAAGTGCCAGTCGGAATAAAAAAATTGCAGTAATGTTGGCATAATTTTTCATTATCATCTTCATTAACCACAGCTAGTGGGAGTAAGAGTTTATCCTTGCTGTTGTCATTGTCATGACAACGCTTCCAAAGCTTGTCTGCCGAGAGTTCACCAGATACAAAAAACTGAATGTCCTCATTATTCCACTTCTCACACTCTCACCCATGCCAAGGGTGATCTGAGATGCACAGGGCCCTTGATTTATCCCCTGTGATTTCTCTTGACAGCCTGGTATGGTGTCTCAGCTTAAGGCAATCGGTCTGATTTCACAGTTTAATTACTGCTAATCTGAAGGAGCGTGGCCAATGCTAATGAGCCAGCAGCAATCAAAGCAGTAATGGCTAAACTCACCCTGTTTCATTTTTTTTTTATTAAAACATTCTTGTCCAGAAATAAGCAAGTAATTTCTCCTTTTCTGCACAACTGCAGAGAAAGAACAGATGAGCTTCATGTATAATTTGGTGTTATTTCAGAAGCAGACTATAAGATTCCTTTATATTTTTCACTTAAACCTCTGTTTAATGTTAGTTTCCAAACAGCTTTGAGTCAAGAAAAGGATCAATAATTAGAAAAAACTCATTAGCAGATCACTAGCTCAACTGCAGAACATCCATGCTGGCACACTGGGCCCAAATTTTGGATGGATGTCTCCTTGATTTTTGCAGCTGGGCATCACTGAATTATGCAGCAAATAGAAATATCTCCAATGGCACTGCAAAAGAGAACCTAGAATACCCAGAAAGGGAGTTATTGTAATTACAAATCTGGATAACAATCCACCCTGCAAAATGACCCGTGCCTTCAGTTAGCACCATCTGATAGCAGCGACTTGCACATTCTCCCATTTCTTGATCTTGTCTCCTATTGCTGAAATAAAGCTGAAGAAAAGCATGGAAAAAATCTTCAGAACTGATTTTTTGTCAATCATGCCACTCAAATACCTGGAATAACTGTAGGAAAATAAAAACTATTGGGTGGGCCTTACGTCTTCTTTTCCATACATCCTGCAGGTTCTGAAATTTCTTCTGAAATTTTCCTTGGTTTTTTTCTTCCTCAGTAGACCTTAAATTTAAAATATTTACCAAACTTCACTCTGATGATTTGATTTTGATACAAAACCTTTCACTCTCTAATGACTCTCCAAACAGAAAGTCACCTATTAGAAGCAAGAGCCCCAGCACGAGTGTAAATCCAGGCTACTTCAGCCACCTTCATGGAGATATTCCATGTTTACTCTGGTGAGCCATATGTGACTTATTTGGAATAGAACTCTTACTCTTTGGAATGAAGAAGGAAAGCTGTGTTTCGGTGCTACTGTGTGTGATACATGATATATGAATAGAAGGTTAGGCAATATTTTGCTTGTTACATGACATGGGAAGATGATGTATAGGGAAATCCTCCATAAAGAAAAGGGTTTAGAGCAAATTTTGAAGAATATGAACTGCTTGTCTTGTGCTTATCTCAAGCTTATCTGCCATTACTTGAAATTTGGTATTGCTCAGTTAACCTGAGGGAAAATAGTTTTTCACAATTTTGTGGCACCTAGGAATACCTGACTAGTGCACAAAACCACATCATTTTTGCAGAAAAAGATGTTTAATAAAACAGTAAATATTAGGATGTAGGATTTGCCTTTTACAGCAGCATCATTTAAATGCGTAATATAGCAAGACAATGGTCCTTTGTAAGATTAAGTCTATTATAAATCATTTAATCTTATCCATTCATTAAAAAGGTCTTCCATCCATGATTGTTTCACACTCACAATGTTGTATTCAAAATTACAAAAGTCCAGATTGTAATGCTACAGAGATCTGTTATTTTGCACTCTTCTAAAAATAGATATATAACTTCTTTTTTCCCTTTTTTTTTTACTCTGTCTCAGTACAAGGAAAATAATGCTATGGGTACTCACAAAATATGGCCATTTCCATAAGATATATGAAGAAAGAGAGTGTCACAAGAGGGGAACATCATTCTAATAATATTTTGTACTTCATCATAGCACTGTCAGAAGATGCCAATGGAGACTCTAAGTCATTTTAAAGAACCACTTCATTTACAGGGAAGGAGTTCACTCCTAATTAAGTTGGAAAGCCTCCAGGGCTTTCTTCAGCCTTTGCAATTCTGATTTCCTCAGAGAACTCTTGGTAAATCTAAGAGATCCAGAGATTTCAGTGTGATTAAGACCCTACAGACACAGACATTAAAATGGCAGTAGTCAAACTATGCCATAAACCTTACACTAAAAAAAAAACAAAACAAAACAAACATCCTGTCAACAAGAGCTCAGGTAAACAGAACTAGAAGTCTGTTGGAATGACTATAATACAGCATAGTTATGGAGAACAAATGGCAAAAAAGAAAAGAAGGAAAAAAGTCTAGGTCCAAATCACTTGTCTCCCATAGCACAGCTCCTAGGAGCAAAATTCAAACTGCTATGAAGGAATTACAATTCTCTTATCTTCTCCCTTAGAATGGTTCTATATGGCAAGAATTTAATCAGATGCCACCAAACTGATGTTGTATAGCTACATGAAAGATCGGAAGCCCTGTAAATAAAACTAACATTTCCATATAAGGCTAAATTCTGTGGTCTGTTTCACTGAGAAACTCCCCAAATCTATCAGTAAAACAGGCAGAGGAGAGAAAGAGCATAATAATAATAGTAATAACAACAACAACAACAACAACATACAACTCTAAGATGAGAATCAAACAACCCGATTTCCACTTACACCCCTATTACCTCATTCTGAACTAAACTATTTATGTCTAGCATGCAGTGGACTGTCCGTATATACCCACTCTGACACAGAAGGCAAGGAAATATGCATTCTTATTTGTAGTTTGTCCTTTTTTATTGAATATCCTTCAGAAGGTCTAGGTTGATAAGGAGTTGTCAGTCAAGAGTAAGTAGCAAACACAGGGACTTAGGCAAAATTGAGGCCTTGTAAATTTGGGTCAAAGAGAGCAAGCTGCACTGAAAAGAAGTAATTTTATGTCATTCTGAATAATGGAAAGTACCACAGCCATTGAATTATCCTTCTCTTCCCATAAATGGGAATTACTAGCAGAAGTGGAAAGCCTTTTTGTTACAAAAGCGATAGAAGCATCAAGTTAGAGATGTCATTAACAAATGTAGGGTATTTTAGTGAAGAGTGGTGTGATGGAGCCCGTGACAAAGGAAACACAATGATGAGAAAAGACTTCTAAAAAATGATGCAGGGACACATTAATCACATGGAGGCAATGAAAACCAAAGAACAGACTGTCAAGAAATCTCAGCTGATTTCCTTCCGGATGTGGTGAATTAGGAGGTCATCTGCTTCAGACAGCTATGGACTGGCATCCTGGTACTCTCCTCCAAAAAGGAACTGCTCAGATAATAATCTACCATAGAGGCCAGACCCAGAGCTGCTGAGACTGCACTTCTTGCACAGATAGAACTGCTTGATTTTTAAGTTACAATAAAGCAACTGCCTTCTATTATTCTAAAATAATGTTACTGCTGAGGTTTTTTACTGCAAGACAGGAGTGAGACTGCAGTATCAGGTCACTGCTGTGGAAAAGAAGGGATCTGAGTAATCACACAGAAGAGTCAGGAGAGGGGGCATTTGAAGTGAACACAAAGGAAGAAAATGAAAATGAATAAAATTGGAGTGATCTTCAAACAGAAACAAACGTCAGAGGCAAAGGAAAATAAAAGAAAGCAAACTTGGTTTGTTTAGCCACCAAGACTAATTCCCCTTCCTGTTAGAAAAGACCTTCATAGATCAAAGTATTAGAGTGCTCTGAATTTCACTTGGGCTACCAGTGATATCCTGATTAGATTTGTATTTAAACAGAATTCTCATACATTTCAATTATCAGAATCATTGGCGCCAAGTGCTCTTTCAAGTTAGACCTAAATTATCCATTCTCTAACAAAAAGTGAAAAGGCATACAATATTGATACCCAACATTGCTCTGCAGAGCCATATATTCTTTTAGCAGTCATGAGCATAAAGAGAAGTGTTCTGTATTCATACAGTTCCACTGGCAAACTTAACACTTGCTACAGCAAGCAAAAGCAAGCTCATTCTTGGCTTTTAATTTCTTTAATATCTAAAGGCTAGGCTTTCATCCTAGTCCTCAAAATTATTCTTTGGAATAATTCCTCCTGTGTGCCCAAAATGATAAAAGAAAATAATTAAAAGATACTACAAAAGGTACTGATTTTCATGTATTTGGGCTAGGCACCTTCTAAAAACAAGTGCCCTTGATGGTGTGCCATTTGAGGGGTAAAACCAGAGGCATCCCAAGCCAGGGCTCTCTTTAAACAATGATGTGTGATCTAGGGAGTTGCACATTTCCATATTCCTAGCAGTGAACAGGAATCTAATATCTATTGATACAGCCCTGAAAGATAAACTTGTTCAGTGCTACTGACAAACACTGCAAAACCACCCAAACACAACAAAGAGAAATGAAAGAGAACTCCATAGCAGGTCTGGCACCAATGGGAATTGTAGCTGTTACTAAAATGCACATGGACATATATAATGTGGGAACATTAATTTTTCACTTAAAACTCATCAGATTATGAGTTTTGTAAATATGTGCTATTCTGAACTTTACACCTACATTTTAACTCTAGGATTTTAAAATTACAAAGACTTTTTTGGTTTTTTCCAAGGTGGTTGCATATTGTCTCAAATTTTACTTGCTGTTATTTTGTATACCCTAGGGGTCATGGTGTTACTATGTCTGTAAAATTATGAAGAGCATGCAGGATAATAGGAAGAATTCATCAATGCAGTTTTTCAGCAAATAATCTTTCAGATTATACCAGAATTTTACTGCTCAAAGATGATTCTGAATCACAATACAGTGAGAAAAAATTCATCACTTCTTGATGCTATTGTCAACCTTTGACTCTTTTGTGCTGCTCTCATCCTCCCTACTCTGCTGAAAGCTGCCTCTTTGCACTGTGTGTTTTCTCCCAAATGCCTTCTAGAGTATCTGCACAAGATCCTATATCTACTCTCAGACACTTTCTTTATTATAGCAATTTTCTCTAAAGGATGATGCTGTCTACCTCATCTGCAAGACACAGTAGAAAGTAAAGATGCTTTAAAATGTCATCCAGATATATCCTTCTCACAGTCTCCTGCCCAGTGTCATCTGGAAGTTCTAGTTTCTGTGTGGGATCACATGCAGTTACCTGGGATAGAGATCAGCTATTTCCCCATCTCATAAGATGCACCTTTGAAACAACAACAACAACAACAACAACAACAACAACACACTATAATAACAATTAAATACCAAAGACTGCTTGCAGCTTTTTCTTTATCTTGATGAAGTTACAAGTGAAACAAATCTACAATATATTTCTAACACCACACCACCAACATCTCTGAATTATAGTTTTATCTTGTTTGATAGTTTAAATAATTTTAGAAAAATGTTAGTTGAAATGTTAGGTGCACACCTGCTGTTTCCACTGAATACTTTGTTTGGAAGGCAGGATAACCATAACCACAATTCACAGCTCTCTTGCACAGAAAAATAAACAGAAATTATAGTGTGAATTTATTGGTCAGGTTCAGGTCTTATTTCAAGTAAGTAAAATGTGTGGGCTGGAAAATTTAGATATAATTCATATGTGCAGTGCATCCTCCTGGGATCCTATAGGGTGTAACTGTCCATTACCCAGTTCTACCTCACCAGGTGCAATTCCAGAGTCAGAACCTCACTTTGCTTCTCATCAGTGAGAAGGAAGAAGATCAAAGGACCTTCCACTTCTAGAGAGAAGCAAGGTCATCATCATTATCAGTGACAACAACTCTAAATGGATGTACAAAACTTTTGCAGAGTTGGAAATGTGGCACAAAGTATCTCAGATGCAAACTGTTTTGTGTTATCCGAAGCCTCTGTGCACAATTTTTCCTTTTTAACCCTTCTGTACCAAACAGCAGCTCTTGAAAAGGATTCCAGCAGCCTCCCTGCCATTTTTGTGGCAATATTTAGTATTCACAAAGTCACGTTTTGAGGTGTCAGTAGCTGCATCTGTCCTTATTTGTGTGGTCCCAAAAATAAGGTTTGAATAAGACTTCTACTTACATGGCCTGGTGAGTCTGTCAGCCTGCAGCCCCAACATTTAGCAGATGGCCATGCTTAGCCAGTGAGCCACAGGAATGACAAAGAGCAGGAGCCATCTCTCCTAACACCATTCAGAAGGCACTGAAGCACAATTCTGAGAAGAGGCTCCAGGGTATTTATATATATAAAGCAGAAAAAAAATTATTCTTAATTCTAAACTGTTTAATCACTTCAGTTGAAATGATGAGCCAAGTCAGGCCATTCTACCTGCCCCTACTATTTAGTTGTCTCACATGACAGCCAGTGTCATCATCCTCTACAATAATCTCTGTAGGACAGAAAGAAAACCAAACACACACCTTCCATTTCAAATTATTTTTAGTATGTTGTCTGAGTCATCTTTGTCAATACAATCTAGAGGATAATGAACACCTTCAGAAAAGCTAACTCAGGTTACTCTTTCCATCACACCATTAAGCATATCTAGAATTCTTTAAGTCATGCCCTGTAATTTTTAAATGTTAAGCTTTGAACCCACGTTCCTCAAATAAGAAGGGATCTGATTTTTCTTATACATGTTACTTGCAAACATGAAAAAGAAATGTGCATGAGCAATCTTTAGGCTCCCTGTTTGGTATCTTCATTTGATTCAGTACATAGCTAGAGATGTAACATATGTTTAGACCTAGCTTAATTGCTATCAAGGAATTATTTTTGCATTGTTTTGTCTTTACTCTTTCCCAGAAATGCTAAAACAACACCAGTGGATGGTAACAGGCAGTGTCATAAACATTTTATACTTTATATACTGTGCATTAATATTCTTTGCTTGTTTCCTTTAAAATCTTCCTTAGCAGTAAAAGAGGCAATATCATCCTAGCTGGACATCAAGTAACTCATTAGTGCAATGAAGGCAGTCTGCTTCTCTCTTGTTTTAGACCATCCTGTGACTCAGACAATCTCATCTCGTTGGTTTACACTTAATTTGCCTCATTATCTTTTCAAGCATAAAAAGATGATAACTTCTTTGCTACATAAATAGAGACTCTGGACACAAAACCCTCCCCGCAGACAAAAAAAAATAATCTCCTGGTTAAGATGCTTTTAGTCTGTCTTTGCCTGTGTAAACCACACACACACACACACTCACACACACAAAAAATCTAGACCACACTGTAAGGATATTTCTCCTTTCTCCTTTGCCTTAGGCCAAAGGCACCTGGGCTACTGGACAAGTAAATTGCCCCTCACCAATGACCACTTTTAGAGTTGTGCCTCTTTGTGGCTGTTACTTGAGCCACTTTAACTGCTCTTTAGCTCTAGCTGGAGGATATGCCTGTTCCTGCCTCCAGTCTTCCTCCAAGAATCCTCAGCTTAACAATAAGAAAGCAAGGGAGTGTGATGGACCAAAACAAAAAGAAAAAACTCCCCAAAACAACTATCTGGGAAGCCTGAAAGATGGGGAGAGGGAGAACCAGTTTGTGTTTCTTGAGGTACCAGCAGAGCACACACTGAAAGTAGAGTGGGATGGGAACTTCTTCCCTTGAGAAAGATGGGAAAGGTACTAAAAGAAGGGTAATACTATTTTCCTGGCTTGCGCCAGGCTGGTCCATTCTCATCAAAGAAAGCATGTAAAATATCCAGACAATGGAAGATAGCTGAAAAAAGGATTCTTTTACTAATATGTCCTCATTTAGCCCAAAGCTGCCAGATCATATTCCCCTAACATAAACTTCTAGTTTCCATCAGTTAAAGATTTTGTATTTTTCTGCGCTGGAAGTTGTAACCAGACCATTGTATTTATCAACCTTTGCTGCACCTTTCTGTCTTGAATTTGTCCAATCTTTTCTTAAAGCTCTTTAAACATGTGGTATCCAAAGCATCCTGTATCAATGAAATCCTCAATTTATTTTGCATTAGGAATTAAAAGTGCTTTCCTGCTGCCTAGAAATTTCATGGTGCCCCTGCTTCTTATTCTGTGGTAGGAGGGGAAGAACAACTCCTTCCTATATGCTCTGGATCATGTATAATGTCGTACCTGCCTTTACATCTTTGCTGTTCACACCATCACACACATCATAAAACTCCTTTTTCCACAGGATGAAGAGATTTGGTGCATTCAGTCTCTACCTGTACAGAAACTGCTCAATTCCCCTGTTCAGGCTGGCACCTTCTCTGTAGCTCTTCCAGTTCTGTCACATCCAGCTGGAGACAGGGTAACAAAAGCTGCACATAGCTGATGAAGCACAGGAACATCACAAGGTAGAGCTGGAAGGTATTTTCTTTTCTGTTCTGTTCCTTTTCCGGCAACTCCTTTTTTGTCTGATGAAGTTGCATTTTTACAAGCTTCTGGGCTGTGTGCCAGCTTGATGTGAGATGACTTGATGTTTTTAGTATTATTCTTCTAAACCCTGACTTCTCAGCAGTCATGTGTCCTGTGGGATAGCTTCCAGGGAAAGAAATGAATTGGCCATGACTGAAGCGTCACTGCTACCTGTGTACCAGCCACCTCTGCTACAGATACCATCTCAAAGCAAGTGTTGCTGCTCTGGAAAGGTCCCTGTGGGAGAAGGCAGGTCCACACCATGGCTGAGCAGCTGCATTAGACACCACAGTATTCTAATGTAATTAGAAAACAGCTGGGAAGGAATAGTCAATTGTTTTTTGGCAGTCACGGCCAATTTTGCACCAATGCAAATGATGAATCAAATCCTGCAAGTTTACAATATCTGCTGAGAGCATAACAGCAGAAGCCATGCTAATGATTTTAAATCTTGTTTATGCCATTTTTGGCTGATGGACTAGTCCCCTGTCCCCAAGAGGCCTCCAGTGTGAAGGAATTCCCACACACTGCACCATAACACCTATGGGCAGGGGAGAGGAGAGCCAATCAGTAGGGTGTGAAAATCAGGCAGCCACCTTTCAGCCACAACTAAACATAGTGTGTTCTTCTTTTCTGGAGCAAAACCCATGCTGCTGAGCCATGCATAACCCAGCCTTGGCAAATAAACATAAAATTTTCAAGAGAGATACACAAAGTATCCCTTACAACCAGGCTGCTCCTCCCTGGTTATCCAACCCAGTCCACCCACTATAGAGCAATGCATCAGAAACAGCCATGCAGGAGAAGAGTGTTATTCCTTTAAATATGTTCCACATACCAGTTCTTTTAACAAATATTTACTTCTTTTAAGGCTATCAGACACAGCCTGTAAACTATCAACCTCTCCTAAAATATGTGCAACTTTACTATCTCAGTGAGGATGATAATCCCTAGGGCCACATCCTCTTGCTGTGGCCCCTCACATGATCTTTCCAAATTATTGCATGTGTCAGCTGGGATTGAAAATGCTTCATAGGAGGATAACTGCTAAAAATATATTTTTGTGTTTGTAGCAGTTCCTGTTAACATGAACAAATGGAAACCACTTAGCAATGTTTGCATAAGTGCAAACTTTGAGATAAAGATGTTAGAAACAACATTTCAAAATGGCCCTTTGCCCTTCTTGTTCTGGCCCAAAAATAGCTGCATGTAAGTCTTGAGAAGGCAGTACTTTTGGCCAGATAGTCAATAATTTTAATAGAACTAGCATGGGACAGAACTGCCATCCAAAAATGGATTCATGTTTAATCTGGTAATCTGATCCCATATGGCACTTTAAAGAGTGGGAGGAATTAGTGTTTGCTGCTTAAAGAAATTACCCAGAAACTGACTGCTGAAGACAGACCAAATAGTACCTCACCAGCATTCAGTGTGAAAAAGGCAAACAACACAGGAACAAGAGAAGTTAAAAGGTGAGCCAGCAAAGAAAGCCAAAATTTGTTTCTGCATGGCTGAGAAAGGGATAACAATCAGATTTTAAAGGCAATCTCACAAAGTACTGGATATAAATAAAGAGGAATTAGAATATATTGCACAAGAGGATAGAAGACAGTTTTAAAACCAAAGATAACAATAAGGCAAGCACATCTGTAAATGCCCATTTACCTTCTCTGCAGTTCTGAGGTGTTAAGAATGTGGGATTTTGTCCCATAGTTATTCCTAATCATGCAAATTCCTAATCACAAACTTGGTTCTGACACTTAACTGGGCTTTATGTCACAGTTTCAGGACACATTTCTGGGAGGCAAAATAGGCCAATGTGGCTCTTTCTCTTTGTCCCTCAGTCCTGCAGTTGTTTGTCTGTGTGACCTTGTGATGAACTACATCAAGAAACCGAACTTACAACCATTCCTGTTAAAGAACCACAAGAAAAGGCTGAATATAGTTTTAATATAGCTGAGGTCAACCAGTTCATCTATAGCCCTGCAAAAAGTGGCAATGGCACAACTGAGGAGCCACCCCTGGAGTGAACAGTTGGAGCTAAATGGAATAAACAGATGGAGTTGAAGAGGAGAAAAGCGGGAACAGCTCACGCTGCCTCTGATGCCAAGAGCGACGTCCGCAGAAACACAGCCTCAGAGCTCCCAGTTTGTGCTGTCTCTGGAAGTGTGTTCATATCTGCATAAACACAGTAAATACAGCCTTTGTGCTAAAAAAGAATTGTAATGGCCAGAGAATAAAAATAGCTGAGGGATGAAATGTGATGAACATCCAGAACACTTCAGATTTGGGCAGGCAGAAGAATAATGTCATGATGCCTTTTCTGTTCTTCGTCTATCAGGAGGCTCAGCTAGCCTGACCTGCCCCATGTTGGCAAACCTCCTTTCATGACTTCCACCTTTCACTTGGCCCATCCCCAAAAATCCTACAAGATATGAGGAGCCCTTCTGTTTTACTGAAATTAAGGAAACTGAAAGGCACCAAAACAATGGCTAGCAAAGTTTCAGATAAACCAGCGCATGGTTTGTGGCTTGCAAAAGTATTGGGTGTTTCTATAACTTGACATGGACATGTAGCATAGGTTAAAAACCAAAGAAAAGCTATTTTCACCCTTCACACCTCTCTGGAAAAGAAAGCATTTAGCAGAACAAAATGGTTGTTGTAAAATGAAATAAGATGTGACTGTTCCCATATGGGGATTACACAAAATAGACCCCTAAAGAATTATTCTGATGCTTACTTCTGGGGCAAGAATGCAGGATTTATCTGTAAAACCAGCTCAGACCAGGGCAGTGCAGTGGCTAATGAAACCCATGCCAATATATGTCCAAATCCTTTCCTTTGTGTCACCAGTTCAAGCACACCAATTTGTGACAGAGCTCTGAAATGAAAAATCACAGCCCAGTGCACAGAGATAATATAGACAATAACTAAGCTTTTGCTGCGTGCTTATGCACACATGCAACACCCAGCATTCAGCTCAGGCAGAGCTTGGCTGGCTCACCAAAGGCAAAAGCCCTGAAATAAAGAATCCAAATTGGGGGGAGAAAAAAAAATAAATCTCTTATGTGCAAGCTATAAATAAAAAAACTCACAATACTTTTCAAGTTTTATCCTGTGGTTCTGAACAGTCACAGGCTCTGGGTTCTGCACCAATGTCCAACAGCAGGATTAGTGCTATGGTATTATATCCTTAATGGATACACTTTTCTATTTATATATATTCTCTCTTTAGATAATATTTTCTTTATCTATTTGGTCTCTTTTCTCCTTATTTTATAAAAATAATTTGCAGAATAAAGCATTCTTTGTTTTGTTTAGGTGGTAGTTGAGTGAGAGGGAGGACAATATCCCTTTTTCTTTAAAAAATTAAAAATCCTTGAGTGAGATTCCCTAAAATTAAATATAACATAAGTGCCATAGCAACTTAAGTGTCCTCACTTAATCACACAAGTTTTCACAGTCCATGGCTAGTCTGGGTGTCAGAGCAGCATCCAGCAGCTCTGCACATTTTAGAAACTTCTTTGATGAATGAAAAAACCCCAAACCCTAGCACATTTATGAGAACAGTATTTACTCCCCAAGGGGGTAAATCAATACAGGTGTCTGTGCATGTTCAGCCTTGCCTGCCCCTTAATACATTTTTCTATCTGTGAGATGCAAAAGTGCAACAAATTCTCAGGGTCCCTTTCACTAAGGACTGGCCACTTCTGGCAGTTCCCCACTCTCATGCCACACCAGACACATTTACAGGATTTTACATGGATATAGATTCAGGCAGAAAGGTTATGATTTGCCAGGCTGGATTGAGCCAGGCTAGAGGCCTTTTCTAATTAAAAGCACCCAGGTATCACCAGGGACCTCTTCCAGGCTGTACTCGATTGTCCTTCTTCCATTTCCCCTTTCCCTCCTCTAAAGGCCTTGTTTAACTCTTTGCAGAAAAATGACAATAGGTGAACTGAGCTGACATAAAGGCAATTTCCCTACACTCACATTCTTTGTGCTCAGTTCAGCCAAGATTTCCTTATTTCACCCAAGAGAAAGGCAAAGAACACGTTCCTAAAGCCAGCATTTCATTTGCCCAGCAGTCTATTGGGTTCTGCCACTATTAGAATGTCCAGCTCACTAACAGCAGCGTTCACTTTCCATCAGATTTTGCAATAAAGTGTTTATTGACAGGTCAGAAAGGAAAAATGGCTGATTAAATAAACCAGAGCAACTGTAACCATAATCCTTTGCTGAACATACCCCAGAAGTGTCCTTCACATTCTGCAGTGTGATCAAGAATGTTAATAAATTACGGTTTTTATTTCAGGATTTGGCTAAAATAAGGATGATATCCTGCCTTTTTTTGACTGCAGTATTATTTTTTTATAGTCCTTATATTGTGTCCCTTGTTTGTGTTCTTTCCTGTTCAGGAGTTCAAGTTCTAATGACTTTCTAAGTGTCAAATAGAAATATCACCACTTTGCATCCCTGAAAGGAATCACATCAAGAAATCAAAAGGTTAAACTCTATTATCGGGAAAGATCAAGTTCCACTTGTATCTCTGCAAGCTGACTGCTTTTATGCAAGTTCACATTATTACTTAATATGAAAAGCACAGCCTAGAGATGGGACAGGAGATGTGCAAGACGTGTCATGAAAAAGTTGGAATTAATGGATGGGTCTCATCAATCTCATCTTGTATTTGTGATGAAGACAGTGCAAAGTGAATATACACCTTTAATAAGAAAGAGAATGTCAAAAACATGACAGTTATAAATCCAAGGTCAACTGTAGCCTTCAAGGAGTTTTCTTAAGCAGTAGTGATGGATTCTCAAATTGCTAAAAGTTTTACATAAACCAGCTTGACACAATATTACATGTTCCACAGCATAAGAATTTCAAGGCTTTCAGCACAGACATCTGAAGGAGATTATAGAACCTTGGCCTCATTATTGGCAGCCATATTAGTGAAGCCATGAAAGGTTTCCCAAAACCAGGAATGCTAAATTTTGCCAAACAGTGGCCATCATTTTCTTTTATAAACAACAGCTTAGTCTAAGCCAAAGCCCATAAAACTCTTGACAACATTACCAATGACTTTCAGAGAAAATCCATAATGTCCTTTTCGTATTGGAGGCCATGTAAGCATCCCACACCTCCATACACTGGCAAAGTTCAGCAGCTTTCAGGCTAGTATACAGCAACTATTTAACAATTTAGAGCAAACCTACACTTTTCTTTAAAAGCAAATGCAAAGTCTACTCTAAAACAGCATTTCCAGGGTTATTTTAGGTGGGTACAATATAATCACTTTCACAGTTCAACAGCATATGTTTTGCCTTCAATCTCTATATAGTCCCTCTGAGAACATAGCCTTACATAACTCTTTTTAAAAATTATTATTTTAAAGATGGTCCCTGAAAAAGCTTTACCTTGTTCTCCCACAGCTCTCTCAGTAAATCCCAAAGTCTCTAAAATCCATGTAAAGTCTCCAGCTTTCAGGGAATGACACAGCAGTTCAGAATAGGTTTTCCAGAAAAGAAACCTTCATGCTGCTGGCATTAAGCACTGCTCTTTGCTTCAGGTCCTGTAACTTCCCAGTTTCATCTTCCTCCCCAAATCAGCCATCATTATTTCTACACTGTTAACACTGCAGCTCATTAGTTGCAGTAGTGGGCAACCTAGATCTGTATTTTCCTCCTTCTACTGGTTTTCCATTATTCTCTGCCCATCCAAGTGTGTTTGTTCATTTCTGGCTCTTCTACAGGAGTTCATTCATGGCAAATCAGAGGACAGATGTTAGACACCAGAGCAGACAGATATAAATATATGTAGGATTCCTCCCAGTTTCCTTTATGAGAGATTCTTTTCCCCAGCATATATTGGGAACTAAATGAGGAAAGCAAAAATACAAATATTAATTCTGCAGAATTACCAGAACAGAGCATTAACACTTGTACCATGCCTTATACTGGCATCATTTATAGAACAGCACATCCAAGAACTGCAGCATGTGTCATGGTCTTATTTCTAGCCACAGATTCCAAATTTTAAATCTAGTCTGAAAGACAATTTCTGTGGGCAACCCATCTTCTACTCAAAGGAGTCCAACTTTTGGTGCAGTCTCTTTTCAGGGGACCTGACCCTTGGCTGCCTTGCCACAATATCGATACTTTTGCACAAAAGGTAAAATGTGCTACTCTTCCTGCTGTAGCACTCACTCCACTCTCCCCTCCTGCTGAGCAGGTGAAAATGAACAAAGAAGCTGCAAGGCTGCAGTGCTATAAATCCTTACACTTGCATTTCCAAATTGTTTCTATCAGAAACATAGCATTTAAAAGTCCTAGAAGAGAAGAGGTTATTTTTAAAGACAAAAAAATTAAAATTTTCTGTCAACACTTCAAAAATTCAAAGAGTCCTGTATAATTTTAATAGTATTTTTTACATTTGATGAAATTCTGAAAATAATAGTTACACTTTGAAAAAACCCAATATTATTAGCCTTAATAAAGTTTTTCAAGCATTTCCTTTCTTGGAAATATATTTTAGAGTTTTGGTTGAAGGAATAAAAAAAGTACCCTTTCCTTGTTTGACTTTTGTCTTGAATGAATTTGATCCTCATTCCACCCACTGTGTCCCCTCTGCTTCTCCTTGAAGCTCCTAAATGAGCTCTGGAGTGATCATGGCAAGGGGCTTGCCAGGTAATGGCAGCCAGAGGCAGCAGGGGGGGCTCACACATAGGGTTACTTTGCTGGCCTTGCATATTTTCATCTTCATTTTCACTCTTTACTGATGGTGATGGCAGAAGACAGAATTTCCATAGCAGTATTAAACTTTGGAACCTAAATTTTCTGATAATTTTCCTTGGAATTTCTGTACATGAATGCTTTTGATGATAATTTATATCTATTTCTTGCATCGAGACATTCATCAGTAAATCTCAAAGCACTTTAGAAAGGAGATCAATGTCATTATCATCATTTTGAAATTAGCTTACCAAGAGATTATTATTTCTGGTACAACGTGATTGCTGTATAAAAGCAGTATGAGTGCAATGGCATTTGCCTTTGTGCCATAATCTTAACACTGCTATCTAAAGATTTCTTCAGCCAAATCAGAATAAGACTGACTTAGTCTTTTCTTCTATCTTGGAAAAAAAAAAACCCTCACAAAAACAACAAAGGAAGGATTGAAAGAAATATGAGCCTTTTGACTAAAGGAAGAAATACAAGTTAACATTACTATATATTTTACTTAAATCCAGACATATAATTCCGAAAAGACTGACAGACATCAAAAAGAACCACATTCACTAAAGGAAAGCTTTCCTGCTTGAAGGCTTGCTGAGCCCCGTCCTTCACAGAAAGGGCTTCACTGATACCTTGTGGGAAAACTGGCCCAATCTTGAACAACACTGTGCTTTCTCTCTCTAAAGAGAAAATCCAGAGGCCTTCAGAGAATTTCATGCTAAAATGCCATATAGAGAAGTGTTTGCTGTTTGCCATTCTGCTGCAATGCATCCATGTCACGGCTTAAATGTTACCCTCACAGTGCAATGCAAAACTCAGGCAAGCCCCAAGACCTCCTTGCAAGACAGGGAAGAGGAAAGGAAAACAAAAAAGTAACAGCAGCCAAAGGATCTCTGAGCAGTATGTTCTTTTATGAACCCCCTTAGTACAGCACAGTTCTACTCTGAATTTTTGCATATTTTTTGCAATAAGTGCATGAGAAAAAACGTTAAAGAGAAACCTATAATGGTTAGTCAGAAATCACAAATTTTGCACTGCCAAAAGAAAAAATGTGGACAAATATGTGCTTAGAAATGAAGAAATATGTATTGTAAATAAAAATGAAAGGTGTGGGGTTTAATAACTTGACTGTTTCTACCATTCAAGCATCAGCCTCAAAACAAAAAGCACACAGAGCAAGAGAAAGTTCTGTAAATTTTTCAATATTCTTCATTAGACTCCATCACTCACAGCCCCCAGAGTGAACTGCATCATCAAATCAATTGCACCAAAGCCTCCTCTGATTTATGAAAGGCCTCACCATGGAGTTTTCATATAGTGGTTATTTAAGCACTGAAAAGTCTTACCTATAGATCCTCAAGTAATTACACACTGAGAAAGCTCAGGCAAAGCAGACTTTCAGCAAAGGGAGGCCACTGTAGGAACAAAAGCCTTTTTACAGCTGAAATCAGGCATGTATTACAGGTTTGTGTTTTTATAGGGCTGCATTAAGAGCTGAGCCCCAAGACTAGCACAAAATGACAGCAAAGGGACTTTTCCAGTGATAAATCTGAAGAGATATAAAGGCATTTCCAGGACCATCACTACGACAAAATCCAGGTACAGGTTTTTCCTTTACAACTCTGTTTAAATAATCATTTGGTAACCCGTGATGGCAAACATACTTTTGCATATAGTAGGTGCTACAAACATCACCTTTCTACTGTTCAGTTGGAATTTTTATTTTTAACGTTCTCATCTCCTTTATTTCCCACCCCCGCCAGCACAGTCAAAAAGAACAGCCAAGTTTTTGCTTACAGGATTAGGATCTGCTGCACTCCTGCTTACAGCATTTGGGATTTCAGGGGAGGTGCTCAGCCTCCACACTCATGGACCACTGTGTCGTAATGGCCTGGGTAAAAAGAATGCTCATCCCTTTTCTCTGAAACCTGTCCTGCAAACACAGCAGAAATGGAGCTTTACCCACTCTGCAACAGAGTAAAAACAGCATCAGCATCCTTGTCTTCACCAGTGGAAACTATTTTCCCCCTTCCCTTCCCTCTGTCCAAAGTCTCTCTAAAAAATGAGTTGGAAAAGTGAATCAGCCCTCACCCCTTCAGAGAATGGAAAAAGACCATGTTTATATGCTTTATACCCTTTTAAAAAATTTATACACAGTTTATAAGCGTCAACACATGTTTACACTCATTTTTAGGAGGGTGGGCAAACAGAAATTTGCAGGATCTTTGCACCAAACTCAAACAAACATAACCCCTCTGGTCAGCTTCAATCAGCTTGGATGGCTGCTGTACACTCACTGATATTTTGGAAAAATTGCTGTATTTTGTGACTCCCAGAGAAATCCACACCCTCTCAACAGCAACACCTAAATTGATCTACTATGCTTCAGAGCTAGCTGAAAAATAGTTGCACATCATCAAGTTATATAGAAACATATTTAATATATATGTTAAATCTCTACCAAAATGCAAAATTTAACACAGAAGAGTGAACTATTGCATCTCTGTGATGCACCTCAGGGGGCAACTCATGTGAGTCACAAGGCATTATGAAGGCACTGGTTTAGTTCTTACCTCTGCTGCTTATACACAGGGATATATTAATAAAATTACCATTTCATTGATGTCCCAGGACCTACAGCTACTTATAGGTGTCCTATTGTCTACAATTATTCCAAGTAATTAAATATCAGAGACTGTGTGTTCAAAGATTTATCTCTGGTTAAAATCTACCAAAACAAAGTCCCCCAGCTGCTGCATCCTAGCCATTGTCAAAGAAAATCTTAACCAAGGCCCCATTTGATTAGAAAGCACAAACTAGTGCATTATGGAGAGATTGGGAGGAAGACGAGGTACTCAACAGGAAAAAAAAAAGCTAATAAGATCTAAAACTGTCTGCAGGTGGGCTTAATAAAACATCCTTGAGTTTTAACCTGCATCAAGGCTAAGAACTAGCATGCAGCCAACCTGATTTAAGTTAGCAGAACACTTTTATTTTAAAATATTTTTTGAGTAAAACATTTTAAATGAGATTTTTTAGTCAAAAGTAAGAGAAAGCCAGAATAAATGTTGCTATTCTGAACAAAACCTTCTTGCAAACTGAAAAGGAAAGGTATTTTGAAATGGTAGTCCACATGAATTTGCACTGTACTTGTGTTTATACAGACCACTGTCTTCTGTCTTCTCCTGGGTCACCTAGCAGATGCTCTGAATGTTTATGAACACATTGTCCTTTGGAAGCTGAAACCTCATGAAGTCTTAAGATAGGATTTTCAAAAGATTGAATCTCTAACTCCATTTAGGATCTTTCCTATAAACCCTAATCCTAACTGCTTGATGGGGCTTTTCTCTGGATACCCTATCTTTACTATTTTTAAAATATAAAGGCAGCAGAGCTGAGGTTTGGCCTCATCTAATAGAACTCAGAATAAAAATGCAGCATCTGGTCACCAAGATTTTGCTCTCAAAAGTGACTGATTTGTCACAGATCAACCTGCAATTTGTTTTGGGGAAATCAAAATGCCACAGTGCTTTCCAGCAGGTGTGACTCACTCACTGCTTTCTCCCAGTGAACTTCCAGTGGCAAAATCACCATCAGGGTTGGCACTGGGTGTACTGGCTTCCCTGCAGCTGCTACTCCCGCACTGTTAATGACCTGTGCTGGTGTTGTATCACACAGAATGGCTGTGCCACGAGGCTCCCTGTGGCCTGAGGGATGCTGTAGCTCTCCAGCAGCACATCCATTACCTGATGTCAGACAGCACTGTCTCCAAGAGCAGCAGCATCCATCAGCAGCCATGAGTTAGGGAAAAAAGCAGCTGTTTCCAAATCTTTTTGATATGATGTGCAATACACTCAAGCGAACCTCCCTTCCTCCCCCCTGGGATATATTATAAATATTATGAATTTGTATTATTAATACTGTATGAGTGTTGGAATATTTACTGTAAGTGTGGGGCCTTAACATTTGTACAACTCAAGTGTGTCTAGGGAATCTCTCACTAAGTGCTGATATGCAACTGCTTCTAGATAAGTGTAAATATCACAGGACAAGATTTCATAACAGTTTAAGACAGAAAGTAAAAATATGTTGCATTATCCTACAGGGCTGATTCTGGAAAGTATGCAGCTGTATGACAGGCAGCTGAGGGGAAATTTTGACAGGGCATTAGGCAGCCAGTGTAGCAGAAGTGTAATAAGATCGTTAACGAACAAGAGATCAATAGGCTTTTAATTTCTGCACCTGAAATACTGTAAAATGCTCTCTCTAACGCGAGGTTTTTCAGGGAAGGATGTCAACTACTCACTAATCAAAGCTACTTTCTGCAGCAGTGCCGTGCCTCACAAACCACCCTTTAAGAAAGTGTTCCTGATTTACTTGTGAATCAAATTGCTCTCACAGTCCAATGTGGGATCTCTGTAATGGGAGAAAGCAACAAGGGAGGACACCTACTGATACATTACTTTTCTATTTTATTAGCAGGAACCGTGTTAAAGCCAATTAAATTTCATAGAACTGAGATCAGTTGCTCTCTTCTGGAGATTCCTGTGAAGGTTTAAAGCTAAAATGAAGAGTCTCCCACAGAAATCGTTAATTATAATTGTTCTTAATAAAGAGGGAGCACAAATGCAACCAGAATTTGAAACTAGTGCTGCTGATTTGGCAGGTCTGCTAACAAAGTTTTGTCTGCAAAGTCTGTTCTCAAAACTGACTTTAATAGTCCAGTAACATCAAAGCTGCTCATCACAAGCAAGACTATTTTCTGATTTCCAGTGCACATAAATGTACAACATTTTTAGTTAACTAGAAATTTCTGTCAAAACTTGGTATTTCATATTTCCAGCTACCAAGACCAGGAAATGGCCATTGAAATGCATTTTTCTCTTTTTGATGCAACGCCCAGACTGTTCTACTGGACCTTTCATAATTACTTGTGAAACAGGTATATTCTCAATTGTTTGTAGTTTAAAACATTCAAGAAAATTAACCTAGAAGAAAGTTTAAACTAAATTCCTAAATATATATATAGTTCATTCTTTTGGAAATAACAACCTTTTGGTTTTATTAATAATTAAACACCCCCTTTAGTCAAATTTACTCCCCTGCTCCCTTCCCCCCAAAATGAAAAATTGCATTTGCCAATTTTTTGTTTGTCATTCTTGAGAAAACATGATCAGCTGTTGCTCCAGTAAAGAACAGCCATACTTGTAAAGCTGCAAGTGTTTCATGGTTCACTCAAAATAATGCTCAGGAGAGGGAAAAGCCAGACTACACCAATGTACTATCACCAAGCTGCCTGCAACAGCTGCAAAATTCTTTCTAACCTCAGCATGCTCCAGCTTTTAGCTTTTGGGAGCTGCCACCCACCTTCTCACACATGCCAAGTCATCACTTCAAACTCTCCTATAGTTTCAAAAAATCAGTCTAAAAAATCCTCTCTTTTTAAAAATAATTTTAAAAATTGTGTGGAAATTTGCTTCTATCACCACCACAGTCTCCCTCTCTTCCCCTGTTTATTTCCCACTTTGTTCTGATAATTTTTGATCACTGGGCATATTTCTGCTCTGCGGCACAAGTTCTACAGCCTTACACTGGACTCTTTCAACCCAAACCTAACTGCCACATCAGCCTCCTCTTTGGATTTCACTCCCTTGGACCTACCCCACCCTGCTTTGTCTTTGTCTGCTTCCCTCTGCAGACTTTTTGCTTTTTACATTTATACTTATGTGTGTGTATATATATGCATAGAAAAATGAACATATAGAGATATCTTAAATAAATATACATAGATATCTTAAATAGTTTGATTTTTTTTTCTTGTGGGAAAAAAACATTCATACCATTAGAAGAGTTCAGAACAAGATTCTGATGCAATTCCCAGTCCAAAAATGTGAGTGGTGGTGAGTAGAGGTGTAGTGTCCCCTTTCTGCTCTGTCATAATCTTATTTCCCCTACACAAAGGGTTCACACTGTATTAGTCTGAATGTACCATGCAGTAGTATGAGCTCCCTAGCTGCCACCTTCTGGAAGAACACGTGCCACAAACTGCTTTGAAATTATTTTCTACTTATTCATACATTTGGCACTTTAAAGCTGTGATATATAATTTAATACAAAAATATAAAATCAATACTGATTTAGTTCCAACTATAAAGCAAGTTGAGCACAGATCAATTTTCATAACATGCTTATAATCATTTAAACACCAACTGATGCCTGATACAAAAATCAGAGAAGCATTTTGCTGGTTGCTGACTTATGGAAATAGATTATTTCTGTGAGATTAGGACTCTACATTCAGTAAAACAGAGCCTTCACCTTACAATCCTCTTCCTCCCCAACACTGCTCTGTTAGGGTCACTGTACAAGAAGCACTGGATAAGGACTTCACAAAGAACTATTAATATCCAGCATTTTATGCAGGATTAGCAATTTTTCAGTTCCAGAAGCTTCCACAGAGCTGTCGACCTGAAATTACATAATCCCAAAAAGGCTGGATTAGGTGGGCCATACAAAATTTACTTTTTAGGGCTGCCAGGGACAATATGGGTCAGCCTCTGCAAGCACTGCCAAGGCTCAGTGACCACAGGCCTTGCACTGTTGAGTATGAATCAATAGAATGGAGACAACTGGGCTGCTTTCTGGGCACAGGGACCCATTTTCATGGGGTTCCCAGTGAGTTCTTGTAAAAGAAACAATCTGAGTACTAACAGAAACGCATTCCATCACAATTGAGAAAGCCTTGTAAATTGTTAGTCCAGAGTCAGCTCCCATGGGGAACACCTCATTCTCAAACACAGCCTCTAACTTGCTGTATCTGCTGCTGTTAAACAGAGTCCTGGGCTTCTGGGACATCCCCGTGCCCTTTGGGCTGGAGCCTCCCTCCAGCTGACCTGGGACATGGAACCAATCAAATCCACAAGGGAATGTGTGAAGGAAGCTGCCCAGAGGTAGCTCATCACCTCTTGCTGCAAAAGTCAGATGTTTGCACCTCTGAGCTAGGTGACTTAGACTTAAAATTCACCCTGGATGTGAATGTGATAGAATGTTCCTGGGCAGCCAGAGCCTTGTGAGGAAAAGGACCACATGTTCACCAAGATGAGAAGAGACAGCAAAAGGTTCCAATTCTTCAGGATTGATTTCTATGACAGTGCTAAATACTAACCTCAGTGCAGTAACCACTCATTCAGTGAACTCTCAGCAATGGTGAGACCAAGATTTTTGGAAAGGGTGACTTTCAGGGCCTTACTGGGTCAACCCAGCCCTGACACACAGCTCTGGATACAAATCTCTACAGCTCAGTGTCCTTGCAGCAGGCAGGTCTCCTCCTCTTCCCAAGCATCTCCCTTCTCTACCCTTGCAGCAGACCTCTGACCCCTGCTACACCTGGAGTCCCTGACCTGGTGTCCTGATTTCTGCCACTGGAAAGGGGAACAGCCTTTCTGAAGAGATCAGCCAAGATGAAGATCTACAAATTTTCATTCATATTTTAACTAAAGCATGCAACACAACACAGCCTGCAAACAAATAAACCAGCTAATTGTAACTTTGCCAGGGTGAGACAAATTTCAGATCCTTTCTTCAGCAACGTTTCATTTTGAGCTAATATAATAAAGGATTTGTTGCCAGAGGAGTTGCCATTCAGTTTTGGGTAAACTTGGATAAGTGACAGCTAACTGAAGTCTACAGCTGCCTCAGACATTATGATATACAATTAATCAGACATCCTGATAAAAAGTCTTCCATTTCAGACCAAACTGACATGATCAGGGAAAGGAAAGGTTTTGCATAAGCAAAGTCTTTGCTGGAAACCAGCATTCCTCCATGAAGAGGTGTAAGCTGTGTGGAATGGAGCAGTTCATGAGCCTCTTCTCCCACTGTTTCCTAAAGCTTTAAGTGTGACTCCCTATATTTTAATTAAAAAGTTGGAAAAGCTCCCCATACCCTCAAATCCATTATATTTATCTTTTCCTAGTAAACTGTGTTTTGATTTACTCTGAGGACAGAAACATGATCAAGACTAGCAATCATTTCCCTATTGCATTTTTTTATTTTGATCTTATTTCAGATTAAAATAAGAAACACCTTCTTTAAACCAAGAATTTCAATAAAGAGATGTCACTGCTGCAGTGATATCTACTGACATAGACATTTCTTTACATTGAATTGTATTTATAGACCAAAAATTACTATCCCACTAATGCACAACTGGCCTAAAGAGGCAGCTCAGCAGAAGATTTTGTTAGTGCTGACAATTTACAAGCTCCTCATATTAACACATGAAGTCGTGTGGGATTGTGTGAAAGCATTTTTAGGGTCTATTCTGCTTATCTGCATAATAAAACTCAATTTTATAAATTTCATATCATCTAAAAGATGTCAGTCCCTCACAAATTAAACTAATATTCCAGCTGGAGAGACAAGAACTAATTCCTTACTGAAAGTCAGCATTGGTTTAACAACACACACCACTAAACAAGAAATCATCTTGTACTCTCATACCTGCTTCTGCAAAACATAATAAACCCCTAATGAATGGAAAAAGATGAGTTTGTTAGAGTGCAAGGGAAGCAGTTAAGATAGTCTGTTGAAAATATGAAATAAATTGAGACATCAACGCCAGTAAAAATAAAACACTTCAGTCATTGATGACTTACCAGGACCAACATCCCCTTCTAAGAGCGATAGTTTTCCAGCTTTGATGGAAAATGGATGAAAACTCGACCTTTTGTGGGATTTATTCTCCCACTGATAGTGGGGTATCCCAATGACAGCCTGTGATGGGTCCCATTTGGAAGAAGGAGGCAGCCCCATGAACCTTTCCCAAGTGGAGGCAGCTGGGGCAGAGCAGGTGAATTGGAGCAGAGCCTTGGCTGGCAGAGGGGTGTGAGTTATTCTGATCAAAATGGGAATTGTCCTTTCCTGGGTTTACAAACAAAGGACAATCCAGGACCTAAATTTGTATCTGAGACCTTGCTCCTTATGGTCTGCAGGATTCATGTTCCCAGACCCAGAGTTTTCAGTTCAAGTCTTGCTTGTTCCATTCTTTTGGAATAATTTCTGAACTTTGTAATTCTTTTCACTATATTTGAACAGACCTGCAGTCTTTGTTGAGAGTGCATTTACAATGTGGGGTTTTTTTGAATAGAAGCATCAATCTCCCAGAGGATGACTACTTGCTACAGCAAGCTAGATAATTCCTGGTAACACTTACATATTTTAAAGATTTTCATCCTTAAATAGTTATTTGTAAATACATTTTGTTCTCTATTGACTGTTTTCAGTTACATTCAGAAATATTAAAATCAGATTTTTTTCCAATGTTTCTTGCCCTTTTGCAAAATTAAAATTTTGGAAAAGAATGAAAAAGAAAACTCTTAAAAGTTTGTTTTAAATGAATTAAATCCATACCAATCATAAGGAAGGCATTTGATTAATGCCATAATCATTCTCAGAATGTCTTTGTTTCACTTAAAGTGCACCACACAGAACTTAAACATTTAAATGCAGAGCAAATATTGTCATATAATTTCATTTCCTAAGCATCAGTGTGACATTTTTCACCTCTAAATAATACAAATGAATCCGGGAACAATCTGCTTATAAATAAGCATGAACCTCTGGAAGCCCTGAATGATGAGCTACCACTACAGGCAGTGGATGTGTTTTCACTCTCAGCACTAGGGGCCTGACCCAGACCCTTGATGAGCATTGTAATTCCCTGTGTACACAAAACAAAACAGAAGATGAGTTAGTGACTGGAATCAAGTTCTATGTCATAGGTTGTCTTAGGAAATGGCATTTTTCAGTTCCCTCTCTTTTTGGGTGTTCAAGCCATACCTCTCTTTCCTTGTTCCTTTTATCTCCCTCTTGAAATGTATTTCAGAATCAGAAATGTTTTGTTCAGTCTACTTGAAAAAGAGTCATCTCTCACAGCTAAAGTTGTCTCCCACAGCTACAAATCCACATTTGACCTTCACACTGCATTTCAGTACTGCACTGCTTCATTTTTCACACATAATCTGATTTTATTATACAGGTCAGAATTACTCATAATGAAAAGTTGAACTAATAACAAGGGGCACAATTGATGCCTCTTGTCTCCTCATTAAAGCACAAGACTTTAGTTTATGATAAATGGAACCATAGCCAAATATACATGCATAGGTACCACCTATGATTTTTGCCTTTTTATATTTTTTTCCATTGTATTCTAATTTTCTGCATAGAAAGTAACCAAATGGATTTATTTAGTTTTATTTAGATTGCAAAGACTTTCATTTATCTGCTTGTGTAAGATGCTCCACTCCCAATACAATAGCAGCAGCACATTTTTTAATGCACAGCTCTGCATGAAAACAGAACACAAATCCCCAGCTCTCCACCCACTGTGCTGTGGAATCTGTGGGTGACAAAGTGCAGTCAGAAAAGCACATTTGCAGCCTGTAACAAAACAAATGTTATGATGGAGAAGAGAGGAAAAAAGGAAGCAATTTTTAGAAAAGGTTTAAACCATCATTTACCCTAGCAGGAGGATGTGACTGACTTGCCACTTTAAGGCTTTATTGATTAATAAGATTTGAGGATACAGCATAGTAAGAAAAGTTTCCTTCCTTTTTTTAAAATAAAAATAACTTCAAAAGATGGTACACAGCTATTCAAAGTCGCTCATATTTGCTTTGGGATTGAAATGAAGCCTTTGAGCATCAGGAATCCATTCCAGAGGGAATGAATGATGTATTTTGATTTTTAGACTTGCTATTGTACTTTTAACACATCTTTTGGCAATAATTCAAGTTCTTATTAGTTAAAGTTGGAATGACTTGCTTATCTGTGGTTGAACAGACCAAAGCTGAGGGGCCAGTGTTCCTATATGCTGCTGTGGAAAATGGGATGCTTACTGTTTTGAAAATACAAAACAAGGCTCCAGACCTGCAGTTGACTCAAGCCTGGAGCCAGCATAGATTGTTGTCAGTCCCATGATCAGAGGTTACATATTATTTAAAAGCTATGGGGTTTTTTTATTAAACTGAAAGAAAAAAGAATTGTAAGAGTGTGTAAATTGTAAATTATTTTCACATGAAACTCCTGATCTTTATTGTCAATGTACATCTTTGTCTGAGAGATGGCTTGACTGACAAATCTAAGACCTCCGTCTCTAACAAATAGCTCTAGAAAAAAAAATTAATTAATTGGTATAGAAGAAAAATGTGTAGTTAAATTTTATACTAGTTGAAATAACAAGTGTTTTCACAAATGGATTTAGGAAAAGCAAATTCTAATGTGACTGACATTGCCCAGCCTAAGCTAGAGACTTGCCCTGATGGAAAGCTGAAGCCAGAGAAATCTAAGACCAAAAGAGTTTTCATTTCTTCCAGCTATATTCTGTTTCACTTATTATTTCTTTTATGTCATGTACTAGAAAGGACTCCCTTTTTTTCCCCCACAACACTTTCATTAAAAGAGAAATAAAAAAACCCAACCCAACAACAGTAATTCAAAGCTCAGACAAAAAAAAGAAAGGATGCCAGATATCAAGAATGAAAGAATTTTTTTCCTTCTTTCCCTCTTAAAATGTCCTGGTTAAGAGTTCAAAGCCATTTTTTTTTCCTTATAGGCTAAACTGGAATGAAATGCCATGCCCAAGATTTGAAGTACAATTTTGAAAGTACATGTAGAATTCTAATTAGCAACAGCAGGAGAGACTGCATACCTAAGAAAAAGTATCATTTTCCTTCAGAGTCACTAGCCTTTGCAATTTTCATTCTTTAAAGAATGTGGATCAGAATTGAAACCACAATAACTAAGCTGCATTTTTCACCCATTTAATGTAAAGACACTGACCTAGACTATTGTTTCCACCAAGGATGCAGCCACATGCAGATGCATCCTTGTCATGTGGTCACAAGCAGGGCAGTAACAGACCTGGGAAGTTCAACAAAATCCTGTGCCACAAAATACAGCACTCATTAGGCAGGACAGCCCTCCCATTTGTAAGCAGACCCTTGTGATGCTTCCAGTGTTGCATAAGAAATGGAGGGCAACCAATGTATCTTAAAAACCTGAAGATTCTCTCTGCATTGAAATGAAAATGGAAGAAATAACAAAAAACTGTCAAAGAATAACTAGTGATGTGCAGAATTTTCTTTGTATTAAACTGAGATGGCATAAACCCATCATGATGGCTGTCTCTTTGCTATAAGATTTTCACTTACTAAACCTGATCACTCTATATAGAATTTGATATTTTCTCTCTGACATTTAAAGTAGTCCAGCCTCTTACTAAAGGTCTACACCAATTTTTAAATCATAATACTTCCACATGCCACAGGAAAGGGGCACATTCTAAATTCAGGAATCTCTGAAGTGATGATCTGTGATTCTAAGGTTGTTTGCTGCACTATGGACTTTACAAGGGCCATTATTTGTACAAGCCCCCCATGACCAGCATTCAAATTTCAGCTATCGATCAGTATTGAGTCCCTGGGGAAACATAATAAACAGCAGAGTTAAATAGAGGTTTTTAAGAGCCTGGGATTTGGGTTATGCCCTAATTATGAAGTTTGAATTTGTTTCTGTGTCTGGCTGTGAAAACAAAGCCCCATGCAGGCTATACTATTACAATCCCCACCAGCAGCAGAATGAGCAATCTGCACATTTGCTGTGACTCTGTGAGTGTTGTATCACTTCATAAAGATGCCTGTCATTTCTCAAAAGATACAAGAACATACTACAAGAAACCTCCACCACTCTAATTCAGATTTTTTTCTCTTCTGGAATGTACTAGAACCTCACATATTCCTCTATACAGACATGCTTTGGGTGACAACATACATTCAAGAATGGTTACGGTTTGCATCCCCAGCTTGGGGGGTCAGTGATTCAAAACCATTTATAGATTCAAAAAAGAACTGTTTGCACTGAAAATGCTGGTGAGCAGCCCATATGAAGGACTGCTCTTCAAGATTTTCATAACCTCTCTCATTTGTAGGGTTTGTTTTACTCCTTTGAATATTTTCGCTGTTGTGCTATTAGCTTTCTGTTAACACATGAAGTAAATTGCTGCTGTGCATTAAAGCAACCAAATTTGGCTATTTGAATGCTAAAATGACCAGTAGTTTCTGTTTATTTCATAGCTGATTAGAAATCTGCCTTTTGCACCAAAGCAGTATTTACAGGGTATTCATGTAGCAGACACACAGTGTAATCTTCTTTCTCTGCAGCTGACAGCACACAGAGATGTTCAATGTAAAACTCAATGATGTACAAAGAATTTGACTGCTATGAGATAACTGGTCCTTTTCTTAACCCTCTCCTGATGGATTATGGGAGGCAGACAAAATAGGGATCTGCCACCAGGCTGATAAGTCATTTCTGTCCTCTAAAATAGGAAAGCTGGGCCATATTAAAGGTGAAGCCATTTATAAATATAGTCCTGTGGGGAAGGAGATGGACAAAAGGTTGTATGTGATGTCTGAGTACCTATTAAAAGAAGCAGGAACACAAAAACTGAACAGATCAAAATATGCCTGTTTGCATATGCCTATTAATTCTGAAACAAACTTTTGAAGAACACTATATTCCAGCCTTAGAAACAGAATTGGGCTAACTTCACAGCAAAGCACTTAAATAAATTACTAGATTTTCGGAGGATATTTGAAACTCAAGTACAAAATATAATTGCCTACCTTTAGGCATAAAATAATGAAACTGATGACAAAATTACAAACTCTCAGCACCCATGAGTTCAAGGAAGGTCAAAGATTGAAACCAAACATTCACACACAAGTGATAATTATTTTTTCTTCCCCCTCCACCCCCATGTTTCTATACAATGTCATATGTGATCCAAACTTTTGCAAATGCAAAATATTGTCTTAGGCACAGCCATACCTGACACTTAGTGAATCTGATGGAAAAGTTCACTGTAACTGCTACTGCCTCTGACTTTAATCCTTCTATTGGTGGAGGTTGTCACAATAATATACATTTTCTCCTTTAAATAAATCTGCAACACTGGCATGTGTTCATCTCTCTAGGATTTAAGAGAGTTAATGAGATGGTATCTCCCCAGAAGGCTTTATATATGTGTTTACACTCATGATATGCACTCACAAGCATAGGCACATGGGAAAGTTCTGATATATTTTATAAGATTTTACCTTGAAATTGTCGTTGCTTAAAAACATGTAATCCTCTGAAAAAGCCCTTATGATGTTTATTTCAACTCAATAAACCACTGATGAAACAGGAAGTTGATTTTGGGTGCTCTGTTTGGAGGCCCACATCTAGCAGTTATAGCCAGTTTTTCATTCATTTATTTTCTACAGTTTTACAGAGGATAAAAGTGCCACAACAACCACAGAAACTGGGGCAGGCCCTATTTCTAAGTGAAAATTTAATAAAATTATTGACAAAATATTTTTATAAAAATAGTATGAAGAAAGTTACATGGGTATGTATTGTGATTCTGCATTTCTCTTATCTTCAGTTAAACAGCTAATCTCCTTACTGCTCTGTCCAGGATGGAAAAATTGAGAGACCTTGAAAATCTTATTTTTCAATGTAAATCTTATTTTAAAAATGCAGAAAAAATTCTCTGTCTTGATTTTTTTTTATAGAAGCCTCTTCTGACAAAACCTTTATATTTTAGATCTAACACTTTCTCTTAGGTGCTCTGATTAAAAAGGACAAACTTTGTCGACACATTTTCTTCTCCACAGGAGCCAGGGTTTGTTTCAGTTTCAAACTTCACTTGAAGCATCAGACATCAAACCTTTGCCCTAGAAATTACAGGCTGCACAGACAGTTTCTGAAGGACGTGCAGGAATTGTATTTGCATGTTTTTTCTGTTTCTAGTACTTTGCCTTTACTACAACTGAAATAACCACTGTGCAGAGAATGTGTAAGCATAAATAAAGGGAGTTGGAGTGATTAAGATCTAAGGTGATACTTATTAGATATTTAAATCCATTCAGTTTATTAATTAAAATAAATCTGATGACAGCCACCCCAAATTTCTTTTTAAAATGCTCTAGTTAGTCCCTTTCAATTCTGATTTCTGATTTCTTAACATCACCTACATCTGTAAGATAACTTGCATGCGAGTGGGAAGAGACAAATTTCTGTGAGTTGGATCATGGGGTAAACAATCCATAAAACTCTTCCCTCTGCCTTCTATCAGCAAGGATAGTCCTCATGGACTGACTCCTCTGTTGGAGAGGCAAAAAGGTGGTTTGGATGTTACTTTGTAGCCTAAAAGCCAGGTAGGCTCTTAGAAGGAGCAGGTTTGGGAGCCAGTCATGCCTTCTGTTGCCCACACTGACTGACATGCTACACACGCAGAAGAAATGTTTTAAATATTAAGATTACAGTGACAAGTGCTCAAAAATTAGGAAACACCAAAATCCATCTAGCTCATAAATATGTATTTTGCTCCTGTTGTTAATTACATGATCACAGACCCCTTTTTCAAAAAGTCCTCAGCTGGTGCTCTCTGAATGAGCAACTGCTGAATATTTTATCTTCACAATGTAGTTTTTGCACTAAGCCTTGGGGATAAAGCAAGAGAAGGTAACCTGCATTACCCATGAAGTTAAAATACTTGAGGAAATGACTGCTGTGAAGTAACTGAGCATGCTTTTGGTTTGCTCAGTTGGAGTAACTCTCCTGTAACCTACCCAATTAATTGCATTCTTGGAAAGTATCAGCTGGTCCCCAAAGGGGTTTCCTGGGACTGATACTGGGACTGATACTGATGCTGCCCCATCTTCCTAAGCAAACTGGCTGATGGGACTGAAAGCACCAATTTTGCTGGTGACACCGGCCCAGGTGGTGCCATGAACATGGCAGAAGGGTCACTCACCTTACAGACAGCCTGGACAGGGCTGGGAGAGTGGGTGAGGGAGAACACCATGAAGCTTAACAAAGGTAAGTCCAAAGTCTTGCACTTGGGCTGACATAACTGATGAGCCCAGCACACACCAGGTTCTGGGGATGGGGAGCAGCCTTGCTGAAGGGGGCTGGAGATCCTGGTGGGTCACACCCCAGCCAGGAGTCAGCAGGGCACCTCTGCAGCAACAAAGGCAAAGCAGATGTGAGCTGCATCCCCAGGTCAGCACTGACAGAGACAAGAGCTGTCATCGTCCCACTCTGCTCAGTGCGCCTGGAGCACAGCCCAGTTCTGGTCCCCACAGTTCAAGAAAGACACAGATAGACTGGAGACAGCCCAAAGGAGGGCCACAAAGGTGGTCAAAGGGCTGGAGAGCCTGCCCTACATGGACAGATTTAAGGAGCTATTTCTTTTGTCTATGGCGAAGAGAAGGCTCAGGGAGCACCCTGTCACAGTATTCCAGCACTTATGGAGTCTTTCTCTTCAGAAGGAGCCACATGGAGAAGACAAAGGCAATGGGTAAAAGTTCCAGGGGAAAGGTTTCATGTCAATATAAGAAAGAAATTGTTTACAGTAAGAGCAGTAATTAACTGCAACAACCTCCCAGGGATGTGGTGGAGTCTCCATTGCTGGAGGTTTTCAATCTGTGGTTGGACAGGGGGCCAGATAATCTCATCTGGTTCCCTTTCCCATGGAAGGATAGACCAGATGATCCTTCCAGGTCCTTTCCAATCCGGGCATTTTAGGCAACTTCAGTGGTAGACAGTGCTGCCATTTCTCCCTATGCATTAAATGTCTTGAATATTTTGCCTATATTTATTCCCTAGAATTAAATCCAATTGAAAAAATAAAGACAGAGGCCTATATAGAGGCAGGTAAATTAAATTAATTTGGGGGAAAAGAGTAATTAATGAATCTATTTTAATCTGAAATGTTAAGACTTTTCAAACGAAAACACATTGCTGTTCAATGTTCAATGAACACAGAAAGGAGTTTTTATGGGGAGACATAATTGTATAAAAGTAATTCAAAAGCAAAAAAAATAAAACAAAACCAGCTTCAAACTTGCAAATACAGATTGCCAGTTTTTGAAGACTTAGAGCTGTCTTTATGAATACAAAAGTGTTATCTATATGTAATTGAGATTATTACTGCTGAACCATGCATAAGAGTGATTACAACAATGTTTCACTGGCCTGGTTAGCTGGGGTGAAATACTGCTCCCATTATGGTTGCTAGAAATTTACAGGTTTCACTTCAGCATTACTGAATTTCTAAAGAAAATTTAGGAGTAGGGTGACTCACATGGTGTTCAGGCTTGATTTGCAGTGAAGATGCCATTAGTGAGAAAAAAGATAGAGCCCTAAATTGCTTTAACTCTTTTCAGTACTTGATTCTTCACTACATGACACACAAACCAGCAGAACTGAGCTGGAAACAGTCTTTTCTGCCTGGTGAAAAATTAAGGGGTTTCAAAAACCAAATTGTATTCATTAATTCCAACATAATAATCTGCATTTTGCCCTACAGCAAATTTTAATAAATTATTTGAATTACACTAAGCACTTCATTCAAATAAGGTACTGTTTTGGCAATTTTGAAGTTCTAGATTAGAATTATTATAAAATTTCAGAAAAAAGTTCATGCAGCTATGAAAACATACCCATGTGTGCATCTCAAAATTCCAAAGCTTATTTTTTAAAAAAAGCTTGAATTAAAATAATTCTTTGAAATTGTCTTCCATAGAAAACTTTTAAAACCACTCTCTAAAACAATTTAAAAAAAGTTTGACTAGTCCTGTGAAGTGTACCACACATGGTGCACAAACCTAAGTATTAATTCTACTTTTTTTTTTACCAAGCTTGGAAAGTAAAATTCTGACTGTTTTATGGCTGCATTTATTTTATTTTTACTATCATTTGGTTTGGGTTAAACATCCAGAAGTGCCTGGCTGGGACCTCAGGTCTATATAAATATCCACATCCAAGTCCTGCCTTCCTGGCAAACTGGAAGTCATGTGAAGAGCACCTGACTGTGCATCACTCCAACAAAAATCTTAGTTACTAATAGAAGCATTCCTTGCCATAAGATCTGGTGGTTTCCTAACCTGCCATGAGCCTTCCCAGCTCAATTCTCAGCTTCCCAGTGACTGTACCACAGGACTTGTGGTAAAATTAAGTGGAACAGATCTTAAAGAATAAGTTCTGTTGGTCACATCATTGAAGTGGTAAGATCTTCATTCTGCATGTAGCTCTGTTATAGGCCAGTTGAAGCACAAGGAAATATGTCCAGTTTGGGGAAACTATTGAAATGCAGAGAAATTGTTCTCCCAGCATGAATAAATGTTATTGGTTTTGGCTTATCTGAGTTTTCATTAATAAAGGTTAACAGATTTAGGGTGTGTTGTAACTCACAATTTTAGACATTGCACTATTTATTGCCAGTCTCTTTCTTCTTATTTTTAATTGCAAAGCTAGAGTTAAGGTAATGAACAAGAGCATTTGCATACCAAGGACAAGGGTGGGGACTTCCCTTGTTGCTGTGCCGCTGCAGCCTGCAGCTGATCTCCTTCCAGCACCAACCACCCAGACAATGCCACCTCCCTCTCACACACCAACACCTCACAACCTGTTGATATTCAACAGAGAAATTAGAGCAGACCATTTCATTTGCAGCTGTAAATCAGTGCTGGGGAAGCAATTAGAAGTGCCCTAAAGTCTGATTTAGTTAAGACCATAGGAATTACCCAAGAGACCAAAAATCATCTTGATTAGCACAGATCTGTTCCAGCAGAGACCTCCAGCAAGCATGGATTCATCACTGCCTTTAGCAAGAGGACTTGCAAACACAGTGTAGAGTGTCACATATAGATGATTGCTTTTGTTTACAAATAATCCTGTGTGCAAGATCTGAACTGTGCTAGCCCAGCACACAAAATCCTCCCCCAAAAAACAACAGAAATAACTCTGTACTGTAGCACTGCAGCTTTGGATGCAGTCTCAGCTTAATTAACAATCAACCCTTACACTTTGGAGGGCCACCTCTCAGAGCTGTCACACATTTCCTTCAGCACGCTTGCTTGCTTTTGGAGAAATAGCTGCAAGATTGACAAGTGCATGAAACAAAATTACCCCCCTCAAGCCAGAAAGAAGGTGTCCTCTCAAGGTCATGCTCAGACAAATGGCATGAGCTGTGTGCTAAATCTCCAGCAATTTACCTGGGCTCGGGTAAACAGAATCCTTCAGTATCCTGTGAAGCTCTAACGCCAACTCCTTCTCCTCCTCCTCCTCTGTCTCCCATATCAAATTCATTGTGAAGTTTCAAGGGGGAAAAGTACTCACAAAGGTTATTCTAAAGCTCAAATCTAAATGCATTTTTAAACACTGCTGAACTCACTGCAGATGCCACACACCAGACAAAGAGCTGCAGAAGGCCCACAATAATGCGCTAATTCCTTTGCTAGAAGAAAGGCAGAAGACTTCAATCAATCTCGAAATTAACTTTGCATTTAAAAATGTAACAGCCTCTGCACTGCATAGAGTGTCAATTCTTTTATCATGATTACTTGTTATGTGTCAAACCATTTAGTCTCACCTCCTATTGTGCTGTGATTGAGTTCATGACAGCAAACATACCGGCCATAAAAACAATGGAAGCTTGAATGCTGTCTGAGATATTTGTTTCATCGAAGCTGAATAATCAAATGCACATTATGATTTTTTGTCAACAACTTTAATTTAGTTCTGTTTAATTGATTGCCTGTGCCTTACCCATTTTTTTTCTCCATAAAGGAGGCCTGTAGGACAAACAAGAAGCAAGACAGCTAGCTAAAGCTCATATTGGCTCCCACTCTGTCTCAATGTAAATAAAGAAATGGCTGAAAATATTTTTGTGTATTTGTTTCACAAATCCTCCTCTTCTAGTATCCCTTTTGTCCATTTAAATCTTCTGTATCTGGCTGGTGGCTTCAAACTTTATGACCTGGATGCCCAAAACATTTTTAGTGAGCTACAAACCATTACTTGGATGGCCTGTAACATCTATAAGCTTGTTTCCTTTAGACATATTTTGGTGGTCCTAAGTCTGAAAATGTCTGGACTTGCTGGAGCTTACTACTCAGTGAGTGTGCAGGATGTGTGAGATGGGCAAATGTTCCCCTCAGAGGGGCTGGAATAGGAATGGAGGCAAAGCTCTCTCATCTGCTGTGCTGATGAGCACCGATGGGCCTGGTGGAGAGGATGTCAGAGCCTGAGGGTCACTGAGCTGCCTGGGGACAGAGCTTGTGAGCACCTCAGTGCTTCTGACATCTGCTGTAGGACTGCCCCAGTCCCACTCTGCGCCTCTGTGAGTGCAGAAGGTGTAAAAGCATATAACAGGCAGAGAGGAAAGTTTATAAGTGAAGTGGCCAAGGAGGGAAATGCAACATCTTCCAGCACAGTCGACCATGTTATTGGTTTTCTGACAATTACTGTTGGCCACAGCAGCAGTAGACATGGGATCCTATGAACTGAAGTTATCTTAGGCTTACTTGTTTGTTCTACTCTTTTAAATCATTTGTTTTCAAGATGTGGAAAGTTCTGAAATTCATATTGCAACCTTTTTATGAAATCCCTTTACTTGGAATCTTGTGTATAAAATCATTAAAGTTTGATTTTTCTAACAACTAAAGAAAGGCCATGTCCTGTAGCATACTTTTTATCAAATTCCAGATTGATAAAAAAATGTTTTACTTCTTCTTTGAAGTTAGGTGCAAATCTTACCTTCCCTGTTTATTGCAAAGACATTTTCACCTAGAGAATGAAAATGATACTTTAGCCTTGTGGTCCCAGCGTGAATATTTGAATACAATACAACTAGATGAAGAAATATGACAAGGTGAATATGTATAGAGTAAAAAAAAAAAAGGAGAATGGCCTGTTTTGGCTGTGGTTAAAAGCAGAAAACAGGGGGCAACACAGTGATGGAAGACATGAATTGTTATTCACTGTGAATTTTGCAGATCATTTTCTCTGCTTCACAACCTTTAAGTGCTAGTCCACTTTTTAACCTGCTCTGTAGATCTGAGAGCACTGCAGATCTGCCCACAATACTACTTTATTAACTGCAGATAATGAGGTATGTAGCACTTCAAATAACAATACATCAGTCAGCAGAACAGGGAGCCAAATGCCTGGATTGGTTTGGCTTGCTGTTTACCTTCGCTCCAGCAATTATAATGGCTTGAGGCTGAGGCTGGGAAAATAAGAGAGACACTATCATTTATCTTCTTTTTTTTTCCCCAAAGAAAACCTTTGTAAAAAAGAAAGGTAATGTTATTTTAAAATTGAATTCATGTTTCTTGTTTATTCTTTATTGTGAGTACATTTTTGTCCTACAGGCAAAGCCAGCTAAGTCAACCACTGCCAGAGATAATCAAAGGACTTTGGTTCTGCTGCCCACTTTGGCCATGGCATCAGCACTGACCATCCAGAAAGGGAAAATTTAGTATGTGACTCCTGCTGGAGGGAAGGTTGGAGGACACTATTTCCACTGTGTCCATATCTGTTCCTCACATCTCAGCAGCAAGGGCTTCACCCTCTCTCTCCATCTCTTTGCCACACTTGGACTGTCCCCTGGACTCTGGATTAGCAAAATTAAATTTTTTATTTTTAAAAAAACTTCAAAAATTTTTGACTAAATGGTGGCTCCATTTTTGATGTATTAACCTCTGAAGGATAGGATAGAAGGAACTATACCATCTAATTTTCCCAGTTAGACAATCAGGCCCCTAACTTGCTGTGAGAGAGTAAAAAGTGAGAAATATTGGGAAGATGAGTTTAAGAATAGAGAACAACTACACTGAACATTGTTCTACTTTGAAAAACTATAATGAAAGTATATTTTCATGTGTTTACTAGCTCATTTTTGAAAATAGATATTAAATTAAATCAGAATTGTCCCCACTCATATTGTCCAAAACTGAAACACTCACACAACAGCCATTCCAAAAATAAAGTATCAGTTGTGTACAGATATTTCTAAGGTCTTAGAAACAGTGTAAACAAATAAGTGTCATTCAGTTCATGCCATATTCCTGATGAAGACTGAGAATATGGTCAGCAAAAAGACAATTAGTTCTTCGAGATTTTATTTATTTTTGTGACATCAATATTTTCTGTCCATCTACATTTGTAAATATTTTAGACTAAATTCAGACATTATATAAGTGAGGGGATTATTTTAATACCTTCACAATTTAGTTACAAAATACCTCAAATTGCCTCACTGAAGAAAACTATTTCCCATTTTTGAAAGGGAAAATGAAAAAAAAAACCATCACTCCACCCTGCCTGTGGTAATTTTTCTCTGTTTTTGTCCACATTTGCTGTCTTACTCACAAAACCCATGATTAGTGAGAAAAGAATCCTCTGTTTTGCTATGATTTTCCATTCAGAAATCATGGCATAATCTGGACTGTGTTTGCTTTATAAGCACATATGGATGAGTGAAAATGGTTCCAAGACTGGGACTGTTTCAGGGGGAAATCTGAGGATAAGCTAGAAATAATCATTATATTACTGGGATTAGTTACAGAACCAGAGAGCTGTTTGCCCACAAGTAAGACATGCTGACACTCCTCCACAGAGGGGCTGGGAAGGGGCAGTGGGTCCCTGCAGGGATGAGGGATGCTGGTGTCCTCCTCACCTGACAGTACCAATGCCTGAGTCACTGATCTCCTTTGTGATCACAGCACAGGTCTTTCAACATTCTGCATGCAAAATCCCACAATTAGAAGGGCAGAACATCCCTCTTAAGGAAGATTCAACTCCTAATTCTGCAAATCTGGTCTCAGAGGTCAGACATGCACCCACCAATGCAAGAGTGCTGGGATTCCTTCCTTACTCCTCCTGTTGCAGCCATGTCTTGCTGTCAGAAACACTTCAATAAAAGAAGTCCCAATGTCAAAACCACACCAGTTGCAAAAAATGGTGGTTCAAAAGTCCAACCTAATGTGCCAGGTTGTCAGTGCTTCTACAAGCAGCACACTTTATAAACCTGTCTGAGAGGCCAGAGAATGTCTGAGAGCTGTCTGTTTGCCATCATCTTCATATTAATCTAATACTTATCCAGTGGTCACTAGCTGAGATTGGCAGTTTTCTGTCAAAGGTGTCGTAGTTTCAGATTCCAAATCAATTTAAATAGCAACCACAAAAAGACTGGCTGGAACTGATATAAGGAATGGCTTGTAGCATCAAGGTCTGAGGCTAAAAAAAGTTACTTTCTGCCTGTATTGAAATGGAAAAATCTTTTTGTATTGATATGGAAAACTCCTCTTGAGCACCTAAAAGCAGCTAGGGAGGAACAATAACTTCAGATTGCAAACACCAAGATCAATGGCAAATGAAACTTATGGTAAAAAGGGACAGTTATGGTCTCCTTTAGAGGAACACTGAGCTTGGCTTATTTCCATTGAATTGGCTATTGTGTTTAGAATTCACACTAGGGAATTGCAACTGTCTTTTTTGCAACTGTCTTCAAACCTCCTCTGTTTCAGTTCCCCAGCTGGAGCTCAAACCCAGAGATCAACCTCCTGGTTCATAAAAGGGTGCTGAGAGCAAGAAGGGAAATAGCCAAACACCTACCTGACACGAGCAATCCTTCGTAGCCATGAACTGGCAAAATAACGTCTCTTTGGAAAAAGAAGGGAAGTCAAGGAGACTTTGGACTTCAAAGATATTTTGTGATTAAATATGTGGGAAACTAATTTTGCATGGAGCTTTATCCCAGTTAACTTCAGGACTATGAGACCTGAGGGCAAGGTATCTCCAAATGTGTGTATAAATTAAAGAATTTAAATAGTCATCTGATTTTCAATTTCTAGATAGTTGTAATTCTCATCCACAAATTACTACTGGCTAACTGTTGACATTTACTGAAGTCTTGTAAATTAAAACAGGTCAAATTGAAAATACTTGCCTAAGCACTTAGCAAAATTCAGACTCACAAACTTATGTCCATAGGAAGGAGCATTCATTGAGAGTTAATAATGATAAAAGGAAGGGCTAAAACCTCCTTTCCTCCAATAAATGCATTATTGTGTTGTGCTGCATCAAACCAGCTGTTGGTGACATTTTCCAGTAAGCTGCTGCAAAGCTAAAACTAATTATGGAGGCAGAAAATACTGACTGAGAAAAAGGACAGGTAAGAAAGAAAACACCAAGGCAAACTTCTCACAAAATTCATCTTTCACATAGTCACGACCTTTCTTGAAAAGCTCCATCTCTGCTCTTTATATACCTAGAAAATTAGCATATCATTTGATAATCCTATGCTTTGATTACAAGCAGCTGCTTTTGATTACAATCAATGAATCACTAATTTGTGCTCAACCACATAACAGTTGGACTCCATCTATTATTCATTCTTGAAGTGGAGATCCTATTTAGAACTGGATTCTGAATTTGACTAGAGCTTTTTACCCCCTTGGCTATTAATAATTTTGTTTTGAAGTTAGGTCTCTAAGGTTTCATGATGGCCTCTTTTGTTATGATTAAACTCTGGAATAATATGCTCAGCTGTTACCCAGATCTATACACCTTTCTCCTTGACTGTATGAGTGGAATGGGCTGATTTAAGTTTTCCAACAATCACATGATACTCCTTTGAATTTCAAAATCTTTGGCTTTTATTTCCAGTACAGACTGAGCTATATTCACAAGGGATTCATGTGATATTTATTGCCAGTGGTTGCATAACATGAGATCTGTAGATCTCTGGATTTCTTTACAATGAAAAGAAAAAAACCTATATATATGTATGACATGATGAAAAGACATGCAAATGTCACAGGGCTTCTCAGTTTGAGGTGTTTAGCCTGAACATATTAGCCTGGGATATAATCCACCTTTGTCATTATATTCTATGTACATAAACAACCACATTCTCAGATAATTCCAAAACTTTCAAGCTCCCAGATGTCATGTTCAACAGCTTGATTATATTACTGCTAGTTCAAGATAAGGAACAGTATGTTTTTTTCTTAGATTACTGATGATATTGTTCATAAGAGTGTGTGAATGACTTCCACTGTGGAAAAAAACCTCTCTGATCTTAGCTGCTGCAAAATTGTAAGAGTAAAACTGTCTGGCCCACAAATCTGTGTGACTCCATCAACCAACACAAAGCGACACCTCATTTGATAAATGAATGATGATTAGACTCAAAATGAAACTAACGCTCAATGTGTTCTGTTTTCTATCAAACTCAAAATAAAAATAATTCACCATCAAGCAAGTCAATTAATTTATGAGCCTAGAATGTCAAAAAATGCCCTGTCATTCTGTTTGGGTGGTGGGACTGATAGATGGATGCCTGTAATTTAAAAGGTTCTATTCTAACTGTTAAACACGTTCAATTTATGCAGAAATACTTCATAAAGAAGCTCATACCTCAGAGCCTGAATATTGTCCTTAGTCTAAATGTGAGGAAGGCAGCTCAGGATTTGGGCTGAGCCTTGAAGAGCATCACCAGTGCTTGGTGGGGGTGAACAAAACCTTGATTCCCAGTCATGGGTTCTCTTACTTCTCAAACCCCTTATGAAATGTAGCAGAAACTGTGACCCTGAAATGCAGCTGAAAACCAGTCCCAAGTACCCTGGGATGATTTACCAAACCGTAAACCTGAGGAAAGAAAATATTAATATCTTGCTTATAGTGGAGGAGCATAGAGAAAAAAAAATCAGTTTTCACAAGACAGTCTGCTTGGAAAACAATATTCTTTCTTAGATTTACTCCTAAATTGCACTCTACTTCTGTGTGTGAGATTAACCACCCACAATAAAAAGCTGAGTGAACGTGAGATACCTTTTCAGTTCAAAATTATGGGCATGAGTAGTTGCAAGTGTAAAGTGGCACCCACAAACCAAAGATGCAATTAAAAAATCCCAGCTCAAGCTTGACACACACAGGCTCCCAGAGACCCCGGTGTAGTCCATATCTGTAATGATTGTTTCCTGCTCCTCCAGCCTCTGCCCATTGACTTCAATATGAATCATGCCTCGTGATTTTTTAAACAGTCAACAGAATGCTGTAATCTGTAACTCTTGCTCATGTTAATAAGTACTTAATCATCTCAACAGGATCTGGATACACATTGGGACTGCTCCTGAGAATAAATTACTTCCCATTGAACATAAGGACTCAGGCCCATTTTTATTTACACATTGTATGTGAGATTCACAAAAAGCCTGTGAAAATTCAGCCCGAGGTCTCATTGCAAGAGTTGCTGGGGGCTAAGTGCCTCTGAATAGCTGGCACTAGCACCAAACAGCTGACAATCAGTCAATCCATCAGACAAATTTTGCCCTCAGATGGATGTTGCTTCCACTGAAGTCAGCAAGTTGCACATACTTCACCAGGGAATTTGATCATAAAATAGCTGCTAAAGCAGACTGGCATTTTAGAGCTCCTTTTTAAGCAAGGTGCTTTGTTAGAAAAGTTGCCATGTAACTAAATGTTTAACCACAACCACATAGATTTGAAATGTCAGGGAGGAATAAGTCTTTGCAAGCCTTTTTGCTTCCCAGGGAAAACTACACAACTCACTAGGCCTTTTCCAAACCAACAAACAAACAAACAAAAGAAAAAGAAAAGAAATGGCTGCCTGCTCAAGAAAAACCTCTGTGAAAGAGAATGGCTGAGTGGAGCCATACAGCAATTCAGCTACAATGGCCAGTAGCTTCAAACAATACAAAGCCTGCACAAATGTCATATTTCCATTACTGGTAGACTGAAATCTTTCCAATAGAGTTGTTTCTATTAAGACTCAACATCACCACATGCTCTATTTGCTGTTAAAATGAAGTTTATCATGTCTGAAATCTTTCAATTTATAAACACATCCACAGGGCACAGGTGGATCACACACTGAAATTACTATCAGCAAACAAAAAATCCTTGCCAAAATGACAGAGTTTTGGTGGTCAGTGCCCTCTGTGTGGGACCAGACCCCAGGCAAAATCACAGCCTCTGCTTTGTAAGATAGCCCCTAGAAAGTCAAGTTGAACCTCTTTGGCTCATTGCACAGACCTAGGCTGAGGAAATCAGGTTAATGACATCTTTGTGTTGAACACAAAATGCTCTTCTAAGTTTTCTGGTTTAGCTGAATTTGCCTGAATGCAAGTGGAAATCAACTTGAGACCATGTAAAACTGAACTCAAGGATTCCTGAGTGGCTCATGCTGCTTCAAACATATGAAATAAAAAAGGTATAAAATTTTGGTGTGATTATAAAGGTACTTTCCTATGGAGACAAAACATAAGATGAACACAATTTTCATTGATGTGAGAGAAGCGCTATGAATTATCATTATTTGCTATGAACTATATACATATATATGTACTCAATGCTAGAAAATACAATAAATACAACAACTGTAATATAAAAAATACTCTATAGTGTATATATATCCATATACTCTCTCTTTCTCTCTCTCTCTCTCTCTCACTCTCTCTCTCTCTCTATGTATATATATACAGTGCTAGAAAATTGGTAACCCCATGAGGCAACCAGGATCAAGTTAATTCACCTAAAACCAGGTTCCTTTCTGGTTTACAGGGGCACAAAAGAGCTCTGGTAGTTTGCAGTTTGGGGTTCTGCTGTCAAAATGTGCTACCAAATGATGCAATACAGAAAATACATTTGTGGAAGAAATGTATTTCCCTATCAGGATTTTGGATTATGGTGAATCATACCCTAAATTTCTAGAAGCATGGTGTTGGTGAGATGTGGATGTCTCTTGAAATTTATTTTTGTTCATTTAAACTTCAGTTTCTTTAAATGAAAGGCAGACACAGAAATATCTACACACAAGATCCATGTGCTCTTTCATTCAAAGTTAATTTTTTTCTCCTAGTTTTATTTAGCATAAGCAAAGAATTTAAAGACAGTGAAAAAAAAGAAGATCATGTAATTAAAAATTCAGTAATTGCTAAGTTTTGAGTGCTGCTTTAGTACATGAGTGGGGCGGTATTTTAATGCAACTATTAATGAAATAAGTCCTCCAAGTTGGATGAATATGATACACAGCACTGAAAGACAGATATTTTCCAGTAGGAGCAATTATCTTGCATGAGATTTAAAAAACATTGGTGAAACATATGTGACTTGACTTTCACATGAGAGGTAATTGCACCTTCTCTAAAGTTCACTGTGATTCCTGGTGTTCTGGTGCTTTCCTCTGAAAATTGACTTCATCAAACTAACGATGTGAAAGACAAAACCTTTTATTTAATAGCTTTCCATTAACTATCATTTTGTCATCTTACTATAATCTTTGGTAACATATCTGACCAATCTGCCATGGGAATAAGACATTGTGAATTGGGAGAGGCTACTGAGAGGAGTAAATAAGTTTCAGAACCTATAGGCATCTCCATAAGATATTCCCCAGTCTGTTGTATGCCAAGAGACTTCATCCCTTTGTTTCCCTTATACCCTCACTTCTATTTAGAGCTTCCTTCTGAAGCTGAAGATCTAGGGGTAAACCAAGCTGTGCATATCATCAGATATTTCATAAGAATGAAAAAGAGGACAGGATAAAGGCTGTGTATGACAAACGGCATAAAAGCACAAAGCAAAATGGCAGGTACCTTCAGAAAACAGAATTATTCCCAGAAAAGCACTTCCCTGCACCCTAATGAACATCAGTCTTTCTGCCATCTTGCAGCCTAGTGCTGGCTGGTTTTCATGGTGGTGTATTTCTGGAGGCTTCTGAAGGAGACGCACTGCCAGAGCACAACTATGGCACCATTCTGATTTTTAAAAGCCCCAACACTATTGTTCCCTGATATCCAGCTGGATTGGACTGATTGTGAGTGAAAAGGATATAAATTAAAGTTGAATTTTTAAATATTAAGCCTGCAGTGATCTGAAAAACTGGACAGCAGGTACCATCAAAATGGACAGACATAAACTCTTCAGGGGTATATTCCCAGGGGTGGAATGCTGCTTTTCCTACTGATTTGCATGTCTGGAAGCACTTAAAAAACATCAGTAAGAGTTCTTGCTAGAACTGTCAATATTCACTGCCTGCTTCTCAGGGAGCAAAGTGAGTATAGCTGCATGGGCAAAAAACTGGTTGTGACCTTCATTTTCCAAAGTTTAAACCTGCAAAGAAACACAGTCACCATTTTGTTTCACCTTTGTAGAAGCATAGATCAGAGACAGCCTTTCAAATCCAGCTATGGTAAAAGTTTAATTAATATAATGTCAGTATTTCATATTGCCTTTCCTGTAAAAAATAAGATGCACCAACTAGGAATCTTGAATAACCCAACAGATATTTTTTTTAATCAGCTTATATTCTGATGCTTGAATTGGTCACAGAATCATCTCCCTTTTATTATAATTTTCTTTAACTGAGGGAAAAGAATAGCAGAAGACAGGGGTTTTGAGAGAAAAACAAACAGCAGAGACTAAACTTAAGTCTACATATTCCACCTGTGATGCCAAAACAAGCTATCAGATTACTGCATAAAAGGAACTAAAGGCATGACCTATACATTTATTTTTGCTCATGGCTTTCACTGTTCTGTTGGTTTTTATTGCAAGACTTAATTAAAATTAATAGCAAGTCAGACTGGCTTCAGATTGTTTGGAAACACTACAGAACAATTGGATTGTATCTCCACCTACTGTTAGTACTCAGCTTGAGAGGGGTGTAACTATGGCATTTAAAGCACGGGCACAAATGATGCTCTGGGATACAAGCAGGGCAGCTCCTGAGCAAAAAAGCAGCAGACAGAAATAATGGAGAAAGTTGAGTTTTGGCTAAACCCCATATTTTATTATTATTGTAAAAGGGCTGCAACTGGGAGCTTTGAACTTCTGTCTGCTGTTTCCTTTCTTGTGTCAAAATCTGGTGCATTCATGCAAAAGGAGCAAACAGCCTTTCCTCTTATTTCCGTACATTACTTTGGAGATTTTCTCCTTCTTTGTATCTATGGCAAAGTTTCTTGTGAAGCCAGGGCTCACAGAAGCACCAGCAGGCTTTGAAGTGCATAGTTTAAACACACTTCAGAAAAGGTTTCTCTGAAGCAACCTTGTATTTTACATTAATGAAAATCTTTCCTTTGAGATTATGCATATTTCCCTGCAGATGCTACCTAAGAATGTCTGGACTTCATCTTGCCATCCCTAAATATCCTTCTTTTTCTCTTGGGCTGAAGTAGCCCAAGGGCATTTGGTAAATTCACTGCAACAACTGCCTCCTAGATACTGTCCTGCCAAGCTCTAAATTTGGCATTTTGGGGTAAGAAAAAGGGTGCACATCACTGGATCTGCCCAGCCTGGCCAGTAGAAGATGGATATGACTTCAGCCTTCCTCATTCAGGGCCTCACTTACACAGAGGCACTCAGCTGCAATCAGGGCTCAGGCAGCTAAACTGATTCTCCAGGCGAGCAAAGGAGATCTGGGATTCTCCAAAGAAAAGATGATAGCACCCATTTTCATCCAGCAGATCAGTTTTTGAAGCATCTGACCATATGATGTGGGTCCCTGCCTTGATCAAACATGGAAACATGGATCAAACATCCTCCACCTCAGGGATCCCTCCTGCCACACAGCTGAAGCCTCCAGAGCTGGAGTGTCCCATGGAAGCTCCTCTTGGTCCATTCTGTTGGAACTCTTCTGCAGCCACATTTCTCCTCACAGAGAAAAGCAAGACAATCTTTCCAAGAATATTTCTGGGATTCACATTCTCTGAACCTCAGAGAATGATCAAAACAATTCTTATCTCATTTGCTGTGCCTGTGTTGTGCAAAAGTAGAATGCAATATGGACATTGTTTACCCAAAGTGATCGTGTTTTGTTTCCTTGGCCTGTCAGGGCCAAGTGTGTGTGTTGGGACTGTTGGCTGACAGTCATGAGTTCTGTGCAGTGTGTGCAGCTGAGTGCTTGGCAGATTCAGTTTAGATGTAATGTAATGTAGTGTAATATAATACAGAACAATATAGTATAATAAAGTAATTAATTAGCCTTCTGATAAGATGGAGTCCTCCTCATCATTCTTCTCCCCTCATTGGGGCATTCCTTGCAAATTACATACTCTTCCACTTTGTATGGCCCAATTAAATATTCATTGGGCCAGAGAGCAGTGAGCATCCCACTGTAGGTCAGTAGTTCTGTCAGTCCCAGGGGACAGAGTCCCATCTCTGCTTACATAGATGTTGATGCATTTTCTATGATGGATTTCCCAACACAGTCAGGTCAACGCACACCCAGGAGGGCCAAGCAGGTGGGTCAGATGCTGTGACGGGGAGGGAAATTTGGGCTCTGCATCCTGGATCTGGGGTGCAGGTTGAATCAATTTGCATGCCCAAGGAATGAGGGTTTTTATAGATTTACCCGCTCTTCTTGCTTGGACCAAAGAATCCTGGGAAGCTTTTCTTTAATTACTGGACTAAGTTTGGAAAATAAAGTTTCAGGAAAAGCCAGGATTATGGTTGCCTCATCAACTCTCTCTTGTGCTCTACATGTATTTTGAAATGATGGTTTATAAGTGCTCCTCTTTGCTCAGGGCATAGTATTTTTTGCACCTATATTTGCATTTAGCCACTGGCATTATTTAGCTCACATTACACAATGCCCTCTGTGATGACAGATCTCAGCTCTAAGGATAGACTAATAATTTTCAATATTTTCATTTCATTCTTTGGTACTCATTTTTCCAGTATACAAACACTACATAATTTTAATGAATTTCATATCCTGCTAGTACATGTGGGTATTATTCCCTCTGTACAAAGTGGATTTGAAGCACAGAGAGATTTATGTCAAAAGGTTCTCATAAATTTTGGGTACAGTCTGAGCTGTCTCTATATTTTTTAATACTTCATATATTCACATACACTCTTCAGTTCATACATTTGTTGTGCCAGTGCTCACCAAAACCTTGGGTCAAGCCCTATATGGAAGGTCTTGTACATCTAGAAAATGAGAAAAAATTGACAAAACTGGTGTAAGAAAATTGCCTACTGTCATAAAAGTTTCTCTGGTGAAAACAAAATTAATTTTTTAACCAAGAGACTATCCTCTCTCATTCACTCTACACTTTCTGATTTACTTAACAAAGGAGGTGGGGGACTATTAATCATTTGCTTTACTGCAAAGTCCTAGTTCACTGCCAGACCTGACTCTTCCTGCATATGAATGAAGCATGATTCTTTAATTAAATATGCTAGCTTAATATACATGGAAAAATGAGACAAATTAAGGATCTTCAAAAAAATGTAAGTCAGGCATAAAATTTTGAGGGCTCAACTTTGAATTCTTTTTCCAAAGAAAGTATTCTTTTTGGAATAAAAAATTATATCCACAAGATTTTGATTCTGAGAAAAAAGTACTCTCCCCTTTGTAGTTTAAATCTTTGTCTTCATACCAACTCAAATATAGCTTTTGTCACTTGACTTAATATCCATCATCCAGACCTATGTCATTTAGGCTACTGGAATCAAATAAAGAATCAAAGAATCATAGAGTCCTTTAGGCTGGAAAATACTCTAAGAGCATTGAGTCCAGCACTTCCAAATCCAATACTAAAACATGTCCCTGAATTCCACTTCTACACATCTTCTAAGTACCTCCTGAGATGGTGACTTCAGCACTTCCCTGAAGGAGAGTCACTGTGTAACCATTGGTTCCACATCTCTCTGCTGATGCAGGGAGTCTCAAACAAAAACCAGTAACTTTGCCTCCCTGGGGCCCGGGTACAAAATATTACTGAGAGACTTCCTGGACTGATTCAGCCCTCTGATTATTATCCACTGCTGATAATTCAGGCTGGCAGTGATGAGATTGAGAAGAGGAGCATTAAGGTAATCAGGAAGGACTTCAGGGTACTAGGTCAGGTAATTGACAACCAGGAGCACAGGTAGTGATGTGCTCAGTCCCTTTGGTGGCGGAGGATAAAGATGGAAGAAATAGGAAAATTCGTATCATTAACAAGTGGCTTAAGGGTTGGTGTCATCGACATAATTTTGGATTTTATGACCATGGCGAAACTTTTACAGCATCTTCTTTGCTGGAATCAGATGGGGTACACCTCTCCATTAAGGGCAAAAGGATTTTAGCTCATGAACTGGCAGACCTCATTGAGCGAGCTTTAAACTAAGCTCGAAGGGGGAATGGGAACCAGCTGAGCTAATTGGAAGCAGGCCCAAGAATTGTAAACGTAAGATAGGGGTGAACTCAGTTGCCCAGATGAAGTGCATGTATACAAATGCACGAAGTTTGGGCAACAAACAAGAAGAGCTGGAGGCCATGGTACAACTGCAAAGCTATGATGTAGTTGCCATCACGGAAACGTGGTGGGATGACTCATATAACTGGAGTACTACATTGGCTGGATACAGACTCTTCAGGAGAGATAGAAAAGGAAGAAGAGGAGGTGGCGTAGCTCTTTATGTTAAGCAAACCTTCGATGCCATTGAAATTGAAACAAAGGAAGAAGGTGTCGAATGTTTATGGATAAGAATTAAGGGGAAGGCCAACTACGCCGACATCACATTGGGAGTCTGTTATCGTCGACCTGATCAAGAAGAAGAAGTCGACGATCTATTCTATAAGCAGTTGTGCAACGTTTCAAGAGCATCAACCCTTGTTCTTGTTGGTGACTTTAATCTACCAGATATCTGCTGGGAATTTAACACAGCAGTCAAGAGGCAATCAAGAAAATTCTTAGAAACTATGGAAGATAACTTTTTGTTACAGCTGGTAGATGAACCCACCAGGGAAGGGACTACATTAGATTTGTTATTTACAAACAGGGATGGGCTGGTGGGGGATGTGATGGTTGGAGGTCGTCTAGGGCAGAGTGATCATGAAATAATAGAGTTTTCAATACTTGGCGATATTAGGAGGAGCACGAGTAAAACTCGTACATTGGACTTCCGGAGGGCGGACTTTGGCCTGTTTAAGAGATTAATTCAGAGTGTCCCTTGGGAAGCCGCCCTTAAAAATAAAGGAGTTCAGGAAGGGTGGGCTTACTTCAAGGCAGAGATCTTGAAGGCGCAGGAACAAACCATTCCTGTATCCCGAAAGATCAGTCAACGGGCCAAACGTCCAGCCTGGCTGGGTAAGGAGATCTTGGAAGAGCTTAGGAATAAAAAGAGGACGTATCAGAGTTGGAAAAAGGGTCAGGTCTCCAAGGATGTATTCAAGAGGGCTGCTAGAGTATGCAGGAAAAAAATTAGGGAGGCCAAAGCCCAGTTTGAACTCAGGATTGCGACCGCTGTTAAGGATAACAAAAAATGTTTTTATAAATATATTAATAGTAGGAAAAAAGGTAGGACCAGCCTTTGTTCCTTAATGGACACAGGTGGGAATTTAGTATTTACAGACGAGGAGAAGGCAGAAGTGTTCAATGCCTATTTTACCTCGGTTTTTAAAGAGAAGATGACTTGCCCTCAAGACTCCCGTCCGTCTGGACTGGTAGATGATTTTAGGGAACAGAATGGTCCCCACATTATCCAAGAAGAGGCAGTTATAGAACTACTGAAATGCTTGGACATTCACAAATCTATGGGACCAGACGGGATCCACCCCAGGGTGATGAGAGAGTTGGCAAATGAGATTGCAAAGCCACTCTCTATCATTTACCAACAGTCATGGATTACTGGTGAGGTTCCGGATGACTGGAAGCTGGCCAATGTGATACCCATTCACAAAAAGGGCGCAAAGGATGATCCTGGCAATTATAGACCAGTCAGTCTAACATCTATACCTGGCAAAATAATGGAACAGTTCATATTACGTGCCATCATGCAAAATTTGCAGGATGGCCAGGGTATCAGACCCAGCCAGCACGGATTTAGGAGGGGTAGATCATGTCTAACTAACCTGATCACTTTTTATGACCAGGTAACCCGGCTAGTGGATGCAGGGAAGGCTGTAGATGTTGTTTTTCTGGATTTCAGCAAGGCCTTCGACACTGTATCCCATAGCATACTCCTACACAAGCTAGCTGGCCGTGGTCTGGATAGGAATACCCTTTGCTGGGTTAGGAACTGGCTGGATGGCCGGGCCCAGAGAGTGCTGGTGAATGGTGTCACATCTAGCTGGCAACCAGTCACCAGTGGTGTCCCTCAGGGGTCTGTGTTGGGACCAGTTTTGTTCAATATTTTTATTGATGATATGGATGAGGGCTTAGAGTCTTTTATTAGTAGTTTCGCTGACGATACCAAATTGGGAATGAGTGTAGATCAATTAGAGGGGTGTAGGGTTCTTCAGAGAGACTTGGAAAGGCTGGACATATGGACAGAATCAAACGGGATGAGCTTCAATAAGTCCAAGTGCCGAGTATTGCACTTCGGCCATAATAATCCCCTGTACCGATACAAGCTGGGGATGGAGTGGCTGGATAGTGCCCAGGTGGAAAGGGACCTGGGGGTGCTGGTTGACAGTCGATTGAATATGAGCCAGCAGTGTGCCCAGGTAGCCAAGAGGGCCAATGCCATCCTGGCCAGTATCAGAAATGGAGTGGCCAGCAGGAACAGAGAGGTCATTCTTCCCCTGTACTCGGCACTGGTGAGACCTCACTTGGAGTATTGTATCCAGTTCTGGGCCCCTCACTTTAGGAGGGACGTCGAGTTACTTGAGTGTGTCCAGAGGAGGGCAACGAAACTAATAAAGGGCTTGGAACACAAGCCATATGAAGAATGACTGAGGGAGCTGGGGTTGTTCAGCCTGGAGAAAAGGAGACTAAGGGGTGACCTCATCACTCTCTACAACTTCCTGAAGGGTGGCTGTAGTGAGCTGGGGGTCGGCCTCTTTCTCCGGGCGACAACGGATAGAACAAGAGGACACAGTCTCAAGTTGCGTCAAGCTAGATGTAAGTTAGAAGTAAGAAGGAAATACTTCACAGAAAGAGTGGTCAGAAACTGGAATCATTTACCCAGTGAGGTGGTGGAGGCATCATCCCTTGAAGAATTTAAAAAAAGACTGGATGTGGCACTTGCTGCCATGATCTAGTTGAACAGTTAGAACATCGGCTGGACTAGATGATCTTATAGGTCTCTTCCAGTCTTGAAAATTCTGTGTGATTCTGTGTGAACTTCAGAACTCACTGTGAAGGAAGGTACTCTACATAATGTCTTCCAAATCTGAACCCATCTTTTTCCCAGACCCTTGGCTCTTTGCCTGCCCAGTTCCCCAGTATTAAAGTTTCTCTCCATGGTTGTCTTGGTTGTGCCTTTCCTGGCCAATTCTCCTGCAGACCAAGGTGTTTATTATCCCTGGTGGCCTTGGTACATTTCTTGTTACAAGATGTCATCCCTGACACCTTTGCAAAATCTTCTTAACGACTGTGTCCTGTGGAATTGCTGAAGCAGCAGGGAGGGAGGTCAAGGTCCACTTTAATAACCAGGTCTGTGTTACAGAAACGTCCTTTATTTATTTAGAAAAGATTTCTTCTATTTCTCACCCTGATCATGCAGGATCATGGTCCACAAGCCCTCAACAAGCTTTTGGCTACCCTACGAAATGGGATGGGATGTATTGCCAGGTGAATTCAGATGCTAAAATGCCACAAACTTCTTCGGGGCATGTGCAAAACACAGATATACACAGATTTATAACTACTTTGGAAAGGATTTCCTGGATTTCCATTGAAAAGGGGCAAAAGAGAAATCCTTGTCACATGGCTTCCCCTACCCATCTGCATCTATCAAAGGTGAAATGGATGAATCACTGGGACAGTTAAAAGACAAAAGCACCCTAACTTTTTCATACTGGCTTAGGTTCAGTTTTCAACAGTGCAATTTCAGAAATGACTGAGTTGTTTTTGTTGTAATTTTCCTAAGAAAATTCAGCCAGAGGCAGAGAGTACGTTAGGTACTTTCAAATTATTAAAGTTTGCAGCTGAAATTTCTAACAAGAAGTGCCAAGAAACTTTAATGGTTGGTAATTTTGTCCAAGGTATAAGCTATAAACAAAATAACTAAGAAAGAAATTTCAGTATGCTTGTATGTGGCATCTTTTCACCATATCCTGAAAGTTACCATGAACAGAGACAGTCTGTACCTCCATCAAAAGTGCCTTTTATCTTCCAGAGAAAACACACAGCATACAAATGTATCCTCTGTTCTGCTTCCAAAAGCAGAAGAACTTAAAAAACAGATTAAAAAAAAAAAAAAAGAGCAAATACTCAGTAGAATTGCACAGTTTTGAGCTCATGTGCTGCACTGTTTCAGATTCAAGTGAATTCATTTAGCAAGTGCAGTTGTCACAATTTTCTGTTAAGCTCTCAGGACTGGTGGGGACAGCCAGCTCAAAGACTTGTGCATGTGTAACAACCAACCTGTACTTCTGTCAGTCCCAAAATGAAAAAGAAAACTTCATGAATTTTGTGGGGCCCTCATATCAGACTGGTCTTGAGTACAATTATGATAATGGATGTAGGATTTTGATTCCAAATGGGTGCACACCTTGATTTTTATTTATTGGTTATGCTTTCTGGGTTATGTGTTTTAAATTAAGTCTGTGATTAACTTTGATGTGTCTATCAACACTAGATCATAGGCTTGCTCATCTAATACTGCTGGGAAGCTGAAATATTTTAATGACAATCTAGAAATGAGAAAAACATTAAAGAAAAAAAAATTACTAAGGCTCCAAGAAGGTAACATTACACTAAAGCCAACTCCTGAGATGTCCATGTACAACTCAAACATGCATCCAAAGACAGAGATGAACTTTAGTATTGCTACTGAGTCTATCAGTTATGGACTATCATTGGTATAATGAAAAAAATGTGAATTGAATTACTAACAGTCCAAAAATTTGATCTTTGCTACAATAACACCAGATCACTACAGAATTAGTCAATTATGAAGGTACAACACAACTATCACATCACTTACATTTTCAGATCTTATCCAAGCAGCAGTGTATAACTTTAAATAATTTTTGTGAGAAAGTCAAACAAGTTGACTGGATCCACTGAAGTGTCCTGGAACATGTATTCCTCATTGACTACAGCATAACATGAACTATCCTCACAAAGAATTATTTTAATAGTCCCAGGAGTCAATTTTATCTGTGTAGCACTTTAAAAGAAAACTGAAAAAGCATATGACAGTAGGAAAATGTGTTTTGTGTCTCAAAAGCGATGCAAAGATAATTATACAATTATTAACAGGTTTTGCTTTGTTTTTATTTTATACTGTATCTTTAAATTGAGCATTTGGTATCTCCCAATGTGTGAGGCAGGACTTCCTCCTCCTGCAGCCTCCTGCTCCAAAGCTGATTCAGAGTTATGTGCTGGAGCCAGGAGTCTGTAGGAAATGCAAGTCCTTAAGAAAATTAGCCTTGTTCTCAGGAAAAAAGTTCTGACTTAAAAGAGCCCCTCCCATGATATTGTAATTGTAATTTCAAATGTGTATGGGATATCTCCTTTTATGTTTTTCACTGATTGTGCTGATAGAGCAAGATAAAGAGGAATGTTGGGTTATTGCAAACAACTATAATTTTGATGTATATAATTCATTTTTAATAAGGACAACTTATTAAAATTTCCCCACATATTTCCCCTTAGAAATGTATTTAAAAGAGCCTGCAATAAACTACATTCTACAAAGCAAGGCTATTTATAGGCAAAAAACTGAAACCCAAGTATGCTGGTTTCAAAGAAATTGCTTAAGGAGGTGCATACTAAAAAGCTGAGCTTGTTTGTGCACAAAAGCTCAAACAAAGATTTTTACTGGTAATTCAGAAACTTGGTGTGCATGTAGGTGGGCTAAAAAATAGCAAGTATACAGTATTTCCATATCAAACAAATTTTGATATCAAAGATTGCTCCTGCAAAATGTAAAAAAGCAACAACTTTCCCTATAAATAGATATACTGTGTTCTGAAACAAGTTTTCAGGACTATTTTACTGGAAAAGGAGGAAGGGGCAAAGGATCTCAAATGAGATGTCCGGCCAGAGCAGCTTAGTGTGGCGTTTCAGTCCTGACCCTCTGAAAGCTGCCCCTGTGCTTTCCAAATCTGAATTCTCTTTCCTCTCCAGAGTACCTGACAAGAACTGTATTTCTCCTGTTCAGAGCTTCCACAGAAGATGTAGAATACAGTGTTTGATGTCATGCAATGATGTCCTTTCACTCTGACTGATAACATCAATAAACTCTCTTTACTGACACTTGAACAATCAGGGGGATTAGGACTGGATGTTAACACAGACAGAAATCAGGTGTTGCTGTACATCTATCTGCCTTTCCACCCCCTGCTCCTCAGCACTGCTTAGGATTTCATCCTCTGAGTGTGAAAAATTGAGGAAATCCATCAAGGAAAAACAGCCCTTTTCAGCAAATCCATGCAGCCTGGGCTGGGGTGACTTTCTCAGTGGTCCATTCCTTGCAGCAAATGAACATTGCAGCAAAGACAGAAAGGACAATGTTGCAAGAACCAGGAAGGTGTCTATTTCACCCCTTCTCATGATTGAAGAAATGAGAAATGTCATATTGAGATTCTAGTTCAGACATCCCCCTTATAACAAATGTACAGTATACTCCAGGATTGCTTCCTCTCTGAGTCCTGTTTCCAATGCCTGCACTGGGCACCTGCATGCCATGCTTGTGTGCAATTAATGGACAGGAGGTCAGGATGTGATAGGCAGGGCCAGCCAGCAAAAGTACATTAAGTTCCTTGGATGCTTCAAGGAAGAGAAATGGATGAGGCATCCATTGTGGCCTTCAGTATCCATTAAAATTGGGATGATATCAAGAATAACAGAATAATAGAAATTTAAGAATGAATGAATGATGACTCATATGGGTTAAACTCAACTTCTAAAAAATATATACTTGAAATATCTGGCCTGTAGCCTGCTGTGCATTTTTACATTGTGTTTTCAGAAATAAGAGGATTTTTTGGGGTTGATCAGAGGGAGCTGTACTTTTTGAAATGGCTTATACTGTATCTGTACTTTACATTACACTAATGGACTTCTCTGATGCAGCAATCCTAATCCATTTGGGCTGCTATGGATGGCTACATTTCTGTAAACTGCAGATAGTTTTGTTCCCAATTTAAACATGGATTTGAATGAACATTAGTGATGGGCAAACTGAAATTCTGGAGCTGCAGTTCAGTTTGAAAAGGACTGGCATATTTGTTTATCCAAACTTCCTGGCTTTACACAACACACAACTGCAAATGACCTCAGGAAGAGAAAAGCCTCTCGTGACACTTTCAGCAATTCATGTATTCGGTGAAAACTAAACCCACAGATGAAGAAAGTGCAAAAGGATGAAAATATGTAGTTCAAATTACTATTTGCTAAAGTTTTGTTAAAGTTTTGGGCTACACCAGTCTGCCAAACTGGAATTGTTACTGGTTTATTTATTCATACTTCTATTAAAATGTGAAGCCTGGAGGTTACCTGAAAGCGTGCTGACAGTATTTTCCTGCTGCTTGGCTGTACTTTCTAGTTTCAAGGGTGTGCTATATTGTTCTGAAAGCACCTTGTCAGATATACCAACAAAACTTCTGAAACTCATAGCATTCTCTGAGGGCAATAAGTCATTTTCTCAGCACTAAACACTTTCAGCACAGCAGTATTATAACAGAACCAGAGAATATTCTGAGTTGGAAGGGATCCACAAGGATCACTGAGTCCAACTCCTGGCCTTGCCCAGGACACCCCAAGAGTCACACCCTGTGCCTGAGAGCATTGTCCAAAGGCTCCTTGAGCTCTGCCAGGCTGCTGCTGTTACCACTGCCCTAGGGACCCTGTTCCACAGCCCAACCACGCTCTGGGGGAAGAACCTTTTCCTAATATCCAACCTAAACCTGCCCTAACTCAACTTCAGGCCATTCCCTCAGTCCCTGTCACCACAGAGAAGACACCAGTGCCTGCTCCTCCTCTTCCTCTCACAAGGAGTTGTATCTGCAACTATAAATAACAATAAAATGATATATAAAATAATAAATAGTATAGGACAATATAAATATACACTATTAAATATATAAATATATTTATTGTATTGATTGATTTGTATATTGGGTTTTGGTGTTTCTACAATTTTTATTTGGAGATGGTCCATGATACCCAGGATCATATCTCCATGCAGTGCTCTAAATTTTTAAGTGGGATCAGCATTTGATCCTATAGTAGTTGATTGGAATCCTGACATGCTATAAATGAAGTAGATCTATTGACTTCTAACCTCCTTACTCTAGGAATGGAGGCAAGAATTCTTCTCAGAGTGCCAGAAGAGAAGGAAGGCTAGCCTGTAGGCACTGTCTTCCTACAGAGAAAGCATGTACATGTCACGGACTGAGCCTTCAGAAAGACTAATGACAATTTGGACACTTGTGGAAAGAAGAAACAGAATTAAAAAAAAAAAAAAAAAAAAAAAAAAAGAGAATTTCTAAACATCTTTTGGGAAAAATGTTGAATGTGTTTTCAAGAGAATCCTTCTTGCCTTGTCACCAATAGAAACTTTATACAAGAACAAGCCTAAATTATGGCTTCTCCCCTCTGCCTTTTTCTCCACATCTCTCAAAGTTTTTCTTGCTTCAAAAACAGCAGTCAAGTAACTTTTGCCAAAGAGAAAGAACCAAAGATCTCTATGCTGCTACTTCTTTTTCTTTAAGTTAGGTACAACATTTGGTCCTATCTCACAGCCTCCTGTGTCTATCACTTTTTATGAATGGCTAAAAGCAGAAGTGTGCAATTCAAAAAAACAAAGCAGCAATTAGAAGGAAATATTTATAGTTTGATTATTGAGTTTGACAAAGCCTGGAAAGCAGACATGTGGCATAAATACAGATTCCTCTTTTTGGGTAATGGAAAATATTTAAAACAATTTATACTGGTTATTAAATAGAAAACATGATTGCAATAGAGAGATTTATGCCTAAAAAAAACTTCTAAAGACATCAAAGCTAACTGCACCTGGTGAGTGAAGTATTGAAGGTACTATCAGTTGTAACCAAGGTGATTGCAACCTCTGGACATTTCAACTCTGTTCCTGACCCTGTCAGGCAGTGCCCTGGAGTCCTCTGCTTTCTGGCCTGACAGAGTCACTTGCTATCTTCTGTATTATACAATACAAAGTGGGAACAAATGAAACAGATTTAAAACATCTCTTAAAAACAAAAACCATGACAGAAAAAAAAGGTTAATGAGAAAATCAGATTTTTCCCCGATAATTTATTTAAAAATTGCATTTTTCATAGAGTTGGAGATGCCCTTACTTATTACAGGAACACCTTCAACTTTGCACATTTCTAAATGCTGACTTGCTGTCCACAGGGTACTTGCAGAAAAACATATGGTGCACTCTGGACAATTTTCCCCCCTACTAGAGAACCACAGTACAGCTTTGGCAAGTAAGCATTTTAAGGATCAACACAAAAGTTAGGAGTTTATTTTCTGTGTTGGTCCAATTAGAGTTACCCTGCAACTCCCAATGTCTTTCTATTCTCTCACCTGCCATAGCTGTCAGGAATTTGGAAGTGTGTGCTCATTTAAATCCCTACCAGATTGCCTTAAAACCCCTCACACAATATGCTCTAGACTGTATTATTCTCTTCAAGAAGGTCTATGAGTCAGTTCCCTGTTTCCTTTCTCAATTAAATTCCATTTAGGCATCTTATCTGGTGCTGATTATTAAATGAAATTGCTTTTACACAACAAAGATGATGAAGAATATGTATATGAATCCCACACGAATAACTGGCAAACCAAGCACACAAGTACATACACAGAAAGAAACACATACCAAGATGAATATTTGTCCATGTATGTGCAATATAGAGAGGAAAACCCATTTTTAGCATCTGGTTTTGTATTTCCCTGGTTTGTGCAATAGTCTCATCTGTAAATCCCCCAAAGCACCTCCAGGATCTTCACCTAATGTGTACAGGCATTAGCATATTGCCACTGCAGCTGATAGGAGCCCTGTTTGCTGAAAGTCAAATGTGTTGAATGAAATGAAAGTCAAAAAGTTGAGACTTCTCAGCATCTGAAGGATGCAGGCTACAAGATAATTGGGATGCAGTTAAACTGGGATTTGGAAATTCAGCTCTATTCAGACTTGTACTCCTACTGATCAATTTTTTTCCCCCTGAGTCTTAGACAGGCTTGTGCCTGTGTATCTGATTTATGGTGTATGGGAGGTTACACAGACCCAGAGAACTCTATACAAGAAATTAGACTAATATAATCGAAGACCAGCTGGCAATACATGTTGGGCAAAAAAGGAAGATGTGACAACTTCAGCTAAACCAACAGACAGAATCACTTGATTTGGTCTCTGCACATCTTTAAAATCATGCTCTGTGAACATTGTTATGACAGGGAAAAACAAGATTTTTTTCCTTGTAAAATTAAATGTCACTCTTGATAGCATAATATCTGAAACATCATCCTTCCAAGTCCATAGCAATACTTTACACAGAAAATTAAACTCTCTCTCTGTTTATTGAGTGGATAATGCTGTCTTCGAATGTGTGAGAACCCCTGCTAGGTGAGAAATTAAAAAAGAAGCACTATAAAGTCTAATGGTATGTATGAAATACAAAAAAGAGAGAAAAAGGTAACTTAATTGGTACTCAGAAGAAATCATAAAACTAATCATGCAATTAATGTCTTAAAAAGCTGGCATATGAGGTGTGTATAATTACCAGAAAACAATGCAGTGATGGTTTCAAGGATTAATGAATTAATGATTGTTGGGGGAGGAGGATTGGATCTGCAATTTTAGATGTTAGCTTTAAATCTATGCTTAAACTATTACTTTACTTTGTTTACAGGAAATACCGTCACCATACACACATAGAGAATTTATCTCTGAAATTAGTATTTTTTTCAATATTACATTGGCAACGTTTTCCTCAAGAAAGATGTAGATGTGTTCCCTTTTCCTTGGTAAAGCTCCCCATCCTCCTCTCTTGTTCATGAAAATTGAGGACTCTTGGCAGGGAGAAGAGTTTGGGCAGCACATACATCAAAATGACACAAAGCCTAGAGAAATTCACCAATTGCAGGTGCCAGAATAAATTAAAAATATCTTGACATATATAAATATTTTAATTTTCTCTTTAAAATGTAAAGTGCTACACCACATATTATCAATTGTCCTTTGTTTTGTACACACATTAAAAATAAATTTGTGTTCTGGTGCTGATTGCTAATTTACTGATGATCTTATATATCAAGATGTTAATTTGTTGATAAAATGAGGTGATAGAAAATTACAAATGATTTAAGACTGCTGTACATCAAAACATAAGCATTCCTTTGATTTGGTTGCCAACTACAAAGATTTCAAACCATGGTATGTAAACATTGGTCTTTGTTCCTTTTTTTTTTTGCTGTCATGGGGTTCAAATGTGTGCATCTGCTGCTAGACGTGATAGCAATGCACGACGGATGGAGGGATGGATGAAAGGATTCCTTTCTTTAGGACAACAGAGTCCCAGAATTCAAAAACCTTCAAGGAAGGGCTGAGAGGATGGTCCAGAGAAGAGGATGCTGGCTTAGGACTGAGGAGATCCAGGATAACAAATGCATCCCCAGGGCCAATAGCCCATCCCTGACTTGGCTCATCATTGGTAATTGAAGGATGCAGATTACTGCCCTACCTTCGTGAACCCTTACAAAAGTAAATGCATTCAAGCTGCCAGGCAGATGGATGCTATAAAATAAGCAGAAAGGTGAGTAGTACAGATAGAAGCTTTAAAAGCTGTATGGCTAATAAGGTAGAGATTTTTAAATTTAAAAATGGGTGAATCCTTTTAAAACATGCCACTGTTAGAAATGTGAGCCCTTTCTGTGACAAGTTTGGCAGAGGCTGGGTTCCCACAATGTCTGTGGTGCTCCAGGACTTGATCTGCTTGTGGGTAGTTCAGGTCTCAGCTCAGCTCCTCTCTTCACCTCCAGATAATGCTCTCAGTTGGGGAAAGGAGGGAAAAAGAACAAGACAGAACAAAGCAAAGAAGGTACGGAAATGAGACTGAGAAGGTATCAAGCCCATTCTCTAGTCTGTTGCTGCCTTTCCACATGGGTTATGGACACTCACAGATCATTTCTATGTTCCAGCTCCCAGCTGTAGCAGTGGTTATGATACTGGCTGTACCTCAGAAGGGCTCCATCACCTCTCCTTTAATGGCTGGAGCAGTCACTCAGTGGCAGTGATGGGGCTTTGAGATAAACAGAATAAACATCACAGGTGAAAACTGTGTTTGCACATGTAGTGTCTGTGTGTGAAGGACTGAGGTGCAGCTGGGCAACAACAGCTCCTTCCTGTGAACAGTCACCTACATTGAATAATCTCTGAAATCTGTAAATCCAGATTGATCCAGCCTCTGCTTGAAGCAGCCTCCTTCTCATGTGTCTGCAGGAAGGCATCAAAGGGAACAGGATCATCATTTCTTGGTTGAGGCCTCAGGGCTGTCAGCTGCCCCAGAGAGGATCCAAATTTTTCTTTTAAAAGTGTGGTTTTGTTTTCAGTGCATTTTCTTCCTTCAGTGAGTTTGGGACTGGTTTGGTGCAAGCTAGAGAGTCTTACAGTAGTTTTGGTATTTCTAGATCACTAATTTTCTATTTTGGTTTTGCTGAAGCTCTGTGACCCCTCTCTGTGACGCTGACTACCCTGTCATCCCATTGAAGTTAGTGGCACAAGGCTGCTGGGAGGGCTGGGCAGGATCATATCTTGTTTTGGCAGAGCAATGACTTCACTAAACTTCACTACTGAGGGCAAATATATGCGTTTGTCAGATTTTGCATAGAGCTGGACTTCTGCTGACCTTTGAAATCACAGTTTGTGCTGTCCAAATAAGATTTATTATTGCTCTTTCTGCTGGACACAGGCAGAAGAGATATTTGGAGACAAAAACTACATAGTCTAAACCATATACATCATTATCAGCTTTCTCTTTTGCATTCTGCTAGATAAGCCCCGTCTTTCCATTTTTGCACCAATAATATAAACACTGATCTACAATACTAGGATCTGACCAACAAGAGAAACTATTTTTTAATAGCCACAAAACACCTGAGATGTGGATTTCTGAGTCTTTAAAAACGTAGAAGTGATCTAACCAAGTTAGACAAAAAGTGCTCATATTGAATATTCTTCTTGTGGCAGTAACCAGAGGTGGGTGCTTGGAGAAGAGTAAGAACAGGTGAACAGGTGGAGAAGTAAATCAGGACATTTGCACTCAACACTGGCCATGTGGTGATCCTCTCTCAGTCTCCACTCTGTAACATGGTGGGGTTTAATTTGGATGCCTCAGGATCTTGAGCTCGTCTGTGGATACCACCTGATCTGAAACTTCCTGTGATGTGAAAGCCTCCATTTCTGCCTCTAAGCGGAGAGAAGAGGAAGGGCATTCCTGAATCTCACATTCTAGAGGCATACCATTTAAATTGTCTTCATGCACTGAAATTTTGGAATCTCTTGACAAGTCAGAACCATCCCAACTCTTTCCAAACTTAAGATGTCAAGAGACTTAAAGCAAGTTCTAATGCATTCACTTTTATCTTGCCTAATAAAATGTCCAGGAAAATCTGAATTTTTTTACTGATGGAAATTTGGTTGCTATGCTTTACCAAGGGGAGCTGGAATTCAATATTTAACACCCAAGCATAATTGTGCGTTTCCTTGAGATGAGAAAGCAGGACAAGGAAAGGCTGAACCAACAAATCAATGGCTCCTGCAGTTCTGCAGGCTGTCTCCTCATCCATATTATCCTGCAATATGACACAAAGGTATTCAAGAAATTTGACAGAGTTCTGCTTTGCTCTGACAATCCATAAGATCAATAAAAATTAACTCACTCATCTTGATGAATTTCCCTTGACAAATATACAACATCAGGAAAATTCTACTTGTAGCACCAAAAGAAAATTACTCAGTAAAAATCTTTTCTAGACATCAAAGCCACTGACAACACTCAGAAATAATCAGAATGACTAATTTTCCTTTCCATAAAAGTTATTAAAGTCTCAAAATTTCTAACTGTCTATTTTATTATCTCAAATGTTAGCACTTCATCTCGATGTAACTTTAAAAAATCCTGATCAATTTAAGTAAATTTATTCTTAAAAGTTAAACATGAAAATACATGTTTTGATTAATATGACTAGGTAATGCATGAGTTAGAAAAATAGATTACTGGAATTTCTACCCTAAACCCACAGTTTACTGTATAAAAAATTTATGCTGTAAAGTTCCAAAAATGAAGCCTCGTTTTCAAAATTGCCTGGCATTTTGGATCTCATCTGACTCAAACTGTAGCTTTGAGTACTGACTAGCTTTGAAAATCAAATGACATTGACACATGCTAAACACTGAGCCCTGAATCTAAATAATTCAAAATTAAAAAGTACTTTTGAAACTCTAGTAAGAGCCTCGATAAAAGTGAAATAAAGTTTTCAGCACAGTGCAGAAAAATTTCTGAGTCTTCTAACTAGAAATACTCAATCATGACTGGGGGGTAAGACTGCTCTTACCCCCCAGTCATGATCTGCTTTAGTTTATGCTAATTTCTTTCACCCAAGCTGTTCCTTAAACCCATCTTTCCTGATTGTTTTTTTTCCTCACAAAGCAATTCAGCATTATTTAATCTTACATGACACACAGACAGTGACTTACTAATTAATAAGCCAAGTAAAGCAGGTAAACTAAATCACCTCTTAAATTAAGAAACCAGATCCTTTCTATTAGAGCATAAACATAATTTAAAACATTGATCTTAATAACTCATGCACTATTAAGGAAAAAGCAGGTGGCTTAGCGTTGCTAATGCTGAATTGATATTTCAGAAAAATATGAGAATCTTAGGTTGGTGTATTATGTACTTGAGTTGCTTTCTAGCTGTACCATCAGCATTTAAATCATGAAATTAGATTCCTATTCATGAGACACACTCTTCTGAATGTTAAGATGATATTATAATTATTTTTAGAAATTAAAGGATAATGTTTATTCCTGGTGGATACTATTTATTTTATTTTATTATTAAAATAGCATGTTTTTAAACATTAACTACCAAACTGCAGGAAGCAGGGCAGGTATCTCCCTGATAATCAGCAATCAAACATGCTCTTTCCATTAGCAGGTTGGGTGAAAACAGAGGCTAAGCTGGAGTCAGTGCACACTGAGTGCCCCAGCATTACAAGTTCAGGAAGGGTCACTGGTGAGACTGCAGGCAGTTTTGTTCAGCTCTGTTTTGCAATGCCCATTTAAAGTTTTTTTGTTGTTATTTGGGGTTTTGTTTTTTTTTTTTTTTTGGTTTTATTTTGGAGTGGGTATTTTTTGTTTTTGTTTGGTTGGGTTTTTTTGCTTTGTTTTTTCTTTTTTTTGTTTAATGCTTACAGACCTGCACTATAAAGCTCTTGTGCCCAATTTACAGCTGCTCAGGATCCCTTCCAGGCAGAAACAGAGGAGTTTGTCTCCTGCCTGCTCCCCAGACCAGAATTCACCCCTAATTTCTGCAGAGTAACATCATACATCCTACACTGAGAGCCAGCAGCTTCCACTCTGATACATTCAAAGAGCTGAAAATAGGGACACGCTGTCTCCTGCTGCACTATGTGCCAATTTTGCAGTGGTTTTTGCACTTTGATTGTGAAGATGTAGCATTTAAATACATATTGCAGAGCAAGGCTGAAAGCAGATGCCTAAATGGTGGTATACAGAATCCACTGTCACATTTTCATAAATTATGAAGGCAAATTTGTCCCAATGGTCACTTACTCAGAGAATTTTCCTAATTACCTCTCCTGTATTTTGAACCTTTGGATATTCATTCATCTTCCTCCTAGCCAAACAAAACCTTTGTTAAAATACTGGTAGTATTTGCACCTTGATCTCTTTTTCACACTGGGCACATTTAAATGATGGATTTAGTTACACAACAACAGAATGAAAATATCAGGGAAAAGAAATGCCACAGGAGGAAGAATTCTTTACACTGTGATCTGCAAAACATGATTATTAATTTAGATAACTAGTGTTTAAAATGCCTTACTGTAAGATCTGCAAGGACCCTGTAAGAAATAAACTCCAGACCTGAATGCAAATTCAGTCATCTTTTATGTCAACAGAAATACCAGTTCAAAGTTTACTCTTTTAGATTAAAAATAAGAAGAAAAATTAAAAAGCTCTACAAGCAGGGATATGCCCAGTACCAGCAGGAATTCTCTAGTTGATAAGTTAGTGGTATGGTCCAGGGCTGTATTCTGGCTCATCATCACCTGTGCCAAAATGATGTGGTTTTCCTACTGTAAGAGTTTTATTAAACGTCCTTGTTGATACTGAGGGTTGACAGAAATTGTTATGAATTTAACACTAGGATGGAGGCAGAGTTAGTGATCTCACAGATAATTTAACTTTTGACAAGTCCTTTCACAGGGAATACAATTTTCAAAAGGAGACCACAAAGAGTTCATGAGTGCATGTGAAGCAAAGTTGTCAGGGGCAGGTGCTGCTCACACCTGCCAGACAAGCATTTGTGTCAGAGCACACAGCACAGACTTCAGATAAACCACTTGCTATTTAGATGACATTTGTATCTACAGCAGTTCAGGTTTTGGAGGGATTTGGATATACAGGATCTATTCTTAAAATTATTCACTTAGGTGCTGTAAAACAGGTGTGTAAAAGAAGGGAATGAAACCTGCTGTTACCTAATGCCAATGGATGCAGAGGCTCTCAGTTCAAAGCTTTTGTTGAGTGTGAAATGTGGCAATAAAAGAGGATCAAACATGCAGTAAAATACACTTCTGGGAGCTAAAAAACCCTTAGTGCAATCAGTGTTAACTAATATGCTCACATCAAATTGAGAAACAATATGACCAGTGCCAGACAAGCTGTGCATGTGATGTCACTTCACCAACGAGAGAGTGTTCCACCAGTTCATGCCTGTGTGCACTCTCCTGAGGATGACAGGGAGGCTCCATTCAGAATGTCATTAGTAACTCCAAATCTGCCTGCTAGGACTTGAACTTATTTGAAAAGAATAACCACTTATTTGAAAAGAATAACCAAGGGTATCTGAACATGGGAATGAGAGACAGGAGTCTTTGGTCCCAGTTTTGGTCTTATTAGCTCAATTAACAAATAATTTCCCATATCTTTATGCTGCTGCTTGAAAGCTGCTTTTGATGAAACCAGAAGCAAAACACCTTGCTGTACTTTCAAGCAGGGCTCACATACAACGCAGTCAGTTAAAAAGCTAATGAGGCAGGGATGTAGCAACAGCTCCTTCCACTACACTGATCATCCACTTTACAAATGAACATGGTGCTTCTTTAAGAGACCCAAACATGCTGAAATGGTCCTTCAGTCAATCTCCAGCTATATTTGCCCCTCAAAACAGAAAGCAAGAGATTAATGATTTAAAGATGCTGTAGAGCTGACTGAGAGAAAGAGCTAGACACATGAAAAATGTTATTTTTGTGGAGAACGGCAGCTGCCATGGTGCAGCACCACTTTGTGGTCTGGGGCTGCTGCTTAATAAATGACAGCACAAATCCTGTTGCAATCCTTTAGGAAAACTTCTGCAAGACAAAACATCCTGTATAATGCAGTGATAACCACACATTAGAGAATGAAGCATAAATGGATTGTAGGGTAAAAGCCATCTGTTGTACCTGCAGTTTGTATTTACTACTGTATGATAAAATATCTCCAAAGTCACATAAATCATTGTGATATTCAAACCCAACCTCTATGATCTCTATTCAGAAACTGCAGCAGCTATCTTTAAAAGGGTCCTGCCCAACAATAACAAAATCTGACCATATTAATGAGATCAAAGCTTAAAATTACTAGATACTAAGTGATGGAAATTATTGTGCTGTTACCATTAATAAAATTCAAACCTTGCACCCATAAAACACTTCGAATTTTACTAAGTTATAAAAGGATTGGGTTTTATCTTCTGCTAACATGTGAATAGGAATTTGGCTTATGTGATGCAGATATATGTAGTCCACGGAATAGGATTTACAATAGGAGCATAAAACTTATAATAAACATGTAATATATTTTTGTCTTCAGTTCCCAGTAGAAATAAATTCATTTTGTACATTTATCTCTTTGTGAATTCTCCTAGACCTTATAACCATTAGTAGCAGATTTAAGTCCCATTAAAAGAGACAAACAGAACAAAACTCTGCCTGCTGTTCCCTGTGCTTGTAAGAATAACTTGCACAGGTCTGTGAGACACCAACTGCAATTTGTTGAAGCTTTAAGGAAGCCCTGAACCTGAAGCAAGTTATATGAAAGCTGGTCTGTGCTTTTAAGACTAGCAAAATCTCTGTGGTGGGTGTTTGGAACTCAGACTAAGGTTGTACTCAAGGAGTCCACACCAACAAAATCCCAGGGGGATCTCTGAAGAGACCACAGCAATGCCATGGGCAGCTACACCACAGCTTCCAAAGGGGACAGCTCTTAGTAGGGCATTGGCAAGCAAGGCTGTGCCCTTCCTTTTGGGATAGCTGCCAAGTGGGGTTAATGACATGGAATTAGACCAAGAAAGTGAACTCAAGGACTATAGGAAAGCTTCTTAATTTTCCTTCTTTTCCTTGCATGCAGAAACAAATGGGTGTAGTTGACTTTGTACTATTGGTGCTTTATCTTCCATCCTAATGATTCTAATGTATTTGTTTGAGACCTAATCAAAGCATTTCCTCCATTTCTTCCTCAGCATTTTCAATCACAACTGCTGTAGGCAGATGGTCCTGAGCTCCTTCAGAGCTGGAAGCAGGAACAGGGGAATAAGCTCTGTCACTGACTGTGTCCAGAACATTTCTAGTCAATTCTAAAAGTTTCTCTAGGACCAAACAAGATTGCACCCTCATGCAAAGCCTCTGGTTATATATAAAAGGAAAATAGCTGCAGAGAACTTTAAGTTTGTGTGTCAAGCTAGTTCAACCAGCCAGTCCACAAGGTATAGAGAAAGCCATGAAAATGATGGCGTCCCTCACCCTGTCCAGGCCTGGCAGGACAGGGAATGTGATTATGGGTGATTGTCACCCCAAAGACATCTGTGGCAGATACATTTATTACATGTAGAGTGTTTGATGCATGGTTTTGAGCAGGTGAAGGAAGGCAAAGAGAAATCATCGTTATTTATCATGTGCCAGATGGCAGGAACGCCAGAACCAAGATGGCTCTCCTAGGGACACACCAATATCACCATCAACAAAAAATTAAAAGGATAGAAAACAAATCCTTGGAAAAGGCATGAGACCAGATTGCACAAGCAAGTTAGTAGCACCCAAAGGAGGATATTTCCTTACAGCTAATGGGGTAAGTCCTGCCTTTTCTTTCTGCCTTCAAAAACTTGTTCTCATTTTCTAATAATGGCACTCAAAGTGCCAATGTGGAAAGGAAATCTGATATAGGGTTGGCAACCACCCCGTTTTGAGCAGGAGATGAGACAAGATGGATCCAGGGTTCCTTCAGACAATGTTTTCAAGACTGTTTTTGTTTCTTTAGATGCTCGTAGAAGCAGACAGGCTTTGAAATATGACAGCAATATGAGGAAACTTGACCATAAAAAGAGAAACAACCTTGCAGTCAGCATGGATGGGTATTACAGTCATGGTCATTCGGGACACAGGAAGAATAAAGTGCAGCTGACAGTTCACCTCTGTCCCTCTCTGGAGCTTCATACAGAACCAAATGTTGCATGCCTGAAGGATGGCTGGCTCACCTGGGCAGTACAGACATGTGTTTTTAATCTAGAGAATGCACTGCTCCAAATTTCACGAATGCATCATACAGAAAAGAGGGAGGATTTACAGGATTTTAGAGAGAACTGATCTTTGAAAAAAAAAAAAAGAACTGATCTTTGAAAAAAAAAAAAAAAAGAAAAAAGAGAAAATGGCAGAGTTTTAGTAGAAAGTTAAAAGGTCAAAAAAAATGGTAAAAAAAGTACCCCAAGGAAAAATATCATGTGAAGGGTTGTACCAAAACACTCAAGCACTGCTGAAGGCTTGAGAAAAGTGTGTGTGGCAGTCAAGTCCCACCTACACCATGTTGTAATATCTGAAATAGTGGGTCATGAATGTGCCCTATGATGCTGCTGCATTTGAAAGATCTTTTCTCTTGCCCAGTCCTAGTATGACTTGGGAGAAGCAAACAGTCAGTTCATTATGCAATTCACAGTTAAAATTTAAATCATAAAAAGTTCCAGAAAATTCCACAGATGTCTTTTTGACCCTTCATAATTTTCCCTTGGCAATGTACTTAAGTTGTAACAATCATCTGAAAGACATAAAATATGATGGGGAAGGTGGAGGAAAGGAAGCACTTACTGCTAACTCTATACTGGCGAGATAAACGCCAGTCATAATCTGACCTGATATTAATTTCTGCATGAGAAAGGGTTTTCAAAAGAAATAAAATGCTAAATACTTCTATGTAATTGTAATGAAAGTAACCTGTGAAGTCATGGGCTATTAACTAATCACTATACTTCAACTAACAGCAGCATACAGTTGCTAGGTAACCCCTGATAAGATGTGTGCATTGGCTGGCTGAGAATTGCTGGAGAAAAGTGATTCCCACTGCCAGCACCACCACCCAAACCATCACTGAGTCAAACTGATTACAAAGGAGTTTCTGTTTTGACTGATTTTATAGGAGATAAATGGTGACTACGTTGTGTTTAGACAGACGCAATCTGCACGCTGGTTGATAAAATCTAAAAAAATGCAATCAATGAAGTGCATTTGTTGCTTTTTCAATGGGTTCATTTACTCTTGACATCATAATGCTGCATGCTGCAATCCAGATGATTTATTTTTATATATTGCATTATATTTCATAAGATGTAAAGAGTCAGATGACTGGAAGCTGACTCTGAAAATCAATGAGGAACAGATACCTACTGGCATATATGAGCAGTGCTTCCCTTCTACAATTTTTTAACACTTTTTACTCTATTTCACACTATCACATTTATGTGTTTGATAGAAACCTGAAATTCAATTCCATTTGAGCTTTTTTTTTCTTTATTTTCATTCACCAAGTTGATATTAAATAAAAATGAATGCTAAGTCAATTCAGTAAATAGCTTTTGAGGAAATATTACACTGACTTGTTCTGAATAGAATAGAAATGAAAACAAGTTTCAAATCAAAACAGAGAAGACATCCCCAATATCAAGAACCACATGGAAACTACTGGCAGAAAGGAACAGGTTGAATTTTTTTATCCAACTGCTTAGCATTCAACGTAGTATCCATAAACTGCAAACTATTTTGGCAAAAAGACTTGATGACTTCTAACAGGGACCTGTAATGCCTAACCTGCCCTGGAAAATCATACACTCTCACGTAAATTATTTCAAAGCAATAAAGATAAATTCAAAGGTATTTCATCCTTCGAAACGTCTGAATTTTACAGTGTGGGAGAGTTGTCTCCCTCTTCTGGAGGGAGGGAGGAAGCACTGGAAAGAAAGTACAAAAACAAGAGATGACAACATTATTATCTTTTTCTTCTGAGCTAGCTTTGAGATTCAAGGACCCACCAGGGGTTTCTACACTACCAGAAGAGAACCACAGTTGTTTGCATACACTTTGAGTGGCACCACTATCTTTGTATCCCCATCATACACCTCCTGTGCTGGCACCAGCCAGGGCTCTTTCCATGGCAGACATTGCTCACAGCTTGATGCAACAAACTGCCCGACAACTATATTGAGAAACAGCTTGTTTGGTTTTTCTAATTTGGAAAACAAAGGCGCACTGCAAGCTGCGCTGACTGGGAAGTCATACATCTTTAACACAAAGTAAAAAGGAAAAGAAAAGAAGAAAACATCCTTTAGATATTGCAAATGCCTTCCTCTTCCCTTGCAAAGTGCCTTGTCAGCATGGCTGACCTCATACCACTTCTCAACATCAGCCAAAAAAGAATGAACTCTTTATTCTCTTTGTGTTCAAAAGTTGATATTAGAGAACTTGCCAGTAAAGAGAGGGTTTCAAACTACTAGAAAAGACTCTTGATCAGCTATGAAACTAATGCAGACTACAAACTATTCACTGCTTACTTAAGGCAGCAGTTGTCAGAGGGTTAGAGGGTTGCTCTGAAAGGTAAATCACCCACTGGGCCATCAGTGCATATGCTACATGAAGTGTAGGACAGAGGTTGGGAGACCTGCTGGGCTTTGAGATCTGACTGCTCAAGCTGAGTGTGCTCATACACTCTGTGGACACAGCCTCAGTGCTCTGTCAAAGATAGCCACAAATGGTTAAAGATCAATCAGGAATCCCCGGGACAGGCTTATCAGACTGACATGGAGTTTGGTGAACATTATTTGCATCATTTGCATCTGCAGCCAACACTGAAGACTGTGATATCCTAGTTTACTTGGTTATTTATATGACAGAATCATCTTGACACCTTAGATGTAACAGAGACCTATTCAGTCTTAGCTTTTAAACTAAATTCCATTTAACTATGCAGCCCCAGCTTTTGACTTTCCCTTTAATCAGTGATGGGAAATAAAAGGCAATTCCAATCATAGCTGGACTCTGCTGATTATAGAGCTCAGCTGACTACACTCCTATCACAGATGATTTAGTTAAGTGTCTGTACAGCTAAGTTTGGGGGGGATAATGTCACTTTTCTAATCAGTGGGCTCATATCTCACTGGAGGGTAAGGGTGCAGGAAACTGTGAGCCAGTCTTTCAAAGCCCTGGGAAAAGCCAGAGCCAGTCTTAGGGCTGAGATCCTGGAAACCATGGATCTGCCACTGCCCACTCCTCCAGTGTCCCATGCAACAAGAGCTGGGGTAAAGTTTCTGTAAATGAGCAGGACTGCACCCAAGAAATAACATGCATGTACCATTTACCTTCTCAGGAAATGATCCAACAAACCCCTGAGCATCTGCTGATCTGTCAGGTATTTAGCATGAGGGAATGCACCCTGGTGGTTCCCTGTACCTGCTACATCAAGGTAATTAATAATAAGCATTTAAAGAGACCTGGCATGAAGCAAGGAAAGGATCTTCCTCTGAAATCTGTACATCCTCTGCACAGCTGAGCAGGAATACTGAATTCAAATCCTGCGAATAAACCATTTCACTACAGAGGAATGGTTTATTTGTTCCTGTTCCTGTTCTCCTGAGCCAGAAAAGCCACACTTGACACAATTTTTCATTCTGCTCTCCTGACCTGTGGTCTGCTGGCAGTTGTTTTAGACTATGTTCTAAATTAAAGGCAGGTACCAATACATTATATTGTTGTGACATACAGCTATATTAAAGATGGCTTCCTTCTTCTGTTTCTTTTGGCTATTTGCTATTTCTTAATCAGAGACAGAATTTGGCTGAGAATCTGGGAGTCCCAAGAATGAAGCAGAAAATTCAGCAGAAATTTAATTGCTCAAAATGTATCAAGTTGCCATATTTTGTTTATTTCCTGAGATTCAATTACGAAAATTACCAGTCTGCAACTCAAAATTGCATGACAACTGTTGAACTTACAGTCTCACAAGGATATTCACCCCAGAGCACAACACCACACACATTGCTCCAATACCATCAATTAATAAAAGCTACCAGTAATTGGAAAGGGCAGAATAAACCCCACCCTTCCTTTATTCCCTGACTGGTTTAATGAGGATGCCATTCTATTGTCTCCTGGGTGGGATCTTTTGGTACCTCTGTTGTCACTGTTTTTTCTAAGGCACAGTGAGTACAAACATGGTTTCACTTCACAAAATGTCTCATTGCCCTCACCAGTCTGTTCATCCTTGTCAAATCAGAATTTCACACATTGTTTTCTGCACAGTCCCTAATCTTAGCAAAAGTTTCATTTCCCCAGTCCATTGCCACCGGCTATTAGTCTGGCACAAAACTCAAGCTCAAAATGAAAAAGATAAAACAGAGAAAAGACAGCAGACACAGCCACTATTGCTCTGTTTTGTCTTGTCAGACCTAACAAAATATGGTTAATAGCACTGTTGTGTTATTGGTGAGCCAGAGGGACAAGCAGGTGTCTTGTCATGTCCTGTGAACATTACCTATTCCTGAAATATTCTGTATCTGCCCATTAGAGTTTCCAAAGTTCAACATGTCAATAGACAGAGGAACAGTTCATTGTCACATGGGTAAACACCAGCAATAACAACATGGTATTAGCCACTGTGGACAGTACTGACCAACAGGGTCACAAACAACACCTGGATCTACTCCAAGCTTTGACTGTTGAAACCAAAATAGTAAAGTATTAAAATGCCAATTTAAAATTTCACACATTAATAATACATTTTTTAATATTATGGCATCCTGATATGATCTTATCTGACAGACTTTTAGCATTTTTGCCTACTTGGTACCAGCAAAGTAGAGAAATTGAACTTGTTTAGAAAGGAGACACAATTATTTTTATTTTATATATTTATTATATATTTAAAGATGTAATAAAACACCATCAGTATGTTCAAAAAATTATCTGCAGATTCTGGCTTATCTGAGTGAAAAACTCTCTTCTCTGGTTTAGAAAAGAATGATTTTCTTTCAGCATTCAAATTTGCATGCCAATATACTTTGCATATAATTTACATAACATAGAGTATCACAACCACTTTGCTTCTTATTGTAAAATCCAAGATCAGCTCCTAGCATTTCACAGCTAGGATTATTAAAACATATAGTTAAGTCAAGTCTGAAGATAAGCTTCCATCCTGATGATTTTGGAATTGCACATTCATGGGCAGGAAATGTGAGTGTCTGGTTCTGACACTGGATAGGACTTTGGGTCCTAAAAATTTCTCATGGGCTTGTTTTTAAATCTGGGTAATTTCATTTAGTATCTTTATAGCTTATATACTTTATTTTAAAATGAGAAAGGTGATAATTTTTATTCCCTTTCTTTCCTAATCTTGTATTTTTTCAGTGATTATCTTAATCACTCAAAGACACAGCTTTCCTGTCACTTTATGTGTGGGCAGGTACCCAGTGCGATTCCAATCCTGTCTAGAAAGCATTACTGTAATGCTTCTGTTAATCAAAACTACTCAGCCTTTTTTCAATTAAATGATTTATACAAAGAAATATAATTTGCTGCAGAATTATTTTTAATAGGTCCACATAATTTTTAGGGAAACTTAGAACAGGGAATTTCTTTTCATGTGAAAAGCATGATTTTTTTATTAATGTTCAGTTTACAGAAAGCTTTACCACCATCTATAGTTTAGTGTCAAAGCACTCCTATGGGAACCCAAAGTCCAAGCCTTCACCCATCTGACTCCAAACAAGAATCTCGATATAAACCAGGAGCTATGTTGAACAAATACCTGGGGTCATACCCAGGGTCTCATAAGCTATCTGGAATATTAAAACAGCTTAAAAAGAGAAACAATTCCAGGAGGCTAATACTCAGTGTAGCTAATGAGGTTCAGGTCACAGAAAAGAGCCAAGCAGAAAATCAGGGTGTCCTTCCTTCTACATGAGGGCCTACACCTCCCCTCAAGTCTGAGACCCAAATCTGGGTCTCTCTTGTGTTTCTGTCATGAAAAAATTCATCCAAATGGGAAAGCAGTAGTGCTCCACACTATCAACAAGCTCTGCAGCACACAGAACTGTCTCCTGCTGAGCACTGCCAAGTGTGCATGTGGGTCCTTTTGTGGGGAAGATCAGAGTGCACATCCATAAGGTGCCTGTGATACCTCAGCAGTGTGCAGCAGCAGCTCCCTGCATGAAGGTGACTGGAAATGGGACCCAGGACCACAGCTGAGGTCCATGTAGCACCTTAATACACAGCCACCTTAAAAAGTTAAAATTGGCTGCACGCTGGTGTGAGTGCTCAAATGATGTTGGATATATTGCTTACAGGTAGCACTGCATTGCTTATCTCCAGACACTGCTTTGAGATGAATTATGCCTTAATATAGATCTGTGGCTTAAATATATAAGACCAGGTTGGATGAGGCTTTCAGCCACCTGGTCTAGTGGAAGGTGTCCCATCCATGGCAGGAGGGTTGGAACTGGAGGATCTTTAAGGTTCCTTCCAACCCAAACCATTCCATGATTCCCTGATTCTACGATTGATGCTTCTCCAATCCATGTAAGAAGGCAAAGCAAATAAAGAAGAACTTGGTTCAAATGATGCTGCCTAACCTCAATGCAGGCTGCTGCTGTTCTGCTGCAGAAACTGATGAACTTCAGAGTCAATTCAGGGTCTTAGGAAAATGCAAAGACCAAAGGCAGCTCTCTAAGAACCCCTCTGATCAAATGGGAAAGAGTTAAGAGGGGTCATTCACACTCCTGGGGGTGCATGTTGCTGCAGCAGGTAGCACTAGAAGAATGGATGACTCTCTCTTTTTGGAAAAAGTAATGGAATTTCTCAGAAAATATCTAACTACCTTGCATTATCTGGCATCTGCACACCAGACACCTGTACAGCTGAACACCCATCTGCTATATATGCTGCATGCATTTCCTTTCTCTTTTTTTAGCTTGGCAAAGGAGTTGATTAGGAAGATAAGGTCTCTGAAAAACATTTTGGACAAAGATGCCAGCACAGATTGTACAGTTAAAGATATCAGGTCTGCCAATACATGCACACCACATTCTGCAGGCTGCTTATACTTGCTTCACAACAATTTACTGCACAAATTACTGGAATTCTGAAATATGCCATATCTTCATATTCCTATTTAGTATAGAGTTCATAAAGAAAGGGTGCAATCTCTGTAACAAGCAATATTTCTATTCTGACTATTCTCTTTTTTTGGTCAGTAGGAATATCCTTTCTTTTTGCTTACCTTTCTGCTCTCCTCTGCTACAGGCAATATAGCTGAAAGCTGCTGATATATTTTTGCTCAGTTCCAAATCTTAAAAAATATGCTTTTTGTATGGCAATTTCTCCAGGAATTCAATAAACTCAGTGCAGGTATTTCGAGTTTTGAGAGGACCGAGTCACACATTCCTGGTGTCTGCACAACAATCAGGAGCTGAATGGAACATCCCTGCATGTGTTTAAAAAAAGCCTGGATGTGGCACTGGGTGCCAGGGTTTAGTTGAGGTGTTGGGGCTGGGTTGGACTCGATGATCTTGAAGGTCTCTTCCAACCCAGAGATTCTGTGAATTCTGTGTGTGTGATTCTGTGTGATTCTGTGTGATTCTGTGGGTGTGAATTGCCCAGTGTCCAGTAGCACCCACAGGTCTGCCAGGTAAATGTGGGTGTCAGAAAACACAAGACCCTTCCACAAAAGGATGTCCTTCTTTATACACACACACAAATACATGTATGTATGTGTGTATATATATATAAATCTATATGGGTTTATTTGTAGCTTCTTAATGATGTGTCTATTTTTTTAAACAGGTCATAAAACCCCTGAGAAGCACAATGAAGAACAAGATTCAGTGTGCAACTAATGAGTATAATAATAATAACAGTAATATTAATAGTAATAGTAAATAGTAAGTATTTTAAGGCAAATACTTCTTTTAGGACAAACCAGATTTTCATGCTAGTAAACACACAAAGAAGTATGAAGAAATATTTTAAACTGAATATTTTACCATGCAAGTCTATTAGTTGAACAAATTACCTGATATAGCAAATACCCACTCTCACTTTTGGAAAATTATAATTTTTTTTCACATTATATGCTTTTTTATATGTTGGCAGTCAGTAACTGCCTGACTATTCTGTTCAGGGCACAGCACACAAAATACAAGTCACCTCTTCAGGCTGTTCATGTGCACACACAGATACAGAGATACACACACACAAAATCCTGAAGCAGCAAACTGCACTTATCTTCTTCCCATTTTTATATCATACATATTTCATTAAGCTTCATGCAGAGTGTCTTCTGATTTATGGTAATTGTCAACAAAAGCAAAAAATGCCGACAATTTTAACCCTGCAGTACTGAGGATTTAACTGGGATAAAATTAAAATGTTTGGGGGGGGAAAACCCCCCACAACACCCTTAACCACTGGGAGCTTGACCCTTGAGATGTTGTCAATTTTTTATTTAATTTTATTGTGTTTGTTGTCTGTGGAAGCAGATGCCAGCAGCAACATCTGATGTACCGGACACCTCCAGTGTTATCCCAGCATGCTCATGGCCTGGAGGACTTGGAGTAAGACTAATTTCCATATCAAACCCAATTTAGATGAAACATCTTGGTTTAAAAAAAAAAAAAAAAAAAAAAAAGAGAAAAAGAAAAAAAAAAGCCAGCGCATCAATAGCCCCTTGATTAGATTTTCATCTCCTGAGCAGACAAATATGAATATTTATTACCATGAATGCAGATTTCCCTCTTTCCATTGCTCTGATCTTGAATATTACCCACTGCTAATTTTTATGAAAATTTGGGCAACATAATGTTTTCACATAAACTGACAGTTCTTGAGATAATCCCATTATTGTTTGGTGGGAAATGACAGTTTCCGCTTATTCATGTGTTAACGAGGGATTAAATATTGTTTTTCATCACCATAATCTAAGATGGACTGGAAATTAAAATTCAAACATTGTGCATTAGCAGAGCTTTGAGGACTAGAATTTGTTTGCATTCACTTAGTAAAGATCTGTAAATGAACAGTTTAACAATCAAGTGAAATCCATATCATAAAAGCAGCATTGGCATTTTAAAAATGAAGTCATTACTCTACCTGCTAAAGGTAAAGAACCAGACAGACAGACAGTTTGCAGAATGCCATCCCTTTGGGAGAGCAGAGTGCACAGAGAGCTGTTGTGGTTCCTGGGCATTCCTGGACTGGGTCACTTTTCTCTGGCACAGGGACTTCATGCAGTTCAGAAGCCACTATATTGTTGTTTCTACAGAAACTTTGATTTAGTAATTCAGTGAAGTATGTTTGCATTCTTATTACAAAAAAAATACCCCCAACATTTCGCTTTGATACCAGTCAAAGTGCGCACAAAAATAAAACTATGCTTAGTCAAAACAACCCCAACACTTTTCTTAAAACTATCTCATCAGGATAAATCTGCTGATTAATGGAAAAAGAAACAAAAGCAAGCTCCAGCAAGCTTATTTAATACGAATCATCATGTTTAAATTTAGAAACTTGCCAAAAGTTTTCTGACAAAAATTTGCTTTAATATGTATAACAGATAAAGCCTTGCATTCTGAAGGAGTCTGAAGTGATGGACACTACAGCCATGTTGCCTTTGAGGGTGGAAACTTAGTGATGTACAAGTGCAAAGCAGTTCTGGGAAGGATGAATCAGAATGTGCTATCAGGCTTTCCCAGAAAGCAAAGACCTTAAGTTTTACTTAAGTACTTAAAGCTTAGTACTAAAAAACCTATAATAAATGACACAATTCTTTTAACCCACAGCTGAAGTTTTAATTCTATTATTTTTAAATTTTAACATGCCTTTACACCCATGCTCCAAAGGTGACCACACCGAAACTGCCTGCTGTGAATGGTCCCCGGCCAGGATCTTGCTTAGGTGGAGAAGCAAACAGCCCAAGAGTCCTCACTGGCACAGGACACAATGTGAGTGACTGACAACACCTTGGCAGGGCAGACAAGTGTTGGACCATGACAGGGTCTGGGTCCTGGTCCTGTTCATTTTACCAGCTCTGGGCCCCTGGTGTCAAGGATTCCTATAGGAAAGTTGGATACCTCAAGAGCTTGAATCTTAGAACCAGACCCTTATTCTCCTATGCTTTCAGACCCAGAGCAAAGGTCCTGACAAAGGTGTTTCCATGTTGACCTATGTAGGAACATTTCCAGCCCAGAGTCTGCTAGAGAGAGGGCTGAGAGACTGGGAACTGCCACGTCTTCCTCTCCTTAAATAGTTAAATGCGATTGAGATTGTTTGAAATCCACGTGTTCCTGCCAGGATCAAGCTCCTGTATGTGGATATGGAAGAATCTCCCTTTTCTTACAATTTCTGACCATCTAGGTCCCTCAAACTTTAGACACTTTAAAAGAATTTAATCTGCAGCCTCCCCAGCTGACCCATTACACCACTCAAGATTTTCTTTTCCTTTGAGTCATAATAACCTGGCTGCTCATAGAAGGAGGCTGCTGAATTTCATGAATCAGTAAGATATCTAGTACAAACAATCATGTTCTCCTATTTAAAGATTCTCTATTAATATATTGAGTGCAGGCTGCCAAATCACAGTTAAGGTGAATAATAACATGGATTCTTAAACAGAATTACCCTGCAGTTTGTTCTATGTAGCCAGTACTAGTGTCTAAATCTCCTCTCTGCAGATTTATAATGGTTTGTAAGGAAAACTCTGCTTTAAAAACAATGGCATGACACAGCCTAAACCCAAGATAAATCCTTAAAACAAACACATGCTTCTTTTTAACCAGTACAATGTTAAAAAAGACAAAAAGGAACAACACTGGTAGATGCATAAGTTCCTGAAGCCACAAGGCAAACTGTATCTTGTTTCATTTTACATGATACTGAATAAAAATTGAATTGCTGTAGTTGCCATGGCAACTGCCACATCACTTGGCACTTCTGCTCCTTTAAATCACACAGTGCTACTGTAAAGGAACTCATGAACCAATGTGACACTTGAATACTTGTGCTTTATATACTGTTTCAGGAGGAAAACATAAATCAATATAGACTGATAGGTGTCTCTGAAAATCAGGTTTGCTGTATTTTTCTTTACATTATAATCTCCTCATTTCCTTGTCGTGTTCTTTAAAAATTTGTAAAGAAGATGGAGGGCGTTGTCACAATCAGAGAACAAGAAAAGAAATTACTACTGACACATGATTTCCAAACTGAAGCTGTGACCTGTCATTCAGATGTCAAAATACCTCTGCTATGCAATATTCAAATCAAATACAGGAGATAAACATTGGAACTTTGCCCCTCCACAACCAGAGACGGTGTGATATGTGACAGAAGACAGTCTCAGGAGCATCCAGGCATCTTTTTAACTCTAAACTTAGCAGCAGCTTAAAAGGAATAACAATATACTTAAAGCTAAGCATATTCTAAATGTTTGTAGAATTGGGGCCATGACTTATATTGTCTTAGTATGCTCTGTATATAACATGCAGTAGCAGAAAATAATTGACAAAATAATGTGGTAAAATGCTACACATATTTCTGCTGCATATTTTTTGTTTTTAAACATTTAACACTTTTATTAACACTCTGGATGCAATTTACTTGAAAAGCAGCCCTCTAGTGGGCTATGTACTGTAATGAATAGTTAATAAATAGCATTAACATTATATCTAAATATTAGCTAGAATGCATTTTTTAAAAGCATACAAGGTCTTAAATAAATGAGCCATAGATCTTCATCATTCTCTTTGGAGAAATTTAATGTTCTGTTTAGCTTTATTCCTAAAATTTATTGAAGTGTTACTTCTAAATGCTACTGTGTGACTAAGTTCTGATTAGCATAACTTTACTATTCATGTGTACTTACAAACTGTAATAGTGAGATATTATTCACTGTTAGTAAAATTTCACATAAGTAGTATATTTCTAGTAGAATTCTATGGAAAATATAATCTACTATTTTTTAAAGGTTACACAGCTTTAGAATCTGTAACTTGTGTATGTGGAACAAGGTAAGTCTTTCCCATTATGCCTTCACCCAGAATATTTCAAGGACTGTACTCCTTAAAGCTTTTTATTTCATATCATTGCTCATATTTCTATATATAAATTTGCATGCCTTAAGGCAAAGAACCCCTCAGTGACCTGATCCATGCCTTGCCCACAACATCTCATGTGTCTCCAAACACTGCTCCTCCTGGAAATGTTTGTCTGCTGATCAACACAGCCCCAGTGATCAGCAAAAGCCAACAGCAAGAGCTGTCTGTGGGAACTCCAATCTCACATAACAGGAAAAAATAAACTTGTTGATCTCTAAGCCATGGGGTTTGTAAGAAAAAAAGCTGAAGGCAGGCATAGAGACAAAGCCCTGGTCTAAGAACAGTTCCCCTGTAGTGCAGAGGTGTCTGCCCTCACATGTGCCTGTGCCTGGCTTCGGGCTCATGAGTCTTGGTCAAAGAAGGATGGGTTTCAGTGGAAGATGAAAAACTTAGCTGTGTCTTGGGCTAAAACTTGAGTATTTGGACATGCACAGCTGCTGTTCATACACCATGGTCAGTCTCAGACATACCTCATCTAAGTGATCTTGGGTACAGCATCCCTACCAGTCCTGGGTACCCCTGGGCAGTGCCTGCTCCAGGTCAGGAGCTTGGCTTGCCAAGGTGTAGCTGTAACAGAGACAGCTGGAGCAGATCCCAGGCTGATTTGGTCTTTATAACCCAAAAGCCAACACGTAGCACTTTACCTAGTACTCAAAGATCAGAAATTCTTATTCTGATCAACAACTGAAAATGATTTGTCAAGTTCTGAACTCCAATTTTTTTTATGGATGTCCAATCTAATATCATTCTAGGTAAAATCTGGATGTATAGGGACAAAATCTGGCAACATTAAGGAAGGTAAGAAGCTAGAAACCTGCCTCAGAAGCCTGTACATCTCTGGAAAGTCTGTCTTATGATGTCCTCTAGCTTCACTAGAATTTTTAAACACAGATTTCTTTATTGTAGTAACATCACTTTATGCAACATCAACATAATTCTACACCTATCAAAATATCTATAAATGAGAATATCCTGAAACATGTCAAAATATCACTGCTCTATTTTAGGATATCTAGAGGTATGGTGAAGCATTCATTTTGCATACATTTTGGGTTATTTCCATTTGCTTTAGAAAACTGTTCTAATTTATATGTCTGCCATATGAGAGCCATGATTCAAATCCTACAAATGAAGTTATGATTCCAATGATTAGTTTCTTCTGCGCATTCTTACTGGGAAATTGAAAGAGGTAATTTAATATAACTTATTCTGAAGTGGGTGCTGTTTTGTCACTTCAAGACAGGAACAGTGCCATTCCCTGGGTTTGTTTCAGGCCTCATTAATTGATTATTCAAATCACAGACTCTTATACCCCAAAACTGGATTACACTTTCTTGAGCCACTGGAGATCCTGACTTGTTATTCTGAAACTGTGGTTGAAAACAAATTGCAGCCAAAAGCTGAATAAACATTTATTCATGTCACAGTAATTCTGGTCACAGCCAACCTGTGCATGGGATTGAACTTAAAAATACTGTGTTCCTGTAATAACTCAATGGTGCTTATGTGACGAGATAGAAGTAGTTCCTAAAGTTCATCCTAGGTTCCTAAATGATGCTGAAGGGATACCTGACATGGTGACCCCTGTGCAGGGCTGTGGCTCGTGGTGTCTGCTGAGCTCCTTGGGCTGGAAAGAAACTCCTGGGAACAAATCCAGTTACAATAATTTTGGTGTGGGATGGGGGCTTGTGCAGATTCCTGAACTCAGGAGGAGTCAGGTGGAGCTGTGCAGCTGCTAAGGAGGCTTTCCCTTCATGTGAGACAAAGAGATCCCCAAGATCTTGCAGGAGTGCTCAGCCATTCAAAGCAGCAAGTTCAACTCGAGTAGTGCTTCACATCAAGTTGGGGCAGAGGAGAAAAGTTATGGGTCCTGCTTAAATGCTGTTCAGCTCTCCAGTTTTTACCAGTATTGTGTCTTTCATGGTATTATGCAAATAGACATCTAAATAACACAGCACATGCAGTCATACTCTCAAAGACACAGCAGAACAGCTGAAGATGACCTCAGGACTTCAGAGATTTATTTCATGTGTAGGAGATCAAAAGAAAATACCTCAAAGCTTCATTGTATCTGAATAAACAAGAAGGTGTGAAATGCTCATGAAGGATTTGTCTGGCACAAACATGCATGACAATGAGTCCAACAAATCTCACATGGATACTGTAGAGGAGTTCTACTGGCTTTTTAGTTTTAGTTTTTTTCCAGCTCCTGTTATAGGTGCTGGAAAGCTGCAAATAAAAAAAAACACATCTTGGCAAATATAATTCCAGAGATAGTACTAAAGCAATGCACAGATCCTCAAGATTACAAGCTCAGCACTCGTTTTCTCTACAGCAGAGTTATTCTGGTTTTCTGGAATAATTGCCTTCTTGCAAACAAGATAAAATGAGATAAAATAATTCTCACTTTAAGAGTGTTGCACATCATATCAAACTCTAATCTAACTCTCTGGATCCCTGTACTGTTGAATATTCTGTTACAAATATTCAATGCTGAGGTGCATGTATGGTGGAAATACTGGTGAAATCTGTTCTGTAATGGCCTGAAAGAAACTCTGGTGAAATCTGTTCTGTAATGGCCTGAAAGAAACTCTGCTTGCCCAGAGTCCAAACAGTGCTTTGCATTTTATCATTCACGTTTGCCCTGAAATGTACAAAACTTTTAACTCAACATCCTGAAACATGAGCAGCTTCTGAAGTTGCAGCTTAAGAACTCATTTTTAATGCAGCTAAAGCAGAGCCTACCCTCCGCTGACACAACACAGCTAACTCAGGCCTAGCTGGGAGAATCACAAGCTGTGGAAATCTTTTACATGACATAAAGATGATGAACTGGATTGCAGCTGTGGTAGACTCCAGACCCATGTTGTTAATGACTATATAGCACATGTTTATGCAGTGACATAAAAGCAATTCATCAGCTCTCCCTGGACTTGACTGAATGGCTCAGTAAATTTGGTGTGAATTTCATAGTCTGTTGTTGCTTTTGAAATGTTTTTTCTTGAGATAGGGGAAAGAAAGTGATAGATTGAGGAGCTCTGAGAAGCGTTTCTCATCTCCACAGAGGAAGACACAGTTTCCTTCCAGCACAGCCAAGACCTGGGAAGTCACTAGTGTCCACACATTCCTTACTGAGACACAAATCCTGTTATCACAGATCGACTCCTAAAACAGATTCCACCATCCAGAGGCGCACATGAATTACTGCTGAGCTTAGGAGAGCTCCTGCATTTGTTTGGACAGTAGCTCCATTTGCCACCACCATCTGGGCTATATTCTCTTGAGGTATTTCAGATATGAAAATTGCCTTGCAAAATCAATCCTTTTTATTTTACAGGCCTGCATATGAAGATTATATGTCCATTAAGTTTGTCATGCATATCACCTGGTGTCCAAACAAAAAGGCCATTTCTCATTTTCTACTAAAGTTTTCATAAGTACTTTTGTTTAGAGCATCTTGACTTTGATTTACTGTCACCATTACATATAATTCCATTCCTAATTCCAGTATGAAGTAAAAAGAAACCCTATTCAACATAAAGCTCTTCCATTATCTTTAAATACATACCTTCTATTATTTCAATAATAATTATTCACTAGGGTGAATAAAACACAAACTGCAAAACTTGATTACCATAGTTAAATTTGACCTGAAATAGCCTGAATCTGATACTGTATCAACAGAAAAAATGCTTGGTCACAGCACTCCTCTATTTTTCATTTATGTGAGACCACAGAAATGTATTAATTATGTACACAATCATATCTGATAAGACTTAGAAAGGGGAATGTATACAGCTGGGAGAATTCACACCCAACAAAATACATAAGCAGCTGAATAAATGTTCTTTCATCACGTTACTTGGTCCAAACCACTTGGTTCTTTCTCTGCTGATCATCTTTTTTCAGAAATAACTTGGATTATATTTAGGCCAAAATGTCTGCTTCACTTGGGTTAATCAATTTTCACTTTTTGCCTCATAATAATACATATTTGGTAGAGTGTAAAGCACAAAATTCTGTCAAAATCTTCATTAATCCAAGTTGTATCAGTGTTTTTGTATAAAAAAATTATGACAGCCTAAATATATGGAAGGTGAGTTCTACAGTGACTTTTTCTAAACCAAACACAAGAATCAGGCTGGTGAGGTCTCTGGCCTAAGAACTCTTCAATTTTTCATGCTCTAGGAAATCCTTAAAGCTATAGCTCCAGCATATCCCTTATCTAACCATGGTTACAGCAAGGCTATTGCTACAATGGGCATTAATCATACGTTTAGCAGGTGAAAACTTCCTGCATTCCAACTATCTAAAAGGGAATTTTTCCTCCATTGACCACATATAATACAAAAACTGATTTAACAGTAAGCATCAGAAGTGGGCTTTCATTCTCCAACTGATTTTGCAGCAAACTAGAATCCATTCAATGACTGGAATTGGACAAAATACATGGAGGTATTTTATTAGCATGGATGAGTCCCATTGGGTAAAATTATACTGAGTGGCTTCCACAGCCTGTACCCCAATCCTGGTTCTCCTGCTATTAAATAGAAACCAGAGGCTGCAGACAGCACAGCCACAAACTTCAGCCTGGCCTGAAGTCAGGACACAGCCTGAGGTGCACAGCTATGCCCCGGGATGTTCTTCACAGTTCCTAAGGTTATGCACCCATAAGAAACATTCCTAGCTAAATCAGTTAAGGAGAGATGATGGCTTTCATCTTCTGATGATTTCACCTATCTTTGTTTCCAGTTCCAATTCTTTCAGCTTTGGCCCTCAGCATCACAGCAGGTCTCACTGTTATTACCCCTCCAAGACCAAGTCTTTCAGTAATGTGAATGAACTTGCACTGTGAACCTCACAAATCTCATCAAGTTCTTAGGCATGAACTGATAAAAATCAGAAATACAACTCCCAAAAATTGGTAAAGAAAGAAAGCAACCTATTCCTTGAGTATATTAGAAGTTAGTAATTCATTATTTTTAATACTGAGAATAATGCAATCATGAGAAAAAGACATTTGCCTAGCCCTGTAAGCATTCACCACTAGCAAAATTACTTAAATGAAAAAAAAAAAAAAGAGGTAACTGTGTACACAAAATTAGCACGAGAATTAGCAATCAACTGTAGTTCATACAAGGTTCTTAGCAGATAGCATCATGTTTATTAATAAATGATGAACTGCTTAGTGGAGTTTTTGCTTAGTGATATCACTATAATAACAGACACATGTTTTATTTATGTTTCAAGTTACATCCAAAATAAGCGAGACATTCAGATGTCAGATTCTTTCTAATATCTAAAGATTCTTTACCCCAAATTTAAACTTCCCCTGTTCTAGATGAGATAGCACTCCATCAAAACCAAGGGGAATAATATGACGACTTCAGTCACTGTGCTCATCTTTGGGGGATTTTTTTCCTGTGATACAACAAAGCAAAAACTGCATTTCTTAAAGCTGGCTGCACTTTTCTCATAAGGATGGTATTTTTTTTTCTCTGTGGGATACAGTGCTATTTGTGCAGCAGATTGTATTTTGACAGATGCAACTGTATCATAAAAAGGCCCTTAGCACCATGAGACTGGTAGCTCACAAACATTCATGAGCTCCAGAATTTCTTTAAAAATCCCAATAACGAAAATATTTTTGAGAATGTAAAATGCCTGAAAGCCACTTACCTCCCCCACACCAGTCTGCAGAATTTTCAGTCCAGTTGTTTTTTCAAGCCTCTCTTTGTTTATGGCTGTAAGGAAAAATGAAGATTGAGAGAGTTAAAGGACAGCTGGAATATGTATGATTTTACAGCATTTCCCACCAACCTTCTTTCCTTCATCAATATATTCACTACAGTTCATTCCTATTCTATCTATGGAATATCTTTCCCTGAGAGCAGCTCTGCTATTCAGTTTTTTTGAATGCATATTTATGCTATTAATTGCTCATTATTATGTGAAAAAGAAAGCCAAGCTAATTCTATTTTCCACAATATTACACACATTTAACTCAGATACAGAATTTGTTTGGCAAGTTCTTTTCTGAGGATACTTCCCACTTGCTTGCATTGAAGAGCAGAGCAGTAATTTACCATGAGAACAGCACTGTCACTGTGTAGGACTTTTCACAACAGATACAGACTCTTATCTCACAGGTAAAATAAAGAGTTTATTTCACACCACCAGGATGCAATGCACAATTTTTTTTTTTTATTTCATTTTTTCTCTTTATCAAGCATCTATATCACTAAAAGCATTAAAAACTACAATAAAGCAACCCGTCATAAAGCAGTTAAATAAAAGTGATAATCACTAAGGCTACAATTATACTTGCAACCCAAACAAGCTCAGTGCATGGGCTTGAGCACTGCTGTACAATTGCCCATTCCCTTAATCCCATGGTCTGAAATGGTTTGGACTGTGACTGTCAGCACAGGCCAAAAAAGTGTTCAAAAAACAGTGTTCAACCACAGTTCTGGGAACAACACAAGGATTAGATTGTTCCTAGCTGGGTGTATGGGTACTGCCCTCCCATTCTGGATGGGGAGATTTTAACCTTCTAGATGCAAACTTAGTCAGTTGGACTCGTGGCCAAAACCCAGGCACCTGGCTTGATTTATTTATGAGTAGCAATGAAGCCTTGCAGCCCTGTTAACCTCTCCCTCCTTTAGCTGCCTGTAATCCAAGTGAGTCATCTGGGTTCTCTCTGCTGTCTTTGGAAAGGGATGCACATTTAATGTGGTGAGTCACCCCACACATCTTACACTATCTGCAGGCATCTATCTCTTCTTTGATTATGAACAAAATTTGATAGATGCAGCTTCTCACTTTTGGTTGCCTGAAGCAAGCCTTCCAATCAGAAAGGTCAAGAAGTGCTAGGAACATACTGCACACTGTAAATTTACATGAAGATACTTAAGGGAATTAACTTTTTTTTTAAATTTGTGAAAGATTCCCTTTAATTGTTGCCACTTGAAACACTTAAAACAGCTCAGATTTCAGCAGACTTGAAGATTATCCTGAACGGATACATTATTGAGTTTGTCCAAAGCGCAACACAAATGACTTACTTTATTCCAGAGGTAAGTCTGATCATTAAGCTCCATCTCACCCCTTATGGCAAGATTTCTGTAAGAGTTTTTACATGCAAAGACTCAAGAAGTTACACCTCTAGCAATTCCAACACAGAAAAACTTTTCTGACTGCCTTCTGCAAGGGGTGAATATTGCTCTCAATTAAAAAAAAAGAAGAAATCTCTGCACACACTTTAGACCCACACTTTTATTTTTGCATCTTTTTAATATGCTGACTAAGCAGAGAGGAACCTGCTAAGTCCCAAGCTAAGAAAGCTTAAATGCATGTGTTGCTGAATGACAACCTAAACCCTGCATGCAATACTCACATACTTAACACCTGTGCCATGCTTTTTACATTCACAAACATATTTATTCCACACAGAGCCAAAGGGACCATGAGAAGGCAAATTGACAGAAACATGAAATACGAGACCATGTTTTGCAGTGTTGTATTTTTTGTGCAGTATGAATTTCCAAAAAAACAAGTAAATCTTTGAAAAGATATGCCATGCTACCACACTGACCGTCCTTGCACCCAAAACCGCATTAAAGGTAGATTTCTACCAAGTGCAAAAATTGAAGATTTATTAAATGAGAAAGTTCCACAGGCTCCTTCAAAGAGACTGAATGGTCCAACAAAGGATTCTTTGGCAGCTTAGGACAAAGAAAACTGCACAGCAGAGTGGCTGCAAAATAAATGGTTATAAGTAAACAACAAAGCTTAAATCCCACTGTGTAATTTCTTACCACATGAACAGTAAATAGAAAATATTGGGTGTGCTGAATCGCTGAATTTTATAATTACTATTACAGATTTGACCTCCTTTTCATAGGTTTCCTGCAGACATTAATTATTGAAGCTTTGATATTAAAAAACAACAACAAAAAATGTTTATTTAATAGCCCTGCTTTCCCCCTTGATATTGGCTGAAACACAAAGGACAGGTCTGACAGCCATGCTAACACAAACCCTGCCAAAATTAGGAGGCATGGAAGGCACGAGGTGTTATTGATTAAATCATAACTGGAAAATGGTCAAGCCCAGGCTCTGTCAGACTGTGGAGATAGACACGGCCGACAGTCTCAGGCGTGTACAGCTGAGAATTTTAGCTAACCTTGAACTCCACAAGTTGCCCAGGAAGGTCAAGAAATTCTGTCAAAAATGGTGCTGAAGCTGAAGCAGTAACCACGTATCAAGCAGCTGCTTCAGGCTGTGGAATGGTGAATACAAGCACTTAACCTTTTCTACACAGGACTATAATGGAGAACTTAAAACAAGAAGACACAGTCAATAGAGATAGATGGAAGAAGTGGTGGGAATATGTATTCAGATATTAAGAACATGCTACTAATTCTCTGAAAATTGGCCCAAATGTTTGAAAATATCTTAATATACTAACTGCTAGCTTTTACTCAAATGCCAGTATATAGCAGCAATGTACTGATGTTTCAGTAGCAAATTTTATGAAAGTAAAAATTACAATTCTGGGTAACACAGTATATTGGACATTTCATCAAAGTTATTTTTTTATGGTCACAGTTTAAAGTCCTATAATACTAATGGAGAACTGACAAACTCATCAGCAAAGAGGCACAAAAAAAAAGCTATTCAAAATAGAAAAAAAAAAGAAAAAGAAAAATACCCCAAGCAAATCCCTCTCAAACCAGTTAGCAACACAAAAATCCATTTTTTAATCTTCCACTGAAACAAAAACGGCTTCCAAACACACAAAAACGGAGGCCTTTAAATTAAATTCACTAGATGAAGGATATGCAAATTACCTGAAGAAGCGGAGCCCTATAATGTTCTCAAAATTCTGCAATAGCCTATTTAATTAGTATTTTAATTTATCAGAATAATTCTTTGCACTTGACAATTTATGCAGTATTCCATATAATTAAGCACGTAGCTACAGTGGAATAATTTTGCCTACTCTCTGTATACCAGTTATTTTAACCTGAAAGAATCTGTGGAAGTCTCTTCTGTGATCTAAATTACAATGGGGACAACTTAATGGCTTTGCTCTATTAGAGAGCATGATGAGGGTGTTACTGAGTGTTTAAGGGTAGGGATTGTCACTGCTCAGTCTCCACCAACCTGAGGGAGGTCTGATGTGTTTTCCGAGGGCAAACGTTTATTTCTTTAGCAAAGTTATCTGTCAGCGGCACAGGCAGGAATTGGAGTGCGTAGGTTTGGCAGGTTTAACCTCAGAGCCCATCAGTTATTAGAAGGAGCAAGTTATGGAGGGCTCTGAGCAGAGCTCCAGCCTCATTACTGCACTTCTGGAAGGAGGTTTTTTATCAAGCAGGCTGCCAAGCACAGCTGCACCCTCCAGGTGACTCATGGGAGCACAAACTGGCACCAGTGGGGGAAAGGGAACCAGGTTCAGCAGAATTTCAGCAGGAAGCCTCCCCAGTTTGTCTCCCAGGCTCTTGCAGGATTTACCTGCCCCAAAGAAGCAACCACCCTTAAATATGAAAAATGTTTCTGGGAAGATGGCATCACTCACAAAGAAAACTTGATTGTTGGTGTGTATCTGACTTTGAGTGTGTGCTGTATTTAATTGAATGTAGGGTAAAAAGGACTTATGGGCATATGATTCCCCTGTCTGCTATTACCTGCCCATTTTAGGATGAGCCAATTCCTGCTCTAGACTCACTAACTATATTGACTGAACCTCCAGTCAATAAATTGAGGGCAACTAATTCAGATTTACTGTAGGCTGTCAGATGAATTCTACAATCACTGTTTTCTTCCCATGAGCTTGTTGCAAAGTTCTGTTCAAAGAGCCAGCCACATTTAGAAGAATTTCATTTAATTTCCTCTCTGAGGAAAGGAGGAAGGGATTTCCAGAGAGACGGTGCTTATTACAGTTTTTAGCTTTTTAACAAGTATCTCTAAGACAAGCAAATGTTACATTTATTTACATGAAGTTGGATATTCTTTCTCCTCCCCTACAAGGAACCCTTGAATATTTGGAAAGCTTCTTCATAGCATGGTTCAGAGAGAGTGGCTTTGTCTTTGGCAGGGCCACACACTGTGCCATGCATGTACACAGCAAGTCAAAGCACAACATGGAATATTCAAAATGCATCAGCTCAGAAAAAGAATGACCAAATCAAGTGGGCAGATAAAGTGAGAAGAAAGGTGCCTGTCCTAGATTTTACAATGTCATTAGTGAGGAACAAGTACACAAGCTGCAGGCAGAAGGTATTTTGTCCTCCAGTCTTTACAGGATGATGGCATGAGATTGCTGCTTCATGTGTAATTTCTATTTAACTGGCAGCCAGGCCTGGAATGGAAATGGTTGCAGAAAAGTCAAAGCCACGTCGCTGTGCTAGCAACAGCCTGCTAAATACTATGTCATATTCAATTTTCAAGTCATTTTTCAAGTGATTTTAATTAGATATTGTTTCAATCTCATGTGCATTAATTTAATTTCTGATATCAACATTTCAGCTTTCAATCTGTTCAGATGCAGTACCTTGCTGCCTGGAGTAATTTAAAATATTGTTTGCATCTCCAGCAATTTTGAGAGCACGCATCCTTTACAACCTGCTGTAGCAAATAAAACCAGCAGATGGAAATTCAGACCATGCTCACCACTCCCTGAGCACCTTTGCGTTCTCACAGATTTTGGTATGAGGCAGCTAAATCTCCATGCTCACAATCAAGGAATTTTCCATCTCTGTTTGTATTTAATTCTGTACAAAAAATACACACAGAATCCCTTTCTCAGGGAAATAGCAACACTGCATGTTTTTCTAAGATGGAAATGGGGCCACACTTGAATATCTGTCAAGACCTGTATATTTTTAAAACTTATTCACTGAAACGATGTCACTTTCCCCACTCTAAACCATCTACCTCCTACATCCATGGCCAGGTAATATTCAAGGATAGAGTAGCAATGATTTTATACAGCAGGACCTCAGGTACCTAAGTCTTTGCATGGATCAGGGATGCATTTTAAACACATTCTTTCTGCATGACTGCTTGTGTTGACTTATTTCCACTTCTTCAATAAATAAGTGCTCAATTGTACATCTTCCTTTAACTTTCCTTTAAAATGAGCACGCTGCTATTCTAAAATCTGATATTTAAATTGCAATAAAGGAGTTTGGGATGTGTGAAATGACAATTTTTTATTTTTCTGGAGTTTTTTCTGCTTCATGATGGGATCCATCTCTACAAACTTTGCTGTCTCATCTAGGAAGTCAGTCAAATTCCCTGCCTTGTCAAGAGAAGTAAATAGATATCACCTGAGATTTACTTATCCCATCCTGAGATCAGTACAGTTTATTATTTTTTTACACACACACACAAACACACACACATATATATACTATATATATATATATATATATATATATGCCTGGAAATGCCTGCTGCATCAACCAATCCTATTTTTTTTTGTTTGTTTACACAGGCATTTCCTTGTAAGAAATACATGTACACAACCTCCAAAATACTTCAGCAGTAAAACATTTCAACAGACAATGCCATGGCTACAGAGATTTTTAAGGTGTGGTGTAAGGATGATTCTGTTTCTGAAGTATGAACAAACCCAGTTTAATTGAATTAGAACTGTGGAAATGAAAAACCTTTATCTATCCTAAATACTTCTTTTTGGAAGAACTTAAGGAACACAATATCAAAAATATTCTGTTAAATAATATGAGCAGACTGGTGCCCATCAAAAGAAGAGTTTTGAGTAATAACAAAAATAACCATGCTCTGGATATGTGTCCTTTGCTATATGTTGTATATATGCATATATGTGTGGATATATGTATATATATGTTGTTATATGTTGTATATGCTTTAGAAACACAAAATATATTTCAATGACTGCTTAACAGTGACAATTTTTAACACTACTGGCCATTTTAGCTGTGACAATTCAATGCTGCATATTATTTGACAGAGTGCAATGCATGTATGTATAACAACTTGCTTGCATACTTAAAACACTTATCCATTATTTATAGCAAAAGTTGTACCAGTTCAGCCAGTGTTAGCAGAAAATGAAAAAAAGAAGTGTCATTCCACTTTTCACATCAAAATTTGTTCACATAAATATTCCTTGACAAGTATCAGCTCTGAACAGCAAATTCAGATGAAACAACCTGCAGGGTGTTGAGCTGAAACTGGAGCTGGTTCAGGTAGACCAAGGTGTGACTACCAGTGCAGTGCTTCTCTGCAGAGAGTAATTTCTGGGTGATTGCTAATGATAAACTATTAATAAACTATTAATTGTCATTTCAAAGTCTCCCTTAGCTTAATGTCAAAGTTCACCATCATATGTCCAACCTTAACATTTAAAAACCAGAAAGCAAGATCTGTGGTCCCAGGGGATGGACGGGCAAAAAAACCACCTGGGCCTTTCTTGGCCCTTCCCATGCAGAGCACTCTTGGCCTCCAAGACAAGCTTAAGGCTACAGTTTTTTTCCTTTTAAATAGAAAAGTTTTTGGGATAACAATATAAAGGAACATGTTTTCTGCCTTTTTTTATTTATAGTCAAGAATTCAACAGATTGCTTTAATTTTCTTGGGCTGAAAATACTACCCAAAAAAATCAAGCAGAGAATAGCAATAACTCAGCTTTTCAAGAGTAGCTAATATTCTGGTTTCGTATCTGCTTTTTTCTTCTATTTAAATAGTCTCTCTTTCCATAAAACTCATTTTGATCTCTCAGGATATCCATTGCAGCTCCTCTTTGTGATTACTTAGTGTTAAATAAGCAGAAAGAACCACTGAAGTCATCCAGAGGTTGATCCTTACGGTTGTACCTTGTAGAAATTCAGGAAACCCTGTTATCTAAAACTAAACTGACCTTCTGTGATTTCTTTAGAATAGATGATGTGTTACTGGGGCAAAGGAAAGGACCAAACCATCTCTCCAGAAATCTACAAGATACTTTTTTGAGAGTTTCCATTATTTCTTAACACAAAAGAAACAGGCAGACTCAGGAAAAGAAATCCAAGAATACTTGCTGCATTTTTAAAGAAGCAATCCACACCTCCCCTAGGGTCTACCTGGAAAGTACACTGACCCCCTTTCATATACATAATATTTAAAATACTCATATTAGCATCTAATTATTAATCTTCATGTCCATTATGCTCTACTTTTTTATCATTCTCCAGCTTGCATCATTTTGAGTCTTAGCCTGAAACAGTAAGAAATGTATGAATTATTCTTACACTTATTTAAAATTTGTCAAAACCTTTGGATGGACACTGCAGTGCATTTGCGCTGGTTTATGAAAAATTTAACGGACACTATCACTAATTCTCAGCATGCCAAATGTTGTTTTTAATAAATACACATTCAAGAACTGTCATTTTTTTCCCAGTCATTTCCTCAGTTAATAAACAGCACCCTGTAGGTTCATTTCTTTAATGATCCAAAACACAACTTCGAGACACGTTATTTGTTATTCATCTACGACTACACTTAATGTCATCCTCGTGGCACAAATGTAACAAGACTGAGTCATAAAAACATTAGCAATATTTCAACTGAGTGGCTCACTAAATCATGAATAGCACAGCTAATGCACAAGGTCATTCACTAACAAAATCTATTTGCTGTGCCTCAGAATAAAATGAAAATATTTATTACCAAGGATGCCACTAGTAACAAGAGTCACAATAAAGCTTTCACATGAGAGTGAATAGGGACAATGTTAACTTGCCCATTGTTTCTCAGAACAGTTTTTCATAATTCTGCTTTCATGAAAATTCTGGAGGTTACTTCACTACATTTAAAAGGAATTCTTCAAAATCAGCAAGAATGGAAAAACCTTTATATTTCAGAAATATAAGCCAAATATTTTTTGAAGAATATAAATTTAATCATGCCATAAAAATCCATTATTTTTATCCTTGGGTGGGTGAAGTGCAAAATAAGGAAGATAAATGCTTGCCTACAGAGATAACTGTGTCCTAAATGCATTTACAGGATTTGAATGTGCCTGTGTCTGCAGGTATGCACATTTGATGGGAATGAGAAGGATATAACAGGAAGGATCTGAGTCTGTGAAGGATGGCTGCTTTGCAGTACTCAAAATATTATGATTATTACAACCTTCCCTACAATGCTTTTCATGGCCAGAATCACTGTGCCAAAGGCACTGTGCAAACATGCTATTAAAAGGTGGTTCCTGTGCAAAAGAGCTTATATCCACCAAACAAGTGGAGACAGTAATTGGTGGCGGAGGGGTAGAGATAACAAGGAATGGATATTGGGCAAGAGAACAGCAGAATGCCAAGGCTGCCTCCATCCACACAACATTCTTTCTCTTATTTTTTGGCATGGGAAGTGATGTGTTCAGCTAAGCCTTATAAATCCTTTAAAAGCTGCAGCACTTTCACCATTTCGCTGTTAGGGGCAGAAAAGACTTATTGGCAGGGTTTAAAATAAGGAGAAATGGCAGGAAAGGAGACTGATCAGCTCTCCCAGAAGTGTGAAAGCAAAGGCAAAGCTTTCCCATTCTGTAAATGGTGTGAAGGAGAGGTGCCTCCTTTGTGGTAGGTTTAACCCAGTGCTCACTGGAATGAGTTTCTGCTGGCATCATCCCTCTCCTTTCCTCCTTTATGGAAACATTTACTAGGACTTTCCTTCAATGTGTAGAAAAGGCTACCTGGGCTGTGCCACTCCCCCACGGTGCCAGTTCCATCTGAGCATGTTAAAAATCCAATTATAAACCTCTCATTGGGCAAAATACTGTTCTGCATCCCAGACCTGTGTGCTTTGTGTGAGAATCCTACATCCCAAAAGCAAAGCATTTTGTCATGCTACATTTTAAAAAAGATATCATAAGCAACTGCAGAAATATTCAAGCTAAAGAAGACAGGTGAATTGACAGTGAGAGGCTGTGGACTAATGCTGTGAATCAGGAGTCTGCCCTGCTGATGAAACTGTCCATCAAAATGCCAGCTACACCCTCTCATGAGTAGCCCCTTATCCTTTGTATTTTCCAAATGTGCATCATTAGTAAAAACTCCATTATTTAAACTAGTTGAGCCTACTTGGTCAATTTTGACTGACATGGTTTAGAGAGTGACCACAAGAGCAGTTCCATCAGCCAACACACGACAGCAGTAACCTCTCTCAAGGGTATGATAACCCCTTTCATTGGCACTGACTCATTCAGAAGGAGACATTGGCCCACAGCCTTTATAAGGCTGTCAGACTTGTATGGATTATGCAATTTAACACATAAGAATCATTACTGCATACAATTTTTGAGAAATGTAAATGAAATGTCTATCTGCTTTATGCATACATGGGCACAGGTCACTATTAGAGTGCCAGCAATTTCAAGCCATTTCTGCATGCTATTTTCAGGAAAAAAATCAGCACAATAGCATTCTTATGGCGTGAAAATCTATAGGAGAGTTAAAATCTCAGTGAAACATTTTCTGACTTCTGTCTGACTGCTGTGTTTGTCAGGCAGACACTGTCCCACCAAGACAGGCTGTAAAGTATCCCTAAAACTGTGAATAAAGCCCTGCTTTCTCCTCCCTGACACTATGGCCATAGCACAGATTTGTTTCTAGGGTTTCCTCTTCATGGAAATATATGGAAACTAGCCTTAAAAGAAATATTTGCCACTGAAAAAGAAAGGTGGCTATCGCAAGAGCAGTTTAGATAATGACTTCCTCGGGAAATAATTTTGCGAGAAAGTGGTTTGCATATTTCCTGACCCTCTTGCTTTTGTAGACTGCTGGATCCAGGTCTGATTTCTAAAGGACAGCATGCAGTTTTGAAGGTATTTTAAAATTCCTTTACATATCTATATCCCTATAGATCTATATTACACACCAGAGCCCGATACTTTATAAATACCCACAATAATCTACACACACACAAAACATGTGTGCCTCAATATAAGATGCATGCATATAGCTTATTCCACACTCTGCTCTTCAAAAAGGAATGCAGAACTGTAGTATAAACATAAATTAAGTATGAGGTATACATTTCCACCCATCAAGATTAATGTATATTATTATCCCTTGACCCCTTCTTAATGTTCCATTTTACCACGTTTCTAAAATATTTATATCATACAGGGTGTTAAATTATAGCAATTAAGACCATAGTATGGTTTTATTAATATTTCATCAAGAATGTTTCATAATTTGAATTTCCTTGGTGCCCTTCTGTTGCTTTGCTGAACACTGGGAATGAAGGGCATTTCTGTCTTTTTCTTCTTCATCTTTGCAGAACTTTACCAGCATTTTGCTTTTTCTAGCCAGATGGAGAGCTTTGCAGCTACTGCCTTTTTACCTGGTGACTGATTAATGAAACAGTTTCAGGTTTGTTATGGCCAGTTCTGTGTCTCCAACAAAATAAAGACATCAGCAAACCAGAGATGGTCCAGAGAAGGGCCAATAAAGGGACTAAAACAGGAATTCAAGCAGCGGCTCAGCCTGGGGTTTGTCTAGCAAAGACTTCACAGAAATCTAAATGGAAATTTAACTGCTGCTGGCTGCTGCTTGGGCAGGATTATAAAAAGGAGCCAGAATTTTGCAGAGACTCACACCAAAAGGACTTGAGACAAATTTCTACAAAGGAAATTCTCACTGGACAGAAGGAAAAAATTATTTTCTTAGTAAGTGATGACTAAGCACTGGGACAGGCTGCCACAAGAAGCTGTAGAATTCATTGATATTTTCACAATTCAAGTGGAGCAGGGCCCCAAGAACACAAATTTCAAATTTGGCACTGCTTTAGAATGGTTCTGGACCCAATGACCTCCAGAGGTCCCTTCTGATTTCAAATTTTCTCTGATTATAAATATATACATATAAAAAAACATTTAATACAATGATCTTCACAAGAAACCATTATTTCATCCCAACATTTCTAAAGTACTGAAATAGGTACTACATGTTTTTATGACGAAAGGCTGCTGTTCTCAGAAGTACCATCATGTGTCAGATCCAGCAGTTTTATTTCTGGATCAGTTTGTTCTTATGCAGCCAAGCACTTTAGGACACATTCAGCTGATGAATCACAACCCAAAAGCACTGGAGTGAAGAAGAGAAAGTGAAAAATTTGAGAAAATTCAAAACCAACTAACATTTGGGGCATACAAATCTTCATGGACATCACAGCAGAGCTGAACTAGGCTATGACAGCAAAACTGGAGATGCTGCAAGGACTAAACACAGGAACATTATGTGAATAGTGAAAAAAATAAAAGGAAAGTTTTTTTGAGAAAAGAAAGGTCTCTTCTTGAAGCAGGGTGATGTCACTGCATAAATGGCAGGTGGTTAAAGGACACAGTGAGTTTTATCTCAGCCAAAGCACGAGACAAACAGACACCAAGGGAAAGGAGAAAGAGAGAAGGAGCCATGGAAACACAGAGGGATGGGGGTAAGAAAAAAAACTACTCAGGACTTCAGGTTAGGTCTGGCCACTCCCTACACTTTCCAATCTGTAATTCAATGGCAGTTTCCAAATGTAGTTTTAGATATCCAAAAATCAGGCATTTAGTTAAAGTTGCTTTGCTACTTCTCTTATAGCTGATAGAGAGAGGTATTTCCAGACAGTGCTTCATCCTCTCCAATTCACATACAGTGTCACCATCCATTTGACATGCAGCCATGATACCCCAAAAGCAGCTGGGGGTTGATGCAAAGACTCCAGGAACTGATTTTCATGATACAGAAGTAGGTAGGTGATCCTTCCAGGAAACGGGATATCAAATTAATGAGTAGAAAATCAACATGGAAAAAAGGGGAAATCTCTCCTAACCACAGGCTGAGTCACCTAGACTACAACAAAAACCTCTAACATTTCAGAGTGGTGATTTCCTATGATTCTGAAAGTGCAATTTCAAATGCAAAAGTAATGTTGGATTTTCTCCTAAAAAAACCCCAAACTAGTATTTTTTCTCCATTTATATATTTTTTTAAATTTTATACAGTCTAAAATATAACACAGTAGTGAGTAAAACTAACAGAGACAGAGAGTGATAAAATCGACCTAGAAAAATTCAAAGTGAGAGAATAAAAGACTTAAATTGACAGTTGTAAAATATTTAATTAATTTTAAAATATTGAGTATGGTTTTTACTAAGTACAGACTACAGCATCTTACTTTTGTTTTCTGAATAATTAAAATGCTTTTTTGTACTGCAATTATGCTACAAAATACTTTAATAGATGAATTGTTTCACTCATTACTTGCAACCTGTTTCAAAACTAATTGAATGTTAAAGTTTTTTGTATTTCCACCAGAGGTCAAAAAAAAAAAAAAAAAAAAAAAAAAAGCAGAATTATCTGTACTACAAGAATCAATTTTGATTGATAAGATGTACAAAAAACTTCCTACCCCATAAAATTTGCTGAACAAAGTTGACAAATCATCAGGAGGAACAAGTACCTCTAGGGTCATGCTGAAAGGATTTGGTTGTTGTGGGAATTCATATAAATGGGGGCCCCAGCAAAGGAGTAATCTCTATATTACATTGTCACATCACAGGAAGGCTTGATGCTCCTTCAGGTAACAGGGTGACAAATATAAAAAATGAGCAATTTCAAGCATTTAGTTGCACCAAAGGTTGGATGAGAAATTGGATGTCCTGCTGCCTTACAAGTGAGGATAGGAAGAAGAAAGGAGGGTTCTTTTCCAGGTGTAGGATGGCTGAGGAGATGCAGGCAAGATAATTTACAGGTTTCCCCATCTCTTTGTGATGGCTAACTTAATTAGATGTTCTGTAATTTTGTATCTGGATAATTCCTTGGGTCAAGTTAGAAATGCAAATCCTACAAAAATACATCTTAAATGGATAAAAACACCAAGGTCCTGAAAATACAGATAAATGTAGGATGGAATTATATGCAAGGTGTATGTGTTTTGTGTGTATGATGTATGCTGCTGCAGTAGGACTTGCATATATTTGAATATTCATTAGATCTTCAATATTGTGAAACAAAATGCAATAAAGGCAGAAAGAGAAACACAGATAACAGGGAGAAGATGCATCTCTTTCATTTCCCTAATTTCACAGTGTATAATGATCTACCCATCTATTTTCTTATTTAAAAATACTAACAAGATGTTTGGTATTATAAATTACATTAAATAATAGACATTAATAATGCATTATATTCTTTAATCAATTACAGTCTTTAAATTAAATCCAAATATATTAATACTTAAATAATAATTAATATAAAATTAACTTTTAAATATAGCATTGTATTACTTGGTGGGAATTCCATTAGTAGTTAGAATACTTTAAGGACATAAGCTTATCTAAATCAAATTACAGGCACTGCTGACAATTTATTAAAAGGAATTACAATATACCATCTATTAGATAACTGCAACACATAATTCCATTATTATATAGATCATATTATGGCACCTACCTCATTCTTTTAAACTGCCACACTACTACTTGTGCATTTTTACTATGTACTATGCCACACTTTAAAATTATTTCAACAGCAGTAGTGCTAAAGGAAAACAGCAATTTTATAAAGCCTAATACATCTGAAGGGGAAAGCACTCAGAGTATCTAAATATGTTTTCTATGCACAGTTTGAAGTGCAGTTGTTCAAAGTGAAGCCCTGCCTTTGGTGTGGAACATGAAGTACTTGGGAGAGAAGAGCAGAGCAGCATCAAAGGAGGCCCCACCATCTGATGCCACAGAATGCCTGTATTGATTTTGGATTTTGAAAGGCTTCCTTTACCTTGAATTGTTTGCAGATCCAATGAAAGTCTGAACAGACCCCAATGAATTTAAATGCTGCTGTAACTAAAATGTAGTATTTGAGAAGGACATACAAGTTATTCTATTATTAGGCTTGTTATCAGCAAGCATGGTAGTAATTCAGAGACAAATATATGACACATTTGGACCAGAGAGATTAGAAAAACTACAACTATTACTTGTATTTACAATTGGGAAGAAGAAGCTACTTTGAAGTATGTTTCATAAAGTAGGCAGAGGTTGCTTTTTAACAACAATTAAATTAAAATAGCCTATTTTAAATTACTTAAATAGCCTATTTTTCTGACAAGTTAATATTATACAACATATTTTCAGCCTTCAACAAGTTACAAAGCAATTAAAGTGACTTTTGGATTTGACTTTGTCTTTTTCACACTTGCAGATTTTAACTTCATATACTGTTTAGTTTAATTAATTAATATTGACTTTCAAAAGGACCATGATTATTATTTTTTTACTTGTAGCAGAACCAAGAGATTCTTGTCGTATTCAAGATGCTGATCCCTTTTTAAACCTGATTGCTAGATAATACCACATGTGAAGACACTCCCAGTATTCCCTCCCAAGTGTTCCCTCCCAAGGGGGGGAAACATAGCACATATGTTAAACAAAATTTTTTGGAGAACCAGGGAAAGTGGTTTTATGAAAGGTAAAAACAAAATAAGTAGATAACTGTCTTTTCCTTCCATTATTAGATTTTGCTTCAGATTTATTTTAAAGTACCTATTTCTAATGAACACAATTCTTCCCACTGTGCATGTAATCAGCATCTGACCCAAATTCAAGCTCCCTGGCACAGTCTAGAGCACATACTTGGGGGAACCTAAGATGTTGCTAATAAAAGTTGCAGCTGGTACTCCTCTCACAGAAATTACTACCTTAGAGCAGAATCTGTGTTTGTGTCTGAGCTGCCAAGGTGGAATTCTGCATCTTGGCAGGCTCTGCCCTCCCTGGGCCTGGCAGTGACAAGGGACAGCTGGACATATGCCCCAGCCTGTTGAGCTGCCATGGCAATGATAGCCCTTGGCAAAATGAACAAGTAAGAGCCATATATAACATTTCCCATTTTGCAGCCAAAGCTATCAGAGCATGTCTGCCTCAGTCCCATAGCTGAAGCCATCCCTGTGCATCCCTGCATCTCAATACAGCCCAATTAATCTCAATTTATTAAGAATTCAACACTGAAAAAAGTGTATTTTCCCTGCTGAGCTTGCATTTTTTTTTCCTGTTTTGCAGTTCTATTTGAGCACTCATGAACTAGGCACAGTTTTGGTTACTTGGCTGATGATAGCAAAGGTGTCTGAGCTATTTTTTGGCTCTAGCCATAGTACAAAACAGTCACAGTATAAAATATATAAATATGAATTCATACAAAATTCTTTTATGCATTTGCAAGTTGTATCCAACATCTTGATCCTATGGCTTTGTCAGAGTTAATTTGAAGAACAGTTTTCTGTGCATAACTCTCAGGCCATAACTCAGAAGTTCACCCAGGGCTGGAGTGAGCTCGTAACCACCTCACTGATTTCACTGCCATGCTCCATATAGGTGCTGTCAAGGGGGAACCATGTCCTGTTGATTTTATATGGTCACACTTTCATGGGCAGTTGGTTCAACTCTCTCAAAATATAACTGCAGTGCATTACTTTCAGCTAGACATAAAAGTCATATCATGCTGCTTCTGCTTGGTGATTGGAAAGAGATTGCATAATATAGACACATCCCCTTTATACAGTAATACCTGCATCAGTAAAAGCCTTTGTCTTTCATAAAAGACAGGAAAGTTGCGAAAAAGTGAGATAAAAGTGATTTGTGTAAGTCACCAAGCAGCCTGCTGCCAAAACCAGAACCCCTCAGTGTCATGTCAGCTGTGAAAAAATATTTCTAAAAATACTCATTGTTTAACATGTCCACTCCAGTAGAGAACCTGTAATCAAACACTACCAGGGATGCAGGATAAAAATGATTAAGTGAAAGTAAAATGAAAATACACAGCTAAAGAAATCAGCTGGGCTAAAAATTTTCTCTTTTTTATGTTCAGCCTTTTCCCAAAGAAAAGTAAGGAAATTTTCTGTGGGAAAAAGAGAAACCGCCACTGGGAAAACAGCAGCAATCAGTGCACAATAAAATAGCATATTATGTGAAAGATTATTATAAATACATCTAAAAATTCATTGTACTTGATACTTTGGCCCATTTAAAAATGAGCTGATAAAGCAACATTGTTTCTTAGACTGATAACCAGCTTATTGGATTTCAGAGGGGTCAGAGGCTTCCTTGTTTATTTAGCTGAAGTAGTCTTTTAGCTCTCTGATCTCCTCAGTCTGTCGTTATTATTAGTCTTCCCTGAATTCTGCTTTTCAAATACCTTGTCTCCAGCTCACTTTGCATTTCCTATTCAGCAATTTAACCCTACAGACAGCTTATAAAACAAGATAAAAATCCATAAATTAGGCGTCCATGGGTGCCTGTGCCCTATATCTTTGTCAAGGATGATCACAATCAAACGCTTGTTTCTCGAGACAGCCTGCCAGCAAGCACAATTACAGGTTTTCAACTTGTCCTGCCATAGCACAAGGCAGGAGTCTCATGTAGGGAAACAGCTTCATATCATTCTTCACCTGTCTCTTTTCTTATTTCTACTTATTTTCTTTACAGATTGTCATTAATACTTTTTTGAGAAACCAAGACTTTATTAACAATGCAGTATTATTTATTTATATTCCTATATGGGCACAGTTATTTCAGAGACAGTGTAAGAAAATGGAGATTTTAACCCAGGGAGTTTGGCAGCTCTGCCATGTCACCACAACAATGAGAGGCAAGGTCCAAGGTGCCACAGCTAAACTGTGAGCATCCCCCCCAGTAGTGTAAACCTTTTGAAACACTGACTTTGTCAGAATCCTTTATTTCTAGAGCTGAAGGGAAAATCCTCACACCATTTTGTAGAGCAGAAATTTTGCCATGGGCTTCACTGAAAGTGAACGGTGTTGGGGCTTTTTCTTTCTTTTATAGTTCAGGAAGATATGCTAAGGACTGAGAATGTGACTTACAACCACAACTCCTAGCCCTCAGACAGTAGGAACAGTGTATTCAGAGACATCCTTCCTGTGAGTAGTAGCAATTTTTGGATTAATGCTGTGGACTACTCACCATCAGAAACAGCACCTATCACAACAGCCTCCAAATTGTGCTCTGTTGAGCAAGGAAAGATAACAATGATGTATTAAAAGTCTGTACACCTGCAATGGCTTTGGAACTCTCTGGTTTAGTGCTCCCACCAAAACTGTGCTGCCAGTTGCTCGCTTCCCCCTTCCTGTTGTCTTCATAGTGCAAAAGTTCTATTGTCATTACATTGCAGGGGTTCCATATTGCTGGAGTTTCACACCTCCTTGATGTTTCTCATAGGCAGCTCCTCTAGGCACTGACTCTTCCTTGTCCCCACAGCAGCCACTGACTCCAGTTCCCTCAACCAACCCATCCACTCTTTTATAACACTCTTCTTGTTGGCTACAGCTGTGGCCTGTTAAAATCAGGCCTGTTCCCAATGTCTAATAATTAACCCAGCTCCAACTCCTTAATGGGGTAAGATTAATTTCTATACTACCTTTATTTTCTTATATTCTAACCCCTACACCTTCCCTTCTCTCTGCCCCCTGCAGCGGGATGGAGAGGAGAGTTGGAGGCACAAAAGATAAAGGTCATGGGTTGAATAATGACAATTTACTAGAAACAGCAATGAGATAAGAAAAAACAAACAGCAACAACAGCAATACTAATAACAAAAGTCGAGAGAGTGGGTGTGTGTGGGAGTGGGTTGGTGGGTGTGTGTGTACAAAAATTAAACCTGCCCTGGCCAGAACCAGGACAGCACCACAGGTTGTTATGATGGACTTTAGTGTTGAGAGAGAAGATTTTCAGATTTTGGAGATAAAATGGATACATATTTAAAGATTCATCCTGAAGAGAGCCTTGGTACATTGCTGTAAGGAAAAATAAGATGCTGTATTAGTTTAGTGACTTTTTCTCTTAATTTCCTTTAATAGCCATGATATATTAGGAAATTCTGCCATGGTCTGAGGGCTTCCCTTTGCCTCAGAGCATCCTCCAGGATGGTTCTGTCTTGCAGCTCCACCAGGAGTACCCACATCACATCACATTTTACTTTGCTCCCATCCCTGATGCATCTGTCTCATCACCTCATCCTAATATGGTTGCTAATATGGTCCCCACTCACAGGCCAGGCTTGAGAGTCTCCCATCAGAGTCATCATGCCAAGAGTCTCTAGGTACAGCTGCATATTTAAGACACCTTAACTTCTCTCTCTGCATGCTGCAAAGAACTCAATATTGCAGTAAGACTCCCACCGTAATTTTCTATTTCTTTCCTAGAGGAATCAGATCTATTCTAAATATGAGCAAGCCTCTGGACAGCCAGGCAGAGCACTGACACAGTGGTACATCTCAGCCAGTAATTCCAATGCTGTCTCCTGGCTGACACATTTTCTGCTTTTCTAGCAAATATTGCCACTTGCACAAATGTTATTCCACTCATAACAGGCCTCCAGGCAGATTACAAACAATTAATTATTTCCCTTTGATTCCAACAATTCAGGCAGCTTTTCACTTTTGTACTAATGCACTCATTGAGACTGAAATGTCTGAACTTAAATCCATGGAAGCTACAGGAGATCACATCAAAAGTATTGTTTAGGTCAAAGTAGATAACAGCTCCTCTTTTCTGGTTATCCACAGAGCTTGTCATTTCCTTGCAGAAGGCAATGAGGCTGGTCAGACATGGTTAGCCCATGATTAATTCATGCTATCTAGTCCCAGTCATCATCCTGTCCTTCATGTGCACAGTAATAGCTTCCAAGAGAACACACTCCATAATTTTCTCAGGGTTCAAAGTGAAGCTGACCAGCCTCTGAATCCTGGAGTGCTCCTTCTTGCTTTTCCTGAAGATGTGTGCGACGCTGGCTTTCCTGCAGCCTTAAACCCCAGTTTTCACAATTTTCAAAGAGTACAGAGTGACATTAGCCACCTTTTTGAGCATCATTGTGTGCATCTGTCCTGACCCATGAACTTTCTTGTGTTAAGATTTCATAAGAGCTCTTTGACTCAGCTGTCTTTCATTATTGCAGATTGCAGTTTCTCTCCTTAAAAACTCTGTCTGCATGTATTGACTTGGGAGAACTTATTTTTGCTGCAGGTCACGATGATACTGAAAATTTCTGTCTATTCTGCATTTGCCTATTTGTACCACCTGCCCCATTCAGAAGCAGGCCTTTTTTATTTTCTTTTTTTCCTTTTCTTTTTCTGTTATTTCTAACACAGTGGTAGAAGCTCTGCTTGTTAACATGTGCTTCCTGTATACACCCTTTTCGCTCTGGAACTCAGTCCTTACCTCCCAAGCCACTTTCCTGGTACATCTCATTCTCCAGAGTACCAGGGAAGGTCATTCTTGAGCTTTCTGTCTTAGATACCCACCAGCTCTCCTGAGCTGGTTTTTTTTTAGAGTTCCCTCACAGGATCTTGCCTACCAGTGTCCTGAGAAGCCAAAGCCTGACCTCCTGAACTCCAGGGCCTGGTACATATTTTCCTCATTCCCCTCAGTCTTGAACTCCCTTTTTTCTAGGTCACTAATTAGCATAAGTTTAATACAATTCTATATGTTGAGTGCAGGAACATGATTTATTGCATTCTGTATGGATTTTCACTTTTACTTCTCAATTCAAATTGTGTTTGGACTGGATTCAGGGAACCTGTGCCTAGGAAGCACCATGAGTTTTAGGCATGAGGTTCCCCATGTAACTTATTTATATTGTACAACTTATTTACATTGTACAGGTCTGGGATAGCCTCCTTAAAACCACCACTTGTGAACATATTCCATAACTCTGAACTCCCTCTTTGGTTCAACATTCAATGTTTGGGCTCATTCACTGCAGTAGTCCACACCTTGGCACCACATGGTGTCATTTACAGTTTCTGCAAGGTATTTGCCTTTAAATCATACCAGCTGCACAGCTATAAATTAATTAGATGTGAGGCAGGAGAGGAGCATATCAATGAAACATAATGCTATCACAACTGCTGGTGACTACATTTCAGAAAGTCTGTCTTTCCCTGGTGAGGCTGAATCTATCCAGAACTGCTCACTGTTTCACTGCTTTAGTGATTTTCCTTGCCTTTCTAAAGAGCTTTAAATAAATTTCTGTAGTTCACCATAGCTGAGTTACTATGGACTCTATTCTCCCCAACTTAAAGTTATCCCTTGTGAGGATTTTAAGATTTTTAAGTTCATCATCCTCTAAATTAATCCAGGCCAATAACCCAAAGAAAGCAAAGGCAGCAATGTCTGGGGTCTCAGAGCTCTTGTGGCCTTAAAGCATTGTATCATCTCACAGAATTTCAAAGTCTTCAAACAAGTATTCAGTCCAACTGAAAAATCACTTGGTTTTCAGGACCCAAAGCTCTAGGGTTTTTCATCTCAACTCTTTAAATCCTTAATCTTAAAGGCTTTAGATTTGGAAACTCCTTCTCTTTTGATGGACCTTATTACTAGAACATGCAGGGTCAGAATCTAAGATTACTTTTTCTCATTTTGAATAACTTTATCTGCTTATTTATTTATTACAATTACTTATGTGGTTTTTTTTTTGTTCTGAGGACATCAAGGAACTGCAGAAGTGTTACTCCTTTGGTCTTTCATTACATGAAGCTTGCCAAGAGTTCATTAAAGCATTTCAAATAAATAAATGTCTCATTAGAGTTATCAGCATGTGACCCTTGATGCTCTAGCAGTTGCTGTAGCCTTTTCATCAGATAGGCAAAAATACTTTGAGAACTGTTGTATAAGGAGCTGCTCAAAAAAGCCAGATAAATGACCTTTAAGACAAGTTCAGTGGTTTGGTTCTGTTTTTGTTTTAATTAAAAAATTAAAATCTGTAAAATAAACAGGAATTCCAATCTCCTGAATGTAAAGCATCAAAGAGGGAAAATATATGGACCCCTCCCTATAGATCAAGCAGGAATTGTCCTATGTTGATCTTCTGCTTTGACTTTACTTTATTAACACAAATCCCCTTCAGAGCTTGCTCCCATCCCACAATGCTCCTGACTAATGGATCTGTTCCTGACTGGATGAGCCAGAAGGGGAAGAAGCAAAAGGCACAATTTCAAGCTGCCAATGAAGGACCATGAGGTTGGTTTGGGAAAAAAGAACCTTTGCTAGTGATCTGAAAGATACAAGTAAGTATGAAGAGAAATTATCCAAAGAAATCCATAGAGATTTATATACAGTCTTGGGGTGGAATTCAGATAAGAAGCATTAAGTTAAAGAAAAAAAATAATTCCTAAAGGTGAGATCTATCAGGCTGTGGAACAGTCTCCTGCTAAAAGTAGTGAGTGCAAAATGGTTTGAGTTACATCATTCAAATGCTTCACATGGTATCATATTCACACTGTCAACAGAAAGCATTTCCATTAAAAAAAAAAAATCACTATTATATATGTGTGTCAAGCACTCTACACTTAGAAAAGCAAAAGACTCTATTCACTTTTTCACTTGTTCTACATTATTATTTTCTTACTATTGGGAACACTTGTATTGCTTTTCGTATGTTTATTTGTTGTGTTTTGTTTTTATGCAGGTGGCAGACAGAAGAATTGGAAAATGCAGAGTGTTCATAATGTGGAGTTTCACAGGTGGTTTTTTTCATCTTTCAGAGAGTAAAGATCACAATGAAATTGTCTTCAGCAATTTGAATGTTTTATTTTTCCTGAATGGAAGAACACCTGAAGTGCTGAGGTGTAATTTGGTGCAGAATATGCACTGTTACAGTGCCAGGAATATATTTCTCATGGAACTATTCTCCTCTTATGGCAGTCAGAAGGACACTAATGACAACAGAAATTACACGTCTGCCATAGGAAACTGATAATGCTTCTTGCCCTGACATGGCCATTTGGCTACACTGGTATTTCAAACACTCTCAATCCTGTACTAAACATGGGACATTTCATAAACACAGTTTTTACTCACCAAAAATATACACATGTGGAAACACAGACATTTAACATTGTTGCATACCAATGCCTAGACTTTAGTAGCCTAATTCCTAGGGGAAAAAATGACTCTGTGTATATATAAAAACATACTTAACATAAAATTGGACAGAAAATCAACGGGCCCTTCAAAGAACACATCTGTTTAAGCAGGGATGTGTCATTCCCAGTATGCAGCTCCTGGACAGCTGAGGCCTTTGGTGACCAGAAGGGTTCCAGAGAAACCAAGAAGAGAAAACCAAGGGTAGCTCAGTTCCCTCTGCCAGCTTGGCTCCCCGTGGCTGCTCAAGGGCTACAGCAGCACTTTGATGGTACCTGGTAGCCCAGAAGATTTCTCACAGTAAATCTGTCAGCAGATATATGGTATCTTTTAACAGGCTACATTTTGTAGCCAAACCATTTAACCTGGCACTTTGCCTGGGCTAATTAGTCCTGCAGAGAAGATGGGCAAACCAGTTCATGATACCATAATGCAACAAGCCTGTTCCTTGAACCTGAGCTGGCCATGAAATGCTACCTGAGGCTTCTGTTCAGGGTGGAGCAATGATGGGATATTAGTTAGTGATGTATCCAAAGTCATCAGCCCACAGATTATGGGGCAAATGAAATGAGCTAATGGGAATGCACAAAAAAAAGTAAGAAACTAATTTTCTTTCCTTGTGTTTAGTCTCTCAAAAATACCACTCTCTCTAAGTGGATTCTCCTGACAGGACAACCCTATTTTCAAATCTTAGGGTTATGTGAAGGCAAAATCATGCAGGAAGTTCTATGAATACTTATCATGGTCATGTAAATTATTTGTCCCAGAAAATCACTAGAGCTATTTCAAAAATATCCATAGGTCATATATTTTCAGGTACATGAATCTTGCCTCAGCACCATTGCTAACTTCTCTTGGATTGTAATGCTGCATTTTTTCAAATTCACACAGAAAGCTGGCCAGAAAATGGAGAAAAATATTGTAGAAATTGAAAAAATTGTAAATCTCTTTTAGCTAATTCACTTTCTACCAATGGAATTCAATTCTACTATAAGAGAATAGGCAGGACATAAATGATTTTGAAGTCACAGTGAAGTCAATGATGAGCACAGAACAGAAAAGATATCACTTTAAAGTTAAAAAACACAGTTAGTACCATAAATACTAACTCTGGTTCTAAAACCATAGAAGGGAAGAGGCACAAAAAGCATACTTCTAGGATATTAACTTAGTTTTATAAAATATCAACTTAGTTTTGAGTCCTATGTGATACTGCCAGGAGAGAAACATGCAATTGGAGATGGCTGCAAATGGTAAAGTTGTCCTGCTCGAATCTTATGCTAAATTATCCCAGTAATTATTTACTTTCCTTCTGCATTTGCCATAATAACTATTAATTCCTTCAAAAAATAATGGAACTTGTAAGATTCTTTGATTTAACTTAATGTTTGATTCATAGAAAATATCAACTTAGAATGCAGGGTCGCTCAGAAATTTGTAACAACAAGATGACTTACACATGACAAAATTATTATTTCTAGTGGTTATTTTGGTATCTTTTCAGTATTTAAAAAATACAACTACTCTAGTAATTTCTCCACATTTTTTCAGTTGTATGGATGAAACTTGTCTTGCAGAGATCATCTAACACTTCCTAAATGCTTTCATTGTTTTACTGCTGCTACTCCCACTCAAAATGCAACAAATTGCTTGGAACAGTATTTAATCTGTTCACAGTCTTTAATTCTTTGCTTCAAAGAATGTTCTTGTATCAGAAGATAAATCCTACGGCTCTCTAAAGGATTCCCCTGAAACAAAGCTTTATACCTCAAACAACCAGGTCTCATAGTAGCACTTCCCTTACTAGCACAAGCACGCATGCTCACTCATGAGAACCAATGTGTTGTGCTCTCCAAACACAGAGAAGATGGAAATGCCAAGAAATCTTTGGCACATCAGAGATTAGGGCTTTCCATGGATCACCTTTGACTCAAACTTTTGCATGAGTTACGATTTGGACTACCCAAAACTGAGCAGAGTAATTGTGGCATGGCAGAAGGAGAAACCTCACAGTGATCAAGGCAAGCACACTTGTGTCCTGATCGCAAGTTTCCTGCCAAGGAGGGGGACATGAAAGATCACATGTGAAAACCGGCCCTAACTAATAATTATGGCTCACATTTTAAATGTAGTTGTTTTCTACTGTTTCATCTCTTTCTTAGAAAAAAGATACTGCCACTACCATCTATTTCTACTACACTCAGATCCAACATTCCATTGTGCCAAGTTATACAAAGACAAAAACCCCCAAACCTCTAACTTTAAAATCTGGATTCACAATAAACCACAGTTCAAAAGATGGATGTTCAAGCCCACACTTTATCATCTGTGTAAAGACATATGTAGATCTAGAAGGAAAAGCTCTGAAATATCCTGGATACCTATCAGAAAAGAAAACAGAGGCATCTACCTCTCTGCCTCTCTGTACAGACTACAAGAGTATATAAAATGACTAACTCCAACTTACAGGTCTAACTTTTGATGTGTAGATTAGGGCAGATAAATGCGCTCCATACTGTGAAAGAAAAAAGTGACTTAGAAGAATGGAGCAGAGTACAATCAAATATATGCATCATTATTTTTTATTACTATATAAGAAGAATTGTAAACACCATCTATATTCATCTCTCTCCAACCTGCCCACTGGTAAGTGATTTATGTTGACACATATTATAAGACAAGATTTGTAAAAGAAGGCAACAGCTTTAATTCAATAGATCATATAGTTGGGGGTTTTGCAGCTACAAGAGTGGGCCCAAAAAAAGTATTTTCATCATTAGAATCCTTCCTCCTCTCACATCCCTAAGGATCAGAACTGTAGGAATATTACCACACAGAGAAGATGTATGATGGCAGAAAAATCATTTGAAGAAGAAAATACTAGCTAGCAGGTTAGTTCTAGGAGACCCATCTCAAGTTAGCAAAGGAAAGGAGTTATTTTTATAAAAAATTAGAAAATTATACAGTCAGAGTCACTATGAAATAACAGGCCAGGATAAATACTGATTATACAACCTTGTGAGAATGATTTGCATTCCAGCACATGCACACAGTAAATTAGAGATTGGGGTACTATCAAACACAAACTCCTAAGAGGAATCATTGCATTTGCTGGTTCTCATCAAGTATTCAATCAGTGCAGAGTTCAAACCAAGCCAGGTCTTGACACAAAAATATATTGTTAGTCCATTACTGAACCGGCTCAAGTGAAAGTTGACCTTCTGGGAGTTGCATCTCCAGTCATCCTGGCAATCTCAGCTGGAATCAGAGTTAACCAGACAAATCATAACATCCACTCTGAATAGTCATGCACCACTTCCCTATCTCTGCAATCAACAGAGCAATCCCTTCTGTATTCCTTCCTATGGGACATGTGAAAAAATGCATTTCTGCATGCCCTTGTAACAACCTGCATTTGTTAGAACTGCAGAGTCCAATAAGCTTCACTGCAGACGAAAAAGCCAATAAAAATACTGATTAAAGTGAAAGAAATGGCTTCGCCAGTAAAGCACACAGGAGAACCAGCACTTCAGTCCTTGTGTGCTGATTGCCACATGTCTGATAGAATCGTGCTTCATCATTGGCTTCTTTATTGTAAAAACATAGAGGAAGGATAAGAGAAAACAGCTGGGACTTTGATAAGAAATCTAATATGTAAGAAAAATTGGAGCACAAAATCAAAAATAGTGACATTCAGAAAAAAACTCTCTGAACCTGCTTTAAAGGGGAATGTACTGGGTTGTGGGGTTTTTGGCTCCCAGAGTAAACTGAAAAGAAGAGGATAAATTCATCTGCTTTAGAACAGAAAGATGTTTGTGAAAAATGGAGATGACAATAAAAAGGTCCTTCAGCATTTCCTGGAGAAGGAGTGTATTGGGTTTGCAGGGCCAGGTTTTGGTAGAGGGGGGCCACAGGGGTGGCTTCTTGAGAACCTGCTGGAAGCTTCCTCCCCCCACACCCAGCAGGGACAATCCCAGCCAGCTCCAGGATGGACACACCACTGGCAAAGGCTGGACCAATCAGAAATTGTGGTAATACCTCTGTGCCAACATATTTAAGAGGAAAAAAATTAATTACTGCACAGATGTATTTGCAGACAGAGAGACAGAGAAGAGCAGAGTGAGAGCATGTGAGAGTATCAATACTTCAGATACCAAGGTCACTGGAGAAGGAGGGGCAGGAGGTACTCCAGGTACCAGAGCTGAAGTTCCTCTGGAGCCTGTAGTGCAGACCATGGTAAGGCAGCTGTGCCCCTGCAGCCCATGGAGGTCCCTGGAAATGCAGAGATCCACCTGCAGCCCGTCAAGGAGACCATGGAGTGGCTGTGCCAGAAGAACTGCACCCCATGGAAGAGTTGGAACTGCACCCCATGGAAGAGTGACCCACATTGGAGCAGTTCATGGAGATCTGTCTCCTGTGGGAGGCACACACACCAGAGCAGCAGCAGAAACAACTTGTGATGAATTGGCTGTAACCCCCATTCCCCATTTCCTGAGGACTGGCACAGGGAATGGAGAGCCCAGGCTGGAGGGAGGAGTGGGGAGAAGGTGTTTGAAAGATTTATTTTACTTCTCATTATTGCACTCTGATTTTGTTAGAAATAAATTCAAGTAATATCCCCAAGCTGAGTCTGTTTTTCCTGTGATGGTATGTGGTGAGTGACCTCTCCCAGTCCTTATCTCAACCCATGAACCCTTTGTTGTATCATCTCTTTCCAGTCCAGCTGCAGAGGGGAGTGATAGAACAGCTTTGGTCAGTGCCTGGCCAAGTCAGGAACCTGGAAGAGCAGACCAGTGATGGTGTGGGAATCACAGTGACCAGAAGCAGCAGTGGTGGCTGTGCTCTGCTGGCTGTTGGTGGCCCAAGGGACACCTCCATCACCATCACCTGGCTACCAGGCACCTGTTTTTCAATGACTTGCACTAGTGGTGCTGAGGAACAGAACTTTCTGCACTCTCCAATGGGTTATACAATTTTATGCTTCATCCCCCTACCACACGTCTCAGGAATGACATTCCCCAGAGAACACAAAAGCAGATACATGTGAAAAAAGTTACTGTGTGAGGTTTGGGAGAAGAGTTTTTTCCACTAGTGTCAAGTTAAAAGATGTTCCAGGTGAGAGGAAGCCAGCTGCGGCTGCCAGGATAAAAAGGCAGCTATTTGAACCTAATTTGATATTTTAATTCCAGCAGCCTAAAAAGCTTTCAGTTAACTAAAGGCCAAGTGATTCTCAGCAGAGGAAAATTAAAAAAAAAATCTGTACAGAGAGAAGGGCGCTTTTTAGTCCCTCTAAAGTGAAATGCTGTGAACCATACAATTCCAATTTCAACCTCCCACTTAAGTATTCATGTGGATATCCTTTGCACTGCAGTGGGAGTAAAGGCACTCCCAAAGTCACAGTACTACAGCTCTTTTTCATGGCAATATACTTCAAAGGAATAGGTTTACAGATCTACTTACAGCTGCTTAGGATCTATTTGAAAATGTGTGAGGCATCAAGGCTCATCTGACCTCACAGATTAAACATGATTTGTCATTTCTACAATAACTTGCAAAACCATCCCATGGATGCTCTTGTCCCCATAAATCTTGGGGTTAGCTAACTAAAGAGTGAATAGGAACTTTTGTCAGCCAGTGTCTCTGTAGCATGTTGGAACATCAGGGGTCTGATGTTCACAAAACCATTATAACAATTGCCAGCAATGCAAAAGAAGAGAACAAATATGGAAACTCGAACTGAGGAAGCACTGTCTTGTTTTTTGTGTTTGTTTTTGTTTTTTTTTTTTTTTTTTTTTTTTTAAAATTTTATGAAATCAGATCTATTAAAAATATATATTTGTGATGTAAGAGAATGAGGTTAGGAAAGATGGATAGAATAGGAAAGAAAGGTTATAATGTTTTGTTCTAGAGTTTATGACATTATTTCTCACAGGTAAGTAGAAGGTAAAAATGTTTACACAATCTAGAATTTAAAATGACTTCAAATATTTACTTTAACAATATGAAAAGTATTACTCTGTAACATTATTAGTCCTCTTGAAACATGTTTTTAGGCATATGAAGAAGAAGGATATGGATAAGTCAAGAGGAATTCACCAAAATTATTCACCAAACATACCTCACCAAGGTCGCTGCCTTCTACAATAAAATAAATGTATTTGTGTATGCGTTTCTCATTTTTAAGTGCATCATGACCAATAAAGTGAATACACTTAGAAATAATAGATATCTTCAAATAATTGGGCATAATTTATCTTCAGGTTTCAGCATCTGTGAGATATTGTAGCAAGAAGCTCTGCTTCAGGGCACCCATGTAGCAATCCAAAACTTTAATATATGTCACCAGCTATTGCTCAAAAGTACATTTTGTTCTGAAACACAAAACCCTGTTTATATTTTTCCTTTCATGAACACAAATATTAGGGAACTGTGATGGTTGGACTGGATGATCCTGAAGGTCTCTTTCAAAATCAATAATTCTATGATTCATGACTCCATGAATGTGAGTGGCTCATCCCTCCACTTAAGGAAGGCCCTCCTTTTCCCTGAGCTGTGCAAAACTTTAGGTATTACCTCATCACTCTCCAAAATGTGATTTTGGATTGTAGGAAACATATTATTCAATCATTTATAGCCTTGAAGGATTGTCATTTCATCCTAGACAAGGCATTAGTCATATATATGAGCCCATTGAGTTAGTCACCTCTTGGCTTGGCTGGTTTGATTTCCTGGGTCTGAAAGAGAACGTGCACATACAACACTGCTCTTTGAGAAGTAGAAAGGTATTCCACCACACACCAGCTTGTATAGTATTATTTTAAATACAGAGTATTTATAGGATAAAAAAACCCCAGTAACTGAAGGAATAGAATGGAATCACCAAGAAATGCTGATGATTTTGCACTGGGAGGGTGAAGCAAAACATCCACCATTTAAACACCTTTGTCTTCTGCAGAACAATATGGTGCAGGAACTCTGACAGAAACGCAAATGTTTAATTTACATAAATGTTAATTTACCCAGTGTAGATGATATTATTTTTTTAGAGATACACAAGATAACACAAATTAAGAAAGCAATTTTTATTCTACATTTGTCAAAATTCCTCACTATTATTGTAACACATGCTGACCTTGTAAAGACTAAAAACTGTGAAGAGCAGCTTTGCTGAAGTAACAAGAGCTACAATATTGTGAAAATTAACTGAATGGAAGGTAAAAAAATAGTCTCAAACTATCAGCATGAGAATATACTCTTTCTGGTGATAAGGAAAATAAAATTTAAAGGAACAAATAACTCTGACTTCCTGTCACTATTAATGAAATTTCATTTACCTTTTCTATTTAGCAGCTATCAGTCTTCATATATCAAATTTAATTTTGCAGTTATACATTATTTTTCAGTTGTATCAAGAAATTAACCTCATGGATTGTAAAGCCAGATGGGACCACTATGAGCATCTAATCTGACCTAATAAACCAAAGAACATTTTTCTTGATTAAGTTCAAGCTGAGAGTGTGTGTTCGCACACATACATATATATGCCTATTTTTTTTAATTGAGTGTCTGCAATTATAACAACTCAAGTCCTAATCTAAACCTAAGTCTGCTTAAACCCACTGGATTATGGATAAGAGCCTTAAGACTGACACTTCCAAAAAATAAAAATGGGTTTCCTTTTCTTTTTTTTGGTTATTTGATTGCCAGATTGGAAAGACAGTGTCCCTTGCCTTTTAGCATTCAACAAATGTATTTCAGTGTGGGAAAATAATCAACGTTTTAAAATTAAAATTCATCGTTACCTTTTACTTACAGCACCTGAATAATTGTTAAAAACAAGTAATTACCTGCATACCAGAAAGCACATTTAATTAGCTGCTCATAAACAGAATACATTTCGAAAGCCCTCCAGGGGGATAGGTGCAGAAATTCCATTAACCAAAGTTGCGCGTGAATTTGAGCACTTCAAAAATATACTCTGGAGACCACTTTTATGCATATTAGTTTTTCTGTTCAAAGTGCTTTCCCCTCTTCCATGTGTGCATGAATGAGAAGTTCTGTCCACCTACAGGGGTATGGGGTTTTATGAATGAAGGAACAGTGGGGCTTTTGCCTTTTTTAACTGAAGGAAACAAAACCATTGTCAAGGGTCTTTTCTTTTATAGACTCAAGGAAAAGTTATGGAAATTGCATCAATAGAAAATGGGAAATTTATATGCAAGAAATGAGTTTCATTCAGAGAGGGGCAGAGTTGGCAGTCACTGGGTGTCTGGCTTTGCCAGGCAGCTCTGTCATGGAGCATGAGTCACTCAGAACCTTCTCTTCAGTTTTGCTATAATATTAAGACAATAGCAGCACAGTGGAAAAACACATCACCTCCCTCTTGCCCTAACAATATTACAGCCACTGGGAGACACACACAGACACACACCCCCGCACCAGTTCTCACATGCATTCACTCCATCCAATTTTCCCTTCTCTCCAGCCCAAAACAAAGCTGCAGCCAACTTATTGAAGCTAACAAATGCGTGGTCTCTTTCTCTTTTAAAAGGAACAAGTTATCTGGGTTCCCTCTTGATGAGGTAATGTCAATCCTTGTCTAACTTATTTCTTTACTGCAGAAATTGTCACCTTCAAAATTAATGGTCCTTTTCAGAGAAGAGTGCCTATCGCAAAGCATTTATCTGATTGAGCTGGCAACATTTTCCCCAAGTACCATCCTCCATCAGGAAACTCTTTTTCATTGAAATCGAAAGTTTTACATGTATATGTTGAGTTTTATAGCATTTGCCAAAAAAATTTTAATGCCTCAAATAAAACTGGAACATTGAGCTTTCTTACTAGATTTTGTTGTGATCATACAGTCTTGTCCTATTTCTATTTGCACTTGTTTTGGAACTTAACTTCTAAATAACGCAATATTGTTTCCTATAATTCAATATTATATTCTAATGTTCTGAGATTGCCAGGCTGAACTCTTTTGACACTGCTGAAATGGAAGTTCTAGTAAGTTACATAGATGTCTAGAAATATGTTTACTTCAAAGTTTCTTGGTTCTTCAGTTGCAGTGGTTTTATTCAGTGTTAAAATATTGATATTTCACTGAAGAAGGAATTTATTTTTTGATCAAATGTCTAATAATTATGTAAGTAGGTAAGTGCATGCAGACAGTTGTATACATAATGGGATTTTTTTTCTCTTGGCACAGAGAGTTCAATGTCTTCTGAAATACATACAACACATGGAAAATTTTCACATACACATGTTCAGATATGAATTACCTGAAGGCTACACACATTACTGGTTTCCTTGCTTAAAGAAGAATTTCAAAGTGTATCTATTTGTACTGGTTGTAGCAAATTGTTTAAACCTATATATTTGCATTTGTGTGTGAGTCTCTGTGTATGTATTCATAGTCATCCAAACCCTTATAGTTAGGAATTTTCATTATACATTTATTTACTTTAGTAAATATTTAAATATTTTCCTCACAGTTTTATACATCATGTAATGATTTGTGAACTGTGATGACTTAGGAAAAATTAGGCAATCCCATATAGAAAGTCTTGCAGTTTGACTCTAAATGATATTTCAGAAGCTGAAGCCAAATTTCTTCTAGTATTATTGATTTGCTGGAGCCAAAGCAGCTGCACCTACAGGATCACGTATGTAGTTTGTCTCTTGTGATTTCTGCATTAATACACAATTTTATGGTAGTCTTAGACACTGCTTATATTGCAATAACAGTGTCAAATAGCCTAATCATAAGGTGATTGATTCCCTGGTAAGAAGAGGTGAAAAAGATGTCGAGTAGGCAAGATGATGAAGGGATCAGACCTCACCATGTGCCTGGAAATACCAAATCCCTCAGCAGACTCCTGTTTTATCCTAGGTAGCAAATGGTGATAACATTTGGAGAAAGGAACGCATTTAAGGCACGATTTTGCCAAGTTTCAGACACCCACTGATGGTGCTGTGGCCCAGTCTCCCAGTAGGTGCAATGTAAACAGAGACAGCTCTGTCTCCTCCTTTACTTTGCCTTTGAAACATTAAGCTCTACACATATGAAGCCAAACCTTCTCATCCTTCAGAGGAGAGATTTGTTTTTCTGTCTTTATTGAGCCAAAATTCATGTTCCTAATCCTTAGAAATAAAAAATGAAAAAAAAAATAAAAAGAAGAAAAGAAGAAAAGAGGAAAAGAAAAAAAAAAAGAAAAAAGAAAAAAAAGGAAAAAAGATAAAAAAGATAAAAAAAGAAAAAAAAATAAAAGAAAAAAAAAAAGAAAGGATGGGTCAGCCCAAATATGTCTCTGGCCATGAATTTAAAAATTCATCTTTCTATCACATTCTAGATAGAGCTGGTGAGCACTCACAGTCTCCAAACTGAGTAGAAATTTTATTTGAAAAGCTTTACTGTTTCTTTTGTACAAAAGACAAAATACTGTAGAACACAGAAAAAATGTTTCTTGTCCTTTTTGAGCATACATACTAAAAATAATGAGCTTTTCTTTTTTATTTTAAAAGTGCTTTGAAATTAAGAAAATAATTTCTAGTATTTCTTTTGATAGCAATAGTCATGATGAAATCATTTATGGCAAACACGGAGTTCCTTATGAATACCTTAATGGTATTTCCATCATTTCCACAGTATTTCAGTATTAAGTGACTGTAAAGTATCAGAATTTTCAGCATCAGCTGAGAGACAGTACATTTCACATCTGCATTAAGATACATGGATTAAGAAAAAAAAAAAAAAAGAAAAAGGTGTTTCATCGTTGTAAGAAAGCCTGTGGTAAAACAGCAAGGCTTTTCTTGCCTCAGGCTACAATAGCTACTAGTTTAACTCAATGGTCAGAGCACTCCCTGGAGAAACAAAAAGCCTTAATTCTATTGCTGGCAGTAACTTTCCCTTTGTTAGTGGCACATGTACAAAATTATTTTTAAAATAACACCACATGTATTAAACAGTCACTCCAAGATGACTTATAAAAACAATGTTCCATATGTGCAAATGAGATTTTGGCAAGCACAAAATTATATGCAGAAATTACATTTGGGCATGGAAAAGACTCTTTTCACTAACCCAGATAGATATTTAATTTCTATGGGATAAATTGCATGCTACCTATTCACTAACATAATTTTCCCGCTGATGATTGACATTTAGATATCAAAGAGGAAAAAAGATAGCATAACATTAGATTGCACATCTCGGAGGAGTAAAAGGTATTCATTAGACTAGGTATGCCAGCAAATGGCATGCTAAAGTCTTGACAAAAATCATGTCAAAAGTCATGTCAATCTTTTTTTTTTGCTACTTCAAAAGCACATCTGTCTGCGGATGACAATCACTCATTCTGGCACCTGAAATATAACAAATAATATCCACAGTGGAAAAAATGAAAGCTGGAATCAATGTGCGATAGCCGGCATTGCTGACCGGTATTCAAGGACATGAAAATGCAAATAGAGAGGGCTTGCTGTTCCCAGGGGGAAGGTGTGCAGCTGAGGGGCAGCGTGGAAGGGAGGAAACCGTGGCAAAGGAACTCAGGCCTTCACAGGCTGTTTAAATCCCCAGAAGGGGGGTGATGCACAAACAGCAGCAAAGCCCTGGAGCAGGGGGCAATTGGCACACCCTCCTCCACAGGGCATCTTTCAGCCTGTTCAGAAATTGTGTATCCTGGCTCCAGAGAGAACTCCAGCCAGTGCCTGCAGCTGAAATAAAGATGGTGCCTCTGATGAAACACAGTATTTGTGGAAGGGTTAATGCAGAGGGGAAAATGAGGAATCATTTTTTTAGACTTTTTTACACAGATGGAAAAAAAAAAAGAAGTCAGATTTCCTAGTGGGAGAAAGCCAGGACCTGCATTGAGAAAAAAGAGAGCTACATTGCATAATAACTGGACAAAAATTACTTTCTCCCACTAGATTAAACTATTTAGAAGAGATGCACTACATATGAGAATGTGTACCCTGCATTTGGGTCTAGTTTTGCTTCCCTTGAAAAGAATAATGCTAACAATAGAACAATAGCAAAATAAGGGAAGGAGGAAGATTTGCATTATCTGTGTTCATTAACCTAAACTATAATGCTTCTCTTAAATATTAAATACCTTTCTATGATTAGAAATACATTGTGAAAGGCTAAAGAAATAGATGGTGGATTTTTTTTAAAAGAATATTTCTCCACGAGACAATGAGAAATGCAACACAGCTCCTTTAATCCTGTAATCTCTCTGGTAGCAATCAGCTTGGGGTACATTTCAGTTTGTTCACTTGTCATCTACATTAAGAGTCCTTCAATGAGCTTTTCTTTTAAAGTAAATACAGAATGACACATTTATAATTAGATCTCCCTGACCATTTCTTTCTAGGTTTGAAGGATATGAGGTGTGGACATGTCATGCAGACCCTGCTCCTGATCAGTGTGCTAAGGAGCTTAGAGTTTCACCGTTGATTAGTGAATTGTAAAACAACCAACAAAATACACCATGGGTGCTGTTGGTTCAGATATTGTAACCTCAGTTATTCCCTGCATTCAGGAGCAGTCAGACACTCAAGAAATGTTTTGAACCACACTGAAAAACAAAAGGAGTTCAAACCATTCCTGAATTTCAAGTAAAGATTATTCAATCATTTAAGAACATAAGCCTCTGTGAACACAGCAGCAAGTAAACCCCCTGTGTCTGTTGAGCCTAAGAGCAATAAATATGTTTTAAGACTATTAAGAATACAGTATATTATTATAGGTTACTGTTTGTAATTCCTCTTGATATTAAAAAAATTTATTTAAATTCCTGACCATTCAAAATGTCCATAACATTATTTCTTACTAAGGCATAAAATGAGATTGTCTTGTTTGTTCCCTCTAGTTTTTAATCATTCATGTCTTTGGTATCTATGTGAAAAATTTTCAACAAATGTGTTGTATAATTTTCTTTCTAGTAATAGCCTAATGAAGCTAAATTTTCATTAGCGTTTCAAAATAAGAACTGTGTTCCAATATAGGGATCTATGTTTGCATGCTTTCTTTCTTAATATATATATGATAAAGAGGCTTTTTTTTTACAGCCTTAGAAGAAGAACCAGAGATAATTACCCCACATATGTTCCTTGGTTGTATGTATTCACTGATTAGAGGAAAAGACAAGAATCACTCCTCAGTATTTCATCTGTGCAACACTAACTTTACTAATGGAAGACAACTTTGGGGATTTAGTGAATCAGCAATGTTCTTGAGCTTTCTCATTTTTAACATGACTACTCAGCACAAATGTGGATCTCCTGGAGCTCCAACTCTTCCACTTCCATCATGATTATAATGTTAAAACAGACATTTGCCACTGTTCTAATCTCCCTCCCTGTACTAGGAAAACAGTAGATAACTTCTCACCTTATTCTTCACAAAGTCAAGCTTTCCATCCCAATTTTCTGCAGTTTTATTTTGTTCTGCTGTGTATACTTCATCACAGTTTTACATGAAGTGAATCACTTTACTAAATCCTCACCCAGTATCACCTAGTATTTAAACATCTATGTTCTGTTTGTGACTCAAACTGACTACTTACTACATCTTTTTGAACAAACCACTCTTCAAACAATAATACTCTTGCAAATTCTAAGAACTCTAATCCTTCTGTTATTGTAACTATGGGTACTCCAACCGTACTAAATAAAACATGGCCAGTGACTGAGCTTTAGCCTTGAGGCACCACCCAATCTCCTCCACACTTGGCCATGGGCCTCCTTTTGGCCATTGCACTACTCTGTGACCATAAGATGCAACTATTTAATATTTGTAGGGAAGTTTTGAGATATTTGGAAAAAGGAATGTGTTGTAGCTCACCAGAGCTTTAGCTGAAATATCTCAGTTGGCACCAATTCTCTCTCACACTAATCAAACCCTGGAAAGAATGATTACACCATCATTACATAGATTAGATGTCATCTAATCTTTGGGATTCTGAGAATGCTGCAGTCCAGTCACTGGCTACAACACATATTGTCAACTATTCTTAATCTAGCATTATGCTGCAAAATTAATTCTCAAGCAAGTAAATTTTACCACAATTAAATATTTTACTCCTAGTACACAAGAAGCAAGAGAAAATTGTTCACCGGTCTTGTGTAGTATTGATTTCCTTGGGCATTCTAAATGCAGAGTTTAAGAGAAAGATTTGTTTAAGATGTGGATCTAAATATGGATTTGGAGCTTGATTTCAGACATTAGCTCTACAATAGGGAGACTAAAATTCTTAGGAATATTACAAAAGTTAAAAAAAGTAAGAACCATTGTCAGGAAAGTTGTAAGGGTTCTAATATGACATAGAGAAAAAGACACAATCAGGTAAACAGGAAAGACAAGATCAAGAAGTATACTTGTGTAATGGAACAAAGGAAGTCTGTAGAGTTACTTAAAGAGAAGAGTGAACTGCTCAAACCACAAGCTACAAAAATAAACCTAACAGATACACTTGGTAAACATTGGAGCTATGGGGCTAGGTCTGAGAGAAGATGCAAAGAGAAAATGTTTGAGAGTTAGCAAAACTTCTGCACAAAGTAGACAAAATAAAAAGAACAAGAGAAAATAAAGGAAAACGGGACCCAAGTTTATTGGGAAGATGCCTTAGCTACCAACACATATCAATTCCCTGGAAGCTATAGGCCATCATCCAAGAGAAGAGGTTCACTATATTTTAATTTTTCTGTTCAGTTTTTAACTCAACTCTGGGGTACAATCTGCATAAATTAAATACAATAACTGAGCCAGAAGATTTCCAGCAAATACTGAGGAGTCATTCCATGCGAAAAGTATATTTAATAGTTCAAGTGAAATCTAAGACTGCAGCATTTGTCAGCAGGACACAGTCTGATTACACTGGGCAAGGCTCTGTGTTAGCAAATGTGATAGTTCTTTCAAAACCAAAGCAGTAATTAAAGTTATAATACAAGAATCAGAAAAACAAAAATCAGAAAACAAAAAATGAGAGTCCAGTGACAATGCATGGCATGTAAAAAAAAGCAGCTATTTTCTCTTCAATGTCTTATTACTAGTAAAAACAATAATAAATTTCAAAGGACACTGATTTTCTAAATTAATGGAATTACAGATGAGAAAACATGGGATTTTATTTCACCTTCATAGCATTTAATATGAGATCAGAACATCTCATACTGTTATAGCTCCATTGATTTCAATTAATTTAGCTTTCTGGCTAACTATAAATCAGAGACCAGAATCAGGACCAATTATCCTCAATGAGCACAAGTATTGCAAGGAGCCAGAAAAACTCTCAGGACTACTTGTGAGGAAAGAGCTTTCAATCTAGGGAATATTTCATGTGTCTCAGTGGAAGTCACCTAGCAGTGAGTGTAATCTTTGCATGGATTTTTATAAGACCATGTACTAGGAAAAAAAACCACCTTAATTGAGCTAATTTAGAAATGTTCTTTCTGATCAATGTATTGATTTAGTTATAATTTGATTCTCAGCCTCGTGATCATCTTTATGTAGCTCTCTAAGTGTATTGTGAATTTGAAATGGACACAAACATGTAATGAAATCCATTAACTAATAAAACAGTGATCAGTCAATTCATGAGAAATGGTGCAGATTTTTAAGATGAATGGCTAGTTTTACATAAGCATTGCATAATCTGTTGCTACAGCATTGTCTTGTTTAATAATGAGAGAATGATGGTGCTGTAAAGGACATGAATTTTATATTTATCACTACTTTTGGAGAAAAATACAGTAGCAGGGGATTCCTGTCAAAGCCACAAGAAGAACTGAATTTGTTCTTTTGTACTGAACTCTAAGCACTCACCAAAATACTCAATTTCTAAATATATATTCTCTCTTCACCGGACCTTTAATCAAAAAAAAGTGTTGCTTTGAAGCACTGATTCTATATTTTGACTCACTCATGATTGCTTTCATGTCTGTGAATCTGGTTCCAAATCTTAAAGCCTGGTCTTCTGCACCAGACAGTATCTTTGTAAGATGTGCCACAGAAATCCTGTTCTTAGAATCCATAAAGTTACTCAACGGATATGATGAAAACGAATGAATACCCTGTGGATGTATTCTCATCTCTTACGTCACTGTAATTCAAATCCTTCACAGTCTCTGGAATGAATCCAATTTAAATTAGATAATATTGCTGTCCTGATTTAAATTAGATGATATTGCTGTCCTGATCAGTGTTCCTGATTCATTTCTGCATGGTGGACAACCAATGTCCTGGGAACACCACGGTGACTGCAGATCTGATACTAGTTCTTTCCTCTCTTGGGAAATTTACAAACAACCAGTTTTCTGTTACATACCAAAAGCAGAAATACTTACGGTTTTTTTTTAATGACCTTCACATTGTGTATATTCTATGTATACAAATATATCGTATATATTTATATAAAATATATATTGTAACAAACAGTGGAACTCACTATAATTAGAGAACTTTTACCTTCCTGCACTGTTTTCCAAAATCTTAGTTCAGCTTGAGCTGGAGGCAAAGATTTTCATTCAGCCTCATCTTTAGGACTCTTATTATTTCCTTGCTGGCATGTGTTTGTCTATTGTCAGTTAGAATCTCCATTTTTTTACATTTATAAAGAAAAGTTAAACAATTCAACCAAACCCATAAACTTTTTTTTTTTTTCTTTTTCCTAGGGACCAAAGTGGCAGCTTTCTCATTACATATCAATTTACAGCTCAAAATCAGGAAGAGATCAATGCAAACCATCTGCCCCTTGCAAGTTTTAGCAGATCTCCTTTTCGTCACTCTGAGTAAAACAGAGGAAGTTATGCAGAGCATGTGGTCTGCTTTCACAAATAATTTCTATGGAAAACAGCAGTCAGACAGTAATACAGGCCCAAGGTGACCTCATTACTGAAATTTGTTCTAGCTGTCATTAGACATATCACACTGTGTCACTCAAATCGGGAAAGGAATAAGAGATACTGACACGCAGCACCGGTGATTAGAGATGAAAAATACTGTTACGCCATAAGAATCCCTTGGTGGAAAAGAAATATGTACAGTGTTTAAGATTCATTCACCCCCCCGATCTGTCACTACTACCTTCATGGCTGTATTCTTTTTCTACTTGTTAGTTCTCCTTCACAAGGGACAGCACCTTTTTTTGAAGGATATTTCAAAGGCCAATGTTCACTGGCTGGCAATCTTGCATAAAACATTGATGAATTTTGGTAGTGACACACTCATGTTGAGTAAGGATATTTGCTGTTGCAGCAGAACAACTTGGACAGCTCCTTTTTGAATTCATCAGTGCAGACTCTTGTGCCTGCCAAACTGCAGTCATGGGCTCATTGCTCAAAGTTGCAAATTCTGGTTAGATCAGGCTAAATTTTGCCATGATCCTCTGTAAATTGATAAGCTACAAGGAATGATACCAGAGACTCAGAGGATGATATCTCCTGACCAGAAGCCAAGTATGGTTGCCAAAGACCCTCGTGCTCCTACACAGTTCTGATTTCCAGCTTTCCCAGCTGGTGATCAAAGATCTTGATCAGTCTGGCTTTGGGGCCCTCTTACCCAAAGGATGCACTTCCACCCTGGAGAAATATTCTGCTGCTGTGGGTCCCCACAGGGACAGCATCCCTTGGGAGTTTCAGGACACACCTCCTGAAGCACAGAAGTTTGGATGAGATTAGTGACACATGCTAAAGTTTAGTGAATCAGAGGAAGAAAAAATAAAATTTTCACCTAAGTTACTCAGTTTTAAAAGTTTGATCTTCTGTGGCCCAAATATATATTTAATTATTTTGTATCATGCTTCCCATTTATGTCCTGTTAAATTGTTACTTCCTTTCCAATGCACTTTGCACTTTCTTAAATCTATAGTGAAGAAAAATGCTGAGCCTGAGTCAGCTATTTCCTTACAGAAATTAAAATATTTGCTTCTTCATTCTCTCTTGAAAATATTTATTTTGCCATTCAGACATTTTCCACAGGTGCATGTTTTCTTAAAACAATGGCTTTATGGTTAACAACTTCTCTCTGAAGTCCAACATTTTAATTGCTGTTCAATCATAACTGTTTAATCCCTTAAAACTGAAGTCTTAATCACCATCTTCACAAGGACCACAACTAGATTTTCAGTCAAATATAAATACAATCTCTCTCAAGCTTGTCATATTGCAGAATATGACATAATACAATATTGTCATACTCCCCTTTCACTAAAATTCCTTTCAGTGCTAACAGTACTTACTGCAGAGTGTGGAAATGTGTAATTGCATTCAATCACAATGTTGATAGGTTCATTTTTTTCTCAAGATGTATACTTTTTACCCGTATACTTTCAGTTTGTTGCCTCCTACATTTATTAGTCCTTTCTGGAATAGTGGCAGTCCTATTCTACTATTAACTTTACCGATAAAAGAAATAGGGCAATCTAAAAATGAGAAGTCCAGCCTGTGACAGCCCATCATACATTATAAACCAGCCTCAGCACATCTGTGGGTAAATTGTCTCTTGTGAACTGTTCTACAGCTGTTAGGGTTCATGTTGTTCCCTTATAAACCAGAAATAGGAATTTTTATTACCTCTGGCCATAATTTAAATTACATGAGGCCAACTCCATGATGTAGATTAGTGTACTGTCATGCAGTTCAGCTTTTATTTTGGCACGCTACAATGCAGCTCACACATGAACTCTACTGTCAGTGGACATGTGATGGGAACAGAAAGGATAAACACACACCCAGAGTATTAAAAATGCTAGAACAAAACCTTAGGTCTATAAAGAATTATTACTGTACTTGCACTGATTCTCATAGGTTATATTCTTGGCAGCTTTACATCACCAGACTGAATGGTTTGAGACTTCACTCGTACTCGACAAACACTCTAAAGGTCAGTGCTGTCACCCTTTCACTAAACATCACCAAAAATAGCTACATAGATGTTCCAGGAGCTCTTACTTTATTTATTAAATAAAATTTGAGCTATAAGGTTTTTTCCCAAGCCTTACATTGCAAAAAATGAACCTAGTTTTTTTAACAATGGTTAAAATTTATTATTTTCGAGTAATCTGTCCAAATAAGAAATGTATTCCACTACAATATTTTAAAAAATAAATTTACTTTTCAAATTCAAAATACATCACATCAGAACTAAGAATTGCTTTGCTTGTTATAAAAAATGTCACACACTCTCCCTCCTCCCTACATAATTTTTTTTTTAACTAGAAAAAGGGCTATTTTAAGAAATATGGAGATGTTGCAAAAGAAATAAAAAATTACACACCCCAAAATGAAGAGTTAGAAGAGGGAAAAAGAAGAAAATAATGTCTCAAGTTCCAGCAAGAAGCTGAAGCTGTCCCTGACTAGATGTAACCAGAAACTTGTACTTTCCCAAAAATTTGCAAGCAGATAAATTCATTTGGCACATTATACTTAATGGAAGAAAAACATATGTTATGATCTGAAATTTTATGTAAAAAGTCATATTCATTCATTCTTCTGTTAAGCCCTACACTTCAATATACCTTAGAGTGAGCTGCAGTTTATAAATTGCCAGGATGCAAAAGAACATGAATGTTACTCTAAGCCTGTTCCTGCAACTTTCTTTAGAAAGTCATAAACATTATGGCTAATTAACAACCTAATGGAATGCTGAGAAGGAAGGTCTTGCTTCTCTGTGCACTTCTGGGCTTGCCTTTAATTGGTAAGAAATTTCCAGGGCTATAAACAGAACATGAACTCTAAGCAACACTCAAAATTTACTTCTGGCTTCTCAACTCAAATAAAAATAATAATTATCATTAGCTTTCTGATTAATTTTCATAAATCATCATGGCTTGAATAGAGACATGCTCAAACCCAAGACAGATGAAGGATTTTTGCATGTCTCCTCTTTGATTTTATTCAGTTTGTCATTGTAGGAAACAGTCTCTAAATAAGTAATTAATCTTTCATTTTGATTGCAGCACAAAATGCATCAGACAATCATGGTATCACATCAGGGATCTGTGATGGTTAAGATGTGGGCCTATATTCAGGAGCTCTCAGAAGTCTCCTTTCCTGCTATGCCCCAGATTGAACCACATAACCTTGAGCTAACAGCTCAGTATCTCTACCTGCAAGAAGCATTTCCATCCTTAGTTTCTAGACACTGTGAGCCCAAGAAAAGTGGTGGTGGTGGCATCAAGCCTAGATTTGCATAGAGCTCTGGACAGCCCAGCCAGCATATACTAATTTTACTAAACCATTCCTTACTCTCACCCTCTCTATGAATAGTGAATTAATTCAAAAACTTAGTCCATGAGAAATATCTCTCACAGTTTTTAATCTTTCAAGATGTGACATACAACAGAAATAAGCTATGATTATTTTTGGGACTGAATAAACAGGAATATAGCTCCAACCAATCAATTCCTCCAAGGATTGAAAATAAAATACTGTTTTCATTTTGGTTTGGGGGCTTTTGTTGGACCTGTTTGTTTATTTTTCCCCCACAAAGAGGAACACAACTAGCTACTCCAGATGTGAGCATCCCCAATACTTGTTTATTAAGTGTGAGGCCTTGCTCCAGCAATTAAAACCTCTGGGACTGTATGCAAACCAGAACATTTGCATTTGGCCTTGAGCAATATACCTCCTGCACGACAGCGTGCTCCCCACAGTTTTGAACATGCTGACAGACTAAAGTAACCAAACCACCAGAGAGCCAAGGACTGCAACCTGCAATAATCCAATGGGAAGGGTTACAGGCTTTATAAATAATAACACGGTAAACTAGCACAAAGTCTGTGAAAGAATCAGGCTGTGAGGTGACCATTACTGTAAAGTTGGAAAGGTTTTGCAATGGATACCAGCCAGCCAAAGGTAGAATATTTAAAACAGGGGGAAACTCATTATTTTGAAGCTGATGAATATGATTTCTGTGATTGACCTTTCAGGGCCAGATTCTGATCTTGAGGGAATAGGCTGAGTGTTATCAACAGCATGGGCTCATGGAGATCTAATGATAACATGCCCCCATGACCTGTCTGGCCAGCTGCTGTCCCTAGTCTTGTACTTTATAATCTCTTGAAATTAAAATACAATTAAACATCTTTAGAAAAAATCTAAATAATTTCTAAACAAAGAGGCATGCGTCATCCTGTACAGAATCATAACAATAGTTTGCAATTAAATACAAATAAAAAGTAGGAAAAACTTTGAATCTGTAGTTATTGTAATTTCTACTTATTTACATGCCAGAAAAATTGCTTTATTTTCTTTTCTTTTTTTCAATCTGTGGACCTCAAATGGATATATTCTACTCCTAGATAAGACTAATTTTATTCCTGCAAAATCAATCAGAACATCATCTTCCTCTTTTCACAGAATCTTCAAAATAGGACTTGAGTGGACACAAGTGCTGGGGGCTGTGCTAGAGGCTTATTCTCATATCTGTGTAAACCACGTCTCTGGGGGACAGAATTAATTTCTATGCAAACCATTCATTTTCCTCATGATTTACCAAGAATTTTATACTACATATCCTAAAGTGAAATTTAAAAAGAAAAGAAAAAAAAAAAGGAAAAGAAAATAAATTAAAAGAAAAAAAAAAACAGAAAAAATAGAAAAAAAATATTGGACCAGGATAAATCTGTAAAAGAGGTTTGAATCTAGAATATTTTTTAAATGATACAATAAATTTTTGCTTATTTCTAAAAATTATATAACTGGATTACAGACAAAGAAACAGGTGTCAAAAGCAGAAATCAAGATCAATTTGGTTTGCATCCCTGAGCACAAAACAGAAGAAACTCTGTTTAAAAAGGCCAGTAAGGTTATTAAGAGTTACCAGAAAACACAAAAGACGTCCTCTTTGCATGTGAGCTACAGCTGCAGTAGTCAAATGGAGAATCCTGGCTAAGTTTGAGGGGAAATATGCAATATGCAAACAAGCCATAGCTTCTTTTCGATCTGCCATGCACTAATAGCTAACAAATGAGAGGCTCTTTCAAATGAGCTGGTCCTGCACGGCTGAATTATGATAGGCAAATGGGATAGGAATGAATTAAAGAGCAACACTCCCTGTCACAATATGCCTTTGCAAAAGCTACTTCCCTTCAGAAGTTATCGGCACCTGCCAAAGCCACAGGGATTACCCTTCCAGGATACAACAGGAGAGGAAATTTTGGCTCCTGACCAAGAAGCCAGAAACTGAAAAATGTCCTAACAAGTGAAGTGAGAAAGCTAAGCAAAAATTCTTTAAGGAAAGTAATAGATTTATCCCTGCCCAACCCTGACTCTTCATTGACATTTAGCCCCTGCACTGCAGCATTAGAACTTCTCACAGAGGACTAAAGAAAATGGCAAACAAATCCAGGCCTAACAGGGTATGCTTCATCACCCAGCCATGATTCACTGAAAACCAGCAAATGCATAGGGAAATCTGACCCACCAGTATACTCTGTCCCACTGGCAAAAATTGTCGACGTATATGTGTATGTCACATGGCCCAGAAAGCCAAGAGCCAAAGCCTGGAAGGAACTCCATGCCATGGGAGTACAGGGTTACAGTGGGCTGCTGCAGATTGCACCTGAACTGCTGCCTTGAGTTGAACAAAATACCCTTACACAGCTTGGGACACGTGTCCAGGGAATAACTGATTTGCTGGTCAAGAAATAGAGACTTTGGCTCCCTTTGGCAAGAATAACAGTGGGAATCCCCACCTGGTTGCCCAATTCCATTTACACTCCCCTATGTTCCAGCCTTCTGAAGGTCCTGAAAAACCTTAAAGCTCTTCAGATCCATGCAATGCTTTTCCTAATGTCCAAATATGGTTATTACTTGTAATGTCTAGATAGGGAACTCTTTGTACCCTCTATCTTCACCAGCTCTTTTAACTTGCTCACAAATAAATACAGCCACAGAAAAATATTCTGCTCTGAATTGTGTGTTGGCAAAAAAAAAAAAAACAAACAGTGAATAAGGGGCTGAACACGCACAGGACAAAGGGACAAACATATACAAAAATAGAGCCTTGACATACAAGAGAATTGATGGGTCTGATCTATATAAATACACCAAGGTCCTCCCTAGACCTGTATTTGATAGTATAGATTTAGTACTTGATGGGGTTTTTTTGTGAAAATAAGGTGAACTTTGTTTTTACTCTAGTGATTGATTCTCATAAAAGTTAAGTAGCCACCTATGAATAATGTTTACTTTAAGACCTCAGGTGCTAGTTGTCTCTACTATAAAGATGAAGATATAAATTCTGATCATCTAAGCTCAAGGTCAGTATTGTTCATCACAGTAGAAATTCTGTTTTACTATTTATTTTCAAAGTCTTGGAAATAATACCTGTAGTCACCACTCAAATTCACATATTCAAGAGGTGGGAAATGTCAGATTAAAACTGCTTATGGAACTCAGTTTGGACCCCTTGAACATACAGACTACTTTTCCATGGTAGCTGCAGTGCTTTTTATGCACACTGTGCATGGTATTCTGAGAAATGGTATTTGGGGAATGAATCAGGTTTATCTAGTGGATGAGGCTTTCATTTCTGTCTGCCTCATTTGTTTCAGGAACTGGAAGGTATATAATGAACCAACAAGGGACTACAGAATGGGAAAATAAGATTTAATGGTTAAGGCAGCTGCCACTGAAGAAGTGAATTCCATTTCTGGATCTGCCACAGAGCTCCTATGTGATGTTGGACAAATTACTTCACATTTCCCAGAGATGACCATTAATTTGATGTTCCTCGTTTTCTGGTCTTTATACAAGGCAACTGAGCTGAGCTATGGAACACTTATAGCTGCAATAGATACAGATTAAACTGTATTCACATACACATACAGATTGATTAAAATTATACAGACTATGAAAGAAATGCTATTTAGAAAGTAGCTGATACACTGTTAACTATTTTCCTCTGCCACCTGTAGGGATAAAAAACCCATGAATGGCCAGGGTATTATGCAAGTAATTTCATTACTGTGAGTGAAGCATTCAGGTATGATAGCTGTGAGAACAATGAAGCAAACAATAATTTTATATTCAGTGCAGGTCTTGAATGATGTGGTGGTGAGGAAAGCCCTGGGGCCACATCCTACATGAAGAGGATGGAAGCTAACTGCTGATGAAGCAGGGTCATGTGGAAACAAAAGGTATTAATTTTTAAAAGTATGTCAGAGTTCCTGCACTCCAAGGGGCTAAGTTCAGTTTCACAAGAGCAACCTTAGACCTGGTAGCATGTAGTTTCTGTATGGACTTGATTTTGCTCTTTTCATGTAGATATAGAGTTGTGTTGTTGAATATATATTATAGGTTTTATGTGAGAAGAGAAGAATCCAGGCACCTGCCCCCTCTCCCATATCTAACATAGACAAATGGCAGCTTGAATCTAAATCCATATCTCAAAGAGGTGTAGAAAAGGTGACAAATGTGATAAAGATTAATGTCTTAGATTTGGGAATGAACCTCCAGATTGACATGGCTTGAAATGAGAATGCAGATGGATGTGGCCCCACTGTCTGAAAAGGCTGCATGCAAGCTTGTCCTCAGAAACTGACTGCAAAAACACATGTTCCAGCAGGGAGAGAACCACCACTTGTTATCTGGACAGGACCCACTGTCTCAGCCCTTTCATTCAGGAAGAGCACTCAGGCTGAGCAGCAATGCCTGAAGCCACCAGTGGATATTCCCTGCTCAGTTCATGAGGATGTTAAACCTTAGCTGGTCCATGGGAGATGGGATGGGCAAGCTGAGGTGTGCCCTGGAGCTTGGCTTTTACCTCACTGCTCATCTGACCTGGGCAACTCCACCACTCTGTGTGCCCACTCTGGGACAGGACCTGTGGCCAGGTGACCCTGAGGTGTGACCTGGCTCACTTCTGTACATGCACTGAGGCAGTTCTTGTACACACTGAAAACATGGGGAGAATTGTTCTTTCCTCTTAACACAAACAGATTCTGCTGGAAGAAAAAAAGAACTGGAGATACTTTGACAATTTACTAAAACTTGCAGTTATGATAAGGAAATCAGAGTGCAGGGAAGTTCTATCTTGTTACCACCTTCCCTATTATATGAAAGGCATGAAAGAAATGAATATTGTGACAGGGTCATGACTTTGCTTATAAAACCTGCATATTAAGTGGTGGAAACGATTACTGCCAAATGCCTTGTTTTACTGTTCACTCTCTCTTGCAGTCTCCTATTTTCTGATACTTGCTATAGCTGACACTCACTTTGCCAAAATATATTACAGGCCACATGGAAGATCATATATCAGCAAATAATGGAATCAAGTTAAAATGCAAGTTTCCTATAATGAGCTGAGCCAGCCCATTTCAGCACTATGTTCAGGTGTTACACTGGGAGAGAAGATAGGCTTTGAGGTACATTTTAAATTTGATTGCCTGTGAGAAAAAAAAAATGCGACTTCAAAATTTCATGACAACATGCCTGCTTTTTAAAGCTTAAAGCAGTTTCATTCACGAGGTTTATAATTTGTCAATGTTTTTTCACTAGATTTGCATGCAAATTATGAAATACAAAACCAATTTAGTACAGCAAAGAAAATGATTTCAATCACTAAGGGAAATAAAAGTAACTTTTACTTAGAGCATGAGAAGAAAAGAAAAGCAAACAAGAGATTAAAAATATCGTCTCCTGATGAATTCCATTGTTTGGCCTAGAGAAGATTAGCCAGAAGAGTAAAAAATATTTAAGAATCTATTCATAAATATTATCAACCTTAAATCCACATGCTGAATAAATTAAACATTCCTAATATTTCATATCTTCATTCTAAGCTTTCCTGATCAGAGCAGACTAGAAGTTATGACCTGGACCTTAGGACAAAGCAAGGGCGAAATTTCCCCATTCCAAACTCCAGATGGCATAAATTTTCATGGACTCATTGAAGTAATTTCCTTTCTGGTAGTTTCCACAGTGTTAGGATTGAGTTCCACATTATTGCTACTATAAAGTACTTTATGAATGCTTTATATTTTGGATCTCACCAAACCAATAGATATAAGTTTAAAAAGCAGTGAGTAAACACAGCCATGATACTCCTAGATTATCAGGAAGCCATCACATGCATCAATTCATAATTGAGGGCAAAAAAAACCATTAAGCAGATCTACATCTGGTCCCCTGTATCTTAGCCAATGAAGTCCTTTGGTGTTCATGCCTCAATCAGAACAGCATTTCAATACCAAGGGTGTAGGAGAACCCACTGAGATGATCAGTGTAACATTCCACCGAAGTCCTTCACCCAAGCATGCATCTCCACATGCAATGTAAGTTTCTCACCTGGTATCTTACTGATATGATGAAGAAAACACAATTCCCACTTTAAAAGTAGGTCTAGAATCATAGAATAACCTGAGCTGAAAAGGACCCACAAGGATCATTGAGTTCAATTCCTGGCCCTGTATGTGACACCCCAAAAATCACACCATGTGCCTGAGAGCACTGTCCAAATGCTTCTTGAATTCTTGTCAGGCTGGGTACTGTGACCACTGCCCTGTTCAGTGCCCAGCCACCCTCTGGGTGTTTCCAATGCACAAACACCTACATGAGACCTCTGAGCACAGCAGAACCCAGTGAGGGAACTGAACAACAGCAAAGAGACACCTCCTGTCTTAGAACTCTAGTGAGATACTTCAGAAACAAGTATTTTTAGATATTTAGTAGGATCTTTCCTTCTTAAGAAAGACATACTGTGACCCACTACTTAAGGCAATACCTTGTGAAATGATGCAGAGGTACTTGCAGACACAGCAAACCATCACCCCACCTCAGAAAAGTAATTAATTTTTGTTTCACCAAAGCAGTTTCTTAAGATATGCTCCCCAGAATAGTCCTATCATCTGATAAATGTCTGGAGTGATAAACTCCTGATGAGCAAGTGTCCAAGCTCCTTAACACAAACTGTCAAATTGTTTTGGATCCATGTGAAAACACGGCACTGGGGACATTTGACTTCATTTGATAGAGCCATGACATTCACCAGCTCACAAGGATGTTTTCATGTCTAGGTGAAAAACTCATAAAATTGTTTCAGAGAACAGCTGTCATACATTCAGGCTGCAACTCAGATCTAAAAACCTGGGGTAGGAGCTACCTACCCTTGCACTACCTACTTTGAAGTTTAGACCAAGCCTCTGTATAACTCTGCTTTCCAGAAGCAGAGTGCAGATGTTTTTTGTTGTGTTTGTCTGCCAACTTCTTGTTTTTTTTTTTCTGGTTAAGAAACAAAAGCTCCTGAATTCAAGGACTAGCATCATCCCAGATAGCTGCAGCTCTCAGCCCCACCATGCTGCAGCCTTGGACTGCTGGCATACAAAAAGCAATGTTTTGTATTGCAGTGGAGGGTTAGACAGCATCACAAGGATCTCAATATGCATATAGTCCTACAACACAAACATGCACAGTTATTTCATGCATGAATTAAGCCTGCATGACAATAAGAAGTTCAGTTGTTCACTGCTTTTAATACTAATGCTGATCCTCAGTGCAAAATGACCACAGTTTTCTTTTTTCATGTGAAATTTACAGTGGAATGTTTAGCAGCAATTCATAATGTGGTGTATGGTGTGGATGTATTGAAACATTTTTAAATGCTCATTACTGCAAAGTGGAATCGAAGGGAGAATTTTGTATTCATTGTTTTGCAGTAACTTTTGTGTACTTTTCATTGTTAATATTTAACCACACTGTTGACAAATAGGGCTATATTTCCCTGAGATGTATTAGGCCAAGCCTTTTACCTACAGCTCAAGTGGTAAAATATTAGGAAAAAAAATAGCAATTCCTACTATGGAACTTTAATATAACTGCAGAATGATTCAATTTGCAATTTGTTTTAAATGTACAGCAACTTCTAGACCTACAAAATTAATACCAAGGTGAGCAGTTTACTTCCTTCTGAGTAGAAACTGAAAATAGATGTCTTCAGATAAGAAGGCACTGAAGTGGGACTTGAGTGGTATAACTTAAAAAAAACCATAAAATGTTGCCAGAAATAACAGATAACTGTCCCTGAAGTCAATGCCTCAGGAAAGTACTAATGAAGAGTTCATCAATGGAAGTGCCATTTTTCATACAAGGTATAAAATCTTCTGATCATTGTGTAGACATGAATGACCTTGGGTATTTTTGTTAATGCTGGAGACCTTGGCCCCTGAATTTGTGCCAAACTAATTTGATTTAATTGCACTCTGCACACACAATTCTTCCACAAACTTCTAAACTATTCTAGAGTGCTACCTTTTTCTTCCCAAATTCCACTTACCCTCCACTCTAAAAAATTCTAAATTTCTCTGCCTGTATTTCTTGGTTTGATTAAGTTGATTTCCTATATTTTGAGGGAGGGGGGAGGAAGGGTTCTTTTGAAACAACAGTTTTTCAAAATGTAAGATTTTAAGAAAAGAACTGTGAGATTATCAAACTAAATACAAACAGAATACAAAATACTCATAACACAATATGTGTGCAAGGATTTTAAATTCAAATTTGTTTAACATTCTCCTTTTGTGTTGGCTGTTTCTTCAAAAGTAAACGGTACCATCTGTATAGACCATCTGAACTGAACTGACCCTGAACAGGAACATGAACAGAATGAACCCACAGATAATCCACAGCACTTTGTTAAGCCCAAGGATGGCTAATTTACTTCCAGAAAATATGGACAGCAATTATTACCAGAAAACTTCAATAAAAAAAAATTGAGAAGAATTATTTTAATTTTGCAAACATTACTTTCCACAGGAGTTTGTTCTGTGGCATACTTTTCAGCAGTTCCAAATTATAAAGAACCAAGTCATTGGGGCTGGTTCTGAAACCAGCATCTGTTTTCCTACTCCTGTCAAAACCATTTACCTTTATTTAGTGTGAAGTTTGGCTTCTACATGAGCAAAGCCTCCAACACAGGGTATCACTACACGCCTGTGAGAATTGTGTGTGCTGCTCAGCATCTCTGGTGAGCTGCCTGTCCAGTCCCACATATGCTGCTGCTTCCACATATGCTACGAACAGCAGCAAATAACAATCAAAGAGTGGAGATGAAGAATAATTAAGTTCACGGAACAAGGCAAAACACTAAAGAAAATCAGAACACATCAGGATATCCTTGAGGAGATATTGGCTTCCCAACCTTGCTTTTGTGCCTGCTTGGTCCTCAACAGCTCCATCCCCACCTCCCCTCTCCCAGCATCCTGCCCTTGGGCACTGGTCCCAGCAGCACTGGAGACACCATGGAAATCACTGGTACAACTCGACATCCTCATCTGCTCCAAGTGCTCAGCTGCTCTGCAAGACCAGCCCCTGCTCTTCTGGAGCTTGTCTCCCCCGCAGGGAAGGCAGGATAACTCGATTTGCTGCTGTCAAGGAAAGGGGTGCCAAGCCAAGAGATCTGCTTCTGCTGAGCCCTTGGCACTGAAATCAAGCCTGTGGTTCTGTCATGCCCTTTTTGTTGCTTGGATTCATGAGGAACTGCTTCCTCTCCCTGCACAGCTAAACTGTACCACCGTGGGAGGCTTGAACTGTGTTTTTAAACAGGCTCCCTGCTGTTCTGTCACATTCTTTCTTCTTCTCTTTCCACAGCAATTTCATATATATTACATTCTAAAACAGAGGGCAAACTCCAGAAACAAGCATCCTGCACACAATTTTCCAACGTTCATGGCCAATTTGCTGCATTCTGCTGTGAATTTCATGACAAGGAATTCAGAAACTATTAATATTGCATTTGATCCTTCCTCCTTTTTCCCTTGGACCCACTGATGCTTGTCTATTCACAGTATGTGAAACAAAGGGGGGGAGGGAAATCTTCAAATTCCAAAATCTTCCTCCTTACTCAGTTTTACATCAATTAGATTAACCCTGACTTCTTGAAAATGCTGACTTCAAGGAAAAAAAAATTACAATTTGAGGATATAACTGACAGCACTACAATGGAAACACCAATTAATGTATTTAGTCATGTCCAAGGGTTGATCTATTGAAGAATTCAGATTATTTATGTTACATTCCCATTTTCAGTTTTCAATCATTTGGGTAATGCAAAATAAATGATGTGTTAGATTAGTTATTGGCTTGCATTTTCTTATAGTGAAGTGTTCTGAAAGAAGCACTAATGATAATCATTAAAGATAGGAAAAAGTTAAAATTCAAAGGAATCTCTCTAAGTCCCTCATTCTTTGCCAAATGCACACATACCTTTATATACATATATATATTTTTTTATATCAAAATCAGAGGCAGTGAAATAAAGAATGTCTTTGATTTCATTTCAAGAAAAATGTCAAATGCAGAGATGCATCCACTATCCTTTCCTAGATATCAAAGCTATTTTCAACAGAAGGGTCTCTCTGCTCAGCCAAAAATATAGTCTGTTTCCATACTGCAGATGAAGTCTGCAAAAGCTCAGAGAAAAGAGGGGGAAAAAAATCAGTTTTCATGGCCGTGTACCAATTTCTACAGGATGAAAGATGAAAGCATTTTTGGTTGAATCAGTCGGTATCTTTTAATTAGAAGAAGCATTTCCAGAAGTGTCTAGCTGTCTCTAGGAACACAAGTCTTGGTCACTGACTTCAATTTTGCTACAAAAAATATACTATGGCTTAGTGACATCTTTCACAAAAATGGATCGATTTTTCTTTCATAAAAAATGCAAGAAAACCTGACTTTCAAGTCATTTGGCCTTTTATTATAATATATTACATCCCATGCACTGTCTTGATGACATTTACTGTTTCCTATGCAGGATCCCACAGTATGTGTGAGTAGTCCGAAGTTCAAAGAGGGCAATCATTAAAATTTGACATTTATGTCAATGTGTGCACAGGGAGTTTACCTTTTCATTAGCTGCAAATATATATATATATATTTTTTTTTCTGGTGGAAAAAGCTGATTATGAAGTCATGAAAGACTTGGAGTGATTTTGTGTGATCCCAGTTGAGACTAATGGGTAATTCTTTATGATCACAACTGAGATTACTGGGTAAAGGAATTGATTAAGGATAGGTTTTTTTGTTGTTATTTGCTGAGTTGTCAGGAGGTGTTGAGTCATGCTGTGAGAAGTTCGAGTGCTGAATCTTCTGCTGTCATATACAGAAATGTCACGTTATATTACACAGCATGCTGAACTAAGTTTAAAAAAATCTCTGTACATCATATGGTAGTTTGGTAAACAAAACCTAGCAACTTCACAAATCTGGTTCCCCATCCAATTGTATCTTCTTTTTCATGCCTGATAGGCTCACATTTTTTCAGTGCACAAGTCCCAACATTTGTCTTTCTCCAGATGAACAAGTTGATTTAAATGCTGTAAGGATAGGACTGTTGACAGCCAAACTGTAATAGGTCTTTGTTTTGGTGCAGAAGTGTTTATCAAACTCCTCCTGATAACAAATTTCATCTGTTACATCTTTTCCTTGTTTAACCAGGGTACAACAGTCCAGAAAATTGTGCCTCTCAACTCATCCCAAAATGCTTTCTCTAATTGCATTGTGAAATTACTGAGAAGACAGAAAGATGATGTGATAGCCAAAACCAGTTTACAGACTCAAGGGAGTTTTATGCTTGGTCATGGCATGAAGTCAACATGAGGAGGCAAGAATGGATTTTTGTGCTGGGTTCTAATTTTAATCAGTTTAGCTGTGTTGCAGTGCAGCCCAAATCCCATGCACGTGGGTCTTGGCTGCCATACAGCCATGGTCCTGAACACGTGGGAGAGAAAAGGAGAAACACTCCAAGGGATAAAACTGCCTCTGAAAAAAAAGCATCCTGACCACTTCCCTTCCAAAGCCTGGCTTGAAGGAAACCAAGGACAGATGAGGACAAGGCCATCAACATTCCACTTACAAACTCTTCCTGAAGGGTTCCAGAAGGAAGAGGCAGTGGGACCATTGCCCAGCAATATCAAGCCAAAATTTTGGCTTAAGTTCTTATTTGGTTTTGCTATGATCTTGTTGCTCTTTAATCCTATGATTAAAAGACAGGCTAGACTCTCCAGGCCTTTAGGAGAAGTTTGCTACAATTATCTCTACACCCAGTGGAGGCAGTGAGCATTAAACTCATGTGGTATTTCCTCAGCACCGCAGCTACCACCAGCTATCTCATATTCTGTTAAAAGCAAGACCACACCATGACAGAAGTGGCCACACATTTATGAGGAGTAGGACAGACAGAGGTCTCAGTCTTGTTCTTCAGGAGCCTGCATTTAGTTACTCTTATTCAGGCTCATTAAAGTTGAATTTGCATTAGAAAAGTGGATCTAAAGGTCTTTGCAGACAACATGAGAAGGGAAAGACTACTCAGGTGAAAATAAAGAGGAAATTCCTACCTTCTAAAATCTTCAAAAAAGGAGATTTTCCCCAATTACAGCTGTAAAAGTGTCTTCTAGATCTCCATTCTGAACTTCAACATTTGCTAATCATTTGGGTGCTTAGTTAAAACAAAAAAAGTACTTTATTTTTCTCTTAATTTTTATTGATCTAATTTACCTCAGGAATGACAGGCCCTTGATAAGACTATTTCATTCCACAATGCAATGTCATTAAGGTATAAACTGGGCCAGCCCATAACACCCTTATGTGTTTTCCCATCTGTCTCTTTAGCAATATACAATGTAATGTTAGTTATGATATTTACCTAAAGACTTCTATTGCATCTCTGTTGAAAAAAATATTCTGAAAGTTCTTTTATACAGCATTTACACATAATTATTTCTGTAAATATTTTAAAAGCTGCCCAAAACAGGGAGGAGTTTTAAAAGGTTTGTGTCTGCAGGAAAAGGTTTTGCTTTGTTCAGCTTCCCACTGCCCTTTTTACTAACCAGCCTGCAGCTTCTAATGTGCTGCTGACAGCCACCTTTCAGATTTCTATATGTCTTGTAAAGACAATTACTGAATTTACCCAATGAGCCAGACTAGGAACATCCTAATAGGTGTGTGAAAGGCTAACAAGCTGGAAGCCTTTGAGGTGGTGTCAGTGTCTCACATCCCTTGATGTCAGTGAGTTGATAAAATTGTTACTAGCTCAGGAAGGCACGCACCCAGGGTTTCTCCTTTCAGTCATTCCCTTCAGCCAAGGCTACATAGTTAGGGGTTTGTATCTCAGATGTGGTAAGTGGGCTGAAAGGCCAGAATTCACTCCTCAGGAACTTCACAAACAAGGGAGTTTGTGTTACAAGGAGGACTGAGCTGTTAACAGGGGGAGAAACTGTCTCGCTTCCAACTCACCTATTTAATATTATTATTTTTGATAAAGGGAATGCCATCTTTAGCCCTCCTTCTACCTATAACCTGAGCAAGATGTTAATGAAAAGATAAGGCTTCTTTAAAGATTATTCTTTCTTGGAAGCACCAAGCACGATGCAGCTGTTACTGCATCACAGATGGTCTGACAAAGTTCATCTGTGGGCAGAGATATCCCATTCCTGTTCAGCCCAGCAAACTGCTCAAGCCTGGGTGAAAAGTTTAGGATTTAACTTCTCAGAGGTGACAGCCTCCTAGCAGTGAGTGGAATCAGCCATTCTCATTTCCCACCAGGTTGAACCATACCTAGGCTGAATGGGATGATTTCAGCTACAGGTTGCACCTGGTGTGAGCCCAAACAGCAGAACTCACCCAGAGCTCTCATCAGTAATCATTACAGCAGCAGTAATAAACTCACCAACCTTTATGTTCATAAAGCTGTGTGTGTGTACTCATTATCACAAAAGAAATAATGCAGCCATAAATATCACCACCGCTACAAGCCTTTAAGAGTTCAGGAGAACACAGCACTACAGAGTAGTAATCCAGGACAGCATGTAGAGATTAAACAGTTGAGTCTAAAAGTATCATTTGCATAGAGGCTGCCTACTGAAATTGAGCGTAAACAAAGATACCAGTTCTGGTATCTGTATAGAAAACCACTTGCACTGTGTAAAGGCCTGGGCTCAGACAGATGCAGAGCAAAGAGTGCCACCTACAGAACTGCTGGGAGCAGTCACTTCAATGTGTTAGGTCCCCTTTCCATCTGCAGACCATCTATGATGATGTTTAGTTAGCAGTGCTAACTAATCCAAGCTGCAGTGCTCTCAGAGCCAATAAATTAAATGTAAAGTGAAGCAACATAAGAGCAAAGCTGCTAAACAAAAGAGATGTTTGAAAAACTTTCTAATACTGCAGCTATAAGAAATCATCTTGCCAGCTCAGAACAAGCCTGCTTTGAATGTGCACTTCCCCCACGTGTTTGACATCCTAGTACAGCTCATTTAATACTTGCACAGAATCCATAACACACAAGAAAACCTCAGAAATGCTACTGCTGCCATATTGCTTTCATAAGGGTGCCCTCAATGAAAAGAAGCACAGAAGTTAAAATCTGTGCATTTCTTCCTGCTTTGCTTCCATCAGTCGAAGTCCAGGAATGTGCTGCTCGCTGGGGTTAATGGGATGACAGCTTTTTTGGTAACCAGGGGCTAGTTGGCAGCTCAGAAACAGATGGCAGGTTAAATAGTCTCAGCTGGAAGGAATTTTTGCTTTGGCCTTTTCCACCTCTCTTTAGACTAACACGTGACCATATTGCGACAGGAAGATTTTAGGTGGGGGTCAAAAAGTACAACAGACTTTCCTTATCCACGTGCAAATATTTCCCTGTCCAGCCTATAAACTGCTCTCATGCATTTAATGATGACCATGCAGTTGAATATAAAAATATGGCTGGACTGTGAACTCCCATTTCTATTAAGAAATATGCTTGTTCTGGGAGTGTTAGTACTCAGGTACTGGGTGTACAATAAAAAATTAAAAGAGGCTGCTGTAGCAGTGGAGAGAGTAAAAACATTTTTTTCTTTTCACACCTGATATTTGTAAAAAGTTTTAAAACCCTTGGGTTTTGTGTGTCAGATGGCTTGCATATCCTGAAAAATCAGACTATTTGGGGCTGAAGCTGGTCAGTCTGCTCAGCTCCTGTGTGTCTGCCAAGGTTTGAGCCAATAACATATTGCAAGAGCCAATGCAGTAATTATACAATCTGATGTCTGCATGCCACCAAAATAAACTCATAGCTAATGAGTGCTGCCATCATTTAGCAGGTTGAAGAAGTGTGCCATATTTAATGCTTTCTCCTGAGATTGCCCTCCTAATCTGAAAGAGATTTAAGACACTTAGAAATGTGCAGCTTCTCCTTTCTGCTGCTTTCCTGGTCACATTGGGCCTCTCTGCTCCATCCCTCAAATAAACAGAAAAGCTGCTTTCACAGCTCATCTCCAGATATGAAATTACTTTCACGGTGGCTGAGTGCTCTCTGCTATCCAAATTTCTCACAAAAAACATTGCTTTCATTTTCTTGTGCTACTGAGCTGAACAAAGATAAAAGAAGTCAAATAAAGATTATTGATTTATTGTTATCATTTCTCATCCCTTCTCCTCCTTAGGAGCATCACTGTGTATTTTACACCAACATATGCAGCAGCAGCAGCAATGCCACAAACGAGTCAGCTTTGTGACTCTCTGCAAGCTTGAGTTATCAGCAGCCACCTGTGCCATACGCCGTACTGAGGAATTAGTGATTTGGAAAATTATCCAATCCATACTATCAAATCAAGGGAAAGATCTCTTGTTTGCAATTACTCCCTCAGAGCTTGCTGCTGCTCCTTCCTGCATTTGATAAAATTCAGGTAGTGGAACTACAGCACTGGACCTTTACAGTGACAGTTCACTGGGCTTTATAAGTATATTCTCAATGCCACAAAAGATGATAGAATTATTACCAGAGGGTAATTATATTGATTTTTTTTTCCTCTCGGGTTGAAGGTAGGTTGTATAACTGGGAACTTACAGTTAAATTCCCATTCCTACCATACATACAGCCCAAAAGGAAGGGATGTTTGAAATCCAGTGTAGCAGAACCTAACACCCCCTGCCATGGCAAAAAGTACAAAATAGCAGATTTCTCACATCTCCTGTAGATGTATCATGAGGCAACTTCTCCAGAACCAGAAAGGGAACAGACATGAGGCCTTACAGGTGCCTTTTCAAAAGAGCAATTAACATGGATCCATTAAATATTTCTGTGAAGGGCAGTAAAATCAGGCCCCATCCCCAGCTCAAATTTCTTTTTCTTCTCTTTTTAGACACAGAAATTTGAAAAAGCCCCTGGAATAGCTGATGGGTCAGCATCTAAAATCTGTGCAATTCAAAAGAAACTCAACCAACAAACAAAAAAATGCTGCAAAATTATCACAGAGCAACAAGACTTTGAGAGAAATCCCACCAATAAAAGGCACCATCTGTACTTCATGAATGCAGAATTCAACATCAACATCTTGGAAACAACTAGATACACTTGTTTTCAGAACAACAGAGTTTACATTGCAGTAACTAAGTACACAACTTATCCTGCAGGATGTCTTTTATGACAGACTGGGAATAGAAACAGGCTAACACAGCTCCCCGGTTAGGACAGACACCTCAGGCTGTGGTAAAACATGACCTTTATAGATATCTAGCAAAAAAACATTTAAGAAACAGATATAACATCATGACCTTTTTAGATACGTAGCATAAAACATCTAAGGGAGAGTCCTGCCCCTCTTCCTCCTGCCACTGAAGCCATGGACACAGCAGGGGCTGCCCAGGGGCCAGTGGTGGCACTGGGAGCTGCAGGTTTTACTGAAGCCTGAGATGACAGCAATGGTGGCACTAATTACACTGAACTCTGCCACCTATGTGCCTGTTATTCTGGCTCTCCCTACAGCTGCTGGAGGGCAGGCAGGCAGCTCCAGAAGTGGGGTTTAAAATAAATGTCTCAGGCAGAATACAGGAATTCTAAAACATACTTTGTGAATTCTTCTTTGGGGACACTTCCATTGCTTTGACTACAAAGGGGCTGCTAATTACTAATGAGAGTTCACTTGGATGAATGGCACCTCAAGGGATGACACACACCCTCTGGGGTGACAAGGGACTGCTTCTGTGGCTCCAGCACACAGAAAAGATCACATTTTAGTGGAATTAGTGCAGGGTGTGGGATTTCCTCTATCAAACAGAAGCCAAGGCTTAACACTACTGCCCTGCACTTTTGCTTCTAAATGAAAAAATATCTTGTAAAACTAGAATTACTTCTCTGACAGACATTTGTTTTTCTCACATGAAAATAAGCCAACATAAAAAGCAAAGATTTGTTTTCATTAAGACTGAGCAATTGAAGACTTAGCACTGCCAATAACAGTGTTTTGCTGCTCCTACAGTCCTACCACAGTAAATCCCATTCCAGATACAGTCTGTAGAGTACTTTTAACAAAACAATGACATGTTAGTGAACTTTCAAAGGAGAAATTTTGAAGAAATGATAGCCCAAAGGCTAATCAGAACTGGAAAAACAGAAGTTAAATAAAATCTCCAGGAAGGAACCAGTGCATTGAAGAAATAAGGAAGAAAATAATTGTTTTGTAATGGCAAGATTCAAGACGCCAGTTAAGTCAAATAAAAGGTAATTAAACTCTGGGAAAAAAGTGTAGAGCCCCAATGGAAGTCAAGAGCCATGGCAAATACCCTAAAAGAGGAAAATCTGAGAGTCTAAAACTCTTATCTTTCAGTGAAAACCAAGTAAGAAATACTCAGAGGACACCGGAACGAGGAGAATGAGAACAATTTGCTGAAGACTATCACAGGTTAATGAAGCAGTTAAGGAAGAGAAAGGTCCATCTGAGAAGGCAAATGATCCTTTGCCTCAGTGAAACAGGAGACCCTTGCTCCTTTCCACTAATTAAGAATAAATTCTATCAAAAGAGAGGTGCCAGAAATTCTGGAACAAATATCAAGCTTCTGAAAAAGCACCTTAAAGTCATCTGAAGTGTATAAAATACACTCTCTGTGCTTCTCTCATGTGTACAGCACAGTGCAGCTGTATTTAAAATCAGTGCAGAGATTCAGAATCACTCCAGGGGATTGCTGACCAGTGAATGTAAATGGCAGCCCAAATGACTAAAACAAAACACTTGGAAGATGATGATACAGGGGCTAATCAGTGCTGGTTTTCTGAAGAAACACCATATCTTTTCTCAACACTGTATCTTTATGTATTATTTTCTAGAAAAACCATCTGAAATGCCCCAAACCACTGTTTCCACTCCCCTCACAAGTATTGTAATGTCCTTACCAACAATTGTGCCATTGTAATTGCTGGAGGACCTCAAATAGATTACAAGTACAATAAATTTTCCTTAAAAATATATTTCTATTTAATAACAAAAACTGTATAGCCCAGCTGCCATAATGTTTACTATGGAGGAGGCAGCAATAGGGGCACAACAGAAAAAACAAGATTTTCAAGTTCAGTTTAATGCCAAAGAAAACATGTCTTAGAGTTACAATCTTAGAAACCTTATGATATGTTGATAAAATAATGAAGAAAGAAAAACCTTTTGACAAACCTTATCTGGACTGCCAAAATTATTTTTCAAGGTCTGTTATAATAGATGAGTAAGAAACTAGAAAGTAAAGAAGAAAACTCTGCCCCAGAGAACAAATGACCAGAGGAGGAAAAAGCCAAAAGATATGAGTAAATGGTGCATTTTTATCATGGTGAAAGGCTAATGACAGGCCATCCTGTGGTTACTTTCTAGGTCACTGGCTATTTAATAGATTCATTAATAATCTAGAAAGGGATGGTGTGTAGGTAGCCAGAAAAAAAGGCACAATGCAATTTTTCAGGTTATCATGACACAGAGGACTGAGAAGCGAGTTCAGAGTTTTGCCAGAATATAAGTTTTCAGTTTTTGGACAATTTTGTTTTCAGTTGTCACCAACTAATACAGTATTAAAACCACAGGCCTGCTCCATATAGAATACAACAGTTTTAGCATCACTTTATTCTTCATGAGTTAGATGTTATTTTTATTTTACCAGATAAGGCCACAAATTACACATATTTTTTATTTCCTTTTCTTGCCTTTTTTTTTTCTTTTAGAAAATCTCACAGAAAAGAATGTCAAGTTTAGCAGTAAGACTAATAAAATAACAAGAAACTCCAGAAATCAAGCTTAATCCAATACTGTAAATTCATCAATGCTGAGATTAGACTTATTTGTCTGAGCTCATCTTCTGTCATATCCTCATCTGTCATATCCTTCTCTCAATGGAAGGGAAAGAAAATAATATATTTTTAAATTAATTTTTATTCTTTCAAAAAATAAAAATCAACAATCCTATTTTTAATTAAATTAAACACAAAAATGAAGCTTTTATTCTTATTATCACCTAGAAGTTGATTTTGTAAAGAAATACTCACACAAAGTTATTTTTACAATATAAGATTTGAGAGATTCACCATCATTCCATTTTGTGCAAATGCACAGGTACTAAAGTATACCTAATTTCTTTTTCCCTCAAAGCCCTAAGAAGAGAAAAACTGTCAAGGTCTTGAAATCCGCACAGCAGCCGTACCCTGTATACAAGTGTGGAATCATAAGACTGCTTCTTAAGGTCAGTGCAGCTTATGGTAATGAATATGGAAAGGTTACTATTGTTGTCTTTTGTTGATTTCTCCTCAAAAAATGCAAAGAACAAAAAGGTCACTAAGCAATGTTTCTAAGCTACTTTGGAATTTACTAATCTATCACTGAAGAAAATAAAAAAAAAGGGTTAATAAAATATACTCTAGACACAGAAAAGCAGATTAGAAGTGGCATTTAACTGTGAAACCGTCTTTAGACAGAGAAAAAATAACCCCAAAATCAGAAAGGAAAGCTACTTTCAGACTTTGATCACTAAATAAATATTTACAAACTGAATAAAGCTTTTTAAAGTACAAGGCTGGAGCCCCATAACACGTCACTGAGGAATACATCTGTGACAGTGGAGCTGACATCTCTCAGTGTAATGAGTGCTAGATGGAACGGTCCTATGGAAACTGTGCTTGTCCAGACCAGTGACAGAAATTACTGTGCTTGAGTTTTGCAGCCAAGCCTGTGCTGGAAGTGATTGAAAAAGCCAACAGGGTGACACTGCAATGGTGAGAAGAGACCCCAGCATGGTGCACTGAATTACCAAATTGTGAGATATCCAGCAGGGATACAAACCTGCATTTTTGAGCTTGGATAGCAAAGTGTTTGAATTAGGAGAGCTCAGAGGAGAAGCCCTGTCAAAGGCAGCCTGGATTGGGAAAGGGATAAAGGAACCAGGACTGCAAAATGCATCCAAAGGCACTGCTCAGTCTTGGGTCCAGGCTGGGAAAACTTAGATGTAAATTTAAAACAAAATCTCTGCCCTCTGACATGCTTCAGTTCTAAACAAATTATAAATGGGTTACAAGCCATTTTTTGGGTGCCACCAGTGTCTCCAAGTGGAGGGTTTGCAAGGCAGATCCACTGTGGAAACCCCTGGTGATGACTAGGAGCTATAGGGTCAGGAGATTACCTGAGAGAGGGATAAACTTCTAATTTGATCCCAATATATGGAGCTAGGGATAGAGAAGCAGAAGTGTACTTTGAGACGTACATTTGAAACAGCATGAATAAAAGAATAAAAGATTTTTTTCTAAGAAAAATTAGTAAGAAATTAATGGTGGCTTTATATGGATATTCCAATGTATCTGTCAACAGGATACACACATCATAGATTCTGAATTATTGCACATACTTGTATTTCTGTGGTTTTCACGTGTTGTGTGGCCCTTTAGCTTGGCAGTAACTTGTCTGCAGTGTTTGTGCAGTGTGATGACAGAGTGGAAGAAGCAGCATAATCTTGACATTTTGGCATTACTCTTCATCTATCTTGCCTTTTGTGGAGGTTAGTATATTATTTAAAATGCCAAATGCTCAGAACAATATAGATAAGCCAAATTCTATGAATTTTAATGGGAATATTTGATACTTCAAATTCAAAATAGGCTTCTTGTTTGAGAGGAGGATCAGCTTTGAAGGTAACTGTGCAAACAGCGACATCATCACACTGAGCTGGTTGGTAGAGTAAGTTTTAAATGAACAAGAACACTTAAGAAGTATTTTTGTGAAACAGTCCTTTCACTGATAGGGGATAGGTTAATCTATTTTAGAAATTCAGAAGTCACAAAGCAATGGATGGTTCCTATGTAATGGATTATGCTGATGGATTTATGTGATCATTTATTTGTACTTTTATAAAAATAGAGATTACAGAATTAAGGGACATAATTACACATGTTACAGAGGAAATAAGCACAACTAATTTATCTGTTTTCTGTTATAGAGAATGACATCTTTAACAAAAGAAGATTTAAATAGAATTTTAAAACTGTAGGGCTATTTTCTCATGCCGAGTATATTCTTTTGTGTGGGCACATATATAGGCAAAGGTTTGAGTCTGAATTTGCTTCTCAAGCCAATTTTACATTGAAACCACACATGATGTTATGTTCAAATGGAATGCAGAGAGAAGAAAAGAATTTCAGATTTCATCTGCATTTTCATTTCAGTATATATGTCAAATGCTTTGCCTTCTTTAAATAAAGGTCATGAAAACACAGAGATTCTCTTTTTATCCTAAGAGATTCTGTAAAACCAGGAAGATGTGGGTGGGATGATTTGGAAATTAATTCTTTTTGAAATTCTCTACTGCAGTCAATTCAGGATTGATGTCCTGAAAAGACAGTTTAACTCTCGGAAAGTTAAGCACACAATTAAGAATGAGATTTTGGAGAAAGTCAGCCCTGCATATCATTAAACAGTATCCAAAAATATGGGAATTATTTATTGAATAATTCACAAGGCATTGTTTTTGGCAAAATAAAAGGTATCTTAAATTTTTTTTGATAAGTTATTAGAGGACAAATGTGTAAGAACACAGCTGAAGGTCAGCCACATTCTGAAGACAAATTCTCTTCATTTTAACTTCTTCATCTCTCTGAAATGACAAGAGGTCATTTCACTTTTTCCTAAAACAAATCTAAGGTTGGTACCTGTGGCTGTGGTTACTCGGAGGGTGCTGTAATGATTGGCTCTCTCAGCCTTGCACAGGAAGGCAGAACAGCCATGCAAGAGCTGGACAAAATCAGTAAAGCACTGCAAAAGTGATGATGGCAATGACTCAGCAGTGATTCACCACCACAGCAGCCAACAAGGTATGAACAAGGAATGAACAAACTACTCCAGTACTGCTCCTGAATGTAACCATATGTTTTCACTCAATATGGGTAAAACAAAATTAAAAAAAAAAAAAAAAGTTTGGGGTCTTTGTAAAAAAAATAAGCCCCACAGTGTATAAAATATAGAAAAACACCTAAACCTCTTTTACAGATTTTTTTTTCTCTACAGATAAACTTATATGGAAAGGTTTAACTAAAGAGTAACTAGTAAGATTTCTAGAAATAATTATCCCCAAACAAAGTGAACACCAAATCAAACAGATGACTCAATTTCAATGATAGCTAACACAAACCAAAAAATTGTTCAAATTCTTTCCACACTTTAAATAGGCGAGGCAATTTCTAGAACAGACTATTCAGGTGGACTAGAAACAGATCTTTTTCTTTCCCTTCCCAGATATTAGAGAATCTATAAAAAACTTGAACTACTAGAAGAGTGAAATCAGTTGTATCAACAAGTACATGCTCAAGAATAAGAATACATGACAAATTTGACATAAATTCTTCCGCAGAAATGTTTCGTTATTTCTTGCATTAGACGGTAAAAAAGGAAAAAAATTTGAAAAATGGCACTTTTTTCCTCATCAGCCTGAAAACTGAAAATGCTTGGAATGCTTTGTTAAAGTGACCTTAATAAAATATTTTATATCAAATGAAAGAGTTAATTATGTTTTCATTCCAATCAAATTTATGAATTTTCTATTAAAACACAAGACTATAACTTTCATTGCATCTTGATGAAAGTATCCTTATGTTTGAAAAATGGTTAGACTGTGGTCTGTTCAATTAATATCAGTAAAAATATTTACAGCAGTAGAGACATGGAACACATATATTTTAGAATCAGATATGTAGGAAAGATTTTTTACTGAAACATAATATACACTTTTGCAAGCTGTAAAAAGCAGTAGTACTCACATATATCCTTTTTTCATTCAGGGGACAAAACTCAGTTTTCCATTTCTGCTCCCTTATGGCTTTTAAAGTGCAAATACATTTCCTGTAACCATGCTTTTCAAGCAGAAAACAGCCAATGGATTGTTTTTTTTAAAAAGGAGCTTTTTCAGAGAGAACCCTAACTGAAAGAAATGGGACAATTTAGAACTTTGTCCTTCTGCACTGAGGATTTGCAATTGACTTCACTTGCATTGGGATTGGGGCTCTAAAGGAGATGTAGAAATTAGCTTTGAACAGCTTACTAAGTAAGGAGCCCTAACTGCACTCCTTACTGATCATTAATAACTTGGTAATTTAGGGGAATAAATCAGGGTTTTCAAGCACCTTTCAGAAGCAGACTGGAGGACTGCATTCAAGGAATAATGATAGAAATGAAAGAATAAAATTGCAACCGTCTTTATTCCACTTAAAAAAAAAAAAAAAGAAAAAAAAGAAAATCAATTTCTGGATAAGCCCAGGGTCTTGGATACTCTTCACACAGCAGAACAGAAAGCAGTGTCATTATTTTTCTGAACATACATGAAGATAAATGCCTTAATCGGGGAAAAAGAAGCACATGATGGTGATTTGAAGATTTTTGGTTTTGTGAACAGAAGTAAGCTTTTGTAAAGAAATTCAGCAAAACTTCAAAGAGATAAAAAAAACCCAAACCACTCTAGCCTTTACTTTATGCATTTTTCTATCTCATCAAGAGAAGAATCAAACTCCTGCATGAAAATACCTGCTTTGTTCCAATAACAGGTAGCAGCTCCCTTCCTGAAGCCCTGGCACAAACAAACAGCTCAGAACTGCCTCCACGGCTAAGTTAGCTCACGGCTCTGCTCGACTGGAGCAGCTGCAGCCAGCAGCTCAAATCAAATTCATAAAATGCAGGGACTGATATTTTCAAAAGAAAATAACAGCTAATATAGATGAAAATAAAAGAAGGCTTGATATTAATCTCCAAGTTATTTAATTTTTAAAGATCAAAGCTTGGAATGGGGAGAGGGTCAAGCCTAGAAATGAAGCTTTCTGAGGACAAGGAGATTTGATGACATACTCAACAACCAAATTTTATCAGAGACAAGTAGGAGGGGAATGAACAGCAGGGATGGAAAGCTCCTTTCTGAAAATGTCTAAAAAGAAATCTTTGCAGTACCTCAGTTTGAAGATCTGACATAAACATGATTGCAGCTCAGCTAAAGAAACACCTGGAATCCTAGCATGAAGACCATTTTTACCCCTTTTTCCCAAAAAGGTGCTGTTTTGGGAGAGGTACAGCAGAAGCCTGATGTCTGCAGGACCATAGGTTCAGGCTGGTGCTGCTTGGTAAGATTTGCAGATGTCAAGACCTCACCACTAGGAAGGTTTGCAGGTCTGTGGTGTTTCCACTGTCCTAAGCTCTGACAATATGACAGATGAGATCACAATAACAGAGATGTAGCCCCAGTATGCTAATTATCTTATGTCCTCATTAATGACTGGGATCAAAACTTTGGAATCAAAGATTTTAAAGTGAGGAAATCAAACTTCAAACATCCTGGTAGGCAAAACAATTCAGACAGTTCCCTCATTTAATAGCAGTTATCTTTGAGCCTCTTATATAAATTTTCCTCTGCTTCAAGAACTTTCCTTCTTTCTTTTTGGTGGTCTTCACCATTCACACTCATTGAATGTAGGTGGATGAAGGTAGCTTAATCATTTCTGAATTTTTGACATTTCTTGCCTGTTTTCATATACTGTGTTCCTTAAATTTCCTTTTTTCTTATGTCTTAAATCCTCAGATGTTGCTCTGTTGAATCTCTCTACCTTTGGAGTCTCCATCTTCCCCTTGGGAATTCTGGGATTGGCCTGCAGGCCACTCACAGAGAAGGAGAAGCATGGCAATAGATTTATCTCTTCTTGTCTGGGCAAAAAGCAAAAACCTCAAGGGCTGGCAGTAGCCCAGAGCAGCAGCCAGCCCATCTCCTGTATCTCCAGCTCTCCCACAAGCTCCATGCCACGCATCCCCCCCATCCAGGAGGGAAGAGATGCACACCTTAACAAAGCTCCTCTGGCACCTTCCCATTCACCACAAAGCTGAGGATTTTTCTAGGTTAATCCTTAATTCCTAAAGGTCAAAATTATACCTGGTGGAGGTTGAGCTGAACAATGTGCACAAGGCCAAGGTGTCATTTTGGCTGCAGGATTTGAAAACAAACCCACAATCCTTCTCTGTATGACAGCTCCTCTATTAATTGGCTATCGTACAGCACCCATGCATGCAGTGCTGGTAATTACGGCAGAGTCAACACCCCCAGATTTAAAGAAAGATTGCTTGGTTAATTAGGATACAATTTGTTTTTGTATGCTTCTAGAAATTGCTCCAATAATAAGTTTGTGTACTATTACTACAAAATTAAAAACTGTCAGGAAAGCTGCTATAATTAATGTCTCTGACTTAAAGGCATAACTCTTGAATTTTGAGACTTACCTTTTCTAATGCTGGGAGAAAAAAAATTGCTTAGGTTTAAAATATTGAGTTTAAATCTGTTTCTTTATCAGGAAGATGAATATCACGTTTCTCCCTATTCTCCCAGGATAACACATCCTATTAAATATATCTTTTTCTAACTTTTTTTTTTAGAATCACTGCTATTTTGAAGTAACCCATTATTTAGAGACAAAAAAGTGACAAATTCCCTCAGCTCAGCAATACAAGAATTTCCAGCTTAAAGACCTCACCCTAAAAACTTTACATCCTCTATCTGACACATGGTATCTGCTACCAAAGCTGTGTATCTAAGCACTGCAAATTGTCATTTTTGGGGCAATGCATAGCAGGGAACAACAATAACGAAGGGGAAAAAAACCCCAACCCACCTGACAACAGTAGAAGCTACAATAATAGAGTTTAGGATGTAATCACTTAGCTGCTGTCTCTGACCACAGTGGTAGAATACTACTTTCCAGCTGAGTTTAGGCTCTGAAGGTCATTAGAGATGTGTACCAATAAACATACACTCTGCTATCAGATTAGCAGACAAAACAGTTTCCATGGCAACCCTTGGACCAGAGAGCTTGCCTGCATTCAGCATTCATTTAAAATATTTTTTTTTCCTCCCTCAGTCTCCTTGGAGTCAGTCCTGTGAAACACAAGTGCTTGCAAGCTCTCTAATCTGCGGCTGCCTTTGAAAACCCATCCAACGGGTGTTGAAGCTGAGCCAATTAACAGGACGAGAATTGGGTGAATTGCAGAGAATCTGGCAAGGCTGTGTTTACCAATTAGGGTTTTTTTTATGATGCAAATGCTGCACACCATGCAGCAGGAATAAAAGCCAGCTATGCTGAATATGAAACTGTTAATTGCATTTTTCAGAGACACGGCTACAAGGTGAAACTAATCATACAAATGATAACTGGGTTTTACCACCTACAGTGCTTTGGTATTGCACTTGCACTAATCTGTATTAAAATAGCCCATAAATTTTTACAGCAAAAGAAAAAGCAGGCCTTAGTATACCCTCCCGAATTTTGGGGGACATAAGGAATCAGGGAAATTAGAAACAGGTAATAAGGAAAGCAAACAAATTATTGCTAACAAAAAAATAAAGCAAGCAACTTTTTTTTAATTTTTAAGAAAAAATGCCTTTGTTACAAAACAAAGAGAAGTATAATCTAATCAGCTCAACTGAAAATCCTCCTGTTAAAAGAGACTGGTAAAGATGTCAATGAATAGGAAGATTTCTGAGGGAATCACTCCAATGGAAAATTTGGGATGAGGATGGAAAATGCTTGAATCAAAAGTCCTTAAGAAAAATAGATAGAGTATATTTATGGAGAGATTTATTAGATACTTTAAAAACAGCAGGGGAGTCCAATATATAAAAACCCGGACTGCTGACAGGATTTGGAAACATCCTAGTCTGAATAGGGACTTATGAGGAGGACATCATATTTAACTGGCTCAAGTTTAAATGCAATAATTCAGTATAGGAAATGGCAAATGAAATTTTTCATCTAGACTTCCCCATAAGTTAAGCCTTATTTCTCCAAGGGTAAAACCCACCCCAGTTATGGGAGCCCTCAATGTGAAATACTTAGAAAAAGTAGTTAAATTAAATCCTTTAATAAAATATTTGATGAAACAATGAAATTTGATTTTATCCTCGGGGATTTCTCAGGATGGAAAAATAAACCTAACAAATTTTCTACCATTTTCTCCAGTAAATGGGATGCTGAAGTTTTATCATTAGACAAAATTACGAGATTACATTTCTGATATGCACCTGGTGAATATTTAGACAGTAAATCTTGCCATTAATAACACTAAACCACAAACACTGCTACTACCATTACCTCATCCCATTGGAAGTTCAAGGTACTTTGAGCTTACTTGGCTGATTTTTTCCTGTGACAAGTTAAATTTAAACAGTGATGAGAAATAAAATGAGGTCTTAACAACATCTGAATAAGTATGTGCAGCTGTCTTAAGGTAGGATAAAAACCACAATAATTTTGGGATCCATATTCCCACAATGCTCTAGAAAATTTAATCATTTCTTCATTGAATGCTTATGAGAAAAAAAAAATTATGATCTTTCTCATTACTTAGATAATTTCTGTCAGTCACAGAGAGTCAGAGACACAAAACCTCCTCTCATCAATTAGTTTGTCATAAAATTATCTCTATGCCTGTACCTTTGTATCTTAGAACACAAAGCATGCAGCACAGCAAACAATTGGAAAGCACAAATATTTGCTAAACTAATGTATTTTGTGGTCAGCAATCACATGTACATGACACTTAGAGAGAAAAGAAAAGCATCAGGCAGAGAGGGTTTTCAAATGTTGCATTTGAAGAAGAGGATCAAAGTAAACACTGCAAAGAATAACCACAACTAGAGTAATACACTAGACAACTTCAATTGAAAGTGGCATGGCTTAAAGTAAGATAATAGGGTTGAATAATGCAAATGACCATATCCCATGTGGGTTTGCACAAGAGATCCTAAAACCACAGAAAATTAGGAAAAAGGCATTGAAGAGCAGATTCTTGACGAGATTTTCCTAAAAGAATAGAGAAAATGAGGACAGCTGGGAACCTTGAATGCACAGCAGGATGAGGGGCAAGGGAATGATTTGCTCTGTAATAAGAACTGAGGGAAACAGTGACAATTGTAGAAAGTGCATGAAGAAAACTAGCCAGGAATGAATGGCCCATGTGTTTCTGAACTGCACTGGCAATCAATCATCTGTTTTCCAGCAAAAGACAAAATAGAAATTTGAATCGCAACTGCTGCCAGGGTGTGCTTAGCCCACATCAGTCCAGCATTAAGACAGCAAGAGAAACTCTGTCAGACATGATAAAATGGTTATTAGAAGGGACATGTTTTCATGAGCTCCAGAAGACAGATGGGTCATGTCAGAAACGAACTGCATCTAAATGACATGCTTCTCTCCATTCCTTTGTGTATTTATTTACCTGAGCTTCTCATATTCGTGGGTTGATTCACAGGATGCTAGACATCCAATACCACTGGCATACACACATCTGATAGCTGAACATCTGAATTCTCTTCAGAACTTTCTTCTAACCAGGAATTTACCGCAGGTTTGTTCACTTCCACTGTCCATAATGTTAAACGACACAGATTTGTAAAATCTGTTTTGCAAGAATTTAGCAGCTATTCAAATGTGGCCAGAAATCCTTTTGATTTCAATTGTTGAAACGCATAAATTCAAAGACCTTGGATCTTGGGATTAAAGTGAAAGAGAAAAAAATAAAGTAATTGAGATAATGATCAAAGGATAACAAAACACAATTGTTACTGAAGATTATAAAGTGCTGAAAAATCTGACTGATTATCTCTGCAAACAAGCTATCAGATTGCTGGAAATTGTTGGAAGCATGGAGGCTATTAGTAAAAAAAAGATAGCTTAGCAATGAATGACAAAATTAGGATCTGCCTTGTAATCCTGAAGTTGTAGATAGATGAGCAGCACATCCTCTGATTCCTGAGAAAGAAACATTATTTTAAAATTACTGCATGAACAGCAGTTCAGTATCACAGTATGAGGAACCTCATAATTTTTGAATAAATCTTCCTGGCCATAGAAGGCAACTGTGAGGGTTAGGAGCAAGAGCAAGTATTTCAAGTTATGGTTTTAGAGATAGAATAAGTGAGATGTAGGAGAATTCCCAAGGCTTAATTGACCAGTTGGGAATAATTAATATGCTCAGGTTAATAAACTCAAGGAAACAATTTAGGATGGAAGATCTCAGAGAATAAAACTGGAATCTTTCAAAATTATCTTTTTTTTCAGGCATGACTTTTGTTTGCTTAATTTATTCTCTTTTTTTTTTTATTTTTGAAAATAGGAAAATTCTGGTTTTCACATTTAAAATCCTATCTTTTAAAGCTATAATGTAGAAATAAAAAGTTGCTACCACATTTAGAATACATGTGCTCAAAAATATTCTCTTCCTTGAAGACTGATATTATAAAGACAATAGAGGAGAGAAAGGGTGAGAATGAAACATGAAAGTCACTAAAATGGGTAACTGGACAAGGTTTTGTCATACTGTTGCTTACCCTTGAACATACTTGGCTTATCCACCTGCCTGGGGATATACTGCTCCTAATTCTTGCTATGAGTTAGTGGGGCTTTTAATATAAAGGATTCCAAACCAGAAAATAATTCACATTAGTGACCTGAATTAGGAAGAGATGTTCATCCATCTGAAGAAGTCTAAGAAAAGTGTGGCTACAATAACATCTATGACATGCATAAATCAAATAACACCAACATTGTCTATTGGTGGAACTCTTATGCTCCTCCATGTTGCTCCAGGTTTGCAATCCCATCATAATGAAGTAGGTATATACACAACAGCTAAGTATCCTGAGTATAGAGGAAATCTGATTGTTTATTATTTTCTTCTCAATATTGCTACTTTTAAGATGTAATATCAAAGGTAACAATCTTTACTATGTCAACAGGGAACTTCTCCAAGTTGGTATCATACAGAAATGTTTCCTTTCTCCCAGGCACCATGGTGACTGCAGCACTAAGAATAAGCACTGTCTAAAGAGAGATGAATGAAAATCTGAGTGTGGCATCCTGCAAGTCACAGCCAATAAAACCAATGAAATTTGGATTCAAATTATGTGGAAAGAATACTCACTGTAATTTTTTCAACAAGCATCTTATATGCAAGTATCACAGAGCTGGAGCCACAGCAGCATGAGTCAGGAATATCCTTCCTGTCCTTCAACCAACTGGGACACTTCCAACAGACTTCCACAGACAGTTGACATAACTGTGCTTGGCTCAAAGTCCAAATGCTGTGCTAGCCCTGGGGGTTGTAGTATTCTAAGGCTACAAGGTTTACCACAATATAATCATGATAAACCTGGTGAGTAAAACACCTAGACGCACTGCTGGCCCAAGGTGAACCCCATTGCTGTGATACATCTGCTTCTGAATTCTGATTGACTTGAAGAAAAATTTGCATTTTCTGAATTACAATGTTATGTCCAATATGTGTTGGAGTAATTCATCTGATGATTTACATAACTCCAAACACCTACTGGATGTCAAATTAGAAAGAAAAGCTGAAGACTGCATACCTTGAGAAACATTTTAATCAGGAAGTATTTGAATTTTTAATCTGACCCATGGTTTACTACATGTTTCTTTAAAAAGTTTTCATAATCCTAATGTGAAAGGAACAGTTCTTCCTCTATGGATCATTGAGACTCCAGAGAGAGTAAACTCAAAGTCCAGCATAAGTCTAAGTAGTATCATTTACAATAAAAAGCAGTAAAGTATTTCTTAGACTTACAAAATAATTGTCTATACCAATGTGATGTAATAGAGGAAAATAAAGTCCTGGTTAATCCTTGCAAGGTTTCCACAAGTAGAGTTTACCACACTCACCCCTAATGGATAGAATTGGATAGAATACTTTTATTTCTCTCACAAAATAGAAAAAAAAAATCCCTTCTAGGTTAAAAGTAAATGAAAAGAAGGGATGCAAGAGCATCTTTTAGTCTGTGTTCCTAGACCTGGGTTAACATTATGCCTTTCATTCCTTCAAATGATATGGTTGCCATGTCAAAAGCAAGCCAGTGTGCACAATACCTGAAGACCATGACATTTATCAAGAGTCTGAAAGGCAGAATCTTTAGCGAATGACATTATTTCACATCCTAGGTATACAAAACTTTACACAAAGTAATGCAGTGCTGGCTTGCAGTTTTGGAGTGATTGAGGGGACAGGGGCAGCCAGCTCAGACATCCCTGTGAATGTGAAGATTTAGGAGCAAAACAGCTCTGAGCAGGGGAGGGCAAACCAAATGAATGACCTGAGGCTCACCACAGCATTTGTGACAAGCTTGGTGATTTGGTTGTGTGGACTCACTGTGAACAAATGAATTCATTCAGTTGAGACCATCTGGTGAGATTATAAAGATAAAATAAACCAGGCTTTACAATAGGGAACACAGGTAAACTCAGTAATCAAGTTGGAAATATGTTTTTGAGGTGTTGGTACTGAAGATTTAAATTTGCATTGAAAAGCTTTGACCTAATTTTAGAATCTATATATAATTTAATCTATTTTATAATAGATTCAGTTAAAATACATTGGTTAAATGTAATTGTAGCTATTGAACCTGCACATAACTTAGATAACATCATGTAGCACCTTTTAGACTTAGCAAAATATATGACCTATAAATAAAGAATTTTTAGAGTAGATTTCTCTAGTTAGCAATCTACAATGTTAATTACGCAAATAAACAATACATCTTCATTTTAGTCTTCCCAAAGCAACCAGTGAAAAGAATGAAAGAATGGAAATGCGTAAGGTTTAAATAGAAAATTGAAAACAGATACAGAAACTAAAAAGAAAGCCAAAAGGGCAAACAATTCCCTTTGACCATTTCCTTTCCTTTTTCTAATTCTTTTTCAAAAAAATATCTTCTCAAATAACAGCAGAGTGAGCAGTCATGATTGCTAGAGCGGTTGCTCAAAAGTTGCAAAAGTATTTTCCGGCAACGGTCATGAGATTTTGAAAGTAAAAACAAGAGATGTACGGTGCATTTCATGTATTGATTGACCTTTGTATATGACAGAAAAGTACCTTCACTTTGTGAGCACAAATTACAAGAAGGAAGTTTAAGGCAGCACTTCTACCTTTGTACTCACAGACCTCAATTTTCTTTTCAAGACTATAATAAAGTCCAACCTGCAGTTCCACTACCCTAGTGTAAGCACAAATTGGCTGGAGTTTGACATTTCCTAGAGCTTCCCAGATTTTGGGAAGAAATGCATACTGACAAAAGTGTTATCACCTCCCACATGTTCCACTATATCCCAGCCCAGGTAGAAGTGGAGATCACAGCCCTCCTCAGGGAAATAAGAGCAGAAGAAAATTGTATCCAGGGCACTGGAGCCATACATTGACTGCAGCCAAGACTGAAAGATGAAATTTGCCCTCTTCAAGACATAGAAGAGGATACTTTCTTAATAGGCAAGGCAGGTTTTTTGAAATCTGGATCACAGGAAACAAGTTGTTCTAATTCACAAGTTTGTAACTGGAACATGAGGTTATATACAAAAAACATATCCTTTAAAAGTAGAGAAATACAGGATCAGAGAATCATAGGATGGTTGGGCTGGAAGAAGCCCTAAAGACCATCTAGTGCCATGGGCAGGGAAACCTCCCAGCAGTCCAGGTTGCCCAGAGCCCCATCCAGCCTGGCTTTGGACAGTTCCAGAGATGGGGGATCCACAGCTTCTCTGGGCGACCTGTGCCAGGGCCTCACCGCTCGTAACAGGTGAGTGGTTCTTTAAGGAATGCTCTGAGATTTAATGCCTACTTGTTCAGCCACATCAGGATGTCTTAGAGAGGAGGAAACAGACCTAGTTCACCTTTTATAAAGCTTCTACCCAGAAACACTTTTTCCTCAGCAATAAAACTACTTTGCTAGAGAGAACATTTTCAGGCTCATTCTGTCGCCCATACATTTTCAGCCCTGGCTGAAATAAGCATAACTGCATATCAGTTAGGAAATCCTCATCAATCCTTGAATTTCAGACAGAGCTAATTCTTTTATTGCACCATCTTGGAAGACGTGCCACTAGTCATTACATTTTATTTCTCTGTTTTCATTTCTAGTACTGCAAACAGTAATTCAAATTTCCTCATATTTCCAGGAATGCAGTCAGGTAAGGAATGGATCTGTAACCATACTTTTAATGATTGGCTCAAAATCAAATTGTTGCTGTAGATATGGATATTTTCTCAATATATTGCTAAAAAGGGGAGGGGAGGGGAAAAAAGCAAACCAAAGCCGGGGACTAAAATAATTCCAGAGATCAAGTACACTTATTTCTAGAAGGGATGCAGTATGATGTGAAAAAACCTTTATACAGTAAAGACCAGAAAGAAATGTAAATAAATAAAGAAGCATATATTAGCAAAGTCTAGCTTTATGGATTAGTGAAAGAGAAACCCCTCTATGGGTCCAGAATAAAAATTACCTTTCAGTTTATTTTCTGTTGTATAGGTTACTTTTCCATTTCAGTGACTTCAGTAACAGAGGCAATTGGTTGTTATTGACCATTTGTATGGGGTTTCATTGGCAGTAGCATTTTGAGGGAAAAAGTGCCTTTCCAAAAGATCCTATGTTGCTTTAAAGCATGTAACAGTTTCAGTATGCCAAATGCAGGTCGTGCTGTGAGCCATCACAGCAGTACACAGATATTGATTTAGATAGAGACTAGAGAGCTGGGGAAGATAGAAAGGGCACAGTGTGCTTTCTGATGTGTATGCATTATTTAGCTTTCATAGTTTCATCTGAAGTTAGTGCCTATTTAGATAAAATTATAGAATCGGTATCACTGCGCTCAATACAGGTACATCAAATTACCTCTGAACCAAAGAGATACAAATGATATGGCTTATTTCTCCTTGGAGCTACTACAAAAATGGCTTTTAGTGATGATCCATTTTTTTTCAGCCTGAAAAATATACCTGGAAAAAGTACCATGTTGTGACAAACAAAGAAAAATAGCATCTTACCTGCTTGGTTCCCAGAGAGTCAAACTAGAGAAATCTACCACGCAAATTCCACTGATTCTATTACTTATGAATGTCAAATAATTGACTTGACACAACTAATTGACAAATTCTCCAATACTGAAACACGCTAATTTTCACAGAGCAAGGAAGACAAAGGCAAAAGAAGAAAGTAAGGAAGAAGTATTCCACTAATAACACTCACAAGAGATCATAATATTTACGGCTTGGATTAAAGTTCCAATGTTTTATTTTTACTTCCATACTGTCTTACGATGTCTTAAACTGGGACAGAAAAATAGCAGACTCAAATCACCATAAATCATAATTTTGGGGGTCCATATCTTGTACTTGAAAATGAAATTACAATAAATTTTGCAAGATTTTCCACAAGCAGAAATAACCATGAGAAAAAGCTGAGACCCACATATGCCACTAAGAAATATTTTTAATAGTTTTCTGTTTAGAGTTTCATATTTTGCAATTCTTTCCAAACTTCTGTACTATAAGAGGGCCATGTGGAAATGACTGACAAATTCTAAAGTTTCAGAAGATGGCCTTTATCCTTATATTCATCCATTCATTCTGGCCCTGACCAACCAGCCATTTGCACAGGAGCATCCCTAATTAGCAGTATTAGCATCAGAAGGATTATTGTGTGAATAAGCACTTTCAGACCAAACTGAAACACACACCGGCTCTGATAACAAGCTTACAAATAAATATATTCACATAGAAACACTTATTTGACTTAGCAGGGCAGAAACATTTACTTCCAGTCACACACAAGCAGAGGATTCTTACACCGGAACCTCTGAGAGCTGAAACCTTCTAACAACAACAAGCCATTTTCTAATAAACAAATTAAATGTTTCCTGTTGTATTTTTCTACCAGAACATTAGATATTCACTTGATGTTAAAAATTACCTTACACTTCACTTGACAAGTGAGTTCATCTTTTAAGGATAAATAACCCAACTATATCTGTCACAAGCACCATCATCAACTGTATTGCACATATATATTTAGTAGAGGTTAAAAATCCCAACACACTAATTCCACCAAAAATGTGTGTAATGGCAGGTGATTTTTTCACTGACAATGATTTATTTTTCAACATGATAACAGTAAGAAATATTATCATTTTCTGAATACAAAAAACTCAATTACATATGGCATAAGGACTAGCCTATTTTAATAAAAAAATAAAAGTTTCCAATTATAATTAATATTGGTAATTATATTTTATAATTTAGAAAATAACTCAGAAACACAATATCGTTCTGGGCACATTTAAGGTTTTATCTTTAAAGTTACTATTCTGTACTTACTAGAGGTGGTTCTGACACAGAAGTAGACAAATAAATTACATTTTGCTGTGGAACTGCATGCAAAAATGTTGCTGTAGTGGCTTCTTTTCTATTTTCCATTGCTTAATTTAAAACTCCCTTGAAGATTTCAAGGATTGCTTGACATTAATTAATCCATTTCAATTCTTTAATTGATATCAAGCAAAACTTCAAAAGGGCATTTAAAATATTAAATATCCAGTACTTTATTATTTAAATGTGGGTTAAATCCTATTTTGTCTAAAAAGGTACCACCAAACCAACCTCCTGTGTGCTACACACAAATAACCCCACACTGGATCATAGGAAAAATTTATTGGGAGAATATTTCTGATAGCAAGCCAAAGTTCTGAATGTAGTGCTCTAAACCAAAACTAAGGAGATGGACATGTCAGGAGTGGAAGAACAGTCTTTCTCATCTTTAGACCTTGAAGAAAACACTACAATTATGATGCTGCAGTTCAGCAGCATCATAATTTGGAGCCCAGGTCCTGCTGGTCTTTTCTGCACACTTTTCCTGCTGAAAACATCACAAGGACAGCTGCTTTCACAGGATTTTTCATGAAGTCTCAGGAGATCTTCTTGTTATGTTACCACAGTACTTTGAATGACAGTCAGACAGCAAAAACAACAAGAACAAGATCCAAAGAGAGGAAGGAGTGAGGATTGGGATTGTAAAGAGGCAGGGAAGTATAAAGAAAGATAAGGGAAAATGGATTATGAAAAGGGAAGGATCATAAAAAATCAGCACAAAGAGGGAGCTGGGAAACCAGAAAACTAGATAAAAATAGAAATTAAGTGAAAATGTTTACAGTAAAGAAGTTTTTCAGATAAGAGAAAGGAAAAGGTGATGGAGGGGAAGGGGAAGGGGAAGGGCCTTAACATAGAAGAATTAAAATGGATGGTTTGATTAAGTCCTGACTGCAACTTGCAGTAAGAAGTAAGAGATGAATAGAAACCAGATGCTGTGCAACTATGAAGACAGACTAGACAAAATGTGAGTAAATGGCATTTACAAAGCAAACCCAGCTTTGAGTGTATGCGTTATTTTATTTTCCATTAGTAACAGAAACATGTGTTGAGTTTTTAGTATCCATTTATAACTTCACTGAAACCTTGCAGGAGCAGGTAGGACTAACAAGAGCTTGCCTGACACCTGACACAAGCCTGGTAAACAATGACTGATTTTTCTGTATTCACACGTTGTATTTTTGGTATGTGTTTCTTCCCTTCTCTGCTATAATGTTGACATCAAGCTAAAAATCACTCTCTACATGCACATACAAACACAGAAAGTCAAGATGCAAAAGTGTTTACTTTTCTTCACAACTAAAAATATTCATATTATATAAATTATACTCATGGGAGCCTGTTTCTCCAATGAGAGTGCATTTAAAATTTGATACTCTTCCTTTCCAGGCACTGGGGACTCTGGCATTTACGTGTGCAGTGACCATAATGGTGGATATTCAGATAGGAGAGGGAAGAGATGAGTCATGATTTGAAAAGAGGACTTAAAAAGGAATTAAAGGTAGCAGCAATCATTGTGTGCTTTAAGCCTGAACCGAGGGCCAGGGATGTCAAAAGGAATGCTTTCATTAGCTTCAGTGCCCTCTGACTCAAGTTCTTTTACCTTCTAGAGGGCAGGAAGGATTATGTTTTGGAAGGATGTGAGATTGAAATCATACACAGGCATTAAAAATGCCTATTCTCTGCCTCAAGTGTGGCACAGTAACAATTGTGGGATGGAGACTGAAATAAGACCGGCAACTCACAGTCATGAGAGCACAATCACACTCAGATCACTTACCAGAGTTTAAAAACATTATTATGTTTTTCCTCACGTTACCTTGCTACTTATTTTCCCTATTCTTTTCATTTTTAGGGATTAAGCACAGAGAAAAAAAAATACTAAAATTTTTAGTATTGTGATATTTCTATAAAACAATCACTTCATATAGACTCTTACAGTTAAGTAATGTTAACTACAAGGCAGTGTTTTGACTAATTGGCAAAATGACATTTCCTCAATATTACAGTCTTCCTTTTCCCCTCAAAATTGCAGAAGAAATATATGATTTTAATAGATAAAACTTCTCAAGTCTCCACAGACAAAAACAGCTTAATAAGATGCAAAATGTTATACTTCTTCCAGTCTGCCTCTCTTCTCTTTCTCCCCATGTCCAAATCCCCAGAATACATGTGAAAAAAATTAGTGACAGCATGAACAAAATAGGATGCCTACAAGTATGCAGATGTGTAATTTTCACACTTTTTTTTCTCATGTAGTTTTCTAGAATTAGCTTTCTAAAGAAAAAAAAGGAGAGGCATTAAAATTTCTAAATCTCTCTTTTCCATCTTAAAATATTAAAATATTGCTAGTACATGAACTGAGAGGGTTATGTCTATTTTTACTTTAGAGAACATAGATAAAAGGCAGGCAAAACATCTTTTTTTTTTTTTTTTCTGGACTGCTTCACATGCACATACACCCCTTTCCAGTGTTGTTTTAATCTCAACTGGAGGTGACTACTCATTTGTAAAAGAAAAGAGGTTAAGAGGCACTAAATAAAGATGACAGATAGCTTCATAAAATAATTTAAATTACTCTGAAAAAGAACTGGGTAGAAAACAAAGATGACGCTGTTTACAGTAACAATATTTAAAATGTATTAATTAAACCCAGAGCAGAACTACAAAAGGGAGAGGTGCTTTGAAGATGGAAAGCTCTGAATGCCACAGAAAGCTTTGAAGTTTCTCAGTTTCCTTTGTTTCTCACTCATAATACATGAGGACACTCTGCAGTAGCTAAGCTTTAACTTTCAAGGGACCTTTTTCTGTTTGTTCCACCATTAATGAGAAAAAAAAAAAAAAAAAGAATCATACCCTGCTCTTGCTCTTCATCTTTAGAATTCAAGGCGCAGCAATCCACTGCTGCCATGAGAGTTTCTGGTTCCTGTTTGGGAAGTCTGATTTAATCTGCTGAAGGTTACACTGCCATCAGTTGTGCCAAACCTGTGCCAGCCTCTAGCACAAATTAATCAAAGCAGTCACTCAGTACAACTTCTACTACACAGCAGAGGCAGAGGCAGCAGAGCCACAGCTTCACACTTGATCTTAAAACCAAGTCTAAAAGTTTTAGTTTCATGTTCTATTACTTTCCTTGCTGTTCCTCTCCAAAATGTTTTCTCTGACAGTCATTTTAGCAGAAAGTTAGATCAATAGTAGGATGAATTTTCTACTGCTACCTTACTCATGAATGAGGATATACAAATCAAGGGAAAGGAAAAGTTTGAGGAGTTTTTCATTTGGTGTACCTGGAAGCTGTCCTTGAGTTCAATATTTGAATATATTGAATAAAAACGATAATTCACACACATCTATAAGTTTCTTGACCTTCCAAGAGGAAAAAATAACTTAATTTCTTGCTCATGATTCCTGCAGCAACAGAGGTGATTCCCCTTCCCCTTCGTCCATCACACTTTATAGATGTAGGTACAGCAGTTCCACTATGTATAGTATGTGCATTATCTCCTGAGATAACATGATCACATTGTCATGCAAACATGCAAATCACCCCTTCTAGTTGCCATGGTTTTAAATTGAAACCCTGGCATCCTTTTATCATGGCCCAGCATAGCTTACTGTAAAAAAAAAAGGCAGCAAGGCAGCATCTACAGGCCCATCCTGCATTACACCAGAGGAATTCAGATAGCTTTAACCCACCTACTATTTAGAGGACTAAATCCTAGGTATATTTTTAAAAATTCCTCTAGAACTTCTGATGCTGCATCTGGGTCCTGTTAATTAAAGCATTTTTACATAAACTGGCTCACATTGCCTCTAATTTAAAACTAAATGAAAGGAATGAATGTCAGGTTCCCAGCCACAACACAATACCACTGGGAATGTGCAACCTTCCAGTTTTAGCACTCATAAAATACTGCATTAATGTGGTCAGAGCAGATTTATGTTAAAAAGGAAATTTAAAAAAGCCCGTTTTGTAAGTCTATTCATTGATTGCTTTTTCAAAGGCTTAGGAATGAAATACCACAGAAGAGGCGAAGTCCAAGGCGGGGCAGCACAAAATTCTGTGTCTCCTTGCTTGAAGTGCTCCTGTAACCCCCATGTATGAGCCAGAAACAGCACTCTGAGGTTCACTGCTCTAACTTATGCCAGTCCTGTATGAATGGCTGGAGAGATGTGAACACATCTGTTGGAAACAATATGAAGACCTTAAATTTTCCTGTATAAAATTCCCTAACAGCTGCTAAAAGTTTTGAGTGTCTATTAGCAAAAAATAGGTTCAAAAGAAGAAAGTAAGTGCTGTCCCATGTCTCAACAACCTGCATTTCACTGCTGGACAACTCATTATTGATTGGGTAGATTAACTCATTAATCTAACTTGTGGTGTGTTTATGAGAAGGTTAAATTTCCAAAGACCTCTGCAAGAGAATGGAGAGAAAGAACCTCCTACACAGGGTGAGTCAGAGCAGCATCTTAACTTAGATGCTCTCTATTGCCCTCTGGGAAATCCTCCCTCAGCTTGAGATCTGTGTAAGGTGATTGTGCTTCTAATTTAGCCCTATGAACAGTTTGGCCTGAATTATGGGATCGTAAACACCTTCCCCAAAGCTCACTAATACCTGCCTGAACAGGAACCAACATGCAGAATCAGCCAACAGAGAAATAAAATATGAAGGCCAGGTCAGACAAGACAATACTGCTTGTAGTAAGCCTCAAGAATGAAACCTGAGAGCCCTGGCTGTTCCCTTCTCAGAATAAGGGAGCCTGGATTTGATCCTCTGCATTAGTGAGCATGGAGGAGCTGCTGTTACTCACATGGATGTGAATGTGGAGGGATGATGCCTTGATCATTCTGCCTGTCCCAGAGCAGTATTTTCTACAGGTGTGTGCCTCAAACTCCAAAGGTGTAGGAGTTGTTGTTGGTTTGTATTTCACCCAAGACAAGAAAAAATAATATCAGCCAGGTGAGTCAATAAACCCCAAATGTTCCATGTCTAAAAACAAAGAAAACTAAGATTTAAAGTATTTGCTACACCAGAATGCTCACTGTTCTCTCCCCAGTATTAATATTTATCATACTTAATTAAGCTCTCTTTCACATCCATGTATACTCCAAGCCTATAATACTAGATCTTACTAATAACTATGGCTAGTACACTGACTCATGCAAACACAAGTCACACATCTCTAGAGTCCAGAAAGGTGGTCAGTTTTCATGACTGGAATTCCCAAGACACGAGCTCTGGCACTCCAGATTTTATGAAGTTTTCTGTGTTTGTGACTTCTTTCAGTAAGTTAAAAATGAATGTAACTTCACCTTGAATCCTCTGTAGCTTATCTACAGTAGCTTTAAGGTAACCTTTCCACTGCCTGTGGCACCCTCATGTCAGTGCTAAAGAATGGTTGTTGTTTTTGCTGTTGTTTTAGTTTGTGATTTTTAGAGAAATGTGATCTCTTTGTTCACTATTAAGACCACAGAGCATAGTCCAGAAGTGAGTATTCCACCATTTATTTCAGGACAAACCATTTGCTCCCAGTGCAAGAAGGCTTCCAGTGGTCTTTCTATACTTTTAAAATTAGGAATTGAAATTAGGAAAGATACTAGAAAAATGCTTTTCCACCCATAAGCACTCAGTCACAGGTATATGTATGTCTCAAACAAGAATTTTGACACTTTCAAAACAACCTATATCAAGTGCTATTCTTACCAAAATCTATAACATAGCATAATCTATAGCTCAGAAAGTCATAAATCTGTTACAAATATCATTATTATTTTTAAATAAAATTTCAGAAATTAATATTCATGGCTGTGAAATCACAGAAACCCAGCTACACCTGGGGCTTTTTATTACTCCCTTTGACTACTATCCAGTTACTTTCAGTTGTCATCTCTCTCTCCTCTGTAAATACCTTGGTTGATAGACAAATTAAACCAAGTACTTCATGGGCCCCAAAAGAAATTCTGATTTATGGAGGCTGGGCCTGGTGCACTCAAGAAGCCTCAAAATCCCTTTAAAGAAAAGTTAATGAATTTTTCACACCCAGGAAACACACATGTAAAACCCATATATCCAAATACTAATTTATTCTACTTTTACTTCAACATATGATACTTTCCCTGGGGGAAAAAAAAAAAAAAAAAGAAAAAAAGATAGCATATGACTTGTCTTAAGTAGGAAAAGCAGTATAATTTTAATGTCTATTTTCGTATTAGTCTCCTAAGACAAATGTTCTGCCCATCTGCCAGCATAAACTGAAAGGCTCCAAAGTCCCTTCCTCTCCATTTCTCACTGATGTTTATCCTCCTATGTTACTCTTTCTCTGAAAATTGTGCAGGTCCAATGATTTGGAAATATGTAACTGCCTTGTGGCTACTTTGTTTGAAGTAGCTTTGACATTCACATCCCTGTAACATCTTAGTCTTTGAAATCAATGGAGGAAAAAAATCATAAAGGAGACTTTATTACCACTGTTACTTCACTGATTTCAGACAAATTCAAGTAGAAATAAATCAAGACAAAGCATCCAAGACAGCATTATTCTGTTAGGAGCACTTAAGAATGTACTAATTAGTCCAAATTATTATTATGATATCAAGCTGCAAATGCAAACATTCCTTAAACACAGAGACCCAAATGCAATAATACAGTGCTAAAAAGCCAAAAGCAGGAAAAATACAAAAAGTCTGCCACCTGATAAAATATCTGATGTCATAAATAATTTGCTTAAAACCCTATCCCCAACAGTGACTAATCCTAAATGCTAAGGAAAGCCTATGCAGAAAAAAGGCCCAGTAGAAATAATTTCCAGAACAGTGCTGCAAAACAAGTCAGGAAATTTCTAAGTCAGAGGTGGTGTTTTACCTTTTGTCAATGAATATCTTTTTCTTCCACTAACTTGCCCATCAGGGTTTTTAAATCAACATAAACTTTAGTGTTAAAAAAATTTGGCAAGGTCTTTGGTTGCTTGATAGCCCACTGTTTGCGAAGCTCCTTCTTTCTGCTTGGTAACAGCTTGGTTCCACACAGTTATCAATGAGGATGCTGAATATACAATGTTAGTTCTGTTTACTATATAAAACATAACAAAACTGATGGTCCTTGGTTCCTTTTCTGAAGACAGAAGAAATATTCAAACCCTACACAATGACTCCATACCAGTCACGATTTCACAGGCCTCTAGCATATCTTTCCATCAGTCATATCACTCTTAGCAGGCTCCTCTTCTATTAAATCTTTCCCTGCACACCAGATGTTCCATACCTTTGATCTTCCTTGTCACGCCTCTCTATATCTCTGCCCATAATAACATACTTTTTGGAGGGGAGGGGAACAGAGTTTCATGCATTTAGGAACTCAGGCACAGCATGGTTTTGTATGATCTCTTATCTTTTTTCCTCTCTTTCCTTCCCTAACAAAGAATTTGCTTTTGTTGCTGCTATTGAGCACTGAACTGGTATTTTCATAGAACTATACATTAAAAGCAGAAATGTCATTCCCAAGTACTTATAGTTAGCTCACTGTCCATCGCTGTATATGCAAAGTTAACACTGAGGGGTTTTTCACCCCTAAGTATCCTACAATATTTATGAATTTCATTGGCTAATTTATTGCCCAGTCACTCATATGTCCTTCTTCAATGTTAAACAGTCTTGAATAGCTTGAATACCTCAACATCCTCCACAAGTTATTCTGTCCTTTTCACAGATCACTTCTGAATCTGCTGAAGAGCACAAACCTCTGTGGAATTCAGCCAGTGACACCTCTGCATTGTGAAAATGGAACATTTATTCTTACCCTCATCTGCCTCTCTTTTCACAGACTATTTATCCATGTGAAGACCTCCCTATTATCCCTGAGCAACTTAGCTGCTTTGTTGAGAGATATTGCTGAAAGCATTTGGAATTCCATGGGACTCATTATCAATAGTATCTAACACACAATTGTTACTGAATTCAAAAGCCTGAAGCTGGGAGGCAGGACTTTTCTTTTTAAAAGTTTAGCCATTCCTAATGTGCCATACACACCCACGTGCCCACTGATTTAGTATTTGGAATCATTTATTCAAATTTATAAAAATACAGATATTTGGTTCAGTGATTTGTCATTTCTGTCAATCTTCTCTGTGGCCTTTTCTACAAACTATCGTTATATTTAGTGTGTTCCAGTCTGTACCAATGGGGCTTCCCCATGTCACCTACTGACTCAGATGCTTCATTCTGGAGAATTTGAATTATTTTGAGCAACTATAATCTGGCAAAGGTGACCTATTATTCCTAATTTTGTCTATTTGTTCCATAGATTCAATTTCAGACATTGTCTGGGAAGTTTCCCATAAAGAAACATTAGTTCCTAAAAACCTTGATAAATACTTAAATAGTGAGCATAGCCTTATCAAATTAACATTTTTCTTTTTTTATTTATTTATGGTGTCATTCTCTTAGAGCTACTTTTCAAAACCTTTGGTCCAATGGAATCTGTGAAAGGCTTTCTGTCCCCAATGAGTTTGAAAATTGTTTACTATTGGTTTCTAAGAATCTGCAACTTGCTTGTTTGATCTTTTTTGCCTACTTTACTACATTTTCATACTTCATTTGTAATTAACATTCTTTCTAATTTTTCGCTTGAACATATCTCAGATTTCTTGATATATGTTTAAGTGACTTGCATTTTCATTCTGTTTTACCATGTTGTCTGGATTTCGGTCTTCTTGAAGTATTTTTACTACGTAGTAAGAATTTTTCTTGAATTCCTAATCTGATTTCTTTAAATAATCTCTGTAGAACTGGAACCCATTTAATATTTTTCACAGCTCCTTTTGTATATTTTTAGCTATGTTAATATATATTATTTATTTACACTTAAAGGGCTTTCTGTTTCTGAAATTAAGCACAGGAATAGCAGATTTTTTTTCATTTGCTGGCATGTTGAATCTAAGTACAACATGGTTTCTCTTACAGAGCAGTTCATTGAGAGAAACATTATCAGTCAAGTCTTTCACCAGTGCTCAGGACCAAGTTGAATTGCTCACAGATTCCCTGGCTGCCTACTTCTATCAAACAGTCATTAATGGGGTCACAAAACACAGATATGGCAATTACTCCAGACAGGACAGAGCATTTATAATCTCATTCAGCACATCACTGTATCCATTGCAATTCTATCACATTCCCCCTACTATCTTTCTTATTTTCTTGCTTGTTTATGTATTTTTAATTTTTATTTTTATTCTGTCTTCTATATTCATTTTCATAAGTAGAATAGCATTTCAGTCATAACTATTGACATGGCTTTTCATGATGTGCTAATCTGATTTGATTATGAGCTTCCTTTAATGTAAAAACTTGAAACTAGAACTCCACAAAACTCAACAAGGGTTGTTCTGTCCTTTGCACATTTTTTATCCCGGAGTCTTAGAATCATAGAATTCTTTTCACCAGATCAGGCTGCTCAGGGCCCCATCCAGCTTGGCCTGGGACACTTCCAGACAAGGGGCATCCACAACTTCTCTAAGCAGCCTGTGCTAGGGTCTCATCAAGCACACAATAAAGAATTTCTTCCTGATATTTAACCTAAAACTTCCCTCTCTCATCTTAAAACCCTTGTTCTATCACTATCTGCCTGCACAAAAACTTCCTCTCCCTCATTTTTATTAGCTCCCTTAAGGCTGCAATGAGGTGTCCCCAAAGCCTTCTCTCCTCCAGGCTGAACAACCCCAACTCTCTCAACTCATCTTCCTGGGAGAGGTGCTCCAGCCCTCTGATAATCCCAATGATCAATGCCATATATCTAGACACAATCCACCAACAGAAACATTGAGAATACTATTACAGTTCAGAAAACTATACTGTGATATGTAGAGATTTTAATGAGATTGCAGTCAGGCAACAAATATGCAGAAACTGAGGCAGAGGTCTTTAATACAAAGAAGCCTGAGCAATTTTTTGCTGTTGCCATGCTATGGAAATCTCAGGAAGATCCAAATGGTAAAATATATTTTTCATACATTATACATGCATACAAAATGTACAATTTCCCATAACTTGAGCATCCTTACTTTTCAAGGGAAAAAAAATGAACACATGTTCTGGCTTTACCTATGTTGAAGGAGATCCAGAATGTTCACCTCAAAACATTAAATTGTGCAGCAAACCCTCCCCACACTTCATGGCATGCAGAGGAGGTGCTCACTTTCCTGCCACCTTAGAAGGCTGACTCACACTGCTGGGAGTAAAGGAATGTAACTATTTACTAACTTTGTTCAGAGATAGTGAGGAATAGGAAATAAAAGCCAGTTACTGGTGGATATTAAGCATCTGGGCAACCAGAGATGTGTTTTTCATCACCCCATATTACAGTTTCTGCTTCAGAACTCCTCTCCTCTGTGGGCTGCACAGCACTTTGAAATCTTTATTAAGGCTCAGAAAACTTTCTGTGTTAGGCCTTCTTTTATTTTTTCCACTCAAAAAAACATCTAGGGGACGTTTCTAAGGCCACAGAAATTACACTGGTTACATTAAAGGTGTTTGTGACAAAATTGAGTTTAATATGTGGAAGACTGTGACAACCACCAAACATTTACTGTCTTCTCAGCTTCTGTCCTCAGCCACAAAGCAAAGAAAGCTACTGTAAACAAAATAATAATGTCTACAGCAAAATCCACATCTTAACTAGGTAATTTCCAAAATACTTCATCCTAATTATTTAAGTCAATTACTTCCTTATTCTATATTTCATATAGTCTTTTACTTTCCTGACACATGTATTACTAAAGAGTAAATTAAGGCAAAAACAAGAAAATTAAAATTATATATGATTATAATTTAATATTATATTATAATAGCACAACATATTAGTGTTATTACCAGAAAGTACTGGAGCTCTCCAAACCTAAAAAGCACTAATATACCAACTCTCTTCCTCCTTCTATCTTAGTAGTATATAAGGAAAAGCTCCTTCCTAACAGTCCTCTAATTATAATTAGGGTGATTAATACAAAAGCTACGTATACATTCACCTGAACTGTCTGATCCAACATATACATAAATAAATTACTCACAACATGAATGTTAGACTGAATGTGGGAGGAACTATAGGTATAGTCAAATATTTGGCAGTTAGGGCAGCCAACAGTAAAGAAAAAGCATTCCTTTCTCCTAGAGTCTCTATATATAGTTATGCTCCATCATCACTGAGAGGTACAAAACCAGTACACACAATAATCAAATTTCTGAGTTTTTTCCTATTCCACTTTGCCAGCCCCAAGCCCCAGGCCAGCATCTGGCTGAGCACCTCTGGAGCCAGTATTGCTCAGCTCCCAGATGGGTGGGGCAGGATTTACAGTGTGGAAAGAAAAGATGCTTTCTCTTCCCCTTTTTCCCCTGTAAATTCCCAGTAGTCTACTCTCCAGAGTCAGCTTCAAGGCTGGGAAACTGAGGTTCCCAGTCTCCCCAAGGTGAGATATCTGCAGACTCTTGAGGAACCCACTTTTTGGGGAAGACTCATTATGTTTTTTTCCTTTCCATTTATTTTCAGAAAGAGCTCAGTTCTCAGGATTGTCAGTAAAACATATTTCAGCTCTATCCATGTAACTAAACTCTACTGAGGTAAGAAAACTGAGATAACCTATTTATCCATTTTCCCCCACCAGCTAGTGCTGGTGGCTTCCAGCCCATTATTTAAAAGCTTTGCATAATTTTTCACTGCTTCCTCTCTATTGGACTGAATTCAGGTAAAATGCTTCCTTTCCTTGCAAGGTAAATCCCTGAATTTGGGAGATCCTGTGGCCTTACCTGTGTCTGTAATTGTCTGGGATTTGTGCAGTCAAATCTAAGTAAAATATTGGAAATTAAGATTACTTTCAGTAAAGGCCAGAAATGAGTAGTTGAATCAGTCTGGGAATCTATGTGTTCTAAACTTATGCTGTGTTATGCTAGAAATTATGCAGGTATAGTGATCCACAAGAGAGAAATTAGAATGAGTCTGATGTGATCAGAATAGATCCAGGGATACATTTAATAAAAAACTGATAAAGACTATCACCTTTAAAACTTTAATTACCAGGGAAATTCAGGTACATAAATAGAAGAGAAATGGGAGGGTACTGTAGGCTCATACATGCAGATATGGAGTAGCTAGTTTACACTGGCACATCTTGCTTTTGCTTGAAAGTGAACCACTGTCACCTGAAAAAGTCAGAGCTACTTATAAAAATATATATTTAAAAACTATATTCAAAATGCTTGAGCAAATCCCTAGGGCAGACAGAGCTGAAGTCTAAATGTCAGTGCTCTTTTGGAGACAAGATCAACCTATAACCTTATCAGAACACAAATTATGTCAGTGAAAAACATCCAAAACCTGCAGAGGCATTTGAGAGATTTTTGGCATTCTAATTTATGGATTTCAGTTGCTGTTTTCTAACTTTCAGGCTGCTCAGAAAAAGACTGTTTTTTCTTTTTTTTTCTTTTTTTTTAATTGGTTACAAAAGTCCTGGAAATCTACCACTTTTATCCTTGTGCATTTTGATGATGCATATTACTGATTAGGAAGTGTCTCAGCTGGTAATAAGTTCCCTTCATAATTTTTTTTCAAATGCTGTTTTTATGCAGTTCATACAGGAATCCAATTAGCATATCATTGTGACTGATTAAATATGCCTCATGTAAATTTACATGTCAAAATACATACTGTACTTAAACAAACAGACAAGGATGCCAGTCTTCTGTAAACAGCTTTGCATTCATAAGCTAACTCAGGAACACAAAAGCTTATATTTAAATTCTCAATGACTACCTGAATAGAGTGAAAGGAAGATAGAAAGGTAATGTTACTCATGCATGAAGTGAGAGAATGAATATAGACATTTGTTTCTCTTTGTCTCTGAAGAAAACTATTGACAAGAGATTCCCCATCTGCATATGAGGCTGTCACGTCAGATTAGCTCATCAGGTAATGGAAATTTGGCCTCTGATCCAGAAAAGGTCCCTATGCACTAGGAATCAAGACTGTTTCAAAGAGATTGTATTATCTTAGACAGCAGGATTAAATTAATATGGGAATGACTTCTACTGGAGGAAATTTTTTGTTAAACATGTGCTAATGTTTATTATGCAGAGCATCCACTTCTCATAAGTGATCTTTCTTGACATTTATTCATTACTTGTTGACCTTCCTTGCAACTGAAAAACAAACAAGTAAGTGGACCCCCTCTGAAGCACGGAGCCAAGACCTCTACAGATGCATTCATGCTAGCACAGATTATGAAACACTAGAAGAAACGACACTGTTGTCAGATAGATCATAATGATCCCTCAAAAGAGGAAAAATTCTTGGGGTCAATCAATAAGGACTGGGCTCACAAGTGGATGTTGTAGCTACTCTCCTTAAACAGCAAAGAGAAAAATTCAGTTTCAACACTTTTTTCAATGAAAATTCACCAATTTACATTAAATATGCAACAAAAGGAAGGACTTGGAGATGACTCATCAAACTGCTACAGTGCAATGTTCCCCTTGCTCTCCTGCACTCCAGGTCAGTGAATGTTCAATTATTCCATGCAAAGCCTAACAACTTCTATAGGAAAGGCTGAGAATCTCCTCCCAGAACTTTACTAGCATTGTGATTAAAGGTTCAAACTTGCTAAGGCCCAGGAAAATGGTGAATTCATATATTCATTCAAGTGAATTTCTGATAACAGACTGAGACTTCATCCATAGAAATTAATCAGGAAGAACTGATTATATAGATTTGCATCATGATTTGTTGTACAGGCCAGAGGGAATAAACACACAAGGAAGAGAATCAATTAGTTGTAGAGCAAAAGTCTGCGTATATGACTAGAGATATTCAGCAAACAATTCAAGTTGAAGTCCAGTGTTTTCTATGAAAATCAGATTAGGGTACCACTGAGCATTGCAGGAAAAAAAAAAGTCACCTTAGCCCTGACTTTAATGAGGTCTCACATGTAAATAAAATGTGGGTAATTGATCCATATAATCTCCTTCTGATTTCACACAAAACAGAAAAGGGAAGGAAAGAACAAAAAGCACAGAGATATTTTCTGTACAGCAATGGTGTGTCTCTGCCAGAGAGATAATCTACCCAATTGCATGTGCTTATTACTCCATCTTATGTGTATTGTAGCACAGAGAGATGAACTACATAAATCACTTCAGAGTCTGAAATAAGAAATATAAGTGAGAGGCACTTCAAAATAAATGTAGGATGTTGAAATAGTGAAATAATAGAAATATCTGGACAATGAAATAACATCTTGATATTGAAATTACAAAAAGGACAGGTCTTATATAGTATAAAATAACTATGTGCCCATGGTTGTTATTGATTCCATAAACTGTTTCTGTCACTTCATTATATATATATATATATATATATATATATATATATATATATATAAATTAGAACAGATTTCTACATATTCTAGTACCTAAAATCAGAAATTTAGAATAGTTTTTTGACAGATTTACTATTGACAGAATTAAATTCAGTTTATTTTTAAACCCAAATGTGAAAAATCTTTTTAACAAGTCTTAATCTACATCACAAGCTTTAGTCTATATTAATGGGAATCTAAATTGTGAATGTACTAAAATCCATTGAAAACAGGAATTTGTTGATTAGCTCTAACTGCCATCAAAAGGATAACATTATAACATTAATAGCAATAAGTGATGTAAAATTTTCAAATATGGCAAGAAGAAAACTGTTATTTTACTAGACTCAAATCAACTATCTAACAATTTATTTTATCCTTGCTGGAAACGTGGTACAGATGCTTAATAAAAGTACAAACCACTGTTGCTGGAAAACAACAGGAAAAAAATCACCAGAAGAAAAATTTTCTTCTTTTACCTTCCTAAAATTTAAGGATATCCCTTTATGAAACTTTATCACTATTTAACATCAAGGAACTATCAATGTTTTAATTACTGACAGAAAGCCCTAAATGAGCTCTTATTTAGATAATAATTTTCACTCTCCAAGCCTTAAGACTAACTTGGCATCTGAAATGTGCCTCTTATAGTTTGTGCAGAAAAGCCAAGGAAGACCTACACTTAATAAAAATGGCCCCAGGTTTTGGTGCTTATAACTGACAAGCATTAAAATGCCAGGGCATCAAATTCAGGGGAAGGTATGGGTGGAATTCAGTTCTCAAATTGAGACATCTAAACCTGAGTGTCTGAAGAGACATGCTGACATATCAGCTGGTTGCATAAGCTCCCAATGTAGTTAATAAAAGGCAGAAAAAATGGGGAATATTATCAGTAAATATTCTTAACAAAATGAGATTTTTGCTTTTGTTTATTGAGAGAAAAATTCCACTATTGCCCAAATATGCTGTGAAAAAGAATCATACATCATAGACAATTTTCTAGAGGGGTTTTCTCTTTCACAGCAGTGTGAAATTGCATATCACGTGAATAAAAAATAAGTAATTTCAGTTTATCTACATTTATGATTTACCTTACTGTATGAAAAAGAGAAATTAAAAAAAATACAAAACCCAGCTTCATTGGAGGAAAAATCTTTCACAAGTTAACAGAGCTGTATAAGTTGAATAAGTTTCAACTCTCGGTGCCATACGTGTCATACTGTGTACTTTTCAGAGAATGTATAACTTTTCAGCTGGTGACTTTGAGACTCTATTTTCCTGTAACAGGGAGATGATTCAGTCACAGTTCAACCAACAATGCATGTAATATTGTCTCTATTAAAGCTGAGAAAAATCACAAGAAAATACTGAAAAATTGAAAAGCACTTTGAGTAAAAGTGACAAATATCACATCTGTGATTTAGTAGCATATGGCTTTTTCCTTATTTTTTAAAGGCAATGACATTTAAAGCTGCTAATTAAGATATGTCCAAAATGGCATTCCTTGAATTTTTTTTTTTCACAACACAACTAAAATTGAAATCATTCTTAAAATAATGAAAAATATTGTTTAATAACACAGTAGCTATATTAGGAAGTGGCACAAACAAAAAGACCTTGCATACTTGATGAGGTTAATGGTCTAAGTTTAGCAGCTGACAGAATTACATTCACTGAAATATTTGTTCTCTTCAAGTAGAACATCACTTTCCCTCACTCTCCAAATTTAATGTTGTTGTGTTTTGGGTTTTTTTTTAACAAAGCATACACCAGAAGGTGTCACAGAAGGTCTGCTAACCTCCAAATATCTCCCTAACAGAGGCTGAGCTCGACACACTCCTCCAACTGGTTTGTAATGATGTAAGAATGGTTTCCCTTGGCTGCTGCTTTGTGCCTAAGTTTTCTTCAATATCCAGGAAAGGCGATAGACACACCAAAGTTTCTCCTAAAAGGACAAACAAACACGATGGGAATGCTATGGTGTGATGCTGAGCAGAGACTCGAGTTACAGTTTAGCCAATTCCTGAAGGGCTCTCCTTGCCTCTATTGCTACAAATATTGTCAGGAAATAATGAAGTGAGGATTATTTATCTTTTGAAATCACAAAAGCCTTTTCCAAGAATCAGGAGAAAGTTGAGAGGAGACTTTTAGAATGCATGCACTTTGGATTTCAAGTTTCACTGTTGTGTTCTGCTGTTCTTGTCAGTAATTTAGACAGAGATTTGCTTATACATATGCAGTTTGTGCAGCAAACAGCATTGCTTATCTATATTGGATAATTTTGTAAAATCAGATGCTCCTAGAAGAACACTCAGAGATGCTCCAGGCCACAATAATGCAAAGCACTTCTGCAGAGGTGGAAGGAAAACAGGTTGGGAGAGAAAGGTAAGAATAAGTGACAGTTTATATCAAAACTAATGTAGCCTTTAAATAAATCAATTTAAATATCAGTTGCAACCTACCAGAAAACATTTTTCAAAAAGACCTGCTGTTCCCACACATTGATGTGCAAACTGGTGACATTACTTCCATCACAAAATTCACTTGCCAAAAAATGGCAGCCTGTTTGGAGAGGAGTCAAAGGCAATGAGTGCTGCAGAACTGAAACTGCTACAGTCATTTCTGTAAGAGGGTTATTAAGTGCCCTACTTAATTTTTTTTAAGTGAATGGAGTTTGCTTTTAGCTGATGCTAGATGTGCACTGAAGTAGAATAAACCATTTGAAAATTACTTTTAAAAGCCACTGGCAAAAAAATATTACCCTTTGCCCTTTTCCCCCACTTATTTATTGTTGACTAAACACAGCAGCACATGCCCTTTGAGGTGACCCAAGCACCTAAGATATCAGTATGGGGTGGCCAAAGGTGACTGAGGGCCATGAGAAAACACTACTTTTCTGAAAGAGATTCTGGCAGCCAAAATATTGCTCAGTGCCCAGAATGCTACCAGACCATGCTGGGTTTGGTGAGGTACAACCCATCCTCTTTGCACAACAGAAAGTGGAAATTCCTTGCTTCAAAAAATGCTGCCCTTCCCTTAGCAAAAGATTTCCATGGCCATATTAATTCAGAAATGTGCTCTAAGGGTGCTTGAAAGAGATCTGAGGGATTTGCTTTCACTGGGAGACGTTGTTTAGTCCAAAATCTAAGCAAGACTCCTGTTGTACTTAATGGAGAACAACAGGATCCTCAGGGGGATGGTATACACTTGACCTGTCTTAGACACCAATCATAAGTGTGATAGACATGTATGAGATAGATGAGACAGAGGAGTTCCAGATGAGACAGACACCTCTCATGGGATGAAATGTATTAGCCTCTGGAAGCACTTATTACACTGCACTGATTGGAACAGGAGCCAAGGTTGACTGGCTTATACTTAAAGCAGCTCAAACGAAAGACACCTGAGTTAGAGGAGACGAAATCCACTCTTACATTTAAATTTGATTACAAAGAATTGAGTTAGCTGACACAATGCTGACCATGACTGATTGGGTCCGTGCTCAGAAGGACAAGTCCAATTCAGCACTGAGCTGCAAGGTAGCCACTGCAATTAGTTACCACAGTGCTAAACACACTTGGTTTTTTCCAAGGCATTCAGTCAACTCATTTTTAGCATGAGCAGGATAATCTACCAGTGAAAGGATGCAGTCTCAGAAATATGGGACAGTTACAAATGATCCACCTGAGGTATTTATGGAAAAAAATTACAATTCTATTCTGAACATTTCAAAATATTCAATGGCAATGAAGAGAAGATATTAATTTCCATTTTAAAATAGGAAATTACAAATGTTCTGATGAACCTATGAATTAGTTTGAAATAAAAATTAGAATTCTGCATTGCTAAACTGAAAGCTTTTTTAAAAAAGTATAAGTGTATGACTGAAAAAATCAACACATTCTGCCAATGTAAACTGACAATATTTGAAAGTGTTTTCTTTAAAATAAAATGTAAAATTAGCCTTTATACTGTCATAAGTTGAGTGAAGCTATCTTGATTTACACCACCAAAATTTATGTTGCCATAAGCACAGAGAAGGGAGTTTATGCATGTATTGAAACTTTTAAATTCCAGTACCCCTTACACATGTGAAGATATTTATGTAAAATAACTGGCATATAATTATAAAGAGAAACAAGTGACAGCAATAACGCATGAATGGTATTTTATGTTTTGCTAAAGATGACTAATGAACTAAATTTCTATGGAAATATAGTGTGCCTGACATTCTCATACCTACCCAATGAGTTCATAATGATTACTGCTATTACAATGAATACAAAATTAATGAATAATAAATTAAATCCTTACACTAAATTGATATTAGGAGCCTCTTTAAGTCATTTTTTGTAACAGTCGAGTCACAATCCATAATAACCTTCTGAGAATAACAAGTTATGGATTTAATTACAGATAAAAAGAAATATCTTCTATTAAAATGTGGGAAATTATGCCCTAAAAATTAAAAATGGAGCAGATTTTGGAAAGCAGCAAAGAATCTTAATAAACTAAAATAATAATATTAATGAAAAAGGAAATTAGAATGTCATGTTTTTATATGCAGTGTTTTCAAAAGAAATATGCCAGGGTTAGGATAAAAGATGTACTAGCCAAGCATACTTTTGAAAATTTGAAAAGGTTTATAACATACAAATTTAAAGGAACTCTCTCATTTCTATATACAAAAATCCTGTCAGGAGAATTTAGCTAACAATCAAAATAAGTGTCATGTCTAAATGTGGTAATCATCAGTCAGGATTCATCAGAAATCTAAAACATTGAAGGGAATTTTTGTTCTAACAATCTTCCCAGAAATCTTCTGGAGAAAAGATAAATGTCAGCTCCACAGATATATAGCATTTTGAAAGTTTAAAGACTCTTGGAAATAAAAGATGGATGATATTTTAAGGGGGCACAACCTTCCTCTGTGTCCTACCCCACGTAGTGTTAGAGGTTCTGTATAGCTGTATTTCATTAATCTGGACATCTCTCAGAATTAAAAATAATTATTTCACCACAAATCATAAACATTTTGATTTACCATGATAAATACCAGCCTCCAGAAGTGATTCTGACAAAGTCACTGTGATATCTTGGTCTCCCTGGCATGCTGCTGGAAACTTGTGGCTTCCACCTGCCTTGGCACAAGGGCAGAACCCATCTGCACATTTTGGAACACATTCAAGAACTCCTGAAGGTCTTGACAAACAGAAGATGCACTCAAGTGCATTTCCATCAGGTACAACAGTTCTGAACAGAATGGTGAAGAGTGGAAATCCCTCCTATAACTGAAGTTTCAGACATGAAAAATAATTTCAAGAAAGAATTCTGTGTCTCAACACAGAGAAGGACAGAGTCCATTTAAAATCATTTAAAGTGATTTTGCCCTGGAGTTGGTTTCTATATGAATGGCTGTATCTGGTTCCTTCAGCCATGTATCATATCTCCAGCAGTGCACAGAAGGAAGAGTATGGAAATCAAATACAACTGGTTTCACCTTTTTCAAAAAATATGTACACTGACTTCTAGGAATTCTCTCTTTAATGTGATAAAGGTGTCAAAAGAATGCAGAGTATCTTTAAATATGAAGGGTATAAATGTGCTATCTAACTTCAGCACATCTCTCCCACATAAGTGCCTGGGAGAGGGTAGGGCTTGAGCAACAACAGATTTCATATTCCTGCAGGGATCTACCCCAAACTCAGTTTTACCTCTTATGATACCACTGTTCATTAAACCAATAATGGTGATTTAATGAACAAGTGTGACTTGCAAGTTTTTATCCAGAACAGGCACTAGGAGCATGAAGGATGCTCATCAGTGGCACCAGTGATAGATGGTGCATTACTAGATGCATACTGAAAGCCCCATTGAAGCCTGTTCCCAAGGGTGTCAGAACTTGAAGGTGTCCATGGGGTAGTGAAAACCTGCTGTGACTCTCTGCTGTGTTACTGACCATTCTGTCATGACAGCTCCCATTTCCGCTTTTTCTCAGTGAAGAAATCAGAGATGTAAAGGCATTTTGAAATGAGGATTCTTAGATGCTAACTGCCTTCTGTCTAAAGCAAAGATTTATTTAACTGTATGGCAATATTCCACTAAGTTTGTTTAAAACTCTTAAGGGCAAGTTATAATTCATTTTGGTACATACGCCTCTACACAGAAGTATCTGCCAACTGCAACATTTTTGGTTGTTAGCTGCATAACAGATATCAGTTAATAATGGATATCAGTTTAACAGTTTAACCAAATTAGAACTCTTAAACTCTCTGATGCTCCTTACCTACATCTAACACAGCAAGAAACCAATATTAAGTGAAAGATGAATGCACTTATTCATACTGGCAAAGAGTATCACAGAAGCAGAAGCAATATATAGAAAAATATGTAATAAACATCCAAACACTGCCTCATCACCACTTTAATAATCAGAGAAGAGAATCAGCTTCCTTGTCCATACTGTCACTTAGGCAAACATCTACCCAAACCTGTTTTTCTAGCCTTATCACATTTCCCAGCTTCCATCTCTTTTTTGTCCCCAGTACTGATTTCAGATATTTAGTTATTCTATGAGAGCTTTGCTTCCAGCAGGAAAAAAAGCCTTGGATAGAATGAGAGGAAAAGGAACCTGACAAAAAAGCAGAATTGCAGGAGGATTGACAAAACCATTGCAAATGTTTGGATCCATAAATCTTTACATCAGAAAACGTGAGAGGGACATCTGATTCTTCAACATAAAGTTAAAAAGATATTAACTTACCAACAAACAACAGTTATTAACATGATTTACTAAATCTTAAAGAAAGCAGAGTATTTGGAGCTGCCAAGTGAAAAAAATTTTCTTGCCTAAATTGTGACTTATCTTCAAAAACACTAAGTTGCAACATAAAATAACAGGTTCTATATCAGGTGGATTTCTCAATCTGAAACACATTAAAAAATGTTAAAATACTCTTAATTTAATATAAAATAACGTAATAACCTCTCTGACTTCCCAGTCCTCAAGTGGAAATGATTTCCTATGCAAACCCATTTTACAGCCCAGTGCAGTAACCAGACCCAGTGTGGTTGATTTTCACTGCACATTTCCCATTAATGTTAATATGAGATTCACAGCCAAATTGTTGCATATGGGTGCAGGATATACCCTCAAGTTGTTAAATGAATGAAGAGAATGAATACATGGGGATACCCATAAAGAGGAAAAATGCCAAGGAAACAAATATCAGAATGAATACTATAATGCACAAAATCCATTCTGAGAAGGAAGGATGGGGAGGAAAAAAAGGAAGCATTTTCTGATCTCTTTCCAAAATGAGTTGTGTTGTGGGTTCCCTGAAATGATGTAACATTTAAAAAAGGCTTAACCATTTCCTATTAAACCTCAATCATGAAATCCAGAAGAAAAAAATTAACTTTTTCTCAGTTAAAGTCTTTGTTTCAGATTAACCTACCATTCTTTAGACCTAGGTTTAAAGCTTTATCTATTTTTGCTCTGGATTATATGCAAAGGCAAAAATGGTCAGAGGAGTATTTTCCTCAGTGCTACAGCCCCATGGCTCCTGATTGGTAACAGTTCAATAGTTTGTGTGGCAGAGCTGATCAAGGTTAAAAACTACTCAGCAAAACACCAGTATGTTTTGACTGCTACCAATGAAGTTCTACTCCAGCTCTGACTGCAACCACTGAAATATTGCAACTTTCTCTCATTGGGTTTAGGTGTAAGATTCGGCCATCAAATCCTTTCTTTCATTTCCACAGTACACACTAATCAGTCCCAAACCATTACTTTTTGATGGGCTGCATTCTTTCTCCATGTACAGTCAGAATTTCATGGTCACCAAATATCGATATTGGGTATTTTAGTTCATGAAGCAAAATCAGAGGGAACGAACACTTAATTGTGTGTGAAATCACTGCAGACCTGAGGGGCTGTCTGGACTTCAGGAGCCCAGCTGAACACCTTGAACTCCACTGAAACCTTCCCTATTTCTGTCTTTTATATGTATATATATATATATATATATATATATATATATATATATATATACACACAATACAGACACTTTCAGGAGCACAAAGAACACCATGATAAGCGAGAACAATAATTTTTAGTTTAGTCTGATAAAGACATAAATATAACACCAGGAAAAGACAATCAACATTATAAAACAAATGACACATATTATAAAAATCTCCATTGTTTTCATAATTGTATCAATACAATTACTTGTTTGGGTTTTTTCTTTCATATTTTCTCATACCTTGTAAAAGAATTTTAGCAGCTTAAAACTCCTCTCAGTTAAACAAATCCACTCACAGAGTAGCGCTGGATAAAGTGAAAATGCCCACAAGAAAAATGGGAATATTTTGCATGCGCTGAATTAAAGTTTTGCATTCATATATTTGAAATTTCCAGCAATTTTTTTATTTCCAGCACCTTTTTAAAGTAGAATAAGCGCATCCTTTCCCTTTCCTTTCCTTTTTATTAATATTTTTCAATGTAAATTAAAGATATTATCATTATTTATGTCTGTGTACATATATAGCCAAATACACACGTGTTATAAACATGTCTGATAAATACACCTGTATACACACATATCTATATAATAATACCACACACATATATATAGAATACCACATATAAATACACACAAATATAAATTTACTCTGCACCACAGATTTCCCATATTTCTCCATTTTCATATTGTATCTTTACTCCTAAGCACCCATTTAGCTAATTTTTGTGAACTCTGATAAATGAAATTACTCTGCTTTATTAGTTCACTTATGCTCAGTGCAAAACTACAGTGAAAACTGGTTTCCACAACTTCTAATTACAAAACATTAGCTACCTGAGACTTCTCCAGCTGAGCAGATTAGCATAGATCTTCTCTGCTGACAGCTTTGACCTTCACTCCAGCAAACACTTGTCAAAATGCCAAAAGTAATTACCTGGCTGTTTAGGAAGGAGTAATGGGGTGCAGCTACCTACCCTTTCTTGTTACTGATCTAAAATGTCTATAAAACTTTGCCAAGAGGCACCCTCTGGATTTTGGCATATACATTTTTTTCTCATCTGTCTTTTTTTTGGTCTTTTTTTTTTCAACAGACTATCAAATATTTGCTATATGATCTCCTGCCAGCCACTCCCATCACAATTCTGGGGGACAGTCTAAATAACCTACGAGATGGATCTTTCAACCAAAACCATTTTATCACTGTTGTCATCCTGATTTTGTTTCACTGATGCAACCAGGAAAAAATATATTTAAAAGCAGCAGAAGTAACACAGAGAAAAATTATCATAATTATCCTACGGTGATTGTACTGCCTATCCTCTGAATTAACTTATACATTATAGCTTTTTTTTTTATAAAAAGCCTTTTACTGTTGATATTTCAGATTTACAATTTAGAAAACTGAGAAAAGAGGATTTACAGGTACTACTTGAAAAATCTATGGCTAGATTAAATCTAGAGATGTCTTTTGACTTCAGCCAACATAAATTCATACAGTTTTTCTTAATCTGAAAAGTTCAAATTTATGGAAAATATCTTTTAAACATAACAAAGGGGTTTAACATTTTCCTGAGGACTAGGCAATTCTAGAAAGATTTAAGTATTTGCAGATTATTCAATGGTCAATTATCTCTAAATCCTGAAAACTACTTTTGTCAAACAATGGAAAACATCATCCCCAGATAAGAACAAGATCAAATGTGATAAATTTGACTCAATCTTATCTTGCATGTCAGAATGGATATGTGGAGCTCAGGAAAACTCAAGGAGGAAAAAAAAATGCTTCTTTAGCCATGGATAGTCCAGAAAACAAACAATTCATGCAAATCAAGTCCCTTGCTTTGTAGTCCCAACATTCCCTAACAACTGTGCACAGTATCAGGCAGGAGCAGCAGCTGCTGAAGGATCCTTCAGTCTGTAGGAAAAAAAGACTGCTTAAAATGAAGGCAATGTTAACACACAGGTCTGAACACTGCTGACAAGTGTGCCCTTGTGAGCACTGCCAAAAAACTTCTCTTATCTTCAAAAAGTCTCCCAAAGCTCTCAAATAATTCCTAGTCCCACTATCAAGAGCTCATTACTTCCCCTCTCAGATACATCCTTCCATGAGCTATCAGCAGCAGAAGGTCGTGCAAGTGCCTATTTTCAAGACAGATGATATGTGAATCCCCTGGACCTTCCAACTAAGCCTTTTTCAGCCAGAAACCCCCACCTGCCCCTTCATCCAGGGTCACATTTGTGCCTCCTTCCCAAGATGTCAACCTGTAAATCATGTTTTAGCAAGAGAACAAATTGCTCCCAAGTTCAGGGCAGCTGTCCTTACACTCTGTACCAAAACACCACACTTCTGGAGAAGGGCCTTTTCATGTTATTACTTTTCTCCAAGTAAAAGGGAAAACAGCCTGATTCTCAGATGAGTATATTGATTTTCTGTTTTTTCTCTTGTGCTTTAAATAACAACTATTTTTCATAGACTCCTGAAGTAGCACTGCTCTCACTCACAATTTTTATTCTTTGGCTCATATGAAAGCTATCAGCTAAAATCACAAGACTTCTAATCATCCAATTTCATATATTAAAAATAGGATATTTAGTTACATCAGATAAAGTCTATTTTCCTGTTTGTACCAACTGAAATAGAACACTATCCGTTCCACATTATCCCTGTTCCACATGGTGCCTAGTGTTTATTTGCATGCACAGTTAAAAATCGTTAGGTTAATCTTGTTGTTCCACATTTTGAGAAGTTATAATCAATCTGTCTAATGGGAAGGAAAAAAAGGTACTGACTGTTCTTTTCAGGGTAAAGATGAGGTTACAATGCTATCTGACCTAAATCAGAGTTTCTACAATTCCCTTCTTTATGGTTACCTTGAAAGTTACGTAATCATCGAAAAATATTACATAGCCAAACTATTCTTTATATAAAATCTGCCTTTCAATGCATTCAAAGATCAATGCATGATCTTGCATTACCAGATTTCTTCTGTTGCATTCCTAAATAATTTGTTGTCATATTCTTGGGATCTGCTATAAACAGAGAGAGCATCTTATGTGTACTGCACAAAAATGCATAAAACTTTATTAAAGGACTATAACATTTAGAGATGTCTGGAATTGTATTTATTATTGCTGTATATGTCATAATGCATATATATTTCAATTTTCCTGGAAAATGTGATGTTTATCATGAAAATGTGAAAGAGAAGAAATTTGGCTAAATAATATGGTGAAATACAACATTAAGCAATTGTCTTGGAGTCTGGGGATTTCTGCTTGCTTTAAGTCAGAAATAAAATTAGTTCTCAAATATTTTAGTGTGGGGACTTTTTGATGCTATGGACACAGTGGGACCCCCAGTACTGCTGCTATACAAAAACACAGAAGTATTTTGTTTCAGTCACACATTCTCTGTGCCATGGATTTTAGAGCAGCTATTTGTTGATTTGCACCAACTGAAAACTTTCCTACGCCTAAAATGTACAGGTCAAAAATCTGTGCATGGAAATCTGCAGCAAGTCTAAATGGAAAAAGACTTTCCACTACAATAGTCAAAAATGTATTGGGAGATTTCTTTGGCTTGAAAAAAAAGCACCTTGCACTCCAACTATAGGGCAGTTTCATCCTGGATTATCAGATCTGTAGGTGTGAAGAAGCCAGCTGCAAGAATTCAGTTATTTAATAGTATCACACATGGTAATATTTATCAAAATTTAAATGCTTGTATTTTTACTTGCTCTTAAATTAATTTTGAATTATTAAAGAGCTTTAAAATATTTTAGCAAAGGACAATGTGAATAAAGGAGACTTATGCGGAAGAAATCAGGATTTGCACCAGAACACTTTAAGAGATCTATCAATAGGAAAAAAATATATTTTTGAGTTTGTTACCAAGCAGCAAATACAGGAAGAAGCTTTCCAGTGTACTAAATTCTACTATCCTGACTTCCACCAATTTCCCCAGATTTACACGCAGGACCTATGTATGGCAGCTCTATCATCAACAACGTCTCAGTGATTCTGTGGACATCAGTGATGATTTCTCTCTCAAACTTTTACCCACCTATGACAAATATCACTTCATATAATCTATCATTTCTCTTTTAATGTAGAGGCAATCTAGGCAACTATTTTTGAATAAATGCCTAACATTTCAACAGCTGCAACAGATTTAGATATATTCTATTTCCACTATTAAAATGCATTTAGATATATTACCAGAGGGCTCTTAAAAAAATCAGCCTAAAAATCTCTATTAACCTCTAAACCATGACATAAATTACTTAAATGGAAGACTTATTTTACCAGTCTCCATAGGCTTGCTTATAGTTTTCAGAAAAAAAACACCTAACAAAATACGTGACTTTCAATCTAAGCTTCCATTCTGGTATTTCCATTGAACCTTTGGTACACTATTTTTCAGCTATTAATTATTGTATTCCACAATATTCTAATATCTACTCTACACCAATAGTGTGTTTCTCCTTATTTTAGTTTAATTGACAGTTTTCTATTAATAGGTCTAAATAAGAGGCATGAGAATGCAACAGCATAAACTATCATTGCTTTAAATTAAAGACTATTAACCACATAATGCTAATTAGCTCTTTTTGTTTTCCTCCCCAGTTCTACAAAATTAAGTAGCTTTACAATTCCCAATAAGCAGCTGGATTTAAGAGTTTATGCTGGAATAGATGACACGACTTTATAAGTTGAACAGGAGGAAGTTCTGCAATTTTCTATTAAAATAGAAAATGATTTTAAAGACAAGAAATATTTCACTCTAAAATTAGATACGTCACAGTTATTCTTAGAGGAGAGGGGTGTATGTTCAAGTGAATTCTACCCCTAGTTATCACAGAAATGAATACCATAATTAGAAGGAAGTCCACGGAGAAAAGTCATAACCAAAGGTACTTGTTATTCTTCAAGATTGAGACACATTTTCTGAATGGCAGCGCTTCTCACTTGTTCTATTTTTCAACAGAAGAACAAGGTGGGAAAGAAATGCCATCTTGAAAACTCATTAATCATTGCATCAGACATTTGGTACTGCAGAAGACAGTTCAGTTTCTGAATAATCTTCAAAACCATAATGATATCCTTTATTCAGCAATGGATGGATTTGAGGAAAATAATTCAGACAGATTTGATGATCCAGTAGGTGAAAGGAAATCAATCCAGTACAGAGAGCTCAGGAGGTGAAAAAGGACAATGTGAACTAAGGAGGCTTGAGTAGAAGAAATCAGGGTTTACACCACAAGACTTAAGAGAGGTAGGAACAGAAAAAGACTTGTCAAATCTTTACGTTTCACATTATAGACCAAAGAATTGTAATCCTACTTAAACCAGGGACATGGCAAGTGAAATCAGATGAACCTCACAGCCTCCTGGCTATGCTGTTCAAAGTTTCTGACACAGAAACTGTCAATTCTCTTCAAAGAAGAACTTCAAATTATTCACAGACACATTTTTTGTTACCATCTCAGAGAGCAAGATATCTTATTGCACAGTCTACAAAAATCTAGATAGAGAGAAGGAATTCACCTGAAGACTTTAAACTTGTTCTGTTTACTTCATCACAGCTGAATTGTGATCTGACAGTGACTGACCAACGAATACTTTCAAAACAACCATCACTGCTCACAGCTGTGGGGTAGAAAAATGAACCAAGACACTCTGCCAGGATGGACATATTGGTGCCTGAAGCAAGAGTTCATCTTGCTGAGACTTCTCACAAGACTTGCAAAGCTTACGCCAAGAATCAACAAGAAAACCAAGGCTGGCTACAGTGATTTTGCTTTTTGAAATTGAAATTTCCGCCTTTTGATGACACAGAATTCATATCTCCTGCACTGACAGATACCATGAAAAACAAGTTGGATGTTATTAGCAAACCAGCAGAAAAAATTTCATTATGTCAGCAAGAGAAGCAGTACACTGGAGACAGAATAAGGCATAAATACCTTCTTTACCAACTGGATGCAGACTCACAAAGAGCTCGGCCATTTAGTCATCCTAATTAAGAGCAGAACTATGATATCTTGGACCACCTTGGGCCATATGATATCTTGGACCATATCCAAACCAATCACTCACCAGCAGCTGGAAACACTACACAGGGTAAGTTAACTCTAAGGGGTTGAAAGTATTCATTTAACTCAAAAGGACTGTTTAAGGCTAAAAGCTAAGGATGGTGTTTTGTGTGTTTAAAGCCGCCAACTTCAACAAAAATATTCACATACACAATAGAACTTTTTGACAGTGAAGTTTTTTGTCATGGAAATTTCAGCTCAGCTGAGACATGACCAAAATTTGTAGATGTTAAATCTCAAAATCTGTAAGATTGCAGATTTAATCATTTGCAGTAATTTAAAACTGCTGAGAAATTCTATATGTTTTTAATATATTCCAGTAACTTTGAGGCAGTGTTTTTATTCAAATCAGCTTGCTGTATTGCATAATACAGTAAAATTTGAATAATAATACATTATGTTTTGCATTTTTGTGTTTCAGCAGAATTAATTTTGTGATGCTTTATTTTCAGAAGTAAATCCCTCACAGAGAAATGATTTTTAGACAAGAAGTTCATATGATTCAACAACCTATTCTCTAAGTCAGGTTAATAGTCCTATTCAGACCATACACAGTGTGAAAATGTGCATTTCACCAACAGGGCAACACAAAAGTAAAAAAGGCTCCGCCCCAAAAGAAAAAAAATAAAGCTAACCACAAAACCATCCAAACCAATGGTTTAGTTAAAAGTTATGGAAATTAAAATTGAAAACTTTTCTGTTCCCATATATACAATAAATAAATCTAAATTTCTGACCTTCCATATTGGTGCGTATCACAAGATATCTTAGGCACAAGAACATGCACACAAGACCTGTTAATTCCCTAATATCTGGTTATGCACAGCCTTTAATTCTGCCTGTCCCCATCACAACCACACCTACACTATGCCCACAGTCCTTTGCTTTTCAGTCTTCACCTGAACACCTAAAATGTTGCACTTCAATACAATACAAAAAGAAAAGTGAGCATGACTCTAACACTAAAAGGCATTTCAGCAGTGCTGTGCATCTGTGCCCAAAACTCTCCTACATCTCTTTTTCATGTGCTCAGAATATATATGACCATTACAGGCACCTGATGCCAAAATTCTGTGCTTGGAAACTTCAGAAGTTTCCACTTCTCTAATTATCACTGTCCTTGCCTAAATGATAGGATTCTAGACTACATATAAAGTAATTTCATTCCTCATTTCTACATCAAAAATATTACAATTTTTTCTATACAGTTGTCTTACTGATAATTGTTCTCTGCTAGGTTTCTCCTGACCTTTAAACTGAAGAGAAAAGAAATACACGTTTGTCTAAATGATGTCATGCCAACTGTAATTACTCCTAAAGCAGGTAACTTATGTCCTGAGAAATTTTATTTCTTCAAAACATTGAGATTAAATTACATTGCACCACTGAACCTGACTTATTAAACAGAAATAGGCCAGAGGACAGCTACTTGATGAAAGATGTATTCTATCATTTGAATGTCAAAGAGTGTGAAGCTGGCAACATGTTGGGTGTCCTGCTTTAGAACAAATAAAGTTATTGTTAATGTGAGAAAACAAGCTATTCACAATTTTAAATTACTCTGTTGTCAACTTCTCCATATAATTATATAGCCCTAGAAACTGAAAAAAAAAACCCAACCAAAAGTAATCAAAACATGTACACAGAATCGGAACCGTGAATTGCTGGGAAAAAAAAAAAAGTTTTATCAGTAAGAGTGTCTCTAAAGGATTTTAGAGAGTTTATTTTGCCTCAAGACATATGTCATGTGTGCACCAAGAAGAATAAATCTCAAACTCCAAGTCAACAGAGACAACCATTTTTATTATCATACTTCCATATCTCTGGTTTTTAGTGGATATTTTAAGTCCTTCACCTCCCTGCATAGCTGCTAAATAGTCCCATGTCTTCTCTAACCTGCACATTTTTCAAAATCCACAGAAGAGGATGGAAAACTTAGGCCTTAAATAGTGCAAGGAAAATATGAAATGTATCCATTTTGGTTACAAAAATATATGCTACATGAATAATGAGACCAAACTGCTGCACAGAAATTGTTCTTGTGGCTATCAGTGAGACTTGCATGTACATAACACCTGCACAAATAGATTCCTTTTTGCAAATCTGAATAATTTACATTCCTATATTTATTATGGCATCTGATTACCTCAATTTCCAAATTCTTTTCATTTCTAAGGATGTGACAGACTGTGAAATTCTTCTGTCCATTTGGTCTGTTCATTTTCTGTAAACAAGATCTGCTTTCCAAGCTCCTGGAGGGATGTCAAGTTCCCTAATAGCAGTACAGCATGGAACTATGCATTCACCTGTGCCTGCCTTGGAAGTATGCATTGATTTATTCTCCTTTGGCTTCCCTTGGTAAATTAAGTACTTGGAATGCTTTTCTTCAAGACACTGTTGACTTTAAAAATTTATAATTACAACTAGAGCCTGAAAAAACTTCTTATGTAAGTATATACTGCTGTTGATTTTTTAAGAGAATTTATTTTTGGTCTAGAGATCTGGAAGTAAGATGTCTGCTTAAAATAAATGAACTGATTAGTGAGTACATTGACAAGCACTGCAACTTCATGAGTTAGAAAGGAAAAATAAGATACTTTTTAAATTTAAAATATTTGAGGGATGGATAAAATTGTCAGTTCTTTTTATATTTTTTTATGTAAAAGACAAACACAAGGTTTAGTTATGACAATAGTATGACCACACTGAAATACCAAGAGGAACTTACGTAAAACTCCCATAAACCTCTTTCTGCAGTCATCAAATCCTGTAAGTTTTAATTTACTAAGCAAACAGAAGTCAAAAAATGCTTGATATATTAATGGAATAAAGAGTAGATAAAATACTAATTTAAATTGGTGAATCTGCAGCAATTCTTAGAATCATAGAACATTATGGTTGGAGAAGACCTCCAGACCATTAAGTCCAATGTTAACCAAATACCACCATGCCCTCTGAACCATATCCCAAAGGGCCATGTCTGTTTGGTTTTGAACACTTCCATTACTTCCCTGCACAGCCTGTTCCAGTGCTTAACCACCCTTTCAGTGACATTTTTCCTAACATCCAACCTGCACCTCCTTTGGGACAGCTTGAGGCCATTTCCCCTTGTCCTGTTGGTTGCCTGGGAGAAGAGACTGACCCTCACCTGGCTACAGCCTCCTTTCAGGCAGTTGTAGGGAGTGATGAGGTCTCCCCTGAGCCTCCTTTTCTCCAGGTTAACACCTCCAGCTCTCTCATCCACTCCTCACAGGGTTTATGTTCCAGATCATTCACCACTTTGTTGCCCTTTCTCTGGGGTGGCATTATTTTGTCCACAGAACCTCCTCACTTTTTCATTAGCATTTAAGTTAAGGAAGTTGAAAACAACTACTTTGATTCCAGTGGTAAGCAAAACCAGAATGTTGCATCTTGAGTTTTGCTGAAATAAACAAGTCACAGCATTCTTTACTTTTCAGAGTAGCTTGTTAGGAACAGGCCAAGGCACATCAGGAACTTTCTGGACTTGATAATGTTTCCACAGCCTTGCTAAAATTCAGTGGATGTCAATTCCATTAATTTTCTTACGTGTAAATTTTGAATACATGTAAGCCTCATTATCCTCAGCTGGAAAAACTATAAACTGCATTCTGATTTATTTTAAACCTGCTTTCTGCCAGTTTCATCTGTTCTTGCACTGCAAAAGCAATTATACCATCCTGTCCATATTCACTATGCAACTCTAGAGCTGACAGACCTTTCTCATACCATACTCTTATTCTTTTTTTCAAAATAAAGTTTCCTTTCTTACTGCACCACTGGTTATATGGACGACATTCCATACTTACAGCCATGCCTTCTGCCTTTCCCTGAATCTTTCCATTTCAACCAGAATTTCAAATCCATCTGTGGTATGAGAAGCAGTACTATATGTGGTATTTAAATAAAGGCAAAGGACATATTTACGAAAGAACAAATTATATTATTCTGTTTTCTATTCCATTTCAAATAATCCTTAAAAAAACTTTTACTCATTCAACTGATAATGGAGACTGAACTGTCATTTTCATTAAATTACCCATTATTACACTAACTACATTACTATGTAGACCTTGTATGCAAAGCTACTTTTTCTCCATATGAAATTTTTACAGTAATTTACAATGAAATTCATCTGCCATTTTGAGTCCATTCACTCAGCTTTATTCTACATTTCTAAGATCAACTTACACCTTTATTACTGTGAATAATTCAGTATTAGCAGGATTTCTCACCATGCTGCTCGCTCTCTTTTCTAATTCACTTATAACTATGTTGAATGTTACACTCTGAGCAGAGATCCTTCCACCTTTTTTTTCACTGTCTTAGCCTTTTAGAAAACTAATACTTTTTTCCTAATCTCCGTTTCTTGCCTCCTAACCAATTAGTGATTCACCATTTTTCTGTTCCATATTCCACATTCTAAGAAACAATTCATTTCCTTAGAAATTTCTGGGAAGACCTTGCCAAAAGCCTCTGGCAATCCAGCAGGCTCTACCAACAGCATTGTATTTGTTGGTCCTTTCAGAGAGATTCAAGAAGTTTACAAGACAGGGAAGATCATTGTTATGAAAAAGCCATATTAATTTTTCCCAGGAAAAAAAAATCATACCCATTGATGAGTCACATAATTCAGTGCTTATTGTAAATTAGTAGTTCTGACATTACACCTCTAGGGTTTTTGGACCCTGCTATTCTTTAATCACCAGTTAACAAGACCCTTCTGCAATGCAAAGGGTTCTGCAAAGGAAAATTCTGGCCTAGGAGCTACCTTTGTTTTTTCTGTAACTACATTCATCCATGGTGAAGCAAAAGTAGAATTTAATAAACAGATTGGAACTCCCAGTGTTTATTTACATGAACTTTACTTGTTTCTGTTTTCAAGCAATATTGCAACTTGTTTACTTCTGATTTTTAAAGTCTATCAATTGAGTAATTTGGAAACAAATCAGTCATAAATTCAGATACCTTGCGAAAATTGTTTTTTTCAGTCAACAACTCCATAATACAGTTAACAGCCAAGCTGAAAAGGAGCCAACAGGAGTCCTTAGAACAGTGGTACTTACTCAGAAGCAGCTTAATTCTAGAAATGCAATCTTTACTTCCAAGATTAACTTGTCATTGAAATAGTTGAAACAGCACAACAAAAAAGGCATATCTTTTCATTTTTTGTTCCAGAAATTAAGGCTAAGGTGTAATAACACTTTTGTTCTCTGAAAAAAAGTATCAGAAAAGTGATAATCTTTTACAAATGACTAATGTGTTTTTATGAGGTTTTGACAACACTGAAGCGTTTTTCACCACACTGGAACTTGATGACAAGCCTCTATTTAGTTTTCTTGACAAACAAGGAAGTCTCAAACAGTTTTAATGGACTTAAAGATGTTAAACTTCAATTTTTCACATGCCACTCACCTCTCAACTCTCTCCCCCTTTAAATGTCAGTCTTCTGGGAGAACAGGACGTGTCTGTGCTGTTTGCAGTGGTACTGACTGCTAAACAGACATGTGGGAGGTCACAGTCTGGGAAAGGAGGACAGGGACTTACCTGCTTCTCTGGCAACATCTGCAGTTGAAATATTTTGGAGGTTTGAGTGCACTCGGAAGGTCACAGCTGGTCCCAGCACGCTGAAAGAGATTATTAAAAAAATGTAAGATTCATAATCAAGAGACATGGCATAATATCCCTTATCAAAATAGGTTTTTAAAGAGAACCTATTAAGACACCATTTAGCCCTCTTCCTTTTGCTTCATTAGCTACATTTGCATACATTTTTATACCTCTTGTGGTTTCCTGTGTGTATTTTGTGCCCGTCTGAAAGAATTTCAAAGACATTAACTAAACTTCAGAACACTTCTGTAAATACTGTTCTTATTATGAAGATGGAAAAATGGAGGCACTGAAATTGCTATTCAGTGAAGTACAGCATAGCTCATCACTGGAATTCAGCATCCAAAGAAGATTACATGTACTTTCACATTTATATTCCCAATATCAACACAACTTCAGTTCCTGTTGTCACAACTGCAAGTCAGAGGGACAATATAAAAACTCAGAATATTTATCTTAATCATATTCTGCAAGAATATGTGTGGAGAAGGGATTCTGGACATATCTGATCCAATAGCTGGCTTTGACCAGAAAAATACCACAAAGTATTTATCATTTAACAACAGAGGGGATAACAACTTTTGAGAGGAAACAATTTGACTCTGTGAAGACCTTTCTGCATGTAGCCTGATGATCCTCTATGGCACTAAAATCTATAAGATGTTTACAGAGGAAGGAACTGATTAGCCAGATATAGAATGGCAATGTACTCAGGGCTTCACCGAAAAATATCACTGTAATTTTAAGGAAAAATAAATCTATATTTGTAATGTTGCATTCATTCTCCATCCATCCCAATAAACATCCTACATGTACATCTGATGAAAGGAAAGAAGAAATTTCAGGTTCATGTCCTTAAAACTATACTTAAATACTTAGCTACAAAACACATAAGAAAAATACACATAAAAATATAGTGAATGTATTATTGAATAAAAATTTCTGGGGAACAAGAGACTATACTAATTATAATGCAATCATTTACAGAGGAGAAGAGCATAGGGTCTGAAAAAAACCCAAAAATTGACACTATTTTATAAAATTTACTTACATAATACGTATTATGCAAGTTCCTAACTTTTTTAAACTCATATTATCAGAGAAAAGAATTATATTTATACTATGAAGAGCAACCCTTCTTAAAAGGTGAAGTGCATGGGCTGTAACAGCTTTTGACTTCCTATGGCAGTGCCTTAGGAGAGAATGAAATCTGAAAAATTTTTGCGTAAAAGAAATAAATTGAAAAATATTTTGTTGCAGGGCTTGAAATAAAGTATTAAGTTATTCTTTTAGTAACATCTTCTTCTTCTACAATCACAGAATGGAGAGCACTTAATGAAGTGTGCTTAATTGGATCACATATATCCTAGACAGAAATACCTTTAAACTTTTTCCATTTTACATAGTAAAAACTCTTTCTTAAGTATAAGACTTTGCTTTGAGGTTACAAAGGGAATCGGAGGAAGAATAAGAATAAGAAATATCCTTTCATCTTTTACTAGCAAAGCATGCACTGCACACATTTTATTCTGGACTTATCAGAGACTGCCATTAATCAATCATTTTTCTTGAAGTACTCCCGGGGGGAGGGGAGAAAAAGAAAACAGATTTTATTGTTAATGGACACTCTAAAAGCCTGGTCACTAATGGTCAAGAAACACTTTTAATAATGTCAGGCAAGTATAAAACATTTTTCAACATCATATCAATATTATAGATTAAAATACTCAACAATTGCAAAGTACTTTTTATTTGAGATAACTGCTGTAAAAAGTCCAGGCTGTTCTGTCACTAACCCTGAGATAATCAACCATAAAATGCACCTGTTTTAGGATATCAAACACTGACTCTAAGTAATCTTGCACTGTCCTTCTTTTTGTGCTGTCAGCCTAAGAGAAATGCTGATTCCTCTCAGGTGCTCAGATATTTACAGTGCCAGTAGCAGTCTGCTTTAAATAAAAGCAGCATCACCCCAGTATGCAGCTCTTGCATCACCAAGACAGGAAGGAAAGAAAAACCAATTTCAGGTATTCCCCCCAAATCTTCACTGCATGGTCCATTATAGCTGAGAACCTAGAACCAGCACAAAATTTAAACTACAAGGTAGTTATACGTCAGCTCTATCAGCAAACACAAAAATTTTCCTGCCCTCTTTCCCTCACTGGGATGTTTTACTTTTCCCTCTCAGCCACTCCCCACTTCCTCCCACTCGTCCTGCCCTGCTGCACTCCCAGCAGCCTTGCTCTTCCTGGCATCAGTAAAATCACACATTAAAACTGGATCATTTCAGATCATTTCAGTGACCCAGCCCAGGCAGTGAGAGACAGGCATTCCCAAGGAGTGGAGCCTGTCAGCAACCATCCCACTATTCTCTACTGACTCCACCTGGATAACCCAGGAACACGGGAAGATCTGAGTCATGCCCACATCAGTGCTGCCACAAGGACTGTAGTTCCTTCCTCACTGCTCAAGGAAAACAAGAACAAAAACAGAGCAAGGAAAATAATTCCTCATGCAAGTGGGATGCCACTGAGTTAAGACCATTCTTTTGCAGGAAAGAATAAATCTCAGAATCATTTGAAACACCCACTCATATGTTGCTCTGTGGGACATTGCTTTCCTCTACTGTAGCAATTGAATTCTTGTATGTTAGAAATCACCCGAGCACCAGATCAGCATGGCTTCGCTAGGAATATTTGCAAAATACAAAAAAACAAAGCAGCTTTTGTCACAACTTTTTGCACATTGGCATTCTGTTTATTTAAAAGCAAACAAAAGACCTTGAGATTACTTGGTCAAAATTGCATTTCTGCTTGATGTTTTGGGAACTGACTGCTTCAGGAGCTCATAAAATGAGATTTTTCTCATGGGGGCTTCTGGCAAAAGCACTCAATAAATAAACATTTCAATAACAAAAGATGCCCTTTAGGGAATTCCTCACTGTTCATTATGTGTTGGATGAGAACATTTAAACAAAACCAGTAATTATATGACTGCAAAATATTTTTAAAAGACTTTTTAACAAGAGGTCAACCAGCCTGAAAAAAGGTTTCAAGATGTATAGAATGCAACTCTGATAGGAAATTTGAGTTGGGTAGATGAGACTGTGTCAGACCCTCTGAAACCTGGCTACCATTAATGGCAATTGTCTTGAAACTGCTCTAAATACAGGAGCTCACTGTAGTGCACACATTTGGTTATGGGCTGATGAATTGCAAGCAAACCATTCCCACAGACCAGGGAGGTGCTGGGGGAGCAGAGGCATCACTCCTGCTGGTACCCTACCCCAGCCAGCACTCACCCAGCTGGGCAGGACAAAAGTCACACAGAAACCATTGACCAGGCTGAAACCTCACCCCCATCTGACGTCTGCTGCAACTGGGGTTAAAAATGCCAGACAGGAGTTTTTGTCTATCCCTGCCCAGAGCTGCATGCTACTACAATCACCCCCAGGTAAAACTGTAGTAATGTTATTCTGACACAAATGAACTTATACTCAAGTAAGTGAAGATTGTGAATTTTAGAAGGTATCTGGACTATACAATGTAATTGCACTTATCACTTTTTCCTTATACTTTCTTACATTTTTTTTTTTTAATAAAGGTAAGCAGTTCTGGCTTCAAGGATAATAAATAGTGACTTCGCCCCACACAAAATGTAATGTCTGTTGCAATGACCTGCTAAATTTATTGTTTGAACTTTACCAACTAATTACCCACCCTGTTGGCTGTCACAACTTCTGCCTTTTTTTTTACTTACAATAATGGTGCCTTCAGTCATAATAAGGGTTTTTTAAACAAAGACATTCTAAGCATATTGCAAATTGTCACCCTTATGTGCTGTTGTCTTTTATTCTGTTTACTAGAGATGAAATAATTACAGTGTTTATACCAAAATGACTTGAAGGTTGATTGCTGATTTAATAAAATCCCCTCCCCTTGGGTTTGTATTTCCCATCTGAAGGTAGGAGGGTGCACAGCACACACAGAAACAAAGAATATTCTTTGTGTAAAATAGAAATATTTCCTTTTGTTAATTGTTTTACAACTAACAGCATTCTTCTTATATTTTCCCTGTCAACAAATGAATGATGTGAATAAACAGAGCTGGAGCGTGATCAATATGGCAAGGTCCATATCACTTTCAAGCCGTGGGTTATAATTATATTTATGAATGACAGGATTTAAATCTCCATAAATTATGTGCCAGGCTTTGCACGCCTGTTCCTCTCCCTCGTGTGCGCGTCCTCCAGCGCTGCAGGATCTCACCGTGCGTTCACTGAGAGATGCACTCACAGTCTATCATACCCCCTAGTGGAAAAGGATCTCAGAAACAAGTGCCAACATGGCTCTCTGCACCCCTGAAGATGAGACATAGAGCTGATGCCAGATGGAAATGATTTGAGGTGGCATCTCATTTTTAAGACACAGGCAGAGTGCAATGTCTCAAGACTGGAGGAAAATGGGGAGATTAGGATTGGCTATTTCCAACATGAAACATTCTCTTAATGACCCTATTTAATAAAACAGGGCTTGCCTTAATAAAGCTCAGATTTGAAATTAAAGTCACCACTTGTCTATATGTTCATTTCAAAATCCTTTAATCTCTGGAGGTTAAGAAAAGCAATTAGTAACGCTCCAGAGGACTATGCAAAGCAAATTTTATAGCAGTGAAGGTAATTGTCTCAGGAAACGTTTGGTGGGCTTGAACTAATGACTTGCAATGTGTACACATTTCTATGCCTTCTGTGTTTAGGAATTTGAAGCTTTTGTCCATTGTTTATATTGCACTGAAACCTCCTTTTCACCTTCTCAATTTTGGAAAAATTAAGATGCTCATGTTGCTGTAAATGTTTTATATATTACATATAGAGGTATATAAACATTGTTAATGTCAAATCAAATCAATGGGGAAAAGCACATAATTAGCAGAGGCATTTTTGTACTACATTATGTTTCTACAGCATGAATTACAGAGGAAAGCAAAGGCAGAAAATTTCGGCTGGACATTGACACACAATACATGAATGGATTAAGAGATGTACAATGGCTATTTTTTTTCTCCTTCTGATATTCAGAGTAGTTGTAAATCAGTTGACCACTTGATTCGAGTTTGACCAACATTTTTGACCAGAATTGTTGACCAGAGTTTATTTTGTGAAGCATTGCATCATACTGTAGTTAAATTGCACAAGCAGGTACCTGACTGAGCTTCAAAGATTCAGGAAAACTTGCAAAGGATGTGTTGTGCTGATCTGCTACAAAATAACATCCCTGAACTGTCGAGTAGAGAATTATTGATCATCACTCAGACTTAATACTAAAAAGACACACATCTCTCACTCTTTAATATCTTTACTGTTCAAAGACTTGCTTCACTTTGCACCTGGACTGCAGAAATATCAATGTGGAGCTGTATGTCTTCTCACATTCCTATTGACAGGTATGTATGCACAGCCAGTGATCAATTTAAAAAATCTTTTTCAGTTTTAGCAAAATGAGTTTTTTGAGCCCTTCTCACGAAACTCTCAACATGCTCCCTAAAGTGCAGAATGATGCACAGTGTTCCAGAACACCCTGCAATACAGCAAGTAATATATTATCTATTATATTTATATCCTTCATATACACTAAGCAGGAACAGTTTGCACCATTCTCTGAAGTGTACTTGCACTAAACACAGCATAGACAGAGAAAGTTAAAGACTTGTTGTCCTGGCATTCCACCTGGTCTGACAGTGACCAGGAACTAAAGATGGAAAAGCAAAATCCCTGCTAAGGGAAAGACACTAATTGCACTGCTCACCAGGTAGTCCCTGATTTCCTATCACCACTTGAATTTCATTGCAGGGGTTTTCACCAGGCAGCTGGGAGGCTTAACAGGTAGACCACAAAGATTAGAAAGGTTGACAGTTTCAGAGCAATCACATCTTACAAATGCAGCTATATGGAAACAAAACTTAGGTCTGGATTTGATGGTTGCAGCCCAGATTTACTTCTGAAAGTTACATTCTTCATAAATCAGGTATGAATTATGGTGCATTATCAGGTGACTTATGGTGAATTATCAGGTATGAATTATTAGGTGTCCAAGTCTTGGATACCTTATTGTGCCCTCTTCTCTCCCCCTGACATAAGCACTGAGGAGTGACTGCACAGAGCAGCATTTCAGGGACAGAGAAGAGGCCACGACAAGGTGCTCAAATAATGAAATGCCTGACACACTACTGTCATTAGAATAATTTCCAGACTGAAGTCACAGGAAAGGGATGACTGGTCCAGAAAGGGACACTTTCCAATAACAGCAATCCTTGTCTGGTGGGTCTCTGATACTGATACTAAAAGATGGAGCTTTAATTATTTTACATTAATCATTAATTTTGTATTAATAATTTAATCTATATGCATCAAAATTGTGCTAAGTACACTGATCCTAATTTACATTGCAAAAGATGATGAAAGAGTATTTTAAAGATTTTACAACTTGCTTCATCTGAGGTGAAGATTATTTTGCTAAGCCTACAATTTAAATGATTTAAAAAAGAGACAACGCTTAATTTAGAGATTGATGCTACACTCAGTTTGCCCTATTTTTATTCTTCACAAAATGCAACTTTTGATGATTACTCAATATCTATGAATAATTTGCAGAGTTTTAAAATAGTTTTTCTATTAATCTGTCACAAGCCATGAAACTTGACATTTTCACCACACTGAGTACATGAAAGTTGCCAGCTTTGCCTGCCATGCAAATAAGGCTCTTAATTACAGTATTTAAAAGAACAAACCATACAAGTGCTATAATTTCTTACAGTAAAGAAAAACCTGTTTGGACCCTGTGAGGGTGGAAGAATGGTCTCAAAAAGCTTCTTAAATGTACAGTGATTCTTCCACTCCCCAAGGATTAAGCTAAAGTATAAAATTTGTGTCATAAAAAAGGAAAAAAAAAGCATTCTATTTATATTTCCATTCTCCTTCTTTATACCTTTGTATCTACAAACAACAGACATTTTTTATATTCATCCAGTAAGCCTTCAGTGCATTTTACTGGCCTCAGCCCTACTCACCCTGTACACACCTGTGTTGTTAATGGAACTGGCTGAAAGCACATATAAAATTTCTCTGCTGGGATGAGTCACCTTTTGCTCTGCTTGCACAAGTGACTTTCAATCCTTAATGAGGAGCATGACTCACATGTTAGGGCTGTTACAGAGGGACAGGTTCAGAATGTTCAGAGCTTTGATAGGATCCATGTAGGACACAAATTTCTTGCATCAGTATTAGGCAGCACAACCAAAGGAAAAAAAAAAAAAAACAAAACTTTGCTGCAGTCTTAGTTCAAAAGGCCACAAAATTCTGAGTGCTACAACCAGAGCTCTCCTGCTTGTCCTCATAAGGACCTGTTGGCTTCTCCCTTAGCTCTGAGAGCAACAATGAGAAGATTTTTTTCTTGAGGCTCCCCTGCCAGCTGTGAGGTAGAGATATTTCCTCGGCAATGGAGACACTGCAGGTAGAATTCATTGGGCTTTTTCAGTTGCACCTACAAATGCCTATTTGCTCTGTCTTTATGGCTCTTAAGGAATACAAACCCTTCCACAGGCAGGTTGTAATTCAACTTATTGACCTGTTTATGCAATATTTACTGGCTAGGCTGTAACAAAAATGCAAAACAATCCTTTATCTTTTTTGGCTGGGTCAGCAGGTCTGTAATGCTCATGCAATCCAGCCATCCAGGTCACAAAATGAGAGGAAAAAAAGTGTGTTTGTACTTCTAGGAGAATCAGGCAGGCAAGGGCAGGAGGATCAAGATAGACATAGATATAAAATTCTTTTTATATTTCTTCTAAGTGGTTATTCTTTTAAACAAATCCCTACATGAAAACCTTTTTTTCATTTCTAATATTAGTAATCTATTTGTGGTTGAAGCTTTAGTTCAAGAGTGAGAATCACAGTTCTCTGTTTCTATTCTCATATCTGTCATCAAGCCCTGTGCCATTTTAGGGAAAATGAAGCAAACTGCCTTGGGTTTCAATCTACCCATCTGCAGAATGGGAATTATTACCTGTCAATAATATGTGAAGTGTTATATAAATCAAATGCATTGGCACACACTCAATGACTTGCTTGAAAGAAAGGAGTATACCCTGCCTACCCTATAATGTTATGAACTTTGATTTTATTAAAAAAGGAATATGATGGCATTCTCAGTCACACAGAGAGATGAGTAGCAGAGAAATATGAAGTTAAAAAAGCTTAGACTTCAGAAGTTCACATATCTGTAAAACCTACTCTTGAGCAGGGACCTAGGAGCTCATGGAAATATATCAATAATAGTGGATTCATTCTGCTTTTGATTACAAAGGTGCAAATCCTCTGTTTTAATGAGATGAAATGTTGTAATGGAAAGCCAAGCACCATACATATTATTTATAAGAATCTCCTTAGATTTTTATGGTCTTTCTCTTTGCAACCTAGAATTCATAAAATGTTGCAGGCCAAAAACCTTCCTGTTACTTTAATGATTTTTATATTTTTCTAGGAGGAAAGTTACAGTGGAGAAGGCAAAATTATCTTGGTTATATGCACATTCACTTAAGAAAAGAACACAAAATGTATTGTACCTCAGGGGGAAAAGCCACAAGACTAATGTAATGTTAAGGTTGTGGAATAACTCATTTTTAAGTAAGGAAATGCATAGTTTAAATTTTCACCTTTTTTTTTTCCCTATCATCATTCCTCTAAAAAGTGATGAATTTTTATATTATAAATTAGTTGTCAAATAAGACAATATGTACCAGAAAACACAATGTAATTTCTTATAAATGCCTGCATGCAATGATTTACAGCAACACATTTTTCACATAATTTGTTTCCCAGACTCATTAAATCTGTGGGAGAAGTCAAGTTTGAATAAAAGGGGTTCCATTATTCCTGAGCTATGCTTTTATAACACTTTAAACAAGATTATGTCAAATAACCACAGTTATTTGTTTGCTTTTAAAGATCAGAGAGCAGATGAAAAATACTGCACAATTTTCTTGAAAGGTCTACCTTTTTATTGAGACTAAGCATGGTATAGTTCAAATTGAAATATGAATCCTGCTTAATAACTGGACAATAAATGGAGTTAAAAAAAAATATTTCTAGTTAATTTAGAGCATCTTTAGGAGTGCAGGATGAGTTATAGAACATTCCTCTTAGTAAATCTAAATGACAGACACAACAGAATCCAGAATCTGTCAATCTGGAAAAAAAAAAAACTTTGCAAGAATATCAATCCACAGATGTTCAACATTCAACACAAGAAAAGATTAATCACACCAAATAACGGAGAATCTGTACAATAGAGGGAATTTTTCAAACACAAACCTAACAAGACCCTGGTACCTGTCCTACCACTGCTCAGTGGTTAAATAATCCTCCCTCACACTGTCCTGCACCTCAATAATTTCCTGAGTTGTTCACATTTAGAGCATACACACACCACATGTCATAACCCATCAGCACAATGGAGTGAAAATGCCAAGTATTGTTCCAGTGTTTAGGTTCTGGATGACTGAATATGATTAACTGGTTGATTGAATTTTTCAGGTGTTACAAAAGTACCATGACAAACAATGAACAAAACCTGGAGTGCATGATTAGGACACTACGGCCAATGCACATGTTTATAATAGGTGAGGCTGGGAGATCCACTCACCACTCTGCCTGCCCAACACTTCCAATTTGGAAGTGTTTTAAGCTGCTCCAAACTTTCACCACTTGGTTTGATTTTCCTCAGTTCAGGTTCTTTTCACTGGGATGGTTGGCTGGCTTTTCTAATTGTATTTATTCCAGCCCAACCGTTCCAGCTCTTCCTAAGAGCAGGGATAATGGTAGGCAGGGTTTGGTTGTGTAAGGCCTGTTCTTTGAAAAGGAGGTGCAAAATGTCTCTAACCCCAGTTCTTGGAAACAAGAGATTTGAAGTATGAAAAGAATGTGCTTGTAACTATCCTCATGAAAAGCCTTCCAAATTCAAGCTTTTGTTAAAATCACCATTTACACATAACTGTTAAAAAACTATGGACATGCTACTGTATAACAGGAAAAGTCTATGACACTTCAAACACAGAAATGCAACCTTTCTTTATCAAATGTTTTTTTAATAGGATCCTTGAAATCCAAAGATAAATGGTGGCCAAGTAGTAGAGAAGACCTTCATTTCAATTTTATCAGACTTCAGGAGGTATGTTGCAAATGAAGTATGGAATAATAAAGATTTAAAGGTCCTCCTGTTACTTTAAATTCTGCTGGAATCATTCACTTCAGACTTAGACTCATTCTCAGTTCATTTGAGGAAAAATAATTTCAGGAATTTATTTATTTATTTATTTCTGTTAAAGGCCCTTGCCTGAATGGAGAGCTGATTGCTGGGACTGCTGAATGCTCAGGTAATGGAATGCTCAGCAGATTGGAGCCAATGGGATTCTGTCTCAGGGTAAGTTTGTTTCAGAAGAGGCTGAGTAAGCCCTGCAGTGAGACATCACACTGGACACCTGGTAGTGGTAGAAGCTTTGACACTAATCTTTTCATGCATAACTCCAGCTCTGGATGGTCCTAATAAAACCCCATATTTCATATGAGTTAAATATATCAATTCATGTTTGCCAAGCATTTTGATAGTGCAGTGAAGAGCACTACAGGAAAAGAAATACAAACCAAAACAGAAGGAAATGGGGTTTCTGACCTCAAAAAGCAGAATTTGAATGAAGTGCAATAAATAAAACCTGAAGTCACACATTGAACAATGAAAATAAAATGAAACATTGAAGAGTTACTCATTCACTGAGGATTTCTTTTCTGCTCATGAAAGGAAACATTTGGCTATAGAAAAATATATAGATGTGATTCAATATTTCAGAAGTCTATCATAATTAGTGTTATTCAAAAGATTTGCCACCTGAACAAAACAAAACAAGAAAATGGCTTGAGTTCAGTCCAAAGTCAATTTTTTGTTTATTCTCATCACCTAAATAAGTCAAGCTTAGTTAAATTTTGAAACGAGTTATTACTTCAAATTTATAGTATTTTCTTTTCAAAATGTGAAATCACATTGCTGTGTCTGCTACAAAATTTGAAAGATATTTATCAGCTGAAGTCTTCATATGGTTTCCTTGTATAGCTTCAGTTAGCCTGAATTTTTCATTTTTCATATAATGAAGTATTTAAGTAAACCTGAATTCACCTGTAGTCCCAGTGGGGGTAGGGAGCACTGTGAGGGGAAAGCTGAACACCCAGCCTGAATCCTGGGTGTTGGAGATTCAGACTCTGAAAGATGCAAGATTTGGTCTTTTAACTTAGTTTTGGATTCACAATATAAATCCATCAATTCACGATAGGGGAATAGTGGTTAAATGAAATGGCTTTGCAACCCAGGATGTTATATTAGATAATCAAAATCAGCCTTTTCAACTTAAAAAAAATCTATTTATATTAGCATTTCATATTTAGCCTAAGTGTTCTGCTCACTCTTAACATTATATATATAGATTATATGGTTATATAGTGAATTGTTACACTTCAAAACAACAGCAGCAGATTGAGATTAATGTAGTTTTATGGAATGAATAAAGAATGCTCTGCTAGAGGTTTTCTGCTGAAAAAATATATAGGAAAATGGAAATGCTGGCCAAGTTAGCACATCTCCTGGAAGTTCAGTTCTTTGAGTACTGAGTTTTGGTATATCAGAAAGCAAAAATGAGGAAACTGCCATTAAGATAAATGGGTGGGGGAAGCTAAAGCAGAACAAAATGGGAAAAAAAGAGACACCTAGAGCAAAAGATCTTCAATAGCAATTGGGAAAATCATATCAGTCTAGAGAGAATGTAATATTCAGCTGAAAATCTCACTTTTAACCGGAGGCTGAGAATGGTAGGATATAAGGCCTGAAATACTATGAAATCAGAATAATTTGTTTTCTTTCCATACAAAGGTATTCTCCTAAGTTCGGAGCTGATGTTGGCAGAAAATACCCCAAATGTGAGAACATTAAATACATATGCAAAAATTATTTGAATTCTCATCAGAAACCAGTTAAGTAATTTCCACACTAATCAATGACTTTGACTATTAATTCTGTGTCCTTTCCTCTACTTTCAAAGTTGAGCTTGGAGGTTTTGGTATTTTTATTATATTTGGATGTTTCTTGATAAAATATCATGTTGTGAATAACTCAATTATATGAAGAAAACCAATGTTGCAGATTGCAAAGTCATATTTTTTAAAAGAAAATAGATATAAACCCTCCTAAACAAAAGTACCCATCTGACTTCAATCCCTGATACCAGTCCAACAATCAATCACCAGGGGCATTGGACACTCATAATTAGATTATAAAAATCATAACTATAGTAATTTTACGTCTGCTTGCATAATTACATCAGCATGCTAATATCCTTTTAATGGTCTCTAATGATGTAATAAGAAATAATGGAATTTATTTGACAGCTACATAACCATTAACAAAACATATTAAGCATAACTATTACTTCCATAAAGATTCAGGCTGTATCCAAAAGTGACAACTAACATGTTGGATCTTATTTTCAATGTTGAAATATTTCTAATTATGAATTCCCTAAATCTATTCCCACTCATCTGCTTCACAGGGCGAGCAAAGTTTATGTCAATGTGAACTTGACAACAAATCAGCTGCAGAGATGGCCTGAATGCTCTGGAAGACAAGCCTGGGGATATCCTGTGAACTGAAGTCTATCCTTAAAGTTGGCAGGATTGTGAAAGACAATTTTATCTTCATAGAATAAGCTGATTACTACCAAGCACCAGCTAATCAAGAGCTAATATAGGGTGTTGGATTCCTATCCATGGCAATTGTTCACTTACTTTACTTCAAAGCACAGGGAAAAACTAAAAATGTAGGCAAGAGGGAAAGATATTTTGCAGAGAAAACTAACTAAAAGCAGTAATTTAGTAGTGAAGCAGTTCCTTTAAATTCTCTTTGTTTATTTTTGTTTCCTTTTTTGTGGTTTGTTTTTTTGGGGGGGAGGGTTTTTGTTTTTTTGTTTTTTTTTTGTTTTGTTTTTTTGTTTTTTTTTTTTCCCCCAGAGAAAAGGACTATAAACTGGTAACTGAGAATTTAAAGAAATTTAAAATAACTCACCACTTACCCTCTCTCCTCAGTTATTGCACTATTCCTATTTGACTTTCTCCATACTCTCAAATTTAGCCTGTGATTCTCATAAACATGTTATTACTCTGAAATCTTTGCAATTATCTAACAAGTCCAAGTCTACACTGTTACTTTCTAACCATTGTGAATTGTTGGGCAGAAAAGAGAGAATTGAGAATTCCAGACCAAGCAAATACTCAGGTCAGAGTTAAAGGAGGCTAGTATGACAAATTCTCACCCCTTTTATAACTCCTCTTTCTCCAGGCTGACTGAAAGTTTTTTCTACATAACTTCCCCATTCTTACAAAAAAATTAAAAAGAATCTTTAAGGAAAAGGGTACTTTTAGCTGCCAGTGAAATAAAATAAATCACCCATGATGCCTTATTCCAAGTAAGAAGCAGATTTCCTGAGAAATATTTCTTGATATGTCAGTGGTGACTTTGACATGACGTCAGGTTTTTCATGGAACTCCTCTCCATGAGATCACAGAGAAGCTAACCAGAGTATTCAAATTTTTACTGTTTTCCACTGATAGTGGTGCAATGTCAAGAAAATCACAAATCCAAAAAGTGTTTACTCTTTTCTTGGCAAGGTCTTTGTCTAAAGCTTCTACTACTGGTTTACCTACTGGTCAGCTCCACCTTCCTTTAGCACTTTATGGGTTTAACCTGAGTCAAAGCATCTCATTCTCTTGAACAAAAATAAATTAATTATGGATGAATTCTTCATTGATTTGAGATTTAGGATAAGCCTTACCAGATTTATAGATTTTTAAAAAGGCACAGACTGATAAAAACATTGTATGGATAGAAAGAATGCCCAGTCCTGTTTGGACTTCCTGTAATTCATGCCACAATTTTAAGGTACTGACCATACAAATATTTTCAGTACAGTCATGTGACTGCATATTAATAAATGCAAAATATGTAGCTAATTCTGCTCATTAAAAGAAAGGTCCATCACAGCTGGCTATACCACCAGAAAGATATTTTTATCATTATCATTAAAGAGCAAGTCTACAGCCTATCAACTGCAAAGTGTTGTGATTTATCAAATGATAAAAAATAACCAAAAGGATTCGTATTAAAAATTAGAAAGGTAGGTGAAAGTGTTCTTGTACTGTAAATAAATGAAGCTAATGAAGCTGAACCTCCTGATTCAGCAGAGAAATTTTCCATGGGATTTCTCCTTTAAATGTGCAGTAGACTTTATCTGCTAGTGTCCAAAGTCAAGGCTACAAAGTCTCCTTACAAGAAAGATAATAGAATATCATATTTTTTTCAATTTATAAACTCAGTATTCATGAAATACAAGCAAAAGACATTAATCAAAGCAAACAAAATATAGGAATATTGTCCTTCTCAATAACTAAAGCCAATATGCCTGGTATTTTCCAGGTTTCTGAAAAAATTTTCTCAACAGTAGTCCATTTCTCCATCCAAATATAGATATAGAAGGGGTACAATTTTATTGGTTTTTACAATCAAGAATAAACACTTCCACTAAAGGCAAAGCATTATCAGTCTATGGTTTTAAAAAGAGTATTAAACAATTAATTCCATTCTGTAAATTAAAACCAAACACTAGTTGATGGCAGCAGGTGGGGCTGAGACAGATGCTGCACTTCAGCTACCCAGACATCAGGTATTTACCTGTGTGCCCAAGATGTGACTTCCTTTCACAAAACCCTCCCACAGCTGACCCTTCTTTTCAATTACCTTTACATCAAACTCCTTGTGTTTTATACAGAGAGGATGAAGTTTTGTGAAGTACTTGTTTCTTCCAAAATGCCTTCAGAAAAACCTCAGTCTAAAACCCTTTACTAGACATGGCAGATCATAACCTCCTAGTTCATGACATTAACATGCAGAGCATTCATCAGTATGAATCATAGGAGTAAAACCAGTGCTCAGCATAGCTGAACTCCCTGTGACTTGTTAAATAATAGCTGACCAAAAAGCATGACCTAGTGTGCCATGTGCCAGACTCAAAGCCAGGCACCCAAGTTTTATCCATCTCTGATGTTTTTTTTCCCCCTGGCAATGCTGGGTAAAACTACCTTTCAGAATACTTTCCTTGTCTAGAAACTTAAATAAAGTTGGTAATATTTGTATAGCATTTGAAACAGATTATTTTTTCCCTATGAAAGAAGAAAAAAAATTAATTCTTTATAATTTTCTCAAAATAATTTGTTCCCATGTGTAGGGAATGTTACAAAGATCATCAATATTTTTTTCCCCTCTTGCCTGTTCTCCTTAATTTTGACAGTAAAGAGCAGATATTTCCTTGTAAGACAAACTATTCAAAAATAATGAGACATCCAATAAAATAAAAAAGGAGAAAATCCCATGTACATACTTGACATCATCGAAGACACTCATCTGCAGCTTCAGGAGATCTGCCACTTCCTTTATTAACTCCAAGCCCTTTTCCACACTCAGGGGGCTGTTGAAAGGGAGCAAGAAAACAGAGCATTAAAAAAATGGAACTCATCAATACTTGAGAGGCTAAAGGTCCCAAAAGAGTTATCACCTTGGCCTCTTTGAGTCTGAAAGCCACCACTAACTGTATTCCTGTCACATAGTGATCGTGATATCAAGGGAATTGGGATCAGGTGCTTCTTCAGGCATGATGAATCACCTGAATTTTCCAGCAATAAGACAAACAATAAGGTGCAAATGGAATTGTTAGGAAGTGTAATGGGCCCATGATGCAGCTACCAGTTCATCTCAGTCCTCAATAAAAATGTAATAAAGTAAAAGGACAGAAAGAAAGAAAAGGATTGACGAGACAAGGAGGGAAACAAACAATGAAAGTCAAATTGCAGGCTCGGTATCAAATGGACAAGTGAAAAGCATATTTTTAAACTCATTAGATTTTAAAATGAATCTTTGCCCAGTGAAAAGATACAAAATTATTATGGATTTGAAATTAAACAATGGAGCAAGACACACAGTCCAGAGGATACTGATTAGATACATAGGATTTAGCTTGGTGTGTGCATTCACTGCTAACAGAGACCCCTTTAAATCTTTTTAACCTTTGTCAATGCCACATTTACATTTTTTAATTTAGAAAACAGGTTGCAATCAAGCCTAACACAATATGACTGCTATCATTTTAAAAAGCACTTATCCAGATGCAAAATTTGTATTTGCAAAAATTTCAGGTTATTAGAGCTGATACAACTCTAAAGATGTATTTAGAGCATTCCATCCCTAATATACAGATCCTACCTTGCTTAGTTGTTCAGTACTGTGGAACCAAATAAAAAAGTATTAGGAAAGAAAAAAGATGCAGAAATGATATAACAGTGTCCAGTGAAAACAACAGAGACAACATTCTCTATCTAAATTGTGATCATAGATTTATTCTCAATATTGTTAAAGCCCCAAAGACCAAAAATTATACCTTACAAGCATGTCTAACTTATGCCATGGTAAAGCAGAAACAACTTTCCTGAGATTAACTCACAGGAAAAAAGGTTCTGTATTTGTTCCTCTGAGGATTTAAAATAAATAGAAGAAGGTGCCAAAAAAGCATGTAGTATTAGACACAATCTTTTCAACTGGACTAAGATTTTTCTCAAAGCTTTTTTCAAAGGTCACTATTTCTACCTCAGAGTTGAAGCTTTTTTATCGAATTTTACATCATGGTAATTCATTGCCACTATTTTATTTATTGTCTGCAATGAACACTGGGGGTTTGGGTTTTGTTTTTCGTTGCTTTTCTTTTTTGGTTGTGAATTTTTTTTTCCCTGGTTTCTGCATGCACTGCCCTAAGGGCACCTCTATTCAAATAATGGGATATCTCATGTGGATCTTGGTTAGCATGGAATTGCTCAGCCTCCCTTCATGCTACTAGCCCAAAATGCTCAGGAGACCTCCTGTCACACAACCAGAGGTAGCCCCTCTAGGCACCAGATAAATATAGAGATTTTCTAGATTTCTAAGACAGAAATGTTCTTCTGTGAAAGTAACAAAAGAATCTGATTGATTGTGTAAGGAAAAAAAATGTACTATAGATTATTCATAAAACTGTTATATTTCAAGGACTGACAGTGGACAGAAATGTGATTATTCTCATCACTATGAAAGCAGATTTTCATAGTTACTCTGGGGTTTATGTGTTAATTAAATCTTTTCTCCCAAAGAGGCTGGCTTAAATTTTACAGAAATGATTGGTGTCAGCAAGTGGGCTTTTACTGTAATAGCAAGCCTGATGCAGGCAAGGCTGCTGTGTCCATTGGTGCTGCTTTTAAACCAAGGGAGCCTCAGCCTCCTACTCCCAGCTCACCCCTCCCTACTGCCCTGAAAAAGCATTCCCCAGCTTCAAAAACAAGATATGGTGCAACAAGCCAATGCAGCAGCAGTAAATGGGGAGTGTAATCAGAGCATTTGAATGCTACAAACCAGCAATAATGCTGGAGGGGAAATGGGTGAGAAAATGGTGCAGGAAGGCCATTGTTTTGCAAACCTGAGCATCCAAGAGCAGTCTTAGTAACTCTCATGCAATATCAAACTCAAAGACAAAGGCTCACAAACTCAGATGCAGTTTGATAGGCTAAAAAATTATCATTCATAATAGCACAGGAAAGCTGCAGGATGAGTATTCTATGGAACCAATACTATTGCTGATCCCACAGTCACTTTTGAGGATTCCCATTAAGAATTATTACAATCATGATATTTACCAATGCAATTTTTCCAACTTCCCAACAGTGGAACATACAATCTAGTACTGTTTATTACAGTTCTGTGACAGCTATGTTGTAGCACAGTAGAATATTCAAAACCTTTCTCTAAAAATGCCCAGCCATGATTTTCCATGCTCAATTAAAGCTTTGCTTTTGTTTAGTGTTTCACTTTGCTCATTCTTGCATGGTTTGCATGGTGATTGCCTTTAACTTTGTTTGCATGGAGAGAACCACACCATTCCCACCAGCACAGTGCTAACCAAACTGACCTTGTAACAGCACTCTTCACCCACATCACCCATCTGACTTCAGGCTTTCACAAGGACAATCTTTCAAACATCACCTGCTCTCCCACCATGACCCTCCACTCGTCCTCAGTGCAAGAACTCAATACAACAGATAATATTTGTGATCTTTTACAGATTATCCTTAGTGCTCAGCCTGCTCAATTCAGTTTCTGTATTAGAGACTAGTGTTTTTCTTAGAAATATGTTTTGCCTATTGACTGTAAGGGTTCAACAACTATGGAATTAATTCAATAGGAAGTGTTAGGCAAACCAAGAAAGAAAGACAAAAATAAGTGTTGAGATAAGTGTCTCACAAATAGTGAGACACTAAACTGAAGTTGTAACAGTAGAAAGAAGGCTATTTAGACAACCCTGACAACTGAAATATTTTATCAAGGCCAAAGACTTGGAGAAAACTTGTGAGTAGTGTTCACGCTGCTTTATCTGATCTGTAAAAATGGTCAGCGCAGTTCCCAGTGGGGGATCTGGGAACTCTTTTGGTGCTGGGCCTTGCTGGCACTCCAAGCAGTGCAGTACAGCACAGAGGGAATCCCTGGGCTGTGGCCCCACACATTCCAGGGCCAAGGCAGGTCCAATTCAAAGCATTTTCTTCCAGGAGTGTGTGATAAGGTAGTTCAGAACACCAGTAACAGTGAATCCTTAAGAGAGAAATCACAATTTAGATATGCCTCAGAGATTCAAAGCATGAGCTGGTAAAAAAACAAAAGCACAAAAAGGACCTCTCATGGATGCTATTTACATTTTCCAAGCTCTCCTGAGGAACCCTTTCTATGTCCAGGAAAACAAATGGTTTCTGCAGCGCCTTTAACACCCTGCTGGATGGCCACTGGAACAGGCTCCCAGGTCACAGCACTCTCAGCAGAGCTCAAGTAGTGTTTGGACAATATCCTTGGGCACATGGTGTGATTTTTGGGGTGTCCTGTGCAGGTGCAGGAATTGGACTTCTGTGATCCTCATGGGTCCCTTCCCACTCAGGATATCCTAAGATTCTATGATCTGATTTTATCATTACTTTTTTTTATTGCCTTGAAGGTTTCTGATCACCTTCAGGCTAGATTTTGGCCTTAAGAAGAGTCAACTGCTGGATGGCAAAGCACCTTTTTACAGATGATATAGATGTTGCCAGCTGACATCTTGAGACAGTGCTTACTTCGGGTTTCCTACCTTTGCTGTCATTCCATTTGCTGTAGATTTCTCTTTTCCACCTTCTTTCAAGGTAACTGTAATAACAGCAGCTAAAAGAAAATGTGATACATCTCACTGTTTAAAATAATTCTTTTGAGGTCCTTTTTAAGTTTCCATCTCCAGCTCTCTTGGAAGATGAAAAGAGAGTCAGAAGGTATATAAAATTCATGTATAATGTACTTCCTTCCATTGCTTGATCTTCTAAAACATCTCTACCTGTAAGTGCTACCCTAATTGTTATTTTTTTAGTTGATAGATTCAGACCCTACTGCATCAGGAGCAGAACTCTGGCTCACTCAGATGCCAATTTCTATCTCATATTATTGGTAGAATAACTTTGACACACTAATGACAATGAATAAATAAGTGGGGAACGAAATATAAATATTTCCTTTGGGTTTTTTTAAGATACATAGATTGATAGATATAGTTTCAAAGTCTTTCAGAGTGTCATCTGCAAAATATTTCACTACTGTTTTTGTTTGATCTCACTTTTCAGGGCAGGGCTCTTGCACCGTTATACCTTCTGGAGAATATGGCTTATACCTCTGCTAAAAACAGACAATATTATATGGTAGTACTGTATTATCCCTCCAGATGAAATGACTCCCCAGCTCAGTTCAAGACTGATTTCATGATTTAACATCATGAGATAGTAGTGAAAACTTCTGAATCCATTTTAATAATGTAAAAAAAAAAAATTCATCCAATTGAGATCTACTAGATTAACCTAAAATAATCCTGAGCCAATCAGCTCCCTCTAAGTTCATACGGAGTTTTGTCTAATACACAAAAAAACCTCAAAAACCCAAACCAAACCACCAAATCAAATAAGGCAGGATCTAGCCTATAAAGCTGTTTTATTGAGAGATGAGTCTGAAATGAAAGCACAGGAATAAATATCTCTTAACTTTAATGCGAGCAGCTGAGCACTTCTGAAAATTAGTGCAATCCATTTAAATGCTCAGGAGTGGATTTGGAAACCCAACTTTATGTAATTGTCAAAGTGTCTCCACAAAGTGTACAGGACATTGAATACCAGAAAATTAGATTGTCTGGTGAAAATAAGATTTTGTATCTTCCAGTGTCTAGGTCCCTCCCAGTGAGAAAGCTGAAAACAGAAATATTTTAAGGAACAATCCACTTACAGAGGTAATTTAAATAATAGAACACTGAATGATAATCTTCCTCTGCTATTGACTATTAAGATTTAACTTTTCAATTTAAAAGAAAAATGCAGTGATGAGAAGTAATTTTTAAAATCTGCTCCCAGGAAGTTAGCACAACTTGGAACAATCCCATTAAGTGAGTTTCTCCTCAGTTCCAGATAAAAATGTATAGTAATGCTAGCCTTTTTTTTAAATTATTATTATTTTTAGTCTGTCTAAACAATCCCACTGTCTTCTGTGGTTTTATACATAAATGAGAGAATACCTGTAGCTAAACAAGTAACTAATGAGGAACAGAATATGTTTTCATCTGGGAGAGGTCTACCAAGTTACCCCAGTCAAGGCATCCTCCTGATCTGCAATTCCACTGTCCATAAAATGAAGGCAATTACACCAAATTTCCTTGTCATCTGCCTAGCATTGTTATATAAAAGACAATGTTATTATTTGACTTGCATCCATTCTGGATCTAACAGCAGAGGCAGCAACACTATTGGATCTGTATACCACTCCCTACCAAATATGAAGATGTAGTAGCAAATACTATGCCACCTAAATTAACTTAAAAACTTCACTTATTCCCCTACCAAAGATTTTGTTCCAAACTATGTTAGCACAGGGCCTCTGACTGATTTTAGAGCACATCTTGCTGATTTAGAGTATCTTTGGTGCACCTTGATCCCAGTGAAGTTAAGCTCTGCCTCACTGGTGAGCTGGAAGTCTTGCTGAAGTCCTGCTGTGGGCAATTAGAGTAGGAGACCAGTCTAATGGACCAGACTTGCTTCATGAATGGCCAGTTAGACAACTTTAACAGAAAAGTAGTGCTGAATATTGGATGCTCATCTCATAACCAGTTTAGCTTCATGTTCCAATTCTCTGAACAATGTTACAAATGGATTCCACGTTTTCAAGAAATTCCCAAGATTAAGTACAAATCTGATGAGCAAGAACATTTTGAATAATGGCCTATTTTTGACCTGGACCTAATGATTTATGCATTCAAGGCTTTAAGTTTCCCCTTCTGGTTAAAGAACAAAAAGGAAGCATGTAAATGAAGGCACAGGAGGAGTTCTGTGGGGACACTGGCAGCACGGCCAGCTCTGCATGCTGAGCTAAATGGAGCTCAAACTCTAATATGAGCCAGTGGGCAATGTCAAAGGGAACAAGAGGAAAAACAGAAGTAAACAATGATGAAAACTATATGTTCTGTATTTCCCAACATGCCTGTCAAAGCAATCCCATAAATTGAACCATTTTGGTAGCAAGAAATCTGATGCAGTTATACAGATGGCTTGATTGCTGGCGTTTGCCAAGCCTGCTCTCAGCCCAAGAAGAACAACATGTAGCTCAGTGTTATGCTGAGGTTATGTCAGTCTCACAAGCAGTTGCTCTCACTTGCTCTTCCTCCTCCCAATTGCCAAGGGCCATTGGAAACCCACTTATTGAACTCTGAAATGCTCCCCTAGTGCAGTTATTCAAATTATGTATTGTCTTTACCAGACTGTACCTAGTGCCCTTCCAATACTCTGTTTAGAAATTGTAATGCCGCACTGTGATGGACATCCAGTCAGCCCTGTCAGATTAATTCAATTGAATCATTTTCTGCAAAAATGAAGAATAATATACAGTACAGAAATGGGCCTGACATTGGGAATTGCACTCTTTAAACCTAAATGTCAGTCTAATCCCCCGTAAAATCTCAAGAAAGGTAGGGTTCAATACACCTAAAATTTGCTTAGATCAGAACACAGGCAATGATGGCCAGTTTGCCCATTTTCAAGAGTGATGAGCACTACAATAAAATTGCAAGGCATTTCCCTGCAAACTCAAAGTTGCCTGAATGCTTAACTACAGTATCCTCCCAGTAGTAAGTGTATTTTCAGGGCAGGTAAATGCCACTCACATCCAGCCTCTTTTGCTGTCCAAACCCAAGCACAGTGGCACGGACACTGCCATTTGTCTCCCATGGAGAATATTCAGAAGTTTGGCTACACCTGAGCTCAGCTTGAATAGTATTTAATACACATCTTAATCAGAGAATGAAGCAGAGCTTGAAACCAGCATCTAGGACTTTTGGGGAGGAGACATTTTATTCAGACATGCTGACTTTAAAACCATTTTCAATTCACACATGCTCAAAAAACTGTTTAGACCAGCAGTCTTCCTTACTTCTGAGTGCTGCAAGACTAAGGTCCTCTTCTGTCCATTATTTGTCCTTCTCTGATGCTTTTAGGTCTGAAGACAAACCACTGGGCCATCAAGAGGATGATGGACAGTGTTACCTCGCATTTCTGGTACACAGAGCACTCTTCCAGCATGTGGAAGTTTAAACTGCCCAGACCAGCTTCATTAAGGTCTCTTCCATCTCCTGCTTCACCTTCCAAGCCCCACAGTAATAAGCAGAAGACAGACAGAAGATGCTAGACCCAGTGCCTGTCAGCAGAGCAGCACTAGGCACACTGGATCCCTGAACATCTTACTTGTTTGGCATGTCTCAGTGAAACAGGGAGATGTTTTGCAGTCTGGGCTGTCTTCCGGAGTCTTCAAAGGTCTCTTCTAATCAGTGGAGGAAAGAAGGTGTCTAACCTCCCCGTGTGGGTATGTCTTCACCTGTCTCTCAAGAAGTTCAGTGATGTGAAATGAAGTGGATGACATCCCTGGGGAATATGTGCAGCATTATCCAGCAGGTTGGTACCTAAATGAGTCAGTCTGGCTTTCACTCTAAATTCTGAAATAACCACATTTCAGCTTTACACCTAGAAATGTGCCTTAAAGGGAAAAGATATTAAACACATGGGTAACAAAGCACATATCCAAAGCTCTTGAAAACAGAAGCTGAATGGATGAAATCTGTTGAAGAATTTAATTTCAGTAATCAGCTTTTATTAAACAATGAGAGCTGCACACAGATTGTGCCCTGCAGGCCAAAGTGTTGGGTTAGAATTCTAAGATTCTTTCTCATTTGGTTCTTTACTCCACGGGTTCACTTGTTAGCAAAAAAAATAGTCTAACCAGAAGACCTGCCTGGATGAGTTCACCAAAGATTATGGCTTCTTGTGGTGGCACTTTACTATAGGAGCTAATCTGAGTTTTGATCTGAAAAACATAATTTTGTTGGTCCTGCCTACCACTATATTTATTCTGAGTGTTTATATTTAAGATTTTTTAACAATCATTCTCTTAGTGGACCCAAATAGGAATGTTTTTCACACTGAAGATATTTTTAATAGTGATCTGAGAACTGAGAGTAATTTTTACACAGTAAAATTACTGAGAGTAATTTTTTTCCCCTCTAGTCTTTTTAAATATTGAATTTTAAGAAAGATGAATTTAAAAGTTTAAAACATTTACTTAAAGAAGTTCCACCTGGCCATTTCTCTTTGTTTTGATTGACATCAAATCAGCTTCCTGTCACTGAGAGAGCAACAGGCTATAACGGTATCACTTTCTTAATATGCAGCACAGTCTCCTTAGTACTGAAGATAAAAAGATAAACCTAAAAAAAGAAAAATCAAAGTTCAGAAATATGAGTCTGGAATACCATATGGAATGCATTAGAGAGTCAAATAAGGAGTCTGTCTTTAGGATGAATAATGTTGAGAACCAGTTTTCTCTGGCTGCTAACACCATTTGGCAGCAGTATGGACTTTGACTGGTGCAGGCAAAATTCCTGCTGGTGGGAAGCAGGAAGGGGCAGCCTGACCAGCTCCAGCCAAGCTGCCATCCTTCCTCCATGCCTGGAAAAGAGCATGTCATGGGGCTGAGGCTGAGTGATGAAACTCTGACGTGTGTGGAGGTATTTCAGAGCTTCAGTAAAATGTCTTACAGGTGTGCTAGGAACTGTCTATTTGCTTATTACTTGCTCTAATGAATACAAAATATTAAATATTAAAGAGGGGCAATGTTGAAACAGGTGACTCCTGCATTTTTAACCACCCACTTTCATGGGCCAGTGTCAGGCTTGATTTCTTTCCCATCCTACCTCCCCTCTCAGTGCACTGCTTGGCAAGGAAAAGTGGAGGATCTGGAATGCCAGGACCTGGGCACTGCCTGTCATGGGCAAGGGGCTGGTGCACACCAGCCATGACTGCTCTGCCTGCTAAAAGCAGTCAGGACAAATGGATAAAGAGCAGGAAAGCAATTTCTAGTTCCTGCTGCTGGGATTAAGAAGGAGTGAGAAGAGTCAAGCTGAAGGAAACACATTCCCAGCAGTACATGCTCACCCCAGACCCTGAGTCAGCTCTCAGCAGCAGCCACCAGCACAAGGCTGGAGGTTTTTTAGACCACCTTGAACATGCTACTGCCTGATTTTCTAAAACTAGCACTAAATACAAGATAGCCCAAAAGCAAGTGTTAAGAAATAAAGTCCAAGATAATTCTGCAAAAATTCTGAGGGAGGGTAAGAAGTGATCAGCTGGCATCCACCTCAGTAAGGACCACCTAAAAATCCTGGGAAAAACAGTGCTTGGACAGACAATAAACTTTAGTTTCTAATGAACATTAGTTCTTCTGTTTTCTTTTTATTTGGCTTGGGCATTATTGTATTTACAGCACTAACAATCAAGAAAGAAAGATTAAAAGACCCAAAGAGAGTTATTCGGTAATAGTATTCAAAAAATAGTATTTCCTCAGTTCCCTGAGGGAAAACTTAAATGGTGAAAGGGTGTCTATGAAATTGCCATTATTCAGGCACTTGCCCAAAACCCAGTCAAAAAGTAGCAAAATACAGATATTCTATCCCTGGACTACTAGGAACACCTGACCAAATAAATGAGAATATTATACATGAAAGAATCAGTTAGTGATTCTTTCTCTGACTCCAGAGGTCAGGAACGGTGCCACATTTTCCTTACATGATCCTCACGAAACACGTGAACCTTGTGTTTAAAAAGAGTATCAGTCAAGCCCTTTCCATGTGTAACATGTGCACTATAGGCCTAGTGCCAAGAACAGACAGATATCAGAAGTGAATTCCTCTCGCTTCATACCCTGCAGCAAGAGTATTCCTTCTGAAAATAAATAAGATTATGGTTATAATTCTAGAAACAATTAGTTAATGTGATCATGTATCTGCTTAAAAGTTAGAAAAATCTCTCTTCTAAAAAAGATCTCCTCCTGAGCTCTTGACCTCAGTGATCTGTTGTTGCCACTATATCGCAAGAGTTCTTTCTCATTACATTGCAAGGGTTCCATATTGCTGGAGTTTCGTACCTCCTTGATGTTTCTCATAGGCAGCTCCTCCAGGCACTGACTCTTCCCTGTCCCCACAGCAGCCAACTAACTCCAGTTCATCTCAACCAACCCATCCACTCTTTTATAACACTCTTCTTGTTGGCTACAGCTGTGGCCTGTTAACATCAGGCCTGCTCCTAATCTTTAACAATTAACCCAGCTGCAACTCTTTAGGGGGTGTAAGATTACTTTCTATACTACCTTTGTTTACTCATGTTCTATCTCCCTGCAATATGTATTACACAACTTTGTGTTTTAGAAATGTTGGGAAATGGGCCACTGCCTTCAGGATTTGCATGCTTTCTTTTAGATTTTCAAGTCTGAAAATATGTGCCATCATATGAAGAGCAGGATTCATGTATAGAGATACAACAAATCTTTTCTTCAGATTTTCCACAGCCTCAGAGCACACGCTATGAGGAGTTTAAAGAATACCTTTGCTTTTTCTTTTCTTTTTTTCCCCAAAGTATTATTTTTATTAATGTCTATTATTCTGTCACACTTATTCCAGCTGAATCTCATCTACCATTGTATTCCTTAATCCCTCAATGTATTTAAATCCATCTGGAATTTTTCTAAATCCTCCATAGTTCTTCCTAACAGAGACAATTTGCCGATGGGGTACCACTAATCTCTGTACACGCTGAGGAGCAGCAGCTCATGACAAATCTTTCTCTTCTATCTCATAACCAGCTCTTAATCCTCAGTGACACCCTGCCCCTTGCTCTGTGACTCACTCTCCTTAAAGTCAGTGTGAAGAGCATCCCATTTATGTCCTGTTGATTTGAAGGGTAGGTACAACTTCTGGTTTTGCTGTGACAGGAGCTTTTCTCTGGCAGAAGTCTGATGTATCTCAGCAGAAGGTGCTGAGGACCTGAGGGTCTTCCATGTGAGGTGATGCCACCAAGGAGAAGAGAGGGTCCCTGGCACTGCCTCCTGGAGGCCCAGGCTCAGTGGCCCTCACATACAAATAGTCAGGACTTAAATTGTGTAGCTTTAAATAGCAGCTTATCATCAATGTGGTCTCAAGTCTGTGACCACAGCACTTCTCCATCTCTGAGAAGCTGTAAACAACATAGGGAATCTTTTATTTTAAGGACACAGTTTAGTTCTTTTGAATTTCCCTTTTCTTTTCCTCTGCTAAGATTAGTAAATATTTTAACAAGCAAAATAATGGGAAACTCAGCTACTGATGTATGAAATAGATTGATGTGAAACTCCTTGTGTGAGAATTTCAGTAGTAATTGAGGCATGGGAGGGCTGCTGATGGTCCTGCAACAAACAGATACAGCTTTACCAAGGTTCCACGAGAGATTTTCACTCCCCTCTTCCCTCTGACTCCTGCCTCCTGAGAATTGGCTTCATGGTACTTTTTAGTACACCAACACCACTGTTTTCTGATGTGAAAGGTCATTTACCAAGCCTGGCAATGGCCAGCTTCTGAGCCACACACCTTACAATCCAAAGGAAGGATGCCACATTTGCCTGAGGAGGGAATAAATGGAGAAGGGTGTCATCTACTCCTGCCCCAAGGATGGAGCAAGTGCTTCTGCCATCTCAGGTTGCACACAGCCTGTAGGAAAAGACAGGGCAACACAGTGCCATGACTGCTGTTCTCATCAGGCTGGTAACCACCAGTATAAAGCTATCAAATCCAGCCTTCCCCAGCTCCTACTCCTCTTTTTCTAGACACAAAGGAAGTCTCAGTCATCACAAGAACAATGCCTATTATCCATACAATGGAGAAGAAATGGAGACCTTAGAGGGGTTTGCTGCAGGCCATAGAGGAGGTGAGTGCCATGGAAAGGACTACTGGGAACAGTTTTAATACCAATTTTATAGTGTTGCCATTAAATTCTTTCTGAGCCTACCAAGACTAAAAAGAATTTAGACACTGAAATTTTATTTATTTCTCTTGTCTGGAAGTGCCCTGAGAGTAACTCATCTGATAATCTATAATAAAAGTCCTGGGCACTGATGCTTTAAGTCCATGGTGTTAGAACAGCCTGCCTTGTGTGTCCAAGGTTTTTGTCCATGCTTCAATGTAACTTCATATATCTTGAAACACACATCTAAACACACATCTTCAGTAAAGACTTTGGGAGAGAATGCATTTCATGGATTCATTTTGATTTGAACACAGTCTGCATCTTACATTAAGTTAAATAATGATTAATTTTGTAATGGTTCACATTGATCCAGAATTCATGACAACAACTAAATAACTTCCAAGCACAGAGCTATTCACTGGATTGTTTGAGAGCTGCCTGACTTCACAGCACTGTTATTGTAATCATTTTAAGGACACTGCAATTTTATTGCATTGGGCTGCACTTTCATTTTTTCATGCTTGTTTCCTCAAAGGCTATATTAGCCATAAAACCTTTTTAAGCTTACTTCTGTTTTGACAGCTCAGCAAATTCCCACTTTCTGTAATTTTTTTCCCTCTTTTCCCACCATCAGTAAGTGTGAATCTAAACCTCTTAATACAGACAGATTCAAGTCCAGACCAATTTGTAACACAAATGACACTCGCTAAAAATCAATGGCAGTGGTTGGGCTATGAAGGTCAGAGGAGATAACAGCATCCTGGAAACAGGAGAATGAGAGAGAAGTTGAGAAGGTCCAACTCTCTGGAGTTATAATCAAAGTGTGACACTGTGCCAGCCTGTGCTTGCATTACTTCAAACATTCAGTACCTCCAGCTGTGTTAATAGTAACAAATTCATACAGATGCTTTGTCGCCTGCAGAAGCACAGAAATAATGGCAATAATCTGTGCCATGATTGTGTTGCCCTCCCTTCTGAGGCTGAAATGGACCCCACCAAAGCACTCTCTAATGCATTGTAAGCTGAATGCTGGAAACAGCTACAGGGTTCACTTGTCATGCACCCTGAATCTCTGATAAAAAAAAGCCTTGAAAATGTAAACCTGTTCTTTCATATCAAATTACTTCTTCATACAAGTAATTAGTAAATGAGATTGAGGAAAAATGATGATACACATTTTAATGCACTTTTGACTTTTAAATTCTTTCCCTTGCTTCATATCTTCTATCTTTCTTCAAGGCAGCATAAAGCCCAGACCATTTTATAATGCAAAATGACAAAGAATATCCAACAATACAGTGTTCAAAAAAAGGAGTTGGATAAATAAATACTGGCTCATAAAGGGACTAAAGCCTCTCCACTATGAGGACAGGCTGAGGAGGTTGGGTTTATTCAACCTGGAGATTGTGTGGGAACCTCAAGGCAGCCTTCCAGGTCTGAAGGGGCCTACAGGGAAATCAGAGGAGGCTCTTCACCTGGAGGTGTAGTGAAGGGATAAGGGAGAATGGATTAAAACTAAAAGAGAATAGGTTTAGGTTAGATGTTAGGAGGAGATTCTTTACTGGGACTCTGGCACAGGCTGCCCAGTGAACTTCTGCTTAAATTTATTCACTGATTTTCTATTTATGAAATTACTTCATTCTAATTTTTAGTGGTTGAGCATTTACATTTTGTACACAAAATGTGAGTTAAGAAATAATAATAAAAAAAAAGGATGAAACTTAAATTATGGCATTTTTACATCTCAGGACTGGGCAGAACAGCACTGATGAAAAAGTACTGTCAGATAATAGACTGCACTATGATCCAGTATGCTGCATTCCCAGGAATCTTGATCTTTGGCTTTCTTGTTCTCATTAATTTCAAAAGTTTAAAATTCATTACTTTTTCATAATGACCTGAATGGTACTTACCCAAAAAGCACTGTGATATCATAGAAGAACTGACCATATGTTATTGTGAGATTTTGCAGCATCTCAGGGTTTTAAGGACTCCCAATGTTTATAAAAACAAAGCACAGTCCCCAGCCCCATCCTTAATTTGGGCATATTTCATGATCAGTTCTATAGCCTGGAGTCAGCAGGGTGACCTGAACCTGCTCACTGAGAGGTGGTGGAGCACCTGAAGCAGCCGCTCTTCCAAAGACCTGGCATGGAAGACCCAAAGATAGGATGCTAGAGGCATGGAAAGGGGAATGAGAGAGTCTGGGGATGCCTGGCCTGGGAAAGCAGGCCAGCAGCCATTCCTGTTCAGCTAAGTGGAATAATACAGATCCAAGGGAGTCCTTGTGGTGCTAGAGGGCTCCAGGCACATTCCCAAAATTGCACCCTGCATCAGGACCAGGGTGAATGCTTGCCATCAGTCATTAGTGCAGCACATTGGCTGGTCACCAGGTACATTAATTAGAAAATTTTCTCTATATGTTCATCTAGAGGTAAGAATGCAGAGCTGGTCCCAAAGAAATGAGAGGAAAGCATGGGTGAAAGGAAAGCCCTTCGAGGAGGGAAAGATGGACACTGGGAAGGACTCTTCTCTCATAAAATGATCTACATCAGCAGGTGAGAATCATGTTCTGCTATGATATATTTCAACAGATTGTGAAAGCACAAAAGTTAAGGGCAGCTGAAGTAGAACAGATTATCACATCTCTGTGCAGATAACAGATAATAAAAATATACAAAGCTGAACACAGACATTAAAAAAAAAGGCATTATTTATTGCTCCCTGTGACAAAGCCAGATTGACTACTGCTTCTGTTATTTTCTTGTGGATGAATAAGAAGCATGAAGTATCATTTTCCTATGGGAATATATAATATCAAAATTGAGGCAGTGAAGCAGTAATATGGGGGATATGATCTCTGTCACTTTCTAAGAATCACAAGGAAACTGGAGAATTATAGATGGAAGAAAGATTTCATGTCTAGAAAACTCTAGGGACCGTAAATAATTATGCATGAAGAGTTGGCAACAGAAAATTCTAAAATTATGTCTCTCTACAGGTTTTGGTGCTGAGACACAAAGACCAAATTGTACCTACTGGATAATTTCACAGGAAAGGATTTTCTACATGTATTTTTCAGATAAGGGGTCAAGCTATGTTGTCAGAAGCAAAACCTTCAGCTTTAAAATCAATTATGGACATTTATGGAACTTATTTATACAAGGGAAGAGTTATATAAGAGAAGTAAAAAATCAGAGATAAAAATTTTAGTTTTTTCCCCTAATGTCAGCAATGCTGTTCTTTGGTGATTTTAACAGACTTCAGTAGCAACAGATTTTCTGGTTTGTGTGTATTTATAATTTCTCTTTGTTTTTAAAGCCAGTTGTAGATATTAAGTGAAGAATATGAACAAATCTCTTTCCCTTAATAAAATGCACTTTTAAGTAGAATAATGATTTCTAAAAGGACAGTGAGATGTACAGAGAGGATCAAATCAGTTTTTCTTTTTGAATAGATGTATTAAAAACAAGAACATTCTGTTATTATTTTCTAGAAAGAGCTGCAAAGCCTCATGGAATATAAATGCTCAGCTTCTAAGAAATATCAAGATCCAGTAACTGAAAATTATATCACCCCTGTTTCATTGCTGTAGATATTGTGATTAATTTTTCCTATTTATTTTAAATTTAATTTTTAAATGCAATTAAAATGTTTCCACCTGGTAGGGGAAAAAATAATGAAGATCATAAAAATACAATTATTTAATGATATGCCTAGGAAAACAGAAAACTTGAGGAATAAACCAAGACTTCTGCACAACCCAGCTTCAGGGTCCTAACCCGAATGCCATCCTGAGGAAAGTAATCATTATATGCAAAGCAGTACCATTTATCACATTTGTAAAGGTGGAGAAATAACATCAAGCATTTGCAATTAACCCAACCCTTCAGCACGTTAAATGGGTCAGACTAATCATATTCCATAGCAACTTCACACTATGAACACAAACCCCCTTTCTTCCCAGCACCTGAGCAGAATTGCAGCCACCTCCAATGAAATGCAGAGCCGTGCATGCAGCATCCAGCTCAGTCATCGTGGTGTGAACAGATTTACAACCTATGCAATCTTACACAGACAGTCTGCATTGAGAGCTAACATATGACAAAACATGAACTATCCTGGAAATGCATAACACAACAATGCCAGGAGTTGGCTCACAAGCTGAGAGAGCTGCCATGAGCTGTCTGTGATCTCGTTTTTGAATGAAAAACTTCAAGCACAAGCCCTCTGATAAATCACAAAACAGGATGGGTTGCTCTGCATTATGTGTCCAAGCATGGCTTCAGACAAGCATGACTTGATTTTGAAGCTTGAAAAACTCTGTGATAAGCAGTGGAAAGAGATGAACTTTCAAACTAGGATTTTTCTTAGTGCCTTTAAGTCTAGCTCCTCAATCTCATATTTGAGAAATTGCACGCCAGCTTGGCTGAGCATGCAGCAGCTTACATTTAGATTTACTGGAGGTGGCAAGAACTACATTTTCTGGAAAGTCAGGCTTTGGGTTTCCTCATGAGACACCCAGGAGGCTAAACACTGTGTAAATGTTTTGATTGTGGGATCTAGGCCCTCATTATAGAGCACATACTGCCAAACAAATGGGAGAATTGGCATGGTTTTTAACAAAAAAAAAAAGTTTCCCAACTGTGAAGAACTTCAACTTCAGAAAATAGAAAAAGTCCAAAGGCAAGACTTCTCTGACTAGAGAGCTCACACTGATGTATCCCAGCTATAACAGAGATACTTTATAACTATGGCAAAAGTAGAACAAAAATGAAAATAATATCCCATAGATTACTTTTTAAAAATAAGATTACTTTGGAATTTTAGAGTTAAAATTAATAAAACACTTCAAAGCAATTACACTGAAAAAGAAAAAAATCTTACACAAAGATTTGTGTAGAATAGCCATTTTTTGAAAGAGAAGAGAGTAAACAAAGTAAATCACCAACTTGATTGGTTTCTCAGAATAACAAAGTACTGAAGCAGCACAGTGGAGGATTTGCTGGGCAATTTTCTACACTGAAAGTGTCAATTCATTCCAAAGCTTAGCACTGATGGATAATATGGATTGGTATGGATTGCAGTGCTGCAACCATCTGAAAGGTCACTTGACAAACACAGCAGGAGTGACCCACTGTTCTTGCATTGACAATCAGACTGCCATTTTGACGAGTCTTTAAAGTATCACAAATCTTTACTTCACGTATTAGATGGAAATATTTATCTTTGATTTGTGGCACAATTAAATGCTGGCATCTTCTTAGCATTTCATGGAGTTCAGTGCAGCAGTGCTAATACCTCCTTGGATCATGCTTGCAAAACCTCAGAAGCCAACAGGGAATGGATCTCCCCATAAATGTCAGCTATAGCACTGAGCAGAATCATAGAATTATTTAGGTTGGAAAAAACTTCTAAGAACATTGGGTCCAACTGTTAACCCAGCCCTGCCAAGTCCCCCACTAAATTGTGTCCCTAAGTGACATAGGGACACAGCCTTTTAAATACCTCCAGCCATGGTGACTTCCCAGGGCAGCCTGTTTCAAATCTTGACAACCCTTCTGTGAAGTTTTTCCTAATATACTTATAGTCCTAATATAATTTGAACATCCCTGGTGTAAGTCGAGGCTTTTCTCTCTCAGAGACTTCCTGCCCTCCAGAAGATCAAAGCTCCCTCCTAAATTGGTTTCCACCTGAAAATTGACCGATGACACACTTGATCCCTTCATCCAGATCATCAACAAAGATGTTAAACAGAACTGGCTTCAGTACTGAGCCCTGGGGAGCACACTGGAGTCCACCCAGAGTTATAAATCTCATGGATGTAACTCCATTTCCCAACCACTCTCTGGTCCTGGCCATCCACCCAGTTAAAAGCCATTAAAAACGGTAAAGAAGGTAAATTATATTTGTGTATATGAACTCCTCAAGAACCAAGAATTTTTGGACAAATGACCTTCTTCAGCAAGTTTCATTGAATAATAACAGACATGATTCAGGAAAAAGCCATCAGTGGGAGAGTAGCTAGGAAGAAAACTAGGTAAGATGATACAGTGAGGAATCTCCAGGTTGTGAACACTGAAATTCAGAATGTCTCCCATTTCCCAGAGCTCTGGCAGTTCTTTACTGCATTTACGAGCCAAATAAATCTGAATAGTCAAAGGAGATGGTGTCATGAAACTCTTTGGAATAAAGGAGTCTTCCAGACTGATATGAGTTAAACGAGCTGGGGGAAGTAGGGAAGTAGTGTTGAGCTGGGGAAAAACTGTCTTGTACTGCTTCACATAGCATTCCTAGGCAGGAATGAAGAGGTGCAGTTAAAGGGTATTCCACCAGTTTCTGGTCTGTTTCTAATGTGCAGCCACATGCATTTCAATGCAACACAGTATAATAAAAACAAGAATCCTCCACAATCCTATTTCCTTCAATCCTATTAATAAGTTTAAGACAGTCAAAAGAATTAATACATGCTGAAGAAATTTCTGCCTCAGTTTCTCTGTGATGCTGGACAGTGATTTGAAAGCTCATCCTAGAAATTCCCAGTTTCTCACAGAAGAGGAATCACTATCAGTAATTAAATATAACATTGTTCTACAGAGGGGAAAAGGATGTTAAAGTGCCTACACGGTTCTATAATCCCAAATCCTGTAATGAACTGTGCATCATTAGGGAGCTAAAGTTGCCTTTTTGAAAGTCTAGTATTAAATGTCAAATTCATTAGTGGCATGACCTGAAAGCATGAGGTCTTTCTTTCCAAACTAGCTGCATGTGTGATGTTTGGAGTCCTATATGTGTTATTTTCAGATCAAAACAAAACCACAGAGAAAATACTGTGCTGTATTATTGTGTGTTGTTTTTCTGAAAGAATGACTCAGGCATTGATATTTAGACTACTTTCAAGTCAAATATTTAAAGCTCTCATCCTAACCATATGCACACTTACTGACATATTGGAAGGTCACTAGAACATGAGAAGATAGAGAGAGGTCTAAGTGAAAGACCTACAAATTTAATGTCTCCTGCAAGGGAGGAAAGGCAACTGTAAGAAAACTGAACTGTTTGCTCGTATTTTCATCAAAGTACTGAACAGCTTCCAAACAGTTTCAGATGTATTAAAAATTAGGCCTGTGGCATTTTCCTCTTGTACATTCATATTTCACTAGGTGGAATGATTTTATCTTTTCCCCAGTTAAAAATGCCATTCAAATTGGCTGTTGTACTTACTCTTTCACTGTCACAATATAGCCATATTCTTCCTCCTGAGAAGATTTCGCTTCAAGTTGTAAGCCTTGTCCTGTGTTCTTCTGAGGCTTTTCATTGGAGTTTCCTTCCTGCATTAAAGTATTCTTGATCCAGTAGCTGGTCTGGCTTGGGTCTTTGGAGTCAGATTCACTGTTCTTTGCAGTTGTCAGCTCCCTTGAGAAAGTCTCACTTTTTACATTTTCCACACCAGCACTTGTTTCTTCTGAGGAAGATGGGTCAGTTTCTTCAGATTTCTTAGTTTCTGTCTTTGCACGTTCTTCAGGAATAAGGTCTTTATGCATCTTTTCAGCTAATGCATTCTCATTCAAGAATCTAATCAGTTTTGCAGTGTTCTCCTGTATTAAAAGAATAATATTATTTTTAAAATTAAACACAGGAAGGTTATAGTCACCAAACCTGGATATAATTTATAATTTTTCAAACTCTTATTGCTATAGTAGAGTCTACTCATCCAACTGTTGCATGGTCATTTTCTTAATTTCTCTAAGCTGCTAGATTATGTTAAGAACATGCTGTTTCTTCAGTAATAATAAAAGAGCATTAAATTATGCCACTATATTTTTTCCAGTAGTTTCCATGTGTCTGTGTGTTTAAGTATTGACAAAAATGAAACTTTGTTATCAGCTAAGTTAATGAAAAGGAGAAAACACAGGAATGTCCATCAATATTCCTGGGTTGGGTCTGGAAACTCATAACTCTTTCATCTCACAAGCTATAACACTAGAAAAGGAACAGATATTATATGACCAATTCTGTTTCCCTTCTTCATCTCTAGAAATGGTGACAAATTGTATGTGAGTGATCCAACAAGCTAAAAATATGATCACAGAAAACCAGAATCTGTCTAATAAATCAACAATAAGCAAATGAGCCAAAGTCAAAACAGGTGCCTGGAAAAATTCATTAGCTAGTTTCATTACATAACTTTATTGCAGCCAAGCATTTGGGAGGAAATGATGGCTAATGGGCACTTTGTGCTCTGTGTCACAATAAATTCTATTCAAACATTCCCTATTCAAACTGTCACTAAGAAATTTATACATGAGATCCTCTGTAAGTCTGTTGTGACTACTGCACTTCATTCCTTGTTGATTTTCATGTGGGTGTTTAAAGCTCCTGCCACTCTATCTACGTGTGTTTCCCTTGCTTGGTAGAAGGACCAGAGAGATTTTATTGTGAACACAAGAGGATTTGCCCATTTATGAGTCATGCAGTATTAGCTTTTGATAGAGTACATAGTAGGGGAAGTTTCACACAGTTTTTGAAAAATATTTGTTTGAAATTTTTCTGCTGCATGAAACTGAGAAAAAGAAAGATGAATATACCTCAAAAATGGCTAAATATTGGACAGCAGTCCATAGGAGGCAAACAAATCAGTACATGCTAAAGAAATTCCTGCCTCAGTTTCTCTGTGATGCTGGACAGTGATTTGAAAGCTCATCCTAGAAATTCCCAATTTCTCACAGAAGAGGAATCAGGATCACTATATATATATACAAAAAACATTGTTTTACAGAGGGGAAAAGGATGTTAAAGTGCCTACATGGTTCTATAATCCCAAATCCTGTAATGAACTGTGCATCATTAGGGGGCTAAAGTTGCCTTTTTGAAAGTCTAGTATTAAATGTCAAATTAATTAGTGGCATGACCTAAAAGCATGAGGTCTTTCTTTCCAAACTAGCTGCATGTGTGATGTTTGGAGTCCTATATGTGTTATTTTCAGATCAAAATGAAACCACAAAAAAATACTGTGCTGTATTATTGTGTGTTGTTATCTGAAAGAATGACTCAGGAGGAATATTGTAAAAGTAATCTGGATTAAAATGCTAATTTTGATGTTACTAGCTAGGGTACGAGATGTAATGCCTAGAGATTTTGAAATACCTAATGTTCCCCAGAACTAAGAGCCAAAGGACAGGGGGGAACAGCATTTTCAAGAACAGCTCACTGCTCAAAATCTACGGATTTGAGGAAAAGCCTGAATTTTTCTGAACTTTGTGAATCTGTTTTGAATTCTGTCTATTTAAAAATTGGAGAAAGAGGGAAAAAAAGGACTTGATTTTGATTTTTGAACATCAAAACCCATTTTGCTTAAGGTTTAAATAAATGCTCAATTAATATTTCAATGCATCAAAACAACATGTGTGTTATTGCATCATAGCCACACAAAACTTAGAACAACTCTTATATTTCAGAGGTGTGAAATATATCAGGTTTCAGTGCACAGAAACCTGATATTCTGAGATGGAACATTTGTTTTGTTAAAATACTGGTACTCTACCTCTTTATCACTTCTCACACTGGCTTCATGCACTCCATTGTCTGTAGGATATGAAAAGCACAAACATATAGTTATGAAGGGCAAACATCATATACAAAACAAAGACTTCTCATAGGCTGCTTCTTAGCAGTGGTTTAAACATTGAGACATCAAAGCTGAAAGGGCAGAGTAAGGAGCACTGGATAATTTGTTATTGTTATTCTAACCCCACTTTGATAGCGAATTAATGTGAGATCAATAAACAGAGTACTTCAAGAGCCAATGTAATAGTGTTGTTTTGCTAATTAAGTGTCAAATCATCATATCAGTTTACCAATATCTGAGAAAAAAACCTAGAATAAAATGGCTCTAGCTTGCTGAATGGACATTTATGGTAAAGGAAAATGAAACATTTATTTTCCTCATACCTATTTTGGTGGGAGAAAATGATAGACTTCAAAAGATATCATTCACCAAAATCACGTTACAGTTTAACTACACTGATAATATTCAGCCATATCCTTAACCTCAGTCAAATAGCACTGGTTTTTTGCTTTATGAACTGAATGTCATTCATCTTTCTCAGCATGATTCAAGATAAATCCTCAAGTTTACTCCTTTTAGTTTACAACAAAATCTGGCAATAAGAATAACCAGAATATCCCTAACTAGTAAGGATTTCAGTATATCACCATGAAAACAGTGAAAATAATTTTTTATGACTTACAGTTCACATTTCTGGTATACTAGATATTATAACATTCCTAAAATAGAAAATAGATGAGCAGCAACTTATGTTCCACTGTGGCATTCACTCATTAATGGCAATTACTGTGGCTCCTGAATCTGCATCACCAGGAAAATATGTGTGCAGACAGAAACAAATAACCATAATAACTCTTCTTATTCCCTAAGAAGGAAAGGGAATGAGCAGGTTTGTACCTGTAACTTGTCACAGATTTTCTTTTGCAAGTAACTGTGGCACGTTAAAAATTATTATCGGTAAAACATATCTTTTTTCTCTAAATATTTTGAAATACATCTTATAATATAGTAATTTCCATTATCATTTTGCTTAAACATCTCATTTTCAAGAATAGGAAATTAGACCACACAGCATAAAGCAATTCTTATTTCAATATAATTGGGTGTGTAGGTTTATCTTGTTTGTGAAGCTTGAAGAGCAAGTGTTCATAAACAGTTGGTTTTTTTTTTTTTTTGGTAAATGAAGAACCTGCTGTAAAAAGCAAACAACAATCTAAAATTCCACAGCCTTTTGGGAAATACAGAAACTTTCCCTCACACCTTCTTTCAAACTGTTTTTTAGAAGGCTAGCACTAAGGTGAAGCAACAGAGAAAAAACAGGGAAGCTGTCTTTTGCTGCACTTCTAAAATAAATACCTGGTATATTAACACTGTTTTCCATTAATCCAGTCTGAAGCTCTGCCCTTCCTTGAGCATCTCCTTTCTTCATTTGTGCTTCTGTTTTGTCTTCTCTAGTTGTTCCAGCATTTTTTTCTGTTTCTTGCTGAATGTCAACACTTTGGATTGCAGTGGCGATAGCATCGGCGATTTCATCCAGTTCTGTCGAGCTGAGATTCTCCACCTTCACTTGGTGTTTCTCCAGGTCCTTCAATACATTTTTAATCAGTGCCTCTGGATCAGAAAACAACATAAACACATTAACTGCATACATGAAACACATGTGCTTATATTTTTAATTTTTCCTAAAAGATTTAGATAGCTTTCCGTTCTTGGAGAGCATCTGCTTTTTAAAGAAAGGTGCTGCATTCCTTACAGAAAACACAGGATTCTTAATGGATGTTAAAGTTTATGACCAGGTGAATCTGTGCCAGGACAGGGGGATGTATGCTATTATAACCCAGCAAGTTCTCCTAGAGAGAGGACATGAAATTATCACTTTTTCTTTACAAGAAAACAGTCCTCCTAGTCTAAATTGACACAAAATACTGAAAGCAAGTGTTAAAGTAGCCTAATTTCTTTTCTTTTTAGCTGCAAAACAGTACAAACAACATTACTGTTTCCTAGAGATCAGTTTTCTTTGGTAATTTGCTTTCACGAGATAAGTATATCTATATAATTTGTCCAGAGTTCTGGGAAAAAATGAGTCAGATATTTTTTCTTTCAATCAAAAAGCTCCTCGTCAATTAGAAGGGGATATAAATAAATGCACATTATATATATGGGTATGTCAAGGACAAAATTTCTAAATTTTATCAATTTCTCTTGGAACATATATATTTTTTCAAATACATATTTACATATATAGATGATATATAGAGATTATACAGAGATATATAGAACCTGTTTTGGTTTGCCAGCTATGAATGTTTTACCAGTCACATTGAGAAAAAAACAACACAGCCAAAGAGCAAAACACCTTTGATGTGATAAAAGTTTTGAAGGTAAGGAAATTCAAGGACAATGGGTATTAAAGGTGAGTCAGAAGATGAAGCATAACATCTCCCCAGGGAGGGCACTTTTCTGACTGCATTTATTGCATCTCCACTATCAGTCTGTAGAACTCTGAAAAATTCAGCCTAATGTAGTGCTTACTGCAGCACACCAAAACTATTTCCAATCATGCCTCTGTTCTGCTTATTCATGTTGATAAGAAATTTAACATATTTATGCATATGCATGCAAGAAAGAAAAATCTTTCACATAGTATTGTGTAGGAAGAGGAAAATAAGGGGGGCTTTTAAATCTGTGTTGAATGTATGAATTTGTATAGAAGCAGTTTGAAGGTGCCCTCCAACCTTTTTTCTCAACAATAACACCATCCATATCAACCCAGTAGTTGGACATCATCATCTGTAAGCAGGACTTTGGGATCATCCTGTCAGCTTTCAGGCTTACATAAAAGTGAATTTAAAAGTAGGGAAGCAAGGAAAACAATGTCATAAGAAGGGCTAAAAATAAGGATTTTTCTTTTTCCTCACAGCAAAGGAGGAAGAAGTACATAGAGACTAGAAAAGAAGTAAAAGTAGTTAACAAATTTCTACTTCAGGGAAGAGGCAGTGGAACATCTGTGATTTTGCAGGGAGACAAGCATTAAGGATTATTTTTCATTGGGAATAAGAGGCCAAGACCTTGGATACATCTGTCATTTTTGAACCCCTCAGTTTTAACTGAAGAGCTCACCATCAGCATCTCACCATCAGATTCCCAATTCCATCTCAAGGCAAAGACTAATTTCTCCTGACCTGACCCAAAATTCACCAAACAAAATAATGCCATTTTCCCTTAACTAATTAGGCCATAAAAAGCAAAAGAGCTTAAACAGCTTAAATAATAGATTTACTGTGAGTCTGAGAGGGTGTTGACACACAAGGAAGGTGTTTCTGTGATGTACTTTCTTTTTCAGGTAAAAAGGAAACATCTTTCCAATCCACCATGATGTCATTACAAAATTCTACTAATTTAATTATAAAATTCAGTAATACAAAACACAAGCTAATCTTGTAAAATGTTAACTTTTTAGGTTTCCTTTAAAAAACACAGTTATAAGTATACTTAATTGTGACTATCAATAAAAAAAGACAGGTTATATCTGTGATGTTACTTCAAACTGACAGCTGACAAAGATTTTGGTACCATACTGGAATAGCAGAGAGCTTTGTGCAGGAAAGCAAGTGCTCAGAAATGAGAATCAAAGATGTAAACTCAATCTGTGCCAAACTCTCTGGGCCAAGATTTGTGGAGGCAGCAAAATTAATACTGAAGTTTGATGGAAGCTTAGCAATACTTCAGAGAAAACTTTGAAAAGTTTCCCTCCATTTTACTGTATCCATCACTTGCTATGAATTTAATAATTTAGTAAAAGCATAGACCAAATGGTTTAGTTTAGGAAGGCAATTTACAAGAGCAAATTAATCCAAACTGCAACAAAATTTTTAAATACACTTGATCAACCTGAGTTCAAGACACTTTTTCAAGAAGCACAAGAGCTACCTGGCAGAGGGATCGAGAGGTTGTTACGCAGAGCAGCAATGCAGAAAACTAAGCTGTAGGAAGAAAACATTACTGTTGCATTACCACAGGAGCCTTGTGTCTGCTTAGGTACATTTGTGAACTTATCTTTTATAGAACTATTGGACAATATCTTGACAGAAAAGCCTAAATTATTGAAGCAGAACTAATAAAGTCAGCAACGAAAAGACAGAATATAGGTCAGATCCTAATCAAAACTAAAATTTCACAAATAAAACATCATTTGAAGACAAATCTTAAAAGAGAATTGTATTTCAGGACATATATCATTAAAAGAGTTATATTATTGTAACACAACTAGATTTTTGTTTATTTCATTTGATTCACAGCCAGCTGTCAAGATCAACTACTGAGCTACTCAACAACATGCAGGCAATGTACCCTTGTCATTTCCATTCCATTTTTTCCAAACTAGCTTTTTCTCTTTACCTATATTCTTAGCCCAGTCTTACCTCTCCAGTCCATCTTCAGACTCATCTTTAATATCCATTGTCAACAAAAAAGGCAATCTTATTCTCAAACAAATAGGAATGGGGAAACAGGACAAGGAAGGACATGAAAAAAGAATGGCCAAAGGCCCTATTCCAGATAATACTGACAGGCTCAGTGCAGGTTCCTCTGGCTCACTAAAACCTCAATATTATGTGGAGGAGCATCCTGCTCCTCTAATACTGGCATTCCTGCCCTGGTCATTGCCACCTGGGCACAGTTCATCAAACAGACCCCTAAACACTGCATTGACATGAGTAAAACTTTGGCATAATATCTACTTTTTCTGAACAGCTGCAATGTGACTTAAAACATCAAGGACCAAAGGCAATAACCAAAGCCAGTAAATATGAGGAACATCATGTTTTTAGTACCCCAGGAGGGACAGTCACCAAAGTGTCTGAAACAGCCTGGTGGAATGCAGGTCTGCATAAAGAGTCTTGCTAAATTCACGTGGCTACTGATATGGTATTAATCCTTGTCCATGGTAAATATGGATATTTACACTTCTTGTTATGGCACTTGGCCATGTTTGCAATGATTTGTAAATTACTGGATAACATTGATAAACAGATAAATATCATTGCATCTGTTTACAAACACCTTTGATTAATATGATGTATTTATTAAAATCAGAAAATATTGTTGGAGAAAGACCAAAAAGCAGATGGATACTGCAATGGCACAGCACTTAAGCAGCACATGTACTTGAACATGCATTTACCTGAGCACAGCTTTTATAGTCTCCCACTGACTCCCTCCTAAGTAGACTGAGCAATGCTCAGTCATGTTTCACAGGGCTTGCAAACTGCAAACCAGATTTCTCCCTTAGCTCCAGCTTTGCAACTGATGAATGCAAACTGCCTTTTATAGTTACCCTGGAACCATAATGGCAGTAAAAGCATACATGTCCTAGAAGATGTAATTTTTAATATAAGCTCCACCAGTAGAATTCCCTAGTAGGTAACAACAGCACCTTATGCAGGGAAAACAGCTTTATATTGTACAGCATATAAATGATGCCTCATATTCTGCTGGCACAAGAGTCAAAGCCAGCTTGGCTGACAACCTCATGGAATGGGAGCAGTGACTTTGTTAGAAATTCCACAGTGTGGTCTGTCTTCCTCAACCCCATCACCCTACTGACCACATGTTAGCTGCCTCAGCAGCTGAGCACCATATGGAATGGTGATCCCAGCTTTGCCAGAGCGAGGATGTATAAAAAAATATTTTTGTTCCATAAACACGGAAGTTTGCTATTTTTTAAAGACATCTGAATTACTAATTCTGTGACCTTTTCAAAGGAACAGAGAGACATGTTCTGTAATATTTAACATATAAAAAAATCAGTAGACTAGAACAAACCACACAAAACTGAGCCAAATTCTAAATATGGCTGGTGCAGAGGAGAGATTAACAATTCCAGTATTGCACAGTGACTACAAAGGCAGTGCCCACGCACATCATGCTACTCCTAGAGGTAACAACTTCCAAATCTGATAGAAAAATAACTCCACATTTCCTTCTTTTGTATTTCTCCCTCAGGGTGCCTTGTTAGAGAATTTACCTGCCACTGTTTTGCAGCAATTCTCAGTACTAATCTGCTCAGTACCTTCTGGATTGTTCTCCCAGTCCAGTGCCTTTGTCTAATCCTCTGTCAGATGGATCAGAGAACTGAGTACCCCATCCTTCCAGTTTTTTACAGTTCTGTAGTTCACAGAGTGCAAAAGAAAAACAACCCACAAGCCTAAAATAATCCATAAACACAAGAGAGACTGGAGAAAGGTTAAAAGCAGAAAGAGGTTGTGTGGTTAGCCTGGGAAACCTGAATCCAAACCACCTTCATTCCAATGGATAGCATTTTAAGCAATGAATATGCCAGGGTCTGTCCTTACCACTTTCTTGTGAGATTATTAAGTGGCTCAAAAATACAAAGGAAACCACATTATTTCCTACTCAAACAATTCATAATGCCTTGTCTATGCAACATTTAAAAGCAAATGCAATGGCAGAAGTTCCTATAGGGCATATTATGTATGAGAAGTCAAAGTAGTACAACCCAATGAATTGTGAAACATGTTATTCCCTGTAAGTGCTAAGCATTTTTTTCCCAGTTGGCTCCTACCAGGAAAGGTGAAGTGGAACAGCTGGAGGATAATGAAACCAGCATGTGCCTAGTTTGTTTTGAGTCTAGCAACAAAATTGTCTAACCTGTGCAAGAGACTTACAGTGCCACCTGGATTTGATTTTACATTATAGTTCATTCCTTGAAACCTATTATCTCTGGGCACCATACCAAGAATGCTTTCACTTCTGAGCATCCTTTAGGCTGCAAGCATTATCTTTCCTCTGCTGAAACTCTGACATTTCTGTGTGTTTGTGTGTGTTCTGGTTTTGGAGGATATTATTAAAAAAAAAAAAACAAAAAAAAAAAAAGAAATCAAAGAACACTGAACTTTATGGATGATAAAGAGGGATTCAAAGGAACCCTTTTACATATCACCAAAATCCATTGGGGAAGTGCTGACTTCAGTGTAACAGATACAAGTGCTTGACAATGGTTTGGGATCAACTCTTTCATTTTTCAGGCATCCTGAACCACTGGAACAACATCTATAGTTAGATAAGTTTAAAGAAACAACAAAATGAATCAGAATTATAAAGTCTACATGATCCCCAAGATTCATCTTATAAAGCAGTGCTTTGAGTGCAGCACAGCATGGGGATGTTACCCTCCATTTTAATTCAAATATTTGTTGAATTGTCATGTACAGAAAAACTGTGATACAATCATTGTTAAACAGCATTATCACAAAAAAAAAGATGAAAATCCAGGAAATGGGTTCCTTTTTACAGAATGTCCAGACAAAACTAGATGCAACCCCACCTTCTTGTTCACCTATCCATGGAATTGACAGACTCCTCCCCTGTCCTCCCGTCTTCCTCCTCTCCCTCTGGTTCTGCACCAGAATTCATCTCACAGTTAATTTCTGTGCTTAACTTTGAATTTTACCCATGGTCCTTGGATTTCTAGTTAAATAAAGAGACGTGGAACAAAACCAGGCATTTCTGTATCATCTATATATATAGTGTTGGATGAATGCATAAAAACAGATTTGAGAGCAAAGATATACCCATAATTATGCGTTGTTTGTAAAATGCTTCGAAAATATAATAAATTACATAAATGCTATGTCTTACTAAGTGCCATACATTTCTGCACGCATATGGAAGGTGGGCTGAAGAATGTGGGTAGATGTTTGCAGGGAAAGAGTAGCTGGAATGGTGAATATTATTACTTTTTTATGGCAGATATAAATATGCCAATACTAGGAGATGGATCAAATGTCTAATTTTATTTTCTTTTTCTCAAAAAAAACTCAGTAAACGTGAGGGAAACTTCAGGTAAGCAAAAAATTGTAGTGGTGTTTGCAGGGGACCCAGGATGAGGGAAGAGATGAGAATCTTGACTCAATGTTTCAGAAGGCTGATTTATTATTTTATGATATATATTATATTTAAAAAAATATATATTGAAACTATACTAAAAGAATAGAAGAAAGGATTTCATCAGAAGGCTAGCAAAGGAAAGAAATGGAATGATAATAAAATCTTGTGACTGCTCACACCTCGACGCAGGTGGCTGTCATTGGTCACCAAGTAAAAACAATTTCACATGCTGGGTAAACAACTCTCCAAACCACATTCCAAAGCAGGAAAACATGGCGAAGCTGAAGCTTCTCAAGAGAAAAGACCCTAATGAAAGGACTTTTTATAAAATATGTCTGTGACAAAAAATAAGTAAATATCAACTTTACCATCCACGATGCTCAGAGGGTCCTTTGGCTCATCCTGGGGAGCAGATTTGTGACTCAGCACCTCGGGGGTCGGCCTCAGCGCTCCAGGCCCAGGCCTCGGCTGGAGCAGCTTCCTCATCTTGAAATCTTCTGCTTTCCCTTTGGCCAAAGTTCCATGGAAAGGACTGCCCTGTGTGGAGTACAAGCTCTCAGCATACACCGGAGAGCCTTTAGTCCTGCTGGGAGGGCTGTCCTCGCTGCTGTGTGCAGACAGGTTCTGGGTGATGTACGAGTGCAGCGCGGCCATCAGGCTCCTCTGGCCCGCTCGCGGCTCCGGCGGGAGCTGGTCCGGCTGGCGCTGGCGGAGCGTCCTGCCACGGGCACCCTCAGGGAATTCCTGCTGGGATTGGGATGCAGGGGATGGATCTTTGGGGTTCTGCCTCCTGTAGTACCTGGCAGGGTCATTGTAGATGTAGCTCTAGAGAGAGCAGAAGGTGGGCAAGAGGAAAGGAGTCAGAATTGCTTTGTGATTATTGTTGTGCCGGGATCTGAGGTGGAACCCTCAGTGCTTTACCAGCCAGGAGAACAATAACTGGAACTTGTCATGCAAATGGAAACTGCAAACCTCAAACTGTTAAGTGTGCCTCAAAGAGGCACTGCTACTTATTGTGCAAAAATCCAATTCATCAAATTATTAGAAAGCAAGAGCAAGAGATTAGAGAGAGAATAACATAACTCAGTGTTGACTACATGTGAACTATTTGTATTCAGACAGACAAAGGAAATTTATTAAATCTACTTTCTCTTTGGTTTTACTTAACCTGTGAGAATTACTATTTTTCAGATTACTTACCAAAAACTAGCTTGTCAAATTAAAAATGTCATTTTTAAAGGAACATCAAGCAAGTAAAGCAATTTTTTTGCATATATTAAGTACTTTGTTCTATTTTAAATGAAATATTTTCCACTAAATTAAATCTTTAATAAATATATAATCTGACACTGTGGCAAAACAATGTTTAATTTTTTTTTAATTAAATTATTATTTTCAGGGAAAAGACCACAGCAAATTAAACAACAATGTTAAAAACATGTCAATCAAGCTCAAACTACATTTTTACTGAAAAAGTGCTGGGGAATAAAAAGTGGAAAGGTGGGTTTGCAATACAGTTTTCTATTTTCAGTTTCTATTCTCATGGAAACACCAGATGGACATTCTTTTTACTATCACTTAATCCTAGGGACATTTTTGCTATGATCACAACCTGAAGGCAGGCCTTTTAATTTTTTAACAAACCAGATCCATTCTCCTAAATAATTTCAAAAATAATTTTTCTTCAGTTTTTGCTAAATACAACTTTGAACTGAGAGGTTTACTTATATCCAGAATAATTCCAGTTAGATTGTTTATGATTAAATGAGGCTACATCCAATCCTGTATGTGTGCTGCAGGATGGGTCCTGCTTCTCAGCTGTGTTTTCTTGGTTAAACTGTCACACAAACTCCATCACAATGTGGCATCCTTAGGACAGGGACTACTTCAGCACTCACTGCTATAAATTATTGTGAATCACTGGTGTCCCTGTGCACTGATGACACAATGATTTAGGACAGAGGGAGCTGCAAAATACAGAGGGAGTGAAGACACTATACACTCCAGGGGACAGCAATTAGAAGGATTCAGACAGAAAAATCATTATTTATGTATTTGCTAATGTACTTTGTAAAAGCAAAATAAGATTGATAAACTCCTCCAGAGATGAAGAATTACTTTTAGATTTTATCTAGGTCCTAATTTCTGGACAATAATTTTGCTTTCCATCTGAACAATTTTATTTCTTCTGATGACAGCCAGTGGATTTTACAACACATGTTCATACCCATTTCTTTCCAAGAGGGTTTTCTTCCCCTTAAGAAATGATTGAAGAGATTCATTTCATGATTCCATATCATGATTTAAATAGAATTATGGTATAGGCAATTTTATTACAGAGACAAAAGGCACTTTGGCCACTTTGGCTTGTGACCTGCTAAGGCAAGGACTTGGATTTCTGCAGTTGGTCTTTAACACAGAAATGTGCTTTGTGAAAGCCAAGAAATTGGGCTGCAGTGAAGCAGTGTCAAAAAATACAGAGCTAGAGATCAAGCAGCTTTGTGTATGAAATATTTCAATGTCCCCTGGGAACTGTATCAAACAGCAGCAGTGCAGCTCTGGTTCAGTGCTCCAGCTGCAGGGTAGGCATTGCTCTGATCAGCTCCAAGGGGGAGCCAGTTGTCAAAATGCAAGTTGAACACTGTTTACATGCTTAATAGCAAAGCCTAAATGTGAAAAACTTCCAGTCAGATGCATTTATCTCCCTATTTGAACGGGTCTTTGCCTGGGGTAATTAACTCTCTAATGATACTGACTCCAGAGTGAGGAAAGCTGCAGAGGATGACACAAAGCAGCCCAGGACACCCCGAGCAGTTCACTGAGAATTCACATAAGCTGCCATCTGCCTTCCCCACTCCTGTTCTCTCTGCCTTGCAGCCTTCCAGAGGATCTCCTGGGCTCGAGGGAAGGAAGAACAGGGAGCTGGGAAAGGGAGAAATGCAACAGGGGGAAAAGGACATTCCCCATTCAGCCATGGAAAGACAAGAAATCACTCAATCTTGATAACTGCACCCCAGTTTGGATTATGTCCTATATCCAGCTCTCTATTTTGCCTCTTAACCTTTACTAGTAAGTGTTAGAGGGGAAGAAACTGCTGGGCACTCCCAAACCATGTGAAAGATTAGGGTTAGGAGATGTGGGCTGGCTTTTGATGAGCTATTTAACAAGTCCAAGTACCCTTTAGCATGAACAGATCAGTGATTTACTGTTCTTGCAGACAAGGAGCACATCAACAAGGAAAAGACCACCAACTCACCAAGTGATCATGCACAAACTGGATTTAAGTGTGTGCCCATCCTGGGCTCAGAGCTGCACCCCTGTCAGGAGGGGGCAGCCTCTCAGCAGCTTGACGGGTCACACTTTGGGCAGTAAGGGATGAAATATTAACAGTTCTAATTAAAGCAGAGCACTGGTAGCTCAGCTGTCTTCACTGAGGCAGCAGCCCTTCTGATGTAGTTTACTCTGACTTTAATTAAAGGGGTCTCACAGCTGTATGGCAATCTCCCACCTGCAGGAGAAAAAAATCCCCTCCCTTGCTGTTCCTATCTCAAACAAAACACCAGAAGTACATGTGACATGCAAGATAAAATTCAAGTAAAATTGCAGCACTGATAAATATAATCCGAAACTATGGATTTGTCTAAGTGGTATGGGGAAAAAAAATTAATTTTTACAGAAAAATATAGAAGAAAAATATCAGTAATATGTAATTTAGAATCCAGAGACAATTTACATCTCAAGTTATTAATAACAATTGCAGAGCACTGTGATTATCTCATTTGAAGTGGGTTTTGCAAAACCCACTCCTGAACATGGACATTGCTAGTTTGATTAATGTCGAAGTTAAATGGCATAGTCCATGTTCAGTGAAAAGAATGTAAATTCCCATATTGGTGCCTTTGGAGAATCTTCTGACATTATGGGGAAGCAGAGGGAAACATAAAGCTGGAATTTTTTGAAAGAAAATACATTTCTGGATTGATTACACATGACTCATAGGAAGTACTGTCAGTAATAGAACTAAAAAACCCCACCCCAAACAAACATTAAGTGAAATGCACAAGAATAAAAAATGCACTAGTTATCATATAGATGGTTTGTACTGAGAAGGGTTGAAATACAAGCCCTGGTTGCTATGAGGAACATTTCATTTTTTAATAAGTAAAATACTGTTCAATTATCTCATGTCACTGATACAAAGCCCTTGAAAAGTACTCTGAATTGATAAACCCCTCAGTTTAAAAAAATCTTATTTCTCCATCTGCACAGGATTTCCCTCTCCTTCACCACCTTTCAAATAAGCTATCTCAATAATTCACACATTACAGAAAATCCACACACACTAATCTTTCTGAAGATGGAATTGTTAGGGCAATGTCTTGTATGGTTTAGGTATGTAAGTACCTGACATTTTCTACATGAGAATTCACAGAAGGGCACACTAAATTACATTATGCAGACACACTATGCAAAAGTCTATGAACAACATGTTTTATTTAAAAAAATACAAATTAAAAGAGTTGTGCAGGACTAGATACATAAAACATAATGCTCTTCAATTTATCCACTAAAGGGCAGATTGACTTGAGTGTTTTGCCCATGTGCAGAAAGAATGGAATCAAATTGATAACAAAATACTTCCTTTCTTGCACATAAATTTACTAAATCTAGAAGGCATATAGAGCTAACAAAAATCCTTTCGAAATGCATCACGAAGAAATCTTCTGCCCTCAATTTAATTTATGTTTTTCTGTTTGATGCATTTGAGATATTAACCCATGTTTGCTACCACCTAAATTTGGTTGAAGCATGATTCCACCTACAACTCTTATTTACTTTGCCTATTTGAGATACTGACATTATGATCTCTGAAATTAGAAGATAAAACCACAACAAACACTGGAAGGCCCATCTTTATGGTGGGATAAAATAACATTTTCCAAAGACTACTAGAAATGAAATTACCTCAGAGCTTAACTCACTGTGTGGATTGAGAGAAGTTTAGGTTTTTGTACCAGACACAGTCTAGATGCTCTGTGACTCACACAAACTTGCCTCATGCAAACTCACTCACATGGGATCTACCTGTACTCATGTGAACCCCCAAAATAAACACCAGCACAAGGGCCACCACCTGATTGCTGAATCAAAGGGAAGCCTGGGAATTTGTACTGCTCAATTCACCTTTAAATTTACAGAAATCCACCCAACAATGAAACCTGAGTGCCAAACGGGTGTCATGGAGTGGATGGAGCATGAAAGTCCCTGGGGTAGGGCTGAGCAGGCAGCACAGCTCTGTCCCCAGAGCATCACAGCTAAAGCAGCAAGTCCTGTGACAACAAAGCCTTAATTCTTGCAGCTGGTGAGCTGCTGTGCCCACACAGTGCTGTCCTGTCAGGATATCTCAGCAGCTCCCAGCCACGTTCAGGCTGAAAGGGAGGAATTCCCTTGACAAGTTCTGCGTGCTGTAGATGTGACCTTACATGCTCTGCACCAAATCCAGTGGCAGCTTTATCCGAAAATAATAATTACAGCCAATAAACATTTTCAATTGTCTGAGTAATAATAAAGCAAAGGCTTTTTCTACCAGCTGCTAATGATTTTTTCACTAACTATAATATTATAATACTAGAATATTATAATATTCAAGAATTTGGAAAACTAATTCAGAATCCAGAAACTGGAAAAGAAGCCCAACCAGTACTTCCTGCAGTGATGGGACAACATCAGGCCATGGCCTTTCCACAGATTCACAGCTTTAAGGCAACAGGCAACACTACAGTCATCTCACTCGACCTACTGTTTCATTGATAATTTTCTGTAACTATCTTCTATTTTCTTTCTGAAAAATACAGTAGCTTTGAAACCTTTTAAGAACTACATCAGAGAAGGTGGCAGAGATTGTTAATTAACATCCTGTACTTCAGAGTGTCAAAAACTAGATCAAGCAACAGGAGACTTCAGAGTCTGCTTTGATGGAAACTATTCATGACTTTACTTCCTAATCCTTCTTGTGAAACCACAGTGCAACAGGACAGTCCAGAATCTGACTCTACAGCATTCAATAATCTCTACTGCTTTAATTTCAGTTGATTTCAGAATTTCAGAGATTTGGCTTCCACTCTTAAACAAAAAAAACTTCAAAAAAGAAAAAAGGGGGGAAAAAAAAGAAAAGAAAGGACAATACACTGGATTCTTTTATGTATAAGTTACTACTTAATAAAATAGCTTTTTAGTTTCAGATGTTCCCAGCCATTCCTGATCTCCTTTGGAATGATCATATCCACTTGCTTACCCTTCAACTATCTACAACAGAGTCTCCTACATGGATAATTTTATTGTCAATTGATGTAACTTATTGACTTCAGTTTTCATAAATAAATGCTGTTTTTTCTCCTTCCTTCTGACACATCTCCATCCTAGAGGTCAAAACATTTCCTTTGGTGTAGAAGGAGTTCTGGGTGGTCTTTCCTCAGCATTCACAATTGGTTCGTCATAAACAAAAAAATGTCAGCTCTACACACTGGGATACATGGCTTGTCTCCACAGATAAAGGATAAAACACCTGGGAAAAATGAAGGGTGGATGACCCCCAATAACTTGATTGATGGCAAGGGACCCCTGCCCTAGCTCCATGCAGGGCCATCACAGTGAGCCATCAGCCATCAGGTCCAGGAGTGGCACCCACCAGATGATTGATGAGAAAAGCTCTCTGGATCACCCTGAAAGGGGTTAACATCTGCAGGGGTGGGGGACTCCTTAAGGGATGCAGGACTCCTTCTGGGTGCCATCTTGTCATTGTCTGAAGTCCACTATGGGATGTTTAGGAAAAAGGAGCAGTCTGGAATGGCAGCATGTAACCAGCTGACCAATACACCTGTCTGACCATGTCTCATGCCTTTCCTGTCTTCTCAACAAACTCCATTTCTAACAATTCTCCTGGGTGGGAAGCTCTGTTCTGTACCTTGTGTCCTGTGGTGCTTCCTGGCAGTAGCTGCTCCACTCGGCCACTGCCTGGACATGGGGACACCAGACTTGGGGCATCTTTACCTCTGCCAGGCCACTGCACTCAGGAGCTCCCTGACACCACCAGCAGAGACCAAAGAGTGACAGTGAAGCCACAGTGATGGTAGAAATTGTGCAGCCGGTGATCAGTGCTGACAGATCTACCAGGGTGTATCAGCCTCCCTTGCCTGAGAACATTTTGCTCATATGCCAATAAGTCTGTTACTCAAGGTTTCAGTGAATGATGTTTAAACACATTTTCTGTAGGCATATGCTGGTATATTGAACTATCTCATTATCTAAAGATGAATTTCATAGAAACATGATGATCTTCATCTGCCAAAAGTTGAGCACATTAACACCAATTCAATATATTTATAACTCCAACACGTGAATCTGGAAAATACTTTTATCCTAAGAAATGCAAGTGAATAGAGATCTGCAGGATTGATGTCCACAACATTGCTTTACAGCCCCATTAAAAGCAACCTTCCATTTGCTGGACAACTGCTTGAGGTCAGCGGAGGTCTTTTTCCACACTAAAAATAAAGAAATTGTTGTTCCACTGTCCTGAAATGTCTACACCAACATGCTCACACAGAGGTAGATAAAGTAAGTTTAAATTTCTGTGAGCTCTACCCTTCCATTTGATAATTATAATGGAAAAAAAATAGAATGCACTTGAAAATTTGTATCAGCTCCATCATCTTCTATTTACTAATTACAATGTACTGAAGCAAATATTTGGAAGACAAACAGTAAACTTGCAGGAAAAATCACAGAAATGAACTCCAAACACATGGTATTTGGAAAAAAAAAAGAGTTGATTTTGAAGGGAAAGGTCTGAAAAAGAACTAAATCTTATTATCCAGTGAGTATTTGAGATTTTAAAAATATCAATCTATGTTTCATCTGGGAATTACTAGAAATTAATTAACTGCCCTTTTAAATAAGACTCCAGACTTGACACAGATCATTTATAATAACATTTCTATGGCACTTGCATCTTCTAATAATTGAAAAAATAATTAATCCTTTCCAGATACCTGTGTGATAAGGGAAATGGTGGTTTCTATGTTAGATGTTGAAATTCTGTCATTATATTCTGCATAAACTGATGGGTTGAGGGTAAAAGTACATGTTGGATCTAAGACTTGAGTAGGATACTAGTGCTAGAATGCTCCCTTGCTAAATTATTTGTTTAAAAAACAAATCACAAGTCACATTAGATCACCAGACTGTGTACACATGCCACACACAATATGATTGCAATTTTACTAGGCTTTGTAGCCATGATCCTATTTGAGCTTTAAATATGTCCTTCCAGAAAAAATTGCAATCTACACCAGATTCCTGCAGAACGGCCAAGAGGATGGAAATTACAGCATTTCATTTTATATACTTAAATTAAAACAGATGAATCACAACTTGAAAACTCTCTTTTCCCCTCCATTGATCATGGAATGAGTTTAGGCTGATGTGCACCAATACAGACATCTTTATATGGTCAAATGATTTCTGCTCCAGTGCTTATGGGGCTTTGTTTGTTGGGTTTTGGGGTTATTTTGGTTTGGTTTTGGATTTTGTGGGGTTTCTCATTGGTTAGTTTGGGGTTTTTTTGTGTACATGTTTGCTGGCCTTTTAAAGGAGGATTTATTGTTTCTATTTTGCTATAAAGAGCCATGAAGAGGAGAATGATCTGAAAGATGAAATACTTTTCTGGGATCTGAGGCTTAGCTTTTAGTGTATGCTTTACAAAAATTATTGCATGACCTCAGAAAATCTGTCTTACCTGTCTGTGAAGCAGGGGCATTAACTCTTCCATACTTTGTAATGGCTGCAGGTAAATGAATACACCAATGCTTGGGAAATGCTCAGATATCATTGCATAAGTATGCCAATAGAGAAGGCAATTCAGTAGCTTCAAGGAGACATTCCTTTATCAATTATTCCAGAAATATTTTTATGAAAGTGTTCATGCAGAACTGAATTACATTTTTATACATAGTCTCTTATATATGAAATATTAAATTTTACCTTTATACAAATAGAGTTTAAATGTATACACTGCAGGGAGCTTTTTTACTTTTTGTCAAAATTTTGATGAACTTCTTTCAGTCCTGTATTTAAATCAATGTTAGATAAACAAAGGTGCTGCTTTTTTGAATTAAATTTCAAGGTTAAAATGTGCAATGTATTTTCTTTCTAGTTAATCACAGTAATAATTATTTGCAGATAAGCTCAAAGTACATCTTTCAGCACTCGTGCACTCAGATTTTCTAAAATTAAAAATAATTATTTTAAATAATGATCACACATCTTAGTTCTTTTGGTGATGAATTACAAAGATTCAAACAATTGATTTTTTTAGGCCAGCAAATATATGAATTTTTAGTTTATATAATTGATATGATTTTTACTTGCAGCTTCTCCCCTTTCAGCACCATTGCACTGCTGAGCCACGACTCTCTGGCATTAACCTGTCCCTTCACCTCCTTGTTTTGCCTCTCATAATTCTGAAAAGGCCTTTAAATTTATAAGCCCCTTCTTTGATGTAAAGATCCTGAGGGTTTTTTTCCCCAGAAATCTTTGCTTTAAAATTTACATAAATATCTAAGATGTGGAGAATTCTGTAATCACAATACCTGCACAAGAAGTCTACCATGAAAATGAATGTAATTAAACACAAAGAAACAGTAACAAGAGAAAGTTAATTAAATTCCCTAATGTATCTGACATAATTTTCTTTCTCCCCCATCCTACCCACAAGGACCTGAATGTCACATTGGTCTGACAAAGATCTTAGCCCAAGGTAGGACCAACCCTATCTGAAGCCCTCCGAGGCCAAGTCAGGAGGAAGGAGAAAAAGCAATTCCACGAATCTTCAAGCCTGAAGATTCATGAAATTTCTGCAATCTTCATGAGATTTCTGCAACAAGAAATACAGCCACAGCACGGGTGTGATGGGAACTTCCTAATTCCTGCAGCCTGTCCAGCAGGAAGTACATTTGCGTTAGGTTTCAAATAAATTTTCTTTCTGTGATGAGTAAAAATTTTTCTCAGTCAGATGAAAGCAGCACAATTAAAATCTCCCATAACTATTCAAACACAGGCACACAGACCAGCAGCAAAGGCAGCAAGTTTTCCTTTACAGCCTCTGAGCTTTAGCAATACCAGCCATGTGCTGTCTTCCAAATCCAACAAAACCCTGAGCCTCAGTTTCTGTAGGAATGCCAACAGTGCAGTGGGTTTGTCAGGGGGTTGGGTGCTTTGATATGAGAGGAGTTTGTTCCAGCTGCAGTGGGGAAGGACAGGGCAATTCACACATGATTTGAAGCCTCTGCATTTCTCACCTCTGTAACTAAGATAAACCAATTCTCCTTAAAATATGTGCCTGGCTATTTGCTATTTTCCATACTGCATCCAGATTTGGTAGAAAGGAATCACAAAGACTGATAACTCAGTATTTTGTGAATGGTAAAACTTTCATAAAGCCCTTCCATAAAGTATGTGTAGGGAAGACTAAAACCAAACATAAAATCCCACTAGCTAATGCTTAAGTAACAAATGCCACCAAGTGCCCATTTCCTGAACAACTCTTTTCAGCTGAACTAAAGTGAAATGCTCTTTACAGCTGTAACCCTCAGGAAACAGACACACCAAATTTCAGATTTTCTATTTATTTCCTGGCAGAGTCACTGTGAGCTGGCTAGATTACAGCCTGCAGTAGTTACTGTCTGTATACTGAGAAATAATTCTAAGTCAGTGATGAACTTCAAGTGCTTCAAAAATCACCCAAAGAAGCTCTTGCACTAAATGGTAGACACCATAGGAATTTTGGTCAATCACATGATTTAAGTTTACTGGTGTTATTTCTGTCACTGTTGTATCAAGCCTCGAGCTGACAGTTGTTTGAGCAAGGGAAATAGGAAAAGAATTACCTGCTTTAAGTTTTGTGATGTTTTATTTTACAATTTTCTGCATAACTGTGTGAGGTGTCTATTCACTAATTTTGAAGCTCTGTAGTTTTAGTCTGATAATGCAAGTGGAAAAGAGTAGGGCAACTGAAGACTGAAAGTTTGTAAAATATATTAATGTGAATATACAAAATAACACTTTCAGAGTATAAGGAATATTTTAAAACCTCTTTATCTTTTATCTTCCTTTGTTTTACATTTGGCCAGAGACCTCTGATGTCAGGCTTGGATCCTGAATCCATGCAGGAAATCTGTCAAGAAGCACTAAATTTCTGCAAGACTCAGCTACATTTCACAGCATGCAAGGTATCAAAGCAACCAAAGCAGTGTTACCTCTCCTGCTTCCCAAAAGCAGGAATGAAGTGACAGAGGTAAATATATACTTGGAAGAAAATTATTTTTAAGAAGGGCAAAGCCCAAAAGCTGCAGTTCTAGGTAGGGTGAACTACCTCTGTCTTGTGCTTATTCCAATTAGAAAAGGACAAGAAAGTTTAAAAGATCAGATCTTGCTACAAATATTTAATGTGGGTTTGTAATCTACATATTAAGTAAAAAGATAAGGTACCAATATTTTGTGGAAGCTTGCAATTAAAGTGCACTAGGTAGCTATCTCCAATTTCAAGTGGCACAACCATGTCAGAGGTAGCTCATTCAGTTACTTTTCTGCCTTCTCTTTTCCAATTTTCAAATTTTATGAGTTTTTTTCTGCTTCTTGGAGCAGCAAAAATTCTGGTTTTGTCTCTTGTTTAATTGCTCCTTCACTAACAAAACAATGAATCCAGATAAAAATACTATGTCCCTCTGGCTTTTTCAAGAAGAGCAGTTGCGTTTTATTTGCTTAGGATAGGGAAATATCTCCAGGATCAGTTAAAATTCATGGCTGATCCCTAGTTTTAAAAATAATTTTCCTTTTTTTCTTCTTTTTTTTTTTTTTACTTTCAATTATAGGTAACACGTCTGACTCAGTGTCTGTTGTTTCAAAACGCTCCTTAGTAAATAGAAGTGTACAGTTTGCTCCTCTACGTGCTTCACTTCCAGATTTTCTCCTCTTTATCCCACTCCCCCAGGCTTCAGAGTACCCATCTCCATGGCAACACTCGATAAGGTTGGTGGGTGGTGTTATCACAGCAGGCTTCCCCACAGAAGGTCTCAGCCATATGGATTATTTATGAACTTGCATGACAACACCAGACCCACTGAAATACTTCTTGAGCAAGTTTTTGTTGAAAGCCACTGATTCAAAACAGAGCATCCTCACTGCAGCCAGGAGGGAAGAGAGGAGGAAAAGCAGCACCAAGGTGGTCCCTGGTCCCTCCTCAGAGCTGTCTGAAAGCTCCTCTTGCCCCAGATAAGATTTATGTGCCATAAATCACAGTTAGTATATCTAATAAGTCAGTCAGAATCTGGGAAGTTGTGCTTCTGACAAGAATAACAACCATGAGTAAATGGTTGCTACAACTGGTGCTGTTGCCAGGAGCTGTTGCAGATTTGGTGCCCCGACTTATTCTCTGAACTAAACAAAAGCAGTTTGGCTTTGCACTTTGGTTTCTTCACCTGATACTTTTCCTAAAACTTCAGTATATTTTTTGGCAGACTTTGTATTTATACTGAATTCATTGAAATAACACAGACAATTTCTTGTAAAGGATTTCTGCAACAGCAGCCTAGCTCTTTAAAATCAAAGTGTGCACTCTTTGCTTTTTGAGCAAAAGATATAGGGCCATAAAGGCTGTTGTATGGAACACCTTTGTGCAATAATTTTAATAAATTTATCAAGTTGCACCTTAGAGTGAGACAGATTTTCTCTAGGAAGGGGGAAAATGCTTTATTTCCCAAATAGGCATGTTTGTAGTTTTTGACATAGTCAATACTCAAAATTCAATGGTTGTGATTTATCTTGCCAGCTATCTGTACATCTCTAAAGTATACATATGAACCTTAACTGGTCACAGTAGGATTTCCTTATGATCAATAAGTAGGAAATGTTGAGGCACAATTTATCAGACCCATTATTAAAATCTGCTCAAAGATTTTATGAATTGCACCCTCAGCAACATAAACACCAGCAAGAACTCAAACTAGTTCAGCCAGGTTTTTGGAGCATAGTTCAGATGCAGAGTTTCAGATCTGCCAATCAAAACATTACTGGCTTTATCCCACTCTTCCTTCTTCATCACATGCAATCCATCCCTAATTAGGGTAAAATGCTCCAGATTTGATGAGCTGAAGCATTTACAATGCTGAAGGTGATTAATTTTGAGAAAACTTAGTGCACTTATGATAATCAGTTGGAGGAGGCAGTAAAAAACAATGTCTGGTCTTCAGGCAGAGGGGAAATTTTAAAAAATGAGAACTCAGAGACCAAAATCACAGAATGTAAGAACCACATTAAAAATACTACCTTGACAGAAGCTTTTTCACTTGTCTTCCTTGGATACAAATTTTTTGATGCAGACTGGGAGAGAATTCTGAGATATTTAAGGTATTGCTGAAGAGACTTGGCCAAGTTCACATTATTTTCCACATCATAATTTCTTTCATTATCTTCATTCTGTCCCAAGGTCCTGCACAGCAAAAGCAAGGAAAAGAAAGTTACCAGCCTGTCCAATGTACAAAGTGGCCAACTAAAAAGGCACTGCACACCACTGTAGTTCAATACATAACAGGAAAGTCACTCAAAAGCTTAGCAACCAGAAACGTATAGAAAATTCAATGTTTCAGCAAAAGCAGTCAAAAAATCTTGCACTATTAACAATTTATTTCATGCATTTTAGTTAATGATTCTAGAGTAAATCAAATAAAATGTCACATCAAGGCAAAGCCATATTCAAAAGCAAAGAAAATGCCTGTAAAAAGAAAATGCACATGATTAGATTGCACCCCAAAGAAATATGAGATGGTTCTAAGATTTAAAAAACTTGCTGAATGATGATGAGATTCAATGCCAATTTGGCCCTGCACCAATGTAAAGAATAGAAGAAAGACTACTAGATATGCAGAAATAATGGAGCCAGTAAACTCCAGTGAAAAGCTTGAAAAGGGAATAATGAGATGGAACAAATATCTCTTCTGATCTTCTCATGTGCCTGGGATTCACAGAATAGTGGTGTTTCCTGAGTGGTTTAGACAGATTTTGGTGACATTTGCAAAGAAAAGCTAGAAATGAGATTAAATGATGGCAGTGTGGAGGTGTTTATATGGGATTCAGAGTGCTGTGTGCAATGAATCTGAATTATTACCAGCTGTCCTCATCTATCTCAACAACACATAAATGGTGATGACAATTTAAATGTCAGCATCAGTAACTATTTCATTCCTTGTGCAAGAAAGCAGAGAGAAAGTTCCCAGCCCTCTTCCTTCCCTGTGAGTGAAGCTGCTTGAGGGAAATCACCTTTTGGTGTCACCATTTCCTACTCACATGCCCACGCACTTCTCCACTGAAGAAGAATTCCAGGTGGAAGAGCTTTACAGCTCAGTGAATGAATTTGTCTTTCAACATCTCTGTGCCACTGTAAATAAAATTTTATTCTACCAGCCCACATCTTGGCACTAATGCAGAGGCACAGCCTGAGAGAGCACCATTATATCATTTTCCAAAGCTGGGGATTAATTATATTACTTTAATCAAAAATTAACAGACTTCCTTCCTTGCTCACAGTTGAACCAAATGTGTGTCCCTACTAATTTAACACTAATAAATGTAATTAATAATCTAATTTACTGTGGTGGCACTGCAACCAACAGTGCTCACAGGTTTGCTCATTTTGAAACACCAGAAAAATCCTCTATTTCTCCCCAGTGTATAACAGCAGGTTCCCATCAGGGACACAAACTCTGGGAAAAAAAGAAGGGTTACTGCACAGAGCACTACAGCAAACCTGATATAATTTACCATCAGTCTTGCTTCCTTCTCATTCTATTTGCATTTTTTTCTTATTCCAGAGCTCTAAATTCTGCCTTCTGATGGAGTGTGGATATGCAGGTAACATTATCCACCTTCTGTTCAGCTTAAAGCCAGACCAAAACTATTCTGCAGTTTCAGGAAAACCTGGGCACTGTGCTTTCTGCTTCAGTAGAGATGAACTAATCCAAACAGGCTCTCTTCATAGGAAGGATCCCAGTCGCCAACACTCACCTTTCATTCATTGAATAATTCCAACACCTATCTTCTGCTTTCTTCACTAATTTTAAAAGGAAGGGGAAATGAAAAGAAAAACCAGACCAAATTCTGCCCCAAGGATTTCCACTGGAAATGGGAACTGAATGCACAGACAAAGGACAGGATTTAAGTTGGCCTTTCAAACCATTATTTACAATATATAGTCACTGTCACTGGTGGTAGAAGCAAAATCTGGGATCTAAGGTTTCTCATTTTTCATATGCAGACAATAATTGCACTCATATTTACATTCCACATTAGATGCAATATTTTATGCTATAAACATTTAAACAATTAAAATGTAAAAGACTACAAAGCTTTAAGTTTCATTTGATGACAACTTTATTGAGATACTATAAATACATCTGAAAGATTTAAAAAAAATTTTTCAGTTCACCACTATATCACCTTGTTAACTCAGGAATGAAAATGCATTAGCAAACCAATTATTGCTACTAAATTAAAATATTTCTTTTAAATATGACAAAGTCATGCTGGAAAATGGATGAAAGACAAATATATAAAAGCACTTGGTGAGTAGGAGAAATGACTGTCAGTTGAGTTCTTTTTGTGCACTTATTTGGAAGTATTTTCAGTTTTCATTTGCTCTGAAAGATGACTTTGCACACAATGAACTTAAGAGTATAAAGAAAATACCACATATAATTATTTATATACAGAAATAATTATGTATTTCCTACAAACTAGCATTTTAGAAGCTTTTTTTGTGGAAATATCTAAATCACTGCACCTCTGCTATTTCTGGAATGTTCCCAATTAATAGAAACCACACATTTTAGAATAAATTCCTCCCTTTTAAATGCTGAGAGTATCTTATTACTGCCTTAATGATGGTTTTATTACAGAAATAATACTATACCCCATCTCATACATTGAAGTTTGCTGGAAACGTTTGTGGTTTTGCCTAATTGCACCAATGAACACAACTGACATTTATTCCCTCTGTGCAGAGTGGACTTTTTTCCTTTATCTTGAGCCCTCTTTCATGAGAGGGTTTTTTGAAATTTAATAAGGACCCAGGAAATACCACGTACACTCCAGTTAGCCAACAAAGAAAGAACTTTCATCTTGAAATCAAACTCCCAGTTTCAGCATTTTTTTTTTGAGATGAAATCCATGTCGTCTGTTTCATCAGATTGTATATGCACTAATTTAGCCTAAGTCAATTTACCTTTCAAGTGTCTGAGTCTATTTTCTTGCTCTCACCAGCTCTGTAGGGATTAATGACTCATTAGTATGACTTCATATTGTCTTATTACACACGTTACCCTTAATAAAAGGTCTTCCTGACATAATGTTTCTTTGATAATTAGATACCTACTCTAAGTTGCTTTTTAAATTATTTAATTATTATCTGATAAGATTTTAGCAAGCACACTGAGCACACTGAACATATAACACACTTGATCAGAATCTACAAGACACCAGATTTCCTACTGTTCTCTGACCTACAAAACAGGTTGCAAATGGACAACCAGAAAAATCAATTAGTGCTTTAAACTGTTGGCACATAAGATAATGCTTTCAGAAGCACAGCTTGGTGACTGCAGAAAATCTATCCACAATAGGAACTGCTTTACGTGAACACATTTGAAATTCTGATGTTCTTGAAGTATCAATATACAAAATGTTGCAGTTTTTCCTAAAACGTAGTTATAGTTAAAAATTATATTAAAATTTATAAATTATATATAGTTAAAAATTGTAGTCGAAAACTTTTAAAACCAGGAATTCCTAAAAGTGAGCATTTGCTTTCAATCTAAACCTTAAATAACTGTTTATGTCTTCTTATATTTTTTATTTTTATATAACTGCAAATTGAGAACACTGCAGAATATGGCCTTGATATCATGAAAATCTGGCCTATTTTGTCTTACTCTCATGAATAAAAATTTTAGGTACTCTCTTAAAAAAAATCCCCAGAAGATATTGAAGATGATTTCTGATACCATCTACTGAGAGTAATCCATTCAATACTGACATTTTGTGTATCTAAGCAGTGAAAACATGTTTATGGATTCAACCACATGTTGTTATCACCTTCATGGTAATCTTTAGATCACTATCTTCTTTAGACATTAAGTTTCTACCTTACTGCACTTCTGAATGGTGCTGTGATTTTAAGAAATGCTTTTGAATCAGCAAACATGTGAAATACAGGGTCAAAGTCTCTGAATAAAATAAAAAAAAAAGTGAGGCAAATGCAGTTGAAGACACTGGGAAGTATCAATTACACCGCATCTTATTTCCAGAAAAAAGCAATCTAGAAAAGAAATGGTTCTGCAGTATACAGAAACCATATATTGCAGTACATGAAGATCTGAATTCCAACATCCAATATTTTGCCCATCAAGGCTAGAAGCTCAAATTTATCCCACTATATGAAAGTTTTTTTAACAAAAAGCCCTTTCTTTCCATTTCACTAGTTTTGAGAATGTATTTCTTAAAATCACATAAGAGAAAGCAAAATTTCTAATTTTTAATTGTTTTAAAACTTCATTCTGGGGTTTGTGTGGTTGGGTTGCATTTAAAAGCCTGTAGAACAGAACAGACCAGGTAAAAGTCTCTTTATTTTTGTAACTGTATATGAAGGTGATACAATTGCAGGTTCAACCATATCACTCTACAAAATTACTGATGTGTCTGGCAACCAATTACTGCAAAGTCAACCCTCAATACCTTTCAAGCCATGTCCCAAGACTACCACTAAGAATCTATGGACTGCAATTCAATTATAGATATATTTTGGAAGAATTTGACTTTGAAAATACAATTAGTCACTCAGAATGTCATTCAATACTTAGTCCAGAATAAAATATCTACTGTAGTTGAGCTTTTATAAGTTTGCCTTTTTGAGCCAGTCATAGGTAGGGATGGTTGAACCGACACTAGATAGTGCATAAATTGAATGAAAGGCATGATGTTTTGAATTCTGACACCTTAAATAAGAGAAATTGTATTTCCTTAACTTGATGATAAACAAAAGAACAAGGTCCAGGGTTTTAATTCATTCTGTCCCCTTAACACCGGTGGATGCCTTTACCATGCAGACAGTGGCTTTTTAAAAATTTTTAAAATTCTGCTTCTGGGCCAACCTCTTTCTTATCATTTGCAAACCTTTCCAAAACCCAAGAAAAACCACTACAGAAGACTTACCTTGCTGTGTCAGATCCTTCAGATGCAAATACATCAGGGCGTCGGCTGTGGATTTTGTGAATGGTTGAGAGTTCCTGACCAATAACATGCTGGGTGTAATCATCTCGCCAGGTAAAACCTGATAAATAATGAAACAAACAAAAATAGAGTGGAAAATAATCACTATTTAACAACTTGGAAGTTTGGCAAAAATGTGTCCCAAATAAACAACATTAAAAAAGAAAAAAGGAAAAAAGAAGCCTCACTTGGTTGGAACCCATGAGTGAACTGCAGATTCTTCTCTTCTGTATGAAATTCTTTTAATGAAATTTTGCTAATGAAACTTCCTTGCAATGGAAGGGAGACAGTAAATCATGCAAGGACATTTGGAAAGCCTTTGTTCTTAGCAGAATCTTAGCTAGGTGCAAACCAGTTTTAATAGATAAAAAAGGGTTATTTTGGACAGCTATGGAAATTATCCCAACAGCTGGTGTCTGTTGAAAAGTTACTTCATGTCCTTCCCATTCACAGCACACTGCCCCCTCTCTGTTTTCCCCATGAAACATTAAGGTTTCAAACACTGAGGACCAAGGACTGCAAATTTTAGCATAACACACCTAAAGGTCAATTTAAGTTATATTTAAAAGTTGTAACAAAGAACTTTTTAACTTTAAGGGATAAGCACAACTATGTAGGCAAATTACAGTGATGACTCGTTAAGTACACGAACTTCCAATCTCTCAATATTACACCTGAAATAATGATATAATCCCAAACATAATTGTTACCTGATTTGTAATGTTACAAATTTTTTACTTTGTTACCTGATTTTTTATGTTACAGTAACACTTTAGAGCATAGAGCTTTCTGATGCAATTCTCTGTAAATATCTAATAACTAAATATCTCACAACTGAAGGGAATCTCTGCTGTTATGCCCTGTGCAGCCCAATACCACAAAATCTCTTAATGAATATTGATAGAAGTTCCAGATATGGTTATCCTGATAATATCTTCCTGTAAGAAACCACCTAAAGAAAAATCCTCTCTAGCACCAGATGCAGTCAGATCTGGTTGGTAGAAGCATGAAGGGAAGTTGCTAGAACTTGGAAGGAGGATTTCTGGATCAGCCCCTATTCTGTGTACAAATTATAAGCTTCACCACCATCTGGAGTCATCATGAGGTTTTTTGGTGGAGGCAGACCCTTGGGATGAAGATGAAGCATCCTCGGCCTCAGCAGAACTCAGAACTTGGCCACTTCTCTACCTGGGATGGGTGCTTTATCCATTGGGCTCTTCAGATTTTTCCACTGCATCAAAGCAGAATTATTCATCTATTTACTAAATTCTAAAATTAAAAAAGAAGCCTAGGTAGGAGGCTGTTCTCTGTTTCTCTGTTCTGCCAAAGGAGACAATTCTGAGCGTGCAGAAGTAAAAATGACTTTAATAAATATCAAATTTTCATCCTAGAGAGGACATACTTAAATAAGTTCACTATATGTTTAGACAGGGCTAAGAAGCATTAAAACTATTCTGTTGTCTTAGATTTAGACAAGATTTGGGGGGGGAATAAAGAAAGGCCCCATTTGAGCATTAGTTAAGTGGGCTGCATCCCAAACTTTTGTTTTCATTAGTGAAAATAATAATAATAAAAAATTTGAACCAATGTAAGTATGCATGAAGGCTTTAACAAACAAAAAAAGCTTTCTAACATTCCACTTGTGATCTTCTTTTCTCCTTTCTTTAAATAAAAATGTTACTCAAGTTTATTGAGGAAACACTTCACCTGAAGCCATATTAGATGTTAATGGCTACAGTAAATGACTCTAGACACTCAGGAGGGGAAAGAATATCTGTCTCTCTCTAATCTGGTTTTATTTCTGATTCATCCTTTTCAAATGCAAATATCACCTTTTCAAAGGTGCCATGTAAGAAGATGGATTCAAATAGTTTCAAAAATCTGAATCTAAGGCTGCTCAGAACATGTTTTTATGTGAACACACATAAATGAGTCACCATGCACTTATGATTACTTTGATGTAGTGTAATTAAAATGATTTTTAAAACAAAGCTGAGATACATGCCATACCTATTTATATATATGTATATATATATATGTTCAACTTTGCTTCTCTGTTGTCTAGCACTACACATTTCTGTTTGTTTTATAATCTCATGAAGGAGAAAAAACTAAAATAACTTTCAATTTTAGGAGAATGTGCAACATAGAAAGTTCAGCTAGAATACATATATAGTAAAAACATTAGCATAGCCTTAAAACTACTAATTCATGAACCATGAGTCCAAAATTACTACAGTTTTTACTCTCTAAGCCAATACCAACCCTATTAAAGGCTAAAGAATATACAATAAAGAACATAAACTCTGAAGAAAAATACATTTAATTATTCTGAAGAGCTTTTTTCAAATTAAAGCAAGAAGAGTTCATCCATGGTACTTGCATACAAATAAGAAATTAATCTCTGAATTTTGAGAAATACAGAGTTTTGTGCCTACAAACCCCAATATTTTCAGTAAAAGAGCATACAAAACCATTGAGATGCCTGTTCTCACTAGTCAAGAGAATGGTATGTCTGTTATCTTCAATGCATTTTTTTCCTACTGCACTATTTTAACATCTTTTTCTAATGCATTTCAAACCAGTATAGATGCGCTATCATCCTTAATGTTGTAAAAAATGCAGCTATGGCACTAAAAAAGAGTAAATAGATGAAAGAAAAACAGACTAGTTGTTATAGAGCTAGAAAGAGCTAGAGTTAAGGGAATATGCCCTCTCAGCTGTATCTCCAGCACTTTTAACTCACTTCAGTGTCAGGACAAGACAAGGAAGAAAAACACAAATTTCAACTAATTCAAAAATCCCCTTTGCCAGTAATTCAATATTTCTGTCTCTTATGCAACAATCTCAGGAACTGCAGCCTGCCTAAAGTTAACCTCATGCCAATCATTTTCCAGCATTGTTTCACTTTCAAAAAAACATCTCCCTCACACTGAGCCGAATAAAACCGCGCATTCAAGAGCCATAATGCCAGGCTGACAGCTGCAATCAGAATTAGGGTTGAGAAGGAGCATATGACGCCGTATGGCGATTTCCTGTTCCCTTTGTCCTTTGTCCCTGTGCCGTCACAGTCCCGGCCTGGCCACCCAATTACTGCGATTTGTGTCCAGCGGCTGAGCAGGATCACAGCGGAGCTGGGCAGGGTCACAGCGGAGCCCTTGTGCGCGCGTTACTTCCATGTCACTGCCGGGGAGCGATGTGGGGGATGCCCAGCTCCTGATTATCCATCCCCCCCATGGCTGCAAGGCCCAGGCCCTGCTCTCCCAGCCCAAATTCCCACAGAGGGACAATGTCAAGGGAAGAGAAGGAGTCCGGCGGACACCGGAATGACGCAAACACCGTGGCAACAGCAGCGGACACAAAACTTCTCCCAGTCATTGAAGGTCATTGATAGGAGTGAGACCCCACTGTGAAAAAACGCCAATCACTTGTTTGTAAAATTTTAGAACTTTAATAGTAATAAAATGGTTATAAAAATAGTAATACAATTAGAGTAATAATAATTTGGACAATCTGTATTAGGACAATATGAGACAATAGAAACAAAGAGTTACAGACGTCCCAGTACCTATTTCTGGGCAGCATAAGCCCAGAAAAGGACACACATTAACAGAGGATTAACCCTTAAAAACAATAACCTGTTGCATATTCAAACACCTCATACATGATGCATAAATTCCATCCAAACACAGGATTCTGTCTGGTCATCCTCAATTCTTCCTCTTAATCCTGATGGTGTCTCCAATCTCGAGTGAGACAGGAAGAAGTTCATTTCTCCTGATAATGGTGCAATAAGTTCTCTTTCTCTGAAAGATTTAGGTGTCCTGTAACTGCTATCTCAGTGCAAGTCCTTTCTTTAGAAAGTATCCTACATAGCATAGCTCCTATTATAACATTTTGTTATAACCTAAAACTATATTTAACACACTACTTAAGAGAATTAATACAGCATAGCTTTCTAACACAACACATATATTATTAATTTTAATATTTGCGAAAAGCCAATCATAAAATAGGCATTTTTCACACCACAAAAAACAGCCATTGGTACAAGTTTTCCCTAAATTCCCTACACCATCTTCATTGCTGTCAGCCCAATGTTTAATTTTTTAGAAAATTTAATTGTAACTCCATAATTTAAATGTACATGAAAAGGGAATGCCAGTATAAAGACAGTGAAGACATTAATACCTTTATCAAACCCAACTGGAAGGTCAAATCTAATGGAGGTCATCTGGATATAACACAGTCTTTCATATCATCAGGTATCTCTCCAGGTCTTTTATTTCCACATGACAGTCTATTATTATTATTGTCATTATTATTAGTAGTAGTAGTAGCAGCAATAGTAATATTATTACCCACAACTACAAAAAAAAATAAAATTGTTTAGGTCCCCATTATATTCCCATTATTATACATAATGGCTGTGTCACCAGCAAGTACTCTTCTAAGAATTATTAGCTGAAATCAAATCAAAAGTAAGCATTTCTAATAGTGAAGAAAACAGTTTCAGAGGTTCAGAGTGGTGAAGAGGTTAGCTTCTGTCTACAAAACTTAAATAAAAATTATTTTCAAATTCAACATAAAATGTCACTTAACCTGCTTAATTGCCTTTGCTGCTATAGCAGTTACAGAGAATTATTGAAAAATACTTAAAATTCGAATATGTATTTCCTTCCCCCAACTGATCCATTTTTCTCGGCAATTGCATTTTTTGTGTGGTTTTGATTCTGTTTTCCATCTTAGAGAAAGTTGATGTCTCTCCAAATATACCTGACAACATCTTTAATGCACATAAATTAAAACAGCAGCTTCTGAAAACATTTATCTGCTACTTCTCTGTTAAACTTATTCTATTCAGACTCATACAAATTAATTTCCTTCCCTCTGAAGGCCTAAGCAAGAAAAACCAAAAGTTTTTTTTACAATTTGGAGGAGCTCTGGTGCGAATCAGAAGAGCTCAAAATAAGTCCTTTAAAGAAACAACAGTTCTCACTGCCCTGAGATTTGGCTGTTCCAATCTTCCTGCTGCTGCCCCTGACCCTTTTCCTGACCAGCATGGCTGATGTTGAACAGGGCTCTGCAGAAAAGTCCAGCAGAACCTTTGTCTGACTCCTCCAGCTCTTGTACCAATCAAAATCTAAAATTATTAGTTCTTCATCAATATATTATCAACAAAATTATTTTTACGTACCAAATTCATTGAAAATGACAGGAGATTATTCTAAATTTGCAGAAACCTATATACGGAAACTTGAATCTTCTTTGTCAGGAAATTCCCCTTTATAAAAGTCCAAAATCCTCAGAATTATTCAGAATTAAAAACAGGATATGCACTATTTCTGAGTTGTGACATTATTTTTTCTCTAGTTTTTGGTAACATTAGGCATTTTGTCCCTATATGGTATATTAATTTTTTTTTTTCTCTAAGCTACCTTCAACTGCTACTTCATTTCAGCCAGAAAACTCTCAGCTGTAGAGCTCAGAGACTTTCATCCCCCATGCCATGTGTTGCAAATTGTTAATGCCTGCTTTAGCTGTCAGAACGTCTGCAGAATTGGGAATGATTTGCTTTCTTCCCTATTTTCACAACAGACAGGTCAGGGTAACTTCTAGACAACAGCCTTCCTGCAGGCTGCCTTTGCACATTCTCCAGAGGAGCTGCTCTGTTCTCATTCCACACCGCCCCTTTCAGAGCTCAAGGACATACCCAGTAATGTGCACCTATTTCAGCTCTGCCTAAGTCAAAATTGCAGATTTAATGCTGAGGTTGCTGTGTACAACAAAATTAAGTCTTTCAATTGCTATTGCTGTATTTCCTATCTAAGATCCCAGCCAAAAGATAAAATCCTGGCGTTGGCTCTTGAAATAAAACTTCACCCAAAAGTGAATTTGTAATACAACTTGAAATGACAAGTTAATGGCAAAAAGAGAAATAGGGAAGTTATACCCAGCTCTTACACCACAACCTTTTAATTTTCCCATTTCTTTGTATTGGAATACTCATTTTTAGTGAAAATTTTGACTAAGACATTTTCCACAGAACTGGAAGAAATTCTGCCCAAACACTTTGTATTACACTTCCAGAAAAACTTATTTTAATTATTTTTTTTGCTCTGGTCTGACTTTCTGTTTGCCTTCTAGCGGACAACAAAATGTGGTTCAGAATTTATTTGAAGAAATGACTGGGGGTTATAAGCAGTTATCATAACTCTTGTCCAGTCCATCTCAGCTGGAGCTGTGGTCATCCTCTCCTGAAAGTCCTCCGAAGATTTTTTTGTTTCATTCCCTTTTCCACTGCCAGATACCAGGTTTGCATTGGTGACTTTTTTGCCTTCTTTTGGCGTTTCTAATGAGACCTTTCTTATATGGAAGAATTTCATTTGCTGCACTCAGCAGCAATTCACTCACAGGCAAAGAGCTTCTGTTTGAATGAACAGATGAAAGGGCTGCCTAAGGATTACAGCTTCAACTTTTCATATATTGTTTTATTATACATAAAAGTGATAATCTCCATAGAATTAAATTACAACCATGATCTGCTTACAGTCCTGATTTTAATTTACTCTAAGCAACTCTCCCAGAAGGTAGAGGGAAGGCTTTTCTCTTCAGTTTTTGAAATTTTTCTATTATTTGAAAAAGCCAAATGAGTGCTTCATTTGCCAAGGAGATTATAAAATGCTCTCACAGGACTCAGTATGTAATGTTTCCTTACCTTTATTTCAGCTCTTGCAGAGAGCTACAAATAATTGGGTTTCTACTAGAGAAAGTTTCTAAGTGTTACATAAGACTTTCCTGCCGCTGGAGCTGATAGCAATAATGGACTAATATGATAATGCAAAATATATTTCCAGACTTCCACACAGAGCAGGTTACTTTCCAAAGACTACAACAGAATGGATACATGATTCCCAAATCCTTGAGATGAATCCCATGCTATTCACCATGTCATATAAACCTTCCCACAAACTACTGACCCTCAATCCAAAAACACACACAGAAATGCTTTCTACGAAGGGAAGTTATCTTGCATTGCTACAACTACACATTAATGCTCAACTTTAATTTAACTCATGGCCAATCCCATCTTTGACTTGAATATCCTTATGTCCTGCCTGGGCTGTGACATAAGAACAATCAACTCTAATACATGGTGAGAAAAGGTGCACCCCATTTCCTTCTGTCCCTGGACTATGCACAGACATTTCCTCTGTGCTGTCAGCCCAAGGAGTTTTCATCAACATGAGGAAATATTCACATGCACTAAAAATAGTGACACTAAAATAAATATGAGATTACTTTCCTTGTTTCACCAAGCTTTGAACCCAAATGCAGTAGCTGGCACTCACACCAAGATGTGTGTAACTATTCCAAATTTAACACAAAAAGGTCTGATGTTATTTTGACACTGCAAAACTCTTTAATACATTAATCCTCTGCAATCTCCTTTTAGAGTAAGAAGTGATGATACTTTTTTCCTGTCGAAATTACCTTCATTTTTCTGTTCCTTTCTCTTTCCATCTTATTATTTCCTTCCAAGATGTCCTACACTACACTTTCATTCAAACTTGAAGTTTTTCTCAAACTCAGGATCTCTTAAAGTATGCATAAATTGGTTGTAATGCTACACTGTACAATGCTAAGAATGGAGATTTTGTCCAAATAGTAGTTATCAATGAATTTAAAACCAGCAGGTTTTCCTTCTCATTTTATTTTATGCAATTCATTTCATGCTATCAGTAGGATGACAGCCTTATTGTCAAAAAAATATAGTTCCTGGGAAAGTGTCTTCAGCCTGGGAATTAAAACATCACCTGTAACAAGGTAAAATTGGTTGAAAATGTGCTGGCACTTAAATCAGTACAGAAAATTAAGTGGATATACATGTTACACTTACTCTGGCAAATTCATCTCAGACCTACAGTTCGTCATGTATTTTTAAATGCTTATGAGCAGAACTGTTCTTTCAGCTCCACACAGTGGTTCTCAGCCCTGTTTTATGTAACTGTTGGACTCTCTTTGATGTTTGTGAAAAATCAATTTTGGGCTGTCAGAGCAGAGCTCTCAGCTGCACGTGCAGAGCCAATCCCAGGGGTGCCACCCCAGGCTGGACAGTGAGAGCTGGATCTTCCAGGGCACCTCCACCTTTGCTTCTGAACAAAATTCCCTCTGACCAAAGTCCAGAGCCAATACCAGGGGTGCCACCCCAGGCTGGACACTGAGGCTGCATCTTCCAGGGCACTTCCACCTCTGGTTTTGAACAAAATTCCCTCTGACCACAGTACAGACAATGCACCAGCAGCACAGAGGGAGGGTTACAGTGAGGCAGAGCAAAGGCTTCTCCAGGACACTCCCAGTCCATCTCATCAGGAAACTCAATACTCCTGAAACCCTTGCCCTAGGAAGGGCCTTAGGTCTGCCACTCATCACACTCTGTGCTGCATTATGACAAATACAAATTAAAGCAGGTAAAAGGTAATTTGTTTATACTAAAGGACTGGAAGAAACTCTACACAGTTTGTGTAGAACCATATCTTCCATTTTCCACTTTTAAGCCATTTCTCTGAGACTGCAAATTCCTCCTGGGAGAGGCCATATATTGCATACATTTGCAGAGTCTCTTTCTGCAGCAATAACAATAATTGTTATTGTTGCTATTATTATTAATAAAAGCCCAGCAGCTGCAGAAGAGAGGGCTCCCTTAGGAACTTTGTGAGGATCTTGGTGGCTGAAAGCTCAGAGTTTTCCAGGGAACTGAGCTAGCCAAGTCAGTTTGCCTGCAGCAAAGATGAACAATCTGCAGGTCATGCTGTTCCCCAAAATCTGATTAGAGCTCCTCAGGTTTCATTTTGAATTCACCCTGTGTAGAGAAAATACACACACTGCATTTGTGCAACCCTGAAAGGCATTTTCAGCCAGAGGAGTATTTGAATTATTTTCTTTTTTTTTTTCTTGTGCACATACAATTTTTGGGTATTGATCCTCTAAGCAGCTGCAATGGAGGGTGCAATTACTGTACATTGAATGACAGATAAGTTTTTAATTAAAGCCCTTTTAGTCTTTGCATCTCAGAGCTCTGATTTACATCTCAATTCCAATTAAAAAAATACTGTACCACTTGTAAGCCAAGGTAAAGTGTCTGCCCATATATTAAGCTGTTGTCTATGGGTAAAAATTCTATAATTTGATTATTTTAGCCAACAATGAAAAGGATTTCAGGAGGGAATCTCTGACTGACATGATTTCCAACATGGTGTTCATTTTCCCTCCCTTCTTTCATGCAGTTAGTACCTCAGTAAGCTTTAATAACATTTTTAGACAATTCATATAGTGCTGATTCATGGATTCCCACTGATGCTTTGTCAGCTGCACACACTATTGTTTCTTTACTGCTTTCTGGGTTTGATCTCTCTGAACACGTAAAATATGAGCTGTGACTCAGTTTTACCACAGTATACCACAATGCTGCTAAAAAAGTTTTTTTGAAAAAGACTATCAATGAATTAAAATATTTGGACTAGAAGAGCTGGCACAAGCTCATCAGATATGAACATAAAACCCCCTAAAATCTAAGTCTTTATGTGGACAGTATTTGGTGCCATCAAGTCATAACACACCACTCCATTCAAAAAGATTTGTCAGGTTTCTTGCTCATAACTCTAAAGAGCAGCTAGGTTTAAATGTAATTTACTGGAAACCCTGACATTAACAAAATGCCTCCAAAAGAGAAGCAGTGACACAACACTGAAATAAGGCATACAGAGGGACATAAAATTCCTATCAGTCCTGGGAGAAATTTTTTCCTTGTGAGTTTTATGCTCAGCTAAAATCCAAATATTCTAAAACCAAAGCTCTGCTAATTTCATGCCACTAAGGTCTAACGCTAATTACACAGACCTGCTATTCCCAGTGTGCTCACTATGAACCAAGAGAACTTTCTCTGGGCACAAATCATGGTTTGGGGTGCAGGCTGGACCTGCAGGCTGAGCCGCAGGAGGGGGAAGCAGAAGCACTCATGCCTTGTCTTGGATCTGCCCTTCCCCTTGTAATGCAACACCAGCTCCGTGGCTCATTTCTCTATCTGCATCACAGATATAAAAAAAACACACTTCCAGGGGTTAAAGTGCTACTGCATTTCATGAGACATTTGAATATTGTAGAACTGGGCAGGCATAAACAAGGAACAGTGGTAAAACCAGAATTCAGCAGGAGCTACTGCAGCGTGGCACAAAGTGGCAGGTACTTGGATTTTTTATGAACTTCGGTGTATTTTTACTATTTAAGGACTAATAACTAATATCAAGGAATTTAATATATTTTCAAAACCACCATTTATTCTAGAAATTTGTTCATCAGCAGCTCTGAATGCTGTAAAAAGCAGCAAACCTCCTTTAAAGCAATACTGAAGTGAAGCAGCAATGATGTTACAGCATTACAAAAACACTGGTGGATGCAGCTCCTATGTCTCACTGTTAGTATTGTTGCAGAGGATAAGTCTTCTGATCAGTGGCTCCCAGCTTTAAGAAATAATGATATATTTCTAGATAATCGACTGCTACCTATTACCATACTTTTGATGTGGTGGAACAGTCATGTGCCTTATTTTCCACGTCCTCAGGGTATCCTGGTTAAATGTCACATGCATTTTTCTCCCATGTTAAGAAAACAAAACCTGCATATTAATTCTTTTTAAGGGAGACACAAAATGCAATAAGAAAGGAACATTGATTATTCTATTCATCTATAAACTACTCCAATAGACATATAAATAATACTGGAAAATGTAATGTAGCTTTAATTAACAGCAGTGCTCCCCCCATATTATAACAGTCTTGATAGATGAAACCTGCTGCAATCAATCTGATTGCTCTGAGAGCAGTTTAAGCTAATTCACAACAAAAGGCATAAAGTTAAAAAGCCAGAATATCACATAATTTTTACAAGTATTTTGTTATTTAAATTAAGATCTCTGTGTCACTGACCAGATTTCTTAGTAGAGAAATTATAAGCAATCCTCACTGTAAATGTAACCAAGAGCTGAAGTGTCCAAGATCTCCACACACTCCTCCATGGTTGTTCCAAATATCAGAATAAAATAACAAAGAACTGCCCTCCTCTAACTGCAAAATATTTGTAGTCCAGCTGTCCAAATCTGTAGTTCACTAAAGCAATCCACCTACAAAATGTTTGCTATCATGGCCCCAAAAGGCACAAATCTTAGAAAGGAAAGAGCAATGAGTGAATTTCACATAGTGTTAGCAGTGTCAAAAAGCAAAAAAAATACTTTATCTAAAGAAATTATCAGTTTATTTTTACACTTCAAGACTATTTGTTGAAAGGAGGAAACTAGGATTAACTTGTTTCATTTACTATGACAAATAAAAGAGAAGCACGGGGCATTGCAAATTCAATGATTTATTGCTAATTTGCTGTTCCTACTCACCATTTATTTCTATGTCTATACATAAAGATAAACTGTATTTGTATATATTAATTTGCATGCATTATATGACATTAAAGAAAATATTTCCTTCTCTCAATTACTTCTCAGCCAAATGCCAAAGGTTCAAACATATGAACCGAGCATGTCTATCTTGACAGTCAGATAAGACTGAGCTTTTGTACTTTACATTATATTTAGCAGTGAGTCAGGTTTGGTTCATTTTGCTCTATGCAGTACCAAGCTATGCCCTTAAATCTATAATACTTCTAGAAACCAAATATATCCAATGTTACTTAGATAATTTTTGATCAACCTGCTTGCTTGAAAGTACATTAGAATTGGTCAAGATTTCCAAGATTACAGCAAAGATAGTCTTATTGATATGTCAGAAAAAAAAACCACAATTAAGTCTTTTTCACATCTGTTGTGTATTTAGTAAAACAAAATCTGTTTAGCTGACTGTGATGTTGATATTCTTTGTAGATGTAATGTTTTGGTTTGGGGTTTTTTTTTTGCTTGTTGGTTGGTTTTTAGGGTTTTTTTATGGGTTTTTTTTTCTGTGATCCCCATTACAACGAGGCTAAATAAGACTGTGCAACCATTCCAGATAACAACTGTGCAGGTGCCACCACTGCAAGGCAGGATGCACCCCCCATGTGTCCCTGTTCCCACAGCTCCTCTCCTGCACACTCAAAGTCCCCTGGGATGCTCCCAGCAGCACAGGGGCAGGGCCATTTATTTCCCAAGGCTCTCCCAGAGACTGGGCAGGTTATGCTGTGTGGATAAACACACTCCAAAAACACTTTATCTCCTCCAGTGCAGAAGTTGAGCTGGAAGTGTTGCCCAGAACAGGTCCTGCCCCAGTTTTGGTGCAGCCTTGGATGGTGTGGGCCTTTGCCACAAGTGGTGGGATGAATGGGGGCAAGGCAATACTCCTGTATGGGAACTTGTGCAAATATTATACTGAAAAAGTTAAACTAGACTCCATCTCTCCCCACATTATGGCCTTACATTGATAACAGGAATAGGAAGCAGAAAGTACTTTTTTATTATTTTCATTATCATTCACATTAATGGCATATCAACAGATCCGGTCCAAATCATGATCATAATGGTTGTAAATCCTGTTTACTTTTGCAGCAAGCTCTTCAAATGGCATTGAAGAATGCAAGGCATTTTTCATAAAACAGAAGTCAGCTCCTAGTCAGGTGTTTAGGACCCAGTTATCCCTAGCTATTAAACAAATCACCCTCATATATATAAGCTGGATATATTCCTTCTCCTACTATACTTTGCATTATTTTTGTTGGCCAGGGAAAATTTCCCTGGCACAGTTTTTACAACCCCACAATTAATTTGTCTTCATTTCATTGTTTCCTTAATACCACTATGTAGGCAACAGATTTCAAGCCTTTCCAAGTGGAATGAAGCAGAAGTGAGCTCACATCCCTAATAAATTGTTTATTGAATATTTATTTTTACTTGGATGACGCAGCGCTTGTGAATCCGCTGGTGGTAAAGCCCATGCTTACATGCTACAGCACAACATTTATTGAAGCAGATATTCCTGCCAAATCTATATTGCATTTATAAATCTTCAAAACAAGCTGGTAAATGTCACTTCTTCTTAAATGCTTGGCAGAATCAATGACAAGTGATGCTGCCTTTGCCCTTGAAGAATTCATGTGTTTGGATCTGAGTCCAAATTCTAGAAACCTGTTCAGAAACACACGCAACATAAATGCACATGCAATGCTCAAGAGGCACTGAGGAAAGGAAGGAAAAGTTACTCTAAATGCAAAAGTTCAAGACAAACAGGAAATCTTTTCTATAGCTTTTTAAGATTTTCATTGTAAGCTCTGTGAAATTCACAACTTGAAGTCCACTGCCTTCTTTCCATTCTGCATTGTAATATTTTGCAGTGGTCATCCATACACTACCCAAAAGCAACCAGCTCATTTGGATGTGGCTTTAGTACCTCATTAGACACCTCCTGCAATAAGTATATATAAACTAAAAATCCAAATATAGACTTCTAATATCTAATTCTCAAAACATGTAGAAACTATCCTGGCATAACATCAGGCAAATGCTAAGTACTGCATATTTGTGTTTCCTAAGCATGTATTCTTCTTTTTATGAATGACAATTCTGATTTTTTTAAACTATATCTCCAACTTCCAAGAGAAAGAAAATGCAAAAACTGAGCAGTACAGTAAGAAAATGTTCTATGTCCTCTCACTCCTTGCATGCTGCCAGAGAATTGTGGAACAGTCTGCTCAGTGTCAGTGGGATGCCCATCTCCAGAGTGGAGCTGCTCTGTTAGCAGCACAGTCCAGATTTGCTGTCATGCCTGACATGGCACAGCCCAAATGCTTTTCCAAGGAAAGCACTGCAGCGTCCTCGTTTTCCATCTGGTTTTGTACCAGCAATGGTTTAAAAGGCTATGGGGTAGTCAAGTCAGGGCTCTGAATTATACAGCAAATAGTATTCTTCAAGAGCACATCAGCTGGCTTAGGCTAATGACATGTTTCTGTGGAAGAGCTGCAACTATAACGTCTTTTTTGCCCATGGTGGATTTCTCAGAGTTAGGGGAAATTCCCTGAGGAGAAATGCTGTCAGCACAGGGCAAGGGAAGAGACTAGATAAAGAGAATCCATGGAGATCCAGCAGAGAAAAGTCTCTCTCCTTCCGAGTTATAATCCCCACTGCACCTTATACCCTCCAGCCACACAGAGTCTCCCTCCTTTCATAAGAATATTTTCTTCTGGGGAGAAACTGGATATGTGATTCTCCTGACTTGACCCACAGCTATCTTCAGGGCACCTCCCTCACTAGCCAGCAGGAGCATCTCTTTTCTTTTTAGCAAAACCTACATTTGCTTCACTCTCTAATGGTGCTGAATGTGTTAATTAAACAGAAAATAATTGGCAGAGCTTGTCATAGAAGTGACACTGCAATGACACATGAGATCTTGGGGCAATATTAATTGATAAAATACAAAGGGAAATGGAAAAAAGATTGCCTCAAATCAAGACTTTCTGTTTATTGGTAGAAGCCATCAGAGTTTTAAAAAATTAGTCTCCATCTTTTGACGGCTGTCAGGCTTCTAATTGCTTCAGATTGGAAAACTGGCTTTGAAATGGGAGTAGTTCAACAGGAAACAAAAAACCCAGAACCTAGATGGTGATGATGAGCAAAAATGACTTCTCAAGCATGCATCCAGGAAAATGAAGGACAAAAAAAGATTACGAGATACTTGCTACTTTTAATTTCCAACTTAAACAAAGCACATTCCCTCTCAAAACCCTACCTCCCATGAAAAAAATAAAAGGATAAATAACCTACAGAAATTTTACCCTATTCAGCAAAATCCCTGGGGATGGCATCTTGTAGTAGGTACGAAGAGGTTTCTTGGGCTACATGAGACTTTAGGAAATGTGATTATTACATTAATGCATCATTTTACTCTAAATAAAAGACAAACCCATTGCTTTTACAATTTCGACTTATGTTTGATGTCTGCACACAGTGATTTGTAAAGCTTATAAAAATTGCTTAAGCACACACTTCTTTTTCTCTAATTCCTGTATGCTTTGTTAAATAGTTGTCTTAATGCAACAACAGCAGGATATTTTGGATCTTTACAGGAGAGATGGATTACATGGCAGCCACTAAATATTGGCAAAAGCATCGCACATTGTACAAAGTTTTCAAATGTGTAATGCAAAGACTCTTTCATTTCATCCACCAACCCTGAAGATATCTCAACTGATAAAAAGAAATATTCCAGCTCCCTCTTTGAAAATTACTGAAAGCCAGGTGTCAAGATGCTGGAAAGCTGCCCTTTCATCAGCTCTCTTTGGCTATGTGACAGGGAAATGAGAACCTGTTGGAAGAAGGAAATTATTCTCTGTAAGTTCCTTCCCAGTCTGTGGCATTGACTCCATACAACTTGTATGTAACTGACAACCTTGACTTGGAATAATTTGGGGAAATATTTAATGTTTCCCAAGTACAATTAATTAAAGGGTTAGAATAAAATGGGAGAGAAGAAACACAACCTGTTTGTGGTATGGATTACAATGAAATCTAAATCTGATACAATTTCTTATTACACAAGAATGTGTTTACTCATCTCATGTTCTTCACAGTGCTTCCTGTATGTCCTTAAAAATGTTTAGGGTTGTATGACAGCAACAAAGTGTGACAGGTTCCTAATCTGCAAAACAACTGAAAAATGATGTTTTTTACAGAGGCAATCCCACATTTGCCTGCTCCCTGATTTAGAGTTTCCATCTGGGCAGTTGGCAGTCATTCCCTACAGCTCAGGCTACCTCGAAACACAGCACAGAGGCTTTGGGCAAACTCTGAGCTAAATACTCAGTAAGAGAAGATTTTTCTCCCGAAAATCACTTCCATCTTCAGATATTTTAATCAAATGAACAGCAGTTCAATTTCCATTATTCCAAAAGAGTAATCTAGAAAACCACTTGAAAGCTGAAATTATCATCAGAAGTTTGTTGTGTCCTAAATCATTAGATACAATTTGAAACAGACAGGTTTTGTCCATTCTTTTCTCTCTATCCTTTCTTCATCTAGAAACAGATTTTATTAGGAGAGTTGAAAAAAAAAAAACCCAAGAAATCTGTGTAACGAACAGAAAAAGCTCTTATTTCTAGAAACATTATTTCATTAGCAGCATTCTTTGAACATCACTGTTCTCTGCATTACACAAAAAAAAAAAAAAAAAAGGAAATGCAGTTGCCTTTTCCCCTTCCTACTTCTGCTACCATGTTGTTAATTCCAACTGCAAAGCCACTGACCCTTGAAATTATTTTCACATGCCTGGAAAACACATGTGCCTTTTCCTTACCTTTATGTTTCTACAATTGTTCCTTCAAAATTTAGTGTGTCCCCTAGAAAATACTGATTCACACAGGTGAATTAACAAATATCAAAACTTGGCCTTTGTTTTAGCCTTAGAGACCTAAAACCCCTTATGATGGAATTCTGAGTTCAGCTTGCATTATTCCTCACTAGAAACATAAAAACAGATTCAGCACATGTAACACTGCTGCAGCTTAAGCACAGCAAGATACACCCTGAACCTGCAAATCCCTTCTTCTTATTTGTACAAGCCAGGCTATGAAAACAGACCCCTCTAATGAATTCACTGAGAAATCCTCAGTAGAAGTAGCAACAGCAGACTTAGAGCTATAATATTTAAAGCAACTGCAAAATTGTGCTTTCATCAGGGAAGGAACAAAAGCTTTGTTAGTTTTGAAGCTTACATTTATATTCAGCATAATAATTCAAAGTATCATTGCCTGCCACTATTAGGACACAGAGGTCAAATATGGCAAGTAAAAAAAAGATTACATTCACAAGCTATACAAAAGAGAAAATAGGCTCAAATTGTATGAAGTGCAGTGACATTATTTAAATGTCTTTGTTAATCAGGGTCCTGACATAAGAGATGGTGCTGAGAAGAATTTGCTCTTCAGACTCTTCTCAGCATGGATCAAATCTGCTTAATATTCCAAACGCTGAGTCTAGCTGAACTGCGTTACCCCTTTATGATCTCTCATCTATTTTTTTTTCCTCCTTTGAATTCAAGATGCACTGGTATTTTCAGTTTTCATCACTGCTAAAGGGCAGGCAAGTTATAGTATAAACAATGAAGCTCCTTTCATGCCTTGTTTATAATGATTTATACATTATATAGCTGTTAGACCTGCAGAAAATTTTGTAGAAATTCAGAACATACGCCAAAAAAAAAAAAAAAAAAAAAAAAAAAAAAAAAAGTTTGGGAATGTTTACCTTCAACCTTATGTATTTTTTTTTTCAGTTGCTGGATGAGAGACAAAGAATAGGGCTATCTGCTGATTCACACATGAGAATATAAGAGTAATCCAGTTTCCATCCTACAGAGCCACAAGAGTGTGGAGCCCATGCAAAGCAAAAAACAGTGGGGCCCACAGAGCACTTAAAGTACAGATGCTGCTGTTTACTTATCTACACCAGCATCCCACTTGAAGTACACACATGAGGGCTGTGAAGGATGTTTCAGGTGGTCAATTTTCACTCTTACATGGAAGAATAGAAAATAAATAAAAATAGCAAAGTCAAGCCAGTGGTACATCTTAGCCAGTAAACTGGTCTCCCCATTCACCAGCACTGTTTGTGGGAAGCAAAATATGATTCCTAAAAATAAAAATTAGCCCTGGTCCTCCTGTTGGCCCCATACTGAAGAGGATGTGCTCTGCAATCACAGGAACAAGACCTTGTGCTCTTCTATCATTCCTTTTTCCCCCAGCCATCCACAAGCTTTATCCCTGCCAGCTGCTTTCCCATCACCCAGACTTGCTACCTGAGGGCTCTGGAGGCTTTTTTTGTTTCCCTGCCAAAACACTCAATCCATAAAAGACTTTCTCCCATTTCAAACAAGACATACAGCACACTGAGGGGACATGAAAGAGCAGCTGGCCAGTTTATTTTGATTTATTGGAAACATTATAGGATTGCCCAAAGGCCTTGGTCCGAGTCCAGTTGTGATCAGAGCTGTTCCAGCCTGTCTGCAGCAGTGCAAAGCAGGAAGATGGATGAGGCTGCTCGAGACAAGATGAGATCCAGCCCACCCAGGACAACTCTTCTCACAGTGGGGATTTAGGAAGGACACATTACTGTAAAGACCAACTGCACAGTTGTTGAAGATTTTGATAGCCTGACCTAACTGCAAGAATTGAGGAAGAGCAATGACACAAATCAGACTGTCTGATACCACCCTTTCAGGTGTTCAGATAAACAAAGTTTTCACACTACTGACCAACATTTGTTAAAAGCTGGGTTCCAAAATGTTCCTATTCAGAATCAAAACCAATTCAATAGTAACTGTTCGCTGCCTAGATTACCATATCCTGTATTTACACTTAATGGTTATTTTTTAAATTGCAGCGGGAGTGGAGAATACCACTTCAGCTTTGAGACAAGTTTCACCAAACCAATGTAGGTCACAATGGTCTCCTCCCATGATGCAGAGACAGTGGCATATTGATCAAGTGGCTTGGGTTAGACAACAGAATATTTTCCATGTTTTCAAGAGGTTTAATAGATATTTCATTATTTCCTGTCGTGGCTCTGATCCCTGATGCAGACATCAGCCCCAGTGAGAGCTTAGGGGCTATAATCAGAGCTTTGCAGGTTAGAAGGAGACACAAAAAGTTTTGGAAAGGCTGAATATGCCTTAATACCTTCTTCCATGACCAAAACAGATGGCAACAGCCAGGTGCTGAAGCTGATACACTTCTGGGAAGGAGAAGGGTGCCCTACATGGTCTATATGCAACATAATATAAATTTGCTGTGTTTTATTAGAGATTAGATATTTGCACTTCATTTATTTTAAAAGCCCTCAGAAGAACAAAGTAAAATATAAAGAATAGATCACAATGAGAAGAGGGAGATAACAGTAGGAAGGATTTTGAAATAGCAAGAGGGAAAAGAGGTTTAAACATATTTCTTTCTCTCCTTACAATTTTCTTCATGGTGGTTTTACCTTTTTCAGGACCAGCTTCAGATGGGGAGTATTTAAGTATCAAAAAAGAACTCTTCACTTCAGAGAACCAGTTTCACTAAATGTAATGTTGACAGGCACTGTACAGCTACGGTGTGTATTTGGGAAGACATAATAAATACGATCTGAAAAGGTCACATCTCACACAGGCACCTTTGACGACTCATGCAGACTCTCAAAATACAGCTCAGAAGTAGATACAGTAACACATTCCTTCCCTCCAGCGTTCACAGTAAGCAGGGCTTCAAAACCACTTAAATTTCTATTAAAAAAATCTCAATTCAGGAATATACCCCTTTGATTTAACACATTCCTAGAAAGGCAGTCATGCTCCTGTATTCCATGCAGCAGTCCACATTCAATATGGAATTATTTCTTTTCATAACAAAAAATAAAAATTACCATTTCCAAAGGAAGAAACAAATAGGCAGCAATATATTTATGACAACTTACTCCTTCTTGCTCACACCCATTGCTATCAAATATTTAAAAGATTAATGACACTTCAAATTATAAAAAAAAAATAAAGGACTGCAGTGCTTTTAAATAAAAATCATGTCCAACTTGATTTCTGTTCTTCTTTCTCAGCTATTGGGATTGAAGGGGTTAATTTATTCCCTGAGACAGAAGACCTTAGATAAGCTTGCTGGTTATGTAGGCATGTCTGGGTTGCTAGGAGTTTAAACTATCAGCTTGCAAATGGAGCTATTTCAGATCCCAGGTGATCCAAAGAATAGGTCTCCTCCTGCACTAAACGATGCAGGGATTATGTGGAAAAAAAATTGTATGTGATCCTGATCAGACAATACACTGTAACACATAAGCAGAAAGATGCTGAATTAAGGCAGTGTAGGCAATGGCAGAATTACATTTGTCTACCTTCTAAATGCTTGATTTGCAGTCTCAGGAGGTTTTTATAATATTATTTTTAATATTCAAACTATTGTGCATAACACACAGGAAATATGATACAATTCTGGGTAATAATGACACCTCTGGTGTGCAGCTCCTGCTTGTTAACTGCCCCAGCATTTTTCTTATTCGGACGTGGATATTGCAGTGGTTAATAATATAATATCTTCTGTATATCAGCTCACTCATGCATATGACCACTTGATTGCCTCACACACACTGTTTAACCTAATTATCATGAACACTGATGTCTCAAGAATTTTCTGTGCCTCCAAGATCTGCAATGTGGCAAACAGGCATTACTCTCTAAGCAATTTCTGAGCTTGGTCACAACACAGTAAACCTGTGCCACTTGGCTAAGCCTGATGCATCCTTGATAAACACTGCTGAACCACTGCCAGCAATGTTCTGTGCCCTATGATACAGCTTGCATTAAAGCAAAGGCTAAAGCATCTATAGAATAAGAAGAGCAGGAGCTTTGGGGGAAATGGAATTGTTGCTGTGGGGTTTTTCTAGTAATTTATACAAGCATGAGAAACACCAAAACTACTTAGCGGGGGGGGGGGGGGGGGGGGGGGAATGTAGGCTTGAGTTTAGCTGACAATGAAAGTAATCAGAACCTGCCACACAGTATATAAAATATGTGCAAACACATAGTTGACTTTAATTTATTGGTGCTAAAGCTCCCAGTGAATTAAACTGGAGTTCAGGGTGCTAAGCACCCCTGTAAATCAGGAGCTTCGTGCACGTGCAATTGTGGTCCTGGGCTGCCTGCTCAACAGGAAATCACTTTTATCATCACAGTGACTCGAGGAGAGAAGGCCATCATGACCAGAATGCTTTTCTTATCTTCTGAATCTGTGACTCTGTGTAAACTATTTCTACAGGAAATAAATCTGTAAAGGTGGCATCAATTATTACAGTTTCAATTAAGGTATTGAATGGCAGGAGGTGCCATGTGTAACAGAAAGGACTAATTTGAAAAGGGAATAATGTACATTTTTTAGATAAAGCTAAAGTAATTTTTTTAAATAATTTACCCAGGATATTTATTATCTTTTCAACAAAGGAGATGACAGTATCCATACACGATAAAAATCTTCTCTCCTCCTCTTCTAGACAAAGGTAGAGACACAAGGCTGGTTTGCGTATTCATCAGTTATTAGTTTTGCTACATCCCCAGCTCTTGCCAAAAGCCTCAGCTTTCCCCTTTTCCTTGAAAATCCATGTAAAAATCCTTAATCTGTGATTCTGCACTGAGAAACCACACAGAGATTGACAATCTGCCTGTGCTTGCACAAGTGTTTAGACCACCAGAAACTAATAGCTTGTGCACAATTATGCTAAATCATCTTCAGGTTTGCTCCCATGATACACCATTGTTGGGTTTTACATGAATCAAAAAAACAAGCTATAACAAACTATCTCAGTTGTAATGTTCTGGGTTAATACAGGAGTTTGAGGAAAAAAAAGCAATGACAGCAAAATTAATTTGCAGGAATTACACAGGAACTGGTCCAGTTTTCACTGAATGCAGCAAAACTACTCCATGTGCTCTATGCACTGCATTTAACCAACCTCCCAGAATCACCAGCAAAGTTGTTGGCAATGCAGGGCACTCTTTGCAAATGAGTAGTTGAAGTGACAGGGCTGCTAATAACACAATGTTTTACCTTTATATGGTGCCTGCCACCCCCAAGAATGCTGGAATATCTGGATCCCTGGCATAAGGAGTAAAAGTCACGCAAAGAGGGCGGCCCACTCATGTCCCTAGCACTGACTTCGGTCCAGGACAGCAGACTATTTCTCTCAAAAACCTGCATGAAGTTTTCCACTTCGACAAAAAGGAATCTCGCTGGTCTCTCAAGACATGAAAGAGCAGACCACATTTAACTTCATACAACTCAGATTCCCCTCATGCCCAAGTCTCTTTCCTGCCTATATTTCTTTGCTTTAACTTTTCTTTCCCTCCAGTCAACTGTGAACATATATATGAAGATTAGATTTTTGGGAAGCACCTTCAACTCGATTCACTTCAGTTGAATCTTCAAATGTTCAGCCTCTTCGACTATCAGGCCATAAATATGAAAGAAGTAAATATCTGTACCCTGCAAACCCTCTCCTTCTCTCTTTGTAACAGTGCTGCTCATGGCTCCCCCAGGGACTGATTTATCCACAAGACTGGCATTTTAAATTCAACAATGTGTGATTTATTTCATGGCCCTCAAAGATAACAAATACTCAGTTTTAAATTACTGAATCATTCACTTAACTTAGTATGCCTGAAAAATATCATTTTTATGGAAAGTAATAAATTGTAATTGCAAGTAATAAAATTGTAAGTAAAGAGAATGCCTGGATATGCCACAGAGAAAATACCTCATTCTGTAAATGAATGTCTTTAATTAATGATGATTTCTAATTGTAACACATTATTTACAGGATTAACACTTTTTGTATCTCTCTGTTAACCCCAATTTTAAAAGTTATTTCAGCTGTGAATGATAATACTCATTTCTGAGTCCAGCTTTCCAGAAGTAGCAGGAAGCAGAGAGGCTCTGGCTGCCAGAGCCCCTGCCCAGAGCATTTCCAAGTGGGCACAGAACTGCACTTGTGCCAAGGTTCACACACAGACCTTGCACTGTGAGGTGATGCAGGGACTCCTGAACACCACACAGGAAGAAAATGTGTCTGTTGAAGGGGCAGCTGAAGTTGCACCAGTGTAATCCAGCTCAGCATCCTGTGGGTGCTGCAGTGCCCATCACCGGCCAGCTCACCTGGGTGAAGCTGCAGTGCTGGACTCGTGCTGGAGCACTGGCCCTGTTGTAAGGACACAGGCATCTCTCCAGGACAATAAAAGCCTTTCCTAACTCCCCAAAATGGTCTTATTCAAAGGCCGTATCCTGCTTAAGAGACCAGCAAAGCTCCAGTTGTAGCTGGTAAGCTGTTCACACTGGTTGTTGCCACACTGCCTGTACAAAACAATGAAGTATCAAATTCATCAATGCTGGTGGCTGCTAGTCTGGTATGATTTATTAAGGTGAGATTCAAAACCAGAGCCTATATAGTCTCAAAATTTACTGGTGATGATATTCTCTCAATGTAAAATAATCCTTTGCACTGTTTATTTCCCATGTTTGGCAATAATGATACTGTCTCATTAAAAATAAAACAGCATCTTGACTTTCATTTTTCATGAAGTATTATTCTGTGATTAAGGCTACTTTTTTTTTTTTATTTGTTTCTACTCTCCCATTTGAATTTATCTGGATTCAGCTTCCAGCCTACTTCAGCCAAATCCTGTCTTTCTCTACTAGATTATAGAGGTAACCAATATTTTCAACACATTAAGGCCCTTCTGAGCTGTAAACAAATTGTCTCTCTTTCCTTGAGAAGGGCAGAACAGATGGAGCTCTAAATTCCTCACTAGAAGCATTCTCTCAAAACTATTTTTCTTGCCCATTTTTTTCTACCTTCTTCAGTTTGTCAATATAATTTTAAAAAATGTGGACACAAGACTAAAAGGATATTCCATTAGTTGCCTATCACAACATATATAGACAAAAATCACTTCCCTCTCCCTAAACCACTGTTTTAATCTGTGTATCCATGACCCACATCAGCCTTCTTTGCCCCAGCTCTCACAGAAAGCCCCAGTGAGCTGCTGGCCTGCTTTGACACTTTTCCCAACAGAGCAGATATCCTCATTGCAACTCCAGCCTCCTTTCTCCTTATTTATTTATCTTTTTCTTTTTGAATGGCCCAAGTTGGCAACAATTCTAAATTCTCTGGTAGAATTCTCAATTACTATTCACCATTCCAATATTAGTCATCTGGAAGTTTCTTTACTGGCAGCTAGAGGATGTATGTCTCCAATTTATTGACAAAATTGTGGATGAGAATTGAGCCAGCATCTATCTCTAGGGAATTTCACTACAACAATCCTATTTAGGTCTCATTATTATTTTGGGAGTGGAAAGCATTGTTCTATCCAAATAAAGAGTAAAAAAAAAAATCTAAAAAATATTTTAAAAATATGCAAAGCTTTTCTTTTCAAGGCATAGGAAATGAAAGGCTTAATTATGTAAAAATGTAAAGGCTGGGTATGAAAATACAACTTGTGAATCAAAAACGGTCCTTAAAATCAGGGAGAAAAAATCTTTTTCAGAAAAAAAGTCTTGTCTTTTTCACAATTCAATGGGCATAAGAACACAACATAATTCTGTACAAACAAAAAAAGAGAATGCTTATGTTTATACTCATTGGGACCACAAATACAAGAATCAACAAAGAATTTCAAGTAACTGCAATACAGTATGGTAGGCATAGTAGATGGAAATACACTGGTGCTCCATAATATGGATATTTTTTTTCAACATGGGCTCTGTCAAGGATATAAATCCTTTCTGCCTGTCTCCAGGGTCCCCAGGCTCAAAATAGCATAAGATTAACCTTCATAAAAGGCTTTTTATTTTGAGGAGGGGGGAAAAAACAGAGGGAAAAATGCTGTGTCACTGTGACAGAAGAAATCTGAAAACAGATATGAGTTCATAACAGGAAAAGAAGTCAAAATATTTACTAATTTTCAGATTACTAGAACTGCATGATTCAGGAAAGCACTGAAACATGAAGCCCATTCATTCCTCTCAATGTAACAAATTCAATTTACAGCAATACTAAAATATTTCTTGGAGAGAAAAATCTTCTAAGGGGTATTCATGTTACTCTCCTGACTCCTCACTTCCTCCTCCTTTGCTCTCTGCTAACCTAGAGAGGGGGCCAAGGCAGGACATCTCTGGGTGAAATTTGTCGTATAATCAGTAAGATGCCACAAAGCTGAATATTTGATGCTGGCTTATTATTCCCATTGTGCTTCTGCAGGTTATGTCTCCCTCCCCCCAGCCTGCTCTCTTCCCTCTCTTCCCCCTCCAGAGGCACAAACAATTTTAGCTCAAAAGCTGCATTACCTCTCATTTTATGAAATTTCTGCTAGGAATAACCTTTAACCCATACTTTGCCTCCTCCCCTTCCCTGCCAAAAGCTTTATTCATTCAATCCTTTTTCAACCTCAATTACTTCCCATGTAACAAATGGATGGTGTAGCAGTGAAGCACTACAGTAAGAACAAAGGTTGGTGCTCCATTGCAATCTCTTCAGGGTAGAATTAAAGGCAAATTCTCTATCAGAGAAAGCCACCTCTCCTCGATTTTTCTGTCACCACATTATTATTATACAGCTTGTCTCTGAAAAGGAGGCTCTCAGGGTGTCATGAACTCTCAGAGAATTTCTAGTCTACAATGCCTTTCAGTAAAAAAGAGAATGCTCCAGAGAGAAAATAACCTTTGTGCAAGGAAAGGTTTGTTCTGCAATATTGTCTGAGCATTGGCTTTACAGGGGAAGAAATGAATCTTTGCATTTGCATTAGCAGAGCGTAGGAGCTGCTCCAAAGGAGCAGGAGTGTGCCCAGCCTGAGCTGTGCTGCTCCCTTCCCTCTGTCTGAGGGATGGGGAGGCTTGAGCAGGGTTAGGCAGCACATGCAACCCCTCCTACTGATACCTGTCCACAGCAGAACACACAGAGATTAAGTCAGAAAACAGGAATCCTTTTCACTTCAAATGGTGTTCCTTAATTACACAAAAACGCCATGTCACTTACATCTCTTTCCTGATCTCATTTGAAGGATAAGGAATGAAAACATTCCTATTCCTTGTCCCTCATTCCTAAATTATTCTCCTATTTCCCCCCCTGATTTTAAATACTTTAAATGCAGGCATAAATTCCTGCCTCTTGCGAGCATGCCTGCAGCAGCAGTTTATGTTGTAACAGGACAGCAGCATCCTCATGGAGACAAATTAGTGATACTCCAAAAGAATCCTAAGGTGTCTTGTCTAGAAATAATAAAGACAGCTTATGGCAAGTGTCATTCATACAAATACACACAGCACAGACAGAAGTGAGAAATATTCTTAAAAGACAGAGGAAAGCAGGAGACAGATTCCAAGCTGTGCAAATTGTTCAATGCCCTTTGGAAAAAAAAGGAACTCCAGTAATTAATTTCAGCTAAAGATCTGCCCCTGAGAAATAAAAAGCACCTCTCAACCTGCTGAGAACCTCCTTTCATGAGTTATTTTAATTATACAAAAAACTTAGGAGGGCTATTATTTTTATTTCATATAACTTAATGTATTCCAGTGGTCAGTTTAAAGAATTTTGGTTTTCTATTTTGGTTTAGAGTAGAGTTTTCTTCACCCAAATAAGAACAAAAATGTTGAAAGGTAAAAGGAAGGTGAAATGGTTAATAGAATAAATGACTTATAAATACATAGGAAAAAGTAAATAACAGAAAAAGAAAATTAAATTTTGTAGTATTCAGGTTCAAGCTCAACAAGAAGTGTGATCAAAATGCATCCTCCCTTGAGAGTTACAGATTACTGAAGACAGTGGCACTTCATATGCTTTTCTTAATACTGTTTACAAATCACATCCTTCTGGGAGTTGTATAAAAAAAAATTATACTTCAAAGGCATGCAAGTGGGTTATTAGCTAAAGTTAATGGCCACCATTCCCACATATCTGAAAGGCTCCTTTTCCCCCTGAAAGAAAAATAAACCAAAGAAAAATGGTATCATGCTTGATGTTCTGCAAACATTTTAATAATACATAAGGCTGAGTTAGAAAGGAAAACAACTCAAAACCAAATCAATAAAGTCTGCAAAACTAAAAAATTTCAATTTAGCCTCCAGTTACTCTATGTCAGTGTTTACTGCATGTTTTACAGGCTACTCCACGTACCTGCATGCCTAGGATATTCTTAGTGCTGTAAATCCTTTAGATGCATCCCAAATGCTGAGATAACTCTATTTAAACCTCTGGAATAATAAACAATTAAAAAAGCCCCACTACTGCTGTCATTCAGTGATACCTTAAAAATAGCACAGCTAAGCAGGTGGTGAGTAGTGATTACTGCGCTCGCTGTCACCGACGACTGCAGATTGTGCACACAGCACATCTCCACCAAGATATCCAGTTATTTTTGTTACTCATCTTCTCCACTCCTACTCATCAACTTTACCTAAATGTGTTTTTCAGCTGTAAAAGGCTGAGTTTTTAACTGGAGCCTCCTCAAGGCAGGGATTATCATGCTAAACTTGGCTGCTACCTCTAGGATGTGTTTTAGACTGTAAACTAAAGTTTCAGCCTATGACATTGGTAAATCACTGCATGGCATCTTCAGAGTCAGATTGACCCTTAAGGGTAAATAGAGCAGTAAAGAGTTAAGCTCTTTCATTTCAGAAGATTTCTTGACAGTCATAAGTGCTGAAAAAACAAGGAAACTGGATTTGGTATGCAGTGAAAGGAGCAACCTGCAGGTTGTAAAATTTTAGGTTAATCATTTGTTAAATTACCATCTATTTTTTAAATTATTTCAAGTTCAAGTGGGATGAAAGATGAAGATAGACATAAATTAAGTACACTGCAGTTACCTGCAGCACTTCACAGTTCATTTCCAGAATATTTTGGGTCTTGTACTCTGTGGCTCTTTTTTATAAATGGTTCATACACTTGGCCAGCTCATCATGACAGTACTTCTCCACTATGAGGCAGGAGAAATCATAAAAGGCTTTTAAAAAGAAAGAAAAAAAAGAAAAAAAAAGAAAAGAAAAAAAGAAAAGGTTTTCAAAACCATTGTCAAAATGAGGGTCCAGAAATCAATTTGTAATTATCTGCCAACACATATCTAAAGGCTTTTCTGTGATAAGGGTGGTAATACATAGGGCTGTAATGTGAATTATTTCAAAGAATAAAAGACTGATTGTCTTCATGACCTATATAGCTTTTAGTGAGCTTTAAAACAAAATTACATTTTATACTACTCATGAATGGTTTTCTCCCTCCTCTTTCTCCCTTTAAAAATGCAGGGGTTTTGTCCCATCTAGGAGGCTTTCAGCTTTAAATAGGACCTGGCTTCTTCCAATGTTGATATATTTCGTTCCACTGAAAGTGAAGGCTCTGGATTTGCAAAAGAGTTGAAGCTTCCCCTGCACAAAGGCAATCCTTTCCAGTGTTTTAAAAGCAAATTAGAAACCATATGATCATCTTATTTTTACACAGATGCTCAGGGCTAAAAATCTTTTTTCTTTCCTAGAAAATTTTGAGCATGAAAATATGATAAAATAAATATCTCACAAAGTGCAAAACCACCAGGAAATAGCTCCTTTTAGGTAAAAAAAAAAAAAAAAAAAAAGTCAAATGAATATGGGAGAAAAAATACAGGTCTGAGTATTTGCAAAAAATTAATAGAAAAAGACAAAGCGCAACATTTTCAGAGCATGAGGGTCATGCTCAGATTGCTGTCCTTAATCACCTCTGCTCGTGGGCCCTGCTGTCACAGGGTGATTCCAGCTGCAGGAGCCTCCAGGGCTGGCTTTGGGTCAGCAGCACTCAGTGTGCAGTGCAGTCCTGCAGAGCCAAACCCTGAGAAGCTCTGTGTGCATCACCAGTTACAACATTCCTATGCAAAGTTGCCCCCACATGGTTTTACTTGTGCCTGTTGCCTGCTTGGAAAATGCTTTCCAGGAAGTCCTCATGGTACTTTCAGTGATTCATTATATTAAGAAAATCAAATATCTTACACAATTCATTTTGTAGAGGGTATGTCTCTACTAAATGACCTATTTTTTTTGAACGAATATTTGGTTTTGTTCCATTGGCTTACCCAGAGATGTAAAAATTCAATTATTACGTCACTGTATCAGTCTGAATTTTTTTTCAGTCTTAGGAAATAAGAGCTCCCTGGGATGAATACCCACATCCCACTCTTATTAACAATAAGCCAGATTCTTAACTCAAGTACCTGCTGTTGTGTATGTTGGGATTCCTTTGCACTAACAGCTAGGTTCTATTTTGAAAATGTGATTAATTTCTTTACCAATCTATGATTCTTAAAACTGTGCCAAAATTCATAATTATAGATCTTTAACAACTGTTCCTAACAAAATAAAAAATAATTCCACTGCCTGTTTGGTTATTTTTTCTGCTAATAGACCAACTTTGTACAGTAACTACCAGAAAATATTACAGAATCTTCTCTGCTTTGACTTCAAACAAGGAATTCTTTATTTTTACTAGTTTTAATCTTTAGGAAATCTTTTTCTAATCTATTAGGGTGAGGTCTTGTCATTGCAATATCTACTGATTTTTCCAGAGAGGATTTTTCATAATATCATTCCTGCTCCATTTTGTAATCTCTTCCTGCTTGTAACACAGCACATAATTTGTGCATTGACCCTCTATGTTCACAAACTGCCTTGAATTTTAAGGCCATATTCAGAAGCTCTGCATGAGGCCTTTTAAATAATAAATAAAAACTACAGTGCCAAGGCATCCCTGCCAACTTTTCTGCCATTGGCAGGCTCTGCTCATTTAATAACTTTGCTTTTCACTAGAGAGTAAACCTGTCCCCATAAGCCATATGTCTTTTTCCAACTTTTTTTTCAGCTGAACCTAAATTCTAAAGGGACAGTAAAGTACATAATGTTACACCAACTTGCTGATATATTTTCTAATGCTGCAAGCAAGGTTATGCAGCCTTTTCTCAAGCTCCAAATAGTTTCTATTGGGTCAAAAAGGTGGAAAGAAAGCAAGGAGGAGATTAAAAGTGCTTGCTTCCTTCTTATTTCTGACCCTAGTGAATTAATGTTGGGTTAAAAACATAATAAAAGCACAGACTGGACAGTTCATTCAATCTGATGCAAAACTACCCAGGAGACTTTGACCATTTCTCTTCTGTGTTACGACTCTTCAGGAAATGTTATCTCCTGAACACAAACAGGGACAGCTCAGAGGCTTTTCTAAGCTACAGCACAGTGAAAGGAAGATGTATATAATCAGCTGGCACAAACATAAGGACACAGAATTACCTTCAGCACTTTATCCCTCTCCCTGTCGTTCAATCTGACCATGGCATCTGGTCTGTGAACCAGCCAAATGTGGCTGAAGGGAAGAGACAAGTCCACAAAACTTCTCAAACAAACTTTGGAAACTCAGAAGGAAAACTCACTGCGCTGTTAATCAACTCTTATCTTTTAGGGAGAAAAAATGCAAATGTAACATCATTAAAAAAATGAAAACTTTTAATGAAAACAAGAATTACTCATACTGTTCCACAGAGGATAAAAGATCTCTCTTTGGATTCCACTCTAATCTACTTTCAGGGTAATTGTTAAAATGTTTGAAATATCTTATCTCTCCCTCCTCCCTGTTTATATTCTCAACTTCTTTAACACACAGATTGCTTTTAATTTGGTTGCTTGGGATGTCAGTTCTGTATGAGGCTCTCATTTAAATTCCAGTTATATGAGCATTTCTCAAGAAATAACCTTCTGTTCCTTTTTCTTTCCAAAGCCTTCAGCCCAAAATGCCCACCCCAGCTCTCATGTCAAAGGAAATTTTATTGTCTTCTCCTCATTCCATCTTGTAGGTTCCCTCCCACAGGTGTGCAAGGGAGTGGGTGCTGTGCTCAGACCCCAATCCTCTGCTCATGGCATGATTCTGTTCAGAGGAGCCATCTGGCTCCAAACCATGGGGTTAGATCCTGGTTTACTTTTCCATATTTCCGATTCTCAATGACATTTCTGTGCTAAGTAGTTCAGATTTTCTCTTGATTAGAAGTGTTTACCCTGAAGAGTGAATCATATGGCCTTTATGTAATTGTAGAGAATGTACACAGTAAACTTCATATCCTGTAAGGATTTATCACTATGAAATCTACTGTAGAGCCCTGTTCACTTCAGTTACTTTCCTGAAGTTGTCACTCTCTGTGCCTTTCAATAGTCCTGTATTATTGCATTATTCTTCTGACTGCCCTGAACCAGAGATCAGGGGAACTGAAACTTTCATGTCCCAGCAAGAGATCAGTGAAAGTTTCTCACCTTATCAACAATTTCCTCTAAGCAGTCACCCCAGTGCATAGGAGAAACAATAAGAGCACTGTAAACTACTTGAAAACATTCCCTCTTTTCTCTGGCTGTATCTACCTCAGTGGGAAATGATCCCAACGATACAGAACAGAAAAATGTGTTAGGCCTGACAATGTATCCTGTAGTTTGGGGTCAAAGCCTTTTTGGCTTTCTTTTCCTTCAATGAGATGCTGGGCAGCATGTGGTGGCTCAGCATGTTTGTCACCAACTTGTCACCTCCAATTCCCCAGCTTGTAGCAAGATGAGAGCTGAGGAGCACTAAGGAAGATTCTGTCACATGGATCATGGAGCAAGACCATGTTCATGCCCTCTGTACACAAAAAAACCTTATGGATGCTGGCACTATGTTCAGTTTCTCTCCCCTTTTTTCAGGCCCTGAAGTATTGATTGGTAAAAGGGCTAAAAAGAAGTTCATTCAGAAATGAAACTTTGAATGACAACAGGAGAAAACTGCTGATAATCAAGAGAGAAGCTGCAATAATTACCAACATTTAACTGAGACTCAAGTATGCAGGAATACTTGAAGAATCCACTGATACCAAGGTGGATTTTAAAACTACCCAACCTCTGCTGCACACTCAGAGGACAAGGCAATCCACATTATTCACATAAATTATAAACTCACAGTGATTCAACCCACCATAATCCTAATTTTTTTTCCACTGAACAATTTAAAAACAGCGTTTCTCTCCAAGTCCCATTTGAAGCTAAGAAGTTTTATCCTCCTATGTTTTCATTAATATTGACCCAAACCCAGTCATCCTCTCTAACTTTCTCTCTCTCAGCAATCCAGCCTGGCCCTCCAGTGCACTGAAGTCACCATTAGCACACAGCAACAGCTGAGAGGAACTCCAAGATCAGAGGTCACTCTGTGCTAAGATGATTCCCAGAATCCTTAGAAAGGAGAAAATAGCAAATACCTTTACTCAACTGTCCTCTCACTTTTAGCCTTCATCACCTCTCCCTTCTCCACTAAAACAGGTTTCTTTATGTGTGTTTCATTGCCAGCATCACCAACTTATGATTATTTAAAGCTTTATATTCTTCTTCCAACAATCCTAACAGCATGTTTTGACAACTTGAACTCCATGAATATTATCCTGATATTCCTAATGATAGGAGCATCCTATCATTAGCCGGGAACATAAGCCTGCAAAAGTGCAATACCAGGATTGCCATCAATGTTGGGGTTTTTTTATGAAATGTCTGACTGAGATCTCAAAGAAGCACTAACAGGAGGGACACTGCTGTTCACTGAACAAGTGCTGCTGACGTGCTCAGTGTGTCTGGCAGCACCACTGAGTATCTGGGTTTTGGAACATCACTATTATGATGCCTCCCATGAGTTGTTATAGAGTTTCCTTAGATTCAGTCAATGGGGGAGAATCAATCTCTCATTAAGTATTTGTACCATATTTGACACAAGGAGGTCCCATCTTCATGCTAAAATTAACACTATTTACATCAGCAGGTAAACCATTGACACAAAAGGGGCTCCTGCTTCCTTCATTATCTAGTAAACACATTTTTTGCAAGGTTCTGATTATCTTCTCCATCTCAGTAGGAAAATTGATCAAATTGGTAAGAATCACTATAAAACAAGAGCTAATTTTTCAATTCTTTTTATTTTAAGTATCTTAGACTCTGAAACCACACTCTAGAATCACTGTTGCTTCAATGGGGATTGGGAAATCTTTCTATTGGTGAAAAAATCACCATAAAACCACAGAATGGTTTGGTCTGGAAAGGACCTAAAACATCATCCAGTTCTAATCCCCTGCTGTAAGCAGGGACACCTTCCACCAGACCAGGTTGCCCAAAGCCCCAGCCTTGAACACTGCCAGAAATGAGGTTAAAGTGCTAAATTGCAGGGAGAAACATGAAAATTGTAACAGGACAGGAAGACATTCCTCCTGCTAGAAGACAGCAGAGAGGAACCCCAGTGGTTCACAGCACCGACATTTCTGCTGTCAGATAATGCCAAGTAAGAGTAACTCAGATTATGCAAACAGCCCCTGGGACAGGGCCCACACTCAGGTCACTGAAAATTTAACTGCACTGCATCAAATTTACCAGAAAATCACAAGGGCAATCACCAGATGATCACTGGCCATTACTAGAGCATGATCATTCTTTCTAATGACATCCCCAAGCCATGCAGGATGTTATCTGTTTTGGTCAATTGCCAGACAAAATAGTTTAACCAATATTAATGCAATTTAGAGTTTAATGCTCCCTCACCCAAATGCTTTCTCTCTCCACTCCAACAATCAACAATCTCTTCTTTCCATCTCATTTGAGGCAGTGATTTTCTATCAGAGAGGTACACATACCTGGGGTGATTCCTCAGCTCTACTGAAGGATATTTCAGCTTTAGGTCTGTAAGATGCCTAATGAGACAATTCCATGTACTGAGAAAAAATGTTGGAAAAGCAAAGCACAGAGCTTTACTGTAGTGCTGCTGGTTTTGAACAGGTAACAGTGACTACTCAAAAAGAAGCATGATTTGAATGCTGTAATAGCTTAGATGTTTACAGACACAGAGGTTCTGTTTAGAAAACATTCTGGAAATTACCTGACAGCAACCTGCTTTGCTATCCTTTCACCTAGGAAGAAAAGCTGTATAAGAAGTTCTGGGAGCTCCAGCCTGTCAGCTGAAAGACAGGAAATCCTGACAATTCTTCAGTTCCCAGGAGCTGAAACTCTGAGGACTTCCAAGTAGATGGTGCTTCTCAAGCCTCTGAGAGCTCTAAAATAATGACTTCTATGCAATTTATTTCAGAATTATCAAAGTTTCCCCCCAAGCATCAATCCATATTCCCCCAAGACAATGTCTTTGAGATGTGAGGATTTCTCAGAGATGAAAATCTCCAATATTTGATTAGTTCTACTCTAAATCCATTGTCCTGCAATTTGCTCTGGCTCAATACTGCTACAATGACATTGCTGGTTTCATTTATTCCAAGTTAGGATAAACAAGTGGAACATTTTTTCACATTACTCAAAATTTAAGAAAACAGACAACATAATGGAATTATAACTTCCTTTCCAGTGCATCTCACAGGTTACTTAAATATGAAAGTTGCACAATATGTTTGAGGGAAAGTACTTTCAAAGACAATTTAAACAATGACCAATGTGTAGCTAAACCTCTATCAGACTCTCTCATTAAAGTTTACAAAAATAAACCACATACACTCATTTTTCTTAGAAAATAATTCCTATTCTCAGCTTTTACCCTGTCCCCATTTCACAGAATGTCAATTCCTTTTGGAACAATGTTTTCTTGGTTTGGGGTTCTAAGATTACTCCTTTTTCTTTCTTAAAAAGAATTTCAGTACCCTAATTGACATTTCAACAGAAGGCCAAAATCCCACCATTACTTTTATATGCATACTTGGCTCACTGGAATGGCACTAAAAATGAAAGAATGAGGTCTGAAAATAGAAAATAAGCCAAAAAATGATCCATCATGCTATCTTGTGCTGAAAGAAATTTGGTTTTAGATTTGATCTTGCTAGTAATTCTTTGGAAAAAAAACAAACAAACAAACCAAAACTGGCATTGAGCAGTTCTTTCATCTAACAATGCATCATCTTGCAGAAAAGTCTGTGGAATGTTTCAAAGAACTTGTTTAGATATATTTACTTTATTGCCATGCCCATGAGAGAAGAGAGCTTTCTTCCCTGACACAGATTTCTATAATTCAGTTTCAGGCACAGCAGCTTCTCCTGCAAAATGACAAGCAGTTTCTGCTGGGAGCTGATGCTCTCTGCTCTCACTGGAGTTATCCTGGGCCTTCCAGAAACAAGCTCCTGCTCAGCCCCAGTCATCTTCATCACCCCTAACCTTTCAGGTGAGGGAATCAATGTCCAGTTCTGAATTAAGACCGTAAAATAGTAAAAATTTAAATGTGTTCACGCGGTTAAAAACATTACTATGCAAGCATATGAACATGACATCCATGCTGGCAGTGCCTGATGGAATGAATGTGATGTTTTACAGGTGATGGAATGTTGTGGTGGTGTGGTCCTTCCCCTCCCCTTCCTTTCCTGCTAAAGCAATAGCCACCAGTGGCCACCATGCATCTGGCTTGAGCTGAACTCTGGGAAGACAGAAAAAAACCAAAATATCTGAAGGCCAAACATCTTACGTGACAGCTGAGGGCTAGCTGAGCACATGCCAGCTGAAGTACATCCAGAATGAGAATCTGACTGCAAATCAATCATCTTATCCCACAGACAGGGACAGCCCAGGGCCCACTGAGCCCTGCACAGCAGTGGCCTCCATGCCAGGATTTGCCCTTGAGTGGGGACACCTCTCAAGGCCACACATGGAAACTGAGGGAATGCTTATCACACCAGGTACTCAGCAAGTGAAGTGGAAATAAGAGTGAGACTTTGGAGTCTTAGCTAAGTGATATAAAGGGTTAATGTGCACAAATAATCCTTTAGAATAAACCAATAATCAAGTCTGTGACTAAGTCTTGGACCAGCCACACCTAAACTCCCCTCAGAAAGCAGTTTAGAAGGGAGTTCTTTATAAGCCTCCTTACTCAGTGGTAGGGTCTTCCTGGGAGTTTTCTCTGACCCTGTCCTCCATGCAGTAAATAATCAAGTGTGCTTTGCCATTGAATCTCGTTAAACCACTGTAGCATTTACTATCAAACTTTGTTAAATCACTGGTTTATATCAATAAACATTATGCTACTTGTCCTACAAGTGAAGTGTGTCACTGCATCCATGACAATGTTCATTTGTTACTCTTATTGTGAGGCCAATCATTTTTCCCACAACACATTTTTTTTCCTCAAAATGTATTTATAAAAACTGTGGAGAAATAATGTATATTGTACAATCATTTATCTGAGACTACTTCCACAAAATTCCCTTGTGTCCCTTAAGGCAGATTAGATGAACTACCATTTAGTGGTATTGATGATGGATGCAGTAAACAGCTTTAGGCCTAGGAATATAATTTATGACTCCTAGAGAATGCTAGTGTAGCAAGGAGCTCATTTGCAGCATTTAGACAGCACTAACTATCAGTCTATGCCATGTAAATGGGAGGAAATAGGTTGTGTTTTGGGATGCAGAATGCTGTAAAAAAGTAAAAGGGCTGTGGCTCCAACCACAGCCTCTCCCTGGTGAGCACTTCCCAGCCACCATGGGCAGGGCAAAGGCTTGGACCAATTAGATAGCAATAACAATATAATCCTTGGAGACATAGACAGAAGAACATCTATCACTGGAAAAGCTTATTTTTCATCACTCTTAAAAAAATAAAAACAAACAAAACCCCATCTTTATATTTTCCTCTCAGTTTAATTTCTCCTAGGCAAAATTCCTGCCTGTGCACAGGGTGATACAAGACTAATTTCCCCCTCATTTCCCATTTTAAGACCATCCATGGGGAAGCACCCAATGATAGCCCAATTATTTATAGCTGGAATGGCAAGAAAAGTTGTTTTAGAGGGCATCTAAACCTTGAATTATCTATTCACTAGAGATAGAAGAAGAAGACTCAACCAAAGTACTGATTCACTAACTTTGAAAAAAGAGTGAATTCAACCGTTCATCATTCAGTCCAGGGACTGTTCATGCACCAGCTTCTCTACCAAAAACAGCTGCAAAGATTTAGGTAGGGAGGTTTTTAGAAGTTAGATAGTCCATCTGGAACTGGATGACAAATTTTAAAGCCCAAAAAACTGCTAGTAAATAAAAGGCAAATAACTCTCTTGTGGGTAAACTCACTATCACACTAAACAAAAAAATTTCCTCAGAGAAATGCCAGACAAAATAAGCATATAGTGCATTTGAAGACACAGGTCTGGGTTCATTGTATGCAGACTAAATTTTATCATAAGAGTTTAGATTCCCATGGTAAATTAGCAATAAATTCAAAATATTTCCTCTGTGGAAAGAAAAGAAAACCAGCAAACTGGATAAGGCTTTCACATTGTAAGGTAGTTTAGAACAGGAAGTCAATAGGTGTAAGCCTTATTTAGAAATCTATTTAAGCAATAATACTCAACCCACTCTACTTCTAATGATCAATACAATGAAATCACTAGAAGTAAGCAAAGCTCCAGGAAATAAAAAAAAAACATGATAAGCAGAAAGCTGATAACCTGAAAAATCAGATAGAAATTTAAGGTAAGGACTTAGCATTCGTAACACCAAGAGAGATTAAAATTGACCATAAATAGCATATCTACTCAATAAATGCACTACCACAAAGAGATACTTAAGGTGGCACTGTGAAAGCTATAATGTGTACAAAACAAAGCAGTGCAGAACTTAGCAGGGCTAATTAACCCAGGAACAGCACTGTGCTGACACAGTTATGCTGAACCCCATCCAGTCCCATCTATTGTTCAGTGGATAACCAGGATGCAAAGACATAAAAGCATACTCTGCTTCTCTAACAAAGACAAAAACATCTTGGACATTTTAACTAATTATTTTAACATTAAAATTTCAACCTAGATTCACTCACTTGAAGTGGCTGAGCACATTAAAAGATGAACCTGATGACCTGTTAATAAAATATTGGTGTACTCCCCTCTGTAGCAGTAAGGGGAAGAAAAATCAGGTACGAGATGGAAGAGGCGAACAGAGACTTCATTTAGAGTGCTCTGAGCTCATCCCATCAGCCTTGCAGCCTTACTGCAATCACAGTGAGATTTCATACAGCTGCCTGCTGCTTCTCACCTTGTTCTTCCAAATCTTGTGCAGGTGAGCCTGCCAATTAAACCTAAACTGAGATCAGGTGAAGGGGATCAGGTGCTTTGCAGCTCTCATTTTATCATATTTCCCTTTCCTAGTTAAAAGCATAATATGTCAATCTCTTCCCTTTACATATCTCTGCTCTGCCAGTACCAGACTTGGATTTGTTTCTTCTCAAAGAACAAAACATTTGCTAGAACTGCAACAGGATTTTGTTACAAAACCCACCAATGAGGCCTTGGGAAGAAGCTTTGTTCATTAACTCCAATAACAATTATAACTTCTTTGTACAGCTCCACAATTACCTCTTTGCCTGCAATAACCACACAGTGCCCTCAGTCCCAAATCCCTGGGCCCCACCTAAAACCAGAAATTTGTATAATGCAGCACCTCTCCTTAGACAAGACAGGTTTTATTCTTTGTTTGAGACTCTGTTTCTGTAACAGAATAGGGCTTTAAAAGCAAAATCCATGTTGGGACCATTCTGTAATGGCAATAGTATTGTTTTATTTCCAAAAATTATTCTATATTAAATAAAAAAATGCACATTTCATTTAAAAATTTTAGAGACGTGGTTTTCCCCCCAGTTTTTCCATACAGGAACTTATACAGACTTTAGCACAGACAGGTTTCTTTCAGAGCAGCACAATGCTCTTTACCACTTCCCTTTGGCAATGACAGGTCATTTTGAGCACTTGCCCATCCCTGCCTGGATCTGATGCTCTTGACACCAGACACACACATTTTAACAGAATTTCTAAAAGGGCTGTTTGAAAGACAGGTAACCTGACAGTAAAAAAAAAGTTACTAAAAATCTTTCACAGTACTTTTCACATGAAAATCTGTTGTGCAGTCACATTGAAGCTATGCATACTGTTAGAGCTTCAGCAAAAATGAAAAACAGAAGAGGGAAAAAAAAAAGAAAAATCACTTATGGGGAAGTTTAAAGAATCCTGGAGGATAATATAACATTTATCTAAGAAAGCAATCACATTCTTTGGTATTGAATATGTTATTGTACATAATGTAAAATAGTTTCCAGTGAAAATATTTTGAAATAACAAGTATGCTATTTGGTTTCATTTTAGATATATCTTAGTGTTAAAAAATAAAAGGAATAAAGAATTTTCTATGGATAATGTGGGAATGAAAAATAAGCTGCTAGTTGGACCTTCAAAATATTACTAAATCAAGCAGTATTAAGCATAAAATAATTTTTATTACTGTTACCAACAAATTTTAGTGTGAAAGCACTGGAAAATTATAGCATGCTTTTTTCTTTCGCTGAGATTAATATATTGCCCTCTGAGGGCTGGAATACAGTGCTTGTGTGATAGCATAAAACAAACCTGAACAGCTGATAAGGGCAAAGATTAAATAAATATAATGGATTTTACACGGGTGTGGGAGGAATTTGGTAAAGAAAATTGTCCAAATTAAGTTTGTGACAGTCACTGAAATTTATGTGCTGCTTCTTGCAAAAGGTGTCTATCATCTTTAAAATCCAGAGGCGATCAAGGCATTATGTTCTGCAGTGGCATCTGTGTCTGAAACAGCACATTCCTCTTTAGGGCCATGCTGTATTATGGATTTAATATTAAATAGACTCAGAAAGAAGAAAAAAGATAAAATGGAACAGCAGCAAGACAACTGCTTTGTACATCATCTTCAGTTTATCACTGGTGGTCTCCATTCAAGAGTTGACTGAACTCAGTTTCAATAATTAACTCCTGCATTGGTCTGACCTATTCAGAATTATATCAAAACTCCAACCCACCAGAATAATTATATTTCCTTTTCCAAATTGAAAAAAATAACAAGCAGAGCCATTGAATCTCTTCCTATCAGTACAGGTGATTTTTAATATTCCATACCATTTGGGGATTTCTCCTTTCCCCCCCTTTATGAAATGATGACACTTTTTGGTTTTGACATATTGCTCAATACCTAACGAGAATCTCACCAGAAAATAAATCCATAGTTGTTTTCATGACAGCAAATTACATGCCATAGTGTGACATTTAAATGTTGAATTTTAATAGCTTGTCAGCAGAAGTGAAATGCATTTAAAAAAATTAATATGTGAGAGAACAATGTGTCTGTCTATAAAATAATTCTGTTCGCAGTAGACATGAATGGTAAATACAGTGTCAAATGCATTCTATTTCTCAAAGAACATCTTCATTTAGTGAGAAAGGAGCTGCACGAATAGGGGTTAAATTCACCTCTCCTGCAGCTGCCCTGGATCTCTGCTGCAGTGATGCAGGTCGGGAAACTCCTACCAATATCCATGTCCAGGGCTCTCATGTGCAGGATCATTTCAGCAGAGGCAGTAAATGGTGAACTGGGCAGCTCAGTGAGGGAGGGATGCCCCCCTCAGCTGTGCCTGCCACACTCTTGTTGCCTCTCTTTTTCCTTGGACTGAAGAAATGATTGGCCAAATGTATTCTAATCACATTTAGTCACATGCAAGTGTTTCCTCCTTGCTATTTATTTTAAACATTTCTATCAATAAATTTTTCACTTGCTACTTGTGTTATGGAATATGTTGATATTTAACTTAAAACAGCACTAAGAAGAATTCCATTTTCATCCTGCATTTACAATTACATAAGTTTTGATTCCATTTCATTTCTCTTGCTTACATAAAAGGTCCTTTAGACTCTTAGGATTATTTAATATTGGTGTACAAAGGCGCTGTGACAGGTGGTATGGCCATCTTCACAGGTTGGTATATACCCTGACATTAAAGAAAATCTGACAACATTGTCAAAAATCAACTTCTTGATAACATGTGGGAATCTGAGAAAACAAAGTTAACTGCTGAAAAATGGAAATTTGTATACATTGGACAAAATAAGCTATAGCTATACTTTGCCGGGAACAAATTTAATCCTCTTCTTTTTGGGGGAAATCAATGGAAAGCTTCACTATGCACAGCTATGGGCACAGGAGCACAGGAAGGCTGTTACCAGTCCTAAAATATTGAAATATCTGAATGTGCCCACTAAAAACTCTGAGCAGTGCTGGCCTGTTTATCCAAAACCAAACAAGGAACAGATTGAACATCAGACAATGAGAATGGCTAAAGAAATAGAAAAAAGCTGACTTCTTTATTCCTTAAGGTTTATATCCCACCTCCATGGAAATAGCAACTCTCTCCAAGTATCCTCTGCTGCTTTCTCCTGCAATTATCCCATTCTCCTTAAGTCACCACAGGTCCTACACCAGAATCTGTATTTCTCACCTTTATTTACCCTTCTCATTCTTCTAAAATGTTCTTTGTCTTTCATATGCTCCCCTGCATCTTGTGGCTGGTTTCAAAATATCTGTATCACCCAGCCAAGCACATCAAGGAAATCCTCTGAATTCACTTGGGAGCTCTCCTTGAGCCAACCACCAAAGGTATACACTGAGGGCATTTCAGACCTTGGCTTTTTGTCAAAATTCAAAACATAATGAACCACTGTGCTGAATGAATGCAATGGGTAGGCAATGGTTATCCTTGTAATGCTACATTAAAAAAAAAAAATCAAACAGCAAAATCACATCAGGTAAATCAATAATTGAGAGGAATTCAATGATACCTGACTCAATGATTCTGGTAGGGGACTAACAAAGGGCATTTGTTTGAGTAAATACAAAGGTATTCAAGGTTCTATCAAACAGGAGCAAGAGGCTTCCTTTGCAAAGTAGGAGACAGCTGCCCTGCAGCACTTTTTCAGAGCCAGTTGCCACAGGAGGGGGAAATGTCCAAATTATAGAATCTACAGAACCTCCTAAGTCTCCTTCACATATCTTATCCTGACACTGTCAGAAATGAGGTACAGGCTTAGATAAAACAATAAGGAATAGGAGTTTTCTCACCTCCCTGAAAAATCAAAGTACACAGATCTAGGTGAACCAGTGCATTTATCTGATCATTTTGCAACTTGCATTTTTATTCCATTTACAGAATTCCATGTAAGAAAGTTGTTGGGGTTGGTTTTTTTTTCCCTAGCACTTAAACAGAAATATTCCTTCCTCCCCAGAAAGATTCATATGATTTCTGCCAGACTGTCAACATCAGTGGCTAAAACCTCACCCACAAAACAATCAGTGCAGGGGAAATAGGAATGCACAGTTCCTTCAATGCCTTGACAGTCTGTCCCCACCTAGGGGCAAATCACTCCAACTATTCCTGTTCCCCTTCCCTATTTATTTTAGAAGAAAGGCTGACATGTCAGAAACTTGGCTGGTTTTTACTGAGTATCTCAGCTACTACAATAATCATATTACCCCTTTCTCCAAAGCATGCCTCACTCAAAGAGGTATTAACTATAATTTCCTTCATACTGCCCAAATTATATGACAACAAGGAAATACAGATCACCTGCAGTAAATCCAAGCCTGTTAACCCAGGAATAGAAGAGTTGCGTTCATACCTAGCATGACCCTAAACAGATTTGTTCTCCTGGTGGATGTTGACACTCATGCTTTATGATAATAACTTCTTTTGAGTTAGTTTCCAAGTGTATTTTTAAAGGAGACAAGGACAAATTTGTTTTATTCTTTAAGGTTTATCTTTTCTATTTGTGGATAATACACTGAAGTTCTTTACTCAGGTTGTATAATCCTGTCTCCTTCTATGGGGCATCACTTGCACTGCTGGCATTGAAAAGCCAGTTAAAAAAAAGGTGGCACTAAAATCATATCCATTGCATGGCAGTGAAATTAAATGTCTTTAATCAGTCAAGCTTCTTTAGAACAGATGAAATGAGATTTAAATTGGATTTAGGATTTGCAATTAAAAATATTTTGGTCTGTCAATCAAGCCTCAGCCAATTAGTTAGCAACATATATATTTTATTTCTAGAAAACATGTGCAAACATGTTTCAAAACCAGGCAAATCAAAACTCTCTATACTGCCAGTTTCTAACTGAAAAGACTTTTAAAATCATTCTGAATATCTATACACTGAATTTTCATAAATACTCAGGCTGGAGACCGTGTTACACAAGTCACAATGTACACTGGAAAAGCCTGGTATTTCAGGAGTACAACCATTGAGCAGGACTGTTGAAAGCAACACTGCCTAATTAAGCAGCAGAGATCTGACAGAAATGTCTTCACTATGGCTTCAGCCTCCAACGTTTCAGAAGCTCACGTGGATGGTAACAAAAATACAGGCAGCTCCACAGCGAGGATGAAGGGTTGTCAATACAGTGACATTAGCATGCACTTTTGATTTTCTCCAACTAAACACTTAGTTTAATAAATTGAAACCATTTTACTGCTCTAAGTGGTAATATCAAGATATTGGATGAAAGGAATCCATAACAGAATGGTAATGAGGCTGCAGTATTGAATTTCCACCATTAAAATCCCCAGATAAGTTCTCAGTTTTCTGGACTTTTGATGGAAGGAAAAAATCAGCCAGAAACCCCAGGTATAACCTACTGATTTCCTATCACCAATCACTTGGAAAGTACAGAAGTGATTGAACTGAGGAAAATGCCTTTGTATGTAGCAGACTTGAGGTATCTAAAATTCTTGCCTGAAGCTGTATGTTCGAGCCCTGACAGAATGAATTGTGCATGCAAAGCCATACCACCCTTTTCTCATCCCTGTAGGGCTCCTGCCATAGCAAAATTACTGTCCATGTGCTGACCCACGTTGTTCCAGAGTTTCCATGATCTGCACTGATGCTCTTTAGGGTCTGGCTGCTGTCTCTGAAGTTGTAGGTTCTCCAGAATCTGCCTGTACTGAGCCTATTCTGTAGCAAACAACACAAAGTCTGCCAGAGGAGCTTCTAACACTATGAAAATACAGCAGAATTTGGTTAAAAGAATTAAAATTCTATTATTTGGAATTTATTAATTTTTTCACTCACCACTTTTGATTAAAAAAAAATACTAATGTGCCTAATTGAAACCAAAAAAAGTCTGCTTTGCTTTTCACAACTGTGTTCACCACAGGAATCAAAGACCTATAAAAATATAGATGACAAATAAGTAATTATAACCTTATACTTCAAGATGAAAAGGACAACAAAAAAGCTGTTCATAGGACCAACCCAACCTCAATTTAAATCAGTAAGCCTGCATCATGTACTACCTTCCTGAACTCAGAGATCTTAACAGTTGATGCCAGGCAGCTTTTTTCTATAATTTTTTCCACTGTTTTTTCTACATTGTTTTTTAAACAGTCTTTCCTTTACTCTTCCTTTTTATACACTGAAAAGACAATTTTTTTTTTTTATGCAGAAGAAGAAAATACCCTTACTGTAACAATCAATACAATTATCCCGTTATCCTACACTTTGGTATTTGCATTACTCTCCAGAATTAATTCAAGTAACTTTTGTTCCCTTATCAACAGCTCTTACATCAAAGTGGAAGAAAGAGACCTTACTTATTTATTTTCAAATCAGATCTGTGCTCCCCAGTGGTGAAACTGAAGAACAGAGTAAGTTCTTCATCACATTTTGGAAGGTGTTTTGACCTGCATGTTATTGCCAATGCTGCGAGTGTCGGTGCACAGGTGACAAAAATAGCAGCAATATCTTTTTTATTGATACTATATTCACTTTATCCCCCAATGTTAAATTTACAGCTCTCCCTAGGGAACTGATATCACATTCACATCCCCAGCATTCCAGCTGTATGAGGACCCCTCTAGAGCCAATATCAATCACACCATATGTTGGCCTGAAAAGCAGATAGTGCAGACAGGTCACCTCACCCTCTGACCTGGAGAATTAGAGTTTAATTATGAACACAGGCTCCACCTCCTTTGTTTTCAATTGTGGGACAGCACAAAAGAGGTTATAAATATTCAGAATTATCACTTTTACCTACTCTGCTTTCCCCTCACTCCCTCCCCTTCCCTGCAGTTCTTCTGATACTGATTCTTTTAGCAGTACAGAGAGATTTTAGTTCTGTCCTGAAGCTGTATCTCCTCTGGCTTTTGATCCAACAGCAGTGCCCGTCTCCCAGAAAGCACTAGGTCACTTGTAAATGCCTTTTTAAAGTCAATTCTGTTTTATAATGCCCAAGGCAAACAGCTATCAAAGCAGCTTTCTCTACCTCTGTCCCATTATGCTAAAACCAGCTTGGTGAGAATGGAAGGCTTAGACTTCACATAATCTCAGCAAGCACATAGCAAAAAAAGATGAACTCAAAGAACACTAAAGGGTTCAGATCCTTGTGTCACTACTGATTTCCTGTAAAATGTCAGCTAATCACCAAGGTCCGTGACCAAAAACATATTTAAGCATCTTATGTAGGTAGGAGACTTGCTACTGAAATCAATGGAAATATAAATATTTACATATCTCTGTGAACCTGACCCTTTAGTCCTTGCATGTCCCATCTGTGAAATGAGGATAACATTAATCCTTTATCTACCAGAGATAGAGAACACAAATGCTGAAAATTAAAAGGTGCTGAGATTTTACTGGAATATTAAAAAAAAAAAAAAAAAAAAAAACCAAAGAAAATACAAACAAAAAACCCCCAAAAATAACCAACAACCAATCAAAAAAAATTGAATGGTGGAAAGTCTTAAAATTGGGATAAATATGCTCAATTATCCTTCAGTGCCTTCAGTGCAAACTTTCTAAATACAAAGTAAAGATTCTAACTTCACTTGTGCTTTTATCTTATTGCTGCTTTTCTGGAATATGCTGCCCTGATTCCTCCACAGAGGCTGGCAGTATAAGATACAGCAGATGCTGAACCTTTTAAGTCTTTGACAGTTAAGGTTTTTTTCATAAATTGTAACATTAAGTCCAAACACTCTGCTTCGTGTTTATGCTGCCTCATTTAGATGAACCTGCTTCTTCAACAGGAACACAGAAGCAAAATAGTCAAACTAATTCAGTTCTGCATTATTTGCCTGGCAACATGTTTTTATGAGATCCTGGAACATTTTTGACATCTCTGTGAATAAGGGAGAGAGACCCTTAACACTCCTCAGCACAAAGTGTCTCCCATCCAGATGTGCCTGCTCTGCTGTGGACAGCATCAAATGAATTGATGCCACCTTCTCTGTCACTTCTCCAAGCACAAGGGAGGCACAGCACACCCTCAGCAAGTCTTGCTCTTATGTGGGCACTTCTACAAAAATTCATTGGGCAAAAAATTGATGAAAACACCTTGAGAAAAGCACTCGTTACCAATTTATGTTTACTACAGGTAACCAGCTTTATAAGGAGTTAGTGGGCAACCAAAAATGCTTTTTTAAAAGGCATCTTGTCCAAAATAACACCCCTTAGAAATGACCGCAGAGACAATTTAGGTAAGGGAGACACAGTTAGCCCAGATCCTGCTAAACTATTGTGGGACAGCATCTGGAGTACACTGGCACACTTTTTCTGGCAGGTTCACAACACTGCTTTTCTGCTACCAAATGCTTCCAAAAAAACAATCCTGAACACCAGCCTTGTCATTGATTTCATAAATAAAACAATACAAAAAACAAAAAACAATCCCATTTTTTTAATGTAGTAAAAACAACATTTTTCCTAGAGTAATGAAAATTCACTAAAGAACATTAAAAAAGAAGCTCAGTCCCAGAGACAGTAATGGAAAATGGGGCCAACAGCAGTGTTTCAACGCAGCCAGAATTTGATACTAATTAACAGCTATGTAAGAAATTAAAGGGTAAATGGACCTATTAGATTATCTACTAAGTATACTGTTCATAAAGAAACAGCTTTTCTAACATTCAAATGATGTATCATATGGCACAGTCACTCTGAATCCCAAAGCTGTCCATCCTTAGAGTCCATAGAATTTCTTAGTGAAAAATAAGCCAAGACACAGATTTCAAGGCAGATGGAATGCAGCTTCCAGGAACTTAGTTTGCAAAAGATTAAGGGGCAAATAATTGGGTCCTTTCCACAGCTGGATCACAGTTAATCTTGGGCTGCCAAAACAGGATTTGGAGCGGGTCCATGGCAGATTCCATTCTGCCCTTAACTTTCCTGTACTTTTCCATATCATCATCATCATTTCAGTGAAATCAGTTCATCTGTTTCCCTGTCCAATCCAGAGGGTGCTGGTGTTCTCCTTTTTCATTAAAAGCACAAACATAGGATGTATGAAAAATTCATACTGAGAATCAGTGGTGATACAGCCAAAGGAAGGATCCAGAAGACACAGTGGACATAGCTATGTGATATCTCAAAAAGTGATGCAGGACAGTGGCCCAATGGTCTATTACTGTGCAAACCTAAACCAAGTATCCTATGAAACCCACTCCTACTGTGTGTATCACCATTTACAAACCTTCTAGAAAACAGTTAGTTTAATTTATTAAGAAAACCAATCTTTACTCCTGATGGGCATAAAAACACCACATTAGGATAAAAATACTAGATCCAGGTTTTATTTACATAATCCTGCAGTAATTACAATTGAGGAGAAAGTGTCCTCGGTGTAGAAGGTGGAGGAGTAGCTCCCCCTGGGCTCTGGCACCAGTGCAGTTTGTCCTTGGAAATGCAGAACTTTTTCCAGTTGTCACTCTACTTCAGAATAATTTAGGCTCCTTTGAGAGGTGCCAAGACATTGTTCACAAAGAACTCTGGGAGTCCTGGCCAAAAGAGGAAACTATTTTAGAAGTTATTTTAATGGAAAACAGAACAGCCATCCCAAAATTGTGCCAAGTCATTTTCTCAAGAGGACTCAAGAATCTATATGAATAAGGGTATTTTCCTTGAGGAAAGACAGTATTCCAAAAAATGCCACTAATATTCAGAGACTGAATTTTGGAGACTGACTATCACTGCTCTATTAAGCACTTTTAAGGGAACCCTGTGCTGACAAGATGTAATTATTTCTCATCTTTCCTCCTATTTCATCACATCATGGCTTCTTTGCTTTAATGGCAGCTTTTAGTTGCTTCTATGTATTACAAGTAGTTTTTCCTTAGTAAAATACAAGAATTGTGAAGTCCCTAAAAAAAATCTGAGTTTCAGAAATGATACAAGGGAAAAACTTACATTTGCTTGGTGTCTTACATTTCTGAAATCTACCACAAAGCATCGGCTACCAATCACTGTCAGAGGAGGATGTTCAGCTGGATGAATCACCTGAGTGAGCTAACACTGCGCTTCATCATTTACCAGCCCAGAGCAATGGGTTTTTACACTTATCCAGACTTGTTAGCTGGCTAAACCACACAATTGCTTCTGGACCTTTTATTTCAGTCTGCAGAAATGTGTCAGCAGATCTAATGGCTTAGCAGGGAAGGGCAGGACAGATGTAAATATTTGTTTACATGTTTACATTTGTTTACAAAACCTAATGGTGTTTTGTTGCCATGGGGTAATGTCAATTAAAGCTTATTCAGACTCATCTGCAGCAAAAAGAAGCCAGCTACATGATCGGACTGTGCTTTTTACATCTTCCAGATATCATCTGACAAAGTCTTTTCCCAGCTTTGCCAAGACATAAAAACAAGTTGGATTCTTTCTGAGCCCAAACAGAAGGGAAGCCAAACAGAAATGAGTCACTCAAGGAACTCAAGGACTCCTTTTGAAGAATCCTTCTGTAGGTCAAGTTCACAATGCTCACAATTAGAAATGCTGGATGCAATGATGGACAATTGAAGGAAATGGCCAAAAGTTCAAAGACCCTTTATCTTCAACTTGTAAACAATGCAAATAGATACAGAGGTTAATGAAAATGATTGCTGAGGTTGAGAATGTAATTTTCCCTATGACTTGCAAGCTAATTCCTGGCACAAAGAGCCATGTAACCCCAACTGCTGTTGTGTGGCCAATCCTGATGGAATGAACACGTGTAGCTCTCCCCCTGTGCATGGTCCAGCTACAGCAAACCCACTGATCAAATGGAGCTTCCTCCCAACACACAGCAGCCTACACACATACACACACTCTGCAATGATTGACTTTTTATTGCCTAACTAACTCAATAAAACAAAGCTGAGGAATTCTGCAGCCTGGGAATGAGGGATGTACTGTAATTTGATATAAAGTTCCTTAAATCACATATTTATAGGAGCTGCAGTAGGCATTTCCTAAGTTGTAAAGATGTAAATATCACTTGTGCAACAACAAACTATGCTTATTATGAGAACTAAATCTAGAAATACTGTCCATTAATCAGCACCCTAGCAAAGCAGGTAAAGAGACTGATTGTTGATTATTCTGTATATATCTGTGATTCAATTCCAGATGAGTAATTTTTCTCTGAAAAATAGACACAGACACCTGATGAAGGCTACACAAATTGAAAGAGCATATGTAAAATATAAGATTCATTATTCAGAGTATAGAGTAACACAGCAAGTACCACCAGGAAGGAAATGCTAAGTCCACACTACAATTCATGAGGTATAATAGCCTCAGGACATTTTTTCTTCATCTCAGAACTGGTCACACTACTCTCAGGGCTCCTGCATTTTGTTGAAATTCTGCTTTGTGGGATTCAAAGGCCTGCAGCGACAAAATCAATATGCATGCTCCACCTGCTGCTCGCTCCTCACTGCACCACTGAAGCTGTAGCATCTACGCAGTGATGGATGCTTTGGAAACTCCTACAAAAGGTTATCAATGCTCTGACTCAAAAGGTTTCACCAGGTTTCTGGTATCATACGTGATTTTCATATCTGAAATTACCTGTAAAAGCATCTTGCCAACTTACCTAAGTGCATCTTCATAGGACACAGAGTCAGCTAGCCAGACCTTTTAGTAGATATATTTGGGAAATTATTTATGCAGGAGAAAATTTTGAAAGGGAAATTATTTAAAAAAAACCAAACTGTAAAAATTGATAAAATAACACCTGTGTAAAATAAATTTCTGCCTTGTTCTTGATGCCAACAGTGTCTACACCACTAGACATTGGAAGTATAATAGCAAAAAGCCATATTGACTTAATAATACTCTGCTTTCCAGAAAAAAAAAAAAAAAAAAGTCACACTACTTCAAGAAGTTACATATTAATTGAAGAGCTTGTTGGCCTATTGCTCAGCCATCCAGGAAGGAAACCAAGAGACTCAATTCTGGCCCTTCAATCCCTCAAGCCCTAGCTGGTCATAGTGTTGCAAAACTCAGTTTGGAACAGACAGTTCATCCAATCCTTCCAACGTCGTGGCACAGATCAGCCAGAAAATAAGGACATTTTTTTCAGGCATGTTTTGATTCCAGCATCCTCTACTTGAACTTCTGAGTATTTTTCTCTGTTTTTCCCTGAATCCTTGAAAAAGAAAAATTAAAATAAAGAGGAACATCTTAAAATACTCCTGTATGACAAAAGTAGAAAATCAATGTCATTTCCTTCTTAGCATCACCCACCCTCAGCTGCATCTTGCTCAGTAAAACAGCAGGGAGGTGAAAGCATCTAAAATGGAAGGTTTCATTGGAAAAATTGATGCTTTCCATAGCCTTAGCACAGAATGACTAACATAGAAACAGAGATAGGTGCTGTATTTTCAAATTAATGAAAGAGTACTAAATAAAGACATTTCAGATCCACTTTCTTTTTAAGAGGGAAAATACTGCAGTTTGACTATTTCAACAGATCTGCTTTTACGGCATTTATGTGAAAATTATAAAGATAAAATGGCTTTTTCTCTCCACAAAAAATAATATTACACAACTTAGTCACTAAAATATGAAAGACATGCAAACAGGTATCTTGTCCCTAGTTCAATAAAAGTGATGAAGTACAAAAAAATAAGTGAAATTATAGGATCACAAGAATGATCTCAAGGCTAAAAGCAGAACTTCTTCCAGTGAAGATGAGTTCATACCATCAGTTATCAGGCAAGGACCTGTACCATGATCTGTCCAACTGAAGTTCAAGAAAAAAACCAGGATCTATTCTAGCATAAGTTGAACAAAGAAGTTCATGCCAAAATAACACAGCAGGATTAGAAATTGCCTGAGCCCCTGCTATTCAACAAAGGTCAGAATTTGAGCGCTGATTAGTTTATGCTGCTACATGGATAACTGATGAGAGCCCAGAGGATTCCAGAAAAATAATTAAAATGTTGCAAGAGCAAGGGCCAGAGCAAACTGCAGCAAAGTTGTTTTTTTTTTCTTTTTCAGTGACCCTGGCACCAGGAATTTAAAATTGTTTCTCAGGTTCTGTTCAGTCTGAATAGGACTACTGAAGCTGTACCCAGAAGCTCCTTATCCTTGGAGTACAAGGGAATTCCTCTAAACACCTCTCCAGGGCCTGGAATATGGGGCTGAACTTAAATACTGCACTCAGTGAGACACAAAGGACCAAATTCAGGTGAATAAATGAAAGACAGAGGTAATCAGCCAGGGACTCCCCAGTCAATGGACAGCTAAAGCAATACCATGAGTGAAATCAAAGATATGATTCACTTTGCCCTACAATTTTCTGAATTTACTCCCTTTTAGGCACCCTAGAAGTGCTGGTTTTTCTACTGTTTATAAAGAGCCCAGGAGAGAGAGGCTGCAGAGGCCTCTGTGTGTGAGCTGGGGCTGCCCACCCCATGGGAGCTCACAGGGTGGGCTCAGCAGGGTCAAGCCAGGGTGGCAAAGAACCAGACTTCCAGAACCACCTTGAAAGTCACTGTCACAGGCTTCCAGAACCACCTTGAAAATCACTGTCACTGAGAATGGGATGGGATGTGCAGGGAAAATGGAATGGGATGTGATGGGAGGAGTGGGATGGGAAGTGAAGAGGTGGAAGTTTAACAGTTTTGTAAATTTACAACCCCTTAGCTATTTATATTGAGTCAAGCTGGCCCCCATGGAGCAAATGTAAACCTGCTTTCAACAGAGCTGCTAAGAGCAATTGAAATAACATCTCCATCCATTTAACACCAGCTGCAATTACCAGAATGTGGGTCACCTGTCCACACACTGAGCAAGGTGGCATAAGGAACAAGGTCTACCTCCCTGTTGTGCTACAGCTTTCTGTGACACTTAGATGCTGGCCTAAGAACAAGACATGAATGTCATGTCTTCCCAAAGCTCAAAGGAAAACAATTAGTCACAAGGAACCTGGAATGAGGTGAAGGATTGCAGAGGAAAAGTAACAATAAGGCAAACAAAGAGAAGGACAAAGTCATGTGCAAGAAAGCACAAAGAGATATTTCCACACCTTCTTCAGTCACCATAACCTGGTGAGAAAAATAGAGTGGATTTTACAGTGAACCACCAACCTTAGAACAACCTTAGAGTTTTTATGTTGACATATTTTTATATATTAATTTTCACGCTGAAGGAAGGTCTTTAAGACCCCCCAGAACAATGCCAGTAATGCTTTACTGGCAATGGTAGGCTGAGCCTTCAAATAGATTTTTAGCATAATGCAGGAAGGAAATTTGTTGGTTCCTAGAGGAGATGAATGCAGTAGTAAAGATGAAACAATAAAATTATTCAGGAATATTTCAGCAGAACAGGTAAGTGACCAATTTCATCTAAAATCTTATCAAAACATGAAGTGGGATTGCTTATATACTAAGTGCTAAAGTTGAGCACTTGATTAGACTGCCAAATCTGGGAGGACCAGAAGCAGATTAAACTTTGGATACTTATACACAGTGATCAGACACTGCAGAGCAAAGGAAAGATTAGATGATCATAACTAATCTAAATTTTAATTAAAATTTAAAAGGAGGCAGGTTTTGCACTGCCCACGAGGGAGAAAAAGCAGAGTTACAAGATGGGTTCAAGAGTATTTTTCTCATTTCTGAATCAAATTTGGTATCCACTCTTTCTAAGGTTATTCTTAGCTAAAAGAAAATTCTCTCAGTTTAAGTAACTACCACTGAGGACCACATTCCATTCTCGTTTATTGACTGGTGCAATTACCTCACAGGTTAATAAGATGGGTAGTTAGAAGTTTTCTGTGTTGATGAACATTTAAATTTTAAACTTAAATTTAGTGTCGATTCCTGAGCATTGAGTGCCCTCTGCTCAAGCCTGCAGGGACTGTCAGAACAAAGTTCACTTTGATGGGAGAAAAGGGAAGAATATTGTATCATTGTCTCTCCCGCATATATGCAAAAATGTTAATGCCCAGTCTTGCAGTTTTCAATGAAGATGTTGATGATGTCAGAGCCACCATAACCCAAAACATAAAATAATGTATTTTCCTTCCTATGTAGGGCTGATTGACTTATCTATTATGGTTTAATTGGGTAGAGAGTTTAACCCTTCTTCTATTTAGAAATGGTTTGAAATTCATTTCTAACTTCTGCAAAAGTATTTACTACGTATAAATATTTTATGGGGTGTTAAAGTGAATGATTTTTCACTTAATGAATTTTTATCACTATTTCTTTTTTTTCCAGAAAAGAGTGGCCTGGCCTTAGTCACATAGAGCTGACCTTACCAAATACTTTCAGTGCATGATGATACTCTTTACAGTTAGGATACATAGAGAGCTTTTTCTGAAATGCTGATAAATATAATCAGTCTATCAGGTTAGAAATGTATGGGTGATAAGTATTGAATACATATGAAGAGTCCTAATATGATCATTTAAAGAGCAATTGTCCAAACTTTTAGAACTTGCCTTTTACACTGCTGATCAAATGGGAACCTTGGAATTTCAGAGAGAACAGACCTTTATGATGGAGAGTTGTAAAGAGAAAAGGTATGTGAGTGAACAAAATAACTGACCTTTTGACCATGTAGAATTTTGAATTAGGTTTTACACTATTTTGCAGTATTGGCTGGTATTAAATCCTTCCAACATCTTGAATGTGACTATGAACTGGATGCCTGCTAAAACCTAATAACTATAAAATCAATGAAAAGCTCAATGTTTAACACTATTATGAGTGTCTATAAAATAGTGAGTAACTATAAAATTATCAGAAGTGAACACAGTTCAGTTAGAATTTACCTGGAAAAACTTGAATGAAACTCATCAGCAATTAGAAAAAGCTGAGCTGGAATGCTGAAGTCTTTTCATTTCATTACTCTCTCTACTGAAGAAGGGATGAAGAGACATCTAAAGACTCAATACAGCTTTCTAGGAATGTATCAAAGAACCAGAGGATGCTCAGGCAGGAATTTTAGCTCTTCAAAAGAGCCACATAAAAATAAAAGGAACAAAAAAGTTAAGTTTCTGAAACATGACAGACTCAGGAGCCTTACACTTTCTTTCCCAGTCAGAGGTTTTGCATTGTTGAGTAGCTCACAGATAAAATAAGGAAAAGGAAATCAATGATCTTACCATGTTAAAGAAATGTGAGAATACAGCAGGGGAGGGAAACGTCACAAACCTCAAAGTGGGGAACAAAATGTAGTTTAATGTATGCATGACATATGCCAAGTCAAGCAAGAAGAACATTCAATGTCTTCCTAAAAGACTGGAAATCATTTAGCAAAATATGTAGTGCAGATCCATGCAATGTTTAATTAGAAACCAGACAACAATAGGAAAAACACTAAAAATTTGGGGAAAACTCCTTTTTTGCCATTTTAAGGCTGGGAGAAGCTGTAAAAGAAAAACTGAGCAATGGAACACTGGAGGGATACTACAATTTTATTATCATGAACTGCTTTGTCTATCCATGTATAGGCAGAGCAAAACAGAGGAGGAGGCCTGAAATGCAGCGAGTACATGCTAAGAATCAGCATGAAAAAAAGCAAATGTACAATTTAAAAGGAAATTTAACATTACTCAGCCTTTTCAGGAGACTGCTGTGTTTGTCAGAAGCACACAGCCACGAGATAAAGAATGAAAACACCTTAAGTGGAAAATAAAAAGCCACCAACATATTTTATGTGTATATATATTTTATAAGTGAATATTTCTACTTTTTCTACAGAGAAGGGGAAAAAAGAACTTTTGTGGGAATTTTCATTTGTTGCTAAAATAAATAAAGCCTCAATCTTATCATGATTGTGAGAGGGACAAAATCTACCCACTGAAGTTATGTATTAATTAATTAAATAATGACTTTGACAAATAAGCCTAAAAGTTTCAGAATTTAGAGTACCTATTAAAAAACTAAAAAAATATGTCAAACACTGTCATTAAGAGCTGGCATCTTAAAAGAACATGAGGCCGTGTAGATAGAGATTAGAACTGCAGATAAGAATATGCAATGAATATAGAAATAGAAAAGGAAAATATTCCCTAGTTATAAACAAGTAAAAAAAAAGCACTGGTAGTGAAATGATAAAAAAATAGTTATATTTTGAATATGTAAATAGGCTATAATTACAGATTAATGGTAGAAAATGGCATAATTAGTCTGGATGTGTTATATTGTTATTCACAGTCCCCAAAAGTGGTGTTATTAGAGAATATAGCACCTAAAGAAGTAATCTCATGGTTGATTTGAGACTTGCTGATATTCCAAGTGTGGGAACAACTGATAATGAACAGCAATTTGATTGATGCATTTTCAAGTGTGTTTTACAAACATATTATACACCTATATCACTTCAAACCTAATGGTCCTGTGGAAGGGGTTAATTTTTTAAAATTATCTAAGAGAGTAAGAATGAAATTTAGAACTCCTTGTGATGTTATTAACAGGGGAACACATTCATGAATATCCCAAATACAAAGACTTTGAGCTGCTGCTCAATCCAATGCTGAGAACCATCCAGAGGATGCCTGCTGAGCTTGTCAGGGAAGTCCAAAATGAAAAAGAAGAGGCATCTGCAGCTTCTTCCACAGGAGGAAGAAACAAAGACAGTCCTCAGTTTTCAAAGATCACAAAAAGAACAAATTGCAAAAGAGCCAGCACATGAAAAAGACAAAACATTAATGCAAAGGTTAAAATCCATGAGGTGCCACACAGATCTAAACAAAGAAAGCAAGGCAGGAATTTATCAGCAGCCTTAAATATTTGCATTATACTATCACTAATTTCTAAGTTTCCTTTGGAAGAAGACCTGTAAAATTACCTGGCCACAAAGAATTTGATATAATTGTCACTGCTAGTTGGTGTAAACATGACACAAGGGAGGCATGCAGACCTTTTCTCCTTTGTACCAAACACATTAGTTAATGTATTTGTTTATCAAAAGCACAAGTAAAAGCTCTGATTGGTCATTCTATTTAAACAAGAGAATGTGGCGCTATCACAATGACATATATATCTTCCAAAACAATAAAAAATAAAATTGTGCAAAATCAAAAAGCTTTACGCAGTGGTGTTGTGGATGCAGATAAAACACTATGTACATTGCAAAAAGCTTTCCTCTGTAATTTTTAATATCTTTCCCAGGATACATGGAATCTGTTTCACTCTAATAATTTTCATAATTCCAATGCACTCTTCATAAATACCAATTTCCTGAAAAGATCATTTTTCACAATTATATTATATGGTATCTGACAAGTCAGTGCCATGTCAGATTATGTCTGGTAAGCAGAGCAGCCATACAAAGAAGCAAAGAGAAAAAAAAATAAAATTTGTTTTGTTTGATTCTGTGCTGTGTAACACATGGGCGTCCAAAACAGGATCTGCTGCTCTGTAAATAAATCTTTTTGCTTTTTCTGAAACTCATTCTTTTCTGAACTTCCATTTATGTCTTTGAAGACTGAAAAATATCAGTGGTGCTTCAGCCCTTAACAAAGGCAGGAATTTTTTTTCAATCTTTTCAGCAGGTTTTTGTCCATTGAGCCAAAAAGTGAAGGCAGTGTGACAGTGATACCAGGAGAAGGGAAATATGTCCAGTCCCAGCTGAGTTCCTCTGGTGTAGCTCATCATGGGAGTTATGCTTCAATTCCTGGCTTCAGCAGCCATCTAGGAGAAGAATTTTCTCCATAGACAGATGTCTGGAGCAGGCAGATGCCCAGGAAATTAGATGTAAGCACACTGCTCTCTGCCAAAGAAGAGTTTGCCTTCATTTATATCAATATTTCAATTTAAAGAAAAACCTGCTTTCTCCTACCTCTCAGGGTTTCACGTTTCTGTATTCCTCCATAATGATGTGATAATCACCTCACAAATATGTGCAAGAACTGCACCATTCCTTTTAAGTTTATTTCAAAACTGAGCTTATAAAGACTTGCTTTCAACTCTTACCTTTCTTGGAGTAAAAAATTATACTTTTTCTTGAAAAATAGTCCTGAGTGAAAAAAATATTTAGCAACCCTTTTGTAATTCACAAGCTATATGTGACAGGTCACATTCATTTCAATTTTCAAGCTAACCAATTGTAAATCATTTCAATTTTTTAAACAAATCTGCTGTAAGAGTATAAAATTATTTCTAGCAAAGTTGTATTAATCACCTTACACTTAACTGGTTAGAATTAATTTAGGACAGATAATTTTTTCTCCCTGTCAAGAGCTTCCTGCATTGCAAAGAAAACAAACAAGAAGGAAAAATACTATTTTTTTCAAATAGCCTGTAAAGATGTTGCCTATTTCCACAGTCCATGAATCTCTCCAGAATTTCTTGCTCACTTAAGCTACATGAATTTAAAAGCACATCCTACTCTTTTTGGTTCTCTTAATATTACTGTTGATATCTGAATATCTTAAGCAGGACTTTCTTCATAACAGAGCGAAATAAACTATTTTGTTTTAAATTATTATTTTGAACAAGGTGTTATTGCAAAAATTAAGTGACAGCAAGCATACTGAGGAATTATTTAGGAATGACTCCAGCTCACATAAAAATAAAGAAAGAATATACATAACTGATCTGTTTTTCAGTCACTCTACAAATTTCCCACAGAGAAGTGAAAATAGATGTAATTCAATTACATTTTGAGTAAAAAAGAAAACAGAAGCTGAAATACTGATTATTAGTCTAACACACTTTGTTTTCAATACACAGCAACCTGTCAAGCTGTGCTAGAAACAGAGCCCTCAGAGCAGGGAGTGAACACAAAACCTCAACTTCCAGCTCAGGAGACACCACAGACACGGTGAGAAGGCACAAATGCACAAAATACTTCTCTGGGCTTGGGATCTTATTCCATTTTTCCCCCCAAACATGCAGTGCCCTCTCCCAGAGGCAGAATCCCAAGTCAGCTGGGCACTTGTTGTGACCCTGAGCAAATCCTCTTGTCCTGATGTTTTTAAGGAATTGCGTCCTTCAGCCTCACCTCTGAGCTCGTCCCTCAGGGAATGCCCATGGCTGTGGCAGCTCACACTCACAGAGCTGGTACCACCTTATCATGGTGCTATTTCTAACCCCTGGAACTGTTTCTAATCCCATGAAACACACATAAATGCCTTTTGGAGCATGCAGTTGAAAAATACTACTGTTCTGATTTATTATTGCTAATGGTGGCATTTCAAGTACTGTTTATGCTTCATGTTTGAGTTATGATGTCCCATGCTTAGCTCTCCTATCTCATTTTTTCATGACTCTGATGTACAGGTCAATAATCAATGTGGAACTGTTTCCACAACCTTGTTGAAAATTTTATTTTAGTGAATACTTTGCCGTTACAATATAAATGTCACTATTGTAGGGACAAGAAGAAAACAAAAAAAATTGATAAATTTAATGCACTTAGGTAAAAAAAATAGGAAAAAGTATTTTCTGCATTTTAGCTTAAACAAGGAAATGCACACATGATTTATCATTCTTGTATACTCCATAAAATATCTTCTTCCAAGCTGGACAAGAGGATGCAGAAGACCAACCACAGGGATAAATATCTCCCTTTCCTTCAGGCACTACTCATTCACCCCTCTACACTGATGCTTCCTTCACTTCCATTTTCAATTGATTCAGACCCATCTACGTGGCATCCTTTTGACTGTCTTGTTTATCAGACAATGAAATATGTTTCAATTCCTCATAAATTATTGTGGATTATAATATAAAGTACCATCAGCTCCAGAAAGTGATTTGTCATGTTTCAGCAGCAGTGAGAAGGGTTTTTCCCATACAGACAGACCCATTTATAAACACTGAACCTTCAGAAAATCTTCATGAGGGTTTGAAGGACTCAAGGACAGTGTGAGTGAAAATGACATGAGCAGGGGTATTTGAATGCTAACAGATCATTTCTTTGTAGGGAACTGTCTAATATTCCAAGGCATTCATTTCTATCATCCATCTACCCAGTCAATAGTGCAGACAAAGATAGACTCAATGTGTAAAGAAGACATAAAATCTGTATTATTATGAAACCTGAATTCAATTTTAGTCAAAGTCCTTTATTAAATAGATTATCATCAGGTGTGTCACTCATCTAAGCCTCTGTCTTATTCTTCCCCATTGTAGTAAACATTTTGGGTTGGCAGTCACAAATTCTATTTGCTATTCACATCACATTGTCCTTTGTTTTATACATCTCACCACACACTCTTCCATTTGGGCCATGATTCAAACATAGGCACCACTTACTTACAAGCAATCAGCAAAGAAGGATGAAAAAAAAATGTACATTTTACAAGGTCTTCTATTGCTTTTAAAAAAGAAATCCTATGGAAGTAGATGTCAACAGACTATTTTCAGGGTTGGGGAGGAAAAGGAAGATCTTAGTAATTCTGCAAGAATACATCAGGAAGATGTATATGTATATATATATATGTATGTATATATATATATATATATGTATATAATGAAATAGAAAAAGCAAGTCATATTAGAAAATTAAATAAATAAGAACCTAGAAGACCACTCAAGTTAATTACCCTCAGAATATTTTATCCTTAACTGCATATACATCTAATAAAAATAGAAAGGGTTCAACATGGGCATGACTAAAATTTTTACTAATCACTACACCAGCTGTACAGTCTTTCATGGGAACACTGTCCTGCTGTTTACAGAAAGTAGAGAATAGATGCTGTCCCCTACCCATTCCAGGGAAGGTGAGCACCACCAAGCTGAGCTAGACAGAACTCTTTTGGAGATAACAAGAATGGGGTATTACACAAATAAAGCAAATAAGACCTCTGAAAAAATTAGGCCCTTCCTGGTAGTTGCCTGAAATATTAGTGATGTCCTGACAATATTTTTTCCAGCTTTACTGCAGAAATGCTTATCCCATTTTAAACACCCTGTGCAGGAGAACTGTCAGAGTGACCATCACAGCCAGAAAACACCACCTGAGGGCTGGATGTCTTATATCTAACAGCACCTGTAAGCAGCAGAGTTTTGTCTGAGCAACCTTATGTCAGTAATCTATCAATTTGATAGTATTGATTCTATTCCTTCCATATTTCTGTCCCCGCTAAACAAAATTTGCAAGGTACTAAGAGTAAAAAGAAAAAGTTATTTTATGCCATCCATTATTTGAGCAAGAGCATTCCAGCATTCTCTTATGTTTCATAGATATATTTAAGATTCCCTTCATTGGGATACCTAGAAACCACAAAAACAACTTGCAAAACTTTTGTAACAGTTTGAATTCACACATTTGTGTATGCATCTATGAATATCACAAGTAAAGCAGATAAAAGCAAAAGTCCTTTATTTCCACCATGGTTTCAATCTGTGTTTTCCATATCATTTTCCTGCTATAAGAAACTATGAGACAAGACTAAATTTCAATGTGCAAGTTTCCTTAAAAGAATCATACTGTGGTTTCCTGCAACAAAAAAGTTAAATGCAGGGAGGTGGGTTGTGGATAACAACAGTCCTAGGAAGGGTGGGTTTATTGAGCAGAGGAGCACTTAAAAGGGGAGGCCACATCAATTCCACTGAAATAACCAAAATCTTCTGGCGAGGTGGGAGATGGAGGCAGGTGAGCATCCTTTGAGATGGCCTGGGGTATCCCATCCCCTCTGAATGTTCCTTTCACAAGGACATCAGTCACCTTCAGATCTCTGACCTCTGACATCCTCACAGGAGAAGCTTTACACAGGACACCTGACCTATATTCAGGTGATGTAAATAACTGCTGCCTGTCCATGTGCATCATCACTGTAGGTATTTATTTAGGTGACCTAATGAGATGAATGTGTCCTCTCCTCCTCCCTCACTACATTCAAACAGAGCCCAGACACAAGTTTTTTCACTCATAAAATGTTGCCCTGACAACAGAGTATTTTCATAACTTTGCTTGCATTACTTAGCCTTTAGAAAGTGACAAGTGAAAGAGCCACAAGTACTATTCACATGTAACTGTTAATCAGGCAGGAGCTACTACAATCAAGTTTTGCTGAGTTTGTCTCACTTGGATGGGCTACTAGACAGCAAATAAACCCCTGGAAAATTTTTAAATGCTCTAAATAAGTGTCCCAACTAGAAATTCAGTCTCTAAGAAGGGTCCAAAACTTCTGAGAAACCAATTTTTTCTCATAATAAACTACCATCATGCTAATGCAATATTACTATTTTGTCATTGTAGCTGGAAAATATTTAGGTACCAACACCTACACAGATGATGCAAGCGCAAAGTTAAACATTCCAACAATACTCTTGGAACAATTTGGATAACAAGAATATCTTGGTCCAGTGACTGTCTACAAGAGATGTTTAGTTCATATATTAGTATCTGAAAGGTTTGTTCACCTTACTGGATTTCACTTTATTCAAGTTTTTATTTGTTAGTTCAAGTTATGCCATTCAAAAGCTAGAAAATCCTTTCTGGCTTTGGAAAGAGCAGAGAGATTAACATTGGAAAGGTGAACAAAAATTAAAAGAAACAGACCAGCTGCAGCTGGCAATGAAATCAGAGCAGTTTTTTATCTGAATTTATTAGAAAGTTCAGAACTGTTTTCAACTAACTGGAAGTTCTGTGTTTTCTGCCCATGCACCCTAAAATATGCTGTGGTGAAGAAGGCAAACTCTTTTTCTTTCCTGCTGATTTATTTATGTGACACCAGCACTCATGGATGCTAACATTTTCCAGTGCAGTGTCAGTCACAGCCATGTGCTACACTGGGAGGAAACACCTCTGCTGGAATTGCTTCCCCAGCTCCTCCTGGCAGATTCAGTCAATCCAAAGGCTTTTGACTTTTATAAAGTGTGCACCAGCAGGGCTGAAACACAAATGTGTTCAAAAACTTCTGGAGACATCACCTCAGAGGGAGCACAAATAATTGTAACCCCCAGTGCATCTAACCCCAGAGCAGAGCTTTGACTGTACCTCTGTGTGAGAGCTGCTCCAGGATGATCCTCAGGTGCTGCAGAACAGGGGCTGAAATGTCATATTTATAGATGTCTATTACTGGCACTTGCTGACATCTCCCAAATATTCCATCTGCAGGAAAGAGAAAAAAGAAAAGGAAAAAGACACATTTGGTTTTCTGAGAGGAAGAAGGGCGTGATGAGATGCGCATTTCCAATGTCTCCTAATTATACACTGAAGGAACCTTTTAAAAGACACTTTAAAAAGCTATCAAAGGACCACTGAAGTCATGAGACAGAATATTTTCTATCCAAATAAATAAATACTGGAAAGAATATTAGTTGGAGGAATATCCTATTGTATGAGATAGGCATACAGTTTATTTTATGAAGTATTTTCAGACTTCTGCTTCCCAAATCTTTAGATGTAAGACTTCTTTACTGACAATTCAGTGAGAGAAAATCCTAATGTACAATGCCTACTATTGATGTGGATAAAACGTGCAGCACCCAGAAATATAAATATTAATTTGCAGAAACTATGTGGATTTGCTGAAACATTTTTAATGTGGGAGCTGTGTGTTAGGCATTGGTAAATGAGAACTGAATCCATAATGGCTAGTAAAGGCTCATTTCAAGAAGTACCCTCTAATGAATGCAATAAAAGAAAGCTCCTCACAGAACAATGAGATATTAATGTGGCCTAATTTATTTAGCTCCATTCCATTTGTCTGAAATGACAGACTCTTCTCATCAATGTCTTTTCAAATCACACCTTCTAATTAATTTAGCTTCTTATTAGTCTTTATTTAGAGAATTGTTCATTTTGAGGCAAGCTTCCTGTGTATGTGTGGGAGGAACAGGGAGTTCAAACATTCAAATTACCTTTCTCCCTTTCATACAAAAGCCTAATTCAGAGTCTAGGTGCTTCACATACAATCTGACCATCTGCAATTCTGGGTCTCTGAGAAAGAAAGTGGTTTCATTTATTGTTCAAAATAGTTCTCTTCTATATAGTGATCCAAAGGAAGCAATTTAAATGCAACAAGTTTAATTAGCAAAATATTCTACTGCAATCCTAGTTTTAACACAGTAATTACTTCTGCTCTGATACTACATCTATGCTCCAAAAGGAGAACTGCATCAGATGAGCAGAAAATAAGGGTAAGCATTAATTTGCAAACGTCCATTACTTTCTGTGCTACTTTACAGAGCTAAAAGACTACAAATGGGAACTACTGGCCCAGCTGTTCACTAAACACAAATAATGGCATAAAAGAAAATAAACCAAACCAGGATGCAGAAAAAGGGCATTATTAGCCCACACTGTTAAACACAAATACCTCATTGAAATTAGCCAACTTTTTCTTTCTTCTCCTTTCCAATCCTCCTGTCACTTACAACTGTCAAATTAAGTTAATTCAAATTAAAACCCTACATCTGAATCTAATTTTGCTATTGGAAGCTAGGTTTAATTTGGAAACCACATAGACAGATAGGGTTTGGTTTTCTGACATGTAATGTGAAAAGCAGCCTAACAGCAGATTAAAATATTCATCTCTGTTTAAAAACCTGCTGCAGTTGAAAATAAGCAAAGTATATAAATATCAGCCAACTTGTAAATGGATGGATAGCAGGAATAGGGTTTTGATTCAGAAAGGAACAGAAGAACATCTCAGTGTTTAGGAACAAGATTGTTCAAAATGAAACATAACCTGACACAGCCAACTGTATTTTGGAATACCACCATTACTGGCTACAAACAATTACTACAAAATCTATGTTTACATAAACAAACAATATTCCATGCATTTTTTAGAGATAATTTACCTTAAAAATAATTCTAATATTGTTTTGGAGTCCAGAAAAGCATACACATTCCATAAAAATGAAATATTTTTGCATTAAGTATCATTTAAGGATATCTCCATGGATGCAAAAACTAATTCACTCACAAACTCTAAAAGAGACCAAACCGTTTTCCTAAACTCAGAGTTTTCAGAAACCTTCAGCCTACTTCCCTTGAATAGAACAAAACCCATTTAAATTCTAAAATTAACAATTAGCACATGAGCCTGAGCTGCATTATACAATCTACCAAAAACACTGGGACAGCTTAGGGAGAAACTGCAAGTTACTTTGCCTTTTGTACTTGAAATATGGGCATAATAAGCTTTGGAGGGGCTGCAACCACAAATAGCACTGGGCTCTGCTAAATGCAGCACAAGGAGAGAGGAGAGAGAGCAGAATGCCCCAAGGAGTGGTTGGCAAATACCAGCTCTAAAATACAGAGGATCTTTGTGCCGGGGATTACAGCGGGACTGGAGTCGTGCAAATAATACATTTCATAGTTCAGCTGCTTTTTCTGAAAAAGTAGGAATTTTCCCAGATTTTTCTGTTTGCTTGGAGCTTTCTCTTTTTTTGATTGGGGTTGGTTTGTTTGGTTTTGGGTGTGTTTTGAATTTTTCATTTTTTTTTTTTTTTAATTAATAAGGTTTCTGTGGCAAGATATAAGACCTAAAAATTAAATTGAGGTTGGGCATTCAATTTTAAGGGTATCTTTTAAATAAACTCGCTTTCAATGACACGGATTGCAAAGGAAGAAAAGGCAAGGGAGAGCCATTTTACCAAGAAAAATTGCCAGAAGTGCCCCTCTTTTACTTTCAAGAAACCTAAATGGGAGATGCGGTGTAGGAAATGGCTTAGGTCCAGCACAAAGCTCATTTTTACTTGAAAAACAGATTAAATTAAATTACAGCTAATATTTAAAATGTCCAGCTTAGTCTACCGTGCACTATCCCAGTCACTGTGGGATTTACAGAAAGTCAGTACATGGTGCATCCTTCTGGACCCTGCTGTGCCACCAGCTGGCCTCAAACAGTGAGAGGAATGTCCAAAGCTGTGCACAACGCAAAAAGGAGAGTGGAAAAGCTCCCGGATTTAACTGAAGATGTATCAGGGCAGGGAAAACTCAAAGAGTGAGGGATGTTTTAATAACACCATAGCTGCTGAGAGTGTGCTCATTCTGAACTTCACTGAAGTTGTGTTAGGAGAGGGAACATAACATGCAAAGGACATCTACACTTTACACCAGCCCAGAATGAGGGAAGGGTGAGACTGAGCAATAGGGACACATGTTTGTTATTAAGGTGTTATCATTTGCTGTCAGCAAAAAGTAGTATTTTTCATAATAATATCTTAACAGTTATAGTTAGACCAGGAAAAATCTGCATTAAAGCATGCTCATGTTGGCTCTTAGAGAGCTGCTAGATTTGTTTTCAAAGAAAATAAACCAGAAGAATAATACATCCATACACCCAAGGGAACAGTGAAATGCTTCTTTACCCATTTGGCTCTTTTGCTGATAGGCTTAATATTTGAGAAGAAACACAAAAATAAATTTTTACAAGCTTTTATTTAAAATCTTGATTTTTGACAAATTATTATGTACTGAAGAGTTAGATGCTAAGATTAAAGGACACAAATTTACTGTAACTCAAGTGCCCAATAAGATCTCCAACAGTGTCAGATGTCTCTTATTAAAGACAACTTCCTGGAGCATGGTAAACATATTCACACTGAATACTTATCAACTTCTAGTAAAAAAATGCAACATATAAATTAAATCATGAGGAAGTCAAGACACAGGTTCTGGAAGGCTGATCACTGAGAGAGGTCTAAAAGGAAATGGAAAACACCCATCATTATTCATTATTATTGGCTATTTGTCCTGAATTAGTGCATATATATGATCTCCATTACCTGCTGAGGAAGTACCACGTTACATTCATGATTGACATCCAGGTACTGAATAATGTAAAAGGACAACACAAAAAAATATAGTTTGAAACAGTTTGAAGAAGAGCTGATTGCACCAGTTTGTTGACTTCATAAAGGAGATGGGCATCAAGTGCTTAAGAGTTACTAAAAAATCTTTGGAAACTTGTGCTGAGTGTCAACCTTCATCTTGAAGGCAGCACTGTTTATTGGGCAGCTGATTCATGCAGTTCTTTATAGGAAGTCATATCTCAAAAAAAAAAATCATGTTAAAAAAACTGTCCTTGGCAAGAAACATATTCCATCCTGGAATCACTATGTGTGGCCAATCTGGTGACTGAAACCAAGATGTATCCAAGATATGGCTTAGTTTTGAATAATACCAGCAAAAAATTCTTGCTGAGTGTCTTTTGCTACTGAGCAAAGGTGTGAAGACTGATAGAGATACTGGAGTTTGTCTGCAGGAAGCTGAAAGCTTGATATATGTAAATTAAAAGATTGTGCTGTGCAGTAATTAATTATTTAGATCTGCATGCAGTGAAACTTTGACATGGCACTGACAAGTGACCTTTGCAAAGGAGCCTTCAAGCAGATGCTTTGAAGCACCTGGTTCTTTCTGCTCTTCAGACTCCTGCAGCAGCAGAGAGGAGCAGCTCTCCAGACAGTGTCAGTAGCCACGCTTCAGCTTCCTCACACTAATTACCTGACAATTGTTAACAAATTAAAGCTCTGTATAAAATTCAAGTTTTGCCCCATACTGCAGTCATTATGCTCTGTTCCTGTAAAAAAGAAAGTCCACAGACCCAGTGGTGTGTGTCAAATGGCAGCTTCTGCCACCTTGGCTTGCATCATTTGTGCTCTTGCAGTTAACGAGAGAAAATACTGTAATGTTTTCAACGGGCATCATTCTCCAGCAACTTAACCTTCGGTAAGAAAAGAATCCTTTCTTCTCACTGAATATGGACATCACACTCCTTCCCCTAGCTAGTAGTTTAAGGTGCTGTAAGGTCCAGGACTAATAAAAAGGTCAGTGTTACAACCCACAGTAAGAGCCTGAATTGCCTACTGGAGAGATTAAATCCTTTTCCAATGGGAAGCATAATATTTGCATCTCAAAAGTCTCAAGACACTGAACTTCAAGGTCACAGATGTTAAATGTTTAGGAAGTATGAAGGAGATTGTTACAGTATTTTATTATTCTCTCCCTGCTGTTTCCCATAGTATGGAGTTCCTTTTCAAAATCCCTTTTCAAAAATTAAAAAGAAAAAAAAATTAATGTTACTGTTCCTTGAAGAGGACATTAAGTTGTATGCCAGGAAGCTTATTTCAAAAGATATAGTCCACAAATCCATAGTCAACATTTACAAGTAAAGTCTTCAGCAAACAGCTTATTTTAATATTCCATCTATTAAAAATATTTTTTCGTAACTTATATCTCTACTTTTATATTCACGTTGCAAGTAAGGTAGAGCTAATACAGATAGAGCAGCAGTGGCTTCTACAGTGTCATTTCTCACACAATGTTTTGGAAATGTGAGTCCAGTGCTTCCAACAGCAAATCCTGCAGTGGCTGAGCAGAAAAGCTGCTGTTTGCAATCAGGGGGAGAGCAGCCTTCCAAGGGGCAACATCCCCCTGCTCAACTTTTAAAACCTTTCTGTCATTTTATTTTGCTTATCTCTGTAGTCCCTGGTTGTTTCCCTCAGTGGCCCTTGGCTGTTCCCGTTTAGGAGCAGTAATAGTGGCATCTAGTGGACAGGGATCAGTCCTGGAGCCCAGGCTGCTCACCCCTGAATTCCCTGATTCCAGATCCATCATCCCAGGACAGAACTGAGCACCTCCAGCCACCCTCCACCCGCGCTGTCCTTCCCTGTCCTGATGGCTCACAGGCAGGTGGAAGAACTTAGGGCAGCTCTTTAAAATTAGGAGATATTATTTTAAAATTAAAGGCTACCATATTTGTACCATATTTCTAGAAAAACGCATAATAAAAGACAAGTAAGGAAAGTGCATTGAAACTGTTTAACAAGTTTGTGGTGGCATCCTGCCTTTGCTACTGTGTGAGGCACAAAACATAATGCAATAAAAGTAAATCCTCAGCTTCAAGGAAAACATGGCATATTTTTGTAGATTTATTTTGCAAATATAATAGAAACACCATAAAAATCAGAAAACAATGAAGTAGAACAGTCCAAACATGATTTTTTTTTTTTATTTTTTTTATCCAACAAAAAAATTGCCATCCAGTGGATAACTAAGAGTCCAGTAAATTCACTCTGTTTCAGCAACTGAATAAATTGCTACCTGGAAGGTAAAGGTAACTTTTAAAAAATTCTGCTGCAATCCAGATCACCAAACAGTCCTATAAAAGAACTCTAACAAGATCTAATGCCTCTTCTCACCTTTCTGGACCTAGATATTTAGGGAAAAAGGTGGATAGTTGGTCTACTTTGAAAAATTCCCCAAACCTGAAACCCCTGAATATTTCTGGTGATTAAAAGAATTGGGAAGGATGTTGGTGATTATGAAAGTGCCCATATTTAAAGATAAAAGCTAACATTAACAGGAGCATTAGTTAGCTGTTGTGCAAATACTGTGATAGGGTTGGGATTTCAAAGCTCCACATCATTCTGAGGCATGAATGGTTCCTCTGGGAATTAGGGTCCCCTTGTCTCAAGGAGTAATTTGGACTGCAAGTTCTGGAGGACTCAGTCTTTTCTTAAAAAAAAACCAAAAAACCAAACAAAAAAAAAAAAACCAAAAAAAAAACAAACAGGAAAAAAGAAATCTTCAACAGAAGAGAAATATAAGTATTATATAATTTTTCTGTGTTAACCTGCTAATTTAAGTGCTGGATTGTACAGTCCTAAAGCATTACACACACTTAGAGATTTTTTTTTTTAAGTTACAACAGAAATATTTAAATTTTAGAGAAAGTAACTAAAAACTCCTCAGCACAGCAAAAGGAGGGAAGGAAAGGCCTGTGAAAACTGAGTTCCAGACTAACAAAGCAAGAGGAGAGCAGGCTTGCCGTGAAGGAAATACTGCCTGCTTTCCAAAAGCCCCAAAGTTATTCAACTAAGAGACTGAAAGGTTCAGATTTCAATGCCTACTTTATGTGACTCAGAGCACAGAAATGAAGCTTAACAGGCCATACTTAGGCCTTGCAAACATTGAAATAATGGCCATGCCTTGGGAGGAGAGGGCAGGAGGGACTTTAAGGAAAGGAAAAAGTAGAGATGAATAGAAAGCAAGCCTTAACATTCTGCTGCTAGAGCAAATGTTCAAGCTGAATAATGCTTCAATAACTTGGTACTTCTTAGAGAACCACATTTGAACTTCCCACAGCTTAGGTAGCCACATAGCATGAAAGTTGTGTTTTGGCTCTGTGATGAGGATAATAAAGGATCAGAAAATGGTGACTGAATCAACATCTCCCACATCCAGATAACCACTACAGTCTGTAAACCACAGGAACCATCTGCCTCTAATTCTGATCAGAGGCAAATCCAGAACACCTTTGAGGAAAAGCCCAAGAAATTCTAATTGTAGTATGTTGAGAGGGCTTTTCTAAGCAAAGCTACGCTTTCTGTATTAGCTGTGATGCTTCTAAGAAAGAAGAGCTTGCAATCAAAATCCTCTGTGCAGCAATTCCCTTTCTGGTCAATACTGGTAGTAAGGAGAAAACGGAGGAATTATTTAAACATATAAATCCTCCTCCAAGAGGGTAAATACTTTAAATTCAAGTATAAATCAAGTATTAGTAGTCTTAAAATAAAGCTATCTTTTCCTTTAACCTGTTTATCCACTGGACTGCAAGATTAACATGCAGGTTTACCAGACATTGTAATTTCAATACTGAGAAATCTAAGCCATGTGCCCTTCCCCATTTAGAAAAAGCCTTTTTCCTAGAAAAAAAGACAGAATTCTGCATCCAATTCTGACCATGTCATTATCAGAAAGATATGAATAAACTAGAGAAGTTAGAGAAAAATGAAAGCAAGGAGGCAGTCACATAGAGCCTTAAGCATTGAGCTACCTGATTCTTTACAAGAAACATTCAATGTTTATGCAACCTGGTTGATTAATTATTTATGACATTATTGGGAGAAATGGAGTGAAAAGACAAAAATGAACATTCTGAATCAGAACAAGTTTCAAGCAGGGAGAAACTATTCTGGAGCTGTTCAGCTTCCTCCTGGAAGAGTAATGGAGCTCCTATTGCTTGCACGGTTTAAAATTAAGCCAGAGCATCAAGGAATGGTGAACAATTGAAAATGAACCATTTTTTAAAAATTTATTTACCCAATATTCATTTATGAACAGAGGTTACTGGAGGGACTAAGAATTTATTTATGGAATCAATGAGATGCAAATATACTAATGCTTATTTATGTACACTAATTTTCCAAGTATCACTGAGATGTACTTCAGTCACTTCAAGGATCCCCATTACATTTTTGGTTGGTGCCAAGAACCACTTTGGTTCTGGCAATGTCTTCACTGTGTGATCAGACTGTAGCTGCTCTTGCATCTGTATTCCCAAGGCAAAAATAACTCTGCAAGGAAACATGTTCAGCAAAATGCATTTCTGCATTAATTTTAATTTTGTATTAAAAACAAAGTAGTGAAAGTTTTAACTTGTCCTAAGTGCCAAGAGCTTGTATTTTAAGAGTTGGTTATTATGTGTTTGTAGGAGACTCTGCTCTCTTGAAAACATGACTAATGGCCATTCCATTCATATTCACAGCTGCAGTGTCTAATAGAGCAAACTAGGTTTATTTCTGTCCTTTGCCAAACAAGAAGCTTTCTAGATCTTTGCAGGACAATATTTATTGAGACAGCAGATTGCTTTTGTAAGCTGAGTTACTGAATTTATTCCTAAATGGAACTGACTTCAGATGTGAATGGAATTATATTAACAAAGATCTCCATCTTTTTCCCTAGCTGCAAAATATTTTTTAAAAATATGGAAAATTATGTGAACCTAGAAACATCAGCAGAAAAATTAAATGTGATCCTTTGGGGTGGGGAGGACAAATCCTTATAAACAAGGAAAACTTCAGAGTGCTGCACCCTGGGGCCTGATTACAACTGTTTGGATCTATCTCAGAAATCTCCACACCTTGCTCAAGTCTGACCTACAGAAGCCACAGCACATCAAGCTGCCTCTGGCACCTTAGGCTTGGGCACTGGAACAGCCAAGCACCTCCCTCAAACTTTGGCATCAGGATGCCCACAGTTTCAACTGAACAGTTTGAAGAACATGAAAAATCTGACAGTTCTCAAGAAAATTGTGCTTTGAAATAGCTAAATGTGATGCTACCTACCTCAGACCACCTATCAGAAGCTGCATTCAGAAAAGTTATTTTTGTTACAACTAATTTGAGGTCCTGACACAGCTTTTCCCCAGCTGTGGGACAGACCCAGAGCACTGCCTGCAGCTTTGCTGATGGCAGCAGGTGAAGGGCAGCACAAGTTACAGTCCTCCTTGCCTGGGTCAAACCCCAGGGTTCAGCCTGGGACAATGTGAGGGCAAAAGCACAAAGAGGGTTTGGGGATACATGGAACATATAACAGCAATAAGTGGGAGCAAGGAGGTGACATCATTCAGTGTGCAGCATTGGTAAAGTCAGCATGGGAATGCAGTTCTGCAGTCCAAATCTGAAGATGAATGATAAATTTTGGACAGGACATTGAGAGAGGCAAAGGAGATTATTTATGGGCTGGAAAAAGCCCTGTGGGGAAATGCCTTTTCCAGCACAGAAGTCCCCAGCACAGCAGATGATCTTTAGTCTCTCTAAGTAAGCCTGCAGACAGATGGAAGGATACAGGAACAGGGATTGGGAACAGGGCTGGGAGCAGTTTCAGAAACTCTCCTCAGTTTTTTGTGCTACTATTCAAAATAACTTTTAGGACCAGAAATATCTTAAATTATGATAAGAAGGGATCTGAAAAGCAAGACTTCTTTTGCTTTTGCAATGTGTACAGAGATCCCTCAATATATGTGACATGTGCAACCCCAAATTGCTTCCTATTTTATTTGCAGAATACACACAACTGACACAAAATACCTAACATTTGTGCAGACTTATAAGTTGTAATGGGCTTTTACAATACTGTATACAATTAAGCCCCAATCTTTACCTGGACTTTGGGGGCTGGATTTAAGCTGCTTACACCCTTAGAATATCCTGCAACTGAAGTGGTTAAGTACAGAAGTTGTACACTCAGCACATACATTTAAAAGAAAACAAAATAAATAAAAATTATTTTGAACAAAATATTCATGCTACAAAAGGATCAAAAAAGCATTCATCAAAGATACAAAATAAAAAAACTTGAAAGCCAGGACTTTTGAATCAGCAAAGTTACTCAGTGAAATAATACTTTACTGTTGAGCATCAAACTGTATCTTTCTAAATTCTTCCTGATACTATATTGCTTATGAGGTGCCTGATTCTTGATTGGAGTAAAAAAAACACATAGAAAATATTAACTCTGTTTGTTGTTGCTTCCTCCATTCCAGCAGAATGTTCTTCCACCAGAAACCATCACTGCTTTTTAGAATGTTTTGATAGATCTGACAGAAAGGGGTTCCAATCCCACCTGAAGGAAAATGCCTCTACTCAAAATCTATTATTCTGAAGTTCTGCTGCATTATTTACACCAATCACACACATTTAAATAATAATGCTGAACTCAGGACATTTATTAGATGAATAACTATTCACCCAGATCTCTGCACACAGATGATTTTTCTTAAGGATGTCAACTCAAGAGTTTCACTCTTTTGCCAGTGCTTTGCCATTCAACAACCAGCCCAGCCCATGCTCCTCCTCCTCTGTGGCCAACAGAGAGGTCTGCAAAGGGCCAGCAGATCCAGGGTGGTGGTGTGGGCAGCACCAGAGACCTCCCCAAGGTCAGAAACACAATCAGAACTGCAGACTCACTTACATAAGCAGAGGGATAAGCCAATATTTTTAAAATGAGAAAGGAAATAGAAATGCAAATTTTGAGAAAGGAAAAAGTCACCAGCTTCTCCCCCTAGTCATATTTCAGCACTAATATTCCAGTCAGCAACAATGCTTCTGTCATGAAATGTAATGTGGATATACTGAAACCAGAGAGATTTCCAAGCCATGTACAGACAGAAGCACATTTAGATGTATCCAATGTTTTTGTTTTATATACAGTAGCATTTTCTCCTTAAGACATCACCAAAATAGTCAATTTGTAATTTTTAATCCAACTTCTGCATGCCTAGTAGCTGCAGTAATTTTACTTTATAGCTCATGTATTCTTTGAATGTCACTGAGAACAGCAGCAAAAGAAAACTGTTACTAATATTTGCTACTACCTTCAGTGTTTATGAACGTCCAGTGTAGCAACAGGACATCCCATTTCTCTCACATCTGGAGCACCACCCTTTCAAATAAAAATGTTCACCCCTAAGCCAAGAAACTACAGTCCATAAAAACACCTGCAAAATTTGAATAAATTCAAGATTTTAACGTCAGCACCCGAAGTGTTTTGCACAAATTTCATTTGCTGCAAAGTTCATATTCTGCCCAAACCACTGACTGCTGTCATATTTGGTGCAACTTGTTATGGGTGGAAAGATAAGCAGCAGGGCAGCAAAAAGAGGAGGTTTATCTCTGGCAGCTAATCTCCTCAATCAACAGCACTCAGCTCTGCTTAACAGCCGTTGCCAAGGAACGGGGACCAGCTTTTCTTATCGGCTTCATAATGTTTCATTGACTATTCAGACTAGAATAGAAAGCTGTGACACTCAGGGTTATAAGCAGCACAAAATGAAAATGGCATATTATGTGGTTTGAAGAAGAGAAGTCTTTTAGCCCTCACCTTATCTGGACAGTGACTGTTACTCAGGGAAAAAAAAAAATCAAAAAATCATCTATCATTTTCTGCTATGCTTACTTTAATATCACAAAACAAACAGAAAAATATACCTACATAAATAAGATTACTTTTTTAACATTGTTGGCAGGTTCTCAGCAATTCACTGGCATCACTGATACATCTTATACAGTAAGACAAGGGTTGTGTAGATCTCCTATTACACTACTGAAAAGCAAGTGTTGGCTGCTTATTCTAAAGCTATTGCAGCAACTTCAATGCTTTGAGGTACTTCCTCTCCTAGGAGCAGGGATGTTCCTCAAACCTTGATAACCACGACCAGAATAAGAAAATCCATGCAAAACCAACAATGTTTCTTTTAGAGTATCACTGCTCTTCTCTCCTCTCTTCATTTCTGCACAGATTTTGATTCTCAGGCTTAATATTGATAGTCTTCATGTACTTGAACAGGAATAAAAAGGCCTTATTGCATCTCTTCTGATTATGAATTTTTAGTATAATAACCTTTCCTGAGTATCTAGTTACTAAAATTTAAATCTGAGGCCATCCAGATTCATGATGAATTGTAACTGTCATTGTATTTGCATCTTATAATCAGCATATACAGAATATCATTATCCACCACAGGAAAAAGTGGCAAATAAGTAAAAGAAGATGCTTAGACACATTCACTGCATCAGACTGAATCACCTAATGAAGTACATCCAAAATTAGAAAATAAATGTGCTTACCTTTTTTCTACCCCAATAAATGACTAACCATGCTCAAGGCTACATATGCAATGGGCTATGAGCCCTCATATTTATAGATGTCCAGAAACTGAAAGAAATATCCTGAAACACATTTTACCACCATGGACTTCTCTACTTTTCACACAAAGTTAGGTATGGACTTAAGACAAATATTTATAAGCATTTAAGGCTGCAAGTATTTCTGCAGGATGTCAAGCTACCCAGGCTCTTTCTGTACAAGTTCCAATTTACCAGGCTACTATTCAAGATATGCCTAAATTTCCATTTATTGCAAGCCTCCCAGGGGCTACGGGGAACATTTTTATGCTTAAACATAACTACTTGCCTAAGCAGTTGTTTTTACTGAAGCTTCAGACTAGCACAGCTCTCTTGTTTTTTCACAGTTTTAGGAAAAAATGCAAAAAATTACAAGCATTTGCAAAATGTTTCTAGAATCATACCACACCCTTCAGGAAATGTTAAAGCTTTGCTGTAACACAGAGATGTAACACAGATGTATGAGGTAGAAACACAAATTTTTTTGGCATTGAAGCTTCCTTTGCAGATGTGATTTTAAAGTACTGCCCATGCTTGGGCTGAGGTGCTTTGTGTGGTTATGGTACAGTGGGATGGCACTCTGGGCTCTTGCATGGGATACATGAATTCATTTCACAAAGGCATAATTGTTGTCCTTTCAGTGACAAATAACTTCTGAAATATCGTCCCAAAGCTAACCACACTCATAGTAGTGAACCTGCAGTTTTATCTAGAAATGTCCTTAGATTATCTGGTGCAGGGTTATCAACTTCTCTACTCTACTTCATTTCCTTCCATTTTTTATTATTAATGAGAACAGACAATTTTCAAATAAGTAAAAGTATTCTTTCTAAGAACAAACAAAGGCAGAATTTCTTTTCATAGTAAATGGCCTAATTTTTATAAAGAAGTGTTTTTAAATCTGACACATCTTACCAAACCTTGCATGCAAGATTGGACAAGTAATTTAGGGGTATATTTGTGACAGATTTACTCCAAAGATACCAAAGAAGCACATGCTGTAGGTCATTTGGCTAAATTAAAAACTAAGTCAATAAACTGAAGAGATAAATGCCTTGATACGAATGAAAGCATGAGGCTGAGATGACTGGATTAACCATAACAAAAGAACAAACTAAAAAAAACTTCATGGATTCAGCCTTAGCTGAGGGTCTTCTATCACTTTGCATCCAGTCTGACTTTTTAGTGAATGAATGCTAAGAGGAGGTGCTACACCTATTTCGACTTGTTTGACTATAATCATGAAGAGAAGATTCAAGTAGAGAGGTAATGGGTTTTCTTCTATCAGTCAAACAAGTAAAATCATAAATTTGAATCTATTGCTTTATCATTAATTGAATGTATTTGGAATTACTATTGTTTAAATAATTTGGTCTTATTTATGCTTAATTTTTGGTGTGAAAACACCAAAATATGTTTTCAAATAGTTTTGCTTCACAATGCTTCCATGAAGATATATAAACCATAGGAAAAAAAAATGGGCACATTGTTAATTTTGGTTCTTCTCACTTTTGCTTTTTGCACTGAGGCAGGGAGTGACTGTGAACACCTTGGTCATGGAGAGCTGCCAAGCATCACTGCAGGGAAATGATAATACAGACTGCAAGAAGCAGGATGTGTTTCAACTCTTTAGCTCAGAAGAAAATGCAGCCTGACAGAGGAGAGGCCTCTTCAGCTATGACCACACAGTGCCACACATAAAACTCTGTAGGTGACTGCAGGACTCAAGTTTCAAGTCCCACCAAGAAGGGGTCCCACCTTGGGGCCAAGTGCTGTTGTGTAAGGATGGATACATCCTGAAGTTGTTTTTTAAAATATTACTACCAAAAAACCAACTAATTCTCTGGCAGTTCATAAAGAGCATCCTATCTCAAAAATCCATTTAAATTTCTTTGAATAATGTATAATTGTTCCCTCACTCCTGTGCCATATCAGTAGTGACATTCCATTTGAACGTTCACATAAGGATCCCTAAGGGCCAGGTCTTAAAAGCTGAGCACAGACACTTAAGGAGCAAAGGAATAAAAATATCAGATAAGCACAGACATGGAGATTCACAATTTTGTGTGTGCATAAAATCAGTCTCACAGGTTGTGTCACAGGCAAGTAAATACTAACTGCACATGCAGATATGGGAAGCATTTCCATATGCTACCCATGGAATATGGGTAGACTACAACCAGGGCAGAGGTTACTGCTATTGCTTTGACTTCTGTCTGGTAGAGATTCTGTTCCAAAACTGTAATTTTAAAATCCCTGTTGTTTTGTGTCTGTCCCTTTGTGGTTTTGGTATCTGAAGTAGAAAAAAAGTGGGAAGGAATTGGCTGTATAAAAACCAATACTACTAAACAGAGAGTGGAATAAAAAATTTTGCAAAATAACCGAGGAAAAAAACTTACTTCATCTCAAGTGTAAAATATTATACTCAAACCCAACAGTAATTACAGAGATGTGCAGTTTTCACACAGATCCATCATTAGCCATCATTCAGGCAGAAGCATTAGAAGTGGCCTCTTCTTACCCACAGGCAACGCCTTGTGCTGAGCTGCCTCCCTACATTTAAGGAATTGATTTTAACAGCACTCTGGGTTTGTGTTTCTTTTTTCTTTTTTGTTTTCTTTCTTTTTTTTTTTTTTTTTTGTGTAAGAAGGCTTCAGAATAATTTCTACAAAACCAACATGGATCATCTTTAATTACTGCATTGCAACCATGGCTATTTAAAAACCCAGTCTCAGCAAAGGAGATGACAAACATTAATGAGCAGTAATGCACACATGGTATTGTAAATGAAAGGATAATGAAAGCAATTTATTTGAAAATTAAAATATGATTAAGAATGGCAGTCTGTACTAGGACCCAGATGCCAACAGAAAGCAACCAATGTGCAAGCAGACTGTCATTAAATCAGGAACCATGCGAAATTGCTTTCATTTCTTTGACAGTTTTTAATATAAAGTATCTTAACTAATAGGCAGCACATATACCCTGGAAGCCACAAGACCTACGGAGATTTTTAGAAGAAATTAAGAACAGCACAGGGAAAGCCTCCAAGAGGAGACTCTCCAAGAGAGAAAGAGAGTGGAATATATTTGGAAGCAATTTCTGATTTTAGCAAGGATGAATTACACTCTGCATAAGTGCCTCTCTACATTGGCTGTGGACAGCCTGTCAGTTCCCAGCTCACACTCAGCAGAGAGCCTGAAGTGAGGTCAGGTGAACCTGGAGCAGATGTCCAAAGCAGGTGCTCACGTCAGCACCTGAAGAGGAGCAGGACAGGGGTAAGCCCAAAAATTAAGTGCACGGACTTAGCTAAATGCATGCAGAGGAAATCTAGAAGCAATTTGGCCACAATAATTTTCTCCTTCATATGTGTTAAAAAGCCTTTCTGAGATTATGCATGTATGCTCAGGATCTAATTTGGTTCCATCTGCACAGTGTGGAATGCTAGAACAAGTATCCACCACTTCAAGGACCTCTGAACTTTTCTTCAAATCCGAGTATAAAATACCTTGAAAACATGAATTATTATTATGTATTAAAGTGAAAATGCTCTTTTCTTTTTTGAAGTATGTGTCTACCACAAGCTGACACAACAACAAACCATGCTCAGAAGACTGCTATTAAGTTGTCACATATACTCATATTTAAGCATTCAAGTTTGAGAATTTCAACTAAAATAACTTCCTCAGAGACAATATGTCAGGTGGGCTTGAGGTCCAGAACCAAGTATTAAACTGTATGTCTCCAAGACTTACAAATATATCAGGATGCATGGAAAAAAAATCACACAGAATGGTTTCTCTTTTATAAAAAGTTGGTGTTCTGCTGAGCAAAGCAAAAGGACTGCTCCATCTTGAGGGTTCTAAGCCCACTGGTTTTGTTCCAGATGCAGCAGGTCAGGTATGGAACATTTATCAGCCCAATTTCAGAAGTTAAACATAACTGTTTGGATAGATGTTCTCAGGAAAATGAGGCTCCTGCTAAGACACAGCTTCTGTTACAAAAATCCACTTCATAAATGTATTAACCTGGAACGGACACAGCACAACCAGCTGCTCAAAACAGACAATTATACCTGGAGTGCTGTGTGCAGTTCTGTGTGGGCTCCACGATTTAAGGATGTGAAGGTCCTTGAATGCAACCTCAGGAGGACAACAAAGCTGGTGAAAGGGATGGAAGGTGTTTCTTATGAAGAACAGAGAAGGGCTTTGGGTCACCACAAAGGGTGACCTTGCCATTTTCCACAGCTTCCTGATGAGGAGAATTGGGAAGGGATGGGCTGAGTTTGTTTTCCTGGGATCCAGTGATGGGATCCATGGAAATGGTTCAAAACTGTGCCAGGGAGGGTTGGAGTGGACATTAGGAATCATTTCTTTGCTGAGAGGGTGGCCAAGCACTGGAACAGGCTCCCTAGAGAGATGGTTGATGCTCCAGGCCTGTCAGTGTTTAAGAGGCATTTGGAAAATGCCCTTAAGAACTTTTTTGGTTTTACTTCTGATCAGCCCTGAAGTGGTCAGCAAATTGGACTGGATGATCCTGTAGGTCCCTTCCAACTGCAATATCCTATTCTAAAGCAGAACAGAATACTCTGCTACTACAAACAGCATTTTGTTGTATATCTAATGAAATGCTTGTACAGTGTTCACAAGATATGTAGAGTATGGAAAATCAAGGTAACCAGTCAATATCTTCTTTCATTACCCTCTTTCTTGAAAATATTTCATTTTATGTACATAAATCATTTATTCCCCCAACAAAAGATACACCAGAAAAAAATCAAATTTCATCAATATGGCTCCCAAGAAAAACTATTTTCCCCTCTCTCTAAGGTATGATGAGAACTTATGCACAGTAAACACAAATCCTTCTATCAAGGATGTAGACTATTGAACACTTCAGGCGTATTCCATCCATTTTTGTCCCGGATATTACATAAGGTATGTATTTATTATAACTGCAGAAGTAAATATTTAACTAACTAAAACAAAACTGGCAAGATTTTAGGGGTAAGAGTGGCACCCCAGCTGAGCTGCACTGGTATCTTCTCACCACTAACAGCACAGAAAAGACAAAGAAAACAGTTTTATCTGCAGAACTCCTTGTATTAACAAAGGCTACTCCCTGGCCAGAATAGATTTTCCCCCACACCTCTTTTCTTCTTCTTTCTCTACTATTGCATTGCCTTAGATATTACTAAATTTTACAAAGATTCCTAGAATTTTCAGCTTCTAATTATTTCTTTTCTGTCAGTCAAGCCAATCACTCATATCTTCTTACAAACTGCTTCGATCTCTGTTCGAACAATGCCACTTTTGGGTAGGTGACAAGGGCTAATCATCACTGAAAAAAATATAAATAGAACCAATGGCTGCTTAAAACTATATTTTAATCCTTAGGAAATCCACTGGGATATTAACAAAAGATGGTTTTGTCTGCAAAAAGGCATTAACATAGCCATTTATAAAACTAATAGGAAAGTGAGCAGTGCTCCAGTAATAATGAAAGTACACTGCAGAATAACATTATGGAAATAGGATACCAAATTGAAGAATTGACCTTGGGGCCCTGGCTTATCCTGGATGAAGATGACTTGTGAAATGAAAATTTGGCTGTAATTTGCTCTTGCTTTCCCTAAAAGGTTGAAGGCATTTCTATTTCAAATGAATAAAATGACTGTTAATTTCCTAGCATTAAGCAGGATATTCTTAAATATAGATATTTAAGGGGTTTGAAATATATTTTCAAGTCTTATTCTTAGAAAACTTGAACTGGTTTTCTTTGATTTCTACCACAGTCGATTTCTAACAGTTAATTTTTAAATCTCCAGGGAGAAATGTGTGCTACAGCTGAATCACTTGGATGCACTGAAGTATCAAGTGTTTATTCTAAACAGGATTCATTGGTCTAAGCATTTGATACTATAAGTGAACATGAAATACAGAACATGAGGATATTCCTTCAAATAATCCTATCACTTTCAAATAATGGTAAATAATTATTATCTGTTACAGAAGAAAGCAACAGCTAAAAATATGAGCTTGATAGCTTTGTTTAACATGAGACACTAAATTTTGGGCACCCCATTTCGGGAAATGGGAAAATGTCACAATATGGTGGCTGAAGCCAGAACTGAATAATTTGAAATAAATCAGAAATTATAGGAGGATAATACTATATGCAACGTCAAAAATTTGCATAAAGGACTGTTTGTGAAGGTAGCAGGCATATATCAAATACCACCAAGAACCACAAAGGAGAAGAACATGTGCTGTAAGATCCACAAGTCTTAAAACACGCCTTTTACATCATTAGTTTTAATTATTGGTATCGTTGTACTGCCTAGCATCCTCAATAATTGTTCAGGGAATATGTTTAAAATACAAATATAAACAAAAAACCACCTCACCATCTCTATATATTGACACATAAGTGTTTGTGTGTCTCTCTCTCTACATATAGACATATACTATAACTATGTAATTTACATATAACATACCCACATAAAATAAAATAACAATCTAAAATACTCTCCCCCAAGGAGAATTTATGGCATTCAGACACAGATCCATGAAGTAAGAGCTTGGCAATACTGGGCAGAATGGCCAGTAACACTAAACACTGCTCAGTTCCCAGAGCATACTTTGTATGCTCCACAGAGGAGCATTTCAAGAAGGAATCTGAAGGACATCTTTAAGTCAGCTCATGAATGGTTACAAACAGTATCTGTCAGACATGGTGGGTATGAGGGAGAAGGGCAAAGGTGCTTATTTGAAAATGAATACAAAGAGGAGAAATCCTGAAGTAACTGGTAAATGAGAGAAAGGAATTAAAACCTACATTACTTATTTTATAAAAGAAACCTAATACATTCAGAGTCTGTATTCAATATAAGAAAAAAATCTCAGATTACATGTCTAAAGACAAAGAGTTTAAATTTGTTACTATTGTACCAAATCTCAAATTTAAAAAAAAAATTAACAAATTGGCAACCTCTTAGAAGATGTTGCTATTCAGTATTATTTTCATTTGTTCACTAAAGTGGAATCAAGTGTAAACAGTGATAACCTTTCAGAAAACCATGATTTCTAGTATAATAGTATTCAGTAGCAAACTCTCTTAAAAATATATTTTTTTCTTGTTTCATTCCACAGTCTATTAATATTTGACCTAATGCTTTACACCAAAGATAACTGGACAGTTCATGGGCTCCAGAGGGCTCCAGCATTTCAAGGCACAGCTGTAGGAGTCAGTGCACCTCAGGTTGGCTTTGCCGGGACATGGATCACTCTGTGCTGCCTGATGTAGGGTTACACAGTGAGTCCCAGGCATTTCTGTAGCCCCTATGGCCAGGTATTTTTAGGAAGACAGCACAAACAGCACTGGATATTGATTCTCTCCAGAATGTTTTCCTTGAAACATATAAGCCTCTCACAAGTACCTGACAGCATTAACAGAAGTGCAGTTTTGTGTAAGAGGCAGCTTAGCAACTAAGTTTAAAGCCAAGCAAAGGATGAGAAAAGTGAAAGGAATTTCCTCTGTGTTGCATAGAACACATTTCCTCTGATATAAAAATACAGCAAGCTTCACCTTCTCACTGTTTTGTTCAAAGTTCCCGTCTGAAAGGTGGCTCCAGATGTCTTGGAAGAATCCTCTAAGTCTGGCTCTGAACCTGCTCATGAGTCATTAGCTCTCATGCTAATGCTGGCCTTAAACAGAACTGTTATCTCCTTTATCCTTTATCAGCCACATCGCCCTGTATCACCTGCCTATCTGGCACAATCTCTCAAGGTGTAATGTGCAAGGCCAACTAGGATGCCCTCCTCCAGTTTCCTCATTGATTAGAGACTTCACTCTCTAACCTTATCAACAGCCTTTGTTTTCCCATCCTCCAGCTTCAACTAAATTTTCTTCAGTACATTTAAAACAAAATGTCCATATGGGTATTACAGGTGATGTTTTGTTAATGTTATGCACATTGTTACTTGTTTCTCTCTTCTTCTATGTCCCAGATAGGTGCATTCTAAAAATGTTCATGGTCTTTCATAGTAACACTGTAGTAAATAAATGAAAATTACATACAAGCCCCTCTCTCCCACCATTTCCAACTGGGAATGTTCTAATAACAGTCAAATTTTTAGTCCCTGGCTGTATCAACTTTCATTCTGTACTATCCATATGAGTTTATCCTTCTACTTCTTAAAGGTGCACATTCTTATCATTGTAATATTCTTCTTTCCTTATCAAGAAAGAAGCACTGTTTCCAGACAATACTATATTAATATTGGCCCTAAAGCCAATAGTAAGAATATAAAGAGATCTTTTAGGAAATCAATTCTTCAGAAATTCTTTTACAAAGCTCAGTCCAAGTACTTCTCTATTAATACTTCCCATTGACATATTCTATTAAGACATTGTATTCACTTTATACAATTCCTTCAATAGACTTTGTACTCTGAAATTTAAATAAAAGTTTCTTATACAGACCAACCAATGCTCTGCTGACTTCCAGTTGATGCCATTGCCTCCATTTCCTGTCTAGAAACTTAGTTTTCCTCCAAAAATAAGAGGACAAAGCAAAGCAAAATTTTTCAGGTTCTTGCCATTCATCTTGGGTAGATTTATATTATTGTGTTTCCCTTTAGCTCAGATCTGATTCCCCAGCTTGTGTTTGCCCTCAAACATAAGCACAACTCACTCTGCTCCACCTGTGCTGCTGTCTCTACAACACCTGCTGCCAGAACTACCATCCTGCAAAGTGGAATGGAGATTGTACAGCAGCATGGGTTTTCCTTTAGTTGGAGTAATTTCTGGTTTTGCCAGTGTTTATTCATGTCAGTTAATGTCAATCATAAAAAAAAAAAGGCAAAGCATTAATAAAAACATGGTATTGTCTCTTTTGAAAACTTTCACTGGCAAATCTGTTGCTGTCTTATCACGTGGAATATTAACTGACAATTGTAGAAACTGTAACTTTGTACATCTCTGTGCACTTACAAGGCCTTGTTTGGAATAACTGCTTCCAGATGGATATTTTATTGACATGTCCACACAACCTCAGCCATTAACTACACAACAGAATATATATATATATATATAAAATAGTACATACATCTTTATTCTGAGAGTACATTTCTTGACTAGTACTTAGAGGATTAAACAGGAAAGCACTGAGGGAAGAATCAGAAGAGGTCTGATATGCTATCAATGATTGTTTCAGCAGATTTCACAGGCTGAAAGAGAAGCCTAATACACAGATGCCCTGAGGAGATGTTGTGCTTCAAACACAGGCTCTTTCTTACTCAATCAGCAGAAACCTCTCTGTCTTTTCCAAAATACAGTAACTGAGCTGATAGCAAAAGGAGGTCACAGCTCTGCACACTCACAAATTGACATCTCCTTTCCAATACTTGCACACCTATTGGTTTTTCAGGAAACCACTACAGCAAAGGATACTACCATAGTGAACATGATTTCTGAGCCTCTCCTATACGGCTGCACTTAGTAATATGTTAATAATTTCTTTAGAAAACAGATGTAACTATTACAAAACAACAGCATGCTTGTAGAGAGATATAAATACAGGTATTTCTCATATCAGTTTATGTAATTCACTACCAGATAATGGTATTATGTCAAAGAGTTCTTAAAGAAACACTTCAGTTGTGATTCATGAAACTAAAGAACATGAAAATTCCTAAATAGGATTAGGTATATGAAGTCAATCTATCATGTTTCATGATAAAGACCAGCAATGTGGTTAGGAAGAAATTTCTGCATTGAAATTAGCATGTGGATTGACAATTGTATTTGTTGAACCTCAAAGTGCTCCCATTTTATTCTATCAGGAGGAAAACTGTTAAAGATAAAAGAATACATCCATTTTTTGCTGGCTTGCAAGTTCAAAGATAAACAAATAAAGAAAAAAATCCTGCAGTTTGTTAAAAGCCTGAGACACAGAATATTTCCTTTCTACTTCAATGTAATAGCATTTTTATTACTAGACTTAAGCTGGAAGTCTAACTAAAACAAAAAAAAAAAAAAAAGAAAAACAGAACTGACAAAAATAAATGACAAAAAGCTTTCACTCTCTTCAGTGTTCAGAAAAGTGAATTAACATATTTATTGAATTACATTGGCAATGAAGACAGCAATATATTGAAATTCATTGATTTTTTTTTTCTTGACTTAAAAGCAACACAGATGCTTATTACAAAACAGCGGTTCCTCTTCTCATTTTTATCAACCCTTTTTTAACAGCCACTGACATTGACAGTTTCAAGCTTAATTGTACATTCAGCATGTACTGTTAATGACATTAGATAAATGGATCACATCAGAATGCAGTATCGTCAAAAGAGACCACGTGCCAATCTTACAAATTTAAAATCAAACAAGCTACTCTGTAGACCCTGACTCTTCAAGTTGTTTATCAACTGAGTACTAGAGAATATTTTGAATGTCATTATACATCAAAAGATGAAAGATGTGCCTACCACAGCCCATGTTCCATTTATACAATGAAATTTAATTACATGTTATAACTATGCTGTCTTAGAACTACGGTAATTAAAGGGGTACAGTACATTGGTGTTTTATTCATTGTAAGCCCTTATTTTCAGAGGGCTTAACTCAGCCATGCAAATTCACTCCCTTATCAAAGGGAGGAGTCTGTCACAAACACAGCAATGCTTGCTGCCACTATGCTAAAACAGAGTTGAAACTTATTTGCAGCATCATTCAGGATGTTGTGAGAATGAGCCTTAAAAATATTTTCCATTGCAATCTATAAGGCCTCAGAATAATACCTATTTAAAATACCAGTTTGTGTTGAGATGAAAGTTTGGTTTGTAGACATGTCTAATCAAATCTCTGAGCAAAACACTCCCAGCCTTATGCAAAATATTTCTGCAAGCCCATTATAAGCACAAGCAGTGAGCTTCCCAACCACTCTGGATGCAAAAAATCTATGTCCTTAAGCAGCAGGATGTTTGGATAAAATTTTCACCTGTATAGGCAGTTGCAAATTGCAATCCTCTGCATCCACATGGGCATCTGAGCAAGACAGGGTGGCTGAGGGGAGGCAGCTTAATTGGCTGGCCGTGCTCTACAGGGAGGTGCTGAATTAACACATCTCACAGATTTCCCAGTCCTCATTCCCTGCTCTATAAAACCAGCCCTGCCACCACAAGGCTCCCAGACCCCCCAAATTATGCAGGCTGCCTCCATGTATGTGAGGTAGCATGGAATAGCTGGATCTATCCTCCATGGTGTGTGCAGATCCACCATGAAATAAGCACTGTGCTTCCTTCCCAGACAAACTCCCTGTTCGTGGGCTCACTTCTTGGATTTCCAGTGAAAATGAAACAAATTCTTAATATCAATTCCCCATAAACTATTGAAGACTCATGTTACCTTCATTAGCCAAATCTAATATTTCACCTGTTCCTAGTGCAAGGATATGTGAAATGTGTGGGTGAGAAGCCTTCAGGAAATCTAATCTCACCAGGTTTCTTTCTTCCACTCAAGTTATGTAGTGTAAGGTGTGGGGCATTTCTTTGTGTATGTTGGGCAAATGCTTCTTTCTCCAAACACACGTATAAAATACAGAAGCACAAAGCATCAATAAAAATCCCTTTATCCTCAATCCACTGAAGGAGGCATATGATTTCCAATAAGCAGTCATCCAGTGTAGCAAAATCCTGTGACAACCAACAAAAGGGGCAATTTAAGGATGGAGCATTGCCTTGCCTCTGCAGATCTAAGACTTATTTTAAGCTTTTTTTTTGTGTGCGATCAAATCAGCATCAACCCAATTATGCCTAAGATCTATCTTCTTGTTAGATGGCAGGGTCAGTCACAAATGAGCAGCCTCTTGCAATTTTCCATCAAATCAGCTCTGTAATTTGAGAGCTAATGCAGACATCTCATGAAAACAAATCATCAGAGAGTCGCTTCTCCCCCTCCTTCCCAAAATGAAGCGTTCGGAGGGATTTGGGTTTCTCTTTAAAAGCCAATTCTCATCTCTGTGAAAGTCAAGGCAATCTATAGTAAACAAAAGTCAGTCGTCATTTTTAGACTTCCATGAATATTTCAAACCTCTGTGCACATCTTCTGCAAAAAGCTTTCTCACTTTGTTCAGTAAAAGACAGATTATCAACTTTAAGTAAAAAATACACCCTGGAAGTAAAGGTATTTTGCAAGAAAAAAGACATTTGCATGAAACTGCAAAATGCAAATCTGTTGTCATAAACTTACTTGCTGAGAGTTCAGCACCATATAAATAAAAACAGAAAAAAAACCCCAAACCTTTCTATTAAGTATGCCACATAGTCCACAAATACTGCAAATCTTCAGAAAACCCTTATTTCTAATGAGGGGAGAAAAACACTGTGCATAATAAACTACAGACAAACCTAAACTTGAGCTGTCCAAGTCACCCAACCTCTGACATCTTTCTGACAAACAAGCCACTGACTCTGTACATCTCAACTGCCAAGGTAAACAGTAGGATGATAAGAAAGACCCCTAAATTATTCAAAGTGGTTTCTGGGCTTCAAAAGACTCCTTCACTTTGTTCCTTTATATATCTACAGCTATTTAAGTTTGCCTCTGGCTCTGACACAGACAGCATTGTGCCTGTGATGTTGAAAGAGAGGAGCAATTCTGTAAGTTTGGGCAGACACTTCTCCGCTGGAGCACAGGTAGAAAAAGATGGCCACTTTGGCAGGTGTTGGGATACAAGGATTGTGACTAAAGAAATCATTCCCTTCTTTCTGCTTTTTTATTTCCAGTTTCTCACTCACTATAGCACTTCTATGTATGAGCTTGCTAATCTCTAAGGATCAAAAAGTAAGGTGGAATCATAGAATTGTTTAGGTTGGAAAAAAACCCTCAGATCATTGAGCCCATCCAGTAACCAGCACTGCCAAGCCCAAGGGCTCACCTGTGCTGAGAACAGGGGGACAATCACTGCCCTGGTCCTGCTGGTCACACCATTTCTGATACAGGCCAGGATGTCATTGGCCTTCTTGACCAACTGGCTCATGTTCAACTGCTTTCAACCAGCACCTCCAGGTCCTTTCCCCAGGGCCACTGTCTGCTCTGTCCTCAGCCTGTAGCACTGCCTGAGGTTGTTGTGATACAAGTGCAGGGCCCAGAATTTTGATTTGCTGAGCTTCATACAATTGTCTTCAGTCCATTAATCCAGCCTGTCCAGACCCCTCTGCAGAACCTTCCCACCCTCCGGAAGATAACACATCCAGTCAACAGGGCATCATTTGCAAACTGAATGAGGGTGTGTGTACTCAACCCCCTCATCCAGATCACTGACACCAACATTAAACAGCACTGAGCCCTGGGAGCACAGCTGTGCCCAGCCACCAGCTGGATGTAACTCCATTCCCCATCACTCTCTAGCCCTGACCACCCAGCCAGTTTTTTACCCAGTAAAGACTACACCCCAGAGCACTCAGCTTCTGCTGGAGAATGCGGTGGGAAACTGCCAAAGGCTTTACTGAAGTCTGGGCAGACACATCTACAGCCTTTCCCTCATCCACTGAGGGGGTCACACTGTCAGAGAAGGACATCAGGTTGGTCAAGCAGGACCTGCCTTTCACAAACTCATGTGAGTCAGTTTCTCTTTCTCCCAAAGGTCATAAACTCTCCCTTTTTCTTTTGATTTCCAGTAAAAATTCTCTGTTCAGCCAGGCTGGTGTTCCTCACCACCAGCAAAGATCATCTTATGGCACGCTGGATGGCCTGCTCCTGCAACTTTAGGATTTCCTTCCTGGATCCTTTTGCATTTCAGGACAGTCTTCCAAGGGACACTGTCAGCTCCTCTCACAAACAGGACAAAGTCAGCCCTCTGCAAGTCCAAACAGCAGCAATCCTGCTGACCCCCTCCTTACTTTTCTGAGAATCAAAAACTAATCAGTGCTATTAACATGTGCTTTGACTGCCTAATAGCATATAGACAGCACTTCCAAAGGTGGGCTGGGGCTTCTAAGGAGGAAAAAAAAGAAGATATCAGAGTCAACATCCTGCCCTAATTCACAGGTCTACTGCTGGTAGAGCCCACAAGTGTTATGCTGCTTTTTTGTGCTTCTCTAATGTCAGCAGCCCCATTCTTAACAGCAGAACAATAGGCTGACACTGAGCTTAGGCAGGTTTCTAGCACGTTGCCTCTTGGATAAAGACATCTTTTTATTCTCATATCTGCAGAAAAGGAAATATCCTTCTAAGGCCTGCCAGCTGCTGGCAAAAGGCTCCAGAGCATACAGCCTTTCATACAGTCTCCCACTGAAGTCAATGGGATCACTCACATGAATGCAAAGTTGCTAAACCAGGCACTCCAGAGGGACTGAAAAGCCATCTGCTAATTAATTTAAAAATCTATTTTCATGAGATATTGAATATACTTTATGTGCTTCTCTGTGTGCTCCTCAGATTTATATCCCAAAATGCAGAAAAGGACCAGGACCTGAAAACTGACAGTCAGGGTGAGGATTGGGACCTCATACCAGGACAGAAAAATGCTAATGCAGAAGCTCATAAAAACTTTATTCACCAGCTAACCACTCACAATGCAATGTCACCAGTGCAGTCTAGTTTAATAAGAAGTTTCCAGTTTGACCCTAAATTCATTATGTGCACAGTAGTGCTGACACAGAGACAGCAAAAGTGGAATGGCAGCACTGGGGAGAATTTTGATGCCACTGCACTTGGAAAGATCTTGGAAAATCAGTCATGACTCAAGGTCAAATCACAAGTACAGTCAAGCAAAGGATATGGTGCCTTGGAAAGCAACACACACACTCCCCTCAACTACCATCTATTCCCAATTTCCATATCTACAAAAAAAAAAAAAAAAAAAAAAAAAAAAAAAAAAAAAAAAAAAAGGCAAGGGGCAACAAGAGAAAGAAAAAACCTCCCCCTGTCCTCTGGAGGATAAGCATTTTATTTTCTTCCAGTTAGAGCCCTTTAAAGCTGTTTTTCAACAGTGGTCTGGCTCTGTCTCTGCTTCTACTAGCTCACATCAGTGAGCTAAGACTTAAAAGAAGTGAAGGTTGCTTTCTCAGATAAAAGGGATTTTCTAATGCCTGGCCTTCTGGATGTTTCTTGTGTAGTTGTTTGGCATTCAGAAACACTGCCTGGTTATTTCTATTCCAGAAATCTTCTATACCTTAGCAAAGGTACTGCCATGCTCCACACACTCACTGGATCCTGTATGCTCTCCCTATAACACTGTGACATATTGAGAATAAAAATATTTCTCTGCAAGCCTTATAAACAGGCTTAACTTTTCCAACACATCTGCCACAGTAAAGTTCACATGCAATACCTTAGGTAGGCATTAATGTGATGTGATATTGTCTATACAAACACACATTATGTATTGCATAACAGCATAGCTAGATATACTATGTACCTTTAGCATAATGCAGGCTAACACCCAAATGACATCAATTTTGGAAATATAAGTTCAGCATCAACAACTACTAGCTGTATGTAAAAACCAAAAGCTTTTAAAAATCAGCTTCTTGGTGGGTCTGCTAAGCTGGACACTGCAGATATCCACCATCCAAAGGAGATTTTGACAAATATAGATGAAAGATGTCAGACCTTCATGTTGTTTATTTTTAAACATAGATTTGAGGTCCTTTCAAAGATTTTAAAGGTTCTGAGCCTGTGAATGTAGAGAGTATAGTAACTAAATATTTATATTCACTTCTAATAACCTTAATGCCCACAATAGTGAATTTTTTAGTAATATTTTACAACACACATTTTTTGAGTTTGTGGTGTTACACAAGGTTAGTGACATCCATTTGTGATGGTCTTTCTGTCTGCATCTCAGAATTACTCAGTAGCAGCCAAAAGAGGACAAATCACCCAAGTGAAGATGTAGCTGTGGTGCAATTTCCATCATGACTTTATTCATGTGAAATAGGGGCAGGAGGAGAAAAAAAGCAGCAGGAGTTGATATAGCATTTACAGCCAGGGCTGTGCCTGTGCCTGCATTAAAAGTCATGTCTCTATTTCTAGTGCCCTGGATCAAAGCAGATGCTGTCTGACTTGCCATTTATTTATTCACACTGGGTTTCAATCTACAAGGTGCAGCAGGAGCAGAGTACTGGAGGGTTATTTAATGTGGGAGCTGACAAGGCTTCCAGGAAAAAAAAAAAAAAGTTTCTTATTCAGTAACTAAATCAGTAAGAAGTGTGCTTAAAATTACCCCAAACACACTTCCTTCTCTTGGGTATTTTCATTCCATGTCAGACATCTGAATTTTCTTCTTACATCCAACATCTTTGAATCAGATTGTGCTGATAAAATCCTGCAATTCTGCAAAAGCCTTTTAAAACCAGTAAAGCCTCACAGAATTTCCCTTTTGCAGGGGCTGAACCAAGGCTTTCAATGAGGCCCTGGCTAATTCCAAATTGGTGAGCAGCAAACCATAACTAAGGGCTGACAATAAGGAATATTGCTACATGGGGCAGCAAATGTCAAGGTCCTGCCACAAAATCCATTTATTGTATGCCTCTCACAGCAAGAGCTGCACCTCAGGAACACACCAACTTTGACTGCATACTGAAAATCACAAGTAATTGCCATTAAAACAACCTGTGCATTTCGTTACACAAATATATGAATTCTCAGCACACAAAGATGTAGAATGAGAAATTATCTGTATTGTCCAAATGACAAAGGTGTAGGACTGAGGTCTTTTGATATTATGTTTGAAATGGAGAGAAATACTTTCATGAAAATTCAAAGTTCTCACCTAATGAAATGCAGAGTAAATTATCCTTCTCTTGCATGTTCTTTTTCTCTCTTCTAGGAAAATGATGAGAACAAATTTCTAAATATAATAGTCATATATGGGATCTAGAATGTACTCAAGTTATAGGGTAAAGAAATCCAAAATAGCAGCAATTACATGCACTACAAGAATATATTGTTCTGAAAGCACCTTATAGAAAATTTGCAAAGATATGCACTTTATAGCCTGTAATGACAACTGAAAGAAAAATAACATTAATCTAGGAAAAAAACCCAACCCTGCCATTGTCAGAGCCCTGATACAACTGTAATTCAAGCAGGTTAGGATGAAGATATAATACAAAGCAAAGCACTAATATTATTTGCTTTTTCTCAGATCCCTTTTTCTTCTCAGTGGCTTATGCCACTACAGTTGCAATATCAGTTATTTTCCAATCTTCTGCAAATGGAGAAGGGGGAAGGGGAAATAAAACATCTCTTATTCACTCATGTTTGGATTTTCAATATTTTTTTCCCTTGATAGCTTCTCCTTTGAGCAGCAGCAGTGTCAATTCCCCAAGGGCAGAATTCAGGTCTCAGAAATATGTACACAGCATACAAATCTTCCCTAATGCCCTTTCCAATAGTTTGTTAAACTCTGAGAAATGTTATCTATGGAAATACATATAAGCATTTCATAAGCCCAAAGCCAGATACTGATGCCATCTGCATTGAGCTATAACAACCATTTATTGGCTTTATAGAAAATGCTCATAGTTTATACAAATAACTAAGTTTGAATGGCTCCTGCCAAGATGAATACAGCATCTATCAACACACAGACTTCTCTGTGCAGCCCCAGGAAGTGTCTTCCAAGTCCACATGGAAGTGTTCACAGGCTGCAACTTTGTCAAATGTTTCAGAAATTTCTGGGCAGGCCTGACTTCAGTCTTCCAGCTTTCTACCAAGCTGAAGAAAGTCCTTTTTGTGCAGCTACCCACCAGCCTGCCTCAAGCCTGAATCTATTCCCAGTGTCACTGAAGGGCAGTTCTGCTTCCATAAACTGTGAAGCTCTGAATCATTTTGCCTATTAGGATGAAAGGTTGTGCTGAATTTGTAGTGTGTGGCATGAGAAAAGAGGAGTAACCACAGTCATAGTGGTAAAAAAACATCCCAACCAGAAAGAACTTCTAAGTATTCCTGATTACAGATTAATCTGCTGATGCACAAGCAATAGATTGAGGTCATGAAATTTAACACAGCAGACTTTTACACAGTCCATGCCACTGTTGCACTGTATGGAGTGAAGATGATTTACTGGGCAGACTGCTATTAAATCAAGTCGGAAGGTTTGCTGTAACAAAAGCACCATGCTGACAAGGATCTCACCTGCATGTATTGTTCTCAATTTTCAAAATCACCTGCAGATAGCTACCATGAGCAAAAATTCAAACATTAAGCAAAATGACAGCATCTACATTGGTACAATTCCAGCTTACCTCTGAGTAATATTTCAACTCTAAATGCTTCATTTCAACAACCATCCCAAGGCCTGAATATCTTTTTTTTTTTTCTCCACATATACTTCTAACAAGCATTGAACTCTGCTTCTTCTTCTAAACCTTGCCCTTCTAGTTTATTAGTTTAGTTTGAAGTCACAGCCTGCAGATGAGCCAACATGAGTCTTTTATCAACCAAATATTATTCTGGTATTTTCTGAGAGAGGTTTTACAAAGTTGAAACACTTTATTGAAATTATTTAATGGGTATCATTTATCACTAGCAATGAATTTAGAATTTCCATATTCTCAGCCTTTACAAGTCATTAGCTAGAGATAGCAACACACATGTCAATGCCTTTAGCTTTGCTCACCTGCAGAACAGTCCTTATGAACTACATCTCTGAAAGCATTTTCTTACTGGAGAATGGAATTCATTTTCAAGGCACTCATTTAGAGCCAGGACTGACAAATATAATGAAGCAGTTCTCTCTGCAATGCTGTCTCAGAGGGATCTCTGAACACCACCTCACTGCAGAAACAAAGTCCACAGCATGAATTAGTGTTACCTAGATGAAATATAAAACCACAATGCCACTAACAGCAGTAAAAGTTCAAAATAGCCATTAATTCTCTAATTGTAAGTCTGGGTATCTGAAAATAGCATACATACCCAGAGTGTGAATGCTTTTTGAATGCCTTCCCTATTCTTTAGCCTTTATATATAACCTTGACTGAAAAAACCCTTCTTAATTTTATTAACACATGATATGCAAACTAGATACAGAGATAGATACCATGGGTGTGGAGCACAATAATTCATCTGATAAGAGCGCAAAGTCTATCACCAGTTACTAAAAATACCTATAGGATCATTTTATTTATTTTAATTAGCCACTTTCAGACAAAGGCTAGACAGTGATTGCCAGAGCTAGGCTTCGACTGACATGGCAGAAAGTGATTATGGCTATAAGCACAGAGTGAGCAGAATAGCACATTCCTAGATGTGCTTTCCAACTCAAAGAGGTACTTGAACTTTTCATGGAAGTTTGGCTGAAGCCCAAGATAAAAAATGCTGAAATACTAGAAAAGATTATACTGTTGATTAAAGATCAAAATTTATAAACAAAAATAAAGACTACAGTTATTTTATATTGGGTTTAAAAAACCAACACTGAGGGGGTTACTGGAACCAGCCACACGTCCCATAGTAACAGGATCAGTAGAGGAACAAAGCCCATGTTGCTGTCAAAACATGCTAGCCTGAGCTATCATGCCAAAAAACACGCTCTCTAAACTGATGTGCTAAATAAAGCAGGCACTCATATATTTTCTAGATATATTATCTTCCTTTTTTATATATATCCTTTTATATTATCTTCCTTCCCTTAATTTTACATACAGTGCTGTCATAAGAAAAAATTGGCCAAGTCACATGGTTAAAATGAAATCAGAGTTGAAGCAGTTTATTGATTTATTAATGGGACATAATTAACTGGCAATCAGTGAGCTATACATCCAGGATCAATATCAACAAAAGAACAGATAAACCACAAGGCCAGGCACTCACCAAACAATAGCAAATGCTCACAGTTTTCTAAACAGTCTGCTACTGCCGGATCCCCAAAATTTCTAATGCCCAGGGCCACATTCACAGTTCCCTGCACACACACAGCCACCCACAGGCAGTGAACAAGGATCTCCCTTTTTTGGGGTACAAATTCCTATTTATAGGCACCTCCTTGAGATGTGGGGGCTCCAGCTCAGCACAAACCCATCCTGCTTTCTTCAGCTGCATAATTTGCAGGCAGGGAACAGAAATATTTCCCAGAGGCAGGTGGGAATGCCCAGGGCATGTCCCAGCAGTGGCAGATTCCCACAGCCTCAGCAGGGAGGAAGCACCATCTGGGACAGGCTGGGGCAGCCTCCAGCAGGGCAAACACCATTTTGGTGCTGCTCTCTTCCCACTTGTCTCCCTCCTATAGCAGGTTTTCATGCTTCTTTTACACTTCTTTTCAAGCTACCCCTCTTGTTTGTTTGCTTTGAAGCTCCCAAAAGTCTCTAGGTAACTCCCTAGTTACCCTTTCAAACAGCTAATATTCCTGTTAAGCAAACTTTGCTATTTTTAATTTCTGCTTTAGCATTACCAGGCTCTGGGCAAACAACCTTTGAGCAGTTTTGGGTGTTCCATTCACACCAGCTGTTTACTCTTGCATTGCTCTTTGCATTCCTGCAGGCCGTGTTACCAAGAGAAGGAGCCACGCTGACTGATTTCCTGTTACCAATAGGTGATTATAATTAATAAAACTTTTTTTGCTGGGCATAGAAGAGGAGATGTGATAAATGAGACAGAGTTTAATGGTTGAGTTCAGCCAGACTGCAGCAATGTTTATGGCTAGACCTGTTAGCACTCAAAACCAAATAAGAATTAATATGAGTGCAGCCCTGAGGAGAAGGATGTGGGTGGATGAGGAGCTCAGTGCGATCTGGCAATGTGCACTCACAGCCCAGAAAGCCAAATGTGTGCTGGGCTTCATCAACAGCAGTGTGGGCAGCAGGGGAGGAAAGGGATTCTGCCCCTCTGCTCTGGTTTCCTGCACCTCCAGTGCTGGGTCCAACAGAGGCCTCCAACATAAGAAAACCATGGAACTGCTGGAGCAAGTCCCGAGGGCACAGAGATGATCAGAGGGCTGGAGCTTGGGGTTGTTGAGTCTGGAGGCTCTGGGGAAACCTTGCAACACTTTCCAGTATGTAAAACAGGCTGAGGAAAGCTGGAGAGGGACATTGGGCAAGAGCATGAAGTGAAAAACCAAGGGAAATGGCTTCAAACTGGCAGAGGGCAAGTTTAGATTAGATGTTAGAAAGAAATTCTTCATTGTGAGGGTGATGAGGCACTAGAACAGGGTGCCCAGAGAAGTTGTGGATGCCCCATCCCTGGCAGTGTTCAAGGAAGGGGCTTGGAAGAGGGTCTTTAAGGTCTCTTCCATCCTACTATATGATTTCATTAATTTGTGATTACAAGTGATGTTTTTGTGAAAACTCCCTCTAATCTAATGTACCCACAACCCTCAGGGATCAAAAAAAAAAAAAAAAAAAATTATTTGTACATACTCAGTATTGACAGTTTCAGCCTTATTCTCCCTACTCCTCATTTCCCAATTGGTGACATATCACTTTTCCCCATTCAATGAACTAATTAATCATGTTGAAAAATTGTAAATAGTACTGTAGTGATTAATATTGCAAAATGTGACAAATAATATTTAGGGACCTAGTACAGGGTTTGGATATGCTGTGCAGCATACACAGACTGATGACAATAAAAATAAATATAGTTATGAAATACAGAATAGGTACTATTTATTCAGCACAGAGAGGCACCCTCAGATGCTTAAGTTCAAATTGCTGCATAAATGTGGACTTGCATAAGCAGAGGTCTGGTACCATGCAAGAGTACTTTTGGTGACTTGGTCCACTGATTCTCAGCCTCTTCCAAGTATGAAGCCACAGGTCAGAAAACTGCAATTTTCTCTCCCACTTATGCCCAAAATAAGTAAATTCAGAACGTTAGATAATAAATATCACTTGTGACATCATCCTAAAGGGTAAGAAGCGATTTATATTTATATGAATAGACATGGAGAAAAATATGACCTATGGGAATATGTTAAATGTCTTCATGTGAAAATCAGAACTCTAATATTAACAGAAAAATTGTCTCTCTGAAAGATATCTTCTTGCATCCCAACCAATATCAATACACACATCTGCTAACATTTGTGTTGAGTAACTAGATTCACACACCTGATCATCTTTCAAAAGGGCAAATGCCTTGGTTTCATCAACAATATACAAATACTTGAAAGGAAAAAAAAATATAATATTATAGATCTACTAAACTGGTTTGGAAGCCAGCAATATAAAAATTCAATTTCTGAAATTCTCTGTGGTTTTGAAACAAAGAAATATCACTGTTGTTACCAATTTAAATAGACTTTGCAGCTTTATTCCTGTGGGCAGGGAAATGGATTTCAGACCATGGCACATGCCTGGGCAGTAAACATCTCTGAGGAAAAAAGGAGGTCACCAGTGCCTAAAGTAGATTTGGGAACTGTTTAACTACATTTCTTCTTGATATTCATCAGCAAAGCACCCAGGGCATCTATTTGACTTTCCATTGTTTATTGCAATTTCCCCTCCTGAGAGCTTTAGGCTTGACAAGTCCCAGCCCCAGCCCTGAAACCAAAGTCCCTCACGAAGAGCAGTGTCCACATTCAATGTGACTCTGGGATCCCACTGAACCTCAATGCCTAGCCCTGAAATGCTTCTGGGGTTGGTCTTGACACTCAGCACAGCAGACAGAAATCTCTTTGATAGAGATTGACTTTCAGTGAGTTTAATAAAGAAATAGTTCTGCTCATCCCAAACTATATCATGTGAGGTGATTGACTTTCATGACATTGCATATGGGTTTGACATAGAATAATTTTGGTAGTTCTAATTTTTTTACTTTCATCAATAGAGTATTCAGTTGCAATTTTTTTTCTTTCCTCTATTTTGTTTTGGTTTTTTTAATGAGTTTGACCTTAATTATCAGAATAAAGGTCTGGTAATTGGGAGACTTCTCTGATGAATAATAATTCTCCTAAATTCACATCCCTCTTAATGAAAGGCATGGGAGCCAGGAAAAAAGTTTCAATATTGTAACTCAATAGAAACAAATCAAAACACTACGGGAACTCTTTTTTTTTTCCTGTATATTCTTCACCTCACTGAAGAAGGATTTATTATATTGTTAGTGAATGAACCACTTCACTTTCCACCAGGCAATGTTGGGCAATTGTTCATTTCCAATAATTAATTTCATAACTAGAAAACAAAAAAGTGCACAGGGTTTTGTAATTGCTTTTTCCCCAGAGCAGAGAGGGCAGGAAAAAGAATAGTAAGACTAACAGAACAAAAAGTTAAAGAGTAAGAAATGGTATACACAGATACTGTAAGATTATTATGCACAAAAGAAATGAAATATTTCCAACAAGAAGCAGCACTTCTCATCACACCAGCAAAGCTAGATGGAAAAAGGCCAACTCAGAAATCTCAAAAAGAGTGGAAAATATAGGTTTCAGTGATCTAAAAGCTTTTCTAAGGCAGGAAAGAAAATAAAAGTGGTACGAGAAAAACTCTGAGCATAAGTTTTGTACTTTGACCTTGGCCTTTCTTGCCCATGAAGTTACATCATGCTTTTGACTTTACTGATAGCAAACTGATGTCATAGTACTGAGATTTTATTCCCCTGCACATACCTAAAAATAACCCTGTATTTTCTGCAGTCATAGATATGATTGGTCACCTCAATTAATTCTCCTGATGCCCTCTGACTGTTTAAATTGTTTTTTGGAGAGTGTATTCAGACTGGGGGCTTCTAAGCTATTAATGCTTTCATGGAGCAGCTGGGATGGCTCAACTTGTGTTTCTTCAGCCATTCAGGACAGGTAAAATGGGGAAGGCAACCCCATGCAGCCTTTTACTGGCAGAGCATTTCCACAGAGGGAAGACAGAGTAAATGTGAGAAGAACTGGTCTGGATATGCTCCTAAAACTCTAAATCTGTATTAAGGTTCAGGAGGAAAAATTAAGATGCTGTAACTCATTCCTCTACAGACACAATAAAATATTCAGGAAAAATCCTAGTTTTTTGAAAACAAATACAGCTGTACAGCCATGGAATTCCATTATTAAGTATTCACTAAGAATGTAGCATACACTTAAGTACTTTTGCTGAATATTCCATATATTTCCATTATTTTCCTTCTATTCTCCTCCATCCCAAATAAAATACTACACTCAGTGTAATTTTATTTCACATAATGTAATAAAAACACTCTAGTTTAAGGACACAAGCAAAAAATCTACTTTCTGTCTTGCAGAATTTAAATTTGGCATTCCACAACTTAAATTCAAGCAGAAAGATATCTTCAGGCAAATACAAAGGCATCAGCAGTGGAACAACATAATTTTTAAATCATAAATGGAATTTCTGACTGTTGGCATTGGAAGGACTTTGGCACAAAAGCACCATATTTTATATTCAAAATGCAGTAATTAATTCCAAACAAAGCCAACAGCTCACTAGTGATACAGTTCTTTCTAAATTTTCTTCAGACTCTTCATGGTAAGAAAATAAGCTGGTTTCATTCAGTAGCTGCAAACATTTCTACACAACTCCACAGTGTTAGTCAAACTGACAACAACTGACTCAAGTCTGGCTGGCAGTTTGTGACACCTGCTATTCACAGAGGGGGAAAAAACCCAAACCAACAATCCACTGATCATGTCTGCCTGGGATGCTTCATTTCCAAACATGTCTAAGCTTTCAGGTAAAAAGAATTTCCTGAGAGAGAAAAAAAAAAGGATTAAATAAAACTCCCAAGTTTGCATATTTGTTGTGAATATGTATATGAAATACCATTAGCAGAAAGAAGGAAATTGATTCTTGTTGAACTTTTTCCAGCCAACAATTCTGCTAAAGATTTTCTCTCCTGCCTTGCATTTTTAATGTGCTGTACAAGGAGCAAGATTTGACATGGCAAAGGTATCCTTGCGATCTACACATAGAGAAGAAGCGATAGGAAAAATACTGACTTCAAAAGAAGTGGCTGCAGCAGAATATTAGTGAATTCACTGCCAAGATAACATCAAGCCTAACTTGTATTAAAAGTGCCTACAGCTTTTGGTCTAAATTTCAGACATATAAGTTCATTAGAAAATGATTTATAATGCTTTCTTCTTACCTTGTCAGTTCAATTAATTCCTAGGCTGAAAAATTGAGAACACCAGACTGTGGAACTTTTTAAATTTTTTAAGATATTAAGTAATGTGACAGGTCACAAACTTGAGTTGACTTATGAGACATTCCTTCATCCCACCATTAGACCACCCTTCTGGCGATATATTTTATTAAATTATCTATTTATATATATATATATGTAATACATATATTATTTATGAAATTATTCCTGTAGATCAAATATACAACTGAAGTGTTCCTGCAAGAATCTGTGCTAGTTTTCTTCCATTTCTGTAGCTGAGGTTTAAGACTAAATACCAAAGATACTGAGGATCTGAAAGACTGACTTGGATTATCATTTGAAATTTCATTACTAAAAATATTACAAATGGGACTGACTGACATGAATAGGCTTTCTCCATATGACTACTCTTTTGGATTTACTACTTATTTACAAACATTCCCTTTGTAAAAATAAGATTAATCATTAACTCAGTTCAAAAACCAAAGGGTAAGAGTTAAAAGATATGGCTAGTAGGTTTTTTCTAGCTTTCTGAAGTTTTTTTACTATGTCCAGAACAGAACACATTGAAAATATTTAGCAAGATGCAAGTTCTGCTAAACTGCTTCCCTTCAGCTGGCTGGGATACCAACATTGCAGGAATTTGACCCATTTTCTTTGAGTCTGCTCTAAAAGCAAAAGGCACAAGTAAAATGGGAAAAGACAAAGGCTATGAAGGGGAGACCAAATTATAATAATCAATTCCAACTCCCAAATTCATGTATGATCTTTAAAGCAGAGCTTTCATTCTAGGGCTAACCTCAGAGCTACACCAAATTCAGTCTTAGCTTGATCCAAGTATCCACAATGCACATCCCCATTCAGCTCATACCCACTGCAGTTCTGCCCCAGCTGGCCAATATGCAAAGGATTCCATGTATTATCCCAAGACTGCTGGCACCAGCCACACAACTCAGTTGGCTACTGAAAATCTTGTTTCATCCTCACTACAATTCCAATTTTCCCCCTCAATTCAGTTAACTACTTCCACCTTAAAATATTCTAGAAACTGTTTCTCTGAGTTGAATTTTAGCTTTTCGCCAAGAATTATGATCTTTTGCAGACCTGGATATTAGCACAAGCATCCTTTTGGGACAGAGCTGCTCTAGGGCTGGATACAAGGAGCACATGGCAGTAACACACCCACTCCCTCTCTGGGTATGGAATAGTGTGTACTGCTGAGGATAACCCATGCCTTGCTAAGGATAACCCATGTCTTGCTAAGGATAACCCATGCCTTGCTAAGGATAACCCATGTCTTGCTAAGGATAACCCATGTCTTGCTAGGGATAACCCATGTCTTGCTAAGGATAATCCATGCCTTGCTAAGGATAACCCATGCCTTGCTAAGGATAACCCATGTCTTGCTAAGGATAACCCACGTCTTGCTAAGGATAACCCATGCCTTGCTAAGGATAACCCACGTCTTGCTAGGGATAACCCATGTCTTGCTAGGGATAACCCATGGGGCTTTGGTGGATTGGACCTGTAGAAGAATAGTCTGAAAGTTTTGGAGAATGACCACAAATGCCCCTCTGTCTGCAGTGGATTGAGAAGTTTTGTGCAATCAAAGGGACACATCAGTATTTGTATGAGGAGCCTGTCCCTGCTTCTTGACAGAATTACAGATAAGCACAATCATGCCATCCATCATCATTTACAACAATTTGCTTTTATATTTTTATCTGTGACTTGCTTGCCTCAGATTTCTAGAGCTCAGTAGATCCTTGTTTAAGTAGACAATGCTTTGCATGGCTTTCATTGGGATAAATTTCTTGTCTCATTTCAGGGTTGCACACCCAGTTACTGTCCTCAAGGAGTTCCCAAGGAAACCCAGCACCAAACCTTTCATCATCTGGTAGGTTACCAAAACTATTGGCAACACAACATTTCTAATGAGGTGCTGGAAGATACAGTGGGGACACAGTTACATACTCACTACATGTTGTGAGCTGCAATCTAATCCATTTACCAGCCCTGAGAACACTGACCTGCATCACCCCAACAACATTAAATGTTAAATTTTAAAAAGCCTTCCAACTCAATATAGATGTTTTCAGGCTTGGACAATGAACATGCTGGGCCACTCAGTGAATGCAGGTCTATATTAACCTTGCACAATGCTGTTGCAGAGATACCTTGGATCAATTAGGTTGCTTTTATTTAAAAAGCAAATGTGTTTGCTCCATAGCAAAGGTGTCAGTAAAGCCATAGTCTTCAGATTTCTGCTTAGAAATATTTGCAGGGTTGTTTTGTTTCTGTTACAAGTCAAGACATCAACAACATTCAAAAGAGCCAAAATGCTATGACAAAAATGTCTGAAGTCTTTGAAACAGATCAAAAGTACAGTGATTTGTTTGATCTAATTTGCTTTAAAAGTGAATATTGAAATATTTAACATGCTTAGCTCTCACATAAGAAAATTACTGTGCTATTTCACTCTTTCCTCTCTCTTTAGCTTTTTTCCTGTAAAAACATTACTTCTAGATTTAAATATGGTAATCAACAGGAAGAAACAAAATTAGGATTGTGCAGCTATATTCCATTCCACAGTCGCTGAATTCACTTAACCTGATGATCAAGATGCACAGTACATCTCACTATTTGCTCTCATGTTTGTAGGAAATTAATATTCTAGCTAGGTGCACTCAGTGTGTGACTGAATTCACAAATTATGTTAGCAACAATAAAATAAATAAATCATGTTTCATACTAAGACACCATGGCTATTTTTTAGATAAAAATTATCCTTGAAAACAGACATAAAGCATAATCAAATAGACCAAGAAAATAATAAAAGAAAATCTCAGAAGTGTTTGAGTATTTGAGATAAAAGACATATAAAGCAACTTTGCATTTAGGGGGGAAAAAGCCCACTTGAATAAGAATTGAGAGAAATACTGAACAGGAGCAATACTTTAGTGCTTCAGAGTCTCTTTTTCCTTTCAGTGATCCCAGTGAAACCAGTAAGAATTGATACAAACATGTACTGGAAGAGTGACAACAAAATACACAATAAACGTAATAGGAGAAACCCAAAGATTTCAAGTACACTCACTATGTGATAAGTTAGTTCATTGGTATTTTATAAAATTCTGTCAACAGTAAAGCAAGAGTTACAGAGGAGAACACTGAATCAATTTTTCTTACCAATATGCAAACATTTTCATAAACCACCAAAGAAATGCTACCATTCATTTTTCATACTGCATATTGGAGCACTACTATACTACTACATTCTTTAAAAAACTTTGGCACAGTCTAAATCCCTTCAGTCCTTTTATCTCAGCCATAGAACATGCATTCACAGTGGGATTCCATTTTACTGCCTAAAAATTTAGTTTATAAAATTCTTCTCAGTCACTAGTGGGGTTCAGCAGGGCTTAATTTCAGGGCCAGTGCTCTTCAACATCATAAACAATTTGGATGCAGAATTTGAAGGTATATGTAACAAAAAATCAGCCCCACATCTCAGACACTGCCATGTTAAGGCACTGTCACAATCTTTTCTTAGTGACCTTAATAATCCTTCTCACATAATATCCAACTGCAACACAAGAGAAACTTCTGCTCAGTGCATGTGCAAAAGGGGATATTTTTTACAGATGTCAAAAACGTCCCCCAGTTCTCTTAGGGCTGGGGCCAGTAGCAATGTCATTTCCACACTAATAAGAGAAAAGGACTGGACTGACACAGTGAAATCAGCATTTCAGTGGAAATGACAAGTGCTGTGATATTGTCCATGAATTGGATTCAGAACCTGGCACAGGTATGGGACAGTATTACCTTCCTCCCTACCCTTCTGAAATAATTTTGCTGGCACTACTGTCAGAGTCATTTATCTGGGTGGGAATCACTGGACAACCTGGACAGTGCCCAGCACCTAAAACTGGTGCCCTGCCTGTGCTGTTCCCTGTTCAGGAAGAGTTTGGCCTTAGGGCAGAGCAGCATTCCAACACCAAATGTTTCCCTTTGTCTGAATAAAGCTTTAGAAATTAATTCACAAAGCAAATATCTGGGGATTACTTGGGTCATCCCATCTCTCAGGGCATTTCATTTTACATGTTTTGGGACTGGTTTTAAATATTTTAGAAAAATGTTTTAGCAACAGCAGGAAAAAATACAAAATCCAAGTTGAACCTAAATCATCCTCAACAATCAGCCTTTTGAAACAGAAGCACAAATTAATCCAATAATAAATAGGCACTGGAGCAGGTATTTTTCTACAAGTCTCTGCCAGAAAGTTATGCAGAACAGGAGGACTGTACAGGACTAAAAACTGGGAGCAATGATGAAAGACAGGCTGTACTCAGACTAAGCCATCAACCATGCCTTTCAACTTGGCACAAGAAAAATTAGGGGAAGTTTCCTAATTGGCTAAACCACATCTGTCTAACATTCTGACAAAATTAAAAAGAAGTCTGTTGCTGTCACTGTGGCATGCTAATAGAGATCAGATAACTTGCATGATTATAAGACAGTCATTTTTATATATGTTTTTATGAGAAGTAGCATTTCCATAAGTCTAAAGCTCTAAGACCTTGAATGACACAGCTCTTTCCTGAGTGCATTATAATTAATGGCTCCACAGATTTATTTCACCAGGATGTTCCTAGTGAGCTGGGATGACAGAATAGTACCGCACAGATACAAATAAATATTCCTGCATTTGATAAAAAAAAAAAAAAAAAAACAAAAAAAAAAACCAAACAAACAAACAAAAAAAAAAAAAAAAAAAAAGCCCAAACAAACTAAAAAAAACCTAAAAAGTTCTTTCTGGACCCTTATTTTCCCCTTAAAATGCATATTTACTCAATGCAATGCAACATCATGTCAGAGCCAAGCTCAGCCAAACCAGTACATTTATAGAGCACCATGCAGGGATATTAGCTGAGGTCTCAGAGAGAATATAACCTCGTTAGAGCAACATTGTGCATGGGCTAATTAGGCCTGCCTCTCAAGCAAAGCTAATTATTCCCAGTACAGCACCATAGTGATACTGCTCTGCTGCTTCTGGGTTCTGGAGCTCAATTTTTCAGCAGTAGCTCAGGATCAACACCCCACACTGTATTCAAAATTATAAACAAAATAATGAGAAATGGATGTATCCTTCTGAGATAGCAGCATGATGCACGGCACTGTCTCAATTAATCTATCAAGGACATCAAAATGAAGGATTATCATGTTTGTGCATTGAGATCTTCACTTGTGTAGGAAATTCCAGCCCTAGACCAACAACTGTAGCACAGAGAAAAGTTGGGAACAAATATCCCAGGACTGGAGTCCAGAGTGGACACAATCATCTCATCAGGCACATGTCACACTCAGTAGGCATTAAGAAACAAACAAAAATTGGTAAGCAAGGCTAAAGAGAAGCTCCAAACTTCCATTCTTCTTAGAAGACCAGCTTTGAGTAAAAGCTAGCGCAGAACAAAAGGTTCCTTACTCTGCTGGCAAGGTCTCAAACTCTGCCAGTGCCAACAGAGCTCCTGTGCTGTGGTGAAGCACTGAGCACAGTTAACCTGAGCAACCTCAGGACATCTCACCACGAATTTCAGGGCTTAGGAGAGTTCACCTTTGCTGCTTCAGATGCTAAAGCTGAGAGCAAACCTGTGTCAGCATGAGACCTCACAGAGTCCAAACCAAAAAACAACAAGAGAGCTGGGAGCAGAGCCAGCTGCCCTGGAAACACGCCAGGTCCCAAATCTGGATGCAGTTACAGATGGGACTCTGTGCATCAGGTGGGTTCAACACAGAACACAGTGATCTGCACCAAACAGGGAAGAAGGGACCATCTGACACACTGTATAAAAGGAATTCCAGGTTTTTACATAAAATACACATAGAGGAGTCAGCACAATTTTTGTGCATAAGTTGGAAGTTTTGTATTTGTCCAGTGGATAAGTTTTCTTTATACCTTAATTCAGCTATCTTCCTTTAAAAAAAAAAAAATCTTTGAAATCAAAAGGCAAGGAGAGGTCTGTCACATCACCACAGAACTGCACACATGTTGTTCTCACAGATTTCTAAGAAGCAGGCTCAGGAAGAAGAATGAAGACTTAAACTCCTCCAGGATTTGAGCCCTGCATTGCTGACACACACTTCTGTGATAAGACAGAATTGCCAAGAGCCTGCTGGAAAGACAGGGGTTTTGTTCAGCTCTTGTTGTGATGTCAGGTAGCAGCAAATCCAGTGCTCAAAAGAAACTCTAGTAGGAAATGTGAAATAATAGAAATGTGATGCCAGTATCAAGATTTGAAATCACAAGTAATATCTTCTAATGAAAAAAAAAAAAAAAAGAAAAAAGAAACAGAGCTGAAAATCCAGCTTGGTCTCTAGCATTCCAATAGAATTAAACAATCAGTTTTGATGAGGGGAGCACAGGGACAAGGCAAAAAGGCACCATCAATTTAAAGTCAATTTACCTTTGTGGTTATTGGGCTGTAAATGAACACCTCTAACAGCACAAGCAAAGAGTTCATTTGGGGTTTTTACTTAATACCTGCTTTTTATAAAAGATAGTAGGCAGAAATTCGAAATCTTGGCCAATATGTAATAAAATAAGTCACAGAATACCAGGATTAATTTGGTTCCAACCCCTCTTTCTATTCGATCTGTTCATTCCAAATCTTTTTGTTTGTTTGTTTTTGCTTTTTGTTTTACCCATGAATGGAAGATCATGCATGACATTGCCCACATCTCTCATGGCACTGTTTAGCCCCCTACCAATGCCCAACACAGCATTTCAACTTCAGCAGAAGAGTGGCAAATGCCATTATGACCAGTAGGGTTGGACTATTACAAATTAACATGAAAGACAGAAAGAGCAGAAAACTTTAGACATTAAGAATCGCTGATTTAGGGAGCAGAAAGAGGAGAAAACTTGTTTAAAAATAATTAAAGCATAAGGAACATTTTAAAAACCCAGCCAATAGAAACATAAATACTTGTAACAACAGAACATTTAAATTTTAGCATGCATATTCATTTTCTACCACATTTTCAGCAAAGTTGATATCTGTTGTGTATCAGTTGACAAAATGCAAGAGTTTAGTAACTCAAAGCGTATCCCATCCAACCTCTGCACTTCTATCCTGTTTAACCTGCTAGTGCCCGATTGTTTCTGATAAAAAGATATCCTATAGCTTGCTGGAGCTGGTGATGTGCCAAGTACTCAGTGACACAGTGACAAATTGCCTTCTCTATTCCTGACAAAATACTCCCTCTGCTGTACAATGCACACTGTTACATAAAGCCCAATGCACAGCTATACATATTTAAACTAAGAGCATGTCATGGGTATAGATAGGATTCATAAACCAGAGAAACAATTTACTCTTCCAGAATGGTCTTACTGAAAATAGAAATAACATTTGTATAGTAAAAATGAAAATTTATTTGTGGCTTAGCAAACAAACAGGATGATTACACTACAATATAAACTATATGGGTGCCTGGGCCATAAAGATTGTAAAAACCTTAAGTTACTTAATTTTGTAGTGAATGTCAGAAAATAAAAGGTCAGAAGTCCTGTTAAGACATACATAAGTCAAAACAGAAATATTTAATATATGGAAGGCAGAATGAAGGAATTAATTCAGCCACAGTTTTCTTTTGCTTTCCTTGTATTTTACTGCTTATATTACATATCCAGAATTTGCCTTGATTCAAAACTGCTCTGTGCCTCTGTTTCATTGTGCTTCTATAGAAAAGAGTAAGGAGGCCAACAGTCTTGTTAAGCTTTCCAGTCTTGTACTGGAAAGCTTAACAATTCTTATGGGCTGGAACAAACCTTTTGAGATAAATTTTCCATTTAGAAATGATGACTTGGAAAACCCAAGGCTTTCAGGACACCTCACCCGGAACAAACAGAATCAGCTGTGTCAAGGGCACCCCAATGAAAACCTGCTTGTGTCACGTAAAGCCCAGCCTACAGAACTCCTGGAGTGGCATCCCCATGCCATCCATGGCATGGAGTCTTTGTGCCAAAAAGCATGGAATGATCTCTCCAAGATTATATCACAGATCTGTTTAATATTCAACAGACACAATCTCTCCTCTCCCTCAGGAGCTGAACATTTCTAGAAGAGCACCACAGTACATGTACAGCCACACAATAAAACATATACCTATAAACAGAGGTATAATCTTCAGCTTTTAAATAAGTTAAAATAAGTTTATAAGGGTAGAGGTAAGGGGAGTTTTGCATTCAGACAGTCCACCAAGCTCTTTCAATGTATAATAGTAGTGCCTGACACAAACACCTTCTCTCTGCTCCAGGTTTTACCACTCATACAATTTCAACTTCTAGAAAGGCATTTAAGAAAACAGTAATTGGGGAAAAAATCATCTACATCTCATGTTTTCATTATGTATGTTTTGGGCTTATTCCACAGAGGTGTTAAGAAATTTAAGTTCTGAGGTCTATCTTAAGGCATATTGTCATTAAAAATTCAAATTTTTATCTGTCACAAAGACAACTTAAAGAAATTAACCATTCCAGAGTAGAAAGATTAATACGCTGCAATAAAAAGAATGCTGGCTTATCTGGGAATATAAAACCAAAGAGAATTTCTCCCCAGAAATTCCATTAAAAGAATTCTTTTTAAAGTACAAGTTAAATAGAAAATACTTTTAAGCATATTAAGTAGAACTCAATTACATGAGGTTTTTTAAAACTTTAACATTAATAGTTAATATAACTTTTTTTATTTCAGAAATGCATCAAGTATATAAAATTATCCAAAGAGCTGTAGTCAGAAGAAATTCACTTCATATTTTCCTCCCAGGAAGCACAATAAACATCATTTTCTCACGAACAAGAAACAATTGCAGCTAGCTGCAGTGTGTGCCAAATTACATATACAAGGGGAAAAAAATCTATATGCTCAATACCACAAGTCTGAGTTCTTGTGTCATATGGATACACACCAGGAAAACAACTCCATGCAAAAGAAGGACCAGGGTGTGATTGATTACAGGATCACTCTCTAGTCCATGTTGAAGCAAGCCAGGACAGGCCCTTTGCAGTGTATCAGGACTGCCACGGGATGGCAGAAGGAACATCTGATAATTCACTGCTTTTGTGAATTCCCAAGATGCTGCTGAAAACCTGTAACCAGCTGAATCCTCTGCTGCCCCTGTTCTGCTGCACTGCACAAGCTGTCCATTCTATGCAGGGTCTCACACAGCAGTGTGAAAAGCCAGAAACATTGCAAAAATTATCAGTGGATTTAGGGCTAGTCATTTCCATCTTACAATCACTTCAGAGCTACAAAAACCTAGTGGCAGTTTGTCAGGAAAGAGGAATCAGCTGAATTTTCAAGTTGGTGTCAAGTGGGACACCCCCTTGTGCCATTCTTGCAGCAAATTACCCTGTGATGCACCTCTGAGCACACAGCCCCACTGATGGAAAACTCTGTCAGGTAAATCTTCAGGCCTCCAGTTCAAAGGATGTGTTGTGTGAGCACAACACCAAGGAAATGCAGGATGCTGTGGTGAACAAACCACCAGCACACTCACATCTGAGTCCTCCTTGGCCTCAGGCACAAACCCATCTCAGGAGGTATTTTATTTTTCCTTTTCAAGCAGTTTACTACCACTAACAGGTATTTAAGAGATGCAGAGCAACTTGGAGACAGTCACTTGTTAAGAGCCTGAATGAAGGGGACATGTGCCCTAAATTAGAGCTGGCTTGCATGGGACATCATTGCTCCCAGAGTTTGTATTTTCTCCCTGTGCTCACAAAATTAGCAACAGCCTCAGGATGAGCAGAAGTGGCTCCTTACCCTGCTCTTTACCTACAGCCCTGGGACAGGGGGCCTCCAGGATGCTGCAATGGGTCTCCATCCACAGCAACCTGATGCTCTACAGGGGAAAGTTTGGGGGAAAAAAAATAAATAAACCTGTGGGAAACTTCTAAAGTTCAGGAAAAGGAACCACAACTTTGTTTCTTTAAGCAGGGATTATTGGATCATACTTTCATCTTTCCAGTGTAGCAAGCCAAGGAGAGAAAATTTTCATCACAGACCCCATGGGAGATTTTAGACAGAGTTCTTCCCCCTTGGAAAGTAATATTACAAGATTTCATCTCAGTGCTTTTGATCCTCACTGAAATGATGAAGGGATTTGTTTTTTAGGATGGATGGATAAAGTTTGTTGTAACAACAGTTGAGACTCACTTCTTTCCTGCTGCATCAAGTAATAGCCTGAATTACATTTAATTTCTATCTTTTCCCCTTGTTCTCTACCTACAAAATCAAAGATTTTCACATTTAAATTGCTATATCTCTTTCCCTCTGAAAGAAAAAGACAAGGAAGTAACTGATATTGCAGACAAGATCTCTGCTTTGGTGAGAAGAAAACTGCTGCTTGCTGAAAGAAAGGAATTACATTAGTTTCAGAATACTGACAAGAACAAAGAATAGCTTTTTTCCTGCGTTTTGGACTAGGGTTCAGCAATTTCAGTCAAATGAACAATTCTTCCATTTTAGCTAATCCAAAAGAACCAAAGTGCTGTTTCTACTACTGAACTTGAGAAAAATGTTAACCATATCCCCAGTCCTTCCTGCAGTATTTGGAGTGTAACATATTTATTTGGAGTGTAACATATTTCCAGTTGTTTTGCAACAGACTTGCTAATTATCTTCAGTTGGTTCTAAAAATCCTTTTCCCCAGCAGAAAATCCATTTCTGGATTTAAGCAAATGGAATTAATGAAAGCCTCTGGAGCAGCTTTTATTTTTCCAGACTCTACTTGTTTCCTCTTGCTTCTTCCTTGGAAAGTACTGAACTCTGCTTTAATAAGGCACTGACTTAACCAATGTGAAGCAACCCAAGAGCAGTCTGAAATTAATTCCAGTGTCATCCATCCCCTCCCCTGGCATCTGAAGATGACACCTCGTGGCAGGTTCTCCTTTAGCAATGTCTTTTAAGAGTGATACATGATTGCAATTTCCTTCCATTTTCCGGGACTGCCAGCATAACAGCAAGCCTGGGGGCTTTTTTGGGTTTGCTGATACTTTTGATGGTGACAGATAAACACCTTTAACACTTATGGTAATATCAGACAGTGTGACAGAAAAGTACCCAATTTTGACCTGTTCTGCAATTCTGTGTAGAACTGTGTCCTCATTTTAGGCTGCACCACTGGCAAAGCTGCTGGTTTTTTCATCATTGCAAGCTCTGTTTTTGTTATCTAACTAGGCTTGAAACTTGCTACATTTGGTTAAACAAACACATCCTGGATTCCAGCTGGCCCTTTGGGATCTGCAGCTACACAGTGACATGCAGACCTTGGAGGGTGCAGCCATTTCTAGAACACAAACCATGTGGGATATTCATTTTTCCCTCTTCTTTTTTATTTTTCTTTTCTCCAATAAAAGAGAGTGCATTTCACTTGAAATTTTCAGAAAACTCTTTTTTGATTTGCTAGACCAGGGAAGTACACAAATGGGCACTGCAAATTGCTTTTTCCTTCTTTCCTTCAGAGAATCTTTGAAATTGCACAGATTGCCCTAAAAGCAGCATTAGAGTCTATACACTGGCTCTGGAAACAGAATCTTCGCTAACTGCTTTTTAACCATGTTTTATTCATAACTCAGTGAGGGTTTAGATTTGCATTTGAGCAGTCTCACACACTTCCTAATGGTTTCACAATCGAAACCTCTTGCTTTTCTGTTACCTGCCATTGATTGCTTCAAGGGGGTTTAATTTATTGACTATGAAGACAGCCCATAACATTAAATAAGTTTTCATGTTCAGCCCAACATAAATTTGTGCTAAAAATAAACATGAAAGGAAAAGCATTGCAACAGTACATCATAGACTGGAGCAGCTCTCTTAAAATAAAAACTGTATCGTGAGCATGGATGAATCAAGAACAATTGTAACACCTCTCCACCGAGTGTGTCACATACACTTTCTTTTTCCCCCTCATACATGAATCAAGAATAATTCAGTCCTTACATCTTGACAGGTGGGGAAAAAATATCACTTTGAAGTGAATTTCCAAATATCACTTTGAGTTTCATTTCAGAAAGATAGGTGGTAGATATTTCAGCAGGGTTCTGCTTAACTCACTCTGTCAAGAGACTGGGAGTGTTGTAAAGAAGCACAAGGCAAATCAGTTCTGATGGCTCAAAAATACCCAAAACCTTCCTGTTCCCATCAACTTTCAAAAGTCTTGCTCTAGCTTTTTGTCTCCATGAGACATTGAAAACTTTCCTAAGCATTTTCTGTGATGTTAGCACTTTTCAGAATGTAACTCACTTCACGCTATAAATTAAAGATAATGCTCAGCACCTTTACCACCAAAAGGCAGTAGACCCCAATCTGCTGGATTCTTACATTTGAGGCCTCATTATGGGTCCTCCCTGACCCTCAAAGCTCTGAAATGTCCAAATTTAACAATCTACCAGTAAACATGAGATAACCTTTGCATTTGCTCATTCTGCTTTTCACACAAGAAAATACCCCAGAAGATAAAGTAAGCCTAAAGCTAGAAGCATGTCTAAAACAATAAAAGGGAATAAATTACACCCATCTTAATGAAACTTGAATCTTCATTTAAATTTCACTTTTTATTTCACTTTTTTTTTAAGAAAATTTAATGGAGCAAGTTGGTAGAGGCACTCCAAAACCATGTTTTTTAATATCAAATTCTGCATACCTCAAACTTCAATTATCTCAAGAATTTCACAAAAAATATTGGTAGTGATCTCACATAAATCCATAAGAAAATGATCTTTCAGCATTAAATCCCACAGTCTGTTGCAATGTTCTTCATATCAGTTGCCTTTTCAATGACCAGCAATGAGTTTCAGAATAAACATCCTTCAAAGATTATTGGGATCACATTGTTTTAAGGAAACAAATTACTATATGTGAGTTTATTTACTATCTACTCATTACAGTAAATATTAGTGCATTTATCCTCACTGTATTGACAATGTAATACCCATTTTCATAACTACAGTAGTTGAGAGAGAGAAGTCATGGAAATGGAAATTTTTATTTCAGAACACAAGATGGCAGCCTCCAAAAGGGAATAGGAAGTCACCCCACATCACTTCCAATAATTATGGACCACAGTGACTGCAAGGGTCCAAGCTTTACCATCTCCTTCACATGCACTCATCACTGAGATCACTATTAAAAACCAAGAAGCAAATATGAAGCTAATATATATTCATTAAGAGAAATGCATATTAAAAGTACCTTATGGAAAATATTTTGCACATTCCCATCCTGTGACTTCTCAAGAGGCTTTGCTCCCACAGGCAAAAAATGCACATTAGTATTCCACAAGCAAAACTGGCAGGTAAAATTTACTAATACACACGTGTAAGATCATCCAAGAATGATTCCCAGATTTGCCATGTAAAAAAAAAAAATTCAATAAATGCTTCTTCTCATAAACAGTCCCATTTTATACATGTATGACCAAATCATTATTTACAGGTTTGCAGCTAAAAGCCAGATTTCAGTTAGAAAGCTGGGTAAAACTAATCCCCAGTAAACTTCATTGACACTGCTGATTAGCTGAGACTATGCAAAGTATGCTTTAAACTAGCACAGTTTACTTTCCTCCTTAAGCAATATGCAAAATATTTGCATGTCAACTCCATGGATGGGCTTCATCTTCTGAAACTTCTACTTAGCAAAGTCAGACAAATTCTTTCAGGCCCTTGTGTACCAGAGAAGAAGATTAAATTACAGGTGTTATAAGGAAACCTGGGGGGAAAAGAAGCTAAAAAGCTATTTTTTGCTTTGTTAGACTTCCATCCAGCTTATTTGCACAATTCTGGGTCAGTCATAGGTTGTATAAATGAACCCACAACAAAGCACAAGTAACTACTAATGCTGTTCCATTAGAATTCATATCACAGTAATAATAATAATAATGACTTAATTATGTCCTAATAAGTAAAAATATCTTTTAAATACATGTATGACCAAATCATAGCATAATTATAATATAAAAGCTACTTAGCTGTTTTTCATCTTCTTAAGCAATGCATATTCCGAAACTAACAAACCTAAACAGCACAAAATTAATTACCCTAATGGCTAATTAATAAAGAATAGACACCTCCCACATCAAATACAAGTGACACTTTCCCATTCTCTTGTAACCAAAGCTTTTACAGTCTCTCTTCTTTCCAGAAGCAAAGTCCTTTCCTTCAAAATTAACCCTGAAATCCTCATCCAAAGGCACCAATTGCCATCCACCGCCTGAAGGAGAAACCTAGAGCTGTTTAGGCTAAATACCTAAGCCTCTGAGTTGCTAAAACTATGTGAAATTATCCCACATTCAAAGCTGAAGCATCCAACTGGATAGGTCCTGTGGTGGCAATACAGAATACAAATGTCAGTGACTAGAAAATTAGATTTACTATGTACTTAAGACATCAGTTTAGAACACACAAGGAAGCAATTAGAACAACAACAGGAACCCTACAAGAACCACTTTATCTGGAAGATTTCTATACTTCCCCCACAAGCCACGTGACACCCCAAATGAATTGCAATGTAAAAGTCCAAAGGAAACTTCCTGCTGAAGTTTAAAGACAATTTAAAGCTGGAGGCTGGGCTGCAGGAGCAGAGTGTGGGCAGGCAAACCCTGTTTGAGAGCAAGGGCTGCCTTGCTGCAGGGAGGCTCAGCACTGGTGTGACAGATGGCAGAGCACAGCACACACCCGTGTTCTGGCACACTGCAGGCACTGCCTAGCATTGGGCTGCACCTGTGTCTTTCTCCACTCAAAGATTAAAGTCCTGGGAAGCTGAACATATTTTGCTTCCATTTTTTGTCTCTTCCACACAGTTCCGAGTTGGCTCTCGATTCTCCGAGGTCTCCACCCAGGCCAGCTGGCAGCTCAGGAAAAATGGGATGTACATTCAGACCTGGTGAGAGCAGACAGCCCATCACCCACCTCCAGGCAGATGCAAAAATCCCTAATCCATTCCTATAGGCTGTGTCTCACCAGGAATCTATTTACATCCTCATTGTCTCAAGCTTTGGACATTTATCCTGGTGCCTCCTCTTGATATCCCATGATGTAGCTTAAACTATAAGGTTTTATTGTCACTACAGGGAGACCCTTTTTCTTCCCTACCAGGCTTTTCTTTTTCATGTCACTGATTCTTTCACTGGTATTTCTTCATTGCTCAAGCAGATCCCTTCCAGCTCCAAAAAAGCATTGCTCCCTGAAATGCTGACTGAAGTGGAAGTATTATCTCCCATACATTCACCATAACATTCCCTGCTAAAATACCTTTGGGATGCTTAATATTTGTGCAAAAAGATGACAGGGCTGACCCCAATGCATTGCATTTTATACCCCAGAGTGTTTCCTCCTCCTTGGTGAGTCTTGCCCCTTCCTTTGAGCTATTTCTTCAAATATTTTTTAAATCATTTTGGATTTCAGTGTCTCCTTTCCCATGTTGCCAGGCTCACCTGTACCTCACCAGCAGATTCCATAAGCACATTCTGAGGTGTATTGTGCAAATCATTACAAAATGTTGAAAAGCACCAGGTAAGCATCTCCAGCCAAGCAGAAGTTGCTGGTCAGTGACTGCCCCCAGGAAGAGATTTGCTCAAGTCATAGCATGAAAGGACTCAGTGCCAGCAAAACCAGGGGATTCTGCTGCCCATGGGGTCTCCAAAAGTTGCAGGTCCCCTCCTGGAGTGGTTTTGCTGTACCAGGTTAATGATGCAGCCACCAGGTTCAGGACTTCCACACAGACAGTATCTGTACAATTTCCTTTTGTGAATCCAAGTCTCAAAAACCACAAACTCATGATTTAATCATGTTTACTGTGCATGCTTAGCCCAGTCAAATGATAAAACTGGGTCATAGGAAATCTTTTTGGGGTTTTTTTTTTGGACAAATGCATCTTATCTGTTTGTTGCTATCCTTTTTGCTTTTTTCTTTTATTTTTTTAAATCAGATAGGGACTTATAACCAGGTAGATGAAGTACACATACTTTAGCTTTCCCCAGAAATTAAGGTTATTTTTTTTTCTGGAGCCTTTCTATGACTTCTCAAAAATTGCTGCTCTAAGACTATATTGAATAAATTTCACTGCAAAGCACCTGGAAATAAAGTGAGGCAATCTCAAATTATCTCACATAAATAGTTTCTGGCTTTTGCTGCTACCCAGTTACAGCAGTGTTGTTACTCCTCTGCTGCATACATCAACTATGCAGAGCTAATATTTTTTGCAGACATAGTATTGATGGAGGGAGAGCAAACCATTTTTGTCTTCACAATAAACTTCCATTTTTATGTCTACACTGGGTAGCAAAACAACTTTGTATTAGTCCATGCAGCCATGGATGAAGCAAGATATGTATGAAGTTTGATCTCATTTTTTCTCAACTAGTCACAATTTTGTTGCATTGAAAGGTTGTATTTGTTTGTTCAGCTTTGCTTTTATTCCTAATGAGAAAGAGTACCCCTAAATGGGTTGGAAAAAAATAGATAGAAAAGCCCTGGATGATCTGCCAGAATGTCAGGTCTCTGCTACTGCAGAGGCTTTTCACAACAGAAGATAAAGGTTAAAGTGAAATCAGATGGATGTACAAACCTGCACAAAGAAAACAGGCAGAAACAGAAACTCAAGACAGTAAGACAGTTTTGTGGGAAGCAGCTCAGCCATGATTGTGGGAAACAATCAATAACTCTGACAATGAGGAATACTGCTGAAAAATATAACAGTAAAAACAACAACAAAGCACCTCAGGAACTGAGGATGCAGCAGTGAGGGTCAATAATAACTTGGTTTTGAAAGCACCTCTACATTTGCTTTGTTTTAGAGGATATTGTCAGCACTGACTAAAAATCTCTGACAACATGTCAGCATGATTTAAAAAATATCCAAACAAACAAACAAAGTAGCCTTCACCTCTTCTGCCCTCCTTTTCCACAAAATGGTCATATATATTTCAGGGTTTGGTAAGAATTTCAGTAACAGAAGATGGTGTTAGTTAGTAGTGGTGTGGTTAGTGTTAGCACCTTCATTGCTTTTCTGTCAGGAAATTCCTTTGATTTTGTACTAGGAAACATATTTTAGACAAAACCTAAGTTTGTATGGGGTTTCCATAAGAAATTTCATATTGTAAGTTTGGATGGGGTTTCACATTTCAAACTTCACATTTCGAACACAATCTTTGGCACAAAGACTTAGAAAAATGGAAGGAGGAAGGTCTATTTACAGTACTGTTTTATTTCACAAGACATATGTTTTTGCAGCAAATCTCTGCTTCATCCTCTCTGAACACACTTTGGTTTCCACAGAGGAGTGCACACACTCATGTTTTTCTTGGAACTAAGACCCAGTGGCTTTCAAGTCCTGGCATTGGACCAGAGGTCTTCCAAGGGAAAGTAGCTCCTGAAATCTGTGTAAGCCTGGATCTCAGGTTTGCAAATCAAGTGTTTTGCTTGCTAGGTCTGCTCCAATTGCACCACATTATGTGCAAACATAAACACAGCCAGAATCTAGCTGAGAAACATTTTGTCTTCCTTCAAAATCTATAATCACATTTACACAGTCTCTTTCTCTTTCCTTTGCGAGAAAACATTCTGTGATACCAAATGTTCCCACACTATTGATATTTACTCGTTCTGGGAGTTTTGCTCTCTCCAGAATGATAAAGTTCCTTCCTAATTAGGATCTCCTCATACTAAATACTTTCTTCCTTAGATTCAACCACATTTTCTGTCTCCCTCTTGTGGGAGAAGGACTGAAGTCACACAGGAGAGTGCAGGACAATATTTGAACAATGGCGCTTTTCCCACTGTGTGTTTTGAGTGCAGCAATCCTATTTGTTCACATTTCAGCACAGCAGCTAAGAGCAGTGCAGCACCAAGCTGTAACACACACAGCTCTGTCCCACACCAGGCCCCAGGCTAAGGTCTAGGATAAATGGAGGAAGAGCCCAGCAGGGCTGTTACAAGCACACAGTTTGCACAAGAGTTACTCCAGCCACACAGACGTATCCTCAGGGCTGTGGCACAGACCAGATGGCTTTCCATTCACATTTCCTGCTGCTCCCATCACATGGCCATCCTTAAAAGGATTTATTGCCCAGTAACAAATGCACCTATTTTCCTGAATAAACTCCCAAAGAAGCATGTTTTAATATTCTTGCTAATTACAAATGTTAGCCTTGGTTCTTTGCAAAGAAACAGAGAGCAAGAGGTGAAAGTGAGAATAACAAGGAATTAGAGAGATGCTAAAAGATTTCCTTCCATCAGTGCAAACCATGGATGACAACAGGGATAGAACTACTCTTGACCTACTTTTGTCAGAAAATAAGAATGGAACTCTGTCACATACTTTACAGAGATGAGGTGCTGGAACAAACACGTAGGATGAGAAGCAATAAGGCATAAGCCTGGTAACATCATCATCATCATAACCAAGATTCAAAAAGACAATTATGCCTGAGGTGTCACATGCAGGCAGGACAGGGTGAGAGAGATGGCAGGTAATTTTTTGACTTTGCTGAAATCAGTAGGATTTATGCATCAATCTGATTCAAGGTGTTGTGTTTCAGCATTTCCACAGAGCAAATCTCATGGACTAAATTGTATTGTTTGCTATTTTTATGACAGATCACCAACCCAACTTAGTATGGGAGACTCAAATACTTGGTATTATAAAGCTTCCATGCTGGTATTCAAAAGCTTATTTTGCAAATAAATTGAGGTCAAGCCCCTACAAACCATAAAATGTTGTACATGCTAAAACCTGAATATCATAGCATCTCCTATGTCATACATATGCCTTGTAAAATGAATTACAAATATTTTCAGAAATTACACATCTGCTCTAAAAATGTCAGATCTTGCTGACACTCGGAAAAGCACGGGAAGAGTTATGGGAGCAATATGCCACAGATGAAAATTCTCCAATGAGTATGTTTTGATTAATGCTGCTGCATTCACTAATGAATGACAGGCAAGGTCACAAGTAATTTCAGTGGTCCCGTATACTACAACCTTTGTATAAAGAAAGTCCCATAAATTCCAGAAGCTTTTCCCTGAGATTTACTAAAATACTTCACAAGCCAATAGCATCTATGAAGCTGTGGAATTTACCTCAGATATTTGGTTATATAAAGTCATAAGAACTCATACCTCATATTTTCATATGAAAGATCAAGAAATCTTAGAAGTCTCAAAGTTATTAAACTCATTTTTCTTTCTACAGTACATTGTCTTACTTGCACAAACTTAAGAGCTAAAATGAAATGTTCAGCTTTAAACTAATGAAGCAAAAGTCTGAGGACAGGGACTACCTGGCAAAGCTGGATCATTATGTTACTTTGCCTACTGAGACGAGCTTAATTAAAATGTGCCTTCAAAAACTCTCTATTACTTTTTATTTGAAAAGTAAATTATAAAACACCAGAAATCCATAAGTCACTTGTACCTTCCTGCCACTCAGACAAACCGCATTTACACAAGACTTAACTCTGGATATTAGGTGAGATGAGCAGTGAGGAGTTTTTAGTTTATTTGCATTTCACAAGGTTAAATCCCCACAAGGGAATACCAATTTCCTACCATACCTTTAGCAAGTCCACAAGAGCATGGTTAACTGTTTGAGCTCCCAACACATTCTTCACTCTCATGCTAAAATTCACCTCAATTCACTAACAGCCAAGAAAGATTTCTGTCACATCAGCTCTGAAGCACTCCAGCTTGTTTGTAGCAGATGTTATTTCCAGCTAAAAAAGAGCTCTACCCCCAAACTGCCCTCTCCCAGCAGTCAGCATGAAACACACAATGAATAAATATTTTCTATTCGGCCAATAGTTTTATTTACCACTATTCTAAGCAGCTTAAGAATGCTAAAAGTTGCTTACTTTCCAGACATGTTCAATGCCACCTGATTTTATTGGGGTCTATATCAGCTGCAACTCCTGCTTTTAATCTCAACCACTCCTATTTGCATAGCTAAACAGAAACAGACTGCTGCAGAGGAGGGAAGAAGGAAATAATACATTTTATGCACTTAGTACCTGGCCATCTGGTACCTCAGAAATGTGTTCAACTTCAAAACAGCAAGAAAATAAAATGAGGGAGCCAAAAGAGGCTTTGCTGAAGCAAAAATGCATTTATTTATATAAATGGCAGTTGGCAGCTGATGCAGAGGATACATAAATCCAGTTGCTAATGCTCAGGGACTGTATGAATAGAAATGCCATAGGTAAGCAGTAGCAATAGAAATTAGAATGAAGTCTCTGTCCAAACCATCCCTATTGAAATTATTTTTTTGCCTCCAATTTTCTCTTCTGTGTGTCACTGGAGGAGGGGCAAGAAAACACAACCCTTAAGGTGCTTCCCTTCACCTAGGGAAGAAAATACAAGAAATGCAGTCATGTTTAACAGCTTCAGTGCCCTCACATTTGGTGGATGTCTCAGGAGAAACAGAGAGAGTAGGTGACATTTCTCTTTTGCAGACTACATGACTGCAGTACTGAAGAGAGAAGGGTCATTCTACTTTGACCAAAAGCCATAAATCGGGTACAGATAAAAGGGTTAATCTGCAGAGAATGGTGATGATTTCATCACAGAAAGAACTCAGATTGGAGAAGGCCTTTTACAGCTTTCAGCAAACTCCTGAACTTCTCTGAAGCTCTCCCTTTTTTGCCCCCTGAAAGAATCATGGGAGAAAACTGCATCAAGCTGTGTTTGATATGAAGCCACAGTTTCCTGATAGCTGCAAGGGAGCTATAATTATCCAATTTCCCTATATTAATGATTTTTAAATTAATTTAATTATTTTTAAATTTCAATTTTTTTTCAGCTCCCATCTGCACTTGTCAGCAACTGAAGTTCTGTGATTCTTGCCACACACAAAAAACCACCAGTAACAGATGTCAAAATGGCAGAAACAGAATGGTGCTACTATACCTGGTTGGGGTAGAAATTATAAAGTGGTACAGGGTGATTCTGGAGGTAAAGGTAAAATCTGTATAATGTAATCTAGATTAGATACTGGTTTTAATAAAAAATACTATTTGTTATGTGAGTTCACCCAGATTAGGAAGCTGTTTGAAATTTACATTTTTTTACCAGACATGCCAAAATATTTTGCTGCCCTCAAAGCCAAATCTTGTGACATTTCAAGATGAGAATCTCAGTTTTTACTGTCAAATAAGTTCATACCTTAATCAGCTGTTCAGAAATTGTATGGAAAATGAAAGTGCTCAGAGGAAGGCAAAGCATCAGCATACAACGTTCTCTACCACAAAAAAAATTTTAAAAGATAAAAAAGATTTATTAAAATTGTATTAAAATTGCCTTAGTGTTTAATCTAAGTTTATTGCAAATGGTAAAACTTGACCAGATATAATGAAATTACAGTCTTCAAGTAACACCATTAGACTGCAAAACAGGTACTAACTAACCTTTGCCAATTCTGAGTGCAAAACAAAGCTAAATCAACACTGTCCTTGCAGTTTGTTTGCACTTTGTAGGCATACACAATTCTATAGGCATATATTTGTATGTGTATATATACCAACAACAGCATTTTATAGGTTTCTAAGGCTTTATAATCAATTACATCAAAAAAAGGAAAAAAAGTCAAGAACACGAAGTACAAAGTTAAAGAGAGCTACCAAATGCTTGCTGGAAGCAGAATACAGCAGGACACTTTGGGCTGGTTATTTATATAAAAGCATGTGACAGCAATAGAGAAATACACTCAGCAGCTGCTTCTGGCAGAAAATAAGGGCTTTCCAAGACCTGCCATAGGAGCTATAGGTCCAAAGATGGCAAAATGGCCAAGGTCCTGATTTCTTCTTAACAGAAATCCAGTGAAGACTGGATTCTGGAAAGCTTAATTTCATTGTTCCTAGAGATGTGGCAGGTTGATAAATCACAAAGTCTTCAAAATAAACCAATTTAGAAGCCAAGTAGTAAGTGGGAATATAAAAATGGCAACAATACAATGGTACAAAAATCAGAAAGATGAAAGTGTAGCATATAACCTAAAGGAACAGGTAAAAAGGACATGTTATAAAGACACAGGAATAGTACGAAAACAGTCATGAAACCGATGGTTCAACCCTTCCCAGTTTCTCCTTCTATGGTTGCTAGATCACCTAGAGTTCCCCCAGAAAACAGTCCACAAATAACAGTAGTGAAAAGTGACAGGGGTTAATGGTTCTGAACTAAAGGAGGGTAGATTTAGACTAGGTGTAAGATAGAATTTTTCTACAATGAGATTGGTGAAACATTGGTCCAGGTTGCCCAGAGGTGGATGCCCCATCCCTGGAAAAATTCAAGGTCAGGTTGGATGGGCTCTGAGAAATCTGATCTGGTTGAAGATGTCCCTGCTCATTGCAGGGGGGTTGGACAAGACAAGTTCTAAAGGTCCCTTCCAACTCAAACCATTACACAATGAAATTCACCCATGTAGCCTTGGAAAATATTTGTACAATTTTCTGGCTACAAAAAAATGGAAAAAAAAATCCTTCAGTTGGTTCAAAAATAAGAGCTACCACAGTTATTCCACAGGAAAAATATATGGATTGTTTTTAAATTATTAAACAATGCATGGATTTCTCTGGGACCTTTTTAATAAAAAAAAAAGTGCACGAGAATAAGAATTGCACATTACTCAGGAAAATTACAAATAGATGACCATGAGAAAACACTCAAACTGCTCCAGCTTCATTTTTCATTAGAAAGAAACCTGTAATCAGGCAATTAATTACTATGCAGTAGGAAAAAGAAGAAAATGAAAGCTAAAATGAAGTAAGTGAGCATTTAACCATATTCTAAATTTTCAAATCACAGGCCTGATGAAATTAATTTTTAGAAAGCACATTAAAGGAAATTTAGAACACTTAATTCTTAAGAGGACTTGTGGGAAAGAAATGTAGCTCAAGGAGGTTGGAAAAAGCAAATGAAAATACTTCTCTTCAGAATGAGAGAAAATTGAAAGTTTTGGGAAATAGAAACTACTCCGTTCAAGCTGAAGTCTCAGAAAAACACTGCAGCAAATAAAGAGCATGCAGAAGATAGGACAAGTTACATAAGTAATTTGAATTTTTAAATAACAGATTGCTAAATTAAGTTGATTTTCTCCATGACAGATAAGAGCCCTTGTGCAAAGGAACAAGTCAGTAAATGTCTTATTTTCACCTTAGCAGGGCTTTTGGTACCATCTCACAAAACACTCTCATTAGCAAGTCTAAATGAACCCTCTAAAATTGGTAAAACTATTTTGAAAAACATATTTAGCTCTAGAAATGGATAAATGTCAAAACAGGATGGCAGAAAAGGCAGTATCAAGGCAGATTGTGAAGTGGGTCTGCCCTGGTCTAGTAGTACTTATTCAGTAATTTCATTAATCATTTAAATGATGGAACCTAGTGAATGCTTATCAAATGTGACATTTCTCTGCACACAACACAGGGCCTGCAGCTTCTTTCAAGCCCCTAGAAAACAAGATTAGGATCAAAATAATCTTTTCAAATTGGAAAAATAGCATAATATAAAGGACATGATTCAGTAGGGAGAAATTTGAGATGCTATGCCTGCACCTAGGTAGTCATTATCAGCTGTATAAAATACAGAAAAATCATCTTGAATCTTCCTGATGAGAAATTTAGGAATTTTAATGGACTATTTACATGAGACATTATCACACTTTTATAAAGCATAAAGTTTAGTAAAATGGTACTTGTCTTTTCTGAAAAGAGACATTGTTATGAGTCCTAATGTATTTAAATGTTCAAAATACTTAGAAATCCTTGGATGGAAAACAAAACACAAGTTTATAATAATTCTGTATATTTTTTGTGAAGTACTTTTTTCTTCCACAACACAAAAATATCAGGTTCATGCGAGGCAGACTCATATAATTATGTAAAACTATCAGTCAGGGATGAATCATCACCAAAACAAGGTCTGACAATCTCTTTTCACAAGTAGATGGAGGAGCAGCTAGTAGCCATCTGGAAGCAGCAATTTCAGATGCTCACTTGATAACTCAAATCAAGTACAAGACTTACTTTCCCACCTTTGGAGCAGCAATGCCATCCTCAGATCCATATTACCAACAGAGCATGAACATACTTGCTCATCACAAGCAATGCTTCCAGTTGGATAACTGTAGCTTTAAAAACTTGAGCAAAACTCAAGAGAGCAAAGATTTAAATAACTTGCCTCATAACAAATGAAGCAAAGTGGATCCCTCCTGTTGTTACAATTATGCTTATAAATAAATATCTCTGGCTTCCATTAAATGTTCCTTACCTGACTTATTTTCTCTGCAGTGAATTTTTTTTCTGTAAAGTACTTAATTATTACAATTTTCAGATATCTGTGAATTAATAGTTTGGTTTTTACTTAGACCAAGGGGAATGGCAAAATTGGCAAAATGAGTCCTCCTCATATCTTTAGTTTCTACAGTCAGTGTGTCACTGTCATATTTTCTGAAAAATCCCTTTGCCAGGATTTCTTCTCCTGGGAAGCTGAGAAGCCTCAGTGAAAAAGGAAACCAATATTATCTCATTTGCTTCTCCTGTGTTTGCTGCTTTGGAAATCTTTTTATCCAAAAGGTGATTGATTGGTTTCATGTGAATTGTTTTTATTTAATGACCAACCACTGTCCGGCTGTGTCGAGACTCTGGAAGGAGTCATGAGTTTTCATTATCATTCTTTGTAGCCTTCTGTATCTTGTTAAGCCTTGTATAAGTATCCTCTCTCTATTCTTTAGTATAGTTTTAGTAAAGCATTCTTTAATAAAAAATATCATAAGATAATAAATTAGTCTTCTAAGAACATGGAGTCAGATTCATCATTGCCTTTCTACCGCAGAGGCATATAATACCACAAAAATACCACACCAGTGTAACTTCCAGCTGCTCATCTATAAGATTACAACTCCTAGGATTCTTTAAGAGAAAAAGATTTTCACAGAGAAAATATTTAGTCCTGGGAATAAAAGATGACAAAATCTTTATAAATCTGCTAATTTTTTTTCCACATCAAAATAGCAGATGCAAGCTTACAGCTAGAATTTTAAAACTCCTTTTGATTATTTAATGATCATACACACACACTGCATCTCTAAACCTGTTCTAATTCCTGGCCTTTGCTGAGTTTTAATCCCACACACAGATATATTAGTACACATGCACAGAGCAACCTGAAGCAAAGGCAAATGATGGATGAGCTGTGAGGCCACATTGATTCCCCCTGCTGCAGTGCAAGTCAGGAGTGAAGTACAGCATTCTTATTAGAGATGCTGTCCATTAACTTTTCCCTGCTCTACAAGTCCTTAGTTATAACATATTAGCAGTGCATGCCTGAGTGAGCACTGCTCTAATTTGAAACTGAAACAATGCTTGCATCCCACCGTGAGCAATATTAATTAACATCTTTCTGCTGTTTTCCCTGAACTCTCCTCCTGACATTTCCAGGTAAAGTTAAATAAAAATGTATGTCAATATGAAAAAGCTGGCTATTGGCAAATGCATCATGTAATTGAAGTACTGGATGTTGAATGTCAATTAAAATAGTTTCCCTTTGGAAACTGAGTGTGTTTATCCATAATATATCATGTTATGGTCTTTGTTAATAACTGTGATCATAGCAGGCAGTCTTTGCACATTTGACAAGTTGATAATATCACAAAAGATATATGTTTGCTTAAGGAAGCTCTTAAATAAGGTAAAAACTCATTTGTTCATTTATTGATAAACCAGCTAAGTCCAAAAAATAAGTAAATAACTAAAAAATTGCAAATTGAGGTGGTCCATTACTGTTCTGATGACAACCAGATTAAGCAAAGTCTGATTGTGAGATGCAAAATTCAAATGATGCCAAATTAAATGTTGTCTAGAAGTGCTTCATATTTGAGAGGATGCATCAGTTGGTCTTGAAGTTTTTGTTTTTGTTCTTTTTTTTTTTCTGAATGTAAAAAGGCCATACTGAAACACCTTCTAAAAATACACCTTTTTCCATCAGAAGTATTATGTTCCCATATAGCACATAAATAATACAACCATATCAATCAACAGTAGCAGCCACGGTTGGCTTTTTTTCTGCTGTCTGAAAACCAAGCCAGTAGGTTTTTTTAATGGAGCACCCTTTTTAGAAAACAGGTTCTTTGGAATATAATTATCTAGTTAAAAATATGGGGGGAGTGCCAAAAAATAGGTTCTGATCACCTTTAACAAGATGAACTCAATTTGTAATTTAACTAGTCCCCATCTAACTTAATATAACTTGGCAATACATTTTCAATCAACATGTGAGTACATTAAGTTCATGTAAAATTTAAAGAGCAAGAAAGTGAATTAATACACAAATATAGTTCAAGATCTGGGAGATATTCCCATGGCAGGCAGAAACAGAGCCTTGTGTGTCACCTGCTATTGAGCACATATTCAATTCCTTACTATAATTTAGTAAACTAACAGATTTCTCTCATTTCCTGTGTAAGATATCTGCAAAAGGATGCAAATTTATTACATCACACTTGTCACTCCCTGTGCAGGGTGGCACACAGCCAGCTCCCAGTTCCAGTGCTGGCTGAGATGACAACATCACCAAACTGCAGGAGCTCAATGTCCACTGATCTCCCATTTCCAGGTGAGTATCACACAAGACAACTTACACTCAGCTTCCAAAGGGATTTGATCACCTGCAAGCCCTGAGATTCAAGAGCTGGTTCTCTCTGGATCCAGGCACAATCTCAGCTTTTGTGGCTTCACCTGCCTTCAAAAGTCCCAGCTGTAACACTGTGGGTTTGTGTCCAGCGGCTTCAAAGAAGCCACATCCTCAGGTGGTTTACAAGCCAAACATTTATCAACTACAGCAAATGAAAGAAGAAATGCAATGCCTAAATATTGACTGCAGGTAATGTTTTAAAAACATGAGGTGGCAGAGGTTTCTGAGCAGATCCTGGTGCAGTGCCAACCAAGCTATAATGGAACAGTTCCAGCAAAATTCAGGTTTTTCTCATTGTGAGGGCTATTTCTGCTTTACTTCTCTGCTTCAGAAGCAAGATAATTCTTGTGCTTATGTTGCAGAGAAGCAGATTCTCTGGAAGACAAGCGGCAGAGCTCACATTTCTTCTGCTTGGACTTAACCCAGAAAATTTGCAGGAGGAGTGGCTACAGGGATTCATGTAACAATTTCTAAGTGTTTTCTGACAGCTGGTGAATGACCACTGCTAATTTATGAAGTACTGTGATTAAAAAAAAAACAACCAAACAAACTAAATCTAAAATTACACCTCAAAATGCAAAGTAGACCTCACGTCATCTACTTAAATCAATAAACCAAGAACTTCATGGAGTCTCACATTCTATTAATTAGTGGTGGTAGGACAAAGGGAAATTTTTTATAATGAGAGTTTTTTATGTAGTTCATTCTTTGAACTACAGCAACAGTACTTGTTTTATGTAAATAACTAGTATTTTGTAGGCTTTGAAAAAGAATATGAGAATGTAGTTGAAGGAAGGAACATATTGAAAACAAACAAACCTTGGTTAGTGTTGTGGTAAACACCAGTGGAGAGTTATGACATCAAGTTCTACAGATAATTGCTGCAGTATGCAAGGTTAAATCCAGCCACCTTCAAAATATAAAATGATTCAAACTAGTCAGAAATATCAAACAGCTTTCCCCAAAACACTTCAGTATTTGCACAACAAATTTTCAACAAACCCACTTACAAGTAGGTGCAATTCCCACAATACTGATGTCCATGTATTTAGTATAAAGCCCAATGACTCACAAACAAATGTGCTACTAGGTATCTTAATTGCTGCCCTTTCACTGAAACGAAGACTTTTTAATCAGATATAAACATTCACCAAAATGTTTATATCTGATTCACCCAGAGCAGTTTGCTGCGTAACACCAAAACAAGATACTGCTCTACTCAGGAATTTCAACATGCTATGTGCAACACTCCTTGCACCATCCTCAAATGTCCTCAGACTTATTCATTTTAAAAATCAGCTGGGAACAAGTCAAACATCAAACTCATTGTGTTTTGTCATTAAAAGGAAATATATTTATTTTTCCAGTTTTCCATAGTTATGTAAAGAATATCACCTGCTGCACTCTATACCCATGCGTGAGGCAGGACAAAAAATAGCAGGAAAAAATCTAGTTGTATTTATGTTAAAACATAAAATGCACTGCAAAAGATAATGATAACCTCAGTATAAAAGCCCAGAACTACACTGTCCAAGCCACTCATTCTTACACAGGCTATTTACTTTTTTAATTGTTCCAACCTGCAGTCAGTACAAAAAGCAGTATTAAAATCAGACAAATTACTTTATTTACAATATTCTCATCATAGATCTGAAATCATGCCCTCCAGTCCAAATCTGTGATATAAAAGCAAACCTTTTGAAAGACTACAGAATGCTTAACATCCAAAAAATATCACAGTGACTTGGCAGTGTACCAACAATGCCCAAGCCAGTCACATCCCATGGGCATGCTCAGAAAAAGGCATCAAATTCCTTTTCTGCACCTTGTCAGGGCAGGAATTGCAGCATCCCCCAGTGGGAATAACCAGACAATTAAAACTACAGCACACATTTTTACACAGATTCAGCACAAGGATCACCCTCATTTACTTGAAGACTGTGAGAGCTATGTGCCAGTGCAAATCCCCAGTATGAAGTCACTGGGAGCCAGAGTGCAACTGAATATGCACCCCATGCCCAGAAAAGATGAGCAAAGCTCTTTATTTTTCTGATTTGAGAAAATATGATCCCCACATTCTTGGAGACAAACTGGAATGGCCTCTGAGCAAGGCAGGAATCCAGGTCACTGAGTGTGCTGAGAGCACCAGCTGTACCCAAAGGCACAGAGGGAGGGTATTCTCAGTGCCTTTCTTAAAAGCAGCTCTTGAATGGCAGGAACTTTGAGGAAGTTACACTTAGGCATATATACATTATTTTTTTAATAAATGTATTTTCATATATATATAGAGAGAGAGACTACTGACTAGCACTTTTACTCAGAAAATCTATGTTCTTCAGTCTGAAGGTGGTTCACTCCCTGATTTGCCCTATCACAGGACAGTCCCAGGCCATTAGATTTTAAGAGAGGTTGGGACAACTCTCCCTTATGCTGAAGCCATGTCAATGAATAGAAAAGCTGCATGGAGTCAGAAAGGGAGCAAAAGGAAAAGCATGACTCTGCACCCTAATAGGATATTCAGCTGGAGAGAATGCAATTATAATTTCCAGCTCCGTCCCCCAGGATTGTAATGTATTGTACATTGAGTAGCTATTCAGTGAAAATTTGACATAATCTTGGGAACAGGACTCAATCACAGCATAACCACAAGGGTACAATCCTGTTCCCTTGTCTTCTTTTCCCAGCTCTGAAAATCTTGTCTTTCCTACACAATGACTTTAGCAAAAGGCGAAGTCTGGCTTTGCTCTGAGCAGTCTGGAGCTCAGCAATTATTGTGCTGCCCCAGGAGTTAATAAGATCTTGGGCTGTACTTGTGGGTGTTCCTGCTGACACTTTTTAAACTGCTGGAATGTCTAATCAACCATGGCTGGAGAGGGGAAGGGTGCAAGGCAACAGCTCCCAGTGCCAGCAAAGGTCTGTCCTCCCTGTTTGCTTGTGGTGCCAGACTGTGGCCAAGGTTACTCTGTGTTTTGCTGCTCACTTGCCCGACATGACTGGGACTTGCTCTACCTAATTAGAGCAAGTTTCCTTCACAGGGGGTAGGTTTCCCATTTCCCTTTCAGACAATCAAAGGCAGGAGACAGGAGTTATCCTGGGGAGTGCTGACTGCATCAGGCACTTGGTACCTGCCGGATCTTTTGGTTTGCCTGCCAGTACCAGGAACTGGCCATTATCCAGGACAGCATGGATGGGATTCACAAGGTTAAAAACAGCTCTCAACAGCAGACCTAGTCATCCTATCCACTGTGTTTGCAGAGCTGCAGTCAAGGGAACAATTTAACTTTTCTCACTGAAAAGATCTAAAGCATGTTAGATCAGTATCACCTAAAACCTGCCTGTTCTACTCTCAGCTATATGCCAACATCTGGGCAACCAGCTCAGAGGCTGATATCCAAAATGCAAATATCTAAGGTTAAGGCTGATTAATCCCCCTCCACATGAATCTTTCTCTGATTTCATCCTTTCGCCTTCTGTCTGCTGACAGGAACGTACTGACCACAGTCCTTCTTTGGGCCAAAGCAGAAGACAAACCAGTCCCTGAAATACACTGGTTATTTTGTAGCCCTTTGGGTAGATTTCAGCTTGAGTAAGCACTGGATCAAATCCCATTAAGAGGTTCTCTTCCAGTATCTCACTCCCTACTCAGCTCTCACTAATTTAAATAGGAAATTGAAGTAACTCTCATCATCAGAAAGTCCAAGTACTCATCACAAATTTGCAACTCAGCCATAAACTGAAATCTGTATGGTGTACCCAAAGGAAAAAATGAGAGCACAGTCCACCCATTAGATCTAATGAAAAATTTCAAAAGCCCATCACTAGTTTTGCAAAGAAAATTAAACATACATACCTACTTTTTAAACTGTTAAAGATGTTTTTCAAACTGGAATGTCAGATTGCAACTTGCCTATACCATCAACGTTCCGGAATCATATTCTCATCAGTTTTTGACAAAGTATAATTGAATGGACTAGGCTAGGAGTGGCCATCACACATAACCCAGACTCTTTAACATGGTAAGAAAGCTGAAATAAGCCCATAAATTATTCTGAGACAAAAAATTATGCAGAAAAGATTAATTAAGAAACATGAATAGATTGCCTCCAAAAGTGAGGCACTAGACTTGGCCAGGAAAAAAGTTCACTCCAAAGAAAGCAGTGAACAGAAGATTAATTTACAAAGTGACCCAGGACTGAAATCTCCTGGTCTCTCCCAAACCTCCCCTGCTCAGGATATTTTAATGAAAATCCTCCTCCATCCTCATTAATGTAAAGTGCAGCTCTGCTCTTAATGGCAAGGCTATGATGAATGCAGCAGCTCTGCTCTAGGAATTGGGTTATTTAGATCTGAGGTGGTCACATCTGATGAGGGCCATGTTAAAAAGGACAGTGATGGCTCAAAGCTGTGTCACCCACTGCAGTATGCAGCTCAGAAACAGGCCAGAAACAGTGCAGGACATGATTTGTCTTGTTCCAAAATTATATTCCAGATGCCCTTTAGAGCAGTTACAAAACCTTTATTCCTGAACTGCAGTCTGTGTGCTCCTGTGCACTGACACAGCAAGTGACCCAAACTGCCCCTTTGCTTTGTAAAAATTGAACAGCCAGAGTTCAGGCCAGAAGAGATGATTTGGCCATTTAACCAAACTGCTCATGCCTCTCACATTCCAGCTTCACTCCTCTCTTCTTATCAACTGCCCAAAATGGCAGAAAATACACATTCAACTCAAATATATTTAAAAAAAAAAAAAAAAAAAAAAAAAAAAGACAAACCAATGAGGCTTATTTGAGGACAAATCCTAAATAATCTATTTACATCTTCTCAGTCTTTGCCCACCAGTTCATATTTAGATTCCTCTTTCTTTGAAGAGTTACTCTTCAGGTTACTCTCCATTCTCACACCATGAATTATGCTAACCTTTTTTTGCCATAATGCCAGAGGAAAACCTGTATCAAACCAATATTTATACTGGATTCCTGTCCCTCTTTGAGAATTTTTATTCCCTTAATAATATTAACAGTGAGATTACAGTGACATTACAGGGGAGTTTTCTTCACCAGAGATCTTGGAAGGCAAGAGAGAGCACAAAACATGAAAATATAATTACATTCTGCATATCTCAAAAAATAAATTTATGTTCATTAATAGATTTAAATAATGTAATTGATATTTTATATGTTAATTAAATTAAAAATTATTAAAGAAGCAGAATTTAAGGAAAATCAACAAAAGCTTCATAACCCACATTTTGGCTTAAATAACTGTGTTCTCAAAGAATACTAGATTATCACTGCTCAGCTTTATTTATGCTTTCCACATCCTCAGAATCCCTGCCTGTCTCTTTTTGTTTCCTATGTCCATTGGAAGGAGGCAAGGAAGCTCCTTTCCCTCTTGCCTGTGTTGTATTTACTGCATGATTGGAGCTGTACAAGCAGTGAAAACACAGAAATGTGCAAGATGTGAATATGTTGATTATGCATTTATATAAACACACACCATACCCTCAAATTCACATGTTTACAATTGCTTACTATTGATTAAAAAAAAAAAAAAAACTACAAAAACCCCAAAAATCCCCAAGTCCATCTCTCTGTTCACTACAATATCTGTTGCAATTACAGATCTAGTCAGCTTCCTAATTTGCTTTCTGAGAACTTAAACTACTGCTCAACTTCAATTTAGGTGCCAATTTCATTGCAGATGTTCAGCTTGCTGCTTGGTTAAAGGATTTGCAGTTACATTCTGTAGATTTGTTCTTAACTGTCAGCTCTACTATCAATAAAGCAGAACTAAGTTCTGGCTCAGTGTCATCCCTGCCTTCTTGAGTTATGCATGAACCTCAGCTATTTGTCTGTTTGGGAAGAAAAGCTGCTGCAATATGGGAGCTTAATTTATTGAAAATGAAGGAAAATTAAGAAGTTAAAGAGATTTTTTTTTTTTTTAGCTTCTATACCTTAGTAAAAAACTCTTCATTTTTTTATAAACTATATGTGTTTATAGGTGTATTTGTTGGTGGATTTTAAGGTGTTTGAATTTTTTTTTTTTTTATTTTTGCTTGCAGCACCTGGTCATTCAATATTCAAACCTTGCTAAATTTAATTATGATACTGTACACCTGCACCTCTTTCTGCTGCCAGAAAGTATCTCTCCCTGAAAATAAAAATAATAAAATAAAGGAGAGAAAAAGCTGACCCTGCACTCCAGAAGGTTTGTGCCTTGGCATGGCTGCCCCTTGCATTACCAGCAAGATTTCTTTCATTTATTACATTATTACAGCTTTAATTTCAGAAAAAATTCAAGTAAAAAAATCAATCTTCTTCCAAAGAAGACTAATGATAACCAGCTTGCAAACACTTGCAAAAATTTGAGGTTTCATTTTTGGCACTATAATGAAGCAATCCAGAGCCTACCAAATGTATCAGGAGTTAAAGGCAGTGCACAGTTGGCACTTCCCACACTGGGACACTGGATTTTGGGTTTTTCATTACATCATTCTACTTAATGTTGAATTAAGACTACTACTTGAGTATTCTTAATTCAACATTAAGACTACTTGTTTATAGAAAAGTGATGAGTCCTTCCAGCCTTTAGGGGACAGAAACAATCTAACCTACATATGACATGCAACAATCCCAGCTGCAGTTCTGGGCAGCAGTGAGATCAGCAAGTGCCTGGACAGAGACTGATTTATCTTTGCATTCCCACAATGAGGCACCCAGCTCTAAATAATCTGAATCCTCTCTGAAAAGCTTTCCCCAAACTTTCTTCAAAATTCAAATGAAACCATAAAATCCAGTTTAAAAATAGATATTTACCTATTCCAATACTACTGAAATTTTATTGAAGCCTGGCCAAAGTTTCAGGCCTATTTCATTGCCCAAGCTCTGATCCACAGGAATTACAATTATGCACTAGACTTACACCTTTACAAGCCTTATTCACTGCAAGATGAAAGTAGCCAGCTAAGTAGCTGCATCCTCCTACACCACACACCTTACAGTGAGTCAAGCACACCAAAATGGTTATGCAATTTAATTACACTCTTGGATAATCTCTTTAAAAGCAGGTTGCACTTTTAGAGATTGGATGCCACGTAAACCCTTCAGAGAAGTGCCATGAGTCCAACACTCATTGCACAGACAGCACCATTTGGTTCTGTCCCCTGCTAGGACCAAATTGCCCTGTGAGGCAAAGAGTTTCAGTTATCACCCATTTTGCATACTTAATTCAAACAACAACAACAACAACAAAAAAGCTATTTCTAGCAAATATTAAACCTCCACATATTCTCAAAGCAGAGAAAGTTTAATACAGTACCATGATTGTAAACAAAAAAAGCTCAACTCTTGCACAGAAGTTCCAGTTTATTTTTATGCAGCCTGTTTCCGTTTTAGAAAAGGCTCCTCTTTGGGGGAATTACTTGATTTTTTAAGAGTACAACTATTTATTCCCTAATGATATCATTAAAAGGACTCATTTACTCTGTGAAGAATGCAGTCCAGCCAAAATATGTTATTATTACAGACAATGGTGAGCTTTTCCACGTTCCCAATTGTGTTTTAGGTTGCTGACTCAAACACATTTAATAAAAGATAGTAAGGACTTGATTTATTGCTCAAGTCTCTCTTAATTACCTCCTCTGAAAAAAAACCAAAACAGAATTAATTTGATTTTGACCTTCTATTCATTTATACTATTTAGTTTTTAATGTGGAAAAATTGAGCATTTCAAACCCCACACTTCCCATAGCAGCACACGAACCACGATGCAGACGACAAGTTCATTAAACTCCATTATTTCAAATGAGGTTGCAGAAGAGAAGGAGCAGAGGCCATGGCTCAGACCTCTGCAGTGAGAGCCAAACTGAAATGCCCACAAAGCATGGAAAAATAATTCTATTTCTGGAGCTGAGCTAATAAGGAAGATGCTTGGCCTCAAAGGTAAGGGAAAACTGCAGGCAGGACACACAGGGTTTGTTCACTGCTCCCCAAAGAGCCTTTTGAGGACTCCTGTCACCCTCCCTCACAGAAATATGCAGGCATGGTCCTTATCCAGGCAAACTGACTGAATCCCAAAGGACCCTAAAATCAGAGAAGAAAGATCTGACCCAAGGAGACCACATGTGCTCAGGGTTGGGAAGGAAGAGACAAGAATCATCCCAGATGTGAATTGCACCCTAAAATTCACCTCTGAGGAGAGCTGCTTATGGCAAGTACATCAACAGCACCATGCAGCTGCACAGGATCCAGTTTCAAGACCTTCATTTTGCCAGAAGACAAATGAAAACAAAAGTTTTTGTCTGTTGCTGACAAAATTTGGTGTGCTAACTTTGCAAAGATAAGTAGCAAATTTAAAGGAAAGTCTGGAATTAGTGAATGTAGCACAGCATTCACAGAATTCAGGCAAAGCGCTTAATTTTGTGAAATTTCTTTCACAGAAGACTTTCCCCCTCAGACAGCACCGTGCATGGTTTCCTCAGCTCAATATTGGTGCAATTTACAAAGTAAAATGGACAGGGAATGAATAATTTACATGCTTATGTTGAAATCATTACCCTAGCTTTCCTGTTGAGAAAAAAGCACAAAACAAAACAAATGAACACTTGAATTTGTCACAAAAAATAGCTGACTGCTTGGCACAACTGCATTTCTCATTTTAAATTAAAATGAATGGTTTCAGATGGATTGATCAAAGATATTTTTCTTCATTTAAGGTATTTACCAAACTTCATAAAGATACATTATACATGCTAGAAATACAACCTACCTCCTCACTTCTGCTCTACAGTTTTCTTCTTCCTTTGCAATACAATAATCCCATGCATGAGAATTGGAAGGTGGAAATGCCCCAGGAGGCATTTACATTTACTTCAAGTGTCTCACTAACAGAGCAAGCATTGCAAATTAAAACATTTACTATACAGAAGTTAATATGACTGCTGTTGCTCTTCAAAGTATTTCTCAGAAACACAAAAATTACACCTAAAGATTCTACATGCTATATCAAACACTGAAAAAATTTTAAAACTTACATATTTTATACTCCTTAAGCCAGTGCTTTGTACCTATGTGTTATGAAACACTATTTTATCTCCTAAAACTATTCCCTCATTCAAAGTTTTCCCCCCCATTTATTTCAATGTAGCTGTAAAGGGGGGGGGGGGGGGGGGGGGTCACTGATTTCTTGGTGAATAAAACTTTTGTGAATTCAAAACTTGTATTTCCTTGTGGATTTCCACTATAGGATCTGAGATAAGAGTGCAAGATAGAGCCATAAATGAATATGTGTAAGCAGAGGTTGCAATTCCAATAGCCTCAGCAGTAAATATTCTCCTGTGTGGTTTGAGCTGGGTCTCTAATGGTTGTTACACACTCCATTTCTGCTGATTTATATGACACATACTTGGTATAACTTTGTGCTGACACACACCTGAACAAGTTTTTGATAAACACATCTGCAACTGCAGAACACACCCCCAGCTGTAGAAACCTGTCCCATTTCACACTTGTGCTAATATGGATTAAACTACTCATTTCTATATTCTGTTTGTGCTCTCCTACCACTTGACTGCTAGTCAGAGAGTGGCATTTGATCTCTGGCATTTTACACTGCCAACAAAAAAATCCAAATGGAATCCTCACCTCAAAACCTGAAAATTCAGTTACCACATCAGGACCCCAAGAAGAACAAAGTTTCCCCACTCTCACTCTGGCTTTCCCAAACACAGCTAAATGAAGATAAAAGGAAAGCAGTGGTAAAAAAGGACAAGCCCAAAATGACCCTTCTGAATGCACTCCTCCTTTGGCACTTGTGGCTGCTGGGGTGTTAATTAACAGCCTCCTCACACCAGTACAAATCAGCCAGAGCTCACTGTCACTTTTCCAACCTCTTGGGTAGGATGAAAGTTTGACAAGAAAATATCACATATGTATGCTTAGCAGAAAGATTTTTAAATGTAGTGTCTGATGAAGGAATAGAGATGGAAGCAAGTTTTGATATAGACGAATTGCTGAGCCAGTCCTACTGGATAACCAAGACAAAGGGTGTGTTAGTTAGAGAGGGTTTTTATGGCTTAGAGCAAAGGATAAACCTACCTCAAACAAGGTGTTTTTATCAAGCAGAAAGATAGCACAGGCAACAAGTTAGCAAAGTTGCAAGTAGAAAAAAGGTCTCAGAATTTTCCCCTGTAAGAAAACTGAAAAACAACTTCTAGCTTAAACTGTAATGTACTAACTTTTAGTGATTGGAGAATAGCAACATGAATATGGTAATTATAGTAGTTATGAGAGGCTATAGATAAAAGTTAAAGTATAGATTGGTTCTGCTGTATTAAGATGCTCAGCAAAGGAAAGTACATAATGCAATGTAACCAAAACCAAAGGGTCTCCAGGCCTGCTTGCAGCTGGAGCTGACAGCTGTAGGCACAGGCTCTGTCACCCATGACCCTGGACTGCTGTAACCTCTTGGGTGGAATAAACTGCATTTTGGAGAGCTGCCTGGAGTCCCACATCTCTCATTTAGACTCTTACACCAACCCTTTTGGCAAGGCAGTTCCCTGCCTGCAAGCAGGTGCCTTGTGCAGGATTTGCAGCTCCTGAGGAGAGGCTGCAGAGCCCCCATGCCTGGGCTGCTCTCCAGTCAGCTCATCCAGAGATGCTCCCACTGAGCTCATCGTGCCTCTCAGCCTAAGGTTTACTTTTCAGTCTCTCTGCCTTTCTCTGGCACAGGTACAAAATATTTTTCCATACCATCTGCTCATCTATGATATAAGCAGGGTCAGCAAAATGTTACAGCAAAGTAATTTACACCTATTGGTGCTGAATTCTCAATAAGTAACACATCAGTACTAAGATGAAGCTATCTAGTGTCTTCCTAAGGTGGACAAGCCTTTCTGGGAGGCTGCCCTGGCTGCACACAATAAAAAGATTTACCAGGTACCACTTGCTCCAGCTACCTTGAACACTTAAAGGCCAGTTATGCTGCTCTTACACTGTAAGAATCTTAAGAACTCAGCTCCACAGCCTTCTGGTATGTTGCCTTTCTATTAAAAACAAAACCAAAACCCAAAAAAATGAACAAAAAAACCCCAAATTATACCCTCTCCCCCAAACAACAGAAGTCATCAAGTCTTTCTTAAATAACTGAACCAAGATGGGTTGTGGGGGAGAGGTGGCTGCTTTGTTGTGGTTTTAAAACTCGAGTTTCAAATTCCCTTTCCTTGTGCTGTTTCAGGATTTAGCAGAATGGCCCAGACTATGAATTTTGCCATTGAATCAGCCCTACCCATGCCACCCCTCGGGGACATTCCCAGGGCACATTTGGACCCTGGGCTGTGGCTCCTGTGTTCCCCAGGGCTGCTCTTGCTGCTGAGGGATCCCTGCCCCAGCAGGGTGCACGAGGGAGAGGCTGGTGAGGAGCCAGAGCTGCATTAATGCAGAAAGTAAAAGGTCAGTGCTCAAGGAGGGACTAATGAAAGGGAACAGGAGGAGAGAACAGTTCATTCTGGGGGAGAACATACTGTTTGCTATTTTAAATTTCGTGCGAGGAATTTTCTCTTAAAATAAATTATTGGATTTTTTTTCAAGACAACAGTACTGCTACACAAATTCTTTTTCAGTAAAAGTAGTCCTCTTATAATGAAAAGCTATGAAATAAAACCCCACTAAATAATTATAATGCAAAACATCACATTTTGCTGAAACATTTCATTTCCCCTCTAGTACTACCCAGAAGAAAAATATTAAAAACTGTAAAATTATTGATGAATTTTTTTAGTTTTCCCTACTTTTACTTGCAACTATTTCTCATACAAAAGAGCAAATAAAACATACACTTTTGATCATAGGAGGCTTTATTCTGCCTATTACTGACCAAGGATGAGTAGCTACTTAAAACACAGTTTGCATATATTTGTAACACCTTGCAAAGAAAAGTGCTGACAGACCCTTAACAACAGCCCCCCTAAACACCTCTCATATAAATTCATCTGTTTAATAAGAATGTCCTCTAATAAGCAGGTCAGAGAACTGCAAAGCAAACAGGGCAGCTCTGCTGCTGCTCCCCAGACAATATTCTCATCTCATACAAGATAACCATTATATTATATACAAAATTATTAGAAAATAAGTCATTTTAGATGTACATTTTCTGGATGGTGAACACTGATGTATTTTTTGCTTTAGAAATTAATTAGTGTGTTAAAGCCATACTCTTGGAGGTGAGCGCTGCATCTCCCTGGACTCTCTGAAAACAGGTCCTTAATTCTGCATCTGTGATTATTACAGCAGAATAAACCTGTGTGTGTATGGGAGAGGGAAAGAAGGGTCAGAACTGTCCCCCAAAAAGAACAGAAATTTTTCAGTTTTCCCAAAACCCTCTAATTTTGTGGATTCCCACAATACTGACTATGAACATGATAAAGTAATGGTCCCAATTATGCTCCCAAGGTACCTTCAGAAAAAGTCCATTTGATAGTTTTCAGTTTGCTGTTGAGAAAAAAAAAATAAATATGAAAAGTACCCCCTTTGCTCTGTTCTTAACATGGTTACAACAGTCTCGTGCTGTGGGCTCATATCCAGCCCCAGGAGATTTCCCAAAGCCCCATCACCAGCCTGGCAGGATCACCTGCAGCCAGGAGACACCTCCCAGCACCAGGCACAACCCAGAGGAACTTCACTTGCCAGTTCCAGGCCTCCATGACCCCCAACACAAATTCTGGCCCGCCTGGCAATCATGTTCCTGTAGCCCGAGATGGGCTGCAAATCTGAGCCTTTGCTGGGTCAGGAGAGGAAAAGGACATTCCTCAGCAAAAATGGGATTTTTGTTCCTGCTTATGGATTTTATGATCATCTGAATCATCATGGGGTGTGGAGATGTGTGAAGAGCAGGACAGACACTCTTTAAACTGGGTTTAAATTCCAGTATCACCTTAGCTCTGCGCTCAGAGATTTCTGAGGTCAGCACACAGGACTCCACAACAACAGACCCCTGGCTGACCACTTCAGATTGGCACAAAGATCACAGGCAAGCTACACATGGACACATCAACCTGCCTCTGGTCAAGCAGAAGACATAACCCAGCTTAAGCATCAATCCTAGTCCATCTTTTTCAATGAAAAGCAAAGTCAAAAAGCTTGGGCTATTCCTGGGATGAAAGGAAGAGCCACTCACCAATGGCCAGACAGGTTTTCACAAGCTGTGTCAAGCTCTCCAGGCAACCCTCTTCATCCTCATGCCCACTGGCCTGCACAGCCCATATAGGACACAACTCTTGAAGGGTACAAGGTGAAAAGGTGACCCCATATCCTGCCTGCCAGCACCAGTCACAGACACTGAGATGGACAATCCAGCCACAACAGTCAGGGAACAGAAAAACACAAGTGCTGCTTTCACATTAGCAATATTTCTAATATTGCTAGAGAGGAGGAAAACTAAAAGGCAGAGACTCATGAGAACAGCCAGGCTGCCTGCTTTTGCTCATGAAGATGCCAGGATGAGGAAGGAGGCTGGAGAGAGCAGCCAGGAGTCTCAAACAAAGCTTAGGATTTAGAAGAGGCATCCTGGCCACAACAGAACAAATAAGGTAGATTTGAAAGAATTGTGGTGCCATGAAGGTGGATTTGGCAAGAATTGTGAGGTCATGCCCAAGACCACAATTTCCTGCCCAGGTAAGAACTTCTTTTAAATTTGTGAGTTTTCAAAACCTGTAGTAACTATATCACAGACATGGATAACACAAACATAGCAGTAATGTCTCTTTTGTTTAGTCAGAGAACATCTCAATGCCAACTTTCTTTGACTTTTTGCACATCACATTTGCCTGCGTTTATTTGCTTACAAATACAAATAAACATTATTGTAATACTGATAGCATGACACACACCAAAAAATAATTAAAATCACATTTCAACAAGTTATTTCTAAGACTTACAAATTTTTCCTGATGTACCAGTGACCTTACACCCTACAAAAAGAACCCAAATACTTTTGAACAAACACAGTATTAGTCACTGCTCCCCCTTGCAGCTGATGCTGAATCATTCTAAACAGCAAAGATTCGCAGAGTTGCAGATGTCCACACAAATACTGTAAAACTCTGCCATCTTGAATTGCCTAAGTATTGGTGAATTTGTTCTTTCTTTTCTTTGTTATCTGCCAGCTCTATCAAATTATCTGAATATTCTGCAGCTATGAAATTCTTTGCTACCTATACTGCCTATTACCAAAACCACACCTGAACCCATCAGATTTCCACAGTCCATTATGTCATTCCACCTGGCCATTGCACAACAATTTCACCCATTCACTTCCATTCTCTGACAACTAATTTTACTGGGAAAGGTACATGGCTGAATAGATGACAGATTAACCAGCATTTCTGCTCTCAGGGTAATCTTAAGCATAAAAATTCCTTTGGATTTCCTATCAATCACACATAATGCCACTACATCTGCTAATACACTTGTGTCACAGGAACAAAAGAGAACACACATCAATGATTAGAAATTCAGTACTAAAAGATACTTTTGAAGATCAAGCTGATCTGAAAGCACACATTTTTAAGAGAGTAAAACTTTTTGGAATAATGAATTCCCCTTTGCAACTTCCTTTCTTACCAGTTCCCCATTGTCTGCCACTGAAATAATGATGGACATGCCAGGAAGGCCATTAGGTAGCTCTGGAGCAGAACTTGGCATCTGGCTGTATCCATTCCTCGAGGATTTCCCACAGCATCAATGGAGCTGCCTTTATGGCACCCATCCACCACTCCACATTGGCACCAACCCCTGACAGAATACATTGCTCTTAAGTAATGGGGTTTTTCTGCAGACTCACAGGTTATGTTGCTCTGGTTTTGCTTCTCTTTGCAGTAATTTCTGTCCTGACACTGTGGGGCTGTCACTGGAGCCTCTCCTGCTCCCAGCTGTGCCCTGCTTGCGCCCTTCAGCCCAAGCTGGCAACCTCACACAGGCATCAGGCAGAGATGCTGATGGGATTGAGAGGTTCCCTTATGCACCCAGCTGCTGCTGAACCATTGCCAAAGCAAGCAATGAGAACAGACTAAACCTATCTGAACAGGAGTGGGGATTGACAGAGGCAGACAGAAAATGAACCCACTGTGCCTGCTACTGCCTTCACCCAGCACTGGCGACAGACAGACTCTCAACTCCCACAAAGCAGGTAAAAGTCATTAAAAAACAAACTGCCACATCAGCTCATAACATAACTTTACTTTTTTTAACTGACTAGGGAAAAAACCAAGCAAAAAAACCAAGCTGACCTCCCACAATACCTACAGGACAAGAGGTCTGTCCATGCAAGTGTTTGATGTTACAGCCTTTTCTGACATGTTCTTGCTTAAACTCTCGCTTTAGACAAAATTTTAATTTCCTATTTTTTCATACTTCTTATTCTCTCAGAATAAGACTTCAAAAGGATACAAAATATTCAGGAAAAGAAACATTCTTCTCATTATGTGTCTATCTTGGATTTTCTTCCAGTTTTCTGGCCTTGAAGCTCATCCACTTCTCCCAAGACTTTTGGCCCTTTGCTTACACAAGCACCCTTGATCCAAATGAGCAAACAGTGGCTCATGGAATAAAATTAGGGACCAACTCTATAAATTATTTTTCCCAAGTGCCTTTTACCTTTCCCCTATAAAATGCAAGTTTGCTATTTTAAAAGGAAACACTCCTGTAAAAAGATGAAAATAAAATACTTGGTATATTTTAAAATGATAAAAAATTACGGATTGATTTAAATGTAAAATAGGAGTTAAAGGCTGTTTACAGAAAAAGGTATGTAGACCTTATTTCTGAATATATACAAAAACCCTCATTAAGTTCCTTTTTTTTACAGTTTTTTTCTTGAGAATTGCTGGTGAGATATAGTTGCACCAAATATTATTTCTCTTTCAGGTCCATATAAGCTTTTAGAAATGCCTAAGCTACTCATATACCCTGACACCTGACTCAGGAGTCAAGAACTAATACAGTAAGATCTGTGGAGGGCTCCTCTGAACTTCAGGAACAAATATTTGAAATTAATTTTAGTTTGGGTTAGCAATCAACCCCATAGATTTCAGAATGGAAGCAGAGTATAAGGGAGTGTCATTGCAAACAGTGTCCAAAATTTACCTGAAGAGATCTGGTATGCTAAACAATTTCTGTGCTTTTGACCCACTTGGTTGCTGCAGAAGCCAGCAGGTAGATTTATCTGAGAACACAACAGAAACAGCTTCTTTATGCCAGTCTTGATGAAGCAAAAATAAAAGTTACTTCCACCCCCCTGCTCCACCATCAGGTTTTCTCCATAGGTGTCCTTTTCACATCTCCTCACCCAACTCTGAGCTCCTTTCAGTGCTTCAGAGTTCCTCAGCTATGGAGGCAAAACTAAATTTCACTCTTGGTGACACCCTGGCATGGAAAGGTGAGGGTGTACATGGGAAAGAGGCTCAGAGGAAATCAAGGTTTCCCCAGACTCTTATGACCTTTGGCATTCCCTCATCTCTTCCTCCATCCTTTGCATGCCTCCAGGCTCCCTCCACAATCCTAAAGAACTACTTTTCCCCCATTCAGGATCATTTCAGCATCCCCACACTTGATTTGCAAAATTAATTGTCTTCTCTTTCCTCAAGTAGCAAGTGCTGCTCACAGAGAGGATCCCAGGCTCTGGCAAGGAGAAAAGGTGCCGGGTCACAGTCAGACTCTGCTCTGATAAGGCCAGGACAGCATGGTCAGATGCAGAACAACAGCTCACTGTGACCCAGGTGAGCAAATCACAACTCCTGCTGCCCCTGTCCCCAGTGCCAAATCTGCTGCAAGGACAACTGAAGCCAGAACATCTCATCACCCCCTTCCCTTGAGAGAATGAGCTGAAGTCCTAAGTTGAGTCTAAACTTGATTCAGATATTGCCAACAGCAAAAGTAATTTTGAGTCTAAATCTCACCCAGATTCTTTTCCACCTTCCATAAAAAAAACCACTAATCAATATTTTCAGAGTTATTTCAAGTGCAGAGGTGTGAGATGGGGGAGAGTCAGCTCTGGGCACACAAAGCTCAGACCTGTGCAGAGCACAGACCCAGCCCTGCCAGACAGCACAGCTCACGGGCACAGGCAGTAAACAAGCAGAAATAAATCAGTCTGCTCCCCCATAAAATTGCTGCCACTTGAGTTGCAGTATCTCACACACTGATACTGTAGATAATTTGGTTTCACCTTGATTATGACCTGTATTAGCACCCAAAGTAATAAAATCCTTCACATTCTCATTTTACTGAAGCCAAAGGACAAACCTTCTGCAGTGACATATGGCTCTGCTCCTCTGCAAGTATGTTAGACTGCTTACAAAATCTCCTTGTCTAGCAAAGGATAATGCTTTTTAAAATAAATTACCTGCATTAATTTGTATTTTCCACCAAGAAAACCTCACATATCATCATAATCGTCTATCTATACAGATATATGAGTTTCTCACATTGTTTGCACTTTTTTTCTCCTTTAATGGGGTGATTTTGGACTATGTCATTGATTATATAGCTGTAACATGCAATTTTTTCCAGCACAAGAGTCAGCTTGGGGCTCTCAGACTGCAGAGCAATTCCTGCATAGCTCAAACATTAAGAACAGTCTAGGGGACACGAATTGAGATGAGACCAAGTTTTGCAGAACTTTGAAAACAAGAGGTTTTTCATAGCTGACTAAGTGCAATTTTCAACCTCAGAGGATTTGGTATTACATACAGATTTTTTTTTTTTTTTAATCCAAAAGCTTTCTCTGTTGTGTGTGTATTGATACACTGTAGCATATACTTTGGGATACTCACTTTGATTAAAGACTCTCCTGCTTTTTTCCAGGATGCATAAATTCCTCTCTATACGCCTGCAAGATGACCAGCTGCTATGGGGAGAGCAGAGATTATTCTAGATCTCTGTTCTAGGAGCAAGAAATACACTTCCACCTCTGTGAGACAGAGAAAGACACAAAACCATGGTCCCCAACATCCTGCAGGAGCTGTCTATAAAGAGCTCCTTGTAGGATTTCTTTGTGGCCAGGGACTATATTTTATTTCTGTGTGATGAGAAATTTTTTCTCTGCTGAAAGAAGCAGGTTCAGATTTAAACAATTAGGCAAGAAAAGGTGAGAATAAAACTATTTACGCCTCCACTTGTTTTTCCACCTAAAAATTCTACTTCTGAAAATAGCCATATTTTCTTTGGATGAAGAAAATTCTGTTTATTACTTGTTTTTAATAAAACATCTTCTATCTGTGCCAACGACTTTTAAATAGCAAACAGGATGTGAACTGCATGACATACAGGAGTGGATTTTGTTTAGCAAATGCTTAATGTCATTGTCATGGTTCCTAAGAAAGCAGCTTGCAGTGGCACTGAAATTTGCAATTAGTGCAGCTTAATTAACAAATGCCCATTTCCCCTTTACATCTACTGTGGAGACACTCAAGTTAAAAAAAGGGAAATATTTATTCCTGTACTACTGTACATGAATGAAATGCATGATGAAAACCCCTTTAGCCCTAGAATTCTGAACTATCATTTCCTTTGGTCTATGATGATCTAATGAAGTCATTCTCCCCAAAACTGGGGAGAAATCATAAGGAATTATTTGAGTCAACTGATCTGCATCATTTGTAGGAATCTTGTCTAAGCAAAGCAGGAAGGAACCACAACATTAACTTCACAAGCCATTGCAGCCCTGTGAAACCATGTCATGCTTTAACCCAGCCAGAACTTAAGCACCAAACAGCTGCTTTTCACTGCAGGATGGGGGGGGGGAGAGAATCAGTAGGGTAAAAGCAAGAAAACTCCTTGGTTGAGATAAGAACATCTAAATAATTGAAATAAAATAATAAAAATACATGGTAATGGGGAAAAAAAAAAAAAAAAGATAACAAAACCAAGAGAATAAGAGAATTAAACCCAAGAAAGACCAGTGATGCAAATGGAAACACTCTGTCACCACCAACCAGCCGATGTCCAGGCAGCACCTGAGCAGCAGCTCCCAGGTTACGACACTGTGGGGTGTGGGACATGCCTGAGGCCAGAGCTGGCAGCTGGGTCCCCTCCCAGACTCCTCCCTGTGGGGTTGTATGAGGAGCAGGAGAGGCATTGATACTGTGCAAGCCCTGCTCACCAGCACTGAGAGCATCCCTGAATTACCAGCTCTGATTCCAGCACAGATCCAGCACAGCCCCATATCAGCTACTGGGATGAAATTTAACTCCAGCCCAGGCCAACACAGTATGGTCTCTCAGAATGCAAGAATTGGTTACTGTGTTGGCAAAGAGATGCTTGGGGATAGAAAAGAATTCTTTCTGATAGACTGATTTTTCCCACAGATTTTTGAAATGAAATAGCATTTTTTAAGCCCCAACTTTCTTGCCTTCTAAAATGTGCCATTAACCTCTATGCCAGTCATAACTTATTTTCAATTACCATGCCAACAAAATACATTGAGACAAGTAAATCTTTTTTGGCATCATATGTGAAGGGTAATATTTCACAGAATAACAAAATCATTTTAATCAATGATCTTATTTCTGGGAGGGGAATAACCAAAATTTTGGGGCTAGTATAAATCTCTTGAGATATTTGAAATAAAGCCCAGAGAGAAGGCCTGACTTCTAATTGGGAATGCAGTGGATCCAGGGACATGAAATGGGCACTAACTGCCTGATTATCATCTTAGAGAACATGCATTGATAATTTGTACTGCAGCATGAAGCACATCCATCAATCCTTCGCCACTGAGAAAAGCAGTGGGGAAAGAGGGATCCTTTTCTGCCCAAACTTCTTTCAGAGCTCTTCATTTCTTCAGTTAAAATAATTTCTGCCTCAAGAGCTTGGGTGGGGATCTCTAACTGCAGGAGCAGAAAGACAATGGAGAAAAGAAATCTTAGACAACTTCAAACATTTGTAACAAAAACACTGTGGAAGTTTGACATATAAAGTTAGATTTACCATAACAGAATTGAAATTAATAAAAAAGAATTTGAGACATGGAATAGGACTGGTATTTCTTAACTGTATATTGATCCATTTTTGTCCAAGTAGTATTCACAGAAATTTTTAAGTAAGGAAAAAAGAAGTGAAAGAGTTTAAAAGTTAAATATTTCTAAAGCAATCATTCACCAAACACATCAATCCAAATTACAGGTAAAAATAGAGAGAAGACTTTTCTAACAGGTACTGTCAGTGAAAGAACAGTTTGTTCCATTAAATTACTCAGCTTAAGCCATCACCACAATTCCACTAACATGAAGGCAAGTTGTCAGCAGAGTAGGAAGTCTTAATTACTGTAAAAATCTAGTAAATCCATACATCTCTAACTTGGAAGTGAAACAACATCCTAGAAACCTAGAAAGAGAGATTAAATCAGAAGACTAACAGGACATTTATAATTTGGAAAGTTTTGGGGATTTTTTAAGTCACAGTAAACAAAAAGCTGCCAAGTTTGCCACTTAAAGCTTGAAAATTAATTAAAATTTGAAAACAAAAACACTTTGAAAAACCACTCCTCATTCAAAGAAAACAAATGGATTTAATTTTGGAAATACAAAAGCCATTTAAACTGCTTCCACTGTGACTGGGTATTGTAGATTGCTTTCTTTAAGTGTTCAATAACCTATGAAACTGTTAGCAGGCTTGCCATCTAAAAATTCTGTCCCCCAGTACCTTCCCTATCTTAACCCCACAGAAATAGAGATGCAGCAGCATAATGTGGAGTAAAGAGGGAGGACTACAGGACAAAGACAAAAATTTGAAGGAAAGTCTCAATAGTTTTCAACTCCCCTCAATTTATTTTTCCCCACCAGTCCATTATAGTTTCTGGTTGGGTAATACACTTCTTTCTCATCTACTGTAGAGTTTATGATAGAGAAAACAGCAATTGCAGCTCAATAACATACAGAGAGGACCAAAAATAGACATTTTTGCCATTGAAAAATTGCACAGTGGGCAGCTGTCCAATATCATACCTGTCCTGTTACTTCCAGGAAAAAAACTATAGTACAACCTTATCTCTGGAAGACTCATTGATATAATGCAGTCAAAAGTCTAAATACAATCTTAAGAGAGTTACCACTAAATAGAATTAATTAGGTACACATTTTAAACCTTACCACAATATTGCAAATTCATTACTAACACAAATGTTTAGTGCATTACATTAAAAGCATTTTCCATTGTACCTTGAAGAGTTACGAGTCCAAACATGAAATTTTGCATTCTCTTACTCAGCCTCAACATCCACTGCAGTTACCAGCCTTAAATCACACTGGTCCTACCACAGGGCACCAGAGGAACATGCTGACACAGCAGCAAATATTCTCAATTTGTGCAGAGCAGCCAAAGCTATTTCAGTAAAGACCAAATTACAATAAATAGTTTGGGACCATAAAATATATTTATTGTTCTGTCTACCTCTAGAGCAACTTTTGTTGCTGTTGCCATGGGGTTGGAGGGAATGAAGGAAAACTCTGTTTAAATTAAAGGCTTGGAATGTCATGTAATGCAGGATGACTTTCCATTAACAGGTCTTTACCTGTTAATCAACAGCACCATAGTTAGTTCACTTTCAGATTGTTCTTGCTTATTGAATGAGGACATATTATAATAAAAGCCTCTCACAGTTCTTTATTACAAAGCATTTGTTCTAAACACTAGAATAGAGAGGATATATTTTCTCATTCCCTTTGGAAGAATCAATCCAAATCAGGAACTCTAATAGTAGGTACACAACCTGGGAATAAACTTCCACATTATTTATTTTTAAATATTAAAAAAAAGGAAAATTTTTATATTATATATTTATTATTTCCATATGCATAAATGTGTAGCTCCTTTGGAATATTATAAAGGAATACCTTCCTCTTTGGCCTCTTACTTGACAAAATGGATGCCAATAATTATTGCATATATTTTTCACACAAACTGTCTTGAGACAAAAATCCCTATTTCATGCAGACTCATCACTTTTGCTCTGCTGCAGTGGATACACTTTCATGTGAACCATGCAGTAAAGTTTTCTGCTCATTTCTCCCATAGTCTCTGAGAAGCTTCTTAGCCAAGACCACAACATCCTCCCCCTGAAAACCATAAATTTTTTTTTCCTATTATGTTTACTGCCTAAAGGCAGGTTGAGAGTCAAAAGACTATTACTGCTTGTCAAATGCTATGAAGTCAGAAACCAAATGATGTTCACTAAATTATTATTGTAATGCAACAGCAGTCAGGTGATGCAGAATTTGTACAGTAAACAGGGAAGAATTTTAAAAGAAAATTTGAAGAAAAAAAGAACAGAAAAACAGGAAAAAATTAAAGGGATCTTCTGCACAGCAAAGCTTGTTATTGTGAAGAATCATCCAGAAGAATGTTATTCAGAATATACTTAAGAAATCGACAGCTTTGCCTCCTACACACTCAAGAAAATGCAGAGTGAATAGTCATTCATAATTGTCCTTGCAAAATTGGTAAATTTGGAAATTTATTTGATTCGTGACCTCATGTCTTCAGCTTATGTGCTATAAAATAGGATTACTGAAGTTTTCAAAAAGAAAGAGAGAAGCAGCATGAATTTTAAGAAGCACAATTTTTCCACGCAGAGGATGGGTTCAAAGTTTTCTAGGCTGTCTTCTTTTAGACACTCCTATCAATGCCTCAGTTAATTACCAAAGTACCTCAGTAATTAATCTGATTGATCCAACTAACCACTGCTACACTGAGATGTAGTCACTGATATTTAGGGGGACAAAGGCAAACACCTTCTGACAGAGAATAGATGAAGCCCAAAATAAGCAAATAGCTGTTAAGCACTTCATTTTTGGAATGACATATTTTTAATCAATTGGAATAATAAGTGGAAAGTATCCTTTAACACCAGGAGAAAAGGTCCTATCTCACTCAAATCTGGGGCTGCCCAAAAACCACAATATGGTCGTGTAGCCATCACTGCCAAATCATTTCACATCTGTTTTAGAAATGTTCATTACAACCTTTGGTTAATTTAAAAAAAAATATGCTTTTTCTTTGTTGGTGGTGTTTTGGTTTGTTTTTCTCTTAGTAAAAGTGAAGAGCTAAAGAAAAAACAGTTATTCTATTTTTTCAGAAGCTGTAACCAAACATCTTAATCATCATAAAGCAAACCACGCTCGTGAATATCCCTTGACACAAGAAGAGGACAAACTATGATGGATTTAGAGCAGAGGCACACTGCTGCAGTGTCCCTCCAAACCAGGATTCATTTGCTTTCCACCTCATTGCCAGAACATTATACCTTGGTGTTCTCTTCTTCTCTCCAGACCACACTGTCCTTTTCAGGCTCTCATGTTTCATCATTCATCAGGCTCAAACCTTTCTGAGACTCCCTAATGCCTTTATCAAACAGGCTGTACTTTTCCATGACCTCTCAAATGTTAAAATAATTTTTTTTAGTGTAATACAATAGTGAATTAGGGAACATCTCTGAACATGCAGCTATGTAGTTTACCCAAAAGGTGTTAACAAAAAGGTTCACACACACAGATAAGATACATGACAAAAACAGTATCTCTAATACACAAATATATTTTCACGGAACATTTAGCATGCTAGTTTAGCATACATGTTCAAAGTTACCCCAAATTGTATATATAATGCCTACATGTCCAAAAAACAGCAGAAAAATAAGATTTGGTTGTATTTTTTTAATTAACATCTCATAAGGCTAAAGACTTCATAAAACCTCAAATATTTCAGGGAGAAATACTAAATATTAAAAATAAAAGGAAAAAAAGGCAACTCCAAAAATTCCAGAATTTTAATCGTACTTAATATCAGACCATTATATTAGATTTTAGAGATCCATCCATCTTATCACCACAAATGCATCATTTTGAATAGAGAGATACCAGATAACTGTGGTTATTCTCCAGTGATGTCAAACCTTCCACCACACACACCCCACATCCCCCCAGTCAGCAGGGGGGGAGGGTGGAATCTTATAATTAAAATTCTTGAACTGAACACCAAAATGCTCCCAAAATCACACTGGTTAAACCATTTTCTTATAATGCTTGCCCTGGTTCTGTGAAAGCCAAGAAAATGCATTACCACAAGTCACAACACTAAGATAGAACTAAAGCTCCCTTGTGGCAACACAGCAGAATTCTTGCCTGAGCTCTGAGCAAAAGCAGGTCTGTCCACATGAAATAGCACTGTGCAGCACTCAGCAGCTCCAAAACTTATTTACTAGCACAGGACACGGGAATATAAAGGATTACCTATGGCTGGTGGGAGATTTACGGCTGCCTCTCCCCCCGGTGCTGAGCAGCACACTGCCAGTGAAGCCTCAGCAATGCTTTTCTGCCCTGCAGGAGCTGCACCCCGAGATTCTCCACATAAAGAATACCCCACAAAAAAAGTTTTTATAAACAGCAGGGACAGTGAATAACACAGTTGCATTTTCACACTAAACATCTTTTCCTAAGAGGAGTAACTTCACCTTTGATCACTACTCCACTTCTAATTCTTCCATTGTGCTGGGCATTTCTGTCCTACCATCACACAGGCAGCTGCTTTAGCACCACATTGAGACAAACACAAGACACAAATACAGAGTTTAGAAGATAGATGAGACTTTTTTCAATGAGGAAAAAATCCCACCACACTGTTTCAAAGTATAGGAGATGAAGTCACCATTGCACTGGCATTTTAACCTTAAGACTTAAATGCTAATTTTTCACCTCCAGTACCTAAAATTGCTCAGAGGAAGTGAGAGCTAACACACAAGAGAACACAGGCAAATGGGAAATTGGGAATCTTCCTCTCAAACTATCTCCATTTCATGTAGTTGTTCTTATTACACAACTGTCACACAACCTGATGAAGAACAAGTGTGGGGAACAAAAAAATTGAGCCAATTTCAATCCTGGTGTTTATTTCCACAAACTTGTTTCAAAACGTGCATTGATTTCCTTAAAAATTATAAAGTATTCCTAATAACTGAGACACGATCTTCACATGCACAGATTCTCAGGAATATTTAGGTGTTAACTCACCCTTGATTTCAGTTGAATGAAGTGTGCAAATACTTCTGAAGATGTGGATTTTCAGAGTACCATTATACAATGGCAGATTTTAAGCTTTACTTCTTGAGCACCACACAAGATTGTGACTTCTTCTGACACAATATTTTAAAATATTCTTTGAATAAATAAAGTGTCAGACAAGTCCCATTATTTCATTGAACTGGTACAGAGGAACCGTGGGAAGTAAATCCTAATATTTAAATAATTGGTCAGGTTTTTATAACAAAAAAACATCCAAGTGCAAACATACAGACACACTCATTTAGTTCAGAATTCAGGTAAGAAATTACATCAGGTGGTATTTGAACTTCAGGTATTTGTGAAGAATCCCCACATCCTTGAAAAACACATGAATTCTCTACAGACAATACAGCAAGCGCATGCAGAGGTACCACTTAGTGTTACTCCTCAGAAGTCTGAATTTAGTTATAACAAGCACTGATGCTCACTGAAAGGGCTCAGAAAGCTTAGGCCCAGATTTATAGTGTCATTTGACAAAAATTCAATAGCTTTTGGAGAGCAGTGCCTTGCCAACACAGATGTTGCCGCAGACATCTGTTAGCTCAACAATGCTGAGGTGCATCTCCCTCTGCAATCCCACCCCACCAGGCAATGGTCTGGAAAACCTCAAAGCAGAACACATTAAGTTCAAGAAACCATTTCAGGGATCCTGACTTCTCTCCCTTATCATCTGTAGCACATGTTTACTGTTTATGGCTCATCACCAGCACACACAATCACTTATATCCCAAATGTTCAAGGAGCTCTGTAGCTGAGGAAGAAAATGCATTAATATTCAGAACTACCTGCAGAGATCCAGGCTTGGAAAGGTTCATGATTTCGTACTGCAATGCCTGGGTGCCTCTGCCACACCGTGCTAACCTAAGTCCCTCCTAACAAGTGCAGCTTGCATACATAAAGCAATATTGATTCAGCTGTGCAGAGCTGTTTGCCCAGCCTTTCAGCAGCACGGCTTCTCCAAACACTGCTGCAGACATCAGAGCTGTCTTCCGAGCAGAGGGGAGGTGTTTGTCAGCCAGGCTCGGCTCAACCGCGCACTCTGCGCCAACCACTGCATTTAATTAGCTTCCCTTGCTTGGCCTCACAGAGATGTTTTCCACTATCTGATCTTGTCTGCATGAACCCCATTCTGATTTCATGCAGGATGGAGGATGGCAGCCACAGCCTCTTTCGTAAATAAACTTGCCCTGTCTTGTAAAGGAGCTGTTGATAGGAGCAAAGATATCACGGTGTCCATGCCCGCATAAAGCACAGTGCAAAACTGCTTCCTGAAGCAAAATATCTGGAGATTAAAGCTAAAGGAAAGAATGGCACCCTTCTAAATAAGCGGTTCAAACAGTTTAATAAAGAGAGGACATAAGGGATGGTTATTTTGAAATGAACACTTTTATCTGTACCACATGGTGTCTTTCCCAGTGGCACTGCTAGAATTCAATAGCACAATTTCATGAGAAAGAATAAGAACTTGTCTTTGTTTTGCTGTTCACAGGAGCCAGTTTGTTTAAACCTTCCAACAAGGAAGATAAACAAGCTGATGTTTTACATGAACTGCTTTATCTGTCACTTAAAATGCAAAACAAAACATGACATATTCCTGCTTATCCAGCTGTACTAAATTTAGTATATAAATACAAGGACTATTCAAGGGTAAGCAAAGAATTTCTGTCTCAGAGATCCTCTAAAAATTCCTTCTTGATGCTTTTTTCTTTCCTTTTCATACAAACATATTCTAGGCAGAGCTGTTAAGGAAAAAATACACTCACAGGCAAACTCTTCTGCTTGAACTTGTAACCCAGACAGCAAAGTGTATATGAAGGTGTGAAAGTCATACCCCCTTTACCTACAGCTGTGTCACTGCACATACCATCACTGCAAATACTATTCCTACTTAATTGGAATTTGATAACTATAATAATATAAATATTTTTTTCTTCTATATATCTTCTTTACTTAAGATATTATTTGCTTCCTGTTGTATCTGTAACAGCTTTTCAGAATTTATTGGGGAGGGCAAGAATTTCCAAGCTTATAGTATGCCAGGTTACTTTCTATCAGAGACTGCAGATCACAGGCATATTCACCACCTTTCCCATCACCCTTTTTAGCTGCAGGCTTTCAAGCTTCAAGCATTTTAGATGGGTGAAAATGTCAGTTCCTCCAGCTCTAAGAAAGAAGCAGTGATGTACCAGAAGATAAATAAATGACATCTAAGTCAATTCACCTCTCAAAGTTCTGGCTTTGCAAAGAAGGAGTCCAGGAAAACAAACTCAGTCTTTTTGCCTGGCTTATCCTTATGCCATTAAAATTAACATGAAACAATATGTTCCTTCTTAACCACTTGATGAGTCAGTGCAGCTCAGAAAACTGATAAAAGGTTTGTGGAAATAAATTAATATTGCATGAATGCTGCTGGAGCTATTAAACAAGCCTAAGCAAGAACCCATCACTGAAGCCAAAAGAGACCTTTACATGATGAGAGAAAGTGGCAGAAAAGTCAACAATCATTATTACAGCAAGTCCTTTGCCCTGCAAAAATGGCATGTGACCTAAACAGATGTAAGCAGCCCTTATCTCTGATATAAACAGCTATGCTGCTTATCTCAGATCTCACCTTTCTATTACATTGCTTTTAACAATACAAAACCCATTCTTTTAACACCTTTTTTTTTCTTAATGGAAAGGAAAATTTATCAAAATATTTCAGTAAAAATCTCTCTCCAGAAGAAATGAGAGGGGAAGAAGAGTAGGGGGTTTTTAAGCTATGAAATAGCTCAGTTATTGGTGTTTTGGTTATGCTTTCACAAGTATGCATAAAATAGACTTGAAATCTACAGTTGATGACAGATATGAGACAGCAAATACTGTGACTTATGTCTTCAGTAGGCAAACTTAGCTTTATTTCTGCAAATGTGGTCAGTTTTCTCTGCCTCTGCTGAAGGCAGAGAAAAAGATGAGAATTATCAGCCTTCCTGCAGGATTCAAAACAGATCTGCAGATCACATGCTACCAAAAGCAGCTGCTGCTTCTTACCCACTTTCACACTGTACTTCAGAAATACCCACTTGTGTGACAAGAAAGGAGGCAAAGCTTTTCCAAGTACACTCTGCTTCTGAGCACAGTGACCTCCACAAACTTCAGTTCCTGAACTCTCAACCCAGCAAAGCACTCAAATTTTAATATATCAGAATTCCTGAAAATTTCAGAGGTACAGGTGAATCAGCAGTACTTTGAGCACGAAAAAATGTGAAGGATTGCTCAGAAGCAAGAGGCCAACTTCCTCTCTGCTACATATAAAAAATTCTGATGGTTTCTTAGTACTTCAATGTACGATCTCCCAAAGATCCTGTTTATTTTCTCAAGAATGGCTTAATCTTCACTTGCATCAAAGAGAGCATTTAAAATACATGCTAGATAACATTTTCCCAGTGGACAAACAAGAATGAAATATTTTACAGCTACCTTAGACACTTGGACAGAATCCCTGCAAGTATTCTTTTAAAACAAGATCAGACATTAGAAAATATTATTGATCATCTGTCTTACTCATTACTGACATTTCTTTAAGTTAGTTATGCCAAAACATGAGTAGTTCTACAGAAAAGGTCCATGTAAATTCAAAGATACAACTTCCATAATTTAATTCTGCATGGTAAAGAGTGTCATATGGACATTTGATGAAATGCATCATGATTTAAGAAAACAAGTAGAGCAAGAAGTCAGGAAGTTACATTTACAGGAACAGCAAAGTCTTCAATAGAGAGATCCCTTAAAGTGCAGAAATTGCTATCATCTGTTGCATAAATTGCCCACTATGCATTGTCTGCTGCATATAACAGTTGCCTATGATTAAACCTGATTAAATCTGCTTGCACTGGGGAAGACTCCAGTCTAGGCACTGGAAAATATTGATAGTCACCAAAATTCAACCTGTACAAATCTGTCACTGCCCTTCCTGGTGTCAATGATGGGAATTGTCAATACAAAAGACTTATAAATTTGCATTAGTCTGATGTTAAACAGTACTGGAAATTTAATCTCATTTCATCCTAAATGTTCATTAGCTAAACCTTATTAATATCTTAATTTATTAATAGACCCATATTATTGTTTGAGCTTGATGGAAAACAAAGCCTCTCCTTTATAATATGATGTCACAAACAATTTCATATACAATACTTAATTTAACTATTAACCTCCCTTATTACAAATATACATATTGCCATATATTTCTATATCAAATGACACTGTAAAAACTACTCCCATCCTCCTTTCACCACATATACACATTTTATAGCAGTTATTGCTTCAAACACCTCTCTCAAAACATCCTCTGTCCTTCACTGGGAATTAAATCATTTCATATAACACATTTCCAACCCTCAACTATTATTAGAAAACATCTTTTGTACTATTCCATTAGCCTCATTCATATGTTGTGTTGTCTTTTTGGACTTACTGAAAATGAATTATGCAGGACAGTAGAAGAAAGCTGTTCCTGCATAATTCAAGTAAAATCACAGAAAAAGGAAGCAGTATGATCAACAACTGCAGTGTTCCTTTGAGACTTTCTTTCTTATTATATAAAATAAAAATCTTTTGAAGAAGAGAAGACTGATAATTACCCAACATCATCCTCTAAAAAGAGGAGCAAACTGAAGGTAACAAAACAGTTATTTTCACCCATATTAAGACAAATTAAATGTTAGCATATTTCAGTGTGCTTAATTAAATTAAAATCTATGTCGCATAAATGGTTTTGCTCAGGGTTGAGAGAAATTTTTTTTAATCTATTAAATTTTTCCTAACTGCTGACCATAATAGTCATACCTGGTAGTTTTCCTTTTCCCCTCCTTCTCACTCACATATGAATTTGGTTTACTGAATCAAACACACAGCAACTACAGAGTGGAGGGCAGACCAAGCAGCAAACAAAAACTGGAAGACTTACCATTAACACAGACTTCATAAGACTTGCAAAGGTCATCCTCAAACAGGCAGCCTAAAAACACAAAAGAAAGGTAAAAATTAATAGAGGTGTCAAACTGTGAATAATTAGTGCATTGAAGACCTGTTAATGCTGTGAAAAAGTCAGACATTTGGTGGGCCTTGGGAGTTCAAACTGGGCAGTAGAGGAAGTCCAGAACAGGTCTGATTAGACAGCACATCTAACTAACTGGCTATGTCCAGAATAATCTTTGAAGTTTTCCTCCCCTCATTTCTCTCCTGAAGGTTCAGGTTTTTTCCCATGCATGTCTCTCTCATTATTAATTTGAGGGACTTTATGTTCTCTTAATTTTGAGAACATTATTATACCACAGCACAGTAATGCTGCAGTACACTGCAAGAATATACACCAAGAAACCAAGAGCATCCTGACAGTATTGCCACAGCAATGAGACAAGCCTTTAAATCTGCCTATAAATTACTCAGGTTAAGCTTGAGTTTAGTAACTGCAACACTGACCATGCCTAAGACTTCAGGAGTGCTAAGTCCTTGGAGAAAGGCTTCCAAATTAAGCCACCCCTACCAACACCCTAATACCTCACAGACAGCTGACAAATCAATATAGGCCCATGAAAAATTTCCTTGGATTTTTTTGATTTAAAATAGCAAATTTGATCCTGAAGTTGCTGCTTGATGAGCCCCAACAACATAAGCTTCATTCCTCATCCTAGAAACTTCATCCAGGCTGGCAATACCAGCTCTTTCACTTGTACACATCTTTGTGGATAAAATATTCTGTTCCCTTGTCACCAAACTGTTCTGGCAACCAGGCATTGAGACAATAGTTGTTTTTGCTTTTATCCTCAACCAAAATGAGTCCCTGCTGACAGCTGTGAAGGCAGCAGGGAAGTGGGCAAGATGGGCCCCTGCTCTGGTCACTCCACACTGGGGCACAGGGACAAGGATCAGGCGCAAAGGCACTGTGAAATATCCTCCTACTGCTAAGGGCACTCGCTTTGTTTCCCCAAAGTAGTTCCTTTATTTTCTGACAAAGCTAAAGGGCTAGGACTGGAGCAGATCTGGGGAATGAAGCTGTATGTTGGACACAAACACTGCCCTTAAGAACACATTTTCACAATTAAACCTTTTAATTTTCCTGGAAAATATCTTATTTATAAATGGCCACATGGAGTCATGATATTAAGCAATATTGAACTTTTCCACACCTTGCATCAAGAAACCAGCAGGAACTACACCAGTCCCAAACCAATGAGCAAATCCTCTCTCCCCAGCCATGCCTATCTCCATGAAAGCACAAAGTACAGCACCTCTAATCACCAGGGAGTCCAGTGGATTATATAAAATACCCTTAGAAAAAGAACTGAGAGGCTCAGAACCCTCTGACCATGAATTACCTGGCTCCTAATCCTGCTAAAAGAAAAGTTTTGGTGAGATAGAGTGACTTAGGAATTTCTGAAAAGGCTTTCAGCAGATAACTGTATTAGCACATCATGAAGCCTGAATTAATATGCTATGTGTCTCAGCAGGATTTAGCAGCACATGCTAGGTCTGAGCTAGACAAACCCAACTATGTGAATTCAAGACATGCTGGAGAACAAACATCCATCCCACACCTGCCTGCAAAGACACATAACCTTACACAGATTTACAATATGCACACGAATAAGAGTTCTCTCATCCTTTTACTCATGTGGCAGTAAACTGTGGATATACATTTGGTACCTTTTGAAAGGGAAGTTTCAGACAAGGAAAGCTTCTTCACACACAGTATGGCAGAATGGATGTACCTACACAGTACACAAAGTGTGGCTTGTAACATATTCTTGAGATGTGGATGATTTTGGCCCAGACAAGTCTGCTCTAAGAACCATTTGACCTGAAACAGTGGCTGGAAACTCACTGAAGATACCTGACTGCAGCCCTGCTACTGACCCAGCCAAGCAGGAGGATGCCTGAGCTGTACATTGACTCATAAAGGGCATCAGACAAGAACAATGAGAGGCAGTGACCAAAAACATCCACACAGAGCTCACAGAACAAGAGTCTAATTAAAAGAATAACAATGCTCACTTTAGATAGGCATTCTTGCAGAAAAAAAAATAAAGACTTCAAGCACCAATATAAACTAGACTTGGAATGTATACTTCAGTGTTCCTGTTTCCAGAAATCTGAAGTTAACGCTTCAAAAAAAAAAAAAAAAAAAATAGAAGGTTTCATGGCTAGAAAAAAATCAGTATTCCTTTTTTTTTTTTTCTGAGAGGTTAAAAAAACAATTAAAACCAAAAACCTGAAATATCAGTGTCCAGAAAAGGCTGCTGAATTTGTCCTGTGATGGAGGGAAGACAGTTTTGTGGTCATTTCCCATCCTGCAGTGCTGTGGAGCCAAAAGGTGTCAGATGAGAAGTTGCAGCCAGGAATATTTCTAGTGGAGTGGCACATTCAAACAGTGACAGGTTCACCTGACTCCAATGATTTGAAGCACCTGGGAGCTGGGATTAAAACCACCTGCTGTCTGTAGCCACCTGCCAGAGACAGGCCATCCTATAATAATGCACTGAGATTCTCAGAAGCAGAAAAATACAGATAGAAAATTAACAAAACAAGCCTGCTTAGGTACAAAGAAATGAACAGTCATGCTACTTCTCTACAGAACTCTGATTTTGCTTTATTGACTAATAAGTTTTCCAGGAAAAGCATAAAACAAAACTGGCATTATCACGTTTTAGCTTCTCTTTTAATAACTGTTGTTTATTTGATGCTCACTGCAGCAAGGAATCTGATGCAATCAGACTTGTAAACCCACGTCTTGGAGAGCAAACTAGAAAAGTCAATGCATAGTAAATTATATCCATGTAGAATTACTCTAAAATAGACAAGGACCTCCAAAATGCCTTGAAAAATATTTCGTTTCTAGTTATTTATTGCTAGAGTTGATTGTTATGCATATTTCACCCAACCAGTCAATATGCTAATTTAGCTACTAATTTATCTCCTGCTATTTGCTGGAACACTAAGAAATATCATATTTCATTTTAAATACCATCTACCTACCATTAGTAATGGTGGCAATAAGTCAACTCTGAAGAGTGAAGTGGTATCATCTCCAAAATATATTTAATTCAGCTCATGCCTTATGGGAGCAAAATCACATTGCATTTTCTATCAAAAAAATCTCCCTACCACAAAAAATGTCCCAGTACACATAAACTGTTGATACATTACTTTCAAACACCAAACCTAAAGCCCCAGTCTCACTTCACACAGCAGCCCTGAAATAACAAAGTTTCCACACAATTATCCAGCATGCATTGCCTTGTTAAATGTAGAATTTAGAGTTTTCTTATCCAACTTGCACTGACATTCAACTTTTTATTAACACTTGCATGGTCTCCACATCTCAATAGTGACAGATCAGGTTAATATACTGTATATAATATACACTACAGTATATTTACCTGGTGTATTATTTAATAGTCACAAAAAGAGATTCCATAGGGCCTTGCAAATTCTTCTGCCTCCCTTTCCTCCCCGTCTACATCTCCAGTGCTATTTCTCAGAAAGGCAGCAAAACATAATCACAAAATACTGCTGCAAGTACAGGACCTAAAAGTTTATGTTTCTTTTTTTCAACTTATTCTTCTCATGAGACACTAATAAAACTATCTCCTTCTCTTCATCATACAGCAGTTCTGCTTTCCTAAAGAAAAAAATAGGAAAGTTTAAATTGCACTGGAACATATTGTTTGTTTTGACTTATACAAGGAGCCTCTGAAGGTTAGGACAGTCAATGCAGCAGATGAAGTCACTTGAACTTCATCTAGAAGAAACTGTAAAATTTCTCTTATAAGGAAAATATTTTTCAAAACTGACATTGACTGATGATTCAAACAGATTATATTATGTTTATTTCTCTGTCCTTTCCCCCTGTTAACCAACTCATGATGATCCTAAACTAACAACCTCTCCCAAGAATGCCATCAATCCTGTAAGCATTTTTCTAAATTAAAATTTAAAAGTAGGTCATAGATAAACTCCCTGTTTATCAAAAATTGTTTTATAATCATCAAAACAAAAAGCCAAATAACAGGCAAAACCAGCTACATTTCTTCTGAAATTGGGAAAATACAAACCTTTTAAATCTTTTGTGTTATTGAAGGATCTCTACCTTTTCCTTTCACTCTCTTACTCTAATATTCATGGAAGCACTTAACGTCTCCTCACATCTGCAGACCTTAACAACCCCTGGCCCATCACAACTTCAGCCAGTATATGTTCCCTTAATCAAAATATGGCAGCAGTCTTTAACATTTTAATAGTCCAGAATAAAAGTGCACCCCTCATTTACCTCTTTATTTCACATTTGGCTGCAAGATGTGGTCAGGAGACCTTGCAGGGTGAGCTCATCACTGCTGGTGAGGGTAAAAAACAAGGAAACACCTGGGCAGGTCAATGCCTCCTTGGGTCTTTAGCCCCAGCTATGTAAGACTCTAAATAGTGAGTCACATTATTTTCCTATAGTAGGATTAATAAATATGGTCCAATAATTGTATTTTAGATGTGCTCAATTCACACAACTGTGATAGCTTTAACTAAAGAAACCAAGATGATGCCCAACAATAATGAATGATAATCTGAACACATTGGTAGGAAAAATGAAATGAAGTTTCTTGCAGAAAACTGATGGGAGAAGTCATCTGTTAGAGAGAGAAATATTCTGCTCACTAATAGAGGTGAGAGATAAATTTGTTCAGTCTGCTAAAGCTGTGACCTATTCAACATATCCTCATCTGTCTGCCATACATGTGTGCTAACAAGTCTAGAATTACCCAAAATTGCAAGAATATCTGGGGAAAATGTACATCAAGCTGATCACAGGCTTTAAGCAAATTTCATCCCAATTTCCTAAAACCTGGGGTTACACAGGTATGTGCACATGCAATGTAAGTATATACTCATGACTCAAAACTTACCAATTGCCTGTGAAAAATCAAGAGATTAACTGCCTTCATTACTTTAGTTTCATTTTGGCATTCACTATGATAAAAAACCAGGATACTCCTTGGCCCTACCTTTTAAATTTTCATTCTTATCTCCTTTGCTCCTTTTTTCTGTTCCAAACTCCTCCATTCTCTTCCTGAGAAGTGTTTCTTTTTTAGCTCCTCCTCTTCCAGAAAACATCGCCCCACCACCAGGATGCAGCTGATCCTCCCTGGCCCTCCCAAACACGTTCATGCCATTCCCAGGCACTGCCCCCACTCCACTGTGCCCTCTCCTTTCCCTCCTGCAGGTGAGCAGCTCTGTCACCTGTCAGTGTTTATTGCTGGCAGTCCAGTCCACCCATGCCCACATGTGTCCTCTATTGTAAAATCAGGGAGCCCCGACAGAGGAAGGAAAATGATGAATCTGACTCCATGTTCTCAAAGGGCGAATTTATTAGTTTATTATACTATATTATATTAAAGAATACTATACTAAAGAATACAGGAAGGATACTTATTGAATGTGAAAAAGATAATAATGAAAACTCCTGACTCTTTCCAGAGTCCTGGCACAGCTTGGCCACTGATTGGCCAAAGAGTCAAAATGACTCCCACCAGAATCCAATGACACAATCACCTGTGGGTAAACAATCTCCAAACACATTTCAAAGGAGCAAAACACAGGAGAAGCAAATGAGATAAGAATTGTTTTCTTTTTCTCTGAGGCTTCTCAGGTGAATAATCCTGGGAAAGGAATTTTTTCAGAGAATGTGAATGCCACAGCCCTCCACTTCCCTTCCAGCACATTCAGCCATTCCCCATCTCTCTCCCTTCCATTGTGTCACTGGGAGAGAACTAGGGGACAGGAGGTAAAAGAAGGGCAGAATTTGTTCTGTCTTGCTACCTCAATTCAGAGCTCTTCAGAGCAGGTGTAGGTTCAGTTACATTCTGGTGTCTCCTGAGAGTCTCAGGATATCCAGAATGCTCTACACTGAAAAAGAGACTTGATCAAGCCCTCAGAGCCTGTGGTGGTTTATCAACAACTGCTTGGATAATAGTTTAGTGATGAAAGAACAGTAAATCAATGTGGTCAAGAATAATATTAAAGTGGCATATAATACTAAAGGGGTTCTTTCTCCCAAGAGGGAAAGTGAGAAAAATATTGTCAGCATAAAATATACTGAGCTTTGATCTTCTTTCTTCACTCCACCTTTTATGAGTTTAATATGTGCCTGATGTTTTTGTAATACTGCAAACTCTTGAGAGAAGGGTTTTTTCCATTCTTTTTTAATTATGTGCATGTACAAAGCTTCATACAAAGGAGCACTCATCCCTGGTGAAGAATCCAGGCTTTACTCTAATCCAAATTAACAGTCATAAAGATGACAAAAGAAATCCCTGCAGTGGTTAACTGCAGGACTGTGCAATCTTTTACATGAAAAGTTTCCAAAGTAAAGTAAGGCAAGATTTCCCATAAGTGCTACCATATGGTGCTAACACTTCCTCATCTCAGATTTACCCCTTCTTTCAATCATTTTTCATACACACTGATTTGTATATTGAAATATGACTCCAGCCAGAATAATTCATCACAGAATAGAGTTTTCATTCACTTAGGAAAAATTTCAGTACTAAACCTACAGCCAAGACTTGCCCCCAAAGCCTCAATGACATTACAAAGCAGAACTTCAGTTACCTCCTTTATATCACTTGCCCTTCAACATGGATTAGTGCATGAAATAGCAACATAGACAGACATGTTGTGGTGTTTATTATTATTATTTCTCACTATGTAAATCTCTACTTTGTCCTTTCTGCATTTAGAAGAAAAAATTAGATCTTTTCCTTTGCATGTAAGTAGTCTGAGCATGTTCACCACTAAGGAAAGGAATTGCTTTGTAGTGAGAACACCATTAGCTTATCTGATTACTAATGCCATGATTGCAATGATGGAGGGCTTTTCTTCTGGGGAGCACTGAGAAAAGGTCAGTACTAAGAATAATTGGAGATGTGAGCAGTAATAACAAGTCATGAAGAGAAGAGACACTGAAAGTCCATCACTAAGAAAGCTTTAGAACAGCATTTGCATTTGCCCAGGGCTCAGAAAGTGGCTCATTCACCATTTGATGAGCCATTTTGTCATTTTTTCACAGTAAACATTAAAAGAACTTGCATTATCTCTTCTGAAAAATTACAATGCTCTCACTGCTACAGTGTCTCTTCTGCAAAATTACAATGCTCTCACTGATACACTGTCTAACTCTGTTTCTTTAGCAAGAATGCCATTCTCTCAAAAGAAAATGGGGAGCACAGATATAATCTGCCAAACAATTAGATCCACTAATACTGAATTATACTGAACACTATTTATATTGTAAAAAAAAGATTAATCAATTCTTGCAGAATAAATAGACAATAATTTTAAAACATTTCAAATATTATCTATTACGATCATGACTGAAACCTTTTACCTTTAATTGTGGCAGAAGGCGTCAAATGTGATTTACTCGAGTACATCACATTTACTCAAGCTCCAGATAAAAGATTTTTGCCATTTTGGTGCCCCATAATGGGAAAAAATAGCATATTTACAATACAAAATGAAGGATCTGTTATTTCAGAATTAAAAATTGTTGATTGAAATACTCACAAACTGTAGACATAATGTCATAAGGGTCAGAGCAGGCCTTCAGTAACTGCAATTAAACACCTTCTGGTCACCCATAGCTAAAATTAAATTCATTTCTGGGCAGAAACTAAAATCATCCAATGCCTACTGAAATCCCAACTGCAACTAAGCAAAACTTACTTTTGTGCCTGGCAGAGATTCTAAAAGCTGAACACCATTGAGACTAAATTCCATTTCACTGTTTAAATACATCAACAAGCAGCCTGATTTTTTTACCTGTCATAGCCTGTAAAATATCCTTGCCCACAAAATCTGCTGGCAGCAAAACCTTCTGGTATTATCCACAGCCAAAAGATACAACACTGAAGCTTCCATCCAGCAGAGTGTGACATTACCAGCACTGCCTTCCTCAATATCATTGCACACAAGCCAGCAAGCATTGCACTGCAGAGGCCTCTGTGATATTTATTCTGTGAAAGAGCTGCTGCCATCATTATATCTATCAACCTCATTTTGCCCATCACTAACTGCCAGTCTGTTCCAGCATACTTGTTTTACAAAATTGCAGTACAGGAGTGAATTCTAAATCCTAATTATAACATAATTCTAGATGGTCTTCCACAGTGAGGGTTAAGACAAGCTGGGTCAAAGAAGTAATGAACCATTAGCTAGAGGCAACAGGAGCTCTGTCTGGAGGTTATGTGCTTTGGAAGATAACTCTTTCAGGTAAAAAATCCAAAACACTTACATGGTTCAGAAACTTATGTCCTATTCTCTGAAAGTACTCAATCTTTAAGAGCTGGATTCGGTGACGGGGTTTGTTTTTTTTTTTTAATGGTTTTTAAAGTTATGTTTTCTGTTTTGGGAAAGCTCCCATTATTTCCATAATCAAAGGAAGGAAAAGAGACATGTTTCTCATTTCCCTCTAACAAGTGCCAAAATTTTCTTTTCATTATTTGGCAGACATTCTTAATGAGTATCTTCTTGGTGCTTAAAAAAACATAACCAGAATTTACAGCAATTCTCATCCACTTATATTGCCTCAAACTAAGCAATTACCCAATATTTATATTGGGTAATATTCCACTCCCAACAATATCTTAAGCAGACTTCAAAGGCATTTTTTGCAGAGGACCTCTCTGCTATTATTGGCCTTTATGTTCTGTTTTACTTAGAAAACAGTGCAGCATCTTTCAACCAAAGATGCCTGTACCAAGAGCTGCAGTATGACCAAACGCCTGTCACATAGGATCCCCTCTATTTTCCTTCCTCAGACTTTTTAAAAAATCCCTCTCCTTTTTGCTTCACCTCTATTTCACAGTTAATTTGAGCTGGGTTACAATTTTTGGGTTAAAATTACGATGTGGACTTGTTGAAAACAACTTGGAAGGAGAAAAGAAATACATCATTCCAAGAAGTCTGAGTGCAAGGGGCTAGTTCAGAGTCATTTATTGCAGGCAAGTAATTCTAATCTGGACAACAGCACCCATGGATGTGGGAGCTACTCTTACAGAAGAGCTCCAAAAAAGGAAGGCAGGACCCAAACACTGGTCTAAATCTGTCTATTTCTCTGTATCCATATGGAGGTCTGATAGATGTAGAAAACAGTAAAAATTGCTATTTGGAAAAACAGCTTCATGCCTTTATCATGCATTTCTGAATCATAATGTTAATTTAGAGTGTTGAAATCACCTGTGTTCATCTAATGGAAGAGACACTATTATATACACTTGGTAATTTCTTTAATAAAGAGTTTAAACAGTCCAGAGTAATCCACATTAATTATTCATGTACTGGAGAAACATAATGAAAGTCAATGAAGAAAGTCAGAGTCTCTTGGAGTTCTTGAGGGAAAAATAATAATATTAGGTAAAATTCAATGGACTGTGACATCAAGATTTATCTCTACAATTTGCCCAGGGAATTTGAATTGCGAATGAAGCTGCAGCCTCCTCTAGGATGGAACAGAGTTATGAAAAACAGGTCACGCAGGGATATTGGTAACACAACAGAATTAACAGTTCTTACTAAGATGCCCAAAACTCCCTTTTCACAGGAAATAAAAATCATAACAGTGTTTATCTACTAGATATTTTTTAAAAGTTACCAAGAACTCGGTTGTCCCTATCAATACAAATTATCTCTTGACAAACAATCCATGTGCAGCACCTTGTGGCTTTGTTCAAGTCCTGTTGGGCTGTTGTGTTTGAAGCCCCCACATGGGCATCACAGTGACAAGGGACAGAATTAGGACAATGCTCTGCTATGCTGATAAAGAATTAAATCTATTCTATATTGATTCAAAATCCATTGCAGACAGATGTTTAAATTTATCACAGAGTTAAATGATCTGCTTCTACTTACTTTTGTGAAATTACACCTATTTGAAAGAACTGAGAGTGAATGGTCTTGATTTTGACCAGTAATTGAGCTCTAATTACTCCTGACTCACCCTGATGTTTCTGAGGCTGGCAGCAGAGCCAGCTGTCCTAGAGTACATCCTGCTGTTGTGTCTGTGAAGCAGCTCTGCCTACTCTGTGAGACCAGTGAGATGTTTTTTTCCCTAGGCTAGTTGTTGAGAGGCAGCCACAATAATGACACACATCAGAGATGTAGTTAAGAAAAAGCCTAATGATTAAAGCAATTTGGGGAGGAAGCCAAGAAAATTAGAGATGATTCTGAAATATGACAAATAGCGTTCATGCTGAGTAACACCAGAATTCATCTTCTGTTTCCTTCCTAAAAAGTACACAAAAGACTATTTTTCTCTGACTGGAAAAACAAGAAAAATATCATTAGAAGACTGAACCTCTCAGATTCTAGAAGTTCATCTGTTGCACTCCTTTAACCACCAAGGAGAAATTGCACTTCAGCAAATCCATTTATGAAGGAAAAAAATCTGAAGGCTGGATGCTGTCAGGAGTTCATATAGGTGCGTTTCTCCATTAAGAGCAGACAAAAGCCTTTGCTACACTGTAGCCATAGAGACACCAGCTCTCATTAACTTGGCCTCCAATGCCTGGTGATTTTGATGGAATTGAAGTATCTGAGCAGGGAATTAGGGCCCAAATACCTATTTTTTTCTTTCTAAGTGGTTTTTTGGGGTTTTTTTGTCTTTGCTGTTTTTCCTTTGTAAACTTTATTTCCATATTACAGACTTCTCTGTGCTCATTCCCTATCCTCTGCTGGATATTCTTTGCTACTGAGAGTTACCGGGTAGGAGGCACACAATGGAGAAGAGAAAGGAATGGGGAATTTCACATCCCTATTCACCAATCAGGAACTTCCTCCACTGCTCCACCAAGCTGCTCTGAACTCCAGAGCTGGTTCTGCCTGCTGAATCCAGCCTCTCCCTAGTAACAATAATTAGCCTAGAGCATACACGATGAAAACAAGAATGAGACCTATTAATTCATAAAGGAATTACCAACATTGACTTCAGAGGGGATTTTTTGTTTTGTTCTGGTTTTCTTTTCTTCCCTGTATGGAAATAGAGAATCAAAGGGGTTGAGGAAACTTAGAAAATTGGAAATAGTAAAAGGTACAAATTCAGAAGAAAACACTGGAGGGAGAACAGAGGTAATAGTGACCACTTCACTGTGCAACAACTGAACAAGAAAAATTTACAAGAAAAGAGGAAATGGGAGAAAATAAGAGGGTCTGAGAAAGGAAGTGCAGGAGAATAATCTCCACAGAAATGTCTATAATGCGTGATGTGTTAAAAGTGATAAAAAGTCCAAGGTGCAGAGATAAGCCAGAGGCAGAGATAAGAACAGCCCTGCATTTCCCAGCTAGCATCTTACACTGACTTTACAGGACTCTGTCTTGGGATTTCTGAGAATTTAGAAGAAAGGGACTCCCATTTCTTGGAGGCATCCTGAGAACAGAAGTTGTTTTACAATAATCCCATTGATAGTTTTGCAAGTCGATTCCAAAGATTCATTAATTAAAGACTTGATTTTGTTTTTTCCTCCAAAAAATTCTTGATGTTAATATTTCATGAAGTTCCACACATGAGCCTTCAGTCTGCAGTTGACCAGCATTTGCATAATTCTATGAGACATGATATTCAGCAAGGTTTAGAATCAGTCTGGCACCTCATATGGGAGCCCTCTTAAAAATTCCTAAATTATTCTAATGAACCAGTATTATTCAAAAAAATATTTTTCTTCCTTCAGGATTTGAATTTCAGCCAAAACATTAAAACATAATGTTTAAAACTATACTTGGAGAGTTTCTATTTGATGAATATATTATAAATCTAATTTTGTGTTGTTTCTGAATCCAATACTCTACAGAAAGCAAGGAACAATGTGCATGCAATGCTTTCTACATCAATGCAGTGTTTACAAAACATCCTAATTATAAGACCTTAAAAAAACACACACCAAAAAAAGCAACAAATAAATCACCCAAAAAATCCAAAGCTTTGTGACCTTTATTCTCTATTCTACAATCTATATATCATGCAGCAGAAGTAAAGGCACAAGAATACTAAAATAAGGCCCAGATGAGTAAATGATTTTTTTTTTCTAATGTGCAACCTCATTTGAAGTATTCTTTCAAACCAAGATGGGACTGTGACAAGAATGCCTGATAGACCTGAAATTTTTTCATTATTAGTATGTCAAACTAAAATGTGAAATGTTATTACGCACTACTTTGTACAAGGAAACAGAACTCATCTACTTCTCTTCATTGAGCTTTGTTAAAAATAAAACTTAACTATCAGATTTGTATCAAGCACTGGCCTGTTTTGAGAAGGTGGCTTCAGTTTCCTGCAGGCAATTGGAAAGTATCAGGTCAAGGATCAGAACAAGAATCTCTGTATCTACAGTTCTCTTCCTTTTGTATAACATCCTGGAACATTTTTACAGAGAGGCACATGGAGGTGAAATAGTGCTCATGGAATATTTTTTAGGATTTTTACAGCTAAGACATTTTGGCTATCAATTCAACTTGCCTTTAGCCATTTATGTGGTGACAGAACAACAAAATCAAAAGACCTTTTGTGTCATTTCTTAAGTAATTGCCAAAATTTTTAGCAGTTTTACATAACTAAAAAATTTTACATGTAGGTTCAATGAACAAACAGTCCTCAAGTGGCACAAGTCTACTGGAGAGTTACATCAGAGTAACCCAACCTATTCAACTTCCCAATTTAAATAAAATATGAGGACAGGGAGCAAATATGAGGAAGGGGGAGAGAGCTGCTCATACATACTTGTATCCTCCTCACCTCTCAGAAAATCCTCACTTTCCTTACACTCAGCAGCTCTGCCCATTGACATCTGATGATGTAATAATACACAATTTATGTCATTCTGGATTAAAGGTAAAGCACATATAAAAGATAATTACTGCTCAGTTAGTGCTGCTTTTAGTTGTAATACTTTAATTCTATAATGGATATGAAAGTGTCCACAAGCTTTCATATCACAGCGGGGTACTGGAGACTTTTATCATTCCAGATCTTCCAAGCCTTTACCTGCACTGTTGGTAAAACCTTCTCTAAAGTTGCAATTCCCTTGTTGTCATTTTTTGACAACACTATGACTTTATTCTAACCCATTCTCTATCTCCACCACACCTGCCTAAACCCAGACCCTACAGTTGCCAAAAAGGTCCTTAAGGGCAGGACAGTGACCTTAGGCCATGGATTATCCCACCAGCCCCTACTTTCCCAGAGGTGTGAACAGCTTTATTGCTACTACTGATAGTCTAGTGTAGAACTACAGAATGCCAGAGCCAATCTCAGAAAAGATTACCCAGTCTTTTTTCCTCTCACAATCCATATGCTCACTTCACAACACTTGCATTCCCAGGTGGATAACTGATTCTTTACCCTGAGGAAGTTAAAAAGAAACATTAAAAAAGCAACTGAAACATGTCACACAGAAAAACTTACAAGTTCATTACTTCATAGAAGCTTTTTTAATATAATTTTTACTAAAATATCCTAAGAGATTTAGGGTGACTCACAAATGCCTAAAAATATGGAAGCTATTTTCCTGCTGCGTTCTTTTTTTCCTTTATGATGAAGGGAAGCTAAATGTACTTTGCTTTTGTTTCTTGTTATTTTTTGCTTGGTTTCTCCCTCCCCTTTCTGGAGAATAATAAAGTACATTGTGTTTTCACTTGCAAAGCTCCTGAGTGTGCAGTGCCTGCCCCAGCGGGAGGCACGGCACACAAAAGCACGAAGCACACAGCTGCAATTACACATCAAAGAGGATTGCTAATCTCACTAACTGCTGCACCTCTGCTCTCCCACCTCCAGTCAGCACGAGGCACTCTGCAAAACTCAGTATCAGAGCCTGTCTTTGCAAACTACAGGTATAGAAATCTGGATTATACCTGTATAGATACAAATTTATTAAGCATGTCTATAGGATATATGTATTAAAAACATATTCATGATTATTGTTATTATTGCTATTACTGCAATAAAATGGGGTTGGAATCTGTTGTCAAAACATTTTCTTCTACTGCCATCTGAGATACCACAGCCTGAGATATCCACACAGCACTGAGAGATCTGGTAGGAGACTCAGTCCTTTCTGGAGTGTCAGAGACATTAGGCAGAATACCCACAGCACCTGAAACAACTCAAGGTGCCCTTTGTGAGGCAACTGAACCCAGACTTCTTTTCTAAAATAATCTAAGCATGCCATGCCATACAATTTCTACTTTTTCAACTTGTCTTGCAGGTTTCTCGTAGTGATCTTCCAGTTACCTGAGACAAGACCTCTCTACTGTGTTCCATAAGATGTCAGAAAACCAAAATTCAGCCTCTTCAAAACTGGTACTTTTGTCAAGACTCAATCACTTGAATATGTTTGAAAAATACAGATTCAGGCAATACAAGCACTCAAGAGGAAGGAAGAACTAAAAAAGGAGGTCCTGTACATTGTAGTGAACTGTTGTCATTATATTGCAAGAGTTCTATTGTCATTACATTGCAAGGGTTCCATATTGCTGGAGTTTTTTATCTCCTTGATGTTTCTCATAGGCAGCTCCTCCAGGCACTGACTCTTGTCCCCACAGCAGCCAACTGACTCCAGTTCCCTCAACCAACCCATCCACTCTTTTATAACACTCTTCTTACTGGCTACAGCTGTGGCCTGTTAAAATCAGGCCTGCTCCTAATCCTTAGTAATTGGTCCAGCTGCAACTCTTTAGGGGTAAGATTACTTTCTATACTACCTTTATTTACTTGTGTTCTATCCCCCTACACTGAACTGCTTCATGAAGTTTCCAGGTTTGCTGAATGTCTCTGCCTGACACCAGTTCTGTGGGCATTGTAACCTTGGCTTGCCTGCTCCTCTGTGCCTCCTTTTCCACTGTTTCAGGTGGTCATATTTCCACAATATATAGTGGAACAGTCACCAAGGGGGTATCTTGTTCCTGGCAGAGGCACTGACAGGCCTTTACTGATTTTTGAAAAAAGAAGTTTGGATCCTAAATGTTCAGGAATTAAAGCGGTCTGGGAAAATGCTTCTGCTGCATTATAGAAGAGATGCTGTTCCTCAGCTAAATTAGGAATATGAAAGTGAATTAACTTTTCTTTATACTTGAAAAGGGAGAAATATGCTTCCCCTTAGCTACATTTTGCTCTAGTCACAGTGAATGCCTTCTGTTATTAAATGAGCAACTCTGTGAATCAGAAAACTCCAAGCTGGAAAGCACACAGTTTATCCTGGAAGTAAGTATGAGGGTAGAGATGGGGGCCTAGGACAAGAGAGAGTAGTTCCACATGAGCTTTTAAAGGAGAAGGTAGAAAACAGCTAAATAACTTTGTATTATATTTTTAGGATACGTTGCTAAAAATACTTGACATTATCTGCATATTGTTGGATATTTTTACCAAAAAAAAAAAAAAAAGAAATCTAACATATGAAGATTTTCCTTGGAGACCTAAGGCTCAGAGATGCAGTCACCATGCCAGGTCACTGGCACATATTAAAAGACAAGTTGGTGTGATAGAAACAAAACTAATGGGTTTATTTTTAAATACAAATATTTCATAATGAATATTCAGCAAGACAGCTGCAGTCTAAAAATCATTCTGGATACAGAAAAGAATGGTTTTGAATAATCATTGCACATATGAAAAAATCCAGAACATTCCTCACAGGTTTACCTCTAGCCTAGGCATTTGAGATTATATTTTTTTGCTATGTGTGATATCTATACCTAAAGAGTATTTAAATGCAACTTAGAAAAAATAAAAAATGACACATCAGGAAGTAAGTAAGATTCTTGATTCCAGAAATAATCATCTGCCACTTGAAAATTATCATCTGTGGGAGTAAGATGATGATTTAGGAACCTTAGCCTGGGGGCTTTTCTTCTTTCAACTCAATGAGAAGGTAGAATCTCATTCTGTACTTGTGCAGTTAATATTAGAACCAAAATTATTTTAGTGGTGTTCACCCTACCTATGCTGGCTTCTTAAAGAACAGGAGAACAAAAGAAATTAACATTTCAATCTTCTTTGAATCACTACTTAGTCATTGTGAAATCATGGGGTAATAAACCAGACTGTGGAGAAGACTCTCATCAAGTACACATACACACACAACAGGAAAAGTAATTAAACTGCAAAATTCAAGTAGGAAAGCACCCACCACCCTCAAATCAGGATGGATGGCTTCATAATTGTGTATGAAAAGGCACTGATGTTCAATACCTCTCCCATCTATAAATTTGTTTTAACTGTACACAGAGGAATGAAATTCAGCCACCTTAAAATTAATGGCAAATTCCTACTTGTTGCAACTGGAACCAAGAATGTTATTTTGCAGATATATACTGCTGATCAAAACATGAAATTTCCTTGTTGGCTACACTGAATAGGTGTGAACAACAGTTAGCATATTTTTAGACCATCATCTATGCTGGTAGCAATCAAGCTTAAAAATGACAAAGATCTATGCTGGTAGCAATCAGACTTAAAAAATGACAAAGATCTCATTCATAGAAAATTTCCAGACATTTCTCTTTTCAAATTATAAACTTGAGTATCACTTATTGAATTATTCATTCTGCACTTTCTGTGTAGCACAAAAAGTAGGCATGAAAGCCATCTTAGTTCAGAAGGTTAATTTTCATTTCAACAAGTGAGAGATTCATTCTCTATTTCTGTGCCCCACTGCATCTGAATCCCTGAATGATCCCTACAGAAAAAAGTGTAAAGGAGCAAAACTGTAAGGCTATTTCAAGTCTATTTCAAGTACTGTAGGAGTTTGACAGTATTTCATTTTTCAGCATATGCTAAAACACCGTGGGATGACTTTTAGCTTCTGCAGCTTCATGCAGATAAATATGGCTAGATAGGATCTGGATGTTTCCTGCAGTCAGAGAGATGTAAGCACAGCACCAGCAGGTTCCTTTCTGCAGCGAGGTCCTAATAGAGAACAGCCATGCAGGAGCCCTCCATACCCAGTCACAGCAGCTGGAATCCAAGCACAAAGAAACAGAGACCACATCCAAGCTCATTTGCCCTGCTCACAAAGAAAGGCTACACAGGAGCTGAATTATACTTTACTACACCAGCCTAGTTCACTTAGGGCCAATTCCTCAAACACTGGTGGATGACTAATTTATGATGACTAACTGAAGAGGTCTCATTTTTAAAAGAAATGGTTCAAAGCCAGAAGAAAAAATGAGATGGGGAGGAAAAAAAAGAATAAATTCCTGTTATGTGACCCACTTCAAGCTTAACTCTGTATATGCTATTCCTACACAGTCAACTTTTTGGTCCCATTTTATTTCCTGTTCTGTTGGAGGCAATGCTGTCAACCATTTCCAGCTGAGGCCTTTTCAGTTCTGATACTCCAAGGGCTCTTTTATATCTCCTCAGTTCAGTAGAAGGAAACAGGCAACAGAAGATAAAATGTTTTTCTTCCCCTTTTATGACTCTTGCCATTCAGCCAACTGAGGTGGCACTGATGGCACAATAAAACCACCACCATGAAACTTAACGGGTCCCACAGCAGTGAGGAAATTTTAGGAACATCAGGCTGGCCATTTGCAACAGGGGAGCTCTGTCTGGCCCTGGATTCTGGCTATGAAAGTGGCCATCAACAGATGTTCAGGGAGAGAGCATCAGAAAACTGTCCCAGTGAGAGGCAAGACACTGCTTTAAAATCCAGAGTTAGAGGCTGTGTCTGGACTGGAGTGTCTAAAAAGCTTCAATTTACCTCCAGAGCTCATTTATTCCTTTGGTTTCCATAAGACTCTTCAAAGCCCTAGTGACAGGCAGGTAAATAAATATTATCTGCTTTTAAAAGGCAGAAGAAAATGTGTTATATAATGTGTGCCAGATGTTGTGAAAACCAAGCAATTAACAGTACTAGCAATGGTCCATGTGCCACTTGTGTATCTCATTTTGCCTTAAAGATCTTACAGTCTAGACAGATGGCATAAAATACTCCAACAGAACAGAAAAGTGTCTAGCCTGACATTTGTAAAAGTTTTTGGTTTTGGTTGTTTGGTTTTTTTTAAATACAGGAGTACTGACCACTTTTTTCTTCTACTTTAATGCATTAGGCCTCTGGCTCCCAATATCTGTTACAAGCCTATTAGATCAAAATGATTCCCTGTTTTTCTCTTACTTTCTCAGTATATTCCCTTTCCACCATAAAATAGTCAGAATTTTTTTTAAGCCGTGAGCAGAAGATGAACTGTTTTACACAGCAGAAAGCATGGCCATCTTCACTGCACTCCAATCACTTCATCAGTAAAGTGAATTTATTATTTTCTTATTCTTCAGTCATAAGTCCTAAGGTATAAAAGAGCCAAATACTAGAATTTTGTCTAGGCTGGAAATCAGGTTTCAGTGTGTTTATCTCTCTAACTTTGAACAGTAATTTTTACTTTCAGTTGAAAGCAGACTTCTGGGATGTAAATGCCAAGGAGATTTAGGTAGGGTAGGGTATTTTGTGCCCAAATGAGGAAAGTAATGCAAACATGTATAGGTTATATCCAACCAGGAGCATTTTTCAGGCTTAAATTTCCTTACTTTATACACAAACAATATTTTCAAGTTGAGCATGTTAAAAAAAAAAATCACAAAGTTTTACTTTTCTTTGAATGATTATAAAATTTCTGGCTTTTCCTTTCCAGTGGGCAAATACATCATGCTTCTGATTTAAGCATGCCAAAGAACTTGCCAGTTCAGCTTTTCCAAGAAGATGAATCTTCTTGAAAGAACAAAACTTTTAGTTTAAGTTCTAGAGATGAAACTTTTGGAAATGTATTAGCATGTGACAAAAGAGATCAAGAATACAACTTTTATACTCCCCAAATAACCTGTGTCATCAGCACTCCCATAAAAGCACTCACTTTTCTTCTGCACTGCTTTTCAGCTTTTAGGTGAGTAGAATCTTTTCAATACACCTGAGGATTAATTATTAATGCCAGTAGAGTATAACTTCTAATGTTTATGACATAAAGCATAACTTCTAGTGTTTATAATTGTTCATTACAGGTCTATCACCTTGTGGAAAGATAATTTATTCTTGATAAATTTATCCTTGATACTTATCCTTGATAAAAGAGCACAGAGCACCCAACTGTAGCAATACTGATGAAAAATGTCAAGGGGTATGAGAGTTGCCTGAAGTTGCTTGTATTCAGCTTTCCATGTGACAATAACAACCATAATTAAACTACATTGCAAGAGTAATTACAACTTACATACAGATTGAGGGGAAAAAAAAGTGTCTGAAGGTGTATTTCCAGCTAAGCAATAAAATAATTACACCTATGATTGCTATATAGATTTCAGAATTTCAAATTCAAGCAAAACCTTTTATATTCAGTTAAACAAGGACACAAGCCTCCCACTTTGAAAAGGGATAAAAGATATTTGTCACATGCTCTTCACAACACTCTTAACAGCCTCCCTCAGCAGAAGCCTCTCATCCACAGCAAAAAAAAAAATAACTGTAGATAACATTTAAACTGATTAACATGCTTGTGCCTTCTGTTTTCCTCAAAAGAAGTTTCCATTCTGCAGAGGATGACTTTAAAAAATGATACATCAGTTCCTTCATTTTGTGAGCAGTAGTGGCCATTCTGTCACCTGATTAAAATCACATTTGAGAGCCCTGGACAAAAGGCAGAACATTTCATTATCAGCAAACGTCTCCTGCTTGAACTCCATCTATTTTTAGCCACTTGTGCTATTAATCAGCAGCATGGATCCCCACCAGGGTAACAAGCCCAAGTTCCTGACACTGGCCAAACAAGAAATGGAATAGAAAGCACAGCAGGAGCAAACTGAAGGTGACAGCCATAAGATAGGAAAGAAAACAGACCAGGAGAGAACCCTGCTCTATGGAACAAGCAGGACTGAAACCCTTCATGTTTACCTTCCCTGTAATAACTCTGCACAAGTGAACAGAAGCAATGCAGTAAAGTTTGTAGAAAAGTAAAAATTACCCAATCAAAAAAAAAAAAAATGGTCTGGAGGAGGGCTAAATCAAAGCAGAAGTATTATTGACTGCTTGGGGAGAAAGGATAAGCACCCAGGAATCTGAAACCAAGAATCAAATTGCAAATCTGTAAGAAGCCTAAGTACTACAGCAGATTTTTATGGTTTTTAAGAAATGCTTTAAAAGTTATTTTGCTTTTATTTCTTAGTGACTGAAAAAAATATTCAAAACTCATTTTACTATCAGGTAAAAAACTTCATTGAAGATCTTGTCTCCATCTTGAATCTGTATTACCTCCAGACTTTCCTGCCCACTGGATGAATTTCATAGTACACATCATCTGTGCAAACTGAGATAAACACACAACAGGAAAATGGAAGATTTTTACCTGAACTCTTATTTCTAGTAATTCTTTTCTTCATTAATACATAACCAAAATGCAAGGAATTTTGTACTGGTATTGCTTGCACAGTATAATTTTCCTCATGAACTTCTAAAATAAAAATTAGGAGATTTTCATTGCCTTGTACAGTTTGCTCCTAACCAGTCCTCACAGTCAATATACTGCTTGAATGAAACAAAGCCACATGCTAAGAATAGCAGAAACAGAACACTGAGGATGATACACGTAGTATGAGTACAGGTCAGGAAGAGTCTACCAGAGGCTTCTTAAACTGAATTTACACTATACATTTCCCAGTCATCCTGGCATGAAAAGGAGACTTCTGAAAGAAAAAATTGGAATGTAAACTTCTTTGTTAACAACATGCTTAAAGCTCATCTTGATTCAATTAATTAATATCATTTTCTAGTGTCCAAGAATTTAGGTAGCAGATTCAACTACTTTTTCATGCCAAGAGAAAAAATTACTATATAAATATATAAAGAGATAAGTTCTCTGCTCTGCCAGAGAAAGAAATGCTTAATGAATCCAAGGCTATTTAAAATATTTAAACCCTTAGTAAAACTTCACCAGTTACCCTAGCAAGTTCTTAAATTACCAGGTGGCAATGCCTCTGACTGCACACATCTTTTCCTCCAGAAAAAAAGTATGTAGGTTTTGTCATATATAGTCCAAGGGTTCTATTGTCATTACATTGCAACTCCATATTGCTGGAGTTTTGTACCTCCTTGATGTTTCTCATAGGCAGCTCCTCCAGGCACTGCCTCTTCCTTGTCCCCACAGCAGCCAGCTGACTCCAGTTCACCTCAACCAACCCATCCACTCTTTTATAACACTCTTCTTGTTGGCTACAGCTGTGGCCTGTTAACATCAGGCCTGCTCCCAATCTCTAATAATTGGCTCAGCTGCAACTCGTTAGGGTGGTAAGATTACTTTCTATACTACCTTTATTTACTTGTGTTCTATCCCCCTAAATGTAGGGGCATGTTTGCCATGTGTCATTTAACACCACCATCATAATTTGCTAGGAATGTCTTTATGGGTTCTTCATGTACTGGAATTCTGATAAATTACCCCAACTTGTGCACTTTGTTAGCATGTAGCTGTACTGGTCCCAAATCCCAAGCTGGGCAGTAATATTTGCATTTGATTATAACAATTTTTATCTATAGGAAGGAGGGCCAACATGTCATCTGAGAGCGATAACAGGGTATCCAAGACTGAGAGGCATCCTGGATCCATGGCTACTGTATTACTGAGCTGTATTATATCTAGGAAAGCCAGAGAGGTAAATTGCACTGAATTATCAGCAGCACAGGTTACTGCAATAGCTTCAGTTCTCCTACTGTTCTCACAACCTGGCTGAAGTCAGCACTGGACCAAAGACCAGATGGCTAATCCCAAAGCCAGAAAAGATGAAGGAAGTATTGTGGAAAACATGGCATAATTTGCATTATTGTGTAGAAATTCCAATACAGAGAAGGACACAGCAACAGTGAGCCCCTTCCTAGCACATCTCAGAATATATATTAATTATACATTAGCATTTTTTAAAATTTAATTTCCAGGTATTTATTAAATCAAACTTCCAAAAGCTAGAGTGATAGATGTGACCTTATACAATCTTAAATAAAGTCTTACTCACTGAAGAGACATTGAGACAGAGAGCTGGGGGAAAATGGGCTTATTTTAAAAACTATCCCAGTGTATGAGTCAAAGGGAGCAATTTAAAAATTGGAGTTTTCAATCCTTAAGTGCCAAAGGCTGCCACAAAAGATTAGGTCCATATGACAAAGGAGGCTAATGTTGTGCTGTGCTACATTTGAGGAGTGTTTCAAGGCAGTGATTCAAGGGGTGATCCTTCCCCTCTGCTCAGCACTGGTGAGACCACACCTGCACTGCTGCACATGGACAGAGCCCAAGGAAGGGCCACAAGGATGATGAAGGCACTGGAGAATCTCTCCTGTGAGGAAAACTGGGACAGCTGAGACTGAAACTCCTGGAGAAGGCTTGGGAGAGATCTTATGCAGAAATATCTGAAGGGAGAGTGCAAATATGGAGCCAGGCTCTTCTCAGTGGTGCCCAGTGATGGGACCAGAGGCAAAGGGGACAAAATGAAACACAAGAGGTTCCCCAAACTGAAACACAGGAGGTTCTCCCTGAGCATCAGGAAACATTTTCACCAGAAGGAACAGCAGCACCAGCACAGGTGGCACAGAGAGACTGGGCCATCTCCTCTGTCAGAGGCACTCAAAAGCCAACTGGACACAATCCTGAGCTTGAGGAGGCCGTGCCTGATCCTCTGGGTTGGACAGGAGGACCTCCAGAGCTCACTGCCAACCTCAACCATACTGTGAAGAAAAGGCTGAGTCAGCAGTTAAGCTGAACTCAAAGAACATCACTTTACTTCTGAGTGCCCACACAGAGCGGGGGTGTTTAACAAATGTGGCACAACAAATCCTCTTTAAATTCACACTTTTAATAATTCAGGTTATCTTGTTTATGTAGGCACTTGCAGAAAAATCCCAAAGCAGCAATATTTTCATATTTGGGGGATGTGTTTACTTTTTTTTTTAAGGAAAAGAAATCAAATTATCTGCAACTGCTGCAGATCTGTGCATCAGCAGCTGAAGAGGCCCTTCCCACTTAATCTATAGGACTATACCCTTTGCTAAGAGCAGTAGAAGATTGAGAGCCTGGCACTGCTTCAAGCTGACCTTGAGCTTGGAATTAATTTTTAAGAGTCCCTTCTTTCCTCTCATTGTTCTTTAATAAATTTTAAGCTTTACTTCTTCAAAGATTGCAAAGCTGGTGTGCAGTTACACTAGGGTTGTTCATTGTGTTATTCCATATTGGAGATAAAAGTGCAAAGAAAACTTCCTGAACAAAACATCTGTGTGAAATAACAGGGCAGCCAACTCATCAAACTTAGATTATTAACTACATCAGAATAATTATTCCACAAATTGGGGGATCAGAGCAGTTCTGTACTTTCATTTTAAAGATATCAAATAGTGCATGCATTCCTTAAAAGGAGTTTCTACCTCAAGCTGTGAGTTACAAGAATTTAGCTTAAGCAAAATGAAAGCCATGTGCCAGCTAATGCAAAGACATTAACCAGGTAAATGTTGCAACAAGAATAAAACAAAATCACAATAAATACTCCTTACTTGCTAATCTATTTTATTTAAAATGGGTATACATGTCAATGAAAGACCTTCCTTATTTATAAATGGAAACAATTTTCCAACTGAAAGCCATTCTTCAGCTTTTCTTTACATCAATTAATATAAATTTTCCTAACTTACTTTCAATAATGAGAAGGCAGATGTACAAATCTAAAAGCCTGTCACCGTTTCAATTTTAAGACTGCTCAAGGAGAAGGGACATCACACTTCGGGGGATTCCAAGTTGTCAGCAGTGCCTTTTTTCACAGCTAGGTCCCTGCCAAGTCATTTAAAGGCAAGCTTGCTATTTTACACATCACTAACACCCACCCATCCTTCACATTTCCCTCCACTACTGCCCTTTTGTATTATACATCAAAGCACAGACCTCTTAAGTAGCATGATTGGAAAAAAAAGAGACACTAACGTTACTTACATTCCATCACACTGTTACTCCTTGCTTTTACTTGTCATTCCCTTTGAATCCCCTATTGATGTGACACGTTGGGACGTGGACATACTACAGATGCAGCATGATTCATCAGGAGTACATGGCTCCACTTGCAGCACAAAAATGTTTTTAGGAGGTACCCGAGTTCGTTGACTCCATGTTTCTCACTAGGAGGGCATTTTAACAACTGTTTCCTTGGCTTTCTCAGGCCACTTTCCCTGCATCCCTGCTCTGCAGTGAAGGATTGTGTTCTCAAAGAGCTGTGGGCAGTGGGCTGAAGTAATGCTGGATTGTCCCCTTCATTCTGCCTTCAAATACCCTGAGCTGGAAGGGACACACAAGAATCGCAGAAGTCCAGTTCCTCACCCTGCACATGAACCACACTGTGTGCCTGAGAGCATTGTCCAAATCACTGAAACCAACCTGCTAGGTGGCAGAAACCAGAGCAACCTAACCAGGACAATGCAGTGACTAAAGACAAAAGGACAGAGGGCAAAATAAAATAGTCCTAATAGTTTGAGACAATAATAATATGTAATTAAAGATTTTAAAACACACTGTTGGCAGAAAATGTTCAGAGCCAGTGGAAACTGATCTGACCATCTCCTGAACTCCTGACACCTGACAAGTTAACAGAGTCATTTGTGCCCCTTTAGCAGCTCCAGCTACTTTCATTTTCTAAGAAATAATATCTGTCCTGGATCAAATCTTTTAATGACACAAGAATATAATATCTCCTTGAAGATGAGTAGCCTTGAGGAGCTTATACTGTGGCTCTGTCTCAGGAAAAAAGAAGATATAATTATCTGCAGAAATAGAAGGGAAAAAAAACGCTGGAAAAGGACTTCATGAGCATTTAATACTGGCATAGAGTGCATGGTCACAGCCCTGACTGTTCATTCCTGTCTCTTTCACTTCTGGCTGGTTTCAGGTGGGTTTAGTTCTCCCAGCCTGCAGAGGACAGGGCAGGATGAGAGCAGCACAGGAGCAGAGCTAAATGCCAGCTCAGGAGAAGACAGATCCATCAGGCTGCTTTTTCAGCATCAGGGCAACTTCGTGCTGCCTTAAAGTGTGCATGAACTGCACTGTTGATACTCGTGTTGCCAGAACTGAAGAGTACTATTTTGTTCTGTTGTCCATTTCCTATAAAACCTTAGAATTCCACAGGATGAATATTCAGATGTATTATTCCAAGTACCTGACTGCAGGTTCTGGCCAAACTAAAACTGAAGCCAGCTGTATTCCTTGCAAATTACCCTCTCTGCTGAAAGCCCAGTGCCTTACTACTGCTTTGAAATTTCATTACTCTCTGTAGTTTTGTCAAGTTTGCTACTGCATACAAAGAACATAGGCTTTCATGATAAAGGAAACAGAAATATACTCTGTAATGTTGTATGAATTTTGCTGTTTCAAATAACTGAGGACAAATTTGGCTTCCAATTTCTTTAAAAAGTTTGTCTAACATTCTCTACAAACTCCTCAAACAGTAATTTGTCAAAAGCTTCACAACTGAAAACTTTGAGAAATAAGAATCTTTTAAGCTACACTACACAGGCAAAAAATCACAGTTATCAAAGGAGGCTTTGGGACAAACCAGATGATGGAGAGAGATTTCTTACAAGGCCATGTAGTGACAAGACAAGGAGGAATGATTTCAAACTGAAAGGGCAGGCTTAGATTAGATATTACCAAGAAATTCTGTACTGTGAGGGTGGTGAGACACAGGATCAGACTGCACAGAGGAGCTGTGGATGCCCCATCCCTGGAAGTGTTCAAGGTCAGGCTGGATGAGGCTTTGAGCAACCTGGACAAGTTAAGGATACTTTTCCCCATGGCAGGAGGGTTGGAACTATATGATCCTTAAGATCCCCTCCAATACAAACCATTCCATGACTCTAGCACAATAACAGGGCAGCCAACTCATCAAACTTAATTGCCAGCAATGAAATACAAGATAAAATTACACAGTATTAGTTTCCAACAATAAGCTTCCACTGCTCACAATTATGGAAGAAATCTGTGAAATGTGATTTAGATTACAGTACAAGATTGATCCTGACTTAGGAAGCATCTCATAATATTTCCAATTTTTGCAATACTGAGTCTATAATATTTGCAATCCTATTTCAATATTTTAAGATGTTACTTGATTTTACTTCCATTTTTATTTGAATGAAATTTCTAAAATCCTAACATATCAGAGCATGCCTCTATCCCATTTCTGTTTGAAATTTATGGTTAAGAATTATTTCACTAGAAAGTAGGTTATAATGTAAAGAATGTGTTTGAATGGCATTCTAAAATGTAAAAACTAAAAGTTGTATGAACAATAGGAAAGGTAACTGGACATTGAAATAACTACAGCCACATAAAAAGAATTCAAGACTGGAGGGACAAGTATTGAATGGAATGACAGAATTAATTACAGTCTAGGCCTCAGTTTTTACTAAAATGCTAAATCAAATTTTAAAATAATCCCACAGTTTCTGCCAAAATTAAACACTACTCCAATTTTAGAAACCTAAGTAAACAAGTGAGAGTGGCAGTACTAGCACACTCATAAACCTCAAAAATTCCAGGGTGCAGACAGGAGAAATTACTTTTTGTCCCCTCTGATTCACCTCAGTAGGAGTCTGGAGCAGTTTGCTTTAAAAGCTGTTCAGTAACCAAATGTGACAGTCCCAAACTGCAAATTGAATGATAGCGGCTTCCTGCAGGAGGTCAGTGCTTTAACTCATCCCTGTATTTCCAGTAAATTCAACAACTAAATATCACACATCCATGGGACAGATTTAAAGCAAAGAGAAACGTGTCACCTGATTTGAGATACAGCCAAACAGAAGACAGAGATGGCTTAAAGCTGTGATTCTGAGAGATCCTAAATAGCACTGTGTTATAATACCTTTAGTTAGGGATGATACAAGCCACAGAAAGTATGTTCAGAGAATGAAGAATACATTTTTCTCCTGGGATGCTTGTAAATATTTAAAGTTGGGGGAAAAGACATAGTAATTTATTGGTGATTGTCAGAGGAACAGAGGAAGAAATTTTCTCACCAGTAAATCACTGCTCTTTCTGCCAAGAAGTAATCAGTCATTCCACACTACTACATCTCAGCTGCTCTGACTTGTCACTGTGATCTATCTCCACTTTGAAAAAAAGTTTCTAAATACAAAATTTATAATACCTTGTAATTAGTGCAGTTTATTCCTTAAGCTCTCAGAGAGTTACTATTGTTGCTCAATGGAAAAAATATAATTGGCCAAGTTCAATCCCAACACACTTTATGCAGAATGCAAATCAGAGCAGTCACTGGTCCTGTGATGATGAAAGGGAACAGTGCAAACCACAAAACTGAATCCTTGGGGATGGAACAGGTAAGGAGGACTGAGAGCATCTGCTATCCTGAGCTTCATCCAGAGCACAAAATGAGAGGTGAGAAATCCCAGATGACCTCACTTCAGAAGCAACTGGTATATGTCATCTTAGTTAAAACCTCTGTTTCCAAAGCTGGCAGCTCTGCTCCAGGCTATATGCAAAAATGGAAAAAAAAAACACCCCAGAAATAAAAAATAACATTAATTAAACCTAACATCCCATCATGAAGAGAGAAGTAGAATATCCTGGCAAAGCAATCAAAAAGAATTTACATTTTTGGTCTAAAACTTTTCTAGATTTTTTTTACATTTTTAAGTAGAAAAATAAAACTATAATTGAGTTTCAGTTAAGATTTATGAAAATTTATTATTCATATGAATAAATCTAATCAGAAGCATGACAAAACAAAAGAATTAACATTTTCAAAAGAAAATTTTTCCTCAAAATGACAGCATTTCCTTACATTTAAAATCTCAGGATTTTCATTTCAAACTTTTCCAGAGCTATATTCCAACTCACTTCCATTCAAGAGCCTCACAGATTATATTAGCCTTTTTTTACCTCCACCATTTTGTCTGTACCAAGCTTTTCCAACCTACATTAATATAATTCTACTCAACACACACCTACTGATTCCTACTTTTTGCAGTTATCAGCAAATTTGGAGATTTAAAACCACACTAGTTCAGAGCATCATCTCATTAATTTATAATTTAATTTTTCTAAGTACATCCCATTTGCTGTTCTTTAGTTACCATTAATATCTATGTGTAATCTCATGAAAAACTGATCTTTTGTTTGTTATTACAGTAATTAAAAAAAAAAAAAAAAAAAAAACTAACATGCTCAATTTGTATAAATGGTCTTTAAAAGTCTTCCTAGTGTTGAAATGAGTTGAAATCTTCCACTTGTCTTGATGCCTATGAAATTGGATTTGGGTAAAACTGCCCTCCAAACTCAGGCAGTTAATCAATGTCCTCTGCCCCACAGCACTACTTGTTTTAGAGCTGATTTACTTAAACATTATAAACAAGATAATAAAGAAGCTTAAATGCAGGAGTTTTCATGGGAATCACATCTGTTTCCTATTGATTTAGAAAACCTTTGTTACCCTTAATTTTCTGCCTCTCAGAAAAAGTAGAATTACAAAATATTTCTCAATATCATTAAAGTCCAAAAGGTAGAATTTTCACTATTGTGAAATATTGCCTTTGTTAGCATTAATTAATTAGCATTTTATTAGCTATTAATGAAATTTGTCATTAGTGCAAACTAAGATTAGAATAACAAAATTTAGCATGTAAATGATATTTGCCAACACAGAGGATAGACAAACAGAAGTTCACCTCTTTTTAGAATTATTACTTGGGCCAGAAAGATTAAAAATTCCTAAATAGCATGGAAAACATAAACATGAAGAGAGAAGTTCACCATCCTGTCAAGCCACAAGAACATTTTTTAAAGAAGGACTCATAAAATTCTAGAAATTAATAAACAAGACTGTGATATCATTTTTGATTTAGAACTTCCTGAGCTGAAAATTTCTGAAGGCTGGAAAAGTAAAGTAGAGAAATGTGAATATGTGCTTGCCCTATTCTTTTGTACTCCTTTAGGTAAATGCTATAGGCCAACAATGCTACAGGTACATGCCAAATGCAAGAGAGAATGCATGGGTGGTGTGGGACCTGCTCTCATCAGGTTCACTGGTAAGCACTGATGTTCTACAGTTAAAAACAGAACCAAGGTTAAATCAAATAAATATAAACCAAAAATAGCTATAGGAGTTCCATGGGATATTCAATTCCAAGTCCTATTTCTAGAGAGCACATGGATACAGATGATCAGCTGGCTACAGATCTTGGGGAAGGGATTTGTATTTTAATTAGAAGAAATGGTCAATAGGGTAACCAAGGAATGCTGGAGATCATTCCAAACCTTTGCTTGAAATCCAAGTGTTGCAGAAGTTTCTTGTGATGAATTTGACAAAAAAAGGCACATTCTCACAAAGAATGGAGCTGCTGTGATGGGTGACCAGCAGACACAGCAGTCACACAAGTCCACAGCTCTCCAGCTCACTCTGAGTGAACTCCCCACATCTGATCAGCTGAAAGGCCTCTGGCCTTGACAGACCATATTGACCATAATGGGATCTTATTAATGGGAGCTCATTCATTACAGGCACCTACAAGGACACATCTACACATGGGTGTCTCATTCTGAAGCTGAAACCAGCCACACTTAATTCAAATGCGCCTTGACTATTCACATTTAAGTAATGCATATTATGATGCTTTTATGATTTTATTATCTTCCAGCCAGCCTTGAATTGCTGACCCCATTTAGCTTTCCAGATAATAGCTGCTTGATGATTTGCCAAAACCAAAATCATGAGTACAGATTGTTCTTTGCTGAATTGATTGATTCAGGACTTATTTTCAATATCATGTCTGCCCCATTTGCAGATGTTCTGTTCTCCTTAATAAGGACAAGAAAACTGACAAGACTTGTTAGAAAATTCATATCACTTCTCTTCTGCTATTCCAGTCTGCAGCTTGTCTGAGAACTTGCTGCTTTTCTTTTTCTTTTTTTTTTTTTTTGTCAGAACCAATAAATCCTACACTTCATCCAATTTTTATTTTCAGATAGGATTTTCAAAGAGACCTAAGGGATTCTCAGGTTTTATTAAAAGTCCCTGGGAACTGGGCTTTTAACTTTCTGAAACTTCTTATCTTGCCCCTGTAAGCTTTCACACTCTGCAGCCCTGAATCAACACAGACAGAAGTTACTCACTGACACAAAGCCAGGCTTAAAGGACAGGTTTTAAATCAAGGAGCTACTTACCTGACCACAACCAAAGCTGATGCCTGTACTATTGCAATCTTGCTATCAAGCCGTATGATTCCTCAATACATAACTTCAAATGTCAAGATAACTCTGGGATGCTGTTACCTGTCCTTTCAGGCTGCTCCTAAAAATAAATGAAATGGGCCAGCAACAATTCTCTGACCCTGGTATTTATCAGCACAGCATGGCTCACATGCATTTGGCTGACTTCTCTCACTCTGTCTCCTTTTTCTCCAAAATAAAAGAGCTGCATCCTACCTCCCTGGATTCTTGGGCTATAATATAGTCCCAGACTTTGCCTGGGCATTGTCTGCAAATGTACTTATTTAACACTCCAAATTGCACCATGGACACGACCAAGCTGGCAGGAGTTTGGATGATCCTATATCCACGCTCAGGCCCAAAGTGTGCCCAGGATTAGTTTATTAACAAAGACATAACCTCATTCTCCTAGAGGATGGTTCAATTTAGGTGACAGATTGTTTTTTTCCCTGGAACTGTAAGGAGAAGTAGACTTCTTGATGGGTGCATTTCACTGAAGTTTGGGTTTTTTTATAAAGCAATTATATTCTTCCCTGGGGAAGTAGCTTTGTCTGTCCTCTCTTAGCCTGAAGATACAATGACATTCTCTGAAAATGGAAAAATCACTCAAAAATTACTTAGTTGTCTCTTCAGTGTGGTGGGCTCTCTCTACCCAGGGTTGGCAGTGTCAGTTCCACAAAACAGCCCTAACAAACCCCTTAACAACAATATTTTGAGAGATGTCTGTTTCATTCACCATCACAGTGTAAGTGTCAAAGTTAAAGGTGAAGGCTTGCAGTCTCAACATGGAAGTTTAACCACAACTGAGACAGGTGCCAAATCCAGATGAGAGTTTAGAGTGTTGTTTCTCAGTCCCCAATTACTGATGTGTATTTCCATTCTTAAGAACCCCATTTATAGCACTTAACTTCCTGTTTCTTGCTTGGAAAACTCAGTTGCCTAAACTGAAATTGCTTAGCCATACAATTTATATGTATGTCTGGAACCTAATAGCGACCAAATTCTCTGTATCTAGACCTCAACATTTTTTGCTGCCTTTTCTTGCCTAATCCTGATACCACTTTCCACTTTTCCTGTGCTATTGTCATTCTCAGCCTCTTCTTATTTCTCTGGTTTTAGTTCACTCATTTTGAAACTATCAGTCATTCCTTAAACAACATGCTGTGTTAGTCCACATCCTTCCTTTCCCCTCTTCCTTCAACAACTTTTCTGGGAGAAAGGTGTTCCTTATCTCAAGTCTGTTATCTGTCTCTCCTGCCATATATTAAAAAAAAAAATGTTGCCTTATTATATTCTGATTTTATCCTTCACTCAATCTTCTTCTAGATATCCAAATCATGTATTTTATATATGAGTTCTTCCTTATGCAAACCACCATTTTACTGCAATGTCCTCAGGGCTCTGAGTTCTCTTCCCCCTCCTAGAAGCAGCTCAAGGCCAGTTCAGCTTTCAGCTGCTATGAAAATAAAAGCTGGAACTGGGGACACCCCAGTCCATCTCTTGGGAGCTGCTGTTCAGCTGAGACCTCGTCCCCTGGTCTGAAATGCACTGGAGTTCTTCTGCCACCACATCAGTGCCTTGGCATGCCTCCCATTGATCCAGACCTCCAGATTTCATATCTCAGCCTGATCTCAGGCCTTCCTCATCACCGCAGGCTTGCTGTGGCCCAGAGCCTCAGCCAAACCCGGGTGGGGTGATCAGTCTGTCCTGCTTGCCTGCTCAGGTGTGGTGGGACTGGCTCCCTGTCCTGTGCCCCTCCTCAGCTGCCCAGGGAGCAGACTGCCTCTGCTGTTCCCTGGCAGATTCTTTTTGAGCCATTCCTCATTCAGACTTTTACTTCTGCTGAAATAGCACTTGGCTTCTACCATGTGAGAGATAAATACATACAAAAAGCCCTTGCTTCTTTTATTATTCTGGATTTAAATACTTTACTTAGATAGTGTGCATTGATGACAGAAGGTTTGGCTTTTCTCTTTAAATCATCCTTCAGGAAATATGGAGATTATTCCCTTTTTAATAGGCATCTCCCCTGAATCTAACAATTTCCTTTTTAGCACCTTCTAGTGCTTTCCTTCTTTCACATGCCTTTCCCCCTCAAAGTTACAGCTTCTAGTCTTAAATCAAAAACATGCCTTTCCAGTCTTTCTCTACTATCTTTACTACTACTTCCTTGCTTACTAGTATTGACTCCCTGGAAAGAAATAGCTAGACATAAACATAATCTAGGAAAGCCTAGTTTTCTTCAGTTGTCACCTGTATTTACAACTCCTCAAATCTACTTTGTGTACACCTACACTCTTATAATTCAAATGTGAAGATGTCCTACAAGACTTGGTCTTGCTAGGAAGCCTTCAGTTATTTACTATTGGTACAGATACTTTTCTATCTCTTGGTTTTTACTTTTTCATATATATTTTTACCATTTTGATTATACTTCAACAACCTCTATTCCCTTTAATATCCATACAAAAGACTATAGGTTCACCAACTTACTTTGTTGCAAAAGCTATTTCACTATCACACCCTCCTATTATTCTTATCTAATTTTTAATTTAAAAAATGAAACATAAGATCATGGAGTCATAGAATCACAGAATGGTTTGGGTTGGAAGGGACCTTAAAGATCATCTAGTTCCAATCCCCCTGCCACGGGCAGGGACACCTTGCACTAGACCAGGTTCCTCAAAGCTCCATCCAATCTGACTTTGAAGCCTTCCAGGGATGGAGCATCCACAGCTTCTCTGGAAAACTTGTGCCAGTGCCTCAGTAAGGAAGGCACTCACCCTCACAGCAAGGAATTTCTTCCTAGTACCTGATGGAAACCTGACCCACTTCATCTTAAGACCATTCCCCCTTGTCCTACCACTACATACCCTTGAAAAATTCCCTCTCCATCTCTCCAGTAGCCTCCTCAGGTAATGGAAGGCACTATAACAACGTTATCTTATTTCAGAACTCCCATACCCCCTCAGCAATTTCTCATAGGCAGTTCCTCACAGCACTAACTCCTTCTTTCCAACAAACTCCAACTTTCTTCCCTACCAGCTAGCCCACTCTTTTATAGCACTCATTCTCATTGGACACAGCTGTGGTCTGTTAAGGGCAGGGCTGTTCCTAATCTTTGGTGATTGGCACAGCTGCAACTCCTCAGGGGTGAGATTACCTTCTGCACTATTTTCTTACATTCTATCCCTCCACACGATAAAGTCACCCCAGAGCCTTCTCCAGGCTGAACAGCTCCAACCCTCTCAGTCTGTATTCACAGCAGAGCTGCTCCAGCCCTCTGATCATCTTTGTGGCCTCCTCTGGACTCACTCCAGCAGGTCCATGTCTCTCTTATGCTGGATGCAATATTCCAGGTGGGGTCTCACCAGAGCAGAGCAGAGGGGCAGAATCTCCTCCCTCACCTGCTGCCCACAGCGATGCAGCCCAGGATGTGGTTGGCAATCAGGTACAAATATCTCACTGTTTACTCCACATAAAAGCCTCAATGGTTCTCTAAAGCCTCTCCTGTTCTTTCATGTCCAGGAATGCATTATTCTCCTTTTCTCCATAAGTTTATTATGTAGAATGAAGGATACTTATGCAAAACATGGGACTAAATTAGAAAGTACGTGCGATTTTAGCTTTTTTAAAACAAGTTCTTTGTTTCACAACACAAAGGTTGCATAAAAAAAGACTGTGTTAATTGGGCCCTTGGAACACATCTTTATTAAGAACATTTACTGTCAATGATTCAATCTTTTTATGAAAGAATTTATATCGTCATAATCTGCATTTGTGTAAAACCCTTTGCTCTGAGTCATTCAGTTGATGGCTACTTTCCAAAATGCTGAAATTACTCACCACAAATCTACTGCAGTGACAGAAATGTAAGTTTTGAATAATGGATTTAAGAAGCCTATATTACATTTTGGCTCATAATCTGTATTACCATAAAAGAGACATTAAATATATGTGTGCAGTACAGCAAGCCCCCAAAACTCATCAATAGGGTGACAAATGACATGAGAAATTTAAGGTTTTGAGTTTCAGAAGTCAGTTGGGACCCAGTTTAGAAAATGTTAGTCTTATGATCACTGAAATCTAATCTTTAACACCAGAATTATTATTACATTCAAAGGGAATGTTATTTGAAAGCCTTCATCTACTTTTCAGAGCAATGAATAAACCTGGTGACAAATTTGAGGTTTTCTTGATGAGCAAAACTAACAGAGGATGCAGTACCTTTTTCCATTTTTCTACCCTTCTTCTGCCTTCTTATTCTGATATTCCAACCTTCTCCCATGTTCTGCATGTTAAATACAGGCCAAAGGAAAGCAAAGGAGGACAACCCTAAATAAAACCCAACAGGTTTCCTCCCCTTTCTGAGCTCCAAACAGGGATTATAAATTATTTTCTGAGTACAAGAAGGGGAGAAGGAACTGGGAGAAATTTTGATAGAGCAGCAGCAAAATGCTGAGGGTCTCATGTGCAAAGCAGCCCTGGGGGAGTGGAACAGGGTTACTGTTAATGTTCTTATTGCTTCTGGTGTTCAGAATGCAGCTGGGCATTAGTAGGCAGGACTCCTGAATTTACTTAATTCTGTCAATAATTCACAGCAAAGGACAAAGAAATGTTCATCATGAGAATTAGTGGCCTCACCACAATGATGAATCAGCCTCTCAAATGTTTTAATATGTAGTGACATAGGGGTGGTGGGGCTGGGGGGAAGCACAGAGAGTAGAAAAACAAAATAATAAGTGTTTTTTGTTTTTTTTTTTTTCTCAAGGGTGAAGAATGCTATTAAGCCTATTGGCAAAATATCCATCTTTTTAATAAGCCTTAAATAAGTAGCCATGGATCTCACCTGCAAATCATATGGTGAGAATCATGAAGATAATCATGGCCCTGGTTGCCAACTTCACAGTGTTTTTTTCTTAGCCTAAATGTTAATGCATGTTTCTGCCAACATAAATGGTGAAATATATTCTGAACCAGAACAGTACTGCCAATCTAACCAGTATAATTAGTATTATGTCCTATTTTTATTGTGCTTTTTGTATTTAGGCAGTAGAAAATCTAGAAACTTATTATAATGCTAGACTCTCCATTCTAGAATGAGATTAAAATATCCTAGATGTATTGGGAAGAGTAGGCTCTTCTGCCTATGTTGGGGTTTTTTGGACACTTTGGTGAAGTTTTCATTGAAACAGTTCCTTTCAATCCACATATGCCAATAACAATAAAAACAGACCTGGAATGCCATTGGTCTTAGTCAAAGATTATGATGAAATCAGGAAAAATTCATAACAATGTTGTGAAAAGGGAGTTTGGCTTTCTTTTTATTTAAAAAAGTAATTTCTATCATTTGAAGTCATGAATAGTCTCTCACTATACACTGAAGAACCTGTCTACACTGCAGAAATAAGACAAATATAAACTCATTACTCTTTTCTGGCCTTTGGAAGACGTGTGCATTTGAGAAGTTTTTTAATATAGGCTTACAAGCACTGTCATAAATTATTCAGAGTTTGATTTTATATTGGATTTGTTCCACAATGCAGTGATCAAGCTGGACTACTTTCAGAAATGAGAATGGCAGTTTCTGTGAAATGCAGAAGTTAATAAATCCTGGTTTATTGTCTATAGTGTGTCACTGTGGGTCAGACAATGGGTCAGACTTTTGGTTTATTAGTGCAGACTCTGATCACTGTGTTTTGCCACATAATCAAGAATGAGTTTCTCAGTTCACTTCTAGTTTTTCACTTAATGAGATAGAGAAGAGACCTTTCATGAGTTTTGGCTTTTCTATAACTCCACAGGCTTGCAGGTTTTGCACAGGATTTCATCATTAGCAGATAATTACCATTAACACTTTCTGCAGTTTTGCTCTCCTGTTCTCACTATAGTCATAGAAAGGCACTTCATTTGACATCTACTTCACTTCCACAACTATTTTAATAACAAAAACTTCGATAATTTTCAGTGGATTAGGAATAATCTATTTTGCTCAGGAGATAGCTTGCCTACAGAGCAGTATGGTCAAAGAAAATAAATTACTGTGCCTTCCAGCTTAGAGTAGATGGCGTCTCGTGTATCTGAAGGAAATGTGTCAGTAATACATTAGTGCTAAAATAAACATCACATAGGCAAAAATATTCCTCATCCATTTTGATGAGATGTGACAAAATACATCAACTTTTCTTAAATACTTGTAGATTTTCCTATATGTTTTCCAATACTGTCATAATCTTAATATTTTTTAGTAGAATATTATAAGTCTTTCTATTTTCCCTCTATCCTCACACTCCTCTTCTTACTACTGGTGATGTGGGCTTGCCCTTTCTCATGATTTCCTCATCGATCTTTTCAAAACTTGCTTTACTTAATATTTATGATAACATTCTCAAAAAATACATTCAGCAGTTAGAATAGAATAGAATAGAATATTTCAGTTAGTAGGGACCCACAAAAATCATCTAGTCCAGCTGGATGACATGCAAAAAATTGTCAGTTAACCTTCTAAAATCTCAAAATACAGAGATTAAACCACAATATCCACATTAACAACTGCAAGGAAAAACTTCTTCTTTCCTTCACTGTAAATAAAATTTTTAATGTAAATAGAGCAACAGAAGAGAACCATATTCTTTTCAGATTCAGGAATAAATACAGCCCATCTGAATGAGGAAGCTGCCCATCTGGATGGGAATGACATGGAACTGGCTGGATTTAGCAGCAGGTATAGATCCCTTCATCCCTTCAAGGAACCTATAGGGGTGCCAAAATCCTGAACAGAAAAACAGATGAAATATAATCGAAACAACAGAATGAAAGCATGAAGAAAACAAAGATCTTCTCAAAAATAATAAAGCTGGGTAAAACCAAATGAAACTCTAAACCAGTCCAGTTTTACTGGGGAGATGAGGCTCATTTTACTCATGTTGAACCATGTATAAGTTAGATCAGCAGTATCTGATCTCCCTGTGATACACAAGCACTTCAGAGGAATATTCATCAACACAAGCAGCAAGAAAATTGTGCTTATGAGCTGCCTTCCATTCAGCATTCACACATAATAATTTTGCACAAATCATCTCCATGACTTGTGCAACTTTACAGCATATAAAGCTATGACTTTTCCTCAAAGTCAACATGCATGCCAGGCTGCCTGGAAAAGGTATGGGATTCCCAAGATTTTCATATGAGTTTTGCAGTTGTTTGTTTTTTGAAGTGGAAAATTACTGATAAAACCTCCAGCCACTCACACTTGACTATGGATATAACATTTACCTGCCTTATCCTCAAATCCTATTTCCTTTGAAGTATAAGAAAAATGTTGACCAAGCTGGGGATATGCCTGCGGTATATTTTTCTTTTAGGCATATTGTAATTGATTTTTATACAGCCACGCAAACATACTTAAAAGCTTCCATCTGATTTTAAAGTATAAAGATACAGGTGTGGGCCAATCCCCCGCTGTCTTATTCCAAAAGAAGTCAGACCCTCTCAGAAAAAAAACCTCTCAGAAGGAGGCTGCTTCTATCAGATGCTCTGGCCTTTTGCTCAAGTCCTGGTATGTAAGATAAGCTTTTCATTAATGCTCCAATTTTCCAGAAAGCTTCCTCATACTCCTGAGCCAACAGGACTCTGGTCTTCTGCCTTGGGTATCGTCCAAAGTATTAACAATGATTGCTGAAGTTGCTTAGTACCTCAGTAAATAAACGAGTTTTATGTTCTACCTCCCATGGCTGCCAGCCATTGCCTGTGTTCATTGCAGCAGCAATGGCCAGCAGTAGGATTTAGCTGCTACCTTGGAAGAAATGGATCTGTGAATATCTCTTCAGAAAAACAGTTCATCAGGCTGTCCTCACTTGCGTGGCAGTCTTAACACTGGTTTTACTCTGGTGTTTCACTGAGAACTCTCTATTTCAAGAGCAAAATAGATTATACTAATTCTAATGAATTATTTTATTATCTTCTGTTCTCTTACTAAGCCATATATTAAGTTCATGAGTTAATATAAATTAACTCATGAACAGCATTTTTTCAAATTAGCAGTAGTGGGTAAGAAAGACAAACTGGTTTGGATTCCAAAGGAGAACTGCAGGATGATTTATTCACACTGATTAAATTAAACCCTGAATCTTGAATATCTTTTATAATTAACTATGTGATTTATCCCCACTGGTTTATTGGGTTGTTTTTGCTGCATTCATTTTTTTCACTTGTATACACTTTAGGTCCAATACAATATGTACATTTTAATGGATCAGACAAGCCTAATGGCTCTTTGTAGTTTAGCTTTTCTTTCTCACTTTAAATTGTGTGGTTTTTCTCAGTTGCTATGTGATGTCTGAAAATCAATTCATTAAAATGCACACTTTTCTCATGCAACTGCTGCTTCATATTTGAGTGGACATATTTGAAGGGCTTTTTTCAGCTGAATAGTGCTGTGCTTCCCCAGCAAAGAAGCTGGAAATGGTTTCCAGCTTGGGATCACAGACACGTCACGTATGTCAATGTTGATCTTTTCAACTCACTGCTAATAAAGCCTGAAACAAAAAACATGTAAAGATAAGAGATGGAAAAACCTACATCTGTGGAAAAATAAACCTTTTTTATCTGCCCAGCCACATCTGCATCTTCATTACTACTGCATCACTGAGAACAGACATTAAATCATAAATGGCTCTAGTAAGATGCTCAGCACTTTCTGTCCAAAGATAAATGTAATTTCCCAGTAATTTTAGAGAGGGTGGGGATTGTGAGAGTACTAAAATCTAGTTGGATGAGGAGAAATAGAGAAGGCTGAAGCAGTGACAGTAGTCTTGCTATTTTTAATATAATCACTAAAGACATATTTTTCATTAAAATCCCCAATAAGGATGGACATTTAACTCTCTCACATTCCTCAGAGAACCAGTCCAATCTTACTGTTCTCCTAATCCATTTTACAGGTAATAAAGGAAGACTGACAAATCCCATATTACAGAGATTATAAACAGTCAGTCTGCTACATATTTACTATGGAATAGCAACAAAGACAGCTCCTGAGATTATTCAACATCTGCCAGCTAGTTACAACTAAATCACAGGAGAATTTCTGGGTATTTCAGCCTTTCAAGTGGGAATCTAAATTCTATGCAAAGAAGTCTGTCTCACATTGCTTTTGTATTAGGTCTCACACCTCAACAAGCTGTATTTTGCACCTTTTTTTCTATTCTTAAAAGGAAAAATCAACACATAAAGCTGTATCAAAATCCATCTAAAGATTTCCTTCCTTAAGCAAGAGAGAGAAGCCAAACTGCCAGTTCTGGCTTTCTACTCAGTGTCCCTCACTCCAAGATGAAAGGAAATATTTGAATTATGAGTGAGTTTCCTGTAGGAAGAGGAAGGCAGAGGAAACCAAATTGTACATGGCCACATACAATTTTATACAAATCAGAACAATTGACAAGTACACACTGCCTGAACAAAGATATGCAGCAGAAATGAAACACAGCCTGTCACTGACATTTATTACAACACTTTCAGATGGTCACAAACACCATGTTCAGACCTCACCCAGTAAGGTGTTTCTGGCCACATGTGTCATTTCTCACAAATCACTGCCTCATATTAAATTCTTTCAGTATATGTTCATGAATCAGTCAACCTGATATAACTGCTCCAGCCAGGCTCTGTACATCTCTGTCTCCTTCATATGTGTCTCCTTCTGAGCTGCTTACACTTGGAAAATTGACATTTGTTGGAGCCAGGGATGGTAAATCACTATTAACATTGCGGCTAAGCATGAGTGTGGATTTGTAAGAGTAGCAAAATCTTGCTTGGAAGCTAAAAGAGCTCTATTTCTTGGGGAAAAATTTATATATTACTCTCATACAATTAAATTCTTGCTCTATATTAAATCTATTAAAAACCAAATATACTTACTTAGTCTTAGACATCACCCTCAAATTGGTATGTCCACATTACCAGCTCATCAAAGAACTGCATGTATCTGCAGAAGGTGGAATTTATTCTGTAAGACCACCTAAAATAACCCTTTATTGAGTTACTCCCTTTATCATAAAAAGCTTTGGAAAAAGAAAAGAAAAAACAACTCAAACTAAAGCCTCAGACATTTACTATTCCAGCCTGTAAAATAAATAGATACAGAGTTTTCATCTAAGTATAAAAATCTCATTCAGCTTTTTTCTTACTGTCCTGTAGATCAGCCAGTGGAGCTCAATGTCTCCTTTAATCTTCTCTTTCTTCATCCTGTTCTGCAGGTAGGTTCCTCCTCATTATATAAACTCAACAATACTCTGTGAAAAATCATATTTGACAGCTCATTCCAATCTGTGCCTCTAGGACTGTGTGAAGCAGCAATTCTCAAACTTTTTTGGAAATGCAGCCCTCCTTTGGTAGCCTGTCTTGGATATGATAGCTCCCCTCCTTGACAGCTACTTAGGTTTAACCTAATATGCAGCCTGATCCAGGAGTGCCAGATTTCATAATTGTTAGCAGAGGACAGGCTCCTTCAGGACTGAAGGGAGAGAAAAGACTGTAATTACTAGCTATAGGTTTTTTCCTTTTCCCATGGAGTTGTTAACTATCAGCAATTAAAAATAGGTACTGCTACTACTGGGAAAAAATGGAAATATCTGCTGCTAGTAATGATAGCTGCTTGTAGTTCTCTTTCCTGGAAAAAAATGAGCTGCTCCTGTCTTACATGGGTAGTGCTCCTATGCCATACTCCTGGAATCTCATCATAGTGCTGCATGGCAGAATTACTGCCAGAATGAAAATAATGGATTTATTCCTCAATTTAAAAGTAAAAAAATCTTTAAAAACCCCAAAAACAAATGAAAAATCTCCACCTTGTTTTTAAATACTTGATCTAGCCAATTGTTTCACTGAAGATTGATTCACCAAAGATATTATTTCAAGCCAATCTCAAGACCAGCTCTAGTTCAGTAATTTCAGAACATTGCAAAGAGTCCTGATGGAGAAATCACAATGTGCTTGGGGTTTTCTGCTATGCTGCACCTTAGCAGTGAGGTCTGCAAAGAAAATGTGGGGATCTTGAGAAAAAATGTCCTTGCAGCCTCACTGAGACAAAAGACCTGCACCCCAGTTTCCACTGAGAACCCAAACCAGCAGCAGTTCCACTGGTTAACCCCTGGTCGGTTCATGCAGACCACAGGAACAGATTCAAGAGATTCAAGCTTCAATTCAAGATTCAAGCTCAGCTTTGAGTATCTTTAGACCTCAGAATGAAATAGATCAGCTGAAGAGTATGTTGAGAGAAGCAGAAAGCAGCATCTTTATCATCTTCACTCTTTTGGAAATTATGCCTAAAGCCTCTTGATATTCCAGCTCTTAATTTCTTTTTGTTCTTACTTGTAAAATGTTTGCATTTTTTCCTCAAAGTGCATCTAACAAAGCAGGTTTAAAAATCAAACAATTTGATTTCAGGGTGACATAAATTAGTCACAAATCAGTCCCCAGAAATTTATGTTGTACTGGCTACACTGCCTTTTACTATGCTTCAGTTAAAGCAATTTTATATCTCAAATTTATGGATTCTACTCCAACAGTGTCTCACCCTTGCATTTTACTTTGTATCTCCAGTGTTCTCATGTTCTAAATGAAGTGATATAACTTTTAAATGGTGTTAAGTCACTCAGATTTTGACTACCAGAAGCAGAAATGTCTCCTCTAGAAAAAAGTGGCACCTCTGTCAGAAGGTAGGCTTTCCATCACAGGTGGTTGCACCACAAGGGTCATTCTATTCTGGAATTAGGTAAACAAATCTTGTAATTTGGATTTAATTCACTAGTGTTAACTAAACCAATAGACATGGAAAGTTTTTAAATGTCCATAATTATGTAGATAGAACCACACATATGTGCTTTATAATTTAGGTTTTCCATAATTCATATTTTTTAAAAAATCTCCTTTTGTCTCTTTTCCTACACCAAACTGCCCTCCATAATGGTTTTAGCCTTCACTTGGTGAGCTCTGGGAGTGCACTGCACCACAGCAAAGATTTCAGTAAAACTACCCCATGATTCTGAGGGGAAATCTCCCAACTCCCACCAAGGCAATTCCTTCACTCTTTTCAGTAACTATCAGACCCAGAATCAGCACACCTTACCAGTAAATCTGGCTTCATAAGTGATAGATTATAAGTGATTACTTGTGATAGAAACTATCACAAGTAATGGTGTGATAGTTTCACACCAAGAGATGCATGATAGTTTCTAAAACATAAGACCCTCTAAAAGGCAGGCAATCATTCCTCAATATTGGTATTTCTAATGTTGCTGGGAAAATTGAATACAATAAATATTATAAAATAAACTAAAGAAGTGGTCTTACTAGGTGAAATAAAAAATCTTCCCCATAAAACAGCCAGCAAGTTGTCTGACCAAGAGTAGCAAAGGTAGGTCAGTATTTGGGTGGCATGGGGCCACCACCAAGAGCTGTCCCCCACGTCACCAGCCACACAACAGCATTCTCTGCAGCTCCAGTCATGCACTTATCTCCAACAGCTTTCCTTAGTGATCACTGAATAAATTCTCTCTTTGCTGCCTTCTCTGTCCAAACCTTTCCTGGCTCTCTTTTGTTTCCTGTCATTTGGCAAAGCAGCTGTGACACTTTTGCACCATGAGCTCAGCCCAGCTGGAGCTGCCCATGCATTAGGAGTGGCTCTGCAAGGACATGCCTTTCCTCAGGACACTGTGCTAGCACAGCACACTGTCTGGAGGCACCTCCTAACTACGACACTTCTCTCTAATAATTTTGAAAGGACAGAAATATATCAGTAGCTTCATTACTTCAACAGCTATAACATAAAATTTTCAATAGCTAGGAAAAAATACGTGCAAGAATATGGAATAAAAGAAACCTCTGCTGCTTCAAAATAGCTGCTCTTGCCTTACTTTTTAACAGATAGCTGCTGTAGCTCTTGGCATAAGAAAATAATACTATTACTTTTTCACATTGAAAGCCAGCAATTTATCTCCTTATTGACATTTTAAGTTACACAAATTTCTACACCATAAAATGGAAGCAAAATACAGTGAAATTATTTTATATCTCCAGTTTTATCATCCAAGCCACAATTGCTCCTGCTCTCAAAGGAAAATTTTAAGTTTACTGCTAGTGAAAAGTGTGTAATTTATTTTTGCAAAACACAACATGAGCTGAGTGTCAATCAGACCACAGCTCCTAATGACTCACATTCCATTTGTCTCTACAACGCCTGAATTTCCAATGGAAAGGAAATGTTTTTAATAACACAGTTTAATTTGTTTTCTAGGTATGCTTTTGTTGTTACATATAAGATTCTATTTCAAACAATCTAAGGCAGGTAATCCTTTCATGCTTCTGTGGTCATGGCCATTTTTTTTGCTATTGCTGTATTGCCTACCAGTAATTTTTAATGCAATTTGTATGAAACTTAAAGCCAGCAGCAGGGAGTGAGTCATACGGAGTCATTTTTAAAAATAATAAAATTTTATTGTCTAATCATTAAAAAAAAAAAAAAATCAGAGGACAAAGTACTGTCTGAAAAACTTTCTGTTCATTTCTGAAAGACTACTGTATTTCAGCCTCTTCTTGCTCCCTAAAAATCTCTGCAGCAGTTGCAGAGTGTGAGCAGACAGAAGCTCAGATCATTTCTGCCCATGCAATATGGGGAACACCTGCTGCCTCCCTTCCCTTTGATGTGGAGTTTGGCAGTGAGTAACAAGACTGAATCTCTGTGTGAGCCAGTGATACAGTGCCCACTGGGGCATGATTCTGTACTGACCTCAAGTCACAGGACTCACTCTCTCATTCTCTTTTGCCAGTGAGAAGCACCACAGAAAAAGCTGAAGAAGGCATAGAAAGCTGCACTGCAGCAAAATACCAGGCCAAAACCAATAACAACCCCTTTTCCATCAAAAGAATAAAAATTCATACAGTGCTTTGGGGTCAAAAGCTATTATTGCTATATTTTAAATTCAGATTAGTCAGATTTTTCTCTGTGTAACCTCTTTCATAGCAACCATAAAATCAGCTGGGCTGATTTGGACAGTCTGACCTCAAACACTGCAGAGGGAACTTGACAGAAAAGTGCAGAAGAATGCAGAGGTAGCTCTGGTGCTTTGTAATGCTGGTTGGGATTTGCAACCAGAGCTCTGAAGAAGAATTCAGTGTGGAGGTGTGTGTAAAGCAGTGAGTATCTAAGGACAGTGAGTAGCATTGAGCACTGCTCAACCAGAACATGAAAGCATGAGAACTCTGGGCCTGATTTGATATTAGTAATATATACATGTACATGCTTGCACATGTATGGAAAATTGCCACGTGTTGAGGATTGCACTATCCCAAAATGTATCAGCTTCAACTGAGCACCACAAGTGCCATGTGATAGGGGGCTACAAGGTGATGCTCATTCATTCTGATTTTCAACATAAAACAACTAGATGCTCTCACTTGAGTACTATCTTGAGAGTAAATAACTCAAAGCAAATAGTTTTGTTCTGTTGGAACTCCACTAGAAATGTCACTACATTACTAAGACAGAACAACAATAAAAGACTTAGCAACCTCATAAAGTTCTGCTGGAGCTGAAAACCACTGTTCTCAAGGGCAAAGTTGTCCTTGGAAAAATGAACTCTTTTCCAAGACTTGCTCAGATGAAAAGCACGAACTAGAAAAATGTCTTATGGCAGTTAATTTAATAAATAATTTCTCTGGTTTACTATTCAGGGATTTTATTTGTTCCTTGAGTACTTCAGTATTTCACAAGCAAGGTTTCAAAATCAATTTTAAAATAGTGTAAAAGGTAAAAGAAAAATTTCCACTTCACTTTTGTTATTATTTATAAGAACCTCCATCCTTTCCTTCTGCAGCCGGTACAAAAATAATAAGAAACATTTAGCTATGCTTTCTTATATGACTACAAGCCATAAATGACAAAAGGATGAATACAAAATTACCATCCACATCAACTTCTACAGTCAACCCATTATAAAATGCATTCAATAAAACAACACTTTGCAATCAAATGAGATTTTAACTTAAGCTGATAAGCATTTTTGTCTTTGTATGCTGCTAAGATGGGCAAGATTTTCTTAGACCTTATAATTTGACATAATTAAAAATTGCTTTCTTTTAATAATAAAACTACCATAAAACCATTTTACTCCAGAATTAATAGGTACTACCATTCACACTGTGTGAACAGTGGAGGAACAGTGAGGAAGAAAAAAATCTGTACAGCACACATTTCACAGTAATGCACTCTGTCAAATGAGAGTGACTGATAGATTTCAAGGTCAGAAAAGACCATGGTGAGCACATTCTACATTGAAAACATCTCAGAATGTCACCACCATCATCAGGTGGTCTCTGCAATCAATCAAACAATTTCTGTTTGAATTAAAGTACTGTATTGTATGCCCCATTTGAATAATTTTGATGGCTCATCATCCCAGTGATTAAAACACCCTCATCTTCTAGCAATAATTTATTCAGTTTCAGGTTAAATTTTCCACCACTTATTATGACCTTTTTCTTGAGAAATTTAATGAAGTTTTTCCTTTATCAGAACTACAAAGCTGTCAAGCAAACTCCCCCAAAGTCTTCTTAGTCCAGATCTCCATGTTTCAAAACCAACTTTTTGTGTAAGTAGAGATTTTATTACAGTGGACATTACAAATATGTTTTGGGTTATAGAATCACAGAATAATTGAATGGTTTGGGTGGGAAGGGACCTTAAAGATCACCCAGTCTCAAGCTCCCTGCTGTGGGCAGGGACACCTTTCCCTAAATCAGCTTCCTCAAAGCCCTATCCAGCCTGGCCTTGAACACTTCCAGGGATGGGACATCCACAAATTCTCTGGACAACCTGATCCTTGTCTCACCACCCTGATAATAAAGAAATTTTTCCTAATATCTAATCTCAATCTGCCCTTCTTCATCTTAAGGCCATTCCCCCTTCTGCTGTCACTACATGACCTTGTAAAAAGTTTCTCTCCAGCTTCCTTACAGGCCCTGCTTCAGGTACTGGAAGGCCACTATAAAGTCATCCCAAAGCTGAGCACTTACAGCTTTCTCAGGCTTTCCTCATAGGAGAGCTATTCCAGCTCTCTGAAGATCTTTCTGATTCTCTGGACTCCCTCAAACTGTTCTATGTTCTTCTTATTCTGGGGACCCCAAAGCAGGATGCAGCTCTGCAGGTGGGGTCTCACCAGAGCAGAGCAGAGCAGAGGGACAGAATCCCCTCCCTGCAATGCTGCCCACGGGGCTTTGGATGCAGCCCAGGACACATTTGGGTTTCTGGGCTGTGAGTGCCATGGCCGGGTCATGTCCAGCCTCTCACCCACCAGCACCCCCAAATCCTTCTGGCCAGGGCTGCTCCCAATCTGCTCACCCACAGCCTGTGCTTATAACAGGGCTTGTCCTGACCTAGGTGCAGCACCTTGCACTTGATCTTATTAAACATCATGAGATTCCCATGGGCCACTTCTGGAGCTTGTCCTGGTGCCTCTGGATGGATCCCATCCCTCAGGCAGCCAAGCACACCACTCAGCTTGGTGCCATGTGTAAATGTGCTGAGGGTGCACTCAGTGTCACTGTCTGTGGCATTGGTGAAGACACCAAATAACACTGGCCCAGTAGAGACCCCTGAGGGCACTGTTTGTCACTGATGTCCATCAGGATCTCAATCACAGACCACTACCCTCTGGATGCAGCCATCCAACCAACTCCCTACTCACTGGACAGTCCACACATCATTGGAGAGAGAAATCCTTTTCTCTCCAGTTTGGAGGGAAGGGTGTTGTGAGGGACTCTGTCAAGGCTTTATGAATGACACCTGCAGCCCTTCCCTTGCCCACTGATGGGGTCACCCCATCATTAAAGGCCACTAGATTGGTCAGGCAGGACTTGCCCTTGGCAAAGCCATGCTGGTTATGCCAAATCACCTCCCTGTCCCCCATGTGCCTTAGCACATCTGCTAGGGGATCTGCTCCATGATCTTCCCAGGCACAGGTTGAGAGTTCCCAGGGTCCTTTTACCCTTTGTTAACATGGGTTAACAACAACATTTTCCTTTTTCCAGTCACCTGGGACTTCACCTGACTGCCAAGACTCTTCAAATATCACGGAGAGTGGCTTGGCAGCTACACCACCCAAATCCCTCAGGACTCTGGGATCCATCTCATCAGGCCCCATCAACTTATGTATGTTCAGATTCCCTAGGTGGTCATGAACTTGGTCTTAACCTACAGTGGGAAGCACTTTGCTTCCCCAGTCATAATCAAAAGTATAATTTCAATAAAAATACAAGTGATATTAGCAGCAAATTGTTTACTTACTGCAGATGAGGGAAGTATCCAAATACCAACTGAAAGAAAAACTGTTTTCATTTTAATTTACCTAAGCCACCAACTGACTCAACAACCCACAAAATGACTCATTCAGATATAGGTTTTCTCCACATCTCTCAATCATTTTGCATAAAATGTTAACTTCAGAAAAGATAAGTTTTCTCAAATGTCAATAAAATTATTACCATCTTCAGAAGTGAGTTCCATGGTATTTTTATAAAGAACTTCTTGTGATTATGTGGTTTTGGATTGCTGTCATATCCAACTATTTTCCAGCACATTGACATGTGCAATTGACATGACTAATATGTAACTTTATGAAGTTTTCTCTCTGTTGCTCTCTTTCTGTGTGAATTTCTCTCAGTCTCGCCATTTCAGTTCCAGTGGCACTCTTATACACAAGGGTGGAGGCTTTGAGCTTGGTCTGTAGGAAACCAGGGCTCAAAACAGAATCTAACTCACCTCTGCCTGCACTGCTGAATTCACCCAGTGCCTTCTCCTGGATTAGCAACTCTGTACTAAAGAAGGGTAACTTTAAACCACAGAGTATTATCCCCATGTAATCCAGATGAGAGGCAGTGAAAGGATGTAAAATCCAGCTTTGGTCATCATCTACCAGCATGAGAGATGGAATTATAGCCAGCTGGACATGGAAGACAGGAATTCTTACAGATAATACTGTGTGAGATCATCATGGATATAACAACAATTCTTGAACTTCAAACAGATTCAATTCTGAGTATTTTTTAACTTTCAAGAAAAGGAATACCTGTGTAAAACCAAGTATTCCCTCCAGAACATTGTAGTTTCTCTGCAGTACTGTATTTTGCTTTTACAAACTGTACCACTCTGAGCGTATCTTATGTGGTAAGTTCTTATTTGGAAAATAAAATCAATACATACACAGATTGCTTCTGCAGCTGGCAGTGGTATTGCATATGTTTCTCTCATGTAATGGATAGGGACACTAAATGTAACAGTTAGTGACACAGTATCATTTCCTACCTATGTATTTTTCAAAAATTCTTAGGATCATGAAGAACAAAGAAAAGGACATGTCCTCATTAGCTATTCAATATGGCTACAGATTAGAAAGAAAATCACCTTGCTTTCCATAAATAAAAAGCTTTGTATACAGAAATCAAGCTCTGCAGAAATCTTGATTACAGAAAAATATGTTAATGAGTACTACAAAAAGTAAGTTCAAGGATAGTGTGAATCTAATGCTTTTACATCACCATGTTCATTTAGGAATTTTTTAAATTAGTAAATTAAATATCTCATTTACATTGCACCAAGATCAGAGCTGCCACCACAGTTTGCTACTTGGTATGCAAGCATTACCCACATTTTCAACTCATAAAAACCAGAGAAATGTCATGATTTGCCTAATGTCACATAACAGGAAACAGGAATCAAATCCTGTTGGATGGCCACTTGACATTCAAAGCCCTTCATAATCTGCTTCCTAATATTTCTCTCTTCTCCCATCACCCCCACTCTCCAGTCAAACAACTTGAGTCCTCCAACTCATTTTACTCTCATTTGCTGTTGCCTTTCTGTTAATAGATTTGGAGTTCCCTTTCTGAACCAAGTTAGAGCTTCTCCTCTATGCACTAATGCTCATCGTAAAACCCAGTCCCTCAGGGCTGTCAGGGGCCAGCACAGATGTCCCTGTGTGTGACCAGTTCTCAATCCTTCCCTACCCACATCCTTGGACTTTTCAGCCCCTCAGGCCTGCTGCAGGTGGATTTTCAGCCACAGTAACTACAATATTGCTCTTTCTTCAATGAGTTAAATATTTTTCTTCTTACTACAGTACAGAAAAGGATTCATTGTCAAATTAAGTTAACAGAACCAGCATATTGTTAATCATCTTTACACTACTATTAATTTATGCAACCTCTAAATCCTTGCATTAATTATACATCCTACCTAATTTGTCAACCCCTTCAGGCTGGAAGTGCATCTTTTCAAAGAGCTTTAAAATTTTCAACACATTAGGTGGCAACAAAGTACTATATATTTCACTATAGATATTTAGAAAAATGCAGTATCTCTATATACTAAGCAGTTTATATTAGATTTAAGACAGGATTATTTTCTAATAAGCACAGTTGAAAGAAAAATCCCTAAAACATATCTCTGAACTTTTTACAGTAACCCAAGATAATTTAGTACTGGAAAAAAAACCAAACTATGCTGAACATGAGCAAAGCATGAAAATAATCATCAGAAATGATGAAACTTGTTACACTGTAGAAGAAGAGGGAAGGAATGCATTTGCAGCCAAGTGTGTCTGCACTGGTGCATTTGCATTATTATATACCATGGCTAAAAATGTTTTGAGCTTAGAAACAAGCTGGAATTTAACTGCATCTTTTCAGTTTAAAGTTTATAATTGCTTATTATGTTTTCATTGTTTATTTAGAACTAAGAATTTATTTACAAACAAGAAGATTACTGTTTAAAAAAGTCAAAATAATTCACTTTTCAAAAATATCATTTAATCCCAAGTCATAAAATATTCCATTACTGTAGAGCCAAAATGTCCTTCAAGAGAAGGAAGACAGTGCTATCCTTTTACAGAGCTCCTGTTACTGTGGTTATTAATTTTAAAAACATTTAAAAACTAGTTTAAAATTTTTAAAAATTGTGTTTCTCTTAGTTTTTAAAACTTCTCTAGTTTTAAAAACTTGCATGAGAATGTAATATCTTTTTAGGTGTTACAAAGGCACCATTAAATATTACAAACCTTAGCACTACAAAGTACTCTTAAGACAGAGGATTTGGAAACTATCCCATTTGAAGTTAAGATGCAGATCTGAAGTTTAAAAAATTCATGGAGATATTTCAGAAAGTTTGGACGGAAGCTCCTATTTCTCAACATTTCTCTAACACAGCCTTTGCTCACACTTTGCTGCTTCTGCAGTTGAAGGAAATGAAGCCAGTTTGCCAAATGTTCCTGGAGTAGCACTCATCTCCTCCTGACGCAGACACGTAAAATAGGTCAGATCAAATAAGTCCCATGAGTGCCTCTTCCCCTTCAGTGACTATAAATGGGACAGAGTGACTGACTCAGCTGCAGAGATCTGATGGGAGAGAAATCCCACACCACACCACTAACAATCCTGCAAGTTTCTCAAAAGAAAAAAGTGGAAATGCTTCTTATCAAAAGCAATTTAAGAAAAAAAAAACAGTTTTTAAAATATCCAATATAACACAGTCTTATTTCTGAGAGAATACTAAATTGCTGGAGTTGAAAAGGAATCTGGTACATGTTGCTATTTCTCATGAGGTTTGTCAATAAGTGTAGCTTCCAGTCTGTCTGGGATTAAAAAATAATTGAAAAATTGTGCAGAACCCATTTTGCTGTAATTCTCACTAGAGGACAGGTATCTACACATTTTGTGATATTTTGTAAAAGCTGGAGCTTTTGAAAACATGTAAAAACACATAATTTTTTTAGTGAAATCAACATATTCTTTGAAGACAGTTGAGAAACATGATTTCTTTTCCTGGTATTAAAAAAAAACTAGACCAGGTGGCAGACACCTCAAGAAGCAGAAGTAAAAAACACCACAATTTTCATGAAAATTTCAGTCACATTCTGCCCTTGTGTAAGAAAAATTAAAAGATTGCTTTAGTTTGGGTTGTTTGGGACTTTTAACAAAACCAATTGACTTCTCTGAACATTCTGATCATTATATAAACCAAAGTTGATGGAGACTGTCAACAGATCTTTCAAAGAAAAATGTAGTTTTCAGAAAATTGAGGTTCTACAAGATAGTTCTAATGAAAAAAAAAAAATAATTAAAATATTTCATTTGAGGTAAATTTAACACTACAATGCATCTGAGCCATATATGAATGGTGGGAATTTATATAAAAGAAAGAAGTTGGACAGGACTCTGAGCAACCTGATATGGTTAAAGATGTCCCTGCTCATTGCAGGGGGATTGGACCAGGAGACCTTTAAAATGTCCCTCAGAACCCAAACCATTCTGTGATTCTATTCTGATTTTGTGACTTTTGGGTGTTTCAAATGCCCCTTCCAGAGGCCTCTTGATCAGGTGAGCAGGGCAGCCTGGCCCTGTGACCAGATTGGCTTCTTGTCACATCTTGGACACATGAGATCTGAGGATACAACTTCCAGGATGAGGACGGGCAAATCCTTCCCTCTGCCCTTGGGCTGACAAACCTTGCAGTTCAGGCTGAAAAAGTTCAGTGTTAACCTAAAACCCCCAAATTTTAAAATATTTCAGTATTTTACCTGTTGCAAAAATAATATTTAAAGTGGTTTATTCTATTAATACACTTTAATTTTCTATTTTATTTTTGCCCTGAGATGGAGCAAAAACAAATGTTAAAACATGACAGGCTCCTATAAAGAAAAAATTCCACATCTTGAGCAGATAAAACTAAAACCTCTTCAAGGAATACTCTCTGCTGCAATTAAGGAATGAAAGCAAAAAGCCACAAAAACTATCCAGGCAAAACCATCTCAAAATAGAATGTATTTCCTTGTTGTGTTGGGTCATGTAAAACATAAATTTAGTATCTGTACTACACTGAAGAGTTTTAATCTAATGATCACACAAAACCAGTGGCTCAAGAAGTTAAATACAGCAGCCCTACACAGCCACACTGCACTTGGGAGCAATTTGAGATCCTTTGCTCTTCAAGCAAAAATTCACAATCATTGCTCAAATAACCTACATACAACAGCCAGAGATTTAGAGGAACTGCCATTTTATGTCACTGCAGTAATTTTTGAGGAAGAGTCAAATGTTTCCTTCATTATTTTAATTTTAAAGAAAGTGATAAACACATTCCTATAAGCTTGTTTTAGAACAAACCTGTTCTGATAGCTGGAAGATCCGAAAAACTCTTGTTTTAAACTGCATATTCCAATAACTAGAAGTGCTATTAAAAGGAGCAAAGCAGTCTTATTTTTTTAAAAAAATCTTTCATCTTACTCCTTTAAAGAAGCCTTCAAAAGTTATGCTTCTTTAAACTCTGTGACTTCAAGGTGTCTGTGACAAAATCATAACAGATCTTCTTGAATCTGAACTGCCTTTCTCATTAATATTATCATCCTTGGTTTGTTTGTCTCCACACTAATTTTTTAAGACTTTGTTCATTTGTGAAAGTAAACCAAGGCAATGAAAAAAAAAATCGTTCAGCTGTGGTTATAATATCCACCAATTTTACATAGGATCATGATAAATCAGCACACTTATTTTACCTCTTTCTACTTTATTAAATTGCCTATTTTCTGAGTGCCTTATTGAGCTATTTTCTCTTAAAATTCAGCACACTTGCAATTGAATCTTCCCTCTCACACAGATGTCATGCACAAAGATGCACTTTTATTATTTCACACCCAAGAAGTAAAACAAATCCTAGTTCTGTTCCTTCCCATCACCTAAAGCACAGAAATTAGCTCAAGGCCACATTGAAATCCCACCTGCACTTGCACATTCTAAAGTCCATGTTTTCACACAGTGGTGAATACAGAACTGCCACCCAGCCTGAAAGCAGAAGCAGAAGATGCAGGGGAGGCTTAGCTGGGTAGAATGATCCAGCTCAGCAGACCATAATAGTCTGTGTGTTCTGCCTTGATGTGACATTTTTCTATTCACACTTTCTTACCTGGACTGACAGCAATTTACAATGCAAATACACAGCTTTTCTCTCACCAAGTTAGTTACATACCTTCCATGGCTACAGGAACCCAGTGGGAGCACTTTAATATAGAGACTTCTGGCCAGAACACAGTTATAAAAAACTCATTTAACTACTGTATTTTCTGCCCACACTTAGCACTGCATTAGCAGCTCAGTAGCAAAAATCCATGGAATTTTGTTTCTCATGAAATATTTCTTATTCAGAGCCTGATGAGCAAGTCCTAGCATAAATTTTGATTCACGATTACTGTGAATATATCTATTTCTTTTTGTTCTAAGGAAAGTTTCTGAATTCCTGCACCTAGAATCTTTGTCCACATCAGAATTGTTCTGTCATTCTTCAGAATGCCCTCAGCACTGCAGCCTCCTGGCCCCATCAGTCTGTAAGGGAACCCAAGCATTATTCAGGGCTGCTATTTGTGCTTACTCAGTTTGCTCTTGTCAAAAGGGGCAAACACTACAAAGAATCAAATCAGATTAAACCAAATCATTCTCTGACAGAAACCAGTGGCATTTGCTGAGGGAAATAAGGTAAGAATGGGGCAATAGATCATAACACTCACATTGGTGTGACCTGCCCAGCTGCCAGCCATCCATCACTGTGGAATATCCTCAGATCTGCCAGGCCCAACACCAGGCTGGAGAGCTGATCCACCAACAGAGGGTCCCTCAGCAGATCCATGAAAAAACAGGAGTCATCACTTTGTTAATATTTTAAAGCCTTATATAATGGAATGGCAACATACTTCTGAAGGTAAGATAATTTTAAAAAATCACTATCTAAATCATCCTTTTTGTCTTTGCACCACTTGACTATTTTTTGGTAATTCATCCAACAAATACCATATGTGACTTTGAAAGAAATTCATACTGTGAAATCTGGAAGATAAAGTCAAGAAGGACACTGAAGCTTTTTGTCAAATCTGAAAAATACTACTTTCCTGTTGCTACAGTAACATCTTCCTAACAAGACCTTTAAATTTAAACACTGTCTTAAGAGAGTTCTAGGGCAAGTTAAAAAGCACAGTCAAGCTCTTCAGAGGAATCCTGCTCATATTCAGCATGGGTAAGGATGGAACAGAAAAGGTGAACTAAAGTTTTTATCTATTTCCATAATGACTTCTCACTTGCTGAGGTCTGCCCTACTTTCTTTCCCCTTAGCCACCCAGTAGTCTCTCTTGTGAGGAGAGAATTCTCAATGGTCTCTAAGGATAATACCCTACTAATTTTTTATCCTAGAGCAACTTATCATCTTCATTAAAAAAAAAAAGCTTACATTTGCAAAAAGATATATTTGCAGAAATAAGTTTTCACCTCCTGAGATGAAACCAAGAAAAAGAAAGCTATTTCTAATTTGTCACATATGGAGAATAACTACACACAGATAATGTACGAACTGAGAAATTGCAGAGTGAATACAAAATTCATTCATGAGGCACATGGGGATTCTGACAGGAATTTATGTTTATTTTTTCTGTAACTATGCAATTATCTCACTGGTCTGCAAGGTAAGGTCCAGAGCTCAAGTCATTCTTCTGGGGAAGCACTGGCAAAATGCATACTGAGAATCATCTTGGGAAAAGGAGGAATAACCTCTTTCAGTTTTCATGCAGTTGTAAAGCATCAGTTAGTGGATTTTTGGCACCAATCTGATTTCAGAGAAATATTCATTTGCATCTTTTTACAGTCCTTCCTGGATGTCAGCAGACATCCTACTCACTGGAGAAGAATGAAAACCAAACCTAGCTCATCTAGATTTGTGCCATATCAAATTTTAAAAAGTAAGTTAAATACACAAAGTCTTTTTATTGCACAAGGCACTACAAACAGCAGATTCAAGGCAATTTTAGGAATTTCTATCTAGTCCCATTTTAGAAACCTTAGTTATAACTATCTTACTTGGAAATGCAATGAATTCTTTGAGTAACCTTGAATATGCATGCAAGTGACAGCACTATGAAGTTGGAATTATAAGTTTTTCTAGTGTGTTTAATTTTGATGTCATCAAAGTGCTCACTTACCAACTAAAGGAGTGAAATAAAGGTCTGGACTCTACAAAAATTCACAGAACAAAACTGCTGTGACCTATATTTTTCCATGCTGAAAGCATAAAGGGTGAACACTCACATTTACTAAGTGACAACTGCATTTACTTATAGTTGTGCACATGCTTAACTCTTAACTCTTAACATTGGCAATCAGTACCAACATTAAACAGACAGACTTAATTACAGCTTTCGGGTAATAAACTATTGCAGAAATAGCTCTTCTTTGATTTATGAAGTGAAAAAGTATAATCATAATAATTGACACACATTATCCACAAATGAAATGTGACTAAAAACGAATTATGAATAAATATAATGTAAAATACTGTGGTGGGAAGAAGTGGTAAGAAACTGGATTACTGAAATTAACCCATTTTCAACAGAGCTGCCACTTCAACTTTTATTTACAAAAACTAAAAAGAACAACTGTTGCATACTGACTCCAACATAACAGATAATATTAGAGTACTCTCACTCCCAGCTGAATAATGTGTGCTCAGGAAGAGTTGTACTGGCAGTGTGTAAATGGTTTGGGGGGTTTGTTTTTTGGTTTTGGTTGGGTGTTTATTCTCAAAGTGGTGTTTAGTTGATATCTGTACAACTGGGAAGGACTTTCCAAAAGTTCCATGGCAATGACGAAGCTGGCCAAACAGAGCTCTGTTAGCACAGCTGAGAGGAGCTGAAGGGCTGGAAGGTGGGTGGAAATTCCAGGTATGAATGGGCCTTCTCCCAAGAGAAACCACAGCAGAAAGGCAGGGTGCCATGTAAAGTCAGTATGCATTTCGGGGCATGAGACTTGACCAAAAATAATCTGTCCCTGGGAAATGTAATTAAGCAATCTGATAATTACTTTACTCTGACAATAAAGAGTAAAGATTACAGGTTAAGGAATGTTATGCCATCTTCCTCTGTACCTATTTTTTGTGTGATAGCTGTTTTACTGAACACTGCAGAGAGTAGAATACTTGCTTTTCATTTGAACATGATTGTTGTCTAGGCCTGGGGAGTGACCTAGGTGTGCCCTCATTTCCCAGAGTGACATTCCCACACAAGGTAACACTCACACACCATTCTGTGGGATCAGGGTGTAAAAGGGAACTCCATCAAACCACCAAAGCCCATCATCTGACAAGAAGAATTCCCCACACTGAGAAGAATTAAGGAGAGGGTCTTTGTCAAATAGAAGAAAAACATGGGAGCTCCTGAGCCAAGTTTATCTTCAGACTATGACAGAGGCAATGGAAAACTGACTATAAAGAAAATGTTCAAATATTTATTTGGTAATGCTTTGTCTCAAATAGAGCTAAACATATGCTATCAAATCAGGCAAGCCCTGTATAAATATTTGGCGTCTTAAATCCCCTTAAATCCAGGAACCCTGGATTAATACCAGTGGCATCAAAAGGAACTGAACCTGCAACCCCTCTAATATACACCAAACACAGAAACAAAGTCAGGAAAACTGGTGAAACTACTCATTAAAGGTTGTATTTTATATGCCTCTCTTGATAGCAGAGTCTCCTTGTGCAGAGATGAACTTTCATCTGAAAACAACTTGATGTTATTCTAATTCCAGATGGACAAAAAGAAAGGCACTGAATGACAAGAGTGTTAGGTGGCCAAACATATGTAGCATAATTCAGATTCTGGCAGCTTCATGCAGACTTAGGTAAAGCTCATCCCCTTTTAATGCCCTACTATTTAATTTAATCTCTCTGGCATGAGCCTCCCTAAACTGCAAGAGAAAGAATCACAACCACACTCCTTTTCCAGCCATCAGTGGGTAGCTGATCCTTTCAGAGCTCTTCCCTACCTGCTAAACTGTGAAAACAGTTCCGTAATCTGAAGAGGATAACATATTGTCCTAGAATTCTCTCAAGTAATTCTTCAATTAGGAAAGTTTGACAACTGGGTGTGATCAGTTCCTTCATTCAAGCTGAATCAGATTCTCCATCAAACCTGTGAGTTGCACTTTCTGAACCAGCAGCCATTTGACAGCTGTTTATTCTCAAGCCTGTGTGTTGTGTCCATTTCCTCCTCCCTGCTCAGTTATTTACTTTCAGATTACAAACTCATTAGAGCAGGTGTTACCCAGAGAAACAAAAGCAAATGGACAGAAAATAACCCACCCTCATCCCTAGATCTCTGCTGGGCAGCATGAAACCCAGCACATGTAGAACTAAAACAACCTTCCCATTCTGCTTTTCAAATGCCACTTGATTATAGCATTATAAATTTTCTATTGTCTGAAAGTGAGAGTGATTGTTTCCAAAGAACATGATTGTTTTCTTTTTCTGCAGCTCTTACAATGGATAGCTTCAGTTAACTTTGGGTTTTCCTTCAAAATTTCAGTTTTCATTCTTGTCACATTTATTCTGAATATACAATTTTTATAGCTGGTTTTTGTCCTTGGAATTTATCCCCTGCATCTAACATATGTTGGTAAGCTGTAATTATGAGCTGACCTAGTTAACTAAAATAAATTTCCAGGTAGGTAGTACTAACAAGAATATTTTAACCACTTTAAAATTGAGGTGAGACAAATTTGCAGAACCTGACCCTAGTTTTCAAGAGGGAAAAAAAAAGAAACGCAGCCAAAGAGACACAAAAATTTACTGAATACTCTGCACTGAAGAATATTTGGGGTGGAGTTATGTCTGTCAACTGTGTTGCTACCTCCAAGGTGACCTACCTAAATGCTTGATGATATTTAGCTTGGTATCTTGTTTTCAGCTATCTCCAAACAGTCATGACAGATGACTAATTCCCAAATTTCCTTTTCCCCTCCTTTTTTTCTTCCTTTAGGATGTTAAAGTAAGAACTGGGATAGTCACCAGTGAGTACAGCCATCTCCAACAAAAGGAAGGAGTTGCATAATCCACAGATTGAGGCCATGAAGATAAGAGCCAGTGCTCAGCTGAGGAGCTGGCCAGGTCTCAGAAGAGCCTTGGTGGGAGATTTTGCTAGTTTGAGTAAAGCATTGACTGATTACATACTGAGACTACTGAGCTTTGCTGAAATCTAGAACAGGAAGGAAGATTTCATGAGTAATAGCTCAAAGGTATTTGATGGTTAACATCTACCACAACAGAGATCAAATAAAGCTGAAATGTAAGTATTTTATATATAAAGTATTCCACACCACAAATTAAAATTATAACAAACCATTTTTCCAAGAGAAATAAACAATAATGTATACATTCTTAAAAGAAATAGAATAGACATTCACATTATTTGGTGGTGATTTATCCACAATTATCAAGGCCTATAATCTTTTATGCAGTTTTTTTAATTCAGCACTGACGTGCAAATACAATGGAATGTCTGACTTATAAATCTATTCTGTAAGAGAGGCCAGCTTAACAGGAGACTATCTTTTACACAGACACAAGTCTAGATTTCATGCCTTTGAGACCTTAAGAGAAATAGTGGCATAAACTAATCCTACCTCCAAAACCCATGTCCCTGTTGCCATGTCATGGACACCAGCACCAATACCAGCACTGGTTTCACTGCCTGCAAGCATGGCTGTGGTTTAGGTCCTTTTTTTTTTATTTCAATAGCAAGATCAACAGGCACTGTCAGGAATAACATAAAATTTTGTTACTGCCATTCTGTACTGCAAAGTTGCAGGCTGGTAGAGGTTGAAAAACAAACCACAGACAATTGTTTAACACACAAACTCTTCCTCAGGCCTGAAGATGAGATTTGACCTTGCAGGTAAAGTAAAGTTGTTGCCTGAAGCAACTGCTCTGAGTTTAACTGAATTGCATCAACCAACTAAAAACTTGTAGAGAAAAGACAACTTCTGCTCTTGGGGAAGAGCAGAATAGGAAGAGAAGAGGTTATAATATCTTCACATCTTTTAGGGCAGCAATAGACAGACAGGTAATCATCTCCTGCAGAATAATGTGAGCAGATTTCTGTGCACCAGAAATTCAAAACACCTCATTCAGCATCCACTACTGATTTTCATAAGGTACCTTGTAGAATATGTTGAGGTTCAAACTTGAGAGATCAAAGATTAATTGGGGAAGAGGGAGTAAAAAAGGGGGATTACAGGTATCTGGATATTTCCTGAGTTTTGTAGAACTTATTAAGTTCATTGCAGTTTGTAGCGTGTGTTTGGTCCCCACTGCTTTGTTTTCTATGAGGACATCTGGAAGTATGTGACATTTTGGAGGCACAACTATCTCTGCACATTACCTTGTTCTTGCTGGCTGTGATTTCAAGTTTATGTAACCATCTTTGCATGCTGCTCAGCTATGACTGAAAGAGACCTTACACCCACTACAACCAGCTGTACTTCCCATAAAACTTCTAGTTACTCATTTTATATGTAAAAACAGCTTGTTTAATCAATGTGTTACTTGGAAGCAAAATAAGTAGGCATTGTAAGCACTAACCCTCTGACCAGAGACACTGTGTATCAACAAACTAGGTGTGGTATTTAAGTACCATTTACTGAAACAAACTATAGGGGGGGAAACCACAGTAAACTGTGGTAATTTACTAAGCTACTTCTCAAGAAATTCCTTCTCAAAAAGAATAAAATCTATAAAGTTCCTCTAATCTTTTAAGAAATAAAACTCCCTAATTGTTGGATGAGTGCAGCCGTTCTGAATGGTAAACTCTTACTGGGAATGCAGGAATGTATTGACACTATGGAATGGTTGAGGTAAAAATAGAACCCTTCCACCACCTCACAAATATAGGCCTTAAAACTCAGATAAGAAAGCTCATTAATTTATATACACATTAACATAATGACTGTCCATAACTCAGGTCTTCATGATCCCCTTCCTTCATGTCTCTAATACCAGACTCCCCTGCCTTCTTCTTTGTCTTGCCTGCAGACCTCCTGCACATTTACCTGCTTTTTTCCCCTTTGCTTGCTCATTCTGTTATGCTCATTTCTCCTCTGTCTCATTTGGAGGTCCTCTTCACTTGTTTGCAATTACCAGAGGCAGATTTTCTCAGAGAAATTTCTTTCAAGTATTACAATTATCCATCAGCCACCTCACTTCGGTCCCTTATGTGACAAACCTGCTTGGCTACTCACAGAACCTCCCTAAACAGCTCCCTGGCAAGACCTAGAGATCTCAGAAAGGTTCTGAAGAAATTTAGGAGGTGAGCCTCAAGCAGCCTAACTTTAGTTTAAGCTACTTCATTAGTCTCATCTAGTGGGGAAAGACAGGTCAATCACTCTCCAAATGTGTTCAGCTCTCCCCAAATTTAACCTGAGCATCTGATCTTTGAAGAGCTGAAGTGCAGTACCTACCTTGCAGACATTTACAGATACTTGTCCTAGCCTGGGAAATGAATTGAGATAATACTAAGTGAAAAGCAATAGCTGCACGCAGGGAGACATTTATTTGACCTGTGTTGGATATGTACAGTTGGGTAAAATTAATTGAAATTTATAAACTAGAAATAGGTTAAAAGGAGCCTAGAGTGATTAGCTCAATTAATTACATTTAGTTAGATGATTCCCAACCCTTACATAAAGAGAAATAAATCCTTTCTATTCCCAGAGCAGTTTCTCATAGTGTATATGCATTTCTTGACTTCATTTTTTTGCCACCACTTTGGGCTGAAAGAATGAGTTAATAGTTTTATTTGGCAAATCCCTTATCCTTCTAGTCACCTGCCTTCATTTTCTCATGCCTCAAACTGATACACTGAACAGCTCAATTTTGCTGCTGCAATTGACTGTCTCTTCCAAGAGAAAAGGTAACTCTATTTAATCTTAAATTTACATCTTTACAGATCACATATAACTCACTAATCTCCATTTCTGATCTCCTATTCTAAAGATTTAATTTCTCATTCCAACATGCTTCTCTCTATTCCTTGGCTTCTCTTCTGCTTGCTTCCCTTCTCCATCTGCATCTTCACCTGCTTACTCCTCATTTGCAAATATAAAACTGTTTGACCAACAACAATATTACTCACTGCATTCCTGGATTATTAATAATGACCATGCTGAGCCCAACCAAATTCACATCCAGCTCAGCACTCCTGTGATGGAAGCTAGCAGTGAACTTTGCCTCTTGGTGACTTTCCACCCTCTGCCAAATTTATGACCAAAACCAAATCAATCTTTCCTCCAGTTACTGAACTTCCTCACAAATCTCCCTGTGTTGCCTAAACACAGGTTTTAGCAGGACAGTAGATACACTGATTTTGTAAGAATAACTGCAGAGATTTTAGCTAAATTTTAGGCTACACTGTCAGTGAGATGAGACTAAAATATGTATCATTCTCAGGCAGCTGGAATATACACTGCCTTTTGACTTGTACAAGCCTTCTTACAGACTTGGATACATATGAATGATGGCAACCACCGACATCTGAGCTCATGTTCTTATGCTCTCTTTCCAGGCAGTGGAAATCTGACTGACACAGGGGACCTCAGCTCCTGCTTCTCAATGAGCTCAGCACCCCCAGGGACTGCAGCTGCACTTTCCTCTGTGGCAGCTCAGCACAGAGCTGTCTGTAACCCACAGTGCTCACAGTCACTATGTACACAGGCCACTGCCTGCCTATCAGCAGTGTGTCAACATGACCTGCCCTGGGCTGTGTCAGCAGAGCTGCCCAAATGTTCCGGGATCCAAGGAGGAGCAATTCCCCCTCAGCAGGCTGGCTGACGTCAGGGCACTGTGGTGGTGTGCTCTGGGGAGCTTTGGAAGGGCTGGGGCACACTCAGGTAGGAAGCAGAGACAAGATTATCTTGCCAAAAACTTCTCTGTTTTCCTTAGTCAGTAAGACAAACAGGAACACAGAAAAACTCCCAAGGAATCCCATCCTATCTTGGGGCCTCTCTCTGGTCACGGTGACCCCGAGAAATATTAGAAATTCTCTTTTCCCAGCCTGGTGCTCAAAGAAGGAGTCAGAGCTCTTCAGTTCTCAGTCTCAAGGTTGTTTATTGTATCTTATCTATAAAATATTTTCTTCTGTCCAGCTGAGGTCCATCCAGCAGGACAGTTCCAGGCACTCTGCCTGCCCCAGGGCAGTGTTATGTCTTTATACTAAAAACTACATGTACAATGTTTACAGTCACTTCCCAATACCTATCACCTGTGTTAGACAGTGAGCTGCTACTCTAAACCAATCTAAAAGTGCCAACATCACAGCAGAAGACGGAGGCCAAGAAGAAGAAGGAGAAAGGCTGGACATGCCCAGGTCCCTCCATCTTGCCCCCTGAACCCCCATTCTAAAAACCCCAAAATCTACTTTTCCACCCCATGATAAATTCACTGTCATTCTACTTAAACTTTCGTGGCTTGCAGATCTTCATCTAAGGTTGGTAATTTGCTCCATGGGTCATAATCAAACCCACAGGGGCATCTTGGGCTCTGTGCCAGGGTCTCTGAGCCCCCTGGCAGGGTCTGGGCTGCTCAGGACAGCCAGAGGGATGTGCTGGGTTCTGACAATCCTATGGACAGCCTTCAGAACACCCTGCAACTGCTTCCTTTGACTGACAGAAAATAATTCACTTCCTGTCTACCTGCAACTTTGAACACAAACAAGTTACAGTAAAAAAGCTACTGGAGAACAGTCATGGCATGGTGCCAATAATATTAATGCATGTTCTTACCTGAAATTCAGTGGAACTGACAGATAGATATGCCTTGATATCAATCTACCTTAAATCTGCTTTTTAATGTAACTAATAATTTAAGAAATATTTCTAGGATATGCAAAAATATTTTGATGAAGAGGAGAATCCAGTTTCCTACACTGAACCCTTCACATCCTGAGCACACAGCCTTGTCTTAATTAAATTATTTTGCTGTTATTTTTATTTTTTACTATTATATCCTAAATTACACTCCACCATCAATAATTACATTAAAGACATTATTAAAAACTAAAGTGCCTATGAGAAGTTCCAAATGAATGCAACTGGAAAGTCATGCAATTCTTTTTGTACTGAACAGATTGTAAAACTCTAATTCTCCTCCTTTCCCAGCCAGTCTGCTACAAGCCCCAAACCAGAACTTTGATCCAAATGCTATTGAAGTCAGTGGGAAGGTTGACATTGGCTTCAGTGAGCTTCAGCTCAATTACTTCAAGAAGAAAAACTTCAGTCCTCATGGACCTTCAGAGCAGTTAACAATGGTGGCTGAGAACAACAGCTCTGGTCGTGTTGTTCGGGTAACATCCATCCAACAAGAACTCAACCAAGACACACTTCTTTGCCATTCCCCATGTGACATCCACAGACAAAAGCTCTCTGTTGCTGCCTCCTTTGGATAGTATTCAAAACACTGAATGAAATGCAGAAAATCTAAATAAATAATTTTTTCACCTGTCCTACTCTTTATTTAACTCTCTTGCAATTTAAGAATCAACACTGGAGAAATGCTTTTCACCAACAGTAACTGAAGTTCCTGCTGTTGCATTTTCTTAATTCTGATCAACTTTAGCCACTTGCAACTCCTAACCCACCTCTAAAATATTTTTTTCAGTGGTTAAATATGCATAAAGTATTTTGTGAAAGTACTAAACTTAACATACAACATTTTTTAAGTCTTTGAGTAAAGTTTCTATCCTCAATTACATTTAAATCCTAGAGAAATGTAAGACACTGTAAGTTTCAGGAACTCACAGCTAAAGGAGTATATTTTATATTTATAAGCTGAAATGTGACTTGTCTTTTTGTTAGCAAGTAAAAAAGTAAATTCTCACACTCATTTGACAGACAAAAATTCTGCCTGTGATTACTTCAATACAAGTCTGAAGGAACTTTTACACAGTGTAGGGAACAAATTTACGTAGAGTGTGGAACAAGTGTTTCTGGAAATTTCCACAGCATATCCATGTACTCATTTAATAGGAAAATGCATACTGAAAAATGGGATTGCACACAGCACAAAAGATCAAATTATATTGCAAAATTATATTCACTGAAGGTTATAAGCATCATTTTACACATTAGAGGTCAATGTGAAGGCACTGCAGCAAGCACATTTACTCTCTTCTGGAACATATGAGGACAACCCCTGCTATAAAGCAGCAGTGGTTTATACTAATGAAAGAACGTGATTAAGAATGCTCACAGCTTACTTTGTTATTGAGTTCTCTGCCTCACCCAGCCTACCTAAAATGAAAATAAAGTACCTCTGCAACTTTCTCAATCAATTAGTCTACTTAAAAGGCTGCACAATGAAAATATTTCAGTAGTTGGAGCTGCAGTTTTTATTGAAGGTACTGCTTAGTGTTATGACCATCAACAGAAGACTGGAATAACCCAAACCTTTGGAATTGAGCAAACATGATCAGGATGTATTTTTCCACAGACAATTATATGTAAAACACTTAAGAAGAAGCTCCATAATCTTAAATGAACTGTGTCTCATAAATTAATAAAGATTTCTTTGGAATATTAAACTCCCAACCCCAGAGTTTCATTAAAGACTAATGAATACTACTATGTACTCAGTTGATTTTTTTTCTGTGAAAAAAGAGAAGAATCTCTCTCCTGGCCTAGAATTAGGCAAGGAAAAGAGAGAGGGAAAAGACTTTACTTTTCCTTATTTGTTCACATTTAAAATGCTACTATAAATCATCACAGAATGATGAATGATGAAGGTAAATGTCAAGAAATGGAAGAATATGTGCTTCTGTTGGTAATTGCACCTTAACAAAACACGTCAACACGGGAAGAATCTACAAAGCTTCATGAATTATAGAGGCAGAAGAAGCAGGAGTCTAAATCTTGAATCTTAGTTATCTACAACTTTAAAGCTTCTAAGTTCTTTAAAAGGTTTGTAATTATGTTGCAAAATAAAGGTCAACATTTAAAGATGTTCACTATACTGGAAAGCGCAGACAAAAGTTGACCATAAAAAAGAGGGAAAGAATGAAATTGGATGAATCCATTCCATGAAATGGTAAAGGTCATGAACTTCTGCTCCTCAAACAACTTTTAGGAAGAGTTCCTGAAATAATGGGAGAAAAAACCCAATAAAAATACGTTTCTATAATTATTTTGCTCTTAAGGCAGCTTTCAGCACACATTCTAGAGGCCTCATAGTGCATCTGTCTGTCTTCAATTTTCAATTACAGAAGATAGAACTGTGCACAAGAAGAAACCAAATTAGTATCTTTCACATATAACCAGAAATAATCTCAAAAATTGGATACCTTGTACAATTACAGTTATGTCCCCTGATTATGTCTAAAAATTGTACTCCAAAATTGAACAGAATCTACAACAATAAATAGTTTGAACTCAAGATTAATGAGATCTGAAACACTGGTCAATAAAAGAAACAAAGGAACTCTAATGGAAGAGACAGCTAAAACCGTTTCACTTCAAGCAATGCAAACATTTTCCTGCATCTTGTCAAAAACAATCAATCCCTTCCCAACCTTCACAGGGATCTCTGACAGGTCAGTGAGGTCCCTATCCCAGCAAGAAGTAGGGAGGCTCAGCATGTTTTGCTGCCTTTAAAATGCCTCCAAATTCTACCTCCAGAGCAGTGGATTCACTGTGTAAAGGCAAGGCTGTGCTTCCCCCAGTCCCTTCCATGCAAGGACAGCCTTAACTGGCAGGGAGGGATCCTTGCTGAGGCAGGAGCACGGGGAAGCTGGAGGGAAGTGACAAACACACACATTGTTTTTGTGTTTCAGCTACAACAAACTGAAAAAATACCCTGTGACCCAAACTGATTTGCAGTTTGTGTACATCTGACTACTTTGAAAGCACAGTGCAGGCTATTGTATTATTAGAGAAAAAAAATACAGCTATTACTTGCAATATTTTTATGCAAGCTTTCCCTTCAGCAGATTAGGAGAAATAGTCCATATCTATAGCAACCAGGAGAGAAGAGGGATGGATAAATCCAGTCCAAGCCATTTCTCCTTAAAACCTTGCATCACTACCTTCACTACAGCAAGCATAATAGCTCATTTTTATTGCCACTTGACTGAAGCCTCATTATAAACATGGTCAGCTGATTTTAATTCCTTCTTAATAAACAGAATGTACATGAGGAAAACTGCAGCAATATTCGTCTGGAAGGCTTTCTTTGTTTCTTAAAGGAATTTAATTTTTTTGTCTTAGAAAAACATTTCTTAGGGGTAGTTTGTTTAGCTTTCACTCTGACCTCCATAACCACCCTAGGCAGACATTAAAATGTGAAAAAATACAAAATTCTCCTAGTCATGACCTTCTTGACATAAAGTGAGCTTTGGGAAGATACTGTAAGTGAAATGAGACTGACTCTATAAATAGATATTAATATTAATAGACAATTCAGGTGAGCATACAGTGCAGAATGTCTCAGTGCAAGGAAAGAACGGCCAGGGAGAGCGTCACAGGAGAATTGCATCGATGTGAAACAGACAGAGTTTGTTTCCAGGATCCCTTCATGCCCGCGTGGGTCACTTCCCAGGTGGGGATGCTGAGTGCAGCTGGTACCTTCTAAATGAAGAAGGGGTCGGTCAAGAATGTCTCAACACAAAGCTGATGTTTAATGGTCTGCACTGGGCAGCACTGGGCATTTTCTGACAGCTCCGAAAGAGCCTTAACCCTGAGCCAGGGCTGACTTCCACCTCCAGCAGCACGACTTGGAGGGGGGACTCCACCAGAGGCAGCATCTGGGGGATTGTGGCCCGGAGATTTCCTGTCTCCAAATATACGGGCAGTTCGGTGGGCTGAATCCAACAAACCGGGAGAAGAGTTAAATATGTGGAGGCTGGAAGCATTTTCGGGGACTCGCCACTGGCGCACCTCGATTTTAGGGGCCTCGTGAGCGGAAGTTTTCAGCATGCGGGAACAGCGGGCGAGAGCCGGCCCGCAGAGCTGTCCCCCGAGACGGGACACGCCGGGGGGCAGGAAGGGCGAGGGGCCGGGAGCGGGAAGCGACAGACCCGGGGACGGGCACCGGGAGGCGGTGCGGAGGCAACGGCGGACGGGGCCGCTTATCCGGAGCCGGCGCTGAGGGACCAGAGGACGGAGCTCCGGAGCCGGCACTGAGGAGCAGAGGACGGAGCTCCGGAGCCGGCGGTCAGGGACCAGAGGACGGAGCTCCGGAGCCGGCGGTCAGGGACCAGAGGACGGAGCTCCGGAGCCAGCGCTGAGGGACGGGCGGACGGGGCCGCTTACCCGGAGCCGCTGGAGAAGGACGGGCGGACGGGCCCCTCAGCGTCCGCCGTGCGGGCGCGGCCCCGGGGCCCTGCCGAGCCGCCAGCGGGGAAGCTCCCGGGCAGCAGCGCGGGGTGCGCTCCCCGCCAGCCCCGCGCCCCCCGCCCCCGGCCCCACTCACCGATCCGCGCCTCGGCGGCGGCCCCCGCGGAGGGCGGCTGGATGCGCGGGGCGGCGGCGAGCACCTGCGGCAGCGGCGGCGGCGGCAGCAGCAGCAGCGGCAGCAGCAGCGGAAGGACGGAGCCGAGCGTCCCCATCATGCCTGGCCCATCGCATGCCCCGCTCCCCTGCCCGCCGCCGCCAGCCCTCACTCCATGCCGCCCGCCCGCCCTGTGGCTCCCGCGGCCGCTCCCCGGCTCCGGCAGCCGTAGCAGATTCAACACCCAGGACAGCGACCAGCGCCGCCCGCCCCCGGCCCCGCCCCGGCCCGCCCGGCTGCCGTGAGGGGGGAGCGCTCCCCGCCGCCCGCTCCGCCCTGCCCGCCCCGCCGGGACCGGGGAAGCGGCTCCCCCGGGGCAGCGCTGGGGCTCCCCCGGCCCGCACCGGCCCTGGCGGAGACCGCGATCCTGCCCGGCAGCCCCCGTAAAGATGGCTGGGCATGAGAAGGGAGTTAATGTGCTTGTTTCACACACCTGTACGGGGAGACAATGGAGCCGTACAGAGGCAGTGGCCATAAACTGAAGCACAAGAAGTTTCACCTCAACAAGAGGGACAATTTCTTGGCGCTGAGGGTGTCAGAGCACTGGAACAGGCTGCCCACGGAGGTCATGGAGTCTCCCTCTCTGGAGACATTCTAAACCCTCCAGGACGTGTTCCTGTGTCACCTGCTCCAGGTGACCCTGCTTTGGCAGGGAGGTTGGACAAGGTGATCTCCAGATGTCCCTCGAGATGTTGGAAGGGACATCCAAACCTACAAATTCTGGGATTCTGTGAAACCAGTCCACCCTATCAAAGTTTTGTCCTGAAGCATGTGCCAGCTGAGTGGATCCTCCCTGTGGTCTCCTCAGCAGCTGTTTGTGTACCAATTCTTCCTCCACAGAAAATTGCTGGCTATTGCAAAGGATTTAAAGAGCCTTCAGGTAAACACCTCTGTGAGTTTTCCTGGGAGACATCCACAAGTGTTCATCCTCCCACTCCTGTCCCCAAAACACTCTGTGCAAGTGGGAGCATCAGTCCAGGCTGCCAGGAGGGATCAGGAGTCTCAAGCTCATGGAGTCCCTCCTGGCTCACAGGCTCTCCTTTTCTCACAAATTCACTGTAGCAATATTACTCAGCCTTTAATCACAGCCACCAAGGTGACACAGCACAGGTGCCATGTGTCCATACAGGGGGATGTGTTTTTGGCCAGGACAGCCAGCTCCATGCCACACCATATGATGTTGGTCCCAGCTCCCTCTGTCACCTAAACATCTGCTTTATTCCTCCCTGAAGTTTCAGATTCCCACGACCTTCAGGTAGACAGCCCTAACTACACCTGACCTGCTTCATCTCTGCCTTTAACCAGACTGAGACATGCTCGAGGTATTTAAAAAGAGAAACAATTTTAGTACATGAAGTGGCTTTGCCATAGAGCAGAAAAGCAAATAACAAAAGTCCACAGAACAGGCTAACCCTGGAAGAGCAGAGACCTTCCTCCTTGCTCACTTCCAAGACTTGGGGCAGGGGGGCTGGATAGGAGCCCATGGGGAGAACAAGGGGCACTTACAGACAGCTACAGACAACTCTTGTCCTCTCAGTTCTGCTCTGTGGGAAACCATGAACCTCTGTGCTGGAAAAAAAAAAATCATTGCTTCTAGAACTGGTGCAAAGTCACTTCCTTTCCTTTGTGGTTAAGGTTGGTGACTCAGATGCAAAAAGGGCAATACTTGATTCAGAAAACAGAAATTTCAAAAAAATGTATTGATACTGGATGGTCTTTTCAAACATTCCTGCTCTTGAGGTCTGTTACATGACTGTTTATGCCTTGCAGGAGAACGGTTTCACAAAGCCAAAAGGTCCCTTTACCTCAGAAAAATCAATTCTGACGACACTGAGAGAAATCTGAGCACTATAAGAGGAGAAAGAGAAAAGGAGGGAAAAGCATTCTGTGGAAAGGACAAGATGAGAAATGAAAGTGCTGAAACATAAATTAGGATATTCTCATGGGTTATGCAAACCATCTGGCTTTAAAAGCTAGTAGTGGGAACAAGGAAAAAGGTCATCAGAATTAGCAGAGAACTGCAAAACAACTGAAGGTAAGAAAGCAGCAAATGGCAGGCACAGCGAGAGAACAAGTTGTACGTCAAAATACAAAACAGCAGTGATATTGCTGGGAATCAGGGCAGCTCTGCAAGGAAGGATTTGCATAGTTCCTGTGAATTTATGATCAAATACTATGCAGATTTTAAAAGGAAATTAAAATTCTCATAACCACTCTGTGCAGAGGATTAGCAAAAAAACGACATTTGTTCAAAAGCGTTTGAAGCAATGTGAAAAATCAGGACAAGAAAGGGCATTCATTGAGGACAGGAGGAAATCCTTGAATATCCAAATCCAGTAAAAACAGGAATCAGGTGTCAAGGAAAGAGTAAGGAGTCAATCAGTAGGTGAATTAGGCATTTGGAGATAACTCAAGTAGCAATTCTCAGGACTGGGAAGTGCAAGGCATTCCCTGCCTGGCTGTATTTTACAGTTTTGTAGTAGACTTCACCTAACAAAGATACACAGATCTGTCTTAAAGCCCCAGGAGCAGACAGATTGAAGTAATGTGTATTAGGTATAATGAATTTTGTTAATGAAGTGTAAAAACTGCAAGGCTTGAGTCTGTGTGCAAATTAGATGAAAAACAGTACCAGAGTGTAAATAACGTGTCACATGCATCTTCCTTGCTGCTTCACAGTCATTTCATCAAGACAATTATCAGTGCCAAGGTTTTCAATAGTTCATATAATAAATTAGGCATCCATGCTTAGGTCTACCAACCTTGTGAGGTTGTTTTGATTGTGGGCTTTCTTATATTTTCAAAAAGTTTCTGAACTGTGGAAAAAGAAATCCTAAAGTGTGCAAGTCATTTGTGAAGATTTCTAGAAAGACTAGAGAAATGACTCCATTCCTGAAGTCAGGGATATTGTGGGGCTCAAACACAACTGTGGAACTTCATAGTTTTGGAAAAACAGTATCAGCAAATTATTTCTCTATGGGCATATTTAAATATTTTTGCTGAGGCATTCTAAAGATATTGAAAGGTAGGGTGGAGTATCAGCTCTCCTTGCTAGTGTGTCTGGAGGTGAGGGTGAGGCTTCATGAAAGAATGACATTGGGAATTACAGAACTGAAAAATTCAACCCAGTGAAAATCCAGTCCAACACACTGAGGTTTAGCATGTCCTTAATTGCTGGAGCTAAATCTTTTAATGATGCCCATTTAGATGTGAAAAACATGCTAGGCAAAGTAAAAACAGAGCTGGATAATCTATATGATTTTATGCATGTGAAAGATTTACATCCTTATCCATGGCAACCACAGCTGAACAGGAGATTTTTCAAGGGAACACTTTTCTGTTTGAAAATGCTGTGTTGTCTGACTAAGGCTTTTCATGAGAAATATTCATGTTTTAATCAAAAATTCACTAGTAAGGGCTAGAAAAAAAGATCCAGAGGGGGCCAGAAATGATCCCAGGATGGATAATTACCTCAGTAGCCAGGACACCTGTGTGGCCTGGTGGTATTTTAAAGGTTTAAATTTTTGCTCTGGTTGATTCAAAGACATGAACTAACCACTGGATATTTAGGTCAGCCTCTCTCAATTTCACTGGGCCATCCAAGATTATATTAAAAGCAAATGGCCCTGTTAGAAAAGACCTTGTAGGTAGTAGTTTAGCATGGGAGAGGCAAGAAGATCATTATAGGATTTCTTTTGTTGATTTATTACTGTTTAGAATTAAATATTAGGAGTGGTCAATTAATCAGCTGGGAATTGAGTTAATAGTAGAATTTTTTAGAGATGTAAGAACAAAAAAGTGCCAAAATTACACAAACCAGACATTGATTGGGTGTAAAAAAGAAACACAGGGTTCAGTCAAAGTAGAACATTGCCAGAGAATAAGTTAGGCCTAAAGATACACAAAAGGAAAATACTCTTAATATTGTCAAATTGTAAATAATTGTGATATGAATCAAATGTTGTAAACAGGATTTAAATAATACAGGATAGTTAGAGGGTAAGTAATAGAACTTACAACACACAAAGGTCACCTCTGAGTTTTACTGTGTACCTGGTTACTGAGGTTGTGTTTGAAAGCCTTTACAGGTCTGTTTTCAAATTTCAAATGGGAATTATATTTATAAGCATAGGCACACCTGTGTGATTGTGGAAATTGTATATTTTTACTGGGTAGAAGTGCATGTTTCATCCAAGGATCACAGAGCTATTTGTCAGTTTATCCAAGTATAAAGAAGAGCCTGAACAAAAGGTCAGTGCCAGCTATGCTAACTACACTCTACCTGCACAGACAAACAAGCCCTTAGAGAGAAAAAAAAAGCATTAAAATTATCTTCTTCATTTTCTTTCTTGCTCTCATCCTCTTGTCCCCTCCACTCTCCCCTCCCCAAATCCAAACTTCTGAGCACATTAATTGCAGATCATTTGTCCTGCTAATGGGCCCAAAGTCCACAGGGAACAATACCTATCAGGCAGTTTATCTCAGATTCAGTAACCTGGATATCTTGGCAGAGCTTTAAGATGTATTGGGGGGTTAAGGGTGAAAGAAGAGAGGAAGAGATAGAGAGGCTTGTGGTGTATCTGTGCCCAGAAAAGACAGAATTTATATTGTTTTATTATTTCCATTTCTGGCCTGAGAGGATGGAGGTAAAATCTTCAAAGCCTTTAGATGTGTCCACAGACACTGAGGGAGGTTTTGGAGGCTCTGATGCACGTGTAACATTCACCACACCTGGTGAGCGAGCTCTTTTGGAGGGCAGAAAGAGCTGCTTGAGCAGCAGTGATCCTCCTGCACCTTGTGTGTCATTTGAGGACTTCTTGCACAAGACTGTGAAAAATGAGGCCACAAACCCCATCTCTAGAGCCACATCTTGGGGTGCCATGGTGCCAAGAGGGGCAGCAACAATTGCCACTGTGCAGGTTGTTGGTGTGAGCAGTCATAACCTCTGCTTTGGCAGCTGACACACACTGGGCACTCTGCAGGGTGATCTCACAGAGACACCCAAGCAGTGACTGCAGAACTGTTCACACTTTATGTCCTGGCATGCTTTAGTGACATTTATTCACTACTGTTGATGAAAAGTTTAAAGTCACAATATTTATATTCAAATTATGTGAGGGGGGGTATTTCAACTGTATTGCAGAGACTGTAATAGCCCTTGGTATTAAAAATATCAACAAAGTTTAATAGAAATTTTGACCTATGCACTAAAACATAACTTCTCTTACTCATCTGTGTTGAAAAGTATAGGTGTGTCTATCTAGCTTTGTGTATTTGATCCTTTCAGTAAGAGAAAATTTATAACTCACTCCATGTAAACATTTTTTAAAATATAGAATTTAAATAGTTAATATTTTAAAGCAATTAAGAAGGAAAGACTTTATTCTGCAATAGTTATAAGCAATATGTCTAAAAAGCCACCCAGTGCCTGAGACAATGAATGTTTATAGCATAAGAAGCTCTATAGAAGGCTGGACTACTGAGACCAAAAGCCTCAGTCTCTCCATAAATTTCAAATTCCATAAATTTGGTGGCTGTATTCTGAAGTTGGGGACAAAGTTTTAGGACAAATGGGTAGAAAGTTCCTAAAGGGAAAAGTCTTAAACTGGTGTGAAAATGTATAGTCCAAGGTCATGTCTGCAGTGGCTGTGGTCTTTTTCAATTTTTGAATAATTAATTGTGTAACTAAAATTATTTGAGAGGATTTTAGCATTTGATACAGAAATTACCAATTTCAGTATTTTTTATTTAATGTCTATAAAACTAGCAGAGCCTTAGAAATTTTTTAATGAATTCATACTGAATACAGTTTAGCATGAAAATAAATATTTGCAGGGTCTAGAAGATATCAGACTGTTTGATGGAAGCTAGTGGTATGATTAACTTTATGAATATCATAGCAATTCTGTTATATCTAAGAATGATGTTGCCTGGCTGTTCTCAGCTATTTTAAAGTTTTTTTTCTTGTTTCCAAAATTTTATTAGAAAAAGGCTTTGCTCTGGTGCACACTAAAAGTTTTACTCTAGATATTTCAGCATCACTGAGGAACAGGAGTTCAATACAGAGCCAGAAGGAAAAATCCTAGAGAACTGTGCAAGTGCATGACTGATGAAGTTTAAAAAGGAAAATAAAAAGAAAAAAGTAGGTTGATTTTAGTTATGACTGCTAAGATGTGAGCCTGTCTTTTATTCCCTGTGCTGTAACTGAATGATAATGGTTTTTATGTTTCTGGAAAGGAGCCTAAAGTGGAATGTTCAAGGCCTAAGAGATGAAATGCAGCTAGAGAAAATTACCAGTGAGAATAGCAGGAGCTGTGACTTACATTAACTGAAGACCTAAACATCTTTGTATATGAGTGCTCAGGGCTGACTTCCAAGGCTGTAAGAAGCCTTGGTAACACACCAGCCACTTCAGTGTGCATGTGTGAGGAAAATTTCCATAATCTCTCCTGCTGCTTTGCTAGGGATGCTGGAGAGAGCAGCTTCTGTTAATGTAGGCATTTGCAGGTCTGGATTGAACCCAAAATCATTTAAGGCTCATCTAAAATTCTAGCTGACTTGTTCAAATACCACTGCTGGTGATACCTACAGGAAACAGGTTGCTGAAGCTGTTTGGTGTGAAGCTGATGGAAGAGAAGGCAAAGGTGGAGTGAAGCAAGTAAAAATGAGTGAATGTCCAGAACCTGTGAAGAACAAACCCCTGGTGTCTCAAGGCAGGGCTACAGTAACTGATGATCCAGCTCTGGGGACATTCTGACATCTTCATATCTGGTGTCATGCTATAAAAGGGAATTTGGGCTTTCCTGGGAGAGGGATGGCCTCTGTGAGAACAAGCACAGGTGGCTGAGGTGCTCTGGAGCTGGTCCCTTCTGAGTGGGAAAGGCTGAATTTCCTGCTAACACTCACTGTCACTCAGTCCAGCACAAGCTGAACTGGGACTTGCCTGTTTTTCAGTCTCTTGAGGCAGATTTTGAAACAAAACCACATTAATATCTGCTGATTTTAATGGGCATTTACAGCGCAGCTTAAAAAATTGCTGTCTGAGCACACCATGATGGGATATCCAAGTGAAAGGATTAGACAATTGTAATGCTTTTGGATAATAGGTTCTTGTTCTTCAAAACCATCTTGAAACCCTTAGGTGTGCAATGAATAATTAGATTTGGTTGCCATTGATCAAAATGGATTTGAAATGTCAATAGGGAGCCAATTTTTAAAATTAATTAGGTTTTTTAATGGGAGGGAATTCAAAAACACTTTAAAAATTCTGTTTTCATCCAGTTTTGTTAATCTGTAAGACTTGATACTTGGTGAATGGATTTTACAAGAAGTAACTAATCCCCTGGGATAGCCACTCCTCTTGTACTCAATTAAAGGATGAATGAGATTACTGCACTTTGTCATTCTGAAAGAGTTGGCCTGTAGCTGATTGAAGCTGCTGGGGAGGCTCTGGTTATGTCCCCCACTTGCTGTACCTGACTCAGAACCTGCAGCCTGGTTCCAGTGCTGAGCACTCACAGCTGAAGATGGGTGCCTCAAGGCAACAAGTGTTATAATCTGACAAACATGGAAAAAAATCTGTGGAAATTTTTTACCTTAGTGTCACTGTGCATTTTGAAGACGGTGATAAGTAAACCTACAGGGAGCTGGAAAGAGACATGAATCACTGTGAGATTCTGGGACTGCAGTGGGAAGTGCAAAGGTAATGTCACTGCAGAAGGAGCTGGCTGTGCACAGCAGGCAGCAGGCTCAGTGTGGAGCTGTGTGCTGAACCATGAGGGGATACAAACACTGCCCATTTGCTGTGTCATCAGCAGCAAGGGGTTTGCATGATCCACAGAGCAGGTACAGGAACAGTTTGTGTGCAATGAGTAACTTCTCTTAATGTGATTGAAGATGTGTCACTTGACACATAATCACATAATCACAGGAGACATTTAAGCTGTCCACATCTTCATTTGATATCACTTGACTTTTGAGTGCCTGAATTTCAGCTCTAATAACACTCTTAAACCACGTCTTTATGTGTTTCAAAGAATTACAGAATCTTTAAGGTTGGTAAAGACCTCCAAGATCATTGAATCCAACTGTTCGCCCAGCAACCCTGTGTTTGCCACAAACCATATCCCCAAGTGACACAACCACACATCTTTTGAACACTTTCAGGGATGGTAATTTCATCCCTTCCCTGGGCAGCATATTCTAATGATCAACCACCCTTTCAGTGAAGAAATTCCTCCTAACATCCAATCTAAACCTCACCTGGCACAGCTTGAATCTGTTCCTCTCATCCTGAAGACATTCAAGGGAGGATCTGGTTTCACAAAGCACAAAGTGCAGATTCTTGCATTTTTCAGCCCCTTGCTGTGCTGGTGAGAGGAAGTGTGGGACAGCAAACTGTCAAAAAGTCACTTATGTCACTCCATTATTTTCTCCAGCAACTCTCTCTGACTTTGGCTGCCTGTTACTGGAGACAATCTGCCTTGGGGGTAAGCTCATCCTCAGTGTTCTATTCAGTTCTCCATGTGCTATTGTCCTAGTTACTGTAAAACACAGAAGCAAACCTGGTTGTTGCCCAGAGGTTAGAATATTTGCTCTAGCTGCTGTGTGTCTATAAGCTTGGAGAATCCTTGAGGATATTTTCTTCCTGGTACACTGTAAAGGAAATGTAGAATTGACCAATATGTTTGATAGCAACTCAGAATGGAGCAGGAGCAACAGAGCTCAGATCCTTTTCACTGCAGTTTTATACAATGTTTCTTGACATGGGTTATTTTGAATAGCTAAAAAGGAATAAAAAATAAAATAAGCACATAATTTCCAGTTTAAAATATTAGCAATTCTTGCTGCAAGCATTCTGGTATCTCAGAGTACAAGACTACTTGGGCCTATGATGCATTTCTTTTAAAGGAAGGTCACTTTTTGAGGGTACGCTGTGATCAGGAAAAAAAAAAGATAGGGAAAGTTCATGGTAATGACAGCTGGGGAGAGGAACATTGTTTAGGCTACACTGAAATTACATTATGTGTCTCTGCAAGTACAAGATTATGTTGAGAACAATCATGGGTTTTAGAGAAAATATTAAAAGTTGAATAATAGAAAAGGCAATGCTCTTTTTCTGTTCTGAATCACCACTTTAAAAGCCTTGCTGTTGCTCCCTGTTGAAGTTCAGAGTGTTCCAATGGAGCATCAAAACCCAAACAAAAATACCTACTTTGCTTCTCTAGGGAATCTCCCTCCTAGGCTGGGCATCTCTCATGAGCTTTTCTGCTCCCTATAACAGAGCTTCTACTGTGCATGACAAAAAGGTACGCAAACAGATGAACAAGGTTCTTGCTCTGAGGTGTGAGATGGGTACTTAATATTCTACCATTTCACCTTCTAGATTGCCAATAAAAAAAGGAAAATTATGGTGAAGAAATGGTAAAGGCACAAAATTCTACTAGCAAGAATCACATTAAATACAATTAGAAAAAATACTTGTAACTGGCATTTTCTTTCATTAGCAGATGAATAAAATTAGATATAAAAGAGCTGTCCTAAACTGGACCCACAACAGGAAGCTTGAGAGCCTAAAGGATGAAGATGGTCTTCACAAATAGGTTTATGAAAAAAAAAAAAATTTGCTTCCCTCTCACTATAATTAAAACAAACAAACCAGCAAAAAAGCTCCCCAACCAACAAAAAAAAGAGGTTTCATGTATTTTTTTCCACAGTCAGTTTATTTCCAGAGTCAAAAGCATCACACCTGTTCAGATGTGCTAATTGCCCAGGAGAGTCTTATCAGATAGCACAGATAGAGTGCTTTCTAATATTAGATCACACTGAAACAGGCCTGCTTTTAAGCATTCAATCAATGCATCATGATGCACTGATAAATTAAAAACTGCAGGCTGGGTTCCCTGATCTCTATGTGCTACTCAGGCAGTTTAAGGCTCTGTGATCTCAGCTGGGAAGATAAGAATCCCCCAGAGGCTGGCTGACCTGTGATGGATGGCTTAGGAACCAAAGTTTGCTGTCAATTCCAGTGTAGATCAAATCAGGGAACCAGGAGGCTGTAATCAGATCCCTTGAGCTCTTTCTTGCATCAAACACTTCTCAATTTCATGGCAGGTAGACTGGTTTTATATCCTTTTTGAGCCCTAGCATAACATTAACTTTTAAAATTCTGACAATGAGACACCTACAAAAGGAGAAAAAAATCTGATCTGGAAGATGGTAAACCCACCTTTAACTTCTTTCCTTTAAAAATCAGATTCTTGGGACATAGAGAGCACCATGCAGTGTCCATCTCAGACATTTTTGCTACTTGAGTTTGAATATAGGTTGTTGTGATCATTACACATTTCCCAGCAGCTCTTGTACACGAGGCAAACTCATCTGCTGTGCCCAGTGACCAGCTCAGGCACTGGCAAACAAGTGTTTTACACACTGTGGGGGGACAGACCCATGGAAACCACTGTCCTGCAGACCAAGAGAGCAGCCCATGAGAGGGAAACTGGGGACAGAACAGAAAGGTAATGATTTTTGTCAGGAAGGACGATCCCCTTTAATAAAGGATCACTTTTAAATATAGAACAAGCCTTAGAAATTCTCTTTGTGCAGAACTGGGAAAATGCTGAGTAAAACTATTGGTAATATATTGGTAGTGTCCACCATGGAGGATGGTGTAAGAAAGGACAGAGATTTTGGCAGTGTGATCAGCAAAATGAGCCTATCCAGTCAAAGGAGCTTTTCCTTCAATGCAGGACAGTCACACTGTCCTCAAATAGCCTGAACTAGAGCAGGAAGTAGAGTTACTTCAGGTTGTTTTGTTTTGTTTTCTTTTGTTTTGTTTCTAAGTACTGTCCTAGAGTGGTCTAATTGAATTTGTACCTTCTTACAGATGCTGTATTTTTCCTTTAGAGGCTGTTCTAAGAAAATAAAGTTGCAAACAATTTTTTTTAATCGCCACCACAAGATTTCAGAAAGGTCTGTGCACAAAGCCTGAATTTCTCACTAAGAAGCTTGTGCTCAGGTACCATTTTAGGCTGTGGGTAAGTAAGGATGTCAACAAGTAGGAAACAACACTAAAAAAAAAAAAAAGCCAAATCAATATTCTTTATTCAGATGGAAACTGAGCTAACAAAAACAGTTTATCTAAATGTTTAATAATTACCCCAAAAGGCAGGAAGCATACATCATTGCACATTGCAGAGAACTCTGAAGGAGGCTGGGCTGGCTCTATCCCCTATGTCCTTTGATGTGGGCATGGGGTCACACAGGATTCAGGTACCTCTCCAGCAAGAACTGCCAAAATGTACCTGCTTAAAATGTAAAGCTTCACAGCAGAGCATCTGCTACTGCAGCACAATAAAAATGGATTAACCCAAGACAAGGATTTATTGTAGGTGTAGTGAGATGGGTAAGGAACCAACTGAACGGAAGAGGGAACAAGATTAACTGAAAAGTAATTACTAATGATGTTTTGGAACAGCATCTTATTTAATGTTTTTATTAATGATAGCACAAAAAATAAGAATAAACTAATGGAGTTTGAACATATATTTGAAACTGGGACAAGCTGACAGAGTATAAAACAAAATCCTAGAATTTTACGTAGGAAGAATCTAGTAAAGTGACATCCTAAGTAATGAAATAAATAATTGTCACATCATGTGTTTGAGAACCAAGTTATTTAGCTAAGAAAAAGGTGGTCCTCTGCTTAAAAAGAATGACACAAGAGAAAAAGATTGGTAACAGCTTCTGCTTACTAGAGTCATGAGCAGTAACAAAATAAAAGTAACAGAACTCCTACTGCCCACTGTTTTCAAACAGAGGTGACAGATACAGCAGAGAATGAAATTTCCTCAGTGCCACAGCATATCATTTTTGCAACTTTGCAAGAACCATAATGTGGAACTGGAGAGACAAAGGACTCTGATTAGAGAAGACCCAGAACACGTCTATGCTGAACACCCTAACCCAGTGAAAACCCCCCAGTGATTGCTGAGTAAATGAAAGCCAAAGCTACAGCACTGCTGGAAGCCTGGGGCTGTGCCTCAACTCATGCTCAGACAAGAGCCCAGGACCAAGAATTCTTATCCAGAGCAGATTAGGCAAGGTCTGTGCCTATTTGCAAGGGTTTAATGAACCTGAAGAACTGCTGGCCTCCTGTGGAAAATTCTGCAGCTGCTCCTGAAAGCTGCCCTTGGCCAGCTGCTTGTGCAGGTGCCAGCACAAAGCCAAGCTCTTCTCTCAGACACAGGCAGTGGCCACAACAGGGGCTGCTGGCACAGGCACAGCTGGACTCTGCCATGGTCTTGGTCTGCAAGAGACTGGAGCAGATCAGCAAAGAATATGGGAAGTTCACTGCTGTGTGTCCTGGTTTCACATCACACTCATCAGGCGTGTCCTTCACTAAGCACCCTTCAGGTAAGGTGAAAGGTTTTGTCAAAATTAGTCCAATTTCCTTCTGAAAGTCAAAAGACCTCAGAACGCTTGAGAGCAGCACATGGGAGTTTAAATAAAAAGTGAGTTTCAGTTCTCATGGAGTAAACAACAGGTGCAAGGTGGATTTTTTTTAACTTCCTTGGCTATTTTGAAGGTTTGTGTGCTTGGATCTGTACATGAAGGCATTTATTTGCTAAGGAAGAAGCTTGAGAATTTATCCTGCCTTTTCCTAGCTCACAAGTTGAAGCTGTGATAGGTGGCAGATGCAGGGCTTTGTTTCCCATCCAGACAACAAAGCAAATGAACATGGTCATTACAAAAAGGGCCCAAGTCCTTACAAACAATGTTGATTACTGAAAGTAGTTTTAGGTTATTGCTTTCTTCAGTCTCACTGATCCTGAATGCATATGCACAAAGGGAAGAGCTCCAGGCACGGCACTCACAGGTACAAATGTGTCCAGAACGTTTCTTCTGCAGGCAGCTCTTCATCACCTGCCAGTGCCAGTTACCCAAAAGTGTCATAGACTGGTGTTGTCTTGCTCATTTTTCAAGAAATTTTATTAATGAAAGTCAGGTTCAACTTCTTCAAAAAGCTGAAGAGATCTCAAAGGGTCTGTCTCAAGATTAAGGCAAGTTTTCAAGGACACCCAAAAAACACCACGTCTTCCCCAACAGCACTTTTGATTAATAAGATGAAACAAATTTGTTGTACAGGTTTACAAAAGATAACAGCTTGAGAAATGTTCTATTTATTTGTCTCTTCCAAAAAGAAGGAAAATGTAGATTTAAATTTTTGCACGATTAAAGTTTGCAATGAGAACAGCAAGTGAAACACAGAACCCCTCTGATATTCTGGTGAAATTTGCCACAAAGGCCTAAGGAGAAAGCCCTGACAGACCCTGACTCGAGGAATGCCAACACCATTATTTGTGTTGCAGAAAGCCAATGTTTTTTCATGGCAGAACAGTTTAGTAGAGCCGGACTAGAAACTGAGCTGAAATATGTTCACCAGCTACAAGACTAACAGAAAATTATTTCAACCCTCTTAAGAACCACTTGAGTACCAGCCACCAGGAAAACAAAGGTTTATCTTTAAATACTTTACCCTTCCTAGCAGTATCACCTCTGAGTTCTCCAAAGGAAATCCACATATTTCTGATGTTGATGGAATGACCTTTATTTCCTACCTAGCTGACAGGGCTATTGCATCTGTACCATGAATTCCATGAATAAAACAAAATTATACACTGAGGAAAAACAAGGCAGTAAATTTGGATTCTTTTCTAATCTAATGATATGAGCAAATACTGAGAGACTGAGAAGCAAAAAAAAGAAACTTATTTACATATTCATTGAGTAATTTGTATAATCACAAGATTTAAAAGGTCATTACCGGAACACCTGCCTGTTAACAGATGTAGAAGAATGAAGGCCAAAGAACACAGTTTTTATAAAGATGTTGATAGATAAACAGTTGGCAGATTTGCAGCTACCTGCTGGGGCAGCATTCGTTCCTTTGGTCAGGCCACTGTTGTGGATGAGGTACATCTGGAGCTCATGAATCCATGCACACACTGACTATCCTGTTGCAAAGCTTGCCAGTTGTTTATTAAGAACTACATTGCTTTTAAATATCAACATTCCAGCTAAAACAGCTTTTATCCAGTAGGGAAGTTTTATGTACCAAGGTCAAGCATGGATGGATCTGATGTTTGCACTGACAGCAGATATTGAAAAATCCTTACAGTCTCTTCCCATGGACAGAAAACCAGCAGAGCAGATGCTTGTTTAGACAGATGGGAGGTACAGCTTTGCACAAATCTTAATCAAGAATGAAGAGCCTGTCTTAATTTGGCCAGATTGGTTAACTTCAGTGTCAATGCCCCTCAGCAACACTGGAGACTCAATAGCCATTGGCACAGGCCCACCTGAGAATCACTTCACTGAACTGTACACAACCAAGAGCTTTGTGCCCAGGTCTCCACGTCTAAGCTGGAGGATGCGACTTTGGTCTGTGGCTGAATTGGTTCTGGAGATTCCCATTAAATCTCTTAAACCAGACAAAACTAAAGCATCAGGAGCTGTGGTTCTGGCTGAGATAAATTCCTTCACAGTAGCTGGTATAGGGCTGTATTTCAGATTTGTGCTGGAGACAGTGCTGATAACACAGGGATGTTTCAGCTATTGCTGAGCAGGGCTTACACAGCATCATGGCCTCTCTGCTTCTCACCCCACCCCTAATGAGGCTGGGAGTGCACCACGAGTGTGGAGGGGACACAACTGGGACAGGGGACCCCAAGTGACCAAAGGGTTTTCTCACACCATCGGGCACCATTCTTAGGAATAAAGTGGGCGGAAGGTGGTGCAAAGGGCACTGCCTAAGGACTGGCTGGATGGTTTTATTTCCCTTTCTTTTTACCTCTTTTCCTCACAATTTGAAGAAGTACTATTATTTTAACTTAATTATTCAACTGTTTCTTTTTGACTAGTGTCCTTTCAGTCCTGCCCCCATGTCTGAAGGGCTGGAGGCAGTGAGGGAGCAGCTGGGTGGTGCCTGGCTGCTGGCTGGGCTGGAACCACCCCACGACCTCAGACATGCAATTTACAGGTATCTCCATTAAGGCAAAAAAACATTGTGCAACGAGCATTATTTTAATCTTGATGATGCCTCAGGTTTTAGCTTTTCTGTTTTTCAGATTCTGTACAGCTTTAGTTTGTAGTTCTGAGCTTCATGTTAGGGGATGGTGAGCTCTCTTCACAGAGCAGGCAGACACAACAATTCCTTCTCTAGCTGGGGACCAAGGACAACCAATCCAAATCTCAGGCCCAAGAGCATAAACAATGTGGACTGAAGAGAGAAAAACGAGAAGGATGGGACTGCATGGGCTAAAGCTGTAATTGGACAATTAACTCCAATGTGCTAATGGACCAAAACTTATAATGGTCATTCATTTTGTGACCATTTTGGTTCATCCAGGGTATAGCCCTAGGTGGGCTCTTGTACTACCCAAGGTGCATTACACCTTTTAATAAATACCTACTTTATTCCTTTAACATTGTCTAGCCTCTATTCTAGGTCAGCCTTCACAAGGCATCAGTGGGAGAGCATCTGGTTGCAAGAAGAAAATTAAATATGCGGCTTAGATGCCTACATTATCTGCATCCTTGGTACTAACTGATCAAAATAGCTATAATTTTTAAAAATAGTTAAATATAAACCAATTTATATATTACTCAAGCCTATGTTTAATAGTTAAGACATTTCCCCCTATTGTACTGGGTACTGAATCATCTGAATATTCAAGTCATGAGGAAGCTCAGGGGAGAATCCAATCCCCAGCTCAGCAGGGCTAACTCCAAAGCTGTGACACCATGGAAGGTCAGAGCCCTCCCCCCTTGTCAGCCAAGTTCTGCACATCTCCAAGGATGGGCATTCCACAGGCTTTCTGAGCAACCTCTTCCAGTTCCATTTCCCTCTCATAATGATTGTTTTTCACATCCAACAAGAAATTCTCTTGCTCAAGTTGTTTCTGTAGCCTCATATTCTCCTCCAGTCATCTCTGGGGAAAGTGTTTCCTTTACCCTCCTGCAGGCAGGAGCAAGCAGCAAGAAGCTGTCCTTTTGCAGGTGCCTGTGTGGGTGGTGCAGGATTTGTCCATCAGCTCCAAGTCTTGGCTGAACATCAGGAGATGCCCCTTGGTGTCAGCTGTGGCTCCCAGCTGCTGTCACCTGCCATCAGTCCGAGGCTGCTGCTCACCCTGTCACCAACCAGCCCTGGCAGCAGGGCCTGCCCTCAGCAGTGCCACAGCCACAGCTGCCAATGTCACCCCTTAGCAGATTATTCCTCCACTCTGGTGCAGATTTCTACTCATCTTCCAAGTCTACCCATCCATCCCATCTCTCTCCAGTTTGGCTGTAAGGATACTGTGTAAGACTGTGTAAAAGTCTTTGCCAAGGATAGGAAACAGGACATGCTGTGCTCTCTCTTCTTCTCCAAAATGGAGGGAAGTCAGGTTGGTAAAGCCTTTGCCCTGATAAAGCCATGATGGCTATTCCCAATCACCATTTTGACCCTCACACATCTCAAAGTAAGATTCATTTCCATAACCCCTAGGAATATGCTGTAGTCCTCCCAGGAACTGAGGTTACATGCAACCTCAGCCTCAAGAGTATCTATGATACAATTATTATTTGTTTTACAAAAACAAAGATACAAAAATACTGATTTTACACTCACACCAAGAAGACATTTTTATACAGAACAACCCCATTGCAGCTGTTGAAGAATCTTTACTATTACATAATTTCTATATACACTTTTATACATTTTGCTTGCTTTAAATGTACAGAATAACAGAAAACAGTTTTAAGCAATTCACAAGTTTACAAGGTAAGTTTTTTACAAAGCAATACACCTTCCCTCAATTTTCATGACGAAAGCTTCTGCGTGGTCAAGGATTGAAAAACTCATCCAAAATTTTCAGAGATGATTCACACAGGAATCTGAAATGCCATAACGAAAGAATGCATAACAGAATTAGAAATGCTAAATGCCAAATCAATCCTCAACTATTTGATTCTCAGAGTACAGCTACCACATGATTTCTTTGACAAGTTAGTCTGTGTTAGTTTATTAAAATGCCTTTACAAATTACTTTTGAAATAGCTGGATTGGTTTTCTTTCAACTTTTCCATTTTTCTCCTGATCATCTCGGTCTCTAGAATAACCAACAGCAAGCCAGTTTAAATTACTATGTCAATTCAAGCACATTTTCTAATATTTCATCATCTAGTTAAAGAACCCACTCGTTTTCTGCACAGCATTGTTACTCTTTTGTTTAAACAAAACAGTGAAATCCTTTACAAGAAATTCACTCTAAGACCACTTTTCATTCGTTTGCTTTCTTCATTTCTCCCTCACTCTTCAATAACTATAATTTTTCTTCTCACCTGTGGCAATTTTTTTCCAAGCCTGAGCTTTCAATCTTGTCCTTATTAGCAGCTGCCCCCTCGAGCTGCCCTCACACTCCTCAGCCCTGCTCTGATCTCTGATCTCACACCCCTCTCTGCAGTGCCTTTAAGCCAGAATGAAACTCCATTCTCAATTAAAGGTAGTGTTACAAGGTTCTACAGAATTAGGAGAATTAGTTATGTTCTGTGGGTTTAGGCACAATGCTGCTTTGTATAAATTTTATTTCCTTACAGTTGAAGGCTAAAAGCCAGTGGATTTGTGATGTGGGACCATTGGCACGTTGGCCAAAAGCCATCACTTGGGCTCACTCTGCTCCTCCCAAGCTGAAGTCAGTTTTACCAAGTACCTTCCTAGGGATCTTAAAGATGGGAGGCAGAGAAATCATGCCCAGAGTTATACACCAAAACAATTCAAGAGCAATAATTTACAGACACAAGAGAGTGCAATTAAGAATCTGAGAGCTAGCTAAATGATAATACTAAAAAAAATATTTCAGCACAGTCATTAGCTAAATTTAAATTCTAATATTCATATATCAAAAAGCTAAATAAAATAAATACACTTAAATACAGTATTAAGTTATTATCCTATAGCACATTAGGTTTTACAGAATCTAATATTTCTCTAACCTCCAAATGAGTGCATTGACAGCTTTATCTGCATTTTTTTTGTTAAGCATAAATATTTGCATTTTATAAACTAATGTGTGTGCCATTACTCTTGAGGAAATTCTCTCAATACACAGTATGTTGTCCAGAATTTTTAAATGCACTGAACAGCATTTTTAAAATACAGACCCACAGGACCATCTGAAACCACTAGCTCAGCTGAAGAGGGAAGAGTAAATTGCAGTGAAAAGTTTTGCTTCTGAATTAGTGCACCAATTCCTTGTATAAGGGCAGCACCTTAATTACCACACCAGACAGCTTTTTTACTTTCATTGCTAGTATGTAAGAGATTACTCCTAAGTCTGAAGTTAAGATGCTGGCACAGAATGCCAGTTCTCTTGGGAAATTAAAGAATGTCACCATTTCCTGGTATACCTGGGTATTGAATAAAATAATCCCTCAAGGAGTTATTAGGAGCTAATGCATTCAGAAGCAAAAAATAGTAATACTATTAAGAATGAGTTAAAACCCAGCAATGTATTTTAGCCAGCAGCAGCACAGTGATGTGTGTTAGAGGACTGTCTTCAAATTAATGACCAGAGCTCTAGCTTGCAGCATACCATAACAAAATTTGGTGTTTGGTAAGCAGAGCAGGATGATAAAATAGTTTACAAACAATAGGGCATGGTTTAGAGCATGCATAATCACATTTTAGCTACATGAGCACACCAGCAGCAGAGCACTACGAATGGCACATCAGAAACCACCAGAGGCCCAGCCCAGTCTGACGTTCTGTCTTACTGGGACACTGCAAACACTTCCATTCATGGTGCAGAACCTGACCACTGCAGAACTCCCTCCAAACCTCTTCCCAGCATCAATTATTTTACCCTTCTGGACTGAAAAATTCCCCAACGTAACTGTACAAATATGAAACCCCCCCAAATTCCGCAAAGCTGTGTGACAGCTTCTGAATTTTATCATAATGCAATTCCAATTCATAGAAAAAGTCTTCCCATTATCATATTCATATCCCTAACCCTTGAATTTTGTCTGCAACTGCCTCCTGGGTTGTATTACACAAAGGTAGCCACTCATATATCACAAAATTAAAACACTGTGTAGCATCTCATTCTCCTCATCTGCCCCAACATGCAGGTTGATTTGTCCCAGTTCACTGGGCAGAGACAATCATATAGATTCATAAAGCAATTATCTGTGTTCTCACTGAAATTTATAGTCACTAGTGCTCTCAAGTGGCAGCAATTATTCACTTTAATGTGCCTATTTATTTAATCACGTTAAGATTCACTTTAATTTCACAGCTTTTTTTACTGTCTTGATTAGAAGAAGTGCAAACTGAAACACGATATCCTGCTGCTCTCCTTCTTTTCTACAATGATTATTATTATTATTATTGTTAAAAATATTCTAGTAGGGCACTTGGCAACCCATTGTAAAATAATTTCAAGGGGAAAAGAATGGGGTTTTGTTTATTTGTGTTAGATTTTGTTTCTAAGCAAGGTTCTGACCAAAGGACATTCTGTTCACAGCCAAGCAGCTCTCCAGCTTTCCTGCAGGTCTCTTTTGGGTACTGAAGGGGCCCAGAGCACCATGCTCTTGATGGAGGCACAGCTCAACCACCAATGCCATGTCAAGTCACTAAAATGTCAGAGAACAAAGTGCTTTAGGCCAAGGATCCACAAGAAGAGCACACTGGGGAAGAGCTGTGCAAGAAACTGTTGAGTAAATGAAGCTCCTATACAATGAGGCTCCTTTACAATGGGATTTTTGGCTTGTTTGGGAGTCCCTGCTTTGGTTTCTTTATTTTAAAGTCTGTCTACTCTACATTCCTTGTTTGACTCAATAGTAAGGATCACTAGTTAGAAGGATGAAAGACTGCAAGGGCCTCTGCATGTTCAGGCCTCTGTGGTGCATTACAAACTTTCTCAGAAATTTTGGAATAATGTCCATAACCCCAGTCTGGTTTCTTCACATTCTGTATTTGAGCTTATAATGTCTCCTTTGCACACTTTTTGATTCCATGGGCAGTTCAATAACTAGGCAGAAATCAGCTGTTCACAAATTGTAAGACTTAATCAAGTTTGAGACACTAAAGGCTAAAGCATTTATCATGGTTCTCTCAACAGGCCTGAGATAACTGATTGCAAATACAATGCAGCCAATCACTTTCAAAAAACTTTTCACAAAAGATACACAAGATATGACACTTGAAATCCACCATCCAACAAAAAGAGCAAAATAAAATCACCTGTGGAAAGGTCTCAAAGTCATTGTTATATTCAGTTAAATTTTTACTGCCTGCAGAGGTTTGGATTCATATGCCTAATGCTAAAGTGGGAGAAAAATCTCCTAGTAATAAGAGTTACTAACTGGACTATTTGCTTTATTCTACCCCAGCTGCAAACAGACCTGGATTTCAGAAGTGAATCCTGCAATATACAGATCAAGTGATAACACATTCAAATTAAATGAAAAAAGCCTGAAGCTAAATATGTAAAGATTGCAATCACAGCAGATATAAGGGCAGGAAATTTAATACTGTGCTGGGCTCAATACCTCCCACTTCCCCCCCAGTATGTTAAACCTTGCAATCAATCACTCAGAACACTCTAACAGTGTTATGTAAGTACAGAACAGAGCCAATTATTGCAGAGGGGGGATAGGAGAGCTCAGTGCTCCTTTCCTGCAGCACACCCACCTTTCAGTGCCTCTGGATTCTTCTGTGGCAGCATCCTTGCACATTATCAGCTTCCTTTGAATGGCAGGTGCAATATCCTTTAGAAGTGAAGTTTTGTGCTTACCTATTTGAAATGAGTTGAAATGTTGGACAAAAATAATAATTTATCAAAAAAACCCCAACCCCACCCTTCCATATTTTCATAAAATAACTTTAAACAGAAAAGATTGCTCAATGGAATATTAGATTAAATTGGATTTTCACTGTCCTGGATTAACTACTGTGTATTTCAATGCAGTAGCAAAAAGAAAGATGGAAAAAGGACAAAAATGTTTTAACTGACCTTTAATTACAGTCACAATGCAGACAGTAGCTGTTAGACTAAAAATCCCTTCAATTTCTTCTGAGAGAATGCACTCCATCAATTCATTTAAAATTGACCTAAGGAAAAAACATAAAGAAAAAATATGTTATAAATCACATTTCCTTCAAAATAGAACTGAACAGAACATGTTTCTAATTGTGCTAGTCTGCCACCACAGCTTCAAAGACACCATGCAGGACAAAGCAGCATGACTGGGTAACTGAAAACTATGTGCTGCCTCTGGATCTGAGAATATCAAAGCATGGTAAATTGCTTGGGAAGAAAATAAAAAAGTCTGCAAACAGAAAAAGTGGCTGTTAAAAGAAGTGAAGAGCTTGTGGTACATTTTAGGAAAGTCAATCCATGAAAAAACTACTGGTTCTACAGGAATTTAATTTCCAGAATTTACTGAAATTTCTAACTCAAATTCCTACAAAAGTTTGAAAAAAAACCATTCTACGACTCCATTGGTTTGCTAGTGCCTACTCAGGCTTAATTAAAATTTGATCTTAAATGTGTTTCTCATAAATATTAAAATAGCTGTTTTTCCAATTACAACCCAGTGAAGATCATTTATAACTAAACAATGCTCTGAAACACATCCAAGCAACATTTTAGTTACTGAAACTATGGACAGAATAATAGAACTATGACAGCAGCTCCTTGTAAAATACTAACTCTATATGTATCTTAACAGATTTTGTGACTTCTAGCAAGAGATGAAAGTATTACCAGCAAACTCTAGTGGTGTTTTGGGATATATGTCAAGGTAAGAGAAATGAAATGAGTCTCAGATGGGGTCCAGCAACCAAACTAAACTGCAGTAGGGAATAAGTCAATAGCACAGAATGGAAACTAACTGGTCATTGGTGTTTGTGGTAAAAAACCCAAATTTAACTTTGAGAAGCAATTCTCAAAACCAGAGAAAAATAAAAGAACAAGAGGGATAAAAGAGGAGATGGAAGAGATCCACAATCCTGGTACTCCTCAGAGCACAAAGCAAAATGTTCTGTGAAGAACTAAAGGGAAAACTGAGAGCAGCAATGTTACAGAAACTTTCCCTAACATATTTCAAAAAACCTTTAGCAATATTATTATCTGTTATGAAAACTGAACATCATACATTGCCAGTCCTGACTTCAATTGTTCTTCAGGCTTTTATTGTGCTAAGATATCAAAATGAAATATGCAGGTAAGAACCAATTCAGTAAAAACATTTTGCAGAAATTCAAATATTGCTTCTAAGAGCTGAGAAAGATGAAAAATCTTCAGCTTCAGAAACAAGCCTTATGAAGTTGCTCATGCATTGCTTCAGTTTCATTGTATCATTGTGGACTAATGTGACCAAGCATTGATTCCATTTCAGCTTGCTCTTTAATTGCTAATGGACAGAAGTGGGATCAGTCCTGACTTGGTTGTCATCATTGTTTGGGTCACTAAGCACACTCCTAACCTCCATGAAGGAATACTGGAATTTCATTAACCTGTAACAAGACTCACTGAAGCTGCCTTTCCCCACCTCCCTCTGAAAAAGGGTCATATGAGCCTGCAGGCAAAGATAAAATAGAACAGAACAATAAGCTATTTAAAAATACATATAAGGTTCAGAGGTAAGTAATTGGTTCCTATACAGATATTCCCTACTAAAATGAAGGCTACTCACACAATTGGACAGACACTGCCAAGCCTCCCAGTATTATCACTGCTAGGGGGGTTGAAATTCAGTGCTAGAGACTGGTTAGTACTGAAAATGAAACAGATTCTGAAGAACTCAGAGCAAGATGACTCTGAGCTCACAGAGCAGGAGCTCACATCAGATTTTGTAATGTTAGAGGCTTTCATGTTGACAGAAAGATGTCTGAAATACTGAACCATGCACTACTGGACTCTAGTTATGGCCTAGCAACACAGATTTATAAAAGAGCCTTAAAAGTAGTCTCAATTCTGAGGCACCAGTAGAACCAGATGGAAATTATCTCCAAATCTTTACCCCAAAAAGAGAAATACTAGAAGATACATTTTTTTCCCCAAGTACACAGAAACAATTTGGCCCAAACTTGCAGTTTTCTCCACCAAGAATGGACAAGATTCACCTTGATTACTACAAGAAAAAGTTTCAGAAGAATTAACTGATTTTCTGCATCTCTTTTGAAAAGGTATGTGTAAAATAATTGTTTCACTAGAAGAGAACACCTTTAGCTGCTGCCTCATGGCTAGATTTGCATTATGTGGACTATTGCTGGAGTCTCTGGAGTCTTTTGTTTTGCAAGTTCAACTAGAATTAGAGAAGGATTGAGAAGAAAACAAACCACCTCATAACAGCAGAGACAGGGATACTCAGTGCCTGTCAGATGAAAGAAGAGGAATTAGTTGTGGTAAGTCAGGGAGAGCAATAGAACTTCTAAGTCCCTTTGTAATTTAAAACAAATCTGGTGTGTAGAGTCATGTTAAGAAAAATTGAATATGAACAAACCATGCAAAATGAAATTCAATTGTGACAATTTTAGAAGATATTCAGGGCCCCCACTAAATAGAGCAAATATTCTCCCAGTTTAAGTGTTAAAAAATAAATAACATAAGCTCACTTTTGGAGGCTTTCAGCACTCAGATACTTCCTATTTTGAATGTTGTGACTTTAATACAACCATAAGTACATGCCACCTTGTTGCAGATGTTCAATCAAAGGATTAATTCTATTTCTGGCATATATTTTATCTCATCTTAATATCTCTGTGTTGAGGGGACTCAGCTTTATAAGTGTCTTATGAAAGAAGCAAGCCAAGATGTATGATTAAAAAACTCATAATGATTAAGTCTTGTAAATAAGAAGCACTCTTGGTTAAAAAATGGACTCAACCCCAGCAATCAATACCTACAGGCAATATGTCAAGAAAAAGGGATTATTAAAAAGGGATTATTAAATAGTCCAGATAAATTTAGAAAGCAACCAGTTCTTCAAGATTTATTTGAATTTAGAAATTAAAATCTTATTGACAACACATAAACTGTTCTATATTAGCAAAAATCTTGGAAAAATTAATATAGAAACATTTACCTGACAACATTAGCTGACTTCATAATTACAGCCATTAAATTGCTTGAAAGAGGGGGAAGGTCTGAAATAGCCTTTGGCATAGTCAAGTCATTTTCACTGGAAGCCTAAAAAAGAAATAAGTCAACAACCATTGTAGCTCAAGAAAGATGTGTATGCAGAATATTGTATTTCAATAATTACACTAACCAGGACCTATCCTTAAACAACTGGAACATTCACAAGTATTCTTTGAGTGGCTTTAATTCAACTGTGTGGTGTCCAAATAAACAAAACTAATTTAAATTAGAAAGAGTGAAACTAAAGCACATGAACAGTATTTGTACCAAGGCAGATATTCTCTGCAGTTGCTGTCACCAGAAGTTTCACTTATCTAGACTGGTGGTCACTCTTCACAAAGGCACAGCCTGTTAAACACAAGTGAGTCCCCTCTGTGGCTCCAAGCTGAATTGTGCATTCCTGATTTCTAAATGTAACTTCAGTGACAGTGATTTTCTGGATACCTGCTCTTTTTGGTGTAAAGTTCTGAACAGATGACAAATATTTAGTTAGAACTGAATTTTGATCTACAACAACCTGGGGGCAGGGAAAAGCCCAGCTCAGATGAGTGACTGGAATGAACTCAATCTATGAATCTCCAGTATATTCAAGCCCAGAAATGTTCCTTCTGCATCACGTGGAAAGAGCATCTGTCCCCCCCAGCCTGTCAGCTGAAACATCAGTATCTGCAGGCAAACAGCTGGTACTGCTGCAGTGCCTCCTGCAACAGAACCTTGGAACTGCTCTGTGGTTCCTTCTGGCAACTGTTCCTTGCTCTGTTTCTGACACATCCAGAACCCACAGCAAAAGCACAGCCTCTGCTGAAGAGCCTCTGCTCTTCATTTTTAGTTCTCAAAGCTTCCAATCTTACTAATCATATTTGCTCCTAACATTACCTGCATTAGAAAAATGGGGTGGGAATGTTGCCCTTCTCCTTCAAGGAGAGTTGTAGTTCCTGGGACTTTCAGAACATGAAATAACCTCTGTCTACACATTCTTTTCAGTATTAGAGACTCTTTCTTGACTTTCCAAAGCAATGCAGATCAGATATTTGGAAAACCAAAGGAACCAAAACCAAGATGCAGCACATGAAATGTCTCTGTATGGAAGCAGAGAATGCACAAATGATCAGTGCCAAGCAGGGCATCAGCCTGCTTTGAAACAGGGCTACAGAACCTTATGGGACCATTCCAAGAGCAGGGAATGGGAATCTGTCACACATCAGAGGTTCACTTCCCAAACTCCCTAATGCTGGGTGGGATGAAGTCAGGTATGTCCTGTCCTCCTCCTTTCCCTGAGCTCTGATTGCTGAACACAGCATTGCATGCTGAGGCATAAGCCTTTGATCAGTTTGGCTGCATGGTCTCAGCTGTGTTCCCTCTCAGCCTCCTGCCCACTGACAGCCTCACTTTTTTTACAGAGTGAAGGTGAAGGAACCAGGGAAATATTGACACTGCAAAGCACTGCTCAGCAACAGCCAAAACAAACTGGTGTGTCCTCAACAATGGCTTGGCCACAAATGCCAACCACAGCAGCACATGGAGGAAAGCTGACTCCTTCCCAGCCAGAGCCAGCACAAAGCACAGAGGAAATATCCCAGAATCCATGTTATTAATCCCCAACACTGCCTTACTGCCAAATTCTCCTGTCAGAGGCAGACACTGAAATAAGCATCAGGACAAGTCTGTTCCTACACAGCTGTAGTCAGAAATCTGAGATGAACTCTAATATGAAATTATAGCAAATAAAGTTTCCTGTTTGTTCCATGCCAACACACACAAAATCCTCATTTGCAGTACAAAGATCAATTTTCTGAATAAAGCTCTGTCATTCCAACATAACATTTAGAAAGCAGAAGGTGTTAAATAGAAAAAAGAAAATCAGGATTCACTTTACCTTCTGTAGCACACAATTTATCTCTGCTACTATTGCAGCCAGGAGAGTGGAGAGAACACCCTGGTGAACTGCTGGGAATGTGGAATGCCAGCACTGCAGTGCATGGATGAATTCTCCAAGAGGCATCTGAATAGAGCGAATCAACTAAAACCAAAAAGAAAAACACATCTGTTTTTTTAGACTGCTTAAGTATAAATAATCTATACCAGCAAACCTCTCTGTGAAGTGCAGACCACACACACCTTGAAAGCTTTTGAGGTGTTCTAGTCACTTGGGATCAGAGGGGAATCAGCAACAACTGGGAAGTCTGCTCAGAAATTTGAGAAACAAAGCAGTGGTTCTTACAAAAAAGAACTGAATGTTTTTCACAAGTCCTGAAAAGTAGATCAGCAAATTTCCCAGACTGATCCACCCATTTCACTACTATTTAGTATCTGCTTTAAAATACAAGAAGTCTACTTTTCTGTGAAGATGTGAGATTTTCAAGAATGTTAGAACATCATTCATATTTTGAAGTTGGTATCATTCAGACTAAAAGAAATAAATAATAAAGAAAAATTTTCCTCCCTCCAAGATCATAATGTATATAAACAAAACCTTTGCTCTGGATTGAGAAAGTTCATCTAATTGCAGATAAGATTAACAGCCTAGAAGTATCACCATGTTTCAGAATCACTGGCAACAGAATGCATTTGTTCTGAAATTTACTGGTTGTTCTGTCATGATGAGACCAAAATGGACAAAAAAAAAACTGGTAACAAGAAAACTTGGAAAATTTAACTGAAAATTTAATCATGTGTCTACCCAAACACTTGGTAATAGCGAGGTAACAACCTCAAAGTGTTTTAAGTATACCCCTTTGCATAAAAATGATGGATTCATCTACATATTAGCAATTATGTATCAATTTGGACTGTAATATCATACCTGAATTCCTTTTTCCTGCTCTTTCTTAAGTCTGTGTGCCACACATTCTAAAATTTTCTGAAAGACGTTTTGTAGAGTGTGGAAAAGATTTGTCACTTCCTCTGTCTCAGTATTCTGATTTAAAGAAGCTTCAATAATTTCTTTTAGAGCACACAGCAACACTGGAGCACAAAAGCTACCTCTCTCTAGAGAAAGAAATAAATACCATAATGTAAAAGTTGCAATATTAATCAGGTACAACCTTAGAATGGAACTCAGTTAGATACAACAAATAGTGAGAGTTTACAAGTGTAGACAATACATTTCATTTCTGAGCACCCTTAGCTGAAATTTTCACACAGTCCAATTAACATTTTAAGTATGAATCCAGTGTTCCCTCCAAGTCCTAAAAGTTAGGGATTAACTAACTTGCTAATCCAAGAAAAGCCAGCCAAGTATAAATGCAGATGTTGCTGTTAGTACAAAAGAGGGTACCTGTTTGCATAACCTGAAGAGCCATTTCTAACAGGTGTGCTTGAAATGTGACATTTCCCAGGCCCACCATTATGACATCTTTGCACACTGTCAGGTAGGCCTAGAAGAGAGGTGCAAAATTATAGGAAACCCAAACTTCATGTAAAGTAATCATTCAGTAAAACTGAAAAATAATAAAACTACAAACTCTTAGCCAAGGTGCCCTGAGAGCTGGTGTTCCTAACTGGAGTGACTCAGTTCACAACTCCTGAAAAGCATGAATTCCAACCAGTCCTTCAAATGCTTCCATTGCCCTTTCCCAACAGTAAATGGTTTCTCAAAAGGCAGCAAATCCTCTCTTTTTAACTCAGGCTCAGTTCAAAGGCATTCATACTTATCATTTACTGAGGCAAAATATGACATCTCTACCTGCCTTTTTTAATAGCAAAATTAAAACCAGCAGACAAAAAGAGCTTTTCCCTACAGACACACAGTTGTTACATACTAAACAGATTATGAGATGGAAGTACAGGCAGAGTAAGAACTTTTAATCAGTCTGTGTATATATGAGCTGGGTTGTTCAAAGACACTGCCTGGAACCAAAGTTAGCCAAATCTTTCCTTTCACCAAAATCTGGTAAAAGCTCAGTGTTAAAAATCCACCTTGGGTTAAATGAAATGTCAGAAGAATGCAACAGAAAACAGCTCAGAACTAGCTAAAACCTCACCCACATTATATCATCAAATGCTTTCTTTGAAGGGCAAATCAAGGTCAGGGGTAAGGGACACTGCAAGTGATGGCACAAATGCCAGTGCAGTTTGTCTGCACACAAATTGCTACACCTACAGCTTTTCAAATTGAAAGCAGCTTGATTTATATTATAAGAATCATCTAACCTGGATAATGAATTCAGAAACATCACTGTGTTTTGAAATACCATCCTCTTGATCACTTGCTAGTATAAAAGGTACAACTTGACTTTCTATCCAAGCACCTGTCTCCTTCAGAAGTGAAATGTGATCTTCTCCTTCTTCAGAAAACTGAAAAAAAAAACCAAAGGGAAGTTTACCAATTGTCTCTCCAGTTGTTTTGGAACTTCCTTATACTGTCAACTGTAACTTCAGCTTATTTTGGAAAGCTATAACCATACCTTATGCTGAAGATGAACAGTCAATCTGCAAAAGAGGCTGAAGGCTCTTAGGCTGGTTGCTTGATTCCAGCCACCAGAATCTGTTCCTTCCAGAAATGAGCCAAGAAGTTTCTGAAATATCAAGGTTTACATTTATAGTTTTCAGAAAAACCTTTCAAATGTTTCTTTACTCAATAGCTTTAAACAAAAGGTTAAAGAAAACCCCAAACCCACATAAACAGCAAAGCACCAACCCCAAATAAGCAACAAGCATACTTTACTTCCATTTTTCAATGCCATAACTGATTTTCAGACTATTCCTTATTCACATATTCTAAAAGTCGGGTCCCTTAAAAACACTCAACACTAGATCAAAAAAATTTTGAGACATCTAAGACTGAGAAGCTGGCTTAAATCTGCCATCTCTATAAACAATTCTGAACTATTATACTTCTAGTTTAGAGTATTTGTTGAAATAAAAATAAAAAAGAAATAAAAATCAAAAGGATTTTTTTTTTTTACAAAAAAGATCTTTTTACAAAGGGAGAGGGCATAATGAACCTCATTTATTTGTTCTTGCAGGCATTTTAGTTTGACTCAGGCAATACATGATGTTAAGCACTGATTTTATAAGCACTGTTTATGAGAAGGAGAAAACTACCTTTGCAGCACCGAGGATTTTCAAAAGCTTCTTCAGTTTATTTTTAGGAACAGAAAGTAGGCAACCACAATTGACAGGATGAGTCAATAAATACTCAATGTAATCAATTGCTAGGTCTGGCTTGGATTCCTGTGGTACATGGATCCGTACTCGACGCCCAGATGTTTTAGCATTCTGAATAGGAAGGAAGCACAAAACCAGTACAAACCCTGTTAGTATCTGACTGTAGAACTGATTTCAAAGCAGAATAATACAGCATTAACAAGTCTTGTTCTATTCTTAAAAAGCATGATGCCTTAAAGCAGTCTGGCAATTCCTCTATTCCCTGTGACATGCATTTGCACACCTTTGTTGGAGTGAGTGAGTCAGAGAGCCAATCACAGGCTAATTCCAAAATGTGCCCCACTTGACCCCAGCGGCACAGGCAGTCGATCAGGGTAGAATATTTGTTTTGGTCAGCTCCACTGTCAATATTTCTGAGTCTGGAAAGCACACCACAGCTTAAAAGAAAACAGACAAAGAGATACATTATCTTCACACCCATAAGTGCAGAAAACAATTAGTAAAATACAAAAAAAAGGATTCACCAATGAGACAGACTTGAACATCACAAATTTTACTGACTTATCACAGTTTTAGTGTCTTAATTTACCCAAATGGGTATTTAATATATCAGATTGCGAAAAATAAACAAATACAGCCAGCAAGAAACTTCTTGTCATTTGCATTTTGGATTTCCAAACAGTACCTGAATGTAGGAATAGCAGCAGGGGGCATAAAGGATGCCAGAATAATCAGTGGAGTCATGCACCGCTCATCCTAGGATAAAAGAATGACACTCTATGACACAGAGGTACATACATGCAAGCAAAACTAAAGACAGTACTGAAAAATTGTGATTACAGCTCCTCAAATTAAGGATTTCCCTTTTACAGTACAAATGGAGCTGAAAGGAGCTCAAAACAATATGGCTTGCAATCTGAAATGTCTGATTCCTGGTTTTGGAGGTCAATTACCAATTATCATACCCTTCACTTTCTGACAAACTGCCAGAATAACTACCATGAATAGTCATGGCTCCATTAGGTTAATACTCATTGCAATAGAAATAGCAGCTCCTCATCATTTTTTTCTACTAGAGACTAAGGTTTAATTGCACAGCCATGACGCCATCTAACTCCTCTCAACCTTAAATGCCTAAATTCATTCACAAGACAAACTTATTAAAAAGACTAAAGAAAAAGGTTGTTATATAAGGATGGCATTGTTTAATGCACTGTTATTCATTACAACATGTCATAATACATGGTCTAGGCCACAACATAATCTCACTCAGCTTATACAGAAACCAATCTATGTTAAGAACTCTTCAAAAATGGTTTATCTCTATGTCCAAACTTCATGGAGACAGCCAAATGAAATGATCATCTACTTGGCCATTCCAAGATCTAAAACCTTTTTTTAAAGCTCATATTTTTAAAAGAACTTTTAAAATATATTTGTAGCTTTTTCAGGAAAGAGACAGGCAGCTTCAGTATGTTTGTAGCCTTTTAGGAACTAAGCCTCTGATGACAGGTCCTTTTAGATCCAAGCTGCATACTCACTATGTAAGAATATCAAAGTCAAAGAGGTTGCTTGCTAAAGCTGGATATCTTGTCTGTTCACCAGACCCTTTCAGAAAGGATGCTACATCCTCCACCAAAAAAGTTTGGAATGTCTTTGACAACTTCCAAATGCTTTCAGGGTAGAGAGCACTTGTGTCTCTGTGCTGCAGAGTAATATGTAGCAATGAGCTGCTTTTCACTCTCTGATTATCTAAAGCAAAGTTGCAGTGGAGCAGCCACCATATTTCAGGACACTTCAGCATAAAAGCCATCAACTAAGAAAAAGATATCCAGTATGTAATCCTGCCAAATTCACTCTGGGTGCTGCAGCCACTATTGGCCACTCTCAGGATGGCATCCTCCTCAAGAACTACACTGAAACAATCAGAGCAAGGAGACTGAGAATTTGAAAATGACTGATTGTAATTAACTGACTATATTGAATCCAGGCAATAAAAAAATAAATGCATCTACAGATTATTAGAGAGTAGATTTAAATTAGCAGAGACCTCAGAATCACAGAATGGTTTGGGTTGGAAGGGACCTTAGAGATCATCTTGTTCCAACCACCCTGCCATGGGCAGGGACACCTTCCACTTAGCCAGGTTGTTCCAGGCCCCATCCAACCTGGCCTTGAACACTGTCAGGGATGGGGCACCCACAGCTTCTCTGGACAACCTGTGCCAATGTCTCACCCTCAGAAAAAAGAATTTCTTCCTAATATTTAATCTAAACCTAATTTCTTTTAGTTTGAATCCATTCCCCTTGTTCTGTCATTACATTCTCCTGTAAAAAGTCCCTCTCTGTCTTTCTTGCAGGCAATTAGGCAAACCCCAAAGCCTTCTCCTTTCCAGGCTTAACAATCCCATTTCTTTAAGCCTTTCCATTTAGGAGAGGTGCTCCATCCCTCTCATCATCTTGGTGGCCATCCTTTGGACTCACTCCAGGAGGTCAGCAGGACATGTTTGGCTTTCTGGGCTGCAAGTGCACTCTGCCAGCTCAAATTCAGTGCAAAAAGAGCCTCAGCTGCTTCAGCTGCAGCTGAATCATAGAAGTGGTGCTGGTGGAAGAGTCTGGAGGACAATGCGTAGAAAAACATGTGGACTCCAATGTACACTGAGTATTAATTCTGCAATGGCTCTTTTGTATTTACTGTTTTCCAAAAGTTCTAAAACATTCAAAATAATAAAACCCTAGAAAAACCCTGCAAGGAGAGCAATTTATTGCATAAGTATTTTTGAGCTGACTATTTGGATAATGGTTCATCACTCAGACACTGCAGCTGGAGAATAGTTTCTGCCCATTTGTGGGATTCCAAGAAAATTGCTGCTGTTTATAGTTTATAGCAACAATGAAAAAGAATACTTAATGTCATAAAAACAGATAAAAGATATAAAACATGAAAGCATCAGAAGAAAATACTGAGAAAATTCAGGAAAATCTAGGCCTTCTTTACCTGAAATACTTTAAAATATTCAGGAAGTACAGAAGCAAACTTCTTGATAGCATATTCTTTGGCATCCTCATTATGATCTAGTGCCTTGTGGATGCTTCTCCAGAGTATTACAGTGATCTCCAACAAACTTGCCATGCTGGCCACATCATTTACTGACAACACATTATTCAACACCTGAAATACAAACATTTAGATGATATTACCAATGATATTTTCAGATAGAAATTTAAATTAAAATAAGGCTCTAATGACACTAGAAAAAATCCTTCTAGATTCTTTACAAAGACACTCTCGTCGCTGTAGAACAGGAACTCCATAACTGAGTTTTAATCTCTCTAACTTCACATATCTTGCAATAGTAATTTTAAAAATAATTTACTGCAAAACCAAACCAATTTAAAATCAACACTGGAATTAGGCAACTATTAATTTAAAATAAGCTTCATATTCCTTCTATCTTTTTCTAGCTACTTCATCAGATTTCTGCTACTGCAGGACATGAAAATCCAATAATGTTTTTACAGGGCTTGCAAGGGTTTTTCAGGTTGAAGAGAGAGATGAGAATGTTGACTTCATGTTCAGGAAGCTTGAATTATTATTTTATTATATATATTACATTATTACTATGCTAATAGGAATAGAGAGACAAATTCTCAGAAGCTTGCTAAGCTAAGAATAGAAAAGGAATGAATAAACAAAGGAGCTCTCTCTGATTCTGTTCCAGAGAGAGCTTGGTCTTTGATTGGCCCTTAATTGTACACATCCAATGGGCCAATCACAGATGCACCTGTTGCATTCCACAGCAGCAGATAACCATTGTTTACATTCTTTTTCTGAGGCTTCAGCTTCCCAGAAGGAAAAATCTTAAAGATTTTTATGAAAAGATGTCTGCAACATAATGGCAATTCTCCCCTTCCAACTCTAGAGATGCCCAAGGACATTCCTTTAGACTTTCTGCCATATTCTGTCTCACATTAAGCACCATTGAAAAGTAGTTATCAGAATTTAGAATAGAGTGGACTTTCTTACACTGGTGTTCTCCTTTTCACTTCCATCTTCATCATCATCCTCATCCTCACTGCCATGAAGACTGGCTTTCATTGCTTTCTGGATGCAGGCGTTCAAGCAGCGCCGAATGGTGAGCATCAATTTAGCTACATTTAAATGGAGCAGGAATAGATGAGACATTTACTATTTGTAAATGTTGGTAAGAAGTGCTTCTAATTACAATGCTGGAAAGCCAGTACGAAAAAGTAGGCAACAGAACCAGAAACAGCTAGGAAAAAAATGGAGCAAAATTCCTTGTATAGGAAATGGAAAAAATGTGAACATGTTTTATATCTTCAAGTATGAAGAAGAAATGACAATATTATCATCAGGCTCTGGAATTTTACTGTTAAAACAGTATACTAAAAAACCCCAAATAATCACCACTTTATCAAATCAGAACCAGAAGAAGCTTCCACAACTCCTACATCTAATCTGGCACAGCTGTTAAATTAATGACCCACGTTCAAGAACACATTCCCTCCGATGTCAATGTTCATTCCTATGTCAATTCCCATTCCCTCCTGTGGCAATTCCCATCCTTTGGAAAAGATGTAGCCCAACCACTGCACTCCTGAACAAGGAGCTCAGCTCTAGAAAAAGTGAAAGGGTTATGCCACTCTGGTGGAAGTACAACAAGCTGATTTCACAACCTTATCAAGATGATCAGGGAGAGGCAATGGTTTGGGCATTTCACCCAAGTCACTCCATGCTGATTACTTGAGTTTTAACAGAACTCCTCTGAAACAAAATTTTCCTGATTTTACTTGTTTCAATAGAACTTTTCTAAAAAGCAGGACGTGCTGGGCAGTACATGCCCTCTTCACTGAAACTTTCAGAAGCTTTCTGAAGGAGGGCTTTTTAGATTTTCTCTGAGCAACTTGGAAATCCTGGTCCACAAATCCCAGACACTCAGATTATCAGATGTTAACATTTTTCAGTTTCCGTATCATCTTTCACATGAAGATCTCAAATCACTTAGGGCATCAGGGTATTTTCTACCTTAATTCTACATGAGAAATAGGTATCAACTGAGATAATTTTAAGGTACATGTGGGGAGAAAGGGGAATAGAAAGGGGAATAGACCAGGTACCACCATGGGAGTGCACAGTACAGCATCATAAGAACAGAGATGAAAAGTTTTGATCTCCTCACTGTTGAAAAAGCTGATAACTTTGCCTGCTGTGCTTATTGCTGGTGTCAAGAATTTCCAAAACTACAAACTAATACTACACTAAACCCCCCAAAAAACCAGCCACAATGTACCCCTGTTACAGAAATAAGAAAAAAGCATTTACATGGCATGATATCAGTAACCCCAAAAGCTCCCAAGGTTTTGTGCTTTACCTATATTGGTGGGGGCAGTGAATTCATAGGCATACTGATAGAACTTCCTGGCTGCTGCAGGATTCATCTGGATGAGGGTGACACAGCGCTCACACCACACATCCTCGGGCTGGGCACTGGGGAAGAAGGAGTTCAGCAGGAGGTTCACGATGCGCCGCGACACCGGCCGAGAGTCCGCCTCCAGCCGGGCCAGGAGGTGCTCCATGGGACAGATATTCCAGAACTTTGTGGAGTAAAAAGATGTTCAAAGGAGTGAGACAAAAACAGAGGAAAAAAACATCACCTTCATTGAGTGATTTCCATGGTAATAGTCTAATCAAATATAAAGAACATCAACCAGGAAAGCATGAGCATCTTTTAATCTTACACCAATGTGTACTGGAGGTCAAATTCTGCTGCAATATCATTCTGCTGTGCTGACGTTTAAAATCTCCTGGTATCTCTGACTCACTGCTAAAAAGGTGGTTCAAGCAATTCCACTTCACCTGCAATACTAATGCAATTCCATAGATACAGGGAAGAATTATTTACACTACAAGGATATCACCATAAATACAATTATTACCATTATGTGCCATGTTTCATATTCTCCTCACAGGACAAAGTAGGTCTAAACTACTCACAAGTACTGTGTTCTTAAATGGATCAACACCGTTTCCAAAACCATCCCAAAGCTTACATTACTAAATACTGAATGCATCCCATTCTTAGCAGAGCTCTAATTTATTTGTAACACAGAAATCAAATGCTATGAAATTCAGAAAGACTACACAGCTGTTTGCCAGCTGTAACACTACATTTGTAGTTTTTCTGAGAAGATTCTGAATTAATTATGCTGGACAAATTAAAATTAAAACAAACAAAAAAGTATTTTTCAATGCCAAGGAACCAATTTTACTCTTTAGCAGAAATATTTGCATCAGATAATTACCCTGTGAATTTGAGCGATGGATGTCCCTATTAAAACTGTCATAAAAACTAAGTTTAAAGTGATCCCAGGACTTCCTAGAGATACACATTACAGTTTTTAAATCAATAGGGACTTATTGAAAAACACCTAACACTTAATAGGATTTTTTTTCTTTATATAAACCTGATCTTTCCTTCCCCTAAAAAAGCCCTAACATAGAGAATTATCTTTTTTCTCTGTCTTCAATTGCAGCAAACTCAGGATAATTCACAAAGTGACCTCAGCCACCCCTTGTATGACTTCCCCTCTGCACCCTTCACCACCTTCAGAGCCCTCCTCTGGATGCCTTCTAATAGTTTTATGTCTTTATTAATCTTAGCAAGAGACTAAACCATTGTTAAATTAAAATATAAAATTGAAATTAGGAAACTATAAACATTAGAGAGTGGAATAAGAGCTCAAAGATGTTGTGATGCCTGTGGCTGGACAGTGGCACCCTAAATAAGAGTCCACAGCAGAATACAAAATACATTAAAAATCACTGTAAAGGACATGAAAATCCTGAAGGATGTGGCCACAAAATAGAAGCAGACATTATAAAAATAGAAGAATCAGAGCAAAAAAGCTACTTAGGGTTAAAGTGTTAGCCATTTAGAAGAGTTGGGCAGCTGAGGAAAGTGGCTGTAACCCACTGCTCTCCCCTGCCCATCCAGAGAGAACAAGGCCCCACAGAACGCTCGGGATACCACAGATATTAAGAGTATTACCAGAGCAAAGCAGGTTATTTTTTTTTTAAGAACACTGCAGCAGTCTCAAAATGTACTTTTTATTTTTTTTTTTAATACATGCCATGATTTTGTCTCCTTGCTACTTATCAAGTACCATTATCCTACCTTGGCAGCCTTGGTAGCCTTCACTTTGAGCAGCATTTCCACAAAAGCCACTCGCACCTTCTCAGAATTATCATGCAGACTGTGTCTGGTTGCAGGCAGGAGCTGCTCCAGGAGTGGGTGACTTAGTTTGTTGTCCAAAATTATTGGCAGGCACTAAAATTAAAAAAATCAAATCCAGAGAGTGGAGCTGAAAAATCTGTAGCTAAAAATTGTTGAAGAGGACTGTGACACTTGTCATGTTAAACAAAGCAGGGGCAGACACTGTGCATGCTTGTTTTTGTAATATTCTTTGGTAAAATCTGCTTTGATTACTTCAAATTTGCAGTGAACTCTGTTCAGTGAACTCACTTCAGCTGAATCAGCTTCAGACCTACACTCAGACCATGGTCTTGCCCTCTGCCTGAGGACACACCAGCTCTCTAAAATATGACGATTTCAAATTAGAAATACTTTTTTTTTTTTAACAATTAATTTTTAAATCAGCACTTTCTGCTTATCCAGGATAGCTCCCCCATGAAGCAGTAGTGGAGCAAGTGAGGATTAACAGGATGACAGCTTCAATCTGAGGCTGAAGTGACACAGACAAAATCTTCAAGTGCAAATGTTGATTAGGGAGTTCATTTTTCTGTCCAAGCTATCAGCTATTTCTCACATGCCAGAAAGATGAAGATGAACTATTTCTAACATAGTGAGCAATGCATGGGAGGAGGCATGACCAGACCAGCTGTGGAATTACATCCATCCAAACCTCAGACACAAAGTGGGAAACAAAATCCCAATTGTGCATGCCTTGGGATGCCTTAAAGCCAGTGATGTAAGAAATTCTGGAGCTGCCTACATATATTTTCAAGTCTAAGCGTTATTTCTAATAGCTAAATAAAATTAATTATTGGGTCCAAACAGTCTGTGTACAACTGGAATTGAAAACCTTACAGTCAGAAAGGCAATCAGTTACTATTTCAAAAGACATTTGTGTCTTCCAAACATGTGGCTTTTATGAAATGTGCAAAACTTCCATATAGGAGGAATTCTATTGCCTCAGACATTTTGAAGAACAAGCTATTTCCTTGATTTAAAGTGGCCTATACTAGAAACCTGTACATCAAGTAAAACAGAAAAATGACAATCATGATAAAAAACATTTACTTTAAAAACACAGCATCGAACATCAGCAGATGTTATATCACATGCCAGATCTCCAGTTATCTTTTTTAAAAGATCAGCAAGAATTGTTGGAGGAATCATCTCCCAGTACTTGGATATGATCTGAGTAACTCCCAGTATCCCTGTAGAGCGAACAACTGGATGGGGATCTTCTAAGAGACTCTAAAACAAACAAAAGAACAACACTGTGAGCATTTGGAAAATTGTGACTCTACTGCTGTTTGATCTGAGCCTATCATAAACAAAAGGCATTCCATTACATTTTAATCATTATGAAAACTGTCATACAATAAAAGAACTGTAATATCAATAGTCCCTCAAGGAATTTTACTATGAAGAAAATAAGGAAATTTAAACCAGAAGCAAAATTAAGGTAACTACTGGCCAATTTTTTCATTGGACTTTTGAATTTTTTCATTTTAAATAAATCAAGTCTTGCATTTGTGACTTAATGAAAAATATCTGGATTTCTATTTATATGAGTTTACACTGATCACTGTTCCTATGGAACAACATAAGAACTTTGAAACTTTCAATTATATGATGTGAACTCAGGAATCCCCCAACATTTTCTTAATGAAAATACTATGCTCATTCTCACCCATCTGGACTGGTAAGGAGATTTTTAGGTTCTCTCCATTATACTTAATTTCACAAGTATTTAGTAATACAGTACTGAACTTTGATTGAGTGCTTCCATAGTAACTGTGAAGCTCTCCCCCACAATCCTAGGTTAAGTAAGGATCAAGATCATTACTCATGCATTTCATCTTTCAAAGGCATCTCTCATTCACAGAATAACGAATAACAAACCAAAATATTTCCTTTTTAGAGTTTAAAGTGGTATATAGCATCTGCAGAAAACATACTATAGAAATTTAAAATATTAGTTTAATTTTGTATTTTCTGTACCACAGACCTCTATTTCCCTACAATTATTCAGAAATCCCATACATTTTAATTGCATCAACAATTTTGTTTTTAGTTAGTTCTGACAAAAGTTTCATTTTTAACATTTTAATTTCATTAAAACTTACAAAAAGTTCTTCAAACTGTTTCTGAATTTCACTGTCCATCTCTTCAGCAGTAAAACTGGGATCACGAACAGGAAAAGCATCCACAAACAAAAACGCTGCATTTGCTCGAACTTCTGAGTTTCTGGCCTGTTACAATGGAGAAAAGATATTTTTTCCATAAGGATCAACTGTTAATATCCAAAGGTGTATCCTGTCAAATACTGTTCTCCAAACATTTCAGCAAGTGTTTTTAATTAAGTAGATGGAAGAGATTAATTTACAAATGGATGGAAGAACTTAAAGTCACATAAGAGTTTTAATGTTTTATTTACATTTCTGCCCATTCAGTAAAACCTGAGTTATTGTTACAGTCAGCTTTCAAAGCACATCAGCTGCAACAACCCTGAGGAATCACAGTCAGAGCCCTTCTGCTTTCTGTAAAGTGAATAAATTAAAAGCAGTTGGGATTTCTCTTGGTGGCCTTACAGCTCCTCTTCAAGACAGAAGACTCTTGAATTCAATCAGACTGGATTAATTAACTTGCTTGTCAAGAGACAGGTGATTTAATTGAAAAGCTCAAGCCTGTTTCTTCAAGAAAACAGTATTTAGTGACTAAGTACCAGAAAGCTTGGAGCGTAACTTATCCAGCAAAAACTTATTCAGTTCTGCATCCCTGCACATAAGGATTAGGAACATGTTCTGAGCTCCAGGCAGCTCATCAAAAATCTATGGGAAGCCTCACAACATTTTACCACATTCAACAATTTTCACTGTACTCCACCATGTATTTTACTGGTTATACAGACACAAACACAAAAAAGGGAAAAGAAAAAGGTGTATATTTAGACAATCATTGAGTGAAAGATAATTGATGCTGTGGACTCAAAAGACAGAAAAAGAGAGCAGGCAATGAAACCATGAAGAAATTCAAGGCATCTCAAGGAGAAAGCTGAAATCTAACCACCAAACTACATTTTATTTATCAAAGATAGCAGTGCAGTGATGAAGAGCCTCTATCGACTTCTCTTGGAAAGGAGACTTGGAAGGAAGAATTTTGTCCAGATCTTGTGTCCAATAGAAAAATAAAAGCTCTCAATATAACAAGCAAAGTAGGCCTAATTTTAACAGCAAGATGAGACAGTTCAGGGACATTCTTGACTATGCTAATAATTTAATTATCTTCTTCCCTTGTCATAAAGCACATTGAGATCAAAGCAGGGAAAAGGAACATGGCAACAACCATGTAATATTTAGACTTAAATAAACTAATGACAAATAAAACCAGAAAAAAACACAATAGTAACAATTACTTCTAAATAAACTAATGACAAATAAAACCAGAAAAATACCACAATAGTAACAATTACTTCAATTACAATCTGGTTTAGGTTTCTCTTCTTGACCAAGCCTGATGTGGTGGAGTAGGACCATAACATGCCAAATTGTTCAAGTCAACAAAATTACTAGGAATTTGGAATTGGATACTACAAAAGCAAACAAAGCACACACATACATTCTTTAGTTAGGGACTTGTGTTTTCCTTTATTTACTATGGATAATGCAAACAGTTAAAAGGTGACAAGACCTAATTCTTAATTCTATCCTATAAAGTTATAGAAAATCCTTTAACTCTGAGCCTGTCTATATTTAAGAATTAACACATAACAAGATAATATGTGAATTCAGGGTGAAATAGCTCTTCTGCACTAACATTGCATGTGAAAATTAATTCAAATGTGGTTTTGTGCAATAACCTAGACCTTGTCTACCACAGCCATTCCAGAAAGTTAATTTCCATAAACTTTTAAAGTGCATTACACTGAATTCTATTAAGCTCACTTTTAATTCTGAACTGAGTACCCACAGTTCAAATTCCTGCCTTTAATTAACTGGAGTTTATCCCAAACGTATTTGCATATTCAGGCTTGTACAATGTCTTCACAGAGGTAGAACCTAAGAGTTTAAATTCATGGTCTGTTTTAATCCACACTGACTTTTCCATGCCAGAGCCTGCAGTAATTTAAATAACTAATATTTCTTTTACCATTATGCTTTTACTATTCTGAGGAACTTCCAGAGCCTTTTAAAAATATAATTTACTTTTTTCTTCAGTTAATTTTCACAGCTTTCTTTTAAACTTTAACTGGTCTTACAGATTCTGAAATTAACTTCATATTATTTAAAACACTGCTCTCCCAGGACATCTTAGTTTAAATGTGTGGGATGTTAAAAAAATATTTAAAAAGACAACCAAACACTTTAAAGGAGTCACTTCCTCCAACAGCTTGAATTCCTGGAGGAGTGGTTCTTGACTTTTTCAGCTTGATAAGAAATAGCTTAATCACTACTTACACTAGATAATTGTATTTTTATATCCATATATCTTCTCATACTAACAACCAATCACTGCACATCTCTTTTATGTTTGTATGACTCTTGCTTTTCATAATAAGAACACGAAAAAATGATGAAGAAGTTACATATGGGCTTATATTATAAAAACTTAAGAGTTGCACAAAGGCTTATAAAACTGTGCTGGTAAAAGCCCCAACAGAACCTTGTGCAATCTAATTACTTGCAAAACAAGCAATTGAAGAAAAACCAGAGAACTGTATTACAAAATGTGCATTCTCAATTTAAAGATTTCAGAGATGAAATCAAGTAGTTTCAGCATCCACAGTTCTGGAACTCGCTGTGTTCTTACAACTGAAGTATTTTTGCTCTCTGTAAGGAGGAGTAAACAGGCCTTGTGTGTCCTTTCTGTTTCATAAACAGTGTTCTAGAACAGAATTTGTTCTTCTCTGTATTAAATTAGGGATTTGGCTAAAATAGGAGCATCAAACTAGTTATCTAAAATTAAACTGACACTTCAAGCTTTGGAGTAGAATCCATAACAGTTATAAGAACAGTTGTAAGCTTCCCCTCTTAGTTGTGTATTTTAAACTACTGGTGATTCTGAGTCATAGCACAGTTCAAACCACCAAACACTTCATGCAGTATTACATGATTTGTTCCAGCCTTGGAACCATTAGTGATGTGAAAATTATGAATAACAGCTGTTAAAAATTTCAGCTACTTGTGGAATCTGGAATTCTCCCATTGTCTTACTGCAAATCAATCAGTAACCTTTTTTTTCCAGATCACACATCTTCTGTTACATTCCTCCAAATAAATGTATGCAGATTTCATAAGGTTTGACAGAATCTTCCTCCAAAAAGCAGTCTAGTCTCACATCTGAGTCCTGGCCTTTGGCAAGTGACTACAACCCTTCACTGACAGGCAGCAACTCCCTTGAGAATGGAACAGTGTATTTTGTTAACTTACCAAAAACCAGTTAAAACCTCTATTCTTTTTAGGGACAGAAATGGAGAAATTAAAGGAAGCCATGATTTGTAGCTATCATTCTCTGGCATCAGGACACAAATGTTTCATCCAGAGGGTTCTTGTTCATATAAATTCTAAAAGGATGGGATCCAAGATTTAATGTAACACCAAACAAGATACTGGCCTAGCAATGACTTTTCATATTCCCACCTCCACCACAGGGTTCTGTTGAAACCAAGCAGATCTCAACTCTTTCCTGCAACTCATAAAATCCATTATAAACAACTTCTGAAGTTAATACTAAATACTTTCAACTTTGAGAATTTCAAATGCCTTTCTCACGTCTAAAGAAGATGCTTATGACCAACCAGTAAATGAAATTGTAAATGTTTGCCAGAAATTAACTTGGCTGTATGTGTACACTCTCACAAACAGGGATTTCATAATTTCAGACAAAATAAAAGCTGTCACAAAGAAGGAAGCTTGGCTCCTCTTGATCAGAGAGTGTAACTGAGCAGACAAACTGCAGTGGGTCCTCCTTAGTCCATGCATGCAGTCCACAGAAGGACACACACACCATGAAAGAACTACAAATAAGAAATTTCATTCTGAAAGCACATCCATACCATTAATGTCTGTCTATACAATCCAAAAGTTTTCCTAAATTAATACTCCAATAAATTCATTCAGATGTACTCTTAGGCTGGTAGTTAATCAACAGGTGAGACTAAACCATCCTCTGAACTCTTCTGGCTTTGATGAATAAAACACTGATAATTCCCTAAAGATCTTGGAAAAGATAATACCAGATTACACAGAATTTTCAGACTGAGAAGATAAGAATGGCAACTGCAATCCTGGAAAGCACTCTAGGTACCTGTAAACAAAACTGGATTTTACAAGTAAATTATATTAACAAATTAGAACATTATTGTGCATGCTATGTCTAATTACAACTTAAAAAGTTGCTCAGCTACATCTGTGATGTTAAACACTCATTTTGGTTTTTGTGGCCATCCATTTTAAAAGCAAATAATAAAAACAGAAGATGTGGAAGGGACCCAAAATTTAATAGCTGGAGAAAGACATTTATATTTTCTGAAAAGGATAATTACCTTTAGTGCTCTCCAGAGGATGGGCTGATACAATCTATAGAGCATTTCTTCAACTCCTTGACGGACTTTACTTTGTTTATGAAAATAACTCAGCATCTAAGATAAAACAAATAAAACAGGATCCAAAGCCAATTTTAACATTCTACATTCAGGAAGTGGTAAGGAGTTGATGCATTTCATAATTATGTAAGACTAGAGCTTTCATACTATGAAAATGATAAACCTAAACATGCTAATTGACCCTGTATCTTATTAGGAAGTCTCAAAAATATTTCATTTAAAACAATCTAATTAATATAATATTTTATAATTTTATAGAGTCATTAAGTTTATATAAAGATCTACAACTAAGAAAAAAAAACATGGCTAGAGAATTGCACAGCAACACCTCATTTTTGTTACTATAAAAATTATTTTTAAAGTTACTGGTAGAAGTACTCTGAAACTTGAAATTATGAACTACAGATAAATAAGCTTTTTCTCTGTTAAGAACAAAGGAACTTATCTGGTAAGTGGAGTTACCCAAATACACATGTAAAAACCTAATACATTTTTTATGCATTGATGAAAAGCAAGTATCAGCACTCTTTGCAACACAAAACTGTGCTTAATTAGCTAAAAATCCTGTTATTTTCTGTATCTGAATTATGCAGAAAAGAAAGAGAAAGTGGAAGACCAGAGCAGAATATGAGAAAGGACATAATGTAACTTGATTTGAAGAATTCCTCCACTTTGAAACACTGAGCAGTTTGAGCTGTGTTCTAAGGTTGGTAATTAATCAGAAAGTGAGACAAGATCATCCTCTGAACATTTCTGGCCTTGATCAATACAGCACTGATAATTCCCTGAAGATCTTGGAAAACAGAATACAAGATTACACAAAATTTGAAAAGAAGCTGACCCTCTCTTTAGTGGTCAGTTCAAATTTATTCCAAGACCTACTCCTCCTGCAGCCCAAAGACATTTATTCACTGTCCTCTTTCAAGATCATAAGCCCCAGAGTCTGTAAAACATGAAATGCCCTGTCAAATGCCTGCTCCATCAATCAGGAATCACAGGACACGGAAATCCTATAGCTATGAGAAAACGAAACAGAACAAACCCCCTAAAAATCCAACCCAAAACAAACAAAAAACCCACTCTAGCATTGTACACTGAATGTCAAGCTGAATATTGCACACAGCAGACACTCTAGAGTCTGGGTATTTGGAGCAAGCATGGGGGGGGAAGGGGCATTGATCAAATACAAATGTCCTAAAGAGGCTTGTGCACTTCTCATTCTGCTTCAAATGCTCTGCTCATGACTGAAAGCCACAGACAGACAACTAGAATCAAAGCTTGTCCCTATAAACCTATATAAATCCCCTACACACAATCAAAAGAAAAAAGCCAAGCTTCATTTCAGACCCATCACTAAGTTTGCCTCAAGAAGGCTATGACTGTTCATCCCTGTGATCATCTATGGAAAGGTCAATTCTGCAGGTAAAGAAAGCTTAGACAACAGACAGCAAAACCTATTCCTGACACTGGAAAATCCCCTTCTACTTTTGAGCAGCAAAGACAAATCTGGTGCAAAAGTATAAGCAGGTTCCTCCTATAATTTGTTCTAACATTATTTCTCAGAATATGCTATTTTTTAAGTATTTGTAGTGGGTTGGCCCTAGTCACCAGCTGAACACCCACAGCCATGCACACACTTATTGCAGCAACTTGTGAGGGTTCCTCAGGGTGAGAGATATAGATGAGAATCTTGCTTCCTGATCAGAAGGCTGGATTTATTAATTTATGATATATGATACATTATGACTATACTAAAAGGAATAGAGAGAAAAGTTGCAGAAGCTGCTAAGCTAAGAATAGAATAGAATCTAAAAACAAGAGAGCTCTCTGTGAATCTGTTCCAGAGCTTGGACCTGTGATTGGCCCTTAATTGTAAACATGGAACATGAGCCAAATCACAGGTGCACCTGTTGCATTCCACAGCAGCAGATAATTATTGTTTACATTTTTCTTCTGGGGCCTCAGCTTCCCAGAAAGGACAAATCCTAAACGAAAGGATTTTTATGAAAAAATGTCTGTGACACACACTCCCTGCTCAGTGGGGAAGAAAAAGAATTGGAAGAGAAAAGCAAGTTCATGGATCAAGATAAGGACAGTTTAATGAATGAAGCAAAGAGGCCCAAAAAACTCCCCAAAGGAGTGATGCAAATGCAACCACTCACCACCTGCCACAAGCAGACCAATACTCAGCCAGCATTCCAGCAATGGCTGCCTCCCCAAAACCCACTTTCCCTCAGTTTGCTGAGGGAATGATGTTGTGTGCCATGGAATATCCTCCTGGTCATTTGGGAGAGCTGTCTCAGCTGTGACCTCCCAACTTCTTACTCATGCCCAGCCCACTCCCAAGGGAAAACATGGGGAGGAGAAAGCCTTGAAAGCACACAGGCACTGCTCAGCAGCAGGCAGAACATTGCTGTGCCACCAGCACACCCCAAACAGAGCCTGCTATGAATGAAAGTATTTCCATCCCAGCCACACCTGGTATGGTATTTTAGTATGAAAAGGAAATTTGCTAATTTGTAGCAACTGATCTCATTTTGATGCTACTAGGTCATGTCATGCTTTCCTGGAACTTACCTCTCTAACTTTGGAATGAACAGAAGAATTTCTGGGAAGATGAATTCCATGATGCATGAAATCCTGAATGCAGTTATATTCAAGTACCTACAGTAAAACACACACATGCTCCTGTTAACACAATAAAACAAGAATAAGTACTGTAGCTGTTCAGCAACTACATTTTCCCTAAAACAAGAAACTGAAAATAGTACCTGCTATTATTTCTTACTTGGCTTCTGCCTTGCCCAAAGTTTTCCATGCTGGGGGCCTCAGTCTGCCTCAACTGATTATCAAAATTTCAGAATCTAGAATTAATCCAATTGTCAGAAGCTAAAAGAAGGGTAAATAAAAGTACTTTGGTATCTGAAATTTTGCTCTAGCATTGTTGTGATCTGTAATTATGCCATTAATAATTTCCATGGAAATCCACAAACACTAGATAAATACCTGAGCTATCAACTATACAGATTTGCACATGCTGAATAAAAGCTTCAGTAATTCAGCTAACAGGCATGTTTATGAAAAACATTGTGCATATGCATATTTGTGTGAACCAATATTTCAGCAGCAGAATTAAAGGTGTTTAACTGCAGCCAAGCTGATCTCAGTGGGAAAACATTCAAAGCATGACATACAGTTACTCCTTGACAATGCTGAAGGGGCTCTTTCCTTAGGGAAATGATTCTTTAAGGCTTGTTAAAGGAACCTCTCTGTAGTGGAAAGTCATGAGTCTTTCCCACCCTGAAATTCAAAACCATCCAAATGAAATTTCAAGCATAGTGTTACCTCTGTGAATTCTCCTGACACCTTCTTCCAGGCCCTGAAGTAAACTTCTGAAATGCATTCCACCAAGGATCTGTATTAACATAGAGGAAACACTGTCAAGAAAGCATACTAACCATATCTATGCACAATTCATAAAGGTGAAACATGAAGTTTTGTATAAGAATCAATATTCTTCTTAATTCTCTGCGAATTGGTTTTTAGAAGAAAATCTCTTTTTCAAGTCTACACCCATAACTACCAAGTTAACTCTTCATTAATGAGCACAAGCACTATTACATGCTACTTGAAATATCTCCTATGGTGGGAGAGTCAAAACATTCAGAGAGATATTTTACCAGTTATGTCATGAAGAATGCCTGGAATTCTTTAGAGACATGTACAGGAATATATTATTCTACATGAAAGCCTCTGATTTTAATACACAGAATTACTTCAGCAATACTTCACCAAATAATCAAAGAAAAAAAATCTCCATATTTTTCATCCATCAGCCAAGTTCTCAGGCTATGATTTATCCTGCAAGTCACCTCTTATTAGAATGCCTTACATAGAAACCTAGAAAATTCAATTAGAGATTGCTTGTAGGAAAAAATAGGAACACCCTACCAAAGAAGAAATGGACCTGCAACCCTCACAGAAGCACTGCAAATAATGCAGTCCAATTTCTATCCAAAGTCATTTGCTTTAGCTAATGGCAAATCAACATTTACTGCTCCTATAACTGTACACCAGGCACGTCAGAGCTCCTATGAAATGAAGTTGCTGAAACAATATAGCAGTAATATTCAGAAGATTTGTGAGTTTCTGGTTATTGATATATTCTTTCAATACACTAGGTATTTTTAGAGTGAGATAAACAAGATTTTAGACAAGCTCTTACTAATGAAGTACTCTTACTGGGATGCATACCTTGGAAAGAACTGTAATTGGTTTTTAACAGTTCCATGTATCATTTTAATGAAGTTTACATTCCAGGTGAACAAAAAACTCAAGAGTCTTCTTCCCTGTGTGGGGAGGGGAAGAGAGGAAAAAACAAAGAGAACTCAAAGATCTGAAGAATATGCAATTTAAGAGCTACCTCAAAAATCAGCAAATACAAAGGAAATTACATCTTTAATTTTAAAATGCATAGGTGAAATGGAAAAAAACTATTTAAGATTCTTAATTATTAAACAGAATTCAAGCACTCCTTTTATTCATAGTGTAGAAAGAACACAGAACAAATGAACACATGGATCACATATCTGCCTCCACTCTTTCCATGTCCTTTCTGGTTTGGTGTGCCTTCAGTTGAGCAGCATTCCAGAATGGCAGCACACTGTGCAGTCAGCACCCCCATGGAGGCTGCAGCACTGAGCTCTGCCAAGTGCCAATATCCCAAAATCATCCTGGGGTGACACTGAAATGATGCTGAAGGCATAAATAAAACACTACAACTCTACCAGCACTGACACAGACATTTTTTCATAGAAATCCTTTCTTTTAGTATTTGTCCTTTCTGGGAAGCTGGGGCCCCAGAAGAAAAATGTAAACAATAATTATCTGCTGCTGTGGAATGTAACAGGAGCATCTGGGATTGGTCTTCTGTGAGTGTTTGGATTTGCTGACCACTCACAGGAGAGTTTGTCCTTGCTTTCTGCTGGACACAGAACTTTGTTATTCATTCTTTTCTATGCTGTTCTTAGCTTAGCAGCTTCGGCAACTTGTCTCTCTATTCCTTTTAGTATAGTTATAATGTATTATATTTCACATATTAATAAATCCAGCCTTCTGATCATGAAGCAAGATCTCTTCTATCTCTGTCACACTGAGGAACCCTCATCAAGTCATTGCAATACCAGCACTGCATGCAGAAACAATTTTAACCAAGCCACAGAGAACACCTGGGCCACTGAGGAAATTCAATGTTCTGATCAGCAAGGACAATTCCTTTCCTCCTGCCACATGAAAGGTAATGTTGTGAACCTCCTGGAGCTGCTTTCATTCATGAAAACAGAAACTATTTTTCCCAAATCAGTTTTCTTCCATTTTAACAAGTCAGGAACAATGATGACAAATCTGATGAGCAATAGGATTTTGTAAAAGGCTGTGGATGAAGGAAATAAGCCAATGATCTCCCAGAATCAGCAAAATCTGCCCAAGGAATTGTAGCCTTATACAGTATCTGTACAGGCAGCTTCACTCTGACTTAGCCTACAGGTGAAGGTAAGAGTCCAAAATGGCTGATCACACATAAGGGTGAGTCAGTTGTAAGGGTCATTTGTATCTCTCAGCTTTCTAGCAACAATTCAATTAGGAATCAATAAAGGAAGTGCAATAGTAAAGAGCACATTGACAGAAGTGCAAAAGGTCACTGAATAAACAGCAGAGGTTCAGAGGCACTTCCATGGAGAGCTGGGCCAAGAGTTGTGTTCATACCTAAGACCAAACACAGAAAATTGAATGCCAGACACATTTGGAGTTGGAATCTCACAGAGTAGAGGAGGGAGATGGAAGTACAGTCAGTCAGAAACTGCACTGTAGTGAATTGATAACTGAAATGCCTTTGGGTGAAGAAGTAACTCAGAAGCTCAGAGAAATCAAGACCTAATGGCTAAATACAATGTCAAGATTTTTGGCTTCAGGTCTGGTGGAAACCTTCCCAACTCAACAGGGGGTGTCTCTATAAACATAGAGGAGTCCCACTTGGCATGTCACACATCAACATCCCTGACAAAACAAAAGGTCAAGGGAGTTTTGACCTTCAGTTCTTCCCTCAACAAGGCAAGGATGAGGACAAACTCAAACTCATCTCATCTTCTACAACCCCAGCAGCAAAACAGATGACAAAAAGCCAAAAAAATAGCTTTCAACCAATTCTTTTTAGCCTTAGGTTTCAAAAGATTGAGCCTGCTCCTGAAAATGGTAAGTGCCTCTAACTGAATCTGCTGCTTGTGATTAATGGATCTGCAATAATTACTGGTAACAACATTCTCATAATTGTGAGAGATAACCTGGTGATAGGTGAATGAGACTGTGAACTGTCATCTTTGGGACTAATGCAGTGTCAGTGCTGGGTGTCTGGTTCTGCTGTGCTTGTGGACACAGAGCATGACTTTGTTCTGTACACACAGAGAAGGTGAGCAAGGAAAGAGCACAACAGACCCACCTGTAAAACACAGGAACCTGCTCTGCAGCTGTTTGACTGGAAACCCCATCTGAACAAGAATGTTTTCATAAATCACAGAGAGAGAAATTCAGAGGATCACTCCACTCATGATAAGCCTCTGAGAAATATTACTGTGTGTTAAACAGCACAGCCTGGGAAGGCAGAAACACTGAACACCCTGATCTTGCAATGAGGTGTAATAAATGTGCAGTTCTCTATTGGTTTAATCTGATTTAGAACAGATACACTGCATTCCTGACCCTTCCCTTCCTTCAGTCTTGCATATGATGAACCATTCCACACAGTTAATCTGTCTGAAAAATAATCTCACTAGGAGAAAACAGCCACCTCCTTCAATCAACCCACAATATTGCTGCTTGAACATTACACTGTGAAAAGGAAAAGAGGAATGCTATTCCATGGCAACACAGGATCATTGCAACCTGGAGTTATAGCAGCTTAAGCTACTGTGCTACTGTGCTCTGGGATATGTACTCTGAAAATCCAGGATTACTTTTCTTAGGAACTGTAGAACAAGTCTGCAGCCATTAAAGGGAGTATTAGGCCTGATACACAGAAGCTCACTTTCAACTCAAAGCAATTCATACATCATGTTGATACTTGGTGTTACTATATGCATTTTAGAAGCAATACAGGATGCAAAAAAAAGGTTCAGCAGAGCTACTGGGGGAGTGTTGGTTGGTTTCTTGTTGCCAGAAGAAATCTAACATTAGTGAAATGAACCAGGAAGGGAAATTAGAGAACATACATGAGGTATGTTACCACAACTGAACTCCCACAGCACGCAAATGCCAAACAAAAGGACTTGCAACTGAGGTACAATGGCCTCACAGCAACAGGAAAATGCTTTGAACACTTTGAATCTCCTGTCTGCAGAGCTGGGAAAACCCAAGTTGGTTACCATTCTGGATAAGTACTGGAAGTTCATACAGTGAAGTTGGATTTCTGCTCACAAACTGAGACATGTGAATTTGGATGTTTAAGTCCCCGAACTGTTAACTGTCTGAAGAGTGTTTTATGTGATCAGCTGTTTAGTTACTGTTTTGTGGAGCTGAATTGTTCTGTTGACTCTGCTGACTGGGGTTAATGGCACACCCTACACACAGAGCAATTTCACATGCCCAGATGGTTTTCCAGAAGGCAGAGATCTATGACAGTGCTTTATGTGCCAGCCCCACCTGGATGTCTGAGGCAGCTTAGGTCATTTAATGCAGCATGGGTCATTCACTTAAGCAATCAAATCCTTCCCAGGACCTGTACTGATTATGCTCCTGCACAGATGTCTAAATTTATTTCACACACTTAATTTAACTGAACCCTGTCCTGGGATCTTTCCAGAATGGGTTATGGTTCTCCTTTTATTTTGAACTATTATCCTTCAGGATGTGAAGTGCCTTGGTATGGGGCTGGCACAGCAAGGTTTTGGAGGTGGAGGCTGCAGAGGTGGTTCCTGTGGGAAGCTGCCAGAAGCTTTCCCTGTGCTGACAGAGCCAAAGCCAGGGGGCTCCAAGGCAGCCCCACCACTGGCCAAGGCTGAGCCCTTTGGCTCCAGCTGGGAGCTGCTGCTTTCAGTCCGTGCTTCCAGCCAGAAAGCAAAGAATCCACAATTCAGGATCTAAACTATTAATGAGCAGAGAGTGCAGTAAGGTGCTCTCTAGATCTGCCTAGAAAGAGGCAGGCAATTAATGCATAATGATAATGCAAAGGTGACAAAATGGCAAGAACCAGAAATCCTTGGGAGAACAAAGAGAAAAATCTCGTGCAGGGAAGCGAAATGTGCAAAGCGTGACCAAATCTGCACATTCTTGTGCAGACATAAACTTTCACTTTAATATGCCAGGAAAAAATATACATTACTGAGTCTGATTTTTAGTCTACTTTCCCCCCACATATTTAAAAAAATCCCACAACAAAACGTCAATTTTATACTCCTTCACTCAAAGATTCAAGGAGCAAACTTCCTTCAGAAAAGCTGTGTAGTAATTAACATGTTCTACTAAAAGTCTCACATAATGTGGAAGAAAAAAAGAACTACAATAATTTACATCTAAAACCTAGATAGCAGTTGTATTTTACATATGTAATTGCCAATCATTTACTGTGCCTATATGAAGATGAAATATTAAAACAATACAGTGGATTCAAATCAAACAGAAAAAAATACAGAATGAAATATAGAAAATGCATTTTAAGTACTGTGACAAAGAACACACACAGGTACACACTTTTTCCAGATGGCAAAAAATGGCTTAAAATGAAATACACCAAGGACACAAAATCAATTGTGAACTCTGTCAATAAAGCCTTACCTACCTTTCCTCTTTCCACACACATTTTCTCTTCTTCCATTCCCACCTCTCATATTACCTTGGTACATCATTATTTTAGTCAAAACTAAAACAGCTTAAAATATATGTAAGTAACCAAAACCCCACCAACTTTGTGGCAGGTATCCAAACCCTGCTCTATCAACCATTTCACCTAATTCCTTTGCTATCTCCATTTTTAATATGACATATACCACAACCATGCACCAATCTCAGAGCTCATTTTATGACAGAAGTTCATGTATTCCACAGAAAAAGGAATATTTATTTTACATATGCAGGGAAGAGATAGAACTTCAGAGACAAAGTAATGTGGTCTGGTCACCTAACCAGAAAAAAGGCTTGGATGCCACAATTCTGGTGCACAGGCACAATCTAAATAATAAAACAGCAACTGTTCACTGAGAGAAATCTATGTAGTTAAATAAAGTAATTCTTATTTTTCTGCCAAGTTGGGTTCTTTTTATGCTACTTTTAAAAGAGAATATGGCAACACATTCTTCTAGATGAAGTCATTTAGAAGGAAAATTATTTTGCTATAGTAACTTGTCTTGAATAAAAGAAGAACTGCTATAAAAGAAAAGAAAAGAATTACACCAGGGAATGATTTAAAGTATCGGGGGAAATGCACTGGAAGCAAAGCACTTGATTCTTATTGCCTCAGGATAAAGGAACTGAAGATTTAGACATAAACTTTCACACTTTAGTCTGGAATAGAAACAAGTTTTCTAAATGAAACAGTATCAACCATTTATAGCTTGGAGTCAGAGCTGATTTCTCTCATGTTGCTACCTACTGTACTATAAAAAAAGACAAACTGCAGAACTATTAAAAGCAACCAAAGCTCACTGGCACAAAACCACAGTAAGATAAAAGCTGGCTTACCTCTTCTTTCTTAATGTGTTTTACACTCATAAAACACTGAAGCAACAAGTCTTTGACTTCATTACTCTCATCTGAATCATAATCAAAACAAAGTAATGTCTGATGTAGATTCCATACACGAACTATATCCGCACCCTGACAGGGAATAAGAAGCCCACATTAGACTGGAGAAGCTTTGCTTTAATGCAAAAAGCTTTGATTTAATGCAAAGCTGCATTGAAAGGATTTTAAATAATGAACTTGAAATGCATTGTTACAGATTGTGAAATTATGAATATTCATTTCATCCTATTACTGGGAAAAATACATGTAACTGCAGAAATTCTGACTTCCAACAAATGAAGATATGCTCAAGAAAAAAAGCTGCCATTCCATGCAAAATATGTTAAAACCACATCATTGCACTTTTTAAACTTTATACAGTACATGCAGTTAACAGGGAAAAACAGTAGAAAGAAATAAGGATACATCCATTGAATTAGTGCAAAAAATGTGTATCACAATGCACCAAGCAACTCAAACATTTTGAAAAATGAAAGAAAAATTATTTGTAGAAAGATAAAAAGCAAGAGAAAATGAAGCTTCCCACAAAAGCTGTTTCTATGCTTAGCTGAACATAGTACTTAATATCTGAGTTGACAAAAAGTTAATTACAATAAAAACCTTGGCCATTGGACTGGACAAAAGAGTGAAAAGATTAAAAGGAATGCAAAAAAAATTAAAATCCAGTTCACTTGTGAAACTGATGCCAAAAACCTTTAAAATTTGTTCTAGAGAAGGCAGTGTTTTATTGGAGGGATTATCTCTTTTGAAATATTCAATAATAACCTGAAAGTTATTATTGAACATAGCCTCAACACAGCCTCAGCCTACCACAGCAGCTTTATTCAGGCTTTTCCTCAGCAGAATGACAAACAGGGTCTTCCCCAGCTGCTCCTTCCCCTCCAGTCCCTTCTCCCACCACATTTCACACACACGTTGGATGGCATCCTGTAGGTTTTTTTCAGATGTAGATAATGCAGGAAGGATACCTACAAGAGTAATGGGATAATTATTTACTGCAAAGAACCAAGTCATTCCTGTAAAACAGCAGTCTGCCAGCTCCTGCCACACTTACACACTTCCATGGCTTATGCTCACTGCAGTATTTAGGCAACTCTAAGCTTTGGCCCAAGTTTTGGATCAGTAACAATGGAATATTGAGTTTCCTTTAAAAGTAATAAAAATCAAAGGATAATCAAAGTTACCTTCCACTGGGTGAACTGCTGGGAGAAAGAAAAGTATTTGCATTCCAACTTCTAAATTGTGCAGCTGATTTCTAGGTAAACATTGCCTTAATTTTGTCTCATAAATATGAACTCAAACCAGTACCAACTTTTCTCCTGTGAATTCTGTTTCACAGTCAGATCAAACAGCCTCTGTAAAATGCAGCATTCTGTACAGAGAAGCACTCACCATTTAGGATAAACACACATTCCACAAGAGCTTTGTAGTTTACATTTTCATCCACGGCAGGTATGGAAGCAATAACAACAGCTGCCACTCCTTGGATCACTGCTACAGTCTGTTTCTGAAAGAAAGCAATGCTGAGGAAACACTTCTGCAGGTTGTTTTGGGCTCAGAAAATAACTCAAACAAGAAATGAACCTTAGCAACAGAGAGCAAAGCTGAAATGTTATTATGCTTCCTTTCTGAAGAACGAGCATACTGGCACCCAAAACCTTTCAAATAAGAGGTAAAGAACAGATTTTAAAGTACATCTTTTCAAGAAGTTTGAAAAGGGGTTTCAGCTCCAGCTAGTAGATAACTTTGAGACTGTGCATGTGTTTCCATTCCTGCACTAAAATCCTCATCTGCAACCAACCCACTCAAACACACATCAATATCAGAGCTGAAAAGCCCTAACCAGCAGGGTCATGTGTAACTCGGAGATGCACATCTGGTGAATTTCACTCCAAGTGTTGATTCTACAGACCTTGGAACAGATGACTGATTTTTCTACATTTGATTTCTCTAATGATTTCCCCACTGCATTTCTTTTCTTCCCCCCAAAATTAAATAACCTTTTCCCCCAGTATTCTCAAGGCTACACAGACTACAGCACAGAAAATTCTACATTTGTGCCTTCCACAAATTTAGAATACATAGAATTCTATGTATTCTAAATTTGTGGAAAGCACAGTTGAATCTAGATTTCATTATGTTCATCAAATAAAATGAGGTAGTGAAAAAAAAAATCAGGTAGTGAATTTCTTATATGCCAGCTACTTAAACTTAACATGTGCAACATTAACATTTGTTTACTAACATAAGACATAGAAAAAGCCCATTCAACTCTACTGAGAAAACTAAGTCACATCTTTCATAATTTAAATTATCAGAAGAGCTAGTCTTTTAGAGCATGGACCAATCATAAATTCAGCTTAACACTGAAATTAATAATTAATAAATTAATTAATAAATTAAGTCTTTTTAAAAAATGGGCAGGAAGGTGATATTTGGAACTGGTCTTATTTCATAAGCCTTGCATGTTTTCAGATGTTATGGAAATATTCCATTTTATTTCCTAAAAAACACAAAACACTCATCATGTTTTCATTTTACAAGATTCTTACCATTTCTGGAACTATCTCAACTTCCATGTCATCATCATTTCCATCATCTCCAGTCCTGTGCCATGTTTCCACAGGGTTCTCCATCAAGCTCTCTGTCAGCAGCTGTGTCAGTCTCTGCCATAGCACTTCTTTCTGCTTTCTTGGCAATTCTTGAAGTAGCTCATTCAAGTCAAAATGATCACATGTATTTTTCTATAAATGGTCAGAACACACCACACAATCCCACATCAGCAAAGTGGCTTATACTTCATCATCATCTTTTCTACATTTAATCTGGGTTTTTACATTAATGATTAACTTATATTCCTCTCCAGTTAGAGGCAAAATACCTTTTAGAAGTTATATTTTTTTTAAATAGCATAAGAAACTCCTGCTAGTTAACTCTTTATCATGAAGCAAGAGTTCTGCCTTTAAGAGAGAAGTCTTTACCCTTGATAGCAATGAAGACAATTCCATACCCTTGGCTAAGATGCTCAAAACTGCACAGAATTTAAGTCCCTGATTATGTCTTTGCTCCCTTAAGTATCAATTGATGATGGCTATTGAAAGAAAATCCTTAGGCAAGGACTGGAAACAGAGCAGTCAGCAGAGCCATAGGGACAACACTTGTCACAGACATATTTTCATTAAAATCCTTTCTTTAGGATTTTTCCTCTTTCTGAGAAGCTGTGGCCTCAGCAACAAAATGTAAACAATGGTTATCTGCTGCTGTGGAATGCAACAGGTGGATCCATGATTGGTCTTGGGTGAATGTTTGGATTTACTGACCACTCACAGCAGAGCTGCTCTTGCTTTCTGCCTGGACACAGACCTTTGTTATTCATTCCTTTTCTATTCTTAGTGTAGCTAGTTTCTGAGAACTTTTCTCTCTATTCCTTTTAGTATAGTCTTAATGTAATATATATCATAAAATAATAAATGCAGCCTTCTGAACATGTGTAGGGGCCTGAGTAAATGTATGTATTATAAATATATGTATGGCAGTGAAAGATCTTTGTATTGTATTAGTGACCCTGCCCTGATTCTAGTTATTGTAAATGGGCTGCAGCTGTGATGTCCTTGATTGGGCAGCAGCTGTAGCCCATGGAGGTAACTGAGATAAAAGGGGGCGGGGTGGTCAGGGAGAGCCTTGGAGAGGAGCCCGGACTGAGAAGCAACAACACCACTGCTGTGAAGATCTGCTGTGAGAAAACCACCCAGAAGGTATGAGACTCAGGAAATATAATTATACAACAATATGAATACAACAAACATGAGGTCAAGATTCTGGCCTCTCTCTTCACCCTGACAAACCCTTGCAAGCCCGGTGACAGCACTGATTTGAGATCTGTGCACATCAGAGCTCTGCACACTGCACTGTGTTAAAGCCCCTCACCAAAGCCAGCTCCTGAGCCCACAGCTCCTGCTGAGGCCCTGCAGACAGGGAAGGCACCATCACCCACTCTCCAGTAGAGACTGCACCACCAGGCTGATCTGAACTCTTTCCTAGAAAGAACTTTGCTAAAGGAATTTACCTCAGAGACACAAGGAGTCTGTTAGCATCAAGGAAGGGTAGGCAACCTGCTAGGAAAGGGAATATGCAGAGAGAAAATAAGAAGGAAGAGCAGGCCCAGCCAAGAGAAAGAACAGCCAATTTCTGAGATGCAATTTGCAATACAGAAGTGAAGGTTCACTGGATCAAAAACACTTCAGAGGAAATAGAACTCCCATAATCTTGAAATATATCTATTTTTAGTTTGCAGATACACTGCAAGGCATCAAAAAGAGGAAGTTGAAGGTAAAAACTGAAAAGAATGAAAGAAACAGCAGTAGGTATTACAAGTTTCCCAGAAGGGTATGAGAAGAAAGATCCTGTTAATATTTATAAGAGAATTTCTATTCAATTCTACAACTGAAAACAAATACAATAAACCAAAGGCCTCACAGGGAGTTCTGCAGCCCTGTGCTTCACACAAACCCAAAAGACAGGATATTAAGATTGTACCATTTTGAACAGAAAGAATGAATCCATAATAAGATCAGAGCTTTAAGATTTTTCTTTGGGATGATATGAGACAGAATTATTCCAAAATCTATGAGGAGAAAGGGTGACAGTGAATGATAATCATATCTGTGATTCCTATTTTTCTAAGAAATTCTGTATTTTCTTGAATTAGAAAGGGATTTAGTGGGAAAAACCAACAGCACCTGCTCAAGATCTTAATGAACAGCACCACAATATGACACTGTTAAAATATTACAAAGGAAAAAAAGAAAAGCCCACAGGCAACCCTGAAGGAAAATTAGCAAAGCCCTGGAATTTTAGAATACACAGATGAATCTAAACAGTGAAAGTGCAGGAAAGAAAAATTCAAGGGGGAAGTAAAAGGGGGCTTGGGACGTGTGTAGAAAACAGACACTGAAAGAACTGATGCTAAAAACTGAACTTTGAAGAGTCTAAAAGGCAAATTCTAAGGCTAGAGCACCAACAAAGTAGCAAATATAATACAAAAACTAAGGAAAGCAGTGAAGCTTTTAGTGCTGTTTTATTTAACCACAGCCTCCTCCAGAAAAGCAATCAAGAATTTTTCAAGGGAGATCCAAAAAGGAGGATCCTCATACTAAGACAAGACATGGTCACACATCCTCCATTGCTGCAGGTTTCAAAAGGAAATTATTAAAGGAATTGAAGTATCTTGGACAGTCAAAAAGTCATGTGGATATTCATGTTCCCTTATGCTACAAGGGCATGAAGACAATTTTAATCAATTTACTCATTGTAGCTGGTGACAAAGTTTCCAGAGATATTGGCAAAAGCTGAACACTGCTGCAAGAGAACTCCTGTGAAATGGTGATGGAAAATAAAAGGATGAAAAAAACCCAAATAGCCCATGGCACATTAAAATATATTACTGAATGCAGATGGCAGAATCAACACAACCAAATCAACTGGAAAGGAAACACTGCAAGTGAATACTAAAGTGAATAGTTTTTTGCTAAAGTGGATAGATTTGGAAAAAAATGGGAAGGAGACTTTAGGCAAAGGCAGTCTGGTAATAAATTTATCATCCATAAGTACACCCAGGCACACAAATGAAAGAAATAGCAAATTTCTTGGGGAAAGATTCAAGGATGTCTGGGAGACAAAGTCTGTAAGCTTATTACACAGAAGAAGATTGTGGGTTTAATACAGTGCTGCATGAAATCAGTTCATGCCTCTGGGCACACAGAGGCAACTGATCCACCTCACCCTGCCACAGGTACTACCTGAAAATACCCATAAGAAAGCTCAAGAAACAAACTGCACAGTACCATTTATGGCAGCAAGCAAGAGATGTCTGGAAGAGCTCCTCAGGTATATTTAACACCAGACAGATTGAAGGTGAGTGGGAAACAGCTCAGTGCAAATTATTATTTCTCATTATTATGCAATATATACACAAAGTGAGAATGAGCTTTTAACAGTAGATTCCAGGGGATTTGTTTGGTTGTTCCTCCCTGTTCTCTCCACACTTCCTTTAGAGAGACCAATCCACCCCTTCTCTAAAGCATTCAGTGATAAAAAGAACAATTCAAGTAAAATTAAACACGGACCAAAGAACAAGTGGACAGCCCAAACTACCAAATGAATGAACAAATACTAGTGAAACACAATTCTGCTATGTTTGTACATTAACTCTTATTTATATACCAATAAACTCTTCCATGGGTTGAAATGTAACAATGTCAACAACAACATGTAATCAGTATTTGTTTAGAATTACACAAATACTAATATTTTACTTTTAAAAAACAGTATGTGGCACAACCAAATACCAGAAAATTATCTGGTTTATAAACATTCATTCTTCAGACTCCACAACTTTTTCAGCCTATATTCCTTCAAGTGCCATTTGAACTTATTTTTTATAGCAATCATCCCCATCTGCAAGTACCAGACAGACAGTTTCTGTCCCTTTGTCACATGATTTCTGCACCTGGAACAGACTCACGACTCCAGAAGTGATAAATGTACACACTGGCTCACTTACAGGGCTCTGAGTGTAACGCAGGAAGTCTTCAATTGACTCTTTAGACACAATTTGCAAAAATGCTTCGCGCTTCATCCTGGAATCCACTTTATAACCAAAACATAACATTAGAGAAGGTACTGTCAATGTACTGTAAATCATATATCAGTTATATACATAGCATTTATATATATATTTATACATTACAGTAGTTACACATAGTACTGTGTACTACATAGTTAAAGTAGTTTTCCCCTCCAACATATTTTAGTTATCTGAATCAGTATTTGGATTCACAACATCACTAGGCTTCAGGGCTTGCTTTCTTTTTCGGTCTTTTTTTTTTTAGTAAGTCTTAAAGCAGAATAAATTGCTAATGGATACTTTGATTTTTAAAAAGCACAATGCATTCTCCAGCTCATACCCACTATTTAAGCTAGTCATAATTCCCAATAACAACACTATTTATTTGTATCAGAAGCACTGAGGGGTAGTAAAATGGTCTATTTTCTCGGCTATCAAATGAAATGGAAATGGGAAATGGGCAAGGCCACCAAGAGCCTTATTTGCTTACATAAACATTCCCTCCATCCCAAGTGTCTCCTCATGTGATTCTCCAGGTGGGAAAGCGACTTACACAGCATTTAGTGAGTGTGAAGCCACACCACAGAACGGGGCGGGGGCCGCTCCTGAGCCCTGTCCCGAGTCAGCCGGGGGCTCCGCCAGGCCCCGGCAGGGCAGGCAGCGGGGAGCGGGACGGGCCGCTTACCTGGGGCTCCCTCACAGCGGCCGAACCCTCACGGACCCGCGGGACCCTCAGAGCGGCCGCACCCTCATGGACACGCGGGACGCGCTTCCAACACCGCGGCGCCGCCTCTGCGGAGAGGAACGGAGCCGGCAGACACGCGCGTAGAAGAGCCCGCGGCGCACGGCAGCACCGCCGGAGGAGACACGGACCCCGGGAGCCGCTCGGAGGGGACACCGGTGGGCAGCTCGAGGCACCTGGGGACACTCCGGAGCACTCCGGGACGCCGCCAGCCCCCGCCCGGTCCGGTCCCTCCGTCACCCGCCACTTTTCGAATCCTCCCGCGGCCGACGTTGCGCGCGCGCCGCGGAACTCCCGTCTCGTCTCGCGAGAGGTCGGCCGCCGCCCCCGCCCTTTCCCGCGCGCGGTGCCGCTGAGGGCGGGGTGGGGGAAAGGCGGCCCTGGAAACCCACTCGGGACAGGGGATCGTGTTCAAATGTCAGGGAACCCCCTCGGGACAGGGGATCGTGTTCAAAACTCAGGGAACCCCCTCGGGACAGGGGATCGTGTTCAAATGTCAGGGAACCACAGCACAGCGTCAGCTGGGCTGGAGAGGCTTCTGAGGTCACCGAGTCCAACCTGTGACCGAACATCATCGGTCAGCTAGACCATAGCATTCAGTGCCAGTCCAGTCTTTGCTAAACACCTTCAGGGAGGGCGCCTCCACCACCTCCCTGCGCGGCCCATTCCAGTCACCCGTTCTGTGAAGAAATTCCTCCTAATGCTCCACCTGAACATCCTCTGGCGGAGCTTCAGGCTGTGTCCTGTCCTGTCGCTGGCTCTGCCGGGGAAGAGCCCGACCCCCACCTGGCTCCACGTTCCTTTCGGGAGCTGTGGAGAACCATAAGGTCTCTCCTGAGCCTGAGCCTCTTCAGGCTCGCCTCCCGCTTCCTCAGCCCCTGCCCCGCCGGCCCCGGCTGCTGCTGCCGGCAGCTTGGCCGCCCTCAAAGGCTCCTTCATCCGCTGCTTTCTGTCACGGCTGGTGCCGGGGGAACATCCATCAGTTCCCCAGAGGCAGCTGCCACGGTTCAAACCCACTGCCCCGCTCGCTGTTCCCTTTCTGTACTACCTGCCAAGTGCTTCCAAATGGGGGGAAGGCCTGCTCAGTTAAATTCATGTTCGTGCTTAAGGAGCGGTGTTCCTTCTTCCATGGATCTCTGGTTAAGTGAACATAACTGCTTTTACAAAATATCACGCATTTGATTACACTGGTGGCTTTTTTCTCCAATAATGTTATTGTTGCTATTGTTGACAGCTATGCTTTTACTCACAGTCCCGGTGAACAGTGTGAGTACTTTGCACTCTTCATCCAAAAGCAATGAAGAGTTAAACAGCCTATATGCCAGAGTGCATAGGAGACTACGTAAGCCACATGATATTTAGTTTGATAACTAACTCTAAATATTTTTTTTAATATATCGGGAAATTCTATTTCTTCTTTGCAGTGTTGGAAATAGTTAGAGTCAAATTTTGAATTCTATCATATTCCCCATTCCATTTGTTTGAGCTCTTCTGCAAACCAAAGCTAGTCAAAGTCTCTTATTAAGGCCTTAGTTTGTGTCTTTCCATTTGGCATTTTCAGCAGCATTTCTCAGTGTTGGCTGTTAGAAGAGAGAGGTGCAGAACTAAAGTAATTTACTTTCAGTCTGTAGAAGCAGTACAGTGTGTGCTGCTTTTCTGTGCAAACAGAAAACCAACTATAATTTCTATAGAAGTTCTCACATCTGGTTAGACTTTTCAGGATTGTCATTTTAAAAAATATTACGTAATTTAGATTTCATTTAGTATTAAATGTAAAATTTCGCTCCTTTAAAAGTAGCATTTACATCTTCTGCTGTTTTAATTTTTAACATAGAATCTTCCTTATTTATCCTGCCTTTCACAGTTTTAGTTCACATTAAAAATCAATTTTTTTGCATTTTCTGCTACATTTATTTGATATGAGAAGTTGGCTTGTGTCAGATCTTGTGGACCTGACTTTATATCCCAAGTCATGTATTCAGCTAAGTGCAAGGAGCCTGTGGAACAGTTTGCTTGGAGTAAGTTGCATGAGCAATCAGCATACCTGTAGAATTGTAAAAATAAATAAAAAAGTATAACACCTGACATTTTTACATTATGCTAATGCCTCTCTATATTAAAAATTTCCTGCATAAATTAAAAATCTTTGCCATTTTAGATCCAAGCTGATGGATTTATTCATCGTGACTCATGTAGACTGAATATTTCATTAATACCTTGATTAGTCTTTTAATTAGATGCTACATTAGTCACCTGGTTACTGTTTATTTAGTTGGGCACATATCATTTTAGCAAACAAACTAAAACATATTTTAGTTTTTAATTTCTGTTGCATAGCAACCACAGAATGGTTTTTTCACAGTATTGAAACTAGAAGTTGACACAGATAACAACAGGCTGAATAACACCAAGTGATTCATTTTAAAGGACCATATAGAGAAACCAGAGAGACAGAATAATGTTTTCTAGGTTTTTTCAAGAACTGTGCATGAACTGCAAGCCAGTAATAAACCTACAACTCTATTTTCAGTTTCTCTAATATTCTCTCTTTCAAGAGTACCAAATTATATGCCTCTCTTTGACATATCTGTTCATCTGTTCAAAATAATCTATACCCTGTGATAATAATCTCATATTTATTATCATTTTCCTGTCAAGTTAAGGCAAAAATGAAAAATGGGCCTTTCGCACATGGTTGCTGAGCAACAGCAAATAAAGATTTGCTTTTGTGCTCCTGCTTCATGAACCAGTCTTTATTCTTGTTGGTGGCCTGCGTTAGAGATCTCAGTCACAGATGGCTCACACCAGAATATTGTTTGGACTACAGCAAGCATTCCATTTCAACCTCTAAGAGTCAACAATATAAATAAAAAAATAAACAAGTGGTTCCCTGAACATCAGATGCTTTCTTGACAATATTTTCTTATATTTACAATGTTATTTTGTAGATAATAGTTTCTTATGAGATTATTTCACACATTATCTACTACCATGCTGGAGTTGTAACTTCTATTTCTTTTTCTTTGAATATGTAATAAAATTTGTTATAGTTAATACAGTATGAACAAAATCTGCTCATCCTCTGAAGCAGGCTGTTAATAATTTACATGCGTGCATTTCCCTTGATTTTTTTTTTTTTTGATCTTCACATACTTTGATAAATAATCCGAACAGCATGAGAGAGAGATGAAGTTTCACACTATTCCACTTCTCCAGATCTCCCCTTGCCTGAAGGTAATCCTGCCAATCATGCCATCCTTTATTCAGAGGCGACTGTCACTTCTCAATGCTGGTGTGATTAGACCGTGAAAAGGCTTATTTCCCTTAAATTATTAATATTAACATGAATCAATTTTAGAGTTTAAGAGATTAACTAGGGAAAAAAAGTCACCGCAGAAGAAAAAAAAATGTATCCTTGTTAACTCGGACCAAAACAAGGAATAAATTGCGCGGAGGGGGTGCAGAGGCCGCTCGGGGGAGCCGCCCCGCGGGAGCTCCGCGCACTGCCGGCCCCGCACGGAGCCACGCCCGGCCCCGTGTGAGCGGGGAGAACGCGGCGGCTTCTTCTTCCTGCCTTTGTTGTGATGCTTCATGACAAAATGCTTAGCTATTATAGCGTGAAGAGAGCTGGAGCAGGGAGACAGGCTGGGAGAGCTGGGGGTGTTCAGCCCAGAGACCTGAAGCCTCTGGAGAAACTTTGAAGCACCTTTCAGTGCCTAAAGGATTTACAGACGAGGAGAGGGAATTTTTTAAGAGCAAGGAGAGACGGGACAAGGGGGAACGGCTTTAAATTGACAGAGGGCAAGTTTAGATTAAATACTGGGAAGAAATTCTTTATTGTGAGTGTGGTGAGGCATTGGCACAGGTTGCCTGGAGAAGCTGTGTGTGCCCCATCCCTGGCAGTGTTCAAGGTGAAGTTGGGTGGGGCTCTGAGCAGCCTGGGCTAGTGGAAGGTGTCCCTGTGTTACAGGGCTTGCAAGGGTTGCAGGGTGAAGAGATAGACGAGAATCCTGGCTCCATGATCAGAAGGCTGGAATTACTAATTTATGATATATATTACATTAAGACTATACTAAAAGGAATAGAGAGAAAGGTTCAGAAGCTGCTAAGCTAAGAATAGAAAAGGCATGAATCAACAACAGAGCTCTCTCTGATTCTGTCCCAGAGAGATTCTGTCTTTGATTGGCCCTTAATTGTAAACATGGAACATGGGCCAATCACAGATGCACCTGTTGCATTCCACAGCAGCAGATAACCATTGTTTACATTCTCTTTCTGGGGCCTCAGCTTCTCAGAAGAGGGAAAAATCCTAAAGAAAGGATTTTTCACAAAAGATGTCTGTGACATCCCTGCCCATGGCAGGGGTGTTGGAAATAGATGATGTTTAGAGTCTCTTCCAACCCAAACCATTCTATTGGTCCTATAATTATTATTTGCCATATTATTATGCCCTTACTCTTATCACTCATTACTTATAAAGTGTTACAAGTCATTGTAATTTTTCTCTGCCCACTATTAGTACCATGAAAATGGAAAGATTTCTGAAATGTTATAAGATACAAAAAGAAATTACAATAACAGTATTTGCATAGCTGAATCCATCCCACTGTAAAAAAAAACAAAAGGGAGTGGAATTTTTCATTACAATTGCAGCAAACATTTTCTAGTATAAAGTCATTGTCCTCATTCAGAATACTATGTATCATTGAGTAAATTTATAATACTAGTTTGTCAGATAATTTGTTTCAGATATAAAACACTGCAGTTACAAATGCTATGTCTGTATTACTTTAACCCTGTTAAATTACATTCTGATAGAGATTTACTGCTCTTATAAGTGTCCTGTCTCCTTGCAGCTCTCATTCTATTTTAGTCTTTAAGAGAAAAATTGCTTCTAAGGTACAAAATCACTGTTATTATTAATTTTACAAGTGCTCTTGAGGTTTCATTGTGATAGACATGCATCACTTAGATATGACACCATCTCTGTTCCATCTGTCTAGCACAAAACATGAAAATGCAGTACAAATATCAGAATGGACATGATTTGCTCATCCATATTAGTTTATGCATATATAAACACACAAACACACAGCAAACTGCTTTACATTGCTTGGGCATTACCAACATTCACTTGTCTCTCACATCTGTGTTGGCTTTGTCAGCAGGGCTGTTCCCCCTGTCCTTGATCCAGAGCAGGCACCTGACCAAAGCCCACTGGGTTTTTTTACAGGCTGCATGTCCTGCTGCCTTCCTGCAGAATTGACAGTGGTGTGGTGTCAGCCTGGGGGGAAATGTGGAGCCAGGCACCCATGAGGGCTTCCATTTCCACTAAGTTTAGACATATTTGTAATTTATTCCTGTTCTGGCCATCGAACAGTTTTATCGTCACAAGACCTGTGTTTTAGCAAACTTTCTTACCATGTCCTTAAACAAAGGAAAAGTGATTCTTATTTTTTCTAGTAGAATTTTATCTGTCTTCCCTTTACCCCCATGTTGATTATACTGTTCCATGATGGATTTAATTGTTAGCTATCCTGAGTTTCTAGCCATATACTTGAATCAACAATAAATACTTAAAGCACAGGGATGTTTCAAATATGCTGGCCATTTTCCATGTCCTGAACTGTAATTTCACTTCTGCCTGCTTCTGATTAATTTCAACTTTTTGCTCTTAATCTCATTAAAGTTGTGTCAGCAACTCAAGGGAGTTCTAGAATCAAATCTAATTTGGTATCTAAGGCATGAAACACCTACAGTGAATTGCTGACAGAAGCATGTAGAATTTCTGATGAACTGAGAACCTTAATCTTCCAGAAGTTTCATGTTTCCTCACATCATTTTTTAAAATTTCCCTGTGCCTCATGACTAAATACCTCTACAAAACCATTTTGGCAAATTGAATCCCCCATTATGAAACTCAATTCTTTTAGGATCTTTGGTGCCTCAGAGGAAAGGGGGAGAGCAGAGCACGGTGAGGATCATACCTGTTGTTCACTGCTTTTAAGCCAAGGTGACTTAAGGCTGCACTCCCAAACATGCCTCTCATCCAAACCACTTCCTTGTTGTACAAGAAAGTGCAAGCAGCAAAAAAGGGTTCTGAGAATAGGGACTGCACTACCATCTAGTGGAATATGACAGTACCTTCAGGAGTAAACACTGGGCACTAATGACTGTACATGGAAGAACTTTAATGTCGCAATGTGAAAAACAAGATAAGCAAAAAAAAAAGTTTTAAATTAAGCATTTTTATGTCTCAAATAATCTGAAGTTGAAAAGGCATATTGAATAAAAAATATGGCATAGAACAAGGTTGCCTAAAACTAAGATTGAAACTTGTCAAAAAGCTAATCTTAGTATTTTCAACTTTTGATTCCAACTTATTTTACATGGAAATTAATTAATGATTTAACAAATAAAACAAAGAACCAACATTGCTACCAGTACCACTCATGAGTCATGAACATCCATTTCCATTAAACCATTTTTACCTTTATTTCATTGTCATCACCTGGATAAATGACAGCTCTGGAGACAATCCAAGTCCTTTGTTTGGATGCTGTTGACAATTTATCAAATGTATCCAGTGGAACTCTGAGCTGAAAGTTCCCACAGAGCTCCCATTCAGTGGCTGTCATAGTTACCTGAGCTCAGAAAATTTCATGATTCATGCAAAACTAGATAAACTTTCCTATAAATTGTAGGTGGAAAACATTGCAACACAGTAACTTCAACTTAACCCAAGAGACAGCAACAACAATCATGCAAAATACATCAGGGATTTCAGCCTATCAGTTGAAGCATTTCTCCCATGAGAAGTCTGCATGAAACTGTCTTGCAAAATATTCTGTATTAAATTATTAATCATTGTGACATGCTTAGTAAGCTCTAGTTGTCAGGCTCTCAGTGTTTGTAGAATAACACACTGGCCTGCAAATTCAACTAGAATAAAAGAACAAAAAAACTTGTTTGAAATTTCATGCTGGAAACAACCTCTGTTAAATGAATGCACCTTTTTTGCATTTGAGGATCTTGTCCCAGTTATTGAGTAAAATTACTGACCTTCATTCAGTACCTACAATTACCATTTTGCTAGCATTATCTATATTACAACTCAAGTTCTATGCACAGTTGAATGTATTTTTAATTCCTATCAAGTTTTTGCATCCTGACTCAGCAGAGCTTGCAGCTCCCAGCTGTGTGACCCCTTGTTTCTGCCCAGCTGGGGTAGCTGCACGCCCATCCCTGAGAGCTTGGGCTCAGGAAGAAGAATGCCCAGGAAGACCTACAGCACAGGCCAGGAGTACACAGAGCTCCAAATTACTGAGCTTACCTTAGTGTTTAAAAAAATAGACTTGAGAGCCATAGAATTGAGGTTGGAAGGGACCTCACCAGGTCATCTAGTGCAACATCCTGCAGAAAAGAGCTACTTTGCTTAAATAATTAATAAATAAAATTGATCATCAATTAGGTCCTTAGTATTCACAGGACACAGCTGGGTGCAGGGACATCACAACTTCCTTCTATCATTTCTTGCACAGAGGCTGAGGTGCTTGGTGCCCAGCTCTGAGGGTTAGGTCACCAAGCCCTGCAGGAATGGCCCAAGGGTCTCCAGGCCACAAAGCACCCCGGGCTGGAACCAGCCCTTCCAGTGCCTGCAATCTTGCCTAGCTTTGGGCTGTCCTTGGACATGTTCCTACATGGATCTTAAAGGGAAGAATGATCACTGTTAGGCCTTAATTCCCTTGCTGTAAATTTCACAGCTACTGAGGACTCAAAGATTAACATGAAAGACAGGTTGGCTTCACTTTGGTGGTGTCTGAGGAAACTGAGATGCAGGAGCCTGCTCAAATTGGATTCCACATTGGATGACTGGCATGCAGCAATATTCCCTGCAGACAGTGAGAACGGAGAGTATCACCTCTATCACATGAATACAGATTAGAGATCTTTCCTCCAGAGCTGCCGTCTACTCTGGCAGCTAAATTTACTGCATAACACTGAAAGAAATACAAGTGGATTTTTAAATTTCTCATATTTCAGAAGGTGCCGGAGAAAATTGTTGAAAGCCTGACTGCCTTAGAAATCAGTAGGGAATCATACAACAGTTGGACACTTTAGGATATATAAAGCCACCATTTGGGATTAAATAATCTGACTGCTTCAGCAGCCAGCTACAAATGGGTCCAGGACAATCTGCAGTTTTGGTTCTTTCAAAGGTACCATCCAACATTCAGAGTTTGTCAGGGTAAGAATATAAACAATTAAATTGATTAAAAGAAGTACTTCATAGGAAACAAATTTTGTACTCAACTCTTAGCTGAGAAAATACTGAAAATAGCCACACTGGTAACTTTATTGGCAAACACTGCTCCTAGGTGGGGGCTGGATGAACTAAAAGGCCAAACCAGTTTAAACAGTACAGCAAATACTAAGAAGAATCCTGGGCTGGGGTGAACCCATCAAATTAATACCAAAGCCATCTGCAGGAGTGCCTTGCACAGTTATTTCTGCTCTCCAATGAGATCTCTGAATACACAGGCAGTGCTGATCCAGGTACCACCTGTCTTGCAGGACTGAATGGAAGGCTTGATCTTGACCCAAGTGAGGAAAATGCTGACACCTGATCAGTACTGGCATTGCCAGGGAGTCTGCAATCCAGAACCACCTTGCCATGAGGGACATGTGGAGACAGCCATGCTTTTCCTAGGCTTTAGCTCCCTTCCCATTGATTAGCAGATGATTTTTATTCTGGTAAGAAATGGACATATCCCCTTCTAAGGGAAAAAAACCCCTAAATAAAAGTGGAACATAATTTTGTAGTTAGTAATATTAAAGATTGTCCGGTGGGGCCCATTCTAAATGGGATAGTGACTGGTTGATGAAGTTTTGCAGCTTTTACTTATGGCTGATGAAAACTGACTGAATATGAATTCAGACAAAGTATAGCTGTTTATGGGAAGAGGTAGCATAAGTAATTATAGAATTATAACGAATTATAAATTAATCTTTCATGCAAAGAGCATGATTTCTATGGCATTTTTTCTGTAACAGATAGAGGATATAACAGCCTTTTTCTTATTTATGCAGTACATCATCATATTTTTCATCAATTAACCTTACCATGCTAATGAAAGAATAGGAAAGAATGCCATGGGTAGAAATCTGCTGATTCTAAATCTAAGGCAATTAAATACAGTTCTAGGTCCTTTTGAAAGCATATTTAAAGACAATTAACAAGTGCTAGAATTATGACAATTTGTTCAATTGATCAGTTTCAGAGAAAAATAATATTTAGACATTGAAGTTGAACAAAGGACCTACTAAATTCTTATGTGTGAATCCGTTCCAGATCAACAAGCACAGAAATCCCCATGAGGTGTCCTGCACTTCTCACGCCACTTTCTCTCAGGTAAGATCCAAAAATCTGCCTACAGACCTTACAGCAAGGCTCCCTAGGTCACAGGAGTCTGGCTACAGGACTGAAAATTCAGTTCATTGTATTACCAATTAGAACAGGGATATGCAAGAGAGGAGAGGGTGTGTGTGTGTGTGTGTGTGCAGAGGCAAGCAACACACCAACCTCCATACGAACCATTTATTGAATAAATACATGCATCATAATGTAGAATTACATGAGCAAAAAAGGCAATCTGTACAAAATTGATTACCCTTTGTTCTCATTTTAACTCTCACCATTTGCTGCAGCTCTGATAAAGGATTCAAGACAGAAAATTAAAACTCTTTTAGTCCACCTCCGAGTGATATGCATGCTGATTTGAGTTTGAGTTGTACCACTGCTATAGTTAAGAAAGCTGGTTTTCTTGTCAGTGAAGCAGAGTAATTCTAAAAACAGTTTCAATAGTACAGAACATGTGTTGGTACATACAGGTAACAAAGCTTATTTTTTAACCATGTCTTAAACATCTTCATATGTTCATATTTTAAGGCACAGGATAACAAGAACTACATGAAAAGCTATCAGTTGACATTGAAGAAATGACTTGATAATGAGGTGCAATTTTTGCCCAGAGGCAAAACTGTCCTTCCCACTTCCATATAAATGGAACAACTGGAATTTGGTAATACAAAAGTTGCATCCACTTTCCAAAGAATCAATCTCATCTAGGCACTCACAGTCTGATCCAAATTCACTCAGGATAATGTTTCTGAAGATCTGGCATCCAGAACTGATTATAGACTATGGGAATTCTAGTTGCTGAATTGCAATGACAGTTCAGTTTCTTCATTTCAGATTCCTAAATGGAAAATGGTATCTCTAAGAACCAACCCCTAATTTTAGGTAGTGAGCTATTTTGAAAACCTGCCCTATATTCTTTATTCAATTACTCACTTTGTGCTATCCTTTCACATTTGCCTGAACACAGCATTATTTTCCACCTTCAAACTTTAGAAGACAGAATTTTTTTTTGTTCAAGTGCAGTTTTCTGTCCCCAGACTTCACTTAAGACTTGGAACAGTGAATCAGTTTAACACCCTATTTTTTGGCTGCAGATCAAACACTGTGCAGTCACTGGCCAAAATGTAGAGAAAAAATCCTTCCACCTCAGACTGAACAAAGGCAAAAGGCAATTATGTTGAACTGCCACTCTTAGACCTCATTTATTCAGATTAGCATTTGGTTTCTGCATTTTCATTGCATTAAGAACAATTCTCTGTCTTTCCATTTTTAACATCTTAATGGAGAACTAGCAAAGAAAATATGTATTTCATAATATATTTTCTATTAATTGATGAGTGAATATATAGCTACTCATACATTCCAATATACAGTGAAGCCTTCAAATGGAAATGTTTTCTTACAAAGAATCTCTATTGCCCAGCCTAGTAACAGCAGTTACAGTACAATTTACAATGTAAGGTTGTTAGATAAAATTGTTGTGTATAAAATGTGGCAATGGGAAGGCCATCACTGTATAGAGGTGTATGGTGCAGGTCACACATAACCATAACAAATGTTCATGTTAAATTGAATTTAGACAAACTTAAATTTTTAGACTTGAAAAAGACAAAAAGCTACATCTATGGTAGGCACTTTGGTACATCTAGTAATGTAGACAAATTCTACATCTAGAGTTAAGGTTCTGTCAGTTTTCTTGCAATAAAGCTAATTTCAGGAGTTTATCATTCCACGTTAAAATTCTTTCTTGGCTGAGACATCATTCTAGAATCTTAGCTAAATAATATACTTTGTCTAATTGCATACTTCTCCAAGGATGAGGACACTGGCTTTGCAAAAGCCAAGCTGTTCTCTTAGATTCTTAATGCACTTTTTTTCTAACAGTCTGAAAAAACTTACCAGAAAAAGAAAAATCAGTTCTGAGCACAAAAATAGAAGTCCCATAATTCATAAAATTAGAGTTATGAGCTCAGCTGTTGGGGCTGATAGTCTCCCTTCAGACCCTGCCTGCCTGGATCAGTGTGTGCTGACTGCTGCCTCCTGCCCAGGGCAATGCTGCAGGAGAGCAGCATTGCTCAGAAACCTGCCTGGACCATTGATGTGCAGTTTGTTCATGCACCAAACATACTAAGCAGCAATGAAGCAACTGTCAAAGACAGTCAATTTTATCTCAGTTCCCCACTTTCTTACCTACTGGTGTTTATTTGAGGATTACAGAAGGTATCACATAACATACTATTTTAGCACGGTACTGTGTAATAAAAATAACATATGTCTTGTACATATGCCTACTATATGAACTTAACCTGCAAGCTGATTTGTCTACTTATAAATCAGTGAAACATGGTGGTAGGGACAGTTTAAAGTGGCTAGACATCTTTATAATACAGAAAAATCCATGTCCTCATACCTTCAAAAGATCACATGTCTAGTACTCCAGAATACAGGAATAAATAACGAAATCCAACTGAACCTGTATAATAAAACTGTACTGTTTGTTATGTTTACTCCATTAAATGAAAACTCAGATTTAGAAACTGTTATTTGTGGACCTCATCCTCTATTTATACAATATTTATAGAATTCTCATTTTTATTTATAATATTCTATAGCATGATTTCCCAATAATACATTTATATATAAATATTAAAATGTTAATGTTTTATACATTTTAAGCTAGCCCCACTGGGCCAGAAACACAATAAAGTAAAAATGTTTTTCTGCAGTTTCATTTTGCAGAGTATCACAAAATGATTAAGACCATTGTGCTGCAAAGACAAAAGAGATTCATCTGAAGAAATTAACATGCATTTAGAAGAAAATATCTTTATCCTTTATCTAATTTTCTTCTGAATTCAAACCAGCATGAAAGAATTATAAAAAAATAGTATATATTTACATGGTACAGTATACCTTGGTGAGATATAAAACAAGGCAGGAAAACAGCAGAACATGTTCTTTTCACTTTCTAATAGGTACAGCCATCATAAAGATCAATTGAAACACAAAAGGTTACTTTACTGTACTATTGCACATTACAGTAACACATAAAACTGTTTAGCAAAATAAAATACAAAGTTTAACAATGAGGATGGCTATGTCTACATAAAATGACAAAGTGTTATAAAATTATTGGGGATGTGTCTAAGAACTAAATCAGTAAAGCTATAAAAATAACATTGGTACATCTCTGAAAACAACGCGTTAAAAATATATAAAGGTTGGCAAAATTATGCATGAGGAATTCCTGGTGTCCATGGGCCTAACTTGCACCCTGTGGCCTTGTACCATCTTCTGTCAAATCATACCTGAAAAAGAAAAAACCAAAGGATTGGTTTTTTACATTTAGCATGTACTATTAAAACTATTATTAACAAAGTAATTACCATTAACTACTATTAACATTAACTACTATATAACATTAACAGTGGTATTAACATTAGCATGTAGTATTACTATTAATAAAGGAAATGTTATACTTACCACTGGGTCCAGCCTTTAGCAAGTTCTTCAGATGCCAGAGGTATCAATAACTGTGGAAATTTAAATTACCAATCAGTGCACTGTGTGTGCCTTTCATTCTAATTCTATTACAGATAAAAACCTGACAATCCTGTCAACTACAGTTAAGCAATGCCATTGGTACGTGATGTATTTTATATCCTTGTCATCACAGCTCTCTGCTATCTGCCTAAAGTTTCAAGTTGCTGTTTTTGACCTTAAAATCCTCACCCTTCAGTGGTGCAGTCCCAGAGCACAGCACAGCATTGCAGTGGCAATCAGCAGATGTGTTCCTAACTAACAGCCTTCCAGATGAACAGGAAAATTGAGGACACTGCTCACCATGAACAGACCATGATTCTGTATCTCTCATCCTCTTCACAGAGCTCAAATATGGCAATTTGAAAGGGTGTAGGAATTTACTATTCCATTTTCATGCCCCAAATCACGTGTGTAGCAATCGGGTGATTTAACGTGTGCCTATAGAACACTGAAGTCACAAACACAGCAGCTGGTGTTGGCTTTGGGAATGTCTCCAGTAGCAGCTCCTTCTCATGGATTTTACAAACTGGGGATTTAATTACTTCTGTATTTCCCTAAGTACTTGTCTTTCCAGTTTTGTCTGAACATTTTCTGAAATATTGCCTGGTTTCTACTGGTTCTTTCCTTTCTCTGACAGCACGATTAGTAAGTCTGACAAGCACATTTCTTTTGTTACTGTGAACTTACTACTCCCTAGAAGAGACTACTGCCTCATCTTTCTAAGTCTGGCTCTGCAGATTGTTCCTTCCCTTACTGAAGCCTGACATCTCAGGCACCTGTAATTTTTGAAAGCTTCATTCCTGAATCAGGCTTCAATCAACACTAACTCATATGTCAAGAGGATTTTTGTTTTATGTAATAAGCTGGATTAACAGAATTTGCTTATTGTTAACTTACTTTGCCAAGCAGCCCTTTATCTTTGGACAGGAATCCACCACTGTTCTTCACTGCTACATCTAGTGTTCTTCTCTGTACTTCAGGCAGGGAAACACTGAAATCAAACCTGACAGGCAAAGAGATGTATTAGAGGGAATTCTGTACCAGAGGTCCGAGTTCAGCTAAACAGCCACTCAAATCAAAACCAAACCATCTTCCTCCCCAAATTAAAAAGTGAGGTCTGAGACAAATTTAAAAAAATTCCTGTGTTTTGCTTAAATTTTTTCTTGAAAACTGTGATCAATATCAACATCAAATGTTTGAGACTTCTTTTACCTTTGGCATCTAGAGACCACTGGTAAAACAAAACAAACCCATGAACAAGACAAAAGGAGGCAAAGGTGAAGAGAAACTTTTCTCGCTGACTAGAGAAAAGAGAATGTGGAATCCTGCTGTACTGACAGCTCAGTATTAGCATTTTCCAAAAGGAAAAGACTGGTCAGTCTTACTGATCCTTGGTACTTGATAACCAGAGCTCCTTTTCTTTCTTGTCTGGCTAAAGAAAAGTATCAAAGATAGCTCTTTGCTAGAGCTGCAACTTAGACAAAGTCAGGACAAGGTTATACCACAACCCACATCAATTTGTCACTGCAGTTCTTAAATAGCTTTATTGCTTTGCAATACACTTTCCTTGGAAAGGCATGGTAAAATAAATCAATTACCTGGAATGAACAGGAGAGAGCTGCACTACCAAGAAAATCTGCTGGAGTCTCTAACTAATGATTTACAGATTTGACAGAATGGACTGAAGTGGCGTTTTCCCTGAATTCATTTGCTGTCAGTAGAGAAAGGTCTTTATTGAAAACCAAAGAGTGGGAGAATAAGGGGCAGACATGTGAGGGAAACTACTTTCAAAAAGATGAGTGCAAGGATAAGGATTTTTATGCAATATAATATTGCACAAGCTGTTACAACTACCAACATATGGGCCAGGATATAACCTACAAGGAAATTTCCTGCCTCCCTGGATGCTGAGAAGTGCCACAGAGTGACTGAGCAATGTGAGCATGCACAGGCTGGCAGCATCAGCCAGGCACTCAGCCAGCCAGGCTTTCTGGCAGGAAGGGAGAGCAGCAGCCCTGGCCAGCCAAAGGCACTCGTGTTCTCACCACCTGCCAGGAGAGCGAATCCTGCAGCTGAGCTACAGCACAGGGCCATGGAACTGGTGTAGGAAGGCAGCAAAGACAGAAGTGGCTGCTAACAGCAAGAAGGGCTGTAGTGATAACAGGGAATAGAAAAGGATAGAAGAGCTCTTACAGCAGAAGAGAAAGGTATGATCAAGTCTAATGCTGCCAACCAGGAACTTCAACAGCTCACCCTTCAGTAAGCACAGAAATCTTGATTTGACAGCTTTGTAATTACATGATACAAAACTACTACACATAGTTTAGAACTTACATTTGATCAAACACTGGGTTTAATGTCTTCTTTGATACATGTGTTTTTCTTCTTCCTGATCGTCTCTTATCAGGCAATAAATACATTCGCACATAGGGGTCGGATCCTTCTTCAGAAAACGCTATCAGATTTCTGGGGAAGTGAAAACCAAGGAAAAGCACTTAGAAAATCAACAAAACATTGCTGAATATAAATGTCTACATTACCATCACTTAATTTAGAACATGAAGCACTTCCCCTGCACAAAATGGAGTGACTTGTACAACACCAAATGACCTAAGCAGAGAGTAGAGGTGGGAATGCAATGTTTCCTAAATTCTAATTTGAAGTTTGGATATGGCTTTTTAGAGATCATGTGTTTTGGTCATTCTGTAAAATAATCAGTCTCTTAGAAACAGCTTTCAGATACTGCTGATAAAAATCTAAATGTCATTTTCATTTAAAATCTGACAGAGGCATAATAGACAAATATAAAATCAGAGCAAAATCTTCCACAAAGTTTTTCCTGATTCTGAGCACAGCTCTGAATATTTTTGTATTTATGCATATTTTATTTCAAAAAGAAGAATGATTAACCAACCCACTTAAGAGTAAGTCAGAATAGGACAAACTTTATAGAGAAATATGCCCAGATATGAAATAGTGTATGGTATGCTCACCTGCAGGAATGCACCACCACAATCAGTTTGTTTCTTTGTGAACTGTGACGAATTGTTAGCTGAATCTGTCCTAATGGAGACTGCCCCAGAGTTGTTCCACTGCAGGAAAAAAGAGAACATTATGCTTAGTTTTTAAAATGCACATTAGAAATAAGACTTAACTGAGCAGTTTTCCCAGAAATCAGGTATTATCCATTTAACTTCTCTAGACCAATGGGAAAGAAGAGAACCCATGTAAGTCTGTGAGCACATCCTCATCAGATTCTTGTGCTACAGTTCCTTGGCCAACAACTCTGCTCTCCAAAATAGGCCAGGTATTCCTGTCATTAGGAATATGGGACTTTCTTCATTACAAGTAAAGAATTTGCCTGCCCTAAAATAAATATCAAAGCAGCATCTAGGAAATTGGAAAGAATAATAGTGCTAACTGCAATGAAAACCTCAGGCATGGGCCACTCTTACCTAAGGCCAGAAGCCAATTAGATCAGCCCATTATTTTCTGAATTCTCTTATCATAGAAATGTAGATATTCTTGGGATTAAAACAGTGATCATTTAAATCCACAATTCCTGTTGTAAAAGCTCAATATAAATACAACCATTTTACTTTTCTATAGTTCATATGAATCTTCTATATTCATATGAATCTTCTATGAAAAGAAGATTAGAAAAACTTATAGGTCATGTTTAACTAAAAAGCAAGCACCATGTTTAAGAACTTGTGTTTTACAGAATGGTCAGCATATGCAGTTCCCTCATCTCCATGAAATGCTCATTTTAGTTTGTGTGAGCTTTCTGTAAGTATTTTCCATATCACACAGGACTGTGTGTGCCATATTTGTCACTTCTCAGCCACCTGAAGGATATCTTATCTTCAAGGGAGAAGAGTGCCTATTTTGTGAATATCTACTACAAAGTGATTGATCCATTAAAATTCCCAAGTCATTCACTTAAAAAAATAGAATAAAGATTTAATTTCAGTATTTTCTTAGTTGAAATTAAAAAAAAATACTCAAAGTGCCTAAATCATGCAATAAAGGACCTCATTACCTGTAGCTTTACCACTCTTACCAAATGATAAAGTATGGCATTTGTGCATTACATGAGGAGTGGTATTTCAATCTTTATCACAATTAACAAACTCTAACCCAGTTTTGGACCAGGAGAGAGATTGACAAAGTCAAGACAAGTTAGCATGTGACTATGAAGATAAATGGGGGTCTGGAACACATAAGCAGGTGGTGTATTTATACAAATTGTAGAGACAGCCAACAACAGACTCAGCTGCAGCCCTTCCACTGCTTAAAGTAGGCATTTTAGAGAAGACCAAGTCAGAATCCTCATGGCTGTACACAGTAAAATAACAAGAGACCATAGTCAAGCTGCAGCAAGATAAAGTCCAATAGAAATAAGGAAGAACATTTCAAAAGTGGAGTGGTTAAGCACTGGAGTTGCTGAACAAGTTATGGCATCTCAATCCTTGGAGATAACCAAAAGTTGTTTGGACAAGGCCCAAGAAACCTAATCTAACTTTGAAGAGGAATCTGTTTAGAGCAGAGGGATGATCAACCAGAGATTCTGTCCAACCAGAGCAGAGGGATGATCAACCAGAGATTCTGTCCAACCTCTGTAACTCAGTTGATTCTATGACCTCTGACAGAGAAGATGAATTGGTTCAATGCCTTGCAAATAAAAAATAAAATCTTTCTACTAGGATTCACAGAGAAGCTCGATGAATAGGGAATGAATAGTTTCTAGTCTCCTATTCAGAGCAGGATGGCTGTACTTGGTAAGTAAAGGCATGTAAAAAAAAATCAAGAATTTAAGAAAGCATGTCTGCACCAATCTTCAGTGACTGCATAGTAACTGACTACCCATTTAACATTCTTTATAGCCTAATATCCCTCTGAGTTATTTTAAAAGACCAACCATTTCCAGCTTAATTGGCTTAATTAATGCTAATAGGATTCAGTGGTGAAAGAGGCAACTACTGCCATGAAACTACAAAGTGCAGCTATGAGAAGAAGTGGGACTTAGATTATCTAGCAGACGATCACAATGGTAAAAAACTTCTAATTGCAGCGTCTGTCTGAGCCACCAGGAAGAAGCAGAAAATCCCAATGACTGAGCAGTAAGGAGCATTTCTGAAATGTGAATTGCTGCTCTGGTGGCCCTCTGTGCACGGGCTGGGAAGCGCTGCAGACGCCCCGAGCCCCCCGTACTTCTCGAGCTGGCGCAGGCGCTGGCGCAGCTCCTGCGTGGCGATGGGCAGCGAGATGTCGGAGGCGATGCTGGGCGTGGGCTCCTTCGCCGACAGGTGGCTGGGGGAGCACGAGAAGTTGGAGGCCTGCAGGCTGGAGGAGCTGCGGCTCAGATCCGTCGGCCACTGCGGGCTGGCGTTGGCAGGCTGACTCTTATCAGCCGCGTCAGTCTTTTTATCACTGTCAGTCACTGGGGATGCTGGAGCGGGCTTGTTTGGGTCAGATGTTGGTGAGACAGGAACCTGAGGCTTAAAAGATGATTTTCTTGCATCTTTGGAAACAGATGGCCTTTTAACTTGGGCTGAGTGTTGATGATCTGGAGATCTTGTCGGCTTTTCAAGAGAAAGGACCTGGATACAGGAAAATACATATTGTGTTGCTATTTTGCAGTATACAAATGACAAGAATAATGGTTGGTGACAGGTTGTAAAGTTAGGACACTAAAGCGGGACCAAAACCATTTACAATTGCTAACTCTACACTATGAAATACTTTACATGACAAAGCACATCTCCACCTTCTTCATGGTAACTTCATTTCACAACTGTGAAATTCTCTGTTTATTAAGAATTATTCTCCTCATTATTCTCTTCCCATATTCTACCCACTTCTGGTGTAAATGCTATTTACTTTCCAGTTCCAGCCATCTGGAAAGATATTCTGTAATTTTTTCTTCTACTGTTTTGAAATTTAATTTTACATCACAATTTTTTTCTCATTGATTGTTCTTACTTTCTCTTTTATACATAGCTTTAATTTATTAATGACACATAAGCAACAAAGTGCTTTAGAAAGAAAAATAACAGAAGTGTGACTGTTTGTAAAGAGATATAGTACCTCATTAAACAAGTAATTTAGATGGAGAAAAAAGACAAACCAACTTTCAGGTTGCAAGTTTTGTTTTCAAAACTCCAACATGTCTGAAGGCTGGTTTGAATTTTTCCAGTACTATGCAGGTACTTCCTTTCCTTATACACTTCACTTTTTAAAACCATCAAAACCTCAGTTCCATTTCTAGATAGAGGCTTTTTCACTGATCTGTAGCCCACTGGGTTCAAAAGAGATTTGAAGGAATTCAGATTCCAAACATGATTTCCAAACCTTAAACCACAAGAGACGTTGTTTTTAATTAATGCAGGTGACTGTTGCTTCATTTTGAGCATTTTACAGTTTTCAAACAGAATATATTTAAATTAGAGGCTATCTCTGTGTACTGATGCACTGCACACCCAAGGACAATTTGCAGGTGACATCAAAGGAAATGTGCTGGCTTCTTCAAAAGCTGCTAGGAGTCACCACAGGAGTGGTGTCACCACAGCCCAAATATGCTTTCAGATATTTACAATGGGAAAGGTTTTAGAGTACCCTGAGTGCAATCTTCATGTTTATAGTGCTGTTGGGACCAGAGTTGCTCAGCTGGAATCGCTGATGCATAGTTAAATCTTCACTCTCTAGCAACTGGCTTAGAGGCAGCTTGAAGTTCCCCAAGGAACACTGGTGCTGTTCATCCCTCACCTGAAGAGACACAGAAATTAAGTCACTTTGTATCATCTGCTTTGTAAGAATTCAAAGACAGAAAATACATTTTTATTTAAAAACAAAAAATACAAACCATATTGAAAGTAGTTTGTTCTTAAACCAAGTTTCCCTGATTTTAAGATGATATTACATTGAAGGAGAAAAAGACAAATATACTCAATGCCTCATTTCTTCAACCTTTCCTCCTACAGCAAAAGTAACAACCATATCTACATCTACCAGACCTATGAACAGAATAACTACAGTGTTTCCAAACTGTCTGTGTGAAAATTAATTCCCATAGCTTTTAAAGGAAGAGTGACTAAGACAGTCTTTACTCATTTACACTTCAGTCTCTTAGAACTATGTAAAGGACATGTCAACAGTGTAAAGGGATACATTTGGATTAAGTGAATATTTCATTGGTGTGAGAGGGGAAAGATTCCTACTTCCAAACTGGTATATCAAATTTAATTTTGGATTTCTTTTTAATTAGAAAAGACAGCCATTAACTATGTTATTCATGTGAGAGCCTTTCTCACATGAATAACATAGTTATAATCTTTCTTCCTTTTAGTAGTAAATGGAAATAAACATTTCATTGCCTGGTCAAAAAAATACTTTAAGTATTATTTTAACAATGTTCACATTGTATTTAGCCTAATTTCATAACAGCCTTTAATGTGTGACTTTTACTGCTGCAACATCCTAGAAAAGAAAGGTTTCTAAAGAGAGTGAGACACATACCTCAACTTCAAGATCTTGTCTTTTGGGATTGTGTACAAAAAAAGTAAAGTTTTCCTCCCATACTGGTTCATTGGTCTTGTATCTAATCTGAAGTTAAGAAAAAAGGAAGTACACAAATTATCAGACAGTTTGTCTAATGGAGGTGGTGTCAAGAGATGAGCACATTTTTCATTTTGGCATTTTATTTGGTGTATGCAGAGAAGCAAGGTCTGATGAGGAACAGCTGGGGGAGCTGGGGTTGTTGAGTCTGGAGGAGGCTCAGGGGAAACTTTATTGCTCTCTGTAACTCCCTGACAGGAATCTGCCTGAAGGGAGGCTGTAGCCACTCAGCCTCTTCTCCCAGGAAACCACCAACAGGACAAGAGGACACAGTCTGCAACTGCACCAGCGCAAGTTTAGGCCAGACATTAGAAAAAAATTCTTCACAGAAATAGTGACTGGGCACTGGAATGTGCTGCCCAGGAAGGTGGTGGAGCCACCATCCCTGGAGGTGTTTAAGAAATACTGGATGTGGCCCTTTGTGCCATGGTTTGGTTGATAAAGTGGTTTTAGGTCACAGGTTGTAATCCTTGGCTGCTTATTGCCAATTTCAGTTCTGGTGGCACCTTAGTGTGTGTATATGCTCCATGGTTTGGTAGCCAAATGCCAAGCTCACAGACCCACCAAAGATGTGGAGGCAGAGCCAAGCCTAGAGTAGGAACTCACCTTACTCTCCTGTGCCTTGTGTCCGACTGACAGCAAAACAAGTGGGTTGGGATTGCTGTTCATTTTCTTTCCTGACTGGTAAAGAAAAAGCAAAAACTTTGCCTTCAGAATAAAGCAAAACCTCTCCCCTCTGAAGCTTAAATGTTTGCATCTTAAAAATACAAATCATATGCATTCTACTACATGCTTCTCTATTATTCTCAGTGTTTTACTCAGCTGGCTGGAATGGCAGACGGGCGAGTAGCTGGTGAGCACATCAACATGAAGGCATCCAACTACCTGAATATGCTGAAGCAAAATGCTACTAATAAGCAGGAGTTTTAGACTCATTTCCATTTTCTTTAAATGAAACTGGTAAGATGCAAATTCTTATCTTTTAATGAGCATCGCAATCCCCAAAGCTAATGAAGCATAGTTAAAACTGCAAAATGAATATTGCATGCAGATGGAAGATATGAAGAAAGCACAAACTCAGGAACTTTATATACAGTGCTGTAGAACTATTAAACTGGATGTGGTATCCAACACTGATGTTCCCTACTTTTCAGTTTGGGGGAAAAGAATATGCACTATAATGTATGTGAGGGATATTTCTACAGTTTACCAAATACTCTTTATTAGAGAATCAACCATCTGCCATATCTGAGCCTTGCTCACCAGCTGTATAGCATTACATCAAACTGTGAAAACAAACAGCAGTTTAGAAACAAATCATATATACAAAGGAACATTCCAACTGTATGTTTCTTTCATGAATTTCAATTTAATCTAACAAAAATTCAATTCAGAAAGAAAATTTAGACATGAAAGTTAATCATCTCAAGCGGGTGTTAATGCAGTTTAAAAAGCCTAGAAAATGTAGGATACATGGTTACTTTGAGTTCTACCCTGTAGAAAAATCAGATATATCAATAGAAAGTTAGTTAAAATCTTCTTAATGCATGTAAGGTCACAATTACAACCAAGTGATTAAAAATTTTATATTTTTAAATTAAGAAAGTGCATCACTTAGATTTTTTTATCTGAACTTACATTTTGGACATCATACTTCCACTAATAATTCTCAACTTTAATGTCACATACTTTCCTTTAGAAATGAAGCTGTTAAGAAAGCACTCCTTTCTTGGATGAATGCTGCCTTTCTTTTTTTATGATTTCTAAGAAAAAAATATTTAGTTCTCTAATAAAGCTGAATACAAAGATTTACAGAACAGAGACAAAGCCATATTACACTGCAACTGATGGTGTTTTAAAATAGTAGGTGACATTATCTTCATTTTTTTCTTTGTCCACAAAATGATGCTTGAAACTTTCTTCATAAAATGATGAAAGTACAGGAGTTCATAAAAGACCCTGTCACTCATGCTGATATGTAAATAGGAATAATTTTAAATCAAATTAAGCAGGTAGCAATATGCACACACATAGAATGCACCTCTTAGACCAGGTACTGACAGACTTGTTGTTGACAGCCTATTAAAGTCTGTCCCTTGTTCAAGTTCTTCCAGCTGAACATTAGCCCTTTCCAAGTTTGCCTACCAAAAAGCTGGCCTAAATTTCTTTAGCAGCCATATAAAAATGTAAAACCTACTAAAAATATCTAGCAGGAACAAGATTATTCCAAAGCAATCCTTCAGAGCTGAGTGATAAGGTATCACTCAGTATGTGGAAGATGTCTTAGCTTTCATGTCAGCTTCATTCTTTAGTTACTACCACAAATCAGTTCCCAGCACTTTTCCCCACTCTTCCTGAGCAGCCTGCACTCCACTAATCTGATCTAGAGTTCAAATTACCGCAGACCACAGAATTTTAACAACATCCTGACACTGGCCTCTTGAAATCAAATTCAAGTGAAACAGAATGACACTAAATTTGTATCTGGCAATAGAAATCCCATCCAGTGTTGGAAGCAGAGTGTTGCAGGCATTCGTGCATTTCCAATTACTTTTGTGACCTTAAATGGACAACTATATTAATGTTACCTTCAGGGCTTTCTGAACAGCAGCCTTCTTCAAGCCATCAGGGTTAAATTCTAATGGATTATTCTTTTAAGTCAGGAGAGAATGAACATAGGAAGGGTTAATAAGACATGCAATGAAGCAATTTCACTAGGTTAATTAATTATGACGACAACATAGGACAAAGCAGGGGGGAAAAGAATCAACCTAAAAAAAAAAAAAAAAACAAAACAACAAAAAACCACAACATCTTTCAAACAAAACAAAATAATGAAGGACCACCACCACAACAACAACAAAAAAAAAAATCGGACAATTTTTTTTCCTCTTCTCCTCTGGATATTTTATTCTGCTTTAAAAGTAATATACCCAATTTACCTTTGCTTCTATTTCTCTGCTCATTTTTTTACCTTAATAGAGATAATTCACAAAATATTTTTATTTAATGCCTGATGCCCTATGAACTGCCTTCTTAATGATCCTTTTAGAATTTGTTTGAGCATATTTTCACAACTCAGAAGCTTCTCTGATGATAAGTCAAGTAATTATGCAAAAGAGTCCTTTTGTGGGAGAAATTACAACACCTAATTGATAGGGATTTATATAATGATAAAAGTCAAATTTCTTTAAGCCTCTTCAGAAAAGTGATGCAAACACTGCATGCTAACTAGAATGAAGGTCTGCTACTTTACTCAGTTGAATGAAGACATGTAAATACACTAAAAATAGGAATTTAAACTGGCTAAGCAGGACAAAACCTCTCACTGCTTTCCATTAAATATGGAAATTTTAGAATTTTATTTTAAGATTAATATATTGTTCTTTAAGTGACGCAATAATGTCTAGAAAAAATTGCATTCACTTTATAAGAAATAATTTCAGAAAATAAGATTTGGAAATAAAACAGACTTCAAGTTATGTACTTATGGCTGGCTTTTTCTTTAGAGACACATTTTTGTTTCAAGGAATAATTCTTTTTTAGAAGCTGTAGATTGTGGCAATAAAAAATTGCACAGTGGCCTTTTAAAACATTCTGGTTTATGAACAGGAACTGGTATCAATGCTTTGCCAAAAGAAATGCCTTTCTGAAATGAAAATCTAAGTGACTAAAATTTGAAGAGATTTAACCTTTATGCAGAAATATTATTTTGCAGTTTCTTTTGGGATGTCACATACTCCAGTTGGCCAAAATATTACAAAGATTCCTGGCATCCTGCTTGAAAATTTATATTTCAGAATGAACATACAATATCCAGGACAAAATCACAGAATATTTTGAGTTGAAAGCAATCTACAAGCAAGGAACTTATCAAGTCCAACTTTTAAACTTGAGAAACCAGAAATAAGGTTTGACTACTTTTTGGGGTATTTTTCTTGGACATTATATTTCTTAAAATAAAATAATGGAATTTTCCACAGTGATTTATCTGATACATTAGGAACTTAGTATTGTACTTAGAGAACTTCAAAGATGGAGACTGCACACTATCCCTAGCTGAAACTAATTTAAACTTATTATTCCTCATTGGAACTAATGCTTAACTGGTTTTCATTAAGAAATTTTTAAATGCTCAACACATACATTTCTTTGCTGGAGTTGAAGCACTGTTCCCTGTTTTCTGACAAAGATAAAAGTGTCGCTTTGTTTGCAGCAATTGTGGATTCCCCATCCCTGGAAATGTTCAAGGCCAGGTTGAATGGGGCTTTTGAGGAACCTGATCTAGTGCAAGGTGTCCCTGCCCATGGCACAGGGGTTGGAAGGAGATGATCTTCAGGGTCCCTTCCAACCCAAACCCTTCTGTGCTTCCATTATTTATTTCCATGGGCTGAAGTCCCTTTCTCTGCCAGCCATGGTCACTGTCTCTGCCATCATCAGTGCTGTGCTCCAGACCTTAAATTGCTACAGCCAAGATCAGGGCCCTGGTAATGGCTAAGGAAACAAAAAGAGTAGGCCATTAGTAATGGCTAAGATAAGAAAAGGATTAGGCCATGCTTCTCACAGGCTGCAATCCTCTTTTCTACACAGAGCACAGTGTTTTCTTTCATAACAACATGACACAGCATGACTACAAATCTCTTTCTGTAGAAAGATCTCTTTTCAAATCTTTCTTTCTATTTCTGTCCCATATTTATAAGGATGCAATGATTGTCCCCTATAGAGAACCTCATTATTTCAGATGGCATCTACAATTCACCAAAAATATTTTGAATCTTAAACTGCAACTCAACTTACTGGACTATTTTTCCTTCCCATTTGCACCTGCATATTCAATACAAATATTTCCCTTCCTATCTTATTATTTCAAGGAATTTTAGAAGTCAAAACCAAACCTATGTGATCATAGATAAGGGCAGGCAACCATTGACTCCTGGATATTGAGCATATCTCAATTCCTCTGGAATCATAGCAAGGATAGGCCAACAGGGACATCAGCTGGGGCAAATATCTTTAAGCCAGGCCTCAGGTTTCAAGGGAAGAAGCTGCAGGTCCATGAAGATGGTGGCTGAAAGGCTGGGAGGAAGGAGACTCAGAGGAGGAAAGGGGATACTCAATATAAAAAGGGAAGGTCTTGCTTTGGGTGACAAAATAGTCTTGGTATGGTTCTGAGTGTCTCTGCAGTAACAGGAAAAGAGGATGGGTTATCCAAGAAATACACTGATAATGACACTGTGGAATTCTCTAACAGCCAGTGACATTTGCAGTGAATCCTCATAACAAATCCATAAATTATACAAGCAACAAAGTGGTTTGTTTTTCAGCCAGCTCTGATTCAATATGATTTGGAGAATGACTCATTACTTCTTTAGACTCACTAAGTGTTGCTTGGGCTATCTCTGTGTGCATCCTCACTGGATAACCAGAAGACAGCCACTACCTGTAAGAGCTCATTTAAAATATGGATAATTTATAAATTACACAGACACCAAAACTGTTATAAACTATTGATTATCATAAAACTCATGTTACTTCTGGAAATTAAACTAACACAATTCTTATACCTTAACTTCAGCTAAACAGATTTACATGGGTGACTGTCTTGGTGTCACAAACCTAGATTTGCAGCAGTGATTAAACTATCTAGAAAGGAACAGAGATCACTCAGAATTTTCCTCTCCCCATAGGAAGTGAGCTCCCTTTTCAACACTTCCCCAGTAACTCATGTTCCACGTTAGAGACTGGGCTTGCAGTGGGAATGTTTTATAACCGCCAATGTTTAAGGATGTCCTGGGAACAAGCGCAGTCCTAGGGCTGCTGGAGCTGGTTGTATCCCTGGGCTATTTCAGACCTGTCCTGTCCCCTGGCCTTCAGCCACCTCCTCCTCCTCTGCAGCAAGAGCAGCCCCCAGGACACTGCAGAGCCAGGCAGCTCCCAGTGCTGCAGCAGGGAATCCAGACCCAGCTTTCTTTGCTGTTCCACTCTGCCTCACAAATCGGCTCAGGGATTTGGAAAGTTTTGTCTGATTTCTAAATAAATGCTCTATACAGACAACCTGTCTTACCACAAAGATCCTAAGATCCACAAAAAACATCAGGGCTACATTCTTAATCCAGCTTTTTTTTTTTTTTAATGATAATTACTTTTAAGATATATCTGGTATAGGTGTAACTAAAAGAAATAGAAACTCCTTAACATTTTTGGATGTTAAGATGATGGAACTGTAGGTTATAAATTGCCTTTCTCATTCCTTTATTTTAAACAAGATTATAGAATGGTTATAACTTTTTAGAAACTTTAAAATTAACTTCTACAGAGAAATGAACAGGCTTTTGCTGGGGTTTGGAAAGGTGTTTTAAAATCAAGGATTATGATGTGGCCAGCCAGTTAAAATTTATCTGCACAATCTCCAAAGACAAACCCACCTCTGTCTGGCAAAAAAGATACTTATTCTGAGCAGATTCTCAGTCTTTTTGAAGATACCAAGGTTGTACTTCCAGATGTAAGTGTAAGATACTCAGAGGCTCATCAGTTTTTAATAGTTTTGTAACATTAAATTCAAGAAAAAAGTATTACTTGTTAGTTCACCCTAGCCTGGATTCTCCCAACTACAGACTAATTTCCAAAAAAGAAAAGGAGCTTGGGAATTTGCAAAACAAGGAGCATCATGGAGTGAGATAGAATTTACAAGGGAATTTATAGTCTGGGAAGCACAAAGAACTGCACCCATTTTTAAAACAACTTGAACCAGTGTGGAGAGGTTACAAGTTCTTACAAACATTGAGTGTGTCACCTTTTGAAGAAACTATTGGTTGCAATTTAATTATTTTAATTTCTTTGCAATAAAAGCCAACAATTAACAAGCACGTAGTGTGCTAGTACAGTATTCATTTTATTTCTCAATGAATCAGCAATTTAAGTTAAATGTAAAGAGCTTTTATACCAAACTTTATCTTGGGTTTTATCAAAAAAGGTTACTTACTTACCCAATGATATGCTGATCAATGAAATTTAAGTAGCCTTTAAAATGCAATAAAAATAGCACAAAAACAATGCACACTTGTTGAAACCATGCAGGAAAACAAATTGCATGCTCTCATTCCACTAGAGTGAGTGGCTTTAGTAGCACTAATCCACACTCTGGCAGAGAAAAGGTACAATACAAACAATACCAGAGAACTCACAAATAGTGCTCTATAGAGTGAGGTAGTGTTTTCACAAAAGACTAGTCCAGATGCTCTCCTCTCTTTTAAGTATCCACACCCAAAGTTTCCCTCGTAGATACTCTTAGGAAGATGGAAATGGAAGGAGAAAGCAGAGTGATGGGATTGTGGCAGAATGAATGCATAAGCAGCTTTACTACACAGAAAAGTTAAGGAAAATAGTCAAAGGATTCCAGAGAAAACAGCAAGAAACAAAAAGTAAATATTTCTCATTACAAATAGTTTCATCCATTAAATGACTTTCTGTAGCACAGCAAGGTGGAATGCTTTTAGAATTTTATTTTTTTCATTAATTATTCAAATATATTAACCCACTTTCCAGGCTCAGACTTGGTAGTTCAGATTTATATGGCAGATCCAACTAATGTTTACTAACTTAGAGACCAGCCTTCTACACCATTTCTATTTCTTTTCCAGATCAATCATCCCAGTGTGCCAGAAACTCTCAGCTATGATGCAGAAGAAAGGCCTGAGTTGTGGTAACTCAACACTGTAACTCCAACAAAACAAGGCTGAAGGCATGACCTAAAATGTACCAGTGATAAGCATTCACTTAAGGCAATTTTCAAGGTAATTCCTGTAGAAAACTTTTCACTGTAACATTAAAGTGGTGCACAAAAATCTTCAAACTATTAATAAGGGTCAGTGTAATTTTAACCATTCTGTTGAATTCTCTGTTCTCCATAAATACAAGCAATCCAAGAGATTAATTTGCTATTTCTCTACATAAACCCTATGACTGAACTTGAGCAAAACATGAGAAATCAACAAATTTCATGTTTTTAGTCTTGTAAATGGTGCTCCATATTAGAATCCTATGGCCATAAAAAAGCTCTATTACTACAATTAACTGCAGTTCCTGTAGAAGTTCCATGACATTTTCTTTCTAGAATGCACAGGAATCTTTTCAGTTCTCCTGCATAAAAGTAATATTCCCATGGCATTTCCCCCAATTTGACATAACTGTGAAGCCTTTTGGTCTCTGGTTTTGGAAAATTTGATTTAACACAATATCACATTATTCTTTTGTAGTAAAGTTGTACATGGAATTTGCAATTGTTCTATGTTACTTTCTGTTATATTCTTTACAACACTGGAAAGAAAATTACTTGAAGTTAAATACTGAGTCATTTGTTGCAACTGCTTTTCTGGGCTGGTAGAGGAAGAAGAAAGAGGATTAAACAGGTCCCACACTATGACCATCATTCTCCACCCACCCAAGCAATTCTTATACTGTAGACAGAATATCAAATGCAGCAATAGGAAATTTGGGATGCTGTTCCCAAATTTCCTAATTTATCTGCTTAGTGCAAAGAACTCCTCCTTTCTGTGCCCTAGAGTTTAGAGATCTACTGATTAAATGCACTGAAATTAAAATACTGTCTGCAAAAACTGGCAGAAGTCGAGACTTGCAACCTCATCTTTCCAAAGGAAGGAGACAATGTTAGAGAATGTTTGTTTAAAACAAACAATGTTAGAGAATGTTTGTTTAAAACAAAAAAAAAAAATTTATGACAAAGCCTCAGTATTTGCTGGAGCATGTAAGAGAGAATCAGAGCTATGTAGAAAAGGTTGGAACTGGTGCAGGAGAGAACTTTACACCACTTATTTTAAGTAAGAGGCTTTAGTGTATTTTACCAAACATTAGCTTTGTGGCTGTTTCAGTAAAATTCAGTAGTTGAACACGAAGATACATAAATCAGTTCAACTGAATCTAGTACACAAAACAGATGGCAGACAGACTTTTTCTGTCTGTTGCAGTACTCTGAAACTGATACTAAGCACACCATAATTCTATTCTGTTCCTGCTTACTCTGTACTGTAGTAATTCTAACTTCTTTTCTGCTAAGTTACAGATTTTGCCTGAATTAAATATACAGTGAGGTTAAAAAGGAAACATGAGGATTCCAACTCTATTCCAAATTAGTCTTTTTAGCTTTTAAAATAGCCTAGAAATACCACTTCCAAACTCTGCTCTATACACCCTGGAACAGACATGAAATCACTAGTCAGTCATGTAAATTGTTTGGGCTACTAAGGTTTTATTTGTTACCACTAGGATTTAACTTAATTTTAACCTAAATTTCAGCAGAAAAATCTGCAAAATGCATGCATAAAAATCCAAACCTTCAAAACTGTATTCTCTGATTAGTATTTTAGTCATCACTTCCAGAACCTCTCATCTAATAGCAATACTGAAAACCAGCAAAACTCAATTAAGTTTCACTTATCTCTTTACGGTAGGGTTAAATTTATTATTGCTATCAATTACAACCAGGAACAGTACTTTACTAACCTGAAATAAACTCCAAAACAAGTTATTTCAGAGTCCCATAGGATAAATCCATAGAGAGAACATGATTTATTTCTATGTTTTGCACAAGCAAATAAACCACCCTGCAAGAAACAGTCTGATAGAAATCTCATACAAGTGTTCTGGCACTGTAAAATCAAGTGCACAGGATTGACTTCATGGTGAGGACTTCAGTACCTTCAAATCTCCAGCAATACCCTAAGCCAAAGCAAGCAAGTTCACCTGAACTTATGGAAGTGGGTTGTTTCCCAGTTAGTTCCTTAAAATTCCTCATGCTAATCCCATACCATGTATGGAAAACATCATGGAATAAAAACATGCAGCCTTTCAAGTCCAGGAAAGGAGCATTCTTTAAAGAAAAACCACACTGATTAAAGAATAATGTTTTATTAAATATATAGCTAAAGACTATGCTACTAAAAAAGTGGACCTTACATTACATGTCTTGAAAGGAGAGGAATTATAGAGAAGATGGCACAATGTGTGTTAGTAAAGCAGTGTCACACTACCAAGCAAGACATGCTGGGAGTACCCAAGAGACTCTGAGACAGAAGGGTATCCATGAGAACATAACTTACAGGCAGATTTCTTGCTGAGTCCAAATACAGAATAAGCAATGCAGAGGAAAGCCCATCATTAGCTTGGTCTTTGTCAGCTCTAATGCTTGTTAGCACCTAAAACAAAAACACACTGTAAGCCTTCCTGGAAAACAAGTGTTACTATTTCTGTCTCATATCTGAAAAAATAAAAAAAAAAAAAAAAAACAACAAAAAACCATCTTCCAAAAAGCAAACATTCACAAATTCAGAGCATGAAACATAAAAAGTAAGTTTTCAAGACTCATGCAGACATTTCAAAACCATTTGCATGGAAATTTGCACCCCATTTCCTACTTATTTTTTTAGATCGGACAGATTGTAATATTATATCCATCTTTATCTCCCAAGTAATGAAATGTTAGCAGATATTCTCAAACAGTAACATTAAGAGAAAAGAAGAGAACCACAAAAGCATTTGAAAATCTTATTTAAACCATTGACACTTATGACTGGTTTGAGATTTCTAAAGACAGACAGCTTGGAATAAAGCTGTTACTCCAAATTCACAGCAGCTAGAGATCTGGTTACACACTTAACAAATAAACAAAAAAGTCACAACAAATCACCCCAAAACAATTAAGATTAGAAGGAAAGTAATGTGTTCCTTTAATACCTTGTCTAGATTGTCAGCAGTTGGCATCAATGTGAGCCATTCCAGTTTTAAATGCAACTTTCCTTTGGACACTTCATCCAAAGTAAACCACTGAAAATTAAGCAAAGTAATGTGAAATAATCTGGCAAACAAATCTATGATTGCAATTAGTTCTTCAGGACATTTAGGAAGCACTAAAGTCTGCTAAGAATCTCCCAGAGCTGGAGTCCACATAACCTGAAAAGATCTGATCCATTAAAAGGTCATATTTTGCATAAAGTATTACAATACAGAATGATAAAACCACCCAGACAAACATTATACATTATATATAAAAGCATCTTTAAAATACCAAGAAAATTCTTAAAGTTCCGCAAAGATGTTCTGGGAAAACAAACCCTGCACAATGTTCCTACAAAATCTCTCTTACATATAGGATAAAAATTAGTCTGCCCAGCAATTAACTATTCTCTTGCAAAAAAAGCTTCTCACCAAACATCTAAATTACTATTTTTTGCATTTGCATAGGAGTAACTTTAAAACCTCAAGACCAACAAAGAATGTCATTATTTTTCAGATTTCACCAGTTTAGACAGCTCTTAAACCACTGTACTGTTCATCAGGGCATGTATTTCTACAGCATTAAGGTTATTCTTGCACATAGAGGAACTATGCCCAGGAAAAAATAACCCAAGAACAACAACATGTACAACATATGGGCCTTGTTAAACCAAAAATGACTGAACTCCATTACCTCATCTAGAAGACGCTCCTTTTCAACTTCAATTAAATCAATCATCAAACTAGGAAAATGGAGAAAAAGAAGCAGTATTTTAGCCAAGAAACAAAAGATCTAGCACAGAACTCAAGCCTCACCCTGATTATCCACCACTGACATCAAAAGAGCAGAATATTATTCTTTTAGCCCCTCAGAAAAGAAGGAGCAGAGAAGGAAATGGCTGAGCAAAGATGAGTGCAGGGTTTCAGGAAAATGCCTACAACAGAGCCCACTTTGTAACCATGAGGGAACAATGTAACTCACATGTGTATGACCCAACTCTCAAAACAGAGAGCACATCCAAACTACCCACTGGAAATAGCACCTATGACCAAATTCATGTTTTGGCAGTGTCTGGGAGAATTCTAGTTCACACAAGCAAAAAATGTAGCAGGGAATCTGCTAAAAATTAAACAGAGCAGACATCTGCATGCCAGTGCATGAACATTTGTCTGGCTTCTTATTTTATTAATACTGATGTACACATTAGGTCACTTCCTCCCACCATCACTTCAGTGTAAGATTAGGGAAGTGCAAAGAAAAAGAAACCTTTGCACTGCCTACTTCTTAATTTTAATGAGAAGTAGGTACTGTTGCTTCTGTTAAGAGAGGAGGAGCTGGGAAAACAAGGGAGTTCTACTATGGAAAGCAACAATGGGAAGTTCCAAAACTCGGCAAGAAATAAAGGTGACAAATTACTGGAGAAAGAAGCTGGCTAAACCCATGAAATGTTTATGAGTGAACACCTATGGCCTATGGAGTCAAAGAGTGAGTCATGTTTGTAAAAGCATTACAGTAATTTTTTTCCTTTAATCAAATAGTTAAGATCAGCTCTTAAGAAGAAAAACAAACTCAAGACAGTCATTTAGAAGCTATGAAGATGAAGAAGATACAGAGCTATAAAAGTATATTAACTTTGCCTGAAGAAAGAATTAAGACTTAGTGCTAGCTCACAGACATTAAAGAAGCTAGAGCACAATTCTGGGTACCCACAATACTCACCTGCTTTTTTCAGAAAAGATGTAAACATATAGATGTGTGTATACACACCCAGGCACATTTGCATATAAATGAATTTACACATATGAAGTAGTTAGGAAACTACTTACTACCAAGATAATTGATTTATAAATACAATTAGATAGCAGAACAACTGCAATAAAATAAAAACAATAACTGAAGAAAAATTACAATATTTCATCTCTTTCCAATACATACAAACATATTCTCCATAACATTTACCTCCCCAGGAAGTCATCTTTATCTGGATCTTCATCAAAGAGCTCAATCTCTAGCTCCTGTCCTGGATGTTCATACACTAAGGCCTGGAAGTTCAGTGAGAGGGCATTATCAGTAAAACTGACCAGCTTGGTTAAATGGCATAATAACAGTAAAACACTGAGCTGCAGTAACTTTGTACAGTAAAATACATTAGTAAGCAAATGCTTTTAAAAATTTCAATTTAATGAGTAGAGCAATTTTAAGAGCTTTTCAAATAAAATTTGTCAATGTTGGCTCTAAAAGCCCAAACTAATTTTTCAGAATTACTGATGCTCAGTCTAAACAAAAAAAAAAAAAAAAAAAAGGTATGTAAATAAAGGGAGAATTTCTGTTTTGTTACAGAACTTTGGGCTTCTAGAGGGAGACATCAAGAAGCTCCTTAAGGACACCCCTTAATAACCTCTTTAACAAAAGAAGAGGATATTTCTTTTTTTTTTTCTTACATAAAGAAGAACATAAAACAAGGTATTTTTATTGGCTATACCTCATAAACTTCATTCCATTTTGGATTGAGATTTTCTTTGATGACCTTGCTTTGGAAAATTTGGTTGCCCACACGGATGATTCCATAAGGATCTGACTTTCCTTTGACAATCCCTTTCAGATAAGTATCTTTCCCCTCTAGGTCCTGAGCTTCAATAAAGTGTATCCTTAGAACACCCTGAAAAAGGAAAAGATGAGTTTGTATAGTAATCTGAAAGCTTCCATGTCATCACAATTTACACAAAGATGTTTTATTATTTCCATTGCCATTTCCTTAACATGAAAGTTATTCTGGACATACTGTAAATAGAAGATATCAGTGATGATCCACACACTCAATAGACCTAGCACTCAAGAGACTCCTGAAAAGAAAAATTGTCATCAGCCATCAGAAACATGCCAGTTACATCAAGAAATATCAGGTTTCTGGAACTGAGTAGCAAAAAATAGCAACAACTGTTTAGTGAAGGACACTAATAGTAATTTTCCACAATAACGTAAAACACATGCTACTTTTTAATCTATAATTAAACTAGATTGTAGCAATCTAGTGATTGTAAAAGTTTAAGATTTTTTTTAAGTTTAAGATTTTTTTTAAAAGAATAAATAAATGAATAAGTAAATAAATCTTTCTTGGTGGCTTTTGAAACATTAACTTCACAGAAATTGTTTATAAATTAAATCAGTTATTATCAGTGATTGAATTCACAGCAACTTGTACCAGTGCAGTAACTGTATTTCAAAACTCCTCCAGATTGCCTTGAACAGTTACTACAGAAGAAACTAAATGCCCAATTATTGCTGTTGACAGAAACCTGCTTACCTTTGGTATAGGAAACCTCAGCTGAGCAATCTGCACTTCACTGACCAGGGGGACTGTAATTCTATTTGGAAGGACCAAGTAGTTGGATATGATATCCAATATTATTGTATCTGATAAGCCACTGTTGGAGAAAAGAATCCTCAGTTACTTTAAAAAAATATTCCTTTTGCTGCTTAACAACCTAAATGGAGAAAATATTTGCCTTCCTGGGAGAGCAGAAGACACATTTGGTTTGTAAATGTAAAATAAAGGATTCTTGCCCAAACGGCCACCAGGTGGAAGCAGCTGACACCGAACAGCAGAGACCACAGGGATGAATACAAAGTTCCCATTTCCCTGCCACAGCCAGATTTCCCGCTCACCCTTGCCTTTTAAAAGCAGCCTGGGTAAAAAGGAATTGCATAAGTGCTCTTGCCTCTAACGCATGCAACCAAGCAGATGGTAACTGTTTAATTACTTTTGTACTTCAATAATGATTTATCTGTCCTTGCAAGTTTGGCTGCCCCTTCCTGTATTGTTATGAAAGCACTTGTCCTCTTGAGCTGGGAGGACCATCACTTAAACCACAGACACACAGAACACAATGTGTAAAACACAGTAAAACGTAGCCTAGGGAAGCAAAACTGGTTCTGTTCAGTGAAAAGGGAGTGGCAGTGCAACCACACTGGTAATGAATCACATAAAACCCAACCCCACACCCCTCCACAAACACAGAGAAGAGAGCAATTTCCTAAGCTACAAGGTCACTCAGCTCAGGTCTGAACTGACAACAAATCATTGTCACACCAACAGCACTGGTTGCACACACTGCCTACGCAGGGAGAAGGCAGAACACAGAGCACAAGCACCCAGGACATCCCAGGAGGATGTCCAAAGGTTCAGAGAGGTCATTAAAACAATACTTGAGATACTTTGAACTGCAGAGGGACATTCTCACTAAAGCTGGTAGAGCTGTGAATTCTCCTAAATACACACCATGATTCCTCTTTTACAGTCTTTGTCAAATCAAGATGCAGATAATGTTTGATTACTTGGAACATTTTTGGATGAAGCACTTCTGTGTGAGCACCTTGTGAAGTTTTCTAAGACTGAATCTGAAGCTGGGAATAACTCTGACTCAGGAGCTAGCATATAAAAACACAAAAACTGCAGTGAAACATGATATGTGTTTCAGTTTCATTTGGAAAGAAAATGTAGTGATGAGCAATTAACATTATGCTAGAGATGGGCAGCAGAACAAATCCATTAAATACAATCTGGCCCACTAGAAATGCACACTGATTTTCATGCCAGAGATCTGAAACCTGAGCAGCCTGCAAGCCCTTGGCTGCCCCTGGAAATCCAGGTAACTCCAATACATGATGCAACATGGTTGACTGTAATGGTGCTCAGAACAACAGGAACAGAAGGAGCTCAAGGCTGCATCAAAACCAATGGACAGGTCTGTGCAGGCTTCTGGTTAGAAAGAGGAAACAGTGGATAACGTTAAGATATTGCTCAAAGGAAAAAAGTTTCCACTCAACTTCTGAGTTAATTCACATGTGCCCTAAAGAATCTTCCTTCTCCTCCCTTTCATGAAGAGCTTATCCAGTCACATTTCCAGAGGTTGTCATTCTATGTGAACCCTAGAAATTCAGTTTCAGTAAATTTTAAGACAAATACTACATGTTAAGTGAAGATATCTTCACTTAGCTATCATTTTAACATACTGCTTTTCAAACTTTAAAGTTTCATTCTGCCAAACCTCTCACTTTCAGTGTATGCTCTCTGAAATGAGCCAAGAAAATAGAATTCATTATTTTGTCAAGAGGTGACAAAAAATTGAAGATAAACATCTCAACCAGTCTTAACATTAAAAGGAAAAGAAAAACCAAACCAAAGCTGAAGTGATGGTAACCACACAAGCAACAATCTCACTTTTGAAAATTCAAGTCTAATGACAACACTCTAGTATAGAGACCAGGTAAGCTTTTTTGTTCCTGCTTTTGTTAGTGTCCCTACTTGGTAAGAAGAGAGAGCTCTGCCTTTATGCTCAGTCCCTTAAGAACAGATGACTAATGGAGAAAACCAAGTGACAGAAAGCAAAGGAGCTGTGCAAGGAAAGCAATGGTACCAGAGCTTGCCCTGCTCTTCTCTAGTGTTTCATTAAAATCACAAACTTTATGTGATCACAGGCATAAATAAACCTCCTCTGGACTAGCATAAGGTTCAGAGACTGACTAATGTTCAAATAGAGCTACAGCAAGTCTCCTTAAATAAGAGAAAGAAACACAGCCCAAGTACTGGAAGGACTCACAATCCTTTATGGCAGAACCAAACCCCAAATCTGGTTCCAGAGGTCAGTATCATAATTCTATCCCAACATTGCTGCTTGAATTACACAAAAAACACCTGAGAAAAATGAGGCAGCATTATTAAAGTTTCACCAAGTTTTACATAGAGAAACTGGACTCCTAGAAGGTAGCAGATGCCCTGAATTTAAATATAGGGAGCTGGAAAAGAACACTGAAGATTGCATGCAACTAACTAATGAATTAAATGAATTCTAAAACAAGATGATGCTTTCAAGCTGTTTAAATCTCATCTGGTATTAGCCAGCTGGGGTGCACCTAGATGCAAAGTATTCCTCATGAATACAAGGCAAAAATTGCAATCTTTTGCATTTTTTGTTATCTAAAGTAAGTGGTCTGATCTATGGAAAACAGAGACAAAACACTGCAAGCAACAGAGAAAGATGCATTAATATAAACACTTATGTTGATGCATCATTAAAAACCAGCTTCCTAAGATCATAAAACTTTAGTCAACGATTCTATGTACAATTATTTTTTCAGTTCAAAAAAGGGAAGAAGTGTAGAATGTTTCATGTAAGACTGTCTTTAAAAGCTCAATTTCATTGTAGAAAAATAATTGTTAGTTGCCTACTCTTTTGTATTGCTCTCTACTTAGCTCTACTTAATTTTTACCAGTTGTGTATTTTTCCTGTGCTATCTTTATCCATACTGCAGACACAGCAAATTTCTGACTGCATTGAGTGTTTTCACTGTGTCTCAAGCAACCCAAACATCTTCCCATCAACCACATCCCCTCCTGAAAGCACCTGAGTATGCTTACATCCTGGCTCCTCTTCACACAGAGATTTTAATTCCACTTCTCCACAAGCTATACTAATGGAATATGAATTCCTTGTGTGTCCTTCTCCTTTGTGGGATCATATAGGAAAAGCAATAAAAAAATAGCTAACAGCTGACAGAGAAGCTTCCAGCAGCTAATGCTGAAATTCAGTTAGTAGCAGACATTTGCAAACAGAGTACAATAAGCAGTTCAGTGTGCAGCCAAAAGCCATAGGATTATAAAGGTACCTGTGGTAGCAGCAATTTCATTGTTTATAACAACTACAATATGTCAAGTTGTCAGACCAAAATACACAACTTATCTATACAGATAAGAAAAAAAAAAATACAGCACCAAAGAAACCTCTTGGCAAGGCAGAGCATGAGTCACCCCAGTTACAGTTACTATAGAAACTATACCACGTCTAGGTGGCACTGGTTTGTGCATATGTGGCCAAGTTTGGTTGCTCTGGAAACCATAAACTTGAGATATTTAGCTAGACTTTGTTTACATCTGAGGTTTTGTGTTTGCAGTCAGGCAAATATGTAGCAGGATGTGAGTCTCAGGAGCCTAGTAAAGTTAAGTGCTAAATGTAAATTTAGTCGTGTTATATCAAAAAGGGGAATTATTACTCAGGAGCTGTATTTTGGAAGCCATTTTCTCTCACTCATCAAGAAAGCCTCTTTCCTCAGAGACAGACTTGAAACATGAGAAATTCTTGGAGCCATTAACCTACTTAATGCAAGTTCTAATTTCAAACTGTTCAGCTGGGATTCCATGCAATGGCTCCATGTGTCTAAGGAAAGCAGAATTCACTTCAGTCATGCAATTGATTACTAAGGGATTAATTTAATAACTAAATTCAAACTCCTGTTTTGAAACAATAAAAATAATTCTGGAGTCAGCCAACTCTTGAGAGTATGGGATCTAATAAAAGGGCTAGTCACAAAATCCAAGTGTATCAGATCTACCATTATCTCCTTTGCCATTGTCTCCATATAAAAAGCCCTTGGGTAACTATTAAAACCTGATAAATATGAATATATTAATGGATTTAACTTAATCAGGTTTATAATGATTGAAAGCAGCCTAATTTGCACCTCTATTGAAGCTTTTTAATTTGGGATTTTATCATGTGGTATTAGGAAAAGCTCTGAATAAGCTAACACATTTTATTGCTATATACAGTGAATATTTTGGTACTCCACTTGATCTTCACATAATAAACTGAAAGCTTTAAAAGTAAACACTTGAAGATATTAGAAACTTTATTTAGTTTGAATAGTCTTAAGGTACTTCTAACTACCTTTACACAAGCAAATAGAGATGGATTGGCATACAAAGCCAAGAACCAAGATGTCATGAACCCACTTGCATGAAAGGAAGGCTCTGATGATAGATGGCAGGTAGGAAATTCATAAGATTCTAGAAAGGCTGAGAACACTAAAAGAAGTACATTATAAATTATATTTTCAAACTATTTTTCACATGATCTACTAGATATATTTTTTGCATACTTTGACTTGTGGTGAAATCACTACCTTCTGCAAATTGAGCAATTTCATATAATTCTACATTAAGAGAAAACTGCTCAGAGTCATCTAACCTAGAAACTATTCAATTTATGGTCTTGAGATTTTCTGGGCTTTACGTGGGTGCAGATACACTGCTTAAGGTATACTCACTTCAGTCCTGGAACATCCAGAAGATTGGTCAGTCCAGTCCAGTTAATTTCCAAAAGCTGTGAATTGCAGAGAAAAGAGGGAGGGGGGGGGGGAAATGACAGGAAAAAAAAAGAAAAGCAGCTTAGAATTGATAATACTGAAGAAATAAAGACAATTGCTACAGATTCTGATCAGTGGAGAATTAAACAGTTTCCAGGATTTTCTCAAACAAACAAACAAAACAACAAAACAACTCTTCCATTTTTAAGAATTTTTAGATACATTTTTTTAATGTTATAAAAAGTTTTACCATTCTCTTATCCACTCTTCATATAAATATACATCCCCAATATACACAAATACACAGGATCTACTCCATACAATCCATATAGAATAATGAAATGTGATCCTATATTCTGGAGAAATATTTCTGGGGTCACCATAGACCTGTTAGAGATGAACAATCATTAACATGCATTTGCAAATTATAATAACCTGAAAAAGAACCCCACATGAGACCAGGAAAATAAGAGATCTAGAAGAGGTAGTCAACAGAATGAATGAAGAACTGGAATGAAGAAGGTGGCAGGAAGATGTGATAACAGCTTTCAAACATAAGAGGCTGTTTTCAAGGCACAAGTTCATTTTACCACTGATAAAGGAGAAAGGCATCAACAGGATTAAGTATCAAAGAGAGAAAATTTGTCAGAAATAATTAAAAGGGATAACTCATTGCTAGGCCATGCATGCTTTGTCACTGAATATCTTTGCAGAATATTATGCTGTATAAAGGTACCTATTCTGCTTCATGATTGCTGCCATTAAAAACTAATTTAAAACATCCTTTTTGATCCTATAATATTCTAATTCTAGATAACAAAACCAACAGATCTGAGTTCTCTTAGTTCTCTCTTCACTGAATTATTTCAATTAATGTCACAGAAGTTACCAGAGTATTTAAGCAACACATAAACCCAAACCCACCCAGTTACCAGCATGTTTCCAAATCCAACTCACTCAATCTAACTGCACGAGAAAAGGATTTTGATAGTCCTCAGTTAAGAAACTAATTGTGGCAGTCCAGCTAAATGCTAAAACAAAACAACAAACCTCTGCAAGAACAAATGTTGTGTATTTTCACAAACAGATGAGAATCATCACCCTAACTTCACTTTCTTTTTTAAAAATAGCACATACCATTCTTTTACAAAGGATCTATTAATAGTTTAATTAGTGATTTCCTTTGTGAATACTTCCAGTAAAGATAAGACATAATAGATTAACTCATATAAGGAACACCGTATATTGTTTAATACACTTTATTAATGGTGGCAAGTATTTCAACAATGTTACCTATGAACAATATTACCAAGCCTACCTATAACAAACAACTAAGCAAGGAAAAAGGAAATCATTATCCTTTCAAGGAAAAAAGTAAGATGTAATAACCAGACCAGATATTCCAGAACAAAAGGCAACACCAATCATGGGACCTACATGAGCAAGGACCTACATGAGCACCATGCCCTTGCCACAAACAGGGCTCAGGCTGTCCTGGGCCTCATGAAGATGATTAAGGGACTGGAGCATGATGCCATGAGAGATGCCCAGTACCTTCATTATTTTTGTGGCCCTCCACTGGACTTATTCCAGCATGTCCCTGTCTGCTGTACTGGGGAACCCCACACTGCACTCCAGATGTGCCTCACCAGTGCTGTGGAGAATGGAAAATCTCCCTCAGCCAGCTGGCAACGCTTCTCCTACTGCAGCCCAGGATGCTGTTGGCCTTCTTTGCCATAAGTGCACATTTCTGACTTCTCTTCCCCCTTCTATCCAACTAATCAGCCTGTATTTTCTTCAGCAAAGCTGCTTTCCAGCCAGTCAGCCCCCAGCCTGACATGGGAGACAAGGTTATTCCTCTCTAGGCACAAGATTTTACATTTCCATTTGTTGAACTTCAAGACATTCCTGCTGGCACATTTCTCCAGCTTGTCAAGGTCCCTCTAAACATCAGTACAACTATCAGGTGTATGAAGCACTCCTTCCAGTTTTAAGCAAGCAAACTTGCTGAGAGCACACTCTGTCCCAGCATCCAGGACAGCCATGAATTTGTGCTGGCCCCAGGTTTTAACCCAGGGTAAATCACTACTGATGGTCCTCCAGCTAAACTTCATGTTGCTAACCCCAGCTCACTGACCCTGAAGAGTTTAGCCATTTTTCAACCAAGCTGCCCATTTATCTCTTCTGTACTTAGCAGTTTACTTGGGAGGATGTTGCAGAAGGCTGTGTCAAAGCTTTACTGAAGTCAGGGTGAGCTGTATCCATAGTTCTTCCCTCATCCACCCAGCCAACCTTCTGATCACAGAGATTACTGCCTTGGTTTGCATGATTTCCTGCTCATGACTCCCTCCTAGCTACTCCCAATCATTTTCTTGCCTCCTCAACCTTACCAGCAGGATGGAGCTCACCACCTGAGCCCCTGTGCCCCTGAACTGCCTCCAGAGCCACACTGCAGTCACCTTTCATGTTCTCCAGATCTCAACACCCTGGAAGTGGTGCTGATCCCCACATGGAAGAGCAGCAGTGGGCAATGGTCTGAGGCCAGGCAAGCTGTAACAACATGCTGAACCTGAGGTCCAGGCAAGCACAAACCTCAAGAGAGAACAGGTCAGGATGGGATATGGGGCCAGGAGTCTCTCAGAAATGACCACTTCCCCTTTCTCCTGGTGCTTCAGTGCAGTTCAGGCTCTGCTGGCTTGGATGTGCCAGGCCCTCCTCTGCTACGCTGGCCCCAAATCTGTCCCACAGCTGCAAATCTGCAGATGGGGTAGGAGTCATCTTCCTTGGGGCAGAAAATTTCCATATTTCCCCATCATGGGATAATTCCACCCAGTAGTTTCCCCAGAAAGTCAGAGATTCTGCTTCAGACTAAACTCAGACCAAGCCATCTACCTGATCATTTACATTTGTTATAGATGAAACCAGACTGTAAGAATCTAAAGTGAAAAAATTCTTCAGGAGTTCTACAGAGTTTGCTGACTTTCTTGACTGATTCCTTCTTTAGGTGAAAGCACAAAGCTATCACTGGTTGCAGGACCACTTTGTATTCAATATCTTTTTTAATACCTCATTTACAACTAGTTTTGCCCACTTTCTATTTCTATTTCTAATCCACTAGCAGGATTTTACTGAGAAAAGGTTAATGCTCCTTTATTTATGAAATACTTGCAAGGCTAAATGGAAGTACTGCCTTTCAGAAGACAATAATTTCTTAGCTACAACCCATACTGTGTACTGAACAGTCTTTTTATTCTTCCTTTTTGAGGTACTATAATTTTTTCTACATGGTTATGAATTTAAAGCTATGAGGTTTTTAATTTACAAATGTAAAAATCAATTATTTATTGAAAATAATTTCTTGCAAAATGGTTTCTTTTACACTGGTATGCAAGCTTTATTTGTACAGTTCTACAAAAGCTATGAGCTAGAACACAGAATATTTTCATTTAGGAAAACTAAGATTCCAACTTAAAAATTAATTGTGCAAATTACTGTATTTGTATATGTTCTCAAATCTTCTCCTTATCTTAAATCTGAAAAAAAAAGTTAAGAAACAAATAATTGAACCAGGATGAAAATTCCAACTTAGTGTGAATAATTTCAGTTTTATACTACTTCCTCAATCATGCAAACCCACAGATGTTTAAGTAATATAGCAAACAAGTAGCTTGGTAGTAGCTGATAAGACTAACCACAAATTGAGTATTCAGACTAATTCTCTTGTTGTAATCACAAGTTTTGACTGTACATTATAAGACACTTTAAAAAGCTATGCAGTCTACCAAGCTTCTAGAAATAGTAATTTTATACTGTTTTAAGACAAAGAAGCCAGTTTATTATATGATTTATTTTTTCTTTATTCATAGGCAAAATAGAAGCAAATGGACACCATAAATACCTTCCAAAAGTGGTCCCTATCCTGAGGTGCTCATACCTTCATCCTGTATTTAACAGTTTTACATAAATAACCATGTTTTCAGATTAAATAGCAAATGAGAAAAGATTTGCATTTCCTTTTGTTTTCATATTTTGTTCAGTGAGCTGCATACAGCAATTAACACACTATGTCCTGTGCTGCCTCCTAAACAGCCTTCACTGAATAAATGCATTGAGCAACACAATGCATGTTGAAATTCAACATTGGGAAACATCTCCTTCACTGGACTGAAACATTTATCACAGTGGTTTCTGCAGTAACTGCCACAGCCCTAAAGAAAGCCAAGAACAACCAAAGAGATGCCACTGAGAAGTGACACTTTGCATTGATGCGACTAAAAAGCATTTCAAAAGGTTGCAACACGGCCTATGAAACAAAACAGGGTCTATGATACAGCCTCACTGTCAATATTTTGATTATTACACACCTCTGCTAAAAAACAAGCCTACCCATTCATTCCATCATCAGTCCTTACAGCATGAAACATGGAAAAACAATTACACAAAAAACCCGAGATGTTTGCACCCAAGAGTGGTTACTTAGACAAGAAATACATATAATATCAGAAATTCTCTTCATCCACTTATGGTACAGGAATAAATACAAAGACCAATTTCAGAAATGTTAAAGACAAATCCTCTTCCATTTGAAGCTGAAGCTCATAAATTAAAAAAACATTATTACAGCTAAGAACTTTACAGGGTTATTAAAAAAGCTTTGCAAATAAATCTTAAGCCATTAAATGTTTTGGAAGGAATATGAGCCTTCAAACTCCTGCCATAATCAAGCTTTCACTGTTTGGGCTTTAAAGGTAAATTCCCCTGTCAGATAAAGTTTTTGGCATTCACCCACCACAGAGTTTCCTTTCTAGTTCTACCAGAAGCACCCAGCAGTAACACACACACTAATCTTGGTCTACAGGTATTAGGGAGAAATTATTTTTGTTTTCTCCTCTTCTGTTTTTTTTAGTGTTCTATCTCCCCCTGTCCTCACCCCATCGTTCCTTTCAATAAAGTTGTTTCAAGTCTGCTCTTGGTTTCCAAACATTAAAGAGCAACTCAGGGGAAAAAAACCCAACATCTTTATATCTGCAAAAGTATAGAAATAACACTGACAGCAGACACACTCACAGCAGAGTGAGAAGAAAGGAGGCAAAAAATTTCTTCATAAGCAGGAGAGAGCCCCCAGCCACAGTCCAGCAAAATAACAAGGGGTTTTCACTCTGTATTTTGGGCACTGCCATGCCATGACTTGCTGGAGAAGAACAGGACCCCCTAACATGTGGTGCTGACAGAAGTTACAGCAATGTTGTCATCATAACTAACTGAAGAGTGCTTTGGAGAAAAAGGGAGCAAGCAAAGGACTCCCAGCTGATGAATCTTTTATGAAGCACCAAACCTGAAAAGTTTCCATATTTAAGAAATAGCTTAACAATATGATTTCCTCCTCTGTCATCATTTTAAGCAATGCATAATTCTCTTAGTTTAGCTAAATTCAGAGAATGCCAGCTGGTTCTCTGCAGCAGAACTAACAGAACAATTTTCCAGAACACTGGAAAAACTGTGGGCAGAATTTGTAAGTAAATGAAATTGTGCCAGAAGCCAGAAACGATGGTGCCTTTCCACAACACACTGCAACTAGAGAGGTGATGTGCCTTGCAAACTCTACCCAGCAGCTCACTGCACAAAGGCAGATTCCAGACACCAGTTACACTTTCCAATGAAGTAGTCTGTGTCTTGTGACTCAAACCTCTTACAATTCTTCCTTTGCTCAGAGAGGTGAAAACAAATTTCGTTATCTGCCTGAAAGCCAAGAAATTCACATCTTACCAAAGCTCTGTACTGAGAACTAACACAATGCATATTTTGGAAGAGGTTAAAAAATCAGATTAAAAAATAAACCCCTTCAGCCAATAGGAAAAGATAGGCTAAAAACTAATGAGCATCTCTATACACATTGGGTGTTCTCAAGACCCTAGAAACCTTTACAAAGGGAAAAATATGTACTGGAATGTAGAATACATAGGTCCATAAATAAAGCTCACAGAAATACAAAAAGCAGCCTCTAAACACTGCCAACCTTGTGGCTTGATTTGGCTGCCATAAACAATACTAATTCTCAGAAGAGAAGCCACAGCACATTTTAAAATGCTGATTAACAGCTTCCTGCTAAATGAGTTATGGAAGTGCAATACTTTTGTAGAAAAACTGAAGCTCTACTACAGGCCATGAGGATACAAATCCATGGGATAAGATGTGATTCTTCCCAGGAATGTCTTACAAGAAGGGAACTAATATGCCCTCTGTTGTTGCTTGTGAAAGGCCATACCAGACATGGTACAATTTGTTTGTTAGTAGAGCAAAGCCCATCACCACCTACAACACTGAAGTGCTGGCATTGCTGTAATAATTTAATATGTAACATTATCCAGTGTATCTCCCAGGAAATACACAATAAACTCAACCTTTCAAACAACAATACAGAGTAGGTGCTGTAGTATTCCCACTGGTCTGTGCAGGAAACAGCGTATCTCTGCACAGAAATGGTGTTTAAAAGTTTTTCAGTGGTAACTCTCTGAAGATTTCCACGAGACAACGGCTAGAGAGGTAAGATGTATACTTGAGGGGGTAGAAGACACAGTAGGCAAGTGAGCTGAAGGGACCAGAAGCAGGATCACAGTTGACTTTGCACAATCCAGTGCACCTGCTGTTCTCCATAGTGTCAGCCACTCACAGCTTTATTCAAGCCAATTCTCTCCTCCTTCTCTACTCCTCCCTACCCTTCTACCAGTCTGCATTGTGGTTCACACCCTCACACCAGTCTCCTGACTTTAGTGAGCTGGCTCAGGCAACTAAAATACATCTGAAGGACAGGAAATTGGGCTTTTCTTATGGTGTTCAATATCCTGCCAGCTCATGTCCCTTAGCCAGCTTCCTCCAGCAGCAGAAGTTTCAAAACTGGTTTAAAAGAGACAACAGCATTGAATGGGAAGGCACAGGGAGAAAAGAGTAAGGTACTGTGGAAACACCAACTGTGATGGCCCTTAAAACATCCCAAAATCTAAAATCACTGAGAAAAAATGTAAGTTGTAGCAAATTTTAAGTATGCTGAGTAGCAATGAAAATCATTCACTTCATAAGCAACAAGAATGATTCTTAACAAATGTTATTCTAACAGTAGCTGTGCATGAGCCTTTACCCAGGTGTTCCGCAAACCTGACAGTCCCACATGTTCCAGATGCATTCTGTACATTCCACATAACCACTTTGTTTATTTCCAGCCATTTCACTGGACTCATTATGGCTGCAAGCACTCCTTTTTGAGACTAATTTTCATTAGGACTTATAATTTTGAAAGTCCCATATAGGCAGTTTTCCAAAGGGAGACAATATTAAGTGAAATTCAACCTTATAAAAAATTAATCAAACTACAGGACAGAACCAATCTATAAAGTGAGCAGAAGGAGAGTAGTACTCAAGTCATCAAGTGGAAGGCAAAACTGTGAATCTGAAAATGAGAGCTTTGGAAGAGCTGCCCATTTTTCCTGGAAGACATCCTGTTTTGCAGCCATTGTTCTTTTTGGAACATTAGTATTTTTATGTGTTTCCCTTATTGGGAGGGTTTTGGCTTTTATTAAGAGAAAACGGTTGGGTTAGGACACACCCTCAATTCTGAGTGTGCCACTGAACAAGCTTTTGAAAGTTACCCATTTACAGTACAACTATAAGCCATATAAACTGTAACTGAACAGCAAATCAAAATAACTGTGCACTGATTCATGCTAAAAGTAAAATGATAGCTAAAACTTTGAGAATCAATCTGGTAAATATACATAATGTTAATATAGTGAGAAAATGCAAAGAATCTCACAAATCCTGACTGTTAATCCAGTGCCACCTTCTCTCTAGCACTGACACTCAGAGATTTAAAAGACCACTTCAAACATTAGAATGCACATATTTCCCTTCCTTGAAATGTCCTACATATTTGGATTTATAAAATAAGCTGATGAAACTTTTAGCACTTTCCTCACAATAACAACAAAATACAGTATAGAGAAAGTTTCGTAAGATGTAAGAACTCTTGGAAGATCAAAAACTTTATGTATTACTCAGAAATATGAGACTGGTAAGCTCATAGGCCATGTTGCCTTTTATAGTCATTAAGTCCAGCAAACAGATGATACAGAGCAAGAGGAATTGTTGCCAGTTACTTTAGACTGGAAAATATGAGAACAAAATCTAATGCCAGCTGCCAGCTAATTCCTCTTCTCTTCTAACAAAAATATTTAAGAAAGGCTTTCTTTGGCTGCAGCCATTTGCTCTCTAGTAAGAGAACAGAATTTGGTTCTTGCTATAATAAGGTTTATTTTACATTTTTCTACAGAGGTTGGAAAAATAAACACCGAGAAAACACACTGTGGTGGGGAGAGGAGTCTGTTTGGAGAAAGCTGAACAGCCATGGATAACTGTCAAAGTAATGGCCTATCTTAGATTATTTTAACCATTCACCTTTAGGCTTGCTCAGACCTTGACCACTACCTTAGTTTTTAAATGAAAGGAGGGTGAAAAACACTTTTAGCATTTTTGTAACTGAATACTTTTGGGGAGGCCTTGACTTTTTAGTCCAAGCTGATACTCTGCTCTACCTTCCATCCTTTTTTTGTCCTATTAATAAAGTGCCAGGGGTAGGACAAAAGACAAAATTACTACGGACAAATTATTTCCCAAAGTTCACAAACTGACCCCAATGAGGGGTGTTTCACTTGACATGTTTCCAGTTTCTTTGCTCAGGTGCAAATTGTCCTAGTTAAGCACTTTGCAGATGTATCACACTTAGAGAAGAGTGGGCACAGCTACCAGAGTTAAAATCTACTGGAGAAGGCTCTGGGACTACCAGAAGTGAAAGGTTTGGATATCTCCTACCAGAGCAGGATTCTGGGGAGGAGAGCAGTGCCAGGAGCTGCTTCTAAGGATTCCTGGGGCTGATCTCTCCTCCTGCCACTGCCAGCTTTCCCATCTCTCCCCCAGAAGGCACCAACAGGACCATCTGCAGGAGGGACCCCAGGGCAGTGCAGATATTCTGGGTCAGGTCATGGCTCCAGCACTAAGTGTGTCAGGATGGCTTTGCAGAAGGACTGTACAAAACAGAGCTGAGAGACAACACAACACATCTAGACAATGAAGAAATGCTATTCCTGTAGGGCAAAAAGAGGCAGCACCTCTGTCCACACAGCTCCACTTTTCTCCCTGCTCCTCTAAACCAGAATGTTTGCAGTTAACTTGTTTATTAGATGGACCCTGGAATGAGCTGGGGACTGTACTGTGTATGGAAGTTGTTTAGGAGAGGATTACATAGCAAAATTATATCAGAGAATATGCTAACAATTACATAGTGCAAACCAGCATAAGACAGCATTCAATCCTTTTCAGGGCCATGCTTACTTTGTTAGGATAAACATGAAGATTAACAGTTGTCCTACAGTCATGGCTCAGCCACAGATTAAAAATGAAGTGAAACTTAAGCAGACATCTCCTTGTGTTTAGGTTCATTTCAAAGAAATCTGTAGAAATCCAAATTTAGTTCATCCCAATGTAGTTTCTCAACTATTTCCAAATAAGAGCAATGATGTTTTACCAGTTTTGCATGAACTAATTCACTTTTACAAAAACACTGACTAAATCAGGTACAAAATATTTCCAAATTCTTGCATATTTTACTGAGATTTAAGTCTCCATTCCTTCTACCCAAGCACACAGATGAAACAAGTCACACAAACACACAAGTGACGTAAGTTTTTTCTAGGCCACACATAAACATCTAAAACCAAACCTATTTTTCAACTATTTATGGTATTTATGCTATTTATGGTAGCAAAAATTTATCATGGGACATTTGTTCAAAAGAACTGTATCACAAAAATGTATGTTGTTACTTCACAAGAAAGTAACAACATACCTCCTAAAGCTGTTGAGGAGGTATGCATCTCACCCCCCCAAGCCTAGATAACTTTTCAGAGTTTCAGACTGCTGATGAAACCAAGATGATCACTTTGTGCTGCTTCCAAGTGTTTAAACCCATGCACTTGCAATCTGTGACCTGCCAGTCTGAAACTGTTAAACCTTGACATAGGAAGTTTTAATGTTTAATTAGAACATCTTCAAGGAAAGCATAAGAATTGCCACGTTGCGCATATTTTCTGTTAGGCTCTTAGGAAGACTTATTTAGCACCAAACTTCAAACTGCTGCAAGTGCCTCACACACCCATACACAACATCAAAGAATTTTCCACCAGCCAAGTGCAATGTGTATTATGTTATCCTTTATACTTTTACAAAAAAAGATTTGGTGAAGTGCTGTGCCTAAAACTGAAAGTATTTGAGGGCTGGTCTCTTGTTTACACATGCCAGTTTGGCTGTATCATTTTCATACCAGCAAGACCTTGCTGGCTCACCTTTGTTTCACTGTTATTCCTGCCCAAACAGGCACTTTGGCCGATGACCTTCTCTCTGCTTTCCACTTTTGCTGCTATCATGATTATTTTGAATTCCAATTCCATCTCACTATGTGCTTCATGGTAAATGTAATAGAATGTCACTGGCAAATGTAATAGAAATTGCCACTTGCTATCTAGGAAAAAACTTCACAGTAGGTGGGTAATTTCCCATTTTAATTTGTGCTAACACCAGCATTGGTTTTCTTAACAACCTTGCACAGATTTTGGGAATTTTTAAGTTAGACCTACAGAATATCATGAGAACAGTAACAAAAGCTTTTTTACAACCAATCTAGATGGCATCTGTTATCTTTCCTTACCCACAGGACTTGTAAGAAAAGTTTGACAGCTTTCACAAAACACACTTCCAAATTCCAAGGTAATTATTATCCATCTTGGATCCTGCTAGCATTCATAAAATTTTTCCAGTCCTTATCTGTCAAAGTTCAAGCAAACAGTGATTTCCCAAACTCTTTCCTTTTGCTGCTTAATTCTTGCTCCATCATTTTTAACTACCATCATCAGCACTCTAAACAAAGTGGAAAGGGAGGTAAAAGTGCTTACAGGTTTCCTAAGGAAAAAAAGGGATAGTGCTCCAATTAGGGGCATGTCTCCAATTAGTGGTTCCAGGATAACCCTCATGGTGCCGTGGATCTGTGAAAGGAGAAGAAAAAAAAAAACAGTGAAATTTACTTATTTAAGTTTTAAATAAATTTATTTGCTGGCAAATAAAGTTCACACGTCTAATTCATTAAATTATTGTTTACGGGAAAACTTTATATATGTATATATATAAAATTCTTTCTTCATATGTCATCCAATTCCCAAAAAATTCATACAAGCATTTAACAATTGTGCTTAAAAATTCATTACATTCATCTGTATCATGCAGTGTCATGTTGGTAGTAATTTTTTAAATTGTAAAGTAGATTATTTCTACAGCTCCACGTAAACAAATGTGACACAAGAAGCACAGTGCCACCACAGGTACCAGAGCAGAATCAGGTAAATGCTTACAGGTCTGTCAAGACACATGTAAAAGAGCTAATTCTGCTCCTTAGGGAGAGATCTGTTATCAGGAAGTTCAGGAAATCTCAGAAACAATATCAGAAGATAAAGCTACTAAGAGTAATTGCATCAGTAATTCTATCTGATGCTTAGATACTACATGAAATAAAGTTTTAAGCTCTGTGCTGCCTTTATAAACTGATACATCACTTAAACATCAGCTTGATATGAAATTATCTGCAGCTCTTCCTGTAGTAAATGTTACATATTTGTTCTACATATTAAAGGAATTTTTTTCTTATGTTAAGTCATACAACTGAAATTCTAATGCAGTATCAATACTATTCAAATGAGAAAAAAAAATTAAGCTAGAAAACTACACAATTACTGTTCATTTCTTATAGATTATTTAATCAGAAAATAGTGATTTAGTGATATGAAAATCAAAAGAAAAAAAACTGAATTTCACCTGTATGCTTTTCACACCAGCTCTGCAGAAGTATCTCTTGATCTCCAAATCAATTTCACAGTTTCCAACAAAACTAAACCAAAAAAGAAAGTATACATTTCACTTTTATGACCTAAATTGCAATAAACTGTTAGTTCTGTTTTGCAGTGTCATGACAACATATTTTGTTTCCCAGTATATCCACAAAAAATGCATGTTAAAATATTAGAACATAAAACAATGCCAGTTTGCTTAAACATCCCTTTCAAAACATCATTGTCATCAAAATCACTCAAATTAATACCTAGGTTTGCTACCATCTCCAGAAGGATGCCTAATAGGAAACAAGCCAGAGGCCCTACTTTTGGGAAAAAATGGACACAGAACTCATACTCCATTTCAGGAAAGCTCTCCACAGATCTCATTGATAGTAAATGTACCCAAATCCACTCTCATCTAACATAATCATGAGAAGCACTAGACAGAGATGGTAGTTATGCTAAAAATGAAACTTGTCTGAAATATTCATAGACTTGCAAAGCCAGTTGTGTTTAGAATTTCAATAAGCAGGGCATGCTGAGCTGAATGATCTTCTAAGCAAGTTCTAAGCCAAAAACAGTTGAGCCCTTTCTGAAGGGAGAGAAGTCAGGAAGCAAATTAGAGAGTATATTAAAAATCATGCATATTTTTCCCTCAACTGTTCTTGCATCCCATTTTTGGGGATGCAAGGTCAAGTGATTGAAATTTTCCAGATGCTGCCCTGTATTTCAGATTTGTCAAAGTTGGTAAAAAGAAGTCCCATCTATTTTGCCCATATTACAAGGCTACAAGATTATTCACACACAACTCAGGCTTGGATTTATAACTGCTTTTCCTCAACCATGTACCAGCAGAGCTGAGCAACTTTTCTCAAGAGCTGGTACTGCTGTGAGACACATTGGTTCTGAAAACAAATTAATTTTGAGACTCAACAAGGAATTCAGGAAGAAAGCTTGAAACTCTGATTTAGCATGGAATTGCTCAATGATTCTGTAGAATGAGAGCTAAAAGCAAAACCCAGCAGTTGAATACCATCATCTCTCCAGGTAGGGAGAGATGAGCTGGACTAGGACACTCTCTAAGAAGATAGAGGCTGTAACAGAAGCAAAAATTGTATCTGAAAAGCTTTCTGAACAGACTGCCCAGGTAAAGAAAATGGAAGAAGGAGCCAAGAGGGATGGAGATGAGCCAGATTAAAGCCAGACACTGCTGAAAGGAAGGGGAAATTGTTCCCTCTGCAGCGCATCCTGTTCCAGGTTCTGCAGCAGAGCCCAGGTTTCTGCACATTCGTTCCTCAGACCTGGCCTGTACAGTGTTAGCTGTGTTTGGGAGTATGAAGTAATCTTATTACAAAAATGTTTGGGGAATTGTGAACAAATGGAATTGCTCTCTTCATTGGCTATTCCAGGCTCAAGTCAATATAGAATAAATTACTTTTACAGTAAGAGCAGAACAGCAGGATTGCTGTTCCCTTCTCCTGAACCTGAGGGGCACAAAGAACTACCAAAGGAAAAAACAAGGTGAGAGCTGCTGCATTCCACATATCCATTATCCAAATCATCTGTATCCTCCTCTGCTCTGAGTGTGGTGGTGCTGTCTTTGGGATTCCAACAAATGCAATTCTTATCAATCCCTTAAACAGAAATAAACAATAGTACCAAGATTTTCCTGTAAACATCCATCATTGGAATTTATTTTCAACTATTCAAAAGAAAAGACTGCGCAGAATCTTTTTTGTTTAATGGCCAGTTTGGAGAACTGGAAGACAACAACATGATGGGGTCTATGTCAAAGGAAGGTGACAGTTGCTTTCCTTGGAAAGAATGTAGTGTGACTGTACAGTTTAAAAATAGGTATGTAACTTTTAATACACAATTTAAAACTATGTAATTTCTATTTTTAATCTATCTAACTATATATAGAGATAGTAGAGATATATATAAATACACTCCCACATATATATATATATAATTGCATAACAACATGACACAGAGAAGCAAGGTCAATTAAAACCTGCAACTGAAACCTCAATCTCAGCACTCTGCAGCACCAGAACTATTTGTGTTATGGAGACTGGGAAGCAATATGCTTGTTTGAAAATCCATAACAACATGATGACAAACTGAAGTAAAAATAGCAACAAACTGCATTTGAGGGGACTAAGTCAACAACATTTAACTTTATAATAAAGCTAAATATGGTTTTATCCCCCAAGATATTTAGCTGGGTCCATTAACAGCTGATGCCTACACAATTCCACTGTAATACACCATACAACTTGAAAGCTCATTTAGTAAGCAAATTCCATACATTCAGATCATAACATCCCAGAAATATTTATGATCCCTTTAAGGTACAGAACACTGAGGTAGATCACAGTTTAATGAGGACACTCTTGTAAGAATATTAACAGCAGCTGTACTGAATCAAAAGAGAAGCGTGATGTACTGCATGTGGTCACTGCAGCCCATGGGAGATACCCAGAATAAAAAGAAGAAAAAAGAAGATGTTATAGCAAAAATATTTCCTATATTACAGTGATATGTGGCTCTGTATACTGGACTATCTAAATTGTTTTTAGAAAGTCTTTAGTCCCTATTTTTACATTTGTCCTCTGCCAGCATAATGTAGTGAGTCTCCCCATTCAAGTATTCCACGTTTGAAAAGATCTGCCATGTGTTTTAATCTGCAGCCTAAAACTCTTTCAGGGCATCAGTTTTTTTGTATCATGAGAAATTGAAAGAACTCAGGCTATTAACAACTACTTCTTCAATCTCTCCATCTTTTTGCTTTCTTTGCTACAGTTAACATTTGAATTGACTGGCTTTAACTTGCTTTCTGTTGATCCATAACCTTTACCCAAGTATTTACTACATTCACACACTTTAGCAAATGTAAGATTTCTTATTAACAATTTCTCTAGATTTTATCTTCATTTGCTTAAGTGGTTGAAATTTTTCCCTTGCCCATATTTGTCATCAAGAACTAGACTTTTAAACTGTAATGAGTTTTAATAATTTTTTTTAAACATAAACTCCAAAGTAAGGGAAAGGCAAAGCATTCCCTTCACAAATATGGTTCTCAACCTAACCTTTAAATACATTCTCCAGTGCTTTGTGGATTAGTTATTCAAGCTACTTAGAGTGAAGTTCTTAATTGGACCCTGAGTGATGCACAAAATGTGCTCCAAAGAGTTCTGAAAAATACTCTGAAGCAGTGATCATAATGCACTCAGTATCTTTGCAGAAACAATAGAAACTAAACCAAAACACACTCCTTTTGCAATTTAAATTAAAAGCAGACAAAAAAAAAAACAAACCCTCAAGGATGATGCAAAAAAATACTCTTGAGTTTTGGAGACACATTGAAACTCTTAAATGCACTATGGAAGGTCCAAAGCAAATGCACACACCCCACCACAAACAACTGACAGCAGAAAGGGCTAAAAGAAGCCACAATAGTGGAACTGCAGGATAAAAGGGGATTCTTAAAAGAATTAATGTACTTTAAACTGAAAAAAACATAAATAAAATCTTTCCTTCCTTCCCTCACCACACACCCCACAGGGCTTGGCTTCCTACAACTATTCTTATGAATGTTTAGAGAGATTGTTTGAGAGGTCCTTCTCAACTGTATTTAGAGAATGAAGGGTTTATAGAAGCTCCTAATTTTAAACTTAGAAATAAATTGAAGTTATAACAAACTAATTTAACTGGATATTAAAATCTAGAGGGATAAATACTCCAAAGGATGGACTTTTCTCCAGCAGTGAGACTGCTCTTTATAATCCTGCAAAACTGCAATAGAAGACATAATTTAAAGTTGGTATCTGTATTTAACTCTGTATCTAAATGTATCAAGAGGCACTTATTCTTCCTGTTAGGACTGAGACAATCCCAGTGATAAGACTCTCAGAGGAGAGAATAAATCAAGCTATTAAAAAGCAAACAACATTCAAACAGTAACAACTGCTACAGGGGGCCAGGGGGGCTCTCTGTTTTAACTTGCATACTAAAAGCCTTTGAAAAAGAGCCCTTTCTGAATGAGGTGACAAGGACAAGTCTTAAATATGAAACAGGACTCCTTTGATGATGGTTTTGTCTAAGCCTTAATTCCTAGAAGCTGTGATAGCCACTCCAGAGCTCTCGTTTCCATTTACTTCCTGGAAGCCTGTGCCACCTGCATTAGGGACAGGATGCTGGGCTCAACAGGCACCCAACTGACCCAGCACAATTATTGTTATTTAAACCACTTCAAGGAATTTATTTCAGCCTTTTAGACTGGATTCTATTGCAGCTGTCTACCACTTATCTAAGCAGATTGCAAGATAATGCAATAAGACAGATTTCCTTCAGGTCTGTGTAACAGGATATTATTCCTGAAATTTTTGTACAAACCTACTGGCCTTTTCACTTTATCTGCTTCTTGAGGATGAGTAGAAATGAAAAAAAAAAAAGCAAAACTAGATTTACTCTGTCTTCCTGTGAATAGTTCTGCCTTAAAGGGAAGAAGTGGTTTTGGAACAGAAAGAGCTTCTTAAAAACAATTTCTATGGACTGTTTGGTCAGATTAGATTGTTTTCCTGAGGGCTTATCTCTGAAGAGGTGAGGCTGCTCTCCCAGCTGCTGTCAGAAGTGGCAACAAAGAGAAAACTGCAGGAAGTATCTCCATTAGGACTAACACATTCACCCAGTGCAATAAGCTCTCAAGAGCCAATTCTGCTGTACTTTGTCCAGCAACACCAATCCCTGGTTTGAACAGCTGTCTTTTCCCTACAGAAATAAAGTGATTCAATTCAATACAGGCTGGGCTCTGCTCACAAATGCAGCCCCCAGCTGCTCTGGAACCCTGGGAAGGAGACAGCAGCCTTTTCTCTCATCACTCTGGGGCCTACCCAGCTCTGCCAAAGCAGCAAAGGCTTCAGCATAGCTGAGCTTTACACAAATAATTCAAATTTAAGAATAACCACGTTCAAATTTTGGAGGTGCCTCTGAAGCTGAGATGCCTGATGACCCTCCTGGCTGCTGCAGGGAAGCAGTGAGGAGCACAGAAGGCTGTTCCTTGCTGGACTGTCAGTGACTGACAAATTTGGCCTTTCCATAACCCACAAACAGGCAAAAGTAGCCACAGTAACACAGACCTAAGATGATCAAATGCAAAAACATTGCTGGGTTCACTGACTGAACTTCCAAAAGCCTCTGCAACTGCAGATTGTGCTGAGAATGACTTGGGTAAATGTAGGGTAGACCTACTGAGAAACCTATATAAAAGGAGTCATGATGAAATAGCAAAGAAAGCTGAAGCAATGGAGCAGTGTCATTTTGGCATTTTATAACACACAGATTTACTCTGGTAAAGTAAACACAATTTCTTCTGTACCTATCACTATTTTTCCTAATACTATGCTTATAAAATAATAAGTAACTGAGAAAAGTCAAATACCCAAAATCTTAGATTTCAGACTACATGTAATGGCAAAGTATTAATACATCAAAGAAAAAGTCAAAGATAGTGCTTTATCTTTGGAAAGTATTTTTTTATTAACGAACATGACTTTAATGATGAAACCACACAGAGTTGATATTCCATCTCCCTCAGATAAAAGCTGTTTACAGCATGCATCTTCTTCCTCCATTCATACACAATTAGAACTAACTATATTTGCATATATAGAACTAACTATATTTGCATAATGAAGCAATTCTCCTTTCAGGCCAATGTAACTGCCAAATCAAACAATGTGCAAATTATATAGCAGGAACCCCATTGTAATATATTAATAAAGTTTACCTGATTTGAAGGTCCAAAATGATCTGCCTTTTGTCCACATTTTCAGTGTACACTTTTACACCATTTATCCTCAGAGGCTGGAACAATGAAGCAAGTAAAAGTTGGATTCTTCTACAGAAGTAAATTAAACTCTTAACTTTGAATTAAAGGTGAATATAGACATATTCATGTCTGAAGTTAAGAACTTACTATAAACATTAAAAGGTGTGAAGTAAGACTATCACAATTTAGTCCAAACTCTTATTTCAAGGGTAAAAATTACCTCGCTAGGATCCAGTTAACCACAATCCTTCCAGAATTACCCTGGGTATGGACCACTAAACTTCAAGATTTACAAAATATTTAATATCAAGCTTTCTCTCTCCCCTGCATAAATATCTGATTTCTCTGCAGAGGTGTCTAACATTCCCAAAGCATTCTTTTCTGTGTAACTACAACAACAAGCTAAATTTAGCTCACAAAAAATTTCCTTAAGTGGAATTTAGTGAGAATAGATGGAAAAGAATCTGTAATTCCCATAAAAGTTGTGTCAACCACTCTGTGCTGTCTCTCTAAATCATTGTTCAGTCTCTCCCCTCTCTCCCTCACACAGAATTAACACATATCAATCACTCAAGCCTCAAATATTCATCAAACACTAGGCAGGAGAGGATGACTAACAACCTCACATTTGAGTTTTTCCTTCCTTGAAAAATTTTCATATTTCTATTTACACCTTTTTGATAATTTCTGTAAAATCAAAATCTCACTGCTGTGTTGGGGCTGTGCAGCTCAACCAACTCAGTCAAGGCTGCAATATAAAGTAAGAATAGCTCTTTGTCATGTCCAAGGTTACTCAATTCAGCTGCAGAACCACAAAGAGGTCTGGGAGCTAATCTAAAACTTACTTAAAAGGAATGCTTCAGTCTATAATACAAATATATCTAGGGCAGGACAGAGGCCCCATGTGAAAGGTTTTACAATTTAATAAATAATAAATCAAACACACAAAAGGTGCAGTAAAGCATAATGAACTTTAACCTATATGAAATAGTCACAAAGAGAGGAAAAACAATTCCCCTCTATCACACCTGAAACTTAATTTTAGGTTTCCTAACATTTGAGGGTGGGGTGTGGGGGTGTTGATTTTTAAATCCTTATTTGAAATTCAATTTATGACAAGCAATAAAAACACAAAAGACAACTTCAAACAAAAGCTGTTGAACTGCATCTCAAAGCAGTAAAGCTCTGGTTAACGTAGGGATGATTAAGTTGTGCTGAAGTTGCTGCAAGCAGAGGGGATCATTCTCAGCTTGCACTGGTCAAACAGGCTCTCCTGCAGGCATGAGACCCCTTCTTTCATGGGCTGGAACAGAAGACAAATATCTGTATGCCCCTTTATACTGTGATTTGTGCAGTCCTTGAGAAGCCAGGCCAGCAGCCTTGTCACTGACCCCACACATAACATGATCAGAAGTGTATCTGTGACAAGAGAACTGCACTTGGACCCTCTGCCAAAAGGATAATGGTCCCTGCTCACTAACATGCTCACATGAACAATATTAAAATTACACTGCTGTGAGCTCTTCATGTGACCAGGCATTGCTACACTGAGTCATCTCCAAATTCTCTGTCAAGTTTGTGAAGCATAGATCCCAGGAAATGCAATAAAGCCTCTGCTAAAAAACCCACACATTTTTTATTTTAATGTTACAACAGAAATCAGAGTCAGGCTTACGACCAAGTGTCACAGAGAAATATTTCTGTGCAGATTTGAACAGGCTACATGAAAATGTTGTGTAAAAGAGGGTCTCTTAAAAAACCTCCCCAGACACTGACCTGATGACCAATATCAATCTTTGTAAAGCTGAAGGTACTGAGGTGGTTGTTTGCTCCTCTCACTGCTGGCTCTATGGTTTCTCGGAAGAGTTTCTCAATGAATTGACAAATAAAAGGCCACATCTGTTTTACAGTCTAAAGAGAAAAAAAAAATCTGCTTGGAAGTACAGTTCTAAAATACATGAATAAGTTATAAATGTAAAAATCAGAACTTCACTGCATCTGAATTTTCTATCTGAAAATTCTATATTGCTTTTTTTCTTACTATTTTCTCATTAATTCATGTTCTTCTGTGCTCTTTGAATGAAAGATATTTTTTAAAAAGTAAGCTACATAGATTTATGTCTTAGATTATCACACGCACAAATCAAAACTGCAAATTTCACTTATTTTTAGATTGTAGGTCAGGAACCTACAGTAACTGGAAAGTATCCCAGACAAGTAGAAAATTAAAGATTGTGTTTACAGCTGCTATGACTTCTATGCAATTATAGCTGTCATTACTGTTATGCCACTTTAAGTCATTCATAAAACTCACATTTTCAGGACCATGAAACTAAATTTAATCTTTCTTGTGACTAACTGGATCAACAACCAGAGACTTGAAGTGTATAAAGCATGAAGTCAAAACTATTCTCTTCTCAGATTCTTGCCTCATCTTTTATTCTCATCTCAGCCCTCCCTCCTGCCCCTTCCCATTTAGGTGCAATGCTTCTCCTTACCTTGTTGAGCCATTCTGCTCTCTCTGTGTCTGGAAAATGCACCTAAAAAAAACCAAAAACACAAAACAAAAAATTAATACAAATACAAAACACTTTGTAGTTAATTGCATCCAGTCATTTATAATGCCAGAAAGCTTAGGGATCTCTCTAGACAGTGGACAACATATTGAGCAGTCAACAATCCTGACAAGAGAATTAAAATACAAGCAATTAAAATACAAATTCATTTATGAACTAAATAAATATATGCTTGGGCTTGTTTCTAGTAGCAGCACCTGGAATAAAGTAATGCTGTAACACCATGGACAAACTAAAAAACCAGCACAGCCAACCCAGCTTGTGTCAGCCAATATTAACACGACACACACGACTGCCAGAGTCCCGACTGTACTTCTACTTCCTTTCATTCATGCCAAATCTTCTTCAATGGCAATAAATCATGGCTATACATATTTAATCAGTGAAGTTGAAGCTCAGGAATATGGATTTAAGTCTGGCCAAAAGTCCTTTGAAAGACATTTCTAGTGATTTCTTTCTTTAAACAACTGCAGAAACCAGTCAGAGACAGAGTGATAGTTTATATACAGGGCAGAAAGTGCCCATGGCAACAGGAAAACATCAATTAAATTCTGGATGAACAGACACAGTTTTCCAGACATAGGAGAGCACAGGTAGTAGCTTTACCTTTTACAAATACACACACCAGAAAAGCCCCAAACAAAAATCCCCTCCAAACAAAAATAAAGCCCTGAATAAGCAGAGCTAACAAGACTTCCCTTAGAAACTCACAGGCTGTAGAACAAGATGCAGATCACACTTCCCAAACACAAAGAGCCTTTGAACACACTAAAAAACTGTGACCTACATATGGTGACTTTTGTGAAGCAGTGTCTCTACTGAACTGAACTGCCAAATCTTAATCTCTTCATAGCATAACAGATTGCACCATGGCCTCAACAGCAGTTATTTTTATTATGCATATCCCAGATGTGAGGAGTCAGTGAAAGAGCTACTCTTTAAACTGCATTTCCAACAAGATGAATTTGAAAGCAAGGCCCATTAATGACTTCTTTCAGTTTTTATTCACTTCTTGCATTAATAATCAGCACTAACATATTCTTCATATACTCAATCTACCCTCAGAGCAGTCCTTAATTTCATCTAAACCCCCAAACTTTTGCTATATAGGTTTTGCTATGCTGCCCATCAGCAGCATAATAAACAGTGTCAGTGTTATCTCTCCAGTCTGTTTATTTTTCAACAATCCCAGGTCAATAACAAAGGTAAGCCCCATGTTTCTACAGATAACTAGAGAATTACAAATGCTGCTGTCTTCCACTGTCAAGAAAGGTTCTCAGCATTTTTTTCAAGTATATCACATCTCTCAAAAGCTTTACAAGTGATGCTAAAGTCCAGTGATCTGTTTGACTGAGAAAAAATGTCATCATTTATTTTACTAAAGTTAAAAGAATAGAATTATTAATAGCAGATGGAACAATTTGGAAACGATGTAATTTTATTTGCTTAGAATTAATTTCCTAGAAAATTATGGTGGGTAGAATGTCATAACTCTGAACTTAAGAGGCTTGGGGATGGTGTCCACTTTTTGAAAACAAAAAATACTTATTTTTTTTTTACTTTTGCAACACAAGCAGTTACAAGTATGTACATGAACTTACAGCTGAACTTACAGTTTACACTCAGTTTTTGTCTTGTAGGGTTCTCATGTTGCTCCCAATGGTAAAGAAGTTAAAGGAACAGAAAGAATGAACACTGTTAACCCCAACACTAATAAATAACACTCAGATCTTTCCTTTAAATATTTGCCTCTGAGTCTGGAAACAGAAAAATGCCAATTCTCAGTAATAACTTGTGCATGACGCTGGATCAACATGCTTCCTTCTGATTTAGGAGGAGATCAGTGATGTTCAGTTTCACAGGGTGAGAGCTGCACAGCTGTTCCACATAGGGGACACCAAAGTAATCCAAGAGGAAATGCTCAGTAGCTGCTACACCACTTAGACAAGCACAAGTCTCTGAGGCTGGAAGGGATCTACCCAGTGGTACTGGGGCAGCTGGCAGAAGAGCTCCCAGAGCCACTTCCCCATCATTTACCAGCAGTCCTGACTAACTGGGGAGGTCCCAGGTGACTGGAGGTCAGCAAATGTAAACCCATCCATCCACAGGGGCCTGGGAAACTACAGGCCTGTCACCCTGACCTTGGTGCCAGCAAAGGCCTTGGAGCTGATCTCCTGTTATTACAGCATGACTTAGTGGACGAGGGAAAGGCTGTCAATGTGCTGACCTGGACTTCAGTGAGGCCTGACATGTTTTCCCAGAGCATTCTCCTGCAGAAACTGGCTGGTCATGGCTTGGATCAGTGTAAATCAGCTGGGTAAAAATCTGGCTGCATGGCCAGGCCCAGGGAGAGTGGGGGGAATGGAGCTACATCCATGGCTGTAACTCTGGCCAGTCACAAGTGTGTTCCACAGGGCTCAGTGCTGGGGACACTCCTGTTTACTGCCATTATCAATGATCTGTGTGAAGGCATTGACAGCACCCTCAGTCTTGGTGACACCAAGTTGGGTGAGAGTGTTGATCTGCTGGAGGGCAGGAAGGGTCTGCAGAGGGATCTGGACAGGCTGGACTGATGGACAACGACCAGAGGTTTGAGGTTCAACAAGGCCAAGTGCTGGGTCCTGCATTGGGGTCACAACAACCCCAGACAGTGCTACAGGCTGGGGACAGAGTGGCTGGAAAGTGGCCCTGGGGAAAGGACCTGGGGGTGCTGGTTGGTTGACAGCAGCTGAACATGAGCCAGGTGTGCCCAGGTGGCCAAGAAAGCCAAAGGCATCCTGGCCTGAATCAGAAATGGTGTGGCCAGCAGGACCAGGGAGTGATTGTCCCCCTGTCCTGGTCACTGGTGAGGCTGCACCTGGAATCCTGTGTTCAGTTTTGGGCCCCTCAATACAAGAAGGACATTGAGGTGCTGGAGCATGTCCAGAGAAGGACAGTGGAGCTGGAAATGGTCAAGACTTAGCTGGGGCACTTGATGGAGCTGGAGTTGCTTAGCCTGGAGAAAAGGAAACTCAGAGGAGACCTTCTTGTTCCCTACAATTATCTGAAAGGAGGTTGTAGCCACATGAGAGTCACTCTCTTCTCCCATGTGAAAAAGAGAAGATAAGAGGAAATAGCCTCAAGTTGCACCAGGGAGGTTTAAAATGCATTTAAGAAAAATCTTCTTTCATGGAAAGAGTTGTTAAGCATTGGAACAGGCTGCCTAAGGAGGTAGTAGAGTCACCAGTGCTGGATGTATTGCAGCTGTGGCATTTAGGGTCAGTGTTTAGTGGTAGATCTGGCAGTGTCAGACTAATAGATGGACTTGATGATCTTAGAGGTCTTTTCCTGAATTCTATGATTCTAACAGGCATTGCAATGAACAGCAACAAAGTAAAATAAATAGAAACAACAAATTAAACACACAGATGAGGAAAGGAAAAGAATATTCATGGAAATACCAAAAGCAAACCTGTTTGCTGTGAGTAATGCAAGATATAACAGTTGTCATGTTCACGATTCATTTTTAGTCTTCTGTACAAGTATCCAGTTGACATTCAACAGAAAAGGCACACTAGACTTGAGAGAGGCTTCCTGCTCTAAATATAACCTCAGCCCAGATGAAATTCACCTTCCTCCAAAGGGTGATCCAACTTCCCAGCCTCAGAGTATAGACTTCTGAAGGCACAGGCCACATCCCCTGCACCATGCACACAGCTGACAGCAATGAGGAAAAGAGGAAGCATCTCTCTTGCACCTATCAAGCACTCTTCACATTCAGTCCCAATTTATGCAGAAACATAGTTTGGGAAACAAAGAAGAGGCCACAGACACTCAAATCTACCCATATATGCTAATTTATTAATTTTTTATTTTATCTACTCTACAGTCTTCATTAAGACCTTGCTTAACAGGACAGGACTCTTAATATTTCCACAGATTTAATAATTACTTGTCCTTTGGTGTGCCACACCTATCATGCTCCTACAGTTACATGAGTTGGCACTAAGCCTGCTCCTCATTTATGTAAGCCTAGTTTACTCCTGCAGTTGCATGTGATAATAGGCAACAAATAATACAGTATCTTCCATTCCTGTTTCTCATCTCTTTTCCATTCTTGCTTTTCTGCTTGCTCACTCCTATTTTAATATAGTTCAGTTTGGTGCCTGTTCTGACACTCAAAACAGAAAGCAGAGAACCTTTTTCTTCAAGACTCTGAAATTTTCACTCAAGCCAACCTTGAATCAAAAGCTGGGCTTTGCTTAATCCTTAGATGCTCCAAACCCAGGCTGTCTGAAAACAAAGAATAAAATATTTATCCATCTACCAATCCCATATGTTTTCAGCCTGCTATATGAGACTGCAATACTAGTGGCAAAATTATTTTTTGCTTTAAGACTTTTTGACTTCAAATACAATTCTATGCATAGACAACAGGAAAAAGCCTGAGGGATAGAAGTTGGTACACTGGATCAGTCAGGACTGACACAAGAACATTGAAGCAACTGCACAGACATTTTTATGGCCAGAAGCAAGAATCAGACTAAGTGATGTGCAAAATCTGTTAATTCTTTTATAAAAATCTATTGACAAGCACGACAGAAAGTCAAGATTTCAGCTAAGACAGTTAATGACTAAAAGCATTTCCCTCTTGGCTTCTGTTGTTAAATTACTCAGGCAGGTTTGGCAAGTAGTGTCATTTCAACCACTTGGTGTAGCAATTCATTATTCAAAGCAAAGTATAACAAGAGAGAACTGATGGAATAAATGCCCCAATGACCACATTCAACTCCAAAAACATCATAATATTTCATGTTCCAGGAAAGTTCTATTATTAAATGTTATCTTGCAAAATATTTGGAAGTGCTCAAAAGATGCATTTCTGTACATTAAAAAGACACTATCTGGCTTTCTCACACAACTGCTTGTGCTTAGCTCTAAATAACTTTCATATTTACTTTCTACTTCTGATCTGCACTTTCAAAAACTTAATTCAGAACACAGTATTTTTTGTAATGATCAATAAATGAGCAGAAAGAGCCCAAGGAATGTAGTTCTATTGTCCTAGAAGACAGTAAAAGAAAAAAAGGACAAAAGAAAACCACTTACAATAACAGTAAAACCAGCAGAAACGTTTCTTATTATTTTATTTTTCAAACTCTCTTCATACTGGCTAAATTGACTCAGTTTTCTGGCCAGACTATCACCTGCATCTTTCCAAGAAAACAAGGCAAGACACAGAATAGTAACTATTACACTCAAATGCCATGGACTAAGGATTGGTGGGAAATTCTGAAGAGTCAAATAGCAACCAGCAAATAACATGAAATGAGGTTCAAAGTGCAAATAATATTAATGCCTTAAATATATTTTTTCATTCACATAAAGGAAGTTTCACTTATCTACATAAATGTCCTTAAAAGCAAGCATTGACAAGAAATTCAGAAGGAAAGACATGACAATACCCCTCTGTAAGTAATGTTGAATTGCTGTCAACACAGTCACAGGTACTAATAATCTACTTTAAAACATAAATTTCATAATAGCTGTTACTATTCACTGATACCATCATTGTAAAACATTTTTTTTAATTATCTTTGAAAGTTTTCTCCATCCTTAAAGGTATTTATGAGACAACCCTAGTTAAATGTAACATTTATTTGATGATTATGATTAACACATAGGCTCTAAATATTATCTACATAACTCAACCAAAAATCTGAGGACCTACACTGAAAGCACAAAACTACAGGTATTGACCAGAGAGTTCCAAAAACTGAAAATTTAATTTGCTACAAACCAACCACGTTTCATGAATTGTGTATTACAGCAATGGAAGAAATGGAAGCAATAAAAGCAGATTATATTTAAAGGGAAAAAACTCCAACAACAATAAATAAAAAACCCCAAACAAAATCTCCCAAAATTTTGAGCTTCTTCCATTTTACATTCAAAGATTAAAAGTAAGAATTCAAATGCTCTCAGACACATGTTGTGATTCTTGGGGTGCTCTCCATAGGGCCAGGAGTTGGCCTCAACAATCCTGATGAGTCACTTCCACACACTGTAGAATATTCTACATAAAACATAATGCACTATGATAGCTATGTTTAACAGATACTTATCTGAGTCAGCATTACTTTACTTAAGCTTAGTTCCTTCCCTTTGCACTGATCATTTGTTGTTCCAGATGTAAATATTAAAGAAACTATACCAGTCACTTTAAGGTCACACAGTATAACCAAGTTTCTTTATATAGTTACAAAACAGCAAAATATTCTTGAGCACTTTTCCAGCTATTTCACAAATATCTCTTCTAGTAGATGCTGATCCCTTCTGCTTATTTTGGAAAGCTAAAATTACATATAAAAATCCTCCATCCTCCTCTCTAGCAAAAGTACATTTGTCTAGTTTAAATGTAAAAACGTATGAGGGTATCACAGTAAGTTTTCATAGTCTCTTCATATATAATCTGTGGGTAGGGAGAGACCATACCACAGAAGGAGATTCAGGACAGAAGCCCAAATTAGGTGCTCTAAAACCTTCTGAATGTACAGCATAAGCAGTTATTTAACCATTAAGCCTAAAGCCAGTGGTGTGGCAAAAAACCAAAACACACTAAAATTAAATTTTCCTTTGAATTATAGCTGACAGTTTGTCTAAACTCACTGCACTTGTAACTCAAAAAGGCCAGACAAAGTAACTAAAAGAAGAAGCCCAGCACAGATAGAATAAATCATGTCATATAGTGATATTCAAGCTCAATTTAACAGCTATTCACTCCAGTGTTTTCCAGTTGGCAAAGCAGGCTGGCCTAAGGACATGTTAGGTAAAATAGAGCTGAGCAGGGCTAATAGCTTAATCCCATGTATTCCAGCCAGCAATCCCCTCTCAGTCTCTGAAGCAACAAGGAGCAGCAGTAGGTGAATGATTTGTTCCCTTCCACTTTTGCCACTTGCCAGAGCCTGGAGAGGCTCCTCCTCACAGCCAGGCTGAAGGGAGGACCCCTCCTTTCTGCCAGGAGCTAAAGAAGGGGACTGGGAGGGAAAGCACAGCAGCCAGGCTCTGTCACTTCAGTGATTCACCTCTGGGGTTAACTGAGCAATTCTCCCAACTTCCAGCAATACCAGAAATACCCTGGCTCTCTCCTCTTCTAAGGAAATCCCACAAAATATTTACTGTTACAGAACTGCGGGATGCAATATTTCTGAAAGGAAAGGTTAAATGCTAATAGTGAGGGTACCTTAGAAATCCTGCAGGCCGTCGTTACTAAACCAACAATTAACTGTTATTCACATTACTTCTGCTAATCAGATTCAGTTTCTGTTTAGCATGCCTTGGGATGGATTTTGTGTTTGCAGTTTTAAAATGATCAGCTTTTGCACAGCAAAATTCATGCTCAGGACTACAAATGTGGTGTGTTTGCAAGTTTGAGATTAAGCCAAGACTCTCAAAACAGTTTCCCTGAGAATCATTACAGATGAGGTGCATGTGCCCCATCTTTCAACAGAAACTTCTGCAAGGTGCACAAGCAGACTGAATATAGAAAATCAGCTTTGTCAAGCACACTATTTATGTCCATAGGACACTTCACAGAATTCCAGCTAGAAAGAGCCACATAAATCAGTATCAAGTAACCTAAAATTGTTACAAAATAAGCAGCAGAGGTTTTGACAATAATGGCCCATAAACAAACAAAGAAAAAAATGTTTAAAAAAAATCAAACATAAGAGAATTAAGGGTAGAGGAAAAAATAAAATGACTCCCCTCCACACAGAGAGTACACACGGAGAGTAAGATATAAAGGAGGTGGGAAAGGAGCCTAAAATTTTTGCCATGCCTCTATGATCATGATAAAACCTCACAGTAAAACAGAAATAATGGAAAAAGTGGAAACATACTTAAATGAAAGAAACAGCTGTAATACCAAGCAAGGTTAAGGACTGTATTTATTTATAAACTGAACATAAGCCATTTAAGTGCTTGGACAATACATTGGAAAACAAAATAAACCTTTATGTAAGAAGCAATTACATGGCCTTTGAGTCAGATTTGCACCTATAAGACAAAAGTGGCTTTAGAAACACATACCTGGTACCCCACCAAATGTTCCCAAAACACTGTACCAGCACAAACTCTGTCACCCCACGTGAGCTGCCTCTATCAGTTCAAGTCCTGTGAGGTGCCACAGCGAATTACAGACAGCTGTTCAGCACGAGTTTTCCAAGGTGATCTCTGTATCCCGCCCTACCCTGAGCTATCTGCTTCAGTCACTGTGAGCACCAGGGTGGAAAGTAATTTCTTCAACAACACAGCAATTAAAGACAAAACACGCTGGTGCTTGGAGAAATTGAAACAAACAGCTTTTCAACACCTCCAGGGTTTAATGGTAACACAGGAAAGCTGCTACAATAGAATTCATACACCTCAAGTAACAAAACTGACATTCTTTGTAAGGTATAGAAATTTGTATTTCCTTACAACCTTCCTTGTTATCTTTGTTCCTCTTCCCTTTCTTAAAGGTCTAAAGAAAAGCCTAACATACAGAGTAGTTCAAATCTGGAATAAACAGGACATTTCAGCATCCTGGTATGGCCTGAAGGACATTATTTCTTAATATACATTCATAAGTACCATATCTGGGGGACAAGGAAAACAACTAGCAGCATACAGGCTGTGTCTTGTAAAGTCAGGCTAAACCAGACCTTCCCAAAACACTGCCAAGAGCCACCACTGCCCATACACACACCCACTGAACCTCACTAGAGCCCAAACTCCACAGAGGGATCCCATATCCAACCTGTCTGCTGTGCTAAAATTAAAGCATGCCATTAATTCAAACTATAAAATGCCTTTTTTTTACATTTTATCAATAGCCAGAAATGTATCTGTATTTCTCATTTAAATAATACAAATATGCTACTTTGCTAAGATTATTTTAAAAATATATATTAAATACAAATACAGGACTGTAATTGAGAGTGTTGTCCCTCTGTTTTCCTTCTCATTGCAGAATTCATTGGAACAGCATTTGGAAAATCAGCAATCCTCCAATTTCTGCTAGCAGCCCATCAAAAGCCTAATCAGCTTATAGCTGAGGATTCAAAATCCATCCTTATGCAGCCCTGCAACACCACCAGAATATTCTCACCTGGATATTCTCCCCAATTTCTATGGCAAAAAATGTCTTTGGCAATGCAAAATAATGCTAATATTTGAAAAATATTAACCCTGCCTAAAAAGAGGCTCCAGAGCTCTGATATGACTGAAAAGGCAGCCCAGAACTAAGTGCTGCAATTCAGAAGTGAAGGATGCTGAGCCATTTCAAAGCACAGCAGTTTCATTTTTTTTATGCACATCTTTCACTTCAACATCTATTAAATATGTTTCACTCAGTGGCAGTGTGACTTGTCAAAAGCTGCATTACTTTTCAGCAATTCAACTCACCAATACCAAAACTAGATACAATTTGCCTAAGTGCTGCTATTTTTGCAGAGATGGAGCAAGCATGCCATAATAGAAAGTTACCCAGAGACCTCCTACTTAGCAGCAGCTTGCTCTAACAAAATCCTCTGGGATAGGCATTAGAAGCAGCTGCTCTGGAAGAATGACAGAACAGAAGTCTGCTAGTAAGGGAACTGGAAAATCCTGCTTCTAGCCTCACACTCAGCCTCTGCAGCCCCAGCTGTAGGCAAGAGCTCCAGCCTAGAAATTAAAAACCAATCATTAACTTCCAGAAGCAACCAGGCTTAATCACCTCACAAACAACATGAAACAAAAATCTCCTTCTCCACCAGTAAAGGTTAGAGTTTCCTTCCAAATAGGTGGAAGTACATTGGCATGGTTTTCTCTGCTATCTGGGTGCAGAATCTACCCTAAACACAGCACAGGATGTCTGCCAGGGGAACCACATGGGTTTGCTTTGCTCAGCTGTTACCTCTTTCAGAACAGAAAGCTTGAAGCTTTTAATGCACTGCCACAGATACACCTTCTAGCACAGCCTAATTTCAGAATTATCCTCAAGTACGTGTATATTACTAATATATAGCATAGCTCAGGCTTCAATATAGAGATTACATCAACTCTGTAGCCAAACTGCTTTATTTTCACTGCAGTTTAATATCTTGTAATTTTTCCTGGATTGCCATGCTCACATTTGTTTTTCCCTTTCCACCTCAAAAAGGACAAAGGCAAGTTGTCAGTGCTTAGTCTGGAGTGAGACAGGACAGTAAAAATAATAATAAAGGAGTAGAAGGCACATGGGGGGAATAGGTTGCAGGAACCTTTTAATGGTTTCCAGTTCTGAGGGACTGACATGCAGAACCTCTCACAGCAGACTGATAACCTAACACAGGAGGAGACATTTTTCACATGCAGCACACCTCTTGAGCACATCTTGAAGTGAGGAAACATAGGAGTTTAGGTTTAACATTTTACCTGTTTACTATGCACATTTACAAAAGTTTTTGTCTATATCACTTCCTCATTCAGAAGACCAGAAGCCAACATGAACTCTTAGGACAAGAGGATGCCCCTTTTCCAATCTCACCTCTATAAGCATTTACAGCAGTAACAATTACAATTGTATTTTATAAATGCTGATGTCCAACAGAGGGCCAGGACAAGCACAGTTTAAAAAAAATAGTAGCATAAGACTCTATACAAGCAAAATATCAAAAACTGGATTTATACTGACCATAGTCTTGCTCTCACAGACTGTTACAGAGAAGTAGTGCAACCAAGGTTTACAAAATGAAACATTTAATGTTTCATAAGCCTGCATTAGCACATCTCCAAATTCCCACAAGCATTGCAATTACTGAAAGCAAAGACCCAGATTTTAAATGTTTAAACTGCTAAAAGGCATAGGATGAACCACAGCTCTCAGGACTCACCAAATTTTACTACTTAAAAAAGTCTTGCAGAGTACTCTTTTTTGACATTATTGACTTTACCCTTGTGTTCCCAGGAGTAATTTAATTTCTTCTTCTCCTTCTACAAATAAAGTCTTAACACCTTGAAATTCAAGCTTTTGCTTTTTAAAATAAAATTATTAAAGCATTAGCACGATATTTTCAATTTGTCACATTTCAAAAACATGACCTCTTTTGTACTTTCAAGTCTCTATAACAAATTCCTTTTCAGTTCCCTTGAGAATCCAGGCATGTTCCCACCCCACTGCATGCCAGAGTGTCTTATTCTCTTGACAGTCAACAGAAGACAAATTTTCCTCTCTGGACTGCTAAACATTAGCTTTCAAAACAGCTTATACTACCAGTGTCACAGCACAGCTCACTATTCTTTGAACTGTCTACAGCTGTGAAAAGAAGTGCTGGGCTCTGCACCAATTGCTAGCCAGCCTTGTTGCTGGTATCTACAATAAAACATTGAAGGTTTCTTCACCTTTTACTCCACTGACCTGCTGCCCCATTCCCTGAGCCTGCAGTCAGCTCTGACCCAGAGACTGATTCCTGCAGCAGGGAGAGCTCATTCCTTCAGCACTCACTGGATTGCACAGTTCATCTCCCTAAGGGAGCCAGGCAGGTGTTCTGTGAGAGCTAAAATGGGCATCAGCTTTCAGAAATGGCAGGCGTTAAGAAGCTGTGATCACCTCCTGCTAGACTCCTCTTTCTCAGGCAGATTAAATCTTCTTCCCTGACTTTAGCCTGAAACATCTCCATGATGAAGCCCTACCTTCTATTCTTTCTAATGTAATCTATAATTCACAAGACATTTGAAACAAATCTATGTGATCTATGACAAGTATAATTAGCTTTGAATTTGTTGGGAATAAGCAAACTGCAAATTTGTATTTGAAAATACAAAAGAGCAAAATGGAGAACTTGGATTTTTATTTTTTTGGTGGTATCCAAAAAAATGCAGCATCATGACATAAAAATTCAAGCTAGGTTAACCTAGAAGTCCTAAGAAGTTAATCCTAAGAAGTCAAACAAGTCTGCAGAATACACTCAGTAGTTAATGCTTGTTTTGACTGACTCTGACCCAACAGCAGCAAAGATGTTTAACTTCTACATACTGCACTGAATCCAGTATTATCCAGCTAGAGCTTATTCTTAATGTTAAAACACTTTTGAAATATAATCAGAAATCATGCAAGATATAACAGGCATTTTAAACTCCCTGTTTCATTTCTAGTTGAAGCACTAGAAACCCATTATGTAAAATCCAGAGAGTATTAAGAATGCAGAGCAATAGACCAGGAGTTCTGTGGAACCTGTAAATAATCAGTGATTAGCCCTCTCTGAAACTATAAAACTCTGCTGATAAAGTAACAGAAAGCAGAGCATTCCAATAAAGTGAAAGCAAAAAGAGCTGCAGTGTTTAAATCAGGTCTCAGTTAATGCAGTGACAAATGGTGGGGAGGAAAGCCCCAGTTAACCTGACAGCACCAGGCATCAGATGGCAAACTTACATGTGTAACTCCTTCTGGCTCTTTCATTCAGGCCTTTAACCAAATTCTTATACCAGGTTCACATACAAAGCTCAGTATTTCTAACAACTAGGTAGATGCTAAAATTTTTAAGGTTTATAAGATTTGCTCTCCTTTCTCTCTAGAACAATTTTGTCCCCTTCAATGGGCTGTGTATCAGCACCCCTCAACAGTGTGTATAGCACTGTTCTGTAACAGAACTATTGCCATTTCACTGGCAACATTGCAAATTCTGCACTAAGCAAGATCAAACATTCAGCTAACACAGCAATCAGAAGTGATGTCCAAAGAAAAATCAAAACTAAAAGAGTACTATGGAGTTATCCTTCCCTGAATGCCCTCTCAGCTTCTGCAAAGGATGGCTGTAACCCTTAGCAGCTGCTGGCATCCTCCAGCACCCCTTCTGCCTTGAGGCATGCTTAGCCCCTACCAAAGAAAACAAGCAAAAAGAACCCACAAGCAATTCCATTTAATGAATACTCTTCAGGTAAGTATACTTAAAAGTTTTAGTGCAGCCCTTAACCTCATACAGATTCATACTGAAAATACAAGACCAACAAAATATGTAATTGGAAAATACTCTGACCACTGAATTCCAATCCCCTACAATTGCAGCACTCATTATCCTATTTTTGTTTATAAACTCCACCTTAAAACCATGGAGTTTGCTACTGTTCCTCAGAACAGAGCAGGAAGGGCAGCTCTGGTGTGTTTTGGTAGGCTGGGTTGCTAAGGAAAGACACTGAAAGCACTCCCTGCTAAATCAAGTTTCTAAACTAAGGAATGCTACATCATATGCTTGAGCTACAAGGTGGAATCAAAACCCAGACTGCCTCCCCAACTAAATTAACTATTATCCTTATCCTTAAATATCAGTCTTACTATTTTGACTCTATATGTTAACAAAAGGTACTTTAGAGGAAAAAAAGTCCTCAAAAAATGACAGAAGCTAATGTTCAACATAAACAAAAATCCCCACCCAGTAAATCCCCATTTTGCTTTTTTGCTTTGAAACAGAAAATGTATTTTCATTATTTATTGAAAAGATTTTACAAAGACATAGAAAGATTTTTAAACTTGCACCCATGGCCTTTAATTCACACAAATCACATTTGGACAGCCTATCTTCCAGCTGAGTATCTATCCCATGACTGAGCTTAGCACCTCTTATCCGAGAAGCTATTTTAGAAAAAGCAGAGTAAGTGTACTTAAATCAAACCTGCACAAGAACAGGCTGCTACTGAAACTGCATCCTCTGAGGAAAATTCATGTGCTTATGTTACTGGGCTGGCACATACAGCATCTGCACAGTGGAACATGCAGCAAGTTGCAAATCTCCTGGGCCTGCAATGTCTCTCTACAACTGTACAATAATTTTCATCACAAAGTATAATTAGTACCAAAGTACACCATCCACAGCACTAGGAGATTTTTGTTCATCCACAAACAGATGGACACTACCTGGCAGACACATCACAGTCTGCAACATATTGAAGTTCACAGCTAGCAAAAAGGAAGATAAAGCCCCCTCAAGCGGAACTGCAGTAAATGAGCACCCAAGGCTGGCCTGTACCTTTTTCCAACAACACAGTATTACATGTTTTAGTATTTTAGTTAAAACACACCTGGATGTTGGACAGTCCTGTTGATCCTTGGACTTGTGTACACAGCAACATTTGTTCAGTCACTTACCCCAACCACACACGTCTTTACAAATCAATAAAGCCAAGGGAAAAGAAATACTGCTAATATGTAGGAAATCTGGACTTTGAAACCAACATTTCATCTTTTGGAGGAAAAAAAGGAAAAACAGTGATTAAGTTTCAAGATGGTGTCATCTTTTAAGACATCAGTAGTAAATACAAAAATACAAAACACTACACAGAAATTAAAAGTTCAGTCAGTTTGCAATGCTCCCATTCACCCTACCAAAATTCCTCCAGGCCCTACTTCCAGGAAACATCTCCTAAGATTCCAACTCCCAGCAGACACAGGACTCTCTCATGTCAGGACTGCAAACCATCACTGATACAGTCTTTTGACGTAGCTGTCTTGCAATGCTCTGCATCAAAACATTCTTCAGACTCTGTTAAAAAGCTTTTCCATCTTAAAAAAAGCAAGCAAAGTTAGTGATCATAAATTCTAAAAAATGTAAATCCTCTTTCTAAATTAAGGTCTTTTTAAAACAATGCTGGAAACCAAAGAATTTGCTTTCTCCGGTGTTTTGGGAAGTTTAGCATTTGGCCATATATGGTTTAAATGACACTCCATTTAAATTTCTCTGCTTCTAATGTAAATTCATTTATGTTATTTGCATATTTTTGTAGAGGAGTTCCTGAGTTTTTTTGAGAGACTGTAATCTGATTTTCGCAGAAGCAGTTACAAAAGCAGCCCTTCAGTGGAAGCACAGACTGTAGACAAACTACTATCTAGAGTCTGTACCTAAGGTTTTCAATAATGCCATCAGTTCACCTCTAGAATGGGCAGTCAAGTGTGCAGTGCTGACCTGAATGACATAACTTTGCTTCTACACACTGCAAACTAACCATGGGCAGCAAGCAGCTGAGTGATTTAGATTCAACATCTCCTTGGCCTAGGAGAAGCAATGTTCCAGCATTAGAATTGCTGGGTGTTTGACAGACAGGATGGGGAGGTAGCAAGAGTGAAAAAAAGGGAATTGGATACATTATCCCCCTTATAAATACAACACAGAACAGTCAGCTCTCCTGTTACTGATTATCATCAATGCTGAAGATAAGCCAAGCATTTGGGGATCTCTTGAATATTCTTTACTCCTGGCTCAACTCTTACAAACAATGTTCTTTCACTTTGCCATTTAGCAGCAAAAGTAGCCATTATAAATCAATACCATTTTAATTAATGACAGCAGTAGGCTGTGTCATGTTATAGAGACACTGCCTCCAATTAATCATAACATTACACATTTAAGAGTCTTTTAAGACTGAGCAGTTTATAATTGATACTTAAGCTCACAATTTCTGTATTTTAATCTGCATCTACTGTCCCACTTTGTGTATTTGTACAATCCATAGCTGGAACTGTGATAATCAGATCATACCCACTAGATCTTGGTTGCAGTTCATGACAAAAAAAAAAGATGAAAAAAACTTTTTACATCTCAGCAATGCTTTTACCTATATATGGTTTCAGAGCAATTTCAATGATTTCCAGATTTTAAGATTCAAATTTTGTTAATCAGTAGGCAATTTCAACTGATGAACTACTTTTCTCTAATTCTCAAAATTCTTTTATATGTTCAAGAATAAACAAGTCACTCTACACCTGCTTCATCATCAATAAAAGAGAAATAAAGGCCTCTGGAGAGATGTATCTGACATGTTGAAGATTTCCTTATTATCAGTACAGTCCTCTGGAGATGTGTATACTGACCATAAAGATAAACTCCAACTAATTTGCACCTATATGTTTAAATTTAAGTTCAGCAGATTCTAGCTCTAAGGGGAAACCAAACACCTAGTGCCTAAAACCCAACTTAGTAATAACTCTGTAAATAAAAATAAATTTCTGCTGATTCTAAGACAACTGACTGAACTGCCAACAACCACCTAGTAAGTCAGTTGTCTAAAATCTAGCTCCAAGAAATATTGCCCATGGCAATGCCTATTTATTTTACTGCTCCAAAGCAGAGCTTTCCTTATGCTGAATTTCTCTTGGACAGGTTAATCTTTGTGCCCATGCAGAGAAAAATATGTGCAGCCAAGTCACTGTCAGCTCTGAAAGTCTCAGCAGATTTTGTAACAGATGCTAGTAGTTTTTTTAGAAGTTCTACCACAGAATATTTACTACATGTAATAATTAAAATCTAACAGTTGTGGCCCAAATTATTCCTTGATAAATTTAAGCATGTAAAAAGCAGCAGTGTAGTTAGGACCTCATTATTGTAGGTTCTTATTATATAGAGAAAAGGGACCTCCTGCAAAGAGCTCTGTTCACCCCTTCCCATTCATCAAAGGCAGGTTCCAGGGACAGACCTTCATCTCTGGAATGAGGTGCCCAAGTATGGAACCTAAATTTCAGTTTGCTACAGAAGTGTGACTGTGTGTACTAACTGGCAACAGATTTTCTTACAGGTTTTACTGTTCATTGTGCTGTTCCAGGCCTGACTGCCAGCCCTGTACAGCTACCAGATATTCTCAGCAGTCTTAGATCTGTACTCAGCTTTTAATCACATGTAATAACTTTCTTGCAAAAGACATCACTTGACTTAGAAGAATGCAGTGATGACAGTTAAAATGAAACCAACCCCCTTGAGTAAAATGCCATAGTTATTTTCAGAGATCTGCATAAATAGCAGCTAATTTGCAACTATATCCTCCCAACTCAAAAAAGTATTTTCAAGAATTTGATAAAGTCTTTTCCATGTACAACTAGGCTCTGAGAAGAAAACAAACAACCAAGTCTTTTATTTCTTTACAACATCAAGGGATGCTGAAGTCAGGTCCACAACCCTTGTTACCACATATGATTTTCCTTATCTGATATAGTCCTGACTGCTCAAGGTATTTGAGAAATCATTACGACATGAATACTCAGCTGCCAAACTTCTCATTTTTTAAAAATACATTAAAGAGTTCTCTTTTAACTGAACAGTTTAAAATTGTATTGGGTGTATGTGGCAAGGTTTTCAGAGCAGGTGGAGGGTCAGGGCCACCAAGGTGGCTTCTGTGGGAAGTTGCCAGAAGCTTTCCCTACAGAGAAATTTCCCTATTTCCCTCCCAACAGAGCCAATGCCAGCCAGCTCCAAGATGGACTCACTGCTGGACAAGGCAGAGCCCAGCAGCAACTGCGGGATACCTTACTTCAGAAGAAAAACAAAAAATTATTTCACAAAAGTAGTTCTGTCCAGGGAAAAGTGAGAACATGAGAGAAACAACTCTGCACACAGCAAGGTCAGTGAAGAAGGAGGGGAAGAGGTGCCCCAGGTTCCAGAGCTGAGATTCCCCTGCAGTCCATGGAGGAGGAGGTCGTGAATCAGGAAGAAAGTGAAGCTCAGAAAGAAGGGAGGGGTAGGGAGAAGGTGTTTCTAATATTTACTTTTCATTATCCTACTCTGATTGGACTGCTAAAAATCTCTGTTGATTTCTCCAATTTGAGTCTGTTTTGCCCATACTGGCAATGGTGAATGATGTCTTTCCCTATCCTTATCTCAACCCTCAAACTTTTCCATTGCACTTTTCTCCCCATCCAGCTGAGGAGAGGAGTGACAGAACAACTTTGGTGGGCATTTGGCATCCAGCCAGGGTCAAACCACAACTGAAATTAACTTGTAAATTATGTTGGGAAATGTATTTATTTCAATTGCCACAAGCAAGTTAGTTTCTTTTAAAATAGTGACATCTCAAAGCCCTTGTCATTAACTAACCTGGACTGCTTCAAGTCAAGAGCTTTTTCTATTTTACTTATTCAGTGGGAGATCACAGTGTAAGAGCTTTACTTACACATTGCCTTCTCCACTGGAACATGACAGGAATGTTATTTCCATATGGCTGACAATGCAAAACAACCACAGTGGCAGAAAGCAGAGCTGGAGTTCATAATTTTGCTGGAAAAGAAAACTAGAACAAATGAAAACCCTCCAGACAACTGGGCTTTTCAACCATTTCCCCAAGCACTGCAAGTCGCCAGCAAGAAAGCAAATGACCTTGTAAGTTCTTACATGTTAAAACTAAACTAGAATCTTATGTGTTACATGGGAATCAAGACTCAGAACTTGACAGCAAAGGAAATTCCAGAGTGATTTGTCAGAGCTTAAAACCCATTAATTTTAGGAACACTGATGAACTAATCTCTCTCTGGTAAGTGAATATATTCTACTGCTCTCCAATAAACTGAACCTACAGTTTACCACCTTCTCCCTGAGGACAGATATGTGAATCAATCTTATTTCAGTCAAGGATAAATTCTTTAAAGCTCCAATCACTTCCATCCCTTTAGCAGAGTTCACTTCAGGCACAAATACCTCCACTTACACTAAAAAAGTTTTACAAAATATCTGCTAAATATTTTACATCGCAAATACAAACTCATTCAAAGTGAATGAAAATGAAAGTTTAGGTGTCTCCCACCAGAGCCAATACAGACTGCTTTCCAGTATCCCTTCAAGTCTTCCTATCGCCCATTTCCCTTGGCAAATGCTTTAATATCATCTAAAATTACCCATTAGTCCTCAATGGGCCTGTCTACACTTATTCCCAAACAAGAACTGCCACATACAATTGCCTGCCACTCCTGCATGGTATCCAGAACACCAATGTGCAGATCCTCTCCCCAGTCCCTACAGAGGTTCAAGCACTTTGTCAGGTTTACTTTGTCAGACTTCCTCACTGGCTGTGGCAGAAAACCAAGGAGTTCAGCATAAAGGCAGCAGGCAGAACAGTAACAACTTGTGTGCACTGGAAGTGAATCACAGAACACTGAAATATTCTTTAAAAGAACACTTTTGTAATTCCTCAGCTCTCAAATAGCAAAATTCAAGTACCCAATCTTAAATGAACTTTATTTGTAAACTAAGCAACCTCCAAATCAGATCTGCTGTCAGGCTGTCACTATGGTTCTGTGTGTAATGAATTATCTTAATGAACTCACAAGAGAAAACTTCATTAGAGCTTTTCTTTTGGTTAATCAAAAGTAACAAAAAGAACATATTGGTAACATTTTGGTTATTCACTTGAATACACAAAAGATAGGACACAAGGGAAAGAAATGTCAACTATAATTGCAAAACTTTCAAAACACAAAAGACCTGAGAAACAATTGTTGGCAAATATGTTTTCTGTTATTAGACATCTGAAAACGAGCATATATTATATGCAACTTCTTATAAAGCTTTATATATAGCCAAATGTACCAGAAAATTAATTCCCATTATAAACACTTACATGAACATGACAGAAATAAGTGATTTTATCAAATGCACAGAGACAGCTTAGGTACATTCACATCAACACTGTACTCATACCTAGCACACTCTTAAAAGAAAAAAAAAAACCCAAACACTTTCAAAAGCCCAAATATCTCCCCTAAAATATAAACCAATATTAAGATTATCATGAACAAATAGAGAACAAGAAATTACCACAATTTAATCTAATATCAATCTCTATTGAATATTCTTTTAACACATACAAGTCAGATGACTGAGGACTGGTTTTCTGTTCCCCCCATGAAACACTCTCTTATCATTTCCTGGCTGCCATTTGATATTTAACTGGCAGAGGGTGGGTGGGTGGAAAAGAATTCTTTTTCTAGTTCAAGTATTTTAGGAGAAAGTCATTGAGTGAGGAACACCACATTTTAGGATACAAATTTAGCCTGCATCATAAAATTTATCACTAGACTAAGGCAACTTCCTAGCCACACACAAGAGAGAATTTAGCATTCTAGTTCAACAATTAGCAAGATGAATCAACAGCCTGGGGGAGGAGGGAAGACTTGTCTCAAAACAAATTACAATTTTTCAAAATTCTGGACCAGCAAGCTTACTGCATTAGGAAATATTAACAAATGAAGAGAAGACATTTCCTCATTTGAATCATTTGTATAATTACATTCATTACATTAACAGTCAGCTTGAAACATGCAGAGAGCCCAAAGATCCTAAATACCAAGAAGTCCTGAGAGTTTGCCCATAAGTCTGCACAAAACCTCACAGCTCAGAGCATGTCTTCTCATACTCTTCCCTGCAGAATAAAACAAATCACAGGAGTTTTTGTTGAGCTTTTGGATATGAAGCTGTAAACTTATTCACTGGTCTGCAGAGTGTGCTAAGTGAAGAAGGGCCTCTGAGAAAGCACAGACACGTGGGTTTTTTTCTATCAAGCTATGCAGATCTGAAGTAAGGCATGAAAAACTACAAAATACAAAGAAGCAGTAATAATGCTTGCAAATAAAGCAAGCTGTGAGCTCTCTGAGCTGTGAAGTTCCATTTCAGCTCTCCCTGCAAAGTTTTCCTCCACACAATTCATTTGTTTTTAGTAAGCTATTTTTAAAAAGATCACCCACAAGCTTTAAGAGCAGAATTTGTGGATCATAACACGGCATAGTGAATTCAAATCTGAGCAAGCAAGGTTTTACAGCTACCTTCATGCTTCAGCATAGCCTGTTTTTACTTTTAAAAATGAACCAGGAAAGCACTGCATTCTTAGACATTCACCTTCTTCCCATCTTCCCACTAAGGACTGACAATGACAGAATACAACATAATGGATTGTCAATACATTGAATTTTTACATTCTGCGTTGCATCTTTCAAAATTTTCTCAGAGGAAACTATTTCAGTCCGCTTGGATAATTCACTGAGCCAGTATCTAACTAAAGGAATGCAAACAAAGGTTATGAAAACAATAGTGTAGTCTGTTACTAGACTCCAACTGAAGTTTTCACATAAACAGATGCCAAAAGTTATGCAATTTACACTGCAAATGTAAATCTCCCAGGTAAAAGTGCAGCAACTGAACTAATGTAAACTCGACCCAGGCTGCTATACGATAAGGACAGCCAAATGACAATGCAATTCTTGTCTGTCATATGACAGTTATTTTCAGCCAAGTAAAACTAGTTTCGTGTTTCTAGTATAGTAACAACTTCATGGCACATAAATCCAGGCTGCTTCAGCTGAAAACCATTAGTCCTCTTTCAGATTGTCAAGTCTTAAGGAAAATTCTCTAGTCACATCAGGGTGTAGCAGACAAAACTTTGTGCAATGACTCATTATATGGGAACGTTGGTCTTACAAAGGTTATTTATATAACAGGAGTTCCATTTGAAAAATAGTGTGTTTTAACATTTGCTGCACAGAACCTTTAATACTATCTACTTAGCTGACAGGCATCCAAATCCTTCAAAAGGTGTCATCATTACATCCAACAAAATACCTTTCTAAAAACAGCCTCTTTTTAATTTCTTTTCTTAATATTTAAGCAAATACTTGTATTTTATGCAGAAAAGATTTCTTACCATTTGTAAGCCATAATTAGAGACTGAAAGCTAATTTAAATGACAGCTTAAAACAAAAAGGAAAATGATAGAATAATTCAGGTATGAAGAGACTTCTGGAGTTGATCCAATCTAATCATGCACTAAAAACATGATAAAAACTAATTAGGCTGAATCAAAATATTGAGAGTTCATATCCCTGATAATTAGATAAAATGTTAAAAAATGTTATAAAAGAAGTTAGATGTGCAAATTGACTTCATAAACAGCTCCCATTCAAACTTTGCTTCTCCACAAAGACATGTCAGCAGCATTATTTTCCACCCTTTGGCTAAGAACAGCCTCTTTGTGCAGGCCATTGCTCCATCTCACTTTAAACCTGAGCACAGGCTTCCGCCCCTTCCCTTCTGCAGGCACTGGCACTTTTGTGGCCTCATAGTAAACTCATGAAACTCATCCAGCTGAACACCCAGCTTGGCAGAAAACTCACAATTAGTTGGCCAAGTAAATTCTAATGTTGGCACAAGGTGGCACTGGGAAAGTGCAGTTGGATGCAGAACATTCTTTTTGTCAGGAGAGTGCACATTTACTTCATTTTGAAACTGCAGAATCAGTCCCTTTACTGACCCCCCTGATTCTCTCTGCCACAAGCAGGAATGCAGAGAAGATCCTACAAATAAAATTCAAATTATCCTAAATAAGGACTAAGTCAAAAAAGCTTTAATATTTTTGCTGTTGCTCTAACTTTTAACTTTATCACAGGAAGCACAGAAAGAGAACTAAGCCAAACCAACCAACCAAAAAAAAACCCTGTGCCATTTAAAATGAAAGGAAATTAAAACTCCACCAATGCAACAAAAAGACTGGTACATGAAGCTTGGTAAAGCTTTTGGGAATTAAACACTGGGGATGGGGATCAAATGATGTGCAAGAAGGCTCAGGAACACCTCTTTTCCTCCCTCTCCCAGACACCCCATTAATGGGATTCAAGAGATGGGACACAGCTTCTTACCTGAACCCTGACATTAGGATGGAAATTTTAAGGTCTTTATAAAGGAACAAGGGATCAAAGAGTATCTTGGAGTGCTGAGGTAAATGGAACACACTTCCCAAGGCTGATGTGCTGGTCTAACACAGGCCCCTAAAGCCAGGAAATTACTCCTAACTCTTGAACCTTGCTTTTGTAACGAGGTCCTTACAAAACAAGTTAAATCTGAATTAATTCCAGTCAATGGAGTAGAAGCCTACTATCAGATACGTCCCTAGCTGATGGGGCAAGTTTGTACAACCCCTCTTTCCACTCTTGATGATCCACTATTGGCAGCTCAGAAACAGAGAGAATGTGGCATATGCCAGAAAAAAACCACAAATCTGGCAACTGGGTTTCACCATTCACACACTTTTAGCAAATGCTTGGTTTAATTCCTCCCTCTTGTTTCTTATCAAACATTTTCTTTCTCAACTTCACAGAACTCTCTCCTCATTCAACTGAATAAAGTCTTACCCAGAATCAAAGTACCATATGATCTAAAAGCTATACAAATGATAAAGTGTCAGACTTCTCTAAACAGTTCAGTTCCAGAATTTACTGAATTCAAACAGTTGTTTCAAATAAAGCCACTCTTGCCCTATTCTTATCAAAACACTGTTTCCCCAGTGTTATTCACATCTCAATCTACGTTGAACACACCTACTCTGTATAACCTTTATTTCCATTAAGTGTTCACAAACAGCAGTGAAAGATAAGGATTTAATTTTCTTCTTTGAAGTGGCACAGTATTTACCCTGAATGTGCCAAAGCAGCCCTACACATCCTACATTTGAAAATCTGCAGCCCTTTCAAGCTGGGTACATAACCCTTAGAACCCTGCTAGGCCACAGGAAAGCTCCAAAGCTGCTGGTGGGGTGTCCCCTCTCCACCTCCTTAGGAAAGGGGAGGATCAGATTTAATTTATCCTTTCCAATAGTAGAGAAAAGCAAAGACAAAGATAAGATACCACAGGTCAAACAACTCTGTACCTAAACTAGCAGTGTTTGACACCAAATCTGTTATTTATGTAGCATGACCAGAATATGATTCTTTTTACTGATTTCCTTTTATCTACATATCAGAACATACCAAATCAGTGGTATAGATAGATTAATTAATAATCATTAACTTTTGCCTTCAGAACCTTATACACAGTTATAAGACTGTGACAAGCTCATTTCAAACACTACAGAGGATATTTAGAAATAAGTGTTCTTTTAAAACTTGCTATTATTCAAAAGAAAGGTTTTTTAAAAATAAACATATTCAGTATGGGTATATGGGCAGCAAAGCTCAAAAGAAGCTATGCCAAAGGTAATTTCAACCACTAGAGAACTAGTGATGAATTGATAAATGGGAGATAAATAATTTGGTTTATATTAAAGTTTAAGTCAAAGAAATTTATCTTACAGAAACAACATGCCACTCTTCTTCCTTTTTGAAGAAAAAGAACAGGACACCAAAGAACACTTCACATGTATAAAACAGGCTTTCGTTACTATAAACTGCAATGAAAATGTTTTGACAATAATCCTGATTCAACTTTATTTCCCAGAAAGTTCTCATGTTAAAAAATAAACAAAAAAAAATCTTAGATGGCATACCCCACCACACTGTGATATGCCAACAATCTCAAAAAGCAGTTGTAATTTAAAATGAAAAGAATCTTGTAGAAGATGCATAAAAGGTTGACTGTTATCCCAGGTTTCTTTCTCTTCCACAAAATCTCAGTCCCTACAGACAAGATCTTTCTGACTCCTGCAATCTCATATATGATTTAAGATGGGCCAGTCCTTATATGCAAAGGCACTTAGGCATGGAAATGACACTAGCAGACTAAAATGCAAAATAAAAAAAATACCAAACGAGCAAACAAAAAAAACTAAAGAGACATGTACACATCTTCCTTAGTTATTCAGACAAACTGCTTATTGAAATTTACAGTAGTCCCAAAACACAGTAGTAATTTCTACATAATAATAATAATTTCTTGGATGAAAAAATGATGTAAAGCCTGTGTCACCTACAAAGAGTTCAAGAGGTGTACTAATACTTTCAGGTTGATGTTTTTCTTTAGTTGTTTGATATCATGTTCATAAACAGCAACTCAACATGTGGGTTTCTACCATAAATATTTTGGAAATTGATCTTTATAAATGAATCACCTAGTGAGGCTCACCACATTACTACATGAGAGAAGGTGTTTTGGGACAGACATGGTCTCAGCATAGCTTTAACACACTCAGATTGAAAACTCTGAGAAACAGGGAGATAGGATCAATTGTCTAATATCTTTTTTTTTTCCCTTTAGTTCTCCATTCCCAAACCCATCATTTACATTTCTCCTAACTATGGGGTACTCTTAGGATGTCACTCAAGTTACCTAAATTCAAGAAGTAATACTGAAACAATGTAAACTTCTTCCTTTAAGAAGAAAGCCCAACCACAAACACACACACAACCCACAACACACAGATGTGCATATTCACATACTATGAATCAGCTAGAACAGAACACAGTTTAAAATGAAAAATAATCAGGCAGAAGAAGGACACAGAGCTCAGTTGTTAAGTACTCACATGTTACTACATCTCTTCACCCTTTCCAGATGCAGGCTGGCAGCCCAGAGCCATGGCCACCTGCAGTACTCACCACCCAAACTGATGAGATCTTGCCTAACACTAAGTTACTGCACATGGGAGTCATTTTTCTTATAAATCACCCCTTGGTAAATTCCATCTCACGTATTTAGCTATGCTGGAGAATAGATCAGAATAATGTGTCAATGTCTCAGTGGCTTCAAATTTCATGTGCTGCAGAAAAACCCTCCTACAGTTCCTGCAGCTGCAGCAGCAACCAAAGGTATGAGAGGAGGAACATCTTTTTCTTCTATAGCAAGTAACACACATTGCATTGAAGTTCACCCGTTTATCAGGTTTGCTGAGTACATAACATCCATCAGCAAGGGATTCTTTGGAGATTCCTGTCCTGAACCATCTATCTAAGATTTAGATAGCAAGTTTGATTCTGTATCATCAAGAAATCTTCCTATCAGCTACACACAAGAGCAGAACCACTTTAACCTTCTCTGCAAATGTCACTCAGTACAGGTGTGATCCTGCAGTTAGAGCTACCAAACCACTTTTCTTCCACAAGCACTGGCTCTGCCTTTCCAATAAATACCAGTGAAAACCAAAGTCTTTGTTGCTCTAACCATATAATTAGACATTATCTCCTTTCTCTAGGTGAAGCAGTGGCACAGCAGTTCAGTGGTGACCCACAATACTCACAACCTGCAAAAACTTCATGCAGCTTCCCATGAGAAAGAAGACCTACCATTTTCTTTAAAATGGCACTCCAAGTAAGTTTAATTTAAAAAGTGATGACAACTATTTAGATTTAGGCAGGCTTTTTCCTTTTTCTTAAGTAGATGAGAAAATAAAATAAGAGAAAAAAAAAAGAACATAAAATCACTCCAAACTAGAGCAGAAATTTAAGTGTGTAGGACCCAAAATGGCACAGCAGACTTGTAATTAATGTTCTACCATGCCACTACATTTACTACAATCACATACAGTATTTCAGTTTCTGTATAATACATACTTAGGCTTACCAAAAAATGTCTAAATCTGTTTTCAGAATAAATTCTTTTAAAATGCTAAGATTTGTTCCTATTTTGGTCACCTGCTGATTGTTGACAGACTGCACATAGATACAGCTCCTGGTACCAGGCCAAATTTACATTTAATCTGGGGAAAACAAATTCAGCATGGCTTTTTATCTGTATGTTGAAGAAAACAGGAGCCAAAGTTTCACTAAACCAAAAACATGTTGAACATATTGGCATGTTATAAAAGTGGCACTAAGAAACAAGAACCACTGCTAAAATGGAAAAATTAGATTAACTTTTGTGGCTGATCTAAGAAAGAACAAAGTAAATTTGTTATTATTAGATTACTAAATTCCATTACCATTTTTAAAATAAAAGGCAACATGATACCTGGCCTTTAAAAACAAGAGTCCTGCCTTTAAGTTTCCTACCTTTGCTCCTCTGTGTACTGATACCTAAACTGCAATTTTGACTATATACATGTTTGTAACTAAATTACATTCATTCCAGTGTAAAATACATCTGGTGCATAAAATGCTGCAAATAAAGAGAAAATGTCTTTCTGTAAAGACTTGTTCATGTCTTAAAATGTCTCTATTTAAACACAACTTTGATCTCCAGTTCTTTCTCATTGCAAGTTCTGCTGCCTAGTTCTAAATTATTTGAATGAGCACCCATCTCTGCTCCCTCCTACCCCATATAATCCATGACACCTTTCAAACACACAGCACAGCTATAACTACATCTTAGCAAGTCTATGAGTACAGATCTTATTTTTTTAAGACAGTAAATGTTGTATTTTTCAATGCATACTTCTTTGTAGTTAATTCTGTGTTGACATTTTAAGTGACATAACTTGTATTCATGTTGAATTTATTCATTTTATATGCACAGTACAGAATATTCCTGATGTATAACCACCTGCTCATGGAAGAAGTAAGTCTAATTTAGGAAACTAATAATTAACATTACAAATGCTATCTAGTGTGGTGGCACAACTGTATCATTTCCAAACTGCAACTGAGCATATTGCCAGCAGAAAAACATTCTCTTGAAATAATCACTTTCTCAAAAATAAATAACTCAATGCAGTATTACTGAGTACTTAACATGAACCACTAAAGCAACAGACAATACCAAGGTGTGTGGGGAAAGGGAATCACACCTAACACACCAAGCTAAAGCTCTTCTCCAATCAAGGGCACAGAAAGATACCACATGTCAAGTAAGTCTTTCAAGTACCACATAATTTTAGTAGAAAGATTGTTTATTACACCTCAGCATCAGTCCCAGAAGAGTAAAAAGTTTCCTATATTTAAACCACAGCACTGTCCTACTCAAGCAATTTAAAATTTATTTCCATAACAGAAACCAATGGAAAATCCTTCAGTTTGGAGTTCATACTGAGATGGATAAAGCTCATCCCTACCAGCAATGTCAGGTTCCACCCACTAGCTGTTACTTCAAATATGACTGAAATTCACAAACCTCCAGGAAAATGCACATAATGCAGAAGGAAGAACAACAGCAGTTTTTCAAGATGCTTTATGGTAGCAGCATTAAGGACTATGACAGCAGACATTGAAGACCACTTTTGATTTAAGCAGCTTTTCAGAAGTCTTCTCTTTTCCAGATTATGTTTATTCTGGAAGCTACTTTGATTTGAAAGAAGGATGCTTCCAGAACATAGCAAATACATCAACAAAAAGAAAAGAACCAAGACCTTTAAAATTTAAGAATATGGATAAAGAAGAAGGAAAAAATAACAAAAAAAATCTACATCCATTTGCCAGCTGGTGTCTGAGAGGGTCACACTTTTGGGACTCTGCATTTTGATCAGTTGCTGTCTCACAATGCCATAGGATATATACAGGTGCTTGCAGCCACCACTAAACTTTTTTTTTTGCCTCTGACTTCAAACAGGAGGCCCCTTTCCAAATCTTTAGTTATTTGGACAAGTCCACGCCGAAATTAATTGCCATTTTATCAAAGGTAACAAATTGCAACTTAAAATAAAACTTACACACAGCAATAAGTTTGAGTATCTACATCTTAGTTACCAGCAGACTGTTACTATATACAAGCCTCCACTACCAATCTAGCTTCAATTAATTCATTCTAAATGCAGTGTCAGAACATTTCCATTATATTGCTGTGTGATTACAGGAAAAACCAAACACAACACACATTACAGGTAAAGTAAGAGCTATTTGCTACATTATTTGAGACTCACATCTCTGCTTCAAGAGGTAAAAACATTTAATCTCTCCTGTACACTGCACTTATTTTTATAATGATCTTCCATCAGAACTTTGGCAAAAGATATGATGGAAGAGGAGTAAAAGCCTCCAGTCTCACACCTACCCACTCTATTCTCTGCTATAACTTCCTCAGTAGAGCTAGAACAGGTCACATCAGGTATTGCAATCTGATGCCATGAAAACAGCTGCTTGCACTCTTATCATCTCAGCACTGCTGGATGCACAGTCACTGCAAAGAGTCCCCACGGGAGATGTGGGTGACTGTAGGTCAGCAGCAGAGAGAGCCAATAAAGGAATCACACAGAAAGAATCAGCAGAAACCCTCAGGATTTGGGGTGTGGGCACAGAGAGCAGCGAGCTCTGCCCAGCGCATCACGGGGCAGAGTGGGGCACAGGCAGGCCTGGATGCACACTGGCACTGGCAGCTGCATCAAAAACATCACTCATCCTCCAAAGCAGAAATTACAAACGAAAGGTATTCAACTTTGAAGCCAGATTTAAGCTAAAACAGAAAAAAAGTTAGTAGTGTTAGTTCTGAAGACCTTGTAGAAAGCCTAAAACTTCCAAAGGAAGATTTAGAGAAAGCCTTTAAAAACCCCCACCATATCAATGCACAAATAAAGCCACTACGGCCCCTGTCCCTTAGTCCTCATGTCACAGCCCTGAAACCACTCAGAAACACCACCTCACCTCTGGTTCATCCCACGTTTGGCAGCACTCTACTGAGAGACCAGCCAGCATTAAGAGCCCGATTCTATTTCCCTCCCATCTCAACTTTGCAAGGAACGGCCCAAGCCGCGACATCCGCGTTCTGTCTGCAGAGACCGCGCTAGAACCGAGCCGTGCGCGCCACTGGCACCTGAGGGGAAGGAAACCCAAACCCTGCAGCAAAGTTTATTCCTGCCAGGGGAACCCCGGCCGCGGCAGGCTCAGGCTGTCACCGCCGTCAGCGCCGCGGGCGCAGCGGAGCGGCCGGCGGGGACACGGAGAGGCCACCCCGGCGGAAGGAGGGCGGCGGGGAAGGGACAGGCTGCCCGCCCGCTCCCGCCGCTGCACCGTCTTGGAAGGGGCTGGAGAACCGGGACAAGCAGCCATGGGGCGCGGGAGGTGCAGTGCCCTCACCGCTCCCGCCAGGCCGGCTCCGGGGCTCCGGCCTGCGGAGGGGCAGCGCGGCGGGGCCGGGTGTCACGCAGGTCCCGGGGAGGTACCAGGCCCGGCCCGCCGGGCGCGGGTGCTCGCGGCAGCGCCGAAGGGTGTTGGCCACTCACCCACGCAGGCAGATCCGCGGAGGAGACGCTGAGCCGCACCGCCTCCTCCTCGTCCTCCAGGAAGGCGAGCGCCCGGCCCAGGCGGGAGCTCTTGCCGCCGCGGTGCCTGCGGATCCAGAAGAGCCCGCACAGGGCGATAAGCACCCAGCTGAAGCTCAGCCCCAGGTAGCCCAGCACATACACGGGGAAGATCAGCACGAAGCTCCTCGCAAACTGCGACACCAATCCCGTCACGTCCACGCTCAGCAGCGGCGGAGGCGACTCTGGCACGGGGTCCGCAGCCGGCGCGTTCTCCGCGGCGGGCTCGGCGGCGGACCCCGTGCCGGGGGGCTGCTTAGCGGCTGCCCCGCTCATGCTACCGCAGCGGCGGCTCCTACTGCTGCTGCCGCTCCTCCCGCTGCTCCTCCTCCTGGGGCGCTGGCTGCGAGCGGGCAGGGGGCAGGGCGGCGGCGGCGCCTCCTCGCATCCCGCGCCCGGCCCCGCTCACCGCGCTCCGGCACCACCCGCCGCCGCTTCCGGGCCCGGCTGGCCCCGCTCCGAGCGCCGCTGCCGCCGGGAGGAGGCGACTCGGCCCCGACCGCCGCTATTGGCGCCCGGCCGCCGCACGAACGCCTCTGCTCGCCGCCTCCCCCGCCCCGGGCAGCCTCTTCCCCTCCCCTCCGCCGCTCGCTCATCCCTCCCTCGCAGGCCTGCCCGGGACCCGCGGCCGCTCGGGGCCACGGCCATGGGGAATGCGGGAAGGGCAGCGCGGCTCTGGGGGACACCGCAGGAAAGGGGCTCTCGGTGGGTGGCAGGAGCACAAAGAGCGTGTCGAGGCGTGTGTGCGCTTCCTCACGGGCAAACCACTCCGTCTCCCGTTCTCTTCGGTCACTTTCGCGGCTGGATGTTTCTACCTGTTACGCCCTTCGATGACAACCTTCTTGTCTCGCTTTGTTCGCTGTTGATGGGTGTTATTAAAGGAGAGACTGATCGATGTCTCGGAGGAACCAGACGCTGGTCACTCCGCGCCTGAGTTACAACAGGTGTTTCCTGAAGTTTGGCTCACACATCCTCACATAAAGCTGCCTCTTCTGTCATCCTGTTAACACACACGAGTACCGAGGGTGGCATCCACTGTCTTGGGATTTGTTAAACCGAAAAATCTGATTTTATAACAGGCTTGTGTCCTGTATCCCTTTAACACCTGGTTCTTGCACCGTTCCTCCTACCATTTCTTTACCTTTTCAAATAATTTTGACATAGTCACGAGTTTTGTAAGAGGCAGCTGTTGCTTTTCCTTAGCTATCAGGTCCTAATCAGTTTGCTGGTACACACAGATTAAACTCAGCATTTACCAGAAGTTTGTGGGTTTTATTTGTTTTGAGGGTTTTTTGCCCTTTTTTTTTTTTTTTTTTTTTTTGCCTTTTTTGGCTTTAAATAGCTAACCTTTCACTTAGTGGGAATGCGGATCCTTTCTCCTCTCTTCAGATGCCAATTTTCAAAATGTGTAGGACTTTGAGACTTCAAATTTGCAGGCAGTAAAGAGGGGAGAATCACTTTAGCCAATAGGCTGAAAAGTTATGAAAACACACACAAGTGGATAAATAGAAAAGCTAAATAAAAGCTTCATTTTCTTAGGAAGTGAAAGTAACCTCATCTCAATTATCCAGAGAAAGTCAAAAATGCAATGGCATCAGAGGAAAAGTTGTTTGCTTTTTAGAGTTAGTGTGGCACAACAGAATTGGAAAAAGAATCCATGTTTTGACAACTGAATGTGGTGTAGTGTTTTCTCATCTTTCCAAAATCCCTCCATGCCAGCCATCAGACTCAATGGAGCACTCGAAGTTAAAACAATTTCTGGCCATGGACTCCTGCTGTTCTTTACTTTCTCTTTACCACTGACACTGTATTTACTCCATCTGTGTATTTAGATTACTCGGGATGAATATTCAGAACAACCAAATGATACAAAAAGATGTAACAAAATCAGTGATTTACAACTAGGTGGTAATCCAAGCTTTGAAATTATAATTTAGTTTGGGTCTTCTAGAGAACTCAAAACACCTGCAGGCTGTAACTGTGAAGGAACTGAAGAGCACCATAAGGCTCTAGGAAAGCTTGTGACCTTAAACTGAGGGTATCAAATATGATGCTGTGAACCCTTTGGACACCAGTGAAATTAACTACAGTAAATTGGAGTGATTTTTTGCATTTATGGAATTCCTCTTCTAATTATTTACTCTGCTTATAATGTGACTTTAATGTAACTCACTCCTGAGTTTCAGTAACACCTAGTACAAATGGCCACATTGTTTGTTGGCTCCCTCCATTACAACCAACACTATTAATACTCTCATTTTTTCAAGTCTTTTGTTCTCAGCCTTGGACTCCATTGTCCACTTAATTTCCCTATCCGGCCTTACAGTGTCTGAGTCAGAAAACAACTGTACCACAAATTAAAATGAAAATTCAAAATGAAGGGAAAAAAGTGATTGAATTAATGTGATATTTGGCAAGTAACCCTTTACCACAAGCTACATATTATTCTGCTCTCATGTATGTCCAGCATGTATTTTGAAAATGAGCTGGATATAGAATTTAGAGAAGTTCCCCATGCAGTCAAATTTAATAAAATGGAGAAACAAAACAGGAAATAAAAATTAATCTTGTAGTAGCATTTAGAATGACAAACATAGTATAACTGTAGACCAGGCAGCCTAGCATTGGTCCTGCACAGAGTAATTAATCAATGTGGAAGTTTGATTAATCAGAACTAAAAGTGGGTGATTGTGTGCTAATCAAAGAGGAAAACAGAAGTAAGATCTCGTAGCACGAATTTGATAATGTTTATCTGTAACGTCAAGGGGAAGTTCTGATAAAGAGTTTACCACTGACTTCTAAGAACCTTTGTAGATAACTCACTTGGGCCCACACAATATTTTGATGAAGAAACTGGATGGTAGGAAATTAGCATAGCCATTGTTGTATAGAGACAAAAGAGTCTTGTTAAAATCAAGATATAAACTCTGCTGCTAGGTGATAAATTAGGGTTAGCTACTTCATTATAAAATTTATAATAAAATGTTCTAGATAAACAGTAGTTATTTGTTTATTTGAATCTTTTGGTGCAGATAAAGAGTTTAATGATTTGCTCAAGAATCTTGGAAATGTTAATTCCCATATTTCCTGATACTATACTTTAATATTTTAAAAATGTAAAAATTAAAAAAAGGTAAAATTTAAAAATATGTAATTTTAAAAGGTAGTCTTTTGTGCATTAGGGACTCCTGAAGATAATAATTTATGGCCCAGAGATTGCTCTGGCTTCTTCTCAAGTATCCTCTAGTCAATTGTATCAGCTGCACAGCTGATTATATTTATTTCATTTAGATGATATTTATTCTTTCCATATCCTGCCTTTTTTAGGCCTGTTACATTATTAGAATTTCAGTTCATACTTTTTGTTAGCAACATCCCTTTATACCCATTCTCAGCCATATGTGTTTGCCTCTCTTGCCATGATGATTTGTTTGCCAGCAAACACCATCACTACTCTCCCAAATAACTTCCCAAAAGATCTTGTTTGTACATCATTTTTGACCATGAGAAAAACTGGGAAAATTCAGTTTATGTGGTAAAAAAGGAAACCTAATCTTCCCAACTTCTTTGGAGTTTACACAAGAAAACATGTTTTGGAAGCAATTTTAATTGTTACTCCATGACCATTTACAGTAACAGTTTATTTCCCTGAAGGATAATATATGGTATTACACCTAATTTTACCCAACAGCATTATTTCAGTCTAATAAGACTACTTTGCTATTGAAGAGAAATCTTTATTGAGTAGAAATCTGAGAATTTTTGCTGAGGAACATAATCCTTAAAAAAATTGAATTATTAATGAAAATATAATTTACATGAAATTTTATCCTAGTAGATTCTCATGATGGAATACTCTCTATTTCTGTGTTTGATTTTATGCAGCTGTTACAGCCTGCTCCAAGTTATCTACCCTAGACCATAAATATTTTTTGCCTGCTTCAATTTATCTAATATACAGCACAAAGAAGAGCCAAAAAACTCTAACATACCTGAGCTTCTGTTTGGAGAAAAACCATGTGTGTCTGATCCCTGCTATCACCCAGGCTGGCTTCAGTTTCACTGAATGCATAAATTGTACTCTCATGACAAGATCCTCAAATATTTATTGTTACTGAAGACAGAAATACTTTCCACTGAGATGTGTTTCTTAACAAGTTTTCACAATAATTATAGTCTCCTTTTTTCCCCCTCATTGGATTCTTAGGAGTTCAAAACTACAGACACAAACTTTACTGCAGTAATCCACGTTTTTGCTGTTTCTATTTATGAACCTGAAGGACTAACAAAAGTATTTTGATATTTTGCAGATCATTTATGCATGTCTGCTGATAGAAATATTTTAATTTTCTTCTAATCTTCAAAAGGCTTCAGCAAAATGTGGTTTAAAAAAAGGTGGGGGGGAGGAACCCTACAAAGCCTAGGTCCTAACAAGTTCATTTCTTCATGAAATTAAAAAAAAAATAAAAAAGTGTTTTTTTTCCTAATAACAGAAGAGTCTTGATTTTCAAGCCTGGTGTAAAGTTGCCATTTGTCCCTCTGAGGGGTAATATTTCTAGTAACTTTTTGGTATAATACTGTGATGTGTCATTCCACAGAGGTGAAGAAAAATGCAATAATGCTTCACAGGCTTAGAGGAACATCAGCAGATATAAACAAACAAATAAAAAAAGTTTATTACTGCAGAATATAAAAAACTGTGCTATTTTATCTCCCTGTTTTTCAGATAACAGTGCAGGTGAAGAAGGAGATATATGTACCAAGCCAGACAAGAGAAAAACCTGTAGATGCTAAAATGGTAATAAAATTCTCTGGGCTACCAAACCCCTGCTTTGCAACACTTCTCTTATTACAAAGAAAATCTAGGGCATCCTTTTATGATGGCTTTTTTAAATTTTATTGCCTGTATTCACTTGAGTCTAACACACATTTTATAAGAACTGTCAAACCACTGATGTATTCATTTTCTCCACTACATTGGTGACACACTGTAGTTTATTTTAATATATGGTGGATACATTTAAGGATGCACAAATTTTAGTATTGTTATTCCAAACATGCTATTCTACCTTGTATTCTCATGCAGCAGATAAACTTCTGTTTGATCCCTAGATTTAAGGTTTGAAAAGTTCTTTCCAAACCCTCTAGTGGCACTTTCCCACATCTGTATTTTTTCTTGTCTGAGAGATGCCTGACTAGTATACTATCATAAGGCTAAGAAGAAAACCTATTAGCAGCCAAAACTGGTATTTTATTATTTTTTTTAATAGTAAATACATATGCATGTTCTAAAGAGTAGACAAGAGAAACAGAACTTGAAAAAAAAGCTGCTTCTTCTTTTCAGTTTTTGGCATCACTGTCACATTTGCTTATTTAGTTATATGTATTTACTATATTGTTGTTTAAAAAAAAATCCAGTTGAAGGTTGTTTTGTCCTTCAGTGTCTATACACAGGACAGCATTTCTGTAGAGATCTCTTCCTAAGCAGATGCCCAGTTCCGTATTATACAATGTCACCACTACAGCTAAAGAGCTCTTTGAGATAATCCAAGATGGCTTTTGTGCCCATTTTTATATGTTCAAGGAAGAAAAATATAAAATCATAGAATTACAGGAAAGTTTGGGTTGGAAGGGCCATTTAAGATCTAGCTCCAAGTCTCTTGCCATGGGCAGGGACATCTTCCCCTAGTCCAGGTGGCTCAGAGCTCCATCCAACCTGGCCTTGAAGCCTGCCAGGGATGGGGCATCCGCAGCTTCTCTGAGCCTGTGCCAGGGCCTCACCACCCTCACTGTAAAGAATTTTATCCCAATATCTAATCTAAACCTACTTCCTTTCAGTTTACATGCACTCCCCCTTGTCCTGTCCCCACATGACCTGGTAAAAAGCTCCTCTCCCCCTTCCTTGCAGGCTCCCCTCAGGTACTGGAAGGCCACAACAAGGTCACCCCAAAGCCTTCTCTTCTCCAGGATGAACAATTGCAATTCTCTCAACCTTTCCTTGTAGGAGAGGTGCTCCATCCCTCTGATCATCTTTGGACTGTCTACAAGAGGTCCATGTCTTTCTTCTGGGCATCCCAGGGTTGGATGCAATATTCTGGTTGCAATATTCTCTACCAGAGAGGAGAAGAGGGACAGAATCCCCTCCCTGCCCTGCTGCCCACGGGGCTTTGGATGCAGCCCAGGACACGTTTGGGTTTCTGGGCTGTGAGTGCCATGGCTGGGTCATGTCCAGCCTCTCACCCACAGCACCCCCAAACCCTTCTGGCCAGGGCTGCTCCCAATCTGCTCACCCACAGCCTGGATTGAAATTGGGGTTTCCCCAAACCAGGTGCTTATAGATTATTATTGTTCTGCTACAACCAGATAAATAATCCATTAGAAAGGTTATAAATATTTTAGTATCCATAGATGTTTATATTTAGTGGATACAATTTAGCCCTTAAAAGTCATACTTACATTTAATGGTGTGTTTGGGCTTTTTTTTTTTTTTGGTTGGATTTTTGTGTGTTTTTTTGCTTTTGTTATTTCCAAGAAAATATCAAAACTTTTTTGGTTTTTTTTTTCCCTCATAATTGCATCCTTGATTTACTTTTCTGCTATATGATAAAGGAAAATATTTCACAGTTTGGACAAGTAGAAACTTTTACAAAATTTTTATTTATTCTGGAAATACGAACACAAGGCGAGATATCATGGGTTTGTACCTACGTGTCAACTGACTATTTAAGGCCAAGTATAAAGGGTTAAATTTTATCTCTGAAGTCAGCCACAAACTCCCATTGAACTATGTCAAGAATGTTTCTAAAATGCAAAAATGTATCTTCCTTTGCTTTCCGCCCCCAGTAGTCAGTTTCCTACAATCATCAATATTAGCAGTAGCTGCTACATATTAACTTTTTTTTTTTCACACTCTGAAAATAGGGAACAAAGTTAAAAGAACCCAGACAAATTTTCTTTTGGCCTTTTAAATTGCGCGTGTTAATGGGTTGTAAATATTTGTGTGAATATTTTTGCCTTTCCTGCAGGCAACCATCGAGCTCATTCCAGGTGTGCTTGGTGAGCTGCCACTTGTGCTTTGTTGCAGAGATCAGCTCTTGTACTTGTCACTGGGGGAATATTATTAGCATTTTAATTTATACAACTCTTCTTCATACCTACCTCTACCCAGCACCTGTATAAGTGGCAGATTAAGCATAGCACCCTTCTCACAGTTTTTTTGCCCTGCAGTAATTATGCACAACTTTATTAAAAGTGAGTCAGCCATGATGAGGGATGGTTTCATAATACACTTCACCTGGAATAGGTGAGTGCTGCAGAGAACAACAGTGCTTGAGGGCTGTGGGGATGTGTCCCCATCCCCAGCTCACAGGGTCTGAGAGCAGAAACCCAGCTGGGCAGCAGCTCAGAATCACAGAATGGGCCAGGCTGGAAGGGAGCACAGTGGGTCACCTGCTCTTTCCATCACAAATCATTAACTCATCCCTTTTCAGCAAAAAAAGGTGATTGATGTACTGCAGTTAGTGAAATTAGAATATGTCCAGTGGGTCATCTGGTCCAACCTCCCTGCTCAAGGAGGGTCACCCCAGAGCACACAGCACAGAACTGTGTTCAGATGGTTCTGAAATATCCGGCGAGGGACACTCCACAACCTCTCTGGGCAATCTGTTCCAGTGCATGATCACCTGCCCAGTAAAGAAATTCTTCCTCATGTTCAGGTGTAGCTTCTGTGCCTCAGTTTCTGCCCATTGCCTCATCTCCTGTTGCTGGGCACCACCGAGCAGAGCCTGGCCCATCCTTTTGGCACCACCCATAGATATCTATACATTTACTAGGTCCCCTGTCACTTGTCTCTAGTTGAGGCCGAGCAGAGGCAGCTCCCTCAGCCTTTTTTCAAAGGAGATATGCTCCCTCAGCCTTTTCTCAAAGGACAGATGCTCCCTTATCCCCTTCGCTGCCTTACGCTGCACCCGCTCCTTGTCTCCCTTGCACTGAGGAGCCCAGAGAAGGACACAGACCCCAAATGTCCCTCAGTAGAGCCGACGAGAGGAGCAGGATTTGCTAGCAGTGCCCTCCCTGCTGCACTCCCCTGTTCTCGGCCACAGGGACAGCCGGAGCGGGCCGCCCCTCCCGCGGCCATGCCGCCCCTCAGGCGGCGCTGGCGCATCCATCGCTCGGCGCGCGGCTGCCGGCCCTGGTTGCCGGGCGGGCCCGCACGCAGCGCCGATCCCGGCCCGCGGCGGCGGACGCGGCCTCCCGGCCCCATGGACGGGGACAAGGTGAGCGGCAGCGCCGGAGAGCGCGGAAGGACCGGGAGACAGCGCCGCAGCCTCGGCTGCTGCCCCCGAGAACCCTCGCGGCTCTGCTGGGGCCGGCCGGGGCGCTTTGTTTGGTCGGCACGGCGGTAAATCCCCCCACAAGAGGCAATCCTTTTCCCGAGGCTGAGGGGAGGCTGTACCGCCCCTCATTCCCCTGCTGAAGGGGACAGCTGGTTACGGAAATACCCCTTGTTTCACCTTCTAGATAAAAGCGTGTTTAATAATTGATGCTCCTGTAACCACTAATTGCCGAGCTTTAGTTCTTCGGGAACACACGTAACTTCTGCATTAAGGTGTTAAATTATTGAAGGTTTGTGCGAGTGCGGAATAAAGGAAACAAAACCACATGGCGTGCTAGCAGCAATGACTGGGTGACACTGGCTGAAGTAGGCGTGCCAAGGCAGCGAGCTGTGATGGAAAAGTTCAACTTTGATCCGAAATATCTCAGGTGTGTCGCTGTGGGAGTGCCAGAGAGCCAGAGGCAGGAGCAGCCACACGGAGTGAGGAACCCTCCTTTGGCTGCTTCTGTCATCCTGCTCTTGCCTATTTGAGAGCTCTCATAGCTTTCTTATTTCTCATACTGGAAATAAGAACGATAAACGTTTACATGCAAAAAATAAAGTACTTTTCTCTGGCTTAAAAATTAAAGACAGAGTTTTGTCTTACTGCTCTTCTGTTTCTTTAGAATCACATTTAACTGAGTTCTTAAATTGGTTAAAAACATTATGTTCTGAAAACCTCTTATCTTTCTAGTTATGAGTGATGAAACAACCCCCTGTCGATCTCTTTCAAAGTTTATCTAAAGCAACAAGGTTTCTTTTTCCACTGACTGCTTTATCTTTAGATTAAAAGACAGATTCTTAACTGGTAAAAATGTTCGCAGAACTTTTTCAGTTCAGTAAATGTGTGGCATTTCATGTGTGCTGAATGCTCTAGGTGGATGAATTAAGTTAACCCCAGTGTCATTTAAGTAACAAATCTTAATCTGGATTTAAATGAGTATATTAGTACTTCTAAATTAGCAGACAGGTGAGACAATTCAATAAATCCTTTGAAAGTTTGTTTGAAACATTATTGTGTGGACATTTACTTACAGAGGGACAAAGGACTCAATCCTTTATAAAATATCTCATTTTCCCTGTTTATTTATTATACTTCTGCAAAAGCAGAGATTTAAGTGGAAAATCATACACAAAAGCAACAGCTTCTGGTTGTGGTGGGGAGGTGAAAACTGCAGATCCAGAAAAGTGACAGATGCACATTACTGGGTGCCAGAGAACCACCTGTGTGTGCTGTGTGCTTTTTGCCTCAGCTTTGAAATAAAGCTGAAGCAGCCTCATCTGATGTTGTCTGTTGGTCATGCTGATTTTATGCTATTACATCATTAACATTCTTTGTTTGCTGATACATGCCTAAATATTGTCTAAATCCAAAACATGATTTTAAATATGTTACTTTTGGACTATTCTGCTCTCTTCCCATCAATATCCGTCCTTTCAGCTTAACATTCATACACAAGTTCTGTTGAGTTTCTTAGGCTTTGTTAAATCTTGACTTAAGAAAATTATCAGCTTTGTTTTTACTTTCTCATCTGACTTTCTGCAGTAGTAAATATTTGCATTCTTTGGGTTTTTGCCTTTTTTAAATATCAGAAGAAAATAAAACTGAAAGGGCACTTTCTGTTTGTAACAAATTCTGTCTTCTTGGGACTTCTGATTAACTTTAGAAGTCACAGTCCATTACAGTCTTCTATAACATCCATGATTTTTTTTCATGTAGAATGATTTAAAAATATATATATACTGTTAAAATACTGCTCCCATATAATGAATTACCAAAAAGAAGAAAAAAAATGGGCACCATGTGTTTATTTTGTTCCACCAGTGCAGCTCATCATTACCATTTTTATCAGTGATTATTTTGTTAATCTTCAGTAGCTTTTGCCAAGTCTAAATTTGAGAATAAGGATAGCCTGATCATGTCACTTTGGATATGGTCATCATCCTCCAATGAACTACTTAAATATTCAATAGATTAAAATTCCTCCTTTCCCTCAGTGATCTCAAACAATTTGAATTTTTATTTAGTTTTTGTAACAGCAGTCAAGCAGCCAAGTGAAGGAGCTCTGCAAATGCAGATAGAAGAAATAGAATTTATTTTACTGGGGAGCACTCTACTGAAACCATGTGTACTTTGATTGGTTTCATTATCTTTTTGCTTTTTACCTTCAGTGCTACATACTAATATTTCATGTGCAGTCAACTTACACATGCAGTCTGAGCTTCAGGCTTCTTCCAGGTCCAGGAAGGTGAGATTAACTGCAAATAGGTATTATAGCTAAAATCAAATTATTGTTTGCATGATCCTTTCACTGAGACTTGCCATGTGTACCTTGATCCTTTCCTTAGAAATGTTTCATTGTTGAATGATTTACTTCTCTCTGCAAATTGATTACTCAGTCTTTTCTGCATTTTCTCTTCTAGAAAAGAACTAAAGAAGACACTTGGAAAGCAGAAGAACTTAGGAAACATCTAAAGGTGGATTTATTTTATTTCTGCTAGTCTTGATATTAAGCTGCCTTACAGCACTAGAATTTATTGGTGGTCTAAATGTAAAGAGTTAACTCTTTGTTCTAAATTAGATAAATGGAAATAATGCATTGTTACAGTAAGCACACAGCAGTCAGTGGGATCTGATTTTCTGGTCACCCAAATCCAAGTGACAGCTCTGCTTTATATATATTATTCACTTTCCTAAAATATATATTATGTACTGTATTTATTATCATCATCTATCATGTTTGGTTTTTGTTTTTAAACTGGTTAATTACATTGTCCCCTGGTCAAACAGGCATTCAAATAGGCTGCAGTCAGTTACATCATTAATGTTTACATTATAATTGTGTTGTATTTTTTAAAAGCTGTTTTCCAATATGTGTTATTCAGTTTGCTAGGTTTTTTTCAATAAGCACAGGCATAGTGTTAGTATTTACAAAGTAAGCCTAGAACTATATCAGCATTTTAATTGTTAAATGGGAAATTAACAATTATTTGGGAAATTAAATACATATTTAGTAATCCAGCTTTTTTTTTTCACATGAATATACTCCTAGCTTTTTTTTTCACATGAATATACTCCTATCAAAATAGATTGCTGAATTATAATGATAATTTTTTAAATTTTATTTCAGGCAGCACTACTAGAGAGTCAAAATGAAGACCAAAAACCCAGAGAGAAGAAATTGCAAAGAGAGAGGAGTGTTCATGACATAAACCCTTACAGACATGAATCCAGAGGCAGAGAGAAGAGCAAGGAGAGAACAAGAGAGAGAGAGAGGTTTAAATCCAGTGAAAGGGACAGGGATAAAAGGAGAGAAAGGGACAAAGAACAGCAGAGAGAAGACCGAGAGAGACACAAAGATAAGGTGCCAGAGTCATGGTTGGAGGAGAGACACAGTGCACTGAAATACAGAGACAGGGACACTGATAGAGAACGAGACAAAAAGCACAAGACATATGAGATGATAGATCCCCGAAATTATCTGAAATCATTTGAAGGAAGAGATACAGAGCATCACAGAAGAAGAGAAATCAGGCATTATTTGGGTAAGTAACTTTGGGTTGCTGTTGAACTTGGAAATATTTTATATTTATATAGGAATGTTCTGAAACCATACCCCATCTGTGCAGAGAGAATAAAACAGGCAGGTGTGAGTACCTGCTGGCATGTTCTATTTTGATGCTTTTAAAAAAATTCTGATGCTTGTTTCACTTCCTCTGAGGAGAGGATGGATGTCACTGGTTTGGTTGGTCAGTGCCTGGACACTGTCCTGAGTGATCCCTTCACTTGCAGGGTGGTTGCTGAAATCAGTAGCACGTGTCATTACTCTTACCATGACACAAGACTGGAGGGATTCATTAGGAGAGAAGAAGGAGTAACCAGCTTTGGAGAGAGAATTTCAACAGAATTCCTTTTTAGAAAGAGCTTATGTAAGAGAAAACACATTGCTAAAATACAATTTTCTACTTGCTGGAATTAATTACGTACAGAGTTTGAATATTATAAAATCTGTTCTCTAATTTATACATCTGTTTTCTAGAGGAGGAGAAAACAAGAGCTGAAGAGAGAGAAAGAAGACATAAAGTACAGAAGGTAAAGGAAGTTAGTGAAGTGTCTCCTTACCAGAATAAGATAAAATTTTAGAATAATGAGGAAACTGGATCAGACTGTGTTTCCCAAGAAATCCAAGAGATGCATAGATAGTAAGGTGATGACAAGTGTACAAAACAAAACCAAAATATATCTCAGCTACTCAAATTTAAGGACATATTTTATTCTCTTTTTTTAAGTAAACATGAAATAAAATTTTCATGCAAAAATGCTTGGTTTTGGTACAGCTACATCAAAAGTTTCCATCTACTATTTATGCCCTTATTGCAAGGGTAATTGATGAGTGTACATCCTACTTTAGACCACCTAGTAGACAAGAATTAATTTTTTGTGTGAAGAACATATAATTCAAAGAATTTTCTGTAGCAAAGTGTGCAGTGTCCTAGAAGAAACACCAGAATCTCATAATTTAAAACTTGTTATCATAGGAAATGAAAAAAGTGGCTGGAAGATCCATGGGACACAAAGATTAGGTACTTAAAATTCAATCATTTTAATGGTCAAATCTGCATAGATTTGTGAAGATAGAACTGTCTTGGAGAAGTTTTTAAACATTTAATATTATTTTCCTCTTTTCAGGATAATGATTTAAGAAAGCAAATTGAAAAATTTTTGGCCTACAAAATTGAAGAAGGTGAACGTGTGCGCAAGTTAGAGAAACATCAAGAGCTGGATAAAGAGAGAGAAAGAAAATACAGAGAAAAAAAAGAACATTCTTCTGGGACAGAAAAAGAGAGGCTTTCTACAGAGAAAAGTTATAAACATTATGGAAAGGAAGAGGAGGAAAAACATAAAACAAAGAAATCTAAAGAAAAATCTTCCCATGGAGACAGAGAAGGGTCAGAGGCAGAAGCTGATGAGAGAGTAAAAAGTAGAGAAAAGGAAAGAAAGAAATATGATCTAAAGGTAGGTTTTGCTAAAACATTACCTTATCACTTACTTTATTATTAATATATTGTCAATAGGGGAATGATAAAAATGCTAGGATTTTAAGTCAACACTTTCTGAAATTTGAGGCTAAAGTGGTAGATGAAAACACTACATCTGCATTTAAATATGCTAATTCAGAATTGATTCCTTCCTTAAAATTTAAACAAAAAAAATTGCCTATATGTTAGAAACATCTTTTATTCATAAAATTCTTTCTTGTTATGACTTTTGAAATTTTTGCAAACACTTTGAAGTGAAGATGTCATAAGGCTTTAGGTCCATTAAATTTATTGGCTGCCTTTATAACAAAAAAGATTTTAATAGATGCTACTTTTATGTTGTCTGTGAAGGGAACACATCAATCCAAGTCATAACTAGGCAGGTGAATATAGACCCTTTATATTTGTGGGGTTTGCCTCTACTTCTGAAGCCATAGAATATCTTTTATGTTTCTAATACAGAGCATGATGTTATATCCTAGACACTTAATATTATGTTATATCCTAGAGACTTAATCATTAATTTGTAACTTTTAACTGATGTTTCATAAGTATTGATTCAAGAAAACTGAGAGAAGGAATCTCTAGCAATTTGTAACTCTTAGAATCAAATGAATTTTCTATAGACATATAGACATACAACAGCTAGATGGTCTCAGGTAGTTTCTTCTGCTGCCTAAAGAGTGAAGATGTACAATCTTCTGAAATAGAAATTCAGAAATATATTTTCTAGTGACAATGAGTCATTTTCAGTGCAGGGGCCCTCCATAAGTGATTCCTGCAACTGACTGACTGCAGCAGAAAACAAAAGTCTATCAGGGGCTTGCTCAGTGTGTGACTTCCTTGGAAATGTACTCAGGTTGCTGTTAGAGAACACACACACTGATGCCTCTGTCCCAGAGTTATATTTTGTTTTGTGTTTCTGGATAGAGACAAAGACCTTTATCTTAAACAACCTATTGAATACATTTCCAAACTTAAGCAAACCTGCATAATACAGAATTTAAGATCCAAGTCCCTCTACTGGGGATTACAAGTGTCTGAGACTGTTCTGTGTCCCCTCTGTCCAGTTTGTGTGAATTGTAGTACATACTGTTAAAGTCTCATACTGTAATTTTTTGGAACAGGCTGGCCACAGCCTTCCAAGGTCAGCCCTTAGGCTCTACCAGTTTTTGAGAGCATCTTACAAGCAATGACTGAAATAAAAAATAGTCTGTAATTGAAACAATTCATTAACAACCTTTTTTGTTGTTTGATGAAAGTACTACTAACACAGGATCATATATATATTCCCTGCCAGCTTTTCTGACTCATGAATATTGTGACTTCTTTCACAGAGCAGTGAATATAAAAAGGAGGAGAGGATTCAAGAAGAAATGAGCCATCAGCTTGTAAGGTAAATTCAGAGATTTAAAATAATTATATACTAGATGGTGTCTACTAAGATTCAGTCACCACCAAAGCAATGAGCATAAATTCTTAATCTCACATATCTGGGGATAATGTTTTTTCATAGGCCCAATAGTACAGCAAAAAAATCTGTGTGTTGCCTCTAAGATGATCCAGATAGAAAAAGGATGTATTTGTATTCCTTTGATTATTTTTCTTCATCAGGGTAGCAAGAGATATTTTTTAGTCATATATATATTAATCTGGGCACTTAGTTTCAGAGACAGAAATGCTGAATTTTAGCATTTGGAAATTCACTATGTAGTCATGTGGACACATGTAAGGTTCATGATGAACTACACAGGACTCTATTTTGTTGTTTAGTTTAATTTGAGTATCAATATTCAGCTCCTATCCTAGATGATATCTGAAACATTTTATATATATATACATATATATATATATATACATATATACATACATATATATATATACACATATACATATATATATATATATATATATATATATATATATATATATATATATATATATAGCAAGTTTGCAGTTGAATATGAAAGGAAATATTCTAGTACCCTCAGTAGGATCAGTTAAATTAATTTCAGGGTTATATTTCTAAGTTTTAGTACTAGCAAATAGAACTCTCAGACAAGTTTCCTGTATATTCTAGTACTTTGAATTCTTTATTTCTTGAGCCTTGTAAAATTCTTTCTGGAGTCTAATTCTCTGGGTCCATGGTTGGTTGCAATTCTCACTTTTAAACCCTAGTTTATCCTCCTGGCTCAATACAATCTGGGTTGTTTGCTTCTGGGGACACAGGCAGTGAAGTCACCCCCAGTGGCTGAGTATTGTTAATGTTCAGCATGGGACAAACCACTTTGGCTGAAGTGAATTTGTGGAAGTGTGATCCTATGCCAAACTGAAAAATGAAATATTTCAGAATACACACTTTGAGGTGCTACCTGGCAGCAGCACTCAGCTGTGTTAGCAGTGCTGAGTATTCAGGCAATGTTTTGAAGCTGTTGCTGCTGGGGCTGTGGCTGAGTCATTGCTTGTGCATTGCTGGGAAGGAGAGTTTAGCCATTCCTGGGTGGCAGGGAAGGCAGTATGGTTTGGTGAGATGTCATGAAACCCTGGTTCAGCTTCAGGCACTGTTAATGTTCAGTCACTCCAATTTGTTATGACACAATCCAGCCAAATTTTCATTTTTATTGTTGCCTTTTCCTATGTTTGTCAATCCCAACAGCAGTAGATACAAATACCCGCATAAGAAGTAAAAATATTTTCTTCTAGAAGTTTGATAGTCTCTACTTACTCTCTATGTATAAAATAATCAAATAGATTATTGAGGAGCAAAGCTTGTTGTTGACTTGCTCCTGCTCTCTGACCCTGATTGTATTGTCCCCATAAATAAAACCCCTGAATGAAAAACAGGTTTGAAATCAGTCTTTGATTTATGGCTTTTGAACATATTGCACCAACCTGATCTTCATCTCTGCTTTGCTGCAGATATTAATACAAGTGATAAATGTGTAGGGTTATGAATTTTTTTTCCTCACTACTTTTTCTTGCCTTTTGATGCAATTATAGGTGTTAAATTAGTTTCTCAATTCTTTGCCAGTTAATCACTTGGTTCTCTCATTATCCTTTTGTATCATAGAGATCTATAAAAATATTTGTAGAAATATTCCAGTTAAGTGGACATTTCCAACTGTTCTTTCCTGTTCAGGAAAAAAAACCCTTTTTTTTTTTTTAAACTAAAACAAAAACATCCCCAAAACCCAAAACTGAAACAGAAGTGCTTTCTTATAAGTTAACCAATAAAATTGTTGTTCTCTCTATGAATAGGACTGTAAAAGATAAAGGAAAACTCATTGAAACAGAGGACATGGACACAAGACAAGAGGTAAAACTAAAGAAGAGGAAATGATTTTTATAGTTTGAAATTATTTATTTTAATATTTTTAAATGGACATGTGCAGACAGAGCCAAATTTTCAGCAAGTCTGAAGCTGTATAGGCTTGGGCTTATTTGGGACTGTTTGTGCAGATACAGCCTAACTCTACCATATCAATTTAAAAAAGTTTTATGTTGTTTTCAACTTATTGATTCAGCTCATCTTTAATTGAATTTCTGTGGTAAGGACCTGAATTTCATTTCTAGTTTGTGGAGAGAAATAGGCAGTTCAGTCCTCTTATGTTTGGTCTCCTTTTCCATTATCTTCTCTGTCTTCATTGGCAATAGGAGGCAACACAGGAGGGAGAAATTCCTACTCAAGACCTGACTCAACAAGGACACTGAAATTCCAGGGATTTGCATTCTGTGTTGTTGGGTTTTTTTGTATATTTGTTGCTCCAAATGCCACAGCCTTCAAAATATTCCAGCATAATTTCCCAATCCCGTTTTGTATTGACAATATATAGATTTTCTCTATAAATTCTTGAAAGTAGGAACCCAGACAGTACTGACAGGTGGAGGTTTTTAGTGTGTAAAAACCACATTTGTACCAGATGCTTCTGTGTTATTAATAAAGCTGACAGCTCTGTAGACATTTTCTGAGATGATCATAGGTAATAAAAAATACAAAGTAGCCTAAAAGCTAATAAACACCTTTGTTGAGTGTGTTACTAAAGGGGTCTGACTAAATGGAATAAGGATTTATTTAAAAATTGTATAAATTAAACTATATGAATTAGTTGCTACAATCTTGCAGGCAGAAGAAATCAGAGAAATTTCTCAGAACTAAAGTTATACTGGGGGATTCAGTCTGTTAATTAAACACTACAAATGTTGAAACCAGGAAAGTTGCCATAAGTAAATGGCATTATTTTAATCAAATTAATAATCTAGGGAAAGGAAATGTATTTGAAGTTCTTGCAGGGATACCATAAATCTTATTCCATGTAAACAAAGTAGAGGGTTCAATGTTAGCAAAATTATTTACATATAGAAATTATCTTGTTCTCCTGTTACATCCATGTCTCTGCTTTCCTGGTTTCAACATTTGCACTATTTTATTAAGAGTGAGTCCTCCAGTATAACTTAGGTGTAGGGATAATTTTGTCTAGTCCTCAAAAGGGTAGGGCAATCTTATTTGTTGTTAGCACCATCAAAGAAGTTGTAGGCAGCACAGCAGTTTTTATATCTTTTCCAATAAAAATACTGTTAGAAAAACACTTGATCTCCCTAAGATAAAGTTTTGTTCTGTTTTTGAGTTCTGTTTTTCTTCCTGTACTATTAGTTTAATTCAGCAATTAGTGCTTGATAATATAATTATCTGTAAACTATCTATAAACTTCATGCTATATATTTGCTTGAAAATGTAAAAATATCTGAGAATAGCAACTATTAATCTATTGTATGCTAAGATTTGTCAGATAAGAGATTTTTTAGGAGGAAGATTATTTAATGGCTTCATTTGTTTTTTGGATTTAGGAAATGAAAGATACACACATCTGTAATCCAGACACAGAATTTAAGGATTTTTCCCTCAATTATGAAGATGACTTTGAAGTAAGTAAAAGTATACAGCTGTCTGTCTGAAGTAATTCTTAAGTATCAAAAAAGAGAGTAACTTTGTTCACAGAAATAAACAGGATGTTACATGGCTTTTAGTTACTTTTTGGTGACAGTGACCTTAATGTGGCTAACAGTAGATAGTGAGTAATTAAAATGTTATGTAGAGACTCCCTGCTATATATTTAGTTAGTTTTCATCAGAGGTTGGGAGTCAAGTTTTGTTTTTTCAGTTGAAGTGTTCACAAAATGTTTTCTCTGCCTTTGTGGATTTCAATTATTTAAATGACTTTCTGTGAAGAATGCTGAATTAATTAAATAATCAAAGCTAATAATTTCAGATAAAAAATATAAAAAAGCCTGCTCATTTATCATAGGAAAAAGGTATTGACACACAGCTTTCACTTTACTAATTTGTTTCGTTGAATTCCCTATTTTTAGCTCTATTTTGTCTACTTTAAAGTTATTAAGACACAAGAGAGTGTGGGATGTGCTTTCATTGTGAGCTGAACTAAAATCCTCTTTGTTCAGTGAGGGTAGAATTCATCTCCACTCATGTCAGGAGTGATGATTTCCACTATTGAGCTGGTCACTGCAGTAGCTCTTTACCATTCAGTGAAGAGAAATAAGCACATTTAAGACTTGTTCATACATGTTAGATGGTTATTTTAGCATGACATGAATTGTCTTAGTTTGAGAATTTGTTAAAGGATGACCCTTAGGCATAGACAGGGAGTGTGGCAGTTTAGTAAATGTGAGCCTGCCATTAAAGGACAGCTTGAAGTAAAACTGTCAAATCAACAACTTCATTCGTGCCTACACATTTATGCCACTGAACACTGTTATATTATTTCTTTAAAGAACACATAATTCACCTAAACTTATAGTGCCTGCTTCAGGATATTAAGTAAAAACTATTTATGGCACTGTAGAACAACACTGAGATTATCTTCTATTGATTAAAATTACTGCAGTAATTTTAATAGTTAAAGGTAATTATGAATAATTAGAAGATAATCTGATCAATCTTTAGAATTGATCAGATTGTTCTGTACTGCAGAATGAAAAGATGCTATTTTCTTTCCATCAGTTATTCTAGAATGCATTTCAATCAGAGGATTTATAGATATCTGCACGAGGTTTTTATTTTGACGTTTTATAATTTCTGTAAAAGATCTTGAAAAGTGTATCTATAGTTTGTGTTTAACAAGTATTGGAAGTTCTATTACTTTCAAAGGTCTATGAAGATGATTTTGAAGATGATGAAGACAAAAGTAGTGAAGTAGAAGATGCAGAAGAAAATCTAAGAGAGGTTCAGTTTTCCAGAACATCAGAAATTGAAGAAATTCAAAGAGCAATTACTGAAGAAAATGATAGAATTTTTAATCCATTGCCAAAGAAACTGGAAAATGAAAAAAAGGAGCCAGTCATGGGTATGTGACTAGATAGCAGCCTTTTTATATTAAATGTATGAGTAACACATACAACTTACAAGTCAGCTGGCCACTTTTTCTAACAGTCTGCCTAAAGACCAAAATCTGGTCCTCAGGATGAATCATGTACATTTGTGGTAAGCAGTGTAACGTCCACATTACTAAACGATTCACAGGCATTACTAATCATTTAAATTGTGAAAAATAAAAAGTACAGAGTGACATTTAATGCATCTTATTTTGGGTAAGAGGAGCATATGAGAGTCTGGATTTTGAAAACTTGAGGAGTGCTGGAACAGTTTGGGGCTTCCGCTGGCATTAAATTCACCTTTTTCTTTTAAGCAAAGTTGAAGCAACTGTTCTGGAGGGAAGGCTAGAAAAATATCAATACTACTCAAATATATAGCACTTTATCACTTTTAAATGCAAGCTCTTTCTGAAATGTCTGGAATTCAGTTGATCTCACTCTTGTGAGTGCCAGAGCTGCTTATTTAAGTACAGTTCTTGTTCTCCTTTGCAGTCTGCACTGAAGTGAACAACCACATAGAATCATTGTGCAAAAGAATATTAAATAGCTTTTTAGTCTGGTACAAAGTTATTACAGAAAGGAAGAATAACATGAAGCTCCTGTAAGTCTTTACAGTAAACCTTAAAGGTCTTTTCCAGCCTAGAAGAGTCTCTGTCAATAGATTTCAGTTAATGGTCATTGTAGCAGGAACCAGCATACTGTAATGTGAATTTCTTCTTGCAGAAGATTTATGCAATTATTATTTATCTAGTGAACAATACAGAATCAATAGAGATTTTTAAATTTCAGGATTTTAACACTTGGTGGTTTATTCTTAATTACACAACACATTCTTTTTTTGATGAACTTTTGATTTTGTTTGCTTAAAATAGTGGTTGATCAGTCTGGCAATTATTTTTATAAGTTAAAAAGCATTTTACAAGTGTTGCCTAAAGAGGCACTTATCCTTTGAGGAAGTGAAGCACCATTAGTCCTGACTGGAAGTTGGCTCTTAAGGTCAATTAGCTACAACCTAGCCAGGAAAGGGAGTAAGACAGATGTGACATCAGTTGTTGTAGTTGGTCTGTTAACTGTGGCTTTTCAAGGAAGTTTCCAATGTTTTCCTTACTCATTTAAGGATATTAGTTAAGCCTGTGTTGGTGAGGTTCTCCTCTACCTGAGCTCCTACTCAGAGGTGTAGTATGCACATGGTGAAGTATGTGTGACTTGAATGCAATCTTTAGGACTGATCACAGAGGGTTTTACTGTACACTGGGGAACAAAGCACCTGCTGATGGCAAGAGAAAGAGAGAGACACTTTCTGCATAAGTCTTCTAAAGTAAAAATTACAATGGTCAGTTATTTTGAATTGATTGATAAAGAACCATTGTACATGCTGGCCCATTACTGATGTTAAACTGAAAATGGTGGCAGAGCCCTTTGTGTAACATGTGAACCAGGGACTTTCAATAGTTGTGTTGTAACAAATCTGCTGCTTTTTAGACTTACTGCTTAACATTTTCATGCACTTTTAAGTGTGAACTGTAACACTTTGTTTTACAATATCACAGAAAGGCAAGATTCTTCTGTCAGAAGCTCTTTTTGTGGAATATTCATGGATTTCCAAATGGCAAACCAAAGACAAAGCAGCCGAAGTTTGGCCAGTAAGCAGAAGTAAGTGTATTTTAAATAATCCACAAAAAATGGCAGCTCACTATGTAAGATGCAGTTGTTTTCATTATGTTTAAAGTATATGTGACTTTTATAGTATAAAACTTTAAAGTATATGTGACTTTTATAAACTTGAGTCTTATGGAATCAAATACTTTATTAACTAGCAGTAATTAGTTTTTAAGCATATATAATTTGCAGGTATTGCTACATGTCATTTTGTAAGAGAAATGTATCTATATATCAGTTTATGTGCATCATTTTATTACAGAACGTGTTGCCAGGATTGTAATTTCTTTGTTTAGTGCTTCAGTCATTTAATTAGATACTGACTTAAAGTACTAAAAAGCAATCCTTTTATCTACCATCAGATCTCTGCAGAACTGTAACTTATTGAAATAATCAAGAATATATGGTGCATATAGTTGCTTAAATAGCACATTCCCTTTCAGAAATAACATCAATTACTGTAAATACATGTTATTGCTGATCTAAAATTGATCTAGATTTCAGATACCTTAAGGCATATCTTTATTTTAAAGAAACAAATTGATGCCTGCTTTTTGTGGAACTTGACAGGAGCTCTAGATTTGTCAGAAGCACTGTGTATATCTCCAGTTTTCTGTTACAATGTTTGGATGATAAAGCAACATTATTAAATGTTATTGTTAATGCCAGACTCCACTGTTTCATGGCTTCACATCAGTGGCTAATTTTCACATAAGGGAGATTTTATTGTCTAAGTTTTTTAATTCACATTGCCTAAAATTATAGGCTCAAATTTTACACAAGTTCATTGTCTAGGCTTCCTCTCTAGACTGTAGAGACAGATTAAGAAACTCACAAAGGCATCTCTGGAGAATTGCCTTCTGGAATGTTTGTCAGCCTCTGCTGATTAGGTTCCATGACTGATTATGACTATGTTTATAACTCTGTGTGCGTGCTGACAGCATACACAGCCTGAAGATAATGAGCATTTTCATGGGAAGAGGAAGGGGTTGTGGAATTCAATGTTGTGATAATACATTACTACCAGTAAATAGATTGAAAGCATCCCATAAATAATTTTTGGAACTTGGGAATTGTAAATTATAAGTAAAAACTCATTAGTTTATTTTTAGGATTCATCTGCATGTATCATTAAGTTTTGAAACTAGTAAGAAAATTTTATATGTTTGAGTTACATCTCAGCAATCTATGCCCATGTTTGTGAAGAGAGGATGATACATTATGAAGCACAAGTTAAAGTAAAATGTGGCTAAGAATATGCAATAGATGTCATCAAGTAGCAAAAAGGAGATGTGAAAATTGTCCTTATGCATAAAGAAAAATTCACTTTAAAATACTGATGAAATTGTAGCTCTTGTTCCTCTAGTCTTGTCTCTTTTCAAATGACATCTTGCCTCAGCAAGAAGCTGTAACTAGAAAATGCATCTGCAAGAGTGTTTAGATATGGAATTGCTATAGATGCATAATTTTATCTGATTTGTATTTATGTATCACTTTTAAGTACATTAAAAACCTGCAAGTGCAGGAGAGAGAAAGGGAGACTGCAAAAATTGTCTAATTATCAAAGACTGTATAACAGCAAGAGCCTGTAATTGACTTGTAAGCAGACATCTTTGTGTAATTCATGCAGTTCACTCTAGAAATGAAATATCTTAACAGCTTTATGGCATTAAAGTAGATAGATAGTTGTGTGAATTGTGACAAGGACTGTCAGTCTTTTCCTACAAATGTGTAACAAAGCTAGGATGTCATACAAGATCTTTATAAAGCATGTACACATATGAGTGATGTGAGTTAATGAAATGAGTTTAGGAGAATTAGCCACTGTCCTAACTATAGAAGAAAGAGACATTCATCTGTTACCTCACAGAACAGCTTTGGAATACTTAGGCAAGATGGTCTGCTGAGCTTTTGATAGTTTATCTTTAGTAATAAACCATTTGACATTTGCCATTTGCAATTAGTACTGAATTTTCAAATATGATCATTATCTCAATGTAACATTAAATGAAAACTCTAAACAATAGTCTATGTATTTCTATTGTTACATTTTTATCTGCTAATTAATTTTGGTACAACTTCAATTCCCATAGATTAAAGCATTGTTAGATATAAAATCAGGTTGTCATTCTTTAGGATTACCAAATATTTGTTCTTAACCATTTTTGTGTTTCTCTCTTGTAATTTTTCCTGAAGAAAACGGACTTCAGAACTTCTCCCACTAATTGACCTGGATTTCTCAGTTAGTTTTTCACTACTGGATTTGCCCCCTGTCAATGAGTACGACATGTATATCAGGAATTTTGGTAAAATGAACACTAAGCAGGTGTGTAACGAATACCTAGTAATGTTTCAGTTCTCAAAGGGCTGATTTTCCTTCTGGAAAAGAATTTTCCTTAAAAAATAAAGTTTCTAAAGCTACCAGCACATAAGGTAATAAATTAATCATATTGATCTCTCAGCCTTAATTACTATAAAGCAATGATCTCAAAACTTTTGGCCAGACAGGCAATTTCCTTTCTGTATTAGAAGACAACTCTCATTTTCCTTCCCCATTTCCTGAAGAGCTTTTCACCTGTCTGTGGCTCACTGTCCCCAGATATGCTGGGTTTGGTGTTTACATGTCTAGGAAGACATTCTGTATTTTTGTAATATTATTTATTTAGCACTCTGGTGTGAAATGTGGTAAAATATGCATGCATGAAATAGTGACATTGTGTTAGTATGCTCAGATCTGAATTCACAAACAGAAGAGGCTAAGCTCTAAATTTCAGTTTTAAAATTACTAAGTTCTATTCAGTTATGTGCTGTCAGTCTTAGCTGTATCACCCCATATATTGATAATTTAATCTTTCTACTTTAGGCATATGTTCAGTGTAATGAGGACAACCTTGACAGAGACATTCAGACTGAGGAAGTTGAGACACTGGAGAAATGGACACAGCATCCAGGAGAAAGTGCTCTTGTATCTGGAGGTGAAGAACGTCTTAATCTTACTAACAGAGGAGTGCATGTCATATAAACTTTCTCTTTGCTATCCATTACTTGTGAGAATCTGTACAGTGGCAGGCTGCATTGATAGCAAGCTGACATAGGCACTCTGAATCCTCATGTGGAAAGTATGAAAAATAAGTGGCACAAATAATTTTTCCTTCTGGCTTGATGTTTTTATTGGCAGCAGAAATGAGTCTTCAACAGATCTTGTCCTTAAACGCTATTCTTTCTATATTCTTTCTGAAGATAAGTTGATTCCTGCCACTCTCCTCTTGCTCAAAAATAAAATTCTCCTTACACTTTTCTTAACTCATTCTCTTTTGAAGCCTCAGGTTTGGTTTTTTGTTTTTCTGTTTTTCATAGGTCCCATAAACAGCCAGAATACATCAGTGAATGGAGCTCCAACACCTAAAATTGATTCACAAAGATTAGCAAATTTTCTCCGGTCTGCATGCCAGGTACACTTACATCCTTAATATCCCTTTCAGCTGGTTGCATAAATATACAGTGTGATAAATCACTTACAGTTCTTGTTCTGACTAATTTAAATTAATTACTTAAATAATAGTTGTTATCAAAGAGAAAAATCTCTCTGCAAAGGAATGGAATCAGAGCTGTGCAACTTTTATGTCTGTAAAGCTGTATTTGCAAAGTTACAAAATTAACAAGACAGTTGATAAAAGTTTTATGAAATTATTCCATGTAACTTTAGAAAGCTACAAATAGCAAAGCTGGAAGATAAGATGACCCTTTTATTTCTATAAATGTAATTATGTTTGAAAGGTGATTGCTGTTTTGCTAGAGGAAGATCAAGTTGCAACACAACCCAGGAAACTAAGATCTCGACAAACCAGTCTGTCTATTAGTGATAGCTGTTTCCAGTTAAATACTAACCAGCCATTCCTCCATGGTAAGGGAACTTTATTCTACACCTTTTAGTGTACAGAGTGATCTCTTCTTTCTTATGCAAAGTGCCATGTTCTTTGTCATTACTGTGCAAACAGCACATATCAGGATATACAGATGATGTAAACCCCACTTTCCTTTTTATTGCACTAATCAGATTGGTTTCACATAGGGAACATCAGAGCATCTTACAAGAAATATATTTCATCTCTTCCTACCAGAAATAAAGCCAGCAATTAACATGATGGGTGTAATTTTGTAATTTCTTATTCCTGTTGTTGAAGGACCATCCCAAGGGATGTAATTTTGTTTGGGCTCTTTATGCTGACAGTTACAAATAAAGGCAGATTATTCAACAGGGATACTGTGGCCTGATATATTTGTAAAGCAATTATATCTTCTCCATATAAACAATAGCTGTTGAGATGAAAAGTGAAAAATAGAGCATCTGTAATTATGGTAGGAAAGCCTATTATAGCACAGAACCCTACATCATCTAACAGGAACATGTTAGATGGAGATAAAACCAAAAAAGCCTGGCCTGTGCTGTTTCCTGTTTGAGACTCAGATTAATTTTCAGTATAAATACTGGCATCAGATCAGATTGGCTTGCTTATGCCCAGAATAATTATTCTATTAATTTTTTGACTCTTCCTTTTTGCTTCCTACTTGTAGTATTTTGAATTCCTTCTCTAGTCTGTACTTTTTTATTGTATAGTTTCAAAAGCAACACAATGTTAATAGAAATATTCTTCATAATTGCATCTTAGTTTGTTTGTTGCTATAGTAGCTGAATATGCTTTTTCATCTGCAGTGAATATGCTTTTTCATTTATTGCTTTTCTTTCTTGGCTTTTTTTCTTTAATGGTTTAGGCCGAAAAATCTCCTGCTTGTATGTCTCCCAAGTTCAGAGGCAGACAATGCTCTCTGCTCATGGATTACCTGAAAAGGCAGGTGTGGGTTTGCTGAGCAGAAAGAGCCTTATATGTGTTTGGAACATCTGGCAGCCCTCCAGTCCTCAGAAAGTTTTAATATGTGATTCAGAGGTATGTTTTAATAACGTTGTATATTGTCCATCAATATACAATGTATATTGTCCATCAATATACAAGACTTTATTTAAAGATTTTATTTTTACTTGAGGACTTTTTTTGTGTTGCTTCAAAATATGCCATCTTCTATCTTCTGAGAAGCACATTTGAGCCTAGTGAAAAAAGACTGTTCTTGTTCTATTCTGTGCTTCAGAACCAGATTGTAGTGATGGTCATGGTGTTTTGTTGGTTGTTTGGATTGTTTAATTTTGACTCTATTTCATGGCTGAAGAATGAATAGAAGTAAAACATCTGGTTCAGATGTTGTTAGGACTTCTCTCTACTCATCATTTCCATACAGTTGAGTCACTTCTTTCAGCTTTCAGCTTACACAGTGATTGTTTTGAAAAGGGGAGGCCTGCTGAAGGTCTTATATCCTACTTCCCTTTTAAAATAGATTTCCTTTGTCCCATAAACACGTGTGATCTGTATTTCCTGGGTTTCCATGTTCATAAACCTATTTCAGGCTCATCAAACCATTGATCTTTATCATAATATCAACCCTGCATGCTTTTACTGTTTTACAGGTGATGTGTTGCTGCTTTAGTCCCAGTAAAGCAACATTAGTTTTTGCTGGAACAGCAGATGGTTCATTGTTGGTGTGGGATCTTCGCGAAGACTCAAGAATGCACCCTTGTATGGTGATCTCAGAAACTGAGTGGACATTTAGAGTTCCCACATTTTCCACAGGTGAGCATCTGTGCATCCTGGTCAGGCACTTTGTGCACAGTGAAATTGTCACCTAAGTCTTGATGTTTCTGTAATGTTCATGCAAGATATCCTAGAGTGAGGAATAGCATACAGCAGTAGTTTTGTAAATAGTTTTATTGGGAGTGTAGGTTTAGGTTAGTTGTTAGAAAGACATTTTTTCCTGTGGGATTGGTGAGGCCCTGGCACAGGTTGCCCACAGAAGCTGTGGATGCCCCATCCCTGGAAGTGTTCTAGGCCAGGCTGGATGGCTCTCTGAGCAACCTGGTCTAGAACAACGTGTCCCTGCCCATGGCTGGTGGCTGGAATGAGATGATCTTTAATATCCCTTCCAGTCCAAACCATGCTGTGATTTTCTGATTTAACTTTGGCTGTAGTACTACCAGTTTTCTAAAACACCCCACTACACACATTTACAAAATCCTCTTTTCTTCACAAGTGTTACTAATTGCAGCAGCCACGTAAAAGTAAACAGTAGTTGGTTATAGATAGACTTTTAATTTTTTTTTAGTAGGTCAAAGATGCTTGGTCTTCTGTTGCAAGCTGGTGGTCAAATGGATGTGTACAGTTTCATGTAGTTGCTTATGTAAGCAGGCAGGTTTAATGCTGGGTACTTAGGAAGCTTTAATGCCTTCAGTCTTAAATGAGATTAAGTTCATTGCAAAGGACAAGTCCAGAAATCATGGGTATCTGACAAAGAACACACATTGAAATTACTCTAAACACACATTAGCCTTAAAATGTTATTAAAGGGCAAATACATATTCTCTTGTGGTGAATACTGTTTCAGGATTTTTCAGGATACTTTCTACTAAGAGTAATTTTTATTCAATTTTGTCTTCTTTTATAGTAAACAGTGATTTATTTCTACCCCTATTGTTTATGGAGCTTGAAATAATTCTTTCCATGCCAACCCTGAAATGGCAGATTTTAATGAAATGTCTGGTATGGTGTCATAAATGGTGCATCAGTCACTTGGAAAATGAGAAGTGAATAGAAATATTGGAGCACTGATTTATCTAGTAGTATTTTGGTAATTTAGCAGTTTACAGTATTGTATTTGAAACTTGTGCAAAGTTCATTATTTGCCATTCTTTCTTTGTAATCATCATTCTCCCATAAGCTGAAAAGTGATGAAGATTTTGTTGTTTTGTTGTTGTTGTTGTTTGTTTTTTTGTTTTGTTTTGGTTTTTTGTTGGGTTTTTTTTTTTGTTCTTTTTGTTCTTTTTGGTTTTTTTTTTTTTTTGTGGAAAGTACTATGTTTAACTGTCATTATCCTCATTTACAGATGGCATTCTAAACTCAGTAAACCACACCTCTCCCATACTGGCAGTGGAACCTGTCTCAACTTCTCTCAGCAGTAACCACAGTTATGGGCTCTCAAGCCTCTCTTATCAGGAGGGTATGTAAACTGCTCTTCTAAGCATCTGACTGCTCTTCTAAGCATCTGAGCCTTTCTTTATGTATCTAGTGAAACAAATTTAGCATAGCCAAAATCCAGTTTATAATCCCAGTCTGCCTCTTAAGTTGTCTGTAGTATCAATTGCAGTTTGTTTTCTGCTCTCATTTTTATGTAGTGTTCATTCAGTGCAGCTTCACATCAGATGTGGCTGTGTGCTTGTTATAAATTCTGCTTTCTAGAGAGAAGAAAGCAGAATTTCCATGATAAACAGTTATCACTCAAAAACTGTGTTTGGAAGAGTCTTAGTACTTCTCTAATGTCCAAAAACAATCCCTGTCTGAGTCAGTGGAGCAACTTGCTTATAGCTGAAAGCACTTAAAATATGTGGCTGTAATTGGTGGCTTTTCCTGTGCCTTTTGCCTGTTCTTTTTATGACCAATCTTTGCAAAGAAACTCTAATCCTCACATCCTCAAATGCTCAGACAGTGTGCTAGGGAAGACATTATCACTTCTATTACAGATTTGTACTTTGAAATCCATAGTGGTTTGAAGAAATGTGCTGCCTATTGCAGGTTTTAGAAGATTCCATCTGTTTCACTTTATGTTCCCTTCCAAAGTCCACACAGAATCCAGACATTTTTAAAAAGATGCAGACTGAGATCATTTGCCTTTCTGGTAGGACAAGCTGCACATACTGGAATAGACAGAGGTATAGAACAGCCTGTTTGAGTTGGAAGGGACCTACAAGGATCACCCAGTCCAACTGCTTGATCAATTTGGGGCTGACCAAGTTAAAATGTGTTAAGGGCATTGTGCAAATGCCTCCTCAACACTGACAGGCCTGGGGCACTGACCACCTCTCTAGGAAACCTGCTCCAATATTTGACCACCCTGTCAGTAAGGAAAGTTTCATGCCTTTTTTTTCCTTTTGTAGAATTAGAGCACTTTCCCTTTTTATGCAAATGAGAGGATTGTAGAAGTTTCAGAGGATGTATTAATGTAGGAAATGTTTCAAATCCTTTGCTATTGTTCAGGAGGGAGGTCAGTGTATGAATAAAAAATTGTTGCTATTCCATCCATAGAAATGTCAAGCCCTCCATTTCAGATAGCTTCAATGGATGAAAATGGAATCCTCAATATGTGGGTGAGTATGCATGAAAGGAGAGAGTATAATGTATAATAAAATACTTCAAATACAATAACCCAAATTCAGAATTTCTTAGGAGAATTGCCTCCCTGAAAAGTACAGCAACACTAACCATTCTGTTGGAATTCTCCTTAAAAGTTTTGATCTGACCCCTAATGTTATCTTTTGGCAAAAGTATTAACAGGTACATGAATTCATGAAAAAAGGCAATAAATTGCATTACTTAATAAAAATATGGTAAAATATTTCCAGTTACCCATTAATAGTCCTCAGTTATCTTTCACCCACCTACTTTAATTTTAAAATCACTGTGGTGTCAGAGATGATACTGAATATAGGGGAGAAATTAAATTCCTAATTTCTATAAAACAAATGTTAAAGAGATAAAAAGTGAAAATCAGAGGATAAGATTTCCTTGCCTAAAATATAATGGTTAGGAAAGTACTAGGTCTATTGCTCTTAATTGTTGTCCTGATAACTCTTCTATCATATGTTTTACACATTTTTTTACCTGATGCAGCTTTGGTTCAGCTGCTGAACCTGTGAATAAAAAGGGATAAAAGTATTTCACCTCTGTGTCAGTAATCAAGTTCCTTAAAGCCTTAACTTACTTTAGTAACTGAAGTCGCAACAGATTCAGGCCAAATGATCTACTATTTTTATTTCATTACAATTCATTTTATTCATGTATAGGAAAGCACAGGAAATGTTGTTTAAAGTGGGTTTTTTGGTGACTGACCAAGCCAACAAGATGCTAACTAGCAATTAAGTGTAGAATGTAGCTTTCCATATTGTGCTTTCCATCAGGAGCATCAAGCAGGCATGTGAAGATATTTTTAGAATTGCAGACATTGACAGGGAGTAGAGAATCTACCTGTGGTCATTGTAATGTTAGACCCGCCTCTCCAAATACCCCTTTAGAGTTTTACTTACTATTATAACTTTGAATTCTGGTAAATATTGATTGTTTATTAATGTTAAATATTGATTTTTCAGGTAGTTGTTGAATTGCAGAAAGCAGATCTAGCTGGTTCACAAACTGACTTAGGTGAGTACTGTACTACTGTTAGAGGTAGAATAAAATGCTCCACTTTTGAGACTATGAAGTTGAAAGAGAGAGGAACAGTCAGTGATGCCAAGAAGTAGTTTAGAAGAAGGCAAAATTACTGAGGAAAAGATTTATTCTGAATAATTCATAGCTGACGTTTGGGGTTATTGGTTAGGTAGGAGAATAATTTTCACTGCTATCTAAATCTCATCTGCTAATTCTGTATTGGTAATTGGCACTAGACAGACACATTTTTACAATGTCAGAGTAGTTTTTTGAGTTGTCAGCAGTAGGGTTTTTTTCCCAAGAATGTGCAATTCTATGGCTTTGGTCCTCCTCTTTGTACTTTAGTTTTAACCAAACCTGTTAAAGTGTTTTTGTTGTTGCCTGTGTCTCCATTTTGAAAATTGTCCTGAAAGCTTTTTTTTAGGTAAGATACTTAATTCAGCATGAGGAGTTTTCTGTGGAAACACTGAAAAACCAAGTCCATTCAGCCCTTTTTGAGTTATGTAAATGAAGAAAATTACATTCTTTGTTCTTTAAACAAATTTACACTTACATGCTTACCTAACTGGAAAAGGCTATGACTAAAATCCTTTTACATTTGAAAATACATAAATAAACAATGAAGTAATGGCAGCAAACTAGAAATTTTGATTAGTTTCTACAAGCCCATATGCAATGTCAGGCTATATTAAGCTGCTAAAGCTGGGTATTATGTCTGTGGAGAGGTGCATTTTAAAGCTGTGGTCATGTGTTGATACATTTTTACTGCAACCAGCAGTAAAACCTTTTCCTCTGCAAAAAAGTTTTGTCTTTGAAGGATTTGCATTATTTATGTTGTTCTCTGCTAACAAGTAACATAGACCAACTTTGTGGATGCATTATTGCACTATCTCATACCTATAATTCATTGTCAAAGATCCAAGTAACATAAATGTGCATCTTAACCATTTCTACAATTGAGTCTTAGTGCAGAAAAAGAAAAGTATAACTATGTTTCTATTTCTGTCAAAGACTGTAACTCTTCAGATTTGAATTCTGAAGCAAACAGTTGTAAATGATGTGAGATTCTTACATGTCAAAGGTTGTATTTGCAGTAACCTAATTATGAAATATCCTTTTATTTATTACCTTACAATTTAATTTATTGCTTGCACTTTTTTAATGCAAAGCGCTTAAATCAGTTCAAATAATAATTTTTTATAATTTTAGGTTTAGTTCCTGGAGGGAAAGTGAAGTTAGTACATAGCTCAACTATGGAATTGAGTAACAGGTAGGAGAACTGGGGCATTACAATTTTACATGTTATTTCACAAAGCTAATTTTTCCTATACTTTACTAATTTGCTGTTGCATAAGATATATTTAACATTATTTTCTGTTTGTGTTTTTTTTTTTAATACAAATTGCTTCCTAGATCTAATCATAGACCCTTTAGATGAAGAGTTTCTCTATGTACTTGCACAGCTTTAAGAGTGAATTCTCTGTGTTAATGCATCTTTTGCCTTTGCCATTTTCCTCAGCCTTTTCCCAAAGGATATTAGCCAGAGAATGCCGCAGACACTGACTATTAAATTTCTGTCTTCTAATCCCAATCACTTCATTGTTGGAACCAACATTGTGAGTACCATCCTGGGATTCATCTCATTGTTAGTTTTTTGGTTTGGAAGCTGCCTTATTTAGTTGGAATTTTACCAGTAGACTGTATGAAATTTATAATTTGAGCCTATATTATTAAAATTTGTTAGCTATTAAGGATCTTTTAAGTATCAGCTCATGAATTATTTAACTCTTTCCTGCAATACCAATAATGCAACTTTTTTTGTTGTTTTGTTTAATTAATTTTCTTTATATTGTTCACAGGGTCTGGTAGGCCATGGTACAAGACATGATTTAAAAGTTGTTCCAAAGCTATTCAGGCCCCAGGAGAGCAGACTGAGATCAATAAGCATCACTGCAATTGATTTCTTCCCTTTTGGAAAGCCACTGTTTTTGGTATGAAAACATTTTATACAAGTTTCATTTTTTAATTACTTGCTGAGGGAGTATTTCTAATTTGATATATTTAACTACATGTGTTAGTAGATTTACCTCACTAATTCAAATCTGCCATGAAGGGTGACAAAAAAAATCATAGAATAATAGGATAATTTAGGTTGGAAAAGACCCCAAAGATCATCAAATCCAACCTTTAACCTATCACTGCCAAGTCCACCAGTAAGCCATGTACCTAAACACCACTTTTTATATCTTGTTTAGTTTGGTTTGTTTGTTCATTTGTTCCAAAAGGCATTTTCTTTTTCTCTGTGGTGTAGGTTGGCTGTTCAGATGGAAGCATTAGACTACACCAGATGACATCAGAGCATCCCCTCATGCAGTGGAATGGCAGCACAAAGGGCCAGCCAATTATTGCCCTGCAGTGGGCTTTGACAAGACCTGCTGTGTTCTTTGCCCTGGATGCATCATCCAATATTTACATTTGGGATCTTCTGGAAAATGATTTGTTGCCTGTGGCCAAGCAGACTATGCCATCAGAGAGGTGTGTGCTCTTTTTTTAACAAAATATTAATATTGCTGCATGGGTTTTTTGCTTGATTTTAAATTATCATTAGAATTTGCTTTTCTAACTCTTATTTTGTGAACTGCTGAAGGTGTGGAAACAAACTACAGTGAGCTAAATTTTGACTGTCTTCCCTAGGCTGAAATTAGTCTTACTGAATATCCCTCTAACTAAAAGTTTTCCTTGTATCCTTGTTAACTGTAGCAACACATTGCTAGTTTTTGGAGAAATTACTACAATTTTAAAATTTTTTAAATTTTAAATTATTTAACTTTTTAAGTTATTACACTGTACTGTAAAATGCAGTCAAACATTGATCATTTCTACAAGCTTGAAATAATTTACAACCATGATTAGAAATTGATGATGAATTGCATGGGGGAAGAATTGAATGTTATATTTACATTAAATGGTTGCAACTGGTGAAAAGCTAAAGAACATGATGGGGTTTGAGCAGAAAATAAGAATCATTTAGTTGACTCTAAGTAACCTGATACAAACATGTTTGAAATCACCAATTTCTATTTATTTTGCCCCATTTAAAAAACATTCCCTTGTTCTTTTGATTTCAGGGTTGTAACTATGACTCTTCTGGGAGAGCCAGAAAAAGCAAATGGATTGTTAGGCATTGTGCTGGCCAAGGAATCTGGACACATAGACATTCAGTATGTAAAGAAGAAGTGGGCATTACCTCGGCCTGAGGAATCTGAAAAACTGTATTCTATTTTATTGCAGTCTTTTTAGAAACAGGGTTGTACAATTTATTGCAAAATGTGTAGTTTATTTTTTACTTCAATTAAAAATTTTTAATGTAATTTGTATATAACTATTTGTGTATATTTTAAAGACTATCAATACAATATTTCAAGTGAAACAATATATTTTATCATAAAAATGACAGAATCAAATTTACCATTATTGCACTAAAAATGTGATGGCTGTGTTTCATTATTGAAGGTACTCTAGATGTATATATATTTTTTAAAAATAGCAAAAATACATTCCTATAAATTGCACTGTTGTTTCTCTTTATTTCACTGTGAAATAAATCACAGCAATTCTTTGGCAAACATAAAGTTGTGTTTCTGTACAACCTAAATGTGAGGAGATTTCCACCTCTGGGCCTCAACATTAATGCTTGGTAAAACTTCCTTGTGTCTACCTAAAGACCATATGCAAACATGTCAAAACACAAATTACATCACACATATCTATCTTCTGATTTTCACCCTGAAACTGTACAAAAGGAATACCTGACTAACTCAGGTTCTGAGATGTACACTCCCTGTTTGGATCAAGCTATGTGAAAAATATGCCTGGGAGATTTACTGAACTTCTAAATCTGTTGGGATTTCTCACATAAAACAGAAAGTACTTACCTGTTTAATTCTGCACATAATTTCCACAGCTCTTGTAGTGAGGAAGAGGACAGCTGTCTATAATATGCTAATTTTTGTATGCTATTGAAAAGGATTAGACCAAGATGAAGGACTGAAAATGTGTTTTGTAACTTAAGAAAAGCCAGCTTAAAGAACATGAGTTAAACCTTGATTAAACAAGCTCAGATTTAGTGAAAAAAGAATTCACAAACAATGCATTCAGTATTTAGTAAACAGATACATTTCAGGTACGTATAGATTGAAATATTTCTAAGTTTCAATTAATTAATTGCAAACGTTTTTCTATGTAAATTTTTACTAAAGTTGAGAAAACTCAAACTGGCCACATGATGGTGCCAAGTCACAGCAGTAAAAAATGAGTTCTTTATAAAAACAACATCCACCACTTGGGCAGTGAGTCTGTTGTTGTCCATTGCACAAATCCAGAGAGCCCAAAGAACTGATGAGAAATTAATATTTTAGAGACCATTTATGCAAATCCTAGGTCCTTGATTAGTCATGGGCTTTGTTTTTAATGTCCATAAACACAAGTGACCCTTATCTTCATTGCTGGCAATATATTACAAGTTAAATAAGAATAACTTTAGTAATCCAGATGAAGAAAGGGCAGGTAGTTTTTCCAGTAAGATATCAGAGCATCTCTGATGACCCCTATCATAAAAAAAGTCAAACCCAAATCTCTCACTCTTTGCATCCCAAAGTGAGAGACACACACTCCACCACTCCTTTCTCCCAGATCAGTCTTCTGAAAGAAATCCAATATAATTTCATCATTTTCAGGACTTGCCATCCTGAATTTTCTCTACTGTAGCCAATTCTGTACATGGAACCTGTAAGCAAAGGGTTGGGATTTTTCTGCCTTGTGCTGTGTGCAGTTGTGGTGGGTTTTTTCAACATGCAAAAAGGAAAAAATAGTGTCAGGTTTTGCACAGAAGTACCTGTCACTGCTTTTGAGCAGCTGTTGTTAGGTATGCTTGAATTCAAACATCCAAACATATTTTATTATCTTATGCTTGTACTTCTTGGAGAGTCAGTTCCTGCAGTGGGCCTGTGCTTCTTGCCTAAAGGATTTTCCTCTCTTGAACTGGAAACCAATGTAAGAATATCAGTAATAATAAAATCATCCTGGGCTGAGAGTTGCTGGTACAAGAATGTGAGGAAAAAATTTTGTCCTTTTTTGCATGCTCTCAGTGGGTAAAGAGTGCAGGCCATGCAGTGTTAGCAGCTGAACATTTGGAGAAAACCATTTTGGAGCACATATCAGCAAAGTGGGAAGTATTGGCAGGCCACAGTACAAAGAAATCAATTCCATGCATAAGGATTTAAGAAATTGTTTCAAACAAAACATTTAATTTTCCATCAGCTACTTCTAATCATTGTCAAGTTATATAAGATACTGGACTTTATTCATAAGAAGGCAACATGATTAATTAGAAATGAGAATCTTGTGAAAGAAAAAAAAGTTCACTGTATTTTCATTTGGATATAATTTTACTGGTACCTCTGGTTCTTATGCACACATATTCAGTTGAACAATCTTTATGCAGAATATAAACATTGCTATCACAAAACATTTCAACCAGACCCATTAAACATTTTTTCCCAGCTGTGGGCAATTTTGGAATAAACACTCATAACAGTATGAACTCTAGTTGAAATTGATCCACATAATAGAGAGCATTAAAATGATATAGAAGTTCGCCTATATTAACAGCTTCTATAAAATATGATTACTTGCTCTTAAACCAGCAAATCCTGGCAGCAAGGCTGATAAATTTTAAATTTGCCAAAGGCCAGAAAGTTTTGGATAAACTGCTGCTTTTATTTTCCACTTTATGAACATGCTTTGAAAGCCTTTTCTATTTGGAACATAAATATTAATACTGTTTTTATTCCATTTTGTCAACTCACAGATGGGAAAATCAAGTTTTCAGTAGCTGAATAGTAAGTTACCCAAGGAACAGAGTACTTGAATCAGATGGCTGATTTCTCACAACTGTTTGGAAATGCTTCTATTAACCTGTCAGCCTGTATTTCCAGCAGAGCTTGGGAGAACAGGAATAGAATGACTCTTCTTTAGTCCCAGAACATTTATTTTTATTTGTACTGAAGGTGACCATCCTACCCAATGCAATTTTGCCTTAATTAAGTATAGCTGTCATTTAATTAAGTCATATTAAAGGATACAGGTGCTCTGTAGCTTCCAAAGGAAGGGAATATTGTGCAACCTGGAATATTTTTACCAGAACATATTTAAATTGTAAAAATAGAAGCTTTCTTCTGAGGAGTTGGAAAGCCCATCTAGGTCTGTGTTAGGTGTAGAATTTGGCAGGACTAAAGCAAATACTGAAGTGTCATTAAATTGCAGAGACTGTTGGAATAGGCCCATGCAGAATTCACTTGGGATGTAACCAGAGCGTGGCCATCAGTCATGAAATGCAAACCAGGAAAAGTTGTGAAGATACCAGGACAAGGAAATGGCCAATGAGACATATTTTCATTATTAGCTTCTATTATATTCTATTTACAGACAATTGCTTGTTTGTCTGTGTTTCTGAGCCTCCTCAGCTGTGAGGAGGGAGGCAGGTAAGACTGAAATTGTTTGATGGCATTGATGGGCTTGATTTTGAGCACAAGGAAATCTCTGCTTTTTTCCTCATATTGGTTACTGACATAGTGTCAAATACAGGCTCAAAAGGACTAACATTTGCACATAGTCAGAAAAATCTGTATTTTTCATGGATGCAGCTTAAACTTTTTAACACTGTGTCACTAAACTGATGGAATTTCAGCTCCTAACAATTTATATCCTATTATAAATTAAAGTAGCCTAAGGGCTCTGTTTCTTAGTTTTACCCTAGTGCAACCCAATTGAAAATTGCAATGATACCCTATTAAAAGCAGGAGTAAAGCAATACAGTAATAGCCTATACTACCCATTGACATTTAAAACATGATTATTTTTCACCTTTAGTTGAACCTTTGCTTCCCTTGGATTCATTAAATTTTGTGATATATTTGCTGCCCTTTTCTCCCAGATGTCAAGTGGGTTTTACTTTTAGCAGTCTGAAATATAACAGCTCCACTGGAAACTAATCCCATGCACAGGTCAGACAATCTGTTGTTGCTGAATAGGTTCAATACAGTAAATAAAAAGCAGGTAGAATATATTATTAGTCTTTTTAGTCAGGCTTTGAAGTGCTACAGTGTTCTTAAGAGGCCTTTCTTAGCTAAAAGCTCTGCTCTACCAGCTGATTATCTCACTGCTGTTCCTCTTTTATGTTGTCTGTCTTGTGACCAGGAAAAACCATTCAACTCATCCACCCCACAATTGTTTCATATCGGGGATTTCATAACTTTCATCAAACTCCAACTGCAATGTTTTGTCTCTGTTATAGAAGAAAGACAGGCATAACACAGCAGTTCATTAGGCACATAGTTTAAAAGTCACGTTTTTAATCTGCTTGGTACTTCTTGGGGAAGAGAAAATAAGAGCTGGGTAAAAAAGTTTTGTTTAGGGAGATAGGGAATTCTTCCAGAGCTTAGAGAACAATCCATAAGTCCACAATCAGACATTTGCTGTAATTTTGAAATAGCAGAGTCAAACAGTGAATGTTTACAGGGAGTTAAATGAAGTTGGGCATTACCCTGACTGCAGTCAGAACTCCAGATTTCTAAGGCCATATCTTGAAGGCAAAGAATTAAGAGAAAAATTTAATAAACTTTCCTCATCTAGAATAACTTTTATCAATCATTTGGGAGTCAAGTTCTATTGCAGTATTCAAATAAGTGACCAATCAAAGTCTGCCTCACAGAGTTTATATGAGGTAGGTGGAAAAGATTTTTTTTGATAACTCCATTTGTTTGCAATGGTGATAGGATTCTCTTAATGCCCATGCAGTTGAGCCAAAGGACAGGCTGATTAACACCAGAAAAGTAGGATAAAGGAAAAAATGCACGTGAAACTGCCCTTCTAACCTTAACTTAGAAAATTGACAATTACTTAGGTTACTTTAGATATCCAGCTATTTTTCACATTATGAGACAGTGTCAAAGGGCCTCATTTAAAGATTAAGTCACCCAAAATGATGAAATTCACATTGAGTAGAAGGAAATTCCTCCATTGGTGCTGTGGAATGCAGGACATAGGTTAGGCACTGCATTACTATAGATTCCCTAAATTCCCTGAGGCTTTTGCTTTACTTGCTCCATACTTAGCATTTTGGCAGTTCTGTAAGGTTTGTTCATTAAGCAAATTCATTACTAATTATGTGGGTGTTGCATGGGGTCCAATGGAAAGCTACCTATCCACAATCTTCAAAGGCATCCAGCATAGTTTACATTTGTTTAAGTTCTGATTTGCATTCTTTTCATACTTTACGAAGATAAGGATTTCACAATATACTGCGTTTCTTCCTATCATTGCATCCATGTCTTTAAAACCAAAAACATCATTTCTTTAATGTCTTTACAATGTAATCTCTGAAGTTTATGTCTTCCTGAAAAATCTATCCATACATGAAAATAGCTGTATTCAGACAACAGGTTGATCTTACCCCACCCACAGGGCCAAAAGCAAATGCTGAAGGAAAAACAGAGTAACAGTGGAAGCCAGAGGAACATGCAATTACACTTTTCTTCCAAGTTTGGTGTGTCTTCCAAGCTTCTGGCAATCTGGAAATCAATTCCTTGGTGGCAGAGGAATTTTCTGACTCAGATGGTAGCAGATCACTGTGCTTAAGGGAGGAATTTTTTTCCCAGTGATTCATCCAATAGCTTTTAAAAACGAGTTTTATTTTGTCCTGAGAATATTTTGTGGCAATACATTCCACCAAATCATTAGACTGTGTAAATAACTACTTCTGTTTCAAGCCTGCTGGCTGATCAGTTCACTAACTACGTCCTACATCTTGTATTATCTGAAAAGGAAAATTGTAACCAGGAAATAAGTAGGAATATTGTTATTTCTCATAGTTTCTCTGTCTATTTATCTGCTTTTAAAAAGTCTATACTGATTTTCTTATCGAGAAACTTTTCCAACTACACCTCTCTGTTGAGACGAGTTTCATTTAAACCGTGATTTAAGCTCAAATACTTCTCTTTCAGCTACAAAGGTGTTTCCTGTAACAGTCATGCCTGGGAATACCAGTAAATTGCATCAGACCCTGCTCCAAAGACACTTGTTTAGATAAGGAAAGTAGATGTGTGTTGAAATTAGCCTTGAGCTAATTATATCAATCAATGGAAGTTTTAAATATTAATGCTACTTGAAAAATATAAATATATAAAACAAACAAACAAATATTTCTCTGTATCTACCTCCTAGACACCTCTGCCCAAGCAGATCTAGAAGAGCAGAAATCAAACTATAATTAAAAAAACAAATTTTGCTGTTGAATGATTTGTAATATCAGGTTGAGTGCTCAAACTAGTCTCATTTACTTGAAAGCACTTGGAGTCCTTCATTGTCCCATGATGCATGGTCACACCATCTTCCATCATTTGCATTTATTAAAGGGGAAAAAAAACAACCCACACTTGAAGTGCCTAGAAATTGGCTTTCAGAGCAAGAAATGTATGAGCTGAAATCTAGTGGAAGAACTCAGAAGAGGGACATGGACCCCAAGCCTCAGATAGCTGGGACATTTGGAAATACTGGATTATTCAAAAATCGCACCCAGACAACTGGAAGTACCCACCAGTCTTAAAGTTGAATTGGGTTTATATTTCATTTATCAGTGTCTTTTTTTTGTCACTTTGTAATGAGGAATCTGACTGCTCATCCAGCCCATTTGAACCATTGCTGGTGTGCCCTTGCTTTGGATGTGCTAAAGGTGATCCTAATTGAGAAACCCACAAATTCAAACCCCACAATTGCACTGTGTGACAATCCCCAAAGAATCTAGGTGTCCCAGCACGTGTCTGGGGTGTCCTTGGGCAAAGGAGGTTTGAGAAGGAGTCTCCTGATGGATACACAGCAGTGCTGCCACTGCCCTGAGCTCCAGGCAAGCCCTGAGCAGTGAGCTGTGCCTTACAGAGCCAGCTTTACTCTGTGGCTCTGAGGAGGTGCAGTACTCCTCTTGGGATATCCAGAAAAGGCTCTCTGCTCCTGGAACACAAGCTCTCCAGTACTTTCCCACAACTTCATCCCTCTCCACTTAGATACGTGCAAGCTATCAAGGCGGGTTTGGGTACAGAAGTCCATGTTTGGTAAGTTATTTTTAGTTATTCTATCTATTGAAACTCATCCAGAATCTAATCTACTGTACCAGCAATGTAAGACGTGTTGTGAGAAGAGGTCAAGCATTGCATTTCTGCTCAGCTTGTATTTCAGAGCCTCATATTAAATTCTGCTGAAGGTTTTGGGGGTTTTACAATACCATTATTTATTTGTGCCTCTTAAAAAATTCCAAACTAACTGCAACCCTTTTATATGCTGCCACTGCTGTGTTTCAAAATTAAGGCTCTTCTAGGGGCTTTGCTGTTGCTGACACCCAACCCAAGGTTATTCACATTCTATCAGAAAAGAATTAATGTATTTGATTTCAAGCACTTTCATATTTTGGTTAAAATAGTTGTCACTCATTATTTTGTCAGTCTGTTGCATTCAAGGCATAGCAATACCCAACTAACCATATTAGTGGACAAAATCCATCAGAAAGTTTGATGCCTGACATGAAGAAGACTATGGCTCATAAAACTCAGCTACTCTAAAAGAATTATCAACTGCTGAAATCACTTCAAAGTAATTTTCTGTTCCAAATTAGAGTGCATCTTTGCAGCTTAATCAAGTAATTTAATTTACAGCCCCAGTTATTATTTATGGCTTATCATTCATATATTATAAGCAGTTTGCTGCAAACTACATTTGTAATGTTGATAGGTACATTAACATACATAATTTAAATCAATACATTTTAAGAATTAGAACATCCCTAATGGACTAGTTAACAATTACTGTGATGCTTTCAAAATGTTGTTGAAGGCACAAGCTGTCTGCATTAGAGCACATCTATCAATTTGCAATAGTAGCAATAGCATTGCTACCATTGCTAGTTAAAGAATGCCTCTAAAACAGAGTAAGATCATTAACAGCAGGAAGGAAAGGAAGGGGAAATATTTTATGCAAGTTTCTTCAAGGATAGGCAGATATATCCAAATATAAAAAGTTGCCCATAGAGAGTTTTAGAGTTCAGTGACATGTGTGTTGACAGACACATAAACTAAAATACTGCAGTGCTGGATGATGCAGAAGGACATAATGGAATTGCTATTCTTTGTCCTCCATCTGCCTGATAAACTTCTGACCATCATCTGAATAAAAGTTCTTCTGTTTCCAACTCCTAACTGCAGTGACAGCCCAGTCACCCTGCAAGGAGCTTCAGAAATGTCACTCACTGTATTTAATGCTTAAACACCATGGAAACAGCTGCCTCAAAAGCCTCATCCAGAACAGCACAGTCATCCCTGCTCATTGAATGTACCTTTCCAAGCACCAAGTTGGGAGCCTGTGAAAATAATTAAGCCCAGGTGTTTGAGCAATATAAATGTGCTGCTGTAATGGTGCTGTAAAGGTATTTTTCACACACCTGTGAAAAATAAGTATAAAATACCTGCAAATAAGTAGAAAATAAGCATAAAATTTTATCAATCTCCCTTCCTCTAGTTCTGCAGGAAGGAAAGGGCCAAGACAAAGTGGGCACTGACAGATGAGGGCCTATGGGCTTGGCAGGATTCAGCTCTTTGCCTATTTTCTCAGCATATTCTGGACAGCTGAGTGGAATTCTCTCATCTGGACAGCAGTTTTCTTTGTTCACACTCATGGTTTTTCCTCCTTGTTTTGTCTTCATTCCAGCTTTCACTCCCTTGTCCACCTTCTTGCGCCAGCACTTTGTGTACAACCATACAGCCTGTCAGGCTGGTCCCAGATCTGCCAGTTGGCTTTCCACAGCATCCTCCAACCATCCTCAAGGCACTCTAAATGAGGCCAACAACCCTCTAAGATATAATCTAAGACACCCTCTAAGATATAATGCTTCCCTAAAGAGTAATCCTTCCATACAGCTACAGGGACTACAATCTATCCTCTCACCATTTTGGATCTTGCCTATTTCAGTTCCCATTGCTTTCACATCAATGAAAATAAGTAGATGAATAAATTAAGTTGTCCAAAGAGATAAAAATTGTTCCTGAGAATTTGGATGATGCAACATTTGTGAGGTAAATCAGAATTTGACATTCTGATTTGCAAATGGCACATGGAAAATTTATGGTTTTTTCACCTCAATGAAAAGCTGATGTTTCAGCCTGCTGCTGAATTCCATAATGGGTATTCAGTGCTTTTCCACCATCAGCAAATCCAGAATTTTCCAAACTTTACTCTGTTACGGTTTTAAATACCTTTTTGCTTTTGCCCTCAGGTTACAGATATTTAACTTTCAGGCATCCACCCAAGCTCACAAGCCTCCACCTGTGGAATGAAAGAGATGTCCTCCTCAGATCTGCAGATTTACCTGTGCCTCAAGCCTGAAGCTTTATCTCTGGGCTATCAGTGCTGGCAGCCTTTTGCATCTGGGGCATGGAGCAAAGCTTGAGCATGACTTTTGTTGGAAGTTCACAATATTTCCTGTTCATTCTCTCTCAAAAAAATGGGAGAGCACTGAGTGAAGGCTGGCATGGGCTGCTGCTCTGCCAGGGGAAAGCTCCTGCTGGGATACTTCAGCCTCAGTAGGAAAGGGTAAGTGATGGGTACCTCCTGCAAAGCACTGTGCTGCTCAGCTCAGTGCTGCAGCCTTAGGAGGTAAATACATTATGGATAACACACAGATATCTTCAGGCATGAGGGCTGGTTCCATGAAAGAGCACAGATAAGAAACCCTGTCTCTCACCTCTGAGTTTTTCTGTGTTTGCATTATTTCCATTTATAAAATGCTAAGAAAGGGTCAGAGGCATTGGAATAGCTGTAAAAAGCCACCATCCAATGGTTAATCAGTGGTGCAGCTCTCCTGGAACTTTTCCCACTCAGTTTGCACAGAAGAACCCACAGGTACTCCATCACCCATGCAGATATCTTTGGATGGTGGAGCATGCCAACTTTGGCTGCACATCTGGGCTGCTGCAAAGGATATGAGATTTTGGGGGGCAGTGCCCTTTCCAGGAGGGGATAGAAATACCTGTGGTACTAACTTGACCCCAATTCCACGGCCATCCTTTCTTGTGTATCCCTGCAGTATTTTCAGGGACAAGAGACAGTCACAGGGATTGAATTTCACATTCCTTTGTCAGTTTTGTTTGGGGTAAGGTGATCACTTCAGCTTTCTATCTGTAAGAAACAGGGAAATCCACAATCAAAGAGCAAATGCACACTTTGGAGATGGACACTTACTGGTAATTGAAGCAGTCAAAGAGTACTGATGTGAACTGCTGGAAAGAAACGTTCTAGTAAAAAAAACATAAGGAATAAGTTCAACTAGGGGAAACATGAAACTTATTATGAGAACCTCGGTCCTGTCAGGCTCTAACTAAACTAAAATCAGAACTGGCACATGGCTATGTGCTTGGATCCAATTCATTACTTGACAGATCAACAGTCAAGAAAGCCTAATCATCAATCCTTCATTAAAATAGTTTGTGCTTCTATGTCCCAGCTAATAAAGATCTTGGAAAGAAGAACTGTTAGTATGCAGTATGGAGAAACCTGGAGTGTGGGAAAAGTGCACATTATGGATGGAGGGCAGCATCTCAGGCTCAGCTGCTGCTCAGTGTGAAGGCTCAGTCTGTGACCAGTGATGATCAGGAGAGGAGACAAACAAGGACCATGGAGGCAGCTCAGAGGGAGCTGAGGAGCAGTTCCCAGGGTCAGGATGAAGAGCTCTGCAGAGAAATGGGCACCATCTATTCAAAGCACCAGGCCTGGCTTACCCTGGTACTCATAACCTGCTTTTAACTTCAGCATTGTTAAAGAATGCTTTTATCCTTTTATCTGCTCTCACCACACTCCTGTCCTTAGCTCCTGGGGCCAGCACTGGTTCAACCATCAGAGAGCACACAGGGAAGGATCTGCATGCAGGAAAACTCCCCTTGGATGGGTGTTCTCCTCCTCCCAGCCTCTGCAGGTGGAGCACAGGGAAGAAGCAGCATGTGCAGGTGGAGAGGGGCTGCTTCATGGTCTGGTTTCAGACATGTGGCTTGCTTCATCTGCAGTCCCAGACAGCCAGGATTTGTGCTGTTTTTCTTTCTGATGTCAGCTGCTCTTCCTTTGCATTTACCTACCAAGTAATTGTGATTAAGAGCCTTTTATCACCAAAAAATTTTGTCATTGTCATGAATAAGTGGAATAATGTAAAGCAATTAATTGTGCTGAAACCCACACTCCGAAATGTCTGAAGTAATTAAACGTGTTGTTATAATGAAATTACCTCAAAATATTTTCAATCCTATGCAAGCTGATCTTGAGGAGGAAGGAAGCTGGTTGACAATACTCATTAATGTTTATTATGTGACTTTCAAATGCTCAGGAATGGACGTGTTTGGAGTGGGCAGAGGGGCCAGCACGGTGCCTGCTGGCAGAGCAGCCATTCCCTGGGAATGGGTGGATGCCAGCTCCCTGTGGTGCCTCCTGCAGTGACTTTGCTTGGATTATTGCCATCATCTTCTGTTTCAGCAAGAGCACTGAGTGCAGCTCTGGAGCAGCTGCTGACAGCTGGGACAGCAGAACATGTTTGCAATTCAATATTTAAAACAACTATCCTACATTTAATGACCTTGAGACTGAAAAAATGATAAATTGGAGAAAGATAGGAAAAAACCATTTTCCTTAAGTGTGGATAAGCAGAAGACATGTGTTGCTACAGGACACAAAACACAAGTGCACACACTGCTGTTCTCAAGGTGGAGAAAAAGGAAGTTTAGTTTCTGACTCCAACATTTATAGATTTCCAAAAGTGACAGTGGATTGGAGGGGGACAGTACCACCTCTCCAATGACACTGGACAGACCAACAGTCCATCAAATTTCTTCTCCTCCATAAAAGAATGCAAAACAATGAGTTGTTTACAAAAAGTGTGTGAGAAAGTTCGCTACAAGAATGTCAACATCAGAAGGCTTAGAAAATCTTAAAAAATCAGGGTGACAGACATGGGCAGGGAAAGGCAGGTGGGAATTTCAAAAGCATTTCAGTGAATTTTGTGCCATTTTAAAGGTGCTACCAATACTTAGAAGATTGTGAGAAGTGTCAAGTTGCCAACAGTAACCTGACTGACATTTTCTACTGGAACTGTACAACTCCCTCCTTCTGGTTTCTCTTGAAGTTTCACTTTCAAAGCTTTTAGTTAAAGTTGCTTTTGCACACCAAATGTTGCTGTGTGATATCTTGGCTGCACCTGTCTCGTGGTGAAAGCTGTCTGACATTTGGAACAAGAAGTTTAGGGCTGCAAGTTTGCTAAGAGGAATCACAGGGATTGAGGTGTCCACTGACATCAGCAAAGCACCAGTGGTTGCAGTCACCTTGCCCCAAAGCTCAGTGGGAGAAATCATGCATCCCTCAGCCTTCTGCAAAGCCAAGAAGTGCTAAAATATGAAAAAAATCAAACCTAGTAACTGATTCTGGTGTTACTTAGGAGAATTCTGAGATTTGCTCTCCTTTACCCACATCATCCCTGCACCCTGACATGTGACAGCATGCAGTGTCACATGTCAGACACTGAGGGGTACAGGACCTTCCTCTGAGCATCATAACCAGAGGGGAGAGACTGCATGCCAGGGTGAACCAAATCCCAGAGAATGGTGCCTATTATATGGACTGTGCCTGAAGATATCACTATAAATAAAGGGGGGAAATGCATGCAAAAGCAGTAATAATCCTAAATAAACTGTAATATTCCAAAATATACACCTGGAGAAGATCCACTGTCAGGTGGAAAAAAGCAAAAAGAATTTTAGAGCAGATAAATGCTGATCCTATTAAGTCTAGCAAGGAAGGAATGAGGCATCCTTCAAAATCTGTTTTAAGATAGAATAAACTTTTCCTTCATAGCTCCATGATAACTATCAAAAGTTCCTGTGCCTTTTGTCTCAGAAGGGTGAAATCAGAGTGTCTCCTCCAGAGGCCAGGTTGCATCTGTGAAAGTATGGGCAACATTTTAAGTAAAAATTACATTTCTTTTCATTTTTCAATACCTCCTGGAAACCAAAATGCCAAGATAATACAAAGAAGAATGAGGATGTGTTCCAAAATTGACAAAATGCTATGTAACATCTTCAGAGAGGCTGGACAATGTAGCTGATAAGAGTCTCCTTAAATGAACATCAACATGAAGGGAAAAACTACAGGAAGGACTTTTTCAGTTTTCATACAAATGCGGCAAAACAGGTGCTGGTAAGTAGTGCTGGAAAGACCTCTGAAATGCATGGGCACAATTTGAAGTAAATTCCAGATACTTCCATCAGCATCATGGGATATTCCCAGCTGTGAGATTGTGATTTGGTTTGTTTCTCTGAAACTTCTGCCCAAGGGACAGAGGATGGTGAGGGGCAGGACCTGACCCGGCTCAAGGGGAAGCAGCTCTGGAACTGAGCACAGGAAAGGAGTTCCCTTTTAGAATGTGGGGGCTGAACTCAGCTAATCTGAGTCCTCACACCCAAATCCTCCACAGCCAGGCTAGTCATGGCTCCTTATTCAGGTCCATTGAAACTCAGGAATGTTTTTTCCTTTGGGGAAGTGGGGTTAAGTGGAGTGAGTAACCTCTGCTTGCACGTACACAGTTTGCTGCCAGCAAGTGTGGCCTTTGCTTGTCTCTGAGAATAGTGCTTGTTGATAGCCTGAAGTCATAAATGCATTTATTTTGCATGTCACCACCACCCCTCCTGGCCGTGATAGTGCTGCACCCACCTATCACACAGAACTGCTGCATGATGCTCTGCTGAGTGCTGAAATTCTTCCCTCTGCAAAAATAACACACAGGTCAGCCCACTTGTTTTCAGCTCACAGCTTTTCACCACCGTGCAGTACAAGCTGTGATGAAATATCATTTAAATGTCTTTTGACACTTGCTACTAAGAGCACAGCTTGGTGCCTCTGCTTGTTGCTGGTGTTTGAACTTCTGTAAATTTTCTTCCACTGGCCCACAGAGCCCCAGGAGGTGGGAACTGTCCTGGATCCTGTGTGTGCCTGTGGAACAGAATATCCCAAACACACCAGCAAAGTTCAGATCCCATCAGCTGCCTTTGGAGACTGGTCACATGGTATGAGAAAGAAAAACTACATAAGCTCAGCACCAATTATTAAGGATGAACTCACTGCAGACTCAGGGAGGGAAGTTAAGCTGCCTTTGTTTTGTGTGGCACAGAGATCATTTCAAGAGGGCTTTTTTTTGTGTGCTTGATAACATCACTGATCATTGTTGCAAGTGTAAATATAAACTGAATCCTGAATATCTGTACATCAGTGTTTGTTTTCACAATCAGTGCCTGGCTGGGATTGCCCTGTACAACCCTTCAATTGCTTTTTGAAGGTACGGTTCATTAGTGCACACAAAACTTGGTTTGGGTAAAAGCAAGGGAAAACACATTTTTCTCTAGCTCCTTCTGAGTCCTCAGAGCCAAGTTAGCTCCCTTTGACATTAATTTAGCTTAGAATCACCAAACCCTTGGTCAACTCAGGTTTGTTGGTTAAGCGTAAATTTCAGAATTCCCTGGAAAGCAAGTATGAGCTGCAGTGCCTGGCTGAATCATTGCTTTGTCTCTATTAAAGAACCAAACCTCAACCATATCTCTGGGTCTCTTCTAGGTGGCTTTAGACCTTTTCTCTGCTCAAGAGGGAATAACTACTCTTGTATACTGGTCACCAATCACACACATCCTACATGTAGAACAGAAACCTCTGAATGATCCAGCCTCCAGTTCCAGCTGCATTTCCCTGCCTGGAGCTGCCTGACCTCTGTCAGGGAGGAGCCTGAAGGTGAACCAGCTCATATTTGCATGGGCAGTGAGGAAAGAGGGCAGATCTTGCTGCAAAACTGGCTGTGCCTCACCATGACAGAACAGACCAGTTTTCTCTGTATAATTTTGCACATGCTAAAGTCTGCTGATAAGCTTCCTCTCTTTATCTTATGTTCATAGCCATGGTGGCAGTTTGTGTGAACTGCTCCCAGGAGGAACAACACTGTCACAGATGGGCCAGAGAGTTCAAAACAAAGGAACTCAGATAAAAAATTATTCTAAGCATCTGCTTCTTGTCAAATGGGTAGGAGAAGATACGAATGCTGAGCAAGGATGGTCCTTGCATCAGAACAAGTCACATTGCATGTGCAGACAGCACAGCAAATTTTGGCTTCTGGACTTGATTGATTTCTGAATCTGGGACTGTCCCAAAGGTCCTGTGACAAGTCAGGTGGTATAAGCTAACTCATTTCACCTTGCAGTTAAGGGAAGTAAAAAGCAAATGTTGGCTCAGCAATGGAGATGGATGGAGAGCCAAGCAGCTGTAGCTCAGTTTCTGGTTGTTACAGAATATCCCAGAGGATAATGAAGGAAAGTCAAGCAGAGAAATATGAAACACCTGAGTGTGCAAATTCGACAACTTTTCCTCCTACTGATTCAATTTTTGTTGCAGCAAAGAGATTGGAAAGCTAGTTCAATTTTTTTGTATGTGTTTGCATATTTTCTGGAATTCACAGGTTTTGATTAAGAACCAGTTGACCTCATAACTCATATGGGTCCTGCAATATCTTTCTCTAGGACTTTTTCTTCCCAGTATTTTATAATTCAAAAGTGCAGTAACCACTTATAAAATGAAAAATCCTTTCTCCACTATTCTTTTGTTTGACTATTTTAAAAATACAGACAACGTTTTCCTATTAACTCGGCTCAGTTTCTACTTACCTTATTTTGTTCTACTATTGATGTATCTTCTACAGGCCTGGAAGGTTATTTTTATATGCCAAACTGCTGTTTACAATTTTATCTTAATTTTCTATGTTGGATTTAATGTATTTCTATTTAGTAATTTCCATCATCAAGACACAATTTAGCCAAGCTGCCCTTTGCATATTTATTAAAGCTAATTATAAAAATTAGCATCTCCTACCTTGTTAAGAGTCTGTACCTCAAATTATTAGAACAGAAATTCATAAATAAGGTTTGGGAAACCCTTTCGTATGACTCTAGTTAAATTATCTGTAGTGATAATAGTGGAGTAGACTTGAAAAAAAATTGATTTAAGAGAATAATGCAGAGGTTTTGAATGTATTAATACACAACAGTAAGTATTGGAAAGTTAGAATAATTGAGGTTTACATCACTGTGTGCAGACCTATCAGTTTAGGCAGAAGTCAAGAGCTCAGAATATGAAAGAAAGACAATAGAAAGATTAAAAGTGAAAAGGAGTCAGTAAAACATACCCAAGAATGTGAAAGAAAATGTTAGTCTGAGCATCTCAGAGCATTTTGAGGAGCCTTAGAGAACAGGCTTTTCAAATATTCCTTTTTACAACATGCTGGGGTGGATTAAAAGAGGTTTATTGTTGTTATCTTATTGTATTTCATATTTCTAGAGTCCCATACTGGTGCAATCTTATCTAAAGTCCATACCTTCTCGCTGGTTTTCTACCATGCCACTCTTCTCTGCTGTGCAGTTCCTTACGGCTTCACAGGGGCGCCTCCCAGGCTCTCGACCCACCCCCTTTTATCCCAGTTATCCTCACGAGCTACAGCTGCTTCCCAGCTGTGGACTTCACAGCTGTAGCTCTTTTGGAATAGCTAGGACCCGCTTATCCAATACATAGGACTCTCACTTCATTTCCCCCCTTTTTTCTATTCAAGTACAATATATTCATTTCCTTACAATACATGTTTTATCCCGAGACTCAATGGCCTCATACACCACACAAGTACAATACACACATTCCCCCATGACTCAAAGGTCATGTACAACACACACAGCTTCTTGACTCAAAGGCCATATTTCTCACAGCTCCTGGCTGCCACAGCTCCTTGATTCAATAGCTATATTCTTCTCTACAGCTCTAGGCTGTCTTATCCTCCACAGCTCCTCAGGCTGCTACAGCCCTCAGGCTGCATACCTCCATCACGTCAGGGTCACCGCTGGTTATCTTATTGTATTTCATATTTCTAGAGTCCCATACTGTTGTAATCATATCTAAAGTCCATACCTTCTTGCTGGTTTTCTACCACGCCACTCTTCTCTGTTACACAGTTCTTCATGACTCCACCAGGGCTCTCAGCCCACCCCTTTTATCCCAGTTATCCTCACGAGCAACAGCTGCTGCCCAACTGTGGACTTCACAGCTGTAGCTCATTTGGAATAGCTAGGACCCACTTATCCAATACATAGGACTCTCACTACAGTTTGTAGGTACTTCCTGACTGGCTGTGTGCAACTGAAGGGAACACATGGCTTGTGATGCCAGATCCTTAGGAGGGTTTGAGAGTGAGCCGGTCAGTGAGGTGAATAAAACAGTTTTCTTTAGTCTCCAAACCTGTTTGATCAAGCTGCACATTTTGGAAATCCCACTTGTTTTCAAACTCTGGGACATCTGGAATTGGTAAGAAAGGAAAATGGTGGGTGAAATCCTGAAAAGACTGCCACGTAGAGAATTAAAGGCCAGTGGGATAATTAGCTCCAAGGAGCAGGTTTTGTATTCAAGACTGACCAAACAAATGTATATCCAGGGATGGAAACTGCCTCTGTCTTGGGCTGTGTCACCAGCTCACACAGGTAAGGTAGGCAGGGCTGTGCTGGTGGTGGCAGGTGTGTGCTGGTGGCAGGTGTGGCATCTCATGTCACTCCTTCAGTGCTTGCTGTGTGTGGGGGTGGATGAGATCCAGGCTGGGCCATTTGGCAGGGCTGACTCTGCAGTGGGGAGCTGCAGGAGCTGGGAAATGAGAGGAGTGTACAAACCTGCACAGGGCTGCTCTGCCATTTTAATGAGCATATTAAAGGCCAGTAACAGAACTAAGGAGAATCTCCAGGGACTTTTTGCTCCCACTGACTTTGTGAAGTTTCTCCAAATGCAGCCACTGTCAACCAAGCCTGGCAGCTTGGTTATATTCCAAACAAGGACGTGAAGGTATGGTGCACAAGCCCAGTATGCCTTATATCAAGCAGTGAAAATAGTTCACAGCTGTCATGTCTGGTCAGATGAGCTTTTACAGACTACAGAGAGTCAGATTATTCATTTAGTTTAAATGCGGGTTGTGTTCCCACACAGCTGAAAACGATGGAATTGTTGCAGACAGTTTTCAGTTAAATGTTTATGGTTTTTTTTTATTTTTTTCCTCTTGTGCTTCTCATTTTTCTAGAGTATTAAGTGAAATATCCAGGGCAAATTGCTGTACTATAGTAACAACACTGTGAAATAAATTGAGCTGTTTAAAGGGAATGTAAATATAGAATGACTTGCACTAAAAAATAAAATTATTTCAAATAGCCATTAACTATTTCTATCACAATTCTCATTGAGCAAAGCAAATCTGTCATTGATTGACCCGCTCCCAGTAATACAGGACCACTTTATACGTTGCTATTTAAAAGACAATTCAAAAATATTTGTCCTTTTTCTCTGTTTTCTTACTGCTCCCATCCAGCAAGACACTTTCATGGCATCAGTTTGGGTGGTGCCATTTGGCCCCTGCAGAGGAAAAAATGGACCAGTCGTTCGGTTATGCTGGCTACCATTTAATCCTGATTTATTTTCTACCTTAAGTCCTGACATAAACTTTCAAGTTTTGTGGCTTTGCAAAGACAAATTGAAACGCCACAGAATGCATTTGAATACCTGCATGTCTTCCACTGGGTGATTAGGCTTCTGTCCTGACTAACTTCACTGGGTGGCAAGAGAGGGTTACACTTACCCTCTCTTGCAGCTGGGGTACCTGGTCTGACAGAGCAACCAGGAAAATCTAGTTAATTGATTTTGAAGATGAGGTTAATTGGTGTTGAAGAAGAGAATCGAATCTGTCCAATTATTTGAATTTTTACCTGGGCCAAGGGCTGTATCCTCCCCTTTCTGTGCTAGCACTTATTCTCTGCAGCTGCTTGAAAGAGAAAAAAAACCATTTAGCTTGAGATGGATGATTTTTATTTCCATTAAAGTATAGAAATTCTGCTCTAGTGCTGAGACTTTGAAATGCACAGGAGGCTTATGTGCAGCAGGACAGAAGCCATCTCCAGCTGTGGAATTGGCCAAAGTCATGAAATAGGAAGTGCTTGTTTTAAAGTGAGCAAGACACTGTCCTGGCTCACAGCATAAATTATGGATCTTCCCCTTCCTGCGGGCCTGCAGTGTGTGTCCATGGCTGAACAGACAGTCCTTGGCCACAGTGCCTGCATAACAAAGGAAATGGAAGATTTTCTACCAGGCAGAGCAGTCATTTCTCACTGAGCCTTGTCCTTAGTGACATGGAGTGTGTTCTGGGGATGGATGCTGCCACTTTAGGGATCTTAATCTGAGAAAGGAACACTGTTTAAAAGCAATCACTGCTGCACTTCTGACAGCCATCCCAAGTAATTATCACCTTGGTAGATGAAAGGGAAACACAAGTCAAAGCATTTGAGGATAACTCAATGTCTAAAAAAAAAAATTATTTAATATTTTCTCATTCCAAACTGCACCATCTTATTGACATTATGGCCAAACTCACTCAGACCAGACTTTCTGCTCCTCTTCCTCTCCCATAGAAATACACCATTGGTTAAATGTGTATCCAGACCTGGTCTAAAGTCCAGTCTCCTTTAACATTCACAAGGTAGAAATTAGTACTCAATATTACTTGATATGACAGTAAAGGCTGCTCACGAGAGCAATTTTTCACAGCATAACTTGCTGAGTTGACAATTACTGTGAAATGCAATTATCATGAGCCAGGGACAGCAGAGGCATGGAGTGACTTCAGGGACAGGAGAAGCCAGAGGAGGAGTTGGTTGTCCTGACTGGCTGAGCTCTGTCTCTGTAGAGAAACCCTCAAAACCCAGGGAAGCAAACCAAAAGACAAAATGTGTTTGTCCTTGGCTCCTGGCTACAGAGTGCTCTGGAAAAGAGCCCAGGAAGAGTAGCACGCCTTCAGGTGCCATGGGAGATACATGGCATGAATGTTACAGCCAAGAGCAAGCTGTAAATGCAAGAAATGGAGAGCAGCCATTAACAAGGCACCAGGTTAGTTTAAATTAGAGAATAGTCAAGCTATGGCAGCGATACAGATCATATTCCTATAAAACACAAACCTATCTCTGACCCTTACAGAGCTGCCCCTTTATATTTCATTGTCACAAAAGTTACTAACTGCAAAATACTGCTTGGCCCTCATAAAACTGTACTCAGTTTTTGAGTGCTTTATTTATGGGATAAGTGGTGTGATGACATTTTAAATGCTTTCTCTCTGAATGGAGATAATGATCTAATGATTATTTAAGTAATTTTCTCAAACAGTCCTGCACTGAATAAACTGAAATATATGAAAAGTATTGCCATGCAAATGTCAGTGAAAGTAATTAAGCAGTGAGAAATTTAAGAAGGTGTAATTTGTTTCATTTTCCCCTCTTCTGTGGAGATTTTAAAAATGAGCAGAACTAAAATGTCCTGGGAAATATTATGAGATAATCATATGACATGATTTAAGGAAGGTTTTCCATCTCCATTGCAGTTGATGCTTGGTATTTCTGTAAAAAATTCAGAATGAAGTAAAAATGAACTGTACACTGGATCCCTAAAGTAATTTAATGGCATGCACTCACTTCTGAGTGTAAACTGCTATATCCATTAGAGCAGAAAATAGTTTATCAGGGGACTACTCACTGGAATGTTATTGAATATTTCAAAATAAAAAGAAATAGCCTGTTAAGAATTTTGTCCAGTGATTCTATGAATTTCTGTTAATGGAAGATTTTTAATACAGGTGAAGCTATATGTTTCAGAAATTGTTTAATATAGTTAGTTTATCAGGAGAGGTCCTTCAGTCTTTACTCCACAAAGATGATGAACTAATGACATAGATTGAGCTGATCCTTGAGGACAGGAGTGGCAAGTCAGTTATTTTCATGCGGTCTTCTACAGAGGATTCCTTGATTCTCTGATCTTTAAAAAAAACAAAAAACAGTCAAATTAAGATTTAAAAAAGGACAAGACAGAAGTCTTCAGAACTAGAATAGATTTTATAATAATTCTTTCTTTAATTATAATATATTCTTTCTGTGTTTTTTTTCTTTAGGTTTGGTGTGTATATCACTGAGAAGTTCTATTTCTTTTCTTGTATATAAACAATAATGCAAATATAATAATGCTGATCTGTCTGTATCTGATTCATTTTTGTATATGCCATGTTCTCTACTCAATGAATTCACTTGTTAATTTTCTATGCAGAAGCTTGTATTTCATTAGATATTTTTTCCCTCCTGCAGGCAGAAATAGCTCTGAAGAAACATTTATCACTGATTCCTGCAGAAAATATTCTTGAATTGTGAGCAGTGTAGTGTTTTTTTTTCTTCTGATTTCTTGAATTATTCTGTTTTTCATGTAAAAGTTATTTCCAAGACAAAATCTTGGAATGTGTGGCCCTCCATTCAATTACAACTGGTTATTATGTTCAATTCTTTTTCTGCCATTAATGAGGCTGCAATATTTTGTTAATATTTCCATTAATTTATAGAGACTATCATGCAACTTTTTTATCTTGAAGAAATTATGGCTTTACTATTTGTTTAAACAGATATTTTACTAACAAAACAAAATAGAATTAAGAAACCACCTGTTGGATGTAGGTAGTGTTTTTCCATTGTTAAGGTAGTGTATATGTGTGTGTATTGTGAATATACAACATCCATATATATAAATGAAAATAAAAAAGCATTCTATATCAGCAGCTTAAAAGCTGAGGTTTCTGTAGCTGATGATGGAAATTATATTTGATATATTAATACTTTGCTTCAATGCACAGAAATCTGCATGGCCTTAATTAAAAACAGACTTTATCCTATCACTAATGGGAATGCACTGCAACATCCTTGCTGAGTGTGGGATTCCTGATACAGGCAGAGCATGTGCGTTACCTGGTGAGTGTTCTGGGAAAAAGAGGTGGCAGGGATTGGAGTGCTGCAGTTTAGAGTTGCTGAGAAGGCACAGCTTCTCACCAGGTGATGTGACTTTTCTGGTAGGGCCCAAACTCAATTTTTATTTTCAGGCCATGAACAAGCATAAAGTTTTTTCAGTTGAAAACCAGCTAACCAAATAAAAACCAGTGATTTCAAAACCTGACCACTTCCTAACATCCCCAGAGTCAACAACAGATAAAGACCTTCAGGAAGAAGGTCCCCACGAGGTTGAAAAGAAAAGCATTTCCCCTGGCCAGTATCTTACAGTCATGTCCCCAGTCCCCTGTGTCCCATACATCCAATACAGAAGTATTTTAGACAAATTGAGAAAAAACTGTTTTAGCACTCCTCTCATCTAGCAAGCCTTGGTTCAGTGGGCAGAACCTTTTGGACTGGCCATGTTCAGTCTGCAATTGCACATGGGCAGAGAGGGATATCCCAGTTCTCAGCTAGCCCCAGTGTGGAAAATTTTGCTCTGAACTTTGATTAACAGAAAACCCTTCGGAATATCTGCATCTTCAGAAAGGATCTGGTTCATAATTACTTACTCAGGACTGGTGAGAAATGCTGTGGGCCTCAGCAAAGAAACCAAAGTATTCACTGTTCATGTTCTTTGTGCTTCATATCCTAGTCATGGCTCTGGGCACCCCAGTCCTACACTGATGACCTGTTTACCTCCTGCCCTTGGTACAGTGGGAATGTCCCTCACCCCACACTTCATTTGGACTGCCAAACAATCCCAAGGCCAAGAACAAAAGGTCTTCTTTGTGTTTGATCTTCTGCGAGCATATTTCATTCAGTAGTTTCATAACTACATATTTTAAAAACATTAGTTGGATTTATCGCCTGTGATTTCATGATCTTCTTCCAGGAATTCTCTCTTTGAAGCGCTTTTCCAGGGAATATTACAACTATGTCTGTTCCTTTGTAAAGTCACTGACACAGCTCTGTCTTTCCAGATAGATAACACAAGCAGTTCCCAGGCTGCTATAATTTAAACTCATCTCTTAAGCATGCACCAGAGCAATGTAGTGAATAGATATCCCTGATGTCTTCTCATGCTATGGAGACTCCAGAGCCAATGGTTTCTAGGAAAGGAAGAATCCCTGCCAAACTTGTACCTGGTCCAAACCCTGTGATTTGTCCTTCAGATGTTGGTACTCAAGGACATGGTGCTCCTGAGAGTAAAATTGGAGGATGGAGTTGGGGTTGGATATTACAAACTCAGAGTTGGGGTTGTTCAGCCTGGAGAAAAGAAGTCTCTGGCTTCTCTCTCTCTTTTTTTTTTTTTTTTTTTTTTTTTTTTTTTTTTTTTTTTTAATAGAGAAAAGAAGCTCCATCCCACCTGGCCTTGAACACTTCCAGGGATGGGCCAGCCACAGCTGCTCCGGCCAGCCTGGGCCAGGGCCTCACCACCCTCACAGGGAAGAATTTCTTACTAATATTAAATCTGTGGATATTATAAACTCAGAATTTCTTTGAAGATGTAAAATCCTCCCTGAAGAAAAAGAGAGGTCCAGGGATTCCTGTACTCATGAGGACGAGACAAAGGCCATAGTCCCAGAGTCACAGTATTCCTGTGATTCTGACATTGGTGTTCATCTTATTACCTCCATTTCTATATTTGTGCCTTGCAAAAGAAAATGAGAAAATTCTTTTGCAGAGAATGAGAAAAGAAGCAGTCTCCTCTCTCTACAGGTTTTTTTGAGAGCAGCTTTTCTGGAGGTGAATAACATCCCAGTCTCCAGTTCAGTTCAAAGGATAAGGGAGCATTAGCTTATCATCATGATTCCACCCTGAAGTACTGAACTAACAACCTGGGTTCTGGCTCTGAGTGTTAGCATCTTGGCATGTCATCTGCTTCTTCTCTGAGTTGGCTTTGTGTGCTTGGTCTGCCATTGTAGCAGTAACCACAGAACACCTGATCTGATGGAAACAACTCACGAGAGGAAACCCGAAAGATGCATTAACAGTGGGGTATTGAAATACTCTTCTAGGACTGAACATAGAAAACAGGCTGGGGTGGAAGGGACCTTACAAACCGTCTCATTTCAAGCCCCCTGCCATGAACACCTTTCACTAGACCAGGCTTGTCAAAGCCCCATCCAACCCGGCCTTGAACACTCCCAGGGATGGGGCAGCCACAGCTTCTCTGGCCAGCCTGGGCCAGGGCCTCACCACCCTCACAGAGGAGAATTTACAACTAATATTTAATATGAATCTACTTCCTTTCAGTTTAAAACCATTGCCTCTTGCCCTATCCTTCCATGCCCTTGTAAAAAGTCCATCTCCAGTTCTCTCAAGCAGCCCCTTCAGGTACTGTAAGGTGTTTTAAGGTCTCTCTAGAGGCTTCTTTTCTCCAGGTTGAACAACCCCAACTCTCTCAACATACGCCCACGTGAGGGCTGCTTCATCTCTCATGCCCCAAAAGGTCCCATTTCTTTTGAGGGACCCTGGGATATTTGAACATTGAGATTTAGCAGGTTTAAACTACTCTTCTAATGAGGGAATAAATATTCCTAAAAATATTTAAAAGCTTGATTGCAGAGGTTGTAGAAAATGTTTTCTTTACGTTGAGACAGATAGAAATTTGAAACATGCTAATTATTCTGAAAACTACTAGGAATTCAATCTTGACTTTTATCCCAAATGCTGTAATCCCCAACACTGTTTGACGTGGATTTGTTACTCTTGTAGGTGCTCTTTGTGTTGCTCTTACTGATAGCACCACCATTCCCACAAAATATACTGCATTTTGTTCTTTAATGATTAATCTCTCCACTTTCCTATTAACAAAGCAGCAAATGGGATGCTGGTTTCCTTCCTCCCTACTGAGCAGATCATTTTATGCAGTTTGCTCACAATAGAGAGTAAAAAATAAATAGACTGGTTACTGTGAATTGCTGCTATGGATACAAGGATCTTCCCTTGTCGCAGACATTTTTTCACAGAAATACTTTCTTTCAGATTTGTCCATCTTCTGGGAAGCAGAGGCTCCAGAAGAGAAGGTAAACAATGATTATCAGCTGCTGTGAAATGCAATAGGGTGCACCTGTGATTGGTTCATGCTCCATGTGTACCATTAAGAGCCAATCACAGGGCAAGCTCCCTGGAACACAGGGACAGAGAATTCTCTTGTTTTTAGATTCTTTCTTTTCTTATTCTTAGCTTAGCAAGCCTCTGCAACTTCTCCTCTTTATTCTTTTAGTATAGTAATAATGTATTATATATCATATATCAATAAATCCAGCCTTCTGATCAAGAAACAAGATTCTCAGCCTTTTCTCTCACCCCCAAGCGACCTCCTCAGGTCGCTGTAATACTTCCCTCTCTCAGGGTTCTGAGACTGCATGGAGTACTTGTTAGCATATTAGCCAAAAGGCATTCAATGCTGAATATAGCTCTATTCTATTAAAGTCTACTGCCCATCTCATTTTGTTATAGTCTATTCTGTAGAAACAAATGCCAAAGGTTTGTTTTCCCTGTAAACTGTTAAACTTCAAAACTAAGACTTACAAAGCTTTAGTGTTGATGTTAATGAGAGCTGACAGCCTCATAGGGAGCATAAAAAAGACCAGAATTGACTAAAGAAGAATTTACCATACATATAAGCCTTTGCCACCCATGTATCAAACATTTAAAAATTACTCTTTAAACAAAATTTGGAGGAAATTAACTTCTGCTATTGTTTGTACAGTGATCCTTATGCTAGTGCTGACATATTTGTAGGTCACAGCTATTTAGTTGCAGAACACCAAACAGTGTCTCTTGCCTAAAGACATCCATCCCTTTGATGTCAGAGAGCTCAAACATAAAAGCAGCAAGATAAACAGGCAAAAGAGATCAATTTAATTCACTACTGGAAGGATATGGGTTGTACTTCTTAATAAGATTAAATAAATGAACACTTAAATGACTGCTCTCTGTGAAATGACTTGATTTTTTTTAATGTATCCACTCAGTGTTGTATTCACAGAAAATCTCACATGAAGGATAAAAAAGGAAACTGTTCTTGCATGAGTTATTTGGCTGTGGTAGAAATACAATACACAGTTACTGTGAAAAGTTACTGATGTTATTCTGTAAGTCTCTGATACTTTCATTTTAGGCTCTATGTAGGTGATGTTTTCAAGAGTCTTCACCACTGAGCCATGTAAATGATGCAAATTAATATTTGTATAATTGAACTGTGCTCTAGCACGCATGAAAGTATGAGTTATAGTTATAAGATTTATCCAGTTTGCTTGAAAAAAATCCAGCTTGAGAGGTGTACACTGAATATTTGCACACAATGAACACCTCAGCCAGGTCTTGAATGTTACTTTTAGTGTCAAACCACAAGCTCAAATAATTGGAAGAGAAAACCAACAGAAGGTAACATTTTAACAGTATATAATATTATTTTCAGGACCTCTGATAACTAACCATACAGAGTGTTTTATGCCCTCTCTTTACTCTGTTGAGCTTCTATAAAATAAAATGTCAGGACCTTTTCAAGCTCTTGCTAGTTAAGATAATGTTTATTGTAAGGAAGTAGACCACTGCAGTCTGGGACTTGCTCCAAAGTCTATTTAAATCTCTTGAAAAACCAGGTGATGATTTCTTATACTGTATCTTGGGCACATGCTTCATGTTCATGGGATTTATAATCAAATGTGTTTTCCCAGCAAATCAAGCACGAGTGAGTTGCTTGGTCAAGGTCTGTGAAAAACAACAGATTATCCTGTCAGCACATCATGATAATTATTTTGTGCTGCTTGGTTTCTGAGGCACTTCCTTATAACTTGAACCAATTCAATACTAACTCATTGAATACACTAAACCTTGGATATTTTGCCATGAAATTAACTTAAATATCTTTTGGGTAACTCAGCAGCAATTCAGCTGGTATTGCAAATATCTTTATCACCGTTTATTTTCCATAGTGTCCCCACAATTTGATGTCTTTTACTGGAGTTACTGAATGAGAGATTAACAGTCCAAATATTCCACTTGTTTTCCTGGGGCAGTAAATGAAATTATTTTTAAAAATCAATTCTGTTTTTTCTTCCCTTGGTGTTTGATCTCACAATTATCTTCTTAATGCTGAGATATGAAATGGTCATAAAACCAAACTTTGCTTTAAACTCATTGAGCAAATTTTGAGACTGTCCAAGAAGCAATTTAATTACCTGTTTTACAAATTGCACACAGCAAACACAACCACAGACCACAAGACATTGCACAATTACAGGTTTTGTTTAAAAACTGTCAGAGCAGGCAGGCTTGGATTAATCTGAAGAGATATATTTACTTTGAAACTTATGCCTTGACTTACTGATGCACTCAGCAGATGAGACATTTCATGGATTACTTTTAGAGTAAGCATGTGCTAATATTTATAGATAAATGCCTGCTAAAAACGTGTTCAAGTTGCATTTTGATGGAAACCTTCATGAAGCAAACCCACTCATGGGAGCTGTTGCTATGGCATAACACATGATTAATGGGGAGCTGAGGATGAGCCTTGATCTGTGAGGGGCTCTTAATGAAAAAGGCTACAAAAATTCATATTAAGAAGGAAATTTATTATCTGGCATTGTTCAGGAATAATCCTTACTAAATCCTGAAAGAACAGGCTGTCATGGCTCTGAGAGCCAGACCTCAAGGCACTGACCCTGTGCCTGCAAACGGAGCCTGCGTGGGCAGACAGGAGCAATCAGTGAAGATTTAAAGACTCTATTTAAGAATTAGATTAAAATTGGCCAAAAGGACCAAACAGACTTTGGGAATACAGGCACAAGGTCCATGGTCCAAGGAGGAGATTGTCCTGCTCTGCTGTGGCCTAACCTGGAGCATTCTGTGAAGTTTTGGGCAGTACAATATAAGAAGGAAAAACTATTAGAAATTGTCCAAAGGAAGGACATGAAGATGGGGAGGGCCTTGAAGGAGAACCAAGAAGTGACTGAGGGCACTTGGTCTGTTCAACCTGGAGAAGAAGAGGCTGAGGGGAGACCTCAGTGCTGTCACAGCTCCTCATGAGGGGAAGAGGAGGGGCAGGCACTGATCTCTGCTCTGTGCTGATAGCAACAGAACCCAAGGGAATGGCCTGAAGTTGTGTCAGGGCAGGTTTAGGTTGGATATTAGAAAAAGGTTCTTCCCCCAGAAGGTGGCTGGGAAAAGGAACAGGCTCCCCAGTGTGACCGTGTTCACAGGGGTCTTAGGATGAGGGAAGAGACGAGGATCTGACTCCATGTTTCAGAAGGCTGATTTATTATTTTATGATATATATTATATTAAAACTATACTAAAAGAATAGAAGAAAGGATTTCATCAGAAGGCCAGTTAAGAATAGAAAAAGAAAGAATGAAAACAGAAGCTCGTGTCTCAGACAAAGTGTCCAAGCCAGCTGACTGTGATTGGCCATTAATTAGAAATGGCCACATGAGACCAGTTGCAGAGCCACCTGTTGCATTCCACAGCAGCAGATAATAATTATTTACATTTTGTTCCTGAGGTTTCTCAGGAGAAAAAAAATCCTAAGGAAAGGATTATTTCAGAAAAGACATCTGTGACACCCCAAGGCAGTGGCTGTTGTCTTTCTATTGCAAGGGTTCCATACTGCTGGAGTTTCATACCTCCTTGATGTTTCTCATAGGCAGCTCCTCCAGGCACTGAATCTTCCTTGTCCTCACAGCAGCCAACTGACTCCAGTTCCCTCAACCAACCCATCCACTCTTTTATAACACTCTTCTTGTTGGCTACAGCTGTGGCCTGGTAAAATCAGGCCTGTTCCCAATATCTAATAATTGGCTCAGCTGCAACTCTTTAGAGGGGTAAAATTACTTTCTATACTACCTTTATTTACTTATATTCTATCCTCCTACAAGTGGTCACAGTAGCAGCCTGGCAGAGATCAAGGAGCATTTGGACAATGCTCTTTGGACAAGGCACAGGGAGTGACTCTTGGGGTGTCCTGTGCAGGGCCAGGAGTTTGACTCAATGATCCTTGGGTCCAACTCACAATATTCTGCAATCCCCCGATTCTGTGGAAAAGACTAAGAGTGCCAGAGGAATTCCAGATCACCACATTTTATTTAAGATATTAATATGGCATTAAGATTTGTTTTGCAAATAATTCAATCACTGCCAAATCCTGCAGAAATGAGAGAAATACCTCAAATAGTCAAGTGGCTAAAAGATACAAATGAAAACTGAAAATTTAAGGTTGATTTGAGGATTTTCATTAAAAAGGTGAAGGTGGGAAAATCACAACCCTGCTTTATCAAAAGTAACAAATCATTTATAACTGACATGAGCCTGATGCCAGACACTTCCATGGCAATAGTGTGGTATGCTTTTTCTGAGAAATGCTTATCTGAATATCATGCTTCCTGTACTGGGAAATACTCTAGAGAAAAGTAGCCCATTATTTCCATAAGTGAAGGTTTTGCAAGAAATATTTATTGCAAAAGCACAAAAGCACAAAAGAACAGAAGGAGAAATAAATTTTATTGCGTCAGAGAATTTAAATTCACTTGAGTGTATGGTACTAAACTCTCTTAAAAGTTGAATCATTGTAGGTGCAATGGCAAAATACACAACAACTAGTTAAACATCAGCAACAAATGACTGAAGTGCCCCTGAATAAAATAATGTAATTTTTTAAGGCAGTTATAGAAAGAGGGAATAATAAAGTCTGTATTCCTCCTTCTCATTGTTCCTGCAGAAAATGACCTTTCCATTAGTGCAAGATTTGTTTCCTGCAAGTTCTGAAATTATGGAGTGTCATAACTGTACCTGAACTGCAATTATGAGAAAGCCAAAATCAGAACAGCTATAGAAGTGTGTGTGGGAAAGATCATCAGTCTTAGATATAAGGAAAAAAACAAATAGCAAGGAAAGAACCTGTAATATGGAAATAAAAGTGAAGAAAAAAACAGAATGGAAAAACCCAGTGTTTTCATGATTAAGGCAGACTTTGGGAGGACTTGGCAAGGTGAATACTGGCTTATTGTCAAAATAACAGTGATTAAAGAGGTCTCTCCTCACCACATCATTGTTCTGGCAGGTCAGTGCCTCCAAAAGCAGCTGTGCCTCAAGATTATTGGGACTGGGCAGAGAGGGGAAACAACCACAGACACTCAGTTGCCACAATATTTTCAAACTGATAATGGCACTCAGTTAAACTGAAATAGGGCATTGCCTTATCTTTTTACTTATTATTAATTATTATGTATTTGCAAACAGAAAAATAGTGGGGTTTCTGTTGGGTTTAAAACACATAGCTACCATTGACCACGTGTCTCTCTAGAAAAGTCCTTCGTTAGATATTTTTCTTACTTTGATGTAACCAAAAAGAATTCTATGAGATTATTCTCCTGCTCATATTTTTTCCATTTCTAAACTATTCTGATAATCCCTGATAATCTAATAAGCGTGAATTGCTTTTCACTGAAATTCCTCTCATGGTCTCTTAAATATTTCTGATCATAATGAATGAACTCCTAATGAATAGGAGTTATGGCTAGTATTTGAGAATTCAAATTTCTGGTTTAATTTATTGAAATAAAACAATTTCTATTAGAGGAAAAGGCTTTCTGTTACAACCTCTGCAAATACAACCACACTAAAACTCTGTGGTTCAAGTAACTGTTTTCAGTAATTGGTTTTGGTTTGGGGTTTTTTTATTTTTTTGGTTGGGCTTTTTTGTTTTGTTGGTTTTTGTTTTGTTTTGCCTTGGATTGTGGGTTGTGAGGTTTTTTTTTTTAAATATCCTTAAGAACCGTATTACTCTAATTAAGGGGTGCATTGATTTTACTTGACTGTAATTGCAGTATTTCCTAAGACGGGGGCAAAACCACATAAGAAAAAAAATGAGGGGCTCATAGAGAGACAGATGTAAAAAGAAATGTATTATTATATACAACTTTTTACATTCTGTTTTCTACTTATTGTAAATGACTTTTCAGTCAACTCAAAATACTTCTGCTATGTCATGTAATGAAAAGAGAAACCAAATGTTGCAGAAAAGAATATTCTACTGACTGAGAGATTCAGATTCATGTTCAGTAATTCCTTTTGCTCAGATATTTCATGTAAATTCATGGGACTTCTGTGCTGTAAAACTTCCAAGGTAGCATGTTCTGAAAAGAAGAAATTGAACACATTATGAACAAGATTCAGAGATTCCTGATGCATTCTCTTCTGAAGTTCATTTTGCTTTAAGTCAGTTTTGTTCTGGAAGGTATGCCTGTCAAAAGATAAGCAGTAAAACCCCCAGCTGTAGATCTACATGGCATAAAATGAGTCACAAATATGGCAAAGGTGTTCACTCAAAAAGGTGCCTTTAGATAATTTTGTAAAAATGCTGTCTTGCTGCTTAGTAATGGTCAAAAGTCAAAGAGAATATTAAAAACGGATCTTCAATTAAGATCCCTTAGTATGTATTTCTTAGGAAACAGTAATCATAACTAAGTCACAGAAATCAGTGGTGGAGCCATTTCTTTATCACTGTGTGCAGCTCTGATTCCCTTTGGGAAGGAGATGCAGCAAAACTAGAGATGATACAGAGAGGGCAGAAGGGCAGGGTCAGAGGCACAGAGCATCCACTGCACTGGAATGTATTGAAGAGTTGTCATGGATTGGTCCCAAGAGGCAGCTCAGCCCAGGCACTGGATCTCCCTCAGCAGGAAGGAGACAGAAACAGAAGAGTGAAAGGGAGAAAACTTATGGGTTCAGATAAAGGCAGTTTAACAGGCAGAATAAAACCATACACACACAAGCAAAGTAAAACAAGGAATTCATTCCCCCTTTCCCACAGGCAGCAGGTACTCAGCCATACCCAGAAAGCAAAGTTTCATCGCACATAACAGTGACTTGGCAAGACAATCATTCCAGATGTACCCCCTTCCTCCTTCTGCCCTCAGCTCTTATTACTGAGATATCATATTTTATTACTGAGATATGACTGTGGGACATCCCTTTGGTCACTGGGGTCACCTGTTCTGGCTGAGTCCCATCCCAGCCTGTTGTGCACTCCCAGCCCTTGCTGGTGAGGCAGTGTGAGAACTGGAGAGGGCCTTGGTGCTGTGCATGGGCTGCTCAGCATCAGCTGAAACATTCCTGTGTTATCAACACTGCTCTGGTCACAAATCCAAAACAGCACCCTACAGACTGCCATGAAGAGAATTAATTCAGTCTCAGCCAAACCCAGGAGGGCTTGCAGGCACTACCTGGTTTAGAAGAGAGGCACTCATCACTCTGGAGCCAGCTCGTGAGTGGGGCAACAAGCGAAGAGTTATTCATGACTTCCCATAACAGAAAAATTTAGGGACACACAATTGGATAATTAAGTTACAGTGTTAAAATAAAAATAATTGTTTTTTCTGACAATACATAGCAGAATTGTCGTACTCAGATTTTGAGGATGCTGTGGCAGTCAAGATGTAATTGTGTTCAGTTCAGGTAATGGAGGACAAGTTTATCACTGAGGACTAACACTGGATGCAACTCTGACTCAGTATGTTTCCGTGCTTATAATAAGATGGAAACTGGGAGAAGGGACTCAGGAAAGAATACATTTACTCATACTATTCTTCCCATTCCTTTTCCTTCTTCATTCACCATAAGTTCCTGCCAGAGGCAGAATAATCACCTGGGCTGATCACTGGGTCAATAAAATATTGCATTTATGTTCTTATACTCCACAAAGTTTTTAACAGGTAAGCACCAGTCAAGACTGAGGGAGGGAGAATCATCATGTCTCAGACGTGCTGGTGTGGCTGCAACCACCTTGAAACATCCCACTCCAGGACATCAGGAAGCTCAGTTCACACTGCACATAAATAACATCTCCATGAAAAGACTGAAAATGCATCTGTAAAACTAAAGCTCTTTGGAGATGGCAATTAAACAGCGTCACCTTGGCAAGCAAATATTTAGAAGAATGGAAAAATCCTCATTGTTTTCCACATATTTATGTAAGCAGTAAATGCAGATTATGGGAGGATGTTATCATAACCCAAGCTCACAACCACCTTGCTATTCTCTGCAATTGCCAGGGGAAAACATTGCTGCAAAAACATAAAGATAACAGCTCAGTTAAATTTAGTAGACTATTTTAATCTTAAAATTCAGCCTCTAAACACATGTAATTGATAGTATATGAATGAGTCATGGAAACTTGCTTTTTATGAAGAAAATTACTAATGTTCAGTTCTGGCTCTTTTCATTACTTTTTATATCACTAGCTTTCTTCCAGTATGCAATTTAGTGATCCTTGATCCTCAACATTTACAGCAATTTAAATGTAATTCAGATGCTGGTAACATGGCTTCTGCCATTTCAAATGTTCATGAGTTTCTGCTTCCATTTTTGCTCTTTATGAGCAAATCATTATTTATGAAGGCTTTAATGATAAACTCCTGCTTTCCTTAGGGTGGAATGCATCCCTCTCACAGACAGCTTGTCATATCTTCTGCACTGCACTTCCAGTCCAGCACAACAGGGAAAGGCAGCTGTGATCAAGGAGAAAAGACACTGGGAGCAGAAAGGCACAGGAGCTTCTGTGTGGTTATTAATTGTTGTGGTGTTGTTGTGGGTCCCATGATGAGGTGAGAGAAGACTTCAAGTTCTTAGAAGGCTGATTTATTATATTAATTATGATATTATATATAAAAAATTGATAAACTAAAACTATACTAAGGAAAGTGAAAGGAGACATGAGAAGGCTAGAAAAGAATGAAGAATAAAAACCTGTGAGTGTGTAAAAACCAGAGTCCTGACACAGCTGGACTGGGATTGGTCATTAAGTTAAAACAATTCACATGGAACCAATCAAAGATGGACCTGTTGGTAAGCAACCTCCAGACCACATTCCAAGGAATCAGATAATCATTGTTTACATTTATTTTCTGAGGCTTCTCAGCTTCTCAGGGGAAAACTCCTGGTGAGGGGATTTTTCATAAAATATGACAGTTCTGGGTGATGCCTTGATGAGCTCAGACAGCAGCTGATCACAGAGTCACAGAATCTGCTGAGCTGCAAGGACCCACAAGGATTATTGAGTCCAGCTCCTGGCCCTGCACAGAACCAGCCCCAGGAGCACTGTCCAAACACTGGAGCAGTGATTTCAGAAAATGTGGGTTTCCAAGTGAGACATTTTATGCTGTTGTAGTGATGTGCTCAGGATCTTTAACTTAAAAATGTGCTAAAAGGGCAGGATAGGACTAGGAGTCAGCCAGGATTTGGGATACACCTACCTAGATCTTTGAATTGTAGAAAGTGTCATAAAACAAAAACTAATTTGGAGGGTTTTCAACAAAATTTCAAGATCCAGTGGAAAATAGTTTCAACACATTAATACTTTTAAAAAGTAACATAGAAGTGAAATATCAAGAAACCAAATTTATAAGGGATTCTGGGGTGGCTCCAGTCTGCACTGTAGGAGAAGTTGCAATGTTTTGCTTTTTACTTTTCTTCCAAGCTCTGAATAATTTTGGATTTGAGAGATTCCAGCATGCTGATAAACTGATGGCAGGTAAGGAAAGAATAGAGAGTAAAAATTTTCCTCTTTCAAGAAAAGCAGGTTACAGAGACTATCTCTCCTCCAGAAAGATTTCACAAGAATAGTCCAAGTTAGACTACAAAAGTTTAAGTAAACTAGCACATAATACATGAACAGGTGAAAACCAGCAAACCAATGGCTGATTGGTTTGCATGCAACCCTTCAACATGTCCATTTAAAGCTTTCAAAAATGTCTGTATAGTTCTTGAAGTTTCTGCATTCTCTCTTCATTTTCAGTGTCAAGCCAGATGGTCTGCTGTTAGATTTGGGGTCATCTCCATGCAAATTTTCACCAATATCTTAAAAAATTCATACTGTTACTCTTATTTTGAATAAAGTTTTTGTTGTTTTATTTTGGGGTGGTTTTTTTTTTGTTGTTGTTGGAGTGGTAGGAAGGAGGCAGGAGAAGGAAGCTCTTTTGGATTACAAAATATGACTCAAGTCTAAGGAAAGCTGAATTTACAGCCAAATACAGAGCTGATATTCAGAAGATCTGGATTATATCCTGGACTGCCATAGACTTCCTGTATGATCCTAGCATATGAGAAATATTCAGTTTTCTCCTAGGAAAAATGTGATTAGTTCTATCAAGGTAATAAACTGGGAGAATTTATTAGCTGATATTTTTCAAGTACACTGACATATTAGTTTGATACAGTATAGAGCCATAAAAAATGGATATAAATTATATTTCATCACTGTGCATAACAGGGCATCTACACCTGGAACTTATTCTCTTTCTTGGCAGGAGTCTAAATTATTCATGCACTCCACATTTTAACCATTAAATATTAGTATATTCTTATCTCTCACTTGGTAAAATTAATGCTCTTTGATTTGTCTCTTCATCATCCATTTTCCAGCCCTTTCTCTTGAAGCTACTAAATTTTCCCTATATTCATACTTCACCAATTGCTTTTATTCTATGGAGGTTCAACTTGCAGCTCCTCTGAAAGGCCACAGGTAGGACTTTATATTGTCCCCACACATGGGCACAGGGTGACAAGTCTTTATTTTTGGCTTCAGCAGCTTCTGGCCTCCTGTTTCCATCCCCTTTCCTTTGTGGGCAACTCTCAGTGTGCCAAATTACCCATTGCACATGACGAAACAGAGCCAGGAGATGCTCTAAGATAAAAAAAACCCCATATTTTTCAGGGTGATTTTCTTTTGGGATAGACATGCACAGACAGAATGCTGCCTTGGCCAAGGTACCAGAGAGAAGGTGAACTGGTCAGCAGCAGATCTTGTGCCTGTGCTAAAACTCACTGTGCTAAATCTCGCTGCCATTCCCTTCCCTCCCCTGCTGGCCCAGGGTCTGGTGAAGGTTTCTCTGCTCCACCTCCCTGCTCCTGCTCTTGAAGGGAAGGGAGAGGCAGAAACCAACCTCAGCTTTCAGCTCCACTTCAGTGAAACTGATCTCACACCTAATGAGAACTGACAGCCCCTGCAGGATCATTAACCAACGAGTTTGACTGCTTAATTAACTGCCTGATCAGTCTTGCTCCTTTCCAACAAAAGCAGTTCAATTGTCCCTTCCAGCTCCACACAGAAGTAAGCTGGTCTTTCCACAAAATCACCCAGAGCTGCCAATACCTGGGGTATGCCACACTATTTGAATTCTGGATGTCACCCTCAGAAATAAATCCTGAGAGCTGCAACCCACAACCACAGCCAACATGCCCATGATTTATTCATGAATGGAACAGGATATGAATGCAATCCTAAACATCATGTATTAGGGAAAGGAATATTAGTCAAATTAAGTAGCTTTGTTTCAATTTCACCACCTGTGGTATCTTTAGATCTTTTTACAGCCTCACAGGCAGAAAACAGCTTTGAATCTGGCAAAAAAAAAAGTGCTTTGAAAATTATTCATATGATGCTACAAAAGGTTTTACTAACCATTTTCAAAAGGACATGATATATGAAAGCAAAAAAAAAAAAAAAGGTGAATAAAAGCATAAAATGGGAACTATTACACAGTTTCAAAGAGAAAATTTTCCTTATTGGGAAAATAAGTATCATAAGACAGCAGCCAGAAACAAACAAGCAAGGTTTTGTAGCAGAAAAATGGGTACAACAAGGCTTTCTAGCTTGCACGAATGAAAGAAAATTCTGTTTTTTGGTCCTGTTTATATAGAGAGCAAAAAGCAAGAGAAGGCAGGAATCTTCAAACTTCCTCTTAACTTCCAAAGTTAATTCCACCTTAAATGACATTGGGATGAAGGGGCCAAAGAAATCTTTATAATTAAATACATTTAATTATAATATTAATTTGCAATTTTATTTGTTCTTGCAAACATGTAAGGTTTCTGAAAAAGTAAAGTCTGAGACATTTGATGTGTGATGAAGCTTTTTATTTTTCTGGGAGTGGAAATCCTGAACAAAATCATCAGTGCATGGGATTCATTTCATCTGTGTAAGCAGCCTGGGAACTGCTATCCTTAGGGATGGGGAGGGCAAAGGGCACTTTCCAGCCATCAGCAATGGAAAGAAAATGTCTTGGTGTGCAGGAAATGCTTCAGCCCAGAATTCAATAAGGAAATGCAAATTAAGGAATTTGGAGGCTTCAAACTAATGCAACTCTTGCATTATACAGCAAGGAACTATTGAACTTAGAGAATGCACTGATCAGCTCAGCAAACAGAGCTGAAAGGAAAGGTCCCCTTTAGAAAGGACAATCTACAGTGGGTGGGATTGGCAAGCAGAGAATCAGTCTCAGGAGAGTGTTAGAGAAGAGCTGAAAGGTGCCTCACGTGTCTGGGTCTGAGTCGGGAGCTCCTCTGGGTTAGAAAGAGACCAAGCAGACGTTGATCAGGAAAAACCTTGATGGGTTTTTCCTGAAGATTTTGCTGTATGTGGCCATGGATTTGATGGTATGCTGTACTCTCTATGATATAGCAATGCATTCAGAAATGTTTCCAAATAGATAAAAAACCAGAAAATCCTGTGGTATTTGCTGGGTCCCCAGGACGAAGGAGGAATTGATGACTCTGACTCCATGTTCTTAGAAGGCTAATTTATCATTTTAAGTACTTATATTATATTAAAGAATGCTATACTAAAAACTGTACTAAAGAATAGAGAAAGGATACAGACAGCAGGTTACAAAGAATGATCATGAAAACTCGTGACTCCTTCCACAGTCCTGACACAGCTTGATGGTGATTGGTCACTAAGTAAAAGCAATTCACGTGAAACCAATCAAATTCACAAAACAATTCACATTAAACCAATCAAACAACCACCTGTTGTATAAACAATCTCCAACCACATTCCAAAGCAGCAAAACACAGGAGAAGCAATCAGATATTTATTATTTTCATTTTTCTCTCAGTCTTCCCAGCTTCCCAGGAGAAGGAATCCTGGTGAAGGGATTTTTCAGAAAATACGACAGTGACAAAAACCCTCTTGAAAACTAGCAGACCTACACACAGTTTATACTCAGTTTATAAAAGGCAGTTGCAGTCATTTTACACCAATTGTTTCTTTCTGCAGGGATATCTCATAGAACCCAGTTGAATGATTCTCTGAGTAAAATGGTATTTGAAGTAAATTTATGAGAATCTGAACAGTGTACAGATAAAGAGAAAGCCTCACTTTTAGGCCCATAGAGTTGTCTATTTCTGGAACACTAATTTTATCTGAAAGCAAATCTATGTATTTCCATCACTGCTGACTTGAGAAAGTGAAGTCCAAAATTTCTTAATTTTCCCTGTCCAAGACATGGCTTTAGTAACAATTATTGCATTTGGATTGTATGACTTAGTGGAGATCCTTGAGTACTTTAAATACACTGAACATTCTCGAGTGCAGTCATTAATTGCACAGAAACTTCTGCATGAATTCAGTGTCTTGTGTCAGTGGTTTAAATCCTATTTTTCAGTGTTCAGGCATCATCTCTGGGGTTTGTTAATTTGGTACTAAAACATCATGTCATAAATCACAAAAAATGTTGCTGGGTAATGGGGGGCCACAAAAAAAAAGACAAAAGAAATATTATATATTGGAAATAAAGCTTAGAGAAAAAGCAGGAATTAATATCAAATGTCATTCAGGATTACCATTCTGTACAAACAGTGCTATAGATTGCTGTTCTTATTGTCCATCCATAGCATAAAAACATTTTAAAAGTAGGTTTGCATTGCAGGTTGCAAGGAAAATCTAGTGGGCTTCTCTCTCCAGTTGTTTGAACTCATCTACATTACAGTGTCTGATTTTTAAAGAATGTTAAGTGATACTGTGACCTAGATGGACTTGTCTAAGTGTTTACTTGCTTACTCAAGTTAAATTCAGCTAGAAGCTTGCTTCAAGTTATTATTCACCAAGAAAAGAAGAAAAGAAGAAACAGCATTGGGTCTAATGCCTGTCTGCATCTTTGCTGGTTCTGTATCCTCAAACTCTGAGACTGCTTTCAATTTACTCAGTATCTCTCCTTCTACAGTAACAAAGTCATAGGCCTGGTAGGAGTATTCAAAGTATCTCCTGAGTTCCACTTATTAGTAATTAACTATGATAAAAGCCATCTTGATTTAAGTAACTGCCATGAAATTAAAGCAAACATTTGTGAGGAGATATCTGAAAGAATAAACAGAAAATTTGAGCAAAGACAGTGAGACCCTCTGATGTGTGAGCCAGAGATCCTGATGGAAGCCACAGCTGGGAGGTCATACTGCAAGTCTGGGGCTGTCTGCTCTGCTGTCCAATGGCCCCAGACAAGATTAGGGTGATTTAATCACTCACTGAAAAAAAATCAGCTAAAGCCTTCAAAGAGCTCCCTCAGCCCTGCAGCAGCTGATCCAAGCTCCCCCCTGATGCTCTTCTAGTGGGCTGTCAATTTATGTCAGCACCAGGATCACTCAGGAGAGGGTTCAGAGCCCTCTGTAGTGTTTCAGAGCCCTCTGTGGGGTTTCAGAGCTCTCTGTGGGGTATCAGAGCCCTCTGTGGGGTTTCAGAGCTCTCTGTGGGGTTTCAGAGCCCTCTGTGGGGTTTCAGACCCCCCTGTGGCCCCTCCTTGGCTGCCCCTGGAGGATGGGTGCTCAAGGCTCACTCCTGCTGCACACTGACACTGCTTTGGTCTCCAGCTCCCTGCCCTGGCACTCTTGGCTCGGTGCTCCAATCTCTTTCTTCCCTGAAGGGTGTCATGACTGCCTTGTCTCAGCTGTGGCTGTGATTTTGTTTTCCTCCTGCCATAACAATTCTGAAAAAAACAACAAGAGACAATAAATATTGTATCCAGATAACAATGTCAGCAAACATGTCCATATAAATTAAAGGGAAATATGTACAACATCATAAAGTATTCACAATATTGCAAAAAGAAGTAATTGTTTCCTTGGTGAAGTGCAAAAGATGAGTTACAAATATGCTGTAAGATGGGTAAGTATTGATAAGGGATTCTCAAGATCATGTATAATTTACACAATGGAAATCATAAAGCATAGGCAGGGATGAGCAAGCACTGTTGCTCTAAAGGGTGTTTATGACCAGCAAAACACCAGATCAGCATCCTAAGTTCTGCTGATGTTTCAGGACTTAAGTTTAGGCTTAAAGCTTGAGATGTGTGCAGCTGGAGACCTGAGTAAGCCTGAGAGAACGTGGTTCTTTTGTAGGAAATGGGCACGTTGTGGTGGTGTTCACAGGGGTCCCAGGACGAAGGAAGGGACGAGAATCTTGACTCCATGTTTCAGAAGGCTGCTTTATTATTTTATGATATATATTGTATTAAAAGACAATGATATATTAAAACTATACTAAAAGAATAGAAGAAAGGATTTCATCAGAAGGCTAGCAAGGAATAGAAAGGAAAGGAATGGAATTGAATGATAATAAAATCTTGTGACTGACCAGAGAGTCCGAGCCAGCTGACTGTGATTGGCCATTAATTAGAAACAACCCCATGAGACCAATCACAGATGCACCTGTTGCATTCCACAGCAGCAGATAATCATTGTTTACATTTAGTTTCTGAGGCCTCTCAGCTTCTCAGGAGAAAAGATCCTAACAAAAGCATTTTTCATAAAATACGTCTGCGACAGGCACGTATTCCTAGCTGGTATCAATGTGTCGCTTGTACCCCTAACAGAACAACAATACAGTAGCTGAAAACTTGAATACTTAAAAGCAATAAAAATTTATGGTAAACAGATATCTAGATGACGTGGGTTTGGCTCATTGCAGAAGATGAACTAAAACATATTGCAGAAGAGACTTATTTTGGAGCAGCAATTAATTCCCTTCAAACGACTGCTATATGCAGTGACACCTGTGGATCTCATTGGAGGAATTGTACACAGGTGTTTGTCCAGCCAAAGCTTGTGACAAACATCTTCCCTGAGAGGGTTTCTGCCCTCTTAAGTTGTTCAGTGCCTGTTGCTGAGGGACATGAAGTACAGATTGAATAAATATGAAGTATTTAATATGATAAGAATATAAATACATGAAGTACAGATTGAATAAATATGTCAGGAACAGCAGAGACAAAGTTAAGGCTGGGATAGGTCACAGGTCATCTTGCAGGAATTTGACTCAGGATGTCCAAAATTCATGGTTTTACAAAGGCAGATGGCAGACTTTAAGCTGTGTTAATAACAAAACCAAATGCTAACCATTTTCAAGTAGAAAATGGAAGGGCAAATTATCAGTTGTGCTCAAAAATTGACTTCCTACTTGGCTGGTGCTGAGCTATGCTTTGATACTTGGCAGCCTGCTGGCTACTGGGATTGCACCTTTAGTGAAGCATTTGAAATTAAATAGCTACAAACTGGATACTAGTGGAAGAATTAAAGCCAAAATTATTGTTTTTTGGTTTGAGAGAATCATAAAATAAATATTCAAGACATATGAAAGTCTAGAGAACATTATTTTTTCATTAGAGACTTTGGCTGTGGAAATCACAGCACACAAAATCCATCAGCTGACACAGTTAATGTCACAGTGTTTAAGTTTGTTAATGAGATCAAGATTCATGATTTATGTTTAATGCCCCAAAATATACTGCCTTATTAGCTTATTGGTACAAAAAATGTTTTCTTGGTCTGGTGGTGTAAAAGGTTTTTGCCTTTTTTGTCTTAGCAGGTGAATCAGTGCTTTCCAATTCTCTAATTTACTCAGAAAAGTTTTAATTTTTTTTCATATGTAGAGAGCTAAATAATGGCCTTCATGTAATCTAAAATGTGTAAAATTTCTATGTAAAAGGACAGGAATGTAGACCATCTGTTGGTAGGTGGATTGTACCTGAACATCTGAGTTTTTCAAACTGTATATCTTTACAGCAAATTGGAGGAAAACTGGAGAGGTTTTATATGCAGTGTATGTTTCTGAAAATTTAGGTTCTACTTAACTTCACACACACAGAATGGAAATTATTTAGCAAGATCATTCACAGTTCCTCATGACATGGTCCTCAAGTAGTGAATGACTCAAAAGGGATCTTCAGCACAGCTCCTCACTTCCCATCACAACATTTTGCCCCACTTTGTGCTACATGTAGCCTCCCCAAACCAACCCTCCTTTTCCAGGTCCATTGTCCCAGAGCATAACTGTATTTCCTCAAAGTTAGATCCTAGCTTTTACCTCAGTTTACATCCAACTTTACATCCTTTTTCTTGATGTTTTCCCCCAACTTTACATCCTTTTTCTTGCTGTTTTCTTCTAATTTACCATTTTTCACTAATATGAAAATATACATTTTCCAAATGTTTTAAAGCAGTGAAAATCCAGGCAACCAGAAGTTGGTTGTGAAGGTCAGAAGCCATTTTCCACCCTATGAGCCAACCAAGTACTTCAGTATCCAGATTGTCCAAAGAAATTACTATTTTTGAAGCCTGATGACACATTGCATGAGGAAAGTTAAAACCACTTGAAAACATTGCCAAATGCTGAGATGAATAATTACAACTCAGAGGAAATAAACTATTCAGCCCAGACATTTGGAGAACATATATAGCAGTACAGTTGTACTATTCATGGATCATTATATGAATAGGAAATTGGAAGAACTTTTCCAGGCTTGTGATGAATACAGAGCACAATAGAGGGAGAAGATGAACCGAGACTAAAAGTCTCTTTGTAGTGCTCACATTTCTTCCAGAGCATCTACGTCACAGCAGCTTCCATTCATGCAGGCACAATGGAGCAGCACCAGGCTGAATCTACAGCTGAAAGGGCTTTAATAGTGATTTTTGTAATAGCAGTTGACAACAGATCAAAACATAATGATTTTTGTGACTAGTTCATCTGTCTTAAATCTCTGATTTGTATAGGTTTATAATGCTTTTCCCAACTTTTCCTGTTTCTTTCCAAAACTTTGGACATATTAATGCAGTTAAGATTCCATATGGGAATGGAATCTCCCTGATGGGAGTGGAGGAAGTTTAAGTGTATGGTTCATGAAGTCTAATTCCCTGTTTCTTTAGAGTCTAACATGTGACTCCTTCTAAGCCATATGAAAAGGAATCTAAAAGTGGAATTTTCCAGAGATGCCATGAAGATTTTTCAAAACCTCACTCCTCTATTTATTGCAAATAACTTTCTAGCTTCCAGCCTCAGTTTATGTGATGCCAGTCAATATTTGACTTATATGTAAATTTGTATAGGAACCAGAACCATAAAAATACCTGCTGCTTATTTTTGTGCATTCAAGAACAGTTGTAATTCAACTTTAATCCTTTAAATCATTATTATATTTGAAAGCATTGCTCTAAATTAAATATTTCACTGCAGTGAAGCCAGAAAGGGTTGTAAAGTATTTTTCTGCTGGATATCACGAGAGTGGATCAATAAAATCAGGGATCCCATGGTTTAAATTAAGATTCAGAATTTGTAAGCTGCTGAAAGAGTGGGAAAACTTCACCAAGTCTATGACACAGTCCTGTCAGAGCAGCAGTGAGAGGGAAATTCTGTATGAGGGGCAGCAGCAGCCTTGCTGAACCCTCTGTGGGGACATGGGACTGTCCCCTCATAGGCTCCTCTGGGGCAGGGCATGGAATATCCAAGAGGCAGGAGCAGTGCTTGGGCTGGGGTTTTAGCCTTGCATTCACTCAAAAAGGGGAATTATAAATAAAAACCTTAACTGAGATGTTTCAAGTCAGACAGAAATGGACTAAGCCTCAATGATAAAAAACCCCAATATTCCCTGTGTCTTTCAAGCTGCTCTCAGCTCATGTTTGGGGCATCAGAACAAGCAACCAGAGCTATACATTGATCAAGGTATATGCTGGGCTTTTAAAAGGTTTTTGAAAAAAACCCTACTTATTAAAAATATTAATTCCATATGCTTAATGACAAAAAGGTACTTTTGAGTGTCTAAATTGATAAATTATCCTAACTTGAGAAACAGGATGTTATGGCCTTCAAAGGCAAAATGAAAATGATTTTTAAAAGATGTTGTGTGTTTGAGGGAAACGCTGTTTTTCTTCGTGTTTTTGTTGTTGAGTAATAAGGTCAAGTTAAGTGTTTTTTGAAACAGGCCATATGATTTTGGTACTTATCTGAATAACAGAAGCTATAATCTGCAGGAATGATGAAATTGTCCAATCCATCACCTGGCTAAAGCACAAACATCCTCTATAGCACAATTTTGTGTATTACTCAGATTATGTTTTAATTTCCAAATTGCTTCTCATGAATGCAGTTCTGTCTAACAAAATGTCCCCTTGTACTCACAGTCCATTATTAATTATACTGTTATAAACTTGCTTACTAATTCCCTCATTATTTCCCTCAGTATTTTTTCATATCCTACAGAGACAGGCAGGCAAAGCCCTAGGCACTAATTAAAAGCAGGTGAAGAATATAAGCAGGAAACCAGGGATAAGCAGTGGCCAAGGGGTATTACTAAATAAAGCCTTTCTGAACAGAGAATTTTACAGCTTAATGGGATTGTGTTGAGAAGCAGTCTCAATTACAAAGGCACCAACTGAGAAATCCAGAAGGATTTCAACATAAAGCACAGCTCTTCATTTAGATTTCTGTTGCCTTCCAAATCCAATATCCATATTTAATGGAATATCCTAGGGTAATTTGAAGGATATTACATGAAAAATATTTATTTATTCTGTGTGAGAAATCTATAATTATTTTGTTGCAACACAAAGTTATTTAATGGTTTGATGCAATGTATACTTATTTATTAAATTGTTTGATACAATCATTCAACCTAAACTGCATGTCAGCCAGCTCATAATATATCCCAGTCTATGCTAAGTTAAGGATATTAAAATATAATTGATTGCAAATAATAGAACTTCACTAACTGATAGAATTTTATTTTATTCAGTTGGACACATACGGTTTGGTTATTTAGGACATTTTAAGCATTGTGCAGGGAACCCCTTTGCAAACTGGAATGACCTGTACCTTCCCAGGGTGACTGCTTTAAGAAAGTCACCCCCAGCCTCCACAGACAGGGCAGTGTTGCAGGGGGGCACACTCAGATTTGGCCTTTGCAGAGCTGCAGGGTGTGGGGAGATGCTGCTTTTCCTGAGCATGGGCTCTCAACACCCTGTTGCTCCTCAGGGTCTGTGTCACCCCTTTAGATTGTCACTCTGCCACCTAAGGGCTGCCCTCTGCCTTGGTACGAGCTGAACTGGGAACAGCGCTGGGATAGCACTGGAACTGGGAGACAAATGGGATTTGGCTTATGCACTGCTAGGGGAAAACAAGATGTTCTCTAAAAGTAACCTCATTCTACAACCCTCACCAAACTGGAACACACACACAAAGTTTGCAATACCTTTTCTCCGTCTGCTGTAGCTCTTTGGTTCAGCTCTCTTACAGAGATGAAGACAGATGCTCTTTCTGACTCTTCCACCCTCCCATCCACTGAACTCCTTTGCCTTTCCAAGTGTCCCAGTTAGGAGCTCCTTGGTGCAATCAGAGGAAGGGCAGTGTGTGTTCATGTGCAGCTTGTGCTGTACTCACAGCTGCCTGTGAGCCAGAGTACAGAGCTAAGAGACCCCTGCAGCTGATACTGCCCCGTGGGACCATGCAGGAGCTGTCAGAGAAGTGTTTCCTTCTTTAAGCTGCTTCTGAAGTGCAGACTCCCTAATTCTTCCCCTCCACAGTACCCTGCTTGTATTCTGGGAAAACCAATCCTCTAATTATCCAGAACTTTTGTAAGGGATCCACTTCTGCACTTGAGAGGACTCAGACTTGCCATTGAAACCTGCAGGTGCTGGTGCCAGAACCGATGGGAGCTGGCCCAGTGTCCCTGTTCCTCTGCAGCCTGGCTGTCCTGCATGCTCTCAGCAGCTCCAAAGCAGCTCATGCAGACACCAGGGTGACCTGGCTCTGAGGACAGAGGGAATGCCTGTGGGTGAGGACACTGAAGTGCTTTGCAGACATGCTGTTGGTTGCCAAAGGGCCCAGACTGACACAGCTCCCACAAGAACTCACACGAGGTGGGAGAGGATGGGAGCTCAGCTCTCCCAAAGGCTCAGAGGAGCCCTCTGTGTGTGGATTCTGTGATTCACAGAGACACACACAGGAGGGGACAGACTCTCTGGTCCATCAGAGACACCACAAAAGGCTCCATCCATCCTCTGTCCCTGCTTGGTGTGGCTGCCAGGGCAGGGATTGCCCCACAAGGTGCCACCTCCTCCCCCACATGTACTCCCCTCTCTCTGGCCCCATCAGCAGCACACCACTGCCAGGCTCCTCCTTGTGCCCATCCCCATTCCAGGTATAGAAAAAAATATGTATCTTTTAGAGAAAAAAAACCCATGACAGATGGTGGTGCCTCTACAGCAGAGGCATCACAGCTTCCTTTGCTCTCACTGCATTATTATATTGTACTCCAGACAGACACCTGTACTTCTGACAGATAACTGGGCAATCCAGTTTTGAGCAAGCTGTGATGAATCAAAAATAGCTGCTGGCCATGGAGATGGTGCCACACACAACACATGGGATCACTTGGCTCTGCTCTGGCTGAGTGCCATTCTCATGCCCCTCTAGGTTACATAAAGCTGCATATTCCTCAGTGAAGCTAGGGGCTGCTTTTCTTTAACATTTGTGTCTAACAGCTGCTGAATTAAAAAGTGAAATATTAACTTAGTCACATCTTCAGCATGGCCATGACCCACTGAATCAGGAAGAAAACTGCATTGTTGTACACAATTTAAAAAAAAAAAACATAAATAATGTAATTTTTGTGCAAAACTTTTAAAATTTTTATTCTCTGATTCCTCTTCAGTCCATTATGGTGTTATTGACTACTATTATCTGAAATAGCATAAAGATGTAAACATTTATTTGTTCACAGCTTTATATATAACATCTCAGAGAAGGCTGTTAGGTTTGTGACATTAAAAACTGAAACCAGAAAAGAACAAAAAGAGCAAAACCAGAAGAAAACAGTGAATTACAGTATGAAATCTATTTACACACATTAATCTATACAACATCATAATCTGTACATTTTGTAAAAAATAATCACATTCATTTACATCATCTTAAATTTTTACCATACATGACAGATATAAAGTTATAACAAAGATGACAAAAGAGAAATTTGAAGTAATACTCATACATACATATTTTGTGCCAGGACAAAAAAAGCTGCAGGTAATCATAAACTTATTACAGTGCTTTGGGACATAGAGGGGTTTGGGACATTTCAGTCACCTTTTAAATCTGACAATAGAAATGTTCCTGAATTAGATTTAGCTACAACCTGCTATCCTGGGGCAGAACCATGTTCAACAGAGTGGTAAAACCATATCAGAGAATGCTCCTTTTAAATGTTATCCTGATGTATTCCTATAACATACATCTTCAAACACTTTTTAATTTTAGTATTTTTTCAGCAACAGAATAGCACTGCATCCTAACTTCTGTATTTGGTCATGTCAGGGTAGCACTGACAGCCCACAGCTGATAGAGGCACTCATGGTAACATGAAGGTACTTCTGTTGGCAAAGGTATTTCCTAATCACTAAGCACAGACAGAAATTGTTCAGATGATGACCCTTACACACAGCAGCAGACACACAGTCTGCAGGTTAATTGCCAGTTCTTTCTTTTTGTCAGACATATTTAGGGCTTGATTTCTCCTTAAGGATGTCTGAAAAAAATCTGAATAGGACTTTATCCCAAATCACTTTGCTGAACTGGGCAAATTCACAGTTAACAGAAGATGATTTTTAGAAAAATAGAGGACAAATGATGCAGATGATTCATCTTAGTCTTTGCACATGGACTGTGTGACACGTGCACCTGGCAATGCCTTATTTCATCAATCTGCCCCAGACAGAGTCTCTGGTTTGCTGAGGGTCTGTGCTGGTTGCTTTCCCCTCTGGCACGTTAAAAGCAAAGGGAAGCCGAGGGGTGAATCAGGACACGAAGCAGATGCTAAGAGTGGGGTAGGATGGCTCCGACCTGACTGAAGAAGGTTTTTTGTAATGCTATTTGCCACCAATTACCTATTGCTGCTACAGTACACTCCATCACAAGCTTTGATAGGGTATTCTTCTGCTGGCTACCTGCAGTACAATATAAAGAAATTTTGGGTACTGCAAAGCACTTTGTTTAAGCATATGGCCCCTCCTACAAAAAGCAAAACCAAACACCTTACCCAAAAAACCAAACATTTGTTGGAAGCTGAGGCCAGGCAAAACACAATGGGACACAAACCTGTGAGCTTTATCATGGCAGGCAGGGACACCTGAGCCAATGAACTGTGGGATCCTCCTCTGCCTGACCTTTTGAATTACACTGCACATTTCTCAGAGGATAACTTTGGCCAACCCAAGGTAATTGGCTTAAAGAGGAGTATCTGTGTAAGACTACCCTGACAGTTTAATGATCTCCTCTGGAGGGATACATCTTACCTGATTCTATCTCTGGAGTGAGAAATGTAAGTACTAGCCAGCTACCCCAGCTCATTTTATAGTAAGTCAGAGAAAACTGGGTCCAGCTTACCTGCCTCAGATACCCAGCTGAACATGGAAGGAACCATTTTCAATAGTGCCTATTTCTCTATCCTGACTGTGAAAGGCACTTTAAAAGTGTCTTTAACTCAGAGACAAACATGCAGCTTTTAGACAGCAAAATCAGGGCAGATGAATTTCACCTGAGTTTATCAAGCACCCAGCTGAAATTGACTCTGCAGAGGAAAATTTAAGTCAGTGTCCATATATGTATTGTTAATTGTGTTAAAAGTGGAGAGCAAGCTGTCACTGTGTTCCTCAGGCATTAGCAGCAGGTAATGCTGACAGAAATCACTCAGAATTAATGGTGCCTCCAGGGGAGGTAAAGCACAACAATTATCCAAGGTCCTGGGAGTGAACCATATTACCATTCTTGTTCAGTAAGTACAAGCTGTGCTTCTGGCTTTTCCGTGGGGATGGACAAAACCCCCAGGTTTCCTGCCTTGAATACTTTACAACTCAGTTTGGACTCTGAAGCAAGCAAAGGGGAAATAACAGTAAAGGAATAAAGAAAGGGCAAGGTTAAACTTTTCTTGCAGCCTCTACTTCCTCCCCTGCTGCTGCTAGGACTGAGTGAGAATTAGGATTAGAGATGACAGAAGCCAAATGATTTCATTGCAATGTTTTTTGACTCTAAAGAGTCAAAAGAGCATAGAGCAAGAGCAATTAATCCCACGCTTCTCAGCAAAATGCAATGAGAGTCAAAGCCATGAGAAGCTGTCTTGTTATGGGTGTTGTAAAGATGATCAAACCCTGATCAAACACTTCCAGATTTGTCAAACTGCTCTTCACCTTTTACTGACATTTTTATATCTGTCCATGAAAAGGCAGCTGCCAAACTGGTGATGATAGGGTTAACGCTGTAACTTTGCCTAAAATTATTTGGAAATCAGAAATTTTCTGATAGTAAAAACAAATGAGTGCAGTGCCCTCTGTGTCTTAACGGCCATGACAGTGCTTGAACAAAGCATTATGAAGTTAAACTGCCTCACAAAACAGTATTTAGATTATCTGCATTTATATTATTAATAAAGGAATGACGTTCTCCAAAGTACTGAACTTTTCACTGGTATTAAAGAAAAATATATACAGCACCTCTCTCTCCTGTGTCCCATTTTTTGCATGTCCACACTGTCCTTTACAAACTTAGTGGTACCTCTATGTTCTTCCACTGCAAAATTCTCCTGTGGCATTTCACCCTACATGAAAAATAGAATCAAGCCCAAATCATCTGCACCCTGTTAAAGGAAACAATGCTGGTTTGTTGCAGTATAAAATGTATTTTCTTATTAAGGCTTTTCTTTTTTTATAACCCAGAAATAATTAAAATGCAGATTTTTTTCATGCTCACCTAATTAGAACAAAGGCAGTTTTCTCTAAGATACAATGTGTTATAAACACACATAATTGGTGATGCATCATGCAGAACAGACTGATGGAAATGATTGCCTGAAACATCCATTTCTGTGCTATCATTCTGTCTGTGTGTCAACTCGCTCACATAACCTCATTTGAGCACAAAGATGAGCACACTTGAATGCCTGTCACATGTGCCTTTCTACCCCAGAAATTAAGGGGAAAAAGAACATCCTGCACATCTCATCTCAGGGAACTGAGCAGTCCCAATGCCACTGCAGACAAAGAACCCTAATGTGCACAGATGTGTTCAATTTAGGTGTAAAAGCAGCTCCCACTGCTCCAGTGGGTCTTCATATATTTTCAGGTAAGAGCTTGTGATAAGTTTCTCAAGAGATCCAGGAAACATACTAAATTTCAGCAGTGTTTCCTCAGTCTAAAGTCTTTGGGAATATATTGAGTTTAAAGAGATGTGTGGGGGAACACCTTTAGACCCCATGGGAATGTTCTTGGGCTTCCACCCAGAATCTCATAGTTACTCTGCCAAACAGAAAACTTTATGAATGATCTGAAAGTGATCCATAGCTCCTCTAAATTCACCTTTTGTAAGTAACAATTCTTTGAGTGATTGTTGTTTAACTCAAATTATACCTGCTGGTATCATGTAACATTTACCAGGTTCTGCAGTCATGTGGACCATGGGGCTCTTTCTATCTTTGGTCTGACAAAACTTTGTGTGACTCCATGGCAATCCCATTAAAACAAATTGTGTTTGACTGATAAACAGCTGGATTAAATCAGACCAAGAACTGAAATACACTGAGACAGCTGCTGACAATATTCCCAGTACTGGTAATACTTTCAGGGATGTACAAATATGCCTGCCAAGGGATGCCCTTGCTGCTGTTCTTCCCTTTATCTGACAAGAGCAGGGACCTCGGATCCTGCTGGCTCCAGAAAACCTGTTATCTGAAATATGAGGGCAATGGTTTGTATGGAGGTACTCATGCAAATACAGATTATTCCCACTTGAAATGTAGGGTGGACATGGTTAAACGTCGGCATGGGAAGAGAACATCACTGGTTTATTTCTTTTAAAGAGAGGAAATGTTATGTATGTTTTCATAAGACTGTCAGTTCTCTGCCTTTTTTTTTTCAAACATGGCTACATAAGAGGCTTGTCATTGTTGAAAATTCCTTCTTTATGCCTTTTATGGTAATTTTTAGGGATTCTGTCTAATTTTTTTTTTCCCGAGTCATGGCCATGACTAAATTTTAAATAATTTCAGATAGATATAGAACTGAATAAACTTTAAAGAATTTACATTTTTTGTTAAATGTGAATTGCAACTTCACTGCAATATTCCTTGTGTTTTGCAGCCAAATATGTAGCTCCTAGAGGCAGAGTTCAATGACAACACTGTAAAAAATGATATTTTCAATGTGTAATGAGATATCCAAGGCTGTTTTATCTATGCCAGGCTGCTTTAGCAATAAAACATACTTCTTCAGAAAACTGCTCCATGAAAGATCAACACAAATCTCTGACTTTAAACAGAAGATAACAACTGAGAACTGAGAATATTCAGAAGTAATATAGTAGTTTTTTCTGTATGGCCTGTAATGTAGCCCTACACTCTGCAGCCAAACATCAAACCAGGCACTTTTGAAAGTAACAACAGGATTGGAATCAAACTCTATAGAAAGTAACCTCTGAAATGTGTACCATTAGCCTAGAAGTACTACCTTTTTCCCTCTCTTGTAAATCATGTTAATGATTTCCTGGATTAGCACACTGAACTCCCAGTGTGGTTAATTATGGTCTTAGATTTTTTATTTAATTTTATTTTCCATAATTAGAAAAGAATTTCCTAATCCTCAAGGCAATGTTTCCTTAAGTATAAATAAAGTGTACAAAATTTTCTTGCTTCCCATCTTAACCCTTACATGTGCCAAAGAAATCTGCATTGAGCAGGATACCCTGCATAGATCTTGTAGCCACTTTGGAAGGTAAAGGGACCTTTATGGAAAATGAATTTTTGAATTGTCACTACTAGTAAACTGCAAGAGAACATCAGAATTAATATGATACCATTTGAACAAAACAGAAAGCATCCATGGGGCAGGATTCTCCATTAATAATAGGTTGGCAGCACAAATCAATTCTCCAAATACCAACATGTAGAAAAGCAAAGCACTAAACTGTACATGTTATAAAATATCACATCAAGCTGCATAATGAATGATATATCCCACAGTTTTTCATGTTTTGGGGGACCTAGCTCATTTATATCATGGTGGTCTCAGTCTGCATAAATGAGTGAGCTCTTGAATTCCTGTGGAGCTGGGAAACACTTTCTGATCCATTTCGGGAAATGGACGAGTGCAGTCTGTAGTCTCTGCCTGCAGTCTGCTTCCAGCACAAGCTCCTCCACTTTCTTTTCAGCTCCCCCTGCACCTGTGCTCAAAAGAAAATGCACAATATGAGCTGAAAATTTTCTTCTATGTGAGGAAATCCTCCATGTCTGTTGGCTGTCACATGGAGATCTCTAGGAACAGAATCATAGAATGGTTTGGATTGGTACAAACTTATAAAGATTCTGGAGTTCTACCCCCTTCCATGGGCAGGGACACCTTCCAGCAGACCAGGCTGCTCAGAGCACCATCCAGCCTGGCCTTGGGATGGGGCTACCACAGCTTCTCTGGGTAACCTGTTACAGGGTCTCCACCACCCTTATAGAAAAGATCTAAATCTACCAATATCAGTTTAAAAATGTCCTGACACTACACGCCCTGCTAAGAAGTTTTTTGCCATCTTCCTTATAATCTCCCCTTTATGTACTCCAAGGTGCTACAAAGTCCCCCCCTCCTTCTCCTTTCCTGGCTGAGCAACCCCTACTCTCTCAGCCTGTTTTCATAGGTGTTCCAGGTGTTTGTTTATAGTGGCCAGAGGTGTTCCAGCCTTCTGATATTTTTTTTGGTCTAACACATCCATGTCTTTCTCGTACTGGTGACAATTCACCTCTCTTGACCTTTAATGCTGGATAGAGGTTCAGCATTAACTTTTTGGGCTACAAGTGCACATTGCCAGCTCATGGTCCAGCCTTCATCCCCTAGTTCTTCTCTGTTGGATGGCTCTCTTGGATCCCTCAGTCAGCCCTGCACAGACCCAGGTGCAGGACCTTGAACTTGGCCCTGTTGAACCTCTCAAGGTTCTTTCCCCCTCTCACAAGCCTCTCATGGTCCCTCTGGATGGCATTCCTTCCCTCTATAGTATCCTTTTACAAAGGTCACATAACTGAGGCAAAGACTGCCTACACTGTGTGTGAAGAGGTGCCCTAAGGTCACATTCAAAAATCAATTTTGTATCACTTGTGCTGCAACATTAGGTTTTGGTATTGAGCTATTTATCTCGTGTACTTGAAGCATAGAATCAAATGATTAGCCCAAAATCAGGCATCTCATGAATATCAAAGACCAGAACAGCACTCAGGAGAGCTAAATGTTAATTGTCTGTGCAGGTGTCTTCTTCAGACAGATTCCTTCTGTCAGACACTGCATAGGGACTGAAATCAAAAGGAATTCTTTGCATATTTCTCAGTTGAGGCTATGAAAACCACGATGTGCTGAGCACTTCTGAAAATCTGTTCTGAGGTTTAGATACTGACAGAACATTACCCCTAAATATTTACTAAATGGTATTTTCAGATGAATTTTCAGACATGTTGCAGCTCACTTGCACATTGCTTCTAACAGAGCTACATCAGATCACACCAGGAGAAGACACTAACACCTCAGTCTGCAAGGAATTCAATTTTAAACAGCTCTTAAAGCTCTTCCCCCAGCTTCACTCATTTTTCCGGTTGTATAAAAACGATCATGAATATATTCCACTAATAGGAATGCAGACATCTTCTAAAACAGTTTTGTGTATCAGAGCAGAATTATGGGGGCACTCATACATTTACTAAAACCAATATTTAACATTCTCAGTAGGAAAGATGAGACTTACTTCACTGTTCAAAAAACAATACAGGACTGCAACAATCAACCCCTGGAAAGAGACAATAGTCCTTAGTTAGTAGGCAGCACTCACCTAGGTCAGTAAAATTTCTTTTGATTAAAAACCTTAAAATTTACCTGAAAAGATCCCAAACACAACTCAAAGATTATTTTATAATTGTTGGAGCTGCGGTCAGGAAACAGAGCAAACACTGTGTAGTGAACTCCAAATAAAGGAATCAGCAGCAAGGTGGACTTTGCAAGTCTCCTGGGTAAAGGAAAGAGACAAAGCTGCAATTTAATGATGAGCTCCTGTTTTACTGAGATGAATGTGTAACTGTAGAGTTAGTCTGTACATTGCACATGCACAGTATGCAAACAGCACCTGGGAAATGTAATCCAGAATCATCCCAACTAAGAGATTTTCATGAGCCTCAAACACTAAAACTTCATAGCTTTACTGATGGTGTTAAGCACACGAAATTAAATAATTTTCAATGTTGTCAATTACATAAAAAAATTTAGCAGAAGACACTACTTACTGAAGTTAAGGAAACAGAACTTTAAATTATTAAGCAGAACTGCTCTGACAAAGCTCATGAAACTACTGGAATGATAAATTGCTACTTTTACCTTATCTGTCATTTATTTCACTCTAATAACACCAGTTATATATAATATATAGGGCCAGCCATGGACAATTTTGGATGTCTGGCATCAGATAAAATTTGAGAAGTTATAATGTTGAGCTCCATAATTCATCACTGTATTGATGAATATAACTTGATTCAACAATGCAAGGATGCTGTTGTGAATTCACCTATTTTAACAGAAAAGTTAAGGTACTTCAAGTAGTTTTACTTTTTCTATGTCAGTCTTCATGGCCTTGCTTTGTTTATAATGGCCCAGGGGCTGCATCTATTTATGTGGAAATAATTTCTGACAGCAAAGCTTCTCAAAATAGCAAATCCCTCACATCTAAAAATGATACCAGAAGCAGGAAAAATAGGGATTCCTTAGCAGAAGAAATTCATTTACAACTGGAGGGGATGACACTGGCAGCAAATTTCCTGATTTCCCAAAGGAAATGGAAAACTGATTTTATTTGGACTTAGCCTTGTCCACTGCAAGAGTAAAATAAACAACTAAAAGGATGGAACCAGCTACAAGCAGGTTCAGAGGAAGGGAATAAAAATGGTGACTTGCATGAATAGTATTAATTTTAGATTCATATTTCACTTTCACTCCATGCTTGACTTAGTAATTTTTGTTTAGTTGATGCTACTTCCTCTATACTGCACTTACATTTTAGTAAAAGAAAGGGAAAAAAACCCATCCTTATTCTTCTCTGCATTTAAAAAAATGCATTTGAAATTTTATAAATGAGCCTCCCAGATCTTTTAATTTGCTCTGCAGATGCAGTTTCTGGAGGAGGTTAATCTACTTTCCCATGGGTATCAGCTAAAGACCAGAAATGCAAACTTAATCAGGCAATCAAATGCTAAAAGCAAAGAATTTACGGGGATGAATAATGAAGGACAAAGTTGATAATAATGTGAATATTTCATATTATAAAGTACTACAGCAAACTGTGGAAAGTAGCAGGACTGAAAGTAAGGGAATGCCTGATTTTCAGAAATTAAATAAACACCACATGGAAGCAATGAAAACTTTATGTCACAAGAAGTAAACTTGAGGGGATTTCCTGCCCATAGGTTGGCCATTGTCCTACATCATAATGTGGCAACTGCACAGTTCCATCTAGATTCAGCAAGCTCTCCCACATGTTTAGATAATTGAATCAGCAAACACAAAACAAGACCCCTTTAGCTCTGCAAAACAAACGTGCTTGACAGTGCAGTTGTGTTGACTTTCCCGGGGCACATCAGAATTTTTCACTTTTTGCACCAAACGTCACATTGTCTGCAAACACATAAGGTCCTGCTTCTCTTGGCTTTAAGGATATTCTTTATTTCTGCATAGCATGTTTTGTCAGCTATTGGAACAGGAATTCAGTATTTTTAAATGAAGGGAAGGTGTTATCCAGGAGCACAGTGTCAAAGGCCACTCATATGGCTTTGGATTTTCAGTGTTCATGTGAGGTTTTGTCACTGAAGTATCATATTGGCATCCTGGACTGTCAGAGTCTTGTCTGGGCTTTAAAATAAAACCTTCTACAACAGACTTGATAGCAGATGATTACTTATCCAGCAGCTCTTATAATAAACAACAATAACCACAGATATGGCAATAAATAACAAAACCAATTTCAGCAATGCATTTGAATTGTTCCCCAATATCCCTTGATTTTAAAGGTGTGGAAACAAGAGATATTTTGGGATTTGATGCTCACACCAAAACACAAAAGAGGAAAGTCTGAACAGAAATCAAGTTGTTCTAAGCCAGAAACAACTGGTTTCCTCTAAAAAAGTAAAGATGCTATTTTAAATCAATATGAAACACTATTTAACTTTTAAATTTTTGGTAAAAATTTCAAAATTTCAAAAATTTCAGCTCTTAAAATATATGTAAGCATTTTAGAAATTAAAAAAATGTTTTAAGAAGGTTGAAGGAAAATAATTTTAAAGGATTTTAAACATTTCTTATGTCAAAATTAAATGTTTATATGTCAAAAGGAAAATGTTACTTTCTATATATTTTGTATCAGCATACTCATTCATGGATTAAACTCAGATTCTGGTCTTTCTAAAATTAAGTATTTTTTATTGAATTAAGCATTTGATAAAAATATATTTATCTCCATTTCAGCATAATTGTGTTTATTAAACAATATCTAAAAGTAGTTCTAAATTAAATATAATTATAGAAAGACAGCAGTTTTTGATTTTCAGCGGATGAAAACTTAAAGAGATTATTTTGCTTCTGTCTGTAATATCTAAAAATATGACTCACTTGTACTGTGACTGGTCATTTCCTCCAACATCTGGAGATCTTAACTTCTGCAGTAAGATTCTTATAATGCTAATGAAAAGTATAAAATTCACCTGCAAAGAAAACAAATATAATGGTAATTTCTGAACCCTCCACTCCATCTGCAGCAAAAACAAATTCTTATCAAGTCAGACAGGAGCCAAGTCAGCATGGGAGTCGTGCACCTCCCTCCAGAGCCCCTCAGTGCCAAACTTCTCGTGTTCTGAAGCGCGACTTTTGCCACGTCCAGCAAACACTGCAAGCGCAGTGCTGCTGCTCTGGCTGGCAAAAGTCTTTGAAAGCTCCAGTTGTCAGAAGTGTCCTCCTTCCACTACTTCAGCTCAGGACAGGTTTCCCAGCAGGATGGGACCCTGGGTGTGGTTTTCTGCAATCAAGCACTAAATTGTCACATCACTAATTGTCCTAAATTGTCACATGGATTCACAACTGGAAGCCCAGAGGCAGTTTTGACCCTCTCTTGCTCCTCACTTCAACTTTCAGTGTTTTCTGTCTGAATGAGGGTTAGAGAAGATTGCTGCACAGCTGATCTGTCTACTCCAACCAAGCACAAAAAGGGCTTCTCACAGGTATTTGACTGTTTTGGATATTGATGCTGACATTACAAATGAAGGAATCACAGAACAGCTGGGGTTGGAAGGGACCTCTGAAGATCATCCAGTCCATCTGAATCCCTGCAGCCTAATCCTCATGACAACCCTCTAAGACAGAAGAGTAGCATTTCATTTTGTATTTTATTTCATATTTTAGTTTTCAGAAAGGCACTTGCATAAAAATCATTATGATCAGAATCTAATCAGTCTAGAAAATTGAAGTATAAAATTCAGTATATCCTAAGTCTCACTCCCATTATTTATTCAGCCCTGACTTTCAGCTTCCTCTGGTCACCATCCCTTCTGGTGTTGGATTCTTGGTGTGGTCTAGAAAACTGCACCCTAAATACATGCTTAATGTCCATGCTGAAGTAAGGGAACAGTTGGAATCCACACCTTCAGAGCTACAATGTGTGCTAAAAACTGCAACTCCAGCTACTTAAACTGCATCAAATGCACACATCTTAGAATGAATTCATCTAGAGAAAAATTTATATCATGGTGAAAATGAGAATTTTCTTGTTTTAAACTAACTCCATCCCAAAGCACAAAATTAGGAGGTGGAGTACCTAACCAGACAGTGCCTGTCTCACTGCTATAAATCTCTGCTTCATGTATTGGTGGAACCCTTCCTTCTCCTAAAAATTTGGCTCCAAGCTTTTCAAGTTCAATGAATTTCTGTGTCTTCTATAAGACAACCTATAGAATTTGGGATACTAATAAATAAAACAGTCATGGCAACTGCACGTCCCTCTGTTTTTTACATTTTGTTTGAAATGACAGGTGAAGGGTAGTGAAAGGAACTGAGAGGGATGAAATAAAAATTTAGGAAAATTATATCTAATATATTTTAAAAAAAGAATAAAAAAGAAATGTTAGAAAATATAGGATTTTGCTGAACTTAATGTACAATTTTTTTGCAGGCAGATGATAACTTAGAGGCTTACCTATAAAGGTAACAGACACAAATCTGTTATTGCAGATTTTATCTGCAGACTTAATGCAGCTGAGTGCCCACAGCAGGGAATATTAACTTGCCATACACACCGGGGCCAGTATTAGTGGAGAAAGAGAGAATTGGGGTAACAGCACATTCACTTGGAACAGCCACATCCAACTGAGTAACTCTGAAGTGTGTACAGCATGAAGTGTGAACCTCTGCCAAATGACTTCTCTCAAGCCAAATTCCCAGGAGGAAATGCCAGGGAGGGCTCTGACACACTGAATTAACTGAAGCCATTCTCACTGTGCAAGATGGTATCAGAACCTGCTTTCACAAAGCTGTTGGATAGATCAAACTTTGCTGCCTGACCAGTACTCCACTTGACTTCTCTTCACTAAGGTCCAGCTGCAGTTCAGGTCTGCCAAGGCACCCTGGGATAACATCCTGGACTTCCCAAACTTCCAGGACTTCTTTGGAGCAGCACTGCCTTCTGGCACATGAAGTCTCAGATAATTGTTCAAACTGAGCATCCAGAGAACAGGGTTTCCTGTAAACACCAGGTGGTTTGTTTTGCTTTTATCTTCCAAAACATATTTTTCCTGACTCTGGATTGTTCCCCATTCTCCAGCTCCTTTGAGGTCCAAGTATTCCCTTCCTGCTGTAGTTCTCTTTCATGCTCATTTCTTCATAACATAAAACATCTTTGAGGCCTTACTTTATTCATTTCACACATATGGCCTACTCTTCTTTCTCTTCAAATGCAGAATTCACCCTGATAGTGATGACAGGAATTTCTCCCAGAATGATTTTCAGCAGGCACAGATTGAAAGACAAGCCCAAACTTAATGCAAACTTCTGAAATCTTGTGTAATCTTATAATGCCCTAGATCTTCTGCTTATAATTTAAAAAATGAATCAAGTATATCTAAATACATTAATTTTGCTCTCTGACTATTTTCAGAAATGGACATATAACCATAGTATATTATGCCCAAAGTTAATTACACAATCATTACAGGAACATTATTACACTAGTCCAGTAATTCTAATGAGTTCCAAACAAGAAAGCCCTGGGAAACATTCTCAAATGGTATTATTTTGCAAATATTCATGTTCAATATATATTTTAGCAGGCTACCCATTAAAGAAAGATATACACAGCCATAATTTTTTGACTAATATCAGATTCTCAATTGCAAGACTATCTATTTACACACAAAATCAAATCTGCAATTCATTGAGAAGTATAATTAGATTTTTCCTTCCTCCAGGCTCATAAACAGGAGAGATGTTAAAGAAAGAACAACACACAAATAAAAGCAACTGCTAATTTAATAGGAGGCAGATAAATTTTGAAGGCAACAAATTTTAATGGCCTTGGCATCTGTTTAACATTTCTCCTGCAGCACAATTTCTTTTCATTAAAACAGAATTCTTGCCTATCTGTAACTAGCAGTAAAGAATAATGGCTACATGCACTGCACAATGCTGAACAGATCTATAATTCATGCTTCAAATTTTACTTACTATAATAGAAATTAAAATTGGTATTCGTATAACCCACCAGGGACCACCATGCTCATTTGTATCCCAGCAGCTATAAAAAAAAAGAGGGAAAATCATGTTGACATTAATATCATCTGGCAAGCAAGACCTATGAAAAGTATTTCTTATAAACAAGTCAAAGCATACTAAAATATTGCCTGCATTAGCCCAGAATCTGGCATTCAATCCCTTCCTCCTATTAATTTTATTCCCTTTGTTTTAATATGCACACTTGATTTCCCCACCAGGAGCACTGTGGCCAGGTGTGGATTTCTCAGCATAAGAAAGATGTGGCTCTGTTAGAGCAGGTCCAGAGGTGATCACCCAAAGGTGACCAGAGGGCTGAGGTACCTCTCCTGCAAAGGCAGGCTGAGAGTTGAGGTTGGTCAGCCTGGAGAATGCAAGGCTCCATGGAGAAATCATTGTGACCTTTCAGCACTCAAAGGGGACTTATAAAAAAAGAGAAAATTACATTTTGACAGGGCAGGTAGTGATAGGACAAGGGAGAATGGTTTAAAAATGAAAGAGGAGAGATTCAGATGTCAGGAAGAAATTCTTTACTCAGAAAGTTGCAGAATCATTTTGGTTGGAAAAGACCTCTGAGATCATTGAGTCTAACCTTTGACCAAGCACCACTGGACCATGGCACTGAGTGCCACATCCAGCCATTTCCTGAACTACTCCAAGAAAGCTGACTCCACCACCTCTGTGCGCAGCCCATTCCAATGCTTTACAACCCCTTCAGTGAAAAAATTCTTCCCAGTGTCCAAACTGAACCTCCCATGGCACAGCTTGAGACCGTTTCCTCTTGTCCTGTCACTGGTGGCCTGGGAGAAGAGACCAACCCCCACCTGGCTACAGCCTTTGCTCAGGCAGCTGTAGGGAGTGACAAGGTCTCCCCTGAGCCTTCTTTTCTTCAGACTAAAGATCCCCACCTCCCTCAGCTGCCCCTCACCAGACTTGTGCTCCAGACCCTTCACCAGCTCTGTTGCCCTTCTCTGGACACACTCCAGCACCTCAGAGTCTTTCCTGCAGTGAGTGGCCCAGAACTGGACACAGGTCCCAGGGTGTGGCCTCAGAGAAGCTGTGGATGTGCCATCCCTGGAAGTGCTCAAGTCCAGACTGGATGGGGCTCTGAGTAACCTGAGGTGGTATCACTGCCCATGGCAGGGAGGGCTGGAACAAACTGGTCTTCAAGGTCCCTCCCAACCCAATCCATTCTATGATTCTATGAAATCAGCTAAAACATCAAGCACGCTGGGCTATACCATTGGACATCATGGAGGGTGTTGACCTTTGTGGGAACCAAGCTCAGATTCACTTTGTGTAAGGACACTTCTCCAGTGTGCACTTAATGCTGACCTCTGTGTAACAGGAGGAACTAAAGCAACTGACAGGTGTAACTGGAATTACATAATTTTGTGTGAGGCATGTAGGTTATAGATGCCTGGAACTTGTTTGTGAAAATGTGAGACTGAACCTGAAGTTCTGTCTGAAAAACTGAATATTTAATTTTCACCCTGGGCTCAGTAATTTTGGTCCAAATAGTCTTAAGTGCTCTGAAAGGTTAGTCAGATTAGAGATTAATTACCCTTTGGACTTCCTCTGTAATCATAATGACAAAGGAAAAAAGAGTTTGGCTTTGGTTTACACATTAGACATCCTGCAAAGAAAGCCTTGAAATTATGTAGGATATGATTTTTAAGTCTAATTGCAGAAAAAATTGAAAAATAATAGTTGACAAAACTGGACTATGCAAACTGTTTTTCCACTAGTTAGGAATGTTCTCCCATTCCTTGGGAGCAGCAGGATCAAGTCTGATTTTCCTACAAAATTCTTGTCTCAGTTCCCCTTCACATGCCAGGAAGCTCTAATTAGCTTTAGCTTTACCTGGCTATGTGCATCTGACACACCCTTACATCACCTCACTTTTGGGAATGTAATTTATCTGTAGCCCAAGTTATCTACACTTCAATCTCCTGAGTTCCCAGTTAGCAAATGAGCATGGCCAGTGCCTTCCTGCACACGTTGCAGCACTGAGCCCAAGGACCCCACTGGTGTTTCAAACATTATTTTGACTTCCCAAGCAGATAGCTCCAGATGTGGGTGTGCCAAGGAGTAACAGCAGCCATAACTTATCCCTGCTCTCTCCTGCTCTCCGAGTTCTTCAAATAAACATCAAGCATAAAGCACAGCTGAAGAGCTCCCGCACACCTGCCCTTTTATTGCCATCACTGAAATTTCAGTTCTGTGTTTGTCCATTCCATAACAGCAAACCACCTTTGTGTGAGCAGCACCACACCCAAGGCAAGGATTGCACAGGCACGGGGGGATTTAAACTTTCTCTCTCACGCACACTCACCCAGTGTCCTCTAGAATGATCCGTGTCACTGTCCATGTAATAATGAATATCGTAGGAATTCCTGAAAAATGCCAAAGATGTTTAGGGAATGATCACAAAAAATGCAAGTCCACAGGGAAAAAAAAAGTTCAGCCCGCTACTAAGCAGTTATTCCCCAAATACACAACATATAGCAAACAGCTCAGTGAATGGAAGGAGAAGTCCATCTGATGAGCTACATGATTACATGTATACATCAGTAATGTATTACAAACAAAGACTGCAGGGAAGTGAGTTTGTTTCTCATAGAAATGCAGCCATAGTTACTAATACATTAAAAAAAAAGCCTTTCTCAGGTTTCTTGCAAGGTGTCAGAGTGACTTACAGGGAAATAGATACAAGTTATGCATTCCCAATGCACCTCCAAGGACTGCAATATAAAATAAAAGTATAAATCATTTCATAAGGAACCTTGTCCACACACTGGTTTATTCCCATTTCCCAGCAACACCCAAATGTTTTATGACCACCTATTACTGGAAGTATTAAAATGTTCCATATAAACATCATGGCACTTTCTGTAAATGAAAGGAATCTATATATTTAAAACCAGATGGACAGTATTATTGGGCTTTTCAAAAAGGCAAATTGCATAGTATAGCTCATGGCTGCACAGCTAAGCTTTAATTTTCCTCACAAATCAGGACACCTGAATTATATGTTTTGCAGTGGCAGCCCTTGCATCAGAGCAACCCCTGGGTGTGGTGCAGATGGCACAGGTGAAAGCTGACCAACACACACACACACACACAGAGAAAAAAGAACATTACTGGGAGATGGGCAAGTTCTTACCCCATCCTATCAGCAGGTAGATGGTGAAGTGTCTGTTGGGGGAGAATATTAGCACAAGGAGGATGTGGAGGTAAAGTCCTTCTACCAAGAGCCAGTAAAAGTTTGCCATAACACCATACTGAAAAAACACCAGAATTGCCTTGCAGCCCACCTGAAATATGAGAAGAAGGATCAAATTTGTCACAGGAAAGATATATTATACTATTTTATATATATATATATATATATATATATATATATATATATATATATATATATATATATATATAATATTATTTTTGTTACTACAGACAAAAATCTTAGCTGTCTTTCTAGTATCAATAAACCAGATCCAGTATAAATTTTTATCTTCAGTCAAGCAAATTGCAACATTGCAAATGTTACTGTATACATTAAAAGAAAGTTAATTATTAGAAATTATTTAGTTGTCTCTCATTGCTAATTCACTCAGAAAGCTTGAAAATTTCATAGGATAAATATAGAAAAATATGGTGGTTATCAACAAATGCACATTTCCAACAGTTGGTTAGTGAATAGCTATAAAATTAAATTATCATCTACTAGGAGCCTAATAAATGTATTAAAACCTCACATGGCATCCTAACAAAATAAAAATTAACAAAGAAACTACTTCATGATTGTTTTCAAAGCTAAATGTGAAACTGAGTGAAAAATATAAATTTATTTTATTAAGTCCCTATACTTGGAACAAAAAGTTGGCTGGATTTTTTAAAAATAATATTTTCCCTTTAGAAAATGTTTTAGAATTTCTTAGTTAACAAAACACACAGACATATATCAAAAATTGTTACTTATAGTCTGTGTGCTGCTCTTCAGAATTAATTTTCAGATGTCTGTGCTGCTGATGTTCCACAGTGCTGGCTGCTGCTGCTTTGGTACTTCCCAATGGGAATCTGGGATGTGAGAATTGAATATGAAAATGTTCATATGGACTGAGAATGTGCCAAGAAATGTGATGATATGGTGAATGTAACAGACTACACAAACTGGACCAAATAAAATCTCTAGTTTCCACTAGCTTTACTCACTTCTCCATTTTAAATCCCCTTCATACCTGCATTTTTCTGTTAAAATTCCATGTGCACCAGATACCTAAGCAGGTAACTTACTCATTTTCAGTGATCAATTCCTCTCTCTAAGCATAAATGTTTATTAAGAAGTGAGATGCAATCACCAGCTGCTAAGCCGGAAGGGCACAGACCTCCTCAGGGAGATTTCTTTGTATCCATCACCCCCCCAGGACGTCCCAGATACCTCAGTGCATCCCAAGTAACATCCATGCCTGTGCACATGGTAACGCAGAAAACTAAGGAAGAGTCCAAAGGCTTGAATTCATTTCACCTGATTTTATCTGCCAACAACCAAAGTTTGAAAGCAAGCTAACTTTGGTAAGACTGATTTTACCTCTGGTCTTTGGGATATCCACTGCAGATCAGCAATGGGCCAGAAAATGTAATATGGATAAAATTAAGCATTTCAAAATGTGTGAAAAGTTGAAATTTTCATGCAAGTTGAAATTTGGTTTTATGCTTAGGACTCCTTAAAATCAGATCAGCAGTGAAAATTTTGTAATCCTTTATAAATCCAATATTCCCTTGTTTTACATTCTTAATTTACATACCCGAACCCTGCATCAAAGTATTTTCCCTTCCCCCTGCAGGTAATCCTGTATCAGCTGTGTTTGCCCATGCTGAACAGTGAAGGTATCTATCAGTAAAGTTAGCCAAAATTAATTCTCTATGTAATCCAGAGCCAGGACCTACTTACAGACCTTATGGACTGTGTGTTTTAGATCTCTGTGAGTGCAGCACAACTGTGGAACACCACACACACGTGGCAGAAGGGGCAAACCCCACGTGCTGTTATGTGTGAGAGGCAGCACCAAGCCAGTGCTTGATAGACAGACCAGCCTAGTCAGGCTGGTGCCAGATTATCCCACACACAATGCAACAGGAATTAGCCAGCAGCCCACAAAATCTGACACATTTAAACAGGAATCTGACTTATTTCAATAGGAAAGTATAAGGCTTTGTAGCCAAGAATAACTGGAGAATAAATTAAATTGCTGAAACCAAGTAGTATTTTGAGAGTCCACTGAACAGTCTTTCGAGGACCTAAGAACTTCTGATCATCCCTGGCAATCTGTCTGCTATCTAATTTGCCTAATTGGGGTCTACTAACTCAGTTCCTGTTTTTCTCCATTAGAAACACTCTAGATTATGAATTCCTATATACAGCTTGGTATTCACTGCTAAGAACTTCATGTTTTGGGACAATATGGCTTCATCAAGACAAAAATATCTTATTCCATTTTTTTTCTCACAAGCTTAAACTGTAGTTTATTAAAATTAGAAGGGATTTTTGACTGAAACAACAAAGCAGCAAATGGGGCCTACCATATAGAGGTCAGTTTTTTAACAGCAAGACTTGAGATTTTTTTAAGCCCTGCACATGAAAACGCAGTAAACATATTAGCTTGCCAAGAATGCAGATGATAACACTTCTGTCATAGCCCAGAAGTACCGAGGAGTTAATGAAGACAGCTCCTGCAAATATTTAATTTCCTGAGTTATTCCCTCCCTCCACTGATACCTGTCAAACTCCTGGACCCCTGATAAAGCTGCTGGAACACTTCCACAGCATCTGCTTTTTATCACTCCCAGCTGATGGCACTCCTGTTTGTCTTCAACCCTCTCAGCTGATTAATACAGTGGCCATGTTTATTCTGAGCTGTATCTGGTTAAAAATTGTCTTGGCTGATGACAAGTTGTCCTTCATGGACACACAAACAATGTTAAGGTTTCCTTCTTGTGCTACAACCTTCTTTATCTGGATACATCTAACACCCCATTTTCCTAGTCATTATATTCTCTTCAGAATTGTCTGCACTGAAATCTTGGTCCTCCTAAATATTTAAAAGGATCAGGGAGGAAAATTCAGTGACAAAACAATGTTACACCAGGTAGCAAATGAGATTTATTACCCATGAGGTTTGATCCTCTGGACAGTGAGCTGTGTTGGAGCTGGAATAGAGAATATCATCCTTGACTAAAACAGAGATTGCTCTTAGAATGAAAGAGAGGAACAGGTTCAGATGGATGTAGTTCCGAGTACAATGAAGTTTTCTAAAAAAGAGATTTAAAAAGAAGCATTTTAGTTTATGAAGCAGAAACTGTTGAACAGACTTCTATTACTCTGTGGACATTTCTTAGCAATATGAACCTTGAGTAAGAGCATACCCTTTCCTTTTCTGTCATTTTGTCAGTGCTGCCATGCTGTTTTTTTTCATCTCTTGTTTCTGTTCAGTATCACAGATTAAAAGATCCCAGTGGTATTTCTCTCACATTTTAACATAACTTAATAAACTGCCATAATAAGCTGACAATAAACACAGGCTATCCTTCTGTGTGTGCACTCATTCCAGTGTTTTTCTTGCAAATACAACTTTGATTATCCTGGATATATTTCAGACGTGCTCTCACCTATTATTTTCTCGTTTCATTCTTTTATTAACTCCTGTATTTTGCTACATAGTGACTTTTGATCCTATGATGATGGTGTATGCAGGAGCAATTAAAAATGCATTCAGAACATTTGATCACCCATCCTTTCTATCCAATGAATGTAAAACTTCTTTTGTCTGGCAGCCATGTGAAAGCTTTACAAACAAATGACAGATAAAAGATTCCATGTAAGTGGATGAGTACTCAGGGGAAGCAAGCTATAAATTGAGGGCTTTTCCCTTAAAATACAGTCCCTTCAAGATTTTCCTGATTAAAATATTCTTTTTGTAGAAAATCTCTAGAAACCAAACTGCTAAGAGGTATTTGTGGTCACAACCAGCACCTTGAGCTGCGCCTGGAAATAGACAAAAAGCCAAGGCATTTCAGCAAGCATGAGCAGTGAAATCATGAAAATGCAATAGGTGTAATGGCAGTGTGCAGTGGCAACTTACAGGTGTTCTTCCAGTTGTGATTTTTATCAAATATAATAATAATAATCCACTCTGAAAATACTGAAGCAAGGATAATTAGAATGAGTGCAAGGAAATAAAGAACAGATCTGCCATGCTAGCCCTGAATTTAGCAAAGGACATAATACCAGGCTGAATTTTGAGGAGTTGTCAAAAAATGCAGTGATTTCTGAGGCCATGCACATCCTTTGCTGAAATACCACTATTATGTTGGACTGCATCACGTGTTCCTGTGGAATTCAGAGATACATGCAAACTGCCAATAGGAGGAAACTATTTTTCTTGAATAACTCATGTAGATGATTAGTTATTCATCCCATTCAGTAGCTCAAAAAATAAATGTTGGATATATACAAGGCTGTCAAACCAGAAATTAATTCTTAATTCAACTCTCTGTGTTGGGAGGCCCCAATACTCCCTGCAAATAACAGAGAAATATTCTTCTTGAAGGGGGTTTAGAAGAACATATGTTGCCTCATGAAAAAAAGTCTGGTTTTCCCTGACTCAACTGGAAGACTGGGAAAAAATAACTCTAGTTGGATATCTAAATTGAAGTTGAAGGTTTTGAGTACACCTCTTAAATGCTTGATTTGTTACTCCTGACTTCTGGTGATGGGTGACATTCAGATGTCTCTAATTCTCTGTATTAAATGTGGTTTCAGCTTTTAGCAGTTTTGAAACTGCAGTAATCTGCATTGGGATCTGCCTGGATAACCATGACTGGCTCAATTATTTTTTAAAAGTATTCCAAACATAATTATGGGTTATGTATCTGCTCTGATTGGACTCTGAAGATTTAGATTTTCAGAAAATTTGAAGGCAGACTGAAAGGCTTAGAGAACTCATCACAGGAATATTTCATGAGAGGAATGAGGCTCTAAAAACAACATGCTGTTATTATGTATTATTTGTACTTCCTTTCTACCAAAACTGTGAGATGCACTTTCTTGCCTTTCTTGGTCCTAAGTGGAGCAGAAAAGCTGTGTGAAGTTCATAATGGAGAATGTAAAGGCTATTCTGTTAGGAAGGTGGAAGTGATACATAAAGGCATGAAGGTGGAGGGACTGAGAAAAACTGTGATACTGATAAGACCAGTAAAAAGTTATTTTACTAGCTGAAGATTTAAAAGTTATTTTACTAGTTGAAGATTGGCTTCAGTCTGAGAAAAGTCACAGAAATCAGGCAAAATCAGCAGGCAGTTGATTTTCCTAACACTGCCTAACAAAAACATTACAGACTCAGCACAACTATCCACACCTTTACTACTGTGCTTGGAACTGGTGAGATTTGTACCTTGAGCATCATGTTCAGTTATGGGCCCCTCATTTCAAAAAGGACATTTTTGGGGTGCTAGAGGGTGTCCAGACAAGGGCAATGGAGCTGGTGACGGTCTAGCAAACATGTCTCGTGCAGAGCAGCTGAGGGAACTGGGGTTGTTTTGTCTGGAGAAGAGGAGGCTCAGGGGAGCCCTCATTGCTCTCTACAACCACCTGAAAGGAGGATGCAGCCAGGTGGGGGCTGGTGCCTTCTGCCATGATTCAAGCGAAAGGATGAGAGGAAATGGCCTTTAGTTGCATCAGGGGAGGTTCAGATTAGGTATTAGGCAAAAATATTTCACTGAAAGAGCGCTCAAACATTGGAATGAGCTGCCCAGGGAGGCAGTGGAGTGAACTGTTTTTGGAATTGTTCAAAAGGTGTTCGGATGCAGCACTTGGGGATATAGTTTAGGGGTGATTATGGCAGTGCTGGATTGAAGGCAGGAGCAGATGATCTTGAAGGTCTGTTTCAACCTTGGTGATTTGGTGGTTCTGTGATTTACAGTTGGACAAATTACTGATTGCCTTTGATTGCAGTACCCCTGGAAACCACTCAGAAGCTCTGCAAAATGTGGCTGCACTTCTGTACTGTATATGCTGGGAAATGCCTCGACGAAGGCAGGAATGATGAATCTGACTCCATGTTCTCAGAAGGCTAATTTATTATTTTATAATACTATATTAGATTAAAAATACTATACTATACTAAAGAATACAGAAAGAATACTTACTAAATGCTAAAAAGATAATAATGAAAACTTGTGACTCTTTCCAGAGTCTCGACACAGCTTGGCCCCAACTGGCCAGAGAGTAAAAATAACTCACACCAGAATCCAATGAAACAATCACCTGTGGGTAAACAATCTCCAAACACATTCCACAAGAGCAAAACAGAGGAGAAGCAAATGAGATAAGAATTGTTTTCCTTTTCTCTGAGGTTTCTTAGCTTTCCAGGAGAAAAATCCTGGGCAAAGGGATTTTGTTGGAGAATGTGAATGCCACACTCCTGTCCAGTGGTGAGATCAGTATACAACTAATTCTCAAGAGCAATTCAAGGTGTTGATTTTGATAACCAAATAGAAAATGCTTTATGTAATCACTCCTAAATTATTGTTCTTTCTTACGTGGGTTGTAATGCCTGTAAATTTGCAAAATGCTTTGAAAATTGTTAATGTGATCATTGCTAGTAAAAATCTGGTCAGCATTACATTACTGTCAGCTGTTTAACTGCAGAAAGTGTAAACTCAATGCATTTTCTAAATAATTGAGCAATCAGACAACAGTTAAAGATGTCTTATCATTGTTAATATTTACTCATGAAAAACACATACCTGAAAAGACAAAGAATTATACTTCCTGTTGTAAGAGCAATCAGAGATACACTGTGTCCAAGGGTATAAATTGCTTTCACCCTCACATAGAAGTTGACCTGTACAGAAAAATATATATGCAGAAACTACTTACTGATACATCAAATTGTCTGTGAAAATATGTAATTGTCCATTAAATAACTCTGAAAGCTATAGCATGATTTTAATTCTTTGCTCCACAGTACATGATGAGAATGTTATATCTCTACCCCAACACATTTTGCAAGGCAATATCTCAAGACAATCGACTTCAGTAGAAAATTCAGCCTCAGAAACTCAGAACATAGACACACAGTCTGGTACCATTCCAGTTGATTATACCATGTCAATGAGGTCAAATAAAGTATCAGACTCATCAATTTCCATGAACACAATCAAACTGGTAAAAGCAAGTCAGTTTGAAAGAGTGGATTATCTCTAAAAGAGAAAATTTTCCTCATTCCTTCTGCTCTAGAGTACTTTGTAATGCAGTTCTACACAAATTTAATTTTAAAGACATGTGAAAGTCTCATTAATTTCTCATTCTAAATTTTCGAATACTTTATTAAATGGTGACACAAACCCTTTCTTTAGTTAAGTTACTTGCTAAAACTTGGAAAGGAAGTTTTTCAACAGAGGAAAAGCAGGCTGAAATGCACAGTCTGCTGATTAACTGCATACATCTGTAAACTCACCAGCTACACACTACAGGAAGTCCTATTCTGAATAACAACATCAAGAAAAATAGGGCTAAATATTTTCAGAATTAAACTCCTTCTCCATTTATGCCTACAGCAAAGTCATTAGACTGACATTAGTTTCCACTCAAGTGAAATAAAATATTAAAACAGTGAAGTTTTTAAAATTACATTATGAAATTAAAGATTTTAAAAGCAATATAGAACATGCTACATATAAGAGACAGAATTTCAATATTTAGCGCACATGGTCACCATTTGCCTTCCACAATGAGGCTGGTAAAAAGTAGCAAGGAAGCAACACTTGTAAGTAAATTGACATAGTCAAAGGAATCTCAAATTACTTTAGTATATTTATTTTTATAGCACTCAAAAGGCCAAGTAAGGAGGTTATTTTAGTAATCCCAATTCATGATGAAATTATCTGAACAATCCCTTTGTAAACGTTATGCAGATATGGAAAAGGCAAAATGAAATGTGAAATGAATAAAAACTCTTGCAACTTCTCCGTTGTAGATATGGTGAAAGTGGAAAACTATGGGAAACAACTGCCATGGATCTTAAGTGCATTCATAGCAACTGCTATGTTGTTACATATTTCAACCATTAGATTGTACAATAAGAGAGTCTCTTGTATTTTGGTATAAAGAAAGTAGCTGTTCAAACTGCATTAGGATGATTGAGACATGCCCAACAAGAAAGCTGCACTGGTTTAAATTTTTCATAATTGCACACCATTTTGAAAATTCTGTCTAGATTTGATTTCAGGAAAGCTCCACTGACTGAGATACTTGGAACTGGAAATCGAAATTGCTTTCAGAATTCATAAAAGAAGGAAAAAAGGTGGAAACCCTGCATGAAGTTACTAACAAAGCATCAGTTGTCCAGCCCCAGTGCTGTAACAGTGCCTTGAATTTATCCTCTGGCCATGTCCTCTGAGCTTGACAGAAACTGTCAGGCTGCTGCCCATGAAGTGACTCTGTCACTTCGCCCTGCTAGGGAGAGCAGAAGATTTTGTCTTCTGCCAGAAAAAACCACAATATTTCATGTAATGTTTCTGGCATTCTGTACACACGCATGACCCCGACAACAAATAGTCTGGCTAAAATCAAAACAAGAGCCCCGTGTGTTTTCAGCCCAGCAAACAGCTGTCAGCATCAGCAGGACTGAGTCTCTCTGCTGGCCATTCCTTGGCCAAACAGATGAATGGGAAATAACTGCAGGGAAATATGTCGGGATTGAAATTAATCAGCCAAGACTGCTTGGACATTACCTTAATAATGACAATGGTCATTTTACTGTAGCTAGGCATGAGAAAATAAGAAGTAATTACACAGTTGAAATTATTTTATCATATGATAATTATTATCCTTATTTTACACTTGAAATGGTAGAAAAAAACACCTTTCTTTTTTCTCAGACATTTTAGGGGTTTAGGTTTATAATGGAGAGAAATCTTAGATGTTACACATTTTTCTACGATCAAAAATTAACCCTGCTTCTCAAATAGTTGCAAAGGTAAGTCAACACTTACCCATTTTTAATCCATTGCATCAAAAAATTATTCAAATTTATGTGTTTTGATTTTCCAAAAAATTTAGATTATTAGAATGCATCTTAGAATGCATCTAATCACTTAATTAGCATGAAGCACTTTATCAGACTCAGCACCAAGGATGATGCAATCATACTGCTTCTTACATTTCCTGTATGAACATAAAATATGTGTCTTGATCTGCCTGTAAGACATCTATAACTCCTAGTGACTTCACTAAAAAAGTAAAATTAGTGAATGATGTTCTCAAATTATATGTCAGTTAAAAACAAAAACTCCATAAAGACAAAGAATTAAATTCCACATTTAATTCTATGCTATGGCAATCGAAAACCAGGAAATTCATGAGACTAATATTGACTTAGTCACAGCTATTAAATATTTGTCACCCATCTGTATTTTAGCTAGCACCCTTTAGAAACAAACTCTTTGTATTTTATTGGTGGAAAATAAACAGGCAAAGCAATGCCAAATCTGATAGCACAAAAACCAGTGACTTTTATAAAAAATGGGATATCTTTTTATTTCTTACTGCTCTGTGTGAACCATAATTACCCATGCCTCAAGTAACATTTAGCTTCAACCTCTAAACTTAAAATATAAATGTGCAAGATTGTCAGGAATAAAATGACTGCAACAAAGGCATGGATTGACCAAAAGAGAATTTGAGAAATTATATTTTCAACATATTTTAACACAGAAGAAATATTATAACCCCTTCAGATTTTATAGCTCTTTTCAAAGGAAAAACTGATTCAAGTCTTAGACATGAAACTGAAATCCCATTATGAAATTGAAATGACATGAACTTTTCTGCAGGTCTAACAAAATCAGAACATTGTAATAACAGCTGGCCTCTGCAAAACATTCACATGATTATTTAAGCAACGCTGACTGCAAAACTGGAATCCAACTATTTATTTTTAAACTTCTGAGGAAAACATCAAAATTACAACCACAAAACCAAAGTCATTAGGTGGTTAGGCACAGAAAAAAATCAGTGGCTTATGATTTTCAGAAAAAAATAATGGAAATGGTTACAGGAAGTGTAAATGCTTTCTAAAGAGCTAATCCTAAAATGTTTCCTCTTTTTTTTGTGGCTACTTAATGTTAATAGGTTTTAAAAGGGCATAAACACTGACACATAAAATGAAATTGGATTAGTACAAGTTTGCCTAATTTGTCTTAAATTTTTTGAAAAGTCTATTTTTAGGCACACTTGTGTTTTGTTTTCTTAGAAAAGACACCTGTTTCAGCTAATGCTTCCTTTAAATTCAGTTTCATGTTATTTTTACTAAGTTCAGGAGACAGAATTCTTCTGTTTATTTACAAAATAACACAGAAGAGCAGAGACACTTCCTAGGCAAAGCTGTCACCAGGCAGATCTCCCAACCTCAGCCTTGGTTTGGAAGGACCTCTAGGGGTGAGAAGATTCCTCAGTGCTGAAGGAGAAAACACTGGAGAAAGTTAAGGGCTTGATTCTTTGGCCAAAGGAGTTTTGCTGTTGACCAGAAATCACCCTTAATGTAAAAGAAAAGCCCTCAACATTTTTATTTATTTCATTCATAAATATAATTTATCATTGCTAAGGAATATAGGACCATTATCATCCCCATGGACTCTTCTTTTTGTTTATTCTGTGGGTGAATATAATCCCATAATACTGCACCTAGGAGCTTCCTCTTTACAGATATAAATACTTACAACTGTATTAAAATTTGTGATCCTAAATTTTCATGATTCATGTGTCACCATTTGAATATTTCATAATATTTGAATATTCATACTCAAAGAACATATCAGAAAATCTTAAACTTTACAATATAAAATAAGAATTGGACCTAGCAAATGAGTTCAGTGCCTTAGAAACTCTGAATTGAGCAAATGCAAATAGAAGTGGAGTAAGGAACCCTAGTTCTTTCCTTCTGCAAAACTAACTTCAACAAGGCAGTAGCCATTTTTAAAATCTTGTAGTTATACAGGAATAAAGATAAATTGAGATAAAGAGATCAATTACATATTGTGGAAATTTTAACTTTTTCTTATAGGACACTTCTACACATTTTAAAATTATGTATGTAAGAAGAATAAAATTTAGTAAAATACATGTAATAACATTGATATTCCTCATGGTATTTAATAATCTTCATACCAGTAATTAATGATACTTTCTGACATTTTTCCTTCAATTCGCTTTGAGCCTAAACACCATCCAGAAAAAAGATGAGATCAGCAGTGTCATAAGCATCTCTTCATAATAGTAGCTTCATTAATTTTAATTATGCCAGTCAGAAAGTCATCTTATTCAAAGTTCCCTAACCATCATGGGAGAGATGATGACTTTAAAAATGCACAAACTTCCACATTTTCCTATGTAAATGTGTATCAGCAGATGTATCTGTGAATGTGAACACTCATGGACTGGAATTTAGCAGTTTATTAACATTCTGCAATTAAAGCAAATTCCCTCTGTGCTCTACAAGAGAGAATATCTGCTAATATTCAGTCCTAGTCCTCACTTGAAGTCAATGAAAGATTTTTGCACTTACTTTAAGGAATACTCATCTCTTAATCAAACCTCATGGAAAAATATTAATGAAAAAAGCAGCATAACATAAATAAATTTAACATGACTTACAGGCACAAGGAAACACACCGGTAGATGTCTGCCTTGTGTCAAATTTTGGTGAGAGGCAAGGGCTCAATTTAGACTCACTGCAAACAATGCATTATTCCAGAGCAATGACCCACTCCACAGACATCATAAATGCATTGTTGGAACAAGAAATTCTTCTAGCTGTCCTGAAAGACTCGAGACTCTGGCAAGGGGCTCAGAGACCCTGGCAAGGAGTCAAAACCACTTGTGCTTTCAATTTTAACCTATGGAAACAATTACTAACTTTGTGCAAAGAGTTACAAGCCACAAAGGTTTGAGTAAAATGTTAGTGAATTTATCACCAGGTGAAAATGTAGAATTTTGAAGTTTTTAGAATGGGTGTTTAGGAGGCGAAATAGAAGAATCAAGGCATGTACAGTCTTTTGTTTTCTTTTTTTTTTAGTTTCCATCTTCTGCTGTGATAGTAGCACTTTTAGGTTAGTCCAAAGTAAAGACAAATTGTCTAACATAGATGATGGCTATTAGAAAATTATTGTAAATAATGTACACAAAGTTTTTAGTATAAAAAGATAACACCACCCCAGAAGCAGTCAGTGTGCCGTAAACTGACTTGTTAGACAAATCTCAAGTCAGAGAAAGAATGTTATAGATAACAGAAAATAAACAACTTTGAGAACGAGAGCTAAGAAATCTTTTCTTCTTCGATCTTGAAGCTAAGAAAAAAGACTTTCTAACACCTCGAGGTCATCTCGACACCAAAGACCCCGTCAACGCATCTGTTTTCTAAAGGCAGCTACAGCCAAGGCCTGCTTGTGTCACTGCCTGCACTGCCTCAGCCCCCTGGTGTGGGGAGGTGTTTCTGCTGCTCATCCAGGGGGATGAGAGCACTCCTGGAATCGGGCAAATGGGGGATGCCTCCTCCATGGATGATTGTGGGGCCCACAGAACCAGCCAGGGAGAGGGTTCCAGCCCACCCCTGGAGAGCCAACCCTGAGCCACAATCTTTCAGCTTAGGTTGAGCAGAAAGCTCATCCACCCCCAGAGGCCTTAGCGCTCATATGTTGATTTCTCCCACCCCATTGGCCCTTCCCCATTGCTCCGCCCCTGCACCCATACCCTATTGGCTCCCCAGTTTTGTCCCGCCCTCCCTTTTCCTATATAAACCCCTGTTTTGCCATGGCCCCTTTCAGTTTTTGGTCCTGGCACCTTTCACGGAGGGCTCTGCTCTCAGTAAAGGCCGTTACCCTGTGCAAGGCCAGACAAGGCTCCGGTCTCTTTCTCTGCAGAGTCCAGAAGAAGCCTCAGCAGAGCATCACTCCCAGGGCTGAGAGAAGGACGTGCCTGTGCCCCTAAGCCCTTCTTAGGATTCTTCCTCAGGAAGGCCATGGCACCCTTCACTGTCAGTCCACCACAGCAGATGATGCTTCTACTAAAGGCACAAGCTGCAACAGTATCACCACACTTAAAAGCCCTGAGGATCCTTCTCTCCATGTTTTTCTCTTCCTCTGACACTACATATTCAAATCACACAGCCTGAAACCGGGGCTTTTGTGTGATCTAATAAAGCCTGGCCTAAGATCAGACAAAGCTGTATTAACTGATTCAGTCATTATTTTAAATAAAGTGGACACATTTCAGTGCTGTACATTCACCAGACATCTTGCTATATATTAATAATGCTGACAGAGTTTAATACCTTTTGACAACAGCAAGGACATGTCTCCAGCTTGTTCAGTCTAGGTAGCAGATGTCAAAGTATGTCAAGGAAAGACTGCAGTGAGGCTTGAGTTGGGTTAACACACCTTGATGTGTGTTTCTAGCATGGTCAGCTCAAGCTTGCTTTTTTTGCTGTTTGCATGTTGTACTGCCACGAGCTCCACAGAAATATAAAATAGAAAAAAAAGATTCTTATCTAAGTACCTAAGATGAACCTAAAACTTGATCTCCAAGGTTAGCAGCAACTAGTTTACTTGCAGAAAAAGGTCTGGAAGCATATAATAAAGGTTTAGATCTACACTTTGATGACATAACAACATAGAAATACTTTGTTCAGAAATTATCATTTTTGTACTTTAACCCCAGTGGCAAGAAAACATCACACAGCCACTCTCTCCCTCCTCCTCCTGCCATGGGGTGGGGAGCACAGCTGGGAAGAAGGGAAAACCTGGGTTGGGATAAGAAGCGTGATGCCCAACTCCATTGCTCAGCAGCCCCTGACTGATGCCCAGCCCATCCCTGAGCAGCAGCTGACAGCTCCCAGCCAGCTCCTCCTGGTTTGTATACTGGACATGGCATTCTGTGGCGGGGAATGTCCCTCTGTCCAGCTGGGGTCAGCTGTCCTGGCCGTGCTCCCTCCCAGCTCCCTGTGCACCTGCTTGCTGGCAGAGCATGGGAAGCTGAGAAGTCCTTGACTTAGGCTAAGCACTACTTAGAAACAGCAAAACATCAGTATGATCAAATTATACCAAATAATCAACATTATTTTCACACTAAAATCAAAACAGCCCTGTACCAGCTATTAGGAAGAAAATTATCCCAGCTGAAATCAGGACAGTCCTATTGATCAAACTGATCCCCCAAAATAATAAATAAGAGCAGTAAAGAGCACTAAGATTTAACCTAGAATAAGCCAAGGGTTTTGTGTCAGGCACTTACAGTTATTTTAATAATGTTAAGCAAATAATTTATTTTTATAGAACCTGCTAATATGTCATTAACATGAAATAAAAATGGAACATTTTAATTTGAACATAAAATCAATGCAAACTGTGGAAGCATGCAAGATCTTTCAATGAGGAAATAAGAGGTGACATGTTTATGCTATTTTGTAATAAGCTTCCTCATTTCAGTGCATTTTAAAGCATTGCAATTTGGTACCTGTTAACAAATTATTCAGTATTTCCTCACAGATCTATATAACTTAAATTTTCTCTAGAATATTCAAAGCTGCCCAAAATAAGTGCATATCTGCAGAGAGAGATGTGCCTCTGTGTGTGCATATATGTATACAATATGTAGAATATGTACAGAAATAAACCCCCTTTAGGTTAAAGATAAAAGTCAGTGTCTTAAAAGACAGAAAAAACCCCCAAAGGAATAAATACTTAGTTGGAGCTATAATAGAAATTCATTCAGCAATGAAGATGCAAGCACCAAACTTACACCAAGGACAGTTTCTACTCCTCTAACACTGTACCTTCAAAACAAAAAGAACACTTAGGACTAACTCTGGGAAAAATATTTTGCCACCTTCCCTAAAATATTATTTAATGTAACCTTGAGGACACTCTCATATACTTCATACCCCATACTGTAGAGCACGTTGTTTTGTGACATTTTTATGCCCAGAACACTCAGTATCCAAATATTAGGACTTTATTTTTAGCTCTCATAGTTGAAATATTGGAATCAAAAGAAACCCAACAAACTATACTGATTTATGATGAGTAAAGGCTTTGGTTTGAGGGGCTATCATTGAGCACCAAGATCTCAATTCAAGAAGACATCTTCAGTGAAAAGAAGTAGCTGGTGCAGAACCTCAAATGCCTCCTGAAATCTCACTACTGCATGATACTTGCGTTTTCCTATTTTCTCTATTATTTATATTGTATATATGATATTATATTAATTGTATGTTTGCCAATAATTTTCCAGTGCCTGCTTTCCACATCCCTCTCCTGATTTTCATCCTCACACTTTTATTTGCTTTTTGTCAAGGCTTTTGCAAATGTTGCTGCTATATCCTATTTCTAGTTGTCTAGGTTAATTCCTGCAAGTATATTCAATGTTCATTTCATTCACCTTCTTTGGCTTACTAATGAATATGTCAAACAAGAACTGCTTTTCTATTATACTAGTTAATCTTCTAACTGTTTTTTTACTACTTGAAATATTATATTTTGGTAATTTCAATTTTTATGTTTTCACCCATTTTCACACCACATGGCAATTCCTGGGTTGAGTGACAATGTTTAAAGTGGCAGTTTTAGCAGTAATACATTTGTGTTCCCAAGCTGTCAGATGACACAGATGTTTTAGAATTTGCCTTCAAAAAAGTTGGGAAAACAATATATTCTCTCAATTTTTCTCTATTTTCAACCTACAGTATGTGTTTGGGCTTTTAAATACAGAAAAAATGCCAAAACCTTCCTGGCTTAGCTGGAATACCAGTGCATATCTGCAAGCCAGACAGAACTGATCTGCTACAGCTATTCCACACATACTAAAATCCAGGGAAAAAACCCAACTGGCTCTCATGAGAGGGCTTAATCCATCTTGGGTAACAAGAATTTTACTGACACTATGAGCTCACCCTTGTAAACAAACTCTTGATCTGTTAGCCTCAGCAAGAAAACAGACAGAAAATGCATAAAACATGATGGTAAAAAACCTTCCCTCGACAAAGAGACAGTATCTGCAAAGTGAAAAAATTCAGTTTTCTATGCATAGGGCATTTAGGATACCTTGATAGCTTTCTGAATAACTTGTGACTGCTTGCACAATTTCAAGTCCAATATAAACCTGCCAATAACTCAAATGAACTAAATCAATTATATTTTAATTATAACTTTAAGACATAGAATCAACCAAGTGGTGCATGTAATAGTAACAGACTATAGCAGATTATTAGCATTAGGTTTTGAGGTCACTTTTTAAAGATATTCTTTTGCAATAACAAACTTCTAGAAACAACACAATGCAAAACATATGGTGCACCAGCTGAGTAGCACTGCAGTGTTAGATATACAGATGCTTCACTGCAATTACCAACTGTTTATAGCCTTGAGTTTCAAACAGTTACTGAGTTCCACATTCCTGATTTTATCTCATTAGACAACTGCAGTCCAAGCGTATTGCAACCAATGCTATCAAAAATTACTACAGATCTTCATTAAATCTCATTTTAATTCAGTCTGAGTAAAATGGGATTTATTTGGAAGCAGAATTTGTACTGAACACCATCATCTAAATGAACAGAAAAAGTATTTTTCCTACCTTATAATCGTCCTCGTAGTCATTATATCCACACGTACTTAAGATGTCAGGAAATATATCCGACCATCCATTACTCGTACAATTTTTGCTAATGTTTCCTGTAAAGCCAAATTAGAGAGTTTAAATTAGAAAGATTCAAAACTCTCCTCGTCAATGACTCCTTAGACAATCTAACTGTGTCATTAGCTGATCACAACCTAGCTCTTTTTCCTTTGTTTCCTAGGATTCAACCCAGCCATTTCCTCTCACGTGCTTTTCATTCACATTCCTTTGGCTTTTAGTCTTGCTTGGAGTTGCCTTTGTACTACAGAAAACCAGAAGTAAACCCAAGACTTTTCCTTTGGTATAGCAGCTATTTCTGTTACACATCTGCAAAAGCCTAAACTGTTCTGCTGTTTTATTTAAAATACTCGGAAGGGAGCCATACACTTCACTCTGTAAAGGGGCTATTTGTAGGTAAAGTAATTTGAAAGAAAAGTAATTTCAATGAGAGTTGTTCTAAGCTCCTATTTAAGGCTTTTGAGAAGCCAATACCAAGGAATCTACTGAAGACTTACAAAAGCTCTTAGACATTAAGGTGATGACTTGCTGCTACAGCAAATGTTGGTAAGTTTGGTAAAGAAGTTCAAAGGACAAGTTATGTCATAGACTGAAGAATGAGGTAAAGATGCATGCTAAATTTCACCCTTTGAACCAATACTGAAACAATGTAGTACAGGCAATGTACAGGACATGTGGAAGTATGGCTGGAAAGGAATTTTGAAGATTTATTAATTTCAGAAAGTTTCTGTTTGGAGCTGACAGAAAAAGTTGACTCTTTCTGGAGATGATGTCACACAGATGACATGGGGGCAACCCATGATTCTACTTCTTAATCTAATTAAAATGAATTAATTTTTATGCAATATGGAACAACTTCAAGAAGGCAAAACAGAAAAGCCTCATGTCAAATTAAAGAATAGTCATTACACTTATTATAACTTACTATGTTAATTCATAGCCAACTTCCCCTCACATTTCTTAGAGCAATTTCTATATCTATGATACTTGAAATCTATAATAATATACTGCCTTGGTTTGGAGTTTACCACTGGTTTGTAATTGAATTAAAGATTCCTGGTTTTCACCATAGAAAAAGAAATTTACGTGCCATAGGTCAGTGTTGGTCAAGAATAACCAAACTTGTTTATATACACTCCAAACTAAAGCTTTTGTGATCTTTATTTTGTTGATTGGTTACTGGAATTTCTTCTTTGTATAAAGTCTTCAGTGGAAAGTTGTAAATATCCCATAAGTGGTTCACCAGCCAACAACCAAATCTTTCCAGCTAATAAAAGGCCCTGACCTGAACCCACAGTCTCCTCAAAGAATGGGACCACTTTTGCCGTTTGGCATAGAAATGACATTTTTAAAAGAAAATGTCACCTATTTATACACTGTGAAGAGTCTTCACTTTAAAAGTACATCAAGATTCTCTGACCAGGCAGAGCAGAGGAATGTGTTAACAGAACCACAATTGCGTCAAAGCCAGTTTTGCAAGAAAAAACTCAACGTACTCAAGACACTGAAGTATTTTCTACTTCAAATACTGCAGTACCTTCTAACCTAAAGAGAGAGAGTTGGGCAATGTTCTATGGAAGGCAATGTTTATCTCTACGCCATCTTTTCATACAATTAAGTATTTCAGATGCCAGCCTTATTTAAAACCTTTAATTTGACACATACATTTGAATAGTAACTTTCTGAGACTAATAAACTTGTAAAATACAGGAAAAACATTATAGGATAATATGATTGCTTTTGCAGTAAAAATTCTTTTAATGACAAGTTACTAATATTCAATACACAATTAGAGTACCACAGAAGGAATTTAGAGCCAGCTCTCCAAAAGTTCTAAAGATGAGAATAAAACTACTTTTTTAAATTCACAATTTAAATTGGGAAGTCCTTTAAGAAACTGATGGCATTTAAAAGCCTACTTGAAGTTTGGAATATTTGCATAAAAATAAGGTAGTCTAGATCATCTTGTAGTAGCAAATCTGGCTAAATAAAAAGAATGAAATTTCTTGTTTGAAGGTATTTTTATGATTTTCCACTGTAAGAATGAAGTTAATTTGTAATGTGCTGTGTATGAATTAAATAAACTACATATGCCTGAGCATAAACAATTTATGAAAGTACCAGGATGCTTAGTTAGCTCTTAATTGAATCAATCATGCAAAATGTTTTTTGTCTTCCTTCTCTGAAATTTTAGAAAGACTAGGTTTAGAAAATACTCTTAATTGAACAGGAACCCCTAAAAATCAACCTTGTTAGGTTCCACAAGCAGTAAGTAAACAGGTTGCTATGAAAAAAAGCTGGATCAGGAAAAAGGATAGCAAACTGTAAAATGAAGAAATATCTCAGTCTTGCTGACACTATGGTGATGTGAGATAGGGTTGTAATGCACTGTGAAGGTTTCAGACTTAAATATTTATTGCAGTTGTTTTATAGTAAAATGAAAATGTTGTTGTAATATAACTAAAGTTTGTGAAATAAACTCCAGGGAGAATGTGCATGCTCTAGCTTTTGGCAAATAGACAGAAGCAGTGTGATTTAATTCAGATTTTGAATTTTTGATATTTATTAGTTTGCCTTGTCTCATGACAACACTTTATTATCTTTGTTTGAGTAATTTGCAAACTTTTATAGATTTCACAACATTTAGCAACGATTACACATACTTTCCCCTTTATAAATTGTTTAGACTATCCATGATAAACTAATCAAGATTCACCAGTTCCAGGAATGAAAACCTCTGCTCATCTGTAGATTGTTTTACTTATCTATTTTTTACTAGAACAAGACTTATTCAACAGTTTTGAGTCTAAAGGTATTTTAGTTGTACCCCAAATTAGCCTCTAAGTTAAAAGTCATATTAGGGGGACACCAATCCCCCACTCCTTTCCCCCCCAAAAAATAATTACATAACTGTGATAACTTTTTCATCTTTCACCAGCTTTTCATGACAATGGTTTCCCACCTGAGCAATGGGGATGTGATTTTTCCATCCAGCAGCATTTTGAGATACATGTGAAACACTGTGTGCATCATCTATTTTCAAAACCCCCCTCAAATGCCACAGGACAAAATATGATTTATTGACAAGATGGTGCAGAAGATGGGAGACTTAAACCAGTTAAATGTTTCAGCAGTCTGAGACACTGATGAGCTCTTTACAAGTTCCATTAAAAAGCAGAATAAAAGGTTTCATAATAACTACCTTAAATTGCAATAGCAGTAATTTTTAGGTATTATCTGCTAATGTGGGCTCTTTATTCTCATGATGGCAAGGCAGAGCTCCCCTCCTGAGACACAGAGGGAACAACCTACATGTGGCCTGCTGGCAACTGTTAGAGATGTCAGTCAGGCTCAGCTGCCTTAGTAATTAACAAAATAGGTCAAAAAAGAGCAAGCAATATCAGCAGCTTTGGTGAGTGTCACTGTATCAGAAATATACTTAGTATCTAACTCAAAGAACCCCAAAAAGAACACAAAGATGATAATTTGGTCTTTTCACGGTGTATCCTGAACAGCTCTGACAAGAATTTTTAATCTACAAAGAAAATTAAACCCCCAAATAAACCATTTTTAGCACATTATGTTAAAGAATACCAGAGAGAAGCCAGTGAAAATACACCTTAAAATAAAATACCTGGTTTTCCAGAAAAAAGGCTGAATACTTTTGGGCAAGGGACAGTGACAGTCTCTCCAATCTTCGCGGGACGCCAACAGGTGATGTTATCCCAAACTCCAACACATCCTGAAACAAAACCAGTCTTAACAGCCTTGAAAGCTGGGTTTGCTTATAAAGACCTGGTGCAAGCTTTGGAAAAGATGGTACTTTCCATGAAAACTTAAAAGGAATCATAACAGTCTGCTGATTAATTAGCCAATTTTGAGGTCCGTTTGCAGAATGTCTCATTAAAACAATGTCATTGTGATGTGAGGATGCTAAGAAAAAAGTAAGAAAGATTAAAAAGTAATTCCTGAGCACTGATATGGATTATTAAGAATTGCAAAATTTTGAGAATTTCCTAATCACAGTTAAAATGGAGTTTTCTATCAAGCAGATTGAACATCACAAATAAATATGCAAGAAGGTAATTGGACTCAGCACCACATATGACAGGCAGGCATTATGTTTGGAGAGTGTTAAGAACAATAGGCATGGACCTACAGAATAATCTCTCAAACTGAAAAACAGACATTTGAACAAAGAATGTTTCTATATACTGGTTTCAGGAAGGGCAGGGGGCTTCAAATTCCATAGATATATTTTATAGTGGTAAATGCTTGTTACAATTAGAAAGTAACTTGCTACAGCTTTGCCTGTGTTCATATGTGGCTCAAAGGTTGTATCTTGTGAATGAGTGTAAATCTCCCTATAGCTTCTATAGGCATTTGGCTCAATCGTGCCCTGTTTAAAGGTGTCTGTTTATAATGCATATCTTCTAAGCTAAACAAACAGCTATGAAAGTTTGTCAACACAAGCCTTGCAAGGACAAAGAAGTAAGGAAATGTTACGCATATTATCTCAGTTCAAGCTATTAAAAAAAAAAAGAAATCGTGCCAAATTCTGTGCATTTATGGCTTCAGATAAAGCATATAAAAATTTTAGTTTGTAATTAATGTTAAAGACAGAAATCAAACTATTATCCCACTGGTGTTATCTCCATAAGATTATTAGCAGTATAAGGGACAGTTTGTTCCTTTCAGTAGAGAACATAAAACTTGGACTGGAAACTGCTCTCAGCCATATTATTTTCAGAATATTTATAGTATTAGCTATTCATTATTAATTTATTCTATGCCAGTGAGGTCATACCCAAAATCAAGCCACATGAGTTAAATGAAACTTGAAAAGGAATATTTAGAAGTTCTATATTTGTATAAAACTTTTAGTGCAATTAAACTTGGACAGCTTGTGTTGACTTAAAATATGCAGCATCCTGCTTTCAAAGTTTAAGTTACTTTCAAAGCACACGTAAACTAGGGAACCAAAGAATGTGTAACAGGACCAGCAGCTGGATTTGTCCCAGGGCTGTGTCCTAGCTGCAGCACGAAGGGAAGCCAGTGGCACAGTGTTCCCATGGGCCTTGCTTTCCTTTGGAAACATCCATCCAAGTGTGATAGCTGTGAGGGAGCCGCTGAGTGGCACAAGAACAAGGTCTGGAGATGATAAATGAAGATGAGAGGAGGGTTATGGGAGAAATTCTGCATTTGATCACCAATTCCACAGAGTCCTCTTTATGCACTTTCCCAAGGAAATGCAATTCTCCAGAGGATTCACTTGCTTATAGGGATTGGGTCTTTTTTCACTCCTCTTAAGATTGTACAGTTCTAAATGCAGCATCTGTTCTATATTCAGAAAGATTATGCCAAAAATAAGGATTACTAAAGGGAGAACTTCACAAAGTTTATCTCTATGTGTAGATAACATAATGCCTTATCCTCTACTGCCCTGTGTGCTGCATCAGCCTCTCTCGGCATTACCAACAGTGTCCCTGAGAGATCTCTGATAGTGGCTTGGCCATCTGTACACAATTTCAGAGGTTTACACTGAGCAGGTCACCTTCAGAGCCTTTGAAATGGAATTTCAACATGCTTAAGTCCTTCCTGAGTTGCAGTTCTGGGTGAAAATCAAGCCCAAATCTCTATGATGCAGCACCAGAGCTTACTCAAACTAAAAGAATGTTTACCTGAACCAATTCAGGTCATGCTTGCTCCCCAACTGATTTTAAGCCAAAAACAACATCAATAACATGACATACAAGTAATCAGAAAGACAAAGAAACTATTTTCTTCATCTGCCAGCACTCAGAAGTACAGTGACAAAATGAAACTCTTTTGGCTTTGATTGATGGGCTCCCTGAGCCAGCATAAACAAGCCCTGGAGTACACAAGAATAATTATCATCTTGTAAGACCTCAGACGTTTTTATTTCAACCCCATTTCCACTAACAGTGAGAGCTGAGATGAGTCATGAAGCTGTTCATGCACACCCATGGAAGGTGATGACTTTCTCAAATTTTCCCTTTTGTTTAATCCACTCTGTAAAATGGTGGCCTTATTACAGTAATCTGCAAACAGCTCAGAGGACTTGTAAATTTTTTCTATGCTACTGTACATTGACTGGGCTTAGGTTTTGCCAAACAGGCAGCTGAACAGCATGGACTTCAGAGCTCCATTGCTGTGTTTGCCACAGAAAACACCTTAAAATCTTATTCAAGCCTCAGTTGGATGAAACATATAGAAAAATTGAAGTTCAAGTCCTATTCCTACCAAAATTCATCAACACAATTTGTATCAAATCTCAAAGCTTGCTGCAAGGTTTTGATGTTCAAAACATCACAAGTCAGTAATGGTTTCTGGAATATGGTTTTTTCCTTTATTTTTCCCCCAGTATTTTAGGACTTTAAAGTCCTTGATGGCCCAGGTGAGAATGGTAGTGTTTCAGATTCCTCAAATCAAATGGATGAAGTAACACCAAAGATTTATTTCCTGCATGTAGACTACATTCAAATGCATCAGAAATCATGTGAGTGAAAATGAAATCGCTGTCACCAGAACTCCAAGAATATTAAGCCTCAATTTATGATTATCTATAGGCTTATTGGTAATGGTACAGGACGTCTGAGAAAACTGCTGAGATGCTGGAGGCATTTATAGTCACTGAATGACTACAGTGGGCATCTGAATCTATTCTGAATGCTGAAATGGTATTAATTACTGGTGTAATTACTGCTGGAATTGCAATTGTTAAACAGTAATGCATCTTCTGGGCTTTCAAATCACACCTTTCCTCATCGCCCCTTCTTCCAATTACCACAGATTTTAACAGTGTTTTATTCATATATCTTCTTTTTCTCTTAGGAAAACATACTCTTATGCAGAGGGGGGATACATTTAACTTAACTTCATCTTAAAACAACTGAAATTAGGCCAGGTTAATTGCTCCCAATGATTGCCTGTTTCTTTCCAGTGACCACAAGGCAGTCTATGGTGCTTTAAATACCACACAGTTGGGAAGTGAAGGTGTGGTAAATGCTATGTAAATGTTTCTGTTTCCCTACATAGAATATCTAACTTGATCAAACTTTGTATTCTCCTCTCAACTCGCTTTCTACAACTCTCTGTCCAGCCATTATGCATTCAGAGTTAGGATTTCTGGACTGTCATCCATCAGTGCATCACTCATAAAATCATTATCTAAATTCTCATTTTCTGGAACTTTTATCAATCTCTCACATATGTAGGCCTGCTTCCTACTGTCTCTGAAGAATATTGATCAAGTCAGATAAAAAAAATATTCATATTTTTAGGTTTAAATAAGGTCTTACATTTTAGTTCTGGTAACAATTTTACCAGTAAAATTATACTTTCTATAGCTAGATTTCTATTTCTTTTTGTAATTCACTTTTAAGTCAAAACTTTAATTGCTCCAATGTTTATTTCATGTAATGTCTATAATTTTTATTTATACTATTTTAAAGTATTCTAAGTACCAGATGTACTTTAATGTACATCTTTTTTTTTCTTTTATGCTCATTATTGGATTTAGTCTCTATGTTTCCACTGTGCTTCAATAAATTCTTAAGCATTGAGTGTTTTTGTCCTTTTACTTTGATGTGCATGCATAAAAAGTCAGTCCAGCTTAGATCTGTGTTAGCTCCTCTTTTTCTGTATGTCTACTATTATATTCTTTAGCTTTTTCTTTAACTATTGGGCTGGTTCTGGCTGGGATAGAGTTAATTTTCTTCACAGTTGCTAATACAGAGCTGGTTTGGAACAGTGCTGAACAATGGGTTTTTGCTTCCCCTATCAAACTGTTCTTAACATAAAAGTTTCCAGCTTTTACCTTCCCAATTCTCTCCCCAGTCCTGCTGGTAGGGGAGTGAGTGAGGATCTGTGCAGGGCTGGGTTGATCTCTGGGTTTAAACCAATAACAAATCTTAGCAAAAGTAGCAAAGGCAAAAAGAAGAAATGTTCTTCATCCCTGATTCTGTGGTGTCTAGAAGAGCACTCCCACAGCCTGCATAGAACAATCCCTTCTCAATGTCTTCATTTGCACCATTCATTTCTCTGATGTGCCATTCACAGAATATCCAAGGAAACAACCAAACTTCCCTGAAATCCTTTGCTCAGTGACTTGCCCAAAAGTCTCTTCTCCTGTTCCTCCAGAGGACACTCAGATGCTATTGTTAGCTAGTTTCAATGAGATCACTTACTTTATTTGAATGTTTGGTCTTTAATGCTTGTCATGCATTTGCAAATAGTTCATAATTAAAGGAAACATAACAGACTATAAAACTACATTTTGTTTCCCATTTTCTTCAGCTTACATAAGTGCTGCCACCCCCATGCATCATGCTGCTTTTTGAGATCTAGTCTTTGAGCAACAGGTTCACTTACCTACATGTGCTTCTTTGTCTATAAAACCATCAAACACTGGGGCTTGTGCTGGAAAATTTTGTTTATAGACACATTTTATAAATATATATAACCACTAGGTGGCACTTTGTATTTGGATTTAAAAATTGTCACTTCCAAGAGAGGTTTAGCATTTTTCAAAACTGTCTAGGCGTGCATAAAACATGAAAAAACAACAGAATGCTTTGAAAATGAGTCAGAAAGTCGACAGCTAGCCTAGGGTTTATTTTTCAATGTTTTGATTTTTGTAGTTAACTTGGCAGAGCAGAAGCCATCTCACCTCTTATGGGCAATGATTTCTAGGCTGCAGGTCTGTGTGCCACAGCGTGGAACTTGGGTTGCATGGGAATTATGAACATATATGGACTGACATTCCTTCTGCATTTTCACACAAGTGATTAAAAACAAAAACAACGAAAAAGAGGTGCTGCACAAGCTGGGAGCAAAGCAGAATTGCTCAGAACGGGAATAGGAATGAGACAGCCCCAAAAAAGGCTGCCCCACTGAGGATATTTCCCACCTGATTTTGTCAGGGCTCTGAGAGCAGGAACAGGCAGTGATGGCTCTGCCTTCATCCTCCTCAGAGCCTGTGCCTTCCTCTCCCTGCCCAGCCATCCCAGGGCTCTGCCCAACCCTGGTGCCCTGTGCTGGGCCCTGTTCCCCTCTGCAGGCTGATGTCCCTGTGCCAGGGAGGTGACACCTGCCTGGGGACACCTGCCTTGACCCAGGGTAGGACCTGCCGCACCCCGCCTGCCCAAAGCCCCTCTGGGTGGAGCTGCCTGCCTGCAGTCCTGTGGCAGTACAAACTCTGGCCGCAGGGGGGTCTAGAAGCAGCTCCAATTACTGCAGGAAATGCCAATGGAAAAACTTTTAATTTCCAGTCAACAAACACTGGACAGCAAACAGAAATTTGAAATTCTACAGTATACGTCAGATTTAACTAGTTTAAATAAAATGATGAAACCACAGAGTTTATCTCATGTTAACCTAAGATATTTGAAGCTCATAGGTGCTTCAAAAGCCAGTTCTAGTACCAGGAATGGTAAAAATACGGTTTCCAAGATTTCTAAGAGATTTCTGGATTTTCACGAAATTAAACACTTCAGAAGAAATGTCTTGTTATCCTTTTGAATAACAGTTTCCCTTTGGACAATCAAAAATCTATTGGCCAGCTTTACACTTAATGTAATTTACGTATTTTTAGGGTTCTGTGGGGAAATATGGAACTTGCCAGCTAAACCTTTGAAAAAACCCTCTCAAACAAGAAAACAAACTGTCATCCAAATTTTTCAGGTAAATCCTGCTTTCCAATTATTCAAAATGTCCTATGGAGACAAGAGCATTTATTTTTGAATGACTGAACAGCATGCTAATCTTACGATAAGAACATTATTTTCTATTCTTACGCAAATATATTAATGTGTGTATAGTCAAAGCTCTAAGAGGTACTCTCATCTTTATGTTGCCCCAATTCTGACATGCTGTACATTCTTGAAAATTACCATTAAAAATTAATCTCCTGTTCATATAAATCCCACCACAAAATATTAACTGTCTCTATTAAGAAGTGGACCATATATTTCTGCTAGTATGTATTATGTCTAACCCATATGCTATTTGTTGCATTAGCTGAAGCTTTTTCAGTGTTTTGATACCCAAAATTCTTTCTTGTGATATTTCAGCTTTGGATGTTGTAGAGAATAGACTGCCATGGCCACAGCTGTCTTTGTGAAGTGCAAGACTATGCTAGGCAGTATTTCCTTCAGAATCTTCTGGAAAACACAAAAAATTCACTTATGGATGTGCATTTCCTTCTTCAGGGCTACAAATGCCATCTACTAATGTCTACTGCCAGATTTCTATTTACATTTTGGGTAGAGCAGAAATTTCAGATCTTCAAAATCATTGTGGGCACCTGGTGCTTCTCTTCTTTCCAAAAGGGTTTGTTATTGTCAGTCTTAGTACATTTTGCTATGTAAAATAGCAAAATTTTTGAATAAGGCTGACCAGGATGTTTTCTTGGCCATCACCATTTTATTTACAGTTTGTTACTTTCCAGTAGACAACTCATTTCATTCAAGGCTCTTTCCCACCTTTCTCACCCAAACTCCTTAAAAGACAGAGCTCTGTCTCTCTTCTGCCCTCAAATATTTAAGTACAGCTTCCACAAAGCCCAGACATTGTCAATACCATAAGGGTCAGTTTTATGTGGTGTTGTTAATGATGACACTTCAATCAGCAAAAGCCAAAACATAAAAATATCCAAAGCAGCCCCTTTAGCTTCCTTCATTAAAAAAAAAAAAAAAAAAAAAAAAAAGAAAAAACTGTGAACTAAAAAGTAGCAACCTATCTGGAAAAGCAGCAGCACAGAGATTTAAGAAAGCTAAAGTTGTGCTTCCAAGAGTTCCTGGTGCTGCATGAAAGAAGTTCCATGACCCCATCATCTCATTTAATTCTACTTTGAATGCTACCTCAGAGGACTGTCAGCATCACTGCAGTCTGAAGTACTGACTCATTTCACAGAGAAAATAGCTTCAAAACTAAACAAAACCTGATGCAAGACCTTGATGAGACAGGGAGCATAATGATGGGGAAACCTTAAGGAGATTCCTGTTCATGTAGCAAAAAAAAGTTCCAATCTGTCTTTGTGTCAGTCTCCTATTTTCTAATGTGGAGGATGGAGTGATCACGTTGGTGTGGCTATAGAAAGAGGTGTGTGTATTATACACAAAGGTGTGGGGGTGTGTGTAAATGCAAAATATGCATCTTTCTTCCAGGAAAAACAACCTTAGCAGGTAACCTGATCAGATAAATTTGACTTCTGGGCAACTTTCCATGGCTCTGACATTTGAATGTTCATCCCACTGTTCTGAACAGCTCTCTTTCATCCACAAGATCATGAGCTCAGTGCTGGAATCACTGAGGAAAATTCTATTGACAGTGCAATTCAGGAGATTGGATTATACAGCAATATTGGTCCCTCTTGCTTTAAACTTACAAAGAACGAAGAGCATAATTTTGGTGTCTTGTCTCTTTTAATTTCCTATTACAAGCTGCATTATGAAGCTTCTCTTTGAGAGGTTTATGAAATTCTTTCCAAAGCCATTTTTCTTTTTGTCTACATCCCTTCCTCAAAGTTAAAAAGCCATATCTAAAATTAAAAATGTTGTCTGACGTATGGGTCTCACAAAAACATATTTTGGAAATCAAAATCTGAAAAGACACATTTAACTGTGCAGCCACTCAATCCAAGATGAATCAAAAGTCCCTAAATTTAATTCTTTTCATAATGAAATATTTTTTAGAACTTTTAGTGGTAGAACCCTGTTAAAAAAACCCTGAATTTTAACATTTTTGACCATAAGATTTCATTTTTTTTCACTTGAAGGTGAAGAGAAGGGGGGCAGTTACTTTATAAGGAAAAATTGTAAATACTGAATAAAGGCAGAAATTTGTAGGACAATTATTTTTTGCATTAAAGTAATTACTTTAGGCCATGAGTAGCAGATAAAAAACAAAACAGGTTTTTCCATATAGATCTCAAAATCTGTAGCTATTATGAGCAAGTTAGAATGCAATTCATCTGCCCTTCAAAAATAAAGAAATGTGCCCAAAGATAGAAGAACCTCTCCTAGGCTTCCAGCTAAGGTGCATCCATATCTCAGGGGTCAAATTATAGGAGGAAAGAAGACAGCAAATGGGGATAGAAGCTAATGCAGTCTGCATAAAATAAACAACCAGATGTTCTAAAGAGCACTACAGGGAGGAAAGCCCTGCCACAGATCTTTGGAGAGTGGCTTCTCCCCTAAATGGAGTGTAATGCTGTCCACTAACGGAAAAGTATGTGCTAATGCCTGAAAATCCCACAAAGGGTGCAAAGCAAGAGGTTTGGTGTCTCACAGTTTGACATGGGCAAATGAGCAGAATTTAGAGCAACCGGGTCCTTTGGTTTTAGCATATCCTTAGCACTGTTCAAAGGATGCTTGCACTGGTTTCATACAATGTTTCTTTGGAAAACACACTACCGTGTGAAACACACTACTGAAACCATGAAGTGCTTCATAGACTTCACAGTCAGTGATTTTAGGTGCAATGCAAAAATTACTCAGCAAAATTCTTCGGCCCATGTCTTGAGACAGCTCAGGTGTAAGATCATTTTATCATGTCAAAGAAACCCAAATAGCCCTTAAATGTTTCCTTTTTACCTTCCTAACTGGGAGCTAAGAAGATTAGATATTTAATACATAAATGTCGTCTAATTCAAAGAAGAAACAACTTGTCCCATACAATTTTTGGATCCTCCAGAATTCAGAAGCTGTGCATGCCAGCCAAATTCTGGACCATGTGACATAGAGGTGTGAAGGTGTCCCAGGTGCCCAATAAATTAATGAAAATATTCCCAATGATTTTGATAATGGAGGTCCAAGCCTTCTGTGGAAAGTCTCAGGGAACCCTTATTTCCAAGATCAAGACAGTTCCTTCACAAGACTTCATTAACATCTTTTGTAGTCAGGTAGCACATACTAAAGTTAGAGAAGTATGACAAGGCCTGTACAACCATCTTTCCCATTCAGGAAAACGTGGAATATCATTTGGGAATTTATTGTAAAGAACTATGTTTCAAATGTGTTATAAGTTACATGTGGAGCTACAACTTGGACTAGTTCCAGATGGTCAATTTTCTTTAGGAGTTCTACTTTTTCAGCTGTCAGAGTATTAATGTTCAAAAGAATCCTTATTTCTTTGTATAATTACAGAGGTCTTACAAGAAGAATAAGGACACACAGAGAATGTCTATTTTTGTACATGTAAATGCATATATTTAACATAGACTACTCTCTGGAGGTTCTTGGTGAGGTGTCTGTAACAGAAAGCATTGAACAAATTCTCCTGTAATATTAAACATGCAGTTTTCATAAAGCAGGGGCTTTATTCCAGTCTCCAACAAAATGGAATATTCCCTTAGTTTCAGATGGGTATTCAATAAAATGCCTAAATCCTTTCACTGCTGGTTCTGCCACTGTCTGCAGCGTTGAATAACACCATCAGACATCCTGTGTCCTCCCAAGACATGAGTTTTCTTTCACAGCATTTTACTTCAGGAGACACCGCTTTCCCAGTTGAAAGAAAATACTGACAGCAAACTTCTTTCTTCCCCTCGGGAACCCAAAATAAAACTGCTGTGCATCACAAAGATACCCTTGGAGCATTTCAGCATCTGGATCACAAAAGTCCATCACAAGGAAAGCCTGACTTTCAAAGCCGTGTAACAGCTAACAGGGAATTTATTGGTTCATGATTTAATTCATTAAGCTGGCCTACTAATTATTTCTCCATCTGGCTTCGCACCAGTATTATTTATGTAACAGCCATCTCTCTTCACTACTCATATATAAATAAAAGCCTTAAATCTAGATTAATTATTCCAGTAAAATTTTGCATTTTTAAAATTACTGATCTTGATTAATAAAATGGAGACATTATAATAAAATACAAACTGTTGATGATCCTTTGAATTTTTTTTATACAAATTAGTATTAGAACATGCACTGGGAGAGTTACACATTTAAATTGAGGAGAGGTGGAAAAAGCATCATAAGTTGAGACTCATGTTTATGCTCAAAGAGCACTGCAGATGGCAGGTCTCTGAGGTCCCATAGTTATCATCAGAGTGTATTCAAAACAAAATGAACACAAAAAGCCCAAATAAGCCACATATTGACAATCTGAATTTATCTGTCCCCTTTTTATTCCGCTTGCTGAACAAACGGCTTTACCAGCAGCTTCAACTTACAAGAAAAACGTTATTTTTCCATAAACTTGTTTTCTCCTCCCATGAGAATGTAGGAAGGAAATCTAATAAAATCTAAAAAACCCAAAAAACAACACCCCACAAAAAAACCCAAACCAAACAAACCCCAAGTCCAAAAACCTAACAAAACCCCTACATCTACTATTCTTCCTTCCACTAAATTACACTTTGATCTATGGCTAGCTATATATTTATCTTTCTATGAAGAAAGAAAATAATAAATGAACAGAGAGAGTTGGAGTTTTGGGCATAACACAACTGTCTGTTTTTCCCTTTGCACGACTCCATGGTCCTCTAAGTGAGAATCTGATTTTCAGTCTGAAACACTGTCCACTTGGAAAACCCAGAGATATTTTCTGCCCCCAGCACTTTACTCATAGCTAGGGAGAGATGCTTGGCTCCAAGGCTTTCAGCTTTCCCTCAGATTTGCTCTTCCTGCTGGTCCTGTCACCACAGCTGCTCTGCCAGTCAGAAAATGCTACAACAGCATCTCAGCACACGAGAACGTGTTTGCTCCCAGCTGGTGTCCCAGCACCTGCACAGCTCTCACCACATGCTTGCTGCTGCAGTGCATTTAATGCGAAATTCCATAAATCCTAACAACCGTAAAACCCCAAGCACAGTTCAGACAACTACAGAAACTGCAATCACAACAGCAAAGAAGGAAAAGAGAGAAAATCTTCAATACTCCAGTTATCTCTACATTACAGTTTTCTTACCCTTGTAGTCCACTGGCTTTGCATTCTTTAGAAGCTCCATACACCTGGTTTCCTCCTTGTGAATCTCCAGCTGAAATCTGCATTCTGGATGGACACCATTCACCTGTGTCAAATTAACAAAGGGGTTATGTCTTGAAACTAGAATGAAAATGCTTCATGAAGAGTGCAACTACCAATACGGAAAGCAACAACTTTAACTGGCACAGGTTTCACCCAAGCACGTGCTGGACACACTCAATGCCCATTTTAGCTTCTCACACATTGACATTTCAGAACAAAATGTTGAAACACTCTACTGGCTTCTTCCTCTAGCATTCATTTAGCTTTCTAGTGCATTCGTCAATATTGAGCCAACAGATCTTTTGCTCCAGAAAAACTCTGAGCTGAAACTGAAAAAGGAGAATAGATACATTTGCTCTTTTCCCCTTTTGTTGTAACTTAGGGAGCTGAAAGTTTAATACAAATCACAGAACATGAAAATTGATCAAACTTCATTCTCTTTGACACGGTAAATTCTGCTTTTCTTCCCTTTGCCACCATGTATATTTTATCTCCTGAAGGCCCCAGGCCATGATTATTTGATTCAAGCAAATGCTACACAGGAAGAAAACCCCACTACTTAAAAATTAAAGCACTAATGCCTTTACTGGTTCAAAGCCCTTCCTTCAGCTCCTTGGTTTTCAGAAAAGCTTATGTATGTCCACAGGAAGAGACAGGAATGCAGGAGCAGTGGAGAGAGAAACAAGACCCTGGAAAGTTGTGCTGGGGTCAGCTCAGAGAGGCAGTCAGAGCTCACAGAGAAACACAGGGAGTCTGAAAGAGACTGCATGGGAGAAATTACTGCAGGAGGTGGCAAATGGAAAAGCTGGAAAAGTCAGTGGAGCTGATGGGACAGTTTGATTAGCTCAAATGAAATCACATCTTAAATAAATAAAATGGGAATATGCAGTACTTCAGTCATCCTCACACCTCACGCTTGTAATTACCAAGAAAAAGGTGGTGTCTCTCCAAGTTTCTGTCTTTCACAAATTTAGGAGACATTTAATAACAGAATCTGGTAATGATCTCTGATGCATGACACAGCAATTTAAAAAAAATGTTAATAATTAATTAAGTTGTGATTCTGGGCTCAGAACCTCAGATCCAGAGTTAGGACTGAGAACCTGGTGATGCTGCAGTCTCTTTGTGGACAAACCACTTGCACAGCTTTTAAAAATACAGTGCAAGAGCCATAAGCATAACAGCAGGGGCTGTTATGAAAACTCACAAAAATCTGTCTCTTCTCCAAATGTCTCATTTCACTGTCTGCAACATCAGAACCTGACTTCCTTTACCATGTCTCTTCTCCATGTTGAGTATTGAAATTACACGTTTCAAATGCAGAATTCTTTTCCTTTCAGAGACACATATTTAACATAAATTAGGGTTTCTAGAATTTATAATTGAAATTTCAGCATTATACTGAAAATATCTACATTTTGTTATGTGTAATCTTTTTTGCAGATAGCAGCCATGTAAAATAAAAGTCCCATGTATACACAATGTTTTTAATAGCACTTTCCTTTCACAAAACTTATTTTTGGCTATTTTTCATTTCCAAGTGCTAACATTCTGTAACTTGACAGTGGATTTCCTACTCATCAAGAAGTATTGCAATTACTGGGTCTTGGAAAGGAAGGTTCATTAAATAAAAATGTTAAATAAATGAAGAATAAGTCAAAGTAGCTACTGCAATTAAGAAGCCTGCTGAATAAACACTTCTCTTTCTGGTACCTCTGAAATATCAATGGTTAATAGTAAAGTTTTGTTAAAAATTTGTTATTACCCAAAGGTAGCATATTACTTTTCACAGCTGAGCTACATGCTAAACTGTACTGTGCTATGTTCTAATACATCCAGTTCATCCAGATGGACTTCACAAAGCTAAAGAGATTTAAGGTTCCAGACTATGTGGCTCTGACTACATCCCGAAACACATCAAGACTTTGAGGGCACTCACCACTTTGTAGGACTTGTGCTCATCCATATTTTACTCTGCTTAACCAACAGTAGGTTATCCTTAGTCACCAATGAATACAGAACTGCATGTAAATGTGCACACCGAGCTGGAAATCCAGCTCAGGAATATCCCTGCACATTAAGCAGCTTACAATTTCTAAAGCATCTAGACCGGCTATTTGATGGACATTTCCTCTGACAAGCAGCTTGCACCCACCTTCAGTATGGTTTCCCAACTTTTGGTGTTATACAGTAACAAAAAACTTAAAGGGCCTTAAAAAATTTCTTTTTGTGAATCATATTTCCATCAATGTAACTGACTTTTACAAACTACTTAAGAAATGCTTCAAAAATATAAAGATGTCAAAAGCAGATGCCCTAAAGAATACTCCAATACTCTGACTACTTTGTACATCGCAATCCCACTGTACAAATCACAGAGCAGTTGTGGATGTGGGGCTTTTCCCCCTACGATGACGGTCAGTGGCTTCTGGACCGCTCCCGGGCAGCGCTCTGTGAAAACTCTCCGCAAACCAGCGGTGTCCCCCGGCTGTGGGGAAAACTGCGGGGCTCGAGTGGCGGCTCCGCGGGGATGGGACCGTGCCCGGCGCAGCGGAGCCGTCCCGGGGATGCGGAGCCGCGCCGGGGATGGGGCAGAAGCGCCGGGAGAGCGCCCGGGGGTCCGGGCGGGGGCTGCGCCCGCTGCCCTCGCGTTCTCCTCCCGGGGACAGCCGGAGCCAGCGGCGAGGGGCAGCGCTGTCCCGCACCTGCCGCGCCGAGCCCCCGCCCCGCGGAGCTCCGGGACAGCCCGGCGGGCTCCGCTCCGGCTCCGCTCCGGCTCCGCTCCGGCTCCTCAGGTGAGCGCGGCCCGCCCAGCCCGGCCGGGCCCGGAGCGCTGCCTCGGGCGGGCTGACACTTACCGGCGCCAGGCTCCAGCAGAGCGAGAGCAGCACGATCGGCAGGGTCCTCATGCCCGCCCAGTGCCCGTCCCAAGGCGCTCGGCGGGCCCCGTTGGAAGGCGGGCAGCGGGGTCCGGGTCCCGCCCGGCACCATAGGGCCCGGGGCCGCTGCCGGCTCCCCCGCACCTGCCCCGCTGCGGCGCCTCCGCTGCCTCCCCGAGCGCTGCCGTGCCCGCCGCCGCTGTGCGCGGAGCTCCTCCTCTAGCCCCCGGCTCCTGCCCGCCCGCCCGCCCGTGTCTCCCCTGCCCCTCTCCTCGCCTTCCTTTTCTCCTCCTCCCTCTCGCTGCCGCCGCCGCTCCCCCCATAAGAGCCGGGAGTCGCTGCCCGGAGCCGGGACCCCCCGCCCATCGCTGCGCCCCGCAGGTGCCGCCGCCGCCCCCGGGCTGCTCCGGGCGCTGGATGCTGCTCACCTCTCCCAGGTGCCGGAGAACCCCCTCTTCCCCTGCTACACCCCCGGGGAGCTGGGTGCCCGTCCCGGCAGCGCATCCGTGCCCGCACCGGGCTGCCTTTTGCCGGTGAAACCAGTAAGGTCATCGAGCACAGACCCCTCAAGCCAGGCACGCACGCAAAACGTGGAGGGGTGAGTGAAGCGGTCCCTGGCAGGGCCCGTTTTACCACCGTGTTACTAAATCTTTCTTGCCCACAACATTTTTTTTTTTTCGAGTTCTCAATAGAGAACCAAGAGTTTAAGGCAACTACATATATTCCCTGGGCAGTTTACCCCAGGCACGGATCTGGATTTTGCCTCACAAGGCATAGAAAGTACACAGTTAAATGACATGTTAGCACATACATTGTGTTACAGAAAAAGAAGTGTTTATATATTGGCTTTTAGCTGAGAATGGGAATATATTACAGTTGTCTTTCCATTGAATTAATATGTGTGGTAATGTAAGTATTGTGTACTAAAAGGGGCTGAGGAAGCAGCATAAAACTCACCTAAACAGCTCCCCAAAAATCAGCTACAAGCAAATCAAGGACACTTCTATGAGAAAAGCTAAAGAGAATTTTAATTTTTTAACGTGTATGCAAAATTTGTTTTCATATATCAAGGAGAAATACCTGATTATAACATCTTTGGTATCATAAAAAAGAAATACTACAAACTAATAAACAGTATTATAACCTGCATGCTGAGAGCAGAGGGAAACACTAATGTAGAAAGAAAAACTTGTAGGACAGTATATTTTCAGGTAATAAAAATATTCTCATTGTAGCAGAAAAGAATACCTCTTTGGATTGACTTTGGGCTGTATGACGGGTGGACTGAAGGGCCAGATTGCATCTACCGACACAGCTGGTTTGCAGAGGAGACTGGTTATGCCATTTGCTCTAAGATTCCCAGGCAAACTCTCTGATCAAAACTCCTGGACACGGAGAATTGCACAATGCAGCCCCTCTGACTCCTGAGACCAGTGTCTGAGATTCCTCCTCAGGCTTTTGGTTGACACAGGCATTCTGGATCAATTTCTTGAGAGCTATCATTCTTTCCAAAATAACAACCTCAAAACCATTTCTTTTATCATTCATTTATCTGATCATTACTGCAAGGCTTTGGAAAATCCCTCCAGTCTTCTCTCTTCAGAAGTTCTTTCTGCCATTTGTGATGACTGGCATCCCGCTAAGAGAGCAGTCGTTCTCATGAGTGGAATTAATACATGCCAGGGCTCATCAGGTTCACCAGCAATAAACCCCAGGGCAGTGGCTGTGCAGAGGAGCCACCAGGCAGGCTGTGCCCCAGCTGGGCTGCCCCAGCAGCTGAGGACACAGGAGCTGCCAGACACCAAACCCCAGTGTTTAATTCTTCGAGCAAATAATTCATTAGGCTGTTGAAGCTGAGTAGCCTGGGAAACCAATTAACAAATTACTGTTAACGTTCTGTGTAGAAACAGTCTTGGGAACTGTCATCATTATTCCTTCTGTGGAATGATGGAAACTAATATCTCAAATATTAATAGTCCACATATTCTGGAAGTAGCAAAGAAATTTTGAAACTTACATCTGTTCTATCAGAAGATTGCACGCAGTCAGATTTTTGTGATGTTTTGTTTTCAATGAATCAACATCTTTAGGTGAAAAGAAATACCATCAGTTATTTCTCAGTGCTTTTCTCTGTTGCTGTTCCCAGTGACTCTTTGACATGAAAGAAACAGCAGATGAAGGAGATGCATCAAATACTAATATTTTTGTTTATATATAGCTAAGGGGTTTTTTTCTGCTAAGAAGAAAACAAATTCTTGATGGATGAAGTCCAGCAATCATGGTTCAAGTTCTTTTCACTTAAACATATCATGGTTCTGTGCTCTGTTACAGTGGATGTAGAGGGGAAATAAAGAACAAGAATTAAATTAGAACAGCTGTTGATATATAGAGGTAAATACAAATGAGACTGATAATCTTAGTCATCAAAGAACAGATAGGTTTATGAAAGAACAAAGGAATCATATAAATTTAGACAGAGTTGATTTGATGACATTTCTGAGAAGGGACTGTCAAATTTAAAGGAAAAATTTTATGGAGGTATTCATGAGGCACAGGACTGCAAACACACAGAGAGAATGGCGTCCAAACATGGACAGACATAGAGGTGTCTATCACAATAGAGGTGGTAGAGAAGTAAATGCATTTTGACTGCAATAAATAGTATTTTGGATCAGCTGAGCCTGGGTGTTCCTCAGAGGGCAGTAAAAGTAGAAATAGAAAGTTCACAGTGGCAGGCAGTGCCAAGGTACGGCAAGTTCTCTGCTCTCACAACACATCCAGGACCAAGAGCTTTTCCTCAGTTCCAGTTGTTGGAAGAGTCTGCCTGCTGAGGAAAGGTGCATGCCAGTAGAGCTATAAGTAACAATTACTTGCTGCCTGGCCATCTGTCTGTTTGGAATCCTCTAATACCGTGCTGGCAGTAAGTGGCTGATTTAGAGTTTCCATACTGAAGTAATGACACCAATCCTCTTTGAGCTCAAGTCTTACTTAAATTGTTGATGGAGTTCAAGATGCTTTGAAAATTTGTATTTTACCCCCAAATCTTCTTTGTGTTCTGTGTATAAAGCCTCCAGATCCACAGCTTTCATTGTTTAAAAGGACTTTTCTTTTGTTTAATCATCTAACAATTATTGCTTACATAATGCATAACATAAAATTGCCAGAAATACTTAAGCTGCATGAAAAGTTTTGAAGGGTTTCCCTCAAAGCATGTGTGCAAGCCATCCTGAACAACGTGCCTCTTGCAAGCCTGTCTGTCTCTTGAGCTGCTCAAGCTGTTTCATGTGCTTTGAGCCCTGCTTTCCAGACCACAGAGAGTTTATGTGGAATGCTGTACTAAGTCCTTTGCTCTTCCTAGGTGTTCACACTTTTCAAACACACTAGGTCTTCGTCAGATATTTCGAAATCTCCCAAAGGCACTCTCTACGGTCATCCTGCATTTTTTTATGTTGTTTGTTTGGGATTTTTTTTTTCCTGCAGCCCAAATATTTAAGGAAAGATTCCATCAAGCCTTGGAAATAGATTTTAGAAAGGTTTTCCAGGGAAAAAAGACTATGACTAATGTATGTGCAGTTTGTATCTTTTATACTTGAGAAAATTAAAATTCTGTAAAATTTTAGTATCAGTAACTGTTCACAGACTTGATCTTACTAAGCCTCTCTCAATGATCACATAGAATATAACAAAGAAGGCTCCAGGTCTGAGTGAGGCAAACAGTTTGTGTCCTGCTCATGAGCTGGGATTTCAGACCTTGGGCACGCGCCGGGGGACGTGTGGCTGCAGCACCATCCTGTGAGAAGCAGCACAGTCCAACTCTCCAGCATCAAATACTGTAGCTGCTGTAAGAGGAGAAAATGAAATTCAGGTTCTCTATGTTTTATCTAAAGATCCAGATGTTGTCCAGGAGTTCTAAAATTTTGTCACCATTACCAATCATATTATGTGTCCATAATCTCTTGAACCCTCTGTTGTTTTCTAGGCAGAGAAGCAGCGCCACACAGCCAGAGAGTTTTCTAACAAAAGGTTGTCCTCAAGTGTGTCACCTCAGCTTTTTCATTCTCCTCCCTCTGAGCATCCCCAACAGTATCCTGCTGTGTCTGGCCATGAAGAGAACCTTTATGATGTAGCTGAGGGTGCATCTTCTAGTGGAGAGGCTCAAACTGCTCCACAAAACACTTTTGGCAGTGGCCTGTGCAGTGGCAGATGCCAATATCAGCACACCAACTTCATCCCAACACAGAGGTTCCCAACCAGTGACAGTAACATGGGGAACCCTCCAGAGTTGTCTTTCTGTATTGTGTGAGTAGCTTGGCTACAAAAAGGTGTTTCTGCAGATCACAAATGCAAAGAAATTCAGTGAAAACAACAACACTTTCCTTTCTGGTTTGTTAAGTTCAGGACTGCTGAATAGCTTCTTTCAAGTGATGTCTGTAACTGTGAAATCCTCAGTCAGAAAATGGCACAGGGTCTCTTTTCACTGAAGACACAGAATGTAGTCTACAGTACTTTGTGTAAAGTATGCAATTTTGTTCTTGCTCTCTTTCAAATTTAGAAGACTTCCATGTAATTTCAAAAGAGTGAGAGAGATCCCTTTAGTATAATGAACTCTTTCAATTTCTTGGTCAGGGTATCCAATTTTTCTGATTTTCATTATCCTCAGATCCTTATTATACTCATTAAACTAATAGGCATTCAGTTACATTCACATGTGTAGGTGAAGTAGAATTTGATCTTTTAAATTTATAAGTTAAATTTAAAATAAAGAAGTCGGGTATTTGGCATAATGGAAAGTACTTGGCTAATGCAAATTTAACTATTTGTTTCAAAGCTCCAGATTTGGTCAGTGCTTTTTTTTTGAGAGTTTACTGGACATGAAAACATCAAATCTTCTGACAGCATGAGAAGAAAATTCTCCCATTTAATTTTAGGGGTTTTGTAATGATTAGTTAGTATGTTTGGTTTTATTACTATTTTTTTACAATTTAAAGTAAAGGGTAGATCTTCCCCAAAAATCTCTAAAGACAAAACAAAAAAACTACAGAAAAAAATAACTGATGAAGTGGTATAAAAGGCTTTAGAACAATAGACAAGAGTAAGTGCAGAAGGGAAAACAAATGAAAAATAAAATAAAATACAAGTAGTGTTTATCAAAGAGAGTAAGTACTAGCATGAGATGGTACTTTACTGGAAAAAAAAGTGAGAAAATATCTTTCTATACAAAGAAAAGTCATTAGATTTTTTCTAGATGCCTGTCAGTAATGTGTTTGATATATTGCCATAGAAATTACTAGTTGAATTGGTAGAGCTTATTTAAACATCTGTTTGATTAAAATGTGATTAAATAAGCCTGACTAATAATGATGATGTATAGACAGGAGGAAAAAAGGAAATAGCAAAAACATTCCTCAGAGATCAGGCCAGGGTCCTGTTTTATTCCTTTCAGTAATTATTTCCATCTTTGACGAAACAAAATTTGCTGCTGATTCAAGGTGTTGCCAGTAGTAAGGGATATTCAGGTAATCCTACAGAACTGGATCACCTGAAAATGAAGTCCTAAAAAGTAGATGGAAATTTAATAAAACAAGATGGAATGTCATGTGCTAAAAACAACAAATTAATGTTACCACCATAAGCTAAAAGGCAATAGCAGGAAGTCCTTTGTGTGCATGTCAGTGTGTGGCAAATATGAGTATTAATGTGACATGGCTGTGAAAAATAGATGTGATCTGAGGACACATGGGACAGAGACTTGTTGTAGAGTTAAAAGGCAATGAATGAGGTCAGGTAACACACAGAGGTCTGGTCAGGTCTTATCCGGAGCTCTGCATTTAAATTTAGCAATCTGCAGTCAAGAAAGATTAATTCAGCAGATAAAGAATATATTAATGAAGACCCAAGGATTTTAGAGAATGTTTGGTTCAATTGCCTGTGAAAATGTAAACTGAGATTAAATATGTCATCAGGAAGGGAACACTAAAGGAAATTTGGCAGAAAAAATGGGTGGATTAAGCTAGGTGAGAGTAAATGCGCAGATTCATAACCAAGTGCCTGTTCTAGATAAATATTTTAACAGTGAAGGCAAAGAATTATTTTCTTTTCAAGATAGAACATGATCAGCCAGTTGAAAGGATTCTTTTGTGGCTCTGTGCACAAACAATAAGACTGTGGTTTTCTCTAGGTCTTTTCCAAGCCCCTATCCTCCTTTGTCATAACTAGTCCTTCTCCAAATTTTCTGTCAAAATCACTGTTCTACAGAAAATCGATTACTGGAATTTTTTTCCTTTTACACAGAAAAAGTTGTTTTCTATACAGAGTGCACACCTTTGTGGAAAATTTTATTTTTCATCAAAAATCTGACTATTTTTGCCAGAAACACAAATATTTAGCTTTTGGATAAATATTTCTATTTGGGGTTTTTCAAAACGAGCATAAATTTTGCTAGAGGGGAAACAGAAGTCACTACTAGGCCCTACTTTCTGAAAATTTTTTGTTCAATGGAACAATCTCTTGGAGCAGAGCAGATTTTAGGCAAATTTGCAAAAACTTCATCTGGATCTTCATGTTTTGGTAATGTGGGTGTATTTGTATCAGGAAGCCTGTACTGGCCAGTTCTCCAGAAATAGGGGAAAATAAAACATTTAGATTTGTACTAAAAGATGATTAAATAAGAGATGAAGAATCCCAGTCATCACTAATCTTGGTAAAGGGAGAGAATTGCTTTTATGTAGTCAAAAGATTAGGTGCTAGTTTTGCATTATTTTAAATCTTGGAGTAAAGCCAACTAAACGTATAGTGAGTTTTCAGTCAGAGTAAGCTGCAGTTCAAAGTGGTTTTGATTGTCAAATTTTTGTATCTTTAGGATAGAACATTGTTTACACTGTGGTGGGTTTTTTTTGACACTTCAAGAAGAAGACTGAAATGCCTTTGATATTAAGAACGTCATTCTGTCAAAAACTTTGTCTAACCATGAGCCTAATGGATATAAATAAAACTACAATTTTAGAAAGAGGAGAGATGAGATTTGAGTGTAGTTATCAATATGAGGCTTGGTTTCTGTGCTTAGCTCAAGCCTACCCAGGAGATAGGAAAGGAAAAATGTCATCATTGATGTAATCGAACTTTTAAACACTCTAAAATTACTGTCTCCATTAAGAGAAAAAGTCATCATGTAGCAAAGCAACAACACTGTAAGTGAAGCCTAATTGTCCAGTGTAACGTGATCTGAATGACAGTCTGATCAGGAAAGGATTACTGAGGCTTGTATGAAGAATTTTCCCACGTAGCAGGAGGGTAAAAGAAATCGATATTGCCAAAACAAGCCCTTGTAATCCACAGGAATGTTCCATAGGCAGAATCAGTACCACCCACTTCAGGTCCCAAGTTAAACAGAAAACACCAGAGAGGCAGGACAAGGCAGGGCAGCTGTGCTTTGGGCTGCCAGCATTAATGGGTGAAGACAGATGGGCATTCAGGTGAGCAGGTGTCTCTCTGGAAAATGCAGTATGAGGAGCAGAGGTGTGCTTTGTCCTTCTCCAGATTACATTTTGGTGCTGTGTCTTGGATTGGGATTGGCTGCCTGGCTTGAAAGGGTTGGATAGAAAATGAGAGCCAGACCCATGGTGGCAGAGTGGTCCAGCTTCAGGGGTCACAGGGGGGATGTCATTGAGCAGAGAGCCTGGTGGATTGGACAGCCAGGAGTTGTGTGCTCAGACTTCCCATCCATAATCCTGGATGCCTACATTTCCCACTTTCTGGAATAGTGCATTTATTGCTCTGGTATTACACAGAATATAGGTATTAACAACTATGTCTCTGAACATATGAAATGAAGTGCTTATAGGCCCTAGATGCTTGCATTTTGCTGGAAAATGGGAGTCCATGGATGAGATCTTGCCCCATATTGCCTCAGTCATTCTTTTAACAAGTGCTAACTAAACCCTGAAAATGTAATTCTGAAATCCCTTTATCTCAGGTCCTAGGGAGGCGTTGAGAGTCCTTGAGTTTGTGCAGCTGCACTAGATATTGAGAAAGCTCAGACTGGAATCAAGGAACCCTCAAGAGAAAGTTGGGTATTGCCTTAATCCTTCATTTTTGGCCCAGCCCTGTTCACCTTGAGATCAATGGCAGTTGTCCCATTGGCTTCAGCCAGGAACAAAATCAAGCATTTGGCTGTAAAACCATGTAAATTCTACTCAAATCTAAAATTTCCACAAATCATGCTGCTCTTTTCAAGGTGAGCACATAGCTGGCTGGGCTTCTGATCACCAGAGGAATGAATTCTGATTACCAAAGGAAACAGACCCTTCCTTTTTTTGAGTATCCTACATCAGCTATAGTGTGGGGCATCTCATGTACCGAGGAATGAGATGCACTAAATATGCCAGTAATTAATTAGCTAACTCAGTCTCCACAAGTGAAATGCCAGTTGAACTTTTTCCCACTTGCAATGCTACTTTAGACTGAGAACCTAGAAAATTATTCTAGAAGTAATTTCTCTTCTTTAATATATACTGTTTTTAATGGAATTGTGCAGAATGATTAGTGTGAGGCAAATGTCAAAACACCAGACAGAAACTGACTCACCAGTCATAGGATTTAATATTAAGGTCAGGCTATGGAAATAACAATGGCGCTCAGTCTTGATTATTTTGGGCCTTGTGCAGTGATTTACATTGGAGAAAAATGACTGGAGTGGATATAATGTGCTAATTTTCCAAATTTGGGAGTATTTTATATATTCCTTCCACACTTGTTAGCAATGACACAGGGCACAAAGCAGTTAAAAAAAGACAAGAACACTAAACAATGGAACAAGCTCAGAATGTCCTGGAAGATTATTATGAGCAATTGTCTACAGGGATTTTAAGGTTTACTCTTTTTTCTTTTTAGGCATGATTGAAATGTTGACATTCAGTCCAAATAGAGCATGGCAAGAGCACACAAAGTGCACGCTTTCCTTTGCTAGTCATTCCACTTTCCCCTGCTTTTTCTTAATGCATTTGCATGTGCCAATTGGTAACAAGCCTTTAATGTTGATGCTTTTTATTTTAAAAACAGCTTTCATCACAGAGCTTTGATTGCATGGACTGCTCTGTGGTAAATGAGCTCTAAATTACATTATGCTTGAGCTAACTGCATCTGCCCGCTGCGAGTATCTCAGTCCACAGTGACACAGGAAGACATGAAATGTTGTCAGGTCAAATGCTGATACCAGCTCTCGTGCAGTGCTAAGCTTCCATGTTAATGACACTTGATACTCCTTCTCTATTACTGAAACAGCCCCAAACTCTCACCCTGTGTCTTTGTAAGTTCTGTCCCTTCACTGCCAGTCATCACTCTGTGCTGCTGGTTTGTGCTTTGGTTGTAGAATGGTGATGATTTACAGGCTTCAGACTCAAAGTGTCATCTACTCATGTTCTCAATTTTTGTTGTGTTTGATTATTTCAATGTTTATTGGCATGTGGCCTTTCTCCACTGCTGTCTATCTGCCTTGTACTGGCTGGACACTAGAGAACATTGGTAGCAATTTCATTCTTTTTTCCTCTACACTTTCTTAAGGTCATTTTCCAACTCACCTTCATCAAGCCATGATGATAACTTGTGGCATTCACATCCTCTGAAAAAAATTCCTTTGCCCAGGATTTTTCTCCTGGGAAGCGGAGAAGCCTCAAAGAAAAGGAAAACAATTATCTCATTTCTCCTCTGTTTTGCTCATGTGGAACTTGTTTGGAGATTGTTTACCCACAGGTGAGGTGACTGTTTCATTGGATTCTGGTGTGAGTTGTTTTGACTGTCTGGCCAAGCTGTGTCGGGACTCTGGAAAGAGTCAGGAGTTTTCATTATTATCTTTTTAGCATTCAGTAAGTATCTTTTCTGTATTCTTTAGTATAGTATAGTATAGTATAGTATAGTATAGTATAGTATAGTATAGTATAGTATAGTATAGTATAGTATAGTATTCTTTAATACAATATAGTATAATAAAGTAATAAATTAGCCCTTTGAGAACATGGAGTCAGATTCATCATTCCTGCCTTCGTCCAGGGCATTCCCAACAAATACAATAATAACTTATCTGGGAGCGCAGTGTTTGGTCAATATATGGATTTTAGAATAGCCAGTGGCTATGATTTTGAATGCAGTAGCCACAGCAACTTCAGTACAGCTTCATTTTGAATATATTGTTCATAGAGGTCACTTACCTAGCTGAATTTGAAACTAAGAGCCTTTCAGTTATTTCTGAATTATGAGTTTCTGAAAATTAATGGTACGTTTTTCTATTCTCTTGTAGATACTCTGAAATATGAAGGGCTTGCCATTCTGCCAAGGGCTGAGTGCATTGATTATGTTAATGCAGAAGGGAAGAAAGATGCAGATGTGACACTGCAGAAATGATGCATAAGGGAAAACTCAGATTCAGGGAGGTAATACAAAGTTGAAGAAATAGTCAGTTGATCATGGAATGATCCAATCCAATAAATGTTTATGGAGTGATAAAGTATGGAAGGGTCTATAGAACGATACTCAACAGTCATTTTCTATGGAGTGTGATGCCCCTGAACCTCTCAGTTAAAGAATAAATGGTGTCTCTGTGTAAGGCCTAAATATTAGTGTAACTTTCAAATTTGGTAGAAGGTACATAAACAAGAATGTCACACATTTTATTTTCAAAAACAAAAATTACATTTAGGGCAGGAAGCTCAGTTAAAGGGATAGTCAAAGGGTAAAGCCTGGCAAGCAGCAGAGGCTCTTCAAAGATACCATATGGGAATTCAGGCCACCCCATTTTAGAAAAATAAATCCAAGCATGGTTGAGCAGAAGGGGTAGGGAATGTTAATAGATGCAAGAACCTTCAAAAGCTGAAAAGAGAATAACCAGAAAAATCATAAAACTCCATCTAATACACATGAAGAAGCAGAATAGGAAGGAGATGAACTTCCAAGTGGCACCACTACTAATAAAGTCTTTTCCACACACATCAGAAGCAGCAAGCCTGCTGGAGCATCAGTATAGCAAACAGAAGATCAAGATGCATCAACATTTTTAAAAGATAAGCCTTAGAAAAAACCCCAAATGGATTCATTCCACCTGTGTACACACTGAAGGAGTGAGTATAGAGAGCTCACCATGGCAGAACCTTGATCATAAGTGATGTTCCAGGAAAATCTGTCTGTAGTCAAGATTTTTGTAGAAGTTTATGGAATAAAGAGACAGGAAGAACAGTAACTACCAGATCTGGCAATATTCCCAAAAGATCTTAGATGAACTTCCAAGTGGAAGAACTGAGCTGCTAACTGAGCTGCTAATAGTGTGTGATGTTTCAGTTAAATCTTTGGTGCAGAAGGCTGGCAGTAAGATCATATGATACAAACTTTTAAATGGTATTCCAGGGAATGAGGATGGATGTCATGAAGATGAATAATGAAAAATTACTGATAGTCTCAATACAAAGATTAGTTAGGACGTGAAATTAAACTAACAAGTTGCCTTTTTCACACAATGCACAGGTTATTAGACATTTCCAGAGGACGCTTGTTGCTAAAAATGTATACAGGATAGAAATTGAACTAATTAATGGAAGGAAAGCTAACAGAGGTTAAGCAGGAAGATATTACCACTGGCTTAGGAAATACTTTAAATGCAAATCACTGGATTCTGGGAGAATACTCATCAAAGACCACCTGTCCCATTTTAACCCTCTTCTGTCCATATTTGCTGTTTCCTGCTGTCAGAGACAATTTTTGATTAGTATGGAGTCCTGATGGTGTTAGCTTTTATGTTCCAATGGTTTTATGAAGCAAATTAATTTTTGCTAGCTGTTTTGCTGGTAATTAATAGAAAGAGGGCAGATTCCTTCTCCAGAATCATCCTCAATAACCAGTATCTGCACAGGATTTGGGATTAGAAGTTACTCCCTGGAAGATGAACAGATGAGGCCAATAATTCCTGTTTATTTAACTCTTCTTCATCTCTACCCAAGATATGAAAGAAGATACTGAAAGATAAAGAATCAAATAACAGGAAAGGGAAGGCAGTATCAAAACTCTGCCTTTTAGTTTTGTTTTTTTTTTCCACACTAGTTTGAGTTTTCCCTTTTGATTTTCATACACTTTCAGTAACTGTATACACATTAGTAAATACTAGTTTAAAGTGCACATTTATTTCTTGCTGACAGGCAAAATTATTAATATTTTTATGATAATATATTTGTCATCCAAAGTTTGCATAAGCACTTTTTGTGTCCACTTAGTTGTAAGGAAATGGAAAACTGAAATCATACCAACCTCGAAAGAGTTTATTAAAGGGCAGAAACAGCAACTAGAAATATGTGTTAGCCAAGACTGTTGTACACTGTGTTCCCAAACTAGCAAGCACAGAAATATCTATTTCGATTGATATTTTATTTGGCACATAAATTTACTCTTATACCACTTATCCCATAAATTATTCAGGTACAACATACTTCATACAGTCTATGGATCCCCTCATGCTAGAAGTTTAAAAAAATATTCACAACTGGAGCTTCAAAGAATTGCTGCGTATCTGGAATGACCCACAGAATTTCTGTACTCTCCCCCAAAAATTTGTATTAGCAACTTATTACTGCAGCATGGCTGGCCTGTCTCAGAGGCTGAACTGAAAGATCTTCCAAGATGGTCTTTATTAGCTCTTGGCAGCACAAACCTGATATTCCTGTGGTATATCATGTTTTCCTAAGCCAAACTAATGCAAGGAATGTCCATTTAACACAACTCCTAACACTGGTTGAACATTAAAAAGTGATGGAACAAAAAGTAGCCAGAATATACAAAAAGAGACAATAGGCCTCTCTAAAGGAAAATCAGTAGTTGGTTTTCCAAAGGGCCATGTGGAAGAAAAGGATGATGCTCTCAGGTATAATGCTACAGGTAAAACCATGCTTGGGAGATAAAGGCTTGCTTACAACTCAAGCACAGAGCACATAGGGGAGAATGACTCTTGCAGACCCTGCTAAGACAGAAAACCCTCCTGAAGGGAACTGTCCTCATATGAATGTCTGGTGATTTTGGACAGTTGGTGAACAGCATCCTGGAAGAGCTTCTTGTTAATGTTTTTGTTAATGACAGGGAAGCAACTGATTCAAGCAGCACCAATTAGTGATTTGGGAGCACGTAGTTTTCTCCAGTGCTGGGTGAGTAACTGGGTAGAAAGAATCAATTGCTTCCATGCTGCTGTGGGGACATGGGACACTTTTTCATGGACTTCAACATTGCTTAGGATTTTGAGCTGGTAGGGGTTCCAGATTGCAAGGCAATGTATTACTATCTGTATGGCAGTTGTATTTTGTCAACTGGGCAGTTTTTCCTTATCTCTTCCACAATCACTCCTCCCTTGGGAGGGGACACCTGCTGATGACAGGCTATTGAATGTCACTGCATGGCTGATAAGAACTACAGCATCCCATTGGAACATGCTCTGCCCAGAGGGAGGAGCCAAGCATTCCTACCTGGATATAATCTGGAGATTCTGGAACACCAGCACAGCTTCTCCACTGGATTTCCCAGAGGAACAGCAGCTGCCTCTTCTTCCACTGGATCTTCAGAGGAAGACTGCACCCTGTTCTACAGGATCACTGCTCCAACAGAACCACCCCTGACACTCCAGGAGGGCTGCAGCCACAATTCCAATTGGACTGCTACCAACACCCTGTTGGTCTGGTCTTGTTCTAGAGCACTGCATTACTTTATTTTGTCCTTTTATTTTCTTCCCTATTAAAGAACTGTTATTTCCTGCTCCCATATTTTTTTTTGCCTGAGAGCCCCTTAATTTAAAATTTATAGCAATTCAGAGGAGTAGGGAGAGTTTACATTCTCCATTTCAGAGGAGGCTCCTGCCTTCCTTAGCAGACACCTGTCTTTCCAAACCAAGACATAGGGCTGCTGCAGTAAAATAGATATGGGGTGTCTTGGTAAAAACTCTGTGCGCAGAGAAAGGATTATTTACTTCCTTGAGTCTCATGAGCCATATATGGATATAGTGACATTATGGCTGCCTTTGGCTGTCTTATTTCTAAACTATCCAGATCTCTCTCACAGTTAATTTTTAGTTTTTTGGAATCAAGGAAAATATGGCAGAACATACGTTTAAAAAACGTTGCCCAATGAATGGCCAAAAGGAAAGTTCTAAATGGAAAAAATCCCAAAGGCCCCAAAATCTATTGCTAATGGACAAAAGAGAAATGGTTTTCAGAAAATTCCAGGCTCAGTCTTGGTACTTGCAGACTACCATGATGAGAAGAGTTGCCAGCTCCTGCTCATTTTTCTGGAAGATTCTAATTTTCAAAAGTGTGAGTCAATGTGTTGCATGACTTTGGCTATGATTTTAGGACCCCATCATAAAAATGTGCTGCTGGGTAAAGACTAACCAGCTTTATCACCACAAGGCTGGATTGAGTCCCAGTACAAATGCTCAAATTATTTAATTATCTCTAACTATTTATAATTAAAAATGGATTTCAGTAAAAAAAATGTGTATTGTTTAGCAACATTTTCTCTGGAATTTCCCAGAAAGAGAAATATGAAGAGAAAAATAATTTTCTGCAAGGTCAGTATTGCTGAGATGAATACATATTCTTGTTTATTATTTCTGTTTCAAACTGCTTCATTCCCCTGTAATAACTTTCCCTGGGAGATAAATCTAATCTCCAAATCCTTCCTACTGAATGGTAAACAAATCAGATAAAACAGCTATAAGCTAGTTTCATTCACAAGCAGAAAATGGAGATTTTAAAACATATAATTGGATATCAGGACAAAGAAAATTAAATACATTCCTGAATGCTAGCACAGGTCTTTTTTTCCAATTCCTCATTCCAGATGAAGTGAATTATCCCAGATTTTCTGTTTGAAGGCTTTGGTAATGATGCTTGGTTATGAGATCAAATATTGGACATAGGATGGCTTTCATGTCTTTCTACCTCATCTGCACTCACCAGCTTTAAATTAAGTTTTGCCAGAATGGGTATTGCAAACATTTCAAATGTGCCTCAGAGATGGCTTTCCTGAACTCAGTCTGTGGGCTGGGGGCTGAATTTTACTTTCCTGAGCCTGAAGGCAACATTTGGTCTTCTCTTGGAAAATGAAGAGAGGCTCTTCTTAAAATTTTCTTGAGATTAAATTGCAGCATCTGCTCAAAATACTGAGGGAAGTTTGAACCAATAAAGTTACTGCATTTCCAAAAATACCAGGATTGAAGAAAATGCACAATTCTTCAGGGGATTTTTTAATTTTTAAATTGTTAATTAAACAAGAACTAAGATTTCTTTCAGCACTTCCCAAAATGAGGTTTTAGTCTCTCTCATGAACTGCCTTCATGCCTCCATTGTATATACACAAGTACACATGTGAATAAACTTGGTATATAAAATACCCTTCACTTTCCTCTCCAGCCAGTAAAATATCTTCTGCCAATTCCTGCCCCTGAATGCATAAAAATATTAAGACCAGCTGTATTAAAATTACTGGATTAAAAAGATGGCAGAAACTTTTTGAAATGCTGTCAACACAATTTTGATTAAGGTTATTTCAGTTTCATAGCAGCTAATCTCAAAATAATAATAAAAATTGTTTTCAAGGCTCCAATTTCTGTAGTATTATGCTGAAATTTTCATTTTAGACACATATTTTTATAAACATTTATTTACGATATTTTTCATTCACTGGACATGGAGAGAAATGTCTGTTTATTTATAGACTATATATGTCAGCTGAGGTCTCAGTCTTTTAAAAGGAAAACTTCTCATGTCTTATGAATTCATACTAAGAATTAAGATAAAGGGGTTTATTGGACATTGCAAATTTGAAACCCTGTCTTAAGGTGGTCTGCAAAAATTGTATCTGGTTTTCTAAGGCTGTGAGCCTTTTTGGGATGACACTGGTGGCATGTATGTGCTCTCTACCATTTACATACATGAAAAAGGGGGATTTGAGGAGAAGACTGTTGGGGTGTTGTTTGGTTTTAGTGTTGGTGGTTTTTTTTCCTGTTAACTTTAAAAAACCTCAATAAATATCAACTCTTTGTTTTGTTTAATTATTATTTTGAAAAATAAGGATATCATCTGTTAATACTTTTTTTCAGATGTGATGCAAATATTTTTTCAAAAGGCCTCCTGAAGTTAAGTACCAAAACATAAAGAGCCACAAACATCCAGAACTTTTTCATTGGTATAAGAGAAATTTCTTTCTGTTCTGAATAGCTTCAGTTTCTGCCTTTGATGTCAGGATGTCACTTCTGATGTACAATATGCCACTATTGTACTAATCTTTTCAGACAGACTTTACTCTCTGCTCATATTAATAAAAGGGATATCTGCAACCTCTTAACTGCAACCTCATTAAAAACCATGTACTATTGAGAGAAGAAATTTTATTGTAGCTTGTGTTATCTAGCAAAGAAAATCATACAGGAAGAGCTGAGGTTTTCTAGAAGTATTTAACACATTTGATCAAATTACTTAAAAACTTGACACCAAAACTTGCCACAAAACTTTCCAAGGTACAAAACTTCTGTTTTAAACATCATTAAGGTCCTAGAATCTTAAAATACAAATAGGATCAACTAGGAAAAGAAGTAATTGCTGGACCAATGGAAGAGACCAGCATTTTAAAGGATGTGTGTTTAGCTTTAAATGAGAGCATTGGTGAAGGGAACTCACATGGAAGAAAAATCTTGAGGGAGGAATGCATTCATCAGTGCCTAATAGGGTAAAGTTCCCACTGACATTTTCCCCGTGTTTAGAATATTTCTAACATTTCTGTATTCCATGAATTCTCTTTTTCATAGCAAGGCCAGAACTACTACTGAGTTCTTCTCTGGGGATGGATAAACTGATGGAATTATTCCCTTTTAATTTAGCCATTTTGATAATATTTCTGGCAACTTAGGATCCATGTTTCTGCAGTAATAGGATAGTCTGGTTTTTGGGGGTTGTACTTGAATGCAAAAAACTCCCCTTCATACCACATATAAAAATCCACTGTAAGAAAAGAAAAAATGGAATTTAACAAAATATTATTCAAGATACAGCTTTTTTAAGTGATAAAATTAGTTTATACTGTTCTAAGAGTACATCTTCAGGTCTAGCTTTATTTTAAGCATTACCTGTAGTTATATGATCCTGTATACTGGCAATGGTAATGACTTCAAATCTGCATATTCTTTGCCTTCAGAGCTCAGCTGATATTTCTGTTTTCATAGGTAGGGTGAGACACACGCACAAAAGAAGAATAAAATAGTAAAAACACCATAAAATAAAGAAAAATAGTAAAATATTACCTATTGTATCCAGTTTTCTATATTTTACTATGTTTCTGATTTGCATATGATTTTGAATATAAATACTCATATAGGAAATATTTTGGGTTTGGTAGAATCTTTATATTGACAACCAGACAAGGATTAGTTTGAGATTTATTACTTCTCTTTTTTCTTCAATGACCTGCTATGCTTCTTTTGAGAGGAATAAAGACCACATTGCACCTTGGAAGTTGCAATTCAACCTGGCTCATGGAAAAGGATGAAAACAAAATGTGTTTGTAATGCATTTCCCAAGCACTAAAACTGCAAACCCAAGGACTTAAAAGTTTCAGAAGGAAGACTAAAGGTTACCTCTAACTTTCTGTTGACCTTCTGGGTGTGTGCATTACAATTCAGACCTTCATTACATAATGGTATTTTTTCCCCCAGTTATCTATCCCTCATTCAGTTCATGTACACAGCATAATTTCTTTTATTTTATTCAGTATGTGACCTTAGACATCTTGCTTAATTTGTGCTATCCAAACCCTCCTTAGAACAGAGATTTGTCAATTTTCTCAATGGCTGTTCTGCTATGCTCAGTGTCAGAGTGTTTGGATACTTCACAAATGGAATGGATTAATTTTCACAGCACCCAGCCGAGGTGGTACATTATTAGCACTTTGTAGGGACCTAAAGATGAAGATCAAAAGGTGACTACCTAATTTTGGGTTCCAAGCCAAAATGCCTGCAGCCTAATTGCTTAGGCCTTTCTATGGTACTTTTCCAGCAACATACAAACTGCAATTTTAAGATACTTTGGTGTGAGTGCTTCAGTATGTCCAATGAAATCAACACCGAACATCAGGCAGAAGCTTCCAGAAGGGCACCTCTCTTACTGGCATCCTGCAAGGACTTCAGGGTTCACCTCCTCATCCCCACACTGCTCGGCCTGTTACCTGCTCTTCTGCCTCTGACTGGCCAGACTTTAGGGGGAGAGAGGGAAGCCAGGCTGAGCTCCAGCCTCTGTGGTGCCACTTAATTCCTGTAATTACTGTATGTCTGTAAGAGACGGTCTGAAGTTTCCCTCATTTGCCTCATGACTGTCACAGAGACAGAGACCAAGGCCTGAGGACAATGGCTGGAGTTCTGGCCTAGTTGAGGTGGATGCTCTCCAAATGATTGTTTGAGCTGTGTTTGCAGTGCCACCATGGTACCCTGCTTCGAGCAGGGTTTGGCAAGGAGGGGCTTGATATCCACTCATCACAATGGCCCATGAATTTCCCCACCTCTTGGCCAAATGAGCTTTCTGGGGTAACTTTGGTGGTCCCCCATGGAAAATTCCTGATCTGCAACTCAACCACTATGATGGATGGAGATTGAAGCCCCCTCCCAAGGACTGAGACTGAGACCCCTATAACTCTGACACGGGGGGGCTGGCCTGACTGAAGCGAGATGTTTGCCAAGTGTTGCCTGCAGATGTGTTCCCTGGATCAAGAAAACAATGGGGCTCACTCACTGCTGAGAACATGGACTGTCTGTACCTGTTTTCAGTATTCTTCATTGTCTTTTACCTGTTGCCCCCTCAGCAGAGGACTATAAAAGGCCCCTGAGTTAACCAAGACTTTGAGATTCTCCCCGATGTGACAGATCCATTGGCTGGATCATGAGGATTTCGTCTCTCCATTGGTAGCTATGCCCCTTCCCCTCTCTCTCTCTCTCTCTCTCTCTCTCTCTCTCTCTCTCCCCCCCTATCCTTTATTCTCCTTTTTAAATCCTTTTGTCACATTTGCTGTGGGCATTCAATAAAGGTGCATTTGTTTTGATTCACACTGAAACGCCCTCTGTGTTGTTTTTTTTGCACTCTGAGATCAGTTAACAAGCCATCACGACCCCTGCTTGTACGAGAGGATCAGAGGATTGTGACAACCTCCCAGGGCCCATTTGTGACCCTACAGACTGCTGCTTCCTTCATGGTCTCATCTTTTTGGAGGAACAGCATAGAGAGAACTTCTTTGACATCCTAGGCTCCAGGCCAGGCCTGCCAAAATGCCCCAGGTATGTCATCTCCTGGGGAGTGAATGACACCTCCTGCAGGAGGCCTTTTTCCCTGGCTAACGCAAAAAAACCACGGCAGAACCTCGCAGGGTCCCTCCATGAGAGCAGCTGGGCAACCTTCCATGGTTTTTGTGAATGTGGGAGGTCTCTGGGAGATAAACCATTATCACACTAGCTAGGACAGAGCATTTCCTGTCTCCCCAGGGAGTGTAGAAGAAGAAGCCCTGATAACCATCTTTAAATATTAATTGAGGCCTTTGCTGCTACCAGAAAAGCACTTTCCACTGTGACCTAAGAAAACAAAACAAACAAGACAGCAAATCTTATCTCAAGCCTCCCTTCCCTTGTAGTTCAGCCTTCAGCTCAAAACAAGGGCTTCTTTTGTCCCATAAAACTGAATGAGTAGAAAACAACCAAGCAACCCACCCTTGGATAGGAAAATAACCAAATGAACTCCAGGACATCCTTACCTCCAGCATGCAACAACCTCACCCCCCCCAGGCTGTTCTACACACACAAACTCTTGATTGTTGTTATCATTCAGCTTACATGGCTCTGTGTCAGTGGTGGCAGGAGGAAGGTCTTGGGCCTAAATGTTCCTGTGATAAGTATAACAAGGGGTCCCAAGGTGATTTGTACCTTCTTATTAGAATGTAAGCAGTGAAATAGAGAAGAAACCAATTTAAACTTTATATAAAGAAGTGGTCTTTCCCTCCCTGGTGTGGTGAGGCCCCAGGACAGAGCTATATGTGACAATAATTTTAGAAGGAGCAAGGGAAGGGAAGTTTTTGGGTGGAGAGGTAAAATCAGCCAAATGTTTTGACCAGAGACAAAGGAAGGGAGAAATTCTCACCCTGTTGTCTGTGTCTGCAGTGCTCTGGAGCCATCACAGGAGTGTGTGGGAGTGCTCCCACCAGCCTGGGAAATTGCTCTGGGTGGGCAGGACACACAATGAGATTTAGGTCTCCTGGACCTCTACATAACAGTTGTGCATGTGACACCTTTTCACATTTTGTTGTATTTCTTATCTTTTGAATGGCTGAGTTTTCCACTATTACTGTACTTAAGTCTGGATGTTAGGTCAATTTCTGAAAATGGTAAACTAACATCAGCTTGTATTATTCCTCTTAAAATGCTTGAAGTGTTTGTCATGGATTTCACCATGCTCTTCAGTAACATGTCCAGGATTCCTTGTTTCACTAATTATACATAACTTTTGTATTATGTCCTGAATGTTTTTTCTCTGTTTCTTCTGTTTCTTTCTTATGTGCTTCATGCAGACTCTCTCTCCCCCTTGCTCCCATGCCTTTACTTTTTCTTCCATACAATAGGTACATGGAGAGAACAGCAAAACCTTCTTAATGTTTTTAGCACCACCATGAAAAAAGAGCAATTGCAAGGAAAAAACAGCTCAAGCTGTGCAGGTGTGGACTGCAGCATACTGAGTGTTAACAAAATCCCAGGAGACTTACCCAGTTATTAGATACTGAAAAGTTTCCATTGCTGACTGATTCTTTTTGGAACTTCACAATATACAAAATTTTGTAAGATTTACTTAGGAATGCTCACCCTCCAAACCACAAAGGTCCCCTAAATTCATTCAGTGGAATGAGATTTTTAATGTGCAATTGTTACATGCACACCTCCAACACCCACTCACAACCCTCCCAAGCCTGTCAAAGTTTAAGAGTCATTTGAATAATGCCCTTAACAACATACTATACTTGTGATCAGCCCTGAGGTGCTCAAAACATGTCTTGTAATGCTACTTCAGCCTTATCATCATGATGTTGGTGGGCTTTTAGCAGGCAAACCTATTAATCTGCAGTATTTCTGCACTTTTTATTAAAGAGTTAATAATTGCAGCTGTGTATGACAAGTAAAGTGCTGGAACCATTTTTTAGAGGGTTACAAAATAATAACAAGAGAGTTTTGAATATTTTCTCTGCACTCCTGTTTCATTGGCAATTGGCAAGTTGCAGAGACTTGGGAACAGTAAGTACCTTTTTGAGGAATAATTAAATGAAACAAAGAAACTGCAGTATAGATGTCAAGAGCTTCACAGTTATTAATAAATTTGTTCCATAAATCCTTGAATATCCTCAGCATTTTAGAAACTGCAGTGGTGAACCCAGATTAGATGGCAGCTCAATACAGTACCAAAATCAGGCTTTTTGTACTGAGTCTGGAAAACCAACATCCCTAAATACTTCAAGAAAGCAATCATCTTCCCATTTCAAGGGTACTGCTCAAAGCTCTCTCCTTGGGTTTGCTCTGCTTTGGTTTCATCTCTGGCTGATATTTCTGAGTATCAAACCATTGTCATCAAACCTATGCAGTGTCAATGAACTCCATGAAATTGCCAAGCACACAGCATTTTTAATCAGTAAGAAATCCATGCTGAATATTACTTTATGCTTTATGAACAAATAATGTTTTATAAATTTATTTAAAACTTCCCAGAGAACACTACTGTAGAGATATGATTATCTAAATAATTTTGCATAATAATTTAGTGTCGTTTGAATTATATATTTTAAATGTTTTTATAAACTTAATTAGTTCACATAATCTTCCCTAATATTTTTTTAATTGCAATTAAATTGCATGGAAATTTTACATAGACATTGGTATGCTAATTCCTGTAAATTCCACATTAGTTTGACGGAGTGAAAATATTTTTAAATCTGTAGTTAAGTCTACAAAAGCATGTCTGGTTTCAGGCACATTCTTATGGAGGAATCATGCATTTCTTACTTACCACAGTCAGTCTGGACAATGTGCCTCTAGCAGTCCACTCCCTTTGTCCTTTCCACCTCTACACTAAGCCTAAATACCCGTGGCCTGATGGAAGGCTTGTTTATTTGTTTTGAGCTGATGGAATATTTGTAAATATACATATTTTAATAAAAAGTGTCTGTACTGTCATGGCAGAACACAAATGTGACAAATTGGAAATGATGCCGTATTTGCAGGCACAATGGAGCAGCTCCAGGTGCCAACCAGCAGGACTTCAAGTGGATTTTCTCCATGAAAGCCAGTATTGTGGTTGCTTTTTAAGGCCACATGGCAAGTCAAGACTTCAGTCTTCACCATGGGCCCAATAATACCAAAAAGCAGAGCTTGAGTGGTGGGCTCAAGTTTTGAGTGAACTGATGAGTTTTATGAACTACTTCAAATCGTTTTAAAGCACTCGCTGGAGTTCAAGAATGCGCCAAGCTGTTTCTCCATACACAACCAAAGTGTTTTGCTTTGTTGCCTTGGTGAAAGTTTATATGAAGACTTATACTATCTGGCCCTAAAATTTTTCTGTCACAGCCTGCCTAAAATCAAAAGAAGGGGTGTAGGAAGAAGACAGGATGGCTAAAAAGGAATTAAATTAATACCCTGAAGTAATATGAGACAGTTTTGTTGCAAGACTTATTTGCAAAACTTCAAGCTATAGTAATCCTTTACAAAAAAAAAAAAAAAAAAAAAAACACTACAAGATAGATATTTTGGATTGCTGACTGCTAGTGGTCATTGGCTGTTGTTTCATTAGTTGCATACTATGTCTCTTCTGACATTTTCAGATGCTCTGAAAGATTAATGAGGAATATATCAAGAATTGTCTGCAAAATCTCAGGGCTGCATTGTGACACTGTAAAACATGTCATTGCAGATGAGCACCAGTGAACTGTGTAAATTCACAGCTACAAAGTGTTTCTATAGAATGGAAGAGGTCAATGTAGATTAGATATTAGGAAGAAATTCTTTACTGTGAGGATGGTGAGACACAGGATATGATTGTCCAGAGGTGCTGTGGGTGTCCCATCCATGGAATTGTCCAAGGCCAGGTTGGATGAGGCTTTGAAGTACCTGCCCTAGAGGAAGGTGTCCCTGTCCAGGCCAGAGGAATTGAAACTAGATGATCTTTAAGGTCACTTCCAACCCAAACTCTTCTATGATTCTGTGATTTAACTACTTTTCTACAGTCACTGTGTTACAACTGTAACATGGAGTCAGGAAGAGTCCAAGAGGTTTTTCTGAGGGAGAATTGTGTTCATCTGTATCTAATGTAACATTGGATGACTTTCTCCACATGAGCTATTTACTAGCTAGAAAATATTTTTTTGAGTAGCCCCAAACCCCTTATAATTGCAGACAGAATTCAGACAGAAGTGGTTAATGAAATATTACTTATTATTCCCTTATTGCATATTATAGAAAGTTATTAGTAAACTCATTTTCTGTTTATATTAAGATAATCTGATCAAAACAGTGAAACAGAAATCATCAGTTAGAATCACAAAATACTAGAATAGGTTGAATCATTTGATACAGCAGTTGGGCTTTTACCCAGGGAATGGAGAACATGCATTTTCTTTTCTTCTTTAGAAGTCCACATCCACCTCTCCTTTCCAAGCATCTCCCTCTGCATTCATAGCCTGCCACTGACTTTGCTGTACTTATCACAGAAATGATGTCACCAAAAGATGACCACACAGAGAAAGGGACAACTGCCACCCTGTGCAGTCTTTGTCTCAGTGATAATATTGATATTTCATATTTTCATTGCATAACAGTAGAGTCTGAGGTCTGATATTCAGATGAAACATTTTGTTCATAATTAAAAACATATAATTTAATTTTTTTTTATGTTAAGGAACGATCATAAAATTTTGTCTTTTGTTCTTTCCCACTGATTGCTTGATTTTATGAGATCTACCAAGAAATGATTATGCTCACTGTGGGCATTTATATCTTTGATGTCTTCCTCAATGTGCAAAAGCAGGAGAGGCAATCATAGAGTGAACTGCTCTCAAGAATAAACAATTGCCTTCAGTTCAAGAACTGGAATACAAGGAACACTGAGATTGCAGCTTATATCATCTAAGGAAGTTGGGAGGAAACAGTGATGTATGCTGTAATTTCTGGCCTGAGTCTCCAGTGCTCTAATCCATATACTACTCACCAGAGTGCCTATTTTCTATTAGTGAAATAGCAGCAAAAGTATTTTGTCAGCCAGATTAACAACATTACAAATTAGCAGCATTTGTATTACATTTGTATTTTCACAGCTCCTGTCAGAGCAAGATCATCTTATCATGCTAATTGTACAAACAAATGTTTCTGATCTCTAGAGCTAACAGGCTGAATTCAGACACAGTGTACAAATAAAATAAATGGAGAGACTGGAGAAGAGGACAGAAGGGAAAAAACTATAAGGACAGTTACCTGAATAGACCATGTACATGCATAATTGAGGCTTTATTTATAAACTAGAGCTAAGCATGAGATACTAAGTAGGTTCATAATCCCTACTGGCCAGCTGCAGAGCTGTTAGAAGAAGGACAATTTGTCTTTAAGGAGACTGATCCTGCACACCACTCTGTAGCTGAGTGGTATTTTTAAATGCCATAGAGTTTATGCAGTTTCTTAATTCTGCTGGCCTTTCCTTCCTGAGTCACGTATGCAAGATAAATTCATACCTCTTATGGCTATATACACTCTTTAATCTTCTTTAACATTTACAGCACATTAGGGAAGTCCTTTCCCACCTCACACTCTACATGGAAACTCTACATGTGGCAAAAAAAATTCACAGCTAGAAAGGAGATTTGCAGGAGCTTCAATCCCTGTGCATCCCATGGGAAGGGGCTTCATGGTTCAGCTCCTGAGTAAGAAGGGCTCTGTGCTGGGATGCTCTCAGGAAAGCCCTAAAAGACAAGCCAGTGGGAGCAGAGATGGGCCTATCCTGTTCTCATGCTTTTAACTTGGCTTCAGCAGCTGGTCAGATACCAGGCCAGACAGATCTCTGGATCTTCTCAGTCTGAGAAGTGCTGTCCTTGCATTTCTATGCTCCTGTCGGCTATCATCCTATATTCTTACACTAGGAGAGGCATCTCAGGTCAAAAACCTTCTATCTTCTAAACACCATCTCTCTCACTCCTCTCTCTGCCACTTTCTTAAACGCACCTCTCTTTCAGCTTCAAGCTTTTGGGCCACCATCTTTGTTTTCACACTGCCCCAGGTCCCTTGGGACTGGAATGGGAATAGCCAAAATTCTATGAGAAAGCCTTTTCTTGGGCTATTTACAGCTTATCCAGAAGCAGAAAGAACTTTGAAAAAAGTCATGAAAAACCAGTTCTCACAAGACTATAACCCAATTTAGCAGATAAAACAGATTCTAATAGCTCCATAAACTATCCAGCCTTTTGTCTGGTTCTCAGTCCTGAACTTTTCCAACAGCTTATGGTTTACTGACCACCATCTATATTTAGTATCAATATTATGGCATCCAGATTTATTTCTCTATTGGGCTGCCTCCATGAACATAGATTTTACCTTTCTTTTTGAACACAGTGAATTTTAAAGTCAATGAAGAGAGACAGGTATTTAACTTACATACTTTGCATCTTCTTCTAGAGCCATAACAGAGATAACACACTGGACCTGACCTTCTTATTTAGACACCTACTCCATGCCTAAGGTTTAGAGTACTGAATATTTCCTTCAGCTTCAAAGGAAAAAAATCTTGTGCCAAAACAGGACATTTCACTATGGAAAGTCTTAATATTGTGGTTGCACTCAACAGCAAAACTTGCTTTTCAGGCCATAAGCAAAGTTAATTGTGAAAAAAGCAGTTTTCAAGCTTCCCTGTAGTGGCTTTTCAGACAGATGGCTCAGAAGCTGTCCAGAAGGTGAGAAGAATGCTCATTTTCATATTTCATGCCTTGCTAAATGAGAATTGGTACTGGAGATGATCCAGTGCTTTAGTTTCTAGATTTTCCCTAGAAACTAGATCCAGCAGGGTTATAAGATATCTACAGTCCCTGATTGCAGTGTTGGTCTCAGTAAATTCAGTGGCAGATCTCCCATTGACTTGAGCTGCAGTCAGGTTTTTCCCAGAAAAGTTTCTCAAGAAAGGTGTTTTTCCCTTAGGTTCTTTAAAAATTAATTTTACAGACATTTGAAGCAGTGATATGATTCTAAGGAGTGTCCAAACCTATTCACTGATCAGAGAATCAACCCTAATTCCCTGAATCCCACATGAAAGTGAGCTTTTGCTCCTAAGTTTTGAGCAGAGGAATTGTTGCCTACTCAGTAGTGTTGTGGTACCCTTCACTGGAGTTACTCTGGTATGAAAGGCCTTAACAAAGGCTGATTTACCATATTGAAGTCTGCATTGTGTTCATACCCATCATTGTAGTCATACCCATCACCATTAATTATAAACCTAGAGAGATTAGGAAGGAGAAATGAATGGACTATTAACCTTATGGGAGCAGGCTGTAGTTGTAAAACAAAATTATAGAATGAGAAATAGCAGTGAAACTGGTGAATTTGGGGGTTTTCAGACTGAATGACAAGATCCTTGGTGGAGTATAGTGCATTATTTCCTGCATAAAAAACATAGGCTGAAAGATAATCTCTTTTCAGGCTACGACTCAAATCTCATGTATTTGCAGCAACATTATAGCTACCAGCTATCTCAGCAGGCAAACACAAGGAGGTTGTCACTGGGGTTTTTAACAGAAGGTTTAGGGACCTGTTTTCTTTGCACATCACTTGTGTGGATAATGTTTACTTTGTGTCTATGGCATAATAAAATGGTTTGCTAAGTTAATTCAAAGTCCTTAAACTGTCTCTTTGCATAGATGTATATCTAGACCAAAATATAATTAGACTCTATGATGATCAAGTGAAAGAAGGAGTAACTAGGCTGAACAAGTCTGCACTTGCAAACATCTTGCATTGCACATGCAGCTAAAAGAGACTAAGCCAGAGACTAGGAGAGGGAGAGAGAGGGGCAGATTATATGGAAATCCATTGAGAAATAATGACAAATTCCAATTGGCTTTTTCTTCCTCTCCTTGTGAGTAATTAGAGATGTGCTGGAGAAACAGACAGCTATTTCAGGACACAGGAATTTCCACAAGGTGGGTGGGATCTGGGGGCAGTGGTGGGGAGGAGAGCAGTGGCAAGGAGCCACTGGCCATTTGGTGATAAGGAAGGAATGTAAGGCCAGTATGGGTGATGTCAATGTGAAAAGCTGGCACAAAAACAATGGAAAGCTTTGGTTATTTGTGAATATCCAATGCCTCAGTCAGGAGGTGACTCAATTGTGTTTGCTCTTATGCTGACCCAAGAGCAATCCTTGTCTGAATGATACAAATATCTGCTCTGCTCTGTTTATAGTACTTTCAGTCAAAAATAGCCAGGCCAGAGGGAGTCATTTAAGGAAAGCATTTTGCTTATGAAAATGCATTTTCCTGTTTGTGTATAATTTGAATACACATCCACACTCTCACACGTGCAAAGCCACGTCTCACAAGCCAGTTTTTTCCTAAAGCTGCTCAGTAAAGAAACTACTCATAATACTTTGTCCCAGCTTTGCTCACTAGCAGTGTTTGGAACAATGATCCCAGGTCAAAATCCATTGGAGTATATGGAAAGATGCCTATTGACTTCGCTGAGATTTGGATCGGGTCCCAGGTCTTTCCCTATTTAGAAGGTGGAAAATAAGCTGCAATTTCTCAGCTGTATATGCTGGACTAACTGGGCCTGAAACTGAGTGCACAGAAAAGCTTCACATACCCAAGGCTGTACCTTGCAAATGAATCTTTTGTTTCTGTCTGTTCATGGATCATTGGCTTCTTCAAAGTCAGACAAACAAATAATGCTCCTAGTCATTGGGTTTTCTGTCATTACAGGGTTTGGCAGTTGTCATCTGCAAAGATGGAACCATCCCTGTGGACATGCCAGAAGATACCAATTTGGTCCTCTGCAATATGAAAAGTAGTGGTTTTTTAAAAAAAATTAGGAGTAAGAAATACATTTTAAAGGAAACTTTTTCAGATCCTCTTCTGCAAAATAGATATTCCTCATGCATCCTAAAGGCTTGAATAAAAAGAAGCATCCATGGCTTAGTCCTGGCATTATCAGATAAACTTCTTCCTAATGTATGGTTTTATCAAAGAGGATTTTCAAAACATTTTTAATTCATGACAGTGAAGCTTTCACACAATGAGGGATGCATTGACCATGCTTTTCTGATCCTCTTCATGAAAATTAACTGACTACACTCACACTTCCTTTTTTTTTTCTCCAGGCTTTATTTCATTGTTTTTACTGTATTAGTAATCCAGAACATCAATTTTTGTTTTGTTTTTAATTGAGACATTACAATTATTATTCTTGCTCCTAATAGGGGGGGATGGAACTAGATGATTTTTTAGGCACCTTCCAATCAAGCCCATTCTATGAACAGACATGAATAAGAATAATAGGCTTTATTCTATCGTTCATATTTGAGAAGATTTTCATTTCAAGACTTTTTAGCATCACAAAGAGTTTTTCTGTTGATTCCAATGTGAATTTCATTGTTCTGAGGCCCAGGAGAAGGGCTGATGGGGGACAAAGGTAGCTTTAAGCTAAATGTCAGCTCTCTCTTACCTCTGCACCAGAGGAATCCATTCCAAGACTCCTGTTTTATGCAGTGATACATTACTAAAGTGACATAATTATGGGCATGGCATAAGAGTTATGATATCCTTAATTATTCATTTATTTAAATGTTTAGGGATTACTTTTAATGTGACAGATGTACACTCTTGTCAAGGCACCAGCTGAAGTGTCTTGAAATTTCTTTTTTTAATAAGGTTATTTACTTCTGGAAAAAAACCCCCAGACATAGACTGTTGTAGATTTTTTTCCAGTTTAAATGTCATTCAGACTCATAAGAGAGTTTGTCTAATTTTCTTATCTTCATTATATTTTGGTGACAACTTCATTATTTTAGAAAAATTAATGATTACTCCACTTGCCTGTGTTAAACATGAGATGAGCATTATGCACTAATTATAAGGAATGAACTACAACTGACGTCAACAGAATTTGTGTGACTGCACATATTATAAATTAAATCAGAATATTATACAACAGCTGGAAGACAGTCTAAGAAATAACTTTTTGAATGCCATGGTAAAGGACATGCTGACTCACACATCCATTTAATTCAAGAATCTCTGCACAAATAATGTTCTTGTCTACTGACTTTTGCATAGCCTGGGAAATGTAAATGAAATTATTTCCATGCTAGCTCAGGCCAAATGTAGTGATTCCCATTCAAATGCATCAGTTTCACTCTGATTAGGAGCTGGCTTTAACTGCAGTGAAGTCTGGCTTGGGCAGAGCCTGGAGAGCTCAGGGCAGCACTCACACCCATGGTCACTGTGTGTGTGCAGCCAGTGAAGGCTGGGAAAGGAATTCATCACCAGCTCCAGGATTTGGAGAAACAGATGAAGTTCATCATCCTTCTTGTTGTGCTCAAGAGCACATTTTAATGATCTGTGATCAGAAAGGAACACCCCAGCTTTTGATCTTCAGCCACATTGATCCTGCTCCTTTCTGGGTATAGAGGATTTTCTAATTTTGCAGCACTACATGAGCTGGGCCAAGCTGTGCCTTTAGCAGAGATCCTGCAGACAAGAATGGCAGGCCTGGAAATGTTGTTTTCTGAAGTGAGCAGTGGACTCATTTCTAGAGTGAGGAATTTTTTAAAGGGGCTGAGAGTGAGACACAATTTGTCCATTCACACATCTGATCTCATAAGCACAGACTGAGTAGTGTTCACTGCACTCTCGTGTCCCAGTGCAGATATCAATGTGTGCAGACATTTGAGATCAGACCTCTCCAAAGCCCCTCACCTGTAAGCTAAAACAAGAATCACCACTAACATCTGTTCAGAGCATACATGGTAACCAGAAATATAACCAGTCTTCCGTGTGCACAGTCTTTATTGTCTCTAGCACACTGACATTCAGGATTCTGTGGGATAGTTTGTCGGGAAGAGTGGCAGAATTAAGTGAATTTCTGCTGAGAATCAGCTCCTGCCAGACTCATTCCAGAAAATGGAATATAAATTGTCCATTAGCCAAACACCATTTGTACAAATCACTGGCCTCATTGATAATGTTATATTGGAAGCTTGTTTTGGTAGGTCATTCATTATATTTAAGGTAACATCAAGGACCTTTATTTTCTCTGTTTTTTTAAGGGAAAAGTTTTCTTTTTTTGCTGTTGCTGTATATTTTTCATTCATGCCCAAAGAGAATTTACTTTGGTAGACTGTAAAGCTACTTATGAATTTGATATGGCAATTCAGTCTATAAAATCTGATCCTTTATTCCAAAAAAACTTGGGTTTTACATGTAGCATGTAGTATATATATTTTTCTTTTTATTAAATGGTCAGTGAAGACTATATTAATATCCTGAAAGACTCTTGAATATTAGATACCAGAAATTGCTGGTTTATTCCTGCTGCTGGCACAATGATTCTTGGCTGCAGGGGTGCAGACTGAGTTGTGTAACTGAGAGTCTAGAGCTGTGTGCTTGATGTTGCATTTTCATTTGCTTTTTCATGCCGTAGGTCAGGGTAAAAAGAACCCATCTCCCTGAGCACAGAGTCAGCCTTCAGGGGCTGAGAGGTCCCACTTCAGCCCCCCAGCACGGGCAACTCCCAGGAAACAGAAAATGTGAATGGAAAGACTGTAATCCTTCTTGGAGAGTAGCAATCTTCTTGAACACGTATCTTGAGAGAGCAGTGTCAAAACAGTGGTTTCATTTTTCCTGAATTTATAGGTTATTCTCATTCTCTGCATTTACCTCCAAATAGCACAGAGCAAAAGCTGGGACAATAGTCTTCTTTTGATGTGTCCTCTGATCCTTTGATAAATTTCATCCCAGAATGAAAAGGGAGGGAAAATGGTATTTTTCTTTGCTTTTCATTGTGAAAATAAAGAAGTTTCCTGGTAAGGAAAGAGATAAAATCACTTGGCACAAATCCGTCTAATTCACACTGGACAAATTCAGGACAGTTTTATATACATATATCAACAAGTAATGATGGAGGAATTTCCTTATAATCTGACAATATTATCCCAGACTTCTAGTAACAAATACTGTTTAAGTTTCATTTAATGGAGTGCCAAGTTTGCCAGAATGGTAACCTAAGGGAAGCTTAGGTGCCGATATAAATATATTTTACCTATAAAATTTGATATCTTCCATATCTATATCTTATAAACTTTTATCTTTTCATACAAAAACACTCCTGACAGGCAGGGCAGGATCACAGACATCACCCCTGTTCCTGTAAAATTTGTAGTTTCAATTACTTTACATCAAAACACGTTTATCTGAGTGTATTCAAGATATCAAGGGCAAGTTTTGGGAGCAGAAGTAGGTGTCTTTTATGAAAGAAGTTAATCTTGGTGGGAAAACACAAATTTGGGAAAAAGATATCTTGTTAACCAAAAGAGCAAGACAATAGAAAGTTACTAAATTGTAGCAAAACAAGTGAAATTTAAGTGTGCTTAATCTTACTGCAACTAAGTTGTTTTTTCTCTATTGGTGACTTTGATGAAGCCACCTGGAACACCAAAGTTTGTCATTTTCCCCAGGTATATAATTTGTGAAAATGGAAGTATATAGTAGTTTCTAATTACCTGCTTTCTGTGTCTTGGAGCAAATTCAGCTGGAGCAGCTTGCACCACTCCTCCAGGCAGCTCACAGCTTTGCAGGGAGCACATTGCCCTGAGAGATGGGTGCAGAACTGCTGAGATGGAAACATGATTGGGTTTCTTTGTCTCTTTTAGAGCTTTGTGTCCTGTAGTACAAAGGCATAAAAATAGGGAAGTTTCCTACATTTGGAGAAGGAAAAGAGTTTTACTCGGGAAGAAAAAGAAAGCAAGAGTGACCTACTTCAAAGAATGGTTATGGACTACAGAACTTGAGTATACAGAGTGCACTGGGGAAAGTGCAGCAAGGTGGGTTGTGTGTCACAGGTAACTTCAGGGTTTCATTTTGGTCTGCTCGAGGGGTCTCCATGGTCAGTGAGACAAGAGCTGGGTGTTCATCTTCCTGTGCAGCTTGGTGGGTGCAGTGAACTCTGTTCTGGGATCAGGCTTTAGCAGCTCAAAACTAAGCCATTTAACTATTGAGTTCCTAAATCTTTAGGTGTATCTCTAAAGCTTTCTGAACATTTCTTATCCCAGAAGATGTGAAGAAATAAGGCCAGACAACAGTCTAGGTCATCTAAGGGTTGAGAATCAGGCAAGAATCAAATTGCCTTTTACGGCTGGAAAAATTGCTGGAATAATTGCTGAAAAAATTGGAACATGTGTGGTGAAAATGAACTTTATCAAAGAACATTCAGGAATTCCCAGGGTCTGATGGGCTCTAGTTTCTGTTCACTACTGAAACCTACCCAGTGTGCTAACCTTATCACTCCAATCCAATTTTTATTATATTTATTTCTTAAATATTTTCCTCTACAATGTTTCATGTGTGAATAGCAACTGACATGTATTTTGTTGAGATAAAGATTACCATCCATCCAGCACTGACAGTCAGTCCCTATTTATGCTTCCAACAACATGCAACCTTTGAAAATTCCCATAGCTACCTGATATTTATAGGCACCTTTATTATCCAAACCATAATTTTACTTGTGGGAAAAAATACCCTACATTGCAGAATACCTGGTTTGTTGGTTCCACTTTAGTATTTATCTGAATTTATTAATCTTAAATGGGATTCAGTTCACCTGAGAGGAAAATATTTGAGTGAAACCTTTTGGGTCACCTTTTCCCAGCAATTTATAGAAACAGATAGCAGGGGAAAAGCAGCTCATCCCAACAGTCTGGGATGTCTGTTTCTTTTCAGATGGTGCCTTTGACCCACCACTGAGATGGAGCTTCTTAGATATCCTGCCCACCTTTTAAATGGTGCTTATTAAATGAGGTGAACTTTAACTGCTAATTTACAAAAATATTTCATACATTCTAGGTAATATTTGACTGATATCAAAATTACATTTACGTTCTGATTAAAAGGGTTTAACTTTTCTTTTTAATATTAAATCTTGGCTCTCAATTTTTGCAAACAAAAATATTTTAATATAAGGAAAAAAGAGTTAATGGTGACTTTAATTTAATTGCACAAACTTACAAAAAGAATATCAAGTCTATTCTCTTTTAATCTGTGTTTTGTTTCTGGGTTTAATTGCGTTCAATTTCCATTCACAGTCCTGTCACAGTAGTGTCACAGTAGTGACATAGTAGTCACAATAGTGTCCCTGTCCTGACACAGCAGTGTCCTCTACGCCTCTGTTTTTAAATGTGAAAATGCCTGTGCCAATATTGAAGTATTTTGGGTAACAAAGGGAGTTTTGTCAATATGGGAGTATTACCTCAAATATGGGACACAGCAAGGACTAGACATGCAACTAAATAAGACAGAATTTCATTCCAGAAAATTGAAAATGGAAAGAAATAAAAATGAAAAGAAAAAAAATGAAAAGAAAAAAAAGAAAAGAAAAAAAATCCTGTCAAGCAAATCTGGCTCTCTTTTTATTCAAACCTTGTTAAGAGATTTCCTAGGAATGGCAAGAGGACTGGACTCTATCCAGACACAGACCTCAGCACTAACATTCTGGGACCTCATTTGGTGTTGAAGAGAGAGGATGTTTTAATTTTCCTTTTCTGATATAGATATAGAGGAGAAAACTTCCTATCTGCAAAAGACAAAGAATTAGATGAATTCCAGTCACAATGTACAACAATGGCATTACTACCAATTGTTCTGCTCCCCAGGCACCACAGCTGTACAGCTGCTTATTCCCTGTGTGAGGAAAGAAGAAACAACCTGAATCCTCCTGGGATGTCCTTGGATGTTCTGATTACATTGGAGAACTGGTGGGATTAAAACTCTGACAAATTCCTCCTTTTTTATTATTTTTAAATTTTATTTTCATTAAATTTTTTGCCTCTATCTTGTGAGCACAAAGATTGTGGACATCTTTTGTGGCTTCAATTCCCTTGGCCTGTATTTTTCAGTATACAGGGTTGTGTGCCCTGGAACTCATAAAATCTTTGATGAGAAAAGCAATGATATAACTCAGATCCTTGCTTTAGGTGGTAAGGACTACTACAGTAGGTTTTTTATTATTTTTCAAAGTGTTCTTGGCAATCATTATTGGAGAAGCAGGGTATCCAGTTCTCATTTTGGTTTTACAAATCCACCAGTGCTTCATAGCAAATTTATCCATGTTTAAATCCCTGAACACCACCAATCATCTATAGAAAACAGATGAAGCAATATCTTCTGTTTCTGAGACTGCAGTGACTAAACAGACTATGATGGACCTTTCCAAAAAGCAGGGAAAATAAGCAAAATAAATAGTTAAAACATTGGCTGAATTTGGCTCTGAATTACCCTGATGTAAACCAAAGAGATTTCTTACACTTTGAGTGTATAAATTTCATTTGGGTGCTATGTCTTGAGATAAATAAGCAATTTTTTTTGAAGGAGGTCTCTAAGAAAATCACAGATTTTGCCATATTGATGCAAAGGCAGAAAGTTGGAGTTCTGGGACACACAGCAGAAAGAAAAAGCTCTTAAGGCTCTTGAGTTCTGCCAGCTCTCCACACTGTCAGCAGAATTGTGGGCAGTATGGGATGTATGAATATATTTCTTTCTCTTAACATTCTTCTTTACTCTCTTTGAGGGAAACACAAACACAGAACAAAGTTTCTGCTGTTTTTATCTTTCAATTCCTCAGAAACTGGACAAGTTTTCAACCTGCAGATGCCTATTACAAACTTAAACTTGTTTAGCTTCTTTCTTGTACCCATTTAACCAATTCATCATGTCAAATGCTCCATGTTGACTCAAGAGTTGGCACATCTGAAAATATTTACTTCCCTGTATTTTTAGTTATTGTTTTGTCTCATCTATCATTTTCAAAAAATACACAGGAGGTGGACCAGTCTTCCCATCAAAATATGATTGATGTGAGAATAGTCTTAAAACATACCTAGTAATTTAGGAAACAGATAACTGTTATGCTGACATTTTCCCTGAACATTTGTTATTTGCTTGGATATGAGAACTACCATGTACTGCATAATTTACTTATTAAGTTTCTTCAGAGAGCTGAACAATAAGATCCTACACCAACTCATGAGACCCAGCCAGCATGGTTTGCTTTCTTGCCTAGGATCTTTTGATTTCCTAGGCGAAGTTGCTCAGAATATTTTCAAGATTCCTTTTTCCTATGCATTAAAATCCATATATCAAAATATTGTACAATCTATTGTGTATGCATACTTTCTTTTGTTTGGAGTTCATTTGAATTTTTAATTTTATTTATTTAAGAATAAAAAATGATTTTGCTTTCAGAAATGCATTCTAGAATGTTGGTTGTATGACAAAAATCCTTTTGCAGTTTTTTGTAAAAAAAGGAAGCTCCACAAGATGTACATTAGAAGCAGCCCAGAATGATGTGATTATATTGCAAAGCAACAGAATTTTTTTCTGTGAACCTTCAGTTTTGGAGCTTGTAGGAAAATTTTGGATGAGATACCATAGTACTGATTGATTGATTGATTGATTGATTGATTGATCTCTTTTTTGGTTTTAGGTTCTGGTTGTTTCTTAAAGAGCTTATTTTAATTTCCTCATGCAGATCTAGAATATCTAACATATTTTTAAAAAGTTGGTTTTTTCCTTGAACTGTAATTTAGATAAGCCCTTAGTAGTAACTTATCTGAATCAAGTTCTCTCCTTCCTCCATCTTCTAATCTATAATATCTGAATTTATACATGAACAAGCAGAGGGAACAGGTTGCAGCTGAGGGAAATAGATTGACTTGCTTATCTCTAAGAACCATACCTGAGCCAGGGCATACCTGCCCAGGTCTCAATCTACAGACAAGCTGATCAGGAAATTATGAACAGATTACAAAAAAAAATATGATAGATAGTCATGGTAGCGCAACAAAATTTTGAAATTTTCCTTTGCTGGCTAAACTGACATTTCTTCCTTTGAATTCCTTCTCCCTCACTTCACTTACAAAAAAAAAAAACCAAACAAACAAAAAAAAACCCCCAATAAAACCTAATGGAAAAGACAATAGAAATTGCAGGATTCACTCAACTAAAAGTATTTTTTTCACAGAGAAAAAAAATCAAAAAAGCTATCAGGAAGAAAGAAAAACTTTTAAAAATGTCCTTTATGGTAACCTTAATCATAAAATAAACCATATATCAAGAATGAGAGAATGAATTTTCATTCACTCAAGCACATAAATAAATGCACATCCAGAAATGTCTTTCCAGATTGGAAAAAGGCAGACTGAAACAGTAATCCTTTCACATTCAACTCATATAGCAGAAAGTCAGAAAAAGGATTCATCCTGACATATTTATGGTTTAAAAGCTCTGAGAACTTCACATATTTCAAGGATAATCACGTTCAGAAGGGACTTAGCCTTGGAGCAGGGTATGTATATTTATAGTTATTCCATAATTCTTCCAGTACTAAGAAGTGAAACACTAGACTACTTTTTTTTTTTTGGTTTTTGTTTTTTTTTAAGCAAAGTAATCACTGATTCATTTAGGGATGGCAGCAGTAATATAGAGACACAAAGCCCCAGAGACAGTGGAAACAGGAGCTTTGGTTTTCTGGACATCATGCTCAAGTGATCCCACCCCAGCTCTGGGCACACGGTGGGTCACTGGAGTGGCTCCAGGAGAGGCTGTGGTACCACCTCAGACTAACCCCAACACAGCTAAAAGCAGGATTGTGCTCTTCTATCTTGCTCTGTGAGAAATGTATACATTGATACTTTGGTTTCATGGAATCCCAGAAATCCTAGAAACACTTGGATTGGAAGGGGCCTTCAAGATCACCCAATTCCAAACCACCTTCCCCAGACAAAAGTGCAACCCACTGCACCGGGCTGCTCAGGGCTCCATCCAACCTGGCCTTGAACCCTTCCAGAGATGGGGCACCCTCAGCGTCCCTGGGCAAAAGGAGAAGCTGTAACTCACCTCACAGCAGATGGAGGTGATTTTTGAAAGTGCTTCTCTTGCTGCTTTGAGCATAAAGCTCAGCCCAGGCTGGGACCATGTGAGGAGGGTTTTCTCCCATTCTGGCCCCAGCCTGGCCAGGCCTTGTCTGCAGTGCCTTCACAGACAATTTCAGCTCACAGCTCCAGCTCAGGGCCTCTCAGCAGGGCAGACACCATTTTACTTTAATTTTCCTGCTCCAGGTATGAGGAAAAAGGAATCAGACTTGTTGATTCCTGCTGAAAAGTGAGGGAAGGAAGAATGATAAAATAAAACCAGAGGTCAGGGGTAAACTAAAGAACAGCCACAAGGGGTTGCCTGCCAGGAAGAGAAGGTGGGACCATTGGCTCCTGTGGAAGGGCCTAACAGTGGGCCTGTTAGCTAAAGGAGCGAGAAGAAGCTGAGAAGCAAGAAGAAGCTGATAAGCAGCTCTCTCCAAAACTGTAACCAAGGAGACCGAGAGAAGAAAGATAAAAGAATCTTGCAGCTAGACAAAGTATTTTTAAAAAGTTAGTTGAAGTCACTGTAACTTTTCACCAGTAGTGTTATGTTGACTTATTGTAGCCAATAGTTAAAGAAGCAAAAACAATTAGAAAGTGTGTAAAAAATCAGCCACGTTCAATAATAAAGAGTTGTCATCTGAGACTGTTTGTGGTCTCTGCTTTGTGTCGTTACTGCCTCGACAGCCACAGGCTCATGGTGGAAGAAGGGCTTACCAGACCTCTGTTCCTGACCTGTACCCAGCAGGGCTTGTCAAGGCAGCTGTGGCTTCTCAGAGCTCAAAGGCAAAACAAACAGGTTTTGGTCCCACAGTGTCTTTAGAGGACCGTGGTTCCACCTGTGCCATCCTGCAATGAACTGGTCTGGGTGTCCTGGTGGATCTCATCCACCAGCTGAGTGTCCATGCAGGCTCAGGCTCACCCCTTCACCAGCAAAAACAACTCTTCTGGGCTGTATGTGGGCAGAGGGGAGAGAAGGTGTGTTTGTCATTTTCAAAAATAGTTCTCCTGAAAGATAAGCTAACCCTAATGACTTTCAAAAATTAATACTGCGTATCACCAATAGAAAAAATCTAAGAACTTTCTATAGGCTTTCCAAAGTGCCACTTACAACTATAATTCAACTAGCAATTCAATTTTCCAAGGCCTAAATTCAGGATATGATGTGTGAAAACAGCCCAATTCAAAAGACATATGAATTAAATGGAAATGCAAGCCTGTGTGATTCATTCTGTCAGCATCATCAGCTTCACAAATGCAGGTTCAAAATACCCAAGGTCAATATTTCTCAGTTATTAAAGTGAAAGGAAACTGCATTCACGAAAATCAGCAGTAACTTCAGAGCTGTAATGAGGGATCTTGTGAGAAGTAACAACTTCTTTCTTTCTTTCCTCAAGACATGAAAGGTAACTATAACAGCAAAAGCCTGACTGTGAAAACAGTCAATGGCTTGCCTTTAGTCTGAATCTGGATTCTCCCATACAATCAGAAAAGAGCTATGAAAAAAGAAGAAAAAATATTACTATTCCCCTTCTTTTACATATTTATGTTCTCAAAGTTCCCCTAAATCTTCCTGCATGGGAAGTTACTTTCTCTGACAATTTTCCACATTTTCCTGTCAGGCAGTCATATTCCCTGTAGCTTCATTCCAGGACGTGCTGGAATTAGAGAATTTTAGGATAAACCTATAAATCTGTTATAAATTAATCTCTGCTTAATATTTACTAATTTTCAATAACTCTTACAATTATGGACACTTCCAGATGTGAAATTGGAAATTATTTTCGAAACAAGGATTAGTTTGATCTTTAGTTACTAAATTTGCAGTGACCATATTTCTTTTGGTTCAATGAATGATGCAACTCCAGTTCAAAACAGCTTTTCATCTGATCATTTCTCATATCCACATGAAAGCAAATTTTCTCAATACCCATTGCCCTTAAGTACAGTGCCAAAATTAGAAAATATTTGGTTTTTATGACTGTATTGTTTTTACGACTACTTATTAAGCATTTTTTCTTACAGTGCTGTTTCCTGTTAGCTGATTGACATTAGTAAAACATAAATGGTGTTCTGTTGCTGGATCACTCTGTTCTCACTTTGTCTGACTTCATCTTAAAAACTTGTATTTTTAGTGCCAAATGCCACACTGAGAGAACCTCTCTGACATCAGTGCTACTGTTGTTGGCATTGATTACACTTCATCTCTGCAAGATCTGCCCTGGTAGAAAACCATCTAATATTCTTCCTGCTTATATAATATTCCAAGAAGGAGGCTATCAAATATTTCTTTAAAGAATTTGTTGCTGTTTTTGATATATCTCTGACATAGTCTTTTATGGCTGAAAATGTGCTTGAAGACTGATGAAGCCTTGTTCTTGCTAAGTTTTTCATTCTTTTTAAGACGCTTTTGTAAGTAGCTTATTTGTCTTATCAATTCTGTTGTTGAACTTTTCCTATATTGAGTTTCATAATTTATTTAGCTCTTAATACTATAGAAGTATGAGAGCCTTGTGATTTACTACATCTTTTAACATTTATATACATTTTATTAGTATTCATGTAAATCCTCTTGGATTTTCCTGTGTTGATTTTGCTTTACAGTGAAGAATTGGGAGTTTTTTCAAGTTTTTAAAGATTTTTTTTAAAAGTGTATTTTGGCTGATTTCCTTTGGTTAGTAGTGCTCTACATCTACCCATGCTGAAGGATTGCCTCTGTAGAAACTATTATTTTTCCTGGATTTATGCTACTGTCATAGAGAAAAGGCTCCAAGATGTCAGTGTTGATGGTCTGTGATGAATAAAGCTTTCTGCATGTGAAATCTTTAGTTCAGTTTGAAACGTGCAGTAAATAGGTATTCTTAGTCCTCTGTGGTCAAATTACTCTTTTCCAGCTTCGTGTTTTTTCCTTATGTTTCATCTGCTTTCTTATAGTTTGTTATATTTGGTTCTGAGGATTAGGATTGCAGCAAAGCCAGAAATTCATGTAAGTTTTTTCCAATACATACATGGTACCTGGTAGCTCTGTTGGGAGCATTCCAAATTACTTCATGTATTTCTTCATGAGGAAATATAATTCATGAGCTTTTGTGCCAGAAACAACTCAGATTTCTGTGCATCATTCTAGTTTGGAAACTCATGCTATATTTGTACATTTATTCTGAGTTGTTTTCCCAGCCACTGGGTCTGAAGTTTTGTATTAACCTTGCTGGAGATTTATTTAAGCAAACTGGGGTTGGAGCTTATGTGAAAACAGGAAAAGTTTTTGCCTAGATTCTTTGCTTAGTTCAGATTTGGTTTACCTTTCTTTTTATTTGCTTGTAGATTCTTTTTTTCCTAATCTAAAAATGAAAGTTCCCTACCTTTAGATTTAGATAAAATTAAAGGAATGGAATGAGACACAGTCAGTAAGCAAATTTAGAGGTAGATCTCCCTTTCCTTCCAGTCAGTGATCTCTGGGGGATGCAGCCAGTTATAATCAGTAGTAGACAGGAAGGATGCCATTACCATAACCATGTTAGTTTCAAATATATATTAAATTTTATTTTTGTACAGTATTGTTGATACGAACTAGGAGTTAGTAGCACATGTTTTTACTTCTCTTACCTCCAGTGACTAATTTGTATTTCATCTCCTGCTGTACATGACAGGAATATACTGCCTTGTATTCAAGAGAGAGTTGAAGCAGAGCAAGTCAAATTGGAAAGAGGCCCTTGGAATACAGTTACATTCACCATATGGTATGAGTTATTATTATGCAATTTTCATAGGTATTGGTATAAATTAAAACATTTAGAAGGGCCTTCTTAAAACCCTAGATGTTATTAAACAATTCATCCAAATCCCTAATCCCTGAAAGGCCCTTTGGACCATTAATCAAGCCATGCTGGCTTTTGCCCTGCACATTTTTCTTCAGACTAATCCACAGAAACAAGCAAATAAATTACACATTAAAATTTATGAGTACAAATTTTTCCTTCCCTCTAACTAACGTGTACCATTTTCCCTAGAGAAATTCCCTCCTGCATAAGAAATTAAAGCTTTTAGGCAAAGAATGTTTCCATTGTCACAAAGAAAAACAGAACCATTGCCATAGCCATGATATTTTCAAATATTTAATAACAGTGAATACTATATTGCTGATGTGAATGAGGGCTTATTAGCACATGTAGCCATAGTAATGTATTTAACCATAGTTAGCTCCTGAATGTTGCAGCACTGTCATGCAGTAGGAGAAAAATTCATTCATTAATTAATTCTTTTTTTCTGCTAGAAAGGAGATGTTGTAACAGTTTGTTCTTTAAAGAAGCCTCAAAAGGGAAAAAAACCCTCAAAGCAGCAAACCTTTTGGCTCTTTTGATCTCCTGGCAGCTGAAATCAACAACTGCAGAACCTAGGGACGCTTTGGTTTCCAGCCTGGATGATGGACTACATTTGCAGGAGGTTATTATCTGTTTGTTGGAAACAGACAGACAAACCAGATGCTTGAATTGAGAAGGCTGTCTCAGTTCAGATTAAAATTTTCCTCAGTTTCTGAAGACTCAGCAAAACTCCAGCATAGGTTGTTATTTTAGTCAAGAGTAACACTTTGAGGTCAAAATGTACCTTTTAAAAATCATAAAATTGTGGACTTAGGCATTTTAAATTCCTGCTTGATAAACTACCACGGTATTGTCTCTGGAGGTTACTTCAGCATATGTATTAACATCATTTTTACATCTGAAGGCTTTTACATCTGAAAACCAGATTATTTGTGCAGAAAAGTAAGGGCTTTATCTTGTCCAAGAATATACCCAGTGCAGTTATCTGCTACACTATAAATACACATTGTAAAAGAGAGAAAACATAATTATCTAATGCCATTGGAGCTGATGGTTAGAAGACAGTTATTTTCTTGGAGCCTTGATTAGCTCTATATTAAGCAAAATTATTGCATCAAACACTTGAGTCAAGCAGGCCTTGTTTTAGCATAATGTATGTAAGAATTTTTTCAATATATTGCTAATGTAACTTTCCACTTGTAGAATGGAAGGACCTGCAAAGGAATAACCAGTCCATGGTTGCTGAATTTTCATCTGGTACTTGTCCAGCCTTTGAAACATGTAAATTTGTATGTGGAATGTAAATTTGTATGTGGAATGAAAATTTGGTTGTGGGCTCCCTGCAGTAAAAGGCCTTGCAAAGCAGAGAGCAGTGGGCTGAGAGTCTCTTTGCAGTCAAGCTATTCAATGTAATTTCACCTTCCTGTTTCTCTGATAGGCTCATTCCTCTGAAAGGCAGAAAAAGGGAGACTTCATTTCATTTGAATTACCTGGAAAACAGATTTACTGAGCTCAGCTGAGTATTATACATAAAAATAATAAAAGAAAATAATTTTGGAATCCTGATTTCAGTCAGACATGCAATAAGCTGGCAAGTGGTTTTATTCTACACAGTGCAAAAGCAGAAAGTTTAAAATTTTTTGAGTTATACAATGATGAAAATAAAATATTAGAAAGTTTGCATTTTCTCATTTTATCTTCAAGACAGTTTACTTAGGGGACTTGACTTTTTCAAACTAGGGGGAATTCTAAGCCTGGATTATTAGACAAATCATGTAGATGTTTACTAAGTAGCCAGACACCAAAGCAGAATTTGGAAGGGAAACAAAATCCATTTTTAAGATAACACTCCAGTAAGTCTTTAAACTACAGAATTCATCAAGCAACTCCCTGTTTGATCCTGAGTGCTCCACTCCAGCTTTTCAATTTCAATGTAAAATTGACTTTTCTGTGCAAGGAAGAGGTTTCTCATGTTCCACCGTGCTTTGAGGAGAGCCTGCTGTACTCCAGAAATGAGTGCTGCCACTTCCACTGGCACCAAGCTCTATTTGTTCTCTGGATATTTTGAAAGAATAAGGACAAGAAAGTCTGTCATGACTTATTCCTGAATTTTCATCCAGAAAGAGATTTAGTGGACCCAAGAGATAACACAGCTTCATAGTTTTGGGGAGAAAATAGTTCTCAGGAAAGAGGAACATTTGTTTTTAAAATAACTCAGTGGCAATTTGGGGCAGCCTGGGAATAAGAAGGCCTTTTACATAAAGAAAAACCAGATAATTAATAGCTAGAGTTAGATAAATGTTTATGACCTAGCCACATTCTCAATTTGGTTAGAAAGAGACAGAATTAAAGAAAAAAAGAACATGAATACAATAATTTTATTTTAGTCTTTCCAGATCTGCTTTAAAGATTTAAGAAGCTCAGTGATGCCACTGAGATTTTCCATGCTTGGTCTAAAACAAAACCAACAGCCAAAATCTGGATGCCTAACTCATTATAAGTACTGGAAACAAACATTATTTTTGACCTAAACTGGCACTACTTGTTCTCCTAATTTAGAGGAGGAATTGAGGGGGGTGCTATTTATTTTGTTTGTTTGTTTGGAAACATATATGAAAATTGCCAATGGCTGTGGGAATGGGCACTCATAATAGCAGCTTTTCATGTTTCTCTTGATAAGCTTAATCAAAGTATCTGATTAGAACACTTCCCTTAGCACTTCATGTATTGTTTCTTTGGGAGCACAATAGATGTAATTTCACTCTTTCAGACTAAATGATTTTCATGGTAATTTCATTGCCATTATCCATCCCACACGTGGTGGTTCTGTATATAAATGTGTCTGACCCATGGCTTCTCACTCGTAGCCTGGAAAAAGTACCTTCCAAACATAAAAAGGTACAAGCTAATAACAGCAAGTACAGATAAAAAGACATAACTTGGACACAACAAATTTGATAAATAGAAGCTGAGTAAGAGAAGCATTATGAGACCATACCTGATTACTCTTCAGTGAAAATAATTCTTGCAAATATATCATATAAGTTAGCTCTTGCTAGATTATTCTACACCTCAAACATTTCATTTTTATAAAATTAAATATTTTAGATGTAGAATAATCTAGGCTGATGCATCTAAGAACTGTCTGTAGAAGATATTTAATAGGATTCACCTTTGGTTTCACTATTCAAGTATTACAGCTTACTCTTACAGCTTACTCTTATGAGGACCCTGATTACAGGGAAATTCAAAATTCAGGATTCCCTTTAGAGTGCACAAAGCTCTCCTGTTTGGCTGTGCTGTTCCCCAACACTGTGAAGGGGATTCTTCTTTGGGGTTCACAGCCAGCACCTTTTCCTGCAGTTCACCAAGTTAACCCCCTGTACCTGTTCAGTCCTTTCTCATAACACAGACCCCACCTGAGGCTGAGGTTGGCGTGGATAAATGGGAGACCTGAGTTGGCTCTCTCCCTTCAGGTGGCTGAAAACAATGGAAACTTGAAACAATGTCTTCCATTTTGCAGGTCTGTAGCATAAAAACTGATCTATTTGGTTTTGTCACTCTGAAATGCAAAACACATAAATGATGGACAGAGAGGACTTGAGAATGAGCTGAATTTCAAGAGAGCTCTTGACAATTCCACTGGATGATTATATGTGAGGTAGAAAACAAGGGACTCGTGCTTCACTTTAAAAAAATGCATTAAATAAAGAGTGACCTCACTACTTTTGCCCTCCCAGAATGTTTTCCCCTCAGTTTACAATGCACTTCTTAGTTTTTAAGAGACTCTACTGGGCTCAAACTTCTTTTGCTGTTATAATTTGTCATTTCACCAATGAGGGAGGCCATCACGCCTACTAACCTGGTAGAGTTGGCTTTCCTGTGTATAAGGTGGCCTATGCCTGTGAAATACTCAGATCAGGTCAACACTGCACCTAAAATTCCTCTGAAGGCTTCAACAACTTGAAAAAAAATCACTAAAATGTAATGGTCCATGCTCATATGACTAGAGCTAGGCATTAAGGACCTGTGCTCAAGAGAAAAGCTTCTTTCTCTAATGCATGGTAAGAAATATCCCTTCATTCTTCCTTGGGAGAAGTAGCAGGAGCTGTTCAAGTTGTTTTAAAAACATCTTATATTTTATTTATTTTTTGTTGTTATTCTTATTTTGAATTTCACTTCAGTATGTGTGTTTGACACAGAGTGGTGTTGACAGGGCAGGTAAAAGGAAAATTTCAAGTTGCTTCAATGAGGAAAAGCAGTTGTTGCAGAACAGCTAGTTCATTATCTTTAATCCTTTAACACAGAAAGTTTTACTGTGCTTCAATACCTCTCATATTTTTTTAATATGATTTATACAGAGTTTGGTTCCTTTTTTAAAAGGAAAGAGAACTTTGTAAGAGAGGTTTGAAACTCAGAAAATATACTAGGATGCAGTTTTAAATTACTTTGCACTAATCTAATGAACACACTCTCCCTTACTGTGGAGTGACAACCTACCATATTTGAGCAATCATGATAGAAAATATGCCACAAATGTATTCATTATTTTTCCCAAATACATAATATGTCATGAAGAAACCTCTGCTTTACCTCAGCCAAACCTGAATTCCTTGAAAGACCACACTGAAATCATCCAGCCTCATCAGGCATCCTGGCTCTGGGGTAAGGTTTCAGTTCATCTTGTGAGGAGATCTCTGGTGTTGAGATGACCCCGAGGTGTTGGAAAGTCTCTTTTTCCAGCACCGAGACTGAAGAAGAAGAAGACAGAATTCCTCAGCTGTTGTTCTCGAGGTTGTTTGTCTGCTCTTATCTCATACATTGTCTCTCTCTGACCTGCTAAAGTCTGTCCAGCAGGTCGGGTTGAGGCACACTGCCGACCCTTTGGGCAGTGTTATCTTTTTATACTAAAACCTGCATGTACTTGATTTACAATAATTTTCCAATGCCTATCACCTATGTTAGACAGTCTGTCTCTACTCTAAACCAATCCAAAAGAGCGACCATCACAGCAGAAGATGGAGACTAAGAAGGACAAGGAGAAAGACAGAACATGCCCAGATTTCTCCATCTTACCTCTTGAACCCCCATTCTAAAAACCCCAAAATTCCACATTTTCACCCGGTGATAAATTCACTGTCATTCTACTCAAACTCTTGTGGCTTGGAACTCCTCACACAAAGTTGGTAATTGCATCCATGGGCTAAAATCAAAGGCACAGGTGTCTTTGACTCTGTGCCAAGGTCTCTGAGCCACCTGCCAGGGTCTGGAGTCCTCCAGGGCAGCCAGAGGAATATCCTGGGTTCCAACAATCTTGGGGCAAACTCCACATGGGGAGAGCACCTTGGATGGCAGCAGGTCTAACACAACCTCCTCTCTAAGGGCTGTGTCTGTTCCCAGTGCATCCCTTGGGTCCTGACTGCAGCAATGTGCCTCTGGTATTCCCAGTCCTAAGTCTCTCACTGCTTTCCCCATGTTTGGAGGGAATTTCCCTTTGTGCCTGCTCCATCAGAACCATCCACCATCCATCAGGGCTTGAGAGCTGGAGCTTGGGCTGTAGCCAATGAAGATTTTTGTTGGTTCTTGGTGCTTGTCCTCCAGAGGACTTTGAGAGCAGTTCTTAGGCCTCCTCCCATGGCCTGGGTGGGCATCCAGGTGAGGGTGGGCAATGCAATGCCATGAGATGTCCCAGAGCCCCCTATACCCCATGTGACAGGTTGTCACCAAACCACAGATGGGATTGTTGTCATGGAAACAAAAATGCATTGAAAGACTAAAAATAAAGCTGTCCAGACAAACTTGATAGTTTTTAGGCAGAAAACTGGAGTCAGAGACTGACATGGATGTACTTGGATTTTAGACTGGCATTTGCTAAGGATTCATATGATAGTCTAGAGAGAAAATTAAATCAGTTTGGCTTGTTCCACAAGAAAATTGGTTCAATCAAAAGCAGGCTTGTGAGCTACTGACAGTGAAAAATTATAAAGAATGTAAGAAGAGAGAAATTGGCTGGTGATACCCACAAGAATCAGTATTGAGCTACCTGTTTAAAGTTTGGATAAAGAGATCTACAAAATTCTATAAGGAATAGTGAGTTATTCAAGATACACCTAGAAGAGAGAACATTTTGGAAGGATTCACTAAAGTAGGGAATAACTAATTTGTATCCCAGTACTAACTGCTGTGAAGTGAGTATGTGGGTGCTTATTAAAATACATGACCAAATTCTCCAGCCTTCCCAACCCAAACACTTTGGGCTGTTCAGTGGAAGCTTTCTGTAGATAAGCCTGATTTTACATGAATGCTGCCAGCAGAATAAGGATAAAGGTCTGAGAACTGGGCCTCTCCTTGGTGGGAGAATCCAAAAATCCTTCAGTCACAATTTTCTCACATTTAGACCTACATTTTCCAGTATTTCCTTTAAAGCAACCACACCAAGTAGCAGCATAGCAGATAACCCAGAGCTGTGGGTCCCTGGGCTGATATCCAGTGATGCTTTGAGGAACACACAAGATCCTTCTCCGTGGTGAAGTAGCTCAGTGTATAGTGGCAACTTTATTCAGCTGTGTTAGCATGTGTGATTGAATCAGATGTCTGCTAGTAAGTTTTATGATAGAAAAAGCTCTTTTACCTTCTTTATGATGAGAATATTTTTACTCTCTGGTCTCAGATTGTGCTGACACCTCAGCTGTGGAAAGCATGGTGCTAATCAGGTAAATGGGCTATGCAGAAACATTTGGGATGGCTGTAGCTGTTTCATCCTTGACTTTACTATAAATCATTTAAGTCATCCAACTGTTACAAACATCAACTTTAAATAACACCAGCAGCTAACTTATAAATACATCAGTAGTCAAGGCTTGTTCCCATTTGGAAAAGTGGTGAGGTAGCTAGAATAACTGATCCATTATAAATCCTCAAATGCTCACTGAGACAGCCATTTCACTTAATTTCTGAAGATAGAGAACCTTTAAGTCATCAAAACTATCTTCATTGTCACTGAGCAGGGATTTTCAGATAACTGAAAATTTATTTTATATCTCTTCCTCAGTCTTCTGACCTATCTATTATTCAAGTAACAACATTTTCGTCTGCTCTTGAATTATTTAAACTGTTGTGCATGCAGACAAACACACTTCCCCAGCTCTGCAGCAAGATTTTATTATAAGCATATACTTGTGTCAAATCACATGCATTGGTGAACTTAAACACTGAACGCATCCAACACTCTGATATTTCTTGGATGTAAACCCCCATCAATACTATTTAAAAAATACTTAGGGCTTTCACTTTAGATTTTCTATACTAATATCTTTTTTTGAAAAGGAACCAATCTGGCTGTGCTAAGTGCATATTCTCCCAAAAGTTAATGCATGGAATCTCAGGCTGAAGGCAATTTATATTCATGTTTTAAAACTACCATCTTAATCAGAGTATTAGTGTTATTATCATAATGCTCATTAATGTGTTTCTCATAGATAATTTAAGTATGAATCAATGGCCAAAAATAACTCATTCCTCTGAGATCAAATAAATTAAGGAACTGAAAGATGTAAACAAAATCTATTTATTTCAAATTAAAGCAACATCAGCATGTTTAAAGTTTAATCTGAGACTATTATGCAATGGTAATGCAGGGAGAGCTAGCTTAGGAAAGCTCACCCTGAAGTATGCAATGCATTCTTGAGAGATTCAGTTTTGCCATGTAGAAGAGAGAGCATTCTAACTGCAAAATGCATGAGAATGGTTGGGACTACATTGTAAAACCTCTGTGGTGACAGAGAGAGGCACCTGGGGGAGTCAAGGTGATTATATTCAAAATTATAAAGCAGAAGGCCCATTACAGACACTAAAAAAACCACAGTGGGGTTGAACTCCAAGACAGGTTTCAGACACTATGAGAGTCTTTAAATGACTGGAGAGTCTCCACCTCTCTCTTTGCCTCCAGGAGAGGAGAATAATACCACTCAAATAATAAGGATTATTTTTGGTACAGTATTTGCCATTCTATTTTTCATGGATTGGATGTGTTCTCTAATACAGAGTCTTCATCCTTCCCCTTGAAACCATTGATGAGACACAATTCAGAGGCCCTTTCAAACCCCCCAAAATCTCATTTGTGCTGTTCTGAAATTAGTTTGAGGAGGTTTCCATGTGGTTTCAATAGACCATGGCATTAAGTATACTGTTCATGTGGAAACCCCTATTTCAACCTGTTTTGGACATTCCATACATCTTCATGTTAGAGGTATTTTGGCATATAAGTAATATTTTCAGAAAATATCAACAGTGATACACATTTGGCTACTGAGAATAAAAAGAAGTTTCAGATGAAAGGATTTATGGGTTTCACTTAGAAACTAGTGTTCCATGAAAAGAAAAGAAAAGAAAAATCTTAGACACTTCTAGTAACACAGATCATTTCAGAAGTACTTGTTTGGCAAAGGTTTTCCAATTATAAACATTATAAATGTAGGTAGAAATAAGCAACTGCTACAGTGAACAAATTAATGCAGAATTTTTATGAATCCTTTGATACTATAAATATGTAGCCATAGGATTGCATAAAACCTTCTACATTCTGCTATATATTTTCTACTCTTAAGTTATTTAGTTTGTGATAAAATATTGGTTTCTCCTAACCACTGCAAAGGCTTTCTGAGCCAGAGATAAAACAGTGATGCTTCTTCCAACTCAAAAACATTCTGTAGAAACTGGCTGAAGTTACAGTTGAGTGTAGTGGCCTCAACTGACATTTTAAAGATTCAAAACTTTGTATAAAATATCACTTGGAGACCTCAGATTTTATGGCATGATTTTTTAAAAACTGATTAAGATTAAGTTCTCTATGGCTTTTGCTATATTTATTGTGCTGGAAAGCTGTTCCAGACCACAGTGCTTTGATAGGTAAAACTAACCCTGTCTTCATCCCACTTGTGTTCCTAGACAGTCTGGATTCATTATTTCTGTTAGTTATATTAAGTAATACTAAGAGCACTTGTTTTTACTCTATTTTGATATATTTCCAAAGCCATGATGATCCCTCTCAGCATTTGCTTCATGTAGTTAAAGAAGATGAATCTTGCACTCTTTTTTCCCTCTAGGTTGCCTGCATTTTTTTCATGGAGACTTGAATACAGGTGATTAAATTTGCATGTAATAATCCATCAGGGTCCAGCCCTGCCTTCCACCAGGTCATCAAAACTACTCTTCCTCTAAAGAAAGGACTCAGCCTGCAGCAATCCTGCCTTTCATTTCTGATGGTTGCACATAGCAATGGACCAAGATCATCCTGCGACCTAAGCCAGCCAGATTTCTTTTTATTTCAGTGCAAAGAGGAAATAAGCAGCTCCAGCCAGTGAACCAGTTTGTATCATCCCTATCATCTATGTACAGTGTGCATTGTATCAGCTCCCAGATTTGCTACTTCAGCCTGAAAAAAACCAGTTAAAATCCTGAGGATCATGAGGGTGACTGCAGCCAAGTGATACAGAACTCCAAAGCAGACTGATGGGGAAAACTGACCTCAAGAGGGTAAAACAAGGAATGTTATTGTAGAGAAAGTCATAACATGCACCTTATTATGGTGTTTTACCCTTATGTACATGTAATAACATAATGTATTCATAACTGCACAAAGTCATCTTAATGTAAATAAATCACAAGTTAGGGAAAAAGATACCGTGATAAATCTTAATATTGGAAATCCACAAAACTGGATTCAAATGTGTTCAAACATTTTCCTTAGAAATACAAGTAACTCGGTGTTATATAATAAATAGTGTGCAAAAATTTAGGGGAAAGTGCTATTGTAATGCAGCAAAATAATCTGTTCCTTTATAATAAGAAAAGCATTTTGAAATTAGCTTCATTTATAACATGAGCAGTCATGAGTATAAAAATAGATGCATTTTGGCTTTTTAAGCAAATTTTGCCCTCATTTCAGAACACAAAGGGACGTAAATCAGTTCGTTCTCATGCACTTGTGTGATACTCTGAGGTATGTGTATCCAGCATGGCAGAAACAGGTTTAATTTAAAAAAATATTATTGTTTTCATTCACATTTTCAAAACCTTGGAAGTTTTCCTATCCTGATTAGTCCATTTTAGGGGAAAATCTAAAGCTCTGGGTCTTACACTGCCTGAAAACTCTCCTATCATTGTCCATGTTACAGGCAGTTATCTAACTAGAGGGGCCACTGGTGAACTAAAGAAGAAAAATGAGTATTCTATTTTAAGAGACACATGAACCTTGCTGGAATTAAAATACACTGGAAATGTAACCCCTGAAGTGGCAGAAGCCTTTAAATGGTTTTCTGAATTTTCAATGGAGCTGCATAGACAAGTAAATTACTTTTACTGGAATTCCATCAAGCCCCTTTCTCCTAAAATCCAAATTCCATGTTTTGTTTTTTTTTTGCCAAAAGGTTAACAAGTGACACTCAACACCTGCAGCAGAGTTTCAAACCTGAAAACCCCCACAAGTGCCCTGCCAAGTAGGCTTACAGCCAGCTACAGAGTATTTTTAGAAGACAAGAATCAACACAAGCCTTGAGTTTTCCCCAAGCTGAGAAGTAGTAATTTTCCTCTGGATTCTTCATTCTTGCTGCAGTACAAAATACCAGTTTGCCTCGATCAAACTGAAACAAAATGATTTAATCACCTTGCAGTGATGAAGATGCCAGTGTTAGGAAATATTAGCGATGTCTGTTAAAAATCAAAGAAAGCCACCTAGTCCTCCCACCCCAGAAAACTCAGAGACTAATGGATATTTCTTTGAATCAGCAACTGCCATTGCTGCAAAATTTAGTCTCAAATTATAATTTATTATACTGAAAATAGAGAATCATGATTTATCACCTGTGCTGCCTGTTTTGAGCTGAGCACTTGAATTTTTCCTGCTGGAGAATCTTTCCTCATTGCTGGTGACATCCACGTCCCAGAGCTGCAATATACAGGCAACAGTTTGTCCTGAGCAGTTTTATTCCTGGGGTATCTGTAATAACACCCAGATCACCTTTTGCATGATTTTTTAACTGCATCCAATGAATTTTTCAGCAATACTACATCTTGTAACTTTCCCTTTCTAGGCTTAAAGATAGAAATGGAAGATATGCAGGACAGGAAAAGACGGAAAAGAAACAAAGGAGAGTTTGAAAGAAACACCATTGCTCATGTGAACTGGCATAAAGTGAATGAACCAGATTTTGTTTTGCCATATTTTACTTCATGTATGGGCTTGGACGAAAGAGAGTACCTGGATTCACTGCAAGAGAGTGCCTGGGGCAGTGCCATGAGAAACAAAGAGAATCAGAAAGTTCTGCTAAGGACGCAGAGTGGCTCTGGCTCCTCCAGGAACAGTACCTGCATGCTCTGCTTGATGATTCAAGATGCAATTTTTACTATGGTCCCATTTCACGGGTGGATTTTGAAGAGTTGCGGGAAAAAATTGAGTTTTGGAGGCTAAGTTTTTGGGGAAAAAAAGAAGAATTTATCAACAAATTGACACATTCCTCAAACCGTTCCTTTGCCTGCCTCTGCCCCTCACTTCCCCAAAAAGGCCGATTTGTTTATTCCAAGATAAAACTGACAAATTCTGATGTGTTTTTCCATGTTAGCTCAACTCACCATCCTTAGCCCTCTTTCCTGTGTTTCTCCACAGTCTCTAGTTACTGACCTAAAGTAAATAAATACTCCTGTCTCTCAAACCATTCTTTTTGTATGTTCTTCAGTGAGTCCTTGTCTTTTTCCACCCCCCTTTGGGGATCTCCTATAGCTCTGTCTTTTCTGTGTGTCTTTTTAAAGTAAATGCCATCTACAAACAAAAATTCTCCTTTGTGTCTACCCTATATTCTGTGTCCACAATTGGGATTCAGGTGTTCACGTGTTCACTAATCTGAATGTAGGTGTTTATTTCTGAGGAACCCATTGAAGGGTATATGTGTAGTCTGAAAAGCAAGGCAATAATATTTCAAGAACTGTATAGTTCAATTAATCCAAGTGCTAAAGAACAATATCTCTGGCAGCTGAATGATGATCTAACTGTGCATCTTTCACTATGAAGGGTAATATCTACATTGCAGCTATTGAATGTTAGATAGGACAAATCCTATACTTTTGTCTAAACTAGAATTCTATACCCTCTCTAACACTTCTTTATAGACATTCAAGCTCAACATAGCCACTATAAAAGTAATATTTTTCATCATAGTTTTTTCTCTTTTCTCATAGACAGAAGTATTAAGCCACTGATCACACAGGACCATAACCTGAGGCCTTTATTCCCTTCTGACATCTCTAAAATACAATTTCTGATTCATTCACTCAGGCTTATCCAGGCTCTGCTGTCCTGCATGTGGCATGCTTTCTTGGGACTGAGTAAATCCCACGCCTCCCCGTGGTATTTGCTGGGTCCCCAGGAGGAATTGATGAATCTGACTCCATGTTCTTAGAAGGATAATTTATTATTTTATGATAATATATTAAAGAATACTGTACTAAAGCTACACTAAAGAATACAGAAAGGATACTTACAGAAGGCTTAACAAGATACTAATGAAAAACTCGTGACTGCTTCAGAGTCCCAACACAGCTGGACCATGATTGGTCATTAAGTAAAAACAATTCACAGGTTGGATAAACAATCTCCAACCATATTCCAAAGCAGCAAAACACAGGAGAAGCAAATGAATAATTATTATTTTCATTTTTCTCTGAGGCTTCTCAGCTTCCCAGGAGAAGAAATCCGTGGGAAGGGATTTTTCAGAAAATATGATGGTGACACCTCCCCTCTACACCCGGAAGATAATTTTCTCTCTGATGTTGCTTCTCTCTTTCATATGAAAGAAAGGCTTCTTAGAATTTTCCCAGCCAACAACAGCATTTTTCTTCTCATTTGTCCCTGAAGCCAGCTTCTGGCTTTGTTCAGAGCATGTGGCTTGCTTGTACCTGGCTAGATTTTCAAAAAGCAGCTTTATTCTTTCTTTCCAGCCACTGCTAATGTTCAAGAACAACCTCTTAAAGTATGTGCAAAACTTCCCAGTGTGTCTTCAAACCTTCTTAAAACTTTTTTTCCATTATATTTCAACAGCTCCTTTGCTTGTTTGATAGTTTCCTGCAGCAACTGTCCCCTCTCCTGTTGATAAACACTTGTGAGAGTTTTATTGATCTGCTGCTTCTTCTTCCACATCAAATCCAACTTGTCAGGGTTTTGGCTATGTTTTTCTCCTGTTTTCTGTGCAGCTCCTGAAACACTAAGTTCCCAGGACATGTGCTCAAGTAGAATATATCTCCTCTAGCTCAGCAAATATACCAGATTTCAGAAAACTGTCATAGTGGAAAGATCCAGCAGTTATGGGGGTTTTGAATAATATGTTCACGAAGTATCTACTCTATTCCAGAATTGATTTTTTAGTAGTTATTTCTTTTCCCAGCAGAAGTTTCACTTACAGAGCAGAAGAGATTGTCAATTTAGAGCACATTTATAAAAGTATACATGACTTTTTCCAAGGCAGAAGGCATTAAAGGAAGTTTCAAGTGTTTTTGCCACTGTCAGTCAGAGAGGAAGGAAAGAAAACCCCACAAGTTTATTTCATTATTTTTATTTGGATTTATTTTGCATTCTTGATTAACTAAATCAAATAACAAGAAGAAGCTGCTGTGAATATTCTCCAGCTGGCATGGAGCTATAGGGGTAATTCTGCATGTGGATTTTCTAATTTCCCTTGTGGAAATAAAGCTTTTAGTGCATAGTGCACTGAAGCAAAACAATGAGAGCAACAGATGCTCTCAAAGTGTTTCTTAAGTGGACAAATGGCCTTTATAACACAATAGAGACTCAGAGTGTTATTTATCAGAAGCTCTGTAAAAGCTGACATTCAACTTTATCTTGTGGAGCTGGAGTCCCACTTTCCTCTTCTGTTTTAAGGCAGCAGTTTGTTCAGAAACGTGCAGTCCTTACATGAGATCATTAAGGTGCTACATTAAAGATTAACAACAATTGTTGAAAAGTCCATTAGAATGGGCTAATTAAAGATGAACCAAACAATGTAAAAAATTCAACTATGACTTGCTTCAACTAGTCAAAACACTGGTTCAAACAATTAAAAAAATAGTAGGATACTAAAAGGAAGTCATATTAGCACAAGGAAAACACTGTGCTTCATTCCCTCCTCCACCTACTTCAAAAGCACTACACCTTGTTAACTGGTGTATTTCTCCTCCTGTGCTGCTTGGATGGACCTAATGACCAAGTACACCAAGTGTTTGTTAACGATTTCTCTTTCCTTTTGTTCTACACAGGTATAGTGATGCTTTCAACCTCATTATTTCCACTTTACTACAAGAGATTCAAAACAAGATAAATTCAAAAGAGAGGCTTCCTGCTCTCCTCTACAAAGGAAAAACAGAAGATAAACTGAAGTGATTATAAGATGAAGGCTGCTATATATCAGAAATTAAATAATGTTCCTTCTAAAAGTAATCAGAACATATTAAAGCAGCAAACATAGGGTAACCAAATGTAGAACTAAAAGAGCAGTATGTCTCTCTGTGATGGAAATCACAAAGAGGAAATATCCATTCTTTTTAAGAGGCTTAAGCTAATGTAGAAATAAGACTAATAATATGCTTTAGTCACAAGAATAGAGTCACTGCATGTTGTCACAGTGGTATAGGTTTACAGTTGCCCTAGTACAATAGATACCATTTTCTGATTTCAGTTTTTTGGATTTTTTTTCTCACAGTAATTCTTAGTTTTCTGAGCTTTTTTTAAGACTGGCTAAATACTGATATGTGGTTTTGTCACACATGAATTGTTATTGTTCTCAAGTTCAACACCCCTTAAAGTGTAGTTTGGGTATGAGTAATAATGTGAGCATCAGTGCTTTAAGAGCCTTACAAGAAATTTTTAAAAGTATGTAATTTGTAAGTTCAAAGAGAACTGAATGTGGAGACGAAATTTGTTCTGATATGAAGCAATTCTGGTTAACTGGGAAGGTCCCAGACGGCTGGACCTGGCACCCACATGTCAGAAGGGCTGGAAAGAGAGCCCAGGGACCCGCAGGTCTGTCAGCCCTCAGTGCTGGGGAAAATCATGGAACAGATCACTGTGAGTGCCACTGTGCCCAGTTGTGGGCCGCTCACTTCAAGAAGGACATTGAGGTGCTGGAGTGTGTCTGACAAAGGGCAGCAAGGCTTGTGAGAGGTCTCATGAGGAGCATCTGGCAGAGCTGGGCCTGTCCAGCCTGGAGGAAAAGAGCTCAGTGGAGACCTCGCTCTGCACAGCTGCTGAAAGGAGCCAGATTGCACCTGGGGAAGTTCATGTTAATACTAGGAAAAATACCTTCACTGAAGGAATGGTTAAGAATTGGGACAGGTTCTTCCAGGTGGTGGAGTCGCCATTCCTCAAAGTGTTCCAAAAAAGGGTGGACATGGTACACTGGGATATGGTTTAGTGGGCCTGTTATTTACCACACTGTGCCAAGTAGATGATTTCTGGATGATTAACAGAACTATCATTGCATTCTTACATGCAGGCTGGACTTACCTTGCTGCCTTTGAAACACTTTTCAATTGTCAAAAAGAACAATAAAAAATGAACAGAACTGAAATTTGTTCAGTCAACGGACAGGCTTGGTGATTTTGTCTTGGAGGTGTTCTCTGACCTTAATGATTCTATGATTCTTTGAATGGAAAATAATAACTCTTAAAGAAGGAACTCAGTTTCAGCTGTTTGAAATTAAAAGCTATCTTCTGAATGTAGTAGCTCAGAAAGCCTAAGATTTAATTCGATTTTTGTAAAGTGAAATAATTACAACCTTACACATTTTCTTAGTGCCCTTTTTGTTGTTCATGTTGTTCATGTGAAATACTTTAATCTAATGAAATTCCCTGGATGCTGAGAACCAGTTTGAGGCTAAAATCAAGGATGCCTTGAGGAATCAAAAGAACCAAGGAGTCAGATGGTTTCTTGGTGGACCACTCAGTTATGCACGGACACACAAATTGCACCAAAGCTGCTTTTGGAAATGCACTCTTACTGAAGCAAGCAACTAAAAGATGAAATGATGCATAGATGAAATGCCAGCTGTCAGATCTAAGTGGTGGAAATCTTCCCAGCATGAAAAGCAGAGCCTGGTACTGTAAAAGTATACCAAAATATAACAGTAATATGTAGCATGTGACAAGTCTCAAGTTTGTTGTGCTCAATCCTTTCAGCTTTCTTATGAAATGACAATGTATATTTTTTATTAAAAAATAGATAAACCGAGGCTACTCTAGCACGCCAGAAATTGTAACAGGCTACATGTGAATTCGGTTCTTTAGTATTATCATTGTGAAGCAGGGTGGCAGAAGGCCAACTATTGCTAATTGGGGAACAATAAAGATAATTACTGCTAACTGCATCTGAACAGTCACCAGACAGCAAAAGTTTCTCTTTCATTAATGGCTGACTCCCATCCTGAATTTCATTTCAATTCAGTCTGCTCTGAACAGTGAAAAGTTGGAGTATAACAAAATCCTCTCCAAGGCAGCTCCTGTAGCAGCAGCTCACAGGCTTCTGTCAGCTCTGGTCTCTGCTCTGGTGTAGCAGCCAGGAGCCACATAAACCAAACTGCTATCCTGGTTTTTTCTTACCCAGGACAACTCTCCTGAACTCTCATGGAGACTTGTCGATAAAATCTTTCAGGTTTTAAAGATTAACACGCTATATTCAAATGACCCTTACTCAGCTGGTCTTCAAACACTCTAGGTGCTGCCAGACGTGGAAAAAACAGAGATGGGCTGCTAGACAGTGTTTTGTAGGACTTTTTTGAGACAAAGAAATGTCAGATAAATTTCATATCCCCTGAGGTCTCAACAGGAATTGTGGAGCTAGCTAACAACTAAGATTACACTTAAGATACACTAGAGTTTTCTCAAAATTTATTCTAAGTATGCAGATCTGACCCTGCTTCCCATTTTCTGTTGTAAAATGAGCTTGGCACATGTCAACTGTTCTTACATTTACACATCACAGACACAAAAGGTTCTTCTATTATACATATGAAATACTTTTTGAGTGTAGCAAAGTTGAAATACACCACATTAATTTAAACACTAGAAAGAGACCAAGTGGTCTCTCTATGCCACTAAGGTTTCTCCAGAAGGATCCATCAGTTTTAATCAGACACTTGCAACCAGACACATCTTGCTATCTCGAGTCCTCTCTCAAGGCCCCATGAGGGACATTTGTACCACTTTCCATTAACAGAGTAAAATGGAAAACAGCATGAATTCCAGAAGTAACATTCAGTATGTTTTGGTGATCAGATTCTTGTCATGCATAAAAGTATTTTAAATCAGCTAATCCACTGAGGACTGTTTGCTGAACTAAACCTATGAGAATAACTAGCTGAGGCCATTTATATGGAAAAAGAATAAGAATTAATGTAAATTCACCACTTTAGCTATTGTTCAGGCCAGCAGTCATATGTAACTGACCTTACAACATTTGGCCAAATAATGGGCTTATGAACATTCAAATTTTGGAACACGGATCAGAGGTTTTGGAGGAAACAGTATTCACTAACTGATTCAGGATATGGATGTTTACAGGCTTATGGCATCTTCCATGCATTTAGAAATCAAGAGTCAATCACAGGATTCTGTATAACTTTCAAAACCATGTCAGAACAATTCAAAATTTATCACAATCTAGAGACATTACTGCATAATGCATTAACATTTGGCACTGAAACTCTTGCAAAATTTTCTAATTAATAACCTGTAAATTAGTCTTTTCTTGTATTGAAATGAATTATATAAATCCCTGTGTTATTTTAAGCAGAATGTATTTTGTCATTCAGTGCTCTCTCAGCAGGAAAAATAATTTTTTTTTTTGAAGACAGGACTGCAATTCCACAGCACACAATTTAGTTTCAATAGTGGGCACAGGACTTTGCTAATGGGAGTCAGCTTTCATTATTTCAAATGCTAGTCCAGGTGATTTGAATCATTCAGTAGGAAATTTTGCATTTGTTTTCCTCCTTTTGCTGGGCTTCTCTGACAGGAAAATGGCCATTCTGTCAGAGCAGAAGATAGCATCTGGAAAAAAGAGCAAAAGGGAGAAAAAAAATTATGCAGGTCAGGTTAAGAGTCCTATTCTTAAGAAAACAGACTCAAAATAGACCTCCACCACAGAGAAGGTACCATGAAGTATCATAATTTACATTTTTCAAGCTACTGCTATATCTTCATAAAGAATGGGAAAATTACTGGATTTGTTTTTCTCTGTAGCAGATGCTGGATTAAACACTTTCCCAACAGAACTGGATTTCAAATCTAACCACAAGGCAAAAGGACTGTCTTCACTGAGCAAAACAAGACACTTTGGAGGGGGGTTTTGATGAGTTCCTATTCAAAGATAAAATGAGTTAAAAGGAGGAACTTTGTTCTTGGCAAAGGCCTGTTAGTGCAGGGGCGGAGGGCTGATCTTGGCCCATTCCCCTCTGGGTAAAATGAAGACTTTTCTCTTTTCCATTCTCCCTTGGGCCAGCACCCACATTACTTACAGAAAATAAAAGGCCATTAAGAAATTGGTAGGAAAGCAGCTTAGTTACTTCTGAAAAATCCCTTGCGTTTCCAGTAGGTCTTTAGGAATTTAAGTGTATATCTGCATACTCCAAGACTGAATCCTCTTTAAAATATTTAAATAGATGAATCACATTAATAAGCAGGAAATACAGAGATAAATACAGCTTAGAATCTATGACAAGAGATTTAAAGAATATTTTTGACTCTTTTCTACTTCCACAGAGCTGAAGCTCAGGCTCAGCAATATGAAACAAGTGAACCTAATGATAATAATAACATTCATAGATTCTCCTTTAGCTTCCCACAGATCAGAAATGGAAAATAAAGTAACCCAAGATGGGTTTATAAACTGCTTGCTTGTATTGAGACATGTGTCATGGAACTTGGCAAATTTTCTCAGGTCACAGACTTTGCTACCACAATGCAATGTGAGCAGTTTAACCAATTGAAGTAAAAATAATCATTTCCTATCCTTTAATCATTACATGTTCCTAAACAGAGCACAGATAACTCCCCCAACATAGTACAGAGCAAGTCTTGCAAATGGGATTTGTTAAACATGTGTAGTAAGAAGACAGAGAACTCAGTAGGTTTTATGTTGAATTTGCATTTCCAAGGGCAGCCTCAGATTATGCCTTTCATTTCCATAAAATGGACAGGAGGACTGGCAGATGTTTTCCTGGCTAATAGAAGAAAGTATTTCCCTGGTAGCATCACCCTTAATTGAGGGCTCTGCTTATCTCACTCCTAAACTGAGAGAGGAAGACTGCCTGAAATATTTTGTAGTTGCAGCTACTGTTCAAATTAACCTCTTTGAGATGCTGAGAGCAAACTTCCCTGTGCTCTTTGGAAGCCAGCATGGTCTCTGAGACTCTTTCCCACTCTGAGAAGTCAGTACTCATTAGTCTAATCTCCTCACTGTGATTTAAAGAAAGCTTGGTCTTGCAACTGATTGCAAGCCATGGACAATGGGAAGGCTGGAAAAGTTCATCTAGGCTTTAATTACAGCTGAAATAATGCTAACATTTAGAAGACATTTAACAGCAAGGTTAGCAGATGGGTATTCCTGCGGAGTTCTGTTCATTTTTTTATTGTTGTTTTTGACAATTACGAAGTGTTTCAAAGGCAGCAAATTAGGTTCAGCCTGCATGTAAGAATGCAATGATAGCTCTGTTAATCATCCAGAAATCATCTACTTGGGACAGTGTGATAAATAACAGGCAAACTACTCAGCCAGTTCTTGGAAGCAGAGCCTCTGCTTTGGAACAGTGTGAAACCACAAATACTATCCATGTGCAAACAAATGTGACTTACAGTTTATCATTTATATTCGTGCTGCCCTGAAAATGTCTTTCCTCTTCCTGGATCATTAGCTTGTCCGAAAAAAAATAGAATTACACACATCTTAGAAGAGGTCGATAGAGGAGAAGCAAATGACAAAAATTAAACAAAACAATAGGCTGTGTTATGTTTCCATGGAAAGGCAGCAAAGGGAAAAAATGAAAGTCAAAAAAAAGAATGACAAAAGGATTAAACAGAACATAACCAATATTTCAGTAAAGGGTGGCAGGTTTCTCTTCCCTTTGCAAATGTTTCTCACGTGTCAATTGTTACAGGTCTTAGCACGGGCAAGCTGGGCAGAGCTTACCCACAGAATGACAGAATGACAGAATCAGCTAGGTTGGAAAAGACTTTGGAGATCACCAAGTCCAGCCTATGACCTAACACCACCTGACTAAATAAACCATGGCACTGAGTGCCACATTCAATCTTTTTTTAAATGCCTCCAGGGATGGTGATTCCACCAACCTCTCTGGGCAGCCCAACCACTCTTTCTGTGAATAATTTTTGTCTAATGTCTGGCCTAGACTTCTCCTGGCACAGCTGAAGGCTGTTTCCTCTTGTCCTGTCACTGGTTGCCAGAGGGGAAGAGGCTGATCCCACCTGGCTAAACCTCCCTTCAGGCACCTGTAGAGAGGGATGAGGTCTCCCCTGGGCCTCCTTTCCTCCAGGCTAAACAATCCCAGCTCCCTCAGCTGTTCTTCATAGGGCTTGTGTTCCAGACCCTTCAACAGCCTTACTGCCCTTCTCTGGATGTGCTTGAACATCTCAAAATCCCTCCTAAACTGAGGGCCCAGAACTGGAGACAGCACTCCAGGTGTGACCTCACCAATGCCAAGAACAGGGGAAGGATGAGCTCCCTGCTCCTGCTGGCCACACCATTCCTGATCCAGGCCAGGATGCCTTTGGCCTTCTTGGCCACCTGGGCACACCAGGCTCATGCTCAGTTGCTGTTGATCAGCAGCCCCAGGTCCCTTTCTGCCTTGCCACTGTTCACCCCACTCCCTCATTCCCTCATTCCTCTTTACACACTTATGTATTTATTTCACAACTTAGTTTGAAGATTGCTTTTTTCATTTCTCAAAGCCTCCTCCATGTGTTCAGAATTACACTAGCCCAGGAGAAAAAGATGGTGATGGCCCACTTACATGAGTGACAGACTATTACAGATGTAATTACACCCTGAGTCTGCATTTGCAGCATATTCCCCCTCACAGCCTCAAAGCTTCTCATATCTGAGAGCTCTTCCAAGGAGATGTTGAGCTTGCCATTATCTTTAGAGACATGGCTGAGTGAGAAAAGCTACGTGGATGCTGCTGTTTATACAGAGGCCTTGGCAAACAGAATCCAAGGCAGATTTTCACAAAATGTATGACCCTGGTAATTGCAGAAGTGAAAAAAGAGTGGGCAATTTGGAACATAATACCAGTGGGCAAACACAACACACAACTGTTGGGCATGTTAGGGTGCCAGGAGAAAGTGAAAATTAGACCTGAAATGCCAACATTTACTTTATGGTAAAGGTTCAAGGAATAGCTGTGTGCTATCCCCTCTGATTACACATGGAAATCCATTTTTGCAGTGTGCTGCTCTGGTTTTGTATGTGCCTTTAACACATTTGCATTTTGAAGACGCAGAGCAGAGTTTGCTTTTTTTCCATGTACAATCAGTTATGGGGGCTATTTTTACCAAGTATTACAGCCATAAAATAAACATGATTTTAAATATTTGGGAGCTCTTTTCTTTTTTTCCCATGCTGCATTTATGTACATGGTTTTACGTTTTATTTTCATTTTGCTGGCTCCAATTCAGAAAAGGAGCTAAAGTGCAGAAAGGATGATAAAAAGCAGACACTATAGAGATTTTGATTTTCTGCATTTTTCTTTCTTTTGCAGAAGTAACATTGGAAATCAGGATTTACCTTCCTTTAGAAATTTAAAATAAAATAGAGAGAGAAAAAAAAAAAGCAAATTTGTACAGAGGAGATGCTTATTTCTTGTGGTCTGTTTTCAAAAGGTTAAAAGTGGCAGGTTTCATCTGCTGTTCTGATAAGAGCACAAAGATTTGTACTGAAAAAGAACAAATTAGAAGATCATGAAATAGGTCATAACCATGGGAGCTATGTCTAGCATTAGTGAAAAAAGCAGTTGCAAAATTTCTGTGATGTAGCATTTGCAAGGGTTGTAGCTCCAGCCTGGAGGCCAAGAACCAGCCCCTGGTAAATTGTCACAACCCTACTGAGGTCAGAAATGCTTCCTCAGTTTACACAGGCTGGCCTCCTGTTTAGAAAATCCTGAAAAATATATACGCTTTAATTATAATTACCTAAACATATAGGCCTGGAAAACCCTTTACAGAGAAGCTGAATATTAATCTCTGATCCATGAGAAGTTTCCCACCAAGACTGAGTCAAACATTTGCTCTAAAACATTTGTTGTCAAATGTGCTCTAGCAGAAAGTAGTACAAATTAAGTCGTGTTCTAGATGTTATATTGGAATTTATAAAAGGTATAATTTTTACACCTTTTAAACCACAAATTCTTCACTGGGCACAGTACCAAGCTTAGCAATTGCTGTATGAGCTAATTATCAGAATAATTTCACCTTGCTGTTCATCTTAGCAGAGCAGGCTTGGGGCTCCAGGATTTTGTCACTGCAGAGTGAGAAAGTGTTTTCTGGTGTAGCCTAGGATGTGATTGCTTCTCAGTGCTGTGGGAATGCTCAGGAAAACATGTTTGTGTTACATCTGGGGGCTGATGCTGCTATGTCTGGTTTCTGTTAGATGAAATCCTTTATCCTGTCAAAGTGCAGCCACCCCCATTAGGGAAGGCACAGTTTCCCTGATTCCCCCTTGCAGTGCTGGGACCTCTGGCCACCACGGCAGATTTGTTTATGTCACTGTCCTGTCACACCATGCCACCCTCTGGGACATGCTGGGGCAAGAGACCTTCTCCTCTGTACCTGCTCTGGATTGCATGAAGATTGCCTAAATGTTAGAAGTAAGGGGAGATGAATAAGCTTTTGGTGTCAAACAAACATTGAGACACTATTAAAAGTCTGCATCTCAGGCTCTGTAACCTGTGTTAGGTGTGGGCAAGTGGCAGACCTATACTGACCATTAATCACCTTTTGTCAATGCCTTTTCTTAGAGCATTGCACTCTTTTGGTGAATTATGTCCAAACAGGGCTACATTTTTACCTGTCTTCTTGTAGCCAAGATTCTCTAATAAATAGTTAGCTGAATATTTGTCACTGTGTGTATGTATGGCTTATATACATAGAGAGGATTTTATGTTGCTTACTGATTATTGGAAAAAAATTGTTTTAAATTCACTGCAGTAATGTCTGTGCACCTTTTGATTAATATATGGCCAGAGACCCATGCACATGGCTGTGCCACAGCCTCAGCAGGATGCCAGGGTTACTAGTCAGGAGCATTTACTTAGCAGGAGATGGGGAAGAGGCTGTTTCTGAAAGATGCTGCCAAGAAATCTCGGCAGACACAAGCCCTCTGTGCAGCACCTTGCAAAAAGATTTCAGCCTCTCATAATCCATGGTAAGGAAGCTACAAATGGCTCACTGATTTAACTTTGTGGAACTATGTGTACCTGCCAAAGGCCACCTAATGACAAGAATTTTAACTTTGAATTTTTTAATAAAACTGCTTTGACAGGAACATCCAAAAGATCCACAAATTTTTTTCAGTGTTTTCGTTATGTTCACAGAAAAGCAAAAAGCAATCCCACACACTAGCAAAAACACATATTACACAACATCTGATAAATGGAATATGACTATTTTTTAGTTTTTCCCAAGATTCAAACCTGTGTGAAACAAATGAAGAAGTAGCTGTCATGCTGGGAGCTCTTCTAGAAAAAACCCCAGAATTCAGAGGTAACACAGCTCTCAGCAGCACCACTGAGCACTCAGGACTTCTCTCTCCTTCAATTAATAAACTGGTCTTAGAGTATAACAACTACCTGCTTCACAACATTTTAAAAGTACAGAGTTCTTGTTTTTAATCTAGATGGATGGCACATTTCATCACTAAAGTTCTGATGGTCAGGAGAAGGATTCATTTTTTTAAATGGCTTTCACAGTCTGTGTTATCCTATTTTTTGACTGTCTAATCTAAAAGTTAAAAGGACATCTACAAAGCTGTATTAGCCTCCCTTTCCTCTCCAAAGAGCTCTCAAAAGCTTAGATCCTCCTATCCCTGCACAGCGAGCTGATGGGTGGGTCTCTGCACCCAGAGGGGAGTGGAGGGAACTGAAGGCAGCCCTGAGGCCCACAGACACCCAAGCATGCACTTGGGGTGAGGAACCTGCATTTAGATTCTGATTTTACACTGCTGAGCTAACCCTCTTTAGAAATGCCTTCAGGGATAACAACCCTACCACTTCCCTGACAGCCTGCTCCAATGTTTCACCACATTTTTGGTGATGAAATTTTTCCTAATACCCAATCTAGACATCCCCAGGTGCAACTTGAGGCCATTTCTTCTTGTTCCACCACTTATTTCTTGGGAGGAGAGATTGACATCTACCTTGATGCCTGAGAATGGCTACCTAGAACAGAAGCCTTTAGAAGGATAAAGTGGGTATTTATTAAAGGCCTTCCGTAGATACACCTTGGGCAGCCAAAAGCCTCACAGAGGCTACAGCCAAGATGGACAGTGGGCACGGGTTTTTCAGACAGATATAAGTTTGGTCTATTTCCATTTCAGGCATTAATTCTGCATTTACAGCTTCAGGTAATGAAGTCATATTTCCCCAGTTTGCCCCTCCCCAATTCCCTTCTGTTTATGCTTTTCAGGCCAGAGGCTGGGATGGTGACCTTGGTTCTCAGGCCTGGAAGGAATGGTTTGTGAAGAGAGCTTACTAACATGGTATATGGAGTTCAGAGTTATGGATAATGCAGTACAGGATCTGAAAAAATATAAAAACCAAAATCTTTAAGCTTCAACCTTGCTACAACCTCCCTTCAAGGGGCCCCCTTGGCTTGGTTTAGCCAGACAAATGGTTGTGGAGGTGTGAGCAGAGCTGGAGGCTGAGCCCATGCCAGGTAAGAAAAGCAGGAGCAGAGAGGTATTTTTCCTGAGAGACTAGTGGCAGCTCAGTGAGCCAGGAGGATAAATACTGATATGACAAGGTAAACACTGGCATGACAAGGTGTAAACCCCAAAGGGGGGAAGCAGGGTGTAGGAAGATGGCAGCTCGTCAGCACAAGGATCAGCAGAGGACAACTCTTCCCCCAGGGTTTGTCACTGGAGGCAGAGAGATACATCAGTGCTCAGCCTAGCAAGCTACAAGTGCATTACTCAACAGAGGATTGCCCTCTTCTCCTAGGTGGGCATGTCCCTCTGAGTGTCCTGCTCCCAGCAGCAGGTGATGGACCAGATGTGACCACAGGGAGAGGTTCTGCTCTGCTGCCCGGGCTGTGGGGGCTCCAGTTCTCCCAGCTGGACCCCAGGTGCCAGCCCAGCTTTGTTCCCTGCTCAGTGACAGGAGTTCACTGCTCTCCTGATCTGAGGAGCTTTCTGCAGCTGGCCCTGAAGAAAATCTGCCTTCTGCCACATGTTCTAGTGCTGGCAGTTCAGTCCCCAGCATGAGTCCAGCTCACTGCACAGAGATAAGGCCATAAAGACAGGCAGAAAAGCACAGACCAGGTTGTGATATTTCCTTCTGGCTTGTGCTCTGATGTGTCCATAGCCCTCCTGAGCCAGGAACTGGGAAGGACACAGCAGATATTTCCCAGAGGTTACAACAGTGCAACTCTGGCCCTTCCTGAGCCTGCCCAGCCAGACCAGGGTCTGTAGGTCAACACCCAAAATATTCACTGCCCTCTACACATTGTGCCTCTTGTAACCCAGATCCTGAGCTGGCTTAGGCACTTTCACATTAACACAAGAAGAAACTCTATTTCTGCTGTTTCTCTGCTTGGACAGCAAACTCTTATCTCCTCTCATGTCCCAAACCAGGCAGACAATACCTTGGTTTCAGCATTTCAGACCCCAAACTCATCTCTCTTCCCCTGGGACGCCTTGCACCACCATGGCTCAAACAGCCAGCCTGAACTAACAGGGCTTCTTTCAGTTTCCTGAAAAGAGAAAAAAAGGTGGACAAAATGTTTAAGATTCAGCCTTGAGAAAGAAGATTTCTTAGTTATCTGCTTTCTACAGAAATATTTTCATTGGATTTTCAAATGAATCTTAAATTACTGTAAATAATGATTTCAAGTCTGTAAACTCCAGCACTTTGCCCTTGGATGTAGTATTGTGGGCCCCAGTAGGTGAGACCTGCCAAAGGAGTAAGATAAACACTTGAACAGGTAACCAGCAGACAAGTTTTTTTTGAGAAATTTTTCTTCTATTATCTCTTTTACAAGGAATTAAACACTTGCTGGTGACCCAGAACTCAGTAAAACTGAGACCAGCCTCTAAGGTTGATCAACTGCAAGAAATTAAGTGGCACATGTGGTGAAGTCAGCCTCTCTCCACTGAGCTGGAGTAACTGCACACAGTTTTCATCTTCTGATAATGTGAACTAAAATACCCTTGCTTAAACCATTGCAGAAGGTTCCAGTGCACAAGTGAAGACAGTTAGTAAAATTATTTTATGTTCACTGCAGTGGGATTCATTTCTACACAGGCAGCCTTCATGCCTGGGCTTCAGGGCAGCCACTTTCAGCTGACAGTGGCAGCTGAAAATGCTGACAAAGAGCCTGTACCCTCTTTTGAAACCTCCAGCCCTTTGCCTTGAAGAAAAGCTCTGGTTTTAAAGTCTCTCCCATCCATTTTAGGCCAGTGTGTAAGGCAGACACAGAGAGGAATACTGCATGCCTTTCTTCTCAGCTTCAATCAGGGTTTGAAATGGCCCTAGGAGTTTTACAGAGCTGGGCTGCTGATATTCATGTTCTCTTACCCTTGCCCAGCTGAACAAGCTGGCTTTGCTGTAACTTCCACATGGCCTGCACAAGGACTTGGACACTTCACTACAGCTTAAGCTTTAATTAAATCATTATGAGATACACCTTTCAGGAAGTGGTCTAATTGAATTTTTTCTTTAGGCATCTAATCTAAAGGAGTAACTGAGATATTATTCTCAAGATGGAAAATTATCCTTACTTTTTGTTTCCACAAATACCTGTGAAATGTTCTAGTCTTGGTTTTTATGACCAAGCAGCTCTATGGCATTGTGCTGTTGTGTCCTGGGTGTGTTTAATGGTCCTTTGCTCACAGCCACCTCTTGTTTTCCACACATTCATTCATTTCTTGGATGAAAACCAACAGAGCTCCTTTACATCAAATAAGGGAATCTCTCATTTCATATGCAGCATTACTGTTTATATATCAGCATTTGCACACACATAACCATGCATAGTATATGTGCTGTATGTGCAATACAATATTATAATATAGCAATACTCTGTATGATTTTATATATTTGTCTTTCCCAGGGCTGGAGAGGAACTTTCCTCCCTGTTGCCTTTAAGATTAGAGAAACTTGGTTCAAAAAGTCTTATAATGCAGGAAGGAAGAGGAATTGCTTTTTTTCTTCACTGCTCCAGCTTTCATTCATACACTGGAAAAATTAACCAGTATATCTGGATTCTTGGCCTACCATGACCTGGATATCAGTGCCCAAATGAGGAGGCCATATTTTTTTTTTCCCTATGGAAGCTGAAAACCCTGGGTTTCATCCCCAGTGCATGATTAAATGATTCAGTGAAGTGTTTTTCTTTTTAAAATATATTTATTTCCAACACAGTTTATTTCGACCAGTGCCTCTAGTCCAGGAGCCATCTGTGACTCGCATGAAAGACATGTCAATTCCCAAAGAATAAATAGAAAAAGGTTTATCCACTACAAATTTTTTAATCACATCCATTTCACTTAAAGATTTAAATTGTAACCTGGAATTTGATCAGTATTTCTATTAACTTATTCCTTCATCTTATATCAATAAAGCAATTATTTTAACTAATGAAGATAATGGATTATGAGAAAATAAAGAACAACTAAAAGAAGAAAGCCATCTATATATATATATATTTAAGTTGCACAGAGAATATAAATTTTCTCAGTTGTGAAAACATGGGGTGAGTCACTATGGAAAAAGTTAAACGTTACCCAGAGAGAAAAGAAGCCTAATAAGAGATGAGTTGAATGGGTTACATGCCCTTGATTCCTCCCTCTCATTGTTTCTTTGTCCTAAAACAAACCTGACAGTATATCTTTGGATCATCAGGTTAATGAAAGATATGTACATTGTGAAGGTCAAATAAGACCTCTGGTAAAGAAGTTTCACCAGAAAAGCCTGAAGCAATTTGAATTTTCCTAATGCACCCACTAAAGAGGCAATTTGACAAACATAAAGCGCTCGGGGCTCTTTGTCCACACTTGTCAACTGTTTTTTGTTCAGTAAAAGCCCAGTGGAAAGAAAGGGCTTAAAACAGTCATTTTGTTATCACAGAACTCAGAATTAATCCCATGCATCTGTACCCAGTGGTGCTTTTAGCACTGCTCTTTGGAGCTGCAAATCCCCCATACGAGGAATGTGCAACCTACTCGTGGGAGCTCATCCGGCCGCCCCTCCTGCTCCTGCTTTTAGAGCCACCAGGGGAGCACAATGTGAAAAGGTTTCTGGAAACAAACAACCAGATTATGTGCAGTATTCTCACTCCTACTTTTCGTAATGAACTTCGTATTTCTCAGTGCACGCATTATTTTTTATGCATCTATTTTTATGTTCTATTTAAAAACTTAAAGAGAATTGTCTACTAACATGCAAGAGGAAAAACCTCAACCCATAGCTCTGTGAACGTAATTTATATCAGTGGATTTACAGATCAATAGGAAGGAAATAACTCCGTGTTTCTCAGTGTTTTGTTTCCTGATTTTTTTCCTAAAATCTTTGATCCTTCATTCCATTCATGCAGAAAATAAGGATACTTAAGAGCTGGTTTGTCAAGTAAGACCAGCGGTTCATTAAATGTACTTTCTCCTCTTCCTGTGGAAAATGCCAAATGTTGGCTGGCATGACACTTTTTGACAGATAATTATGGATTTCTTTACATTGTTGGGGGGGGGGGTGTTGGTTGTTTTGTTTTTGTTTTTGTTTTTTTTTTTTGTTTGTTTTTGGTTTTGTTTTTGGTTTTTGTTTGTGGGTGTTTGGAGATTTCTTTGGTTGGTTGTTTGGGGTTTTGTGGAATAACCAACCCACAGGGAAATACCAACTTATTTACATGCTTCAATGGCATCTATGGAAATATTTGGAGACTTCCCGGAAGCCCAAGGCAAAATGAAAACTGTAGAGAATCTGTAGAAATTAAAGACAGCTGCAGGAAATGGACAGAACCCTCAGAGGAATTGCCTTATGGACTTGTATTGCTAGCTTAGTTCCACATTTAAGAGATGAAACGTTACATTTAGGAACAATTATTTCCACACTATGGCAATAAAAATTCATTACATGTGTAGAGTCTCATAATTTTTGATAGTTTAAAATTATTTACTTTTGTTATCCTTTAATGCAAGTATCTCTTAGCAACTAATAAACTAAACAGGATTATCCCCTTCTGCTGTCTCTCACAGATTCAGGATGGGCTCTGGATGTGGCACCTGGATCCCCATTTAGATTGGCTTGTAAAAACTTTCCAAGAGAGAATTGGCTGCAACTTTAATCCGAGTCAAAACTTACCTCAATGGTAAGATGTGAGATCCTGGGGAATGAACTCACTTGGGAGGAGTCTATAATGCTTCCCAAGTGTTCTGGGCACAGAGATTTTCTTTGGAAAGAAATGACCCAAAAAACCATCTAGTCCTTGGAGAGTAAAGCACATTATTATATATGAATATATGTTAAACTTATTTTTTTCCAAAACTGACCAGCAGAATTTTAAGAGGTATTAGTCATTAAAAATCTCTGGTAGGAAAGAGAGGCAGCTGTCTTCTGATCATTACAATTACTGATCTTTTTCACAGAATTTAATGCGTAAAAATTGACTGGACTTTCAAGAAAAAATACACTGGCAAGTCCAGTTGTCAGTGTAATTTACAAAAACCCCTTAAACTGTTAAATGCGTATTCTTAAGAACAAAGTTTGACCTTGCTTCTTCTTGGATTACTAATAATTCATTTTCTTGTTTTCCAGAGGAAATGGATTTGCAAGAACAAATAGCTCAAACTTGCTCTCAGACCTTCTATCTCTAATATGGTAAGGGAAAGATGAGCTGATATTAGGCTGCATCAACAGATGGTTGATGGATCAACTATATTCAAGGAGTGGAATTATAAGGGAGTCTATTTTGCAAAAGGAACGGAGAGGAAAAACAGTGGCTTGATGCAGAAATGTATTGAAGATACTTTGCTAGCAAGAACTATTCAGAAGATTGTGATTGTCTCTCAACATCAGATCTTTCCTATAGGCTCATTAATTCTACATAAGAAGCATGCACCAGGATTTATTCTCATTGAAATATGTCGCAATTTTAGGGGGTTTTTCCTATGCTATCTTTTTCTCTTTTTTTTTTTTTTTTTTTTTTTTTTTTTTTTTTTATTATTATTTTTATTTATTTATTTTTTTTTTTATTCTATGATTCTGACCATATTACATATTCTGGTATCTTCTGCTTGTCTTCCATCCACAGAGCTGCAGGAGGAAGTCTGAAAAGCCTGACATTATTTTTTCTTGCCAAGTCTGTGCTGGCTGTTGCTCAGCTCTACCTTCAGCTCCCACCATTCTCCCTTCTGTCTGACTCCAGTGCAGTTGCTCTTGCCTCCGTAGCTTTGATTCCAGCACCCTGAGGTCCTTTCCACTGACAACACTTCTTGCTGTGTGTAGAATGCAGTTATCATTCCCTTGGTTTGTCATCTGCACACTATGACTTGCATTTCCTTTCTCCCTCCATTTTATTTTAATATTTTAATGTTTTTCTATCACTTGATTCATTCTTTGCCTCTAATTATATTCCATCCCTTTGAGTGCTCCTTCAATTTCTCTGTTGTCTGTTTTCCCTCTGCTTCTAATCCTTCAGACCACCCTCTGACTTCTTTCTCCTCTTCCAAGTACCCCCACAGCTATTTCCATCATCCTGAGAACCTATCCTTTAAATGCCATTCTTGCTAATTCAAAAAAACATACGAAAAACCTCTTTCACCTCATCTCCATCACATTACCCTCCGCCACTGAAAATGAATAAACTTTCAAATATCTTTGTCACTTCTGAAAATGAAGAGGGAAGATTAATCACTTTTACTGATTTAATTGGGGACCAATGAGCACTATGGTAATCCAGGATTAACTTCTTGGAGTTCTTTTTTAAAGCATGCATTATCATATTCCTATTTGCTAGTTTGACAGATCACAGCAACATAGTCATAACTTTTTACAAATTGCCAATAATCCCAAGGCTTCTGTCTTCTAAATAAGGCCATTCTGATTTCCCAACTCTTATAAAGTAATTATGTTTTGTACCTCATTTACAATGAAAATGGATGAATTCAGTCTAAAGAAATAGGCTTTTTCAAAGGAAATCAGATGGAGGGAAAGTAGCTTTGCAATCTGAGAATTCACACAAAGCAAGCAGCTGATCTTGCCTACACACACTGGGAATTCTGTTAAAAGGAAAGGTCTAATTACACTTTGGACTTTGAAACCAAATAATTCAGCTCTTTGTAAAGGGACATAATTCTTCTGAAACTGCTGACATGGGGCACAATGTGCATTACTTGCCATCTTTTCACCTACAATCCAAAGTTATGAAAATGTAATAGAATATAGAATTTTTCCCATTTTTTAACATCAGAATTTTGGCATTTTCTTTTGCAGCATTGTGTCAGGGAAAAGGTTTAGAGAAATATCAAGCCAGGATAACTAATGAAAATTGAAGGGCTTGTTTAATCCCCTAAACTGTGGCAAAAAACTCAGAGCAACAGTATTTATGCTTCAAAAGTACCATTTGAAGAATTTGCAAATGGTATTTTTAAAATATGACAGATGACCTAAAGAGGTAAATCCACTTAAATCATATTCTTTTAAACTAATTGTCATTCTCCCTATTCACAGCAATATTCTCCATTCACGTATCACAGTTTCCTGTAACAGGCCAAAAAGCTCCTAAGTTAATGCTGACTGCATCAGTGATGCACAGCATGGCTGGGGATGCAGGAGAGAGCTGTGTGCTCCAAAAGGAAGATTCCTCACAGGTAGGACATACAGCTGGACTCTTCAGATTCTCTGGATGGGAAACAGGTGGGACCTACCTGGCTCCAGTCTTTGGGCAGGGAAAACCTGTGAATGTCATCTCAGAAACCTGGGTACCAAAACGTACCAGTATATTAATGAAGGATGGAAAAAGGGTAATTTTAGGCAGGCTAATTTTTTAAATCTTATCTAACTCTGTATTAATAACTGGCAAGTATTTAAAATCCTTTTTTTATCCCATTGAGGTCTCACTATTCTATCACTTGGTAGTCCAGACTGATTCTTTCTGCTTTCAACTCTTTTCAGTTTCACAATCTTTTAAAAAAATTCTTAAACAACTTTTATGCTGCAATTATGAATTTAGAAGTTTTTGATTTTTTGATTCTTTAAAGTACAAGGACTTTAAGTGGCTCCTTCAAGCAGCTTCATACTTGGCAAGCAGTGCTTTATTCCTGACAATATTTCTAATGTTCATGGATTTATTAAGGTTGGAAAAGATCTCCAAGATCATCAAGTCCAACCACTGACCCAGCACTGCCATGTTCACTAAATCCTATCTACAAGTACCACACCCACACACCTTTTGAGGACTTCCAAGAATGATGATTCCACCCCTTCCCCGGGCAGCCTTGATCTTGTTTGTGGTTTTACTGTTTGTCCCTTTTTCTTAGTGCCATGGACTCTGAGAAATGTTACCCCGTGACCCTTCCCCCTTTCTAGAAAAGGGCAGCATGAAGTTAAACCTCCTGGTGACTGGGTCCTCCCCTTCTCTTGGGTCCCTCTCCCTACACTTGGGCTCTTCACCAAACACCGACTTCCATTCTGTGCTGATTCTTGTGTCTCGATTTAAAGCAGCCTGAATGGCATAGTCAGCCTATTCCTGCAACCAGGCTGCTTCTGAGCTGACTGAAAAGCAATCAGGAGTACATTGTCTGAAAAAGTCCAAGCTTTAAATGTCTTCTTGGTCCTTTACAGTCAGATCATCAAACAGCTGCACGGCATTAACACAAGTGCATTGCAAACGTTTATATTCTGATGAAAAGAAAAATTCTGTTTCATCCTCGCCTGCCAGAATTGTCAGTGATAAATGACAAAGTGTAGGAAAAAATAGAGAAAGAAAAGGACAAAGAGAGAATCTGCTTCTCTCTGTGTTTACAACTGGACCAATCAATTATGCCATGGTGAGGCTCACCCACCTGCACAGGAGGAACTTGTCCTGGCAGAGCACCCACTGCCTTGGGACAGGGCACTGCAAGGAAAGGCCTGCTCTGCTTTCAAGCTCTGTGCACAATTTAAACTCCAGTATCACATATAATAAGCCTCTCTCAGGCAGATCTGCAAAAAAAGAACAGTGCACTTCCTGAAATGAAACGCATTTATAAATCTGTTCAGATGCTGCATTCCCAAAGAGGCAACATGCTTCCTAAATTTCCCAGTTCCAAATGAGGACATTTTGGAATGAAATCTCCTAGTTTCCAAAAGCTCCATAGCCTCAAAGTCCACATGTGCTTGGGCCATGCCCAGAACAATATGTCTCAGTAGTTCTGAGCAATTAGGCATTTAGGTAATTCCAAAGTTTTGAAAACATCCAGAAACCCTTCTGAGGCTGGATTTTGAAGTCCTGACCTGGGCTGGATTTGTGCAGTGCTCTGCTGTAGAGATGGGATGGCCACACTGCAGGGTGGGAGGTGAAAGAGAAATTATCTGCCAGGGCATCTCAACCCAGCTTTTCTAATTGACAGTCCTAATTCACCAGGTTAAAAAATTGATTTTTTGACCTGGCTTGTGGGAGAAGTACTTGGATGAATGCGAAAAACAAACATGCATCATGTATATGATAAAGAAAAGGGTAAAGTGAGAAAAGAACAATTATTTTTCACCCTCACGGTTCATCTGGGACCAAGGGCATCTGCTCTTCAATCCCTGCTCCTAAGAATATATACACAATCTGTTTCAAGATCTTATGTTCTGGCTTGTAAAAAATGTGTTTTTAAACCCAAGAAGTGTTGGAATACACAGTGAATGTGCACTTAAAATTGCTGCATTTGGGATGTGATCATTTTTAAAGAAGATAACATCTGTTTGAAAGCTGAACAAAAATTGAGCTCATGCATTTTCGGGAACTTATTAAATAACATAAGACAGATTGTCTTTCTTTCATATAAAACTTTTTTTTTTCTTTAGTAGGAAAACTACAGACACTACACAAAATGAAGTCAAAGGCTGCTAACACTTCCACTCTACAAATAGTTTTTAGTAGTAATTGCTGGATCAAGCTGGGAGTAGTGCTGATGTGTGGCCACTGAAGAAATAATAATTTAATGATAATGATAATGATAATGATAATGATAATGATAATAGTATTAAGGAAATTTTTAAAATAATATTTATCACTGTCCCTATCTCTGCAGGCTTGTTTTGCTTTAGCAGTGATAGACCCTGCACACACAGCTGGTACAACAGGATTTCAGACTCCTCTCTACAGCACGCTTTAAAACTGTGAGGTGTTTTCACCTCTGTACAGCAATTGAGTTCTGGAGGTTTGATCTTAAGAAGGGAAAACAGCGAGAGTTTCTGCAGGATTATTGCAGCTGGTATGTTAAGAATCAAAGGATTTTCCTTTTTACCTTAGGTACCTCAGGCTTACAAGGGTTCCATTGTAAATAATGTGCAATAAGTAGCTCCTGATGCATAATAAATGTAGTAATTTGTATCTGTAAATCAGACACAGTGTGGGTGCACATTTTCCTTCTCTAGAGGGAAAAAGAGACCTTTGAAGCCTCCTGTGCAAAGGGACATCCCACTCACATCATCCAAGTGCTTATATTACTTTTCTAATTGCATATGAACAAATACATACTGATCTACTTACAAATAAAATTATAAAAAACCCTTTTAGTCAGAGTGGGACATTAGTTTCTGATAAGCATGTGATGATATGTTTGGTTTATTATTTAGATTATGTATCAGTATAAAATATTTAGTGTAACATAATGATCTGAGGACAAAAGTGGGCGAGACTCCTATTTACATGGTACTCTTGATACATTTAGTACTCTGAACTGAAAAATCCAAAAACCCAAACCAGTCCTGGAAGAAAGGTGTCTCAGGTGTGACCCAGAGGAGTCTCAGGCTGAGGATACAGAGAGGGGACACAGCACTGCTCTGTCAGGGCAGGCTGCACTGCCAGGACTCTCCCCTTCTGCCTTCCATAGATAAAGTGCACATAAGCCACTCAGGCACACTGAGTCCCCTGGACTGAGAGTCCTCTTCCTCTCCCCATTTACAAGATTGAGAATTTACACATTTTCCACCAGAAAACTGAGAGTAGGAGAAAATTAGTTACTCGAGTTTGTGGGTGGGTCTCACTAAATGGAGGCAGTGGCAGCAGAGATGCATTTTCCTGCAAAATGAAATAAGATAGCTGTGGCTTTATGCTAGCAAGATCTACCTTCAGTGACTCCAAGACTATTCATCTGACTTATTAATGCTTTCTTTCTTTTTTACCTTTTTGAAATGCACTTCTGTAGTTTTTTTACCCAGAATATCTTCATCTATTCATCTGTCTGCTTGTAGATGTTTTTCTTTTCTCCTAGGTCAGTTTGCACCAAGATATCAGTATTTCACCATTTTTGAAGTTTCTTCCTTATTAGTCACAGGGGCCTCTAACATTGATATGCCCAGCAGTGAGGAGGTAGAATGGGGATTGCAAGCTAAAAACCTGCTGAGGACTTTTTAGCTCTGCTGGGACCCACAGCCTCAGTGCTGGTGAGAAATCTGAGGAGCAGGAGTTGCTTGAAGAGGGGAAATGAGATGCTTTTGAGGTTTGTGATAAATGACATTATTGGGATGAACAGCCTTTGAGGGTCCAGGTCAAGCAGTAAAGCACGGGATAAGGAAAGGAGGCAAGTGAAAGAGAGAAAAAAAACCCCAAAAGACAACTGGTACAGCCAGGCCCAAATAATAAAGCTTCTGGTAATCTCCGCCCTTGAACATGCTTTAAAGCTGGAGAAATTCATCACACTCATGCAGTAGCACAACTATTCTTCATATTGTATAATAAATGCTGTCAGCTGCATAAAGTGACCCCATTTGCAACCCTCAGGGAGAACTGGACTATTTTCTCATCACAAAACACAGATATTTATTGGACAAAAACAAATTATGGGACTTGAATGTATTTATTTTAATTTGTTAAGTGTTATTTTGTGGACTTGAAGGGATTTCCTATAAAAATATTAATCAGTGGGGAAACCTTTTTATTTTCTAAGAAGTACTTTGTGCTGCTAAAAACATTTGCTAACATGTGCAAGCAAATGCAACAGTGACTTTTCTGTCAAACTCAAGCTTCTGATGCTCTTTTCCTTTGCCAATATGATTCACAAGAGCTAGGCAAAGGATTGAGTTTTTTCAAATTCTTTAGTTTAATAAATTTCTATTCTAGTTAAGTGGTGTATTCTCATTGTGGACCACAGGTGCTGCAGTTTATGTTTGACCAGTGTCAGGTTATGTTTTGATTCTGGGGCAAAACCTTAGGAACACCCAAGTGCTTGGGACTGGCAGTAGAGCCAGGCATGCAGGAGCAATGTCCAGCATTGTTCAGGCTGTGCAGAGCTACAAAAAGTTGGTTCACTGTGAGCCTGCCAATACTGTGAATATCTGAAATGGTCAAACCTTCAACTAAGCTGCAGAAGAAAGCCAATACCCCCCCTCCTCTGAAGTACTGGTTCTCTCCCTCTACTATTAAACCTTTTCTAGCCAAATGAACAGAGATATCCACTGCATAAAATTTTAGGCTTTGCCTTTTTTGCTTTGTCATAACTCTGTTTAATGGCAGTTTGCCATTATCTGTGTTCTGAAGGATCCTGAAGCACTCCACAAATCATAATACAAATTATTAACTGGGGTTACTCTGTTAAGCACCCAGGGGCAGCTGTCCCTAAGGCTCTTCACTGTTCCTTTTTAACCACTAAATGTATTTTGACCTCACAGTTGGGTTTTTTAATTATTATCCTCTGAGTCTTAGTATAAAAATCCTCTAGACAGTAAAATTCAGACTGACAAAAATTTTTTTAAACATGACATTAATATGTGCCACTGTAATACCTTATCTTGAAACACTCAACTTGAAGTAAAAGTACTTATCTGTTAATATAAAATAGTTCTCCCAATATGTCTATAGATATATTCCCCAGGAGAGAGAAAAGGGAGTAGAAATGTCAAAACATCCATTCCCACCTGGTTTTAAATTTGTCTTGTTCCATTCACTACAGACATTGTCTTGTTTTTCACATTTCTCCAATAATCCAATACTCAAAAGACAAAGGGATAATTCAGCCAATTTTTTATTTCAATAAAAATTACAACTTACCTGCTACAGCTACGTTACAGAGCAGGTATGAAATCTACAGAAGTTTCCTAGCAGTGACTTTTAAGTTCAAGACAACTCAAGATGTCTGTAGTTCCTGCCCATAGAAGGTTCTACTACTTTTCACTCTTTATCACTCATTCATTATTCACCATTTTCAATCAGAACTCCTCTCATTGCCCTTTTCAGAACAGTACAGAATTCCTGACTGTACTGAATTCTACTGCTCCTCCTCATACTATTAACTTATTCCATTATCAAATATTGCCACTTTTCCCAAGCAACCACTCCATTTGGATGCATGGGACAATTATTTTCTGAATGGCTGACAATAGTATCACAAATCTCAGCAAACTGAACCCATAAACTTATTTCTTAAAAGGGAGAAATTATCAAATTACATAGTGTGGTAGAGATATAAATGGAGATAATTTTGAATCTTCCTAGGCTGTGATCACAAAGAAAGGTAACCTGGCACTGGTTTGGTGTTATAGGCCACCCTTTAACAAAGCATGAAAATCACATCATCTTAGACCAAAAAGAACCCAAAAACCCCAAATCAACCAACCAACCAAAAATCCCCACCAACAACAAACCAACCCAAAAAAACAACAACCAAACAAAAAGCATTTTATCCTTATATAACTGCATTTATGGCAAAAGCATCTATCTACCTATCTAAAATATACCAAGGGTTATCAGTCCCAAGCAAAGAATTTGCACTTTGATTTTAAAATGTATCTCCTTGCAGCACACTCTGGACCCAGTTCTCTTGATGGAAATGTCTGCATAAGACATTTATTGGAATCTGAGTCATTACAGGTCCAGTATTCAGAATTTTAAAATAGTATTAAAAAACACTTCTGGCAGAACTGATTCTGGACCCAGGGTATGGGAAACCCAGACTTCAATAACCAGAGGACAAATATGCAATGTGCAATAGAAAAGAACTCAGAAGAAATTGAAAAAAGTTTTGAGTTAGGAACCTGTGAGAGAGAAGAAAAAGAGAAATATTTTCATCTGCAGGCCTCAGATTAGTTTTTTCTACCAGCTCATTTAGTTTATGATTGGTTTAATTCCCTTTTTTATTTTTTTGTCTCACTTAATACTTACTTTTGGCATAGCAATTTAGGTGTCCATCAAAGCATTGTGAATTCTTGGTGCCAGACAGCTAACATTTGGGAGCTGCAGCACTGAATATTTCATTGGATTTTTGATTCTTTTCCCAAGAGAAATCATAGTTACAGGATGCTGTGACCAGGAGACCCATAATTAGTCCTCCAGCAGTCATCAGCTTCCCTTATACAAAAGTGTGACCTAACCAGACTGTGCTCCTGAGCCTGTATTATCCACTTTGATTCCATGACCCTACTGGTCTCTCTGTGAAGCACCCTGGACTCCACAATATGCCTTGGCTGTGTGCCAGACCAAAAAAAATGGTGGTTATCACATTTTACACAGCTCCATGACCTCTTGGAGGGCAACAGCAAATTGCCAGTGCAGCTGTCAGCTGGGAGGTTTGTTCTGGCTGAAAGCAAATGTCAATAATAATCAGCATCTGTTTTGGGTCTCACACTGCTGGGCACATCTTCAAGTGTGCAGCGTAGCTCCAAGTGAAGCCACTTATTTAGCTGCCTAAATATGGATCAGGAATGCACATTTATTGGTTGTTGCTGATCATATGCATGAGAAGTGATGCATCTCCATTGCCATTCCAACCACCTTGGACTAGGGATGACTAAAACATGGATAAGAGGAAAGTTTCTATTAAAATTATTGTATGTTAATGCATAGTGAGTTCCTATACTATGATACTGACTAATGTTTGAACCTTGTCCTGTTTCATAGAGTAAAAGAAGTCTGCAGCAAGACTCTAAGGTACTAAATCTAATATTTATCATTCCATTTCCATTAGAAATCTCATAACATTTCTTGCAGTTTCAGACAAGAAGAAACTGTGATAAAAGTTAGTCTAACTTCTGGTATAGGGCCTTTTGCTAAAGGCTTGACCTACTGAGGACACTCCAAAATGACCAGAGCAGCAGAAAACCAATTAGGCCAGATCACCTTAAATGATCTTGCAGACAGTCCATATCCCACAGAGAGGATAGGGGAAAAGCCAAAGTTACCACCAGATTGAGAACTTGCACTTCAGATCATTCTGGAAGAAACCAACTTGTGTCTCCCAGGGATTCTGCCACCATGCAGGTACAGCCCAGGTGACACCCCTTGCTCTCCAGCAATAACTCAGAGTCCCTGAAAATATTTTATATCCATCCCTAGGTCATCACATTTTAAAAAATATACCAAGAATAGAACTCAAGTTAAGGTGATCTACCATTAAAGTAAGGAGAGCTTCCTAGAGAAATTCCCTCAGTCCTTTTGAGCTGCCATTTGCCCATGGAAATCCAGGTAAGTGCAGAATTAATCTCTTCAATCTCAGTGTCTGGTGTCAAGGATAACAACATTACACATGGACATAAATAAAAGTAGGTTACTCTCTGTACTCAGATGGATTCACTTTTACAGGACACAGTTCTTGCTCACTGTTCATTCCCAGGATTTATGGCTATGTAATAGGTTTCTTAGACAAGGATTCCTGTGATATTTATAGTCAGTTTTTTGGGGGTATTTTACCTCCCCTTTTAGGCAAGAGTTTCAGAACTCCTCTAGTATTTAACCTTCTCCCCTTCTCTTTCTCCTTTAGACAAGAACACTTTCCTCTGCTCCTTTCCTCCTGCCAGCTGAGCAGCTCTGGTGAGGAGGTGTGTCCTCAGCAAAAGAGAGGCTCTGAGCACACACACTTGTGCTCATTACAGGTATCAGTGAAATTTATGGAAAACTGAACATCTCATTGCTCCAGTCTCCTTTGAAAAATCAGCCTTCAACTCTTCTAAACATCAAACTCCCCTGAGTTCCCTCTTTCTGCTGCCTTACACTTGTGATGCAGTCTCACATTCAGACTCCAGACCCATTGCCAGCCTCCATGAAGAAAATGACGAGACATTTGATACTTATGTGTCACCTATATTTTTCAGGTTAGCTTAAGAATCTGTATCCTGCCAATATTTTATTTATCCTTAGACTTTAAACTTCCTCCCATTTCAGTTTTTAAAATAACCTCATTACAGTGCAGTTTTTTAAATGATACATTTGACTATTCAGCAAAAGATAAATATCTTCAGATTCATTTGCTGCCTGAATCTTCAAAATGAGTGTAATAGATTATAAAGGAAAGGGAAAAAATGTCTGTCACTGGCTGCATCTGTGTGCACATACCACCCACTTTAATACCCAAAGAACTTGTTATGATTCTGTTATTCCTAAGACCCCATAAATTAAAACAATAAGACAGATAGAATAAAGTGTTACCAAATCCTAATCTCTAAAAGTGATGCGAAATATTTTCCAGCAAATAAAAGCAGAAAGAACTAATGATCCAGAGCTTTTAGCCTATTTATGTGAAAGATTTAAATAAACCTATATTTTAAGTCTTGATCAATTATAGAAATGTGTGGTCTAAAATATAGTCTAAAAAGTGTATACATTGGTCTCCAGCTGAAAAATGTGGACATTTTCTAGTTAAATATTTTGGTGGGGGAAATTCACTCTGCAGTGTAGGGTATTCTATGATAACTTCAAAAGAAATGCAGCTATTTCTGGTTGTTATTACAAGAAGCCATTCATAGACTTAGACCTCTTTGGAAAGAATGCTAACAATTTCAAATGTCATAGGCCAGTATTGACATGAGCTTTGAAAATGGATCACATTCAGTGCACTGATTCAAGAGATTTCTTTTGAGGTAATGATTAATTCCTTTATACAATGTAATTGTGTAAGGATAAGCAAACTCACCTTTTCATCAGAAAGAGGAGGAGGATTTAATTCATAAGGAAGGTTTTTCACCTTGTTTGAGAATCCTTTTTTGTCTGTGCAGGATATAAGAGCAGAATAGATGGTACTTAAACCTTGGATGCTTGTGACAGAGAACAAAAGCACAGATTTCTCATCTTTTCACAAGTAAAAGAGTCACTGTCACAGTGTTTCCTAGAATAGGGGCTCGTCCTCTCTAACATCCTTATTATTTAATTTATAGGTGATAAGGAGGAGGGGGACATTGAGGCCGCCAGGTTCAGAGGGAGGTGCTGGTGACCTCACCCCAGCAGAAGGGATTTATGTGCTGCTTTATGCAGAGGGGGATGTTGGCACTTCCAGACTTTGCAGCCCTTGGGACTCCTTTGGCTGGACAGTACAGGTGACTTTGACAATCTCTGGGCCAAGGTGCTCTGAGCAGCACCTCTGACCCACTGAGTCCCATAATGTCAGAAAAAAAATCTCTAATCCTATAATTGATTACTTTCTTCCTAGTCTAAATTTAGGACCTCAGTGAAATTTAGGGGGGGATACCCCATGTCCTTCTGGAGCTAAGGGAGCCCAAGGCCATTGAAGATCTCAGATGTCTCTACACATCCATATGTGGGCAAATGAATTAAATACTGACCATTACTGCTTTAGATACAATAGAAAATCAGAATTTTAAATTTTTTTTTTTAATGTGCATTCAACATATGTTAATTCTTAGTAGTGCACTCAGAATCTTGCTTGCACACTTTTCCTGGTGTCAGCTGAAAATCTCACTGGAATTAGCCCCTTTACTTGTCCCCTGCAGTCACTTGTTGATCTCTACTGCCTCACCAGATTTTGTACTTTTTGTCATTTGTTCTTGGCTCAGCAAATGAAGATTAGTTTAGAAACAAATATAAGAGGATTAAATACAGATGCTAAATAAAGTAACACATGTTAATGGCCATCCTACAATTTCTCCCACTTTAGCCAAAATTGTCTCTAACAGTGAATGAAAAGAAGAAGATGGGAAGCAGATGTTTTTTACTGCCTTGATTGTAAACTGGCCTGACACTTCCCCCCAAAGAGTTCATCAAGAGAGTTTGATTCAGTGAATCAGTCCCAAACCCAGAGCTGAGGCACCAACACAGCCAAAGTGATCAACTTCTTGGACCTTATGGGGGAAGAAACCAACAAACCAATCAGAGAAAATATTTTTCCCTTACAAAGACACATTTCTTTTCTGACAGGCAAATACTTAAAATAGCAAAGGAATCCTGAAGGATAGTTACACCTCACATTAATATCCCTGCGAGTCAACTTTAAGTTTTAAGCTTTTCTTTAAAATAAAATTTAAAATTTGCTTTACTCTGGAACATGTTCCTTTGTAAGATGAAACAGTACCATGTGGAAGGAGCTGAGATACAGCAGAAGACAGAAATAACTGATGCCACAAGTCAGTTGTGGGATATATGCTGGGCTAAATGAAAGGAGAAAATGAAGACACAAAAACCTGAAGTAACTAATCTCAGTTAAATTTTAAGTGAATTTTAGTTTAAAACTGTATTCTAGTAATTAGAATTGGGCTTATTAAAGATTCAGAAGTTTTACAATGAGATAAAAGTAGGCTCTAGTGTTAGATCCAGATCTACAAATACAAATCAAAGCATAAAATAGAAAAAAAAATATTTTAATGCAGTTATTTTAATACATAGCAGTGAAGATCTACAGAAACACTACTTTAGCTTGTCAGAAAAACAAATTGGAATAACAGTCATAGTTCTCATGCAGAGAACATAAATAAATAAAAGAAAACTAAAAACCATATGTCCTTATTTTGGAGGAGGAAAAGTAAAACAGCCAAAGAAAGGATAATAGTGAAAACAGCATGGAGATAAAAATATTAAAGAAATGGGATATAAATGCTGCTACCAGAATGTTGCATAATGACTGCTTTTATGCACAAACAGAACTAGAAATGTTGCTTTCTTGCTTTCCAAGAAACCTCCAGCAAGTCCAGAATGTGACATGATTAAGCAGGAGGATAGTTTTTCCCTCTGAGAATGGGGCACTTCATGTTCTCCTGGAGAAGAACACTGCTCTTCTGCGGAGCTTTTCAACACTCCTCACGTTCTGTCCATTTTCTGCCAGCCCTGGGGAATTGAGCAACACATTTAAGGATGATGGAACTTGAGAGTTCATCAACTTCAGATTTATAGAGTGACAAACAATTTATCAATCACAGTCTGGAGTTATATTTACTTTTCCCAGCAAATCTGCAAAATTTCAGTCATGATTATTTTCCTGGATTTTTTTGATGCCCTTTTCTTTCTGAGATAAGATGGAAAACACAGACTCCACGCTGGAAAGATGGATTGTTCTACTACATACTCAGTGGTGCAGATGAGTATTTTCCATGCCATGAGGTACAACCCCTGAAGGAGCCATGATAAAATCTGAAGAAGATTAAGGCCTGCTAAACGAAGATTTTGACAAAGGGAGAAGAGAGAAGAGAGAAGAGAGAAGAGAGAAGAGAGAAGAGAGAGAAGAGAGAGAAGAGAGAAGAGAGAAGAGAGAAGAGAGAAGAGAGAAGAGAGAAGAGAGAAGAGAGAAGAGAGAAGAGAGAAGAGAGAAGAGATTATCACTGCTGGAGCAGGGGCAAGCATATGCACTCCCTTGTCCTGCCCCAGTTGTCCTCCTTGTGATGGACCTGTTGGCTGGAAAACACAGCTCCCTGGGAAGTGTGAACATTGCAGGCAGCAAATATGGGCTGTTCCTGGACAGGGATTCCATGTGGAATGTTGTAGCAGCCCTGCAAGCCAAAGGAGTGTTCTGTTGTATTCACATCCCCTGTGGCCCAGCTGTGTGATCCCCCATCCACATCCAACTTCATGTCTGGACTGTGGCTGTCCATCCATCTGTCCATGCTGAGGACAATATACCTTAAAATAGTGGCTGCAATGGTGGGAAAACATTTCTGTGATGGGTTGATATGTGAAGAAGGGAGATGAGTCCAGTGATGGGGAAGAGGTGGTTAAAGGAGGACAGATAAGCCAGAAGAGAAAATATGTATATAACACACCTAAGAATGGTATTTCCCCTCTCTGGGAAGAAGAAAGCTTTATTTTTAAGAATTTCCATTTGTGTGAGTGACCTACTATCCCATGGTAGTCTTCTACAATGTGTTAACAGGACAGGTCACTGGGGTTACGTCTACATTAGTAAACTAACCAGTAAATAGCAGTGATAAAAAACACAGCCCAGTGCTATGCAAGTGTCCCCTCCCACCGAGAGTGAGCATCCAACCCCCCTAGCAGCAAGATGCCCCCATTTGCATCATGTCCTGCATCTCACGGCAAAAAACCACTTGGAAAAAGAGGCAGTCATGCCATTGGTTTCTCTGGGTCTGGATTGAAGGCACTTGAGACAGTAGTTCATGTTTGGACTTAGGTGTTTATTATTTCTTATCAGTAACACAGTCTCACTACTGTGAGCTTGGCAGCTTTTCATTAGAAGGCACAAAATGGCCAACAATCTCTTGTTCCAAGGTCTTTTAAGACTAAACTATCCAGTTAAGAACTGACACCTGGATTATTTTCCCTTTTAATCCAATAACTGGTCCCAAATGCCCACAGTGCAGACTTTCCGGCCCAATTACAAAATGCCACCCAAACCCATGAAGAAGGAGGAAGAAGAAGCATGAAGAAGAAGCCCAGGATGACACCTTGTGCCCTCCATCTTGCTTCCATCCACAACACACTAAAAATCCCAAAACCTCAATTTCTCACCAAATGATACACCTACACTACTCTCTATAATCTATTTCACACTTTTGTGGATTCCAGTCTATCTTGAAGTTTAGAAAACTTTCTCCATGAATGAGGGTCAAAGTCAGTGCTGCCCTGAGGGTCAGGGCAGCCCAGAGCCGACAGGGAAATATTCCCAATGCCCTGGGTTTCCACACATGCCGGGCTAATCTTTACAGTTAATAATAGAATATCTTCAGAGAATCCTAAAAGTTAGAAAAAGTTAGAAAAGACCTCTTCCTCTAGCAGTGTCGAAGGCCTTGCTGAAGTCCAGGCAGACATACCAACAGCCTCTGCCTCATGCCCTAGGTTGGTGACCCAGCTGTCCTCCCCACTGTTTGTGACTGTTGTGGTGCTGGGATCCTGCCCCCTGGTTTACTTGAAGAGACAGAGCTAACAAGGCTGGTGAGTAGAAATGAAATCCTTACCATAGTTGTGGCTCTCCTGGGCAAGGTGTCACACAGCTCAGGGGACAGGAAAGGCCAAGGAATGGCTTCTGTTATCAGTGTGGGGACTACTATGGGCCAATATTGTGACCGTGTTCACAGGGGTCTGAGTATGAGGGAAGAGACAAGGATCTGACTCCATGTTTCAGAAGGCTTGATTTATTATTTTATGATATATATTATATTAAAACTATACTAAAAGAATAGAAGAAAGGATTTCATCAGAAGGCTAGCTAAGAATAGAAAAGGAAAGAATGATAACAAAGGCGTCTGTCTTGGACAGAGAGTCCGAGCCAGCTGACTGTGATTGGCCATTCATTAGAAACAACCACATGAGACCAATCACAGATGCACCTGTTGCATTCCACAGCAGCAGATAATCAATGTTTACATTTTGTTCCTGAGGCCTCTCAGCTTCTCAGGAGAAAAAATCCTAAGGAAAGGATTTTTCAGAAAATATCATGGCTACACAGTATGGGTCAGTATCTGCCAACAGCAGTCAAAGCCTAACAATGTCATAATACAGACAGAGTAAGTGTGCACGTTTTTATTTACCTAGGCTTGGAGACTGATGGCCCAGGGATTAATGCTGACAGGACTTATTGTACTCCACAAACTTTGAAGAGGACTCATGAATATTTCTCATAGCTCAAAGGAAACATTTCAGATAGCATTCCAGCTGCACAGGGAAAGTAAATACTTAAAGCTTATTCAGAGGGATGAGGAGGAACAAAACGTGCAAATTTTATATCTTCTACAAAACAGTAATTTAAATTCACAAAGGTAAGAGTTTCTTGTCAAGACACTAAATAACAAGATACTATTTGATAGAAAATAGGCCAAACTGCACCAAGAATAGTCTGTGGTGATTTATTTTACAAGAAGCTCCAGTGAATTGCAGCTACTTAATCTAAGATCATGTCTACTATTAGGGTTGTAGGAGGATGCTTTGTTCAGATTTCCCATGATTTGATTCACTTCTTTATGCACTTCAGAGTGCATAAAGAGTTTTCTTTGGGTAAATTCAGAAGGTAACTGCAAGCACATTCCTTGTGGGCTCCAAAGGCACAGGATAGCTCAGCCCAGGTGCCCTGGCCACTGCTAATCCAAAGCAAATCCCACAGAAATGTGTAAGGTATGGACACCAACACCAAATGTTTTACCTGTCTGCTCCAAACATCTGCCCTATTTGCTGGTGTAAACATAACCTAGAGTGCTTTCTGTCTACAGCTCAGATACTAGCATCTTTTTAACATTTAAAAAATTAGTAGCACAAAGAGGCAAAGCAAAAATTTTTATGTGCTATTTTGGAAAGAAGCAAGGCACAAGCATCGTACTATGACACATATTAAGAAAATTCAAGGCTTTGACTCTTCCTAGGTGCAACTTAGCCTTCCATTCCAATTGACTGAGCCAATTTTGACTTAGCCAGACACCCTGGCTGCATGCAAACACTGTTACCTGTGTCCAGTGCTGCCATACCTGTGAGGTATATATGGATTATTCTCACAGTGCAGTATTTGATTTCTGCAGAAATACATGTACTGGAGTCTGTGAAGCTGCACAAAACCCATGGAGCTCCAGGTGCTCACCATTCTAATTTCTTCATTAGCATTTCCATTGAATAATGGGCAAAAAATGCTTAAAACCCATTAAATGGGCTGTAAGGGAATAATTAGTGGTCATCAGCATAATTTATGAGTATCTGAAATGAAAAATCTTGGAGTTTACATTTTTAGGGCATTTGCAAGTCGCATGAGCAGATCAGAGCAGACACCCCCATAAGCAACCTTCATTTCAGTGTCTGCAGATGTTGGTAGCAAGTTCTTTGGGTCAGTACAAGAAATATTTTCTTTAAATAGCAATTTTCAGGTGCAGAAGTAAGGCCAGGCACAGCAGTTAAATATTCTCTTGTGACTTTCTAAATATAGGCACATGCATCACTGAGTTTTATTTCTGTACAAACAGGATGCTGTCTGTGCATGGCAGAAGTGAATCCGCTAGTCTAACCCTTAAATGCCCATGAAATGCACTTATCTGAGAAGAGAGGTGTTATGTATTCTCCACAGGCTTTATAAAATAAGATCTGAATATTGGGTCTATTATGCTGCCTCATGTGTAGAAGCATCTACTCTTTTGTAAGAGCACAATAACACTTGAGATAATAATGACAGAAAGTTACTAACACTATACCCATGTACAGGATTATTCTTCCATTTTCATTGCTAAGCATAAAAAAAGGTAAAAGTTAATAACTGAGCTTGAGTATAAATTCTTCACTCCCCTTGCAGATCAGTAACTTCTCTGAGTATTTCCCCATGCATACACATCCAGTTTTCACATTGTGGACCCAGACTACAGGAGCTTATGCCTGAGAAGTTGGAATAGCCATGAGATAAAATCTAATGAAACCGAAATGTTGTATCTGAAAGGGTAGCTGAAAATACAGGAGATGAAAACAAATGAAACAAAGCAGAACAGCTTGGTTGGAAATGTTCATCCCCTTGGTTGGGGATGAACAAAGTGCACAATGATCAAGGTGTTGAAACAAGACACCAGCATCTACAAGAAACAGGTCACCAGAAACCAGATGAGCAAACTGAGACTTGGGGTCTACTTTCCAGCAGATTTCTATGCTTATTTCCTAGTGACAAATGACCCTTTTAAGAAAGAAAGAATATACCTGAGTTACTTTTTCCCCAAACAAAGGAGACAGCTAATGGAAAGCTGGAGGACAGAGAGAATCACTTATGGCAGGGGAAAGAAAAACAAAACTGGAGGAGGCAATGTGATAAATTAATGCAAAGGGAGCCTGACTAGGAAGTTCACACTTACTGAACTATCATGAACGTGAATAAAAACCAAAGTCATTCTTCAAAATGTAAACACAACAGAGATGCACATCAATGTTCCCCAGCTGTTGTGCTATAAATAGCATAGAAAAGGTAGTGGGAGGTCAGAAATCATGGGAGCCATCCAAGGACAGGTTGAGGCTGAGAGAAGGCCAGATTTGGCAAACCACAGAAAGCTGAATTTGAGTAAACACAGGAGCACAACATTCCTGGCATGAGGAATGAGCCGTTCATGGGAAGGTTCTCTTGCACCCCTCTGGTCACCCTTACCACCAGCACAGCAGGTACAGCTCTGTGTTCTGCCACTGCACTTCTGACTTGGCAATGTCCTCTCAGACAGATGTTTTTTCCATAATTCCAGCTGTCAAATTCTCAAAGCAGGGTAAACAAGATCTTGCTGGCAGCTTTCCTCCATCCTGGATCTGTTCATGAGATCTCATGGCTAGATCATTTCACAGCTGCTTTAGCAGTTCTGCAGCTTATTACACAAATATTTATTTTTCAGAAGGAGAAACAAAGTGCATTAGACCCAAGTTTGAAAAGCTTTGTTTCTTCCAGCCCCTTCCTGTGGGGGCTTGACAGGCTGAAACAAGTGAGTGTGAAGGCAGCACGGTGAACAGCACAGCGAGCCATTAAAAGGTAAGAGTAACACCCAAGGGCTGCGGTGCTGCAACATCCCAACAGCCAGCAGAGCACAGGGAAATGGTGCAACTTCAAATTCCATCAGAAGGACCTCTGCAGCCCCAACAGCTAAAAGAAAATTACAGTGGTCTTTTGGAAAACAGCCTTCAGCACACCCCACTGAAGACCAAGTGAGGCTTGGACATGAGCCATCGGCTGTAGGGAGATGCCCTCTGATCCTCAGAGATGCACCTGCCCTGTCCCTGCAGAAGAGAAGGGTTTCTGAAAGTATTCAAAATCTCTCCGTGGCCTAGTATCTCAAGTTTTTTCTTCAAGGCAACCTAAGGTTTGAAAACAAGGTCCAGGTTCTTCCATCATCATTCAGACTGAAAATGCGTGGTCAGAATTTTGGGAGTGAGGCACATTTGAGCTGGGCACATTTGCATCACTGAAAACAACCAGAGAGAGGGCCTAAAAAAGCAGGTACCATTAAAGAAACACAAGATTACTCAGGCCCTGAAAATTCGCACATTACTGACTGCCTTTGAAAAATTGTGGCCACACCACTGTTTTCACGCTGTAATCATGCATCAGATAAATCCAGATCTCAAAATGATGCCACACAGAAAGGGTCAGTCTGGCTTGACTCCAAGGGGTTCATTTAGGCATTTATTTCCATTTAAATCATATGCAAACAAAGTGATTTCAGGTTACGAGGAATAAAGACAATTTGTTGTACAGCAATGGATATATACAAGGTATGTCAGCTGTTTTTCTTTCTCAGATAGAAGAAATTAAGTATTTAAAAATAGCTAATATGATTAAGTAGCATTTATTGGCTATTAGTGGCTATGCAAGTGCAGTTCTTACAGTATCAATACTGTTTCAGAGCAGCCAGATTTAATTCTGCTCTGTAAGCAGTGGTGTCAGGTACATGTTAATGTATTCCTTAGATGGTAAAAGTGGGAAAAAGTCACATTGTCACTTTAGGGGAGTTCACAGTTGTTGCTTTTGAAAGATTAATTTTCATTTTGAAATGTCAACAAATTTCATATAAAATGATCAAAAGAATTCCCCCTTGTCCCGTTTTTATTTTTTAACCTTTCTGTGTTGGTTAAACTAATCTTGTAAAGGTATAATGTACTATGCAGTAGACTCTGCAAAACAAATTCCCTGCAGATGCATAAAGAAATAATGTTAGGCATGCAACACATAGTAAAATTAGCAGCACATTCCAGGCCAGGATGCATATTTCACCAAGAAACCAATGTCAAAAGTTTAGCAGTGGTATCAACAATCATCTTGGGAACCAGCAGTGCCAGAAGCTTGGATTTATGTAATTTCACTGACCTGGATTTTGGGGTTTCCAGCTTAACTGGAAACTTTGCATGAAAATACTGGTGTGCTATATCTTAAAAGTGGCAATAAATATATCACCTCACTTTCTCTATTAAGAAGACTGCATCCATGTTGTCTTCCAAAGTGACATTTCTGAGAGCTCCCTTTCATGGCATGGTGGGACAGCAGAAAGAGCAGAGCATGGCACAGACTTCCCTTCTGCCAAGCAGGCTTGATGAGGTGGAGTGAATTTCCCAGAGAAAGCCCTGCCAAGAGTTCCCTGCCCGAATCACTTGGGCTGGAAAGTCACATTGTTGTTTTCATTCCCAGCTAGATGAGAGGTACTGGAGACAAAGCTCACACTGCCGAATTCAGCACAGAGACACAGACCATTAGTCAGTCAGCTGTGAAATGTAAATAATTTTTGCCTTACAGAATATCCTCCCTGATTCTGTCAAAATCCATCATGCACAACTGCTTATTCAAGCAAAAGGTAACACAAAGTAAATATCCCCCAAACTTACAGTCTAGCAGTGTACATCTTAATTTCAGTCCATCATTCTTCTCATGACACTGTGGTAAAAAACATTCTTCTTCCAATATCAGTCTGTCCTGATAATTTTTGAAATAACAAAAGTTAAATCTTTTAAAAATCAGAGACCTCTGGTTTCCCTCATGAACTGAATTGGGAATAACTCTACTGGCCTCACAAGCCAGGTTACTTCATTCCTAATTGCAATCAGGGATAACTCTTGGCCCACAATCAGTGAAGAACTCAGTAAAGGCCAAACCATGGACACCTCCTGATCTGCTTTCCAGGAGGTCAGTGACCCCTCTGGGAGCATCCCCTCTGCCTTTGCAGCAGTGAGAAAGGGACAGGAAGAATCAGCTTTGGGAATCAGCTGTCTGGGCCTTATTTTGTTATTTTCCTCATTGCATTCATAGGCTGACCATGTGCAAAGTTGAATTTGACTGTATTTCAAAGATGCAAAGGGTCATGACAATATTTACTGCTGGATTATTTCAAAGGTCCAGTCCCAGTGCAACAAGAAGTGCAGGCTCTCTGGGAAACATGTGAACCTCCTGAGTCAAGCACATACTTACCACACAAGAAATACTTACCAAAGCTGATATTTTGACCATTTGGCTTTTCCAAATTGTTTGGAAAATTATTTCCATTTTGGCTTTTTCTTGCTGGGCCTCAACCAGCAAGAGTATGACCATAAATTGTTCTTTCAAATCCTCGTAGATGGAAACTAAATTTCACAGAAGATTTAAATAAAACTTAGCAACTTAGAAGAAAACATGTATTCTGCTAAGCCACATTTGGAGTTATTATAAAAAGAATACTAGCATTAGCTGAAAGTTAAAAGAGCTATAAAATCAGATTAAATTGAAAGACTGTATCAATTTACTAACAGAAGAAAATAAATACATAGAAACATTGAGAAACAGCTAAATATGGTAAATAATTCCTTGGAAAGGCAGAAAATAAAACTTAATCTGAATATCTATTTTGATACTAAAGCTGCCAAAACCAATACCTGCCTTTAGCAAGCAGATAAAGTCAGGCATAATTGCATTAAAACCATCCATAGGAACAAAGTCTCCAGGATGTCAGCACTGAGCCTTGAGTTCAGCACTTTTTGTCTTTTTATCTTTCTTCCACTTATTGGTTTGTGCCCTAGGACAAGGAGAGATTCTGACAGGGGATTTTTACAGAAGCTGTCAAGCTTAACATTTTGGTCAGTGATAGTGAATGCTTTCTTTAATCTTATGCCATCTAACATGTTCTATGTTAGCAGCAAAGAAACAGCTGCCCAGGTTAAATGTGATTGCTTCCATCAAATTTGAGATCTTTTTTTCCACAATTTTCCCTCAAGGTGCACAATATATTCATGTGACCTGCCAAAGCATTCAGAATGACAATTTAATTAAGAATACTGCAGTATTGAAGAGCCTCAGAAGAAGTACGGATATTTTTTAAACAGAGAAGAAAAGAAACAAGTCAGAGAATACTTCCTTTTAAGGATTCAATAATTGATGAATGAATTAATTTTCATTAATTTTACAGACTAATCTTCCCCACCCAATGTTGTCATATGTCTCCTAGGGTAGAAGTTATATCAAACCTTGAACTCAAATTATATTCTTTCATCTGCTAAGTCATCACACAACTTTAAGATTTCCAGCTGCCTTGGGAATTGATTAAAGCTCCTTAGAATTATAAAACCACAGAATCATTTATGTCAGAATCAACCATGTCGAGTTTGTCAGTGGTGCTACAGGCAGCTTCTATTTGAAATAACAAAAAGATGTAGCCACATACTCTCTTCCCCATACTCCCCATTATCCCTCACATCTCCCTCTCCTTTCCCCACCCCCAACCCCCCACAGGTGATTAGATTTGTCCTGAGAATCAGATTCTTTAAAAAGAAAAACCCATCTGGATACTCCTTTTCATCTAGTCTTAAACAACCAGATTACAACAAACCTCCTGTTCCAGATTCCACCAAGGCAAATTCTACTGAGCCAGGGATGATGTGGTGATTGATGTGCTAGCACTGGAAAATTGAGGAAGGTTCTGAGAGTAGCTTGGAAACATTAAGGAGGGAAAAAGTTCTTTGTAGGTAATGTAAATAATTTCTGTCATTAGCTCCTATTTCTCATGACACATGGCTCTTTCAGAAGAAGTCCATTTTGAATACAACTGGATGTACTCATTTTTCTTTTCAGGATAAGGCAGATTCATTTCTCAAAATCTAACTTTCATGTCAACATATGCTACACATCTGATGCTCTTTTTCTGTCATTTTCCCCTTATGCATCTGCTGCTCTTTCCCCTGCTCTAAACAGTCAGCTTTTGGTACTCAAGGGCCATCCTGCACCCAGGGTGGTGCAAGGGCTGCCCACCTTCAGCCACAGACTGGGCACTGCAAGAAGGATGGCTCAGTGCTCCAGCACTGCCCTCAAATCCCTCAGTCTCTGTATTCTGACTCAGGCAGTCAGAAAGAAATGCCCAATTGCATTATAACACAAGTTCCCAGTACCAAAGCATGTAAATGAGTGTATGAACATGTGAAAGTGCTTGGTTCAGAAGGTAAAAAGGAGAGAAAGAAATTCATCTCCTGAATAAGGTTATTGGTCCCCAGCAAAGCTGGCTCAAGCAATGTTTTGTTTTGTGTCTGAGGAAGAGTGAAACCTAGAAAAAATGGCAAAGCAAATTGCTCGATGGACTGATTTGAATTCTGCAGATTACTTTTTGGTTCAGGGTGGGGAGTGTTTAAGGGCACCCCTCTGCAAACCCAGTTTCCTGGCCTGGACATGACTGGAGTCCTGCTTTTCTACCCTTGGGCACAAGGAGAGGCACAAGGCTGGCCCAAGCACTGACCCTGTGTGTCCTCCAGAAGGGAGGCTTGGACCTCACTCCAGCCAAAGGGAGGACACAGCCACGTCATGGTGACCTCTCTTTGGAGCAGCAGTGCAGAAAGCACAGCCTAGCACCAGGCTGGTGATGTTCACACCCTACCCTTCCTCCTTCTTTTGCATATTTAAGCATTAGCAGTGATGCAGCCACTGTTTCTCCCCCCTCAGAGTGGGTACCAGAGAGTTTAAAACTCAGGAATGGGTTGGTGCCCTCTCTGTTGCAGCTGCCCTGCAGTAACACTCTGGAACAGTGGCATGCTCCACAAACCAGGAGAAGATGACTGAGTGTCACAACCCATGCCTATAACATTTAATTACAATTCAATTTTAAAAATTTGCTACAATTTTTTACCTAGTTCATATACACAATTGCAATCAGAAATCAGCCACTGTGCAAGCATGACTTACATAGAGTTTGCAATTAAAAGGGCATCCACATGTACACCCATGTCAAATCAAGGAGCTTCAACCTCATCATAACAATCCTCAGCATTTTCTGGTTTGTTTTTTACAAGTGTTGTACAATCTAACCCTAATTAATCTTCATGACAATAAGAAACAAAAAGGATAGATTTATTTGGGAGATATACAAAAAATCAGATGGCAGATCTGAGAGAAGAATTTCTGAAGAAGACAGTCTTAGTCCTGTGCTAAAATCATAATTTCTAATAACTTTCCACATATAATTAATTTGCTAATTTTGGTCTAAATTTTCCATCTTTTGACTCCAGTAATTATTATTAGCTGATGCAGTGTCTGTAACGTAGTCAACACTTCCCAGACATACAACCAAGAAAAATTATTTTTACAAGACTGCCTATAAAAATACATTACATTTTTGAGATTGCTCTGGATTAGTGAGGCTGAGAGATTTTAAACATTGGTATGCACAATGTATGCAGTAAAACTATGTGGATTGGTAAAAACAAACTTTTTTCTTGTTGTTTATTCCAGTTACTGAGCACAGCATGCTCTAAGTTAGTAAAACTGGAGTTTCACTGACAATGGAACTGTTTAAAATTGTATGTTTTTCTCCCTTTCACAGTCTGATGTCAGTCTCATTAAATAATAGATTTTTACCTATCTACCCACCTTTAGTACAGACAAAACAAGCTACCATTAACTTCTGGCAATGAAAGTGAGAAGAGGATTTAAGTCAACTATTTTTATATCTCTATTATTTTCTGATTCCTAGGAACATTAAGGTCCATGCAAAACTAAAATCACATTTTCTTCATACTTATCAGAAATCTATATTTATAAATGCATTATATATATATATATATATATGTGTCCATTTATTCTATATATTTATATTTAAATACTTCCAGATGCTTATATATTTTAATAGATATTTATAGAAAGTACTTCACAGAAATAGCAGAAGTGAGCTTGCCTGTCAGATTGTGTCTGCAGCTGTCTATTCTCTTCTGCCATCATGTGGGTATTGCTGAAGTGCAGGAATGCAGCAGCTGCTGGGAGAGCAGGAGGGGATGAGAGGGTGAGAAATGCTCCTGTGCCCCCCAGGTACCTGGGGCAAGCTGGGGGAGCTGCCTTCTCACTTCCAAACTGTCTGGCAAGAAGCTTGAAATCTGAAATTCATCTCATACCTTCAGGTCTTTAACAATCTAAAAATCTATGGACGTTCATAAGTAAAAGTTAAAAAAATAAAGAAACATAAAGTAAAATAAAATGCCAAATACTTTTCTGCAGAGTTGTTTTATTGGAATAGAACATTTCTTGGGATGATTGTGATATTTTGGGTGTTTTTTGCAAGGAAGTCCAGGAGCTGAACTCTGGATTCTGGTTTTTCTCAGGGACCATCCAAATCTCCAGAAATGCTCTTTTTTTTAGAGGTCATCAGACATTAAGGAGCTGTTTTATGGATATGTTCTCAATATGGGTGTTTCAGATTGGTGTACTTAATCCTTCCTCCCTGTGATTATGCTACTGACAAAATATATCAAATGTTAGATGTACACAAGAGAGTTACTTCAAAAAAAGGTCCTTTTGACTTTACAACTAGTTAAAAAAACAATTATCTGTCTAGCTCCTGACTCAAAAATGTTCTGCAAGTTGTTACTTCTCTAGTAAAGGCCTAAATGGGATAAAAAAAATTATTTTATTTATTCTATAATTATTTAAAATCACAATCACTCCAGAACTCCTGTATAATGGCATTCAAATTGCAACAGTTTTCTCCTTAATTAGCAAGAAACAAATCTGATACATCTTTTGGCCAATGCTGAAGGAGAGTTAATGCAGTAAATGGTAGCATTTAAATACTGCATTTGAAGACTCACTGTGTGGAGATTTCACTCTTGCACAAACACAGAGTGCATAGTTTCTCTTTCTATTGGAAATAACAAAAGAGGGGAAAAGTAAACTTATGTCTTGTCATTAAACAAAGGATAAAATAATGCCTTTAGAAAGAAGCTACAGAAGTGTCAGTTTTTTCCCCAAGTATACTCTACATTTGCAAATAGTTAATATTTTCTTTAACACCAGTTAATCTACAAATATATTTTTGACTTTTGGATAACAGCATGCTTAATACATCTGCATGTCAAACACTGCACGTTTTACTTTGATTCACCCACTTTAATATAAGCTATCATGCTCCAGACAGCTGCTTTTTCTCATAGCTTCCCCCATAATTAAAACTTCTGCATAGTTACAGAGCAGAAAGTGACACCAGAATCACAGAGCAAAATGTGCATTTCTCAGGACTAAATGGCTTCTGTTACTTGCTCCAGCCAAATATAAACCATGCAAAAGTACACTAACTTAGCTTCTAAAAGCAAATGTCTTCTCAGAGTGTTCCACGCTAGTAGTAAACTCTCCATCTCCAGATTTTTCCTCCTTTACTGAATGTCTGAAGTAAACAGTGAAAATTGTGCAACTTTTATTCAGGGTGGTAAATACAATTTGAAATAATAACTCTCTCCAGTACAGAGACCACTTTCCATGACCTAGATTATTCAATATAATATTTTAACGCTAAATAATTTGCTGCAAAATTCTCACCCTATATAGCAGCGCTCTCTATATTTATTCTTAAATATCTGCAAGCATTTTGTAAATATTAACACATTAACACTAACTTTATAAACGTGTTAGCATTTTAAATGCCCTAAGAATTACACAGGTATTTATAAGGGCAAGAAGTCTCCTGAAAAATTATGTACTTCCAATGCAGGCACTGCAGTCCCTAAATATTCAGTGGCTGGTGTCAGAGGTTGATTTTAAAAAGCCAAGTTGATTTTTGAGTTGCTCTGTACAGTCAATGGGAAGAGTCAAGTCAAGGTCAATGACTGAAAGGAATTAGGTCCCTCTAAGGGACCAACAAAAACTGGACAGTTCAACAAAAACAGCTTACAACTAGAAAACAGGAAATGTCTGCAGGAAATCAAAAGGAAAACAATATAGAGTGCAAAGATGTATAAACTGGGAAGTGCAGCTAGGAAAAAATTTGCATGGTCTGAAGAGGTGTAGCAGAAATAGTAATGGCTTTTAACAAAGCAAGAATGGTGGGTTACAATGTGATACCTTAATCTGGGTGTTCAAAAAGTTTCAAGACTTTAAGTAAAGGATGTGATTTTTTAAAGCTATTATCGAAGCCCTAAAAGCTTTGTAAACTGATCAAGACCTAAATGATGTTAGAAATACGGCAAACTGCAACTGGAAACCAAAACCAAATTCCCTGTGTACTGTACTGTGCAACATATACAAATGCATGCATAAAATGGTTTGGATCAATAAATGATTTGGGTGTTTTTAGTGCTTTCATCAAACTGGCAAATGCTACATCTGCTCATCATCTCCTCCTGCCAAGCAGGTGGAACATTTAAGAGCGGATGGTGATCACTGCCAAGGTTTGCTTAGCAAAAAATCCTTTGCTGTTTCAGCTATAAATAATGCTCACCACATGTTTACTAGGCAAGGTCCTGATTCCCTTTCATCTCAGTTTGGTGAGAGACAAACCAAGTAATATTGAGAAGTCTTAATTAATCCACATGTAAACGCAGCAGATGCTAAAACTCAATAGGAAGCCAGAAGCAGCCTCACCAGAGAGAGAACACTCGAGTCCTACTCATTGCCAGCAACTTAGCTCATACATTTCACATGCACTCAGCATTATATAAAAAATACAGTGACTAAGAAACACAAAAATAACTATTGCAAGAGGTCAGATTAGTCCAAACATTCCCTCAAAAGAAGGCTATAGTCAGTGTTTTCATTTTTCTCCTTTTACTTCACATTTCTTGTGTTTGAGGTTACACCATAGCTCAATTTTAAGGGTAAAGTTGTCCTGGAAGCCTCTTCCATAATCTGGTGGTTTGGTCAACCTCCTGCAATCCTTGCTGCACCAAGACTGGCCTTTCAGCTTGCTGGGTTGGTCTGTGGCACTGCAAACCCTCAGAGTCCTTATGGAAGGGCTGTAGAGGTGTCTCCTCCTCGCCTCTTGAGGAGAGGAAGCAGCAGGAGCTGTCCTGGGGTGCACTGGGTTCAGGCACCTGCTGAATGTTATGGTGATCTGAACAAGATGGAAAATGTGGGAGCTCCAGACCAGAATCATGGCAGATTTTAGCTGTGAGTGGGGCACCTATTTTCCCAGAGGATTCTTCCTATAATCACTGTCATGCCCAACTCTGCAATCCAAAATGAGATTGTCCAGAACATTTGAGGATGTCTGAAATGTAGGCCACTAGAGCCTTTTGTAGATTTCAAAAAAACACTGTGGGCAGCCTCTTTTGTTTGCACCTAGAGTGATTTGTCCTTGTTCTAAGAGTTAATGTTGTGTTTGGCTCCTGAATGCCATTATCCTCCTTTGCTTGCCAGTCTTGATGCCCCCTTCATCTTTCTTCCTCAAGTTTAGTTTTCCATGATGTCAACAGATTGCAGGGAAGCTGCTCTGCTGATCTCTTCATTCAGGGACTGAATAAATGAGACTTGCTAATGTTACATTATTATTATTTTTCAAGTTCCCAGAGCTATGGAAAGTCCTGACAGCTCATGCAGAGTACAAGGCTGTTACTACTTATCTTTTACTAAAATACACTAATGAGAAAATTTCTCATCAGATCTCAACAAGAGTGTTTTGTTCCTTATAATGTAATGTTGACATATTTGTGTGCTGCTGTTCTGGGCCTGGATGTCAAAGCATATTAGACTTGTACATTGTAGTCATGAATTTGGTCGGTAAAAATAAATTAACACTTGCTTTCCACAGTTCCAGTTGTTTTCCAGTATTTTCAATTCCACTGATGGAATGTATGCAAGCAAACATCTGGAAAAATATTGGCATAGATTAGTCAAGGTCACCTCCCTAATCTGAAATTACCAAGAATCTTGAAATAGAGGGAAATTCAGGAGGATATTTGAAAACAGACCAAGTTTATCTCCAGGGTCCTATCCTAACTCTTCCTTAATTTATCAAATATCTGGAAAAGCAATGACTGTAGCCATCTCATTAAACATAGAGATTAAAACAGAGTTATTCTGAGTTTAAACTGGTGGCAATGAATATCTCAGTCTCCAGTGATAAATTGCATGTCAGAGTTTTCCTCTCTTTTCAGCCTGGGCAGTAACCCCAAAGGGCCTGGGCATGCAGTGCTCATCCTAAGTGTATCTATAGCACACATCCACCTCTTCCCAAATGCAAAGAGGATGGATCATATCCTCAGACATGTACTTCCTAAGCAGGCTTCTACCCCAGCTGACAGTAATGAACTCTGACTGTGGAGCAGAAGTTATTTTTGTCTAAATGACAAACTGCCATGTCCTGTTATCTAGAAGATTTAAGGCCTGACACAGTCTATTTCATCTAATGGAAACAGTTTAAAAGGAGAAGACAGGTTAACATATGCCAGTAGGAATGGATATGGAGCTGTATTTCCCCAGGTAGCTAGGAACTAAATATCAGTTATTTTTCTAACCGTGGTGGTTTTTGTCAGTTCATTTATGTCAAGGTGTGCTTAAACTTCAAAAAACTACTGGTGCTAGTGTCCCAGCATCCCCTTAGCTGGCCACTTTTCCCAGGAGAAGATAGAAAAAGGCTGAGGCCATCACAAGTGAATACTCCTGACTGACCAGACATTCTACCAAATGAGTGACAACCACCATTTTAAACAAAGAGAAGGGATGATGAAAGCAAACACCTCGTTGCTTCTTTTTGTGTTAGAAATGGGTGGTTGTGGAGTAGTTCAGACTAGTGACATCACTTGAGATGAACCTCACAGTACAATGCAGTTACCTTTTCCTGAGTGTAATTTCATTTAGTATTTAGCTCTAACCAGCCTTTTACCTTTTGTCTGATATTTTGTATTTTCAGTGTTGTAAAGCAGTGACTGCATTTTTGCTCAGTTTTATGCAGTTCTTGAGCCATGATTAGGATTCCTAGAGCAGGTATTGCTACCAACATTGCACAACCAGACATTCAAAGTGCCCTTTGCAGGGGCTTCTCTGTCAGACTCGTATTTCCAAAATTCAGCACACAGGCAAGTATTTGGCCCAGACACTGAAATTCCACACAGTGTAATAAACCATGGGAGTATGACATGTCCTAGAAAGACTCTGTGCCCTGGTTCAACTTTAAAGACTCCTGCTTTTAATGGAATTTTATCTTCCCAGACATTATGAAATCCACTGAAATGAAAATACTTCTTTCAGGTTCCTGGAAGTAATTAATTCATATATACTTAAAATAAAAGGTAGATATTGTAGTAACTGTAACTGTCAGAAAAGAGGACACATTAGACAGGCTCAGGAAATACAGGCTGTGTTCCTGACAGGCAGCTGAGGAGTTGCAGGGAATTAACAGTGCTGGGGCTGGGGACATTAAATTCTTTTATATCATATTAGCAAGAACCAAGGACCCTGAAGCGTGGTTTAATGACAGGATTCAAACTTTACAAAGATTCACGTTATCCTTTTCCAAAAGTATTTGAGCAAGAGGAGACTATGACTTAGTTACACAGAGGTGAACCAAAAATTGCTGCACTTGCCAACACCAAAGAAATTCTTTTGCAAACATTGCAGTCTTTACCTTCCTCGTGAGAGGAAGAGGAGGGGCAGACTCTGATCTCCTCTTGGTGACCAATGACAGGACCTGTCATTAATACCTTGAAGTTGTGTCAGGGGAGGTTTAGGTTGGATTTTAGGAAAAGGTTCTTCCCCCAGAGGGTGGCTGGGCACTGAACAGGCTCCCCAGGGCAATGGTCACAGCAGCAGCCTGGCAGAGCTCAGTGAGCACTGGGACAATGCTCTCAGGCACAGGGTGTGACTCTTGGGGTGTCCTGTGCAGGGCCAGGAGTTGGACTTGATGGGTCCCTTCCATCTCAAGATATTCTATGATGCTATGAATGAAGTTAGAAAAAATAATCATGCAGAAGCAAAGTAGCAAAATGCTGTCATACATATGTAGTAAATGATTAGTCACACTGAGAACCTAAATGAAGCATGACAAATCACCCAAGATATACAAATCACCTTGAATACAAGAGATTCCACTAGACACTTCCTTCTTCTGGGTCCATCTGTATCAGGAAAAGCAAAACAGGAGTCCACAAAAGTCCTGATAATGGGTGAATGAGATGGGCCAGGAATATTTGATGGCCTAAAGACAAGTCCTTGTGTCAAGATAAAACTCTTCAAGCTGTCGGTTTGGGGGAGTTTGTTTTCTTTTTTTACCTATAATGGAAGTGGCAGATTCTGTCTATCTGGGTCACAGTTTCAGAAACTCTTGAAATGTTTTTGAAAAGGACTCTATTATTTCCACTTTACTTTTTGCAAGCTCTACACACAACCATACTTAATTTTAATATTTACTTAAGGGGACACTAAAACATCTTTTCCTCTTCCTGTCACAGAATGGTTGGGTTGGTAGGAATCTTGAATTTCCCCTGTCCATGGGCAGAGACAACTTCCACTATCCTGAGTTACTCCAAGCCCTGTCCAATGTGGTCTTGAACACATCCAGGGATGGAGAAGCCACAGCTTCACTGGGCAACCTCTTCCAGTGCCTCACTGCCCTCACAGCAAAGAATTTACCTATGTCCTATGTGTCCTTGGATTTCTTTAAAAATATATTAATTTTCAAATTTTCTTTATTAAGGAAAAAAAAACTGGTTTTCATTCTAGATACCAATGCTTCTGTTTCTGTATATAGTATTTCTGTATCTATCTCTAGATATGGGTAAGAACAAATAGAGACAGTGTTTAGGTATGAGTAAGCTGAAGGATAATACAAAACCTTTGCACATATTACAGCATCTGAGTTTGTAGTTCAGAATCTCTGGCTGTTTGCATTTACTTCCAGTGTCTGGACCTGCGTACACTTTGCCTGGAGGGACATAACGATACAGCAGTTCTGAACTTGAAAATAGCTTTATTATATTTTTATTGGATTTTACCTTTAAAGTAACTATCATTCTCTATTGCATAACTCTCATATTCATATTTGCTATCTGGTTATTGACTGAATAATTCAAAATCCCTAACATTGCAATATGTGTGCATTAACAATTATAACAATTTTTAAAAATGAACACAGCTTCTAACTGCTCTATTTATCTTAAAAATGAGCCCCAGTCAAAATACTCATATGCAGGTCTCAATTTCCCTATTTTTCAGGTGATAGAGATGTATCGCTGGCTTTTAACTTACATCCCGTTTAAATAACCTTTGCAATTTTGGTTTTGCTCGTTTATCTTCATCAGACAAAATAAACTTGAGGATTCAAGTGACTTTGTTTAGAGATTCATCAAAGAAGACTAAAAAATACATTTTTATGATGTACTGTGCCTGGGCTGAGCTGAGGAGCAGGTGTTTGGAATGCATGCAGAAGGATTCACTTGCTGCCAGTGTGTTTAAAGCTGGAGAAGCCAGCCAGCACTGTGCTCCTCAGCTTGTAAACTCTGCTTGCTGATGTGATGAGAAACAGTGAATGTTCTGCTTACAAATTCAGACCCTTCATCCCAAGAGGTTCCTACTAGATCCCAGTCTCTGTGACAAATCCAGGCTCTTTTCTCATGGCCCATATATTTCAGAACAAAAATATATGTCATATGTGTGCCTTCTGGAATTCCCTTCTTGTGCAATGGGAGCAGCTCTTTCAGTCACCACGAACACTAGTCACAGGGCTCTCTGAGAACCAGGATGGAATAAATAGAGAATTGGAATATATATGTTATTTTTTCTGTAAATTGTTCTCTTTTGCTGTTTATAAGACTTGTCTTCCCAGTTTATATGTCAATGTAGGTAAAATAATAACTGCAAGACAATAAACAATGTACTGTGTGAAGTCTAACAAACTGCAGCTGTGTGAGAGCTGCAACCAGAGTTCCCCCAGTCACTCTCCACTGCCTGGCTGGGATCAATGCACTGAGTAACCCTCTCCAGTCAGTTCCTTGGCTTGGGGCAATCCCAGGCACAGGCTGAGCAGGGAGTGGATTGTGAGCAGCCCTGGGGAGAAGGACTAGGGGGTGCTGGTTGATGAGAAGCTCAAAACTATAGCATCATATTTTTATCTGTCATCTGGGAGAAATGATGAGGAGGACTCCATCTTATCAGAAGACTAACTAATTACTTTATTATACTATATTCTTCTACACTATATTACCTTATATTACATTACATCTAAACTGAATCTGCCAAGCACTCAACTGCACACAACTGCACAGCATTTCATGACTGTCAGCCAACAGTCCTGACACACACACCTGGATTCAATTGGTCAGTGAATCAAAACTCTCACACCAGAATCCAATTACCAATTCCCTTCAGGTAAACAATCTTCCACAATGCATTCCACTTGTGGACAACACAGGAGCAGTAAATGAGATTAGAATTGTTTTTTTTTTCTCTCTGAGGTTCGGAGAATGTGAAACCCAGAAATATTCTTGGGAAGAATTGTGCCTTGTTTTTCTCTGTGAAGAGAAATGTGGTGACACAAAATGACCCAGCCATGGGCACTCACAGCCCAGAAAGCCAAATGAGTCCTGGGCTGCATCCAAAGCACCGTGGGCAGCAGGGCAGGGAGGGGATTCTGTCCCTCTGCTCTGCTCTGGTGAGACCCCACCTGCAGAAGAAGGAGAAGGAGCTGTTGAGGTGAGCCCAGGGGATGCCTTGAAGATGATCAGAGGTTTGCAGCAACTCTCCTGTGGAGACAAGCTGGGAGAGTGGTGGCTGTTCAGCCCAGAGAAAAGAAGGCTCTGAGGGGACTTTGTACCAACTCCTCATATGTACAGGAAAGCTGCAGAGGGACTGTTTCCAAGTGGAAAGGACAGGTGAAGCACCAGGACAAGGGGCAATGGCCTTAAACCGACAGAGAGCAGGTCTAGATTAGGTATCAGAAATAAGTTCTTTACTGTGAAGGTGAGTCACTGGCACAGGCTGTCTGGAGAAGGTTCAGCTGCCCCATCCCTGGAAGTGTCCAAAGCCAGGTTGGATGGGGCACCCTGGCCTAGTGGAAGGTGTCCCTGCCCATGGAAGGGGCATTGGAACTTGGTCTTTAAGGCTGCTTCCAACTGGACCTATTCTACAATTCTATGATTTACTATTGAATGCATTTACATAAATCAGGGTAAAGAATGACATCGTTTTGTACCCTTTTTCCTTCTTATTTCTTACTTCAGAATTATAAACAAGCAAAAAAAGCCAACTTTCACAGTAATATTCTTCATGGATTAATAAAAGTATGGATGAAAAATGTTAGGTGGAGCAGAGCAGTTGGATGGAGCAGAGGAGCCTGCAGACACCAGAGTTTGCAGAGACAGCAGAAGGCAAGGTATTTTGAGACAGCACATATATGAGATTTTTAGTAAAGTGAATGATGCATGGCAGGGAGCAGATCAGGAGATGAGAAAATGCAGGAGCCTGCCTTATTCTGCCTGTAAGACATTTTGAGAAAAATAGAATATATCTTCTGAAGAATTAGTATGGATGGGAAAAGTCCAAAATTATTAGAACCACTATTTTTCTTCATGGTATTTCATGTTTATGAGGGAAATAAGGGCAGGAATGCCACAAAACAGCTGTTGCTATGTACTCTATAAAATTGTACTTTTTGCACTGTCTCAAGCCAAGAATTAAAGAATCATGACAAAACCAAATAGAAAAAAAAATACTGAAACTGCTTCCAAGAAAACCAAAACCTGAAGATACAAACTAATGAGCTTATACTACCCAAACCTTGTTTTAAACTACATCAGCTCTTTGTCACTCAGGACATGGTTTATATTCTGACTTCTGAAACAGTTGGAATAAATAAATCACCCAAGCAGCAACTCCTTGAAACACAAATAAAATCTTCTTATGAGTTGACCTGATGTATTATTACCAGAAAGTATTTTGGCTCCTGAAAAAGTGGCAGTGATCACTTGAGTTCACAAATTGTCAGTTCCTTCCAAGATGCCAGCATATTACCTCCAGAATATTTGAGTTCCAGAAAGACAACATTGTAAGAGATTTTATCAGAATATTTATGAAATTAATTACTGGAAAAGCCGCTGTTATTTGTTTTATTTAAAGGAAGTTTATAGGTGAAAACTTGTCTAGTTTCTGTATACTTGTTAAACAAAAGATTCGCTGTGTTTCTTTTACAGATGGGCTGTGTGAACTATTAAATATTTTTCCATATTCATTTGGAAAAATAACTCTAAGAATGCCATTAACTTCACATTTCTCCAGAAAAAATTTATATACACTGAAAAAAAAGTAACTGATTGTATTCTTAACCACTGTAAGAAGGTTACAAATTTTGCCTTTTCAAACATTCACTAATTCTATTATTCATGCATATCTATAGTGGACCCCGTGGTGAAGTTTTTCTACCAAAAACCTTCAGGTTTACACAGAAGCAAATAAGAGAAAAACATTTTACAGAACACAGAGGATTTGTCATGCCAGGCATAAAGACAAAACAAGATCTGTTTTTCAAAGCTACAAGCTTATTCTCCCATGAGCTGAACATTGGCGGAAATTTTTACAACCCTTTTAATCTGTCCTTGACACTTTTCCTTCCTAAAAATATCTGGTACATCTTGCTGGCACATCCAGGGCTAAAACCCTTATGAATTTATAGTGAACACACAAAGCAGAAAATCTGTAGTTTGGTGTGATGTCAGTGTAAGGAGGACACACACAAACCATTGCAAAGGCCTCAGCAGCTCAGCTGGGAGCTTACAAGGTTTCCCTATCCTCATGCATGAGGAATGCGACTCCCCACGAATTCAATTGTGGATCAGATTTGTCTCTTGAGATTAAAGCCCTCATTAATACCTTGGGAGGATGTGAATTCAAAGAGGGAGTTTGACAGTGATGAATGTCACTGTGCATGCTGAGAACTCCTGCTGCACATTTCATTAACATGGATCTTGCAAACATGTTCTTGCTATAAATCCACTCCAAGTTTACAAAAAACTGCCACAAGGCTTGTCACATTTTAAGGTTTCCTGAATTTTGAAAGATTTTACTGGTTTGAAAAAGATGTTTTGGATAACATTTTGGCCACGGTGATGCCAAGAGGAGTTTTGCTGATGATTTTAGCAAGGTGTGGCTGACCCTGGCTGGACACCAGGTGCCCACCATGGACCTCCAAGGGGTGCAGGGGCACAGCTGATCTCTGGGGTTTTCAACACAGCCTGGAGAATGAAGAAGCTCCATTCTTGCACCTGGAGCACCTTCCTCCCCTTCTTCACTGATCCTGGTGTCTGCAGAGTTGTTTCTCTTGCACATTCCCAGTGCTTTCTCCAGCTGCTATTGCACAGTTTTGGGGGTTTTTTACATTCCTAATTATGTTATCCAGAGGCACTTGCAGCTGCTGCTGATGGGCTCAGCCTCACACAGCAGTGGATCTGTCTTGGAGCAAGCTGGCACTGACTCTATCTGGCATGGGGAAACCTTCTGGAAGTTTCTCTCGGAAGCCATCCATGTAGCCCCATGCTGTCAAAACTTTGCCATCAAAACCCAATACACAAGGCCAGAATTTGCAGTCTAATGGCTGAGGAGGATATCTGTAAAACCAGCAAGTATTCAATCTGCCATTGGTAGAGCTTGAACTGATCTGTGTTAACGTGGCTACAGCTCAAATCTGCAGTCTTCACAAAATTCAGTTTCTGCTTACAAGCACTGGTTTATGCAAAGAAACATCCTATTTTAACCTAAAAAACGATAGCAAATTGCAACTCACTGTGCTCTGTGAACTTTCTGTGAATCTGTATGAAACAAAAATAAAGCCCAGAACTTGTGAACTGTCTTACTCTGTTATCCCAAACGCAGTTACAGAGTTTCTTCAGCAGAGGAAGACACAGCAAGGAAAACACAATGTGTTGAGAACTGAGTGAAAACTTGGGGACAGTCCTTGTCCTTTGGTTCTCCCAAGCACACACACCTGCTTGCCCTCTGAGTCCTAGAAAAACCACAAGTCAGTGAATGTGGTGGTTTGCTGTGCAGGCTGCACCAGTGAGACAGTGGCTGTGTCCTGATGGTTAACAATGAGATGCCTTCTCAGATGGGCACAAGAAATTCGGGGCAGTGCTCATCACCTGCCTGCAGCGTGGTCTTTGTTCCTTTGGGGCTTTCTCTGGATGCTCCTCAAAGCCACAATTTGCGCGGCAACGAGGTGCTGAACAAAAAGAGAACCACAGTTTTGTCTCATGAAACAAACCAGGACGTGCCACCTTCACACAAGCAGTCTGACGCTCAGGACCCCTGGAGACAGAGCAAGTTTTGTTCTTAAAGCTTATTTGGCTTCAAGGTTACAATAATGTTAAACATAATTTCTTTACATGCAATGTAGAATTTACAGGCATTAAACTGAAGAAGCAACTTCCCCATATATTAGAAATATTTGGTCAAAGTTTGGGATTTGCCTCAAGGCTCTAAAAATTCTAAAAAATAGGTCACTCAGAAATAGTCCAAGTGTCTCATATTCCCAGTTACTGTTTGTTATTTTCCCAAAAAAAGATGAAACAAACCCCCTCCACCATACCATCTTTCAAAATACTGTGGAAATTATCCTAGTGTCAGCTACACACTTCATAACATCCCTACCAGGAAACTGGATTGTCCTTTTCTGGGGAAAATAAAATTCATCATATATCTTTCATCCTGTTTTTATCCTCTTTTCCTCTTTCTCCATGGAAAATATTCTCACCTTGGCTGCAAATTTAGATAAAGTTTCAGTCTGTGAGAGGAAAATTATGTGGTGGTTTGTTTTTTGGGTTTCTTGGTTTGTGTTTGTTTTTGGGGTTTTTTTGTTCTTTTCTCTACTCTTTGGGTTACTTTCAATCCTTCTTGGAGACCTGATATAACCTTAGTTTTCTACATTTTTGCACTTGAGTCAAATATCTGACTGTGATAAATGGCCACAATGAAGCTCCTTGGAAAATTGAGCTGTATCACTCCTGCCTCTGTTGGAGAGCTCCTATATAACAAGATTATAAATGCTTTTTCCTTACTACCCCAGCTCCAACAAAAGGAAAAAAAAGAATTATGAAATGTTGGTGTCCTCTGACCAGCTGATAGTCTCATTTGCTATTTCTGTTCTTAAAATCTGTTACTTTATTTAAGAGCTGTTATTGCTTTTACATGATGCTTCATTTGAAAAGGGCTACATGAAAAATGCAACTCAGCTAATTAGCATAACCAGCTTAATGATAAAAATTTCCCATAGAGAACAGGGGAGACATAGAAGGAAAAAATCAGCAGAAATACCTGATTTATTTTTGTGATCAACTACTGACTTGTGGTTATTTGGAAAAATTCAGAACAAGCAGAACCAACACTGGCAGGACAAGGCAAAACTAAATGAAATCAAATGATATTCCAGTGCTCACAATGAAACCATTGCACACTGCAGCTGATGTTAGGATTTCAATCCTCAGAAACAGAGAATTGATTCAAATGCTAAGGTCTTTTGAAATTATCATACACGCATGGACTTCAAAAGATGCAGATTTTGATTCATTTCAGCTCCCACCAAAACATGTGGGCTTTGAGGCCATCATTTAAGGTATTTAATCCTCTTACCCGAATCTTCACAAAATTAAATAGATTAACAAAATCTTTTAAAGCACAGAATATTTCATGTGATCACCTCAGAGAGCTAACACAGGGTGCCCATAACCACACAGAAATCTCCAAAATCTCCACCTCTACCTGAAACTGCTTTGCCACTGCCTTCCAACACCTTAGAGAAGTTCCAGGGAAGCTGGAAGCTTCTCCTCTCTATGATGCATGGTAACAGGTCAAGAGACAGCAGGTACATGTTGTTCCATGGGAATTTTCATTTGGATTTAAGAAATAAGATTATTCATCTTGAGAAGAATTAAACACTGAAACAGGCAGCCCAGCAAAGTGGTGGAATCCCCTTGGCTTAGAAATATTCCATGGCTAGACACTCCTCTGGAAAATTGAATCTGAGGCCTGGCTGTTGGCTGGAGATTGGTACACATGATCTCCAGAGGTGCCTTCCAACATGGAATTTTCTGTAATTCTAACCCATAATTCACCAATTGTATTATTTTTTAAATTATATTGGTCGCGCTCAAGAAATAATAAGTTGTGAAAGGCACATGTTCACCTAATATATGAAAACATGACAGAAATACAATCATTAAGCTCTGTCCGTCAGATTGACTTCCAACATTGGTTGGAAGCCAAACCAAATGTTCAGCTGGGGTGAGAACCTAGAGACCCTGGTCATGAGTGCTCTGTCTGTCCCAGCTGAACTGGGAATGCCTGGGCACAGAGACCAGGAGGCAGTGAGGGCTCTGTATCTGTGTTAGCAAACTGGCATTCTCTCCAAAAGAAAGACCTGCAAGCCAATGCTGCTTTGGGCAGGCCAGTCCTCACTGCCAGGAGCTCCTGAAAGTTCAACCTGGGACAGGCAAGGCTGCTGCTAGATAATGTTCAAACCATTTATCAGACAGATAACAGCCGTTCAGGGACCAGAAATGCCCCTGGGCAAACTGGGATTTTAAGCCTAAAAATATGAGAATAGGAAGAAAGAGGTCCTTATTTCACTGCAGACAGGCCAGCAACCAAACACAAGTTAGCACAAAGAATTAATTCATTCCACTACAAAGAATAAGTTTACTTTCAAACCAAAATAAAAAGTACTTAGTTTGTAGAACAGGTATGGTAAAAGTATCTTATAAGTCTGTAAAAGATAAAATTCTACATTATTAATGGTTTTATTAGTCAAGGGAAGGGTGGAAAATTAAACAAACAGAATGTCCTTGCTGTCTGAAAAGAGATAAATTGCTCACATGAGTACATCCAGTGTAATGGTGGATTGAGACTACTGCTTTGACTCATCACTCTTTTTTGCCTGGGCCCAAGCTTATCAACAACACCATTATAGAAGTTATTTCCTAAATCTTCAACAGGCTTGTATTGGGTTTGTTTTGCCCGATTTTGGTGGTGGAGGCCTACAGAAGTGCTGGAAACTTCCCCATGTGTGAGACAGCCAATGCCAGACAGCTCCAAGGTGGCCTCACCAGTGGGACAGGCCGAGCTCATCAGCAGCGGTGGTGATGCCTCGGGGCTAATGTATCAACAAAGGGGAATTAAAGTGCTCAACTTCTACAGAGAGTCAAGAGAGACAGGAGTGAGAATACACAAGAGGAACAGCTCTGCAGACACCTAGGTCAGTGCAGAACGAGGGGAGGAGGTGTTCCAGTCCCTTGCAGCCTCTGGTGCAGACCATGGGGAGGCAGCTGTGTCCCTGCAGCTCCTGGAGGTCCATGATGGAGCAGGGATGCACCTGCAGCCCAGGGAGGATGCCACACCAGAGCAGGTGGATGCCCAAAGGAGGCTGTGACCCCAAGGCAAGCCCATGCTGGGGCAGGTTTGCTGGCAGGACCTCTGATCCCCTGAGGGACTCATGGTGGAACATCCATTTCCTGAAGGACTGCACCCCATGGAAGGGGGTACAGGTTCCAGAGTCCCACATGCTGCTCAGCGGCAGCTGTGCAGGCTGTGCCACAGCTTTGGCCTCTGTCACTTGCACACAGGGCAGACAAGGGCAGGGAACACCTCTCTGCCTGAGCCCAGACAGGAGACATGCCTCCGTCCATCAGTCTGTCAGGGAAGTGTGTGTGCATCTTCCCTGCCTACTGCTGCTCCTTCACAGAACAAACGGCCTAGAGCTGGGCCTGGTGCTAGAAATCTTTCCCTGTTTTTCATAGAAGCAAGTCAGACTGGCCAGGATGTCCATTTATTGGGTTTTTACGGATCGTCCTGGGGGAGCAGTGGTTATACAGCCCCCTGCTTTTCTGTACAACCCACTTCAGACACTTTCCCTGGCATGGTGCTGTGGACTCCTTTGGGCATTCAGAGAGATGGGAAAGAGAACCCAAAGGGATTAGAGGAGTCCTGACAGCAGACACAGTGCTGAGAACCACAGCATAGATGAACAACAGCATGTTCATCTATTACTTTTAAACATCTCTCTCACATGGTGTCTGAGGTGGAACCATCCCACTCATCCAAAACCAAACACAGCAGGGACTTTCACACAGCACTTTTGCCCCTGCCTGCTCCACCTGCCTCTTCCACAGCTCAGCTGCAGCCTCAGGCATCATGTCACAGCCATCCCTACCACACAAAAGACATTTCTGTGTAACTAACAGACTGTTACCTCAGAGAGCTGAGCCTGGGCTCAAGGAATGAGGGATAATAAAGGCTCCATGGACACAGCATCCCTCAGACTCAGGGGATGATCAGCAAGACTCTGCACCCAAGGAGGGTGTGTGCTGGGGATGGAGTGGATCTCTGAGCACCTGCCCTGCCCAACATTGATGCCACATGAGAGGAGGGGTGTGTAGAGCTGTCCTGCGGTGTGTGAGGAGCCCCAGTGCTCAGCTGACAGCACATCCCACTAAGGGGTTTGGCTGCAGGGCTTGAAGGATATGCAGGCGAGTTTGGCAGTGTTTTGTGGCAGGTGAACAAATGCTGTGCGTGTTCTTACACTGCCATCTTGTGACACGCAAAGGTAACATTTGTACAGTGATACTTCACAAATACATTTATTACAACTATTATAAAATGGGAGTTACAAGCAATTTCCACTAGCATGCTACTGAAAACTAATGCCTGCAATCAGTCTGCTAATTAGTTACAGGTCATTCATTACTTTGAGTTTTTTCATCTGAAATTTTGAACATTCGTGTATCACTACAATTTTGATCATTTTTTCAAACATGACAAAGTCACATTCTCTTAACATCTGTATCTCATTTTGGACAAGGATCAAGTCTGGGAACAATGGAGGCATTTTGAAAAAGCCATGGTAATTATAAAAAGCCAGTTAACTTTTTTTGTGTTATTGTTTTGTCTTTTGAGGGGGAAAGCTGGGAGGGTTTGAAGATTTCAAACATCCTTCCTTTGCCAAAAAGGATCTTTCAGAATGCAGTGTTTCTTAGGATTACTTGATGCAACCACTTTCTTGGAAGTTTCTTGGAACTTTCTAGCTGCCAAGGCTTTACCTTCAGTTCTCAGATGCTGATCTCACACTCTGCATTTTTTGGCACACTGATTATATAATAGATTGACATTTTTAAAAAATTGTTCCTTCAGGTAGTTGGTGGCATGAGTGTTAAACTGCTTTGAAAATTAGCACTAAAACCTTAAACTGACATTGTCTGCAAGCCAAAGGAGGGACTATAACCTGGGGCTACCACTCCTGCTGTTATCTAAGCCATGAGAAAGGCTCTGTATAAACTTCTCAAGCAGATTCAATTACAAATTGATTTTCAAACAGTTACCTGTTTCCAAAATTTTCATCAAAACACCAGCAATGCTGGAATTCGAGACACTTTAGATTAAAAATTAGGGTCAGTAGAATAGTAATGACAAAAGGCAGTTTATGAGATTGCTGAAGCAAAAAATATACAGTTCCACAGCAGATGCTGAATTCCAAACTATTTTGTCATATAGGGCTCTATGCCTCTATTCTGAACTACACAAATTACCTGCAAAGGTAAACAAGGTAAAAGGATGCATTCAGGAAACCATGGATTAATTCCCTCAGTAATCAATGCACCTGAAATTCCCCAAATTACCAGAGATCTCCAACTGGAAGCTGTTCTACAGCTGTGCTGCCTCCCCTGGAGAAATTCCTTTTGTTCATTGCCAAAGACACTTAGAGGTGACATGCAGTGATAAATTCAGTGATATCAGAGTGCACAGCCTCTGCCTCGAAGCTCGAGTGGAAGGAGTGCACATTGTTAAATGGAACTGGGGGGAAGCAGTGGAGAACTGCAGTGCAAATACCCTTGTGATAGGCCCAATATAAACATCAGACTGATGTGGCCTGACTGTCCACCAATTTCCCACAGCCCCATATGGAAGGGCAGTGTGGATAACTTATTCCAGAGACCTTGTTCTCTTTCTGTTTTGAGACATCTTTATTTTGAGAATTAAAATTGTAGAATATATAAATGTAAAGGAAGAAACAAAAGGGGCTTCTACTTATCTCCGCATCTACATATTTCTGGTGATATAAATCCAGAATATATGTGTGTGTGTGTGTGTGTCTGTGTGTGCATGTATATATATATATATCAAATAGATATAGATAATAGTATATATTATATAATTATTATAATGATATAAATAGTAATTATACATATAATTCTATTTATATATATTATTTATAATAATTATATAGTAATGTGTATATATTATATATAATGATATAGATATAGATATAGATTACCATTGATGGTAAACTTTTTCAGATTACTCTTTACTTGCACATATAATCATAAGTATGTTTTATTCTGTCCTTGGCTTTGATATATAGTTCAAAAATTAAAAAAAAAAAAGCAAGCCCACATTTATGCTTTAAAATTTCCAGCATATTTTACTTATATAATTAACTTTTAAAGTAATCTGTATTTTTACTGACAACTGCTACCTTTCCCTGATGTGTGACAGAGCTCAGTGACTCTTCATAAAATGAGTATCTGCTACAGCAGGGTTTGGGATTTGTCTCTTCCCGCTCTTCTGGACATTTAGGAGATGCAGTGGTCTCTTGATGTTTGACTGCAAAATAAGGAATGCACTGTAACACACAAAGTCCTAAACTTTCTATAGAGAACGCTTCTAAATAAGAAGATTTTATTTATCCTTGATTTATGGTATTCATCTCACCTAACTTCAGGCACCAACCATGTGCAGATTTACAGCTAAACAAGTCATTTCAGTGTCTTTTTACAGGGAGTTAAAATGTGTTTTGGGACTGTGTTCTGCTTCACTTCAGTTATCTATCTGGAGAAGAAAATGAATTATACCTAGACCATAGTGACAAAAGTAAGTACTTCTCCACACACTACTGTAACTAGCTTAAATGTAAACCAATCTTTGCTTAATGCCGTTCCCATCATAAAACCAGAGTATCAACACATAAATAAGTATCAGTTTAAACAACAGTTCTAGTTTTTGTCTCAGTTCTTCATGTCAGTCAATGTTGTATAATTGTAACATGTTTTATCAGGGCTTGTTGCAAGACTTACATTATCTAAATTGATTTGAGTCTGACACACAGCACAGACACCTCCCCCAAAGCCTTTCCTAAAGCTGAATTCTGTAATCTGCAAAGGCTGATGACAGTCACTGCACAATCTCTAACATGTACCTGCATCTGGGCCAGCTTAGAAACAGAAAGTTGTTTTTTATATGGTGGAACAGTGGCTTCAGTAGAGCAGGGGGGAAATCTACAGAAGATTTACTCAGTCTCCTGGAGGTTGCAGAGGAATAGGAAAGAAAATCTTTTCCTCATTCTTCTGAAAGAAAGAGCTTCAAGCAGACAAATTATTGAAACAATAGTCCAATCTTCTCTTGATCTATTAGATCTTGAGTATAATATTATTATTATTATTATTATTATTATTATTATTATTATTATTATTATTATTATTATTATTATTACTACTACTACTATGTACTGTTAGCCAGAATTTGGCAGGGTTTTCAACCACATTCACTGGTTCACAGAGAGGTATACAGAAACTCCTAAGAAATGTTCTGCCATTATCAGCAGAATATCAGAGTCCAGCTGTGCAACATAGTGGATTTATAGACATGAAAGGTTTCAATTTTACTGAATGATTAAAAACATAGATTGAAAAATTTCAACATCAGAAACCATTTTTACTGGGTACAGCTGGTTGGTTGGTTGTCTGGAAACTTACTTTACTTGGTTAAAAAAACACCCAAACCAAAAAAATCAACCTTTATATGTCAGTATAATTAAGATAAAACTGTAAATTATTATTATTATATGCATCTAAGTATTATTTAAATTGTACTCAATTTTTACAGCTCAATCATAATTGCATTGTCCTTACAGTATTAGACACACATTGCTGAAATTCTTTTTGTTAACGCCATCTAACTTAAATGATTTTCTCTATGGCACATTTTGACAAAGCTTTGAAACTTAATGAATTGAGTTTCACTTTTCACTTACAAAATTAAATCAAAATACTGATCAGATTCTAGAGAGTGAGAAATAGAAGTAATAGTTTCTCTTTTTTACAGGAGAAAAGCTAGAGTTTTCATACTGTTGTGAAGTCATGCAAGGTAACATTGAAGTCCAGGCAGTTTGCAACCTTGACAGGAGCTGGCAGGTCAAAATAAGCTTATAGGTACAGCTTTCACTTGATCTACTAACTGATGTGAAAGCTAAAAATAGAGATTATCTTTCAATAGAATTCAATTCACCAGAGATGATTCAATTAGGTAAAGCTGAAATCAATTTTTTCGCCCAGAAAAAAAAAAATACAGCCAGGGTTATTTCAAAAACCACATTTGTGATGTGTTTAGTATCTACCATTCAAGTCACATGCTACAATAATCCTCAGCAGCCTAAAAAAAAATCTGAAAATCTAAGAATCAATTAGGAAGTTTCTGCCCAATTTCCTGAAACGCAGCTTTTGTGGTAGCCTGTGTGGAGCTGGAATGGTACTGCAGCTGCTGAAAGTTTTCAAGTGAGTGCTATTGAAAAAAATCATTAGCAGAACTGCAGATTAGGAGAAAAAAACAGTCTGCCCTAATCTTTGAGCAGCCTATTTTCCTTCAAGCACACGTGTTATTATCTCAGAGTGCTCATGGATTTGAACCATGTGTCCAGGGACCATGCCTGTTCTGGGACCTCTCTGAGGGATATTCAGTATTTGCAATTGACCCCTCATTGACCTTAACAAGTTTTGGGTTTCAAATACAGCACTTTTTTGGTTCATGTATAGTAGTGAGTTGTGGCATAAAATTTAGGCTGTGAAAAAAATCTGAGGTAGACTTGATAAGCCATTATGTAGGCATGGTCTGTATGTATGCAGTTTGTCATGCTGGAGAGATTGCACTATCAGGCAGTGTCAGAAAAGAACAAAATTAAATTACAGTAAAAAAGGAATAATCACAATGCTTTGGAAAATCATCAGTAACATGCTTTATGTAGTTAAAAAAATTTCTTCACAATTTTGTTCAATTCATCTTTCTTTGAGTCTCATCCAGTAATGCCTCCCTCCCACTCCCTCTGTCTGGAATAAGAATCTAATTCTTTAAGTACTTTCTCTTCAACTTACTTTTCAACTCTGTCCCCACAGCTGAAATTTCAGTGACTAATTGAACAGAATTTGGAATCCTTCCAAGCCTACCTTGTCCTCATTGGTTTGACAACGTTCCTGTGCTCTGGTCATTAGTACAGCATGACCCTGCAGAACTAACTCAGCCATGAAGCAAGTTAATCAGTAAATGAATAGAGTTCTTGAACAGAGAAGTTTTATCCTGAGTTCACCAAAGCAATTATGTGTTAATTAATTCTCTGCCAGGCACAAAGTAAGACAAATATAGGAAGTATGATCTTGAGAGAAATTATTTTCTGGGGAGAAGGTCAAATCCTAAACTGATGTAAATTGTCAGAGCTTGCTTTACTTACATTGAGCCATTATGATTTATACCTTCTGAGGATCTGGCCCAATTATAAGAGGATTCACTTTTTAAATTTTAATCTTAATCCTAATAACCAATAGTAAACCCATGCCATATAAGTCTTTCTTCAAAGAAAATTAGTTTCATCTGAAAAATTGCTTCATATGACTTAAATCATAAACAACAAAACTGGTATATATTCATATTCTAGATATACATAGAAGTTTTTCATTAGACAATATACAAATATCTAGAGCCTGATTTTTTAAATGTTAAGTTCTTTAAAAATATATAAATATAACTTAGTAAACTGAGACAGCATTAAAATCCCCAGGAATATGCAGACTAAATGTTGAAAAAAAGCTTTGGACTGTATCTTTTTTAATATTTGAAAAATTAACTCCTGTCAACATAACTCAACTGAACCATAGTTCAGAGTGCTGCAGCAGCAAAACAGTTTGCAAATCTCAGACATCAAATACATCAAGAATCTCTTCTTGTTCCCATTTAAACCACTAAGACATTTACCTTTCAGTTAAATGGAAACTAAAGCAGATTTTAAACCAAGCAATCTCTTCTTTATTTCAGAACTAAGTTGTTTGGTTTTTTTTTTAATTGGACAATGAAGAGTGTTTCCAGGTTTTCAGATGTGCTTTTTGTAAGCCTTTGAAGGGATTTAACATTCAGAGGAGTGACAGATTTAGTCAATAAAATCTCAAGGCACCATTACTTCAAGTCACTTTGGAATGAAGAGAGCATCTAATCTACCAGCAGAACCCTAAATGCACACAACTCATTAATCCTACAGTTGAGAGTCTAGATTAAAATTGATTATGATCAGATTTTTTTTAAATGAAAGCATTTCATATGCTGGTCCTGCCAAAGGTGCTGTTGAGCGTGGCTGTCCTTCTCAGGAAGGGTGATGTCAAGTCTTTGTGCTCCAATTCCATCAGCACTCTGTTTCATTGCTCTCAGTTGTGTTTTCAGGTCTGTAATCATGTGAGAGTGAGATGAGAAAAGCCTTTTTCAGAAGAATTGCACAGGTGTAGCTGAAAGCAAACTGCCTCATGCCAAAACTTCGTATTGGAGGTGCCCAAGGGGTTATGATTAATAAAAGCTTCTAAATGTGTAACACTGAAATGTCTTCACTGGGAAATTGATTAAAATTCCTCTGAGCTAAGCTAAGTCAGACATATGTATCTCATCTATAATTTTGCTATAAAATCTCCTGTAATACTTCAATGTTTTTTGCATTGGTGGTAGTCAAACACAAACAGAGCAGTAGTGATAGATGTGTCTTCTCAGAAGCTATTATTACTTCCAAGCTCACTGCAGTACCCCCAAAGGGGTGCTTCTGAGATTCTTGTCTCTTGGAGGACAATGGGATTCGAGTTGTTTGCAGACACAGCAGACTGAGCAATCAAAGGTGACAGAAAGGTGTGTTATATGCCTGGAGGCAACCATTTTATTAACTACCACTACTAGTCCTGGAAATATTCCTGTTGTAATTGCTTGGAATCTGTGGAACCAGCTAGTTATTTTACCACTCCTGGTGATTTTCAACATCTAATAGTTATGAAATGCTATTCCTTTGTTTGCGATTAATCCCTTGCTGAAGGATATAGCTTGTTAAGGAAAACTGAGTGTTTTAAAGAACATAGAAAACATTTTTAAAAAATTCAATGCCCAACTGCCCTATTACCCACCTAGATAGCCCAGTTCCTTTTTCAGAGCACATTAACTGTTAAAACTATGAGTATCTGTTATATGATGAAACAAAATGACAGCATAGACCTTTATCAATAGGCAAAAGCACTTCAGAGAGAGGAGCCACTTCCAGTGGCTTTTTGTAGCAATGTGGATCTGGATAATCTCATAAATTCTGCATGCTCTCTCCATTCTACTACAACTTCCCACAAAACTTGTAACAATTTTTTTCTCTCTCTTCCTCTCTCTAAAACAAACAAAATGTGACTGTGTGTTTCCTTAGTTTCATTTTCCCTTCAAAAAGGGCTTGAGAAGGAAACCATTGCAGAACAAAACAACAAAATAATAATAAGCATTTACATATGATCCAATAAAATACAAGAAGCAAAACTAAAGTTGCACACTAAATTAATTTTTATACATACATATCACATCCCTTCTCCCTGCCTTTTCTTTCTCCAACCCTAAAGACAACAGAGTAAGACCTTTAGGGAGGAAAATAATTTCTCTATATTTTCTTGAAGAATCTAGTGCTATGTGGGCCTAATCCCTTTATGGCTTTTGAGAGTTAAAATAACACATAACTTCTAGCTGTCACAACAGTAAAGTGAACTGGAGCCAAAAGAAAGCCAAGAATATCTACAGGGACCACAGTGAACAGGAATTAACAAGTTTTGTGAACTTCAATCTCCCAAAATGTGCCAAAAATTCAAGTTCCTGCTTGTTTGCAATTTGCTGCATATAAAAATTACTTTAATTATTTTTCTTCATAATGTTCTGCAATTACACAGCCCTTTCATGCTCAGACGAGCCCACTTTTGTGATAACAAACTGCTTAAGGTAAAGAAATGAAAGGTAAGGAAACTGTCTCCACTTGCAACATTTGTCTAAGCAAAGGTAGTGGAAGATTACAGAAATTCTCTATTACTTCTCTACAACCCCACTACATTCTTGAAATAACATTTTGCCTATAAAAAGTAGGTTAAAATATTCTTTACATTCCTTTTGCTCCTTGACCATGACATATGCAATCTTTCATAATATTTTTTCTGAAGAAAATATGCATGTTTCTTCCAAAAATTATGTCAAGTTTTCTCCTTTAACAGATGGTGACAGTAGTCCTTATCATATTTCCTCATAGCCTTAGATTTTAAGCAAAACATTTTGGCAGATCAAGAGGTATAAATAAAGATTCAGATGTTTATTGAACACCACATAATTTAAATAAATCATATTTATGAATGTCTGGCTGAGCAGAATTGATTGCCAACATATACCCTTTGGGCCTGAGTTTGTTATCTGATGTTTATCTCAGACAGGAAAATATAGCTTGTGAATAATTTATCCCTATTTGTACTCTCCTTTTCCCCTACTTTTCAATTTTTTTTAAAACCACTATTTAAAGTAAAAAACCCCATTTCTTTGAAATGAATTTTGCGTGCCCCATTTGGTGTGTGAGAATCTGAAATTATTAAAACCCAGTTATTACCACACAAATTAATCAAATAAGCCCTCAATAAATGCCCCATTTCCTCTCCACAGAAATGAATGAAATAAACTTCATAAATTGCAACACTGGACTTTCAAAAATTCAGCATTTCCCCCTTAGTAAGCAAGCTGCAAAAGTATGAACTCTCTGCTAAACAAGCTCTGAGTTCTTGAGAGGTGTGATGCTGGCAAAGTGCACCAGCAAATCAGATAGACACGAGTGCTGTGAAGGGACACTACAGGAGCAGTGATCCTTCAGATCCCAGCCCGGGGCAATCCAAACTTTGCAAGCCACGCTGACAAACCCAGGAGGAGTGCTCACATCCTCACCAGTACTGCTAGTTCTTCCAAGCTGAGCTTTATTACTTTACTCCCATAAGTATTGTCAACAGCTGATCTAGTATAATACTGGCAGTGTCAGGAAGAAACAGAGAAAAAACATTTTCAAGACTGCAGGCCAAATCACAGGACTGACATTGATAGTAGCCTGGCAAGATAAGCAATCTACAGACCCGAACAGAAATTACAAATATTACTTAACTTGCCCATGTTCTTTCAAAAAGTAGAAAAAGAATCCAACAAAGACTATCTATGTATCTCCACAAGATATAAGAAATAAATCTTAAAACCACATAGTGGTTTTTATACTTTGGATTTTTATACTTTATAACTACAATTGCAATGAAACTTAGTAGGAAAAGCTAGCAGACTTTTAAGATGTTCAAGCAAATAAGGGGCACCTAGGTTTTTTTAGCGCTGATATGTTCATAGATGGCAAATTCAAACTTTCCAGTATACAAGTGTCAGCATCCATAGCAAGATTAGATTTCCTTATCATTTACATTTTGATATGTGTACTAAAGTGAATGGAATACATCCAGCAATGTTCCAGCCTCAACAAAATATTATGTGCTGTTTCCACCTCTTCAATGCACCAAGTCTGAAAGTCTTTTCTCTTAAAAAGCTTTCATCGTGGCAATTATGTCTCCTTTCCAACTTCCTCAAGTTCCTCTTCATCACTTCCAGCAATCTCTCATTACATTATAATTTTTATTAATTGTTATTAAAGGCTTCCCTCTTTCCATAACAAAATTCCTCGTTTTTCATTCTTTGTTTCCAGAACAGTTTAAAAAGTTATTTTAGATAAGAATATTTAAAAGAAGATCCACCTCAAAATTAATGTGTTGCCATTGGTTGAATTTGTTTTAAAACTAGGAAAGCAGCAATTTTCTTCAGCAGTTGAATCTTCAGCCATCAGAATTAAATAATGTTCTCAGCATCGTGTTCCCAAATAAAATAGTGGCTGAAAAAGAAAATGATGTCCTGGGTGGCAACAAATAGAACCAACCTCTGAAAAACATTTTTCAAAAGTGATTTTTTAAAGAATTCATTCAAAAGGCCTGAACATGGAGGACATTATGAGAAACTGCTTCCCTTGGTTAGCAACCTAGTCCCAGACTGAGCATCTGTACATATGGAGGAGTCAACACTGAAATTTATGCAGAGATCAGAGGAGCACTTGTGTCCAATGGTTATGGTAGATATCCCATTTAGCAAGAAACTACTTAACATCCTTCTCAATGGATTTGAGGCATATGATGAATTGCAATAACTTTATCTCCTGTACTAGTTTTGGCTGGGATGAAGTTAACTTTCTTCATAGGAGCCTGTTGGGTGCTGTTTTGGATTTGTGACCAAAACAGTGTTGCCAAGACAGGGATGTTGAAGCTACTCCTCAGCAGTGCTTACACAGAGATAAGGTTTTCTCTGCTTCCAACACCACCCTGGTAATGAGGGCTGGGCATGCAGAAGATGTTGGAAGGGGACAGAGAGCTGACCCCACCCGACTGAGGGGTATCCCACACCATGGGGAGTCATGGGCAGCTGGGGAAAGAAGGAATAAGAGCATACTTGAAGTGATGCTGTCTGTCTTTCCAAGTCACTGTTAGGCATGAGGGAGCTCTGCTTTCCTGTAGATGGCTGGCACCTGCCTGCTCATGGAAGTAGTGAATGAATTCCTTATTTTGCTCTGCTTGAGTGTGAAGCTTTGGCTTTACCTATTAAACTGTTTTTATCTTTTAACTTTTCTCGCTTTTACCCTTCCAATGCTCTCCTCCTTCCCACTGAGGGTGAGTGAGTGAGTGAGTGAGTGAGTGAGTGAGTGAGTGAGTGAGTGAGTGAGTGAATGTGTGGAGCTGATCTTCCCTATGGGGTTAACCCACAATATCTCAAAATGATAAAATCCCTCCTTCTGATAGAACAGCATGCAACCATTCCCAGGCAGTATAATCAGGTCACCTTTCTATCGGCAGTGCTTTACCAGGACAGAGCAAACAGTGCAGACCTGGCCACAGTTATACATCTTTGGAGTTGGCAATGAGAATGGTATCTTAGACCACACAAACCAGGACCACCAGTGCTTTAGGGTCCATCGCTCTGGCAGTGAGCCCATCTGCCCTTTTTCTCCAAGATGTTCCTTCTTACTTTGCTTTTAGCTGTTCTTGTATGGAAGTCTTGTGATTTTCTTCTTGTCAAACTCAAGGAAAGAGGTTAGGAGGATCTTATTTATGTGCAGTGAAGTAGAAAGCCGTGGTTTCAAAGCAATCACTAGTTTACTGTGGCAGTATGTACTCTCTGTTTGCCTGCCAGGCATCTATTTTACATTTTGCGCAAATATACAGGGCTGAGTGTTTTGTGCAAAGGCTTCCCTCCTCCCCCTTCAACTTTTGATCGCTTACAAAATACACAGAGAAGAAAAATCATAGAAAATAAAATACTGACCCAGTTGCAGACAAATGTTTCTAAGATTTGAAACTGTAGATTCAACCAAGGCCACACCAGCATAATGTTGATGCTGCTCCTGAGCAATTTTCACTCAGACATGAAGGTCTGTGCCTCCAGTGTCTTCCTTCCTCCCTTAAAGTCCACACAAACCCTTCTCTGTGATGGAACACACACAGTTGGTGCTCCCTTAAGCAATACTGAAAGTGTTAAGAAAAAGAGATAAAATTATGGAATCTAAGCAAGACAAGGTTGGTTAAAAACCCCCATTGCTCTCCTGGCCTCTCTTTTCCCTGCTGTCTCTGCTGACTGTGCAGTTGCTGATTGCTCCAGCTGAGCAGGGTCACACTGTCCTGCCATCAGTGTCCTGGCTGTCACCGACACCACCCATAGGAGACAGAAAATGGACACTGCTGCCCCCAGATACAGGGGCTTGTGCTTGTTCCCTCTTTTAAGCATCACTCTCCAGTCTGATGCATCGTGGGCTCTGTAAGTGATGCATGTGATTGTGACTCTCCTGCTGTGTAAGGCAGAAAACTCTCTGTGCAGTTTCACAGGAATTCAGATTGGGCTCTTCCTGTATCACAGACAAGTTTATTTCATCTCACATTCACCTTAGCATTTACAAAAATTTCCCAGGGAAAAAGCAGGCCCCAGCTCTTTTACAAGGGAGACCTTCAGTAAACTCTGAAACTTAGTAGCATGAGAGTGATTTATTAAGTTGCTAGAAAGAATGGAGTTTCCTGATCTGCCTTGCTAAATCACTTTTGTAAAATATTAAAAGTGAGCTCCTGTTTCTCTTTTGTATTCATGCCTGCAAAAACAGACTCCAAATCTATGAGATTATTTTGCTAGATTTCAATGTAAACAGAAGAAATGGAACAGCTCTAAAGGCATCATTCAAGCCAAATTTTCTCGACTTCAAGAGGGCTTTAAATTACCTTTGAATTTAGAGATGTAAAGTGTGGCCTAACAGCATGTCTGACTGTACAGATGCAGTGGAAATATGAAAGCATATGAAAGAAAGAAATTAGTCATGAATTTCCTTTTTTTTTTTTTTTTGTTTCAGTCTCTCAGAGTTATACTTAGAAATTCTGGCATGGCTGAAACGTTTACTATAATCTATAAAGCACAGTCAAAATTCTACATATTTTCAAATGGTTCTCAGCAGGTATTTTAAAATGGCATTGTAGCTTGGATGTTCTGTGTCTCTTTACCAATGCACCATGATTTGACATTTGTCCATTGCCAAAAGAAAGGTGACTTTTTTAAGCATATACTGTTATACCTCTATTTAGATATTTAAGTACTACAACTTCATGGCCTTAATAATGAGAGATGCATATGCTACTACTGACATGTTTAGAAAAAGCTGTTGGGGACCAGATCCCTTTTTTATTCCCCATTGCCCTTTCCAAAATTCCAGTGAAATTTGCTTATGACTTGTTGTACTTTATAAATGCTAACACAATTAATATTTATACTATCTGAAAATCAGAATAATTTTTCCAAAAAGAAACTGTGAAACAGGAAAAGAGCAGTAATATCTCCGTGTAACAGAAATAATCAGTGTGATCTGTGTTCTATTGTTGAATTAAATGATTCACACATATGGTCCTGCAAACCACAGGCAAGCTGAGCCATAGTCTCTGCACTGCAGATATCTTCTATGGCTCTAAAATGACAAATGGCAGCAGAGTTCCACTATCCCCTCTCTATTTCATAGTATCACAGAAGAATGCTGTATAGGATCTCCAAGCATTTTTATTATAAGCCTCAATATAAAAAAATATGTAATTTGTTGGATGAAATCTGTCATAGCTACTTCCTTCCCAGGACAGCTCTAAAGCAAAGTTTAATCAATTCTATTTAGCCATTTTTAATATCCGAGAGAGACAAAAATGAATACGTGACAGCTGTTGCTATTAATAAAGGCCCTACATTTTTAGTTTCCATTTTTCACATTGTGTTCTTTCAAAACAAAGACTTAGGGTTATATTAACTTTTCTGACTTAAAAAACTTATTTTTATACATTTATTTTTAACATTTCTGATGTTGTTAACTAAGACAGGCTGTATATGTATGATCAAATATTAAGATACTATTGTGCTTGCTAACTCGTGCATGTCTTGACGAGTTAAAAAAGTTGTTTAAGAAATAGAAGTTCCTAATTGCTTGGAAATCATGGGTGTTCCATGTAGGGAAAGTAAGCTTTTCATTTTTTTTTAAACACATATTATGAAGAAAACTAGAGTAAACAAATTAAAGTCTTTCACACACTAACAGGCACTAGACATGATGCATTAAATTCTAGTAATTGTAAACTGTATTTCCATGGATGCACATTCCAATCAATCTCTCACTGCTTGCTAGACTTGTAGCAAACAGTTTGCTCACATTAATAGCAACAAAGTTATTTATCTAGGGCAATGGTTATTGGATTCTGCTTTGCTTTTAGGGTTGTCTGCGTAGATTAACTTTTCTTAAGATTAACTGGACTCACATACATTTCTATCAATTTGGGTGTGCAGGCAGTATAAAAAAGAAGCAATGTCTGTAGTGATAAAACAAACGGATTCTGTTAAATGGTTAACATGGTTTTTGAAGAGAACAAAAAAGCCAAGCCATATTTAGGGCATTACAACCCAGACACTACTCCCAATAGACTGTTTTGATGAGAACACTGCATTTTGCAGGTAACAGAATTTAGCCACCTAAATGTAAGGCATGTTGTGTAGTTTGTTGCCAGGGCTAGATCACAGTGAGGGACACATTTTATTAATTTATTCATCAGCAACGATTTTTCTTATGATCAAAATGCTAGCACAAACTTCTACTAAAAAATTGTACAGATGTTTTATTCTGACATTTTATTCTTTACTACCTCTTTTTGAAGTCTCGGGTACCACAACAATGTTCAAATAAACCGTTTAAACCCTAAGACAATTCTGTAAAAACTTTGCTGTAGACCTACTGCTTCAGATGTAGCAAAAGCTTTTGGGGTTCAGTTTGGTCTTCAACTCCTTACACCTCCTGTAATCTGTTCTACTTTACCTTATTTATTGCAACAGTATTCTCCTTTCATTAACTACACAAGTTCATGTTCAACTAATTACCCTACATGACTATTGGCTCCTTTCAGAGTTACTAAACTACGTGTTTTACATTCTGTAGCCATTTAACTCTGGTCTTTATTCTTTGTTTCTCTAAGGAAGAATGATCTCTTTAATTTATTTTTTTATTTTAAAGAAGGAGCCATCTGTGAGAAAGCTTGGAAGCAACTCTTTGTTAACACTTTTAACAGCTTGTGAGCTTGCCAATTTTAAAGACTTTTTTATATTTTTCAGTAGCATATTTGAACAGGTATTCCTGAAAAAAAGATAGTACAATTACATTGCTGTCATGTATCATGAGTTCAGGTTTGACTTAAACACTCCCAGGGAAGTTCTGCTAGAACTCAAGAGCAGAATTTTTTCTGTCTTCATTGTGCCATGTAAATCTAGTAACTGAGGCAAAAAATAATCAAGACTCCAGTCCTCTGAAGGAATGCCTCAGTTTCAATGAAGACATTCCAACAAAACTGCCACTATTCCTTCATTGGAAGCTAATTCCTTACAAATAGCTCATACTTCCCCATGTCCCCTCAGCCTGGGACTGAGGGCACTGAATGAAAACACTTGTAAATAACACAGTTTAACAATTCACTTAGTGTTCTGTGAGGGTTTTGTAGTTTATAATTTTTTCCCTATGGACATTATGTTTTAATATAGTGTGCCTAAATCTCTTCTATATTTTTTTACCCTTGGGGGACCTGAATAACTTCACAGTGGTAATGAGAAGGCAAGAGAAGTCCACTGCTAGCACCAGTGTCAACTCTCACCTGGGTGCCCTTACTAACCAGTAAAACATAAAAGAGGACACAAATTTGGGACACTTGACCCTAGGACTCCCATACATTAGCCATACTGCTACCACAGGGATACTTTGAGCTCATTCCTGGTTGCTAAATTCCTAGGAGAGGGAAGATTTTATTCTTGTAGTCCTTGCATGAAAATGTTGTTCATACACACTGGACAGTGCTTACAACTTGACAAAAAGGATTCGTCTCTTCAGGAATCCCTACATGCACATAAAATATTTTGACATGGCCCAGTCTGAATCTTCAGGCTATTTTAAAAATTAATTGTGTTTTAGTTTTGAGTTAATTTCTCTTTTTGCCTCTCCTAATACTTTTGATCACCTGAGAGAGTAATCCTGAGTCCTTTGATTCTAAGAAGATACGTATTATCTTCCTTATTCCCCATATGCATGGTTTACTATGTCCTCATATGCTCACAGCTCAGCAGCTGAAAGCAAATATAACTTTTTAAGTGAATGGTCACCTTCTTTGTAAACTACCTGAGACAGTGCTTCATTTAAAACCTCTGCAAAATTTTCTTACAGACAAAAATTAGTGCAGCATAAGAATTCAAACGTGGACTTTTGTGTGAGTTGATCTGTCCTGTTTTTATATTATCAAGCACTATGAGTTTAAAATGCAGCACACAAACTAAGAAGATGGGGAAGGGAAACTCTGTCTCCTTTTCAAATAGAGAATCCATCTGGAAATTCAATCTGTTTTCCAATAATAATATTATGAGGAATTATTACAATGCTTTCCTGCTTGATGTTTATTACAGCATCCTCTTTGAAATTTTTTGTAAATTCCTTGCAGCTTCCTGAGTTTTTAACAGCAGAGAACTGTGTTGTTCTCTATCATGTGTACACCTACCATTTTGCAACTTTTCTGAATAGCATTAGAAAAATAGTTCTAAATATAAGAGTGATTATGTAACACTGATTCCGTTGATTCATTTTCTAAGTACAATTCTTTCTTTTTTTGGTATTTCACAAATTTTCTGCTTATTTCACTCACAGATTCCAGTACTAACACTATGCTTTATTTTTCTTTAAAAAGTCACACAGAAATTGCTTAGATTCTAAAGCTGTAGCCACGCATCATGTTTAGCTTGCTCTTATGTAATGCATAAGCAACTATATGCAGTAGGTTTGTTTTCCCTAAAAATAGAAAAGAAAATAAATACAACTCTTATTTAATTGGCACTTGGGCAGGATTGCCTTTCTCCCCTAGTTATGGGAGAAAGAAGGGAAAGCATGTCTGTATGTTAGTCCCAACACCTTGGAGTTTTGCTAAACCATTCAAAGGCAACAACATTTCCAAAGTGAATGCAATATAGTTGTCACCCAGAAGGGAAAACATTCACATAAATTACTGAGTGAAAAGTAGCATGACCTATAGTTAAGAATTGAAACATGGGGATGATAAATCTTTCCTTTTATGTTAAAAAATGAAAAAAATTAGAACTAGTCCAGCAGTAAGAAGAGGCCATAAAGCATGCAAATACTAGAAATAAAATATGTGGATTTATGTCTCAATGCTAAAAATTTTATTAAGTGCAGGCATTGAACAGAAAATGTATTATCAAGATTGCCTTGAATGACACACATGTACAGGATGTCAGAATATGATTCCTTTTATTTTTTTTAATTCAGGATCAAGAAATAAGGTGGACTTTTTAAGCTCAGCAGTGCAGCATATTTTGTTACTATTCCAATGGTAACTGTAATTAGTTACCCTTATTAGGGTACCCTGTAATTAGCTACTAGCTAACCATGGCTTTTGATTAGTATGCCTGGTAAATTTACAAGATATTTCAATTTCAAACTCCCACATTATTCTTGCTAAAGTTAATAGGGTGTTAATAAATTCTTTTTTTTTAATGAGAAATCTTTAAGTGATTACATTGCCATATGCTGAACATAATGCAGCTATTAACTAAGATAAATAGGTAAATAGACAAATATGTAAATGAAATCTATTACTTGTGAATAATACATAATACATATTCTACATGGCAAGTAAGATCAAGTAACACACAATCTATTTTTCCCAGTACTCTTTTCAAATCCAATAATTTCAATCAGTCTCACTGTGCAAGTTCCACTTTGGTTAACTTGTCATGACATTCTCTTCCAATTCCATCAGTGTAAGAAGGTTGGTAGTGAAAGGACAATTAGACATGAATATTACAATTGATTTTAAGCATGTGATTCCTTACAGAATGCAACAAAAAATTAAATTGGTGATAATGGATCTAAACTATTATATCTTATCCAACACATTATCTTTAACTTTAGATAATATAAAAAGCTTTCAAATAAGGTGTCTGAAATATAGTATGACAGATGTGGAGTTTTTTTTGTTCCTACATTAGCTTTCATCTTGCCCATAATGGTCCAAAACTGACACAAATGTTGCTATTAATTAAGCCCATCCTTGTACAGCCTATGAGTGATATCACTGAGAGGTGTAGTCAAGCTGCAGATGATATCAGGGCACATCAAAGCTCCAAGCATATGAAGATGGCTTTGTGCCAGGCCAGCTTCAGTCTGGTAAGGATCTTTAGCTCAGGCAATGTGTTAGATGCAAGAGCAGCTCTGTTTCAGAAACAATTTTGCCTTTTTTGTGTAGCATCACAACTGCAAAAATAAACAGAGTGAGACTGGAGCTAATGCTATGCAAAAGAGTGTATTCCTGGAAACTGGAGCTTGGGAAAAAGCTGTACAGAGCCGGTACTGGTGATCAGCTCTAACACGTCTTATTAGCTTCAGTTAAGTACTAATGATAGCACATTCTCTCTTTCAGAAACATCTGTATGTCTCTGCTCTGTCCAGGGACAGATGTCTGTACGCTGGAAGGGCTTGTTAAGCCCAGAGAAATGCCTCAGGAATGCACAGAACCTGCCTGGTTCCAGCACTACCTTGGAGCTAACAAGCCATGTTTGATCATGGAAGGCTTTGACACAAAGGGCAGACACTGAGTGTTTCTGCACTAATTAGCAAAACGGCAGTGCTGGACCAAAACAGGTTAAACCTGGCTTGTCATGAGCTAACTTTTTCTTAAAGGAACTTGAACATCTTTGCATGCTCCTAATGCATGCACCTCCCTAATCCATGTCTGTCCCCTGCCTTGGAAGGATAGACTCCACTTACTTTAAACATAGCATTTTTTTTTCTTATTATTTTCGATGCTGGTGTTTAGTATGATGTGCAGTGTAATTATTATTTCCCCAAAATTATGGTATTCATTGTATATCTATATAAAAGTTCTCATTCTGTAGTTATTTAATAACAAAAGGTACTACTTATTTCCTCATAGTACCAGCAGATTTTCTGGCAAATTATGTTTCTCCAGTCACAGAATCCTCAAAAAATAAAAACAAATGCTATTTCAGTCTAAAATCAAATATAAGCTTTGAGCATTTATTCTACATAGATATAAATTATTTCCTATATTACACCAATACAGACCTGTGTGAGATAGATTTGACATACACTTGGAAACTGACATTAAAGGGTTTTTTTCCACAAAGTATGCAACTGGTGTGAACTCACTCTGCTGTTTAGAATTAATTAAAAAATATGGAGCTAAGTTTCCTTTGGCAGAGTCTGTGCTGAACCAGGCATACACTTTTCATGAACCATAATGCTAGTGTAAACACATGTCATGTCATATGTCATAAACATATGTCAGTTTACTCACAGGTAAACTTTTTCGGATAAACCTCTATTCCCAGTTGTGCATGAAAATGTAAAGAGAGAACACACTGAAAAAAAAAAGTGCATTTTTTGTATCTTAGTCTACATCTATACTTGCTAGACTTAGCTCTGAGTGAGTTTTTTATTACCAGCTATACCCACAAGGAACTCACACAGGCATGGGCTGTGAGATCAAAGATCCACCTCCCCGCAATTTACTGTTTTCAACAAATACCCCAGAATGTCTTTGGAAGTTCTGCCTGCACAACTCTGAGCACTGTGGGTAGCCTGTACCACACAGCCAGTGGTGCTTAGCTAGGGACATAGCAAGGAGAGGGAAGCTGAAATGGAAGGAAGGATTCTGGCTGCTGTATGGTCTGTTTCAATCCTCAGTCATGTCATCTACAAGGACAGCATCTCTGGGAGACTTGAACTCATTCCTTAGACAGCTTCATGGAGCAGCAGACATTGGGGGTTCTCTGCTCTGTATCCCCCTCTTGAGCCTGGTATTTTCTTTACAATGCCTGGGGAAAAAAGGAAGAGCATAACCTTCTCCTTAAGACTCTCCCATCCTCCAACTGTTTTCAGCTCCATGGATTTCCTGAGCCTGTTGTTATTAAGTCTTTGTTCCCTTCCCCCAGCTTCCTAAATTAAATGCCTTGCTGAGATTTTTACTGCAAAGAAAACTGTGTTGCTAAACTTCGTTCTGATGAAAAATTTACACTAATTTTCTGCATTAATACTTCTGTGATCACAACACAGCAGACCTGCCTCCCAGGAAACACATTCAAATATTTTTTGTTTCAGTGCAGCTGGGAGTGGAGTACACAGTGAAGTGGGTTGGCACCACCAGCAAGACAGCTATCTTACAAAGCCAGATAAAGACTTGAGCTTATAGTGGGTGGGTTTGGTTCAGCCAGAAAGATGGTAGAGAGTCCTGGAGAACACAAGGATGTGCATTCATTAGCCTAGCACAAGTGCCATGATGGAGAGGACAACACTCCCTTCTCCCAAGGGCAGCATTCAGTGGATGATTTCATGGTACCAAGACCAGTACCTGGAACCCACCAGCAATGATTCTGTTCATTGTACTTGTTCACCTGCAGGTTTGATGGTTGTACTACTGAAGCAAGAGAATGGCAGAAGATTGTGGCAAGAATAAAAAGTCATATACACACAGGATTGTGTTCTCCAGTATTTAGAATTGAAAATACAATGATGTTTTGAAAAGGAGGATGGGAAGAGTAGCATTTGAAAGGAACACAGAGGGATATTTACCAGTCTGCTTGACACTAGGCAGTGTTGATCTTCTCATGCCTGGAAAGTATAGTGGGCATACCTGGGGAACATGTAACAACCAGGACAGAGTGTATTCATGTCCCAGCCTCCAACTAGGATCAGCTCAGGGATTTCCCAAGTCATAGTTTGTGTGTCTACAACCTGCGAAGGATTTCTTTACCATGAACCTGCCTGATGTCCCCTTTAATTCATAGTAGTAGATTACATTCTTGGTCTGGGTGATGCTAATTCTGCGCTTCTTTATTCAGCTGCTTCTTCTCCCTCCGAGTCCCTTTGCAAGGGAAGCGGTGCCTACAAATCCCCTGTTTACACACCAGTGCAGCACTGCTGGCAAAGGCACACAGCACAAATGCAGACCGATGCATTCCCACGGCAAGTACTTTCTAGTCGGAAGGAAGTAACTTTATCATGTTCTAACACTGACGCAGTGGTGCGTTTTCTCTCCCCACAACCACGTAAGCCAGCAGGCTTATTGAGCCCTCACCAGGAACCTTTCGGACCAGCAAATCCTTTCCCGCACCGAGCCCCTGCGAGCCCGAGCGGTGCCGGTCATGCCCCAGAGCCGCGGCTCCCGCTCGCCCTTCCCCGGGCCCTTCACGGCCGGGCGGAGGAAACGCGGCCCTGCGGCCTCGCACCGCCCCCGCCCTCGCCCCGGGGAAGGGGGGCTGCAGCCGCCCCGAGCCCGCTTTGGGTTGGAACAAACACTTCCCGGTGCAGACGAGGAAACTCGGCGCGGCCGGGGCTGGGGGAGGGGGGATTTCCTTCCCATTGTCTGCCGGGCTCGGCGCTCCCGGACCCCGCTGCCAGTGAAAGTGAATGGCCGGGAGGGCCTCGCCGCAGGGCTCCTGTTAGACACCCAGCCACTGCGGTAAGCGGGGCAGTCGGGCTAGCCCAGCCCGGCCAGCCGGGCTGCGAAGCTCTGCACTGACGAGCATTAAAAAGTCTTCACAATACCCATAAAAATAAGTCGAAACGAGACAAAAATGCTTCCTTTTAATCCTTCAACGTGCATCCTGAACGCTATATAATGCAAACAGTTACTCGGGGGATATCAAAGCACCCCAAAACCCATGAGGGCCCATGAGCACCAATTTATAAGCTCTATGCCTGTCAGCTATTAATGAGGATATCAAAACCCCCCAAAACCCAGGAGGGCCCATGAACACCCATTTATAAGCTCTATGCCTGTCAGCTATTAATAAGGATATCAAAACCCCCCAAAACCCAGGAGGGCCCATGAATACCCATTTATAAGCTCTATGCCTTTTTTTCTACACTGGCTCTAATTCACTGCTCCCAGCTCAGAGAAGGTAACGTGGCTATGGTTGCAGACACTCCCTAAATGTTTGCTTTAGGACACCTTGTTCTGTCTAAAATAAATATTTGTATCCTGAAACAAATATCTGGAGGTGGTCCAGACTAGCCTTTATAAATTTGTTAAGTACAGGAGATTGTTGGCAAGTGGTAGACTCCAGGTAAAAACCTGTATGGTAGGCAAGGCATAAGGCTTCCACCCTCCATGTGCTTTCATGCCGGTAAAACTGTGGCCTAAGTGTTTATTTGACAGCTCTCCATGGGTCCTGAGAGAGATAAGAGGCTAAAACTTCTTTATACTGAAGATAGCTGAACTTCTGCCTTAAATAAATATTTACATAGGTAAGGAGAAGGCACTGTGACAGAGCAATAAATCTTTCACTGGAGAAGCTGAGACTCGCTCTGGAGCTTTGTTTTGGAGTTAGGGCAAATCCCCTCGGCCAACCCAGGTTTTTGGGGATGTCTGGCTGCTTGTGGTGAAGAATTAAAAATGGTTATGTGACTGCTAGCTATGTTTGTCCTCTGATTCTGGATGCAAAAATCAGTGCACCTTAACCATGTCAGCTTGAGGAGAGCTCTTGGCTTGACTGCATGGTAGAAACAGCAAAAACTATAATGACCCCAAATTCTTCTTTTCCCCCCTGTGTATAAATATAGCTCAGATGCAATTTGAACAGAGGTTTCAAAGAAAGCTAGGACAGGCAAGCCAGTAATATCCCATGGAAACTTGGCATATATTTCTATCAAACTTCTTTTGAAAATGACATGCCTTAACGAAATCACAGCCAAACTCCATAAATAAATGCTCAACATAAGGTAGTCTTTTTGTAATTATATTGATGGCAAATCCCTTCTTACTTTAAAATTTGCTTGTAAATTTCATTTGCTTTTTTATTAATACAAGCAATATAATGCAGTTAATAAATTATAGTACCACTACTGGGTATCTGCCCAATGCCTCAAGCGCTCTTTGAGAGCAGATTACCAGCACTTTCTTTCCTATCTGTTTATTTAAATAATGTAAAACATTATTTCATATTTAAATTCATTTATCACAGCTGTGCAACTAACTATTATTTGCATTTTATTTTCCAAGTGGGTGCAATGTCCTGATGCAGCAGTCTCAAAGAAACTGGTTTCAGACACTACTTGAAATCTTATTTAGTGGACACACTGGAGAAACTTTCACTGTTCAGTGTGCAAACTGTTTAATCTTTGACTGACCAGGCACAATGGATGCTTCTTTTTCAACATTAGCACTACTATTTCCTTCTACTATTTCAGAAATATTAATGACTACTCATATGACTAAATTTTTTTGCATGCATAAATATTTACAGCATTAAACTTGCAGTATATTTTAATAAAAGTAAAATTCTAGTCAGGTCAATTAATTGTGAAGTGTTACTTACCCATTTAATAATTTCTGAAGAATTTCAGAAACTTTAGGATATATTTCCATAGACATTTATTAATATTTATCTTACAGTCCATTAAAAAATATAAAATGCACATTTTCTTGCTACTTACATATACTATATATATATATGTTCCCATGTATATATATAGGAACATATATTTATGTTCCTTTAAAGTTATGTATTTGTATTAATATGTATTTCCCTACCCTGCAGTGCAAGTATGGCTAACAGTTGGACTCAATGATCATAAAAGTCTTTTCCAATTTAAATGATTCTATGCTTCTGTGATCTACAGCTCTCACGACGTATTGACAACTCTGAGACAGACCGCTGATTCTCTGTGTTTTAGTTTCTGTTGCTCAAGGTGAGTGTCTACTTTCAAAAACATTATCTGTCATTTCTCCAAGTTAGACTTCATGATAGGAGGAATTTTCATGTATCAAGGCTGGATAAGCACAACATTTTCCCTCTGCAATAAGAGAGGGTCCAGATCTAAGAGTATGACAAAATACATACATAATAAATAGTTAAAGATCCGTTTCAAATGTATTATTAAAAAAAAATAATAAAAGAAACAAACAGCAACTCCAGCAGAGACCACTAGAGTTCTCCTTCTCCCAAATATCCCTAGCACCATCCTAAACCCTGTTTACCCCAGAAACCTGAACTGTGGACAGACAGAAGAGGAGAGAGAGAGAGAAAATTCAGACACAATAAAACTCTGAGGGGAAAAATATGTGGAAGGAGGAGGCAGCAGCGGCCTGGGGAAGGGATTGAAAAGTTTCCCCTGGCTTAACTTCTCCCCCCCTGCAGCAGCAGAAGCAGCGCCAGCAGCACAAGGTGAGAGAGACTTTTAAGTCTGGGGAGGAGGGGTGTGTGTGCGGGAGGGGGGGGTGAATTTACAGCCCTGTGGATATTTCTGTGTCTGCCTCCCTGGCTTTGGGGTGCGAGAGACGCCGTGTCTCATGCTGGGTGGATTTTTTTTTTTTTTTTAATATGATGGAGGATTATAAACATGGCGCCTTAAAAAAACTACAAAATCATGTACACACTGTTCCAAGGAGATGGGGGAGAGGGGACAGGGGAAGGGCTGGGCACCAGGGGAGGGGGCAATCCTTCCCCGCAGGGTGCCGTATGAGGAGGGGGGAGCAATTATACTTAATAATAAAATGTGTGGGGCTGCGGGGGGGAGATGGAAGGCGGGATTTTTTTATTATTATTATTATTTCATTTTTCGGAGTGGGCAGGATTATCTGGCAGCCCGCTTGGAAACCGAGGAGGAGAAGGGGACGGCGGCGGAGCGCGTGTGATTATTAACGGCGATTATTTTTGTCCCCACACCTTCCCCGGTCGAATTTCGGCTGGGAGGCGGCGGCGGGTCCCCCGCGCCCCCGTGCCGAGTTGCAGCCAGCCCCGGGGCCGGGGCGGGAGGAGGTGGGGTGGGGAGAGGGGAGCTCCGGAGAGAATCGCCGCTTCCAGCGCTCCGCGCGGGCCTGCAGGGCGCGGGGGAGCCGGGGACTCGCGTGAGAGGCGAGGCCGGGCAGGGTGTGGTGCAGCTCGGCCTCAGCCCCGTCTCCCCCGGCCCCGCTCTCTCCCGCACGCGGTGCCACCGCTTTGCTCCCCACTCTCCCCCGCTTTCCTTTCGCTCACACACCCCCGCCGCCGCCGCATTTCCTCGCTGGGGAGGGGGATGCCTGCTCGGAGGACGGGTCTTGGCCCGAGTAATGGCAGCTGCTCGACAGCGCCGAGGCTCCACAGGAGAGAGACGGCGGGGCCCCCGCAGGCCGGGCGAGGGGCCATGGCCGCCGTGCCCGCGGGGGGCAGGGGAGGGGACGGGGAAAGGGTGAACTCAGAGCCCCAGCCCTCCTCCGCCGGCGGCAGCGGGCGGTGCCACCCCCGCGGCCGGGACGGCCTCGCCGCCCGGCGGGGCACCGGGGCCCGGCATCGCCTTGGCCGCCGGCACAGCCCCGGGGGCTTCCCCCCCTCTCCCGTGTGCTCTGGGGCAGGGCCCGGGGGGTAAAGGGGGCGATTTCTCCGCTCTGCCCCCCCGGCTCCCCGCGGCCTCCGGGGCAGCGCCGGGAAGGGCCCTCCCGGGGCTGTGCCGGACTCGGCGGTTCGGGAATGCGAGCTGGCGACGGGCTCGCTTTTGTTTGCGTTCTGGGGATCTTTGTGTGGGTGCCCCCCCGAAGCCGCGTTTGCAGACAGCTGCCCGTGGTGCACTTTGTGGGGTGTTCGCCTTCACCCCTCCCTCGGGGCTGCTCACAGGCCTGTGTCTCCTTTCTTTCGGGGAAAGGATGGAAGTGTAGGTGTGGGAGCGCCCGTGGTAAGGATGATGGGGAGCTTCGTGCTCTTTCCTGACCTTCCGTGTGGTCCAGACAACAGTCCCCCTATAAAAAGCTGATGTTAAGGATTTGGGAAACTTTGTGTGTCTTTTGGGGCTTATCCGGAAACCAGTAGGCTTTAGGGATTTGGTTTTGGTCTTCTGTGAACTTTACAGACGCTAGAGATGGGGTGGTTTGAGAAGAGATAAAGGAGTGAAAAAACTTTAAACCAAAAACTTTTGGTGCTGTTTGGTTTTATAATTTAACCTGGAATCATCTGGCATAGTCTCTGTATTGTTGGAGTAATTCTATTTATTGTAGTTTTAAGAAGATCTTATTGCAGTTGAAAAGAAAAAGAGTGGAAAATGCTTTCTTGTCCTACTTAATGCTGATATTTTTTTTCATTTTTCTTGCTTTTGTAGGAAATAGTTTAATTCTTTAGGGGTGAATGCTGAGGCAGGTGTGAGGAGGGGGAAAATGGGAGGGGAAATGCCAGTTTGTGGTTCAGGTTGCACTGCTTTGGGTTTTTTGAGTTCCTCATCCTTCAGTATGAAGGACCTGGCATCTCTCCACTTTTATTTTTTAATTATCAATCACTCTTGAGTGTGCTACAGAAAGTCTTTAGGGAAGTCAACTGTTTGCTGACTAATGTTTTGTTTAAAAGTGGAAGTGCCCACAAAATAATTTCCACTTTTATGGGATTTATGGCATTAATTAATTCCCACTGTGGATTTATGGCCTTAAAATGCCAGCTTTTCCATGCCTAAACAAACCCTCTGTGCTTTGACCCTATCTAGTTGCATGGGGAAGGGAGGGAAGGGAATGGTTCATGGGGTGAGTAGTTCAACAGAGAGCACTTTATCTTGCTGATGGTGAGTTTGGTTTTAGTGAGTGGGGGAAAAAGTGACTGTGTTGATGGCTCTGTTGGTTGTGCTATGGATGGTGGTCTCTGCAACTAATGCTTGGTAGCAGTAGTAAAGGTCTCAGTGAGAAAAATGATCTTCCTCTCCACCTCATGAACCAGATAATGTGATGGAAATTGTCTTGTGCTGAAGTCAACTTTGTAAGGGGAGTTGGGAGTCTGTGGATGTTGGGAGGGGGTTTTAGAACTTTGGTGATGTGCTAAAGATACTTTTAAGCCGTTTGAAGCTTTGTAGCAAAAGTTTTACAGGTATTTCACCTCTGAACGTGTTGCTTGTTTTGTTTTTTAAATCTAAGCAAGCACTTGGCAACTATTAAATATAAATGTAAAAAAACCTAATTGAGTTTGTTCACCAGAAACCAAAATTCTTAAAAGTTTGAGATAGTCCTTCTGTAGTATGAGGCAGAGCAATGCTTCATAACTTTTCAGGGAAAAAGTGAGCACTACTGGAGTGACAAGAGTTCCATGAGTGGAATTGCTGTGCACAATGTGTGACTGGTAGTTCGTGTGCTGTGTGTCCTTGCTGTTTGCAGGCAGTAGGAATTCTGTGGGTGTCTGCTGTCCAAGTGTCCTGGGGTTCCCCTGCCTTGGAGCAGAGAGGAGAAGGTTCTGTTCAGCCTGACCTGAGGCTCCTGCAGCAGGAGAGCCTGGGTTGTGTTTTTTGGCTTAAGGTCATCTCCAAAGCAAGTGAGACAGTGCAAGGCTGTGAAGTGTGCTTGGTATTTCTGCCTGCACATAAATAAAACATACTGGGTGCTGTTAGTGATGTGGTGCTCCCTGGGCACATGGGCCATGAATTTGGCCTCAAGCTCACCTTGATGGCTCAGGCTCCATCGAGACTGTTGTGCATCTCTACCAGTGCACCACAGCTTGGGGACCACTGAACTCTGCCATCTGCAGTCACTGGGTTAGAATAAAATACCTCAAAAGGAAATAGATAAAAGATAACATTGAAGATGTTTTCTCACTTTTAGGCATCTAAAAGTCTCTGTAGATGCCTGCATTATCTAGTTAGCTAGCAAATTGTTTCGTTTCACACAGTTTGAGAATGAGGGGGAATTCTAGAATAAAGAGACATGTTTTGAAATTGAGGAGCCAATTTCAGTCAGCTAAAGTTCACAAATTTTGGACATACCTGTAACTAATTTTCATAGTAACTGCCTTCCACAGTCTTTCAGAGCATTTATCTCTGGAAGTGTGTGAAGACTTCAGGCAGTGGGAATCAGTCCAGGCTAAAGGTTCTGAAAAAGGGACAAGGTGATGATGAAGATGTCTTCAGGAAATTTCTGATTTGCTTCTTAGATGACTTTTTAGCTAGACCCAGATTAGCATAATTGTCAGTAAAAGATGTCTTTTACCCATAATGCAGGTTGTTACAAATGCTAACTAGAACTATAAACAAAATTAGTCTGTGCAAGGTATGTGTGCCTCACTCCAGTGATGAACTTGGTTTGTAAAATGTGGAATTGTTTAAAATTACCAACGAAATGCACACAAGATTTTACTTTCCTGAATAAAGTAGAGTTTGGACATTTTTTTCAAAAGTTAGAACAGAATTGTTGGAGCAGTTCTTTTCCTCATATTTATCCAGTACATATATGAATTTGTTTAAAATCCTAACCCCTGATTTTATTAATTGCAGTTTTCCTTCCATATAATAGGACTTTGTTTAGCCATCATTTTTGCCCTGATTGTTCAGGAGGTAATGTAGGATCATGTTCTTTATCTGCAGAGGGTTTTGTACCTTGGTTTTTGTTAGGTTTGCTTAGTCTCAGGATGTGGTGAGCACTCCCACATTATGTGTGTAGTACCTGGAGCATGGTGCCCTTGGTAGCTGGGCAGTGCAGAGTATGTCATCTTTTATATAGCTCATACATTTTAGGCTGTCAGTGTTGCTTGTGCTAAACATTGTGAACAAAGATTATTCTTGTCAGGTTCTGGATCATTTTTCATCAGTTGAATGTAAATTTAGCTCATAATTGGGTTATTGTTCTAAGGTTTAATCTTCCAGTGGCGAGAGTACAGCCTGCAAAGTAGGTACTTTATAAAATGACGTAATGATTCCATTTTTCAGGAATTTCTTTATTGCTGAGAGCATATGAAATGCAAAACAAATGTGGAAACCCCACAAACCCCTTCATTCCTGGGTGTAGGGATGGTAACTGATGGACAGCACAGAGTGGCTGTGTACAGTACAACAAACACTGTGGCCTCGAGCCTGCACAGGTGAGCTCCTGGCATTCATATTTACTTCTTCTCTTTTTTTTTTTGTCCCTGAAATGACCAGGATCTTTTAGTCCTGTGGGCAGGCTACAGCAGGCACAGTGGTGATACATACTGACATGTCCATGAACCCAAGTTAAAGCTCATGGTGTCTAATTTTAGCCAGCTTTGGTAATATCCCATCAGAGCCTGATCCTGTAGCTGCACCATGTAGATAAATCCAAAGTGTAGCTATTGAGAGTTTTGTGTACAAAAAGACTGGTTTTTAATTTTCTTCCAATCTCTCATTTTACACTTCACTAGAATGCAAAAGGTATCTGTTATGAAAATACAGAGAAATTAAATTTGAGTTTAAAGCATGTTACTGAGAAAAAGGCAAGAGTATTTATAATTTCAAATTTAGAAATGTATTCAAAATAGAAGTGAAATATGATTTATTGGTGTACTTACTAACAATCAGGATATCTTTGCATGTATCTTTACGCTGTATTTAGTTTTGAATTCCAGGATTAAATAATTGCAGAATAAAACATTATGATTTCAGGATTATGAATCTTCATACAACTCTCACTTACACTATCATATAAAACTAATTCTTAAGAAATAATTTTAACACCAGACACATTGAAATTTAAAGTACTAAAATCCACTTACTCATTAAAAAATTAATTTAAACATACCAACAAAAATAGCAGTAATATCCCATTCACCGTTTCTGTGGAAATTGTATTTTTTGCATGCAAAGAACTGGACTCACTGTCATAATTAATTTTTTATCTGTAATAGGATACTATTGATTTGACATCTAGTAATTTTGAAAAAGAAGTGTTGAAGTATTCCTTCTTACCTCTCCTTTCTCCTATGTTTGTTACTATGTTAAATATAAACCAACTTGCATTATATTCAAATTGATGATTTTAATGCAGCTGATTTAAGAATGTTTTGGTTACAGAGCATAGGACTGTGCTAGTAGGTGTAGTACCCAAAGCAGTGTTTTGGCAAGTGGGTATTTGTACTTTGATCCCATGCACTTGGGGCATGGCATTGTTATCTGGTCTTTTAAAGAGAGCTGGAGGGGAGCTGTGCTGTGACTCATGGGACAAGGCACTTAGTTCACTAATTTTAGCAGAGCGATTCTTGTCTGTCAACCTTAGGTTTTATTTGAACCTTCTGGAAAAGAGATGAAGTGAAACAAAATGGAGCTGAGAGAAAATGATTAGCAGAATCTCAGAGTAGCTAGAAATAGTACACAGTGAAAAAGAAATTAAAAGTATGTAAGATATGTTTATTGCTCAACAAATCTCTAAGATCTGAGAGACTGATCAGAGAGCTTTATCTTTCTTAGCACGCTATCATTTTCTGTTAAGTCTCACACAACATTTATGTGTTCAGTAAGAGAGGATCTCTCTGTACAGATACCTGTTTGCAATTACAGATGCTTCTCAAGCCAAAAACCAAGCACCAGCCAAGTCTGCACTGGCTGCTTGTGCCTTATTACTATTTTCATGGTGTCATTGCTAGTAAAAGAAAACTTCCAAAGAGGACAGAGTCTGTCCTTGCATAACACTGCAGTGTGTGCATTCACATGCACAAATTAAAGTGGAAATTTTGCCTCAGAATGGAGCAGGGATTCTCCATTTTCCTTCTGGTCGGTTGTTAATTTTGTGATCAGTGTCTTATGAGCTGTCATTGGCTTCAGAGACAAGCTGAAACCCAGAGTTTACGCACAATCTCCTTCCCCCAAGCAATTACTAGGATCCGGGTTCAAAATTGTACAAAATCAAAACAAAAGAATTGCTATTTCATAAAATGTAATCACAGGCCACACAGTCACTGATTGTTCACTGATGAAATTTGATATTCACTGCAGAAAATTCATTGTTACCCATAGATTAATATTAATATAATGATGGAGACCTAGATCATATAAGCACTTGTTTCCCACAGGCATGAAAATGCATAGGTCTTAGAGCATACTGATGAATAAGTTTAGTTCCACAAAATAGTTTTAAAAATTAAAACCTTACATATGACTCCAATATTCAAGGAAGTCAAAATTAGTTGTGCTGTTATAATTTTATGTAATGCTGTATTTTTGATTCTTCTATGGAATTCAATAGCGTTGTTACATGGGCATTTTTATGCCTATTCAATATCAACAGTATAACTTGGTTTTTTGCACATGCTAAATTTTAAATTAATATTTGTTTCCATTGAAGTTAAGGCACTTTTTCTACATGTACATTAGTGTTTGAAGGAGGTTACAGTGCTTAGGAAAAGAACAGAGAAAAATGGATAATATTTTTCTGTTAGTGATTTCTGCCATTTTCTTTAAATCTGAAATCCTGTGTGTTGTGGAAAACTTTAATTATAGATAAACAAAATGGTGAAAGAAGAAATTCCTACTGGAAAAACCAATACCATTATGAGAAGAAAGGTTTATTCTTACATCAGGAAAGCTAGAAAATAGGTATGTCAGGGAACTGTGTATTTTTACATAGTTCAAAATTACGGAAATTGTGAATGTGCAAGCAGGTTAAGTAATGGTTTTTTTTAATCATAGAACATAAATTAAAAACCTGAGTTCTGAAATTTATCTTGATCCATCCTGTTTTTATCATTTACCTGCAAACAGTGGGCAAATCTAGACAATCTTTTTTGTTCCACATAACAAATTGTTTAGAGTGGGTAATGTTCTCCTCATGTTGTGCTTCTATTCCTTCTTTGTTAAACATTCAAAATTGCAGGAAACTTTATTTTTTATTAAAAGTGAAGAATTGTTATTATTTATTTTCCCAGGAACCAGACTGACACCATTTTTAGCTTCACATAAGTATAGTTGAGAATGGAGGACATTCTTAAGAACTGGCTGCATGGACTTATCTCAGGAAGCTTCAGTGTCAGTCATTACATGCAAGCTGACATTTGAATACAATATGGAACACTGAATAATTTGGCATTGGTTCTAATATTTAAAAAAAAAGAAAATTTTAAATTTTTTCTCCAATAAAAATAATTTTCTTAAAACCTCTTTGTGATAGTAAAATATGAGGAACAGTGAGAAGGGATGTTAATGTTGCTTAGAGATAACTCAGGGTGTTTAACCTCTTAGGAGTCTGACTAGAATGGAATATCAGGCTGTTTAAAAGCTGCCATATTAAAATATTGGTTGGTTGATTGATTGTTTTTTGTGTGTTAAAAAAAATGTTTTGTTTCACTAACATAACTTTTCGAAGGAGAGTGCTGATGCATACCTGGGAGCGTTTCAGACAGTGTTGGAAAGTGAGAAACATGGACACTCCCAGTCTGTAATTGTATCTTTCAGTTTTGTAGCTTTGTGTTCATCTTCTGCTTACACTGACCTGAAATAAATAGACTTTCAGGAAATATTTGTTGTAAGAAAGAGATTCTTCCTTTTCCTGCACACTTTCCACTCTCCTGGCTCCCAGAAGGCTTCTTTGTAAATCTCCTAATTGGAAGCATACTCTCTAACTTCTCTCTGGTTCCAGACATGAAATTTCTTTTGTTATTGAACTTGCACCTTTTAGGAAATACAGATTAAGAGTCAATCATCTCCAGGAACCAGTTTTATTGTTTTGTTTTGGTTTTTCTTCAATTCATGTTGATATTCTTTTTCTTAATAGTTGTAAAAAGTAGCTTAAAAATAACCCATTCTCCAGTCAACCAAGTATTAGTCTAAGTTGTAGCACTAATTCCTGAAAACATGGAGCTTTCAATAAAATGGAAAGACTTTTGTTCCTCACACAGGCACAGGAAATACCAATAAATATCAGCTAAAGCTGTGTGGTGGTGCAGATCCTTGGAGTGCAGGTGCACCAAGGAGTGAGGAGCTGAACAGGGTTTGCTCTGCCAAGTTAGTGGATAAGCAGTTGCAGTATTTCCTGGGCCAGTGGGAAGGAATGGTATCCAAATTTCTGCTTGGCTCTTCTTCCAGGAGAACTGCCTTTCTTGATCAAACTAGTATGTCATGTTATCCAGCCATCAAATGTCTCCTAAAAAGTTAAAAATGAGGCAATTTTCTGAGGTAGAAAGCTACAGAGTACTTGTTTTCCATAATAATCCAAACAATAGCAATTTAGATTATGGCTGCTGTTTTTACACATGTTGAAGTTTTATCTGTTACATTCTTTTGAATGTTTTAATTTCTCTTTCCTGTAATAACTGAATATTTTAGCTGTATGTTGAAACCTACTGCTTTTTAGGTCAAGTCTGTTCTGTCCTTTCCACATGCCTTGCAGCCTCACTGCAGTGCTCTTTCTCTTGCCCATTTTCCAAGAGCTTCTTCCTAGGTTACAGGAAAGAGCCACGTTGTATCTGCTTCTCTGAGGGATTTGATGGAGATAAGAGACCTTGAGGGGCGAGTTAGTGAAAGACTGTAGTGGTTGTACCAGTAAGAGCTGGGAAATGCACATATGAAAATAAGAAAGGGAGAGTTTGTTGTGAGATGCACATTAAGGGGAAATCGAGGTGCACCCTTGTCACGGGAGGCAGCACCACTGACTTTGCTAATGCCATTTGGTGCAGCTCTGTTAACTTTAGTGGAGCAATATTAGTTTACACCTGCAGAAAATTTTCTCCTGAATCTCTGGGAGTGAGAATATAAAATGAAGTGTTTATGGGTGAGTGACAGAGAGAGTGCATGCGAGAGAGAGCGCACAGGCACACACTTCAGGCCTGATTGATTGTATGAAAAAAAGCCTGGAGTTGAAAGAACATTATTTTAAATTAACATTCATTATCTTCACGCGTGAGATAACAGTTCACTTTGGACCAGATCCTAACACCATTATGTTTCCTGAGCAGAGACTGCTTTTTTTCTTGAGTTAGGTTTTATTCAGTATAAGAATGGCAAAATGTAGTCAGATCTTTGACAATTAAAATATATGGATTAGTCACTACATATTAGAAAAAGCTGTGTTATTTCTGTCAGGAAAACATGTATTTTTTTCTTTTTAAAATAAATGGTTACATTTTCTTTGAAATGTGAAATAAAAAGTAAGGTACCTTTTTTTTTAGGTCTCATCTTATGCCTGGAAAAGCTTGCAGCCATTTTAATTCATGCTGCATTCATTGATCTAGCAGTTAAATCATTTAATCACTGTGCAGCTAGGTCATCTACCTATTGGACACTGTTAAAGTGTTCAGGAATACACTTTGGGTTATTGGCTTCTAAATTACACTTTTGAAAAGAAAAAAGAAAAAAAAAAGCAAACAAACTGTGAACACCTCAGTTAACTGATGAACATTATACAGGAAAACAATGTGAATTCATTGTCTTATCACTCAACTTTTTTTTGTTCTGCACATAATATAAGTAGAAAAAAGCACATCATAGCAAACAAAGGGAAAATCTGATTTTCATATTCTTTGGCAGTTCTTTTAAATACATAGTTTTGTAACATTAAGTCATCTAATTAGGCAGCAGCTTGTATGAAATATTTTCATAACAGACATAGTTTGTGAGCATGAAAATGAAAGCCACATTTTAAAACTATAACCCCAAATAACTTTCTGAATTTAAATATTAGTCTGAAGATGGCTTGCTCTGTAAGTATAATCATGTGAAAGAAAGTGGGAGAAATTTGTATTTTATGTCAACATCGACTAGAAAACTTAACACCTTAGACTTAAATGCTGCAGCTATAGAAACCCAATAATCTAAATACCTAAAAAGGGGAATAAGTGTAGCAGCAGTTAATACGTGGCAGTGAAAAGCAGAGGAAAATTCTGTGTGCCTCTAAGTGTCCTGTATTTCCTGAGAGGGAGCTACTCACAATCAAATAAATCTCCTCTTGGTTTGCAATAGGCAAGTATCTTGTCCAGAGAGAGATGGTAAATCCTTTGGCAGTGATGCACTTGGCACCAGAGGTTTTTAAAGGGTCACCCATGTGCTTTTCAGTTATTTCCCTGCAGGGATGAAAAGAGAAGTTTTTGCTCTTGTGAGGTAGTTGTCTGTCTGAGTGCAGGTGGAACAAGGAAGTCATGTTTCATATGAAGATGGGAACTGTATATCCCTTTTTTCCGTGAAGGCTCAGAATGCAGACATGCCAATTCCATCTGTTTGTGTCTGGGTCCCTTGGCCTATTTCCTTGTGCTTTCCTCATCTACACCGAAAGCTTCATCAGATGAGAAGTTATGATCATGTTAAGTGTCTCCCTGTACCTTCAGCAGAGACACTCTAAACAGAGAGAATCAGTTCTTCATCTTATTTGGTGTTTTCTTAATTATTGAATTTTTCAATGGTTTCACTTTCCAACTTCCAGTAGCTACTCTGCTTTATTATGTTAGTTTATTACAATTTTGGTACAACTTCTTGGTATACTTTCATCTGGGCATTCTGGGATGTCATTCCTTTTTGAAGTAATGTCATGATGTATGTACATGAGGAGTTGGACAGCAGAGGAGGAATTTGGCTAAGGGTTTGAAGGTTTAAAGGAATGTCATCCCCCTGCTGAATAAGACCTCAGTGAGACACTTTTTATAGGGATCTGATACTTTTGCTCTCTTTCATTTGGAAGAACTTTGAAAGGGCTGCAAACTCAGGCGAATGTGCTGTGTCCTCACTGTGTATTTCTTTACCAGTAAATAGGGAATTCAGTCATGGAAGGCAACTGGGTGAGCTTAAAGAAAGAAAGGTGCTGAAATCAGCAGCATGTCAAAGGAAAATTGGAATTCAGTGACAATAAAAGCAAAGTGTCAGTGTTAATGCAACATATTTTCAGGTTTTGAAGAGCTGAAGATGCCTCTTAAAAGCGGCTTTGGGTGGCTGAATTGCAGTGTAGGAGCTGTCGAGGACAGGGTGTTAAAGAAGGCTGAAGTCCTGGCAGGAGAGCAAACAATCATCCCTTGAGCTCAGCCCAGAGTGGTGGGTGTGGTGACCAGATGATTATCAAACAATGCATGAGGTGCACTATTGCAGCGGGTATCAAACCTTTTCGCATGTACGTTGCTAAATTTAAGAAACAAAAAGAACTCTTGACAGCTTGAAATTACAGCCCCGTTTTTCTTCCGAGTTCCACTGAATTAATGAAATTAGCCGAGCTGCCAGAGCGGGTGGAGAGCTGCTGGTGAGCGCTGTGGCAGCAGCCCCACACCGGGCAGAAGCGCTGATTTACGCTCGCTTTGCCTTGAATTTAAATGATGACCTTCACTTCCTGCCTCACACTACAGCAGGCTGCAGTGGAGGGAGCTCTGAGAAGGTGTTTGCTAATGAGGCTCTGGCACTTTTGATAGCTGTGTTAGGTAATCAGAAGGTGATAGATGATGGTGTATTGTGTTTGGGAATTTCATTTAAAGTGTATATTTATGTACTTACAATTTTGACCCATTCAAGACATTTGTATTATCTGTTGGGGTTTTCCACAAAAGTAGTGATGTTGCCCTGGCTGCATTCCAGTTTGGCTAATTACATTCTGAGTACCTACATACCTGTAAAATTTCATCTGGATTTTGTTACTGTTGTTTATTTAAATCATAATGCATATGTACTTGGAAACTTATGAAATAACAGCACAGGATAAAAAAAGTTAGGAAAATCCCTGCTCCAAATTACATTTGGTATTTGTGCATGAATATCTATAGTGTGGCATGATACAGTACAGAAAAAATATGAAGTGGCATATTCAGTAATAGCATTCATAGAAGAGGTAGGTTTTCAGAGTTTATGAAATAGGTTAAGTTGCTGAGTAGTGTGCACTGTTAAACATATGATGTATTATGCAGCAGGAATGGATATAATTCACTGGTAGGAGAAATAATGCTTGTTTGTATTGTAGTTAAACTGTATATATTTTTACAAGGTTATCAGGCATGGATTTTTCATGTGTGTCAACAAGGGAGTGGGAGCCAATTTATGTGGTGATGTCAAAAGGACTTAGGCAATCACGGATCTGCACATGGCAATCATCTGCTGGCACAGAAATGTTTCTCTTCTACATACAAAGGCACATTTTATCATTTACCACTCAGTCTCTCAGAATCCTGCTTAAATTACAGTAGGAAGCACTTGCTGTTTGTTACTGTAGAGTAAGAGGTAGGTGAAAAAGAACACAAGCCACATCCTGTTGTGGAGAGTCATTTTGCAGAAATATGAACTTCAAAGCTGCAAGCTGGCTCTATCAACTGATTGATAATAATAGTCAATATTAACCTGGAATGGATTTGCAGAGGAGATCAAAATAATCCAGTATTAGACCATGCTGCATAACCATGGCAGTCTAATATTTACAAGAAGTGTCGCAGTGTTCTTCCAAAAATAACTTGTCTGTTTAGAGATGCTTCATCCACAGTGCATATGTAGCCCATTAGACAAAGATATTAGAAGTAGATGGAAAAACAGTTTTCATTTTGAAAATTATTTCAAGGAAAATGCTTTTGATTAATACTTGTGAGTGAAATCATACCCAAGTCAAATAGATTGTTCACAAAAAGAGGTTTAGGGTTTCTTTGGTTTTCTAGAAATGGGGAAAAATATTTTGAAGATATCTTTGAATTTACATATTAATACTGGTGTTTCTTATTGTTAGTAGTTCTTTTTAGATACTTCATTTCTAGTAAAAATAGTAAATAATGTACTATATACTTATATAACAGAAAAAAATTATGACAATGGCTTCTGAATTATGGCGTCTGAAATTTGCTACTCTTTAAATTTTTGTCTGTTCAAAGGCTTGGCCTTGGTTTTGGAAAGAATTTGTCTGTGTAACCCAGCTTAAATAATTTTACTTATTTCTTCTGTATCAAACTCAGTGAAAATGCCATCACAAGCCCTTGTGACAGCAGCCAGCCTGTTGTGTGTAAGTGGAAGGGTTGAAGCCCCATCTGTCAGTGCTCTGAGACAGACAGGTATCTTACCCACTTTAGTGTCTGTCTACTTGGAGATTCTGTCGTCTGTGGACTTTTTTCCTGCGAAAAAAAAATCAGGAATACTTCAACAAGGAAAGCCATCCAGCATCCACATGCTGCACATTATGGGAATAAGATCCATGTGGCTTCTTACCTTTTCTTTTTTTTTTTCTCCTTCTGTATCATTTATTAAAGCTGTTATGGAATATCTGCTTAAGGGTAAAGGAGTTTGAATTGTCACTTAGCCTCATTAAGGTCTTGGGCTTAGTGTTTACCACTTCTGCTTTCATCAAGGCCACTTCCTCAGAGGCTTTTGCAGGAGACACATATGTTCTTATGAATAACATTCTTCATTTTCTGTCTCAAATCATGGTAGAATTTTACTTTTTAATCAGCAGGTTTTCTTTAAACTCAAAATTTTATTGCTGGTGTTCTGCCTCTAAAGCAGAATTTGTTATTTTATACTTTTATGTTGTGGGTTGTCTGCTTCTGTATTCTCACATTTAAATGCTTCAGGCTATTCATTGTGTGTTTTGTAGGGGGTTTAACAGTTCACCCATTTCCACACAGACTGTCAAAGTCAGTTGGAGACTGTCAGAATTTGCTATCAGACTGTCACTACAGTCTGCTTCTCCAGAGCACAAAACCTTGTTAAGCAATAGTTGAGGTACTGGAGGTGATGCTATCTGTAGCTCCATCAGTAGCTTCACCCTGTGCTCTTAGTGCTCTTTGACTGGTTTCTAGAAAAGACTCCATGCCCTCAGGTGCTTAGTGGCCAGGTGTAGCTGTTGAAGTCACTATGATGAACTGTAATAGTGCCCTCAAAATAGAAAGAGTTGATTTACTAATAGGCAACTTTTAAAAAATATGTTTTATTCACATAAACATTTTCTATTTTGATTACTTTGTTCTCCCTCAGAATTTTTAAAATTTATCTGAGTTTTCTTTCTATGGCTGGGAAGAAACCAAAAGTGGCACAGTTGGTACCTTATATACTTATTCATTGCGAAGATAGAAGACTGGTCTTAAGTGAAAAAACATATAGGTAGCCCAGTGGTTGGAATATACATGAAGAATTCATGTCTCAAAGAAATCTGGTTATTGGTAAGCAACCTCTCTTTATTTTAGCTGTAAATTTAAACTTTGAACAATGAACGTGCTTAGACTAGTGATGTGCTTATTCGGTTAAAAAAAGAACAAGATTTTAATAGGAAAAAATTATCACAAGACAAAACAGCACATGATCTCATTAGCATTTATGGATTGCTAAACTGCAGTTTAAAAGTCACATTTCTGTCTAAAGAAGTTTTCCACAATAGTCATACAAGCAACATTTAACAGTGTTGTTTTAGTTTGTTTACTTGGGGTCAGATTTTCAATGATCAGAGTGATTAAAGTTGCAGTTGTCTGCAAAGGCAGCACTAATTAGCTGCAATTGATGTTAGTGGGACTTTGAATAAATGTTGGTTCTGAAAATCTCATCACGTATGGACATCATATCTGTTTTCAGTCGTCTTTGGAAATCTGGCCCTTAGGATAGTTTACATCTTGTCTTGTTTCAGTGGTTTTCCCTTAGCAGTTCCCCATTTTACTCTGCTCAGGAAGGTCCATCGATTTCAAACACCATTTTGTAGTAATTTCTGTATCTTAGAGTTTATACTTGTCAGGAGGGGTAGATCGGCAGAGGAGACTTGGCCTTGGCTTTCCATGCAGTATTTTAATTGGCTCAAATAACATAAATAGTCCTTTGGATAGTTCTTTTCATGCATAGATGTTTAAGTGCTGCAGAAAAGGGATTAGTGTAATTAATTTTGCATTTGGAAATGGTAGTGTAGAGATATGCAGTGACTTGCCTGAAGTTAACTAGCACAGGAGGCAGCTACCAAGTTAGGAGCCCTGGCACTCAGTCTGCTTCCTTCAGCAAATGGAGTTTCAGAGTGCTTGATCTATCCACACAAAATAACCAGACAAGAATCTTCTAAATGTAGTGATTTGGTACTTAGGCAGTGTGAGTCATGTTCTGGGATGCTGGCAGTGGTTTTTTGTGATATTTCCGTTTCACATTCAGCTTCGGGGGCTCAGCAGGGGCTTTGGTCTGGTTGCCATATGAAGTTCATCGGGGGTGACAGGGGAAAGCAGCTTAATGTGCTTATGTTATTTTTGTCTATAGTAGAAATTTATGATGGGGACTGTTTCTGTTTTGCATAAAGTCACCAAAATAGTACATTGACTGTAAGCTAACTGGAGGTGCCCAGGACTATTTACAGCAGAATTGCCTGGACAGTGTTAGTTATTGAGTGTAATTATTTTGATCTCACAGAGAGCAAAGCATAAAAACCACTTATCAGACTTCCTAAATTGCACACCCTGTTAATTATGATGCTGAAGTTGGGTACCGTCACTAGGCCTTACAGACTCAGCTTTTTGTGTAATGGTTCTCAACAGTAAAATGGAAAAAAAAAAAAAAAGAAAAACAAATCTTACAAAGTGCTGTGGGCATAAAAATGTTGAAGGCTACAAGATCCCCTGCCAAGATGGTTTGTGGAAAATCACTAATAACCTTATCCAGCTGCTACTCACCATGGAGTACTTACCATTCCTCTTGCCTTGCTTTCTCAAAATTGACTGTAGAGGAATGTCTGCTGTAGGTACCCTGAGAACTCTTGGGCCAGTTTGTTTGCTTTTCTCTACCCCATCAACTGAAGTGGATTAAGCAAATGTTTCAGGCAGGAGAACAGTCATATGGTCAGTTTTCCTTTAATGCATTCCTGTAACATGCTCAGCTGAGGTTTGTTCCTGGTCCCAAAGGCTAGAGACCCTTGCCTCCAAGGATTCAAGTAGCCAACAGTACTTTAGTGGCCCCAAACTAAGGACAGATTACTCTTTAGGACTCCTTCTCTTTAGCACAATGAAAAGGCTCAGGATGCTTAATGTTTTGTTCAAATTAAAAGATTCTCCAGATTCCTTGTAGCAGAGTCATTCTTCTAGTTAGAGCTTGATTTTGAGAAAGAAGTGCTATTTGTGGGCCTTTCAGGTGTCTTAGATGGGAAGGCATCTGGTTGAAACATGCAGATCTGGTTGCTGAGTCAGTGAAAATACCTAATCTTTATTACTTTTATTTACAGCCTGCTTATATTAATAAGCTAGGAGTTAGATTTCTTGTGAGTTAGATTTTGACATTGGTGTTCCAACAGAGTGGCTGAAATTTTGCTGTTACTTTTGTTACCTTCTCCATCTTTAGCACTGGAGAATCCCATATATTTGAGTAGCTTCATGTCGTGCACCAGAAATTCAATAAATGTGTCTTTGATCAATCCCTGTGGTTCTTGTGATCTCTACAAATATGTCTAGAGGGAGGTGATGGTGGAAGAGAGCAAAAAGCCACTTAACCCACAGTATTTGTGTGAGGACGACAGCACACAGCCAGTCTGGGTAAGTGTGGATTGGAAGCCAGGCTGTAGGATCTAAACATGAGCATTTCAGATGGAGGAGCCTGACATGATGTCTGTACCACACATGTTGTGTTGTTACTGCTTTTAAGTGTTTACTATGTAGGGCAGATATGACCAAACTGGCTCACCCTGTGGGGATTACTCACTGAAATTCCTATGTGGATATGAGCCAAAACTCCTGTGCCCTGTGCTTTGGATAGCTGAGAGCTCCCAGAATGAAGGCTGAGACTTGTCTCAGTGTTGAGTGCTAGGCTGATGTTTGCTTCAGTGACCCTTGTTGACTGGTTTCTTCCAAATCCAGTGATCTGAGTTTATTCAGCAGCACCAGCATGGCCCTGCTGCAAGGCGCGTGGCTGGCAGCCTCACAAGAGCTGTACCTGAAATATTGTGAGCCAGGAGCTGTGGCTGCCCACCATGGGCTGGGGAGAGCAACTCTTCAGGTTTCTGCCATGATTTACCAGTCTCATTTTTGTGCTTGTAACAGATTCTGAATATACTTCTCTATGGAATGGTTTCCTCCCTGTAAAGTAGCAGTATCAGCACTTTGCTGTATTACGAGGCATTTGGAGTATAAATTAGAGGGGGAGCAGTTGCTAAGGCATGCACTTCCATTTCATTCTGTGAACAGGTCTGCTTCTAAGGCAGAAAGAGATAAAGATAATATGCCAATACTTTTAGCACTAGAAGAATAGAAAATCAGAAGTAAGAAGAGACGAGGTGGAGAGAAAGTGATATTGATAACAATGAAGGCAAGTGCAAAAATAAAAGAGAAGTAGATTTAATATGCTAAATTGTTTAATAGCTCAGTAAAAATGGCTGGAACTTCAAGTTGCTGGTACCCCCACAGTAGCAGGAAATGAAATTATGCGTAGGTTCTAGAAATAGTGAAAACCACTTGCTACTATGATATCCAGATTAGTTTTAAAGAAAGTGCTACAATAAAACTAGCAAATTTTGTACTTAGTAACTAAATTAATGTTACTTTGAAATTGAGAAACTGCTTATAACTTAGGAATGAATGTCACGAGAAGTTGCATCATTTTCCTCAAGAGAAATAGCTTCCTTTAAAATCTTCACCAAGAGACAACTCATCTTGCTAGCAATTCTCTTACCAGCGCTGTACTGCTATTTTTTCATTCAGAGTGAATGTCTCAACCCTGGGAAGAGTGAAATGTGTTTCAATTTACATTTGCTCATAGCCCATTTTTTACTTTTTGCTGTGACATCAGAAGTTCTGTTGTCATCAGCAAGCTGAGGCATTCACTATGATACAATCTGGAGCTGCCCTTGGAGCTTTTGAGAGAACTGAATATTGTTACAGAAATTGTCTGGTTTCAGGCTGCAGCTCAGAGGGTGCTTGTGCTGTTGAACATGAGTCCTATGCTTGGAAACATCTCTTGGATTTCTTGGTATAATTAAACAGGAATTTTCACTCATTGAATCTGAAAATCCATCATTCAAGAGTGACTGGAGAGTTCAGTAATCAGCAGGTGTATGATGACATTTTATCCATTTTTCAAAAAATGAGGACAATTCATGAAATCTCAAGAAAATAGACAGAATTTTTTTAACTGGTTAAGAAACATTCCTGGTGCCACAAGAAACCTGTAGCACTGCCAGGAAGTGAACTTGGACATACCTGCAGGACAGACCTTCTTAAACAAATTTATCTGCTGTACTGTTGAAGCTGCCTGTCAATAACTGGACGTGAATTGTCATTTCTGCTTAAAAAAGATGGGAGTGGCACATGGGACAGGAGACTTAGTACCAGAATAGTCAGTGCAATCTTCCTGCAGCTCAGCTTTTCCATTTCTTAGACTTTTAGCTGAGTCTTCCAGAGGGCTTATCAGGTCAGGCAGTCTGTTTTAATTCTTCCTCAAAAAATAGTTGCACAGATTTTACACAAGCTTTTCCTTTTGTAACGAAAAACAAGAGAAAGTAGACTGAGAAGAAAACTTCCTTGTCTAGGATCATAAATTATTAAAAATATAGATTTTTTAAAAAAAATTGAATACATGGAGACAAAAGAATTACTTCTCACATTTCCTCATGTAGCTTACTTAAAACAGCAGCTAAAACACTCCCAATAAAAAGAACTATTGCATTTTTAAATAATGAGATTTGCTTTCCAATATGTACTTCTGTTGCTTGTTTTATTCTGACTGTTAGCTGTGGCCACTTAAAAACATAAGTCAGTTTATTTTTTTTCCTTCTTATTAGCATTTTCATCTTCACTATATTCACTAAGTTTTCAAAGTTTTGGGGTGATTTAAAAGAATATTTGTAATTTATTGATGGGTACTGCTTTTTACAAAATCTTTGGGCTTTTTGAGATGCTGGCAAATGGGGAAAAAAAAGGCAATAAGGATCTTCAAGAAAATCAGGCAGAGCACAGATGAAACATCTTGTGTCCCTTTCCCACGACTGCAGGAAACAAGATATAAGAAGGAGAGGGGAGGATGTCAGGGAGGTGGCCTATAATCCATGAAAATTTATAGCAAATTGGTTGGACAACTGAGAAGGCTCAGTTGGTGTGGGAAAATGACTAAAATAAACTGAATTCAGCAGAGAAGTAGTCAGATACTATGGCGAAGGAGAAGAGCAGTGAGCTGGTCATGAATGTGGGAGAAGTAGAATTTAGGGTACCAAAATTGTATCAGTGTGATGAATTACCTCAAGGGAATAAAGTGCCCCAATGTTTCCCTTGTTCTTTGTCTTCTTGTTCTTTGAAAATAGGGATTTGCAGAAAAATACATAATTGAGTGGAAGAGGAATCCAGCATTTTTTAATTATGAGAGAAAACAAATGATGAAGTCCTCCTTGGATGAGATCCAGGGAAGGCAAAGCTGTTGTTTAGTATTCTGAATATCTTTATCCTGTTTTTAATTAGAAGTAGATGTACACCTTGTAACATCCCAAAATGGTTAGGAAGGCAATTTGAAGTATGAGATACCTTTTAACTGTTACTGACTACTTTCATTTCAGAATTACTGAAAATTCTATGTGTTTTCCAAGTAGCTGCCTTATACCAAACAGATTTTTTCCTTTAAAAAAACCAATCGAGTGTCTCAAATTTTTGTGCGCTTGTTATTTATCATATAAATGATAAGTCCAATGCAAAATGCATATAATTCTTCATGCCATTATATTATTTCTTGTTTCACTGTCTGCTACCTCCTGTGCTATAAAGTGCAGTCTCTTTGTAATACAGCTCAGATTTTATTTTTTTTTTCAAATTGAACGATTCAAAGATACTACATCTTGAAGGGAAGGAAGGGAGAAGCAATTTATGTGATGTGGCTACATTCTTAAGCTGTAACAATGATAAATTAGTAACATTGCTTTAGGAGTTTGCAGTCATTTTGCTTTTGATATGATTTGAAGAACTGTATTGCTGAAACTTGTTTTATTCTTCAGATACTGTAGAAATTTAATAGTATGGTTCTGTACAGATTCTTGACTGAATTATGGCTAGATTTTTTCCTTAGACTAGTTTGCTGGAATATATTAATGTATAGATATCGAATATAATTTATTTCCTTGGCAGTGCTGTACATTTGTATTTGATTTATATTTACAAAGCCAAAATCTTATAATAAATAATAGAAGCAAACTATTTGCATAGCTTTCTTTTTGATCTTTGTTTTCTTATCTGCATAAACATTACTGCAGGCTCCTGGGCTGGTACCTGTGGTAAATGGATGTTTGACATTTTGTATTTCTGTTCCATTTTATCTGTCTGTTTATCAGCCATGTAGTCCAGTGCCTCTTCCAGAACATGCTTATTCATAAAAGCTATTGGCTGTTGTCAGGATTGAGACTGGAGGGCTGTAGGCAGTAATGAGATGTGAAACTTGGAACTCATATCTTTAAGACATCCATCTACCTGATTTGCTGCTGTGTTGAAAAGATTGTTTATTCATCTTGGTTGTTTTGAAATGAGTTTCTTTTACTTGATTTTCAGAAGAGAGACTGTAACTGGAGCAGAGAATTGAACTGAAACTCTACTTCTCTTAAAATCTTATTTAGAATTCATGTCAGAACTTTAGATCTATATTTTTCCCATATGCAGTCTTTCAAAATAATTTCTGTAATCCTTAGGATAAAGCTCTGGTGCAGGATTATTTCTGACTCATGATGGTGGAGTAAGGGAGGAGAGATGGAGCTGGAGATTCGTCTTTGCTATTTACTGATCTTGGACAGGCCCTTTAACCTTTCAAAGACTCAACTCCCCCAGCTTTAGATTGTGGACAGGCCTTTGAAGTTCTTTGAAAATCTTACCAAAAAATCAACTTCTGTAGGATGCAAGGAATTACACTAGAGAAAATGAGTTGCCCTGTCACCTGGTCTTAGTATCTTCTTGGAGGGTTATCTATGAGCTTTGGATATTAAATATCTTCTTGGATAATACTTTGTACCCTAGACCTCTGTATCCTGTAAGAAGTCCGGTATTGAGTGTACCGGCCAAATACATCAATTTATGGTTTGAGCTGTGGGATTTATCTATGGAATCAACTTGTGGACATGACCCAGTGAAGGATAATGTTTTCTCCTCCAGAATTAGCCTGAATCATCCCATAGACTTTTACTGGTGCCAGTTCTTATCTCCATGCAGCTCCTGCTACCATCCCATCATCACCCTGGTTTCTGAGCCCAGGCTGTCTCCAGGGAAGCATTTCCCAGTTCTCCACTTGTGGGGATCTGTCTGAGGAGCTCTCTCTCTATCAGGTTCTGACCTTGTGGGGTCTCTTCTTTGCCAGGCACATGCAAACAAGGCCTTTTCTGTTTGTCTCTGTGCTCCTGTGTGGTGGTGGGGGTCATCTCACAACCACCTCCACTCTCACACTGCACTGGACATGCCAGCTTCTCTCCTGGAATCATTCAAACCCTTTGAGAGTCGTTTCCTCTACTTTCTTACAGTGCCATTGTGAGACTTGTCACCTGCATTTAAAATGTTATGAATGAAGGCCATTTACATTTTTGCCTTTAACAATGTATTTGAAGTATTGAAGAGTTCATAAGCTCTTTAACTAATCCAGAGCTTTGTGTTAGTAATTAAAAAAATGAGTGGTGGCAGTTTTCATCAGAGCTCAAGGTCACTGGAGGCATAATGTATTAAGAAAGTGTAGCACATAATTTCCTTTCTGCACATTCTTTTGTGAAAATTGAAATAGGTATGGTTTTTAAAAATACCTGGGTTTTGTAAGACTTTTGCTTTCTATAGTCAGTACAATTAAAAAAAGAAAAAACGCTGTAATTTTAATTCTTGCTTCTATGAGGATGAGAAAAAATTAAATTCCAGGTACAAACTAATGGTCAATATCACAGTGATGAATGTTTATTCACTGGAAGTATTAATAGTGTACATGAGAGTTAGTTTCTCCTGCCTAGTATGATCTTAAGCTTTTACATTTAGTGGATAAGTAAGGCACATGGACATTTGGTCTCTAACCTTAGGGAGTGTGCAGCTATCTAGGATTGGAGGGTTTGTGTCATGTTAGAATAAATATGTAATTATTTGTGCAAGTGGCAGCACTCCAGCAGGGCAGCTGAGCACTTCCAGCCTGGGCTGTCCATCAGCAGCCCCAGCTCTGGTGTGAACAGCTCCTTTCTGTGGAGGGTGGTGCTGAGCATTCCTGAATCCCAGGTGAACCATGCTGCAGCCAGGAGCCCTGGTGAATCACACCTTTATAGCCCAAGTATGAAAAGATCCTACCTTAAGCTCCATAAATGACTTCAAATGCTGAGGCAGAGATGTCACAAAAATGTGTTTTGTTGGGTTGTGCATCTGTTGATGATCCTGCAGCAATCCATAAATGATGGTGCAGAACATTCACAATTGTTAATCACTTTCCATAGGGTTTTGGCAAGAGGATAATTCAGATATTAAAACTAAAAGTACTTGAAGATTTCTAATTTAAAAACTCAGCTTGTTTAGCAGTGTTGGTACATACCTACCTACCCCTGAAATGGGGCCTCAGTCCCACTCTTCCAGCATCCTCCCAAGCATGAACAATTACGAAAACTCTGCTGACCTTTCTGACACTAGAGCTTAAATGAGTCCTTAAAATACACTCTGTCTTCAGTTTCTTGTTTAAAAACATTAGCTTGTTAACAGATTTCTGCCTTTCATATTTTTAATGTAAGGCAAATAATATTTGTCTGAATTCACCACCTGTAAAGAAAGTATCCTGGTGACATGTTTAGCTTGGCTTTGCTTATGCAGAATATTTGTGTGTAAACATGGCAGATACTGTTTTTCAGTGTTCTTTTTTGTCTGCAGTACTTCAAAGAGTGCCTTGTATCATTTCATATATCACTTAGTCATAAACCCTCTGAATATACATTGTGAGAGCATCAGAAAAGTGTTAATTGTATTCTACTGCAGTGGTAGCCAGAAGGTCAGGATCTAAAATTAATGTATTTCTGAATAATTTGAATTTTGTATCAAGGTTGATTTTTCATGGTTACTACTCAAAGTAGCATGCTAATTTATGGTTAACATGTTACATATTTTTCCTGTAAAAACAAGGAGGCCTTTCCCTTCTCACAGACAGAGGCATGCTATCTAAACATTTCTGCAGTAGAAATAATTAAATGCATTGGTAGATTTTTGGTCTCATCTCAAATGTGTGCAGAAACTCTGTAAAATTGAGAAACATTTTATTTTGAAAGCAATCAACTAGAGATTTTTAGGTGAGATTCATTAGCTTTTATTTTTGTTATCCATATGTACATCTGAAAGCATTTTGAAAGAACATTTAATTTATTTCTTTAAGGAAGATGTGTATTAGCTGCCTTCCAATCCATTTTTATTCCTCACTGGCGAACAGTTGAGTATAATTATCTTTGGATTAATCAGTTTTTGAAGTCTTTTCCAGTGATAATGTATAGAGAGGATTAAGAGAGAGATTACCAAAGCATTAGGACTTTTTTCTGGTTGTTTTTAAGAAGGAATCCTTGCCTTAAGTCAATTACGAAATTATTTCCTTGTAAGAAACTGTTGAGCAAAATAAAAAAAACTAAAATCACCTATGGCAGGGTGTGTGTCCAGGTGTGTGTCCTATGCACCTTCTTTTCTGTTTATTTCCTTGTTATGTGGTAAGGCAGGGTTGTCTTTTTACCATTAGAAATTTTGAGTTCTTTTTCTTTTTCTCTGTTAGATGAGCAGCAATAAAGGAGAGGAATAACCTCCCTTCTCACATCCTCTGCTACCATTTTTCACTGGGGAATAGTTTTGTTTTCCTTGTGCTCATTTTTCATGGATATTAAATTGCTCCATAGTGTTCTGTAGCTTGACCTTTATTTTATGTTTTGCTTTGGATATCATCAGAGTGATGTTACAATTTAAATACAGTTCTGTAAGGTTATTTTAATTGAATGTTTGAGTAACTCTGCTTGCCTCTGCACTGACTGAAATTAACTTGATCTGGAACTTGGAAAGATTGTCCTATGTATGATTTCATAATTAAAAAAAATAATGAAATTAATACAATGTTCTATTGAACAGATCTGAGATCACAGTTCATTTGCTTTTGGCTTTAGGGAACCAAAGTGCAGCCACACCCTGAATTCCTGCTGGTGAAAGTCTTCTTCCAAGCCTTCAGTTACACCAAAAATGATATGTGACATGGTTCCAGCTCTGGGAGCCATAAGCTAACCTTCTCCTGCAGGAATCTGCTTTTGAGCCATGAGTTCTTCTTTTCATGTCTGATTGTAGCAGCCCTGGTTTGGCTCTGGGCTTGTGTCACACCAGACAAGCCTGTGTGGATGGTGTCAGGTAGCTCTGTAATACCTCCACTGCTTTCATGGCTTCAGTGTTTCTTGTCTGGGATGTTGGGATTTTTTTCTCATTTCAAATTTATTGGAGAGGCTGGAGAATAAAGAGTTGAGAATGGCTTAGACCATGCTCTAAGATGAGAATAGTTACACTTAATATCACAGGATCCTGATGGGATCTGCTCACCACTGCTCTCCTCATTCTTCTGGTACCTTGGTGTTAGTGTGGAGCCTGTTCTGCAGTTTGCAGTTTGTCATTCTTTGCAAAACAGGAAAAAGTTCTGCTCATCTGAGCCATTTTTGCTGGCATGTTTGCATCCATAGCTGTGTATGAGAAGGAGCAAGCCTGCCATTTTCATTTTACTTCCAAAGTGGCAAAAGTTTCCATTACAGATCAGTTTTTATTATATCTGTCCAAGAGTCATGCTCTGCTTATATCAGGGAAATGCCACCTGCTAAATGACACAGGGTACTCATGCAAGAACTGTATTTGTGAGTCCCAAAACCCATAAAGGTGGAAACAAAGAACAATCTGTCATTTGAGACATCAACCAAGACTGATTTTTACCAAATGTCCATTGGACTTTGTTTTGAAACATAGCTGATTTTAAGAGTGACCCTTATTCCTTGCCTATAACTCATCACATATGACAAGTGGGAGAGGAAGGGAATGTGCTTTACATGAGATTTGCCCATGGGTCTGGCCAAAACCTAGAGACCCAGCCAGGATGGTTAGCAAAAGGCAATATTTGAGCTGGGTCATAAACCTTGAAAGGGCAGTCATAAATCATAATTAAGGTTTTTTGTTTCCTCGATGGTATAACTCTTGAGAGAACGGAGACTGAAATTGTTTACCTAAGCCCATTTTTTTTGTGTTCAGAGAAGTGTTTAGGAAACCTTAACCAGGGTTTATTAAGCATATCTCTGGGAGACAAAAACAGAATTGGTTGCAAGTACCATTGACAGGCTGACTGTTGTGGTCAGAAATTATATTTAATTTCAAAGGATAAACTACAGGATTCTTTTTTTTTTTTTTATCTGAAGTCAAGCTTATCTAGTTTTTACCTTATCTAGTTTAATGTATGAGAACTGTAAATTCAGCTATGTTAAGTAAACAATTTATTTTGGTTTGATTCCATTTTCTCTTTGTTTTAGTAAATTTTGGGTTTGTTAGGATTACTGTTGTGTGCTTAATTTAATACAGATGTCTTCAAAGAGTAAAGAAAAATCCATAACTCTTAAAGAGAATAGCTGAAGGGGAAACAATGTCTCTGGAACTCCTTTTCATTCCTCTGTGGTCCTGCCGGAGGGGTTTGGATTAAAGGATTGTATCAGGAAGTCATCTTGCTGCAGTTGGTAACTGTAAGAGAGAGACCAAAAACCAAAGAAGAGATAAAGACTTAATGTTTATAGTCATTTTAACATTTTCAAAGTCCTGTAAAGTATAGAAGTATAAATAATATAAAGTGGAGTGACAGGTCCTGTCTGTGAGGTGATGAGGTGGGATGGATGTGTATTCTATGTTTGTTTTGGAAATGAAATAGTAAAAAAAATTAGTTTTGAGATATCTAGTAATATGAAAGAAGAGGTGAAATGATCAGGTGGTGTTTCTTTCTTCTTTTTCAGCTTCATAAAACAAAATCAAGAGATCAGATATTTACTAGTAACTTGTAATTTTTATAAGGTATAAATAATGTTTTGGACAGCGGGAATTTAGCCTGTAGAATACCATGGAGGTCATATAGTTAAATATAGTGGTTCAATTTTCAAAAAGGGCTTGATGGTATAAAGTCTAATAACAGTGGCAGCAGAGCATGCCTGGAGAAGGGCAATCAAATCTCATGATTTAAGACATAAGCACATTACCTGTAGCATCTGGAAAGGCCTCGTTCCTCTCTGTCACCTGCAAAGCCTTCTGCAATTAGTAAGGATCATTCTGGTTATTTGTAGTGCCTATTTTGTTTTTGGCATTGCTCCTAGCAGTTGTTAGGGGTAGGATACAGTCCTCTGTATGTCATCATGTCATACAGAACACACAGAACAGTGCCCTGCTTCCCAGTGCTGCTGCTGCCTTGAATGACACCAGCAGGGTCTGAAACAAAAGATCCTGGTGATGGGATGCTGTGAGAGCACAAAATTGCCTGAGCCAACATCAAATAGAAGTGAACTTGAAGGGCTTTTGCACATTACTTTGAGAATTAATGCAACTCTTTTGTAAAAATCAGTTATAGTTCACACAGAAAACCCCCCTCTCTTATAAGCAGCAGTAAGATAATTGAATGCATGAAGTAGGCAATTCCTTTTGGCATAAAAATGGAATTGTATTTTATATCTGATTTTTGCTTTAGCTTTTTATTTCTGTGGTTTGATCTAAATAAGCACTGCTGGTTAAAATATTTTATGTAAAGTGCAATATGAGGAGTATATACAGAGTTAAATATACACAGAGTTAAATCCTATGTGAGGTCCTCCTTTGTAAGTAAAACCTATAGGAATTAATTTAGATGCAGTTTCCTCTTAGTGAGGAAATTAGGAAAGAGTAACATGTTTCAGCAGATAGAAAACCTTTGTATTAACCCTTAATAAATCAAAGGAAGATATAAAGATGGCTTCTGAGGCTGAAGGCCTGAATTATAGTGTCAGATGTGTCCTAAGTGTGAAGTCCTGGATGACTTCTCCAAAGGGGAGTCCTGAAGGGACTGGGGCAGGCTGTGAGCAGGCCCGTGGGATGTAGTTCCATATGCAGCTTCTCTGGGAACAGAGCTTGAAATCTGAGTTTCAGCATTTTAAAATGTATTTTACATTCTATTTTATAACTTTCCACGGAGTCCATAAAAGTCAAGGTCAAATTGAAGGAATAAAGGAAGGTGTTTATTTTAAATTATTGAGGGCAAAGACATCAGTATGGAAATTTTTTTACTGCTTATATGGTTGCAGCTTCTTTTATTGAACTTGTTAAACTGTTTGGAGGTAATCAGAAAATGCATGTAGGAATCAAGCTCAGACCAAGCGAATAAATTTGATTAATGGAGTGCTGATAAAGACAGGAGGGTGAGATGATGGTTCCAGTAGTGATATGATACAGAGGACAAAGGCCACAACATTGTAAAAAGGAAAGAAAAATTTGTACTTTACTTTAAATGAAGGTACTGCTGATCTGAAATAAACAGCCTTGTGACCTAGGAGTCAAAGTTAGAGAAAGTTAGCCTTTTGAAATAACTAAGGATATTAATTTTCTTTTCTAGCTCAGTTTCTAACAAAGCATTGTTGTAAAACACTGAAGAAAATTCTGCAGTTATGCTTTTGCATTTTCATTTTGTCTGGATAGATAGCCACATTTATTAAAATCACACTTCTTACAAGAAAAATTAAAAAGTGTCTTACACTGCACTTTTTCTTAATTAAAAACTCAATCTGACAAGAAAAAATTCAAAATATACATTATTCCAATTGAAAATTATATTATATATCAGACATTGTCATTATTCAGCCCTTTTACTAGAATTTTAATGATATTAGTCGGGTTATAAAGGAAACATCCCTGTCTGTGTTTGGGGTTTTTTAGGAAAAATTGCAGTTATTTAAGCTTTTCTCTATGAAAAACACAACTGCACTTTTTTTTATTTAGGAAGATGGGGAAAGTAAGATATCTTCAGTTATTCAAAGATGTCCATATGGAAAATGAACACATAATGATGAAATTTTTCATCCAAAAAAGGCAAAGCAGCAGAAAAATCAATAAAATGCTGGCTAGAGCCCTTAGCTGAGATGTGGGAAATTCAGCTGCAAGCACGACCTCGTACCAGGCAAGTGCAGGCACTGGTTAGAGCAGGCGGCCTGAGCGCTGTGTGTGTGATTTAAATCCAGCCACAGGAACTTCTCATCCTAATCTCACTTTATCTTCCCTGGAGAGAAATGGTTAATTTTAGGGCTTAATTCATCTGACCTATTTGTGATGCCTGCTTCACAACAAGATGAATTGTAGCCTTGAGTAGATCATGTCAAGTGTGAAGGGAGCGTGGAGTGATTAGCTCAGGAATAGACGGCTGCATTCAATCCCTGCTTGCAGCCTCTGACAAAAGCACAGAGTGCAGGAGGGCTCTGCCTGTGGAGCTGGAGCCTCAGCACCCCCTCACCTGCTGTGCCAGATGCTCCAGGTGAGCTGAAGGGATCTCACATACATTCCCAGATATTTTATTTCCACAAACCATCTGGGGACCAATAAAACAACATTTTCCAAAGGAGAGAGCTTTATGAGAAAGCTGCGCAGCTCCGAGTTCATTTCTATTCTAGTGTGACTATCTGCTTCACTGAAAGGATCATAAAGGAGGAGGGAGCACACATGCATCCAGCAGCCTTGCCAAAAGTAGAATAAACATTTCTTGATTTGGCGAGATGAAATTTCAAATGTCCTCCTCTGAGTGACCACATTATGGAAAGAATATCAGTTTTGTTTGTCAGTGTTATTTCCTGTTCTCGAGTTGCTTAATATGCTCTCATTTTTGCAACACAGCTCACAGGGAAAAGAATTCTTGGTGTAGTGCCTCTCCTCTTTCTTTGCATCAGAAATCTGCTCTTTTGAGAAAGCTAAAACCCCAACAAACATGCAGGGGCTGAAAGTGCCTAGCTAAACATTTCAGCAGGTTGAGGCAAAAAAGGGTTTTTGTCTGTAAGGAAGGTTTGCATGTTTCCTGTCTCAAGCCAGCTGAACACACTGCTGTGCAAAAGGGGGTTTTACTAAAGCTTTTACCTTTTTTGCTTTGAAAACCAGATTTTCAGCCTTTCCAGCACATTTTAAGGGTAGAGACCTTCTTTTTTCTCTGAACAGGTTAGGTAACTTTTGTTGGCCACATTTTTTTCCTCAAGTAATTATACTTTAGGGGCCCTGTGTTGCATTTTTTTCTGCCTGGAATTGCTTTTAGAGCAACTGGAAGGCCTACTGAATGGGGTTGCTTGGTGCTTTCCCTTCTCGGTTTTTTCCTCCAATGCTTTCACTTCACTTAAATCCTGCCTATTTGTCTATTACCATATAAAACCTTATATACTGGCATGTTTTGAACTTTTCGCCTAACGCTGAATTTATTTTTCTGTGTGGAAAGTGCTAGTAGGAAAATATTGCAGTTGTTTCACCTGTATGAAATAGCTGAAAGATTGTTTGTAATAAGTAAGAAAGTAAGATAGTGTATTCCAACCAGGTAGGACAAAGAAGGGGATGAGAAAAGGAAATGCAAATGAAATTGCCTTTTTTTTTTTTTTTTTTTTTTTGTCATCCTCTTGTGGTATTATGTAGATCCCCCAGCCAGATGGCTACTGGCTATAAGCTGTGCGTGGATTCACAGGATTTTAACTCCTCTGTTGGTTTCCCATCTGTCATAAACTCAGAAGCTGCAATCCAGAGACTGACATGAATGTCAGTGTCTTCTTTAGCACACCAAAACCATTGTGGCTCACAGGCTGCACGAATGAAGACAGGACAGTCTGTGGTTTAACAGCCATGCTGCTAGGCTGGACAGGAAAATGTCTTGCAGTTGGCTTAGAGTAGTGCTTTAAATTAGTTTGACCACTGTGGTGGCAGCAGTCTCCAACAAACAATACTTGAAAAGTCTCCTCAAAAGTTTTTTTCTGTTGGAACTAAGCAAAGATTGTAAACCTGCAGCTGATTTCAGTAGGAAATCTCATGTCTAAAAATAAATAACAGACTATTTGCAACAGAAAAAGGTGGTAAAAGTCAGAATCTCTCAGCACTGGGAGAACAGATGTGAAGCATTTAAAAACAAAACCTTTTTTGTATTTCTTCAGTTTAAAATGACCAGTTCAATATCCCGTAGGTTTTCCTTCAGCGTGTCATCACTTGGATGAACACATTCTGTTTCTATTAATAAAGGTGAAAACAGTGAAAAGCATCTTAGATTTCATAGTATAGGGTAAAATAAGGCATTGGTCACTTGTGGTCACCTACCAGGGCTCAGTGTCACCGAAACAAAGAAAACTTGCTCCTTGATGTAAAAGGAGCTCTCATAGTCTCACTTTATGTCTTGTCATACTCAAAAGAGCAAAATGAAAAATTAAATTAAATCTCTAGGAAGCAGGCATGAACAAGTGAGAAATAGGGGGTGGGCACACTCTATAAACAATTTTAGAAGGAATCTTAGCAGTTTAAATGTATCAAAGAAAAGCAGCCATATAAGCCTGTAAGGAAATCACTACTACTATGGAGTCCTCCCAGATTTAGACTTGGTGTTCTTCATTAATGGATTTGACTTAGACAAGAAGAAAAGCTACACCCTTGTGAGAAAATAACCACTTTCCTGAGGAGTAGCTGTCTGAAATCAAGCAATCTGGTAATCCAGCTTCAAAAAACCTGTCAGGAGCAAATTACCCTCTCCATTTCCACTTAGCATTCAGTCCTGTAGGACAGGGAGCAGCTTAAGAGGATGATGAAGTGTTAGACTGGGTTTCAGGTGGTTTCTAGTGCTTGGTGAAGTAGCCCCAAGTTAAATGCCTCATTCAACATCAGGCATCACAACTGGAGTATTTCAGGCAGATGCTTCAACAGCACAGTGGACTCCAGGTCTTCTGCCTAGGTTGAAAGAACCCCACATGATGAAATAAGATATTGATTGGAAAGATTGCCAGAACTCCAGTATTTTGTTTCCTGCAGAATAGTGTATTGTAAATCCAGATTCCAAGTTGTTCCAAGTTCCAAACCAACAGGTTTGGCCTTTGTGATAACACCATAATGTAATAATATTTTTGCAGTTCATTTTCTTTGCATTACGCAGAAAAGATTTTTGCAGAAATCACAACAGGAGGCTGTATTTCATGAATGACATTTTCTGAAATTTAGGAGAAGATGATTGTAGGATTAGTTAATTTTTCTGGGCTTTTACTTCTGTTGGTAGCCAGAGGGATGGAACACTATTCAGTGTTGTCCTGCACATCTAGGAATTTCCCCCACTCTGCAGGGCTAAGTCTCAGTGTCAGCGCTCCCCATCATTCATCTGCATTCAGGTTAGAGTAAAATAAAACCCCAGCCAAGTGCTGGCAGTAGTGAAAACTGAAATAATCTGAAAAATGAAGTCCTAGTTTTGCTGACAAAATTATTAATCCCATGTTTCAGTGTCCAAAGGAAATGGCTGAGAGTAGAACAGTATGGTCCTGTTGCCTTTAATAAACCTCAGCCCTAGATAATGATAGAGCAGGCAGAGCTCTTGAGTGTTCAGGAAGTAATGTCCTCCCCAAAGGGCCTTTGTGATCTGCTCTATGTCATCGACATCACCATCATCAGTGCTTGAAGAAATAGGTTTCAGATGCACCCGCCCGAGGAAACACAGAACATCATTCTGCAAGTGGGAAGTGCCGAAATCCCAGAGCAGCACAGGGCTCTTTGCAGCTCCAGCACATGCCATGGACATGCACGTGAATATAATAGCAAGCCACTGGTCAAAGTATTCATTTTACCAAAGAAATGGTACAGAACAGATATAACATGCAAGAATCAGGCTGATGCGAAATGGATTTTCAGGAAAAAAATGTGTAATTCTGTTCACTCACAACTGCCTTCAGAAGCCTTGGGAAACATTCTCTGCATTAAAAAATAAAGACATGTAAGTTGGCTTCAGGTAAGAGAAGATGAGAAATGGGAGTTGGAAGCATCTGACAGTTATAGGTAATAGAAAATATATAAAAAAGAGATCACACTAGAACTCCCACCAAGGTCTTTGAAACAGCTCAAAAAAATTGAGCGTGTAGTTCCAGATTACAATGTTGGGAAAAACTCTGTGCCAGAAAAACCCATTTCCCAACCTCTGCCACCCAATGAGCCACACCAAGAGCTGGTTATAAAGTTAAGTGGTGTATTCCTCCCTCCTGCTTTTAAAAACCATACAGGAAGGACCAACCTGAAATGGTAGGATGAGGTTTTCTTGATATCAGCTTTTACCAAGTTTGCTCAGAAACTGGTGTTATCTGAAGTAATGGCAACATACTTCCATCATCTGCTCTGATCTTGGGAAGATCTTTGTTTGTTTGAGTAATGTTTTGACTTTTAAGGTTTCTCTTTATAAAGTTTATGGTTTTGAAACTTATTTTCTTCATTTTTTCCATTTGTTAACTTTTGCAGCAAAGATAAAAAGAAAAGGATCATGATTATACTCAGCTGTTTTCCACTTCAGGGTTTGTTTAGTTATGAATGCAGTTGTTTTTCACTGTACATTGGTTTTCATGAAAACTGCTGTTCTCACGTCTGTAAATTGTCCTCTAGGCAAGCTTTGTCCTTGTCCAGACATGAATGTTTTGGGGGGCGAGCTGAGCAATCTGAAGTAAGAAAGAGCAAACTTAATAATTAATTACCTGCTATTGAGGTATAAAAAGTATAGGACTAGACTTTAGAGATGGAGAGGGATTATGCTTCACTAGGAAGTGATAATGGAGTTGGTTTGGGGCAGGATGAGAGGAAAGCTGTGTAGGAATGTGTGTAATTAGTGAGTTTGGGTACTGCCTATGAAGGAGAGAACGTGTGCTCCAAATATACTTCAGATTGTACTTTTAAGCCAGATGTCTGTGCCCAACCTAGGAAATGCATTCTCTAAAAAACATAGAAGAGAAAGCTAAGCAAGATGAGCTCTAGGGCAAAGGCTTCCACTTCCACCATGCATTGTTCTTTCTCTTGATGAACTGTCCCACAGTTCATGTGGGAGAGCATTGCCTGAAACTTTCAGGTCCATTATTTCTGATATTCACCTTGAATTTCAGAAGCAGGATCTAAAGCTCAGGTTTTACAATTTGATCCTCTCCCTGCCTGAAAGTTTCTTTTGATTAATGTTGTAGAAGCATGTAAGCTTTGGCAGTGTTTTTCTTAGGCTCATCTTACCTGCATTACAGATCAATGTGTTTTAACGCTCTAAGTTCTGAGTGTATTTCTGAAAGTTTCAAAGGGTAAGCCCAGGCATATTGGCCTTGAAGGAGCTTTAGTTTGGAAACCTTAGTTGGTTCAGAATTGTGCTTGTTTTCTTTATATAGTACCAGCTTTCCCAGAGATGACTGTTGACAAGAGAACGTCTGCTCTGAGCTAATGTTGCTTGTGGCCTGATTGCTGGAGAAAAGTGGTCATGCCTGCATAACATACTCACTTTTAAAATAATTCAATATCTGAGCAGTTTTACAAGTTCTGTAGCTGTGCTTTTATTTATAGAGAGGGAGAGGCCAAAAAGAAGAGCTTTGAAAGAAACAAGTTCAGGCAGACTTTGTTTTTGTTAAGGAGCAACAAAAATTGATTCAGCTGCCTTTTGTCAATAAAAATGCAGCCTGGTAGAGGAATAGTTGTTACAGACATCTAAGGTTTAGGTCCTGTTGCTACCACCAGAATCACAATTTGTACTTTAAAGATAGTGTCAGTTGTGTGTAGTTCAGAGAAAGAGAAAAAAACCCTAGCAAACTGGAATCTCACATTAAATTGGAAAAAAGTCAACATCAGCTCTGTGTAATACCATATAGCTTACATAATCTGCAATGAATTTATCTTTTTCATGATTTGTACTTTTCCATACATTCATGATTCTTTGACCTGGAAAATGTATCTCTCTTTCTAATTGTTTATTGTGAAACTGACCCTATGCAGAATTACATTCCCTGCTAATATACCATGAAAAATCATTTATTTATTTATGTCATCATACCTTATTTATTATACCTTACTTACTGACAGAGAAATTTACTGCATCAGTTCAGCTGAGGCTTACAAAACAACCAAGCTCCTTAGTTTTCAGAGCAGAAAGGAAGATGATGATCAAAAGCTTGCTTTCAGAGAAGGAGCTGCTCTTCTCATTTATATTTCTTAGCATTTTCTAAGATGTCTTCCACCTATCATTTTTTATTAGAGGGAGTTGCAGAATCAAAGTGGCATCTATTTATCATCCAAACTGAAATTCCAGCCCTCACCATCAGCCTTCTTTGGCCATGATTTTTCCTGTTTTACGAGCAAGTGAGCATTGGAGCCTGTCAGGATGCATAGCTGCATTAATCATCTCTGCTCACTACAGCCAAGGGAGAGGACAGGAAGCATCTATTTACTAAGGGCTTGTCTACATAGAGAAACAGCCCAGGCTGCTCATTAGGAGTTAACTCCTTGCAGGGATTCTCCTTGAGCATCTTTCAGTGGTTTAGCTTCAGGCTGCTTTGGAAAATATGGGATTTGGTAGTGGGTGGAGTTAAACCACAGAAAGAGAAAGCCTGTGTTAGTGTGCAGTGTGGGTTCAGAACATGATCCTATCTCCACGTGTCATTTAATCCTCTGTAACTGACCCTCTTTATGCTCTTAGTCTGTGGCAAATGGAAGGTAAAACATGTTGGTTGAAGCCCCTCTCATCAAGGCAGGTGTGTGTGCCTTGCTTGTGTCCATGTGCATTTGTACAGGGGAGCCCAGAGTGCTGCTGACAGCAGCTTGGGTGCAAACATTATTTTTGATAACTCCCCCAAAACACAAATCTGATTAGACCTCATTTTGTTTTTGTGATAGAGGACAAAAAGTGTGTAGGATGATCCTTTTACACCTGGTATGAGCCATGTGTTATTTAGTGATGTTGAAGTTGCTCGTGTTGGACCATCTTTTGTATAGAAACTTCCTTTGCCCCAGGATGAGTAGTCTTTGGAGATGAACAGCTTAAAATCTATTTAATATTAGTCTAGTACATAATCATACTGAAAATAAGAGGCTTTGTTACTATGGAAGCTGAAGTTTATCTTCATGAGAAACTTGCACCATTTTGCAAGAACTGTGTTTTTAAAACAACTTACACTAGTGCAAGCTTCATTGTGGAAAGCATTTAGCATAACTTAATTTCATTAATTAGCCTTAAACCAAACTAAATTGCTTTTTTTAGAAGTTCAGAAGTTTGACAAAAGCACTAACAGTGTATGCATTTTCAGTGGTCATATAAAATCAGAGTAGAATAGAAAAGAAAAGACTCGTTTGTAAGAGTCCTACAGTAATCATTTAGTCCAACTGCCTGACCACTTCAGAACTGACCAAAAGTTAAAGCATGTTATTAAGGGAAAATGCCAAATAAGTCTTAAACACTTAGAGGCTTGAACCACCTCTCTAGGAAGCCTGTTCCAGTGTTTGACCACCCTGCAGGTAAAGAAATGTCTCCTAATGTCCAGTCTGAACCTCCCCAGAACTGCTTTGAAACATTATTTTCTCAGTAAAACATAAACTTGTGTGGTTCTCGATGTTCCTATGTAACTGTTAATTCTCTTACTGGCAAAAAAAACCTAACTCTCTATGCATTGAATACCAATTAAAAGTTGAAATATTAAGGAAAATACTGCTTATTTTAGAGGATCAATGTGGAACCTTGTCTAAACACAGATCCATAGCAAAAAATATAGTATGAGCTTCAGCTTACCAAGGCACAGTACCCAGAGTTAAACATGATGACCATCACCAAAAAAGTCATTTGTAAGAAGCTGGTGTAGCTACATTGCTGGTTACAGTTTTGGCTCTTTGCTTTCAGCTCTTTCAGCTATGTTACTTTCTTTGGCAGCTGTGCTTTTCTTATTTCCAAACTTGCATTGCTAGATAAAGTTTTATTCAGTGATTTTTGCCAGACAGGAACAAAGGATAGTTTCTTTCAAATGTTATAATGGCATTTGCTGTTGTCTCTGAAATTCCAGACTGGGATTGGCTGGAGAGGCAGCAGAATGCATTTCAGCCCTGTACATGTATTTGTACTTGGTAGCCTACAAGACCACTTTGACAGCCTTTGTTTGGAGTATATGGCTATTATTCAGTCTTTCTCAGCATCTTGTGTTGGTGTTTCATATCAGATTTTGTTATACTCTGTTTGCACTTACACTTCTAGAAATTCTCTTTTGGGATAGCACCTCAATATCTGTGTCAATTTCTCTCTAACAGAGTGAGTTAATTAAACAGGAAAGTCCAAGTTTGGCTCCAAAAGAAAAATAAAGAGTACTACCATTTATATATTGATGATTCAAAATGTCTGAGCTTAACATTCAACTGCTGTATGCCTTAGCCCCAGTGAAGGACACTTACTTAATAATTATGAATGGAATCCAATACAAATGAAATAAATGCAGAATCAGGGATTAAAATAGACCTTGTACATATGTGTAGTAAAAGTATTCTTGGGGCCTTTAATTCTGTAATGTCCTTGGCTCAGATTTCTGCAGTGGCTCACTGCCATCCTGAAATGGCACAAGGTAAAAGCAAAAGCTTTTATGTATTCTGTGTACAGGAGTTGGGGAAAAAATTACATTGCAGCGAGAACAAAGCAAAACATTACAGTTTTATATTCATGCAGTCCTGTTTTGTGTCTGTACTGCACTTCAGGGGGCTATACAAAACCTCACTCAAAAAGTGGCATGACATCGAGGTTACAAACCTTGCAGTTGGGAAATGCAGAAGGTGGAACTGCACAGATCAGCAGGGATATTTTACTTGCACATGGGAAATATTTAGGATAATTATGCTAACAAACTTTCCTCTTTTGAATAGACTGTGTAGACCTTAAGCTAACAGTGAAATAAAAAGATTTTCATTAGGAATGACACACATTCAACATGCAAAAATCTGTGTTTTAATAACTTCCAAAATGATAGCATTACAGCCTGAACTGATCTCCTAATTAAAAAAACTTAACAACCAACAAACAAAGCCAAAAAAACCCGAAGAATTTAGTAACTTTTATTAATTTATACTCTAATTTTCTGAGTTTAGTTTAATTAACAAAGAAATTTTGCCTATTTCAGTTGCAAGCCGTTGTTAATCTTTCAGTTTCACTCAAATCACTCAACACATCCCTAAGTTTTTCATTGTGAGGATGTGGCAATCAGACAGCAATTGAAAGTTTACTCCAAAACCCTGGAAAGTCAGCAGAAAGGCATTTGTTGATTTTAGTGGATTGGGATTTAAGTCCAAAATAAATATCTAATATTCCAAACCACTTGCTTATTCTTCAAGATTTGAAAATTACTTTGTATGCAAAATCTTTGCTTCTGATAAACCTCAGTCTTACAAAAGAGAGTCTCCTACTACCAGATGCCCAGCAAATCTTTGGTTATGCCCATAATCTTGCACACTCATGAAGACAAATAAATGGTAAGCAAAAGATGGATTTTCTCCTACCAAAAGCTGTGTCCTCACCCTAGCAGCTTCTCCCCATATTTTTTGATCACCAGCTATGGAAGGCAGATGTGAAATTAATCAGTCTCTTGTTTTTGCCCCGTGCATGACCTACGTTGCTGCTCAGTCAAGACATTTTCACCTGTACCTTTCCTATGTAAAAATAGAATAATTACCACTTTTAATCACAATTATTGTAGGAGGGGAAGACTAAGAGTTCACACTCCCACTACACCGGTGATGAAAGATATGATTTAACAGCAGTTTAAATTGTAAACTAAATTTTAAGCTTGCAGAAGTTCACAGTATAATGGAGATCTGTATGAAGTCCAGGGACCCAAACTCTGCATCAATTTGCAAATCTGTATTTTAATGGTAGACTCCTATTTATTACAAGAACAAAGCTAGACATTTGGAACTCTTTGTACTGCTCATTTATACAGTTTTATACCTACTATAAAGAGTTACACTTTAAGAAACACTAGACCCCATATTATAAAGTACTTATAAATATGAAATTGAGCCTGTGTTTAACTTCCCAAATCAGCCAAACTCAGCATGAAAGCCACAAAAACTAAGACTGAGCCTAGCTTCTTCCTGCTTTTGAGCCTAAAGTCTTTCACTGTGTATTGTGGAAGAAACAGAAATAGCCCCTTTTGGTCAGTGAGGCCAAAAGGCAGCAACCAGTAGCTGAGCAGTGGCAAGGATCAACTCCTGAAACCTTCTTTCCATTGCAATTAAGTGCACACAAGGTCCCAGCCAAGGGTGGCTGATAGCAGGGATGGAGTTTAACCTGTTTGACTTTGCTCTGGAAGGGCTGAGCACCACAGGTAGCCTCACTTAGAGTGAAGTACAAAAACAAGGTTCAACAAGCTACCGCTTGTCAGCTCTTAATTAGCAGCTCCCATCAGAGCAGCAGCACCCAACTGCAACGCCGTCTGCTTCAGTGCAAAGTCCACATTACCAGTGAAGTTTTCAGAAACATCATATTTTGCTTGGACAATGGTGTTTAACAGCTACCACGTGGCAGGATTTGACTACTTTGAGTTTTTTCTGTGTGCAGGGAGAGTTTCTAGCTAAACTCAGTACTTGATAGTATCTGCTAAATTGGATGCAAGCAGCAGGTCAGGAGGTTCCCTGGGCTGAATTCCTTGACGTGCTGCAAGGTGATTTTTGTTTATTGTGACTTTCAGTTCAGATTTCCATATCCAGCACTCTTGCAGCAGACAGCTGCACAGTGTTTGGTTCAGCCAAGTGTGTGCTGATGACTGGTGGCCTTGTTGTTGTGACAGTGTCTGTGGTGCCACCGCTGCCACGCGCACCGAGGCTGTGCTGGGCACCTGGACAAGATAAGCCCCGCTCTGTGTGTTATCTCTTGTGCTCACAAGATAAAGCACAGGTTGTTGAGCCTGCCTGTGAGAAGTGTGGGGAGCGTTTGGCTCTTGAGGAAAAGCCAAATGCACACAGTAAAGCGGTATAGTTGTCAAAATGTGTTTAGGACATTAAAGAGCTATTCAAAATACAATATGCAGTAAAACCATAAGCAGAGTGCATGAGGAAAAGTTAGAGAGCTGAAAATTGAGAGCATAAATAGTTTGCTTTGGGCCCTGTGTGAGTGAGTGTGTGATGGAAGTGTGTGGGCTGGTGCATCAGCCACACAAAACTTTCTCTGTTAGGAAGATATTTCTTATATTCTGCAGGTTTCACGGATGCCTACAAAACCTAAGACAGATCCTGCTGATATAAATTCCTAGATTTTCAGTCATATGTGTTTGTCAACCTTTCTCTCAGAAGCTGTATCCTACCATAAACTTGATAACAAAACATGACAGACGTGGCATGGAGCAAATAATTTTGTACGGACAGGGTGTACCACAGCTAAATGAGCGTAGTGCCCAGCAAATCAGAAAGGAATTGAATGTTTACTTCAGCTTTTAGTTTTTCTTTCCAGGATTTTTAAATGAATGCTCTAACAAAAGAGGAGAATGAGTAACATTTTCAAGCATTTACCTGTAAATGTACAATCCAGTATTGTGGTTTTAAAGAGTCTCTGGACTTCAAACTTCTTTAAAAGACTGCATGGGTGAATCAGCCTCTTTGGATACTTAACCTCTCTGAGCCATAGATTTTTACAATATTCACACGCACTCCATGTTTATGCTTGTTCTCTCCTCTGTGTGTGTGTGTGTGTGTGAACCCACACATAAGCAAATAATCAGAAGTGATAAATACAGATTTAAGACTCTAACGTGTCTCCTGTTAAAATGTTAAGTACTATTTGCATAAATAAGGTTTTCTTGTGGAGACACTGGGAGGATTTTTTGTTGATTGGAAGTAGCACACGAAGGCATTGTATGAGCTATTAACAGTAAGATACAAGTTTCCTTTAAAATATTGTAATAATATAAAAAACTGCTTATATTATGCAAAAGTTCAAAATTAAAAATCACTCTAGCTTCTGGTAAGACCTGGTAAATAATTACCTTCCCATGAAGGTAATTCCATACCTTCCCATACCTTCCCAACTTTTTTTGTATGTAAATCATTCTAAAATGTGCCAAACTGTCTTCCAATATTGTTTGGAATATTATGTGCACAGCTTCCAGGAGAGGAGTCTCTTTTGCAAAGTTTTTATTTTCCTCATTTTTTTTTAATTTTCTTTATTTTTGCAGGAGTGCGGGGAGTAGACTGTTGTGGTTAGTTTTACCATAGAGGTAGTGACTGCAATGAACAGCAAGAAAAGTGCCACAATCTTTTAAACTTTTTCTGTAATGTAAGAAGACTCTATATTTTTTCTACACCGTGCAATTAAAAGATTAAAATAACAATAAAGTAGTCTGGGCTTTTGGAAAAAAACCCCTGTTTTTGTATTTTTGGCAGTATGGTGTGTAAGAGCTGCTATTTCAGTAGTAGAGTGTCAACTCCTGAGTTTAAAAAAAGTGCCCTTCAATAGTAAACCAAAGTTATGAAAGTGAAAGATATATTCTTTGTAGGCAGAACACTTGCTAAAATTGTGTCTTGAATAAAAAAAAAAAGGAAATAGGACAGGTATGGTTGCTGTGTCCCATGTGTATCCCTATTGCTGTTCTTTCCAGACAAACAGAGGGAAAGAGCCGTGGCCGTGCCCGTGTGTGCAGCAGTGGGAGCAGGGAGCCATCAGGGGGTACCCACATGGGTTTTGCTTTGGGGGTAACTTCTGGCCCAGTGATGTGACATCCCTGAGGATGCAGGGATGGGAGGTGCCCATCCTGTCCTGAGGGCTCTCAGCCATAGCCCAGGGCATGGCCTGGGAGTGCTTCAAGCCAGCACAGCACAACAAGGATGGGGCGAGGGGCTGGTGGGAGAGTTTGTTCTGAAAGCCCATTCCAAAGGGAACAGTGATCCCATAGGGCCCTTGCCACTCTGCAGCCACAGGGCTTCAGGACCTCATGGTTACAGTGCTCCTTCACTCTCCATCTCCCTGCCTCCTGCCCTGGAGAAGTGGGAATTCCTAATTCCCAAAGGCCAGCCTTCCCTTTGGCTGCACAGCAGGGCCATGGCACCGTGCAGAGGTGGCAGGTGTCTTCCCCAGGACCCTGCCCTGTGCTGTGCCCTTGGGCACAGGCGTCACGGGGGTGTGAGAGAAAACCCTGCCATGCCCTGTGCTGGGTGTGACACTGGCACGGTGGCCATATGCTGGGCTGCCAGAAATAGGGGCTGTTTTTAAAGGAGTTGGGATTGCTAAATAAACTGAGAACTGGTCTGCTGTTTCACACTGCTCTGGGGGTCAGGAAGGACAAACACTTGCTCCTCGCGTGGGGATGTGATGCTGTGCAAGAGACCCCTTGTCCAGCCTGCTGGCGGCCTTATCGTCTGACAGCTTTGGTACAGAGGGTTTGTGGAGGGCTGCAATAAGAAGAATGATCTTTCAGTCATGTCTGTGTTAGGAAAGAAGTTTTGTGCTAAAACTATAGGTCTGGAAAGATTGTTGCGTTTTGTGTTAAGATCTAACTTCTTTTGTGCTTTACTCGATTTCTCTTGAAAATTAAATTCTACAAATAGTTTTATGTTTCTCTAACAAATTAGCAGAGTTTTTTTTAACTTGCAGTGGCCTAATGTTCTGTGAAATGAATGCAGAGGAGCTTACAGGGATGAAGTGTCTTTTCCTGCTGTTCCCAATAGAGACTTTCTTTCTCTGAATCATTGTCAGGCGATGCTATCAACTGCTGTCACTCTTAGCTGTATGTCTGTCACATTCCCTCTTATCCTTCCTTCAAAACTGTGTTCTTGGCCTTTTTTTTTCTGGGAGATCCCTCTAGCTGCCCTTGCTTTAAACCCCACAGGGAGGAGATTTCTAAAGCTGAAATGTGGGATCGATGTGTGACCACACCACATCTTCTCATGTGCTGCTCTCGCCTGCCCTTCCCTGATATCTCCTGTAACCAGGAATGGCCTCACAGACCTGGGCTTGTACATACCGCTTCACATAATCTTTTTTATTTCCTTTTTTTTTTCTTTAAATAGGCTACATGGCATAAAGCATAATGCTTTAAAATAATTTCTTATCCTTAATAATGGAATGTTGCCATTCATTTCATTGCCCCTGTAAAGTTAGTGAGTGTTGCCGAGCTTATATCAGATCTAAAACTTGAGAGCTCTCTTTGATAAGTACCTGTAGGTCCCATAGACTTGAAAATTACATTGCTGCAACTGATGGAATACTCAAATCTATTTCATTTTTCTGAATTTGAGAGCAGGGACAGTTTTAGTACTTAAATTCCCATCTTTAACATTGCACAGATGGTGAAATGTTTTTGCATTTTTTATATTATTTTGGGTTACTGAAGTTAATATTCTGCTAGCTACAAATATCCGCATGCATACCACAGGGTTCATTCCGAGGACAGAGCTCTAAAATAAATTATAGACCTTGGTAGCACTCATAAATCAGTCATTTTTTCATTGAGAAAGTGGTGGCAATGGAAGAAAGTTATTTAGTGATCAAAATGCATCGTTAAGCTTTTAAAAAGGGATTCTGTGCCTGTAGTGGAGCTGTAGGCGATTTATGGCTTATCTGTACTCATTGCCTCCAGCTTTTTGAAAATTTGTAAACAAAGCCAGATGCTCATTATGTTCCTGTTCAGGGTTGGTTAGATGGGCAAATGCCATCAGAAGCACTTTGGCCCTGTTGGGTTTTAGCATGTTACAGAAAATGGAACTGCTCCAAAATATTTTTTTAAAGATTTACCATCCATGAAAATATACTTCTGGTTTCTCCTCATAGAATGGACTTTTTTTAAATAGCTGTAAATGATAAGAACATGAAGGTAATACTCCAAGGACTGTGTTTTATGTTAAACTGTGGGTCCAGCTTTTTCTCTGTGTCAGAATTTATGCTAATGCTGTATGATGCAGTCAAGTACCACTCACCCTTTTTAAGGGCTTCAGGCAATCCAGGAGGCTGTGGCAGCTTCAGACTGGGGTAGTTTTGCATTTTTACCAAATATAGGGAGGCAAGGTATGAACTGAATTTGCTATTGATTTAATATATTTTACTGCTTGCCTTTTGTCTTCCGCTTAGATTACGTGATGTGAAAGGGATTCTTGTAAACTACTTTTTTTTCACTTTCTACTGCTCTTTAAGCACTTGAAAACACGTTGTTATATACAAAATGAATGCCTATGCAACAATACATTTTTCCTTGTAATCATATTTCAGGTAATTTATTTTACAATTCTTGCTTAACTTTTGCTGAATTATTTATTTTTATTTTTTTTTTATTTCTTGGCTGCAGCTGAGCAGGTGAGCAGGTCATGGCACGCCTAACGAAGAGACGACAGGCAGACACAAAGGCAATCCAGCACCTTTGGGCAGCTATAGAAATAATCCGGAACCAGAAGCAAATTGCAAACATTGACCGCATTACAAAGTAAGTGACCTGCTCCAAAAACAGTCCTGGTGAGGGGGAAGGTTGATGCTATTAAAAGCCCTTGGGGACAGAGATAGTAAACATGGTGAGAGACTGTGAAACAGTTACAAGCAGTTCTATGTAACTGATGAATTAATTGTATATACAAAACCAAATTTACCAAACTGAGCACCTGAAAATCCAAAACGAGGTTGAATTCATTGAATTGAGATCTTACCCTGTATTTGTTTTGCATAAGCATCTTTAGTAAATATGTAACATTTCTCATACTTTAATTGAGTTTAGCATTTTGGAGTTGATAGCGTGTTCAAAATACAAGAAACACATATAACAGTTGAGGAGAAAAGGGCAATAAAATCTATAAATAATCTATTTCTTTAGGAAAATGTGAGAGGCTGGTGTAGGACTTTTCCAGAAGGCAAAGAGAAATCTGAACTGTTAGGTTGCTCAAATAAATAAGAAGCCATATTTGCTGAGATGTGCATAAGATGCTATTAAAGAGGACATGAGATGATTATCACCTTTGATTAATACTGTCAAAATATTCATCAAAGTGTATTAGGTGCTGGATACACAAAAAAATATAAATTCTTTGTTCTGTGGAGCTTGCGCTGTGTAGAAAGATCTACAATATTACTTGTAGCAGCCACTGTAATAAAAACAGAAGGCTTTGTCCCTCTCTCTGCTTTGTCTGCATTTCCAGGCTGACATGTACGTCACATTTGTCAAAGTAATCAATATGAATAATTTAAAAGAACTAAAGTAACCAGTTGGCAACTCTTCAGTTGCCAGAACCAATGTGAACTGATAATGAAGGCAGAGAGCCCTAACGAGGAGAGTTATAAACAGTGCAGGTGACTAACAGAGTGAAAATCATTATAACATGGCCCATGACAAGGGTCCACTGACAGAGTTTGGAAGTTCTGGGGTGGAAGTGACAGGCAAAACTGGCTTCATAAATGGAAGAACAGTTCAGGTTCTTCAAACATAATTAACAATGAAGTGCAGAAAGAAAGATGACGTCCCAAGTGAATTAATGTGTACCCGGCTTCTACAAGAAGAAAAATGGACCATCAAACCGAAAAGCACCTTTCCAGAGGAAGGGAATTCCAAGAGGGTTTTGAAGGAGATTATATTTTAGGGAATTTCACTTCTGAGGTCATAGTGGAGCTCTAGAATGCATTAAAGCATATATATATTTTCATGATGTCTCCAAGGAGATGAGTGGGTAAACTAATGCTGTACACTTTCCATTTTAACATTCCAAATTACTTGCTCTAGGCTACATATTAGCTGAGTTTGTTAGCTGTTTGTGCTCTTTTTAGATGTAATAAAGGGAGACAGACATGTCTAGCTGGGAATTCATCCCACTCTTATGAGAAATGCCTAGTTTAAGATAGTGGGAAAAACATTTAGCTGGGTAAAGTTAGGTCACAAAAATCATTACAAACAAGGTTGAGAAAACAAATAGTCAAATGCCAGAGAAAGAAGTACTGCTCTTGGTAACTGATGGGTAGTTTGATTTTTTAAAAAAGTCTAGGTCCAGATTGTATGACTCATTTCCAATCAGAAGAAAAATAAGTGACTAAACAGAAATGCAAGAAGCCTTAGTACTTTGAGAAAGATGAACAGGGTGTTAGCAGTGAAGAGCAATCCAAAAAGTGCTTGGGCTTTGTAAAATCTCCCCATGCACATCAGTGACGAGAGTGATGAACACTGATCTAGTTTCTATTATGTGACATTCCTAAGGAGATAACTTTTGACAAGGAACTGATAAAGACCTTTGAATTGCTGTATGGTACCAGTGGTTGATGAAGAAACACAGATGACATAGTAAATGAGTATGCATAATACATAATATTCAAAATAAAGTTCCAAAATTACCATGGCATCAGAATATCTCTTCTGATGAAAACTGAGCAGCTAATATATTCTTCCAGAGTCAGAATCATTTGACCATGTCAACAGCAATTCCTTCAAAGATCAATCGGTGTCTGGGCATATAGGCAAACATACAAATACTAATAATTTTTAAAACCAGTGCTCAAAATTGAAAATTATGAGCATGTGTACATAGTTGGAGCTATAAGGAAGGTTTTACTATTTATACTAGTAACATTTTTTAGAAGTGTTAATACCTCTTGGGATTGATAGAAAGTTATAATGACAGTGACATTATGGAACCATGTCATATTCCTGCGTAAGAATACATAAAAACAGCAAGAGAATTTTATTTTAATAAATCCATGTTTAAGGTAAGTAACAGTCTTCCTATGTGTCATATAGTAGATGACAAATGGGTACTTTCAGATAACTTTACATATTAAAAAGATGATTCATGATTTGGTTTTTGAATGGATTTTCTTTTCTCCTGATTTAAGCATTCATTTGCTGCTAGAGACAAGTTGTCCTGTGTATTTTGTGACCTGTTAGTCTAAACACTTTATAGCAAATTGCCATGAAAAACTTCATTAGATGGTTTGTTACATTTAAGCAAATCTATTTGTTGGCTTTTCTCCTAATGTGTATTCAGCATGGTTGTCTCCCTCTTCTTTATATATTCTTGTTTATTTAATCTAATTCTTACTTTTCTTAGTCTTCTGGTACTGAGTACCAGAAGACAATGTACATCTCAATGTACATTTACTTTTAATGACCTGGGAGGAACTGTTCATAATACAAAAAGAGTATTCATAGTTTACAGACTACGAACTGTTCCAACTCAATATGCAAAACAGACAAATTTATATAATACATGCAAGTATGCAAATTGTTACCTGTACACTTTAAGTATAATTGAAAGAAGATTACTTGTGTAAATGAAGACTTCCAGAAGGTACTGTCAATGGAGAGTAGACAAGAAAAATCTACAGAACTAGGCACACATTTTCTGTAGAGAACATAAGAGTGGGAGGATAGTGTAGGAGGAGCCTAGAGCACTAGAAGGTACTTCTGATATTATCAGGAAAAACCTATAAGGAAAGAGGCCCTTTAATTAAAAGTAGACGAGATCAAGTATGCTTTGCTTTTTAAATTGATGAGGGGGAAAGGCAAGAACAGAAAAATGCGTGATTAGAAGTGATTGAAAACTGTCTTACATCAAGGAAAGAGTCACTTGGAAAATTTGAATATGCAAGTTAGAGCCTTTAAGAAATTAATTAGTAAGCTTTTTGAACTTCAGGCAATTTTTTTTGAGAAGTCATTGCATGCAGAGAAGTAATAAGAAACATGAGAAAGGTGTCTGTTTTGTAAAGAATTAAAAACCCAGTTGTGAAAATGGCAAGAATATGACAGAGTTAATTGGAGTCTTATATAATACTTAAGGCATTGGTAGGGAAGAGACCACACTGCACAGACTCAATGTCTTAGAAAAAAATCCTCAACAAATCATCATATGAAAGGGATTCTGCAGTTTTACTGACTTCCTGTGAGGGTATATTATAGTTGGAAATGCACTTTCCATGAGTTGGAGAAAAGCATTCTTCAGTAACTGGAAAAATGAATGAAGGACTGAAAACCAATCCTAACAAGAAGCAAGAGTGACGTGACTTTAAAGGAATTAGTACTTTGAATGCAAACTGCCTTTGCAAGAGGACTTAAAAATATATATTTAAGTTCCTACCTTTGTACATAAACTTCAGTATATTCAGTGCATTTTTCTTTAATGATAGAGCTCACTTGAAGGCAGTGGTAGCTTTCTGTAAACGTATAGAAAATAAATATTCTCACCTGTCTTATCTTGTCACAAGGTATCTCAAGTCAATGAATTGCAATAGTTTACAATTTGACTACAAGAACTAGCTAATATTTCTAAATCTTCACATTTCTTAATAACAAAATTACATTTCTAAGAGGTATTTATCAAGAAATATGACTTCTTTTTCTCTCTAGACTTGATATTAGGTTAATTTGACCCTAGTTTATCAATTATTTAGATGAGCATTATTGGTATTAGTTATGCTGTAGGCACTAGTGCAGAAATGGCTTTCCATATCCTGTGAATTCTCTGTCAAGAGTGCACCCTGACAAATTGTTCATCCCTAAATTGTGTTAAAAATTATAACTATGCTTTGACTTCCTGTTTTTTTCCTCATTATCTTCCATCTGTTCTGGTTTTGGGGCAACCTCAAGAATTGATTCTATGGAATAAAATGCTTTAAAATACACTGGGAAAAAGGCAAGCATATTTAGATGAGTAGGATAAATTATTGACATTCAGTTGCATAGCAGATTGGTAAGTATTTCTGTACAGACATATTTTTAAAGTTCTCTTTTTGGCTATTGAAATCTTCCAGTTCCTTTTATAGTGTTTTCTCCATAATTCCCTTACAGGTAATTGGACTCCTAAGATTTAATTAAGTATTAATTAAATATATACCCCTTTTCTCACAAAATATTTGGTTTCCTCAGCAGCAATATAAGAACATTTCATAATCTTTATAATTAGTTCATAGTTCATTAGCTATTAAGTTAATGTTATTAACATACCCAGTTGGCAAATCTGGTATTCTAGAACTATTATTGGCAGCTTTAAAGATTTTTTTCATTGTAAACAGATGATTATTCTGGTTTCTAGAACTATTCTATGAAGACTAATGTAAAGAACTAACACATAATTCTTTTCTTCCGCACATACTTCCTTTTTTTTCTCTCTCCCTTTGTTGAGAGATTTTTTTTCTCTCTCCCTTTGTTGCATTTCATGATTAATTAAATTGATTAGCTTCTCTTTCTGTCTCTCATATAGGCTGTGTCTATTCCATCTCCATGTACCATGACAGGGAATGCCCTGGCACACTCTGGAGCAGTTATGCTGGGGCTGCACCTCCTTGCCTTTGGCTCACAGAGTGTTTCTTTGGCCCTGGCATATTCTTTGTTTGTTTTATATGTGTGTGTGGTTCCTCAGTTCCAAGTGCCAAAAATAACACCGCCCACAGCAATGCTGTTCTTGAAACCTGAAGACAGAGACATGATGGTTCCATGTGCAGGCAGCTGAGGACACACAGCGTGCTGCAGCAGGGCTGCTGCCCTTGCCAGAAGGAGCCACTCTTGGCATGTTCACTTTGGGTTCTCTGTCATCAGCCAACCAACCCCTGGGCCATGCTTGGCTTTTTCCTTGGAGGAAGAGCTTGTCTTTCTCCAGAATGGAGCCTGAGAATAAGTTAGCTTGGGAATGAAACCAGGAGTGGCTGTAGGACACCGGGTGGAGGTATCACAGCTTTGGGGGGGATGAAGCTGATGGACAGACCACTAGCTAGGATATGCTGTAATTGGACACTTTATATTATTTTCTAGTAAAGTGATACTGAAACCATGCATTTCGTCCATCAGAAAGCTGTTTTACCCCCATTGGTAATTCAATTAAATATTGTTTTTTCATTAATAGACACAAAGACTTTAATCTTTTTTAATTGCCTTTCAGATGGGATGATCCAGTCCTAGGTCCCCAAATGATCATAGCTGTTTTTCCTGTATTTGTTCTGTGGACTCATTCTTGCTCCACTGTAATTTAATATAGGTGCAGCCAAGTCAGAGCATCAAACAGGAATGAGCAGATCCCAAGCCAGTGTCAAGTAGGCTCTGTTAGCTCTGTGCAGACTGACATTAATCAGCATTGATGGGATAGCATGCCAGAAAGGAATTACTCACTATGAAAGATTACTGTAAAATAATGAGATTTTCTGGTCCCACAGTCGAGATGGAGTTGGTAACAGTTGTAGATTGAGTATGTGACCCTCTTAGTTTGACATTTGGACCTAGGAGGGGGATTTCCTTTCCAAATATCAGTCTTTGGAATTTTTCTAGTCAATGTCTGAGAAGAGTTGAAGTTCATATATCTAGTTTTGTTGCCATAATTCTCTTGCTGTTCTTTTTCTAGGCTGTCTGCTTTAACATAAAACAATTTATAGAAGCAGTGATTAAAGTAAAGTTGAGAATGAAAAATTTATTCTCAGGTACAAAACAAACACAACAATATAAATAAGAAAATGAACAATTTGAGTGGATAGGGAATAATCACAGAAGTATAGAAATAAGAATATGTGATGAAATGGCAAGGAAAAAAATTGGAGGCACAAGATTCTTACAGAGTTGCTTATTTCAAGCTTAGATACTTACTAGAAAAAAAATCTGTTACTATTCATAGTACTCTTGATGAAAATTTAAGTCTTCCTAGTATTCTGCATGTTGCAACTAAATAGTCATGCAGAAACAAAAATAGTAGACCATAGGAAAGATTAGAAGAGCAAATGACTCTGGATTTATAATGAGATAATCCTGCTGTTAAACTTTGTAAGAAAAGAAGTATTTTACCACCTGATATTTCTTTGGTTGAAATACAAGCTTAGATTTTTGCTTTGTTGGTTTCTTAACCTTTGTCAAGCCATTCCCCTAAAATATCTGTCTTTTTGTTGCTGAGAGCAGGCTTATCTGAAAGCAACTGTTTGAAGTAGAACATCCTCCTGTTATACAGGAGAATGCACTGATCACTGCAGTTTATTTTTTACCAGAGTTACTGGCTCCTTTTCCATATCTGTACATCATTTTCATGTATGTTTTAAATGTGACTATTTGAAGCAAGCAGTGTCATTGAAGCCCTGGCCAGTACACTGGAGATTTTTTATTGTGCTATGCAGTGTAATAGCAATTCCAATCATGCAAGGGTAAGCAGAAGTGTGGAGTCCAAGGTCCAGCAATAAAAGCAGGATATTTCCTCAGCAGTCCATGAAGTTGCTTCCAGAGGCAGCCTGGCTATGCAGTGATCACCTGTGAGAAAACTGCCTTCAGTTTGTATTGGACTGGCAGAATTATAGATAATATGCATTACAGAATACATCACTGGGGGGTGACAGGGTAGAAAACTCTTAGTTTTCAGTACCTCTTCATGTGTTTTCTATTAAAGGTAAAGACAAGGCACTTTTTTTCTGTCTGACTCCACTATGTCAATCTCATTTGTAATTTCTTTTACTTTCCTTCACTGTTTCTCATGATAAACTTCAGCTACTTCTTTAAGCTCCAAACCAGTGTGGGGTTTTTCTGTTTTCAGATAATTATTTTTATGTTAAATCAAGAGAATGAACTGAGTTTGGAGTTTTAAGGCCTTTAGATCCTTAGTCAGAGCTCATACTGCAGAAAACAAGTCTTCTCTGCTTTTTCAGCATTTTTTTGATTGATTTAGTTAAAAATCATTATATTAGTAAAACAAAACCAGTCTAAAAATGATAATTTGATTCTCTAAGAAGAGAATTTTTAGTACAAGTACTACTTTGGTCATATATAAAAATTGTATTATGGGTGCATAACTATCAGTTACAAGCATAGCAATGCATTGCAGAGAAATATGCTGGACACCAAAATGCTTGACTAGTTTGACACATTAACTTCTTATACTGATGGCTTCACAGTGAGGTCAAATGATGGATTCAGGTTAAATTTGTTTTATGTTTTCAAAAGCTCAGTTATATTTTATAAAGGAACAAAGAGAACATTGAGAGCTGCATATGTGCAGAAAAGTATGGAGGTTCTCACCTACTATTGCATCATAACAGAGTTTTGCTTGTAAATTTGTACTGAGACTGACCAATGAGGTAATATTCACCAAGCTAATCATGATTTTTAATACTTAGGTTAAAAAAAAACAAAAGATGAAAGAAAAGTGAGAAACTGAGCTAAATAGTTTTTGTAAAAATCTTAAGAATGAATGAAAGATTGTGATTTAATTGTACAAGGGGTGTTCACAATGGCATATGTTAACTGAATTTCACCTATGTTCCCTGTAGATAGATACATTCACCATACAACTTTGACCTATCTGTTTATAGGGAGTTTAATCTTAATTTTGTTGAAAATTTTGGAATGATTTTTTTGTTTGGATATTATTTAGTTTTAATATTACTTGTATTCATGGTTCGTTTTAAGTGCTGCCTTTAGACATAATTGACTAAAGAGAGTGGAAACAGGGATTGCAGGAAAAAATGTAATTTTTTCTTGTAAAAAGCCCATGAAGAACCTATCTACATTTACTCTGAGTAGTGGTGGAATTAAATTTGCTAAATTAGTAGATTTGGTTGAAGTATTATCTTGAGTTTATAATGTATATTTGTAATTACTCTTTTTCCCATTGAGCTCCTTTGTTGATACAGTTTATTTCTTCAATTTGTGTAACAATTCTATTTAATCACATTAATTAAACTGGTTAGAGGAATACATAAAAAGAAGTTCACGTGTATTAAACAGTGTTATTTGTAATTTCTTAGGGATGATTTTTCCTTCAACTTGGTGCTGACACATTGTCCCCTGTTGCTTCCTGGATTGCTGGGTCTGCTTTCCAGTGCTGGCTGTCAAAGACTAATTCAGTGCCTGGTGTGGAAAACTCTTCACCAGGGACTGGCACATTGCTCCAGCCTCACTGCCTTTTTTCCTGCTTTATGCAGGATACAGGGAAGGGAAAGGATGCTGTAGCTGGCTGTGCAAACATTATACCTGTAAGGGTTTAGCATAAATGGGTACTTTGCTGAAGACTAGAGCTTGAAGTGGAGTTTTTTGTGTATTTGCTTTGATCAGAAATATTACTGTAGGCACATCTTGTTCCTACAGTTCATTCTGCAAAAAACAAATAGGTGCTCAGATGTTCTGATGAATTTTGCTTGATCAATTTTTCTTATCTGGTAATTCTTCTCTTAGGAATGCTCTTACATGGTATTTCTAGAGTGACATTTTTCTTTTCCTGTCTCAGAGGTCAATGTTCTTCATTGATTCAGTAGGTGAAGTCATCTCTGGGCTGAGCATGAATATAGTAAATAAAATGATTCACACTTACAGCACAAACACATTGTTATTAACCACAGCCATACTCCTTGTTTGATGTTTGCTAATAAGTGCATGTTCATTTAAACTCTATTGAGTGTTACTATAAAAGTTGTAATATTCAATGTTTAATACAATATATGCAAAATATGAGTTCCAGTAGGAATATTGAGAAAGAAAGGGATGGAATAGATTTGCAAATCACTGTCCCCATTTTCATGTAGTCCATACTTCTATTAATATTCATCTTGAAATTGTGTAAGTTTACACAGAAAAATACAGAAAAGGCTTTCTAATTATTAAAATCAAACCAATATTTATGTCACAACAATTATGTTTTTTGCTCAAATCATAACATCTTTGTAATATTTGAAAGTGGAACTTCTAGCTTATGTTTGGTTTCTTTGCTGTAAATAGATGTGACTTTCTATTAGAAGTAAGAGATAAAAATGAGTGAGATATGGCCATTTAACAGCTTGTTATCTGACCTGAAGTGCTCATCAAGGCTTTCTCTGTAATCAGTGGAGAGAGAATGATCTCCAAAGCACTACTCATACCATCTATTTTAGGCTGTGGTTTCATATTCCCATTCATATAAACAATATCATCACCAAGAGCAGCAGCCCTGCCCTGATGGCTTTTCCAGCCGCAGTGCTGTTCCCTAGATGGCAATAAGGTGAACATTTGTGTGACAGAGTGATGATTCTGAAACTCAGCTAGACTGAAAGTAATCTAACAAAAATAAAAAAAATAAAAGCACACACAAAAAAACCAACCCCAGAAAAAGAAAGAGAAACATTTTGACCCAGATAAGAATGGAAATTAAATGAGATAGAAAGCTCTAAAAAAATGAATCATTAAAGCGTTCAAATTTTCATTTTTTAACATGTTTTGAATTGAGATGGTGGATATGAGCTGATTAAATATTTCATTTGCAAGGTATTAGCTAGGATGTTACACTGTGAGTCATGTAATACTTTGTCTCTTTAGTACATCCAGAGAAAGGAGCTGGGTGGAGCAGTGGCCCTGCAGCTACACGAGCATTTGTTCCTGTGCATGCAGTGTTCCTGAGTGATTAGTGCTTGTTTGCCAGTCATGCTTAGTGCACACATGTGTGCATTACCAGCAGTGTCACATATGAGCTTTTAGGGTGGAAAAATGGAAGTAGAGCCCTTTTGTAGATAAGTTCCTCCATAAAAAAGTGATGGCGAGATTTTTCTGGATATGGGTTGAATGGCTTGGTACTTAAATTATTTGTTTTTTGTGGTGGGTTACACAATCTAAAGTGTATAGAGAAATGATATGAGTGGGAGTTTAAATTACTGAATCAGGGAATTACCTGGGTTAACATTACTGTGCTTTTTACAGAAATGACCCAGATGATTACCACTGAAGGTGCATGCATGGTGCCTGGGATATCTAAAGCATGCATAAATAAGATCACTCCTTAGCTTCCTTTTAGCAGCAGCACAAACATCAGGCAGATCTGAATTTAACTGAACTGCTGGATTTCACTGTTGCACTATCAAGTTTAAGCATTCTTTCTGTTTTACAAAAAAATTGCACAAAATTAGTTTTTGCATTTATGCAAATTTTGACTTTCTAGACTACAAAGGAGAGATGAAACAAATTTTAAAAACATTTCCTGCTTGGTTTGTATACATGCCTTCAAAATGAATGTTGCAGATGCTGATGTCAGAGGGAAAAGTAAATGCATGATTTCTCTGTGATCCTTGGAATTTTGGACTGCATAAAATGTAGATCATGTAAGAAGTATTTCATTGCAGAGGCAGCAGCGCTGTCAGTGCCTGCGTGGTCTGTGCATGTGCTGTGGGTATCTGGAGTGCAGTGGAAATCAAATGCAGCCTGTTCATATAGCTGCATCTCATTGTGGAGTACAAATGCACAGCAAGAACATTGTGCCTTGCTTGTGTTTATCTTGGTGAATATAATTCATAATTGAAACTTCAGAAAGTGTAAACACATCAAAAAGGATCCTAGAAAACAAAAGTGAGTTGCTGTGTCCCCACTGTGGCCAGTTTCACCTCTCTGTGTGTCTCTGCTGTCTTCAGCTCTCAGACCAGCTCTCAGTTTCTGTCAAACAGGGAATATCTGTGTCAAATACCCATAATGTTTAGCCTGTGTTTTATGGGAGTTGATTGGTACCAGGGTGCTACATGGTGGAAAGGGGCAACCTGAGCTTCAGAGCTGAGACCTTGAGGTACAGCTGTAAGCACAGATCTTCACCTGGCTTTCCACAAGGAGAACTGTGGGATTCCTGAGATTTGAGCCTGCGGATTTCAAGTTCTTAGGTCATGGAGCTGTATTTCTTAAAAATAAAATAATAACCACAGCCATCTCTTCAACCTTTTTTTTTTCAGTATGACCAACTGGCCTATTATTTGCAAATTACTTTTAAAAAACTCTTAAAAGAAATGTGTGGGCCTTCTATAAAATAGCTGTCATGCCCTGAAACTGAAGCAAAAGGCATAATTTCTCACTAAAGGTAGGAAGACATTATAAAACTCAGAACAGATTTTTGGCTGCTTTCCTTCTATTTTATGTATTATTCCTTAAGGTCTGTCCCTGAATCTAGGACATTTTTATGTACCTGTAGGTAACATTTAAAATTAATGGCATACTTTCAGTTGAGTTTAATGGGATCTGCTGTATTTTCTCAGATCTCAATTTTATCAGATCTCAGTTTATCAGACCTCAAATTTATCAGTTCTCAGCTCATCCCGGGATGAGTTGCTCAGCAGAGTCTGCTGGCAGCAGCAGGCTGCTGCTTCCCTTTGCACTGGGGAGGGTGGAGGCATCCAGCATAGAGAGAGATAATTGATCAGACCAAGATTACAGAGTTTGCCCTGAAAATTAACATCTACCTACACTTGCTGCACTGTTGTATTTTTGCACTTATTTGCAATAATGTATTTTATTTCAGTCTTGTACAGATACCCTTGCTGTAACATTTTTTCAGTTATTTTGTTTTGATTCAATTCATGTGGCTAAAAACGCAATTCCTTATGAGTTCAGAAGAACTGAGGTTCTTTAAAAAATACCTATGTCTCCTTCCTTCCTTCCTTCCTTCCTTCCTTCCTTCCTTCCTTCCTTCCTTCCTTCCTTCCTTCCTTCCTTCCTTCCTTCCTTCCTTCCTTCCTTCCTTCCTTCCTTCCTTCCTTCCTTCCTTCCTTCCTTCCTTCCTTCCTTCCTTCCTTCCTTCCTTCCTTCCTTCCTTCCTTCCTTCCTTCCTTCCTTCCTTCCTTCCTTCCTTCCTTCCTTCCTTCCTTCCTTCCTTCCTTCCTTCCTTCCTTCCTTCCTTCCTTCCTTCCTTCCTTCCTTCCTTCCTTCCTTCCTTCCTTCCTTCCTTCCTTCCTTCCTTCCTTCCTTCCTTCCTTCCTTCCTTCCTTCCTTCCTTCCTTCCTTCCTTCCTTCCTTCCTTCCTTCCTTCCTTCCTTCCTTCCTTCCTTCCTTCCTTCCTTCCTTCCTTCCTTCCTTCCTTCCTTCCTTCCTTCCTTCCTTCCTTCCTTCCTTCCTTCCTTCCTTCCTTCCTTCCTTCCTTCCTTCCTTCCTTCCTTCCTCCCTCCCTCCCTCCCTCCCTCCCTCCCTCCCTCCCTCCCTCCCTCCCTCCCTCCCTCCCTCCCTCCCTCCCTCCCAGCAGTGCCCCTGTAAACCATTTTCTGCCTCCCAGTAGACCACAGATGCCTTCAAGAGGAGTCTTTGGAAGAAAAGTTAGCAATTTTTCCATGCTGTATTTTGAAGCCATAGAGATTTGACTCTTTGAGACAGGGTTTACCTTCGTGCTGTGTCTTGCAGAGCACCAGGCAGGAGTTGTGAGTTGTGTGACAGCTGTAGGGGAAAAGTTCACCATCTGATCCCCTGCAAGTGCTGGCTACTTCTGTGTCTATTTTGCTCCCATGGTGATCACAGCTTTAGAGTCTGCTTCCTCCACACCCCTAAGTTCAAGCCAAACTTTCTTCTTTAGTTTTAAGGTGTGTTATGAAGCACAGATTTTGGTTTTTGTAGAAAGACATTATAAACACTGGATAATTTGAGAAAAGTATTTTGAAGTTTTAGGAGTGAATTGGTGGTATGCTGACAGACTTTGATGCTTCTGGGATGTCCTGCATATTGGGCAGGAAGGTGATTTAGAGGTGGATCAGGTACTCCTGTGGTCCAGTTGGGAGGTGGCAAGATCCAGTTGTCAACTGGTAGGGCATGAGTTAGAGGAGATTTTGTTGCTGTGAAGAGAAGAGCCTGTACCAGGTTTCCCTGCCTATCTTTCCTCCCCAGCATTCAGTGTGGCTCAGGTGGGGTGTGCAGCAGGTGTGGCCCCCCCTCCACGTGTGCTGACCCCTTGGGCTCTCCCTGCGGTGTCTGAGAGGTGGTCAGACTTTAGAATGGGTAACCCTAATAATATATAATATAAACTGAAGAATATGACAATATTTTATTGTTATTTACACCTAACTACTGTTCATCTGCAGTCCTGAAGTGGTTTGAAATTGCTGTCTCATGTTTCTCTGATTGGTATTTTGTGACTAAATACAGATGAGCATCACATCCATATACAATCTACAAACCTATTAATGATTATCCTCTCTGAGTCTCCTCTAAAGGTTTTCTTTTGCCATCAGACAGATGCACACATCTATTATGTATATGCACATGATTCTGTTGGTACTATTTTGTTTCTGAAGGTCACCACATTTAAATATACATTTGGTGGTATGGCAATGAGGTTTGCTTAAGGGTGGTAATGTACAAACTCCATGCTAAAGATCCTTATCCTTTGCTTTCCAAGTAGTGTTGCAAGAATTGAAAACATGCCGTTAGCAGTTGATTACAAAAACTGTAATTTTGCTAGATTTGTTAGATTCTTCTGTGCTAATGTCAAGGAGATCTTCGCTGCCAGTTCATAAATGGAGAAAATACTGACCTATAAACACTGATTTTCAGCAGCAGTTCAGTTGCTTCTGTATTCTGCAGACAAGGAGCCTCATTTGGTGAGATTTTGAATTTAGCATGCAGATTATCAGGCCTAACCTCCACTTCTCATCAGAAAGACCCTCATTTTATATAGTAGGGATTAGCACAGTTAAATTGTATTTTGAAATGGTTTCTTCAGCCCCCTATCTGATTAGGGCTGGTTTTCTGATTTAGAGGATTTTACTTTGTCTCTGTGCCTCATTCTCACTCATTTGAGTGTATTTGCTTTACTTCTTGTGGCTGGGTTGTATTGCACTCCCAAATCTGTTGATATGGAGGACTGGGCAAGAGCATAACAAACCACTATTCCTTCAGCTCCCAGTTTCCAAGGTAAGGCTAATCAGCTTTTGTTGAAAACAGCAGTCAGGGGTTGCTTTATCTCCCATACTTGTTTTTTAACTTGTTGGTGCCAGATGCTTCAGTGCATGCAGAGCCAGGACTTGCACTCCCTGGATTAGTGGGGTCACTTCTGCACACAGGCAAAATTTCTATATTGATTTTCACTGGTCTAGTAATGAGGTTGACATAGTAGTTGGGACTCCAAGCATCATGCTTTCTGTCTCTGAGCTGAATTTTAACTCATTCTGTGTTTTCAGCTTTTTCATGTCCTGGCAGTTTTTCACATTTCGTTATTAAAGAAATTTAACTTTACTGATTTGAGTCCTGTGCCTTATCATGTCTTAGCTTACCTGCTGTCCTTATGGCTGAAAAGAAACAAGATAAGTTTTCATCCAAACCCTACAGTGTTGTTTTCTAGTCTTTGTGAATATCTAGTCATGTACACTTCACAGGTTTTAATAAAGTAAAAATCTGGGGGAGGGTGCATTTTTATAACTGTAGTTCTACTCTTTGAAGTAAAACCATTCTCTTTACATGTGTGTTCTTTGCTGTGAAAGCTGATAGCATTTTATTTTAAAAATAGAAAACATAGCCCTTGTGACTCCCCAGTGGCACAGTCTGAACATTGACTAAAGTACTCTTCAAAAAGCCACTGGGAATTTACTACTCCTGATTTACAGCTGGAGAGAATGGGGAGATAGTTCAGTTGGGAGCAGTACTTTCACTCTGGTGGAGAGCACAGATTGGATTTGAGAAATGGGTGATTCTGAGCCTTGTGCCTCTTTTCACTAGTGCACAACCTGCCACAGTGGAAATGGGCAGATTAAACCTCTTGGCTGATTAGAGTTGGTTTAAGGCTTTTTGGTTTGTATTATATATCTGTTCTGTTCAGAGATAAGAGTGAGAAATGAAACCTGTAGCTTACATTTAAGAGTTTGGTAGGGCTGTGTTTCTGGAACTAGGGATGGTGCAGTGCAAAATACATGGATTATTCTGCAGGATACCCTGAGGGTTATGACACTGGGTTAATACCTGATTTCTGCCCTCAGACCTAGAGCAGCCCACCTTATAAGTGTAGGGAAATCACTTCTGTGCTCAGTCTGATTTGTAAAATGGGAAGAATGATAGTTAGCCTATTTGTATTTTGAGACCAGTTAAATTGAATTAATTACAGACACATGAATGCTATGGTTCTGTCAGAGTTATTGTTAGCACTCTGAGTTAAAAATGGAGATTTGGTGAAAAAAGAGTAACATTAGCAAATGTTGAGAAAGATAATTTGCACTTCAAAAAGCTAGTTGTGTTTGCATAAATATGTCCATATGTGCACACACACATGAAATACATGTAACATGATTATATAAGCAAATGAACTGTTTTCATGTGGCTTTAAAGCTTCAACACTTTATGCTTCTATAGACCAGTGGTGTTCACTTGCACTCTGTTTGAAAGTGAAGTAAATAGACTTGAGTCTCTGCTTGGTTCAGGCCTTGGAGTTTGGATAACTTTGAAAATTTATTTGTGGTGTTTAGTCTCACTTGAACAGGTGCTCATGTTGAGTTTTGTTTTCTGTGGCAGTAGAGAGGGATCAGGTTGGGCAGATGAGCATCCAGCCAAGCTGATACAGACCTGAAGTGCCTCATCTTCTGATTTTGGCCCTTTGGTCCTATGTGCAAACCACCAGAATATTCATATATATTAGCTTGGAACACAGACTTGTACAGAATATTGTCATTTCTGTATCAGTTGCCTACCTTTTATACAGTGCTAGCATGCACACACCAATTAGGCTTTGACCATGTTGTGGTAGACATTGTAAAATAAAGGAAATGGCATCATCTGCCTCTAAGAGTTTTTATCCTAAAAAAAATAAACCCCAAATAAATGCAAACATGCTGCATTTATGTAAATGCCTCTGATCCCACACAGAAATTCATAAATGTCCTGTGCTGCTCTGATTATTGTATAATTTACTATAGAATTATATACTTACACTCAGTCAGAAATCTATTATACTATTTTATATACAGTTTAGAGCAAAACAAAAATATCAGATTAGCACAAGCCAGTTCCAGCAGAAGCTTAAGAGAAAAAGCAAGAATGAAAAACTTTATTTATATAAAACAGTAAGAAGTTTGAAGGGCAAATGTCTACAGAGGGAAGGGTTGATTGAAGATTTGACCATTTGGGGTGGTCCTCACTCCTTATTGTAAGTTTGTAACTTCTAAGGCATTAAAATTCCTGTCAGCCATGTTATTAAAAAAAAAATCTGAACTGATTTAACTCTTTTTTAAAGCAATGCTGCTGCATTAAAATAAATCTTTCTTGAGTTTGCTCATGATCATAATTACATTTTTGTGAAGGTATTTGTGATGACAGTCACAAAGGAATCGTGGTTGCTGGAATTCATTGTGAAGCAGGAAGTTGAGGATACTCTGGCTGACAGCTTTGTCTTAAAGCAGGAGAATTACAGATTTCTCTCTTACGAAAATGGTAAAGACAGAGTACCTGGAGAAACAAAGATGGAGAGAAATTCAGTTAGCTCTGTAACTTTAAGAGATCCATAAGTAGGAAAATATTTTCCACAAAATAATTGGTTCCATGTCAACTCATGTATCTGCTGATTACAACTCTCTGTGCACAGCAACTTCGAGACATGTTCTCAGAATTTTGTTAAAAAACCCTGAATTGCAATGACCTTAAGGCAGAGAGGTCATCTTTATTTGAGAGAAGATAATTTTATGTTGTTTACTCCTAGTTAATATTTGGTGTTGGCCTAGAAGCAAATTAGACTGGATAAAGGTCAACATAACACAGCTGAATCTCATGTATATACATAGTTAAAGCTACATGTGGTTTTTTTCTCACCAAGGCAGTTTGTCACAATGTGATCATTGTGGTTGACTCAAGAAAAGGAGAAAAACCACTTAGCACAGTAACTTGAGCTGTTGGGTTTTCATATGTGATATATAAATTTTCCATTTTTCTTAAATGTGTTGTACACACAAGCATCACAGAGATTCATTGGTAGATTCTGTAGTATGTATGCTATAGGAGGTGTTAGAGAAATGCAAGTTTAAAGCAATTTAAAGTGCACAAATGGATGTGGCAGAGACAAGCCCAAGCACCATATGTGTAAATTTGGGGATTTTTTTGGTGGGAGTTTACTGTGCTACTACTTGTCTAAATGTGTACATGAAAGCTGCAAGAGGAAAAAAACTGATTCGAGGGAAAGGGTGAAGCAATATAAATTTTGACTGTTTAAAAACAATCTAAAACTTAGAATGTGTATTGTTTTAACTCATTTGAAAATGTGTATATTTTGCTGACACATTTTATAATTTAAAACTAACACTAAGAGACTTTTGTGCTTTGTGTGCAGGTACATGTCTCGAGTCCATGGTATGCATCCAAAAGAAACCACACGTCAGCTGAGTTTAGCAGTCAAGGATGGTCTCATTGTGGAAACCCTGACCGTGGGGTGTAAAGGGTCAAAAGCTGGTATTGAGCAAGAAGGATATTGGTTGCCAGGAGATGAGATTGTGAGTATAAAGTCTTTGAGAAAATAAATCACGATTTCTGATATCTTAGCATGAAACTTGTTTTAATTTATATTTCAAACTATTTATAGGTTCTGTGTTGGCGCTTGTGAACGGGGAAGTAATGCACTCTTTAATTTTTTTTAACCTTTTCTATTCCATAGAAGCTCTTTCCTCTTGAACTCTGAGTTTTCTGCTATGAAAAACTGGCAAAGTCCTTTGCTGGGTTATGCCTCACTTTTATGTTGTATTCTCTTCTACAGTTGTACAGAAGACAGTAAATATTATTGGTATTACTTGAAATCCTCAGACATTCTCAAATCCCAGAGATGGTGTATTAAAAAAAAAAAAGTCACAAACTTTAAAATCTTACTTCAATGTGAATCTGAAGAACAAAGAACTCCCTTTCAGAACTGCAACATGAAATTATAAAGTTATGTGCAAACACACATGAAAAGATGCATTTTACTGATATTTGTGAACACCAGGGCATTCAATTAGAAAGGATTTTCTTAGCAAATCAGCTACAGGCATCCAAATACTGTTCCACTGGATGTCTAACCTAAATATTAAAATCCATTTCAATAGGTTGAAAGTTACATGAAGAGAAAAAAACAATGTTTTTAATATCCCTCCATAGCTGAGGTGGAGCCCACTCACAAAGTGAGGGTAGTCACTTAGACCAGGAAAAAGCTCGAACAATTGTTTTGCCTTGTTTAGAAGCCCCATCTCTTTATTTACAAGACAATATTTTCCTAACTAAAGAGAGTTTTGCAAAGCTTTAAAATACCTGAACTAGGAACTATTGCTGATAAAAGGGTCAGCATTGTCTCAGACAAAGCTAATACATTAAATTTGGAGGAAACCCAGAAAAACTCTAAAAACCACCAAAATGCTCATTGCAATATTGCAGTTATCAGTAAGATCCTGAAAGTGAAACCATGTATTGTTTTTGGTTTTGTAGAAACAAGCAATATCCATAATAGAAAACATTATCATCAAAATTATCTCACACAAGTTTAAAGTATTGAAATACCTTAATTTCAATGCATTGTATTTAATGTACATTATGTCACTGTTAAGATTTTCATTCTAATTTCATTAGAAGCCCTCAAGGGAACCTTTAAAGGGTATGTTACTGTTCTCCCTGGCAGGAAACGTTTCAAAACTCCAGCTCAGCTCTTTTAGGTATTTCTTACATGTGTTTTATCTGTTTAGAAGTGATATTAACTGTGTAGACTCAACAAGACATAAAGCCTGAGATCTCTGATTATCTCAAGTGTGCTGTGTGTTTGTTTCCTCTATTGCTAAGAGAAAGGAAAAAAAAATATCAAAATGCCTCACAATAGCCATTCCTTATATAATCATTCAAATAATGTTCCTGCTGCTTATTAGCAACATTTGTTTAACAAAACTTGAAAGAATTTATATCCTGTAAATTCCCAGTGAGTCACTAGAATTGCACAATTATTTTATGTCTGTGCACAAAATATCTTTGACTGAAGATGTGTTCAAGTCACATTATGAATAACCCTTTAGTAAGATGCAGACTGCATTTTCAGTATTACTGCTAAGCACTGATACTTTGGGCTGTGACCATATCTGTGGGGCTGTCTCAGTAGTTCAGAACACCACACTTGACTTAACAGTTTTCTGCAAAAATAAAAATCACCTTCTGATCCAGACCATGTTTCAATCATACCCAAACCCAAACTTTTTGTTCCTAATACTGAATCAAAATGCTGCAGACAGATGAAGCAAAACACATTGACTTGGTATAAAGTCATTCCCTTTGTTCTTTTATTCAGAAAGTTTTAATGAGTAACAAAGTGTCATTGTCATCACTCGCCATCAGATCAAGTATTTTCCATTCTCTGACAATTGGTGCAAACCATCAAGTTTGGGATGTTCTCTGCTTTGGACACAGGGGTAGTTTAACAGATGCTTTGTCTGCACTTGATCAAGAGGCAGTTTGTACTTTGTAATTCAGCACTGCTCAGATCTGGTACTAATGACTGTTGGACCATGAACTCAAGTTACATTTCAGTGAGGACAAATACACAGAATTCTTTCTGGAGGTGCGCTTGGAGGAGATGGAACTCTTTGAAGCAGAGTATTAATGTTAAAATAGGGATTTCAGGCTCAAACTAGCACTTACAGACCCTTGACCTAATTGTCAAATTTGGTTTGACTGGTACTACTGGAACTTGGAAAGCTCAAAACAGGAAAGAGAAGACTTAAAAACCAATCAACCACCCACTGACACCAGTGTAGGAATGCTTTTGGATTTTGGCTTCTTTCCTGGCACCACAGTGGAAGTCAGCAAACACAGGCTGCTCCAAGGAGATAGCAAAGGGATACATTCTTATCATCCCTCCCCCCACTTTTTATTTGACTGTTTGCTTGGTGATTTTTTAAAGTTTTGAAGTTTTGGATCTGAATTTTAGCCGGTGAAAAGATTACTGGCCTTGGCCACAGAACTGCTGAGCACCTTTGTTACCGTAAGAGGTGCCTGACTAGAGGATGCCACATGACCTGAAAGTACTGGTTGTGATGGTGACTACAGACTGATGGCTAAATAGTGACAATAATCGAAAGTATAGAGACTATAAAAACACAGCTCTACTTGGAAAAGATCCATTTGATAATCTGTGGTGCTTGCTTAGGGGGTTTCCAAACATCTACCCTATCCAATAGGTTGACATAGTAATACATCTATGCAGTAAGGACATGATCTCTGATAGGGTTACCCTTAGCCTTCAGAAAAATTATACTACTTTGCTCTCATTGTTCTAGCAGCATGTTGAAGCTGTGGTAAAAAAAAATTAGCAAAACCTCACATATTTAGTAATATACAAAAGACAAGCTGAGGTACAAAGACAAAACAATTTGAGGGCATCAGGACGTTCTTCCAAAAGGGACAGCTCATGAAAATTAATGTTCAGAAAAAATAAAAAAAATAAAAAAAAAAAAACCAAAAAACCAAACAAGAATGGTTGGATTTAAGAGTGTAAAATTATTCTGTCAGATACATGTGGGAGAAATATTTTTATGTAAATTACTAAATTTAAAATGTCGAGTTGGTAACAAAATGTACTGTATTCCAACTGACATTTAAGGATTGGTACCTAAACAAGAACTTTGCTGCAAATATTATACCTCCAGGGCTTGTGCAGGTATTCATTTTGTTTGCTCATTTGCCATGTTCCCAGATGTTTTGCACATTTTCAAAATGTGTTCTCATCTTACAGGCTTTCTTATCTTGCAGATGATTAATGCATTTGCACAAAATAAATGAGAGAAGAATTTATTTTCCATTCTTATTCAGGATTTTAGTTAGGAATTTTGCATTTTTCTGTTTGTTGATGCATCATTATACAATTGAACAAAATCTCTTCAGCTTCTTGCCTTGCAAGGGAAATGTCAGTCCTGAAGTCTGGTAATGGAAGTTTACTTTTTTCTTTTTTTCTAAATGCTTTATTTCTGTTTCTCACAGAACTTCTGGAATTTGGACATGCTATTTATTAACAGCATTAAAAAAAAAAGTCTTCTTGCTCTTCTTGCTGGTTTAGAAAAAAATTTGTAAAGTGTTGCTAACTATGTTTTGAATGCAGTTGACAAGATAGAAAGGAAAGGTAGTTCTTCAAGAAAATAAGAATGAATCTTCTTACCTATTATTACTATTTTCTGTTCTGCCATGATTTCATGTACTTCTATCTGTGTAACATAGTACTGTGTCTAACCCCAAGGAAAGAAATTGAATTTAAGTACTAATGGTTTAATGGGGTGGTTAGGTGCAGTTTTTAGATTTAGTTTGTCTTACTCACATTTTTCTACAGACTGTGCACTGAGCTATTTTGAACATTTAATGTGCTAATCCTTCCTCTCATGATTAAAGTCATAAAGCTGCTCTGACCCAGAGAGAGGCTTTATGAATGTATAATTTCAATTTTCCTGTGTTCATGAAGCCAAACAATATTGTGCTCTTCTAAGATGGAGATGTGTTCATAACAAGGGTTCATTGTTTGCATCTGATTGCAACACACCCCACAACACTGCTGTGGTTTAAAAATGCTTCATAGTGGCCAAAGTCTCTAATGAGATGTGAAGAGTGAGGCTTCACACTTACTTAAGGCACTGTGAGCTATTTCTTTACTGAAGAATGCATAACAGATGATTATATTTTCAAGAGATTATTATTTTACAGAGTTCTGTTTTCTGATTATTTCATTGATTGCCTATAGAAAGAGGCAGCAATTCTTCTGGCTAGTTAATTCTGGCTGTGGGGTTCAGTTACAGTCATTCTCCTGTGTATTTGGTCCTCTCTGTGTCTAAATTATTGCATTCCCAATTCTTCCCTCTAAAGATGTTTGAGTTTAGAGGAGAGTACACTGTTTGGACAGGAAGTTTCCTTGCTTTTTCTTGCTTTTAGAAAACATTAGAGATACAATTTGCTTTTTCCCCAACACACACATATATTCTCAATGTGCTAATTAATTTCTGGGGATTTTTCTGGTATTTTAAATTGAGAAAGTACTGGTGTTTGCTCAGAGCAACTCCAGATACTTCCAAGTCCATGGCTGCCTAAATAATCTATCTCTCCACTCTGTCTGTATTCCCATCATTGTAACATTTGTTGTAACCCGCTGTCAGCACTGTGAGTCTTGAAGGTGATTTTTTTAACCCAAGTGACCTTAGGCACACACCCAGTTATTTTTGTGATTTGATTTGTTGCAGGTTTGATTTTACTAAGATCAGTCTATGAGAAAGGAGAATTTTTGGCTGTTATGTTTGTGTTAATCTAAATTACTTTAGATTGAGCAAAGGCTTGATTCCTTGCTTGCCATGCTTAATTGCTTTTGTAATTATATTGATTTTTCCATGCTAGGTCAGTATTGGTAGCCAGAAGCTGTTTTTTGAACTGACTATGTCATCTTGAGTCTCCATAAATGTGAAGATAATTGTAAAAAGCTTAAGAACTGTCACTGTGAGAGTTTGAATCTTTTCTGTACAAAAAATACATTTTAAATAATAAAAAACCCCTGAACAACAACAGACAAAACCAAACCTCAATCCAAAACCAGTCTGAATAGCTACCAGTTTTAAATAACTAGGCTGAGGAATGGTTTTAATGTGCATCCCATTCTTTTCAGTTGGGGCAGAAGGATAATATGAAACAGCAATAGTGACAGCTAGTGCCTTCATCATGTGAGCCCTTACAACTGAAGAGCACAAAGAGGAAGAACATGTCACACCAAATGAAGAAAAATCTCCTTCAGTGTTTAAAAAATTCTCTGTTTGCCTTATCCATCCATATTGCCTTTAATGTAAAGTCCTGTGTAAATTCACTGATCCAAAGCCAAACATAGCCCGAGCCATATTAGTTCATATTTTTTACATTTTGAACAAATTGAGAATTTTCCAGGCTGGAATGTTCCAGATAGATTCCTGGAACATTCTTCTTGGAAAATATTCAATTATTGTGAAAGTGCAAGTGTTCTTTACAGTTTGGGATTCACTGATGCAAAGAGTTAATGATTGATCCTGTGAGAGAAAAAATTCAAACTGGCTTCCATCCCTTAATACCACACATCAGGGAGAGTATGAGGAGGCTTTGAGGTCAGGCCACATACCAGCCTGGTCACACAAGAACACTCAAGGATGATGAGCTTCTGAAATTCTTTGAATCTTTTCTTTCTATCTTTCTATCCTTTAAGGACCCATCATTCGGAGCTTAATTTTCCAAAAGACTGCCGTGAAATCAATCCTTCATGTGCTAAATGCAATGATTTTTCTTACAAATTATTGTCACAAACTGCAGATGTGATTCTGCTTATAATAAACTAAAAATAAATGGATTTGTAAAAGTTCAAAAAAGCAAATATATTGAAATCATCAAATCAAAGCATAGGCTATTTTATCCTAGAGAAGCGGATTAGAGTTCTGAATTCACAACTCATGGAAGAGAAATTCTTTCTGCATTAAAGCCAAGACCCTCTTCTGTCTTTGCATTAAGGCTGAGAATGGCCCCACAGCAATTCCAGTGGTTCTTGCTGCCTCTAGAAGGGTTAAGAATAGTGAGCAATTCTGCATTCCTTTTCCAATCTTGTTTTTCTCTTCCCATCTGTTCAGGGGTATTTCTTCCTTCTCCTCTGCTCATCCTTATATTTTGTTCTCTGGAAAGGGAATTCACAATGTTTGCAGGATCTTCACATTACTGAAGGTGACACTAGTAGACTCCATCTGACTGCAGAGAGATGCTGCTTCTTTTAAACTGGTGAAACAACCTTGTCAGCATCTTCACTTGGCTCTCTCAGCCTTGCCAACTTGACTTTTAAAAATTCAGTTGATATAATGCTGTGTTCTTCTTTGAGGCTTTCACTCTCCATTCTGGAGTTGAGATACTGATAATGTTCACAGATTTCACAAAATGTTCTTTTCTGATTGAAAGGATGTTCTTAAGAATGAGAATTTAACTTTGAGTTTGAAGTAAACTAGTCAAACTAGCGAAAGGTTCCATCATGGGATTGAAATTGTGCTAATAGAATAATGACATACATCAGTCTGTCTTGAGTTTGTTTTAAAAATATACATCTTGGGTTTTTTCTACCCCTTTTGTGCCCACCCTGACCTAGTAGTGTTGTTTTTATTAACTTTGTGGGTTCAAAATGCTCTGTATCTCTGGCAACTGATTTGAATCTTTTATTATTGTGTCATGCTGGTCACTGAATGAAACTTCATTCAGTTTGAGCTTATTAATATTCATGCTTAATTCACAATAAATGCAGTCCCCATGCCTTTCTATCAACTGACAGCTGAAACAATATCAGCCACACCTACAGCACAGGTGTGCACATGGACAAGAGATTTAAGGAACCTGTGGAGGAGGTTCTGCTGTTGGTTCAGATAAAATGTTTCTGTGTGTGCTGAAACATCAGCCTAAAGAAAAACTACAAAATAAGACCAGAGAAGCAATGTAAATGTATTTTAAGTAAGAAAAGGGAAGAAGACCATTTCTGTGCACAGTTCTTGAAAGAAGACTTGGAACTACAAGCAAAGAGATGGTTTATTTCTGGTCTGGATTTACCTTCTTTCTAGGGGAACAAAACCTTAATGTGGACATAAAATGCATTGCGCCTGATAAATTCCTCACTCCATCACCGATTTATCCTCCTAATGAAAATAGCCTACAAACCTCCTCTTGGCTCAACCTGAGTCAAAAATTGTGACATTAATAGCAGAGTGAATCCAGTTTCTGAGGAGATGAGTTGAAAGTTTCTATTAACCTTGAACTTGCTTGGAACATGAAGAAAGAAAAAAACAGTTCACTTGAAATTATTTTCTATTTCTAATATCCTGGAGGAGAAGGCTTTTATTGTCTCACCTTAAATAATGTGTACACTGCTACTACCCAAACATGATATTCTTGGGAAGGAAATTGAGATTTATTCATTACTTCAGGAGCACAGCTCATAGGCTGAGCAGATAAGTGTGACAGGGGTTTAAGCTGTCAGTTTGGCTGCTGACATGTTACTACACTTCTTGGAAAAAACTAAATTCTTTAGCATTGGGAGCTAGAATCTGCCTCTGTACTTTGGGACCTATCACCCCAAATTGTCAAGAAAGTGGCTGCAGGATGGGAACGTGAATAAAAATGTGCCTATCCTGGCAGGAATCCAGAGGGATTTGGGTGGTTTCGGCCAGAAACTCAAGATTTCTAAGACAAACTGACAATAAATTAATTAGATTAAATTCAGTGAAAGAAAGCCAGAAGAGTTCTGAGAGGATGTGGAATTCTCTGCAGAACCTGAGTCCTCCCGTATCAGTGCATCAGAAGAAGAAGCAGTTACCAGTGAAGAAAATGGAAATGGATTGTTACAAGCTCATAAATACATGAACTATGGAGAAGGAGATTTTGATCTCTGCCCTGTCTGATGGTTTTGTGTTGGTTCTTTTTAGAATAGAAAGGGTTTCTAAAATAAGAGAATTTAAAAACCATGTAAAACAGGAAATTCCAATTAATTGCTGAGATGCTAAAACCTTGGCCACAATTAACAAATAAATAAATAAATACATTTGAAATAAAGCAAGATGCCTCAGTAGTTGTGAGGACATATGAATTCATAATAACTTTAGATTTCTTTGTGATAAAATATGAATAATGAGTACCTATGAAGTGCCCTACAGGGTCAATTTATAGGAATCCATTTTAAAGATAAAGCCCAGGTCAGAGAAGGAAAGAATCTATAAAGGCAACAGATCTGAATGGATAGATTATCCTGTCTGTAAAAGTACACATTGTACTACCTGCAGTAGTAGTTTTCCAGAAAAAGAAAGAAAAGATAAAGTGAAACAATTTTCACAAAGGGATTCTAGCTGCTGAAGTCTTTTTGGCTTTGAAAGAGACATGGATTCTTGTTTATTTGCTAAGCACTTTTGATGAGCAAAAGCAGTAGGAAAAACATAGATGCAAAACAGGAAGAAATATATCTAGTAAACACAGGGATGCAGGAAAACTGCAGGGGAGAAAAGAAGCTTATTTTGGTGCTGAATTTACCTCGAAGCATTGCTTTAGCATTAAATGTAAAGCGTGTGATGATCTAAGAAACTTTTATCATTGGAAAGCAATCGTCCTGATCAAATATAGACCCTTTACAGTAGTGATGAAAGGGAAATACTTTATTAAACAGCTAACTCACCATTTACCTGCTGCAAAGATGGAGTAAGTCCTCTGAGCCATCAAGGAATTAATCACACCTTCCTCAGTTTGAAGCCTAACCTTTTCATCATTGTTCTGATGAAAAGATAAAAGCAGATCCTGTAGGCTACTGAAAGGATGTTTACAGGAGGATTCATATTTGCTAGAGAATAGATGGAGCCAGGGATGTGGCACGAAGAGAAGAATGACCCAAGGGCAGTAGGGAGACTGCTCTCACAGCAGACTGAGGCCTCTGGTGGAAAACACACACTGTGTCCCCACTGCATTTGAAAAAACACTGGGAATGATGTTCCATAACACATCATGCTTGTTCCAGCCAGGTATTACTTGGTGCACGGTGATGTGTGAGTGGAAACCAGTAAATCTGCCAGAGACCCCTGATAAGCTGGAGATTCCTTACAGGCTGCTGTGCCCAATGAGATGGAGCCTGTTTAAAATAGAGGCCAGTGTGCACGTACCACATCCACTTGAACTCTCTGAAAAAAAAAAAAAGGGTAAGGCTTCCATCTGTGCAGCTCTACAGATAATCAGCCACACTTTGTAAAACTCCTCTTAGTACAGAGCAGTTACTTGGAAGTTGAACAGATTTGCAAAAGCAGTGGATAGATGGGCAAAGGGAGGCATTTCAAAGCTGAGCTAAATGCTGGTTTAGCATTTCTGCAGCTCCTCAGGGCTGTTCACAACCCTGGTGCTCCTGTCCAAGCCTGTTTCAGGTTGCCTTTTGTGTGGGGCAGGGATTCCAGTATTTACACTGTGAGAGAAATAAAAAACAGATAAATGAAGTGGGCAGTAGCTATTTGCAGCAAATGTAGAAGTTTGAAGCATTTCTTCAGGTTTTCTACTGGAGGACAGAACTCTCCTAGGTAGTGCACCCCCACTGTGGTTCCTGATAGCTGTGAGTCATAAAGATGTACTGCAAGGTTTTAGCAATTACCTTTAGTAAAGCTCATGTCTACTTGAGAAAGCTTTGATGGAGCAGATGCTGCCTGAAAAAGACAGAAAGGAACTGATTTATTAAGAATGGAAAATGTCTTTAGACAGAAATAGATGCTGCTTTGTTTAATGTGAGTGGGGGCTTAGGTTCCTGCAGCATACTCTAAGTCCTCTTAAAGAGAGGACCTGGATACCAGAGGAGAGTAATGAAATGGTAGATCCATCCATGCTAGAATCCAGTACCACCATTTCTTATATAATAAAAGCTTTTAATTTACAGCAGAAAGTTTGAAATATGAAAGATTAAGTAGAGAAGATAGGAATTACTTCCCAACAGCAGATGATGATGGATGCATGTTGCAAAACCTAAGCAAAATCGAAGATGTGGAAAAAAAGATCATCATTCTTGTGAGGCATTTATTTCAGTGTATATTTCTACTTGATATGGACTGGTAGTCAATTTTGTTGGGTTCCAGTGAAGAGTTATTGAAGGCCAGCAAAGAAACCTTGACATCAAAACCCAAGATTTTAAAAGCTTCTCTCTTAGTTGAAGAGGGGAAAATGTGAAGAACTCTGATTTTAAAGCTGATAGAGGTGAGAAGAGATGGAAGTGTTCCTTATGGCTGTTCCCAAATCCTAAAATATCAGAATACAGAACATTTGCTTCAGAAATTATATCTTTAAATTGGGCATGGCCTATCTCATTATCTGTTAAAGAAACAGGAAACTGAGAAATAGTAGGTACTCATTTATTGACATTCTTTAAAGGGTTATGAAATAAACATGAAAAGATAACACTAAAGTCTTAGACTGGTGATGAAAATTACTTGAAATAAATGTAGCATGCAAATGCTACTATTTTTAAATAATTTATATTTTTTAAATTACTTCTATCTGCTGGCATGGACCTTGTTGCCATTCTAGATTCCACCACTGTGACAGACCAAAACTGTTACACGGTGGGTGAAATCTACTGTGTATCTGCTAATACTCTTCCTTTAAACTTGTGAAAAACTGCTCTAAGTTTCTTACCCACTGGGCAGCTGGAGCTCTAGGGACTGTTAAAGCATAGACCCCATGCAGGGCTGACAATGAGTTTGTGCACAGGTGGGTCTGAATGAAAATGCAGTGATCTGGAAGGAGCTGTGTGTGCAGGGGTGTAGGGGAGAGAGAGAGGAACACCACAGCAGCCCACACGTAAAGGAAATGCTGGAGAATCATTTAAAACAGAACACCTGGGGGGGGTGAAAAAAGTGCAAAGAGTGCTATGGGACAAGTCCACACAGGAAATGCTGGGAACCATGAACTCCATGGGAAATTATTTCCTTCACTTGCTTCATATTGAATTTAGGACAACAGAACTGTATGTACACTATTTGTAAATAAACATGATTGTGCCAAAGGGGTAACTGCCTTATAACTGTCTTTCCCATCTATATGACCCTTTTTTTTTTAGCTTACTGGTTGGGTCCAAAGGATATCCATAATTTGGATTGTTTGGGAAATCTAGTTCAACTGTGTGAAACCAGCAAGTCCCCATAAGGGGGAGTTTCATGAATAGAGTTTTGCTTTTTTCCCCCCTCCCTTTTCCTCTCTCCACCTGATAGTAGAGTGACTTAATACCGAGTATCTGGGCTACCATTAAGGGACTTGGAGAAAACAGATTAACAGGTAAGAAATGAGCTATGTTAATGGAATGTGCATTATAAAAAGGCAAAGTGGTCCTTTTAGACAAAGTCTAAGAAAGGAGGTTATACTGTTTTCATGTGCTATACCTACATATAATTTATATGAAAATGAAAATGTATTACTTGTTTTAACATCTTTTTTTTACAATAATTACGGGCTTGCTGTGGTATGGAAGTGACCTAATAGTTACAATTGTGACCTCTAAGTTATTGTTAATTTTACTGTCAGTATGTGCTTCACATCTCCTACTTAATGGTATGCTAATTGTACAGCAGGATGTCACATTCTCCAACATACAGATTCCCTATTTCAATTACAGCTAAGTAAATCTCCATTACTAATGAGTAAGCATTTCTTTTCCATGTACATTTGCATTATAATGGACATTTTCTTTGTGCACTAAAATTATTCTTTCCTTGACAACAACTTTGTATTTTATTTTACAGTAAAGGCTACGACATGATGATTCATTCCTTTCTGTTGGGTTTATCTGTATTTAAATTGTCAAATGCTCTGGATAGCCTGACATTTTCTATCCCATGCTATTTTTCTGTACTTCCAGAATAAATGTATGTATTTGCTTTAAGACAGCCTACTTAAGACAAATGACAAAGAAAAGTAAGCTTACGTGCCGGTCATAAGATGTATTTTTGAAATTGTTGCAGTGCTTCACTCACGTTGCCGAGTGAACCTCAGCTATTTATGTCAGTGCAAAGTGACCTTTATGATATAATGTTTGACAGATTTGAATATAAAGAACAAGTGACCACGTGTGACCCATATGATTGCAAGATCCTGCTCTGCCTAACAGAGCACAGCTCTGGCTATTGCACACAGTCCCCCAAACCCATTTGCTGTCCTGCTGATGCATAGATCCATGAATGCAGCGGGCAGCTGGGCAGGACCCAGGGGGAAGGTCTCTGTTGGATCTGATTCCGCAGCTTTGCTGCCAAATCCGCTCCCTGTCGGGGCCGGGCTGAACTTGGGCAGAGGATTCCCTTTGTCTGCAGCACAGTGACCCCGGAGCCCTTCCCTCCCTGCGCCAGGAAACTCAGTCCCTGTGGAGGAGAGCCTTCCTCAGCCTGCATGGCCCTGGGAAAATGTCTCACCTTTTATACACAAACAAGGACTGTGAGTTTTATTGATGAAGTGATAGCCTAACCTTCGATAATGTGCCGCAAAGGTGTTGCTTTGCTTTTGGTGGGGCAGTTCCCTATGCAGTAAATTATGTTAGAAGGATCTTTTTTTAGATGCCCAGAGAAGGTTTATGTATCAAAGAGGGTGCATTAATTAACAATCATTAATATTCTTGATGATTTTTAAATTGGCCTGGTGGTGGGTGTGTATATGGATAAGAATGATGGGTGTTGGGTTCTTTTAATCATATAAGTACGTGGGATATTTTAAAGAAATAAAATGTGGTGAAAGTGTCAGGTAGCATTCCAGGAATGCAGGAGGAAATGTATGCAACCAGAAGTTAGAACTAACAGATTGATTTCCTGGTCACTGTGCATGAATTCTTTCTAGCCTTGTGTATATCCTGATAACCAGATGGCTTACAGTATAGATACAAAGTTTGTTTTGTTTTTATTTTGAAAGGCCTACGGTATGCAGCCTTTTTCCCAGACAGCAGCAAAAAACAAGGTGAACAATTTTTGCACTATGTGGTTTTGAATTCTGTCATATTTTCTATTACGTTTCTGTCTTCCATTAGGCTAGCTTAGTTTGCTCTCTTAGCCACCACCATCATCCATGTCACTCCCGGTCCCGAGCAGGGTGCGCGCCCCGCGTGTCGGGCGGGCTCGGGCGCCGCTCGGATGTCGCCGCTGTCACCGCGGCCGCCCTTGCTGGGGCCGCCGCTCGCGGGAGCGCCCGGCGCCACCTGGCGGTGCCAGCGGGAACTGCAGCCCGCGGCTGCCCCGGCGGCCCGGCCTGCCCGACCCCGAGCAGCCGGAGCTGGCACGGCTAAAATAATCCCATTTCCTGCATGAAAATAAATGAGTAAACACATAGAGAAAGTGCTGGGAGCGCGTTCCCCTCCCGCTCACACTTAGGTAAACCGAGAGGTGCAATAACCAACATTTCATTGCTGTTGGAGGAAAACTATTGCCTCTGACCTCGCTATTGAAGTCAATAGGGCAGTTGTCCACAAGGGTTATGTACCTTTTAAAATCTTTTTTTAACTAGCTTTTCAAATATATTGCACAAATTAATGTTTTATGTATACTTATGCACTAAATATACTGCATTAAACTAAAACTTTTTTTTCTGTGAAAATCCTTGTATTTAGAAATAATGTATTCACAGTGTGAATACTGAAGGAAGCCTCTTCTGCTGTTTTATTTAACGTCATGGTTTCTGGCTGGAGTGGATGGTTTTTCTTGCCAGCAAATATATTTCCGTATGTTTATGAAATTCCACATCTCTTTGCCAGCATATTTCTTAACAATGGAATATCTGGGAGATACGAATACGTAACTAACACAAACAAAAATTAAGAATCCTGGAATCTTGATTCTGTGGTGAAACTGCAGGACCTCTTGGGGTCTTCTCAGTTTAATTTTTATCTAAATATGCATTCAACCAAAACTGGTTATTTTTCTTGCTTAATTGGCCCTTTACTGTCACCTGATTTTTTTCTTTTTCTACATACAGTTAATATAAATGAAGTACAAAACACTACTTTATCCTGATTTCTCTCAGTCTACAGGCAAATCAAGTACACCAATAATGCAGTATCTTTAGTTGTTTACAAAATATCCTAAAGAAAGGGCTCCCAAAGTACACAGCCACGGATTTTGGGAGGGGAAAGATTTGGTGAAACAAGAATGTGTTCTTTTAGCCAAATTTGGTAGTGTTATGCCATTTTGAGATATACAGAATTTGCAAATAAAATTAAATGAGGAGAAAGGACAAAAGGTCAAGTTACACTGTTAATCTGCACAACAAAGGAGAGTAAAGTTCTGAGTTCAAAGAATCACTGGTTAAGATTTCATAGGGTGGTTTTTCCCCCTCTAAACTTGCTAGCCCTGCAATCCAGCATTCATGGCACATCGAGTTTAGTGCAGGCAGTCTGGGTTGGGGCTGTCCCAAATCTCTTGTGTTCCTGGGGGCTCTGGTCAGAGAGTTCTGTGCCCAGCACAAGGGACTGGAAGCGCCACCAGAGCGTGGCCCTTCTCACACTGGAGGAGACCTTGCAGACACGGACTGCACTGCCCAGGCACAGCATAATGAAAATCAGGCAAATGCCAGCTCTGGCAGTCAGTGGGAATTGCTAACTCCACCTTTACAACATGACATTAAAAATGGCTTGATCAGATTTTTATCAAGATAATGTATTGAAGAATAGGAGTAGTTTTTTTCAGAGATCTGAACCCATTGAAAAGTGACATTTGACATGAAAAGGCATTGGGAGTTTTATCTGAGATATGACAGCTATTTTGTCTTCTAAGTGTAGAGAAAACTGTGGCATTTCAGATAACAAACATACACATTTAACAGTGGCCACTGGCAATTCTGCTTGGTTTTAGAACTACAGATTCCTAGAGCAAAATTCTGCCTCCAAATTATATGCATGCTGCTCTCATTTATTTCAGCAAAGCTTGTGCACATGTTTCAAAGGTCAGAATTTGGCCGTTGGGGGTGAATTTTCAAGGAAGAGTATATTAAAGACACCTGTGCATCAGCAGAACCATATCCTTTGTCTACTGCAGAACATGTCAGGAATGAGCCCAGTGCTATTGAGCAGGGCAAGTGAAACATTTTATATGTTTTGAATTGCATTGGGATTGCTTAGCAGAAACATTTCTTGCAGTAATTGGTTCATGATTTCATTTATTTCTTGTAACTCAACACTTTGATGCTGAAAAGTTGTCAGTTTTAAGAGAGTAAAGACTGGAAGGGACTACCCTTCAGAAAATTACAGTTGAAAATATAATGTAACAATTAAACTGAGGGAAATAGTCCAAGAAAATAGGTATGGTCTGTTGAGGTGCACAAACTTTTGTTTGCAATCTAATACAGAGAGGTCAACAAATGTTTTACACAAAGGTAGAAAACAAACCCACTTTTCATTGTGGACAGAGCTCATATTTGAAATTGTAACTAATCAGACAATTGCAAAAATTAAAACTTGGCATTCATATTCTATTGGAGTTAGTGTGTATTAAATTGATGAAGATCTTAAAGCACATAGGTTTTCCCCTGTTTTTTAAACATTATACACTTCTTAAAAATGTTTATTATGTCTAATTGCTGCTGGATTTCAAGACATATCAATTTTGTTCTTAGTTCCTGCAGATTTTGACAGAATGTCATACCAAAATATTTTGTATTTTTTGTAGGACTGGGAAACAGAAAATCATGACTGGTATTGTTTTGAATGCCATTTGCCTGGAGAGGTGTTGATATGTGACCTGTGTTTTCGTGTGTATCATTCCAAGTGTTTGTCTGATGAGTTCAGGCTTAGAGACAGCAGTAGTCACTGGCAGTGCCCAGTTTGCAGGGTGAGTACCTATGAGATTTCATGTGCTGATTAGAGGATTGATATTCATTAATAGATTGATGAAGGTGTCCAGATGGTCTGGCCAGGTTATTGGGTAAAGAACTGAATGTTGAAATGATGGTACATACCTAGAGCATCTGTACAGAGGTACCAAAATGTGGTGCATGTAGCAGATGGCCATTTTTGAAGACTCCAGCAAGTTTTACTTGCACAGTACCCTGTGCCAGAGTGTGCACCTGAGTGCAGTAAAGTGTGGGAACCTTCAACAAAGTGTGGGAACCTACAACATTGCTGTATAAGATGCTACTGTTTTTACTTAATGTTGTTTTAATGAATCATTTTTGTATTTTGATGACTTGCATTCTTAATATTTTATTGGAATGGTATTTCGTGTTACAAAGCCACGGTCATGTTACTGATGCGGTTAGAATCAAAAACATGGAGTTAAATCCTGCTTTTCATTTACTGACGGGGATTCTATTGGTGCAAAAAGGGCAATCTGAATTTCACTCAGGGCATCCATATCTATGTTGTTTTTTCTTTAAAAATGCTATTCTTATGAGTATGGCAGTGAGACAGCAAAAAGCATTTTTTATATACTTTCCAAGAATGGTCAGATATGTTGTGTGCGTGTCATTAGAAGATGAAACATTCTGGTCAGGATGATACCTGTTGCTGTTGTCATCTCTGTGTCACCTCCCCAAATGGAGCTCTTCACTAGGCTTCCTAGAGAGCTAGGCTCCCTTCCTGTGGAAGGAATAATGCACATGAATGTTTCAGATAAAATTGTTGCTACAGAAAGGCATAAAACTGTCACTTCCACTCTGCCTGGGATTGCTGGAGAGAGAGGCACTTCCTTTGCTAAAAGCTTGGATTAGCTGTGGAGCAGCAGAGTGACCTTAGGGTGATCTGTGCTGCATGGAATGTAAGGTTTCAGGCACTTTGTGGGATGGGGAAGCAGTTGTTGAAAACACATGGAGTGTTTTGTTTCAAAACAGCACTTTTTGAATGCTGTTACCTTAGAGTGAGTTACACAAAACCTGTTCTTGTTGCCTCAGATTGCTCTCAGGAGAGCAGGTTGCTCTCAGGGAGCTCTCAGGGAAATAGTAAGAAAATCAGGGCTACCTCAAGGAAGCTGAAAGTAATGAAAAGGAAGTAGTGGCAGGGAAAAAACTGTTTAGAATAAACACATTTACTGTATCTCTCCAAACTGAATTGCTAGCATTTAATTTAGCTACTCAATATTCCCTCTGTTAAAAACAAAACTTATGACCATATATAGATTATTTACTTTCAGATTTTTAAATAAATCTCTTTAATAATTGTTGGATCTTATTAGAAGTATTGATTATTCCTATAAATAGTTAAAATTAGGTAAACTGCATCCAGTCTTTACTGCAGTTTGCCAGGAATTTTAGATGATGCCTGGTGAAGGTAGAGACTGTGGATGGCTTATGCCACCTTGTGTATGAGGTGGTTTCATATCATTTATCTTGTACCATGTCCTCAGAATGGAAATGCTGAATCATTGCTGGAAATATGCTCTGATACATCAGCTTTGAGAACAGTTTGACTTTCACCATGAAGCCTTGAAGTCCTTTATGGAAATGATATTAAATAAATGTTTACCTTAAAAAGAAAATCCTGTGAAACTTGAGCCATGTGCTTTCTGCCTATCTTTCTGCATATTGGTTCCTTTTTTGTTATCCAAATATTAAGGAGAGGTTTTGGGGACTCTTAAATGCTTTCTGCCCCAGAGGCCTTTGGCTTGCTTAGTGCCTCAGGTGATGATCAACCTATTTTTGTGGATATTACCACTGTGAATGCCATGGCATCCTTTCTCCCTCTGTGCCAGCAGCTCTTATTTTTCTTTGTCATTAATTCAAAGAGCTTCAAGCCCTAACTCTGCAAACCTGGACCAAGGAGGCTGGCACAGTCCCTGTAAGTGTGGGAGGCAGCATCCTTGTGTCAGAAGTCATCCTTCAGCATTCTGCTACTTTCTCCCCACCCTCCTAGGAAATGACTGCTCTAATTTCATTTTAAAAGCAAGAAAGTGGCCTATATTCAAAAAACTAATAATGTGGAGGGAGCCCTGGCTGATGTCCAGAGGGCATAACAGAGTTTAACCATCTTGCATAAGGGCACTGTGTTATCAGCAGTAAATAAGTATCTTAAAGAAAAGTGATAGCTGGGACAAAGAGATACATATATTTTCATATTTAATTCTATAACTGGACATGGCACTTCTCACTTGGAGATTCCAAAGCTCTTTACAAAGGTGAAGTAAAAGTATGTTTAAAACCTAATATGTTGGGAGAAATAATCTGAGAACATTTCATTCTTATGTAAAGATTGCTTCTGTAATGCTGCCAAGGTCAGCAAGACTTTGGATTTTTCCTTTCACAATTGCTGGTTGTATTAGTTTGATCAGCCAGTGCAGTTTTTATCTTGCACACTTGGCTACTCAGAAATATTTTATAAAGGCCATTGCTAAAGATTTGTTCATAACTTAAAAAAAATATTTTCTTCCCATATCATTTATAACAATCCCTTTCAAACCTTGTTCTGAACTCAGTTTGCATGGTTTTTCTCCATTGCATCCATAAACAACAATGTTCAGTTCCTCATTTATTTCTTTTTTTAAATTGATGGTACCACTCTGAGTATTTTTGTAACCTATATAACTCTCAGCAGGAGTCAAAAGTCACACAAAGTTCAATTCAAACCACATTGCAGTGATTGAAATTTTTCCCTGACTGTTGACTAATCATTGTCTTAAGTGAAATAAATTGGCATTATCAGCAAAATTCCTGGTAGACAAGTCACAAGAGAAAAACTTAATATAGAATGAGCTTAGAGATTACATTTTTCACTACTGGAATAGTCCATTCCAGACAGGGTTAGTCACCTCTGTCTCTCAATGATATAGGAAACTTGTACATTTATTGCTTTTCTTCAGTCATAAAAAACAAGGGAATTAATTTTCTTCAGCTGGTAATTTAGTACCTAAAGACTACAAAAAGTACTGCAAAAATACTAATTTTTTGGAGGGGGAATAGATATATACAAAATTATGAATAAGAGAATTTTGATCATGTTGGTTTAACTGACTATTATTTTTTCTTGTCTAAAAATCCAAATTTAAAAAAAATAAATAAGAAGGCAAAATTAAGCATTTTGATATATCATTTGTCACAGAGAAATAATTTTGATTCATGAAACAGAAGGAAAGAATTAGTCATGTGGCTTCACTTGACTACTAAATTTTTTTATAATCATCTGATGATAGATTGGTCTTCTATCTATGTTCTTTGCAAGGACTTAGAGCCAATTTACCTATTATAGTGGGTGCTCCAATATTCCTGGGGTTTATACATAGGAGACCAAAGTAATCTATATAAAATAGAAAAAAATCTATGTAAATAAATAAATAAATCTATATTAATATATTAAACACTGTTCTGGGAAGTATTCTATAGATAGGCTTTCTCTGAGGTGCTGGTACTGTACTGAGCATTTCCTAGGGTACATAAGAATAAACCATTATGCAGTTCACAATCAACTTCAGACAAAACTTGACAAGTGAGAATGACAAGCAGTGGAAAGTTAGAAGCACAGGAAGATGGAGGTTACTTAAGTGAAGTTTTTCAAGTGCTTAGATCAGTGGGGTTTAGGTACCAGCTGTCAGTCCAGGTGGTCAATGTCAGATGCAAGAATGGAGGAAAGAATTTTTATAGGTTTACTTCATAGTGTTATGGTAGGAGTTTGAGACCTGGATGGGGAAACATATTCCTGAAACAGTATTTGGTGTGGTCACACAAATAATAATCATGGATTGGTGGGCAAAAGACCAGTTTTAGCAGCACAGAGCCCACACCTGTGAGGTGTTGGTCCTCACCAGTCCCTGCCATGCACCCTGGAGTCAATCAGGGAGCTGACAGAACTGGGCACTGCATAGCACATGCTGAATAAAGGATAAAGGAATTTGTTCACAGCTGTGAGAAAACTGGGCAAGCCCCACTTAGAGCCTCCTGCCACCTTCTTTGTGCAGATAAAAGCATATTTAATTCATATGATGCTTGATATTCAGAAGTTGCTTAATGCACCATACATGTAGAAATCAATTTGTGGATTCAGCTGTAACATTTCCAAAAGCCCCTGATGCTTTAAAAAGTCTAATTTTACTGCATCTGATCATGAAAGAGGCAAATCTCAGGGCATCTTTTGCTCCTGCAGAAGCTTTTCTGTGTGATGCTTAGGGCACACAGTGCATTGGTTGCTCTGAGACCCATTCCATGTGCCTGCATACCTTTCTTAATGGTACAGGAAACCTGAGGACCTGAGGGTTGAAAGTTTGAGAGGGCAGCAGAGCAGTAAATCTTTCCATATGTAGCACCAAATTCCTCTGGCAATTTAAACCCTAAAAAAGTCCAAGGGCCAGTGTGTAAAGCCAGAAGTTTCTGAAGAGCAGTGGTGAGTGTATGTTAGACTCATGCTCATAGTTCCCCTCTGCAAATAGACCCCTGGAAACCTGAATTGCTTCTGAAAATGGAACTGATGCCTCAGAAACATATATCTGTCATTGAGCAGCCTTCACATAATCCATCACTGAACTGAAATGCAGCTCTTTGATGTGTGTATACACAGGACAGGTGAGAGAGGAAGGGAAAAATATTCATTAATGGGAGATTACAGGGAAATGGAAACCTCTTTAAACAGTGCAAATGTAATTTAAATGCCAATAGCTAGGCAGAATGCTGGCACTGACACCTTGCATTTCTTAGAGTTTTCCTATTTTTTTTTCTCTTCAAATGAAAGATTGCAGCAACTGCAGCACAGTGGCCACTGCCACCCTGGGAGCAGAGAGCTAACTCAGAGTGCAGAGGTTTGTCACTTCCATCATGCCTGGTGCTGCTGCAGGATGGAGTGTTTCTGGGAAGTGCCCCTGGCTTCTCCAGCCTCGTGTGGTTTGAAAAGCCTTGCAGTGAAGCCCAGCACTCTGAGCATGTCAGAATTGCTAAATAAGTCACACCTGCACAGTAACAATATATTGCTACCCTCTTGAACAGCTAGGCAGTATAATTAATCTGGAATATTGAATATAAAGAGCAATGTAACCTTGAGGTTCCAGCTTCTAAGAAACAGATGTGCTGCAGAGAATAAGGCTCATAGGAGGTATTTCCTGCACCCACAAGAAGAGAGTTAGGCTGCAGGCTTGGCCTTTCACCTACCAAATCTCATTAATCTTCTACATGAGGATTGCTATTGGGAAGGTTATTACTTCACTCCTTCATACCCTGTCTAAACACACAGGCCTGACCAAGTCTTTTAGTTTCCCTTGATTCAGAGCAGGTTTGCAGCTCTCTCTAAGGCAGGGTGTGCCTGAGGAGTTGTCCATGCTGCAGGTGAACCCCAGCAGGCAGCCAGGCACCACAGGGCTGCACTCCCACGTCCCCTCAACTCCCAGGTGAGAAAGAACACAAAACAAAGGTGGTGCCAGGCAGTCACTCCCCACCCTCATGGACAGATCAATGCCCAGACAGTTCCTGAGTTAAAGATGGCTAAATTCCCCCTAGGCTCCCTCCTCTTCCTTTCTATGGCTGAGCATGAGGTTACATAGCATGGAATACTCTTTGGTTAGTGCAGCTCATCTGCTCTGTTGGGTCTTCTCCCACCCTCTTGGGCACTCCCCAGTCTGTTCACTGTGGGGCAGAGTGAGAAACTGCCAGGGCCTTTACCCTGTGCTCAGCAGGAGCTGCAACATCTATGTGTTACCAACGCTGTTTTGGTCACAAATCTAAACCACAGCACCATACCTGCTGCTATGAAAACAATCTCATCCCAGCCAAACCTGGTACAGTCCCATATTAAGACAATTTATCCCACAAATAGGTCTTGTAAAAGTATAAGGATCCTGACATTTTGGGGGCTGGATTGAATCTCAGCAGGCTCCTTGAAACAAACTTGAACTTGAACAAGGTTTCCAGTAGAGTGTTTTAGTAGATCTGACAGGGAAAAGAAAGTGGATCTTGCCACTATCATTGTTTTTGTTTCCTGAAAGTAGGAAATTAGAAGACCTAATTTTCATTTATATTTGCTTCCAAATCACTCTGCCTACAAAGGGGACCTGAAAGAGGGTATATTATCTTGTGTCAGCAATATAAATAGATTTTATACAAATCATAGTCCCCATCTAGTATTATCTATTTTCCTGCTTTAAGTGGCTCTAGGTTGACGACTCTGAGAATTCTACAAGTCTTCAAAATACAAAGGAGGGTTTTTTTTATTAAAAACTTACACATTTTCCATTATAACTTCCAAAGAATGTGTGAATGCTACCTCCTAAATGGCTAATTATTGTTGAAAAGTGAATGAAGTGCTTGAAATGTAACTGGCTTTCTACAAAGGGTGAGCAACCTTGCCATAAAAAGACATTTTGCTGGCTCATAGGCTCCAATTCCCTAAATTTATTACCTTTCAAAATTTAGTAGAGGAACATGGAGATCAAGTTTTTCTTAAAATAAATCAGTGTAAGGAATTGAAGGAAAAGTGGAAAAATTAAAAGTTTGCCAGAATTGGCAAATAAATGATATCATTTTCATTGGTGCTTAAGATGATATTAATTGCTGACATTAATAAGCATACAAAGCCAGCTATCTATCTTTTCTTATGATCTCAAGGATAAGACTGTAAACCATCCATCTCAACAGTCTCTTTCAAACTGTCTTGCCCAGCAAGGCATGAAAAATGGTTCACATGAATTCTGAAATACTTTCAAAGGATGATAAATTCCAGAGCCATGTCAGAAAAAGAGGTGTAGGACTAGTCAGTGCATGTGAGTTTTATTGTCTTCCTATAAGTTTCAGTCTTTTAAAATGCTGTGTCATTAGCAAGCACACAGCACTCCAGTGCCTGAAATGACAAAATGACAGCAGTGTTTCATAATGCAGATAATTTAATGCACATTTGGGTTTTCATTTGCAGTGGCAATGTTGGTTTATGAGAAACTGAGTAGGTGATTTGAATTCCAGCAGAATGCACGTTTCTCCTGGTAGTCAGAGTGAAACATGAATATACAGAATGTGATTCAGACATATCGTGCAGGATAAATTCTCTGTCAGTCCACAGTTTGGAAGGAAGGCCAGGCACCATTAATATTATGAAAACAATGCTTAAAGGCACTGTAGGTTTAGAAATATCTGGGGCTGGCCCTTCCCACAAGAGAGGTTTTCCCAGTCAGGAGGAAGCTGTAGTGTTGTTATGCACCATGCAGGGTCTGAGTAGGTTGGTGACTGAGCTGGCATTTCAGCACAGTTTGTAATGATTCTAATTGCTGTTAAGCAATCAAATGAGCAGCTTTGCAGGTAGTGCTGTGCACAGTTTTGTTTCAAGAAAGGTAGTAAGTACAATCCTGAGATGTATAGGTTACAAGTTTGCTGTAGCACAGGGGAACAGCCTGTGGTTTTCAGTGTCCTCAGTGTCTTGCAGGAAGAATATAAAAAGGGGAGACACAATCAAATCCTATCAGCTTTTTTTGTGCTAATGTGTAATTTTATTCTTGCCAAGTAAATTTGTAAAAGCAGGTGCTCTGTACTCAATGTCTGTGAGCCCTATGTCCAGAGTCATTAGAAGTAATTCAATGAAAAATAGCACACTTCTAGTGACAGATAATTTTTAAGCTTCCTTTATTTACATATTAGAACATGGATTCATTTTTTTCATCTGCACAATTATGTGGATCTTGCTAAAGACCATCAGATTTTGAGGACGCAGGTGTAACTGAGCCAGTTTGGTCCCCACAGTTTGCACACAAGTGGAGAAGCGAGGCATGAGAAGGGGAGAGCTCAGCCTGGCAGTCAGCGCACAAGGTGTGAGGAGGAGTCAATGCCTTGCAGGAGATGTGAGCAGTTAGAAGCACTTCAGGATAACAGACCTGGAATCCAGGCTGTTGTTTCACTCTGCTTTTGTCTGGGAGAGCTACTGGAGGTAAAAGCAGGGAGGAGGTAGCACTTTGCAGGCAGCTGCTGTAGCTCTGCAGAGCTGTGCACAGGGATTGGAAAGGCTGCTTTCTAAGAGCACTTTAGGCATTTGCAGAGACACCTTCTCTCTAGCAGCACATTTTTGGTATGGAGGATTCCCACTAGCCTGGTTATACTTTGAAGGGTGGGGTAAGTCTCTATAATAATCTAAAATGAGAAGGGAAAACTCTGGACCCTGAACTGCTAAAAAGTAGTGATCTGTGTTCCGGAATCTGGATTAATTTTTGTTAAGGAAGAACCACAAAACTCCCAGACTGCTGTTTCTTGAGCAGTAAAAAGTGCTCTGAGTTTCTACTGGCTAGAGCCAATTTGTCTTCCTCCCAGATGGTGTCATTTTGCTTAGTCAGCACATAATTTGTAGATGGTACAGGATATTATTTTTTAAATTATTTCTTATTTTACTAAAATTATTAATGCCTTGCTAATAAAAAGACCATTAAATAAATTTTCAGCTGCTCCCTAAAATTACTTTCTTCGTTGCTTTATTCTAATTAGACACTTTTTTATGAGAGGTTTTGACAAACTATTATGGATACAAGTGGAAATAAAACTTGCCATTTTTCTGTAGCTGAAGTTCTCAGCCCAGACATAATTCAAAGTAACAGATATGGTGGTAGTGGCGTGTTAGTGTTACTAATTTCTCAGAAAAGATTTTCCCTAAGAAATAGTGTTTTATGTGATTCAAAAGTTACCTTTTCAAATCAAGTGTTAATGCAGAGGAAATGTTTATTGGCTGGATTTTGAAGTGAAGTTTAAAACACTGATATGCTGCTGTTTTTCTTTGGCAGAGTATCAAGAAGAAAAACACGAGTAAGCAAGAGATGAGCACATACCTGCGGTTCATCGTGTCCCGGATGAAGGAGCGGGTGAGTCTGGGCTGGGGGCTTTGCTCAGTCCCTGCTGCACTGCCCAGGATCATTGTGGGGGCTGCCAGAGGGTGGTTTTTATTTCTCCTGTCACAAGCACTGTGTGTGTTTTCACACACACTTCCCAGGCCCTGAGGTTTGGATCAGTCTCACCAGGTTATGCCATGGGCCTGTGGCTCCTCTGACATGGAATTTTCAGGTGTGAGACAAACCCAATCTCATGGGTTGTGGATCCCCAGTTGCCCTTGTGTAGTACTCACCTGAAATATTCCAAACTATTGCATTTTCTAATCCCTTTTAATGTGTTTTCAGCAGATTCTCAATGCAATAACAAACGCTGTCTCATGGTCATTTCAGGCTATAGATCTAAACAAGAAAGGGAAGGACAACAAACACCCAATGTATCGAAGGCTGGTGCACTCAGCTGTTGATGTTCCTACTATACAGGAGGTAGAGTCACTTGCTTTCCAACTTCCACACTGGTTTTGGTGTCTTTTTATAGTGAAAATTTGAAAAGTCCTAATCCTGTTTAATTCTCTTTGTGATCAGTATTTCAGTATTGTATCCAGCATTAGGTATGGAAGCTTAACATGTCAAACTTTTCCTCATAAATAGGTAATTGAGTAAAACCATTTTCAGTGGTTCCTAGTTTCCAGACACAGGGTATCCTCAATTCCTTTTGTACTAAGGTTACACTAGCATCTTCAGGTAGCTAAAATCTTCAGAGAAATTACTGTTTAGCTAAATCAATGAGTATTGACTCAAGTGCCTGTGTGTGCTTCTCTGGCCCAATGTTTCTGGCCACATTCTGATTTCAGTCACTATGCCCTTGTGTGGGTGTCAGCTTTATAAACATCTGAATGATTCATAGAGAACCAATCACTTTGTTGATCATGAAAAACCAGACTCACCCAAAACATCTGTTTTGCATTAATTGTTCCAAAAATAAAGTACTAATAAAAATATTGTCCCTATTTTCTGAGCCAAAGGTCTGATCATGACTCATATAAATCAACTGCACATGACCATAATAAACAGCATATTCATCTTTACTCATTCCTGCAACTGGATTGTAGGCAGTGCTGTGGTATATCTTGCCCTTTGCAAGCACAGATGTGAAGAGCCTTTGTTTTATAATTAAAATGCACAAATAAACAATAGCTTCACTGACAGTTTTGGAGACCAGCACTGCTGCTTTCTAGAAGTGCTGGCAACACTGGTTGAGCCTGAAAATAGGCCAGGTCTTCCTTTCCCTCTGTCAACTTCTCCTGCTTCCATAGAAGGTCTTTTGGCTCTGACAGCATTCTACAAGCTGATGTTTTGTTTGATGATTGGAATTGTCATAGATGTTCTTGAGAGAACCCAGCTGAAAACACTTTATTCCCTATTGGACAAAGCCATACTAAGAAAATGAATTGCATGGCTCCATGTAGGCATTTTTTATGAGTTTGGAAGACTGGGACAATCAACTTTCATCAGATAACACAGACTGTCAAATGAAGATCCTGGAAGCTCAGTCCTGAAAGGCAGTCAACATTGATTTGAAACTAGCTGATATTTTAGGGTACAAAATGTTCACCTCAGGGAACACATTTCAGTTTGAACAAATGTTCTGGGCCACACCTTATGCTGCAGCTCCTGCAGCTTCACCTTGTTTCAACCAAGAAAATATTTTTTAAACTTGGTCAAGTATTAAAGGATCTATTTTACTTCTGGGCATTGCATAAAGGGCAGCCAAAGCTCAGGTACTAACAAACCATGTCAAAGAGTTGTAAGTATCCCTTTTGTATGCAGGAAAAGCAGTGTCTGATCTGTGTTGCATAATGCAGATTCCTGTGAAAGCTCCTCTGCATAAAGCAGGTAGAGCACTTTGAAGAGTTTTCTCACAGCCTTGTGTTCTCTTTTGTGTAGAAAGTAAATGAAGGAAAGTACAGGAGTTATGAGGAGTTCAAAGCAGATGCTCAGCTGCTTCTACACAACACAGTGATTTTCTATGGAGGTAAAATACTACATTTACTGCTTGCCTTGTTTGATATGTCTTTATTTGTAGGAAACTCACAAGTCCAGGATGAATTTGGTGTTAAGTAGTCTTAAGTGTGAATGAGGTAATTTGAAAGCCCTTAAAAATCAAAGTGCATAAGAACTTTTTAGAGTCTTTTCTGGCCCACCTACTACAGAAACTATTTTCATCCTCCCTGAATAAACCTCTTAGTGAGAATTGCACTCTTTCCATCCTGCTTCTTCTTCAGCAAAGTCCTAAGTCAGTCTATACTGCAGATTTTTGCCAATATATGTATGTTTTTCTAGGGTAGGGTAGGGTTTTCTGTGTTGTGTCAGCAGAAACATATACTATGGACATATTTCTTTTACTTTTGGGCAATATCTGCCATATTGTGACAGCAAAAGCAGCTACATCCACACCAGGAGTGTGCTGCTGGTGCAGTGTGGAGGTACAGCCATCAGAGAAGCTGCCAGGCACTGGGAAGGTAATGAGTGACTGATTGGAAGTCAAAAATCCCCACCACCATGTCCAGAAGCTGTAGCCAGCTCCTGTTTTCAGAGCCACCATCTCAGGAAGGGTGTGGTTGCCCCATCAGGGGCACTGGGAGGAAGGCGGCACCAGGGAATGCAGCCTCAGGTGATTCACAGTGTGGCTGGTGGGGAGAGATGTGAATATGCCAGGAGAGGAGTACAGGGGTGTAAAGGCAGACTCAGTGATGAACAGACTGTGAAGCATCACTCAGGGCACGGGGCAGAGAGGAGATGTTTTAGGATAACTGCAGTGTGCCATTCAGACACAAGCAGAGAAAGGAACTGAACCCATATTAAGAGCAACTGTGTCTCCCTGCTGCTGCTCCTCCTCAGATGTGTACTTGCATTGTTCAGTGTGAAAGCAGTATTGTGGCACATAAATATGACACAGAAAACAAATATTGAACTGATTGTTAGAAAAATTTAAATGGAAGGGCTGTCCAAGTGATTAAATTATATTTTTTCTTCTTAAGAATGACAATTATAGCATGAATGTCACAGCTGCAAATCTTTGTGAGCACTGTGATCATACTGTGATTGTTTATACCAACTATTTTTAATTTACAGCGGACAGTGAACAAGCTGATATAGCAAGGATGCTTTACAAAGACACCTGCCATGAAGTAAGTACTACCAAGTAACCAAGATGTAACCAAGAAACTTCATTTTCATTTCAAAATCTAATTATTCTTCATATTACAAATTAAAAAGCATGTGAAATTGAATTATAAATTTCTTCCAGACAGTCTAGCAACTGATTCAAAATTCCTTTTACTTTTTCTTTAGGTTTTTGCTGTAGGTTGGGTTTTGTTGGTTTTTTGGGTTGGGTTTTTTTTTGCAACTAGGTGATAATTAAAAAAAAAACTGGTGTTCAAATTTTAGTTTTGAAAAAAATTGAGCAATACAGATTTGGACTAGAAATAATTGAACTTACTAATATAAATTGAATCTTGGACTTTAAATAATTGTACTTACTAATATAAATTGAATCTGAGGTGAGATTCCTACTAAATTCTCTAATTGTCATTTAAAAAAAATTGTCATCATTCTCCATATTCAGGGGAGACCAAAAATACAACACAGGAGCTGGCACACTTTCTCCTTTTGTACAGTTGAATTACTTCTTTCACAATGTACTTTAAATATTTGATGAATTTTAAGAACTGTTCTTTGCATTTCATCTATAATAGATCATTAATATGTCAGTGAGTCTTCTCCCTCTGCCTGGCTTTTCTGAAACATGAATAATGTTTCTTCAGGTTGTCTTTCAGCCTCTCACAGCCCACCTCAGTTTCACACCTTTAGTTTGCATGGACAGAGGTAACTCCACCAAATTAGCAAGCAGGGCTAAAAAATTGTACTACTTAAGGGAGAGGGATGCTACTGAAATCACATAAATAAGATTTTTTTTTTTGCTTATTTATCTTTTTTCTTGTTTGTTTTTCAGCTGGATGAACTGCAGCTTTGCAAGAACTGTTTCTATTTGTCAAATGCACGACCTGACAATTGGTTCTGCTATCCTTGTGTATGTTGCTGACACAGATTTTTATTTGTTTGCTTTTCTGTATGAAAGCCTGCAGTTTTGGTGTCATTAATGCATTGAATATTCCATTTCACAGGGCTGGTTTCAAAAGCATGGTTAAGACTCTGTAAGCCTGGATATTTTACACAAGTGAAGTGTTGATTGAAGTTCAAAGCTGTAACAATATAGGTTATAAACCTTGGGTATCAGCCAGTTACAACAGTTTCACAAGAAAATAAGGAGCTTACAGAACTAAAACTCTGCTCCTGAATGAAGCTAGAAAGACAAGTTAATTTTTAGGCTACTTAGGATCTCTGTTTTCAATAGACAGTTATACCCTTTTCAGACTTTGCAGTTTTAGGGGGTTTTTTTAAGTTGATCCAAGCAATCTATCTAACAAGGAAATGTAAGAAGATAAAAGTGAAAATAGCACTAGACACAAACAGTAACCATGCTCTTAAGGTACTTGCATAGTGTTACAGCAGAATATTTGTGGGAGATAGCAATATATTTCATATCCACTAATAAATCCAACTTCTTTTTCTAGATACCTAATCATGAGTTGGTTTGGGCCAAAATGAAAGGCTTTGGGTTTTGGCCAGCCAAAGTCATGCAGAAAGAGGACAATCAAGTTGATGTTCGCTTTTTTGGCCATCACCACCAAAGGTAATTTATTAATTCCATGTGCTGCTTTTTACAAACAATATTAAAAGAATTTATCTCATCTGTCATGTTGTAAATCCTGGCTCAGCTTGTTGCCAGTATTAGAAATATTGAATACTTTGCCATAATTGTTTCAGAAAACCTAAATTTCAGTCTAACACATCTGAAGTGTCCAAATTCAGTGGCTCAGAGGTTCTCTTTCCACAGTTGCCAGAAGGATGTTCTTTAATGCCATTTTAATTAAAGACAGTAAGTGAACTTAAGCTGTTTCTTCAAATGTATAGCAGTCTCCTGATCCAGGCCAAGGTGGAGATGGGACAGAAATGTGCTCCTTCTACCAGCACTATTGACTTCAGGCAATTTCTCTTTTGAGCTGAGGCACTACAATTTTGTGGTTTGGTACCATGATATATATCACAAATGTTTGTGTCTCACTGCTAGAACATTGACAGGCCTCCTGCTGGGAGCCAGTTTGCAATTTCAGAGAATCCCTATGTACACTGGAAACTTGTCTCTTAGAGATCAGCTTTTGGTTCTCTCTCCAGCTGGTTGTTCAGCATTTGGGAAGTTTGTAGCTGTGTGACAGTGGATGTACTGGTTTGGATTATTTTACTGTTTTATTTATATGCCTGTAATGTGAGGAGAAGAGACATTTCTAAAGTAATTCATGGTTTTTGGGAGATGATATATTTTGGTGCATCCCAAAAGGACCTAGACAATTCAGTTACAGTGTTTTAGTAACTGTTTATTTAAATTGCTTTCATGTAACTTGCACAGTATATAACATCTGTCACTTTCTGCCAAGACTTTCTAATGTTATAAAGTAAGTAAAGGATCTTAACTGGTGCCTCAGTTACAGAATGCTTTTACCTTGAATCTGTTAATGAATACAGTTTATTTCATTAGTTGTCTTTGGCTTTAAGTTTGAACAGTTTAAAATTACTTAATAAAGTAACCTGGCACCTGTGGGATGAGGTGCTTGCCACTTCTTAAATGAGTGCTGGTACAAAAGGCAAAGGATGTTTAACTGCAGTGCCATTGCTTACTTGCTGTGCTGGGCGTGGATAAAAGGCCCAACTTCTGGTTAGTGTAAATTGGCATTGTTTTTTGTCTTTACTCAAATTAAATTTATACTGCAAGAATCAAGAATCTTTTCACAAACATGTTATTTGTTGAGTATTTAATCTGTTAGGCAGATGTGCATAGCAGTGACTCTATATCCAGTGTCCAATGTTGCCTGGTGGTTGGTATAACCTCTCAGAATGTCAAGACCTGCCTATCTTACTCTCTGAGGATTCTCTGAACACATTTAAGTCGACAGAGTAACTTTGGAACCATGTCACTGGCATGAATTCAGTCCAAATAAGCATGAGAGTCCCCATGGAAGTTCAGTCCTGATAAACAGGGGCCCAGGACACAAAATGTTTCTATTCAAGGTGAGGAGTTAGTACATTCCCTGACAATTTTAGGAAAGAGGTCGAGCTAAATTGGATTAGCATATGAACCTCCAGTAAAAAAATGTTTCTGTGTCTGAGTCAGGGCATTTAACAAGAGAACATGTAAGAGATGGTGCTGGGGAAGGTTTGTGGCTCATCAAAAATGAGAGAGACTTTAAGCCATAGCACCAATAGCTAACAAGTATTTATAATAACAAAAATGTCCAACAGCATGCAGTCCATTTTTTCAAATGTGTTGAGTTTAAAAAAAAAATCAAAAAGGAATTGTCAGTGAAATCGTGGTGTCGACCATTGTGAAAAACTGCTTTTGAAGTCAGTTTCTCAGGTTGAGATCCTTCACCTGGTTTTCATGTCTCTGAACTGTGTGTTCTGTGTATTCACAAGGGCCTGGATCCCCTCTGAAAACATTCAAGACATCACAGTGAACATCCACCGGCTGCACGTGAAGCGCAGCATGGGCTGGAAGAAGGCCTGTGATGAGCTGGAGCTGCACCAGCGCTTCCTCCGCGAGGGAAGATTCTGGAAATCAAAGAATGAGGACAAAGGGGAAGAGGAGGCAGAGTCCAGCATCTCTTCCACTAGCAACGAGCAAGTGAGTGCTGCTGCAATATTAGCAATTGGGGAAATTCATTAAAGAGTACAAAGTCAGTGTCGTTTTGATTAATGTGCTGTTAATTAGCCTTGTGCTCTGTCTGCAGGTTTGTGAGGACAAGAGGGTTTAAAGATTTATTCTCCCTATCACTTGTTCCCCCTTATTATCCCTATCTTGCTATCAGTAATAGCAAGAATTTAGATTTTCCTTCTTTCCTCAGTTTCTTGAATGACCTTTGTGAAGTTTCAAAGTGTTTGTCATGTACAGCACCTTGATGAGACAGATCAAGATTTCTAAAGTTAAACAGGAATGCTCGAGTTAAATGTCACAGATATCAGATGGACTGCAACAGTGCCTTCTTGGAGCTCTGTCAAGGGACAGCCCTGTGGCTGCTCAGCCTTTTCACAGCTGGAGTATGTTCACTTTGAGCTCTATTCTGCCTTCAGATCCACAAGTTACACCAGCCATGACATTTTCAGCAGGTCCAACTGAAGTTAGGTGCAAACGTTGCACTTGAGGACCACGTGACCAGAAACTGATTAAAGTCATTAAAAATAATTCTGCAAAACAAGAAAAATCATGTTGTTTTAACAAAGAGCACAAATGGCCAAGATCCAAAACTTTGCATTTCCACATGAAAATTCCCTTATCATAGCTGATCTTTACTAATCATTCATTGTTCAAGAGAGTGTTATATATTCACTACTAGTGACTTGGCAGTAAGATTTTCATAGTTTGAAGGATGCTTCTCTGTATTTTTGGCAGCCCTTTCCCTGGCAACATCTTTCCTCATTTAAAACCCCTATCCTTTCTCTAAGTCTGTATTTAAATAAAAAAATCAGTGTATTTTTACCCTCTTCCTTTGTCCTTTTGTCAAACAGGTCTATCACCCAGTCTGGAACTAAAAAGTTTATGAAAGTCTATGTTGTGGTGGAAGGTTGTTCCTTAGCAATGTTGGTTTAGGATTTTTTAGCCTGGTCTGCTTAGCTAACCCTTTGTAGCCCCTTTATTTAAATTTGTGTGTGCGATCATACAACAGCCTGTGGTAAAACAGGAAAATAGTCACAAATAAAAGAACTGGTATTTTCCCTTTTTTTTCAGAAGTGTCAGTCACAGGGTCTGAAGTGTACATTTACATATTTTCTCTTCAATGCCAACTATTCTTCCTTGACTTGGCTAACGCTTATACCTGTTTTACTGGTTTCCCAGAAAAACAGAAACACAGGAGTAGCCATCAAACTCACTGTTCTGCTGTAGTCTGCAATATCCTGTTACTAAGACTAGGTAGTGCTAGCCATGCTTCAAAAGCAGGCATAAGAACTTCTCTACAAGCACTGTAAGATAATTACCATCCACTTAGCTCTCATCCTTGTTTCTACTGTGAGACTGACTTTTATTCTAAAGCATAAAGTTCCATACTCCTCCAGTAATAATCCAGTCTAGGTGATCTTACCAAATTTACATACTTATATTCTCTTTATAATCACTGCTGTTTTCTGGCATCCAAAAAGATCTGATTTCTAAGTATGGGTCACTGATATCAGAATATCTCAGAAAAGTGTTTGAGCTTGTGTGTGCAATGAAGAAAGGAATTATTAAGAATAGTTTAGCCAAGTGCATGTTGAATGGTAGAACTTGTTCTTTAATTTTGTTCCTTCCTGCAGTCATAGTCATCAGTGATAATGTAGGAAGTTTATTGTGTGCACTTCTCATTTAAGAACATTTCATTAACATTTCTATTTGATACCCTAAATAATTGCAAATAATCACAAATAAAAGGCATATCAGTCATGTTACAATGAAAGCCACTTACATTTACTGGTTTTTGGGTTGATTCAACATGCTTTTCTTAATTTTCATAGCTGAAGGTTACTCAGGAACCACGAGCAAAGAAAGGACGACGTAACCAGAGTATGGAACTCAAGAAAGAAGTGAGTAACCTCAATTACTGTGTTTGTAGAGATAGAAAAGTACAAAAAGTCTGAAATTTTAATAGGCACTCCTTCAATTTCAGTCACCTTTTAGTGATGTTACAGTAATAGCCTTGGAAGTTCCAGCCCCACAGCTTGGTACTCCCTGCTAACAAGTTTAACTGTGCCTCCCACATGCAAGCAATGTGTGTCATCATTGGAATATTCTGTATCGTGAACAAAGCAAGCCAGCTTACAACATTTCTTTTTTAATAACTAATTCAGGATATCAGCAAGCCCATAAACAGCAAAAATTAGAAGTGCAATCAGGACTATTAAGTTTATGAGCCACCTTACCCACTTTGTCTGCAGGGCTTCCCTGTGTGTCCCGCTTGCGGGATCAGGGAGCCGAGGGCTGCGCTATTGCTCGTGTACACGAGGGGGCACTTACAGAGAGAGCCGTAAATCTCTTCCCGAGCCGCCAAGGACTCTTTCCTGGCCTCCTTCCAGCTGAGAGGAACGCTGAGAAACATTTGCACATATGTGTGTGTTCCCTGCCAGAGGGCTCGGGATGCCCTTGCAGAGGAGGCTGCGGGGACTGGAGCAGCAGAGCTACAGAGGGGCTGGAGCAGCAGAGCTCTCTGTAGAGCAGAGCTCTCTGTAGAGCAGAGCTCTCTGTGGTGGCTGGAACAGGGACAAGGACGCTCCTCATTCCCTGCCTCCCTATTGTACCTGATCCTGCAGGAGGCAGCCTCATGGATGGGGACAGTGACACGCTCTCTGCTCCCTGGGGCACAAACTTGGTTTGAGTGCAAGATTGGCAAGACATCCTCCTGTAATCTTCCTTTCTTACTGTGTTTTCTGTCAAGCAAATGCTGTAATTTGCTTCATATATTTATGTCTTAACATTTGCCTTCTTAGCTCTGATCAGTGATCCAGAAGTCAATCAGTGACCTCTCAGAGAGTAATTGATTGCAAAAGGGAATACACAGTCAGCCTTTTGAATGTTGTGAGCAATGCTTCATCACACAGACAGGCACTAAGTCCAGTCCTGAGCAAGGCTTTGTCTCTACACTGCTAAATGAGCAGTAAAAGATCTAACTTTAATTTTAAAAAAATTGTTTATGTCTTCAGACACCTCAAATAGCAATAAACATTTCCAGGAGTATAACGCCAATCTGTTCTAAAGAGCAAGAGCCATTGGTGTTACATTGTAATAACACAGGCAGCTGAATTCAGCACAGTACACTACAGTAACAGGGACTTCTTTCTTGATAATTGTGTAATTATACAGAGCCTCTGTGGTCATCAAGTCTCGTTCCATATTATTGGAAGCAAGACGTAGGCTCTCATTAGCCTTTCATCTTCAAAGGACCTTTGAAGTTCTGATCAATCTTTGCAGCACTTCTGTGGAGTCAGTGGAATATCACAGACTCCAGGGCAGCCTGTTGGGTCAGAGTAAGCCCAGAGTTTGCCAAAACAATCCAGGAGCCTTGGCCATGCAACTACAGTCTCTTTAGGCAGAATACTGTGGGGGAAAAATATCTCTAGCAAACCTCTAGCAATCCCAAGGAGTCAGCACAGCCTCTGAGTTTTTTCATACTTTTGGGGAGGTGAGGCTGGCTGAAGTCAGAAAAGCCTGACCCAAGAGCCTGCCCACTCTCAAGTTGGTTTTCCACAGGGATCCCACATCCCATTAGCACTACAGGTTTTCAGCAGACATCTTTCATATTAATTACACTGATATTACTCACATAACATTTTTTCTTCAGGGGGACCTGAAAAGGGAACAGGTTGACTTGTTCTATGTGGATATCTGATTTACAAGTTTGTTCTTTCTCTGCAGGAGCCAGAACCTGAAACTGAAGCAGTAAGTTCAAGCCAGGAAATTCCCACAATGCCTCAGCCCATTGAAAAAGTTTCAGTCTCAACTCAGACCAAGAAGTTAAGTGCCTCTTCTCCAAAAATGGTGCATCGGAGCATCCAGACCAGTAATGATGGAGTGTGTCAGAACATGTGCCATGACAAATACACCAAAATCTTTAATGATTTCAAGGACAGGATGAAAGCTGATCACAAAAGAGAAACTGAGAGAGTCGTGCGAGAGGCAGTGGAAAAGGTAACACTTGTTGAACACCACCTGCCCTGGGCTGAGGAGAGGAGATTTTGGGGATTTCTTCTTCTTTCTATTTTTGTAACAACCTATTTTACCAAAACGAATAAAAAATGTTTTCCAAAGAGACCACATAAAAATAGTCTCCATTACTGTTTTTTTAGACCATTTCTATACCAACAAACGTACTGTAAACAGCAAACTCTTGGCTTTTTTGATTTTTGTCCAGTGAAATCAGTTTGTGATCCAAAACTAAAACTAATTGTTTCATTCATTCATGAGTATCTGTTTCCAAAGCCTTTCTCTCCATTGTTGTGTGATTCTAAACAATGTCATTGTTTAACTGCTAATCGTAAATAATTCTTCTTTTGCCCATCTTCTGACCTAAAGATCAAATAGGGTCACTGAAATTTGTTTGAATTTTCTTATCTAATAATAACCTGTTTAAAATTCAATGTCTAAGCTTGACCTGGTCACCTTTGGCTAGAGAGAGCAGGGCAATTTGGAGGATGATTTGTCTGACCTCTCTTAAGTACCTGTCTTAAGATAAGATGAATTTCCTTCTGGATGAAGGACTGTGAAATGAACTTAGGGAGTTCAAGTGTTAATCCTGTAGGATTAAGACATCAAATGTTTATATACCTGAGCAAGGGCAGAGGAGCCTCACTGACAATGAACACTAAAATAAATAAATACCTCTTAATGAACTCAGGGATGTTCTATTTTGTATTTTCCATTGTGCATTTGCTGTAGATTTATATGCAGTTGTAGATTTGGAGAAAACAAAATATTTTTAAAGAGAAATTAATAAATTTATAAACTGATTGATCAAATTTATAAACTGATTCAGCAAATATGCATAGAACTTATTTAGCTGTTATTACAGATGCCTAGCAGAGGAGAAATACAGTGACATTTTTATTTTTATTAAATCTGTTTTTGTTATATCTCTAATTGAGCAAATTTTTATTTCCTAAATAGGAGAAATCTCAAATTAGGTGACCCCCACCTGCATCAGTAACAGAGATTTAAAGAGCAGAGGTTTAAGTAAGACACTTTTAACTCCAGGAGCTGTCCCTTGATTGTTTTGCTGTCTGTGTTTGGCAGCTGCGCACGGAGATGGAGGAGGAGAAAAGGCAGGCTGTGAACAAAGCTGTGGCCAACGCACAAGGAGAGATGGACAGAAAGTGTAAGCAGGTAAAGGAGAAGTGCAAAGAAGAGTTTCTAGAAGAAATTAAGAAGCTAGCAGGTCAGCACAAGCAACTGATTTCCCAGACCAAGAAGAAGCAGTGGGTAAGTGTCAAAAATGTATCACAAGAGAGTTAAGTGGAAATGTAAAATGCATTCTGCAGGAGTTGAAGGGGATTTCTTCCTTGCTTTTTACTGCACTGCTCTTTCACTGCTCTTTCAGCATTAAGGCTTTCTCCTTCATATAACTGTTTCAAATCTTCTCCAAATTTCAACTTGGCATTTTGATTACTTTCCATCTTAATTTGTTAGTGCTAACAGCAACATCCTCTCAAGTCCAATCAGATCTTAGTATCCAAAATATTTTTTCTAAATGCTGTTTTACTCTGTATAAGACATGCTTTGCATTATGTTCACACTTCTTTGATCTTGAGACCTCAGAGGGTACAATATCTGGCTGCATCAATTTAGATTCCCCTGCTAATAAGGCTGTTAGTGATATCCTTTTGGCCTTTTCCTCTCCTTGCTTTTTCTAAGACACGCATTCTGAAATGTATTCCTCTCTTGTTTGGTCCTTAAGTGCAACTCTGCAGCACCAGCTACAAAAACCACGTTGGTGTGCCCTCTGGAAAAGTGAAAATAGACATCTAACTTACTGTTCTGCTACACACAACAAACTTCCCCCTGGTTTTATTTGGATTGTGGCTGGAGTGTTCCTCACACATGGCTGTACAGCACCTAGCCAAACACTGCAAGAACCATAAACTGTGCTGCTTGCCAGGAGCAGAGTACAGGTGGAAACTGCTCTGCCCAGGAGCTGGGACCTGGCACACACACAAAGTCTGCTATTCCTTTGTTAATTTTCACAGAACAGGGGAGCAAAAGCCATCACTGAGGAAGTCCTACAGCACTGTGACAGTTGTCTGTAACACACAGGGGTGTGGGCACAGGACTGTAGCACTGGTGGGGCTGGAGAGGAGCAGGAGCCTCCAGGAGATGGCACCAGCCAAGAGACAGCCAGTCCTGCCACCCCCTGCAGCCCCATTTGCCCTCTGCTCTAAGGGGCTGTTTTGCTGCTGCTCAGCCTCATTAGTCCCCGTGCTTACATGAAACAATGGGCCCTGCAGGGAAAACTCTGCTCTGGAGAGGAGTGGAAAAAATACTCAGGCAAGACAGTCAATCACTGACTATCACAGATATGAGTTTGGTTTTTGGAAAGAGAATAATTACTTCAAATGCCCCAGTTCCTGCAGTCTTCATTTCTGTTCATCACAGAGGTTTTACTGTGGGTGTTATGATGGTGCAGTGCTTGGGTCTGTCAATAAGAGATTTCCTCCCTACCTGTCTCTGCAGACCAGAGAAGTTATTTTTGACTGCCTTGATGGAGTTTCTGTGCTCAGTGTGTCACCAGCTGCTGGGGCCTGTGTGCTCACCTGTGGCACTGGAGAGGGAAATGGAACTGCCTTTGCCCACTATAGAATATGTCAAATTACCTCTGTTCTGTCAGGAGTGAAGAGCACAATGTGAACCACTGTCACCACTCAGCTGACATGCACTAACTGGGGCACAATAACATCATTGTGAGGCTGGACTCTTGGCTTTAGCTGCTTTTTGGTAGTTTTGAAGGTAGAATTTTCAAGAGAGACTGACTGGAGTTATCTGCTCCAATGTGCCTTTACTATATCCTTCAGACTAATCAAAAAATGCCCTGGTACCACATCACTGAATTTATTAATGAGGACATAAAGCTTCATTACTGAGCAAAACAATCAAAAGATAGGAAGAGTATTTGACAATCTTGCCTATTTCTGTGGCCTCAGACTATCTGTCAATCACCAACCTAAATGAAGGCATCATGCAGGCAGCTGGTTTGCATGTGGCAGGAGAGGGAGGGTCAGGATAAACACCTCTGCATTCAGGCTGATGGATCTGCCTGCCAACACACAGCCCCAGGCAGCTGGACTTGGTCCAATTACACAACTCCCCAGTGATTCTTCCTTCAGTGCTACTAATGACAGTCCCTGGTGTGTAGTGCTGCACTTGTGTGCTGCTATTATAATGATACCTCCTTACCAAAATCTCATGTAATTAACACACATACTAAATGAGTTTTGCTGGCTTTGCTTTTTAATTAGGAGTAGAGACCTCTGGTTTTGTGTAATGCTGATGTCTGTGCTTGGGAATACAGCTGCTATTATTCACACTGTATTTGTCTTTTTCTCATACCTAAAAAACAAGTCCAGCTGGGATAAAGGGATCATTTTGCTGGTAGTGTACAGGACATGAGATGTGCTTCCAGCCCTGAGAAGACTAATGCACAGTTAAAAAATAACAGTTCCTCTTTCTCTAGCTGGTCACAATTGACTTAGCCCAATTTCATTTTTATACCTTCAGAAAATTTGGGTTTAATGCAGATATCTCAAGTAAATAGCAAAGAAAAGGAAGAAGTGTAAAGGCAGCAGTAACAATAATGAGATTATGCACCTCCGTGGCCTCTAGGGTTCAGGCTGCAGTGCTGGTCTTGACAATGTTTCTATTTTAGTTTCTCCAAATTATTTTATTTTTATATAAGACTCATTTAAATTGGTGCATAGGTCATTTCATAGACAGTTTTCAACTTTTTTTCTTTCAAATCTATTTACACATATATTTATTTTAACTTGCAACAGGTGGGCTTTAAGTCAATGAGCATTGTCTGTAATGTGTACTCTCTGAAACAAAACCCCAAGTGATTGATAACATTTAGAAAGAGGAAAATACAAAGGAAAGAGGAAAATACAAAGAGAAGAGGAGGCCTGAGGCCAGCTGGCATTTTGCCTCCAGTGCCACATGTGCTGGTACCAGCACAGATGACATTATTTTCCTTTTGTAAGTGGAGATTTACATCCCACACTTATGGCCAGCATATGTAAAGGGAAGTGCAGGACCCACAGATCAGTTGTCCTCTCCTGTCGTAGCATTTTTTGATCTCTCCAAGCCAGCAGATGTGAATTTGCTCTCTGGGCTGAGGCCCATGCTGTACATAATGGAGAGCCACAGCTGCTCCCAGCACCTTTCCAGCAGATGATCCTGATGGCTCCCACAGGCCTGTGGGCAGCCAGCAACATGAAAAACCAGGAAAACAGCTCTCAAGAGGACACTTGTTTGCAGACATTTTTACAAATAAACTTCCCAGGAGCTAAATTATGAAAGGAAAATGGAGAGGTTCCCTTCTCACACAGCTAGGGCAGTCCCTTTATTGCTGATATAAATAAATGGTTATCAGTTTAGCCAATGTAAATGTTGGCTTTCTTGGATCTGTCTTTCAGTAGTGTGGGTTGTTGTGGTTTTTCTTTTGAGGCAGTTGGGTTTGTTTCCTTTGTAATTCTGTTTTATTAGCAAAGCTGTAGCTAGACAGGACATAAAAATTAAATTGTGTGTTATTTTGTGGTTTGATAGCAGCCTGCACAGACTGTGTGATATCCCTCCCCTTGTTCACCATCATGCAATGAGCATTTCAGACTGGATTCCTAAAGATGCCTCCTGATTTTGAGCAGACCAAATTCAGAAAGACAAATTTGAGGTCATTAGAAGCTGACTGTCCAGGATGCAGAAGTATAAATGGTCCCTTAAGCAGCAATGCCACCTTATCTTATGGAGTTTTGTCAAAATGACAGTTCATGCTTTTGCAGCACTGCCTTAAGGGGCATAAACCTGCCTGAAGACAGGGCACTGTGTGGGTGCTGTGCCTCCTTGATGGCCACCCTTGGTGCTGACCAGCATGTTGCCTTCCCTTTCTTATTTCCCCAGAGGCCACAGGGTTATTTTCCAAGTAGATTTCCAGCTATCAGAAGGCTGGGGGTGTTCTCTGTGTTCCGAGGTAGAAATCATCTTTGCTGCAGCTTTCTCCAGAACCAAATAATTCTGCATTAAGCATGGGCTGTGTAGCATCTTTCTTTCAGGAGTTTTGTGCAGTGCTGGCAGGCAGGACAAAGGGCAAGAGCCCAGGTAGCCAACCTATGTATGACCTTGGGTTTATCTAAGACTTGGAGGAAAAACCACTTTTTTGATCTGCTCAGTAGCACTCATGGAGCACAAGGTTTTCCCTTCAGGAGGTGGCAGTGCTGGCTGCCAGTCAGCAAACCCCAGTGACAGCAGTGTCCTTACAGGCTGACCCCACATGGGTTATAACAAACCCATAATTCTTGTCTCCTGGGATGCCATTGTTGTGACTTTTGACATTTTCTAGACCTAAAGGATCTTCCCCAGCAATCTCTGGACAAGTCAGGCTTATAAAGAAACCTCAAACACTGATTTTCAAGACTGTGCAGAGCCTGTTGGGGCCAGCAGTGCCTGTTGATTTATTGTAGCTTTTAAGACATAGATCAGGGTGCAGTTACACAAATATAGGGTAAAAGATGCTTCCTGCGCTGTGTGCCTGAAAAATGTCACTCCACAATTCTGAGAGATGAGTTTTCTTAAGTGAGAGATGATTTTTGGAAAAGCAATAATCCAGACTCTGGAAAATAGGAAAGCATTGTGTGGATTTGCTGAAGATGGCTGCTTCACTCAGCACATGTGAAAAATACTTGGAGGCCCTGAGCATAAATAAGAGCAGCATTGCTGTGCACTGTCAGAACTCAGTACTTCCCTCTGGGTGTCCAGAGTTGCTGGGACCCCTGCCAGGGGGCTCAGAGACCCTGGCACACAGCCCAGAACACCTGTGGGTTTGATTATGACCCATGGAGCAAATTACAGCTTTGTATGAAGACCTGAAAGCCACAAAAGTTTAAGTCATGTAATAATAAAATTATCACTAAGTGAAAAAGTAGATTTTGGGGTTTTTAGAATGGGGGTTTTGGGGACAAGATGGAGCGACTTGGGCGTGTCCAGCCTTTCTTCTTCTTCTTCTCTACCTCCATCTTCTGCTGTGATGTTGGCACTTTTGGATTGGTTTAGAGTAGAAGCTCAGTATTACACTATTACTACAATTACTTTCCAATACCTATAGGTGATAGGTATTGGAAAGTAATTGTAAACATTGTACACGTAGTTTTTAGTATAAAGACATAACACCGCCCCAGGGGCAGGCAGAGTGCCTGGAACTGTCCTGCTGGATGGACCTTGGCTGGACAGGAGAAAAATTTTTATAGATAAGGAACAATAAACAACCCTGAGACCAAGAAATGAAGAGCTTTGACTCATTCTTCGAATGTGTGGGCTGAACCAGAGACATTTCAGGTGTCTCGGGGCTGCAATAAACTGCAGCCTCCCGAGAGTGCACGTGCTGGTGTGTGCAGGGCTGGGGAACGCTGGTGAGGAGGGATCTGCCAGGGGGATAACCCCATCTCTTTTGCTCTCCCCAGTGCTACAACTGTGAAGAGGAGGCCATGTACCACTGCTGCTGGAACACCTCCTACTGCTCCATCAAGTGTCAGCAGGAGCACTGGCATGCCGAACACAAACGCACCTGCCGCAGGAAAAGATGAAAGGGCTCCTCCTCCCCTAGAGTGCCACCCCAATGATTGCTATTCTCAGACAGAGCGGTTTTTGTTTCCAAAAAAAAAAAAAACAAAAAAAAGCCAAAATTGTTTAGAATTTGCTTCCCATTTTGCACCAGCCTTTAAACACTTTTCTTAGAAGAAATTTTGCACAGTTGTTTCAGTCTTCTGTTAGAAATGCTCCTCCAAAATTTTGTTGGCAAAATAATTGAACATCTGTTGGAGCAGGTTACTTCAAATAATTTTAAACTAGAGGATTTGTTGCATTTTCAGCAAATTTTAAGACATTTTTAGGTTTTACAGAGATTTTAATCTTTAAAAACAGCAGATCTAAAAACAAAAAAGTGATGCAAGTTTAACAAAAGTTAAAAGTTTAACATGTTTAAAAAACATTTAAAAACTAGTTCTGAATGTAAGAAGTACAGAACTGTTTCAGAAAAACGAGGCATACTACCTTGATGTAACGTTTATTTCTTAACCTTGTTGAGCTGGTTTTGTTCAGCTTAATTTTACTGTTTAAAGGCATTATCTATTGGTTATACCAGTGGGTACATGATTGAATTTAGGGAACAGGGTTGACACAGCAGGTGCTAGTCCTGCATATTTTTTCTTAAATATTTCCCAACTGTGTTTTATTTTCATTATTTCTTTTCAATATATAACTTTTATAACAAAATATTAGCTTTGATCTTGTAGTTTAAAATCACAGGGAACTGGGGTAATCTTTTACTGAGCTGGATCTTAGAGAAAAATGAATATTTAAATTTTGAAGTTTGCACATTTCGTCTTTGTTCTAACATGAGTGCTTATAACAAGAATAAGAAAAACCAAAAAAAAAAAAAAAAGAAAAAAACAACAGACAAACAAAAAACCCAACTACCTTTATTCATACTTGTAATTTTGAGGCATACAAATTACTTTATTGCTCCCCCCTTCAGCCTCCCCAATTCAATGTCATTTGACCACCTCTGATCTGGTGTCACCTGGTCCATTGTAACTGATAATAAAAGGAGAAAAAGCACTTAAGTTTCACAGAAGCCGTTATGTTTGTAGTAATGGGTCATTGCCTAATAATGAGCTCCATCACTGTACTCAGAATGAAGAATAATGCATGTTAATTTTCTTGTATTAAAGATGCCGTGATTTGTAAAAAGTCTGTATTTTGCGGAATGTCTGGATTAAGAAGCATTACCAATAGGAATGGATCGATAGTTGACAAATGATTTTCTTTTTGTTTGTTTTATATATAGATATATGAATTGCATCCATGTTCAGAGACAATTTTTTAAATAGATGTAAAGCTTACTTAAATAGCTTTTCTTTTAAAGTGTCTCCACATTTTAGTTTCTTTCAAAGATTGGTCTTAGACTGAGTCATATGCCCATTAATCATCCAGCTATTTTTTGAGAAGTTAGAGGAATAATTTGTAAATATTTATTTAGATCTTTGATATTTATTGAAAGCAATTACATGATGGAACGATGGAAGCTGAAGAATCAGGAGGAAAGCCTTTTAAAAAGTTTTCTCTAGGATTTGTCAGGGTCATTGTAAAGACAAAAATATAACTAAGACTTCTGTGAACTACCACTGAAATTCTGACCTTTTTTACTTACAGTGGTGATATACGTTAATTGACTAGATACTGCCAAATAATGCCCAATATGTTGCAGAAATTAAGTGGCAAGTCGATTGGAAAAAATAGTAAGTAGATGGTAACTTGTATTACCACAGCTGCATTATTGCCTGATAAATGTGTAATTAACTTTTGTCGCCTCTGTGTTGTGACTGTAAAACACTTCACAACTAAAATTCAATCTTGTTCGATTACTTTACAAGTTCCAAAACTTCGATCCACCCCTATGAAAGCAAGTATTGTGGAAATATTTTTGGTGTAAAATCATTCCAGAATATGTAATATTTAACTGATAGCTGCATGAAAGTAAGATTCGTGTTACTTTGGCTTTTTTGTCTCTGTTGACACGGTTGCACATTTCCAAGTTACTACAGCGTGAAAACTGTGTGTTTTAAAGAAAAAAAAAAAAAAACAAAACAAAAAAAAAAAAGATTGTGGCCTGGTTTTGTATAAGTTTTAGGTAAAATTACAATTGATTGTTTTAGGAACCATGATTTAAAATTAATTTTTTTCTGCAAATCATAAAGCTATATTAAAGTGTTGAGCTTAGCCACTATGCACATTGTAATTATTCATTGTGGCTGTCCAGTTTATGATGCATTCTGGCATTTTGTAAGCTGCTCTGACTAGCAATATATAGAGTCATTTAATGTGTTAACATTGGTTAATAAATGTATTTAAAAAAAACCCCTCACTGAATGTGTCTGTGTTGATTTTGGCCAGTTGTCCTCACATCCTGGGGTGGGCAGGCATGAGGCTGCTGTTAGAATTGGAGGGAGGATGGAGGCTGTGCCTGAGCTCCCAGGAGCCTTGGTCCTGGCTGAGGGGAGCCTGCAGGGCCAGGGAAGGGTTTCAGCATTTAACGTGGCTCTCAGCACTGGCAGTGAATCCTTCCAGTCCAGGCAGTCACCCCAAGTCCTGGTTTTAGAGCCAGGTCCTGCGCTGGCAGCAGCCAGGCTGGGCTCAGCCCTGCTTTGCCCTCACCAGAGGACCTGAGGGCCCATAGACAAATTCCTGCAGCCACCCAAGAGAAAGGGCTTGAGGCAGAGTGGGTCATCCTGGAACTCCACCAGGAATTCAGTGTCACAGACATGTTTTATGAAAAATCCTTTCCTTAGGATTTTATCTCCTGAGAAGCTGAGAGGCCTCAGGAACAAAATGCAAACAATGATTATCTGCTGCTGTGGAATGCAACAGGTGCATCTGTGACTGGTCTCATGTGGTTGTTTTAATTAATGGCCAATCACAGTCAGCTGGCTCAGACTCAGGATTTTGTTATCATTCTTCTTCTTTTCCTTGCTAGCCCTCTGATGAAATCCTTTCTTCTATACTTTTAGTATAATTTTAATACATCATTTACTTTTAATATAATATATATACATATCATAAAATAATTAATCAGCCTTCTGAAACATGGAGTCAACATTCTCATCTCTTCCCTGGTCCTGGGACTCTATGAACACTACCACAATTCAGGGCTGCAGTTGGTTTCAGTGTGGCAATTCAGAATTTCCTTATGGAAATTTAAACCTGGCAAGACCTGCAAGTCCCAAGGGATCCCTCAAAGTCTCTTTTATTGTTTCACTATCCAAACAGTTCTGTTCTTACACAAGTCATATTTTATTCCTTTATCTGGATGAAACTCAATTTAATGGCAACAGTGAACAGTGAATAAGCTGGCAAAGCAGGATCAGGAATAAGCAGCAGATCCCTTCAGCTCCCATCCCAGGGAATTTTCCCTTTTTGATGACTGCAGTCGCTCTTCAAGCTCAGCACTGCTCACCAGCACTCCAAAGGCAGAAACCCCCTGGGAAAATGCTCCTCCACTCCCTTCCCCTCTCCTCCTCTCCCCACATGCATTTGCCAGTTCAGGTGACACCAGTGGGGCCAGGATAGTGATCAAACAGATCCCTGGTCATGCCAAGGCATCTTCTCACCTGCAGAATGTCTGTGACCTGCCCTGCTCCATCCCTGTCCCACACTGGGCCCTGTCACTGCCTGCTGGCACAGCAGAGCAGCAGAGTTATCCTTGCACTGCCCCAGCTCTGCAAATTTCCTTTCATCAGGAAATTCAGGGTGAGGGGGGGGCTTGCTGAGTTCCTGCAGCATCACCACTGCAGGCAGTGGTCCTACAGCAACAGCCTTAAAGGCTTCAATATTTTATTGTTGGCTTCTCCTATTATTATCATTATTGTTGTTGTTGTCATTAATTAATTAATTTTTATTATTTTTTTAAACTCTAGCTATTCCTTTATTTTAATGAGGAGGAGCTGTGGTTTCTGCCTGCTGCTTCCTTTAGGTGGAGTGAGCTGCCCAGCTCATGGCTTGTTTGCCTCTCACAATCTTAGATGACCAAGTATGTGAAATATGTTTGGGATTTGTTACTGGTAGCTAGGGGCCACCCTGTCAATTTTAGCCTCCCTGAGTGTGGGCACATCTGTGATCTGTGCACATGCCTCTCAAATGCTTTCATAAATGAAATTAGGGGGAATATCTAAACCAGAGAGGCCCTTCTTGTGTTGTTTCACGTTAAGGAAATGCAATTGCAAGTAGAAAGGTCCATCCATTTGTGAGAATACTAGAATATTGTTGAGTTTAAGTGGGAGATGATTACAGTTAATGTAAAAGGAATAAAACCAACTATCCTGAACCTTCCAAACCCCATATTTTACCCTAATAAAACCTATTTCCAGATGTCAAAAGCCTTAACAGTATGAGAGACTGAGTAATGCTCTTTGAAAAATAAATGCTGGTTACTAGAGGTTCAAAATTGTAAAATCAGAAAGACAATCAAGAGGAAATTAACTCTGAATTATCTCTCCTGCTCCCCACGGCCCTGCTTGCCCAGGACCTCTCCAGCCCCATGTCCCTGGAGCAATGAATGAGGCACAGAAGGGAAGTTTCATCCCTTCAGTGATGACAAACAGCAATGAAGAGGCTGAAATTAAGCACAGCATCCACTTTGTAGATAATTTGTATGTGGAAGGGGGCTGATAATTGAAGATTATTCAGAAGAAATGCCAAGAGAGGCAGAGCAGTGCACACGAAAAGGCAGAGGGATGTGTTTGTTTACAAAGCCACCGGGCAGTTGCTGAACTCCCTGAGTGCAAACGAAGCTGGCGTGAAGCTTCAATGGAAATAGGATTTACCCTGGAGAGGGAGCTAAAAATAAACTCAGCTCTGCATCAGGAGACACTGTGAATCTGGTTACACAAAATGCTTTACTAGTGCTTGAAAAAGGACTTCTGCAGAAGAAAACAATGTTTATTAATAAAGCCAGAGCACGTTCATTTTTAACTATTTCATTAACAGGAAAGGTTAGGTTCATTAACAGGAAAGGTGGCTTTTTCAAACAGCCACTGTAGGTGGCTTTGGGGCCCCACTTGCTGCCACATTCTGGCTCTGCCTCCCATGGCAGCTGTGGGAGCCAGCTCTGCACTGGGCCGGCTTTGAGCCATGATCCCACCATGCCTGAGCACAGCAAAGTGCTTTTGTCCCTTGTAACAGAGCCTTCAAGGTGAAAAATGGCTTCATTAAAAAGGAACTCAGTGCCTTGCACACAGCAGCTCCTGAGGTCCTTGTCACCAGGAAAGAGGGCTTTGTCACTGTCCTGCTTGGGAGGTGTAGGAGCTGGCTCTGCTGTGGCTGGGCAGGGAGCAGAATGAGGCCCCAAACCCCAGGGCACAGGCAGGGACATGCCCTGCTGCTGGCCCTGCAGCTCAGCCCCTCCAAGGAGCAGCAGCCCTGGCTCATTCCCAAAGGAGAAGCAGGGCCAGGAACTCTGCCATGCGTGCCTGATGTGCTGGACAGAGAATTGCTTTGGCTGCCACAACACTTGCCTGAGTGACAGAGCCTTTTCCTGGCTTTTCACAAGTCTGTGAAGACCACAAGGGCTGCAAAGCCTTTTCATTTTGCCCCAAAGAAATGCAGGATGTGCAGCTCAGCCATGCAATTCTGTTTTCCCACTGACACTGGAGCCAGCAGCGTTTTAACCCTGGGCTCCCCAGTGCCACAGCAGGAGCTGCTATGGCAGGCTGGGAGGGGGGGCTGGATGCTGAGAGGAGCCCAGCACTGCCCTGCCCTTCCCAGAGCCGCTCCTGCCCTCCCCAGTACTGCCCTGCCCTTCCCAGCACGGCCCTGCCCTTCCCAGAGCTGCTCCTGCCCTTCCCAGCACGGCCCTGCCCTTCCCAGAGCCGCTCCTGCCCTCCCCAGCACGGCCCTGCCCTTCCCAGAGCTGCTCCTGCCCTCCCCAGCACGGCCCTGCCCTTCCCAGCGGTGTTTCTGCTGCCTCTCCCTGACAAATCTGGGTGGGGGCAATGCTGCCCTGGCAAGGAAAGCCCCCAGGCCCTGAAGTTTCTGTCCCTCCAGTCAGGGGGTGGCATTGGGATTTTGGGGCCAGGAAGGGGAGCAGGAGGCAGCTCACACAGCAGGGACTGCTGCAGGGACTGGATCTGTCCTGAAATGCCACAGACGCTGAGCTCAGGAGCTCTGAGCCACCTCAGGCTTCTCCTGGTGCAGGAGCCTCCCTTGGAAAGCCATGGCCAATTGTCACAGGGAGGGCCCTTCAAGCAGAGGGCAGCAGGAGCTCAGGCCTAAAGGCCAGAGGGCTCCCAAGCTCCTCCTTAGCCTGGCACAGCCCAGACTGGCAGCCTCAGCCTCTGCCTCAGCCTCTGGCACTGCTCCCACTCCCAGAGCCTTTCCCTTCAGCCCAAGGCTGATGGAAGCACAGAATCTCTGTACAGAATCACCTGCAGAGACAGAACCTATTTAGGGGCTTCTCTTAACAGCTTGTTCAGAGTTGGAATTCCTTTCTCCTAGTTGTGACCCTGCTCCAGACCTCTCTGGGCAGAGGGAGTGTTTCCACCTCTCCCGACTTCTGCTGCTTCACCATTTGGTGAAGAAAAGCAGTGTCTGGAGTTGCCTGTCCCGTTACAGACCTAATCATTATCCTTCCTGTGGCTCAGCATTTCCAAATCAAAATGGGACTTTGCCACATCCCAAAGGGACAGGCTGCATCCTGAGTTTGTGTCTGTCCTGCAGATGCACTGCCTTTATCATGCTGGAGAAACAAATGGTGCTGGCAGTTGTGAGTGAAGGGCAAAGACAGCACATGTGGCTCCTGCAGGAGCATGCATGATAAAAGATGCACTTACACCAGTTTGGCAGCAAGGCCATGGCCCTGCTAGGTGCTCCACTGAAGCAGGAGTTTTTAATGGAAGTTTTCATTGAAGAAAACATGGTGTTATTAAATTTTGTTAGAAAATTTTCAAAACTGAGTGATCTTCAACAGTTATTTCATTATGGCTTAAAACAGTAGTTAAAAGCCTCTTGTACTGTAAAAAGGCTTTGCTCCAAGACGAAAAAACACCTCCATGGAAGGAAAAACATAATTATAGCTGAGACCACACTTCTTCTTTCTCTTTGCTAACCAAAGAGCTGTGGGAGAAGAGCTAAACATTCCCATTCAGTTTTTGTGGCCCTACACCCTGGAGTGGCAGGAGAGGCTGTGGGTTTCCATGGTGGATGCCCAATGTCTGCCCTGGCACCAGAGGCATTTTCAGGCTGTGCAAGTCCATCCCTGCCCCTGCAGCCAGGACTGAGCCATGCAGGGACCCTGCAGAGCCACACGAGGGTGCAGCCCCACCCCAGCTCACTCGTGGTTAGGAGTGAATCCAAAAAAAATCCTCCTGTGGATTTCAGGAAAGTGTCCAAACCCAAATGTTAAAGAGAGGCATCCTAGAAATGCTAATGAGCACGTGTGTCTGCAATGGAAAGTTTAATTCCTCTGTCTCTCCTCAGCCACTTATTTCCTTTGGGCAGTTGGTGGCTCAAATTCTCCTGCTGTTCTGTGAATACTGCCCATGCCATACTCACCTGCTGGCCTGGCTTCATGGAAATGTTATTTTCTTCTTGCCTGCATCTGCTATTCCTGGTCTTGTCTTCTCCCAGGGTTTCTGTTCTTTAGTCCTGACACTTACCTGACACAGACCTGGTTGTTTTTAGTTTCCCAAACCACTGGGGTTGGGATGAACTCTGTCCATGCCTTGCACATGTCTGTCCTCCTATCTCCATACATTTCCTCTCCTGGGTGTTCCTGCAGAGCCCCTGGCTGAATTCAGCAGGGGTGGCTCATCCCAGCCTGCAGTCAGACCCTGGGCTAAGAGCAGTGAGGTTTGTCCCAGCACCTGCAGCTTCCTGATTGAAATGCACTCCCCCAGGTGAGAAAATTAAAATGCAGGCCCCTAAAGTTCAGTGCCTGAAGCCACAGGGTTAGATAGTCTCAGCTGCTTGTTCTTTACTTCCATATGCTAATCTTCTTTTTCTGGCCTCACCTTCTACACCAAACACTGTTCCTAAAACTGCCTAAATTTATGGCTACCCCCACTGGTGTCCTTATCCTAATAGCTCAGTGCAGCTCTTGGTGCCTTTCCTGGCATCTCCAAACCTCTCCCATGTGCTGCCAGTCACATTTGGAGGCCACTCCCAGTGGAATTCCATCAGCTTTGTCCCCTCCTCCAGCCACTCTCCACATGCCAAAGCACAAAATTAAAACGAGATCAGCTTTGTGCTTTAGGATCCACCATTAACTGCTCATTGCCGTAAAATATTTTGCAGTAATTAAAAAAAAATGTTATTATATGTGTTGTGGGATCCCTGGGAAAGAGACTTTTTTTTTCCCCCATGTGGATCACAGAGAAAACCACAGTGCCTGTGGAGAAATCTTGTTTGTGCAGACCAGAAAGAAGAGAGGAGCACTGGCTGTGACTGGCATGATGCAGCAGGAGCTGCTCAGTGAACCTGGGTGCATCTGAGATGCCAGGATGGTGCCAGAAGGGGCAGGGATGGCTCATCCTGGTGTGCTGTGCAGGAAAGGGGAGCAGCAGTGTCAGAGATGCTGATCTCAGCCAGGTGCAGCACAAACAAGGCAAACCTTGAGAGGGTTTTTGTACCAGCTTTAAGGTACAAAACAGAACCCCTCAAAAGAGAACAGAAAAAAAAAAAAAACATGAAAAGGAGAACCCGAAATCATGGTGAGTGAGAGCTTTTGGGAAGGTGGGCTGCCAAATGGAGAACTCCAGATGTAAAAAAATAACATACATTTATCTTTAAGAAAAAACTTGACAATATATTATTTTATATTTTATCCCCTCAAAAATGGTTAATTTCTACTTTCACAGTGTAGAATGTGGTTGCTTTTCTTTCTTTTTCCTCTTCAAATCTCAGTTTTAAAGCAAAAAAAAAAACAAAAGAAACAAAAGAAACAAAAAATTCAGAACTGGAGTTGGCTCTTACCCTGGGGCCAGAGGGGTCCATCCCCCTCGGGATGACTCTTGAGGCTGCAGCTCTCCCCAGTGCCCATCCAGCCCAGCCCCCTCAAACCAGGAGGTGCCCAGGCAGGAGCCACAGCTGGATTTGCCTCCCCAGGGGTGCAGGGGGTTCAGTGGCCCAGCAGGGACTGAGAGAGGCTCTGCTGGACAGAGATCAAAACTCCTCCAAACTCAGCTTTGCCCACAAGGCGACTCCTGAGAATTTGTGGTTGATCTCTGTGAATGCCCCTCCCTCCCTTGCATAAAGCAAATCTTTGTGTTGAAACCAGAAAAGGAAAGCTGCATGGTCTTTAATCAGACTTTTTTCCAATTCTTACATTCTTAGTATCAATGTGATAATGAAGAAATTATGCTGTTTCTATCATGCATGATTCTTCTAACCCTACAATTTTTTTTTGTTGAGATTTCCCACCACCTTGCAGTGTTATAGCCACCTTTTGCCAAAATAATTTTTAAAATGTGGAATTGAAGTATTTAACCTTTAAAAAACCTTAATTACATTAACATAAAAATCAATTCCCTTTTTGCTTTAATGAAACAGTTTGTAAAATTGAATCAGGAACCGTTCTGCCATCCTCTTCCTTCTGCCATCTCTAACTTGATTCTCCTTCCCACAATTTTTGGATCTCCCTCTCTGCTCAGGGTAATTGTGGGTCCACAAAACTGCACCTACCTCTTGTGATAAGCAACCTGAAATCTGAGCCACCAGAGATGGGATTTTACACCCTGAATTTCCCAGACAGGACTCCAGAGACACGAGGACTGAGAATTTCACCCTTCGAAATCACATTTGGAAAATGAGAGCTGTGGCCAAACCTCTTCTCTGGGAATGCTGGTGCTCAGAGCCAGCTCTGAAATAAGGTCTTTCTGGAAAGAGCCAATGGAAAGGGGCAGATCACATTTCCAGGATCACATTTCCATTGCCCGAGGCTGCTGAACCACAGGGAGGCTCCAGCCCCATGTGTGTGAGTGACCAAGCTGTAACCCATAAACTTCCACTGGCAGAAAGCTCCATCAGAGCTGTAAAACCTGGGTCAGGAACTTCCTTGGGTGACTGACTGGCAGCATGTCAGTGGCAGGACCTTGCAACAGAAGTGATAAGTGACAAATTTGAGGAGTTTTACAGTACTAATGCTTGTTATTGCTTCTCACAAAATGTTACCAAGCTTACAATAATCTTTACACTTTCAGCAAAAATGTGAACAGTATATTTGAATATATTAAAAAGAATTAAAAAAACATTTCACAAAAAACATTTGTTGCCATATGAAAGTCTTTCAGCAATAAATGCCCACACCAGTATTTAAACATTGTTAAAAGTATAATGATTTGTACTAATAAATTATGCAACAAGAGAGGTAAACAAAATAAAATTACAGTATAGCTCTCCATGTTCCTCCACCGAGCATCCACAGCTCTCGGAAGCTCCACTTTAGATGACTAATTAAGAAACTGATATTTTCAGAGCAACAAAAATAAAAGCTTTTATTTGTTCATTTGAATATAAAACAGGCGTTATCACAGATGTACAAAGCGTACTGGTGGTTTAACATACAAGAAGGTTGCTGTCCTTTGCACATAAAAATTTTTGTTTGAATCTGTGATTGGCTGAGTTACATGAATTTCTCTAACCAGTCACCACACTCTATGAAATAACGCTGCTAACATTCAACTGATAAAAGGGACAGTCTTCCCTTGGGTAAAGTGTCAAGCAGGATTAAATATATATAATAAACAAGCACCATGAGGAATCTGCTCCTGTTTGATTAGTTTTGTGTTTAAATGTTCATTGTGTACCCTCTCTTTTTGTGCATGTGCATCGAGTTGATTACATGGTTTTGTCTGACTCCAAAAGCACAAGGTCACAAGACAAACATTTTATACATTCTCATGAATGGTTTATCTACAGTACAGTTTCTAATACAGAACAATCCTTCTTTATTGCTCAGTCTGATGGTGCTTAAATGTTTCCTTCCTTTTGCTTGCACAACAAAACCAGAAACTCAGTTTATCATTTCTCTTAACTCAGGATTTAACAACCACAGATGACAGGTTGCAGAAGAGAGCTGTTATTAACTGCGTTTCACAACTGCATTGCAGTTCTTTTATTCTCTACAAATGCAAAGTTGACTTCGTGAAGGTTAAAGTGATGCTTTGAACGACAGCGAGATTTGTTTTGCAGTACTGAGATCAGCGATAGCAGGACTTCACAAGTTAGTTCACACACTGCAATTATGTTTGTAATCAATCAACATCTTGTCTGAAACCTTACAACAACTTGCCATTAAAAACAGATTTTATTCTTTTCAGGGAGCAGAAAATGAATTTGACAAAGTATGGGATTGGTCTGCAGAGCAGGAAGAGGGCTATTCACAGGACAGTGAGGGCGGAAAAGATGGCCTGAAAGAAAACGCGTCTGACGTGGCGAGATGCTCTGTACTGTACATGCAGACTAAAACGTCCCTACCTTTTAAAAAGATTTTTAACACCCAGCATCGAGACTCCCTTAAACGTGATATAAACATGATAACATTTGCCCTGCAACAATCTTAGTCATGCATATCCGGTAATGAGAGCCAGCACATGAACGTCATTTGGGACAAATAAGAAAAGCATTCTTGGACTGCAGCTGGTAAATCCCACTCTCGATCACAAACAGGTCAATTCAGTTACAACCACATGAAGGAAGGGGAAGGGTTTAAAAAAGGGGGCGTGGGGGGCAGGGAAGACAACAGAACTGGGGAATCAAACCCCTCTTTTCTCCAAAGGTAGTAAAATGAAGGCAGCTGTGATGCATGTTCTCCTACTCTTCTCCCGTGACGGCCTCAGGCTGGAGACCACGGGACTCCTCGGCTCCTTAGCCAGGCAGATGGGTTCCTCTGATGGTGTAATGCTTTAGGGACTAGACATTAAACCATTCCTCTGATGGTTTAGTGCTTTAGGGACCAGTTAGCAGATGCACGACCCGTGCCAAGGGTGGTAGTGACTGTTGGCTCCTCTCCGTTAAGGAATAAATTAAAGACCACCGGAACAATCGTTTCCTGTAAATGTAAACTGGAAGCGTTGGCCACCGAGCTACGTGTCCTAGCTGAGAGGCAAATTGATAACTCTGTGCAAAAAAACCCCAAAATTTTTCCTTATAGCAGTAAAAACACCAACTAAAACAATGAAAAAAATTGTGCAACAAAGTTCTGCAGCTAGACAACAGTGCTATTCCTCAACCTGCCTTTTCTAAGTCTAACAAGTGTATGCACATGCCAGCACGAATATTTATTGTTGCCTCCATGGCAAAGAAAAGAAAATTATTGTAGTGCATTTTTAGTCTTAAATTCATTCACTGCCTTAAAGGCAGCAATAATTCCACTTGCTGGTATCTAGAGGATTCTTTTTGACAGGGATACTTAGCAATCCAGGATTGCTTTTTTTTCTTTTTCCAAAAAATTTGTGAGTAACATTTGATTATCTACAGTGGGAGACACCATGCAAGTGACAAGTACTGCATTTTAAACTTTAAAATCTTTTGTCATTAGTGAATTTATATTTCATATATATATATTTGATGTGATACTATCCACTCAAGATAATACAACACTTTGTTTTTTATATTAGCAAACATTTCAAGAGTTTAATATTCTTGAATGTTTCTTCTCTTTTATACTTCTAAAGAGATCAAAATAAATTAAACGTTTTGTACATAATTACAGAAGAAGTAGTTAACTTATTTTATCTTTTTAGTTTAGTACAAAGATATTTGCAAGCTCATTGCCGAAATACACCTTATTTATAAATTTCTTCCATTCTAACGCGAACAGCAAAGGCTCTTTGGCCTTTGGGCTTTCAGCATCTCTGACAGAAAGCTGCAAGATTTCTAATTGAAAGGTGCTACTTTGGGTTTTCTCCTCGTACCACTACGTATTTTCCTAAGATGTGGGATCTAAAATGGCTTAAGTTAGTAATGGATCTGTATTCATCAGCCTTTTATGACATATTAAAACAAATGAAGGAAACAACTATTTGTATTAGTATGCAAATTGTTTTAAAAGAATCCATTTGGAGGGCAGAATAAAAAAAAAATCTACTTCAGCTTACTTAATGTAAAATACAAAGCCACATTTACTCAAAAAGCAGTATTGTCCAATAAGCAAAAAAAAAAAAGTTTAAAATGGGCTTTTCCAACACACTGAAGGGCCTTACCCATAGTCCTTCTTTTCTAAAATTTAGTGGTAAAAGAAAACATTTCACATTATATTTCCTGCCAATCGTGACTGCTTTGAAAAGTCGTAATAGAAACAGTTCCATTCTGATGAGTGTCAGTATCTTATCTGCACACTTTTTTAGTGGACACAAAAAAATTTTATACATCTATAGTAAAGTCTATGGAAGCTTTAAGGTACAAGACTACATGTTGTAGGCCACATAGATGGGATCTAGCTGGTCTGCCAAAAATCCATCTCGTAGGTGCATACGTTGTTTCTCTCCACGGGAGTTGATAGGAATTACACCAATGTCCACAACCACCACCACCCCTACAATCAGATAGTGTTCCTCCAGGACCACGTTGGTGACCAAAGGAACAAGGTCCAGAGCTTCTTGCTCAGATCCATCCAGCTCAACTACAACGACCAACAGATTTGTCCAGGTAAACACCGCACTGCAACAAAAGAAAAAATAATATTAGTAATGGGTTTTTTCATCCATTTCATTTTTTATCCCTTTTCTTGCACCTTGGTTACCGTTTGTTGGAGCTCCCGAGGCTCCTTCCGTGTGCTCAGGAGAAATTACACACAGCAAGAGAGAACACACTGCAGATGGGGCAGAACAGCCCCATGAGCTCTCTCTTTAATACTGTTGACATTTTAAGAATAGGCTGAACTTCAGAGAAACTTGCCAGTCATGGAAGGAGGCAGCAGGACAGCACATGGTTCCCTCTGAAGCCAGGGAAGTGCCACAGCTCTGCTGTGGTCATGGAGTGATGTGTGTGTGGAGGAGCCTCCTCTGGGGCATTTTGAAGAGCAGCCCAAAAAAACCTAGGAGTTTAACAGAGGAGGCAGCAAGAAGAACAGCAGGAGCATGGTCTGAGCTGAAAGTTCAGTGGGATAGCTCCTGCCAGGAAGGGTGTGGAGCCCTAGGAAGGCACATGGCACAGTGCAGGCTCACAGGGGTGCCCAGGGATGGAGCATCCTCCCCATCTCTGCTTAGCAAACACGGCCACGCGCCTTCGGGACTGGGCTGGCTGCTGCCCAGGCAGGTCAGAGCCCAGCACAAAAAAGCTGCAATTCTTCTGGACCAATTGGTTTCCACAGAAATAAGGCTGTGTCTCCATCTGTTTTATTTTGGCTGTTTTATTTCTGTTGGGTCTAAGGGGACAGGAGTTTTAACATTCCTGATTAACAGTTGAGACCGTCAAGGGAACACCATTATCCCCAGTATCTCCTCTTTGCTAAAAGAATTTTGAAAGATCCCAGAGTTTTGGTTAAGCCCTTGAGCCAAAGCAAATAAATTTTGGGTTCTGCTACCTGGGACCATTTCTGGCTAGGGATAATGCATCTATTCTTCCAAATATGGAGGCTGGGAGGTCAAAGTCTGGTGTATGCTTCCACCCAGAGTTTTACAGCTTCCCTTCATCCATCCTTCTCCTCCTCGCATCTCCAGAGTCTCCAAAGACTCTTGCATCTCATGGGAGGTCAGCACAGCTGAGCCACAAAGAGCAATCTCATTCTTCCTTGCAGGTGTTTAAGACACTTATTCCTCTAGCTTACTCCACAGAATAAATAATAATATTTATTATTCTACACATGTAAGCCATACATCAAGCCCTCTACCTCATAAAATCAGGGATAACTCCCCAGAACTGTCTTGAGCATAAGCATCTGAAAGTCAGAATATATTATGTACATAAGCCATCTTCAAAAAGAGCTTCTTATCCTAAGGTCAATGCTTGATTGAGACAGAAGTGCACTGTTTTAGCCTCCTAAGACAGCTCTGAAAATCCATGTACTGTGGAAACATATCTTACTTACCCAAAAATTATCTATGAAAATGTGCTCTGTGTTGATGCTTGACAGAATGGATTTTAGGAGAAAAGTACTTAACTCTTATAAAAAAAAATTCAGATCCTGCCAAAATACTATTTGATTGAATTCTTACGTGCTTATTGATCTGGAAAACTAATGAGCAGCCAAAGCAAGGATGAGAAGGCCCCTTTTAACTTAGTACTGCTGTGAAATGAATTTTCATTTGTAATTATGTTTTCACAGACATTCTAGTAAGTTTTGATTGATACTGAATTTTAACAAAATGAAGTATCAATCTGCACAGGTGACCATCTCCAGAGAGGTCCCGGAATTTTTATTGATTGCTGTACAAACATCTAAATTAGTATTATATATATTTTAACAAAAAACCTGGAGAGGTTTCATTGAAGTGTGAGTTAGCATTTAAAACCATGCCTGGAAACTATTGCAAGCCTGTTACTTGGGAAAGCAATTAATAGCAAGATTCAGGAGCAGGTCCCTCAAACATGGTTTAGAATAAATTAGTTTGTCTGAATTCAGGAAACTGATTCCCAAAACTTTCATGAAGCTTCTCTTCAGTCCTAAAATAAGTGACACTCCCAAGAGGCTTCAATTTAATTTAAATCTCATTTCATATGTCATGGTTCTAACTCAGTGGTGATCACTGGAAGTAAAAGGAAATATTGCTCTTTATGTTCTTACTGGTTGAGATGAATTTACATTAGCCACTGTGTCTCTCTTATGCATACATCAACTTTCTAGCCCTGATGAATAAAAAACTCAAAACAAAAAGCTAGGGACCAGGAAGGCTGACCTTTCCTTAAGAAATAATTGAGTCACAATAATCAAGTCACACCCAATAGATGCAAAACAGTCAAAGCACTGAGCTGGGAATGGCCCCTCCTGCTGCTTCCACATCACCAAATGCCACAGGAAAAACAAGGAAGTTGTCAAAACACCTCCAGGGAAAGAAGCTCCTAATTGTTTTCTTCTCCAAATACCTTGTGTAGCTTTGTGTATACAAACCACTTCTAAGCAAATTCCAGGAAGCTCTGTTCTGTTCCTCTTTTGAGACTCTGACATTTAAATGAGTCAACCATGTGCTTTAATTAAAGCACATACATTAAAGCACATACCACGTTTTGTGGTATTAGAAACACTTTCAAAATGCACAGTGTGTGTTTACATCACAACAAAACGAGACTGTGCCACTCTTTCACTTGTTATGTCTTAAGACACAGGAGATCCAGAGTCAGAGGTTGTGGATTTTGTGCTAAAGTATCTTAAAAGACAAGAAATATTTTAAATGACCTTTCAGATGTGATCCTCAATGACAGAAGCTGCCCAGCAGGATCACATGTCAGTCAGCACATCCTGAGTCCCTCAGTGGTGCCCAGTGTTACAGCATGAGCTGCATTTCTCTGAGGGTGTTTTCCAATCTATCAGCTGGACACACCCAGCACCTTCTGTGTGCAGCAGCAATTGATCAGTTAAATCCTTACTGGGGCATTGTAACTGAAACAAGAAAAGAGGCTCATGCCCCTGTCCACAGAAAGGGATATACAAATTATAAATAATAATAAAAATAAAATGAGTTAGCTGGCCATTATTTTGTCAAGAGTTGTTTCACAAAGACAAAAGAAGGGTCTCTAAGAAAAGCTGAAAAAATTACGAGTGAGAAGTCAAGGACAGTCAGGACAAGGACTGTGAATAAAAATTCCATGATGATTATTTGGCAGAACATTGGTTAGGAAAAGGCTGGGAACTGTGAGGAAACCAAATGCTGTCACTCAGAACAACTGTGTGTCCCTTTTCTGCAGGGATCACATCTGAGACACATCTAATTCATTAACAATCTCTATTTTGAGATAAAAACAAGCCTGAAATACTGGCCTTAAATATTGGCCTTTGGGCAAAAGGAAGCAACATTACAGTGTTTTTTTCTGAATTCTCACTCCTGTGCCTTGTACACAATTACCCAACTACTGGGAAGAGTTAAGGTACTGAGAATTATCAATGGTGTTTTTCTCTGGTTGTTCCAGCTTACCCCAACCCTTTTCCAGTTGCCACTTTTTCACTCAGGATTTCCATGGTTGTGGAACAAAAAGGGTCCTTAAAGTGCTCTCAGCAATCTTGAAAGCAGGAACATAATTTAAGCATTTTTTGGTACTGAAACCCTGCAATTTCTGCAGTGTGATATGGCTGCTTTATTCACTGCCTGTGAGCTTGTAATTTGGGGGGACACCACCCTCTGACAAACAGATACTGCTGAGCACAGCAATTTATCAATCTATGGCCATCTTATAATAGAGCAGTCCTTAAACAGCTTGCTCTGAAACCTTTCCATCCACTGCTGGTACTGATCTGACACATTTTCAAGGGGAATTTCATGACATTCATAAATGTTCATACTGTTCTATATGAAGGCGCAGAACCCAGTTCCTTGTGTAATGCCTGTCTGGCACAAAACCATTCCAGCAGTGATGATGCTCAAGGGAGGAGGCAATAAGGCAAAACCTCAGTTACAGTCAGACAAGCAACTAATTTTTTCATTTTAACTGATATTTAAGAAAAAAGCGAAGTCTTTTACTAAAGACCAGTTCAGCTGCTGTGCTTCATTCATTATTAAGCTTCCTGCTCCAGGCCACACCTCTGCAACCAGGACTGAAAAGAAAAATGCACTAAATTGCTCTGGCTATTGCAACAGATTGATTTTGGCTGAAAGGTGAATAGCTGAGCTGTGGTTGTAGCAAAACAAGACAACAACCTGACCAAGTCTTCTGATGCAAGAATAATGAAAAGCAATTTGTGCTCATGTCGGCCTCAAGAAATGATTTCCTGCTGTGTACATCTGAGGATGATACATTGATTAAGACAACATTATTATTAACTCATTGATTTACTGCTTCAATTTCCATCTGACCTTGATTTGATCACTGCTTCATTTATTAATAACCAATTCAAAAATAACAGAGTGTTCACTAATAAAATTTATTAGTGTGTTCAGTTGTTTGAAATGTTTGCTTGCTTATTTCTTAAAAAAAAGAAGAAAAGAAAAAGAAATAAACTGAATGAACTTATCTGAAATCAGTCCTTTCTGATTGAATCTTTTTGTGAAAAGTTTCATCCTAAGGACACATTTGCAGCTGGGTTATAAATCCTGTGACCATCCCAACAGGCCATTTCCTGGATCAATTGCAATATCCAAGGAAAAAGCCCAGACATTATAGATATTTCAGCTTTTTCTGAGGGCCCTGGTGTTCTATAGCCCTTACCATTCAGTGATGCTCTTGTGTGCTCTGATGACAGAGGTTTCGATATCGATCGGGTGGTACCTCATCCCTCGCAGCTCCATGGCTTCATCCAATGCACCCACCACATAAAGTGCATCATGGCGCTCTGCAGGAAAGGGATTTTTATAAAAAATAAAAGAGAAAGATTCTATTCTCCAGTACTTTAAATTATAGAAAGTTCCCATTAAGAACTAAGTAAAATAAGTACAACATAAGTTATCCTCGAATTTCTGAAACCCTGAAGTGATTTCTAAACTAATGAGCATTTTCCATTACTGAAGTGCAATGCAAAGCAAAAAACAGAAGAAAGGAAGGCAGAAACACTATTTCCATTTGAAAAAGACAAAGGAAGAAATCTTTATCCAAAGACAGTGGCAGAATTCCTGATTTTCTCACAGGTGGATGCAGAACATATTCTTTTTGTTTAAGGCACTCTGCATAGAAAATAAGTTCCTTGTTTCTGTTTTTTCAAAGAGAAAGAATAGATTTGATCCTGATAGTGTGGCTGATATTCTTCCAATTGCTTTGAGGTGGTCACTACAAGTGCCTTTAATCTATTACAAAGGTGTTTATCAATAAAATAAAAATGTGCTCTAGCTAGATTGTAAATTGCTTATTCAGGTAACTTAAGCATAACATTTTTGTAGCCCATATTTTTTACCTACTGAAGAAATAAATGAGGCTGAAATTACACTTTTTAAAAGATACTAGGCTGAAAATAAATAATTACATGCTAGTCATGAAAAAATATTTGCTAACAGACTTAGAAGCAGATAACTGACTCTTTTTGCATGAATTTGGATAGTTGTGTGGTGGTGTTGTAGTGACAATATGAGATCTACCTAATAAAGGATTCAGAAATTTCTGCACTAGGAGCTAAAAGCAGGAGAATGGAGCAACTCTTTGCTAGGAGAGTACCTAAACTATTTGACTGATTAAGTTGCAATATCCTCAGAGAATCCTGAATTTTTTCAGTGTTGGGCTATCATGAAATGGAAAAAGCCAGTGCAACCCAAAGTAAATCTCTTCAGAAAGCACCATTATAAGGACACAGCACCAGGCCTAATCCACAGGGAATGCTAAAACATATTCAGATTTGATTAATTCTTTCTTGGCTGAGAAGCAGCTGTTCTAATACCATGGGATCACTCCTGGAGATGTTCACAGCATTGCTGGAAACCCTACCTGGCCAACAGCCTCCCCTGGCCAGCTCAGCCACAGCCACTCTGCTCTGTGCTCCTCAAAAATCACAGAAAAAAAAAACCAAAACCAACATTTTCCCCAGCACAGCCTTTGTGCCTGGCAGCACTGGCTCACTTACATGTGTACAAGATACAAGGAACATCATTAAAACAAGCAAGGGAGTCCTGTACCTCCCTGACAGAAACCCAAACACCCTACAGCTTCTCTTGCAGGCTGCTGCTTGTGTTACATGTCAGGATCCAGCCCTCTGGGGTAAAACAGGAGAATCTGAGGAATGGACAGATCCTGAGATTAGCTTTATAACAGAGGTGCTGGTCACAGGAGGGACAGGGCTCAGACTCCCACCAGGCTTTTTCCACCTGCACAAATGCATTCCTGGGGACACGACTGCCAAAGCAAATGATGGCAATTTCAGCTGTATTTCATAGTTTTCCAGTTGAAGCACTGGGTATATTAACAGTGCCAAAAGGTCACTGGTGGAAGGCATTTATAGTACCTGAAGTACAACAAAGTAAAAGCAGCTATTTCAGTAGGGAAATCTTGCCCTCTGATTTATTTTCTGATTATTTTAATTAAGGATTTCTTTGCAGTTTTACAGGCTTCACAGATGGAGCATGTTGGGAACCACAGGGCCAGAGGGGCAGGCAGTGTCACCCAAAAATTCAAATTATTTGTGTAGACCTAGATGGTGAGAAACCTCTTACCTCCATTTGCATCTGTGAGTTCTGTTCTTCTCAGGAACCCCAGATAACCAGTCCTTGCCCAAATAGTCTGTGTGTCTCCAAAGCTGAGTCTTGAGTTAAAATGATCTGATTGCAAAGATTCATCTCCATAGATGGTAAAATACCCACTGGCGTTGTGAGTGCTGTGAACCCATATCTAAGTTAAAAGCAATTATACTGGTATTAATTAAAGTAGCTTTTGAGAATGAAGCATTATTGAAAATTCTTGATGCAAATATTTTTAGTCATAACTAGATAATACTAAAAATGTCTTTTAACACAGTTTCTGAACCCATCACTGACCCAGTTCTAGCACAGAGACCCCAATCCACTTTTTCTGAAGTTGCAGGGCAGCTCTGAGCCATGCCACGTTCCTCACTCCTGGTTCAGTGTATTTACCCCAGCACAGCATCCTCCATGAACACCAGACAGACAAATTATTTTAAAGGGTGAGTGAGGCCAGGGACCTTCCCCCATGGAGAAGGATTCATTGCATCAAACTTGAAGCATCATGGTAATTTTTACAATTTCAAATTAATGAACTCTTACAGAAACTCACAAATTAGACTGTGGTTTTAATTATGATCAAACATGTTCTTCATTTTGTTAACTAGATTTTTAACTGCTTGAAAATAACATAATTTATTTTCTCACTCTAGAAGCACAAAATAAATTCGAAAAACATATAGTCTTGCTCAGCTCAGCTAATGAGAGTACTTCAGTGCAGTGAAGCACAATGATTATGGAGAACAGCATAAGAAAACCATCGAGCTGTAAACTTACTTTTCATGTAAGCTTCCACCAGAATCAGCGGATCACCAAGTATAAAATACAGTTAGGAAAAGCAGATTTTTTTTCTTTTTTTTAACTTGAGGTGTTATTATTTAGAAACAATATGATAACAATTTTAATAATGACACAAATACCACAATCCACACTTTATAATGATCAGCAGAATTCACTATTTTCCTAACTGGGCATTTGATTAGATGTATCATAGGAAATCATTAGCATGCAGAACAATAGCTTTGTCTCTGGAATTTAGTCCAGAGCATACAAAGTTCAGGTTCTCATGACTCACCTCACCAAGATGAGAATCTCCTAAGGGTCCCTTTGTTTCTGGATTAGCAATAATGATACGTACTCCTGGCAGGATCTGTTGAAAGAAAACATGAGGCAGTAAGAAAGCAGGTACCACCTTACGCAATTGTTTGCTGATGCTTTGTCCCCAAAGAACCTTCATTACAAACTACAAGAAATCCTTAACAAACCTTTAAAAGTTAAAGTAGACTTATAGTGCAAAAAATATAAAATAGTCCACAGATATGAAAAATTCTGAGATAATTGGGAAATATGACAAAACTGCTTCTCTTTGTGATTGCTGTTCCATCAAATAACCTCCTCAGAAATGAAATGTTCACCTGCAGAACAAAAGTCTGACCAAATAGCCCTTGTCTCTATGAGAATACATAGCAGGATAGGAAAAACCCCAATGAACCTTCGGCCTAAAACAAGGAGAAAGCCAGAGGCATCATGCAATCTCCCAGAATAATGACCTGCTGTGAGAAATGCCTATTTTATGATTGGCTTTTTGCAAATATTAAAATGAACATTATATGTGTTGTGTTAGAAAGCTATACTGTATTAATTCTCTTAAGTAGTGTGTTAAATATAGTTTTAGGTTATAAAAAATGTTAAAATAGAGACTATGCTATGTAGGATACTTTTTTTAAAGAAAGGACTTGCAGTGAGATAGCAGTCACAGGGCGCCTGTATATTTCAGAGAAAGAGAATTTATTGCTCCATTATCAGGAGAAATAAACTTCTTCCTGCCTCGAAGGCACTGTCAGGATTCAGAGGAAGAAGCTGAGGATGACCAGACAAAATCTGTATTTGATTGGAATTTATGCATCATGTATGAGGTGCATGAATATGCAACAGGTTATTGTTTTTAAGGGTTAATTCTCTGTTAATGTGTGTCCTTTTTTGGGCTCGTGCTGCCCAGAAATAGGTACCCGGACATCCATAACTCTTTGTCTCTGTTGTCTCATATTGTCCTAATTCAAATTGTCCAAATTATTATTACTCTAATTGTATTACTATTTTTATAACTATTTTATTACTATTAAACTTCTAAAATTTTAAAAACAATTGATTGGCATTTTTCACATCTGCCAAAGTCCTCATGCAATGGACATTCAGCAACTACAGAGGTGGATGCTGAGCCCTAGAACAGAAAATGGAGCATCCTCTGAGCATGAATGTCTGCAAAGCCGTGCACAGAAAGCTTCAGATGAGCACCCAGAGCACCAGAGGCTGCCCCTCTGTCCTGCCCCTGTCCCCAGAGGATGCCCCAGCAGGCACAGTCCCTCTGCAGTGACCAGTGAGCTCAGCTTTGGCCATCTCAGACCAGCTCCCACCACAGTGCGCTCTGCATCCATGGCACTGCCTGCACCATTTGTCAGCTGCCTCAAGAATGACACACAGGGAATGAAAAACCTTCTTTTTGCATAAAAGAGGGAATTGATTTCTGCATTAAAGAGCAAGGCACAGGTTCTGAGAGAGCAGTAATGCATCAGTTACTGCCATCATGCTGTAACCTCAACAGTAAAGGAAGGACATCAATCTGCACAGCTAATAGTGCCTTCCACAGTCCTACATTCATGTAAAAATGAACAGAAATGGATATTTGCTGAAAATATGACCATGAAAGTTACACTTAAATCTTCTTTAAGTACTTACTTTTCCAGACTCCATGAGAGGCAAACTATGTGGAGATCCTCTTTCGACTAAACGAACTCTGTAAAATAATATGTATAATTCACAGTTGTGTTTATTTGCTTTTTATTAATATTTAATTCTGAAAGGAATGGTTAATGGTTGCAGAGTTTAATTTATTTTTGCAAGAGTTGAAGCTTATATCCTGTTATGTGGGACATAATCAGACCCAATATGTAAAATTAGTCAAAATTTAAGGAAGGAAAATAATGAAAAAAAGATGTGTGTGAACTTTTTCTTAAATAATAAATTCTTCAAATGTAGTTGGTGCCTTCTATTTGTTTTTGATAGACTTTTGTAAATGGAATTCCATGCACAAGAGGGATCTAAAATATTGATTTCCCACAAGAACATCATAAAAGCCAGGGCACAGACACAAAAGTATGTGAGCTGAGTGAGCAACCACATTCCACAAGCAGCTGACAGCTAAAATCAAAATCATATCAAAATAACTCATAACCTGGCCTTAGCTCCAAATCTGCATTTGCAATCTTTTAATTATTTTCAATGGACAGGGGTTGATAAACATTTTAATGTTTAAAAAAATAATTTAATGAAAAATGTTATTAATGCTGAGATCAGATCCATTCTCAGAGTGTGACTTTCTTGTGCTCTATTCCTTTTTAAGATAAGTTATTTCCCCACTAAATCAACTGGAATGTCATCTCTCCTTCAGTGGTGTCATGGTCTGGAAGGAAATTTCCCATTTAACCTTAGAAAAGTACTCAGCAGGGTAGAATGAAAGAGACTCCCAAGTTCTAAAACAGCTGATGATCTCAGCCAGTACATGGCAAAGAAAATTTGGTAACATTTAGTTATTCCTGTATCCTAAGTAACTTAAAAGTTCTAACAACCATGGAAACCTTAAAGTTCCCGCTTTTGAACAATATCCATAATCCACTTAACCAAGCTAAATCTGGACTTGTGTCTCAAGAGCTGTTCCTGTCTCTTTCCTCCCCCCAGCTCTGTGCATCAGAAAGACAAAACCCCACAATACAAGATTCCTAAAAGCCAACCAAGTAAAAGGTAAAGATGAAACATCAGATGACACGAAAACAGGCAGGAGCAGATGGGTGGAGACCTGGATCCCATTAGGCTGAGCATAAAGCTGAGTCTATTAGGAGCAGTCACAACAGATCTTTTTCTGACTGTTTTGAGGTCTTTTTATAGCCAGAGCATGGCAGTGCTCACTTTGGGAAAGGAGGGCTGAGGCACAGAGAGACCTCAGCCAGAGGTCCCTTTGGAAAACAAAGCTTTGGCAGGTTCAGACCCTAAGCAGAAAGGAGATGGAAAAAAAGAGCTTTCTCTCTTTTTTTTTTTTTTTTCTTTCCTCTATTTCTTTGCTCCAAGAGTCTTCTATAAAAGGTGAGACTGCTGAGGTCAAGGCAGGAACAGTGAATAGTGTTTTATCTGCAGTTCTGGGAAGTCTCTCAACCTTGATGAATGGGGCAGGGCTAAGCCCTGAGATATTGCACATCAGTGTGAGCAGCTCCTCTCACTAACAGGAAGATACAACCCAAACACTCAGGAATTTCAGACCTTTTTCCAAGTTGTGTTGAGAGGAAAAGGATGTGAAGTGCCCTACAAGGGGCACTGCTTGGAGCAGGCACAGTTGGGCACTGCAGCCTGACTTACAAGGTGTGTAACAGGAATCACTTTTCAACACTTGTTCAACTGCCACAAAACTCCCAGACCAAGCCTAAAGCACTAATTCCCTGCTCTGTGTGTTACATTGATGTTATTCCGCCCTTGTTTACACTGTTGTGTTACATGTGTCACATGGGTGTGTTTTTGACATCTCCTGCTGAGCTGAAAAGCTGCAGAGCCACCACTGGATTGATGGCAAAAGCCACAGCATCCATTTGTCCATGCAGGGACACAGACACAGGGCTGCAGAAAGCCAGGCCATGGGAGCCTCTCTAGCATGTGTGTGCAAGGCTAAATTAATGCTGCTCCATCTACATCAGCCACACTTGTGGCAGCAAATGGCAACCAAATGGCACACAACCACACAAATGGCAGCCAAATCATAAATATTTAGGAGTATTCAGCAAGGGTTTTAAAAATAACACTATGTATGTTGAAATGAAATCAAATATTGCAAAAGGCAGTTGCTACTAATGCCTGTATATTTCTGCCTTTGTATATATATATTTGTTCTGTAAAACCCATATCAATCTAGAAATAGAGAAAGTCTTTAACTGAGTTCTTCCAAACAACTGACATCTCCAATCTTTCAGTAGTTATTTGCAGACAGGCAGCTATTCCTGGAAGAAATAGTCGTCATCTCATCCACTTGGTACCTCCTTTAACAAAGTTATTTTACCTATTATTTACAAACATTTGTGAAATTGAAAAAATCTTGAAAAAAAGACAATTTAGAAAACCTCAGCTACAAGCACTGTTAAGAGTGACAAAGGTCAGGAAGCACTTTATGGAATTTAAGATAGGTTTAAAGAGAATTCTATTTGGATAACAGTAGGAAAACCCTCCAGGGCAGGACAAGTGTAGGTCAGAACTGTCCAGCTGCCCAGAGATACTGGTGGCCTTTGCTCCCCTCCTGTAATTAAGATGTGCCTCCATGAGTTTTGCTGGAATACAGGCCTAGGAAAAATCATAAATAATAAAGCAACAGATTCGATGGTCAGTGGCGTGACTACTGGAAAAGAATCAACAGTGATAAATCAGACAATCCCCTCTTTGCTTTCAGCACCCGTGCTTCCCATCTTGTTCTTATTATCACTGGAGTATTCTTCTAGTTCCCTTCTCCACCTGTTTAGTTTAACCTTGCCTGATTTTTTAGCACATGGTGATCTACAGAAGGTGCAATTTCTCACTTTCCAGCTCTGTTAAACCTCTCCCACTCTGTGCTTCCTACCTCACATCCCTACAGAGTTTTCATGGCACTGCACTAAACATAGAAACAGCGTTTCCTGGAGGTTTTCTGTGAGGGCCCTCTTAGCACCCAAAACCTTGCATCCCTTATTGAAAAGTTTCTGCCAAGCTCACAATTCAGTGGGGAACACACTGTTAAACCTCTAACAAATCCAAAAATAATAAAAAATGTTTTGCCACAAAGATATTTCAAAAAAATATAAGTAAAACATGAGATTCTGATGTTAGCAACTCTCATGTGCATTTCTAATTTTAAGTGCTTAGCAGTCTCATTAACTCTACTATGACTAGATACTGTGAATAAATCATGGGCATTAGGCAATAATTTTTAAAATGCATTTTATTGTGCCTCAGCATAAAATAATTCAATTGTTCCCACTCTTCCTCAAGAGATTTCCCTTTTTCCACTGAAAAATGCAGACACAATCAAAAACTTCTGTGCTTCCCTCTTGAGCAAACAGCATCACTATCAAGACTGCTCTGATAGCAATATAAAAATGCAGAGCCCAGGGCCCATCAGACCCCTAAAAACAACACTCTTGAATTACCCAGGTGATGCTGGCAAAGAAGCACACAGCTCCCTGCAGCCTCCCTGGGACAATGGCAGCAATCCCTCTCCAAATTCCCAAATAATCCCAACCCACTCGCAGGCAGTGCAGCTCCAGGAAGGGCAGGCCCTGTTTCTCAGCAGGGCTCCAGAGCTCTTTGTTGGGAATGCAAACAATCTCTCACACAGTGAGCCCAGAGCCTTCCTGCTGCTTTCTGCTGCTGCCCAGTCCTGCTGGGAAGGGCAGAGGGGAACATGGCACCGGAGCCAGGCTGGCAAAGAGCCTGAAAATCAAGTGGATGGGAGGAAACAAAACATGCTGCCCTTGGGTGTGAAAGCTGCTTCTGCACCTTCTGGTGGTTTGCAGCCAAGCTGAGGGGGAAAACAGAAATGAGCCACACAATGTGGGGCAGACACAGGGATTCTCCCCCACTAAATTATCACATTGGAGGGGGGGACAGAAGATGTTTAAGAATTGTTTCACTGTTGCAAAGCTATAACCAGGGATGAAACGCAATGAAACTGTAATATTTACACAGAACAGCACAAAAGAGTATATTTTTCATACATTTTTTCCACTGGTTCCTAAGAACATTTTCTTAAAAAATTCTCTCACTGGAGCTGTAGAGTTGAGAAAACTGTTTCAAAGTCTGATTCCTGGGATTTAATGGGGAATGCAGCTACACCCCCATTATGCGCCAACTTCTTTTCTTGCTACAATTTAATATCTTGAACATATTTCATCTTCTTTAAATCAAACACTTACTATAGAAAAGTAGGGCTGAAATCTGACTTCAGAACGGGAACTGGCCAGCTATAACTAACCAGGCACTGCCAGCACTGTGCAGCAAAGGGGTATCAAAATGTAGCAACAATGTCTCTCTGAAACTGAAAATTTTGTTTATGCTCCATTTTAGATCTGGTTCATTTGGTGATGAAAACTCTCCAAAATACACTGCACAGCTTGCTAGTGCTCCTCACTAATCAGAGAGTTTGTCAGCAGAGCTATTAACTCTTGCCTTGGGAATCTGCAGGGGCTGGCACATGCAGAGTGGTACAGAGCAATACTACAGTGCCAAAACTGGGCAATCCTTCAGAGCTGGCTGTGCTGCTGCTCAGAGAGAGTTTGGATTCTGTGATTTTAATAGAGATGGAAAGAAGCTAGGAGGTCATCCAAGTCTTGCTGCCTGCCAAAAAAAAGGCTGCTCCCCGCAGTGCACTTTTGAGTGCTTTGCCTACTTCTGTTAGAGTATTTCAAATGATGGGGCTTCTTCCACTTCCTTTCAGGCCTTATTTCTCAGATGAATTTTATTTCAAATCCAGGAACCTTTTCCACTCTGTGATGCTTGGCATGAACCAGTCTCAGCTTCCTCTTATTATTTCTACCTCTCCACATCCAACTCAAAGGAACTTTTCCCCAGTGCCCCCATTCTTTCAATAAAACACATTGCCTTATGAAGAGATTGCCATTTACCCTACCACTTGGCCAAACCTCATGTCTTGAACTTTTGTCTGTTCTTTATAGCCATTCCCTCAAGCTGTGCCACCATAATTGCCCTCTTCCTCCTTGCCTGTGTGCCAGCATCTTCTGTCAGCCAGGCTTGGGCACTCCCATCATCTGCAGCTCTGATTTATTTCCCTGCCTCTCGCACCAAGCCCCCCTCCTGCCTGGAGCAGCTCTCACCCATGGCACAGCTCAGACCATGGCACAGCTCTCACCCATGGCACAGCTCAGACCATGGCACAGCTCAGACCATGGCACAGCTCACACCATGGCACAGCTCTCACACCATGGCACTCCACAGCCATGCCAGCCTGGAAGCCCAACTCTTTGGTCTTTTTCACACCAGCTATTTTGCACTCTGATTTCTTTCAGCATCTGTTCTTGGATGCTGCCACTTTTGAAAACCTCCAGCAACAAAGCCTAGAGGAAGCCAGACAGGATGTGATGAACACATAACCCAATGTATTCAAGCCCCCTCCTTGCCCACAGACTTTCTGTGGCTGAAAGCAACAGCCAATGGTCTCTGGTTTCATTCCAGCCCTGTTTCTTAAGTTTATCTACTGACCATCATTTACATTAAAAGTTAAGCTGGTGGGGAGAAAGTGGATATTTTCTTATCCTGCAAGATAGTGATGTTTTTAAAATTTTTCTGTATTAAACTGGAACAAAGAAGTTAAGTATGTACAGAAGTTGTAAATGGAATTAAAAAATGTGGCAGGTCAGAAAAAGGGCTTATTTATGGTTAATATTTCAGCACATTTTGTTTTGAAATTAAATGAATTAAGTCTCCAAACTAAAAATTATTTCACCCACATCATGAGCAAAAATTTAAAACTTAATGTACTTTGACCACTTTGAAAACTCTTCTTCCTTAAGCTGAAAAGGATCTGCCCAAACTGACTCTTAGGAATTCAACATAATGGTCTTTTACAGTGAAAAAAGGGGGCAACTACCTAATTAATTAGAAACTGTAACCAAAACCAAATTGCAAGTCATTTAATGTCAGAGACCTCTTATGTGGCTACATCCAGAGTACACTGACTTCCCAGGGCTGCTGCAGCCTCTTCTTATTTTCTGTAGGTAACCGTGGGTCTGGACTGGGTCAGGGCTCTTTGACACTCAGGACTGTCAGTGCATTTTCTCTTTATTCAAATAATAAAGTGTTTCTACGTAAATGATTCCAGAATTAACAAGTCAATGAGCTCATTCTCCCAAAAAAAAATGGAAATATAGATCAAAGAACATAAGCTCTGCCTTCCAAAATGACAGGCAGGTTCAAATAGCAAATCAGAAAAGTAGGAAAATTGCACAGCTGAACACGGCTGAAAGGAAACTGCAGATAATTAAGACATTTCCCTGCATCATCCTGGTTTCCCCAGAGCAGATTTTCTCCTATCCCCTGATATATTCAAATAATGGATAAATACAATTGAGACTGAAAACGGGCCTTGGGACTTAGGCAAACTTTAACCAACAGAATGAACAACCATTAAACTTTCTGTATGCTTAGGACATATTTTAATCCTGTTAATTTGATAATCAACAAGAATTAGCACTAAATCATTTCCTTTAATGCAAAGGAATCTTTCACTATAGACCTAAATTACACTTCATGTGCCAAACTCCCTGAGGTCAAAAGCTAAGAGTTTCCAATCCTTCAGATGGCTGGACAAAGAAGCAGAAAAAGTTACACAATGATTTAAGACAGTTCAGAAAGCTGCAAACAAATCAAAATGGGGCAGGAACTCTGGTTCAAGAAGGGAACACTCAAAGCTTCACAGATTAAAAAAGCAACAGCAATTTTATCATAAAAGATTGTGGGAATATGTGAAAAAGGTTATGTTTGCTTTCAGCTTTAAAACGTTTAGCTGCCATCACACATTAAATTTGTTTAAATTACCTTGGACACAGTTTAAAGCACAGTATACAACTCTTTCAAGAGAATGCAGTGGGTCAGGACTCTGGAGAATTTGGTCTCCCACCTTGTACCTCGAGCACCAACAGGTGCAGCATCACCTTTCTCTGTGCTTCAGGTTCAGCTTTGCAAAACCAGACATAAAGCTGCTCACAGCTGTTGTCTTTTTACTCAGATTACAAACCTCCCAGGACATGGTGTTTATTACTAATTGTTTTTACAGCATTTTCATAATCACAGCTGAGATCAGATAATTCTCTTTAATGCAATATGCTTTTTCTATTTTATGTAACCCTTTGTCTTCCTAGTCCTAATCTCTAAAGAGACTTTCACATACAGGGAAAAATTTAATTATAATGAACTTGGGATCTAAAAACATCCTGAGCTAATGGAATTAGCTTATTTGTTGTTAACAAATGATGGAAATTATTTTAACATTGCTAATAAAATATTCAACTCTACATTCCCACAACGTAATCAAAGGTGGAGTTTATGAAATTGAGTAATTTTCTTTAAGCTGTCCCATTCTCTTGCTATAACATCCAAATTTCCCACCATTAGCTGACTCAACCTGCATTTTTGGGAAAGAATCTGCACAAAGTTCTCCTTAACAACAACCAGGGACATTTCCTGTGCATGGAACACCAACACATGAAGCTATTTTCTCAAGTGAGAACATAGATTCATGCAGGTGAGCACTCAGAAGGAAAGGTCAGCAATGCCATGAGCAGCAGAGCCTTGTACACCTGCAGGCCCTGAAAAGGGACTGTCCTGCCACAGGAGACTCCCTGGGAACCTGGGCTGAGCTTCTTGAGACTCTTGGCTTACACAAGTTCATCTCCGCTCACAGACACTTCCATTAGATGCCATATTAAAAAGGACAAGTTGGGCTTGAAGGAACATATTAAGATCCATTGAAAGGAGCCATTTAAAAGGGTATCACATCTCCAACCAAATTAGTGTTGTATCCTTATACAAATAAAGAATACTTTTACTATTCAGAGCTCTCCTTCCCAAGCCCTACCATTCCTTTAGTTTTCCTTCAGCCAGAGATTTCACTGACAAGAGGAGCGAAGTGAGTGCCTGGGGCTCTCTCATGTAATTGGCAGCACAGCACCCTGTGCTGAATTATTTGTCACAAAAACTGAGTGTGTGGCATGGCAAAGGCCCTGTCCTGCTGCAAAGGCTGGCAAGAGAAAAGGGGAACAGAAAGGGGAATGGAGAGCACATAGGAAGCTCCATCACAGCACAGTCTGTGGCTAGGGCTGCAGGAGCTACAAAGCCTTGTTCCAAATCTTACATATATTCATTATTTCCCTTTCCAAAGCAGATGCCTTGTGAAATGCCCTCTAAGGCAGCAATGTGGGAAAGCTGCACATTTTCCTCCACTGCTGAAACAGCAAATGTACCCTATGCTGATCACTTGGGCACTTTTGAAGAATCAGTGTTTAGCATTCCATTAAGAGTATATACCAAAATGAAGGAAAGCAAATTGTTTCAGAATACTGTATCAGTAAAAATCAAATACCTTACTCGCATAAAAAAATGGAAGAATGAAAATTCCATTTTATTAAGACATTCCTGTAACTGTGCAGCTAGACTCATGGCAAAGTCTGGGAGAGAGAAAGAAAGAATTATGGCCTTTAGGTAACAAAAAAAGGAAGACATTTTAATAAGTCTTGCTCAGAAATCTGAGCAGCCAGCTTGTTTTATCTATTTCCAGCTTCCATGAGAAGCATAATTGAAAGAGAAGGACCTGTAACACCAAAGAAACTCAGAACACTTGGAAATGGAAAATCATTTTTTTTAACAGTGTCAGACACTCTTCAGGAATAAATATGTTGGTGTATTTTAGTAAGTTGGAAATGTAATAAGCAGTGAAATTCCCAAGAATTTTACTGTGATTTTGTAATTTCAGCAAACTTATTGTTACACTCAAAACTGCTTTGTAAAAAAAAGGAACCATTTTCCATCTGGTTCTTTTACTCATAGTGGAAGAATGACATGCAAATGCTGCTTGCAAACAATAACACAATAACTGTACAACTGCAGTACACCCACCTTCCTGGACAGCTACAGCTTTTTGTTTTCCCTTTGTCTTTGTCTTACTTGATACACAGGACAGTATTCTCTTTCCCCTAAGCCATCCAGGGAAATATAACTGGAATTTCTTGATTTGTAGTTAATTATGCAAAACCACATCCTCTCTCAAAAACCATATTTGGAGCCAACTCTTATTGTCCTGTTCCACTAAAACCATGATAAGCTTTTCTCTTGAAGATGATTTTATCAAGGAAGAAATGCGCTTGTGTCAAGGGAGGAAATACTTCAGTGACAAGTAATCTTGCCTTAGAAAGCACAAAAATTACTTTGTAAGTCTCTCACTCCCCCCTTGTTCTTGGACATTTCTCCCTTTCTTCTGCCCTGCCCAGAAGTTGTGCTATGTCTGGAAACATGAGGCAGCTTTCAAAGCCCTTTAAAAGGTATATTTACAAATTTGGTTATAACTCTGGATCCTCATGGGTGAACAGTACAATTTCTTCAAAAATATTTGCTCCTCTTCAGTTTCCCAGGCCATCAGCTTTATTCCTAATCACTGACTATTCAGTGTACAGAGATTAAACAAATTCTCCTGATGCAATCAGAACAGCAAGAGAATCTTTGCTCCTCTCCAGACAGCCTGAGAGTTCTCTGAGCCAGCACTGAGTGTTCACATGATGCTTATCAGCCCCAAAGAACTTTTCTTTCTGGGAGATTTGTTTCCCATAGATCAGAAACAACAGCAGGGGGATTTTTGAGACAGCAGTGTTTGCATGGCAGAAAGAAAGCACAATACTGCTAAAAGGCCAAGACTGTATCTTCTCCTGAGGAAAAACATGAAGAAGAAGGAGGCTTTTGCCAGTACCATGACAAAGAGCTTATACTCACAAATAACGTTCTGAAAGCTAATAGGCAAAATGCCTAAAAGCCAGGCAGTTCTACAAAGAGTCCTCAAAACCAAACAGCATAATTTCCTTTTGTAAATCTTTGAGGAACTCAGATTTTATTTTAAAGACCTCAGGCCCTTCTCTCAGCTGAGTTACTTCTACCAACTCCATAGGGTGTAAATCTTTTCACTTCCATGAAAAGACTGTTTCTGTGACAACAGTAAAACATTCAAAGAGTTAAAGCAGCACAAAATTACGAAAAGTTATGGGTGATGTGTGGAACTTGGAGTTGGAGCCACCCATATGAGAATATCCCTGAAGCTCAGGGTGACAGGAATGGAGGTAGCACTTGACAATTCCATTGGCAAAATGAGCTTATTGTGTCTGAAGCACTGTGACAACAATGACATGGGAGGTCTGTTTTGAACAGTTCACCAGGTACATGGAGCTTTACACCCCAAAACAACCCATGCCCTCTGCCTCCAGAATCTCACAGCAAGGGAAATGCTGGCTGGGTGTCACAGAGGGCAGGGATGGATTTTAACCACCCCTCTGGACCCCACACAGTGAACACTGAGGACTTTGGTTTTCTCTAACCTCGACTGGGCTCTGTGTGCTGTAACCCACTGCAGGAGCTGGAACAGCCCTGCTCCCCCCAGCACCAGGGGAGAAATCCTCAGAGCTTCTCTTCTGCTACCACTGCCCAATGGCTTTCAAATAGGATGAATCCATTAAATTTGCACAAAAGGTGACTATTTCACTGTCACTTGCTATTAGCAAGTCTCCTTCTGACACAGCTCCCCCTGTGTATTCTCCTCCTGTGTGAATATAAAATGTTCCCCTCCACACCCTGGCTGTGCTACAGAGCACTGCTGGGGCTACAGCTCACTAACAACTCAGCTAAGGAGTTATTTTGTGTTGTAACCCTTTAATAAAAGTATTTTTCAAGGTAGATGGATGGAGAAGTGGTTGAGAATAAGGGAAAAAATCTCCTGTGGCTTTGCTGTTTGGTATTACCCAAACAATGTATACATAACATGAAAGTTTCAGTAAAATGCAGAGAAGGATAAACAATTGACAGCAATAATAAAAGGTTATTTTTCTGCTCCTGCATGAAGTCTGAAGTGCTGGAATATATTAAAATGAAGCCAAAGCCTTCACTGATTTCTTTTGACAGAGCTTGGATTTGAGACTGGGCTCAGTGTATAAGCAATTTATAAGAATAAATCCTAAGTAACTGTTTTCTCATTTCTTTGAAATGCTACAAGTGCTCCCTTCTTTTCTTGAGGAATGAGATTCAGAACTGCCAGTCTGAGAACACCTCTGCCAGGGAGACAATGTCTGAGCAAGTCTGAAGGAAGTTCAGAGAATTCTGAATGCTCTAGGAATCCAAAACAAAAAGTAAGATTTGCTTATTATTTTTAGTACAACACACAAATGACTTCTAAGAAATTGAGTGTGCTAATGACAGACTAAGTACATACAAGGCAATTTTTTTAAAGAGCTACATTAATTTGCATTGGTCCAAGAAGACATCAGTGGCCACATGGGAAAAGACACCTATTTTGTACAGCTCCACAGACTGCTTGTTTAATAAAGAGGGTAATCAGAATAAAATAATTGTTCTAATGATGGAGTGGGAGAATTTCAATGAAAGACTGTGGATATCACAATGAATCTCATTCCTCAATTGAATAATAGCCAGACTGACAAATTAAAAACTTGAACCCTAATGCACATTTTTGCTTCTGGTCTGTTTGCAATATCCCACACCTGGATTTGAGCCCCTCTTTGGTGTCAGCTGTTTCACCATGTCTCTCTATCCCAGCAGCTCACCCTTACATGTAACTCAAAGGGAGCTCCAGTAAACCACAAAAGAGATTAATAAATTAATTTTCCCATCTTTATTACCCTACAGACTTAACTAGATGAAACTGAATAATTTGAAAGATCATTTCATGCACCTATTATTTCACCAAAGGGAATACTGAAGTTTGAAGACAGGATAAGATGGGAAGGGATGTCTGCATGTGTGAAACCAGAGATGGCATCAAATAAAACAGAAAACTCTGTTTACCAGCACTGGCTGAAAGTCTTCATTCTTGCCCAGTTTGATATAAAATGTCAATGCAGTTCAATAAACAGTTTAAATACAATTTGCAGTCAAAATAAGGGGGAGTTTCCTATGTGAAATGCATGCAAATGGTATCTAGATTTTCATCAATACATTTGTGACTTGATTGGTGGCTCTCTCCCCCTGGGAGTCCAAAGCCTCCACTACACCAGAGCTCCTAAGTTGTCACTATTTGCTCCTGAACAAGAAGACTGGTGACTTTTTATCTGCTTTTGGGGGTAGACAGATTGCAATGAGTATGTTTTCTTTTACTTTTCTTATCCTTTTAAAAATAAACTTCAATATCGAAGGAGACCTTCCCTTGCTCTGCTTTGGGCAGAACAGAGGTTTTAATATATTTTTTTAAATGGATAAAGTTTTGATCTAGAAAAGAATATTAGGATGCAAAGGGATGTTTAGCTTTACAGGATTTGCATGAAGTTTCAACTTTAGGAGAAGATCAATGATCTCCCTCAGCTGTCACCAGATGGATCCTTCAGCTCACTATTTGAAATTCCTGAGGAAATTCTCTATAAAATATTTAGAATATGAAAGGTACAGATACCTAGGAAAAGAAATTCCTATGTTAAAAATCTGAGAAACAATTCAAAAACTAAAAATATGTCAACATTTTTAATGTCATTTCATTTCTAAATCATACCTGCTAGTTTCAAATTCAAGGTAATTTCAAAATATGTATTATCAGATTAAAACAGTAACATTTGAAAATAGCTTTGAATGAGTCTTAAAAAGTATAGTTTAAGATGTTTACAAATATACTGAAACATTTGAGAATTTCTGACTTGCTGCAGAACACTTGAAAATATTTTTGCCCTGTTGATGGGAAAGAAAGATTTAATTTTGTTTATTCTCAGTTTGATGAATTGGCTTGTTTGGCAATAAATAACTTTTCTACCAAAAACTAAGCTGCTGTTAAGGATGAAGAAGATGTGAAATTTTTATTTTAATGTCAGAAATGTGTTTTTTGCTGGACATTTTACAAGCACAAGTGCATATTGTTTTAGAACAATCCAGATACAAGGGATGCTTGGGCTTCAAATTTACATTTTTACGGTACAAAAGGATGCAAATGTTGCAAAAGCCACCATCTTTCAAGTATCTGGTGTTTTTGCATTACGAGAAAAGGCTCTCTCTCTCTCACTCGCCCCTCTTTTATCTTCCAAGCACTTCTCAGCTTTTAGCATATTTAGGCACCTTGTGCTTAACCACCTGAGAAGCTTTCTAAGGAGAGCATGACTGGTCAGAAATATGATGGAACAGTCTAACAAGAGGCCTTTAGAAACAGGACAAGAATATATATATTTATTCAATTTATTTTCTCTATTTCGTGGGGGAGGAGGAATAAAATGGCTTTCCCAGAGGCAGAGAAATGCAGCAAAGACCTCAGCAGGTGCTCCTGCCCAGAGCTCTGCAGCCTGGCCCTCCCTGGGCACGCCCTGGGCACACAGAGCTGCACAGGGGGCAGCAGCCAGGAGCCCCTGAGCTGTGCTGGAAGCAGGAATCCCCCTCTGAGCTGTGCTGGAAGCATTAATCCACCTGCTGGAAGCAGGAATCCACCTCTGAGCTGTGCTGGAAGCATTAATCCACCTGCTGGAAGCAGGAATCCACCTCCTCTGTGCCTTGGACCTGAGCTAAGCTCCGTGGTCCCTGCAAACTGCACTGCAGAGACACATCACCCACCTGGCAGAAAACTCAGGAGTCTTCTGTGTTTCATTAAAAGCCTCTGTGGGACTTGCCTGTCTTTGCTCACTGTTTCCTCAGGCCATCCTGAGCACACCCTGATTTGTAGAAAATCAGTAAAATTTTGACTACAATGATATCCTGTCACCCATCAGCAAGCCAGAGCTGTATATTCTTGCTTTTTGTGCTGCTTAGATTCCAAAACCAGGTGTTTAATGCCATTTGAGACAGCTCAGGGTGCCTGGGACACTCCTTGGGACTCACAAACACCATGGGACTCCATGTGAGAGGCTACTTGAGCAGCTGGAGCACCCAGAGCTGCACTAAAAGCTCTCAGCCAGGCAGCCAAACCTTTCTCCAGCGCCAGAACTGATGCCAGGCACTGACCCCGTGGTTGCACCCCTTGGCACAAGGTTCCTGAACCTCCAGGTGAGCCCAGGACCATGGCCAGAGTCCCAGCAGATAAACCCAAGCTGTTAGCTCAAAACCACACAGGGACACACACAAAAAGGGGTTTGAAAAGCTCCACCCTGGCCTAGAAAGGAAACCACCCAAATACAAGGGGAGGAAAGAAACATCTAGTTGGGTCAAACAAGCACCCCTAGATCTCCACACTGATTGTACCTAGCACAGGCATTTTGACCTAAACACACACAAGAAAATGACATTTTCATGAGCTGTAAAATGCTCAAGCCTGTAATTACCAGATGAGCTTGAAATAGTGGTATTGAACCTGGTTATTAATTTTTATGGATGTGGACAGGGTTTGAATAATCTCAAAGAGATGAACTACAGCTGTTTTTTGAAGCAACTAGAGAGTGTTAGCATGCCAAGAAAAAAACCTTATGTTCAGTCTGTTTCAGACTCTGAAAAATATCTTCTAAAATACAAATTATGAAAAACATTTTCTTGCATTAAGTGCACAGTGTAAAATGCTCATATTTTTGAGGGACTGGCTGGCCTGCAAAGACTCTGTGGGTTGCTACTCTGTGGTCTCACAGATCTTTACAGGGATCTTTCAGATACTGCTAAGTAAAAGGGACATTCAGTTCCACTAAAATGGTTAGAAACAGCAAGTGTGAAGAGACTATGTCCAATAGAGTTGTTTTCTCCCTTAATTTATGACCCACTAATCTAATTCCAAATCCTGCAGGACTGGGTAAATGAGGCACAACTTTAAACCATCAAATTAGAATCTACATTACCAGCTATGAGAACCAGCTCTAAAGACCATCTTTCATGTTCTGTAGAACTAGTCACTAATATAAATTATAAATATAAATATAAATTAACACACTGCAAAGCTTGATCTTGGTAATGATGCTTACTTCTCAATGACATGCTAAAGCAGGGAAATAGTATACCCAGGTTTATGCAACTTTCATGAAGAGTAAATCTTAATTCCTCTCTCTAAACATATTTTTTAATTATTTATAATTTTTACTGACTGTGAATGTTATATTCTCCTTCTCTAGAAAAGGCCTTTTTTCTTTTCTGGGTTGATTATGACTGTGGACTGTGTCTCTACACTACTGCACTTGCTGGGCCAGGAACACTGAATTTCTGTGGCTGGGTTATGCAGACAGTAGTGTCCCAAAGGACAGATCAAACCTAAGTGTTATTATCTGAATCACTGTGTGCAAAAGGAATAAAGAAATCATGGGTCAAACATCTTGCAGCTCCTTTCTTCTACCTGCCAAACTCCATGTGCAACAAGACAATCCCTACATGTCTATCTGACCTAACTGTCCACTGCGTAATTTGGGCCCCCAGTGCCCTTTGCACTTTGATAGAGCCAAAGGTGGGGGGCAAATTCTCTGTTAAGCTTTTGAGAAGGAGGAAAGATAAAGAACAAAGAAGCTCCCTATTTGGATAATGATTTTTTAAGGGAATCAGGACTGTTAATTAAATGTTCACCTTTTCCAGAGTTCATAGAAAACTTCTTGGTTTGTTACAGTTCTGTAAAGAGACTCGTGACCAGAGTATTGGAAAAATTAAATATATGTGCATGGGTATTTTTTAAAATGACACCTGAGATCTCGAGCTTGCCTCCAACCACTAAGTGATAAATTTAAATTCTCACTCCTTGTATACATATCTAACACTCAAGACGGAACTGAAAAATACCCAATTACAGAATGTGGTTGCTCACAGTGGCTGAAGCAAATAATCCATCCCCTCACAGTCCTGCAGCATTAAGAACTGCAGCAAACCCACAATGATCCCCTGACAGGCAAAGAGCTGCCAAGGCAGGAGAAAACTCTGTGAAGCCAAAAGGCCCAAGAGGGCTCCAGTTTGTGGGGACTGGCTGGGCTGCACCACCTGAACACAAGTGTCATGGAATCCTGGTGGCAATAAGGCAAGGAGTCTTGTTAGTCATTGCTGTAGTGATGTTAGATGTCTCAGTTCTACCAGAGGTAAAATTAATTAACCAATATAAATGTCTGTGTCTGCTGGCTGGTAGGAGGCAACACAAATAATTTATTATTGCAATGGTTTCCAGGGTCCACGGGTGTGCTGTAAGCAGCTTTCTTGCTAGAAACTCTGTTAATTGTGTGTATTAGAGAAAAAGAAAAAGGTGGTTCCAACCTGTCATGCCTCAGTGCCCTCATATCAACATACACTGTGGTGGGATCTGGTCCAGATGTTCCCTGCAAACAACAACATCAGCTAATCAGAACCTGAGGGCTGGGAGGAGAAAAGAGTTTTACCCCCCAAATAAGCAAACATTCATTTCAATGCTAATTATGCTAATCAAATGACAAGTTATATTTAAGGTATTCATCAATCAAAGCTCAGCTTTACAGAATCAGAACAAGCACTGGAAAAATACCTACCATCAAGTACTTGTCACCTTGGAGTTCAGAAAAACATCAAGCAGTCAGACTACTTAACCAACACATGTCAACAGAGGTTTTATTTGCTACAAAAGGCCAAGTAATCAGCACATGGATACATACAAAAAATGTTAAACACATTTTGCCGTATAAAGGAAGGTGGAAATTGCTGAGGAGACACAGTTTAATGGCAGAAGCACATGGTCAGGAGTGTGAAGCATGGTTTACTGAGTCTTCTATACATGCAACAGAGAATATACTTGAAGCTAAAGATAGGAAAGGTAGCACGCATGACATGAACCAATCTGGACTGAAGGTCTGTTGAGCGATTATTCTGATCCTTTTCAGTCTTCCACTGCATAATTTAAACCCTTGCTTTATGTCACAATATTTAGGTACTTGAAAAGAGGCAGACTAATTTTAGTTTCCTTTCATGCAGAGATGATGCAGTCTTTGGGCCTTTCCACCCACAGCTTTTCTGCAGTTTTGCAGCCTGCTATGATCTGCCCTCATCCAAAACTTCAAGCTCATCACCACTGAACATCATGTGAATTCTCAATGCTCCAGGCTAGGGCTCTCTTCTCTGCTGCAGACCTCGTGCTACTGCTAAACACAAAGCTAGATGAAAAGCACAACTTCATGCTGGAACACTGGCACGTTGGAAATTTTCTTTTCAGCAGAGGAATTCTCCTAAACCTGGTGAACTCCAGATGCACAAACTCCTTTAGCAGTTATTTAGAGGTCTACTACTTAAACCAGCAGGCAGCATGAACTCCTGGTGATTTCTGTCCCATTTGGGATGCATTGTAGAGTATAATTCTTCACATTAGGAATGTCTAGGGCTAAATTTTACATTTCTGCAATGCTGGCTGATTGTTCCACAATTTTTTGAGTGCTAAAAGTTGCAACCCAGACCCACTAATAGCTAATTTTTGTATTTATGGGGGAGAAGTGTTACCACTACTAATTGATACTTACTGAGGAGGTACTGATCATCACCCACCACCAGAGGAGAACAGAGTAATAGAGCTGCACATGCATGTTAGCCTCTTTAGCTTGTTATACACAATACAAGGTACAAGATCCTCTCTAGCTATTAACAACACGATTTTCAGTCTACTGGTAAACTCAGCAGTGTAACAGACTAGTGCTGAGTGGAGAACTTATTTGAAATATATGCAATGTTTAAAAGAAAAAAACAAAACCAAGGAAAAATTGGTTATTTTTAAAAATAAAAGTAAAACTGATTTGTATTTGCAAAGTAATGGAGACAGTCAAGTTTGAAAATCAAAGACAATCACTATGGTATTTATTATTTTCAGCATGAATGAAATAGTTACAATGGACATCTGATATTTGATGAAACCTGGATCCAGATAAAGCTATACTGGACTTATTTATAATTTTAGAGCAGGATCTGAAAATCCCCAAATCTCCAGACTCAATTTCTAGTCTGTCCCACTGTTGGAAGCTGATAGGTGGGTATTGAGGGAACATGAAAATCCCCTACCTGCTCGGCCAGCTTCCCCAGCCTGTGAGGCTATAGCAGCAGGAATAGCAGGGATGAGGGAGAGAAGGAAAGAAGGTAACACAAGACAAAAATAATAATAAAAAATGGGAATGAAGGGTGGGAGAAACAAAAGAGGAGAATGCAAAAAGCAGGGAGTAAAATAAAAAGAAAAACAATGTCAAATACAGGAATTTTACAAATTAACCATTATACCATTAAAGGTTAAAAAAAGTAAAAAATGAGGTGTCAACATTTTAGTAGAGCAACAGAAGAGACAGCTGTAGACTGCTAACCTTGGACAAACAGATTTAAATGGTTTTAGGACACTACAGACAATGTTGTTAGTGGAAAACACATGTCTAGCATACTGATTTTTTTGTTATTGCTGTTTTTGGTTTTGAAGTCATTAGACATTATGGCCCTCCTATTTTAATGCACTTTATTCCATTGCGAATTCCAGGTCTGCCATTTTACTATTAACAGAAGTTTGTAAGTGATGTCCTCTGGAAATCAAAAGTAAAAAGAGAGCTCTTTTTTGAAAAAAAAAAAAAATTAGTATACAACAGAAAAAGATACTTACACCTTCTTGCATACAGATTAACCTGATCCTAAAGTGAAATAAAATCAAAGCTTGGGGCATAATCTAACTACTGGAAGTTCACAAATAAATGGAGTAACTTCAGAGGCCAAGAAGTCTTCATTCCTATTTATTATGGTGAACAGTGGAATACATATAAAGAACAGTAAAATTTAAAGCTGATAAAACCCATCAGCTGTCCACCATGACTGATAACTCAGCAAAGAGACAGAAAATCCTCAGTTGTGAGTAGTCCCAAGGCACTACTATCACATGGAGTATCCAACACCAGATGGATGCTGTGGGATTTGCCCCAGGACTTGTGAAAACAAGCAGCTCTGAAAGCCCTGGCATCCCACATTCCTCTCACCAGACTCCTCAATGCCAGCAGAGTCAAAGAGTGCAGGAAGCTGCCACAGCAGCACCTTGAGACAGGTCTATTTTGGATGCAAAGGAAGATGAAACATTTAACAAAAATAGGATGGATCTGCTTATTGCACTGATGCCCCAAAATGGTATTATTAATAATCCAGGCTGAACACTGCAGTGTAACTGCAAGAAAGGAGGAGAATTACTGAAATCCAGCAGTTATATAATTCATTGCCTGTGACTATACTGCAGGTGCAGAAAGGACTTTGAGAGTACCAGAATCTCATATGGCTTTTAACTAAGCTTGAGAAACAGCAGCTGACTTATCAGGAACGTCCTTCTCTGTCCAGTTGCAGCTGAAATACTCTGAAAAGTATTTCAAAGGAAGCAGAGTCTAAGCCAAGACCAGAGTGACTGACTCAATTTGTCTGTGCACATTTATTTTGAGAGACAGAGATAGGGAGCATCTGTTATGCTGGTAACAGGGAAAAAACAACACAACTTCTGGAGTATCTGATATTTACTTAGGAGATGCCTGGTAGTGCTCAAGAAAACCAAATGGGACATAAAGAATTTTCTGTCTGAAAATGGGTATATCATAAGTCACATCTCTTGGACTAAATAAATCTCTGCCCATGCACAGGCTGCCACTGGTGAACTATCCCTGGTCTGAGCAAATCTCAGCAAATATGCCAGGCTTTTATTCTCTGGGAAAACACTGCAGGACAAAACTGCTTGAAGTGGTACTTGTTGTAGTACCAGAGGTACTGCTTGAAGTATCACCCCAGCTGGTGGCACTGCCTGAAGTACCTCCGTGCTTGCAGTACCACCCCAACAAGTCAGCTGTAGGGCTGCCCACCTGCCAGGACTCAGTGCACACCTAATTTCCACTCAAGTCAAAGGCCAAGCTGCATGCTCTCCCCTACTTCCCTCTCCAAAGATAAAAACCAGGAACAAGGCTATCAGAAATCCTAAGGATTTAAACATAACTGGTTTTTAGGGTTTTATTTAACTGCCTAAGGATGTGGCCTCAGTGTTTACTCTGAGCCTGCTTCTGTTCCAGCGATGCTCAGAAAAGGAGCTTTTGGTGAGCACTTGGCAATGTCACCCACGCAGGCTGGAGCTGTGAAAAGAACTTCAGGGCATGACTCACAGCAAAGGTGGGAAAACAGAATCTGAGGGAGCTCACCCAGAGCTGTAGTACATTGCTGAGTGTGAATCATGCCTCTGACACAGTGCACAGTCTCCTGTGGCCCTCCTTGCAAACCTACCCTTTATTACTTTTAATATGGAAGATCCTCAGAGAGTGGGATCTGTCACTAAGTAAAAAGAAATATTAACTTCATGCCCTAAACTGAGTAACAAAGATTTCTTTGCTAGACAGTGAGGAATGGATCCATTTCATGTAACTTCAGCCATTAAAGAAGAAAGTGTGCAGAATAAGGTAGGAAGATCTCCTGATGGTGATGGATCCCATCCCCAGATGGGGGCCTGAGATGTCTCTTGAAGTATTTCTGTGATTCCACTGACTATTGATGGATAAGGGATAACTCACCTAACCTTGCAGTCTCACTGAGAGGAGATAGAAAAGAAGAAAGATGAATCCTGCTCTCCTTAGCTTGGACACATTTGTTAGTACATTTTCAGGGTTAACTAAGGAAAATGAACAACTTCTAGAAGTTTTCCCTCAGCTGAAATTGAGTAGCAGCTTGAATAAAATGAAAATATTTATTCCAAGTGTTTAAATGGAAATCAGCTAAAATCCTAGAGAACCATCTGTGCTGTTGTAAGAAACCGGCTACTTTTCATATCTATTTTTCTCTCTCTCTTGAGAATGCTAAGATGCTAGTTAATGAGAATTAAAATATGCTAGATTCAATCTTTTCATCTCACTAATCCCTGGACCATTATCTGTGACTATACAGCCTTAAAAGGTCAGATATTAATAGCATTTAAGTGCCTAAAGATGGAGGGAATTATTTATTTTCAAAAGCACATCTCTAGAAATCTAGTCTGCAATGACTACATCAAAGGAAACACTAAATTTGCTCTCAGTTCGAAAGGAAATGAATACAAATGACAATGCTTTAGCCTGTCAGTGATCACAACCTGGAAATTAAGATAATTTGGTAGACTAAGATTCTTTTGTACCAAAGAGATTATCACAATGATTTCTTTTTCAAGGTAATCTTTAATGAAATGTTAAATTCTGCTATACACACACAGACACACAGAATCACACACACACAGATACACCCACATGGATGTACACAACTTCCTCCTCTTCTTTTTGCAGAGGTGAACTGTAAAAGCTTTCTGGAAGAATCAGGATACCTTTCCCTTTAAACATTTGAGCCTGGGATTTGTCCACAAAACTGGAAATCAAGAAGTATGACAGAAAATATCCAAGTTGTATTAGAGGTAGCCCACAGAGAAGAAACCTGGATAAGGGTCAGCAGCTGAATCCTGGGATATGTTTAGTAAGGTGAGTAGTAGATACACATTTTAGAAGCACTGCAGACCAGGCTGGATCACCATTATCCCTGTGGAAGTTGGTGTTCCAGAAACCACGTGCTGATCTCATAGATGACATAACTTGGAAGAAAAAAGCAAAGGCAGATGCTATTGACTCAGATATCTTGAGAAGCAGTTTTATGCAGTGTGAAGAATCCAGAAATCATAACTCATTTCTGGAACATATTGGAGACAATACTAATTGCAGCAATACTGTAGATGAGGGATTAAAATTTAATTTGTTCCTCAGCTGAGAAAAGAGAATAGCCTACTATTCTGGAATGCCACTAGCCATGAAGTTCCAGACAATTTGGAAAGAGCATTCAATCTAATTCAGTATCCAGTCCCTGGCAATGTCTACTGCCAGATGCTTCAAATCATGTAAGCCTCTATCTTTACAGTCTCCACCAAAATAACATGTTTTGGTGTAAAACCTTTAGTAATTTTTTGAGCTTCTTTAAAACTTGCCAAAAAAGCCTCAGCTCAAATGCTTTAAAAACAATTCTGCTTGGGAAGATAATGTTGCTACATATAGCCTGTCCTGAAGTGGCTTTTCTCCATTCCAGCACACCAATCTTTAGGCAGTGTTTGGCTTTTAGTTTGTCCTGTGAACTGAGATGCCACATCTGAGTAGAACCCAACAAAGTCTGACATTAAACTATACAATCAGCCAGGCTGTTTAACCATCTCACTCAAGGCTCTCATTCTGTGCTGTTCCTAAATCCATAGGCACTATTATTGCCAATATTCCTTCAGAGATTTAGCCACTTTTACAGTTTGATTCAATGACTCTTTCAAGAATTTCTGTAAAGAACCATCTAAGAAGCAATCTTCAGCTAAGGGGTTAACACAATCAGAAGGCAGATATACAATCAAGTCATAATCCAGCCTAACTCCATGCTGATTAAGCCTTCCAGCTTCTCTGAGTGTAGCCACTTCCCTGCATGTCTGCAGTGGGCTGACCCAGTCAGCAGCTCAGCACTCACCCAGCTCCCTGTGGGACAGGGAAAGCAAAGGAAGAGCAAAAGTGAGAAAATCCACAGGTCAAGATGAAAGATGAAGACAGTTTAAGGAGAGAAGGAAAGAGGAAAACCCAAGTGATGCAAAAGCAATCACTCATCACTCCCTTTGAGCAGAATGATGCCCAGCCAGTCTCTGAGCTGCTTTGGAAGACCAACCACCCTTTTCCTTTAATGCTGAGCATGACATTATGGGATATCAGCTGGGGACAGCTTTCCTGGCTGTGTCCCTTCCCAGCTTCTTTCTCCTCCAGGCTGCTTGCTGAGGGCAGTGGGGTGATGGGGCAGGGGACACAGAGAGAAATGGGGACAGCCCTGATGCTCTGCAGGACTGGTCAGCACAAGCCACAGGTGTGCTCCCAACACTGTTCAGCCACAAATTGAACACAGACTGCTGTGAAAAACATTAAATCCCAGGCAGAACAAGCACAGGGGTACTTCCAAGAGGCCACACTTTGATTTTGCACCTGGCTTACTGCTCCTCAGTGTTATCCCCTGATTTTATCATTTGTCCTGAATAAAGGACTTATAAGTGAAGCAACAACTATGAACCATCCAGAGATTGGTGCACATCTAAAATGGGGATTTTTATTAGTGGCAAGAAAACTTCTGCAGCTAAAAATTTGCCCTTTTAATCTAAAGCATCCTTCATGTCTGGTCTCCCCAAGGACCAGAGGCCAAAGGAGTTGAGTTGTCTTTCAGAAGCAGCTCCCCCACAGCTGCTGGGGGAGCTGACAGGCCCCATCCTGATCTGTTTCCAACTGAGGTATGTCATCTCTTCCCTGATTCCCTTCCTTTCTAAAACTTTTTTATTCCTGGAGAATATTTATGGTAGCAATTACAGAATGGCAAACCAAACAACTCCAGCTCTGGGCAACAGAATGACTTTTAACCCTGCTCTGCTTTGCCTTGTCAAATGCTTGACAGTAATAATTGAAGACACCTCAGGCTGTAGGGATCCTCTGCTGCAGTCAGACAGAAAGCAAGCAGTGCTGGAGCTGTGGCACACCTCCTGTATTCATATCCTCACAACACTGAAAAGGGCAAGGGGCTAAAGCAGGCACAGACACACTGCTCTGTGCTGAACCCATAACCTCAAATTGTCAGTTTTTTGGATTAAAAAATATTCACATTTACAATCAGAAAAGGAATAGCAGGTTCTTATTTGCAGTGTCACTGAGAAGATTTGCTCTGACTTCCACACTGAAGCACCCATGGCACCTTCATGAGAAATCCTTCACATAAACCAGAGGCAGCTGCCAGGCTGGAAATGCAGGATGGACACACAGAGTACAGGCAAGTCCTACTGAGGACACAGTGACTTTGAAGAGGTTAGAGACATGGCACATCACCAAATGGATATGGAACTTCCCAGCCAGAGCAGCTGCCAATGCAGAAAGATGATTCTTTTAGCCTTCAAAAGTTTATTAAATTTGAAAACATATTACACCTGAGTAGGACACCTATGGTATTATTACAGGAATAATATGTGCAACTCTGAAACCAGATTTGAAGGACAGAAAGAGATCAAGAGTCACAAAAATGATACAGAGATCAGGAGAGCATGTATTAAGATTCTTTATCTATTTATCAAAATTAAGATGTGTATTAGATGCATGACAGAAATGAGATTCTTATTCTAGAATAAAAAATGTCTGGATGAATTTAAACTGGAAATAAGGCAAAATTAATTAAGAATGAAACACCCTAAAAAAAAGGCAAGTTAACTTTCACCATATGAAGTCCTCAAAGATAAAATACTACAGTCTAAAACAACCTAAAACAATTTGCTTGGTGCAGTTATCACTGGTTGAACAAACTAGATGCTATTCAGAAATTCAGACCAGACAGCTACAGTGCTCCATCAGTTATTAAAATCATGACTCAGTAAAGATTCCTGGAGAATGCATGTTACATCCTGTAGTATCCTTGGGACTTTGCTTCTGATTAGAGGATCAAAACAGGAGAGATACAGCAAAATAATTTTCCTTGCGTGCAGAAAATATCTGTCTAGTTAAACAAGTAATGGTTGGAAGTATTTTATGAACAGAAGGAATCCATTTTGTAACACACTGAAGTAAACACTTGGAAACTGTCACTTACATGACATGATTACCTACTGGAGTACAAGTTCTGTCACTGTCAGTGCTTTTCTCAATTGCTTTTCTCATGGGCAGAATAAATGCTATGATTGCAACATGAGAGGGATGAATTGTTGACAAAGTAACAGAAATTTACTACCTGTGTATGCAAGAACATTAAGTACTACATGCATTTTCTTAGCATGTCTATGACCAAACAGCCAAAGGAAATACAATGAAAGCTTCTCACTGAAAACCATTTCCTTAAAACAACTTTGAGCTCAAGGAGTGAAAAATCTTACCTGCAAACATATTGCCAGGTTAACTCTACAGCCAAGTGATGTGCTGACAGCCCGAGGATGGAGGCCCAGGTCTTTGAATAACTTTGAAAATGACTGAGTAAGAGCTATCCGAGGTCGTTCTTCTGCCACTACCACACACGTCCGTACACGTGAGAGGTCCAGTCCCCTTGCCTAAAAAGAAATCAAAATGTAACAAAGGCCACAAATGGGCAGGTTTAATGCAAAACAGAAGTTCTTAAGTGCATTATGCAGGTAATATGATTCCAGAGGAACAGCAGAACAGAGGCTAAGGTATCATCACAGTTTCCATTTTTCCTGGAGGCCGGATGGCCAGATGACACTCTAATAGCTGGAGAAGCACACACTTGCTTGTCATCTCAGCATTAGCACATAGGAAATGATGGGCATGCTAATTCTGAAAGGAGGGAATGCTATTTCCCCAAATTAATTCAGACGACAGTGAATAACAGAAAACAGGAAGCAATGTCTAGACTTGGAAAAACTGATTAGGAAATTATTAAGAGAGGATGGTAAAGGTTGGAGTCATCATAAGTATCAGCATATCAAGATAAATTTATTTCAGTAGCACATGGGAAATTCCAGATGATTTCAGATATTTAACTGGCTACCTGGCTTTTAATTTTAGTGGGGGGAAGGAAGATGTACCCTCCTCTCCATACAACAAGGATCATCCAGTTAAAACAACACAGTACTTTTAAGCATGTGATTATTTAACTATAGAGGTCAAAACCAAACTAGTACTTCATATAACCAGGGTATTCATAAAACACACTATATAATGTAATACTCCTTCAGCCTCTTGGACATTTACACCTCTGTTTTCTAACACTTGCCTATCAACAGAGGCTGCAACACACATCAGAAAGCTTAGGTAAATAAAAGCCTTTCCTTGATGTTTAACAGCCCTGTGATCTGAAGAATGACTAGTATTGATACACAGCCTCTGGCAAGGAAACGTGGGTTCTGTGGAAGCTGCCAGTGCCCTTTGATGATTTTCTCCTCCCAGCAGACACTCAGCAGAGTGTTGAAGGCTCCCAAAGCCCATGGGCAGGCAGCAGGGCAGCAGGAACACTCACCTTCAGCGACTCTGTTTGCGAACCGAGTCCCTTAGTACAGAGCTCCATGACTGAATAGGAACAAAAAGTGTCCCTCACTTTGTACTGACTCACGGCAAGAAGCCACAGGGCAGGGTTGGTCTCCAGCTCTGAGGGAGGAATCAGGATAGACTGGTGTCCTGAATAAACGCTGCAAGACACAAGATCCATTAACACACACTAAACACCCGTGTCCACAGACAAACCATGTAGGTGAATACACAGTTTAGCACAGCACTGGCTGGATCATGTAAAGCCTTACAGTGCTCCACAGCTCCAGAAGTTTAACGTAATGTTTAACTCTGGTTTTCTGCTGTTCTTCCAGAGTCTATGAGTACTGCAGGCAGAATGTGCTCCGAAACTACGAATTCACTCAAAGTTCCAGTGGACTTTGCTCTTAGGACTGTACCAAAAAGATCAAAATAGCTCAGCTATTAATGGTGCAAATAAGCAGTGTAATAATATTTTTAAAAATTAAGTGTTGCTGACGAATACTTTGGATTGAGTAATTAGCATTTTAAGAGACCTTGACTAGAAGAGTACTTTATTACTTAATATGGAAGCAACCTGCCTCCTGCTAAAGCAAGCAAGAGGTCTGCAATAATATTCAAGGGAGTAAATTCGGCCCTAATTTAACATCCCTTGTAGTTTCAAATTTATTCTGTGAAAGTTTTATGAACTTTTGAAACTCAAATATACTACATCTCTTGTATACTGGATACCCACTGAGCATAAATATTGCAAAAATACGCTTATCAGGGTCCCTGAGGGAAAAATTATGTCAGAGCTAATTTCTCTGGTACCTAAGAATCTCCCCAAGGGAAAGATATTCCCAATTTGATGACTTTATTTCCCATGGGTTCTGTGTTGTTTACTCATCTCACATAGGAACATTTACCATCAATTTTACACTCCTCTCACATCTCAATTTGTGATCTGGAGATATTTCAAATCGGAATGGTGACAGCATAAAGCCTCCAAATCATAGAAGTTCTGAGAAAGGACCATAAAAACCCCCAAGATTTATGATGCCTAAAAGAATTTCATTTGTGACTTGAAAACTTGAAATGCCAGCTTGGTAAAGTAAAGGCAATGTTTCCAAATCCAAGTGTCTGAGGTAAGACATGAAATGGAACTTTATTTTCAGGAACATGAGCATCTCGGTAACACTGGACATCAGGCAGCTTTGCAATCCTTGCAGATGGGCTGCACACACACACACACACACACACACACACACACACACACACTTCCCTCCTTAGTGGGTGAGTGCCCCCACTTCCCCCAAACCCAGAGGAGAGTGCTTTCAAAAGCTGTGCCATGTAGAACGAGCTTTGTGTGACCTGGATGTCTCTACTTGGTACAATAAAGGCAAAAGAGGTGAACAAGTCCAGCCACAACAGCAGTTAATAATCCAAATTGTTTAGGTCTCTGCTGGAGTATGAGCCTGAGGATGTCATGGAATATGCATGAACTATAGTTCAAGCAATTTCATTTATCACAGAGGAGAAATTTATCTTTGACTGCTTGTCCCCACTGATGCCACTCTGGGTGATTGATGAGCAGGGGCTCACCAGGGAGTGATGTGTTCTGGGGTGGGGCTGACATGGTGGACACAGCACAGGGTGGGCAAATGAACCATTACCCTTTCATGGAATCACAATAAAGCATCACTGAACCTTGAGCATGTGCTGCATAAACATGTGAAAAGAGATTTTGGCAGCATTACCCATGCCTGAAAGGGGAATGCCCTGAGCTCAAGTGTAAGATCAAACCAGCCAGGGAGTAGTACTGATTTTTACTATAAATATTACCTCACTCTTTCATTCTTAGCAAATTCTATTAAGTTTTTCAGAGAAGTAAGACCAAAAGGCTGCTTAGGGCTCCACAAACAATCAAGGTGTGCAATCTGTCTGGCAAATACATAATTCTTACAAACAGGAAGCTGTAACCACTCAAGTAAAAACCTGGGACGGGCTCCAATTGGTCAACTGGTATAAATATACAGTTTGGAGCCCATATATATATACAGTATATACAGAGTATATACAGACATTCACCTTCAAACCCTTCCCTCTGACTGTGAACTTCTCTAATTGATACAACCAGTAGCAGGTGAAAAAATTATCTGCACAATAATAAACATGATGCCAGTGTGTCAAATATGGGAGAACTATTACTCACAACCACATTAAGATCCCTTAGGTATCACTTATTCAACTGGGCAGACACACCAAAATCAAAACCAAACCAAAAGAACAAGCTTTATCCCTGTACTGAAAAGTGTTCGCACAAACTTCACAGCAATATTGGAGAAAAAAGCTGCATTGCTTTGGTAGGAAACAGGAAACTGATTCTAAATGTATTTTACCAGGAAATCATTCAGAATAGCAGAATTTACACCAAAGACAAATAAATTTTTCCCCCTCAGCAACACTAATGTGTGAGGGTGAACTGTCTACCTGTCTTGATCAACTTACAAAGAAAGTGGTTTTGCTCCCACCAACAGTCCTGTAGAAAAGCATGAGGATCTGGATGCAAAATAACCCATCTTCTTCAGACTGAGGGAAACAAATACTCTTATAATCAGGCTTAGACTAAAAAAATCACTCCAATTAGAATGAAACTAATTAAGATGTTGCTAGTATGTTTTCTGAGTTTTCTAATGCCTCAAAAATACTGTGGAGTTCAGGATCAAACTGCACAGCAGAAGGAAATATCTATTGGGAAGAAAACTTTCTGTGCTGGAGAGCCTGACATGTGCTGCTCCTGACTGCAATACACAAACCTACAGCCAGCTGATACCATGCCTGCAAACTTCACACCCAGCACAGGCCCTGCCTGCTGAGCTGTGGTTTAATAATCCATGCACATCCTCTGATTTGCAAGAGCAGTTGGTGGAGCTACAAGAAGAACTGCAAAGGCATAATTGTGGGGTGAATGTACCAGTTCCACAGCTGAAGTGCTTTATGCAGCACCTGGTCACCACAACGTTGGCCATAATTTGGCTCAGCTCCCTGAATCAATCTCTGAAACATTGCACAGAATTTGTGTTACAGTCCAAGCCACAAAATGCTACACATCCCTGAAAATTCACAGCTTTATATTCCTTTGAGAAGCTGTCTATCACCCCTGTTTTGGTAGAGAAAAAGCTGAGGAAAAAATACCCTTGTACAGCTGGTTGAAACATTTCATACCATTCTAGTGGGTTCAAACCACTGTGAGGTGTAAGAGGGTCATGCTCAGCATGAATGCCAAACACCACACAGAGGACCATGTGCCTAAACAAGCTGCAGTTGTGCAAGGCTGCTTTGGAGGTGCTGGATGAAGCTTGACATGGTTCCAAACCTACAGAAAGTTCTGTCAATGCTGCCTCCATGTAATTCTAGGAACGGCAGAGAAGTTTGGTGGGTTCATCCAGGTATGGAATTCTAGATTTGGTAGAGTTAATCTTGAAACAGAGGCACTGAACAAGGTGAGGTAATTCCATCTCACCTTGAAACAATGATAGGTAAGATGGTTAAGCTGTCAGCTTGGCTATTCTCATACAGGAACCAACAAAATAATGGTGAACACTGGCAGCAGGGGGATGAATGGGATATCAGGAAAAACTTGGGAGTTTAAATATAAACTGTTGAACTTAAATTCCCCTTTCTGAGGCTGCAACAATACATGATACAATGGACTAGCGCAAGATTTTGCTTATGCAAATACTGGGAAAGAACTGTATCAAGATTGTCACAGAAGTATCCATCTCCCGATACAGGTCTTAACAACAGGAGCAGACACATGTAGAGCAACCCTGGATCACAATGTCTTTTGTCACAATGACTTTGGGATGCAGATGCAGAGTGAAATGCAGGGGTGGCTGAGGTGTGAGATCACCTTGTAGAAATGCTGTCTTCCTTTAGGGGACTGCAGAGCAACCCAGGGGAAAAAATATTCATGTGGTGGACAAAGCCTTGGACTTTGGCAGTAAGTGAAGAGCCCTGTCTGCCTGCACTAAGCAAGGGCTGCCCAAGGACAGGAACACTCCAGGTGAAGCACCAGGATGTATTTGATACAACAGCACCATCTGATCACAGCACTGGCTGGGCTGCTCCGGCAGCAAACGGAGATTCCTGGAAGGACCTCTTGGCACTGAACTGTTCCACTGAGTTGGAGCTTTAGCCCATATTGTGATGAGGCAGGTCAGCAGTAAAAGCTGAGGTTTTATTATAGTCCCAAACATTTCAGCAGGTCAATAAATGCTGACAATGGCAAGTGCAATCTGCAATTGCATTCTGGCAGTCACTGACCCATCACTGCCCTTCCTCCTGTGTCCTTGTTGGGTGACATGAGCTGCTTCCCCCTTCAGGGGAGGAGGCAGCTGGGTGCTGCTGAATCCTGTAAGTGTTTGCATCTGGTTTCTGCATTTCTACAGATGATATCTGGCACTTGGTGATGAGGGACAGGTATGGAACTGGGTGTTCCCATACCTGTCTTGGTAGAAGAGTCTTGGTAGACTTAGTAGAAGAGTCTTCACAATCACCTGGACCAAGCTTGTAGGAAGGAGAGCACGGGCTATAGAGGACAGTGTTTGGGAATGTATCTCTCTTAGGCTTCAAAGGACTTGGGCCAAAATTAAATCTTCAGTCCTGGAGATCCAACATGAACTAAAAACAAGGGCTTTGGGAGAAAAAGTAAAGGCCTTCACACCACCTGCAGAGTCCAAAGACGACAGCAGGCACACAGTGCTCTAAGAGCATGACTGCACATGGTAAGCAGATAATCCATCAGTGCCAGAGACAGCAAAAGGCCATTGCTCAGCCTTTAGCATCATTCTGGTTCCTTATCACCATCTCTCCTGCCTCACTCATACCCCATGTAAGGGCATTTCTCCAAAGGTGATGGAGTAAGTCTGCCAACTCACCTCAGAACTCACATATCAAGGTGACTCAGGGCATTCAGCTGCCCTTGAACTTTCCAGGCTTGAGGCAGGTTTAACAGTACTGATGTCATGTGGAAGGAAAGCAAATTGCCTCTTCCACAAATTGCCACTGGCTACAGGCTCTCCAGGAAACTGGCACACAGCAGTGTGTGGGCACACCACACACCTTCACACTGCTCCTGTGCCAGTTATGCACTTTGCAGAGTGCATGACAGATGTTTGTGTTCATATCCTTCACTTCCCATGTCAGAGTTACCCAGCTCTGATGTGGCATTTAGCCTTCTTTATGCAGTCTTGCCTTTAATTTGCTGCATATGAGCTGGAAATTGGGTGAAATGCTCATGCCTGCCAGTTATCTTCAAGTTAGCCTAAAAACCCTAACAACAACCAGTGATTCCTAACACAATAAACTTCCCTAAAATGCAGTTCTCCTGTCAGTGTTGTTATCCCTTGCTCACTTCCTGCACAGTTCCACCTGTCTGGTTGCTAAGAAACCTTGCAGTCTTTCTGTAGCAGCAGCCAGCTGGCAGCACCACTGTGGATTTTGGCCTCATGCTATGGAACAGAGGCAGAGGAGCAGGATGGGAGGAAGTACCTTCCATGGAGAGCCTTCCCTGTACCATTTCCTAGGAGTCATGTTATTTATTGCATGGCTGCTGTGGACCAGAAAATTCTGTTCCTCTGGTCCAGTCTGAGTCTCACTGACTTACAACTGAAAGGCTCAGCTCCTGAGAATATATATAAAGTTTATTAAGAATTATTAATGTACTTAATTTGAATTTGAGCAAGGACAATTCTGTCTCCCAGCAGTAAAAGTAGAACTGCAATTTGAGTTGGCTTAGCTGGGCTAAAATAGGGGGGAAATGATTCTATTGCATTACTCAGCAAATTAACTATCAGTTAAGTGAATCTTCACTAATGAACTGCAGAATGCTGGATTCTGCTCCACAGTGACAAGCATTAAGACAGGGACATCTTAATTTCAGGAAGCATTTCTTAACAACAGGATTTAGAGTTCAATATTTTATATTTGAGGAATTTTTTTTTCCTTTTCAAGAACGTAATACATTTTAAAATGTAATGCAATGCAAGTCAGAATACTAGGATCACCTTCTCAGAATAGATAAATGAGATTATAAAAGAGAAAAACACAAAGATAATGTATTCTTTTATTGAATCATGAGTAAGAACTCGTTAAAATTAGGAAGTTAGGGGTTTGAGAACTCACATGGGGCTGATGTCTGCTGCCACACCCAGGACTTGCTGTTCAATGACAAAGATTCCAAGGAAACCCTGCTGGAGCATGCAGCCAGTTTAGAGGGAACAGTTCTTTTTAATGTATTGCTCTGCTTTGCAAGGTTTCTTTTCTTTATTATTTTATAACCTTTAGGCCATAAAATAATAAATTTTAAAAAAATAAAAAACTTTGCAAAACTATGCAATATATTCAAACTTACCAAAGGGCTGGCTCCATGCTCCAGCAGCTTTCCTAAGTAGCTTTGACCTCACAGAATGGGGCATTCTGGGGCACCACAGTGGAGCAGGCCAGCACAACATCTAAGCACCTACAATGGGGATAAAAGGTTAGTTTTTCTTTCAATTTCTTAGTCAATGCCTGCTTTGGTCTAGTTAATAAAGGAATTTAAATGTACTTTTAACTGAACCCAGCACAGGAGGTTGCTCTTGCTTCCTGCTGGGCTCCTAAAACAAAGAGTTCCTATTTAATTCTCAAAAGCCCCAAACTTATAAAAAATTGAAGATCAAACTTCATTTCCATATGCCATTAGAAATATTAATTTAGTAAGTGGAAGTGGTGACAGACAGTCATAAGTTTGGAGTAGAAGTTTCTGAGTTAGAAAACTGGGTTGAAATGTTGGGCAGGATCCAGTTCTGCTGAACCTCAAAGAGTAAAAAGGCAAAGTCACAAAATTTTAAATTATGAGGAGTAAGAGCCTTATAAACTCCAGGATGTATTTTTTCCTATCACATCGAATAATACTCATTTCTAAAATAGTAATGAAATGGAAATTAGATTTGTAAGTGGAATTAATTAGGCTGTATCTGATGCCAGCTTTCTCCAAATGACAATCGCAATTCTTGCAGCCTGAAGTTTTTCTGATTTAATAGGAACAGGGGATCAGTGGCAAAGAAGAGATTGATGTGAAGGTTCATAAGACTCGAGTGCTGCTGCCCTGATCTCAGCTCCCTCAAATCCCTTGTCTCCTTTCTCTTCTTTGAAAATGGTATATAAAATTTTCTATTCCTTCTGTAAGCTACAAATGAGCGCGGACTCTGATTGCTTTCTCCCAGAGGCTTGCTGCCTTAATTCACTTGCCAGTCATAAACAACCTCCTCCTTCTGAAAGGCTGGGTGCTATCAGTATTGGGAAGGACCTAAGGGCAGCAAATGCTTATTTGCTGGAGAAATGGTTCTGGAAGAAAAAAAATTTGCATTCAGGAGAGTCTTGGGCATCACAAATTATTTGTGTTTTGGACAGGTCAACATTTATCTGTTTTATGGCTCTACCATGATGTTGCACAGAAGTTATTCCTGGATTCCAGCACTATCTTATACAATGATACATTCCACAGCTGAACTCTCCTATGGTGCTGCCCAGACCTTCCCTGGCCTAACACATCAGCACATGCTGGAACACTCAAGTCTTTATCAGAAATAGTCAACTGACTTTAAAAAAGCAACATTTAAAAAATTAAAGCAGAATGATTTAATTAAAATATCAATATTTCTGAAGGGGTTTTTTGCAGCCTCAATAGCTTTACTTTTATGTTGGGTAAGTAAAACACTGAAAACCCAGAAGTTTTTCAAAACAAAGGCAACTCTAATCCCTATGTAAAATCCAAAACAGTATTAGGCAAGTACGGCTTAAATCAAGAAAAACGGATCAAGAATGAATAAGATAATACTGTTAATCTTTAGCCTATTTAATATATAATAACAAATATTTTAAAAGGGCAATAAAAGGTGCCAATAGCCTACTTTTAAAAAAGCAATAATTGCTGAAAAGAAATTGTTGCAGTTGCTATCAAATAATATTTCCTTCAGGTATTTAGTAAATTGGTACAAAGTTTATCCAAAGTATTTTAATACTGTGGATTATCTTCATTTTAGCAAATAAAAATAGCAGTACTGCTAACACCAAAGAACTTTCTGTGGAGAGAGCAAAGATGTCAGACCACTGTGACTCTGAGATGCCTTCATCAAAATGGGCTCCATTAACACTCCCACAGTTCTTTTCCTTTCCCTACGTATCAACCCAGCTAACTTAAAAAAAAAATCAATAGACCTGCTTTCAGTGCTGAACTGTAACCTCCCTTGGGTATAGAGATTGACAGAAATGTTATATTTCCAAATTTATTAATCCAAGAAGCTGATTCACATTTCACTAGAAATGTTTTGTTTTCTGTTAACTTCTCTACTGCCATATGAGTACATGCAAGAAAACACACTTCTGCAAGAAAACACTTCTGTGTCTGCAAAAATCACATCCCTAAAGTCCCACAAATGACAGAGTCCCCTGATATCTCCTCCTGCTTTCAGATTAGAGAATGAAAAAGAGGACATGAGGAAACCCCTTCCTTAAGGTAACATTGGTAAAGCACTAAACTAAATCAGTCCAGGCTCTGCAGGGAAGGCAGTAAAGCAGCAGGAGCTCCATGAGCAGCCCTGCTGATGCTCTGATGCATTTCCCAGCCCAAACACCTCCAGCCATGCCCTGCCCAAACAAACCACATCCTCCACACTGCAGCTTCCACACAGCTCCCAGCAATTCCAGCTGCTGTGGCCGTCCCACAGGCACTGCCTGCTCCTCCCATCCCTCCATCACTCACACCATCCTTTCTGCTGTGCCACACACAGTGAAAACCTGTTTCAGAAAAGGCTGAGGAGGAGAAGCCTCACCTGCAGAGGCACCAGAGGACAAACCCAAGTCCACAGTAGGGGTCCAAGCAGATGGCCACTTCCCGGGAGGGATAAAGCTCACACTGCAGCTTGATAGAACGACAAAAGGCACTAGTGGCTGCATGAGACATCTGAAACACAACAGCAAAGCAATTAAAATGATCAACTGTGTCATTGGAAGGCTCACTCCCAGACTGCATCAAGTGCTCACATCAATTACAAGATAAAAACACCAAATAAATATTGACTTTATGCTCAATGTAATTGGCTTTATGCACACAGGTAATTTATATCTTAGAAAACATAATTTTCCTTCAAGAGGGCATCCACATAATTGTGAAAGGGGAGAGCAGACAGAATGAATGGTACGTTTGAAGTGATTTAGGAAGAAAGCTGTGAGTGGTTTAAAGATGTGCTCCAAGTTGTAAGCAAAGCTAATGATAACATGCTACACTTTCTGGAAGAATAAAGGAATGAGTGACTGAATGAAACACTTCGTTGATCATCAGTAACATATTTTAAAGTAGGTATTTCTTAACAAAGTAAATAAAAAAATGCCAAAGCACTTTTTAAATTGAAAGGATTTTGCCAGCAAAGCAGTACTAAGGAGCTAAACATTCAGCAATAAAAATCCCCAAGAAACTTGGTAAAATTTCTGTAAATAAATATCTGTAAAATATCTGCATGTTATCCAGCTCCTGGTTGAGAAACAGGCTCTTAAATTCTTGGTAAGGAAGCTTTCAAAGATAATACAAGCAGAAAGTAGAAATGAAAAACCTGATCCAAAGGAAATGATTCTGATTTTTTCCCTAGTTTTATGATGCTTTCCACACTCACCCATCCTGACTTACAGGTTCTCATGACAGTGGAAACAGGAAAATATCTTTTAATGTTTGTCTTCTCTATTTGTAACAAGAAAGACACCAGTGTTAGAAATACAGTGTGGATAGGAGTTAACTTGCCAAACCTTTGATCTCTGCCACATAGAGAGCTGGTTGCTTTATATAGTGCTCCCTGAGAGTCAATGGAGGAAAACAGGCACTTGGAAGGTAAAATTTATTTGATCTTAAAATAAATAGGGGAATAAACCTCCAGAAGTGACTTTTTCTCCATTCCAATGACAGCCATAACTGAGGCTGGATGTGGTCCAAGTGATGCAAAAGGACCAGCTCTGAACGGGTGTCTGTGTGGTGATCATCTGCAGCCTGAAAATTAATTCTACTCCAGTTGAATCAAAACCACTTTTTCACATGGGATTAAACTGAACATAACTGATACAGACCTGCTGTTCTGTGAATTTTTACACCATACTGCATGTAAGCAATTAAAAATGTTGAGAGTAAATGCAAGAGGAATCTACTACTTTCAAAGTGATTACAAAACATTTATCAACTTTGAGGAGCCACAGGAGTTATTTAGCCATTTCTTTTAATTTAGTACCACTGCATTAGGAATATAAGCCTTGTGGCCTCTTTTGATCATTTTATAATTAATTAATCACTAGTGATGATGTAGTAGATGGTAACTGTTTACATAAACCTGCTGAATCAGTGACCTGCAGGCTCTGTGACCCAGATATTAGAAGCTGATCAAGAATTCCTCGATAGATTTATCTGTATTTCCCTCTAGCCACACTAAGAAAGGCTCATTGACTAGTCCTGCCTTTGACTATCTTTGAAGTTTCCCAAATACTCACTTTGCATAGTTAGTAGCCATTTCTGCAAGTCTGATGAAGTGTAATTCAGACCTGATTTAATACAGATGACTGCATCTGAAACAATCATTTGAGGCTTTCTCTAGAGGAAATGAAGACTTATGTGACATTCATACCTTTAAAAAAATAGATGTTTTAGATAAGTCAGATAAATGACACCCTAAAAGTCCCTGCCTCTCTCTGTTGGCCACTGAGGAGCCCAATGACTACTCCACATCTGTAGGCATTGTAGCTATTCAAAGTTACATGGAATAAATGCTGCAGGAGTTCCAATATGTGACCATCAGCCAGGTCAACCATTTAACCATCAGTCAGCCTCAGGCTGGTCACTTCAACAGCTCTCTGCTTCCATCCCTTCATCCAAAAACTGGGAAAGTTATGTTTTCTTTGTTTATAAATTTGACAATTTCTGCAAATAGATGGATGGTACTAAGGAGTGTGAGGAATTCAGCACAGGCTCCAAGTGTGATACATCAGCAGAGATTGCTAATGTAATCATAGCCCGTGGATATGCAACAAATAGGAGTAAGGAAGGAACAGGTAAGAATAACAGAGTGATTTTAGTGTGTCTTGGTGAAACCAGTAGTGGGATACATAAGTTAGGTAAAACAGATTGATGAATTGTGGCTAGAGCCAAAATTGGAGAAAATGGCAGAAATAGGCAAGAGCTCAAAATGGCTCATCTTAGCAAACAAATCTATCAATTAATTTTTGCAGCTTAATGTAGTACTATACTGGGTGAATATATCAAAGAAATCATTAGGTCCCTTAATTCCAAGAAGAAGGGAACATTGAAAACCAGTGGCCAGTAGCTGAGTTGCAATAAGAAGGGAGCAATGAATGGGCACTGGAACAAGCAGGAAAAGGATGACAGTCTCATTTCCCTCATAAAATGGAAATAACAGATGCCTAAGCTGAAAAATGCTTCAGGCAGACAAACTAGTGGTCTATGCACAGGAGTAATGGAATGAAAGTTTTAGCCTGAGGAGGAGGAGTGGGGCTAACCCACCACACACAGTCCTGTATCAAGTAGAGAAGAACTAATTTAATGTCGATGGATTCAAACAATGTCTGCATGGGAGGAAGTACTTCAATTCCTGCTTCCAAAAATCATGAGGAATCACAAATTAGGAACAACCACGTGCCAGCCAGGCAGGATGGCAAATAGGGCAGCTTTGAGCAGAAGTCCCTACCTTTACCCCTGCCAGCATGCCAGTGGTGGAGACACTGAAGTCAAGGTAAGCAAGTGTTTCAGGGTTAGAAGGTTTGTAGATCTGTGCAGGCCGCTTCTTTGGCAAATCATCTGGTGGAGACAGAGACAGAAACGTGTGTGTGTCACTGCCCAGCCCAGGGACACAAGGGACAGAGCTCCCCTGGCCCAGCACTCACCTGTGTCCAGCACTGGAGGCCATGTCCTGATGTCCACGGCTGCCGCCGCCTCCCGCGACCGTAACAATTTACAGATTAATTGCGTGGTCATTAAGCAGGCAGAGCGGCTCACCTGGAAATTCAAGAAATAAATAAAACCACAATGGGATACTAATTAACTCCCCCATGAAAATGGCAAGACTGTGACTTATTTTCTGCCAGAACAGGACACTGGTATATCAACTTCACGTTTTGTGACTGGCAGGTGAGAAGATGCTCAAAAATGCAGCTCACAAAAAAGACAAAGTCATGTGAGTTTTAGAACTTACATGAAAACTGCACTTTGAGAAGAGCATTGTAATGAAATTAAAGTCATCTTAACAGTGAGAATGTGACCTTTCCAACACATTGCATCAGCTCTCACCCCAAAGTGCCAGTAAAGAAGACTGTGTCCAAAAAATTTCCTATGTGACAATAATGTATCTTGGTTCATAAACAATATTTTCAGACAAACCAAAATCTAGTCTGACATTTTATATTAATAATTTTACTATCTTAAGTCAATTCTATGTTAGCCATGTATTTCCAATTCCTGTGCTGTTGATAAACCACTGGGAGCTCTTCTGATATTGGCAAAAGTAGTTCTAGAACAGAAATTTACAGCAAATTCCATCTGCACCAAACTTTAAATGATAGATGCTGAATTCTCCTTTTAGGTTTGCTATCCTTAAAAGTTCATAGGTATCAAGTACAAGAATATTTCTTTCTTAAAAAGAATACTTCTTATTAATAAAAATTAATATGCTTAAGGAATTCAGACAAACATGCATAAGAGCACTGAAATCGCTGAAGATAAAACACAGGAAAAACTGGAAAGGCAACATTATTTTTCTTTTCCCCAAACTTTCAAAATTTGTGCAAATGCTGCTGAGTGTATTTTTTTCTTTAAGGAAAATGAAACATTTCATGGCACACCAAATTTCCTGTGTTTAAACTAATAAAATCAGTAATCATATGTACACTAATTTTACTACTGAGCAGAGCAGAACATCTTCTACTGACAGTGATCTCATGGAAGTCAATCTTTAGAACACCAGAAATTTGGACATTTTGAAATTTGGAGCAAACATCACTGAATCAAACGCTAATCTCTTGACACTCTAATCCCATGACTGACCTGTATAGGCTGTTTAAATACTTCAAGCTAAAAGTGAATACAAACAAAGCCACTGCAGCACCCTTTAATCCATTTTCATTGTCATGGCAAGGCAAATTAATTCTTACATCACTAATCTTAATCCATGAAAATCTTGATTTGGGACACTAAACCATAAACAAAAGGAATTTCAAGAGCTGGTGATTCCCAGCCCCCTCAGGAATTACATAATTGGGATGATCAGAAGTTTCATTAAAATGCAGAATATCCATGCCTGGAGAATTCCACATCAGAGGTAAACACACAGGGACAGTGGGAAGGAGGAAGAACACAGCTTAGCTACAGGTTAGGAACTGCTCAAGATGGGGCTCAATTCAGTTATATTTTACAACTACCAGCTCATCACAAAACACAATTATGCAGGCCAAATTTTACTCAGAAGTCATTCTGACTGACTTCAAAAGGTGCTGTGCAGACATACAGCATGTTAGAGCAGGCATTGACCCCATCACATCAGGGAATTTGTGTGACTGCATTGGCAATGAAAAGACAGCTGCAACATTTTAATTTCTACAAAACCATTAATCTCAAAATTGAGAGAAATTCTTGTGTAAAACAAAGCTGAGAGGTTTATAAGTCTGACTGGCATTAATATGGCCAATAAATGTCAACATTTTATCTGAAGATAGTCTATCAAAGGGACAATGAATACAAGCAAGCTTAGATCTGTCAGTTTTTTATCATGAAATCAAACATCTAGTTTAGCTATTAAACTTCAAAAGAAAAAAACATATTTTACTTCACCTCTGTGCGTTAACAATTGATGTTTAAAAACACAGAATGCCAAAATATTCAATAACAAGAATCCTGAAAATAATATAACAAATTTTCATACCTCTTCTGATACTCTGTGGCATCTGATGCCATAAGGAAAGTCAAAAATTACAACTATCTCTACTACTTGTTAATTGAAAATATAAAAATTAATTATCAATGGTAAAAACACATTTGTTTAAACTGGTTTCTTCAGAATTCCAAACAGTAAATTAGAAACTGCCCAGTGTAAAGGGCTATCTAATTTCAAATATTTCTACTTCCCTCAGTAGGAAGTACATTGTAGTTATTTATGTGTAACAAACGTTAAAACATTGTTAGATAAAGCCAAAACAGCAAAAGAAAGCACTGAATGAAAAAGTCTGAGCAACACTTTCCTGGATGAAACAAAATACTGACCAACATCTTTACAACAAAACTTTGAAATTGTTTTAAAAGGAGAACAGTTGGCTATTCAGAGGTGAGCATGCCATCGGTGACATTATCTTCCTAAATGTACATTTATAGAGTGCACTTCCCACTTAGGTTTTTCTCAAGAGTCTGTGTGGCTCTGCAGGTGAGGAATCCTACCACAGTTATATATATTCATAGCTATATAAATATTTATATATTTATATAAAATATAAATATAAAGAAGCATTTAAAACATATTTATTGAAAGGAGTCACACAGCTGGGGCAAAATGTGACAGCTCAGGTGAGCAGGTTGTGTATTGCCAAGCAGCGTTGACTTTGCAGCACACTGAAGACCAGAGCCCTGGAAGGAACACAACTCTTCAACTCAGCCACCCCTCCCTCAGACACAAATCCTAAAGACACAAATCTTTCACCAGACACACCCATTTCATCTCTGCATGCACTCCGGGGTGTGTGCTCACCTGCACGATCATCTTGACGGTGGAGTTATATATATATTTATAGCTATATAAATATTTATATATTAATATAAAAATATAAAGAAGCATTTAAAATATATTTATTGAAAGGAGTCACACAGCTGGGGCAAAATGAGACAGCTCAAGTGAGCCGGTTGGGTATTGCAGCAGTGATTTTGCAGCACACTGAAGTCCGGAGTCCTGGGAAGGAATACAACTCTTCAACCCAGCCACCCCTCACTCAGGTTACTGCTCCTAAAGACACAAATCTTTCACCAGACACACCCATTTCACCTCCTCATGCACTCTGGGGTGTGTGCTCACCTCCACGATCATCTTGACGGTGGGCAGGGTGGTGGCGATGTTCTGGGGGTGCGGCGGCCGCACCGTGATGGGCACGCAGCCCGCGTACAGGCACCCGTAAAACGCCGCGATCAGGTCGATCCCTGCACGGGAACAAAAAAACCAAACAGCTTCATCACACACTCCTGTGTCAGCATAAATAATACTTGGAACTGCACCCAGAAGGTTAAATGAGTGACTAAGCCCTTTAACGGATTTTTTTCAGCCCTTTGTCAGTGTTTGCTCAGCTTCAGTGGTTGCTCTCAACTGCACCGTTCTGAGCGTGAAAAACCACAGGTGACACACAAAACTGCAGCCAGATAGCTGATTTAGGAGAACTCCAGTTTGTTGTTCAGGAAATAGCCTGTTAAAAGTGTGATTTCTACAGATTAATTATCTTCCTAAGTGTACATTTATAGAGTGTACAAGAAGAGGGATGTCCCAGCAAAAGGAATGCGTAGGATAATGCTTGGTCCTATCAGCTGCAGCAAGAACATCCGGAGGTCCCATAAAACACTGTCTTTCTCTTGCCATTTTTAACCTCACATACTTATCTACCTGAAATTTTGCAGTAAAAAAAGGAAGTAATGATTTTGAAGTCCTGCTTCTAACATAAAATTTAGTGCTGTGCCATATAAATATTGAGAGCGGGAGATGGACAATGGACAGCCCCCTCCAGGCTACCTAAGGAGGTTGAATAGACAACAGTTCAAAGATCCCTTGAACACTGCTGTCTGTCACCTCCCTGGTCCTGTACACAGGCTGTGATAAGATTACATTGGGGGCTGGTTTATTCTTTCAGTGGAAAAGAATCTGCAGTACTGGTAGGTTATTGTTCCTTCAATAAAATGCTTCATTCATGGGAAGTGAAATACAGAAAACAAACATTTAAGTTTGAAGTATTAGTCTTCTTTTATGGAAAAGGTTTTCCCATATTAACCATTGCAAAACTGCTCCTATAACTACATAGATATAACCAGTGTCTTGCAGTCCTTACAAACCAAAGATCACATTACAGACCTTAAATCAGACTGTTTATTTTGCTAACACACAAGAAATGTTAAAGATGAAAGAGTAGCACTAGATCAGAAATAATTTCAAGCAAATGTCAAATGTGTTACCAGTTAACACAAACTTAAAAGTCTTGATGCCAAAGGATGAAAATCAAAACCAAGAGAGCTATCTAGATTAAGAGTCTATAGAGAAAATTGTAATGACAATTTTGTATTTCTTGATCATTTGCTACTTATCAATTTCTACTCTAAAAAAACCTATGTATTACTTCCTGGTTGTTGTTGCTTTACCCTCATGAAATGCAGCAAGTGGGAATGGAACAGGTGAACCTAAGAACACTTAGCAGATGGAACTGCATGCTCATAAAATAGTCTGCATCCAGTAAATTTAAAAAAAAAAAAGCTGGAATTAAATTTGACCGCTCTTAAGAGACAGGTTTTAAAAACAGAGGTTAGTCTTAATCTGAACCCAAAGAAATAAAATAGGTTTGTATGGATAGAGATTCTTTTGACTAGATTTGACTAAATTCAGAGGAATGTGCACAAGGCAAACATCTTGTATTTGACAGTTCACATGGTGCACACAGTAACAGCCCTGCTGCAGCAGCTGATGAACTTGCAGGAGTCCCAAGGTGCTGCCACAGCAATTCTTTACCTGGTGGGTAAACCAAAGCCACATGGTCTCCATCCTGTAAATGTCCCCTCTCCATCAGCATGACAGCTATCTTCTCAGCTCGTTTGTGCAGCTGGACACATGTCAGTGAGTTGGCTATTGTTCCCTGCACGGGAAGAAAGATAAATGTCATAGGAGATAACATGATCTGCTGAAACTCTATTTTCCTCTTCACCTTAGAAGTTGTGGGATGAGGGGCAGCCACAATATGCCATGCAATGAACTTAAAATATGAAACATTCAGCCTTAGGCCAAACTGTAGTTGGAAGGAGTAAATGTTTCTAAAGTAGAGGAATGTTCTCTGTTCCTCTCTCTGTGCCTTCTGCCCCCACCAAGGCAGTACAGCAGTGTGCTGATATCCTGTACTTCCCTTGCTGCACAGGCAGCATTCCTGCTGCAGCCAGGCAAGTGCCTTCATGCTCTCTGTAGCAAACTGGAGCATCTGTGGAGAGCAATTCTGAAAATTGCATTTTGTTGTCTGCATGCTGGAGTGGAGCCAAATGGCCCAGCAGAAATACTTTAAAGACAAAAGATGCAGGAGAAAACACTACTTTGTGATGGGAAAAAAAATTAGTCTGGAACAAAAGATAAGCACTTATATTGCATATAAATGAAAGAGAGAAGAAAGGCCATTTGTTAAATTTGAATAACTCTGGTCAGCATGAGCTTGGCATTTTTGAAGAATTTCAAATAGTGCAAACCCAAAATCATCAAACAGTCACAGTGTTTTAAATTGAATGAGTGTTACATTTCTTGCACTTCCTACATATATATATATGTGTGCATATATGCACATACACAAGTACCCATTTAGAAAAATATATATATCTGTATCACAAAATTCACTACCACTGCAGGTAGACACCTCAGAAGACTAAAAACAAGTGTAAAGGACAGACTGGCTGCACCCAGAGCTGGTCAGGCCAGGTCTGAGCTGGGAGAAAGGGACAGTATGGGAAGGGCTGCATCTTGGCTTGTGTTCTTGTTCTGTGGAAAAAGAGGAGTTCAGTCTCCAGCACAGCTGTGACACACCTGGCACCTATCACAAGCACTAAGTTCACTCACTCACACACACACATGTATATATATATTAGTTCATATATACTAAAGAAGAACACATAAACACATGCTAAAATAGAACAGTGCACCAAAAATGCAATATAATACAATAAAAAAGTATTGCATCACTATCCTCCTTAAGAGAGAAAGCAAGAAGGTCCACTGTTAGAAGGAAATGTTCTTTTCACTCCATTTGAACAAGGCAAGGAATATTAAGTATTTGTTCTGGGGTGGTTTCCATCCACCACCACCCCACACCACTGCAGTGCTTGCTCCCCAGGCCTCAGAGAGGAGGGAGCAGTTGCCAAAGGACAAGCACTGCAAGCAGTGCCACGTTACCAGCATCACCTGGCATTCACAGGCTTCATCACAAACTGCCAGCAAAGAGCACAGCCCAGCTGGAAATAAAATGGACAAAGGGCTCAGCATTCCTCTCCATCATCCTCAGCAACCACATTTACTGAACTGCACTTCAGACAGTTTTAATCAGTCTTCTGATCAATGTGGAGATTGTTTCACTAGGAAGGCTTCCTCTAAAGGCATATGCAACTCTGTGGATGCTGGACCAGAGATGATTTCCATCTGTCCAGCCCTGAGAGTGCCAAAGCAACGTGAGGTCTGGCTGTCCTGCCACTGCAGACCTGCCAGGAGTTTTCCATTTCACCTGTACTTAAAGTCTTCACTTCTTCTTTCCAGAAATTGCCTGTTGCCATGGTTCTGAGAAGAAGGACCCTTTGTATCCCCCCACACAGAAGTATAGTTCCTACCAGCAGACAGGGAATTGCTGTAAATGAAGTGAATTTGTGCAAAGCTTGTTTACATTTAAGACTTTTGGCACTTGCTGCCTGTGAGCCAGTGGGAAGTCACTGTTTATATGAAGTGTAGGGAAGGAGAATCCTGTTGTTGGACAAGAATCACTTGGAAACATCAGGCAACTACTCCCTTTGGGCCTTTAATGAGCTATCCTAAAATGTAAAGGTGTTGCAATCCTTCATGACACACATTAAAAACAATGTACTGCACTAATTTTGAAATATTTCAAATTCTCAGAGCTTGGGTTACAGGAAAACACTAATCTCAGTGGACTTCCATTAGTCATCCACTGCAGGATGCCTGAATGTTTTAGAACAAAGTGTACAGACAACGTCCAAAGAAGAGAAAATAGGAAAAGTTACAAATCAGAACTAAAATTCAAGATGGGTAATAAAATTTGCCTAGGGCAAACCCCACCAAATCTGTCCTTTTCCATAAAATATTAATTCACTCCAAAAAGCATTACATCTCAATCAAATTTCATATGATGAGATACTCTTCACTGAGAGTAACAGAGAAGCTGTAAAATCCAACTACTCTTCACTTCTATGGCACAGGAATTTGTTTTCTCAGTCCTTGTTCTGCACATTGTGTCCTTACTTCCCTTCCCTGTTTGAACCCTTCTGCCAGCATGGGAAGTTTGGTTTTATTTAAAACTCAAAAGCAACAGCCTTGTGTGGAAGAGATGGGATAGCACACATCAACTCTTTCTCACAGCATTTTTGCTCCTAACTTACAGGACACAGCAATGCAGTACTTAAATGGTGCAGTACTGAACTTACAAACAGCATTGCCTCTCAAAATTTCTACTTTGCCATAAAAAAATACATTACTACTTCATTATTTATCTGTCAGGTTTCACATATTCACAATTATGAGCTATTAACCTGAATTTCTAAAAAAATGTATTTAATTACTTACTGGTAGCTTCAAACTGAACTTTGTACCAGCACTGTAAAATGGAGAAGGACATTCTGTAAAAACTGTAAGCGGTGATTTCACAGAGGTCCACAAATTACTGGAGGTTTAGGACCCCATTCAAGTTGCATAAAGACCACATAGGCTGAGGCAACATCAGCTACCACTGCAGGGGAACAGCACTTCTCCAGGCCTCTCCTCTCCTGAAGACCCTCACACACTTTGTTTGTGCTCCCCAGATCTGACAGATATGTGTGGATATACTGTGATGGAATGGTTTGAAATCAGACCTTAATTCTCTCTGTGGTCTTGAGAATTATTGGTTTGTCATCTGTAATCTGTAATCATCCAGGAAGTAAAGAAACTACAGAAAGGAAGGAAGTTTTACCCTTAGCAAAGCCAAGTTCTGTACCCATCTCATTCATTGACTCATTTTTAGTAAGCAGTGAAATGCTGTGCCAGGCTGGCAGCCCATGTACGTTATGCAGAGAGATTTATTAGTGATCCTCTGCAGATTTGATTGTATTCTGAACATACATTTTCTTCTCTTCACCTCCTTTCCTCACTCTCACACCTCTCCCAGATGGTCCAATCTGACAAACAGCCATTGTTATATTTAGGGAAAATGCTTTGGTTTGGCAAGCCTGTGCTTTTCAAATTGGAAATCAGGATGGTGAGCAGTATTAAACATTGTTATTCACACAGGGACGGATCTGAAACAGATTCAACAGCATTGAAACAGATTTGCAGTGTCAGCTCATACACAACATGTATGTGGTGGAAAAAGGAATGAGAAATGTGTAAGGCACACTGATACAAAAGCAAACTGTATCTTGACAACTGACAATGATGATTTCTGCCTCAGTGAATATTAAATATAACAGCTGAGTATTGGTGGAAATAGGAAGAGAAAGGTCCCATTCAGGTGCTGCTGAAACCCCAGAGTGCCCTTGCCAGGGTCAGAGCCACGGGTGAGACCCTTACCCTGCAGTTGAGCAGGGTGTAGAGCACGTGGTCAGGGGTGGTCTGGGCTCTCCACTGCAACACTTCTGACAGGAACAGGAACTGCAAGAAAGCAGAGGGACAGTCACAACACCAAACAGCTTCTTGGCTTTAAAATCAGGTCACAAAACCCAAAGCACCTCTCTTGTTGTCACACATTTATAGGAAGGTGCTTTTGCATGGTAGCAGCCACCTCTCTGGAAGTGAAGCCACTGCTGGGATTATGACATATTCTGGCATAACTTCCAAAGCAATAAAAGTTCTTACTGATCCCTCTGAATTTAAGCGCTATTTAATTCTTTAGCTGCTTTTCTTTTTCTCACTTAAATGCATAAGTACTTATACAGCTTAGAACTTACTAACTTAATTATTCATATAAGCCCCCAAAAGAGCTGAATTTCAACTTAATTTTCCAGGATTAAAATAACAACAAATAAGGTCAGGACCTTATATGTTAACAAAATTCACTGGATTCCACTTGAGCTGGTAAAAATTATGTAATAGAGGGTTATTTCTGGTAGAAGCCCCATGAACACCTTCCACCACATTTTCTCTGCTGTCCCATGCAAACTTATTTCAAAAAAATCCATAAAAATGAAATGCAGTGACTTCTCATCATGTCTATTTAATATTTATCTGTAAAGAAGCCATATTAAATCTATGTATTAATTAAAAAGAAGCCATCAACAAATTTGTAGTAGTAGTAGTAATAATAATAATAATAATAATAATAATAATAATAATAATAATCATCATCATCATCATCATATCTCTGAACTGCTAAGTGTTCTGATGTCATCTATATGATTATATATATGGATGAAGTTAACTATATGATGTTAAATATAAGCTGCAACAGAAAAGTTTGGCTTACCTTTCTGGCCTGGTCATTATCTTCTATTTGCCCCAAATCTCTGCCACTGGCCTGTGCAATTCTTTTTCCAGAGACCAAGTTCCCCACCATCACAGAGGCAGGGCCAATTTCTAGAATAAAGCAGAAATGCACCAAGCACAATAAAAATCCTTTGCTTGTGGATGAAAATTCGTGTGATTTCTTTTTCATTACATGATGTTCTCCTCACTGCCATCCACAAAACCAAAATTTGAGCACATTTCTGTTGACATAAACTTTGGTTAGAAACCAGAAGTGGTTGGAAGATACATAGGACTGGATTCATCCTTCCAAACAGCTGTAATTTAGCATGGGCTCTCAACAGCCAGAGACAAATCTTGTCTGCCTTGATAGAAATAATCTGGAAAATTTAGCTCCTACTGTGGGCACATCCATTCAAGTGCCTCAGTCCAGAGTGACAACATTCCTATTTCCCTCTTCTGTAGCCTGGGCTAAGTTGCATCTGCATTAGGACTTCTGTAATGCTACAGACACAAACTGACAGGGATTAGGGAGGCAGATGGTGCCTATGATAAAATATATAAACCCTCTAGAATAAGATTGAGAGTGAAGTTGAGTAACTTCAGAAGAAAATAAGATGCTGTGGCTGACACTCCTCCATGAGGTGAATTTCACTGATGTTTTGTTGCTGCCATTAGGGGACAATACCTGTCTTACAGATACCATTTAAGCTCATGTTGGCATTTGTTTTCTGTTTCTCCAGCATGGATTACTGATCAACTGCAATTCATACCAGGCTCTACTTCTATCCTATGGTGTCCAAGTGATTGTTTCTGGTATAAGTAACTAGATAATGTATAATCAAAAGCACCTACAGACTACACTGCTTTAACATTATAAAAGCATTAAAAACCCTCTGGGTATGTCACAACAACACAACATGGGAGAATGGGAAACTATCAGTTTTGTTTCTGTGCTCCTGGCATTAAATATTATTATTAATATAGCAATATTTAATGTATACATAACATATCTGTAATGATCTCCATTGATTCTAGTTCAGCAATTACTCTGTGGTGCAGCAACAAGGAAATACCAAGGCAGTAAAAAACCTCATTGCTTTCATTAACTTAGTGCAATTCACTGTTAACCTCTGACACTCTCAGTATCCACAAACCAAGATTATGGTTTTGATTCTGAAACATTTGTCCAAAGGTTTTAAAAAAAGATGATGGTTTAGGCAAATTTGCACTGAATTCATGAGGGATAGTCTCCATATTCAAGATCCAGAGAGCAAACCCATTTCTAATTCCAAGGTGTTTTTCAAAGTGGAAAATAACCAACACTTAGTCTAATGTAGCTGAGTCCAAGTCTTAAGCCTGAGGCCACACATCCAGAACTCCTTGAAATGAATCTGAGTACTAAAACCTGCAATTGGATTCAAAGGCAAAAATTTGTTAGAATTTACTTGTACAATGGGCACAAATAACCAGTGACTGTATTTCAGCAGGCTATAAGGGCTTTCTTGGTCTCCTGAGACAGTCCCTTGCTGTACCATTTCATCCAACATTCTTCATGAAGAAGCAGAACTTCTGAAGAACCATCTTAAAACTAGTTACGGTTTTTCCTCTAATAACCTGCTATAAGATAATACAGAATCTCCCCACACAGGTGGGGAATTAAACCACTCATTCTTTCCTTTAATTTATTCATGACAAGTTTTGAAGTATTTGCTCTTCCAACACTGTTATTTAGTGACAACAGTCCTCTTCCTCTCTGGTTCTAGTTTACAAACTTAGCCTTCAAAATAATCCAATACTTTATGTTTCTCTGGTTTGGTCTCCATCCTCTTTAAACATAACTGAGGAGGAATTTAGGAAGAACTCCAGATGTGGTCTCAGCAGCACCTTGTAGAGTGATAAAAATGTCATCTTTATTGAATTGGCCTTTTTCCTTGCACTCTCTGTGAAGGTGCTTCTAGCTCCTGGCAGCACCAATGATGTCCTTGACACACACACAGAATATTGAAGAGGAAAGCTGATGAAGCTGATTCTCCCCTGTATCAGCAATTACTTGGTTTCACTCCCTTACAGTACCACAAGCACACAGCACAAAGTCACAGTCCCCTGGCCCCCACTGCTCTTACCTGGTTGCTTTTGCCTTGGTTTGGGCAGGTTTGTTACGCAGGTGTGGGGACACATCAGCACGTTACAGGGATGCAGAGATCCCTCCAGGAAGAGCTGTTTGGTTTCTGACAGGTGAATCCCTCCCAGGGGTGTCTTGGGAAGTGTGTTTGCTGGGACAAGTGCTAGGCAGTAGACTCCCACTTGATGAATGCTGTCAATTGCCTAAAAAAGCACACAGGAAGTCAATTTTAATGAAAGGATAATTTTTCATCACTCTAATAAGCATGTGTTGCTCTGAATTACTGCATAAACCAGCCCTAATAATTAACTGGCAATGGAAAGACACTTCAGCTATGTCAGTGATAAGGAGGTTCTTTTCATTGGGAACAGGTGGACAGAAATGTTGTTACACTCATTCCAGCAGATAAAAAAGCGACCAAAAACCTGGTGATAAATGCCCACAAATCTATTAGGAAATGCTTCCTTGTTATCTCTCTTAAGCACACATTAGTAGCAGATATCCTGGAGATTTTTTACAAAGATGGGCTGTCAGACCACATGAAATTGCTTTTAAGCTGTGTATTTCTCAGAGCTAAAGTTCAAAGGATTCCTATCAACTCAATATCCAGTCCATCCTTCTGAGCAGGGCAAAATTTCAAATAACTCCTATAACTAATGATGTATGCAGCTTGTGAGTATTTTAAATTTTTTTATAAGTTAATAACTGTTTTATTCCCTGATCACTCTGTAAAAGATTTTCAGGCAGGAATGGAAAATATATAAGGGAAAACTATGAAACTATCCACTTGGAAAAAATTTGGTTGGACAAAAACCTGAAAAAGGAGCATCTCTGAATTGTATAGCAACCATGTTCACTGCCTGATATGTAATTATACTACATCACTTTCAAGAAAACTCTAGCATACAGTATCTATGTAATTTATTGAGTTAAACATGAATATCCGTGCTCATAGATTTTAATTCCCTACAGATTTAAAGGATTTATTTTCCTTATAATGGTAACAAAAATTGCAGCAAGTGTGTTAGAAAGCCAACTTCATTGTGTTAGAACACCAACTTCAAGCATTTACACAAACTGAGAAACAAATTACAAATAGAATCTCTAATGAGTAGTCAAATGTTCAAAAATATAATTTACTTATCTTCCCTTTTAATTTTAAACTGTGAGAAAAGTGAATTGATATGTGTGCTGCCTTGAAGATACAATCTATACTCTGAGAATTAGATAATCACAGTTATGTATGTACTAAAGTGTAGACCAATAAATTACTGATCACTCCTACAGATTAAGCAATGCTTCACTTTTGGCTTCTGTTTGCTCCATTTCTTATTTATGTGATTGCACAATCTCATAAGAAAGAATAATAAAATGGTGAGTCATTTAAAAATATTGGAATTTTAGCAGTAGTAGCTCTCACAGCAGAATTGGAAGCCCTTGTTGCTGGTCTACAGACACCATCCAAAGGATCAGCAATAGTGAAATATTTATGGCAGGCAACATATAACATCTCATGTTTCTGGCAGAAACCATCAGAACCTACTAATCATAATGTTATTTGTAGGTTCTGAAAAGCAGTGATAAATCATGGGATCTTCACCTGACATCAGCTTGAAGGAAAACCATCACAGGGCAAGTAACCATTTTTACTCAAAGATAAAACTCTGTGGCTCCTACAGGTGGTGAATGGAAAGCAATACCCAGCTGTGGTAGGGTGAGGAGTTCATGCAGTGATTCCCCAGTAACTTCTGAACTGTCTCTGAGAGATAAATCTGCTACACAATGGCACATAAATATCATGGGTCATTCAAATCTGTCACCTTTCACACCTTTGAGTTGGGCACATTTGTGAAACAGGAAATGACTTTGTCACAAGGATGACAACTGTGAACTGAGCCTTAAAATTTTGAGGGAGAAGAGTACCAATCAATTTTAATACTGCTGAATTTATGGCTCTTGATGAGATAGATAGCTTGGTTTTTGAAATTACTCTGTCCAGCCAGAATCAAACAGTATCTGAAATCTCTGTCCCTCTCTTTCATTGTGAAAATGGACAAAGTATACCCAAACTTGTGGAGAGTCCAGACTGCTGTGTTGTTTGGGCTGAGAAAACATCTTGTTCTGACACAATGCTCTGGGTAAACACTCTCCAGTGCTGCAGTAGATCTCCTGGCTTTCCCTAGTCCTGTCAATCCTGGCACTGGTAAAACTGACATGCAGTCTGCCATACAGGGACCACAGCCCTGCCTGAAAGGTCACATCAGTCTGCAGCAGATGAGCATCTAGGATCTATCTGACTGAACTGCTGGGAGATCTGAGATCTTCACCCTTCCAGATGAGCATCTAGGATCTATCTGACTGAACTGCTGGGTGATCTGGGATCTCCACCCTTCCAGATGAGCATCTAGGATTTATCTGACTGAACTGCTGGGAGATCTGGGATCTCCACCCTTCCAGATGAGCATCTAGGATCTATCTGACTGAACTGCTGGGAGATCTGGGATCTTCACCCTTCTACTCTCAAGAAACTCCATCCCCAGCCTGAGGACTCCCTCCCCACCATCCCTCTGCTAAAGGCCACAGATGCATTCCAGCACAGTCCCACAGGTTTAGCAGCTCTACCATCCTTCAGCTCCCTGCCAAGGGGCAGGATGGGTCAGGACAGCCAGAATATGTGCAAAGCACTGGAAAAACTGGTTCAGCAAATTGAGACAGCCCAACTGCAGGGAAGAGACAGCAAAGCACAGCAACAGCAGGCAGGGCAGGGCTGGCACAGGGGCAGCACTCACAGAGTGTCAGACAACTCACAAATAGCATTAAAAGTAGCAATTTGCTAGAGTTTGTTACCATGGACTTCACTGAGAGCCATGACACAGGCTGTAATATTGTTATGCTGTGCCTCACCAGCAGATGATTCAGATACAGCTGGTTACCACTTCCTGACATCTGCCATTAAAACTCTGATTGGGAAGAGGCACAAAACATCCCACATGTTCCTGGCTTCTGTCCTTCATCTCTGCTCTCAGCTGTGATGGAAACAGAAACTTCTTGTTCACATAGAGGTGCATGCCAGAGCTGCAGGCTGCACACATGGGTGATGAAAGCAGCCACACGTGTGCACTTTGATACATGGCCTGCTATTCTCAGACACTGCTAGGGCTTGATCAGACTCAGAATAACAGGGCTGGCTCTTGGCAGCAGTACTGGGACACAGGATTCCTGCAGCTTTCAGTGCAGAACTCTACTGGCTATGATTGTGTAAGACATTAGGTCTGTAAAATTCACAAAGATGCTTTGCTGACAAAAGAGGGAAAGTGTTGAGTCCAGAGTTTCAACCCCTTTAGGAGTCTGCTACTTGACAAAAGTGTGGGCAATCCAAAGCCTCTTCTTCTACAATAGCTGCCCTAGGTGCTATTTGGTGTTTCAAAGGCTTTTGGGTGATGGCAAGCTAAGGTTCTATCTTTTCTTGGTAATAATTTAGATCTACTGTGAATATGAGATGCCTCTAACTGTATGAAATGTAGCTGTCTTTTGAATCAAGAGAGCAGATGAGCCTGTCTTGAGATGGATAAAAGCTTATTTGTTCAGTTTCTTGAAGGATACAGTAGATAAATTCCCTTTCTTATTCAGTAAAATGCAATGATGAATAAAAACATCTCTGAATTGTGTGGGATCTTTTTCTCTGGCTCTTAGGGAAAGCAAAAAATATGCCTGGAATATATTTACTGAGAAGAGTCCTTGCAGAAGGACACGAAGGAAGGTAGGAAAGGGAGGTAGGAGTAACTGGAGACCAACTGTAGACAGAGCTGAGACCACTTCACAAGGCAGCAACAAACAGACTTAGTCTGACTACATCTCCATTAAATCTATTGCTTTTGAGTCTGAATTGGATTAACCACAGAGATGGAATATGACCCTGTCTAAAGTATCTAACATTTCTGTGTGTGGACATTAGAGTTGAAAAAAAAAAAAAAAACCCTGAGCAAAGTATTGATATTGCCAGACTGCTGCAATGGGATTCATTGGAAGAGGTATACCTCTGAAAAGATAACCCCACTGTAGATACCTAGATCTGAGCTAATCAATCTAATCAATCACTAATCCATCACTTTCCTTCATTTCACTGGAGGGAAATTGGGATTTTTAGGTTGAGTTTCATTCAGTTTATTTTAGCTACCAACATGATACACTAGAAACACATAATTGTCTCTCACCTGTCACAGAAAATAAATCTGGATGAGGCCAACTCTGTACCATGCTTATAACTGTGAGCAGTTAACAGACTCTGGTAGCTTTTGACAGTAAGAGTATATAATGCATTCATTCATTCATTCATTCATTCATTCAATCCCCTTTTGAAGTAAAGAATTACTATATCCTTATAAACCACATGCTACTCTCTCATTGCTATTATTTACTTCAATACATTCCTGTTTCCTGATAGCATTTTGATTAGGAAAAGGATCACTCCCTGGGTGTGTGCAGCCCAGATAGGAACTGTCACTCAGAAGAATCTCATTTTGTGCTCATTAAGAGCAAGTGCAACTGAAGGTGGATTCACAATTACTCAAAGACAAATATAATTTTCCTTAGGAGTCTGAAAGATCAATAAAAAGAATATAAAGTTAGGAAAAAAAGCTTCCAAACATACATATAGAGCATTACCTGGAGAACTCGACTCATCCACTGAAAACTGTCTTCTTCTGTGGAGTCTGGCCTTTGCTCAGCAACAATCACTATCCTTTCATCATGCAGCACACTCACAGAAAACACTGCTATTCTATAGGAGGAGAGAAGAGTATTTAGTGCCAGGACAGAGGGAAAAACTTCTGCATTAACCTCCTACAACTCTGATTTCTTTACTTATTAGTTAGACTCCTGGTGTGTCAATTATTAATACATTTATAGGGAATAAGCTAAAAAAAAGTTTTAGATAAGTTCTGGAGTTGAAACAGCAGGCTTTGTTCAACAGTCATGTATATACAAGCAGAATGTCAGAGCAGGATTGAGAAGTGAACATTCTTGGAAGAAGAAAAACACTACATTTGGGTCACACCAAGGCTGCTGCTAAGATGTTATATAACAGCCAGCATAAGCACCTTCCTTGGCCCCATCTCAGAAGATGGTAATTGCAACATCATTTTGTGAGAGCTCTGGCATGTGATGGAGTGTGAGCACGTGCTATTGCATGAGGCTCTTCAGAAGTTTTGGATGTCTCCTGCTCAGCTTCAGCACATGAGGAAGGTCACACAAAGAACTCCTTTCACATTCAAAAACTTCAGTGTAAGGCATATTGGAAATGTTCAGTGCACACAGAAAGGCTCCTGTTGAGCCAACACCCTCAGAATTAACCAGCTGTTCAACTGGAAATTTCAGTAACCACAGTTTCAAGGCCTTGGTGTCCAAACATTGCCTCAACAGGGCCTTGGGCTTCCTGGTTCAGGCAATATGAACAGAACTGGAGGGAAACCACAATGCTCATCAGGCATTGCTTTCTGAAAGCATCTGGATCATTTACACTTCATCTAAGTCAAATAAAGATTTCTACATAATATAAAGAAAGAAAGAAAGGATCAAACCTCCCCCTGTAGACAAATTTCATGGGTTCCACAGCCAGTGCTGTTGCTACAATGTCATCAGCATTATGTCTTCTTCCACTGACAACCATCAAACCATCCATTTTGCCAATAACAAAGACCAGTCCACCTGGTCCTATAAAGCCTAGAAGTCCAGTCCTTATAAAAGGATATTCAGTGATAGGGCCACCAGAACTGGTCATAGGAAACACCTGCAAAACAGAAACATGGGTTTTCAGTCCTATACACAGACATCAGGCTGCAAAGTATTTCAGGCATTTTCTTTCAGATGGTTATTCTGAAACAAAGTAAATAGGTCACTGGTGATGCTCTTTATCCTTCACTGACCACAAAGGGAGTGTCAGGAAACTCCTACACTCGTGTGCACCTGAGTTCCAGCAAATTCAATCCCACTCTGTTTACAATACACATTTTCTGCAACTGTGAGCCTGTAAATCATTCATGACCTTAAAAAATAAACAAATCAACATCAACAGTGCTAAATAAAAACCCATGCTGAGCAGACTGCCAACTGAAGGAGCTGTGTATAGGTTAACTGAGAGCTTAACTCATGAACATTTCAATAGAGGTTTTTTTCAATACCACATACCCATTTCCAGCACAGTTTAAGAAATAGGCAGGCTACAAGTGAAGCTATTTTAAGGTACAGCACATTAATGATTCTTTCAGCTGACCACATTTTTATTTAAGGTCAATTAAGTTCTCAGAATACGAGTGATAATGTCTTCTGTAGCACACCAGGAAGTGAAAATACAGCCCTGCAGAGCACCTCTCTAAATGCCTGAACACCAGACATACATGACTTCCACAGACAGATTCCTATGGCTTTTCTACCCTAATGAGCACAGTGTTATCCTTTTGGCATGTGAGCTGCATTTTGACACAACCACACTTTCCTGCAGTCATTCCTTTAAACTTAAATAGTCTAAAGGCAAAAAGACAATGGCAAGTAGAAGATCATGCCTACATAGTGTTCTTGAAGGCTCATCTAAAAAGAAAGGTCAAATTCTGCTGCCAGATGCCCATGGGTGACTCTTATTGAACAGATTCAATGCTTATACATCCTTGGCCATAATTCATTACAGGAACACAAAACTCTTTGACACTCTAATACCTGCAACATGAATTAAGCAGTAAAACAGAACAGAGATCCACTTTGAGAGAACACTTAAAATCATGCTTAACTTTAAAATAGAATGGTCCTGCTCACTCAATGGCAGTTTAATTTCTTAGCATTAGGAATAAGCCTAAATCAGTCTAAATATGCTGTTAAACTGCTGACATTTATGAATTATGAATGATATCACAATTACAGCAAGTACTACAAAATGAACAGAAGCACCTTTCTACCCTGAAGTATGTAAAATCCAGGATTATCACCCACACTGGGTATTGCCAATTGTATTTGCAGCACTAAAATCAGCTGTCAACAAATTTCACATCACAATAGCATAGTAGGATTCCTGACTTCAGCAGTAGGATGTAGAATCATATCTACTTGTCTCCATTAATTATATAATGTGCAGTGTTTACAACATTTAACTCTGCATTTTGCAGGAGATATTAGTCACATAAGTCTTTGCACATAAAAGTCTTTACCACATAAAAGTGGTAAAAACAGAGAGTTTTTAAAGGGAAACCTAAATTAATTAGTGTTAATTTCTACCATAAATATTAAACAAGAAAGAATTGTATCTTAAAAATATTTTTTTTTCACTTTTTCTCTAATTTCTTCAGCCTTACACACTGTCTTCAGCAGAAGTTAATGCTAACAAGCAAGCAGGTACTACAGAGCTATCAATACAGCTGTGTGCACTGAGTCAGAAAACAGATCCCTAAAAGCCAAAAGGCTTTCACCTAATGCAATTCAAACAAAAGCAGATGGGGACTAATCAAGAAAAGGTTTCTCTGCTCTTCAGATACATCTCTTGAAGACTACATCTGTCAGGATTCTGTATAAATAGAAGCCTTAATGCTGGAAGTGCTGCGGAAATGTTGAAAAGCGCTTTCCAGAGATACCAAGCAGCTTTCTTACTGTTTGCAATAATCAAATTCTGCACACAGACTTATACAATATTACCTTTTGAACTTGGTCTTTCTTACTCCTTTCTTTCAGATTTTTTTCAGCTCCCAGTATCTTATTTGAACATTGAAGTAAAAGCTCTTCAGAGCTAAACTCACATAAAGATCTACTATTGCACTTAATGAAATGGGCTTCAGTACAGATTATCTGGCCAGAATATAGGTTCCAAGCCACAAACATTGATTATTATTGCTATTCTTATACTGTTAATATCAATATTCATATCAAATATCACCTTGAAACAGAAAAAGTTCAAAAGGAAGGATTTTATATAGCACTTTTTGTCATCTTACCTCAAAAGTATTTTTGGTCATGCCCGAGAGTCCATAATATGATGTACCTGTTGCAATAGCACATACACAAAGTTCTCCTATTTCATCTGTTTTACAGAGCTGAGGAATTCCATCTGGCTTCACTGAACACATTATAGCTAGAGGGAGAAGAAAGGAATTTAAAAAATATTATAAAATGAACCACAGAACAACATAAGTGCTGTGGGAAAGACATCATGGTGGAGATGACATAAACAAATGAATTACATGAAGACTAATGCCTAACAATCAGTTTCTTAAACATTATGGTGTTCAATGTTATCAAGAGGTTTTCTATTCTGAATTATATTTATATAAATAATGCAAGGATCTTTATGTAAACTGAGTCTTTACATTGATAACAATGCCTATTTGCCTTGCTCCCTGAAACTGCAGTTCATCTCTAATATTGCTGTGAAATGTGATTGTGTTCCCAGCTTTGCATACTGAAAACCAGATCTGCCTCAGTCAGTGCAAAATGAAATACCCTAACCTTGATAATTACTACACAGCCAGGGAGGCAGACAACCAGGAAATCCACCTCTCAGAAAGTAGCAAGTAACACCACATGAAAGTACAAGATATTCCAGCAGACTAATAGGGCTGTTTCACTGAGAATCTATCAGACTCCCTCTGTCTGGTGTTACAGGCTGGCAGAGACAGCAGGAGCTAAACAGGAGGGAATAGAAAGCACTGTCTGAGAAAGAAGCACTATTTTATGTCAACCATTTGAACAAGAATCAGGAAGGCTGCTTTAGCTGTCATCTCTGGAGTTGGAGTACAGCATTGGTAGATTTTGTAATTGCAAAGAGAATATGATGATCAGGGATGTAGAAAGGAATCAATACATCTTTTAAGTGCAAGGGTACAAAATCTTTCACGCAGAGGATAAACAGGAGCAAGCACCGTCATTAAATTTATCAGAACATAATATGAAGTGCAAGATGGCACATCTATTATAATATCTTGTATGACAACTATTAAACAACAACCAATCATTATCTTTCTTTATTTTACGTTGTTCAACCGAAATTTTGTAAGATGCATCATTATGTTTTATTGCTTTGGTCCATAACAAGCATTCTCTTACAAAAAATACAGTATTAGCCTTTTCTAGTACTCATAGCATCTTATTTAAAATGTAGCTGCCTTATGAAAAGTGTTATCTTACACTTCAGAAGCACTGGTTTCAGTTTAAATTTATCAACATGAACTTTTCAGTCATACCTCCTCTATCTAGTACCTGGGTGATAGCACAAGACCTTTGGAAAAACATTCTGCAAGCTTTCAGATAGCAATTTTATAGATCATTAGCACAGGTTATGAAAATTTTCCCTGCTGAAACCTTTTGTCCTGGTTGGACTTACGGATATTTATAGCCACAGTACTTTAACTCCCTTATTTTCTCTACCAACACCTCACAGCTTAGGAACAGATGTGGTGGCAGGTTATTTAATACATGCTGCTAATGCAAGCACAGATAGACTGAGGTAAATGCAGACAAGAAATCTTGGGATTTCCAAACCATGAAGTTTTGGATTAAAATGTTTTAAAGGAGGTTGTAGTCCCAAAGCTTGTACGTACAGCTGCAACCTTCTACTGCCAATTACTTACATTGATGGATCATAAGTTTCAAAGGAAGTTCCTCACCTCCTGGCATCACTAAGCCAACATCCTGGACAGTCAGGACAGAGAGCTTTTCCTCAGAGTCCACTCGAATCACGCCGTAGGTGAGGCCGTGCATGGACAGCACTCCTCTCCCCGGGGGCTGGTTGCTGTCATCTGTCGGCCTGCAAGCACAGGTCAGAGCATCAGTGCACCATCAGGTGCAAACATTTCCTTGTGCTTAATGCACTGCTATGGCAAATACTACTCTGTTTCAAAGGTTTAAAATTCCTCCTTCCTGCCTCCCTTATTAGGCCAAATAAAATTCTGTTTTTCAGTCATTTCTGAGTAATTACATCCTTCATTCAGTACCCATCCATGTATATGGGGCTGCTAAGATGCAAGTAGCCCCTAACATTTACCCAAAATGGCCTGTATTTAATTTTCAGAAAAATTTATAAAGATTGCCTTACCACCCAAGTAAAGAGTTTTTACCTAATTTTTAAAATACTGAAAGATGATGCAGACAATGTGGAAGGAAACTGCACAACAAGTATTTGGAACTGATCAGTAAATAACTTGATAATTTCTATATGTTATCTATTTTGGGGTAACCTGGCATAGATTTACTATCAAGTATCTGTGGAAGACACAAGGACTTGACCATCTTCATTTTAGTGCCTATAATTGAATCCTTCCTATTCTAATTTACCACACGAAAATTATGCCTTCATCAGTCATGGTCAAAATGTGGATGCAGCCTCTTGGTAACACCTCAGTTTGCTCGGATTCCTTGCTGTAAAATTCCACAGCATCAGCACAAGATGCCTGTCAGCTTGTTTCAGTATAAAACCACCTGCTGCACCAGTGGATACAATAATACCTATGGAGAGTGTGCCTTCAGTAAATGAGTGTTGGCGTATGCAAGTTACCAAGGCAGGGGATGTGTCAGAGCTTTTCATGCCTGGAGGGACTCTTGCACTGTCCTGCATTTTAAAATGCAAGACTGGAAGGTGACATGGTGCTGATTTGAGTTCAGGTTATGCATCCATGAAGAGCAGACTCCAGCTCTTTTCAGGATGGATAAAACAGTCAATATTTAGCTCAGAATTCTACATTTTTCCCAAATACTCCATCACAACACAACTATTTTTTAACAGATAATGTCCTTTGATGTGACATTTCTCCTCTACTGTGCTTGAAATACTAGATGGGCCTCAGCCAGTCCTGCTCATGTAAGCCTTGCCCTGATGGGCTCTATAAATTTCAATTAATAGGTTTTACGAGCCATATTTCTCAAGTGACATTGTCAACAAAGAAGGATGTGAGCGTGCTTGAAATTGCATTAGAGCATAACAAATGGCACTAGTAAACAAGCACCTGTGATAAATAACACTCCCATCATGTAAAAGGAACTTTCAGTGACATTATTGATCAACTTTCCCTCATCCCTGCTCCCCAAAACACATTTTGTGCTGATGAGAAGAAAGGTCTCCTGCAGGCTCCTCACAGACTTTCAGAACCAGAGGCCATCTGGAATTTCATCACATCCATTTTCTTGCACTCCTTATCACACAAAGCATTTTGAGAACAGCTCCTCCCACCATTTACAGATAAAATCTATTTGACCACTGCTTTTTGCCAGCCATTTAAAAGGGAAAAAAACCTGTCCTTATACTTTTGCATTCCCTTAAGCAAATGTTCAGACTAATATGCAGTAAACCTAAGGGAAATCAAATTAATTATTTGCATGACACATCCCTTTGAATATTAGGCTTTGTGATTCAGCACTAAGGCTGAAGCACCTCTAGCCTATTACTGTCTTTTTCTAAACTATAAGGTTATTTCAACTGAGAACTGGTTTTGTTACTCTTCCTTGCAGGAAGTTCAGTAAAAATACACCATAGATTTTGAAAGAGTCAGAGCATTAACAGGGAGCTCTCTGGATCTCTGCTCTGCAGGGAGTCATTTTAATGCATACTTCAGCAGTAACTCTTTGGAAATTGTATGATAATGACTTTACTGTCAGTGGAGATGGCTTGAACAAAATGAAAAATACTACATCTCCCAAGTTCATCTAGCATTATCCTACCATTAAACAGAGTTCAAATAAAAGGAGATGTGTTCTGTAACACTCAGTGCAGTAAGAACTGCTCTGTAATTACACAGTCACGAACTGAAGATAAAATGCCTATTTTTTTATTCTGAATTATCCACAATGCTATGTGCTAATAATTTTTTTTTGTAAGGTCTCAATGCTAGTTAATTTGGAAATGAAGTTTTAGTGCTTCAGAGAGCTACAGACACAGAGCTTTTGTCTAGAAAGGGCACACCAGTCACGCCATCATGAAGTTTTCCCAATTCCTAAACTGTGATTTGAGCCAAATTTTCCAGGTCGGACCAGGAAATTAAAAACCTGCTCCATACAAGAGATGTCTGCTGCTCATTCACTTCCTCTCTGAACTTACAGGCAAGAGTTCATTGCAAGGAAGCAAAGGCCTGCACAGGCAATGACAGGGAAACACATCTAAGGGAAAGACACTTGGTACTTCTGGTATGAAGGTGAGAGAGGCAGGTGGAGCTGAGTGAAGGGCTCTCTGAAATCCCATGGTTCACAGAAGCACAACTAACCTGGGCAGGGTGAGCTCCTGATGGATTGCTTTCAGATGTTCTAAACTAATAATGAGGTGGCTGAAAATCAACCACACTCTTGGCCTCATGTCCTTCCTCCTGTAAATGTTCTGTTGGAAAGCTAACTGAAAATCTAGTTAAATTTCACTTGGATGGTGGATTTAGGAATTTGTGGCAGGAAGTATTTTATTTAATGCTATTTTAGTGCTTTACACGTTTATATTGCATGTTCTAACATGAAGCAATTATAATTGGCTGCAGAAACATGAACTTAAAAACAAAGTGCCTACTGTTCAATGTAGAATTTTTGGAAAACTCTGCCAAAACAGACAATACTTACACCACTGGCTGTGTGCTACAGCCCTCCTGACAGGATACTGCTGCTGGAGTAAAGTCTAATGAGAGGCTGAGGGTGCTGGGAGGCTCAGCCTGGAGGAAAGGAGGCTCAGAGGGGACCTTATCACTTCCTAAGTGACATCCTATATATATCTTATATATATCCTAAGTGATAAGGAAGGTTGTAGCCTGGAAGGGGGCTGTAGCCAGGTAGTCTTTCTCCCAAGTAACAAGTGACAGAAAAAGAGGAAATGGCCTCAAGTTGTGCCAGGGGAGGTTTAGATTGGATTTTAGGAAAAATTTCTTCACCCAAAGGAAGAAGCACTGGAACAGGCTGCCCAGGGAAGAGGCTGAGACACCATCCTTGGGTATTTAGAAGATGGGTGGAAGTGGCACTCAGGGACACAGTTCAGTGAAGGCTTTGCAGCACTGGGTCAATGGTTGGATTCAATGATCTTACAGGTCTTTTCCAACCTGAACAACACTGTGATTGTAGTACGTAACACTTAACAGTTCTAGTAGCATTTAGCAGTTTTAGTGGAATTCATCTATTTTATTTCTAGTCACAAATCCCTCAGACTCAAAGAGCTTTTCCAGATGATTACTGAGAGTCTGTGAATGGTTAAAAAGTGCCTGTCAGCCAAAAGCAGCCTGCAGAAGTTCATAATTCTCTCTAAACAGAATACTTAAGAATATGGTTTTCCTCAATGGCAATTCCACTTAATTCTCTCATTTTAATTGATTTTATGCTTACAGTGGCATTTTTACATTTTTATTTACAGAATTTCCTTTTGCATTTCAACTTATTTAATTTAAAATGAGATAAAATTACAGCAATGGGAGCCATAAAGCATTCTGAAGTTAAATCATTACTCTAAAAATTATTTTTGTATGTCTTCCTTGGACATAAACACATTGCAAACTATGAATATCACACAGAACTTAAATATGCAGATTAATATATTTTTTTTTCAAATTACCAGATATACACATTCAGTGGGTCTGTTTTCACTGGTGCAACACATACCTTCTTATAGCCACAGTGAGAGCTTCTGGTGAACTAGCACAGGGACAAATGACCTCCTGCCTTAGACCTTTACTTTGGAAGACATTGAGAAATGCATCACAGGAAGAAATGGACCCTGGGGTAAAGGAAAAAAATATAATCAGAGAGAAAACTAATTTGATTTCTGAAGTGATGCTATTCAACCTGCAAATTTACTGTTTAATATATAGGCTTTTCAGGAAAAATAATTTTAAAAGGATCCTTGTCCACTGGGAAATACATCATAGCTGCTACAACTATATATATATGTATGTATAAGCAGTTCTGTATATGTGTACAGGGAATACAGACTAATTTTTAAACATGAAATCTTTACATTATGCTTACACAGAAAAGCCATTACTGCTAGATTTACAGTATCAATTTCACTGTAGTGTTCTTTTTTAGGATAAGGGAAAGAAAGGATTTAATTCATAAATCCCAAACGAACTACTACAAACAAGCAGAACACCTCTATGCTGGTATCTTAAATAATACAGAGAAACAGCTCATGCTGTTAATTGCCATGAAATTATTCAGATGTGTTTCTTTAGAGTAGCTTAAGTGTTCCCCTAAAATTCTCAGTTATTTCTGCAGCTGAGAACTGTTGTTCAGAGGAAATGTTCTGATCCTTTCCATAGCTTAAGGTCTTCATTGCTTTAACTTTTATAGGTTCAGTCTTTATAAATGACTGTGATGTTAAACAAAACTAGATTTACTGCGACTTACATTATATGGAATATCAAGTTTGTCCCAGGATGAGCTAAAGAAAAATATACTTTGAAAAGAATCCCAGATAGATTACTTTTTCCACAAATGTCACACTGTTTGTAGTAGACAAACTGCATAAAGAGCTAGGAGGGGTGAAAACTGAAGCTGTAAGTGCAAGAGAGAAGAACCCCCTTGCTGCTGTGTCCTGCATGCAGCAGCAGAGCTTACATGGGTTGGCTCCATCAGCCACTATCAGCATCCGCAGCGAGGACAGGTTGATGTCCCTCTGGTCCCGGTGTGCCACCAAGGCCCAGTGCATGTCTCTGGACTTCACACAGGCCACTTTTGCTGCAACAGCAATGAGAAAATTACTAACACACCATAGAAGAGCTAGGCAGCTGGGTTTTCAATTTGCACTTTTGGTTTTGACTATCAAGCAAAGTTTTGTGTATTCTTGTTCCTTACCTTTGTATTGACAGACTTTTTGTATCCATGACAGAGGATTCACTTTCATTAAGGAGTATGGAATACTGATGACATGCATCATGTTCATGACACTCTGAAATCAAAAGGATAAAAGGGTTTGATACAAAAAATATGGCAACTACTCATATTGTGTTATGGGCAGGGGCATCTATGCAAATCACTTTGTTCTGGCATTCATCTTTTCCTATCTAGCTACCAACATGAAGATAAAACAGACACCCATTTTCCAATGCTTTAATTAAGGATTAAGTATTTATATTAATCAGATTGTAACTTTTATGCAGTACTGAAAAAAAACATATTCTTTCTATTCATACTCAAAGAGGTTCATTCTATATAGAAAAAAAATTTAAAAAATTGGGTGAAGAATGTCTACATGCTTGCTATGTAGTTAAATATTATCCCTAAGCCTGATAAACTGCCATATATATGAACACTGTACTAAAAAGAACAAAAGCAGCAAGACATCTGTCTATGGAAATCCATCTCTGAAAGACTAAAAGCTACCAATGGTAGTGGAGCACAAACTATTTAAAAGACAGGAAACAAAGAAATTGAAATCCTAGACTAAGCAGAAATCAATTCATTTTAAAAGAAAATTAATGAAGGAGATTTTAGTCTCTCTCCAGGTGAGCTAATTCCAGTATTTTCAACAAGGCCATGAAAAGTTCCAGGAAGTTTAGAAAATTCAGCTGAGTGAAACCAATGACAAACCCACAGCTATCTCTCAGTCTGAGCCCATCAATTGCATCAGTGATTTCCCAGTGTCAAACACACATCCTGTAAATGAGCTGCTGCTTTACTTCTGTTAGCATTTAGAAATATCTCCTCAGGGCAACACGCTTCCCCTCATAGTGGCTCAGGTTAAATACAGTATTTGTTTTGGAAAACCTAGGTTTAAGAAAGGTTAAGTGTCCCAGTGGATTAGTCATCTAAACACTTGGAGAGCTGCAAAAGATAGTTATCCTTTCAGTCTGGCACAAGCATAGCTACAGAAAAACAGGCAAGTACTGAAAAAAAATGAAGTTCAGAACAAGATAAATGGCAAAGGAAGGCACAGGACAGCTCTATTAGACATTTGCTTTCAGCCAGTGATAAAGATGGTTTTTAACATGAGATACTTATGAGTGTTAAGCCTAATCATTTCTGCTTCAGAAATGTTATTGCTGCACTTTGATAGTGAGAACAGAGTAACACTGCATGGTAAAAACATATCAGATCACTGGGAATCCTGGGGACCCCCAAAATCATGGGACCCCTAAACAATGACCCTTCAAGACTTGACATCTGTTCTTAAAATGATCAGTGAATAGTAAACAATTTGTCAGTCACTGATTGCAACAACACCTTAAGAGCAATCCTCCAAAATATGTCAATTGTCTCCCATGTCAATTGAGGAAGACATTCCAACATCAAGTAGAAAATTAATGCAATTTAAAGTACTGGGAATACCTAATGTTAGCAAAAACATCTTTTGGTGGGTGTTCTGACAGGGAAGCTAGTTAGGGGCAATAGAACTGTGCCACTGGATCATATCCCTACAGGGGAAAGTACTAATTTGATTTGTTTCTGCTGTAAAGTTTGATCTCAAAATCACGTATTGGTGAGATAACAGGATAAGAATGGGATCACAGTACTTGGCATGATACATAGAAATACACTGACATCTTTACCATGCTCATTACAGGCAAATGCACTAGGAGAAGATCATGGGTTTAAATGACATTTCTTTTGCTTTCAAAGCAGAAAAAATTGTATTAGAAGAAACTGTAGGACATCACAGTTTGTGACAGCACTAAGCATATTATGTTAGTTTATTTTCAAATACTCAGAGAGAATAAAAAACATACTTACTGTAAGAATTCCATGCCATAAACCAACATCCTTCTTGAAATCTAGTACATTCACAATTGTTTCAGCTGTCCAACAAAAACAAAGCAGAATTTATTTTTTAGAACATGGCATTGACCCAAGGCAAACCCATTCAAAGGAAGGAAGCTTCAATATAACATGACTGATGACCTCAAATGTCAACTTTCAAAGTAAATCTCCACTGCAGGATTTATATTGGTTAAGACATTTTTTGTACCTCTCCTATAGATATTTTAAACATTAACATATTTCCTGAAACAAATGAAAAAAAAAATCATGTTTTTAAATCTAGAAGCTTTTGGCACTGAGCTGTTTAAAACATAATACAGGAGATTGATGAAAAATAAATGACAATCCCCACTTGATTTTAAGGATGATGTACACTGATGATGAACACATGTTTTAAGGATGATGAGCACACTCCATACCTTCTGTGTATCCACATGCCTGGGTCAGAGCTTGGCAGTGTGTCAGCAGTGCAATCCTTGTCACAGTTACTCCAAGCACACTTCCATCTTTACATGTTTTGTACTAAAAAGAAATAAGCAAGGAAAGTCAGTGTGAAAGAATTGCCATAATTCCATTATTTAATAGCTATGTTTAAAGTGTTTCCTCTGAAGATGAATGATGGACACATCCAATGACTCTATTTTAAGAAGGCAGCAGTACTGGGGAGTTTTGGAGGCATTTTTTTTGTTTAAAAGGCAATTTTTTTTTCCAGCTAGGCTTTCTGTTTTGACTGAAGATTCCCAGGTTTGGTATCTGAAAGTCATGTGTTGTTTCAAAACAAGCATTATGGAAACATAACTCTAACAATTCTGATCATGTCAGTGACTAATGGACTGGCTAGATTTAGCAGAGAATAACCTAGTTCAGTCTGTTCAGTGTTTACATGTTAGATTTTATAGGCCAACCACTAAACCCCAGCTTCTCCCTTCTGCCTTTTATAAGGCATGTGATAAGAGCTGACTGCAGAGTCCTTGCTGGGTGCTGTGATAATAATCTATAAGTATACAGCCTGAAAGACACACGCTCTTTGATCAGGAGAATGTGACACTCACGAAAAAGCAGCAGAAAAGAGGTGGGAGGCCACTGGTGATTATTGAAATAATTTTTGTAACTTTATGTAAGTGTCTGAGAACTGTCAGGGGCAGATAATAAATTAAACACTTGTCTTTCTCCATGATGAAGATAATCAGCAAGATTGAGAGTGAAGACATCTCTGCTTCTCTAGGCCAGTGTCCTGATTGCACAAAGACAGGAAACACCTTTGGTCCATTCACTTGCACTTAGTCCCTTGAAGAATAATTTAAATTCAATATTACCACTGAATTCAAAGCATTTGAGTCTATGTAGAAGGGAGAGAAAATTATGGGGGAAAAAAAAAAGGAGGAAAATTAAATTCCGCACCATTGCTAACTTTGCCTTCCTGATGCTGTTCTGTTGTTGGGAGTGTGACTCATAAAGCACTAAGTGACAGGCAAGCATTTGAACAAGAAATTCTTTCTTTTTCAAAGAGCCTGAAGATTGGTATATGAGAATTGAAGCTTCACTGTGAACTTTGTCATCTGTCCATTCAAGGCTAGTGGGCAAGCCCACACTGAACAGAACCAAGATTGCTCAAGGCAAATACAATACAACACTGTAGCAGCCACATAAAAATGTTAATGGTAGAAACACCCAGAAAACAATTTAACATTACACTGACTTTTCTGAAATCAGTATTGGTCGAATTTATTAAAAAAACATTACTTATTAACAAGGAACAGGATGTTCTTTGCTTCTGTGACTCCTGAATGAATAATGATGTTTACCTAATCCAGAGTGCCACATGTAATGATTTGAGGAGAAGATGCATCTTCATTAACTCACCTCAATGTAAGCTGTGTCATTGTTGGCATCCTTGATGTGTGGGAACCAGTCACGAGGTGGCTTGGAGAGGTGTTTAGACTCAGTGACAAACCACAGCAGCTTTGGCCAGCCTGAGGTACAAACAAAAGCCAGCTTTCATTGAGTTTCTGTTGGATAAGACAAGACAAAAGCCTTCCCTACCAGAGTTTTATTCTTGAAAAGTTTGTGTCACCCTTACATTGCTTCCTTTGAACCTCAGTGTAGTATGGGAAAGATTTTGCAAATCTGCTTTTCTAACACAGCTACTGAGGTGTTTTTAGCCAGTCCTTGAGGGAATGGCTGGGCAGTTCAAGCTGGTTTTGGGCCCCAGCAGTTTCATTAACACTCCCCATCAGAAGTTACTGTCCCTACACCTCACTGAAAGACTGAATCCTATGCACACTTCTCATCTACTACAGTCCTAAGTCTGCTGGTTGAATTTTTGTGGTCACAGGTGGTTTCAGCAGCCTGGCAGAGCCAGCAGAGGACTGGACTGGGAGCACTGGTGCTGCTCTCCATCCATGAGGTTGGCACAGCCACAGTGACACACCAGGACAGCAGTGTCCCAGCTGCTTCTATGGCAAGGGTTTCATCACAGCCTGACCCTCACCCACAGCCACTAAACAAGAGCAGTTTGTTGTAGTAAATGACCAGTGAGAGCCATGATAAACTAGGGCTAGGTTACCTTTAAACTGTGGTATCTCCCCTGTGGGGCTCTTAGGCAGTCCTTTATGGCATGCATCGCTGGTCAAGGCCACAGTAACTCCACAGCTTCCAAGCAAAAAGCCTATTTGTTGACTTCCTGCATCCTAAGAGATGACAAAACACAGAATTGATTAGAAGTGATTACAGGCTGAAAACACTTTTGTTCTTGGGCACATTATCTTGAGAGCAAAATTATCTTGAGGTCTCTTTGCTTTAAATTGATTTCCTTTTAGGTGACTGTCAAAACTCATCTGTACATTGACAAAGGAATTCCACAAGCTAGGTATCCTCTTGTCTGTAGCAGCATAAATCATAAATTTACAGTGGAAGCCATCAGATGGCATCTGCTCTTGCATCTCTTCAGAAATGACAAGTGGCTGGGAGGAATGCCTGATCTGACAGAGGGTTGCTCCATCCAGAGGGATCCCTGGAGAAATTGCCAGACAGGGCCCTCATAAAGTTCACCAAAGGCAAATCCAAAGTCCTGCACCTGTGGAGGAACAAACCTCTGTCCCAGAATGGTCTGGAGAACAGCTTTTTGGGGGTCCTGGTGGGCAGCAAGCTGAGTGTGAACCAGCAGTGTGCACAGGAAGGCAAATGGAATCCTGAGGTATGTGAGGCAGAGCATTGCCAGCAGGCTGAGGGAGGGCATCCTCCCCCCCAGCACCACTGAGGCACATCCCCAGGGCTGGCACCACTTCTGGGCTTCCAGGAGGACACAGAGCTACTGGAGAGAGTCAGCAAAGGGCCACTATGATAATTAAGGGACTGGAGCATCTCTCCTCTGAGGGAAGAGTGAGAGCTGGGACTGCTCAGCCTTGAGAAAAGAATGCTTAGGGAGGGATCCAGTCAATGTGCACAAACACCTGAAGGGAGGCTGTGCAGGAGATGGAGCCAGGTTCTTTTCTTTCTTTGCCCAGAGACAGGACCAGAGGCAATGGACACAAACCAAAACAGAGGAGGTTCCCTCTGACAATCAGGAAATGCCTTTTTACTGGGAGGGTGACTGCCACAAAGCACCCATAGAGGTTGTAGAGTTTCCACACTTGGAGATATCCAAAAGCTACCGTGGATATAGTCCTGGGCACTCTGTTTGAGCAGGGAAGCTGGGCTAGGTCACCTCCACACATTTCTGCCAACCTCAAACGTTCTGTGATTTTGTGATAATTCTAGGAAATAATATGGATTACAGATGCTTCCACCTGGAGAAAGCTTTCAACCATTAAGATGTTATGATGGGTGTACAGTGCTGGGGGTTTCCCTGTTTATGCTGATCTAACCTGATTTGTCAATAACCATTTCATTGAGCAGTTACAGGCACATTTCAGGAGCACCACATACAGCCAAGTGCCCATTAGAGTAAGCTCATTACATTTTACTTTCATCAAGGGGATAGAAGCAGTGAGATTAAGAAGTCATGTAATGATTTCCCAGTCTAGGCCATAGTTGCTCTTGAGGAGATGCTGTGCTTCTACAGCATTACATCTGCTTTATGTATAGTGCCTTGTCATTACTCTTTTATGAACTTTACATCTCTCCAACAGGCTCTTCAATTGAGCAAAGCCCTACATGTAAATGCACATAGAAATATTGACCCTTTCTACACAGAATTTTTCTACTGAAAACCACCTAAAGAGATTCAAAAGATCAAATTAAACTATCTTTCAAATCAACTATAAAGCAGACTCAACAATGGAAACAACCAGAAATATGGAACATTAATCTTGATTTAATCTATTGATTTATTCAAAGCAAAATTGTATGATGGAAAGAAAGCCCCAGACCCTGACTAATTCTTAATGCACTTTTTATGTAGTCAAATAAAATCATCTAAAATGGAGAAGCAATGAGAACAAAGGAAAAGCAACAGCTTATTTTTCCATACCACCTCAAAATATGTATATGGCAACAATTATCAGAACTTTGATAGCTGAGCAAGCAATGTGAGACAATTAACTGATCTGTCATAGTCTATGCTATATAACTCCTCCTATCCAGAATTTTTGTATTTGCTTTTGTTTACTATAGCCAGAATGTTTATAAAACCAGGAAAAAAAATGAAAAGGCATTTTTTCAGCAGAGCTTTTTAAACTTAAGCTTGTGTATCATCTTTGCCCATATCAAAGACCATGAGAGTATTCTGTGAACAGAGGATAATACTGGTGTCTCTGTGGACAACACTTTGGGGAGAATGTTGTTTGCCCCACCACACCTGCACCAGGGGGGCTTCCAGGACTTCATGGGCTTCATCCAGCATTAATCACTGTCCTCACTGACTCTCATGTCAGCTGCTCCACGTCCCTGTTGCCAAACCCATGGGCCAAGCACTTTGCAAGATCTAATCCTGGTTCCACATGAGGATGAGACCTGTCTCCACTCTTGGAGTCTGCCCAGAGGAAGGAAACACTGAAGGAAGCATCTTCCCTCCTGAACACTGCAGGAGGGAAGGCTCTCCTGAGGGTCCCTCAGAAGGAACGGCAGGAAGAGGAAGGCTGGAGTGCTCCATGGAGAACACCACTCCTTGGCCAACACAGCTTCTGAGACCTGCTACTCTCTCATGTATAAAGGGAGGTCATGAGTTCCTTAAAATATCAGATTCGTACTACCATTGCTCACAATTTCCCATTAAATTTAATCTAATAAATGATAACTAATATATGTATGCATTTCTAACTACCAACTAAAAAATTTAATTTTATAAATTTTATAATTGAATACAGCAATGACATTGATCTCAATTTTAAATTACAATGTTGTTGTAATTGTATAAATTATTTAATCCTATAAAATTATATATAAATTATATATAAATTATATAATCCTATAAAAGACTGCTACAAATTGTTTCACCACTATATCAAGAAAATGCCAATTCGCAAGCAATGAAATTCCATTTAATGCTGAACTTTGTAAACAGAAATTAACCTAACATATTCCATTAAGAAATCTAACATAAGGAAACCAGTAGAAAATGTGGATCCTCAAGAATCAGTATACCATGGCCCTGGGGGATGCATCAGCTAAGAAATCACCTGCCAAATTCTTCTCCCAGCAAAAGAATAGAATAGAAAAAATAAACTTGTATTAACAGTGTAGAGGTTTTTAGATAAAAAAAAGAAAGAATGTCTACACTTCCCCTTGGTGCCCTATCGACTGCCTTAGAGGATGTCCACATAAATATTAATTATTCATTTGTAGCAGTTCACACACATACATAGATTTCTTAGTACAATCTATGCACATGTAACAGTTTGTAATAGCACACTGCTTTACATCAGCACAGTCCACCTCAAACAGCATTAAAATCTTCACCCTATTCTTCTCTGAACAGATATCCTTTCAACTGTAAAGAAAACACGACTAAATTATCATGTGATGTAACGCTGCCCCAGGAGATGGGAAGAATTTCACCAGGCATGGGCAGTGTGTTTCACAGACTTTCAAATCCCTCACCATGCTTTGGTGGCCACAATAAATCCTGTCTTGCAAGGCAAAGGCAAATCAAGATGCTGAAGCAGAGATGCTGTAAAAGACACTCTTCTCAAGGGCCACAGGAGCTCCAGCTGAGGATTTTGCAATATGAACCCAATGAACCTTTCTCCTAGGAAGAAATGAACCTTTCTCCTAGGAAGAAATGAACCTTTCTCCTAGGAAGTCTCCTACCTGGTGTCCATCAATTCCACCTTCAGTCTCAGTCTCCCACACCTCATACCTAGTTATCCTCACCTTCTGCCTGTTTCTGGTGGTTCCATCCTGACCCAGAATCTAAAACCACTGCAGAGAACAGAGACATGAAGAAGGGGTTGACATCCCTTGCCCCATACAGGTTCTTCTGTGATAACTGGTCCCCCACAGAAGAACTTGTTTCTAACTACTCAAGTGGTGCTGGGACACTGGACTGACAGCCAGGAGGTGGAAGCCTTTATACATCCCACATCCCTGAAACCTTTTTACATCCCATAGACACAGCACAATGTTCCTCACACACTCAACCATGTAAACACAACTCTTTGCTTTTCCTCATACCTCAGCATGACAGGCTCAGAACAGTGAGGACCTTGGGCAAAACTTGTGCTTGAAAAATGAAGTTGGAGCTAAAAGTGCAATCCTTTCATGGAGGCTGTCAAAGCTTACATGTGTGCCACAAAATTGGCTACGGAATTTAAGGGCAATGATTATTACAGATTTGACAAACTATTGGCCTGCCTTTTGGGCAACGTGAAATGAATGGTTGCAATGTTTGTAAGTTGCAAAGAGACACAACCAGCCAAAACCCCCAAATCCTCTTCCCCTCTAAGTACAATCAATCTCCTGCCTGTGAAGGGAATAGATTTTCAGGGCACATGGTTTGTTACAAGTGTTACTTGCTGTTTTGGTTATCTGCTACTTGGCAACTCCCCACTTGCCATAAACACTTTATTTTGCTAAAGTTGAGGTAGGAGAAACCTCAGGGAGACCAAGTGAAACAACTGAATGCAGTCCCAGCTGCAGACAGGGAGAGACTTGCCAGAGATGCTCATTGTCAAACTCTCCACAAATCACAGTCTGAAGTAACATGTATTGTAGCATGGAGTTTGAGACCAATTGCTGACTTTGGAACTGTCACTTTACATTTCTTGAAGGCACAGCACTTGCTGGGGTATGAAAATTGAGGTGTGCATAGCTTTAGACTGTGTCTGCACACACCCAGAGAGATCAATCTTTCAGATGAAGCAACCCAGAAATCCTCTCTGCTGTAGGCAGCCATTCAAAGTCCTCTAAAGACTTTTATTAAAGGTTCCCTAAAGGTTTTCACCAGTACTTGGAGGCAAACTGTCTTCTTCCTGCTGCAGAGTGATAATTCATTGTCAGGATAAAAAAATCCCACGTGTGGTTGCATTTCAGCATGCTGTTAATGTCATTTCTCTAATGCTTTGTGAGAGTATCTGTGTGAAGGAAACCAGTTATGATCCTGCCTCCGTGAGTGAGAGTGCATGTCCTTATCTAATAAGGAAGGAAGAGACAGCCTGTGCAAAGGTTGGCCTGATAAAGGTTACTTCTGTTCACTTGCAAATCCCAGACCGCTTTCAAAATGAGAATTATGTGGTGGAGCATCACAGACTGAACTAATCTTGTTTTCTGTTACAATGCTTATTTGAGCTCCAGTGCCCTTACCTTAACAAAAATTTGCTGGTAAAGAACAAACAGGGCAATGATCAGATGTAAAGGCCAAACATCACCAGTTCTGAGCCAAAAAAGGCATCAAGGAAACCTTTTTTTTAAAAAAACATGAAGACCTTGATAAAAACTAAACACGCGATCTTCATACCCAGCTTTAAATTGAAGAAATTAACTGTCTCCTCAGACAACAGCTTTAATATCTGCCTGCAATTTGCATGTGAAATCTGCAACTGTGAGCATCTTAACATCCAAAAATCTTAATAAAAGCAAGACAATGGTTATTTTGGCAGCAAACACTGCATGAAATACGATACTCTCTCCAGGAAATTACCATTTCCTGAACTTGCAAATATAACAAGGAAACACAGGCTTCAAAGGATCTAAGATTCACTGTGGCCAACTGAGCAAGGACTTCCTGGTGCTCCACTGCTGAAGGGTATGAAGAGGGATGGACAGGCACAGGGCTTGCAGGGCCCAGCACTTTGCACAGGGGGCTCAGGAATTTACATTCTTTGGGGGGACTGGAAGTCTATACCACTGAAAGGAATATATGAAACATTTTGTACATATTTTAAATGCAGGGGAGAAAGAGATGCTTTGTCAAAAGCTGTTCAAAAGCATGGAGAGCTCCAGTGTGTCTGGCACACTACAGCCCTACAATGAGTAAAGCTGAGAGAAAGAAAAGCTCATTTTATCTCAAGCCCTGAAACACTAGGAAAGATGTCAAGGTGTATTTCCTTTGGACTAGAATTCTTTCAAAGAAAGATATGACTGGGACAATTTCACTGTCTTGGAGGAGATATACCTCCCTGGCTACTGTTAAAGCTTTCATAACTTTTCAGGATTGAATAAAAAGAGCTCCTCAAAAACACCTGTATGAAGCATACACTGTATGAAGCATCCTTTAGAAAACCTCAAGTGTCCTGGAGTGGGTCTCTCCAGATTTCCTATGACAATACACAATTCTTCCAGTCACACTGTGACAGCCAGCATCTGGAAAAGTACAGAAATGCCTGCTGGAAGCACACATAGCATTAAATCTAATAGGCTAGAAAATAGCATTTTGAGTGAGAAATTAATTTTTACATGCTTTCATGTCACACACACCCTGCCACAAATTCTGCCTGTGATAAGGAGGCCATGAAGATCTGTGAGGGATAGATTTCTTCCTATGTTCACAGCATGTGACTGAGCATAACTGTGAATGTGCTTGGAGGACAAAAATGTTATTTTTAGATTAAAACTGATTAGCTCCCCTGACTGTATCAGAGCAGAATAACAATATTTTTCATGGCGCCAATCAAATGGAAAAAAACATTGACCTAAAAAATACAAAGAAAAAGAAATCAAAACCTTATTTTAAAATCTTTTCATGAGGGACATAGTAAATCACTGTTTGAACTAGAACTCAACATGTTGAAACTCCCATCTCATCTACTTTGACAGCAAATTCTATGACATAGTTTGCAACTCACAAGATTAACATGAGTGGCAGTTCTGAAGGAAGAGATGCTGTATAGGACACATTGGTTGCTAATGTAAGGGAAACATAAACAAATTTTGAGAGAGGCACACCATTCTGAGAGAACAAAACCTACAAATGAAGGGATGAGGATTAGCTCTAACAATTTTGTGAAGTTGATGATAAAGGCATTGCAATGGTACCAAATTCAGGGAAAGGAGGAGAAATAAAAATTCTGCTTGTTCTATGTTACAACGACTGCAGAACCCCTGGCTGCTGCTTTTAGAATGAAGAGTTGGTTTGGGATTTTGGTTCTTAATTTTAGATCGGATGTCCCAAATCTAAAGACCAAAACCATGCTGCAGGAATTCCAATTTCCAATTTTTCTTTGCCAAACACTAGGAAGCTTTCTGGGAATAAAACTGGAAAATGCTGCATGGCTGCTGGATGTTCATACAATCCATCCCAGATGCCAGGTCACACATGCCCTGAAGTCTTGGGAGTACTCCAGGTACTCTGTCAACTTAATGGGGGGATGCAGAAGGAAAGAGCAAGGCAAGATGGACCTTCACCTAACAGTGAACTGGGAAAATATCCTGTCAAAATCTTAAAAAATAACAGTTATACTAAAAATAAAAAAGAGAATACACACAAAATATATGCTGGTAATGCAAAAGCTGCTACTTCCATGTGGGCAAAGATGTCTGCAGAGCAATCTGTAAGGCAAAAGTCTACCTGGCTGCAAAAACTACTGCTCAGTTTTAAATTGCCAGGGACAAAATTCTGCACAGAGCTGTGAAACACTCTTCTTTATGAAAATGTAGAGCAGTATTAAAGCTGCTAGTACCAACTTTAAATATTAAAAATGGCTGCTAATATAACTACCTGAAATAGCTCATCTTGTATCAGCTTATTATTCTGTAAGCCTATAGTATAATATAAAATTCAATTGCTGGTCTATTTTCTAGTTCACTTCTCTGTCTTCCAGAAAGCAACCCAAAAGATGTCCACTGCCAGAATGTACTGAAGCATGCAGAGCAGAGAACAAATAATGGGAAAGCAGAAAATAACAGCCTAGGCCATTGTGTGATGACAGGAATGACATCTTCCCATGGATGCCAGGAGCAATCCACTGCCATTTGACCAGGCAGAGGTATTCCTTCTGGGACTACTCAGAACACGATTTTCATCTCATTGTTTCCACTCCAGTTGCCTTTCCATATAAACAAATGCAAAGATATTTGAAATAGTATATGCTGTGAGATTGCATAGCTTTATTTATAGAGTATGGATCATGTTGCTTTTTTAACTGACATCTCTGTTATTTTGTTATTAATTTGATATTTAAACACTGTGGCAAAAGATAAACAGTCTGAGTCTGTAGATATTCCTTTATATAAACATATATATATACATACATGTGTAAGTGTATATTTATATATCCATATATAGATACATATTTAAAAAAAAAAACACCCAAGAGGTGCAGCCAAATTAGGGTAAGTTATTCATTTGACACAGAGTATTTACTTGGACAGCTGGATTTTATAGTTTACTGCATGGATGCGGTATCAGATGTTCCAAAATAAATCAAATTTACACCTATCTGTGTGCTTTAAAATGTCATTAGACCTCAGAGAATAGTAACAGAGAAAGACATATTCGATTTTTTTAACCCTCAAAACCATGTTGCTTCTTTATTTTTTCATGGAATGAAAGCAGATTTACCCATTTGAGCACTCTGTAAGATCTTAAAATGTACATATTCTGCTGGCCTTATTTTGTTGATGCATATAAAATCTCTGGTTTTTATCAAAATAATGCACCATGTTATGCAACTGCCTCAGAGTAAATGCACTGCCCTCAGATGTGAGGGCACAATGAGAGCCCAATGCAAACATTTCCACTAAAATCACCATCCTCATTCTACAGCCCTGTCCACCTCTCAGTGCTCCCAAATGTTTTTTTACAAACAATTTTACAAATGAAACAGCATAACCCTCCTCCCCAAAGCAGGCATGGGGGCTGAGATCCCATCCATTCCCCCTGCATGGCCTTTCCAGCTCTCCTGCCTCCTGCCTCCAGTCTCAGACAGTTTAATCTGGAGCACATCCTGTCTCCTCTTTCCCTTGGTCCTTCCTTCTGTCCATGAAACAAAGATTTGAGCTTCTGCTCCACAGTACCCTAACACTGGAACATTTCAAAGAAAAGCCCTTGACAATGGAAATATTGAAAATCTGACCAATGCAACACATTTGCTCAGGCCTTAGCTTGGCACCTCATGGCTTCAGTCAACATTTCCCAAAACAATTCACTTTAAAAAGAAAACTTGTTAAGATTAGAGAACAAGTGTGAACTTGTTCTCTTTGTGTGAACAAGTCCAGACCAAATAATTAAACTAAGCCATTATTAGTGCTAGCTAATAAAAGAGCAATTATACAAGGGGTATATGGGGGCAGCCAGACATGGCAAATTAAGGGGATATGACCAAAAACAACCCTTGTAATTAATAAATTAATAAATAAATTTTGCTGTTTTTACAGCCTTCAAGGCACACATCCTCAGATTCTGCAGAACCTATCTAAGTGACCCAGCTGTGGTTCACCTCCACTCCTCAGTGCCCCTAGACTGTCCTTCCAGCTGGAACTGGTCTAGCTGTCTCCTAACACTTCTCTGGGATATGTGGTTGTACCTTTGAACCAACACTGGATGTGAAATGCCTTTGATTAGCAGTGGTCAGTTTTCTCTGTGAATGTATGTTGTTCACACACTTGTTGTGTGGCAAGAACTCCTGAGCTGAACTTGTTCAAGTGCCACCCTTGGCAGAGGTGACCATGGTGACAGAAGCTTTGGGACACACATGCACACACAGACACAGGAGAAGGCATTTCCAGAACAGCTTTGAAGTAGCACACACAGCACCAGAGGCATTATAACATAGCTTGGGTTGCAGGGACAGGTGGAAAATCAGCAGTTGTTGCCAATGATTCTTTGTCAGTGGCCAACACCAGAAGGCTTTAAAAGGCAACAAAGGTAATCCATCTATGACTGGCAAAGCTGTTCTCTTGAAAATTTTTCCTCTCATTTTCCATGCAGAGCTGCATTTGCTGAAACTGCAAGCACATCTTCAGATTTTCTATCACAAAACAGAAGGAACTATATATAATTCACCACACAGCACTATCTTGGTGTCCTCAGATTCAGAGCGAGCTAACCACAAAAATGTACTCAAAAGCTATGTTCAGTTGTGATTTATTCTGATGTAAGTGCTAAAATGGAGTAAAGAGAAGAAAGTGAGTTCCCCACCTTTCTTGTAAGTGGCACTTCAATAGGGACGGGGACAACTTCTGCAAGCAGGCAGCCATAAAATGCCACCATGAAAGCAGCAGGATCATTGTTAGGAAACACCAGGGTTACCTGAAAGAGAGAAATTTACATTAAAAATGTTTTATCCTAGGTGTCAGATCACAGTAATTGGAGTTTGCAGGCTTCCTTTTGGATGCAGATGATACTGGAGCACTTCTAAGACAGCTATTCAAATCTCTAATAGATGAATGAGGAATCAGAAGGAATTTATTCTGATAAATATTCTTTTCATTACTATTTTCACCTAGGATGTAGTTAAATACTTTCATGCTGCATTGTTTTCTACATTGACAACACCTTTCATCTGGTTCTGAATTAACTGATTGCTTTACCAGTGTTAAATAACCTAAGTAAATGGAATTAGAAGGATTTTAGATTCTAATGTAATAATTTGCTTGACGTTACTGAAACTGAAGTGTACCTGAGACCAAATCAAATTATCCAGACTTAGGATGTCACTATGCCAATCATTAACACACTGTTTTGTTTCACTACACTTTGCCTCATACAACAGTTTTGTTCCAGGACTGTCCTGCTGTCCCAGTGTGAAGTTTCTGTGTGCTATGTACACACAAAAACTGGTACCTAGAAGCAAATGTCACATCCAGAGCTGCCCATACCACATTCCAACCTAGGTGTGGATTTGTTGAACTTAACAGCTTCAGGGCTAGGGCTGGGGAATTGTTTAGATAAAAGAATGCCAAAACCAATCACAGATCACCAGAATGCTCAGTGGGTCTGAGCTGTGCAGCTTAACCCTGCAGGCCCTGCCTGAGGCAGGACAATGCCTGAGATCCTGCACAGGCAAAGGGAAAGGAGAAGGGAGGGGTCACAGCCTTGCTGAGGATCCAGCCACTTCAGGGAGCCCACAGCTCTCCTGGCAAGGGCAGGAACAGGACTGCTCTCACTGGGGAATGGCCTTAGTGGCTGGATCCCCTCTGTGGCTTTATTTCAGTTCAGTCAGATGGGCATTCCCAGCTCACTCCTAAACAGCTGTAACACAGCTGGTCACTCCTGCACACTCCACTGCAGTGGCATGCAAAGGCATGGCAAATTACTCCAAACCTCTTTCCCCTGGGCTCACACACAGGACAAGGGTATATTATCACAGAACCTTGCCATTTGCTGAAACTACTGAGCAGCTCTTGACTTTTGACTGTTTCAACATCTGTGGAAACCCAGGGCACCGGGAATATTTCTCTGTCTGCTCTGGAGTGCCCTGACCCCCAGGGTAGCACTGACTTTGACCCTCATTCATGGAGAAAGTTTCCTAAACTTCAAGATAGATTAGAATCCACAAAAGTGTGAAATAGATTATATAGAGTAGTGTAGGTGTATCACTTGGTATGAAATTGAGGTTTTGGGATTTTTAGTATGTTGTGGATGGAAGCAAGATGGAGGGCACAGGGTGTTGTCCTGGGTTTTTTCTTCATGCTCCTTCTTCCTTCTTCTTCTTGCATTTGGGTGGCATTTTGTAATTGGGCAGAAAAGTCCCCATGGCAGCTTTTTGGGATCAGTTATTGGGTTAAAAGGGAAAATAATCTAGGTGTCAGTTCTTAATTGGATAGTTTAGTCTTAAAAGACCTTGTAAAAAGAGATTGTTGGCCATTTTGTGCCTTCGAATGAAAAGCTGTCGAACTTATGGTTGTGAGACTGTTTTACTGATAAGAAATAATAAACACTTGAGTCCAAACATGAACTACTGTCCCAAGTGCCTTCAATCCAGACACAGAGAGACTGACAACTGCTACTGCCACAAACATCCACTGGAGTTTCCTTGAAGTAAAATAATGATGTTTCCACGTATGCTCCAAGCTTCAGTTACTGGAGACTGTAAGTGCTCCCAGAATTTTCACAAGGCTTCAAAAGTAGACATCTTCAACACATCAACTGGATTTCTTCAAACTAGAAGAAATCTAACCAGCCTTGTCCAAGTGGGACAAAAATATCTCTGGTTTTTAAGATGAAGACTTTAATCTCATAATTCTTCATTGCTACTTTATCTGGATACTTGCACATTAAACAATCCAAGTGCTGGAGATGGCTGTGCAGATCTTACTATACGCAAATGGAAATACAGGGATTTTGCCAGGTGCATGGGGGAATGGTAGAGATTGCTGAGCCCAGCAAACATCTGAAAGATCCCAAAATATACTTTGAGGGTTCTTAGGTTTTGCATTGGTCTTTGCTTACATAAAGGCAGTGAAGGTTTGGCTGGGAATCTTTGAAAAGGAGCTGACAGAGGTGAAAAAAATCTCACTGAAGTCCAGTGGGAATGAGGCATTAACTTCCTCTCCAAAAAACATTAATCACTAACAGACTTGTAACAAATAAATAAATAATGTGTGTAAAAGCAAAAAGGGCTGAAGGAACAAAATCATACAGTGTATATTAGCAGATGAGAATCCGGTTAGCTAGTAGATATTTCAGAGAGCAAGATTAATTTCCAGGCAGCTGTCTGGGGTGATGCAAGGTTAAATTTCTGAAGTTACTATAGAAGGCAAATGCACTTTGCCACGTATAGTACCAGAAACAAGGAAGGAGATGCAGACATGTTCATTTACTTCTTGGCTCAGACAAAGAACCTAAAAGGTGCGGTAATGGTAGTCATGAAAAACAGATTGCATTGACAGAAGTTGTTTTTAAAGAGAAAATATAAACTATTTTATACATATCAAAATAAGGAAACAAATACATTCTCATTTGGAAAAGACCAAAAATATGTGCTTGTATTTCATTTAGTATTTAAAACTGCCTTTAAGTGTTGTCACACAACACACATTACATAGAATAAAGTCATCTTCAAAGAGGTCAGAAAGCTTTTTTCTTATTACAACAGGGGTGTAAGAGCCAGAATCACAGCCTAGAGCATCAGAAGTGCTGTAACACCTCATCTTCAATGTGAAGTTGCCTCAAATGATCACGTTCCTGTTACACAGGCAAAAGGTTTTTACAACACAAAGCATATGCTTTCAGCACTCAGCTACAAACATTTGTTTCACTCTAATCTAGGCTGACTTATTTTAGATGAGCTGCAATTTGTTCCTTACATGTCCTGTGCTAGCTAAACTTCCAGTTTTCAGCCTGAACTATCCACAAATCCTTTCTTAATGTTAGGAGATGCCAGTGACTGCTGCAGAAAATGACTATGAAGCTAGGCAGGCAGCACACAGTAAATAAGGAGAGATGCACATTGCCTGTAGGTGAACTTTATCCTTTTGGAGATTTCTGGGTGGACTGTTTTGATGTGTACACTTGAATAACTTGCTGCTTCTGCTGTTGCTTAGAGACACACTTGTAAGTAAAAGAGAGTCTTCAGATCCTAGTCCTGGCTGAATGCCATTGTAGGAAGCAATTTAGATTAAGGATCTAGAGATTCTTCATTTAATTTCTTTATGATTTATTTCAAAAAGAAACACAGGAAGGACTGTCACTTTTGGGGGTTTTTTCCTCTTTTTTTCCTTCTGGGAAGCATTAATGCATGCTTTCATTTTTGAAGCCCTAAGACATGTGTAATGCAAGCAGACATGTTTCTCACATGTGGCACAAGAGGATCAAGTGAACCAAGAGTTTGAGAATTGCTATCAGACACTGCAGGGGGAAACTTAATCCCACACTCACAACTGTAAGCACTAGGGCAGGACTAAAATTTGCAATTCTGACAAATTTGTTCTGGAATATCCATTCCATGGCTTAGATCCAAACTGGAATGGGACCTGTGGAATTTTCTATGCACACTCTGGCAGACAAAATGAGCAGCAGGCTAAGCCAGCCTTGGCAGTCAAAGGGGTAGGGTCGTAAGTACATTGTTAGCAAAATCATAGGACGTTCTGGTCTTCATTTAACACCTTCAAGTGCTACCTCTGCAACTCTTGCTCTCTTTTTCCCTCTACTTAGATTCAGCCTCCATCAGAGGCAGAACAGGAATGGAAATATTCTGTTACCAGTCAGTGTCACTTATTTATTCAACTGGCTGCCAAAATGTGCTGACTTTGCTTGTCTTTGTCCTCCACAACGCTTCTCTTGTTTCTACCAACTCAACAACTACAAAGTCATTAGTAAGTCAGTTTTTTATCCACATGACACCTCCAGGCTCCATAAGCAAGCTTTTGCTAAACAGACTATTGTTCAATGTCCAAAAATCACTTTCCATGGGAATGTTTATTGTTGATGTTGCCACAACTTCAAGTTCAGGGGGTACCAGCTCAGGTTACTTAACATGCAGTTCAAAACATCTGTCTGAATGATCAGTCTTAGGGAGGAAAGAGCAGATTTCACCCTGTCCCACATCCCATTATTTCACTTCACTAATTTCCTCTGAGCACCCCAAATATCTCATTCTCTCTTTGTCAATATTTGCATTTGAACTATTACAAATAACCATTGAGATACTCACCCTGTCTCCAGGTCGTACCATTGGTTCTTGTTTTGTGCCTAATTTATGTAGTATATTGTAAGCAACCTTCATACTTCTGGTCCAAAGTTTGCCTATTAACACAAAATTTTCAAAATTAATATAAAAATTCTTATGTTTTAAGGTTATTAATGAGAAAGAATACCTGAGAAGTCAAAACCACACAGTAGGAACATTTATATTAGTTTTCCAACTAAATATGACACCACTACTGGGACTACTGGAAATACTTAAATACTTATCAGAAATTTTCTTTGAACTTCTTTTTTCAAGACAGCAGCACTTTAAAAAAAAAAAAGAAAAGTGAGAATAGCTTTCTTTATGGCAGAAGTGTTTTACTTTGGAGAAAACTGGATCTTGACTCTGAAATTAACTGTCAGAAGGGGCTGGTACATCATCAAGTCCAGACATCACCCTACCACCTCAGCTGTAGCAAGCTGGACACAGCACATTTCAGCACAGATTGACCTGGAGGGTGATGTTCTGTTTTGAGCACAGCAATTCTCTCACCAAAGAAAAAGGAAAGGAGTCCCAAGAAGTAGAGGCAAAGAAAAGAAAACCCCAACAAACAGAAAATGGGCACACTGAAGCAGCAGGGACCCTCTGAACCTTAGCACATCCATATAGCTGGGCATTCTTCCATTTAACTTGGTTTTTCCTTCTCACCTGCTCCCACACCCTCCCTTCTCTCATTCGTTTCACTTGCCCCAGTTACCCCTCCGTACTGTCTCTCTCTTTCCTTTCTTCACCTTTCCAGCACCACTCTTATCTAATCCTTATCAAATCCCCACCCCAGTATTCAATAAAGAAAAGTTCTCACCCCAAGACCTCTTTGCCCATATTACAAGCCTTTCATTGATCCTTCAAGTGACTGGCATCTTTCCTCTTCCAGATGCCCTTTGTTTAGAGACCTTGTTACTTCCATGTGAACAGCACCAAGTTCAGCAGCCCTTGTGCCTGGCTGGCCCCAGGTACTGCCTTTAAGCACTATTCATTCTGACAGCAACAAATCTTTAATTCATGCCCAGCAATGACTGAAATGATAATAGGTTCTGACAAAGGATTACCTATGGAGTTCAGCAGTTCAGGCCCCAAACATGCACTATTGCTATTTATAACTAAGCCAAGCTGTTGCTATAAAAAGAACCTCCACATCCTGGTTATAAAATGCAATACTACTGAATCATTTTTAAGTGCAAATCCGATGTAAATAGAAAGTAAGATGAGAAGGCCAGATTTTCTATTTTTTCCCACTGAAGGAAAATTGGAAGGGTCACTGCTGCTTGTTATGGAGAAAGTGCTAAATGCAATTATTTCTTATGAAAATAGTAATATAGTATCATTAAACTATGCTTTGCAAAGTTTTTAATTTATTAGAATTATTCCAGTATTTGCATGTTGAACTGTCTTGCTGCTCAGAAAGGAACACAATTCTGTTTCACTGGAAACAGCACAGACACAGGAGCATGTCTGCAGGATTAACTCTCACAGAACTACCTGCATTTGATGGAAAGAAAGTCTTTGAAATCCTCCCTGCTGCTACAGTTAACACTTGAACTTGACAAGTGAGTGGGATAAAAACAAAGGAGGCCTTAAGAAAGCAAATAGTCTTTTTACTTAAGTTATTCAAGATTAAAGCTTCAGTGGCAACAAAGTTAAAAGAGCAATTAGTAATGATACAGAATATTGGAGAATGGAAATCAAAAGCCTGGAAAAAGTTCTGAATTGCAAAAGAGAACCATCTTTACACAAAACACTTTTAAACTTGAAGTGAACATTGAAGGAGCTGCTGTGAAAAGTTATGTCTGAGCTCTAAAGATTAAAGCTGTAACAGGTCTTAAATTTACATTTGTGACACATTCATGCTAATTTTTCATCTATCAAATGTACCATCAAATATTTTCTTTAAAAATCTAAGGGCTAATCATATTACAGTATTTAGATGCATTCTTTCAGAGCTGCCCAGGTATGCAATACAATAATTTCCTCCTTAGAGTCCTGGATAAATGCCAAAATTAAGCTCTCTCGAAGTCTAACAAAATTTAAAGGAGTGGTTTCTAGTAGAGTTTTAAATAAGTTTAAACACATTTTGTCATGATGTTCTTTTACTGTCAAAATTTTATTTCATCTTCTAAGACACAGATAATATAAGACTGCCTTCCTAATTCCTCACCTTTCTGTTTGAATACATTTTGAACTGCACAAAAATGGCCACAATATTTTCTAGAGGCCAGAAAAGACTTGAATTTTCTGTCACTACAGCCCTTTCCTTCTCTATTTACTGGTGTGATACCAACCTGTGTTAAGTATCTGAGGCACACATGCCTCTGAGTATGAAACTGTGGCAAACTGGAGTGAAGCAGCTTGCCTGCATTCAGCTGGGAAGGGGCTGGAACACAAAGCTCTATAATGCCCAACCCTTGCAGGCTCTGCCTCCCTCAGCTGCTGCTCCAGTTGGCTGCCAGGGGCAGGCAGGGACCCCCAGGCACTCTGGTGAGCCAGCAGAGCAAAGTCCAGGCAGATCCTGAACTGAATTGTTCAACGGGAACTCCGTAATTTCTCTAGCAGGTTATATAGCTGTGTTCCAAAAACTAAACTAAAAAGGGGCCACAAAAGGAGCAGTTACCCAGAGGCTGGAGCTAGGGATGTAGGGATGATCAAGGCCAGATCAGTGGCTTCTGGATGGGCACAAGCTCCTGACCAGACGTGGACTGAGCCGTGGGTCTGTTTTGTCACCTTGGCTGTTTGCCCTCCCCAGCCTGACACCAAGAGAAACACAAAGGACTCCATGTCTGCAGGATAACAGCTCTGAGAAACAGAGGATGTTATACAGAAGGAAATCTTTGAAGTGTTTCCTTCCTTGGTTCTGCCTAGGCTGCAATTCAGAGCAACTCTTCCTTTGCAAACTTGAGGGATTAGACGCTGCTGGGAAAAAAGCTGATTGCTAAAACCTCTGCACAAATCCCGATGCTGTGACCTTGCTGTGACCTGCAGGCAGTGCCACATCTGTGCTGTGGGAGTGGGAGGCCTGCTGAGGGGCCAGCTGTGCTCCAGCCAAGGCTGTCACCCTGGGCTGGGGCTCAGGGCCCATCCCCATGCAGGATAAATCGCTTCGTTCCACGGGCTCCAGAGGAAATCTGGTTGGGCCGCCAGGGATACATCCCATTGTCCTCAGCCCAAGTTCAGTGAAGCACCAGCCCTCCTTGGACAGACACGCTGCCATTAATCTTCTGAGCTGGCTTGGAGACAGTGGGGAGGATGTAGGAAACTCAAGCAACAGCTTCACTTGGTGGTGAGCAGAGCAGCCCGTGTCCCAGCTCAGTGCCAGAGCTCCTCTTTCCCAGCTGTGCCACATGCCTCAGCCCTTTCTGCAGCACAGCACAGTGCTGGAGCCTGGAGCTGCTCTGCTGCTTCCCTGCTATAAACACCACACCCTGTGAGCCCTCCTGCTCCTGGCACTCTTGTCCCCATCCCCACTGCAGCAGGGTCCTTGCAAACAACATTGCTACCCACCACACCAGCACAGGATTTGTGCCTGTCAGACCCTGATCTCACTAGACAACCCTTAACAGCTCTTTTCATGCATTTAAAAAATGAAGGACTGTCATGTCATCTACAGAAGTGTCCCATGGTGTTTAAGGCACAGGGGCTCCCTCTGGAAGGGGCTCAGGCCCTGCCGACCCAGGGCTGGCACCGCCAGTCACACACACATATTGTGGGTAACATCGGGCACTGGAAGTTTAGGAACACAAATTACCCCTCCGTTTTCAGGTCACAAAACCATTTCCCATACAAAGCAGACTGGTAGAGTTCCTCTAGCTAATTTGGAAAGCAAAACCCCAACAACAGGCAGTTGATGCACACCTCGTTGCTACTACAATTTATTACCTTGCTCCTACCTCCCACTGAGCTGCTAATTGTGCTGCTCCTTTCCAAAATCTTGTATAACTCCATGAGATGGTAAGAAACAGAGCTTTTCTGTCCATCTATGATTGCCTAACTTCTAATTGCTTATTTACTGAAATAAATCTTCCTCTAAAGATTTTCACTGAGCCACTTCTGTGACTCTGCCAGAGTGCTGCTGCCAGACTGCCATGCCCTAGCAGCACACTGCTGCAGGGAGGCCTTTCAGGTCCTTCACACACTTCCCACTGTCCAGTGAGTAACAGCAAGCACCCCTCTGCCTCTGAATGTGAGCCATATCTGGCAGACATCACATATGCAGAAATGCTGGGAAGGACAGGATGGAGAAGGCATCTTGCCTTCTGGCAGCTGTGACAAACACTCTTAGTACTCATGGGGAGCCAGGCCTTTTCCTCCTGCCACTGGGCTTTTGATTTAGTTGAGCAGTATAAACTCTACATCAGCAATGATATGTTTTGTAATCAGTCATCTTCTTTTTTTTTTAGCTCTACTCAGATGGCAATAAAATTTAGCAAGTGAAGGGAGTTAATACCCAGTCCCATCTGGTTAAGCAACACAGTATGAAGGTAAAGGAAACCACAAAGTGTTAAAAACCACACAAAAAGGGATCTGTTAACAAAAATTAGGTATTTTTCACATGACACTGAGGTAAATCCCCTTCCTCTTCCTTTCCAAATCTGTAAAAAGACTAAATGTTTGTGTTGAATGTAAAGAGGGTTTTAATAGAAAAGCTGTATCAGGGAGAAAACTCAGAAAACAAACCACAGTGAATTTCCTGATTGTCTTCAGGACACTTTTCAGAACCACACAGCACTAACTCAACAAAGGCAAACCAGGGGGTGCTTACCAATCTCCGTGCACAGCAACTGCGAGGCTGCCAAAGTTTAACTGCAAATAATTTTGTCAAATATTCATTTTCTCAATACCACAGTACAACATTCCTTGTATTAAATAGAAACAAGAGCATTTATTAAATCTAGGGTAAATGGCAAACTTCCTAATGTTATGCAGGTAAAAGGGCTTTTTAATTTGCTTTGCAAAATAATAGTTGCAGCTTTACTGCTCTGGTAATCCTTTCTTCATGAACTCTTTACATCCAGCCTAAACAGAAAATGAAGTTGTTGTCTTTTGGGATAAAAAAATCCAGAGAAAAAGAACAAAAATATTCTGATGCAGAGAATTAAGGACTCCAGACACACTCAAAATAGAAGCAATCTTGCTATAACAGTGCTTGATATTGAAGTCTGAATTATATAATCCAGCAATTTTCAGGTTTTTTATTAAAGAAATAAAGATTCAAAGTCTTGAACAATCATAAGATTAATATCTGTCTGGGGATTTATACCATGGCTATTCATACTTCTGTGAGTCCTGAGTTATTTCAGACGTAAGGACAGTTTGGTTATGCAGCTGCTTGGTCAGAAGGATCTTGAATCTGTCTCTCTGCTGCCGATAATTGTGAAATTCCAGGTCTGGGGCATTCTCACAGAAAGGTCAGGAAAGGGTGTACATTGCACACCAGGTGCAGAATGGCTTGGGGTTGGCTGGTTTTGGCCTGCTGCTGCCTTTAAGGTATGCCAGGATATCTCCAGTATGAGCAACATCACCTCTGCTGAGGCAGGATCCCTCTGGCCCCAAAATGTTTAGTTGCTTTAAAATTACTTTTAAAATCAGCAATTCATTTCCAAACAAATGCCATTTGCCAAGCATTTCCTTCTCCACAGAATCCAAATGGAAGAAGCTGTCCTCTGCCCAGAGAGTCACATCTGCTCTTTTTTCTGAGCCTTGAAGTCTCTGGGGGTCTCTGATGTGGGAAACACTACATCAGAGCTACTGAAAATGGTTTCAAAAAATCTGATTACAAATAGTGTAAGATAAAGGAAATTAGATTCTTTGAATCAGACAAATTTAACTGGTACTTATTTTGTTGTTTTTAACAATGGTTACAAAAAGAAAGCTCAAAACTTGTTTATTGATTAATTACTTTCAACACTTTACTTTTTTCCCAGCTGTTCTGGTTCTCTTTTTAGAACAACCATTTTAAGTAAGAAAAGTAGTTTTGGTATCATAAGAACTATACGGGATTTAATTGTCCTTTATTCACATTTCTCCTCTAAGAAATCACTAAGCAGTTCATTATTAATACCAAAACCAAATGCCTCACTACTCTGATTAACTTTAAGCCAGAAATTGTCTTCCTTTTCCTCAAAGTACACATTACTTTTCTAGTCAGAGTTCAGACTCTCATAAAACCCGATAAAGACATATTTCCTTCCCATATCTCAGACATTTCAATTTATGCATATTCAGTGATTTGATTTATAAAGGGATTGAGAATAACGTAACTAAGATATTCTCCACTTAAACAAGTTCCCAGAGGAACAAAATATTTGAGAAATAAGTGATATTCATAGTGTTTCATTCACTAGAAAGAATTTAAGAATTTTGAGTACATTAAATAAAGATTACAACTGGGGCACTGAGAAGAGCTTCAAGAACTGAGGCAAATGCTTCAAACACTTGCTTGAAAAAAAGGATCGTCTGCAAGTGCAGTTATACATTTATTCTATCTAAAGTAATCTGAGACACGTGGAAAAAGCCAGTCCTGACATGCTATGAAGACAAGAAGCTCAAAAAACATGCAGAAAAAGACAGGAGATACAAGGCAATACAAATTTGATGAACTCCTGAAGATAAATGGGAGGGCAGCAATGATTTTAAGCAACAGCTGGAAGTGCAACTTTAAGGGCCCTGCAGCACTGCCCCAGCTCTGTCTGCCATGGCTCTGTCCTGAGCCCTCAGAGGTGCCCCTGCAAGGGACAGCAAAGGGAAGTTGTGAGGAAGACTTTGGAGAAGCAGAATTTTGTGGGCTCTCAGAGCTCCTTCTCAGCACACAAAGCCACCAAGGGAAAATAAGAAAGCATCCTGGATGGATGCAAGAGGCCAGCACTGTGTTTGTCAGGGCCAGGAGAGAGCCTGATGTAAGAATCAAGACCAAGGTTTCACCAAGTAGATGCAGCAAAATGCCTCAATTAGAAAAGATTTCCTCCTAAAATAACCTGTGAGGTTTGGACACAGAATGGCTGAGAGAGAAAGAAAAGGAAAGAGAGAAGAAGGAAGTGTTGGAAGAAAGTGTTGGAAGGAAGTGTCGGAAGGAAGTGTAGGAAGGAAGTGTAGGAAGGAAGGAAGTGTCGGAAGGAAGGAAGTGTCGGAAGGAAGTGTCGGAAGGAAGGAAGGAAGTGTCGGAAGGAAGGAAGGAAGTGGCGGAAGGAAGTGGCGGAAGGAAGTGGCGGAAGTGGCGGAAGTGGCGGAAGGAAGGAAGGAAGAAAGTGTTGGAAGAAAGTGTTGGAAGGAAGGAAGGAAGTGGCGGAAGGAAGGAAGTGGCGGAAGGAAGGAAGTGGCGGAAGGAAGTGGCGGAAGGAAGGAAGGAAGTGGCGGAAGGAAGTGGCGGAAGGAAGTGGCGGAAGGAAGTGGCGGAAGGAAGTGGCGGAAGGAAGTGGCGGAAGGAAGTGGCGGAAGGAAGTGGCGGAAGGAAGGAAGGAAGGAAGGAAGGAAGGAAGGAAGGAAGGAAGGAAGGAAGGAAGGAAGGAAGGAAGGAAGGAAGGAAGGAAGGAAGGAAGGAAGGAAGGAAGGAAGGAAGGAAGGAAGGAAGGAAGAAATGGCGGAAGGAAGGAAGGAAGGAAGTGGCGGAAGGAAGGAAGGAAGTGGCGGAAGGAAGGAAGTGGCGGAAGGAAGTGGCGGAAGGAAGTGGCGGAAGGAAGTGGCGGAAGGAAGGAAGGAAGTGGCGGAAGGAAGTGGCGGAAGGAAGGAAGTGGCGGAAGGAAGGAAGTGGCGGAAGGAAGGAAGTGGCGGAAGGAAGTGGCGGAAGGAAGTGGCGGAAGGAAGGAAGTGGCGGAAGGAAGTGGCGGAAGGAAGTGGCGGAAGGAAGGAAGGAAGGAAGGAAGGAAGGAAGGAAGGAAGGAAGGAAGGAAGGAAGGAAGTGGCGGAAGGAAGTGGCGGAAGGAAGTGGCGGAAGGAAGGAAGTGGCGGAAGGAAGGAAGTGGCGGAAGGAAGGAAGTGGCGGAAGGAAGGAAGTGGCGGAAGGAAGGAAGGAAGGAAGTGGCGGAAGGAAGGAAGGAAGGAAGTGGCGGAAGGAAGTGGCGGAAGGAAGTGGCGGAAGGAAGTGGCGGAAGGAAGTGGCGGAAGGAAGTGGCGGAAGGAAGTGGCGGAAGGAAGGAAGGAAGGAAGGAAGGAAGGAAGGAAGGAAGGAAGGAAGGAAGGAAGGAAGGAAGGAAGGAAGGAAGGAAGGAAGGAAGGAAGGAAGGAAGGAAGGAAGGAAGGAAGTGGCGGAAGGAAGTGGCGGAAGGAAGTGGCGGAAGGAAGTGGCGGAAGGAAGTGGCGGAAGGAAGGAAGGAAGTGGCGGAAGGAAGTGGCGGAAGGAAGTGGCGGAAGTGGCGGAAGTGGCGGAAGTGGCGGAAGTGGCGGAAGTGGCGGAAGTGGCGGAAGTGGCGGAAGGAAAGAAGGAAGGAAGGAAGGAAGGAAGGAAGGAAGGAAGGAAGGAAGGAAGGAAGGAAGGAAGGAAGGAAGGAAGGAAGGAAGGAAGGAAGGAAGGAAGGAAGGAAGGAAGGAAGGAAGGAAGGAAGGAAGGAAGGAAGGAAGTGGCGGAAGGAAGTGGCGGAAGGAAGTGGCGGAAGGAAGTGGCGGAAGGAAGTGGCGGAAGGAAGTGGCGGAAGGAAGTGGCGGAAGGAAGTGGCGGAAGGAAGGAAGGAAGGAAGTGGCGGAAGGAAGTGGCGGAAGTGGCGGAAGTGGCGGAAGTGGCGGAAGTGGCGGAAGTGGCGGAAGTGGCGGAAGTGGCGGAAGTGGCGGAAGTGGCGGAAGTGGCGGAAGTGGCGGAAGGAAGGAAGGAAGGAAGGAAGGAAGGAAGGAAGGAAGGAAGGAAGGAAGGAAGGAAGGAAGGAAGGAAGGAAGGAAGGAAGGAAGGAAGGAAGGAATCCGAGCTGTGTATGGCACTCTAGTTACAGCCTCAAAGATGGATGGGAAGCAATATTGTCTACAACAATCCACAAGAAAAGGAGGTAAATATGCTTGGTGTTAAGGGCATTAGGACTGCTGCTCAAGACGGGCCTTGATCTAGCTGATAGCTACAGAGACACTCCTGGAAATCATCTTGGAAAGGTGGAAAAAAGTGTGGGATAAGCAGGCAAACCTGCAACTCACTCATGCAGAGACAAAAAACTGGAGAAGATACTGAGAATGAAATCAAAAAACATCAAGGAGAAGCTTCCTCTTAACTGGAAAGCTGGAAGATAAAGGAAAAGGGTTTCCATGACAAGGGGGTGTGAGAAAAGACTGAAGCAAAAAACAGAGAGACTAAATAGGGGTAAAATATTCAAGAGGAGGTGCAAGTGATGACAACATCTCAAAAACCAACACTCTGGAAAATTAGAATTATTCTCATAATTCATGAAGATTTGTGAAATATATGAAAATTCATAATGGTATTTCTTTAAATAACTGTGGAATACACACTAGAGGCTACTGAAAATCATCAGGGCTTATAGTTAAAATTTTAGTTACCTGATCATAGCAAGCACATGAGGAAATTGAGCGTCACAGTAATATCATGTGGCAGGATTGTGGCTAAGCTCATCCTTCAAAAGTTTATTACTACCAGGGCCAGTGGAACTATGCACAAGGATAAAAAGTCATGAGTAGGAGTGTCTTTAATGATTTCAAGCCTTAATGTCTATTAATTTTCAAGTTAAAAACTGCCATGCCTGCAATTGCTAGAAAATGACAGGCACAGAAGGTGGACTAGCTACAGCAAAATCATCCATAAAGTCACTAGTGAAATGGCAGGTGGCTGTATTGTTAATGACATTTCCAAAGTAGTTTTCATTTAAGGAAACTACTATGGCATAGTAAATTAACATTTCCCATGAAAAAAATATCAGTGTTCAATGCACCCAGCAGAGAAGAATTCAGCAAAATTATGAAATGTTTTGGTTTGCAATCTATTTTATCTATAAAAACAAGACAAAAAAAGAAAAAAAAAGAACTGATTTTTTCCTGACCTCAGGAAACTACTCAAAGGCAACAGGGAAACCACATCCCAAAGTGCTGCCAAATGAAAGGTGAGAAAACACGAATTTTAGTCTTACTTTTCTCAAGATTCAGACAATGCAGAAGAGGAAAGAGTTATTTTAGAGCAGAGAAGCAGGCTAGGTGGCTCCATGAGCCATGCAGATATGTTCCTTGGGCTGATTTGCTCACCCTACAGCCTCAGGCAAAGTGGGACATATGCTCAGACTCTCTGGACAGAATCCCAAATTCAAAAAAATGGTCTGATTCTCAGTAATAGCTTAATTTCCTTTCCTGTCCAATTTATTTAAAGCATTCAGTGGATGACATGACTTCTGCAAACATGTAATTGCAAACTTTAAAATTCTTCCCTAGTTTCCAGTAAATGTCCTTAAGGAAGAAAAACATTCATCAATGGTGAATAGTATGTGTGCCCCTGAAATTAAGTCAATTTTTAACTCTGAAGCACCTGAAGGGAAAATGTTTCATGCATGACCCTCAGTTGCAAAGGTTCTCTTATGCTTTAAAAGCCTTTAACTGTATTTGCAGTGCCTAACTTGTGGCAGAGAACTTTTTGGCCAGAGACATCTGGGTCTGATTCCTGAATGGAAATGAATGTTCAGCACTGAACAAAACAGACAGACCTCTATATCAGAGCATGTAACAACATTCTCTGCACAGAAATCCAAGTCCCTGAGAAGGTAGAAATAAAAAAGCAAAATAATTTTTATATCCATCTCAATAGCATACAGATATGTTCCAACTCACTTTCAAAGTCTGACAGTTATTAATAATAATTCCTTTGAACATCCCCCAAATGTCCCCTGAACATCTCAAAATCAGAAGCAATATGGGAGTTATTTGTCAGAGATATCCTTATGTTGATTTTTATTTGGCCTTTCTTGGTTGCAATACATTGTCAAGCAGTGTATATTGAACTATATGAACATACCAAAGGTCACACTAAAATATATCCTGGCAAATCTATTTCAAGGGGGTACATTTGCTAGTTGTACAATTAACCCATCAGGAGAAATAATTCAAATCACACTTACTACAATGTCAGTAAAAAAGGGGGAAAAAATCCTATTAACTTCTTCAGGAAGCTGATGAATTTTGTAGACCAGGTTAGGCTTTTGCAGAACAAAGCCTGGCTGATATCCAAGGGCAATGGATTTGGACATCAATCTTCAGGAAAATCTGACCTAGGACACATTTCTATTTAAAAGGTGGGTTTAATTTATAATCTGCTATTCCATGGGTATATCTACTCAGCTCTTTTCCTCTGTCTGAAATAAATCATACTGTGACATCTCAGCAAGCCATACTCAGACATCAACAGATTCAGAGCTGTCTTATCCTACTCACAAATGGAACAGGTGCATTATTATGAGGCTTTTTTCACTCTACATTCACGTATTCACTACACACACCATACAGAATATATAAAAGAACAAACAGTTCGAAGAGTGCTCACCATAAGTGAGAATGTACAGTGGTTTCCCATTGGTGTCCATAGTGGTTAGGCAAGGAGCCTTTGGTGAGATGGTTCCCCATCGCTGCAGGGCTGCTTCCAGGGAAGGGGGCCAGTTTGTAACCACTCCTAACTGCTCCCCACGCATGGCCAACATCTGAGCTCCCTCTGGCTTTGGCTGGTTTGGATCTGGCTGTTGAACTTATGATTATGAAAAGATATACAGTTATCATGTAAATTCTATACCTTGTGTACACCTGTGTAATCAAGAGAATAAGTTACCTTTGCAAAATGTTCTGAAAACAGTGACATGTAAGAAGGTATTGAGAAGCAACAGAGAAATGTAACAGAATAATTTCCTTTTAAATTTAGCACAGATCAAGCAACTGATGCACCTCCGGAATGAAAAGTCCTTGTTCTTACACTGGTTCTACAAGAAGGGAAAGAAACTGCTGAGGCAGCATGCATATATTTATCTTCAAAACAGTAAACCTTTCTTTATTCCTAAAGAGAGATGGAGAATACTTTTTCCTGGATAAAAAAGCAGTAATGAGATGAACTGCAGAGCTACTGACAAAAATGTACTTTAACGTGTAACAGACTGATTTAAGTCATGTTCTGTTACATGTTTTCTTATAAATTCCTGTGAAGACTATTTAAATTTCCAGATCCTGAAGAATCCTAATTCTCAAAGCGTTGGTCTTTTTTAAAAAAAGTTCCATTTATTGGCTTTATCTTTGTTTCTATCTTACATTTAGTTCATTTTTCATACTTCACTGTTACACAAAGTATGTTGTAAAACATTTAGCATGCTCCCTCACTAACATATTTTCTCTCATTGGTGTTCCAAAGCACTGGCTGTAACCCACAGCTGAATGCTCTCAAAGCAAAGCTTCCCTACACACTCTTCTGTCATTTCTTTGCAAGCACAACCAGGAGCTGAGCAGACAAGAAACACTTTTGACTCCATAGCACTATGTCCAAGCTCACTGCCAGCAGTTTCCACTGAATACCATTGGGGTTTTGGTACTTGCCAGTGCAGGAAGGGCTTACTTGTCTTTCTATAAAGTCAACATAGGAGACAAACATTTTACAGAGCTTTAATAAGTGATCCCCAAACCTTTTGAAAAATGGTAATTTTACCTTCTAACAATTCCTCAAAGTCATCTACAAAGAACTCCCGTAATGGCGGTCGCTTGGGCCGTTTGAGGGTATTGACCAGCTGCTGGATCTTTGCTGACACTCTGCTGCTCACTGGCACTCCTGCAGGACAGGGATCAATGGAGACATCAGTCAGTGGCTGTGCTGCACCCACCAGACATCAGGGGGGTGAGGAAAGGTCTAGGACTGCAAGGCCACCACAACTACAGTTTCATGCCATACTGTGACTCAAGGGTTTAACATTAAAACACACAAGCAAAAAGGAACAGTGACACCTAATGTAAATAAAACCAATACAGTAATGTCAGAGCAAGGTCGCAAAATTAGAGAGGAAGCAGCACACAGACTGAGGGAGAGAAGTACAGTGGGAAAAATGTCCCTACAGCAAAATTCAGTACCCTGAGAGTATTGCCTCAGCAATGGTCAGTGAGAAAACTGGACTGGCCCTCCCCATGATCATTGGCCATACCAACACTGATTGACTAGACTGCAGCCTGGTGAAGAGTGTGGGTCATAGGCTCTGCCCCAACATTTATTCTGAGTTATTTTTACACTGCAGGGGACATCTGTCCAGCATCCATCTAAAATATGGTTCATGTCTTTGTATTACTTCAGCATGCCCCTGTATTCTCTGAACATCCCTGCAGCCAATCCCACCAGCCAGCAATCTCCAAAGGGAGCTGCTTGCCCATACAGCACTTTGGAACACATAGCTCTGAGCAGCAGCCTGGGGCAAGGGGCATTTTTATAAAATACTCCCATCAATCACCTCTCCCTTCCTTTTCTCTAGTTGAGTGCAAAACCTCTCCAATGTGCACATCATCTGTTCCTGAACTAATAGCTTTCTGTCACCGCATTGCAGGAATTTCAGCTTCTTACCGTCCATAAGGTTGGCTCCAAATCTTTTACCAAGTGGTGTTTAGAGCTGAAGCTACTAGATATAGATAGACTACACTTGGTCAATAATTCTGTGCTGTGCTGAAATACTGTTTGGTAAGTTTTAGAAAAGAGGAGCACTAAATAAGGAAGGGTTTACAAATAACTGTTAAAAAAAAAAAAAAAAAAAAGCCAAAAAACCAAACTAACAAAACATTAGAGAATAAAATTTCAAACATGTCAATTTTCAAGATGTAGCCATGCTAGGATCTCACATTCTTTGTCATTTAAAATAAACAGACTAGCTGTAACCAGGCAGCATGATAATGGCAAATCTAAAGAGATTCTCTGGGGGTTTTTACCAAACAGTTTCTATGGGGAGTCAACTCCACTGATTAAGAAATATTTCTCTATGTTATCTTCATTGATATCAGCTTATTTTAGAACTGTAAAGGTGCTGCAACTTTGTGTTTACAAGTGAAAAGTGCCCAGGAAAAAAACCACGAAAAACACCCAAAAACCAAGAGCAGATGCATACAGTAACCACTAAAAAGGTCAGGATACTCAAAAAAACCCCAGTTCAGTTTTGGGACATACCATCACCAGTCTCCATAAGCTCAGCATTGCCATACTTTGGTGCCACCCGTGCCGTTGATCCTTGTGGTCTTTCTACTTGTATTGAGTGCTCTGAGGTGTAAGTGGTAACATCTGGAGGGGCAGAATGATTTTCTGTGAAAAGTAAGTTAAAAGGTTTAACCGTGTACCTCTAATGTCAAAGGGCAGAAAAGCAAAAGGCAGAGGAAAGGAGACCATTTGAGGTTTTTTTCCCCCAGCACATGAACAGGTGTTAAAATTAATGCACAAAATTATTATACTAAACTATAATGTGTAGTATAATTTCCATAAATAAAATTTGCACTGATTAAAACAAGGCTGCATATCTGCAATCACACAACCAATAGGCTAAAAGAATTATACAATTAGGTTGTAAGTTCTCCACTGACATCTGATTTTACTTAAAGCTTGTGGACATCTGCAAATAGAAAAGACCCAGACAAATACACTTCTCATGGATTACTGTGTTAGTTTTTCTAAGTAAAAAGAACACAGCATGTTGTCAATCATTTGCAGGAGCCAATGCATATGACTTTTATAACCTCTGTATTTTGACTATGTCAGTTTTAGTTAGGAAAGGAAAAAAGTCAATCATAGCAGGTTTGGAGACCAGAGGCAAAAAATAAAATGTAAAGAAACATGAACTTTGCATTCTTCATGGACACTTGCTTGTCTACTATTTTTAGACAGAGATATTTCAATTCTTCCGCATAACAAAGCCTTGCCTTCCAGAGGGCAAACACGATTTGGTCTGACTCATGCCAGCACTGCTGAACAATTCCACAGAGATAATCTTTCTCTTTCATGGCCTGATAACTCAGCATGCTACCACAGTTCATCTTCCCGTGTTTTCAAGTCTGAATCTGTATTTTCTACGTATTTATGCTATTTCTATAGATTGTCCCATAAATTTTTTGCAGGTTTTTATCCACATTAGATTAGATGGAGATAAACACCACAAGCAAATAACAACTTTTCTTTCAATTGACATAAATGATCCCCAGCAGCCTCTAAGTTACAAGAGAAGGCAGGTCTTCACTCTGCTGCCATGAAAGAGAAGAGAAATGTATTCTATTTAACAATACGCTAAGAATCTTTCAAAATACAAAAATTCTGGAAAAATGTCATCGTGTTCCAATACTGTTTTCAAGATGTGCTTCTTACTAAACTTTAAGCTGTAAGCACTAGAACACCAACTTCTACAGTAAATTTAATCTCAAACATAATTTTAAAGCACTTTCATTTTTATGAGTTTTGAACTTTGAAGCACTTTGATTCTTGTGCATTTAATCCCAAATTTATGCACCATCAACACAGAAAACTATTTTTTTTGCTACACATACCAGAAAAGGATGGTCATAGATGCTTATTTTGCATGCCTCTCATTTAAAGGTAGCATTTGACAGACAATCATAATGCAGATTTAAGACATGACATTCACTCCTGCAGCTGTTATTTAATGTTTATATTCATGAACATCATAAGGGTTCAGTTCTATCACCCAATCAAATTATCTCGTTGAGGAAGACATGAAATGGCTTTTATTGAGCAACCCAAAAACTTCTTGTGTTCTACAAGTATCCAGTTGGAGCTTTTGCTTCTGATCACATCCATTGTTAAAATTTTACTGAAACAAACACCTTACATTGTGCTATGTGACCAACTGAAGTACAGTAGATTGAAGTTTATGCTGGTAGTTGCTTGAATAATGTCTTCATTTAAGGTCTTAATTTCTTGTCATTATCAACTGTTTTAGACTCAGCACAATTTTTTGCCCTTTCCTGTTAAGTGGCAAGAGCTTTTTATAGATCGTGACTGTATTACTCAATAACTGAGTCAATTAAAAATGCTGATGATTATATTTTTCTCTTTACTTATAATGCAGTTTTACAATGCATATGGGAGATCATGACTGAGAAAATAATTGTACTTAGTCAGCTATTAGTAACATGAGAAAGTATTTTTAAAGTGAGCTGTATTTGCTTACATCTTTCCAGTGAAGTATTCCCATCTTTCAGACTTTAGAAGGCTCCTTTTGAAGAGGAGTTAAAGACTAATTTTTTTTTAATGCATGGGGCAGAAGATACATGAGAGGGATGCTCTCCCTTCAGAACTCTGTCCCTAAAACCAAATTCTTCTTTGTTACACATGGTGCTGAGCAGGGGGAAAGGACATAACCAGAGTCCTGCTCTTTTGTAAAATGCCTTCCTTCTGAACAAACAGCACTTGCACTTGAAGTGGCCTAAAAAAAACTCTCTTCCCAAGGTTGCCACCATGGCTCAGTCAAGGAGTTCTCATGCCCTGGCTGCCCAGCTGCTATTTACTTTTATCTTGAAGAAAAGGAATAAGAAAAGGAATACTGAGGTTTGTCTTGATGTGTTCCTTTATAGTATCTGCTTAGCAGATGTTTTATCATGGCACCATCTATAGTGCTAAGTTTCATCCATTAGATTTACAAATCTTTGGTCAGCTAGCATCCCAGAGTCAGGCTTGGAGAAATGAAAATTATACAAAGATTTGGTCTGAATGACTTCTAAAGAAAAAGATAATTGTTATGTTATGTGAAATGTACTCTTATTTTTTGTATAGAACAGTCAATCCAACCTTTGGCTATGGACACAATCTGTAGAGAGTTTTTTGGTCTTGTGTCAGGTAACTTGAAGAATTGTTGGAGGTTTCATTAAGAATCATGACCCTGACACATCTGTTCACTAAAAAGTAGAAACTGACAGCTGCGTGACTTCAAAGCACTTCCTCCATCAAACATCCATATTTGCATCACCTCCTATTCCCATCTCTTCCAATATCCTTGCATTAGGAGATCACAGACAGAACAGCTGTTTCCAGTTAAGGCTCTCTTCATTTCTGCCACTGGAGCAATATCATTTACCCCATTTCATGAAGATCAGAAAGGTCCAAAAAAGCAGAACACATTCATGGAGGGATAGAGCACTGACAAAGCCCCACGTCTGAGGAGAAGCAAAGGAGTGCAGGAATACTTTCAGTGCAGGTTTGGAAGCTCACATAAGCACCAGGTACTTGAAAAGTCTCCAGGAACTCAAAAAGCATTCCTGGAACACTGTACTTGAAGAAAATGCAGCTTTTACTCACAAATAAACTGGCTCTTCTGGTTGTCAGGGAAGGGAAATCCAGAGTCAGATCTTTCCATTAGCTGGGTTTTTCTTGTATTGATATCCAGGTGACAGATTGTATTTTTGTCTCCTGTATAAGTTAACATTCCCCCTCAGAGTACAAGAATTTCCAAGCTGTCTGAAAACTATCAGCCATGCTTATGGCACATGGTTTTATATTTATTTGATTAGCAATCTATGTAGCCTTTAATGTGGATAAGCCTTTGATTTTCAAACAGAAACATATTTGAAGCATATAAAAGAAATATTAAATGCACCTATAGGATCAAAACTTTGAATTGAGATTATTAACTTTATATAGATTTACAATGATAGGCAAGCATTGTGTAATTTTCACCACATGACCTTTGTGAGCTTTGGGGTGGGCTCTCTGTCCCTGATTTTTATATTCACAGAAATCCAAACCATGTAATACCAACAAACAAAAGCTTGAAGATCTTAGAAATCTGCACAATACTGACCTCAAGAAGGGTCAAAATATCAGATATTTTTAACAGATTTCACTGGTTTGACCTCTAAATTCAAGAATTACTGAACACAGCTGTGAACACACCTATGCCAAACCAAAGACTTTGCCTGTAAGTTAATGCAGACCCCTGAGCATCTTAAAGCTGTGAATAAATATTTAAATTATATCTATCCCAAACTAGAACTCTGGCCACAACAAAGCAGCAGCAGACAAATTAAATGAACAATATAACATTAAAATAATATAATAGCTTATGCAAATTATCCAAACTATTCACAAAGAAAACTCTGATTATATTATAGCCAAAGCTTTTTATCAAATCTCTTTTCAGAACTGCATTAGTACGCTTAAATTGGAAAAATATCTCCCTTTTACTCTGTGATGCACTCGGGAGGTAAAATCCTAGTGGACATCAGAATGGAGGGCTTTTTTGGGTTATCATTAAGGTCCTTCCCGTTGCACCTTGAATTTGTATTAATTAAAATTGGCACCTTCAGAGTATGGCCTTACATAAACACAGTTGATTCCTCTCTTGCAAGCTGGTCTGTCTCTGTAGAACAACTCCTGGACCAATCAAGGCATGGTAACCCATGTTCTTTGTGACCAAGAACAAACTGGCTCTGATAGCTGAGGAGCCTTAAGGAACAGGATTACTCTTCTCTCCTATCAAAGATTATTATTCATCTACCATCACTGGCCCACTGCCTTGGAAAGAGTCAGGCTTTCTGTAGGGTTACTTCAAACCTATCACCTCTTAGAATACATTTAATGCATAATCTACCTTCTTGGATAGGAACAAAACAAAATAACAATTTAATTTCAAATTCTTAAAGAATGCAGCTCACCCATGAAGAAATACATATTACAGTTATAACTGTGCAGCTGCTCTTACATTTCCAGTGATTTTAGCAACCACAAGATCCCAGTCTCATCAATCAGATTTTGTGCCCCAATGACCTTTACATTACCACAGCTCAATTAGTGTCCAAGAAGAGATGCAATTTAAGGTATCTTATTGTCAGAATGAATGAAAACATGCATACACTGAGGTAAGCTCAACGGCTTCCTTCAAAGGCAAGATCTTTCTAGTCAACAAGGCACAATAAAACATGTACACATAAGAAACAGTAGTTTCCCTCTTCTACAGAATAGTGCCATCTTAATTTAGCTCTATAAATGCTGTATTATTTACCACAAACTCAGTGATTATAAAAGACTTACTGTGCCAGATTTAAAATTACTAAAATGTCAAATTATAAAGAAGCTATATTTAAAGACACATTAAGACTTTGTGTATGAGTAATGCAACCTTTCAGAGTTTGGATAAATTTAATTCTCTATGCTATAATTTCCTGTAGCATTTCAGGATGAAGTCATAGAAAATAATCAAATGCAATGATTAACGTGTTCCCAATGTATGTGTTTCTAAAACAAGGTTCTAAGCATTCACTTAGCATGAATTTATGAATACAATACAAGCTCTTCCCCTGACTGCAATTCAGCCATTCTGGATCATGATGGGAGGATTACTGAAAATACAGGTGTTACATCAAGCTGTACTCATAGCAAAACCCAGGGGATATGTACTCCCTTTCCAGCACATAAAATCATGAACACTGCTGATGCTTTCATGTATCTCATGACATGTACTTGAAAAGGAAATGTCAGCTGAAGAACAGTCACACACAACTGTAGTAACACAGTAGTAAGGTTGCTTTATCTGTTCCAACAAAGACTGCAACAGGTTTTCAGTGAGAGTCTAAAATACACACCCCAGCAAGAACATACACAAAGGAAAGGCCTTGTATGATAAGCATCTGAAGAGTGAATGGAAACCAAGCCTTGCTTTCCACATATCCAGTCAAACAGCTGCTTCATGTTAATAAAGACCAGTGTCAATGGCCCAATATTCAGAAATAATGTCTGTGAAGCTTAGCCCTAATGGAAAGAAAGCTTTGACTTCCTAGCATCTTTATATAGGAAATAAACAAGTTATTAATAATAACAGCTCCCTTCTCTGAAGCTCTATAATGATCTCTCTCACCGAGTACAATCGCTAGATATCCCAGTTCAAGTATTCTAAATTCAATTAAGTGCAGGAAAAATATGTTTGAGAGGACTACTGTTAACAGAATTATCAAAAATCACTCAAGCTATGTAATTAAAGTGGTGCACCAGTGGGGGAAACTCATATGCAAGCAATCCCTAATGATACATGCACTGATTTTCCTTACTGATGAATCCTACCGAGACCTTTATAGTGCTAAGTAATGGAAGTCATGCAACTCTACATTTTAAGGTATTTGGTAACCAACAGCTAGACCCTATTTGCCACAACATAAGCTTACCCCCAAATCTAAACTGCCTTTTTCCCCCCTCCTGAAATAGGAAAGTAGGACTATCTCTCCATGTAATATATATAAATATTAAAAAGCAAACTAGAAACACAGGAAAGACTTTTGTTAGATTTCACATAGCAGCATCAGTTGAATGTGAGAGTCAAAATTCATGTTAAACTGGACACACTCCACACACCTGTATACTGACCTATATGTGTTTGAGCCATAACATCAGCTAGTCTGTGTGCAGCACCACTGCCTCCACTTTGTGTGGAGGAGGAGGAAGTGGTTGATGTGGTAGAGCCATGGATCGCCTGACTGATCCAATGTTCCATGTTTATGCTCCCCTGGCTGGAGGTGGGAGTTCCCTGGGAGTCACCCTGGACGGAGCCTTCGTCTTCTGAACCAGAAGAAGTATCTAGTAAGTAAAAACAGCTTGTTAGCTTGCAGTGCTTTGGGGGTTTCTTAATAGAAATAACTCATATTCATACCAAAAATTTCAGGAAAGTGCCATGAAGAAAATCTCAGGAAGGCAGGCAAACATAATGAGAAAAGTGCAGCACTGAAAGCACTGAAACTAAGTCAGCTGCTAACTGTGCACCTCTCCTGCTCTTAGGTCATGGCCTGTGTATTATTGTACCAAAAAAAAAAAATTAAAATTAAAGTCTTCCTTTATAGTGTTAAACAGAATCTTCTGAAGATCTCCGGCCAGCAGACAGTATTTAAAAAAACTTTCCCAAGCTCACTCCACAAATCTGTGAGACACTTTTCCAATTGTACAAAGTCCAATCCTCAGTGAAATGGGAGTCTCAGCCAGATTCAGTGAGTATGAGAAGCATGAGATGTGGGGTGTTTTCACAGTCTAGCGGATAAAAAAGCAGATAAACTTCAAAAGGAATGGCACAACTAATTGTTAAGATAATGTTACATTACATTGTTAGAGAATATACCAGAAAAGTGGAAGGAAATCAGACCGATGTAAAATATGACAAGGTGGCCATATTTAGGTCCTTGTCAGCCCAAAAGGACCAGTGCCATCTAAGGTATCACTAAGGGCAAAGCAGTCATGTGAACTGTCCCCGTTGACTTTTCCACTACTCAGTTCACCTTCTCTTCAAACACACCTCAGTTAAGCTCAGTGTGCATCAAATGACATTTCCATTACTGTCTATGCTGAGAGATTAGCAGTTCATAGCAGCACAAAGAACCACTTTAAAAATTCACATAAAAACAGAGAGATACTCACCTGGAGGCGTGTAGGCATCCATTGATGTTTGCACCACCAATGATCGTCGCTTTGAGGGCATGGGCACTGCCATTTTCCTTTCTTTATGCTTAGCAAGGGCTGCCTGCACTGCTTCTGTGTGGACATCTGCAAGGAAAGAGGAGTGAAGCCAGAGTCAGACAGGAAGGAGCTGCTCTCTGTGCATCCAGCAGACCTGGCACAGCCTGTGCCTGTGCCAGCTGGGCTGACAGGGCACATCCCGTGACGGGAGCCCAGGAACACACAGCATCTCAGAGCAACTGCTGGAGTTCTCCTCTGCACAAAAAGCAGCCACAGTGAAAAGTGCTGTACTAACAAACAAGCCCTTTGAGCTGTATGATATTCCCAGAACAGTGCTGCAGTATTTGAAGAGCAGGAACATCACTTCCCCAGGGCAAACCTTTATTTAACCTGGAGCTGCTACTTCAGTGACCATTGCTGTTTTCAGTGGAACTGTGGTGTATTAACAGAGCCCATTTTTTAAATGGATAAGGTTTCCAATTTACAGATAACTCACACAGAGTAAGTGAACAAGAACATTTTATTGAAGGGTAAAAGGTATGCAAAATGCCACAACAGAAATGGCAACAGGTCCCTCATTCCCAAATCCTTCTCCTGCCACTGTCACTTGGCATTATTCACAGAAAAATAAGTACTATGTAGGGCTGGCCTGAGGTGGAATGAGGAAAAAAACACCCTGAGCACAGATGTGGTGCTTTGCAGGCAGGTGCTGCACACAGCTCATACCAGCACACACCACAGTACCCAACAGATCCCTTCTCCTTGAGGAGGTGAACAGCTTCTCTACCTCTCCCATGGATTTATAGCTGCCTGCCTGCCAGAGTTTGAAAAAGTCCATTTATCATGGCTAAAAGATGTGAGTGACTTTTTGATAATGACTTTGTTTTAAGCACCATTCTTTAATTACTACCATAACTACATATTGAAACAAGTCTGCCTTTACTTTACTACCTTGCACTGTTTGTCTGCATATTTCAGTGGAATTGGGACACATATTCACATGAGGTGAGTGTATGCAAAAGACATGGCAGCCAACAGGAGTTCCTTGTGGGCAAAGAAGTTGCCACACCATCTGATATCTTGCCTTTTAACCAGCTGACACTGGTCAGCTATAGAAAATACAGCAATTCGTGTGCATGGTTTAGTTGTTCCCATTTGTGGATCAGCAGCACAGTGAATCAGGTCTAATCCAAAGTGATCCCACTTCTGCCGCTGCTGCATCTCCTGGAAGACCCCCCCTCACAGGCTGGGTTGGCAGCACACTGTCATTATCCTTGTCCTGTATGGATATGGTGGCAGCTCTGAACAGGCAATGTGCCCCAAGAACAGTAACAGGAAAGAGAAGAGTATCTATTTATATGTGTGTGTGTATATGTGTGTGTATATATATATATATATACACACATACACATATTATATATATATATATATATATATATATATATATATATATATATATATATATTTCCTTATTTAAAGAAGCGTTGGTTGAGTCACATTTATGTAATTTGTGAGTAACAGCCTGGAAGGATGACTAGAAGCATTGGATGATAAGCTGCTGATAAGCTGCAGTGTCTCATTTCCAATAATGGTGTTTCCTATTTTCTGCCAGGGTTTAAGCACCTCTCAGTAGAAGTACAACAGGGAAGAGTAAAAAAAGGCACAATTACCAGCTGCTTCTGTGAGTTGCTTTCTTTTGTTTTAAATCATGAAGAGGATGAGAATATCAGCAAAGAAAAGCAAACTGCAAAGCTGGGAAACTGTTCTCAAAAGATAAAAGAGCCATGGAGATGATGGACCAAAATGAAGGAAGAACCAATGCTATCATCAACACAGAGGACAATTTCTCTCCTGTCAAGTCATTATTTTTAAGCAGAAAGTTTAAGGTCTTTCTTATAATTAAAAACTGATGAAAAGTTAATGTGAAAAGTATCAGAAAATTTATGGGAAAAGTATTACACTATGAAAATAAAGAATGTAAGTCTTACCTAACAGCATGACCCCAAGATAAATTCCTACCTGCTCACTTCACACCAATGTCAATAAGGTACACAGGACTGAACATGCTCCCTAACAGTTTCTTATCTGTTAAAGAGGGAAAAATCTTGATATTCCTTCAAAGGACAGCAATTAGATATCAAGTAGTAAAAAAAAAGAAAAAAAGAAAAAAAAGAGCTTTCCCTTTAAAAAAGCTCAACAAACCAACACTATAGTATTTTTTGGAAAAAAAATTTGGAAGAAAATAAATTTTGCTGATCAACACAGGAGGGACTATTTGTATATTATTGTACATAGAATTGTGTTTTAACTGTGTCAGGAGGGAGAAGAAATTCTGCCAAAAATTTTTAAAGGAGAACAGCTGACAGAAAATCATTAAAATGCTTAGTGACAGCTGGATGCTGAATCAGAACTTGTGAATTCTTTGATTTCCTTTTTGATGCTGTTTTGATATAAGAAGGTAGACTCATCAGCTTAATTAAAAACACTCTGCAGGATTTTAATTTTCAAATGAGTCCACAGGAGTCCAGGAATTGAATTGTTTTCCTAATAAGGCACATTCTTGATGTGTTTATTTGTAATGGGCTATCATGGAATAAACCACACTATAGATAGCTAAAAAAAACCCAAACCCAAAACCTCACAGGAAAGCAAAACAGTGTAAAAGACAAGAAACTCTGAATAAACAAGAGGGAAGCTGACTGGCCAGAAGGAACATACACACCTGCTCCCAGCCCAGCCTGCAAGCTCAAATATTTAGAAGGCATAACTCAGATTATGGAGGCTACCAAAAAACCCTGGGACACATGTCTAGAAAATGCTGAGGATACATAATCCAGAGATGGTCCAGGGAGCATCAACAAGAGTTTACAGGGTAATTTTAGGGTGAGAGGAATAAAATGCAGCATAAACAGTCAAGCTAGGGTGAAGAATCTTCTCACAATGTTTTCTCTCAGAATAAAACTCTTGGCTAAACAAAGTTTCTCTAGGCATAAAAAGAATGACTAAGGATTGGGTAAAGAATGAATAACAGCTGATATAGGATGTAAGTTCTTCCTTTTGAATGAAAGCCTTTGGTGGGTTCTGAAGATGCTCTTAACCTGTCTGGACACCCTTGTACAGAGGGGGACTTGGTTAAGCTATGAGCAGCCTTCAAGCCCTTCATGCCTCAAGACCCAAATATTGAGAAATCAGAGAAGTGAGGGAAAGCCAGACTGATACTTCAGAATTACATTTGAGAGCAACTCATGGGTTACAATATCTATCCTGTAACCACAGCAAGACAGAAACAGTAAGAAGGTTTGCTCCCAACAAATATCAGCTTTAGATATGCACTTTGCATACACATACTTTGCTTTTCCCTAGGTTTTAGCTTTGCTTTTCTGGTCTACAAACCACTTTGCTTTTGTAGCACAAGGAATATTAACCAAAATGCAACTAATAATCTCTTGCTTTCATGTACTTTCATGAAGCATGGATTTAAATCCAAGTTGAAACATACAATCATCACCCGTATCCCTGCTAATTTGCTACTCATGAATATGAACAGAGTGTGGTAGCTCTTTCCTTTTACCTGGGTCAAAGATGGGCCATGGTGTCCATCCTATTGTATGTAATCCACTGCTTCCTCAAAGCTGTCCCTAACAGCTACTGAAAAAATACAAGGAGACTTGCAACAGGAACCTACACAACAGGAACTGGATGCTCCTTGTTCTCCAAAGAAAGGAAATCACATTTGAGATGCACATTGGGACAAAGTAAGAAGATATATCCAAGTTCCTTTGGGACAGGAAACTGCTATCACCACAAATCCCATCATCACAAAGCAGTTTTTACTCTCCACATATCACACACAGCATCAGCAGGAATATCACATTAGAATTTCAAACCATCTCTGGTAGGATGATGCCCCTGTCTTGCACATCTGGTAAAAGCATCTGAATTCCTTCTCAATCTACCCTGGCATACTCAAACTAACTGAACTCATACTGTGATTGAGTATTGCTATGAAATACAGTTTTCTCATTAATTTTTCTGAAAAAATTGTTCAAGTATGAAAATTTGGTCCACAGAAATGCCTGCATTAAAAAGAAAATCATTAAAAGAACACTTCTTCTGTCTTCTTTATAGTATTTCTTGCTGTAATTTCTTACCTACTATAAACTTCTGATAGAGTTTCAAACAGAAATATACCTTGATGTAATTGCACTCAAGCCTTCTGAGTGGAAGGCTATTTCTAAGTGGAAAAATCATGCTTTTAGGTGAAATGCTCTTTCATGTGACATTCTAACTACACTGTTATAGCTGATAAAATGACTCCAGATCCTGACCCTTCAAAGCTCTCCTATAGATAAATCATTTTATACTCTTCCCACCTGGCTTTTTCCACAAGAATGTCTTAACAGAAAATCTAGAGCATAGAGTAAAATATCATTACCTCTGTCTACAGTAGTGGGAAGTAAGGCACAGTGGTTCTCCACTGTTTTAGCTTGGCCAACCACACATTGAATCTAATTTGTGTGTTTGTACTCAAAGAATTAATAAATGGGAAAGAGCAAAGCACCAAGCTTGGGAAAGTTCACTTTTTAACTTGTGCTCGTTGCTTAACACCAATCAACCTGGTGTTCAGGATTCAACCTGACATATTTCTTATGGGCTGCAAACTGCAGACACAACAGCTCTGTCCCCAGCCTTCTCCCTGTTGCATTCAAGTATTTTTACTTGTTTATTCTCTTCCTTTACTTTCTATGACAGGACAGAAAGGGCAACCATACTTTTGGGAATAAAGTCAGTAAGTGAAAGAGAAAGGAAGTGGAACTGTAAAAACAAGCAGGTGGTAGAAAGAAAGATTCCTTTCAAAGAGCTAATGATCTGTTATTATACAAGAGATGAGGTCTCAAAACCAAGGGCAGAGAAATTAAAACTGGTACAGAGAATAAGGGTCTGCAAGTTCAGACTTCCAGAGTGATGACCTATGGCTTTGGCCAACGAGCTCCATAGCAGAAACTCTGCACTGCTGCAAATTCCTCATGCCATCAGCAGGATGGATTGCCCAGCTTTCCTAGGAGGTGTCTGCTGAGTGCAGTCACTCTTTTAATCTGGTTTATCTCATAACTTGGCACAATGGTGTGCTCCTGGCCTGACTGGAAAGGCTTACAGAAAAAAGCCAACTCCACTAAAACAGACATTACTGCACAGACACAGCTTGCTATGGACATCCTCCCCATGTGGGGTGACTGAATGACAGGAGATAGGGACAGAGCAGGGTTCACTGCTGATAGGTGGGCACTGGTCAAAGTCAAATAGTAATGCCCAGAAATACAGAAATTAACACTATAAACACAATTATTTCATACTGCTGATACTTTTGACTCCTTGTTCACAGTGTTCTTTAACCATTTATTCCATATGCTGTCCTGAAATCTTTTTTGGGGGGAACACTACAAATTTTTATTTAGTCAGAAGTTGAGCTGGATGGTTTTATCTGGCTCTGGGATAATATAAATATCTTTGGAACTTCTCATGAAGCCTTTTTAGGGGAACATACTTTCTCTCCTCCTTGCACAAATATATGCATACTTAGAACAAGTGGAGACTTCCCTCTATGACAAGCTGCCCTCTCCTACTCATTTCCTTTAGGGAAGACAGTATGTATGATCCTTTTAGGCTCAGCTGTCTCCACAAGCAAATCAGTCTTCTTTTCCTGAAGCAAAAACCAATTGTTGTGTGATGAACAAGGCCAGCCATTTCCTGCTCCACATGTGGAGCCCTGCTGCAGCATTTCATGTCTCTCTACAGCTGCTAGAAGAGCACTCTTCCAAAGAATGCATTTTCATTTGGCATGGAGCATAATTCTGACTCACCCTACCCCTTCCACCCATGGACAGGGATGCCCCATTCCTTACTTGGGCCAGAGACAGAGCCCTTTAAAGCTCTGAACTGCAACTGAGACATTTGAAATATGCTGCAAATTCCTCGTCCTCCTAGAGACTTGTGCAGCTTTTAGCAAATGAACTTGCTCTTTTTTCTTTAGATCTTCTATTTTAAAAGAACAAAAACCTATTCAACAAATTACAGTTGCATTCTTCCTCAAGGTGGAGGGCTTATTAGGGTTTTTTTTCCTACATAAGTTTAACTTGCCTCAGCAGCTTCCTTTATTCAATATTAGCTGCATTTGCTCCATAGGCATGTCAAACACTCAAAACACTGAAAGCAAGCAGTGCCTCCTCAGAGATCAGGGATCTGGGTATGAGCTCTGCACAGATCACAGAACAGGGTGCTCCTCCCACGGCCAGCAACAGCTGCATTTAAAAATTCCACATTATAAAACTGTTCCTCACAGCCCTTGCATAAAATGCCTCAGCACACAAAAGAACAACATTATCATTTTTTGTACTTAAATCAGGTCTTGCCATTGTGTGTCAAGCAGTTCTCCTGCATCTCATTTACCACGCAGCCCTGTCTCTTTTTGAGACAAGAAATTAAACTGGCTGTAGACAGGAGTTGTGCATTGCAAGAATCAAGATTTTAGAATCTGTTTCTGCCTCTTTTTCTGATGAAATATATTCCTTCTTCTAGTTTTGCTCATGTTTTCAATTTCTCAGGATTTATAAAGCCTTCATATGCAATCACCAGCAGTTTAAGAAACACAAATATGAAAAAACAAGCTGTTGCTTAATTTTTTTTTCTGTACAGATGCAGAATTACCTAACAGAGTCCCTACCATCTTCTGCAGCCTGGCTTGCCTGTTGTGAGGTAAGGGTACCACTTCCATCCCTCCTTTCAGGGAATGTGCTCCTGAAAGAATAAAACTGCCTGGAGACAAACCTAGTTGTGATCTGAATCCATCCACTTCTTCTGTTTCTTCCTTTTGGCTCATGTAATTCCAATTCTCATTCCTCTCCCCCAAACTCTTTCTGTCTTTTTTTTTGTTTTGTTTTGAGCTAGCCATTGGAAACAATCGTTATTCCTCTGCATTAGCAGCCAATTCCTGGTAACATGATGGATGACACAACTGGGAGTAACACAGACCTAAGCCCTGAGAAGGTTTAGACTCCTTGCTTGTTACAGGATAGCCCTCAAACACAACTAACTCACTCAGAGAATGGCAGATTATCAAGATCAAGAAGGCTGATGCTCTGCTCTAATGAGGTGAGAACACCAAAGGATTTTTAGAGGTTATTCAGGTACATATAATATACCTAGTTATGTCTCATTTGTGCTGCAGTAGAGGATCAGCCCTGAAGTCAGACATTTAACAAATAAGTAAAACCACAAATAAATCTCTTTCATAGGGAAGCATGCATCTGGGATGGCATCAAGGAAAACAGCTGGGAGAGCAGACAGAGGAGCCAATGGGAGCAAGGCCATTTTCTGCTGCATCAACACAGAATGCAACAGAATAATCAAAACAATTTCTAGTTATTGCAGGGAAACAGCTGATACTATAGGAAAATAGCATTATCAAAGGTGAATTTTGGCTGAAAGTTCTGGATAAGACAATGGTATGTATAGCAATTCTATGCTAAGTAATTATACAGAGAGAAGGTTGGTAATTGCTGTCTTACAGGAAACCAGTAGTTGAAAGCATGAAAGTTGCTTCTGAGTTTAATCAGACCTTTGTCAGAGCTACCATGGAGACAAAGGAAACACTGAGAATTCATTTCCTAATAAGCAGCCTGTAAATACTCTGAATAGAGATAACTTGGTCGCTACATTTATTGGAAATGCAATCAGGACATGCTAAATAGAGTGAAACATGGTAAATGTGGTATCATCAGAACAGATTACAGTTGGGTTTTGTCTTTTCATTGTCCTGGCTGACATCACTGGGTTATTTTCAGGCAGATACAGGGCAAGTGATTTCATAAAAATTCTGCTGTGTTCATCCAACACAGATCAGTCCCTTGGAAATCATCTCACCCCTGGGAATGTGAAAGTGAGTCCATATAATACCAGATCTTTGCAGGGGGTGATGCTATAATGAAGCAGTCTCAGAATACTTTCACAATCTCTTTGGGTATTAAGATAGGAAAGCACATGGCCCAAACTGTGTGACACCTAATTTCTCTCCATCTGGAAGCAGGTGTGCTATTAATTCTGAAATATGGCACTCACAATAGTCAGCACATGATTGAATGCAAGAACAGCTGCTCTAAGATAATTCTCATTTATAGGAGGGCTGTGGAGGTTACTAACAGAAATAAACTGTTGCTTACCTTTCAAAAAACAACTTATGTGTGCAAGTTTCAGCCTTTGGGATATTTAAGCTAATATTTATATTAGGCCCCTGGCTCTACTGGGAACTGGGGATACATGGAGATGCAAGGGAAACTTCTGCTGTCTTTTCATAAATTTGGGGCTGAGTTTTGTTGATCTGTACCATTTCTGGCAGTTGAAAGTCAGTGCTTTAGAAAAGATGTGCACTCCCATGAATGTGCCACTGCAAAAGGCTTGGCTGTTCAGGATGCTGCAGCCAACAAGCCCCACTGGGGCAGGAAGGGCTGTGCCATCCTTCAGCCAATGCTGAGCACTCCTGAGCATCTTCCATCCCCACCTGCTGCACACATGCACAAACCAGATGCTTGGTATGTCCCCATGTGGTCAGAAAGCTAAACTAAGGAAGAGAAGCATGGCTGTCATCTCCCACTTTGGCTGGCACAGCAATAATCCATAATCCTGGGTGGAAGGAAGAGAGGAGCTGAACACGTGGCTGGGAAAGCTGTATGGGCAGGATGTGAAGAACAGAGCTCACATGCTGCAAACAGGACACCAAAACAACAGATTGAACTCCCTGACTCCACAGCTGGTCTTGCATAGCTTTTGCTTTAATTTGGATTATTCAGGTGTTATAAAAAAGTTAATTTGAAAATGTTTTTCTCAAAACTCTGAGTTTAAAATTGTATTAACTCTACTCATAAGTGAAATAAAACCCCAACATGCAGGTCTCCCACTAATAATTTCCATCCCTCCATTTATTTATTTATCCCATTTGTAATGCACTCTGGAAGTCAGCTTCACACAGTGATCTCATCTCAAGCCCCTTTACTATGCAATCTGAACTAACTTTATATTTGTTTCTCTCTAGAGATCCTTAAACAAATTTTCTCAAGAGCTCTATACTTATCCTCACAAACTTTTTCTGTTGGGTCAAAAGCAAGGATGTGGTCATATAAATTACATATTAGCCAGCATTTTTCTTCAGCTTCTTTTTTTGTCCTGATTGAGCTGTAGCTTGAAATCTGTAAGCAAGCTAAATCAGATAGGAGATTAATTAATTTCTGAATAAGTCTGTTTACAGCTAGGTCAATGATTTTCAAATTAACTTCTATAAGTATTAACTTCTACAAGTATTTCAAATTAACTTCTACAAATTTAGGGTTAAAATATTATCTGTTTTATTATCAGTCATATGAACATTTATATGCAGTCCCATTCTAATACAGAGCACATTAAACACATTTTCCTTTCCCCTTATTCTTTGGAGAAATGCTAAATGATGAGGGTTCAATAAAAATATTCCTCAAATCTTCCCTTTCCATCCTTTAGCATGCACAGCTCTCATAATGTCATAGTGCAATTATTTTTTGTCAGTTCTGGCAGGATTACAGAATGAAATCTTGAACATCCTTTCAAAACCACAAAATATAAGTTACCTGTATATTTTCAAATCACCATGAGGTAAGCTGCAAAGACCCAAAATGTGACCAACCTTGGTTAGGGGTCATGCACACACCTACCTCCTGGTAAATGAGAACAAATCCATGGTGAGGCAGGTACTGAAGCTCCTAGAGCAGAGCAGATCAGCTAAGACAGGTCTGGTGCCAGCATCTCCAGAACTTGGGTCTACAGGGAATGTTCTTTCATTCCTAATTACCATATTTCAAATGAGCCTCAAACCTGGCCTGGGATGATTTGTTCTGAAGTTTAACAATTTCATGCTCAGATAAATTATATTCTGTCTTTTCCCCTTTGAAGATCAGTGTGGGAAAGGTGGCTCAGGAGTTTGAGCTGTGAGAAGTGTATTAGGATGCATTTGTTTTGGCAGTACCTTCAACTATCTCCTATATTAAGATATCTTTTAAAAGGAGTGCTGAGTGCACTTGGAAATGGGCTGTTCCCTGCAGTGGTGGGATCTCCAGGATGGGGGCTGGCAGCTGTCCAAGGATGCTGTACCAGACCAATTCTTTCTTTCTCACCTCCACCACCTCAATTATGGGAGAAAAAAATCTCCAGAAGGGAGGTATTCTCCCAGCTGGGAGGGCAGGTACCACAGCCACCCTACAGCCCCTACCCTTCCTCCATGCTACCAGCTGAGAGATGCTGATTCCACAAATGGCATTTCTCAAAACTCTCCATTTCTCAGCTCCCAGCCCTGTGCTCACCTGCTGCTGTGCCTTTTAAACCTGTCCACTGAGTCCATGCAGTGCAGGTGCTCTCTCTTGCTGGTCTGACTTCTAGGACACCATCAACCTCCAGACACAGAGGCAGCACAATTCCACTTATGCTGCTACTTCCCACATCATTCCTGACACTTGGAAAACTCCATTTTTAGAGCTCATTGGTCTCACTTCTCTCAAGGATTACACTGCTGCAGGCAGTGCTCCGGTCATCTTCAAGGCCTATTACAAAGTTCATGAGAAACAGGAGACTTGATAACCTTGGCCCAACCCATTTGTCCCATTCTTATCTCATCGGAGAATTCTGGAGCAGTAGAAACCATAGAGACACTATCTCAAGCCTAACATATCCATGTGCCTTTGAATATATTACACCACATTCCCTAGCAATTAGTGTTGTTCTTTTTTTAGTTTTTAAATTTTATTGGTGCACATTTTTTCCTGTTATCCATTCTGGTTTTAGGTGGGTTTTATATTAGTGACAACTGTGGAAACAGTAAAAGACAGGTCCTGGCACAGGAGGAGGAGCTCTGGTTTTCAGCATTGGGATGGAGAACTCAAGCTTCTTGCTTTGGCCTCATCTAAAGGCCACAGGGTGTCCTTTTGGGAAAATGGAAGTTAGAAAGGACCTGGTATTTCAGCTCCCTGTGTGTTGATCCCAGCTGAGGGAGGAAAACACACCTGCTCCCCAGAAAGCTGCTGAAGGTCTCTGAGGGAGAGCTGCTCTCTGAACCCCACAGACCGCAACCGGCTAGGAAACAAAGAACTGGGGGAGATTTATGGTGACCAAGAGCACAGTTTCTGATGCCAAGGAGCTGCCCAGTAGCCCAGGGCTGTGTCACTGGCAAGGCCCAGCAGCTGCTGCTGTACTGCACTGCAGCCTTAATGTGGCAGCAGAGCCCAGCTCAGCTCCGGCCACCACCACAGAGCCACAGGCAAGGGCCAAGCTCAGGCAGGACTGTCACCACAGGGCTACACTGCAGAGGGGGTTTTAAGCACCAAAAAGACCATTCTTCCAAAAGCAGGACAGTTGATATGATGCCATTTTAAGTAATGGTGGCAGAAACTTCATGTTCTCCTGTGAGGGTTTTCAGTGTTAGCAAGAGCAGAATGCAGCCACTGCCACCAGTGAGAACAGGGCCACAGTGACAGTGTGGAGGGACAAGAGCCTCTGAAAATGTCACTCTTCAGCTGAGTCAGCTCATTCAGACAGCACAGCAGTGGTGTGAAAGCTGGGCTGTTCAGGCTACCCCCTTGCATAATCCACCATATAATTCCCATCTCCTTATCTCAACACAGCATTCCAAATCCATGGATCTGCACCTTCCAAAAGCACCTGAGAAACCAAGCTCCTAAATGGCACCAAGGAAACAAAAGCTGTATGGCCAACTGCAGCTATGTCTACATCTCCATCATTCACTCGTGCTCCAGTCTGAGCCTGACTCTGCAGCCCCATAGCAGACCAGGCCCAGTGCTGACATCTATTCCACAAGCCAGCATTCCTCTGCCTGAGCTCTCCTGCCTGAAAATCCACTGGGCCAGAAAAGGCTCTTGGCAAAAGTTCTGATCCAGCCTGCAGCACCATTTGGCTCCAGTGTCATCTCAAGCCCCCAGATAATGTTATAGCACAAGGAAAGGCAGTTGCTAAGAGAAAAACATTGCCATGATCTACACTTGGCAAACCTTTCCAAATACTGTTTCCAAATGTGGAAATACTAGGAGATTTTTTTAAAAAAAATCAGTAGTAAACAAATCAAGGAATGCTTTTGGATTAATATCAGCTAAACTATTTGCCACATTTGTATAAAGTAAATAATATCGCTTCACCCTGCACTAATTCAGTTACTACACTTTATAGCATTTTCTATTTCTTTAGACATCTGAAAAATGATCAAAGCTGACATTTTGAAACATTGTGGTTTCAGGCTCCCTTCCTGTATAAAAAGAAGCAGCCAGGAAATTTTAAACCTTTTTGGTTTTAAAGAATTAGACTAAATTTCCAGTGCAGGCTGAATTCTAAAATCCAATTACCTTGAAACAAAAAATATCCCAGGAACATTTTGGGAACAAAATAGTGTCCACAATCTCAAGTGTCAGTTTTATTTAGAATATAAAATCATAGAAAGTCAGTTTTTGAAATTATAATGCTGAAATATTTGGTTACAACATTAATGAAATAATAATAATAATAAAGATTGAAGTAAGAAAACAGGTAGGGATTAAAAATGTCACAGTTTGACATTTTGAATAATACAAGAGAAGAAGTTGAAGGTGATATTAGTGGCAGCAATGATTTTGAGTCTCCAAAGAGAGTTCATTAACAATCTTTGCTGACATCTAAATCCACATAAAAAGCAAAGGCATGGAAGGAGAACTGGATGACTTTCAGAATCTTAGACTTCCAATTAGGAAAACCTTACCAAGAAGAGACAGAAAAGGACTTTGATCAGAGTTGGTATGGGAAATTTATTTGCAGATGTTAATTGAAATAAACTGTGCAAAAACACTAAGGAAGGGAAATGTTTTCCTAGATGTGAATTCCTTATTGGTTAAAGAGTGTGTATTCATTTTGTTTTGGGCTTTTTCCAAGTAGATGTGCCAAATATGATAACAAACACTCAATCTGGGTAACAGCTAGGATCTAACAATCACAATGTGATCAGAGCAGAGATGCTGAAGTATTAAGCACAGCAAAACAACAAGCCAAACAAAGACTTCTACCTGAAGCAAATCTGAATCTGAAAACAAGATAACCAGAATGAAATCTGACTTGCAAGTTTGCAACCTACAGTAATAAATGAGTCATTAAGAGAGCAAGAAAGAAACAGACTTCTGATCTCACAGGGGAAACACATAGAAGGGGAGGGCATAGTTCAGGGTTGTTTGTTGGGTTTTTTTATCCAGGGTCAAACATTGCACTGTATCTTAGCAAGCTCCTCTGAAAGTAAATTTGATGATCTGGTAAGTTTTAAAAATTGAATTTTATACCTACATTTGCTTTCACTGACATTTGCTACATTTGGTTTTCTTTTGAGTGAGTGAGTGAAGATGCAGCAGTTGCTCAAACCAGTTTGCTGGAGAACTCGTTGCCTTGCTGAGGAGTCATATATACAGCAACCAAGCTAGGAATTCAAAGTCTTGCCAAAAGTCCCAAAATACTGTCAAGCTTCTCAGTTTTAACACTGAGGACATTTTCAGAGCAGCAAGATCTGAATTTATGGTATAGTCCTGACTCTCCTAAAGTGAGACTCCTGCACTAACAACAGCCCTTTACACTGAATTCCTTACTTTTCCTCTCAGTAACTCAGAAGTTTGTGCCTTTATTATTTATACATATACATACATACATATATATATATATAAATATATATATAATTACAACTTGCCCCATCCCTAAGATAGGACCTCATGTACCATTTCTCTGAACAAATGCCTTCCTTTCAAGGCAGCAACTGAAACCAAGACAGCAGCACCAACTGAACACTCCTGGGGTCTCAGAAGAGGCACACAATGAAGATAGGCAGGATGTCTCCTTTTGCCCATCCCTAAACTGACTCAACATCTTCATGTACAAATGGCAAGTACAGCTCAAGCAGACTTTCAACTCACAGTCAAATGCTCTTGTTTTCAACAGAACTGCTCTGGAGAGTCACAGCTTGGAGATCTGAGGACCATGTGTTGAACACCCACAAATTAGACAAGTTCAGGAATAGTATTTTTTTACCTATTTAAAAACTGGGTAGAAATCAGACCATTTATAGTGTAATGTTGGAGAAGCTTCTAGGAGCTTATGTATCAAGGAATTATTATGCAGATACCACAACCATTATTCAACAAAAAAATTGGCAACATCTACAGTATGAACCCAGGGTTTCTGAGGGGAGGAGGGAGTTTTAAAAATTTATCAGAATGGTCTGGACACACATGAATTTTCTCTGCCACATTTATCATTTAATTTTCCTTTAAATGGGACTGGCAAGCTCCTTGACTAATGGAATGAATCAGAGATATGTTACAAAAGGTTTAATAAGGAGTTCTCCACAATTTTCCAGTTGTGTCAGCACAATGAGTCTGACTGCATCCAGCAAGAGGCATCTCTCAAACACAATCCAAAGCCTCCACAGTCAAATTTACTCTCCTTGAGACCCTCCACAGACCCTGGCTTCTGACTCTCAGAAGACAGACACACCAGGGTGTCTCTGCCACAAAGGTTGGTGGGTGCTGCTGTCTATGGCTCCCCAATTATCCTTAATTACACCTTCAAGGGTAGGAGTAAAGAAGTTTCAGAGTTCACTTTTTCTTTATGAAGTCACAAAATTGTTAAGGTTGGAAAAGACAACATTACCCAGACCAACCATTAACCCATCACCACCATGTTCATTACTCAACCACATCCCCAAGTGCCACATCCACATGCCTTTTGAACATTTTCAGGGATGACCATTCCACCTCTTCCCTGGGCAGCCTGTTCCAGTGGTTGACAACTCTTTAGCTGAAGAATTTTTCCCAAACATCCAATCTAACTTTCCCTGGCACAACTTGAGGCCATTTCCTCTTGTCCTGTCTCTTGTTACTTGTGAGGAGAGGCTGAACCCCATCTTTCTCCAGTTTTGTTCCAGGGAGTTGCAGAGAGTGATAAGGCCTCCCCAGAGCCTCCTCTTCTCCAGGGTAAACACCTCCAGCTCCCTCAGCTGCTCCTCATAAGACTTGTGCTGCAGACCCTTTGCCAGTTTCACTGCCCTGCTCTGGACATGCTCCAACACCTCAATGTCTTTCTTGTTGTGAGAAGCCATTATAAACCAGTTCTAAACCAATCACTTCCTTCACTTTGTGTTATATCTGGAGCAGTATCACAGAGAAAGTTGGATCCCATTCATTTGGAAATGAGTTATTACCCTTCTGTTCAGCTCTGAAATTAATTTTATCTTCCTTTAATCAGTGCTTCTATTTAGGGCATAATGATGTTCCCAACTTGCTATACTGCAAATTAAATATTTTTCTTATAGTATTACCAAACTAGAATCAGTACAGTGAAATTCAGCTGTGCCACAGAACCACAGACTGGAGTAGGTCAGCAGGAACCTCTGGAGACCATCCAGTCCAACTCCCTGCTCTAGGCAGGGTCATCTACAGCACACTGCTTGGGGCCACATCCAGTAGGGCTTTTAACAGCTCCAAGAATGGAGACACCACAATTTCTCTTGGCAACTTGTACCAGTGGAGGAAAAAAAGCTTTTTCTTAGGCTTAAATCAATTTTTTCATATTTGAATGAGTCTGACTGCATCCAGCAAGAGGCATCTCTCAAACACAATCCAAAGCCTCCACAGTCAAATTTACTCTCCTTGAGACCCTCCATAACCATCAGGCCCTGGCTTCTGACTCTCAGCTCACCAGGGTCACTCTGCCACAAAGGTTGGTGGGTGCTGCTCTCTATGGCTCCCTAATTCTGCAGCTGCAAGAGGGGCAGCACCAGATGAACCAGTCTGTGGCCTCAGGCTGCTGTCTGAGCAGGATGCTCATGCTGCAGCAGCCCCTGAAGCAGTTCAGACAGCTGAGCACACCTAACCTCCATTGGGATAAGGTGTAGTACATGCAGTTTACACCTTCAAAGGATAAGACCAAAGAAGTTTCAGAGCTGCCCAGATCCCTCTGAATGGCATTACATATGTGTGCACATGTCTGCTCCTTCCAATTTGGTATCATCTGCCAGTGTGTGAAGAGGGCCCTGTCTCACCTACAAAGTCACTAATGAAGCTGTTAAGGGGTACTAGCCAGTATTCACTCCCTACAGTACCCATCAGAGACTGGGGTCCAGCTGGACTCTGTGTCACTGATCACAATTCTCTGAATTCAATTTCAGCCAATTTTCAGACCATCTTGCTGTCCACTTATCTAATCCACATTTCACCAGTTTGTCAAGGAGGATGTTATGACAGACTCTGTCAAAAGCCTCGCTAAACTCAAGGCATCCAACTCCCACTGCTCTTCCTTCAACCTCCAGGAAAGTCATCTCATTGTAGAAGGTCATTAGGCTAATCAAGCATGAATTGACCAAGCTACTAAGAGAACTTTGTAAATCTGTGCTGTCTACTCCCAATCACCACTGTGCCCTTCATATGATTAAAAAGAGTTTCCAGCATTATTTGCTCTACCACCTGCTCAAGAGATTGAGAAGAGTCTGGCTGGCCTGTAGCTCCCAGATTCTATTTCTTGCTGTTCCTGAAGACAGCAATGAACTTGCTTTCTCTCAGTCTGCAGAAACCTCCCCTGAGTGACACAACTTTTTGGGGAGTTGAAAGTGGATTCACATTGGTCAGTGATGCATCCCCATCATGTCCCACAGACTTCTTCATTCAGTTTGTTCAAATATTCCCTGTCCTGATTCTCCTTCACAGAGGGTAGGTGGTCATTGCTCAAGACCTTTCCAAGGGTCTCACATGCCTTGGTTTCCAAAACTCAAATATCATCAGCACAGACCAAGGCAAAGGATACATTCATTATCTTGGCTTTTTCCATGCCCTTTGTCACCTGATCTCCTACCCCATTCAGCAGTGGGACCATGTTTTCCATACTCTTCCCTTTTGTACTAATGTGCCTGTAGGAGGCTTTTTTGCAGCCACTCAGTGCCAGATCCTGTTCCAGATGAATCTTGGCTTTGTAACTCCATCCCTGCACGCTCGGACAGCGTCTCTCTAGTCACACAATGAACGTTCCCCACTGAACTACACAAGTCCACAACAAACTTCCTTTTAAAAAAGCAAGGAACAGATTTGAAATTTGAAATTTCCATTCTAGTTCTGGGGTCTGCAGTGGCACTCACCCGATCTGTAGCGCTCATCCCGTGACCCTGAGGACCGGCGGCGGTGATACCGGGAGGAAGAGGACGGAGTGACAGGAGTCCGACGTTCTTGTGGTAAGGCCTGGTCCACCCCTGCATCAATGAAAAAAAACCAAACAGCTCATTCTGATTGAATTTTGGAAGATTTATAGTGAGGAGGAGTGCAGCATACACTAGGAGTAGGAAATGAACATTCAGTGCCTAAAGCGCGTCGTGTCAATTGGTTGCACGCTACTTGCCTCTGGTCAGCTTTTCTGATGTGGTTATTTTCCTGGTTCTCTCTAAAAAACCTTTTTTCCAGGGTCATGGACAACATAGAAAGAGCAAACAGACAGAAAGCTTGGCATTTTTTATCTCACAAACAGATGACTTTTCATAAAGTAGTATTTAGGACATATTTTAATGAGCTAATAAAGACACAATTGCAATGGATATTGAAACCTTCCTGCAAAATGGTTCCTAGGAAAATCTGTGTGTATCATCTAAAACCTCATCTGGCTGGATGGTGTCAGCTGGTGACAGCACAATTCTAACCTATGGAAACTAGTTCCTGTGGGAAGGAAACTAGTAATAATATCTAGAGTCATTATTACCTACCAATGGTCAGAAAGTAAACTATAACTGCACCAAAGCAGGCTGAAAATAGTAGCCTGTTCAAGCAAAACAACAAAAATAGACTTGTAAACCTTCAGCATTTGAATATGCTGAGCCTAAACATCCAGTATTTTAAGATTCAAACCTTTTATTAATCCATTTCCCATAGTGAATTTGCTTTTTTTTTAAAAAAAGTACTTTCTTGAAAGCTTCTTAAACTACAGTTGTAATATAACAGCAACATCATATATGAACACTTCTGAAATTTATGTTCTTTGACAACTACCAGAGAAGAGAGAAGGCAATGATTTAAGCAGGAAAGTTCAAACAAACAACAGGAAAAGAAAGCAAACCTGTATCTGTAATAGTGGCATGATGTGGTTCCCTGCTCTCTTCCAGAGAAGAACTGAGCAGACAAGCCCAGCTGATGCATTCAGCCTTGAGCTAACAAAGCAGAGAGCCTTGGGTGTGTGATGCACAGGGGTAAAGAACAGGAGGACCTGACAAAACTAAATTTATTCTTTCCTACAATATTTTGCCTTTAAGAAGTAGTTACACACCACGTGTAACTGTAAGAACACAAGTAAAACTGGGCCTTGCACTTAGGGCTCAAATGTAGGACTAATAACTTGAAACTGGATTCAGCAAAACAATGCTTGGAAATATGCTCATATTTTTCAATTAAAGCATAATGTAAAAACTCTCCACTTCTATTTCCAAACAGCTCAATGCCAGCTTATTGGAGAGGGACAAGAGTTTACATCTGTGGAAACAAGAATTTCTATGTAGACACAGACCAACTGAAAATCCTGTGATTACTTCAATCAGTCTCAGCTGGGTTGCAATGGACTCTTTAAAAAAGCATCTTTTGAAAAAAGTTGGCATTGTATGCTTATTTCTTTGTGAAAATAAACTGCACTCGAAATCCAGCTTTTCTCTTAAATCTTTGGATTATCAGCAATGTCAAGTCTGCTTTGATTCGGTGGAGGAATGGCTGGTTGGCTAAAAAACATGCTTGGAGTAAAATCTCATAGGCGCCTAAAAGACAGAATGAATCCATAAATTTTCCTCTACTCAGATTGTGATTAATAATTCACTCTCTTAAATCAAATAAAATGTCTTCATTTAACTCCTCTGTCTCCATACCATAGTACTGCATAATTTCACTTGCTCTCATTTCCCTTAATGTTCTTTCAGTCAGGTGAACCTGACTACTAAATCACTGAAATAATCAAAAGGAGTACTTTCTACTCCTTTTTATATACCAAAATAAATATGTTCTTCTCTCTTTTATATTCAGAATTTTTCCTCCTTTATTTGGAAACCCTGACAATGAGCAATATACAGTTAATAATAAAAATAATTTAGACTGAAATTTTTCAAAAAAATATGTTTCAGTCTGTATGAAATGCTAAGCATCATTACTTGTCTCAGTCCTGTCACCCTGTTCTAAGTTCTTCTAAGCCTTCTGATGTTTAATTCTTATAACAAACTTTCTCACGTGCTTTACTCTAAATAATTATTGTTTTACATTCTGTTCTGGAGAAGGAGAAATTTGATAGACTGTTGGCTGGTCCAGTGTCATTGGAGAGGTGACACTGTCATGCTCCAATCCACTGTTACTTTTGAAAATCTATAAATGTTGGAGTCAGAAATTAAACTGCCCTTCTTTTTCCCTTGACAATTCCAGTGCCTGTGTTGTTTTATTCCGTGTCCTATAGCGACACAGTCCTTATCTACACCATCAGGAATGAAATAATTTCTGGGAATCACATAAATTCACAAAAATCCTAGAAAAACACACCCAAAAATTCTACACCTAACACTGATGCTGTGTGACAGAGGTTTTGCTAAGAAAAAGCAGTGCCACATTTCCCACAGCAAGTGACTTGTGTAGGGCAATGGCATGTGGAGAAAAACAAAGGAAGATAATTGAGATGCTGCCACTGCAGTACAACATCATGATGATACAGGAAAAGGAGATTAACTGCATCTTCCAAACAACAAAACCACATGCAATTGGCTTTAGAAACATCTAGGGGAAATTAAATTGTGAGGAAAAGCATCAGAGGTACACAACTGTGTAGGAGGGAGATCTTCCAGGCAGACCTGAAAGCCATTGGGCAAAATTCATCCAAGCCTGTGGCTTCCTTCTCCTGGCTTAGTGACTGTGAGACACTTTATGTCCCTTTTCTGCAGCTGTGGGCAGTACACAGCCCATATAGTGGGCAGTATCTTTTTCAGGTGCAAAAGAAACAGTGCACATCAGGTAACACCAAACATTGCCCCTGCCATGGCAGAAAACACAGGACACCCAACTGGCCAGGCAGTGCTGCTGCCCACAGCGCTCCCCAACACTGCCAAGGGCCCTTCCCTCCTCCAGTTCACTATGGAGATTGTGTTTTTACTACAGATACATGAAGTGTCTCATCTAATCTTAAAACTGAGACACTTTAGCAAGTTTTATTTCCTTCTACTTTGTATACATCTGTTTGTTCTTTTAAGTAAGTCCATTCTGACCCAATGGGCAACATGAAGTTTCTTCAGGAAATAGTCAGGATGGAGGGAGCCCCAACTCATCATCCTGCACCAGCAGTCATTTAAGGCAAATGAAAACTAAATGAGAATATCAAAATGTCTTATGAGATCTGGGGGATCATTTGACGGCTTTACTTCCTACTTACCCATATATATCAAAACAGTGAATAAATCTCTACCCAAGAGTGGAGTAGAACATCTGAACTTGGCCCACTGACAACACCAATTAAGATAAGGAAGTTAATTGTGTGCTAAAATACAACTGTGGGGACATCTCTTTGTATAATGTTCCTCTAGGGAAAAGCCAGAAAGAAATGCCCCACTTTGGAGGGACAGCAAGGAACTGGATGACAGTTCCCTACTGAAGGGGCTGGAGCAGGAATTAGCTGGATTGCCTGGACTGACATCTTGGCTTCCTGTGCACCCACTGGCTCCCAGAGCACCAGCAATGGTGTGTGACAAAGGACACAATAGCAAGGACCCACACACTGCCACTCCTGAGCCATGGGTGGGAGTAAAAGCCATGCAGAATAATGACTACCATGAAATCAGTGACTTGTTGCCACAAATAACAAAGTGGTGTTAACAGCCAAATTGTTCACCTCCATGAAGGCTCTAGCAGTATAGTGCAGTAACAAGAATATATTTTTTTTTTTTCACTTCTGAATATAACTAAACCCAAAAACTGATAGCTTTCAGAGCCAGCACAAGGGTCTGTGAGTTAAGTGCTAATGCTTGTTCAAGTACAGCTTTACCCGGACGCGTTTGTGAATCGGCAGCGTGATGGCTGGAGAATCCATAGTTGGATCGATTCCTAAATTTAAGGAGGTGGCAAAGCAATGAATGACTTTCCTAAGAGAAAGGCCAGTGCCCTATGCACAGACACAGTCACTGTCAAAGCAGCAAAATCCTTAATAACACCATGGTCTACCCCAGCCTTGCAGCTGAAGCAGGACTTTACCAGGTGAGCGTGATTAGCACTTGTGATTGACTCTTTGCAAGCCATGAAGAATTTCAGGAAAATATATATGCCTGGAACACAGTTATTTTGTATGAGAGGCCTAGAAATCAGTGCTTCATGGTTATCACAACACACACAGGCATCAGCAGGTGCACTGGAGCAATCAGACATGTTCCTAACACAAGCTAAAGCTCCTAAGACACCTTTATATGTCTACAAGAAGGTGCTCCAGCTAAGAGCTCATTATGAAAAACAGAGACCTGGACCAGAACTCAGGATTCTAAACAAAGGTGTCAAATTTCTTTGCAGATGTTGTGAACTGTGATACCTGGCTTGGCCAGAATGGCACTGTTTTGTGTGCTCACTCTGTGCAGGTGTCTCCAGCACCTCAGGAAGTCCTGAACAGTATCAGGCACCCATCTTCAGGCAACTCTGGAAATCCAGTGAAGCCTTGAGAGCTGTGCAAGTGGTCAATGCTTTGGAATAAACTGAAAAGCTCTTTGGGTTTCAGAAACTGAATTAACTATATCTCTTCACATAGGAATGGAAGCATAAATATAAGGTTAATGGGCAGCCAACTTAATGCAGATATATCAATCCACAAATCCTAATCTGCAAACTGGATTCTGTCTTGACTAAATTTAGCTAGAAATGCAAGAGCCTCAGTAAAGCTATTTAAGCAATAGCACTGCAAGCTGGATAGCTTTATTTTTAAGTGCATGGAAGGTACAAAACTGTCAGCTGGAAGCAGGCTTCACCTCTTTTTAATTTTTTTTCCCCCTTCACCTCCTTGTTCCTCCTTTCTTTATTACTTCTTTTTGTAGCTAAATTGCAACACTATGTGCTGATAACATGTCAATAGCTGCACTGCCCTCTCCAACAAAGGACAATTATTTCCTTATTGTCAGCTGACAACCTGCTTTGATGTATCTCTTATTCCCATGTCTGTGCCAAATTTTTGAATCTAAAAAATTTAAAAGCTGAAATGTCTAACTGACAAGAAATGGAAGGCATTCTTAGACAGAGGCTACAGTTATTGTTCTAAAACTAACTTACAATGTGTGCCCCCAGGAGAGAGAGCTGTAGGATAAACCAAACAACTCCAGGGCCACTGGGAAGGAAGGCACACAGTGCCTGCAGTGCAGTTTTAAGAAACAGTATTTACCTTCCCTTTCCTGAGCTTCTATTCAATGGCTGATGGCTCAGCTTTAAAAGTAAACCCAGGTATGAACACAGAGTATATTTTGTAAACATGCTAAATGTCACACCATCCCCATGGAATTCATTACTTAGTGTGGCATTTCACTCTTCCCATCAAATGTACAACTAAGTAATGAATTCACTAGATAATCCAAGGGAGACTTAAAATGACTTCTAACCAAAGACATCCAGGAAAGTGGAGCCACGTTCTGCTAGACAAATCTGGAAAAATGTAATTTCCAATTAGATTTGTTTAATTAAGTTTTCCTTCACAGGTGAGCTTACTCTTGGTCTGACTTAATCCACATACTCCAAATTTTCTTTCATTATTGCAATCTCAATTTTGCCTTCCAGCATTTCCTTGAAAGGTTTAGCTTTCAATGCAAGCTTAGCATGGATATCACGGGCTTCTTTTTTCTCTCCTTTATCCCAGTGATGGTGGACATCACATTACAGCTCCAGAGCAAATGTGATGTTTGTTTTCCATTTTCCTTTCCACAGCTTCAGTGTCCCATTCTTTTTGGAGAATATATAAAAGAAGACTACCTATTCACAAAGCAAACACCTGCACCAATGGGCTGGTCAAATCACACTGCAGACAAATTCAGGCAGCATTGTGAATTCCAGCAGTTTCTCATTTTGACAGTGGCACCCAGCTCTTCAAACACCTCCACAGGCTCCACCTCCTCTGCTCCAACACTGGTTAAGCTCTGAGGCCCTCAGTCCTGCTTTTCCTTTCTACCCTCTGTTGTTCACCTCTGACTAAGACATCTTTCCTCACCCATTTGTCAGATTTTAGACCAAGACTTTCATGTTTCCTCCTATGCTCTAATGTTCTGCAGATGGCCTCCAGGAACAGCAACAGATATTTCCTCAGAAATCTTCAAATTCTTTGAAAAACATACCAACTCTAATGTGTACTAAAAATACCCTCCACCCAAAAAACATCACACCAAGTGCTGAAACCAGTACCTGCATTACTAACAGATTTCATCATGTATTCATTAGTGAAAAGGGAAGGAAGGTATTTTCTGCTCTGTGTTTAATATTATATGGTCTTGGTACAGGACAGAAAACAGAGATGCCATCAAAGGCCAGAGCATTATAAAATGGTAACTGGACTCTCAGTCATGGTGGCAAAACCAAGCCAGTAACCATCATACTTAAGTGATGGCCTCAAGGGGTACTTCTCAGAGGCTTTCAATACCTTCCTTTTTATCCAAACTAAGCTCTGCAGGCATCCACCAATTCAAAACCAACCTCTTTTTTAAGCCCAAGACTTACTAGGCACTTGTCTGTGTGCTGTAGTTTCTCATCTGTGAAACATCTGTCTCACTGTTTCAGGGATGTGCCCCCATGCTGTGCCACGCACATGCCTTTCAAAGAGATCCATGTTCTCACCATACTTACACTCTCTGAAATGCCCCATCATGGCTATCTCTTGGTAAGATTTTTCAATATTAGAAAGGCAGATGTGATAGGAATACTTGTTTGTATTAATAAAATGAATACATGAGAGTACTTTTTTCAGAATCAAATTATGTTTGAATATTTCCTTGCAATCTTTGCAATCCAAATAATGTTGCAATACAAATAATGTGTGTGGAAGAAAAGATGAAATTGTAATCACCAAGTTTACTTGGACTGCCTTAAGACTTAGCAGCAGGAATAGCTGAAAGCAAAGGCATGCACACATACACATAGAAAGTATGCAAATATATGCACAGAGAGCAGATATTAATATATGTGTCATGCTAATAGGAGAGGCTATGGAAATTTGTTCCTGTAATTCTATAGAAAATTGTTTTTTGTAAGGCAAAGGGATCTTCTGCACAAATATATTATCTTCTCAGCCCTGCATAGCTTGAAATGTTCCCAGGCTGGTGCTGTTGGGGCTCCAGCAGCAGGAGGTGCAGGGATCTGTCTCCAGGCATGTGAAAGCAGCAGCAGGTGCCTTTTAAGCACCACATCTCACAGATTTATTAACCATAATAAATAAAGCACTGATGGCTGGTCCACATGGCTGCACTACAAATAGAGCTACACTGGTGGTACCAATGATGGGAAATTACAGAAAGCAATCTAGTGGAGACACAGCACTTGATTAAGAGAGAATGAACCACCCATGTCTGAGCTGTTAGAAGCAATGCTTAATTGATAACAGCATTGTCTGTGAATGAATAATCAAATTTCCTAGCAAAACAGTGGAGGTGAATTGGGTAAAACCACAGCTTATGGGGAATACAGGTTATTGAGGTTTTTTTTCTTATAGGGAGGGTTTCTCTTTATAGTGTGCATGCAGTTGTCCACATTATCTTACCCAGAACTAAATTATCAAATCAAGATAAAATTCAGAAAGTTATTCTGAAATAAATTCCTGTTTAACTGGTTACTTCAACTCTTGGCTGCCATGGCTCCTCTACAGAGGCAGTAATAGAAAGGTCACCACACAAGAGGGACTGGGATGTAAGTACAGATATAAAGGTCTGGATTCACTATTATTTTTAGATGTCTGAAATACGGGCACACAAAGAAAAAAAATTGCTCTGCACACAGAAAATCTCCAGCTACAAACTCACATCCTGAGAAAGAATCTTGAGGAAACAAAGCTGTATTTTGTCTCCCTGACTTAAAGCAGGTGGGGATTTAATGGGAAAGAAAAGGGGGCTCCCCCATCCCTTCTCCTATTAACACTGCCAAATGCAGCACATCCGTTCCAGATTTCGGGATGTTCGACAGCCTGGCTGGAACAGTACAAATGTCCTTTGCATATGTGCAGTCTGTGCAGCATCTGGATGTGTCAGACCTGCTGTGCATGCACTGCAGAGTCAGCCTGCAGATGTGCAGTGGATCTGGCACGTCCCCTGTGTGTCACTGCAGGTTTGCTGTTCAGCATGTCACAATACACACCCTGGGATTGTCCTGTCAGAAACAGGGAGCCTAAGAGCCAGCTCCTACATCACCTGGAGGAGTATCAACCACATGGTTGCCTGGCTTTATCCTTCATTAAAAATCCCACTCCTGAAAAATAAGAGTTCTCCCTTTCTAAAATGACAGCATCCCAAAAAGCACGACAAAAAGATGGTATGTGTATGTCTGTTCATATATTCTACAGACCTTTTACTGGTTACATTTATCACATGGTTTAATATCACTAATACTGTTAAACCTGAAATTGAAATTTACTTTTAATCCCTTCCATTTTGCAAAAATCTCAGGCAGAGGAAGTTAACCATGTCAGACTGAGGCAACCTGACCTACAGCAGCCCTGTGTAAGAGAAGAAATACAAACACAGTCAGAATCCCATATAGACCTCCTCTACAGAATTATGGCAAATTGGTTTGGAAAGGAGTAGAAAAGGTTTCTGAAATAGATAACCCTTTTACAGGTATGTCTTGTTCTGACAGAACTGTAAATCTTATCTTCCCTCCAGCCATCTCTTACAACATGTCTGGACAGCCTGTGTGAGTGTGGACAAGCACACAGGCTAGAGTGTGATGGCCTCCATGTGCCCACATGGTTGGCAAGAGAAAATCTGGTGTTTTAAAGAGCTGTGGATCCTCTGTAGCCTTGCTATAAATGTAGAGATAAAACAGAATGCCTGCCACCAGCCACAGGTCCTGCCAGAGGAATGGGTACCTGGGAAGGCCACAGTTCTACAGGCATGGCTGGAGTCATGCCTTGCCTTGCAGGGATGTAACCCTGAGGAATGTTCTTCCTTCAGCTTGCTCTACCAGCCTGATGACTGCTCCTGCAAGTCAAGCAGAAATCTCTACTTGAAAATAGCACAGAAGGTCTATGGGTGCTTAGACTTTTACAGCTTTCTCCAGAATCTGGTGAGCTTGGGCCTGTTTAGAGCACTGTAAAAAGGCAGTGCCAAAAAGGGAATTAGAAACACATGCATCCCTGTGTTCCACCACCTCATTGTGTGCAATCTCCTCCAAAGTATCCATGGTAGGGAAGCCAGAGAAGTGTTAGTACGTTCAAATGTTACTAAGAAGAGCTATTCCTTCTCCCTTCCCATCACTCTCAGGCAGAGAAAGTCAGCAACGGCCTTGCAGATGCCATCCTTTGGTTGTCCTGCCTCGCAGCTGGCAGCCCCATGTCCATCCTACTGATGTAGGCTCTACCAGAGGCTTCCAGCTGAGGCACAGTTATATACAGATACGGACTGGAAAAGATACATTCATGGTGCTCACCAAAACGAAAATAAAAGAGAGGCCGGTTTCCTGCAGTGCTGGCTGCTCTCTCTCTAGCGGCCGCTTCCCGGATGTCACAGACACCAATGTTGGCAGTGCGGAGCATTCTTCTGGCAGCTCCTTCACTGTGTTGCAGTCTACACCGAACCGCGGCAGCTCCATTCGCTGCTGTAACAAGTTGAAAAAAACTAATTAATTCACGTTTAGTTTTTTTACATTTGTTACAGCAACGAGTGGAGCTGCTGCCCCCATGCAGAAGAGCACACACGCACACGCACGCACAGACACCACAGGACACCCACGGAGCCAACGCGGGTCGATGTTCCACTCTGCCAACATGGGCGCTACGAGCGTTAGCAAAGGTGCAGCGGGAGGACTGCGGGCCCCAGCAGAGGGGAAATGCCTTTGGATTTCCTTTAGTGTGTTTCCTTTAGTGTGCAGTCACAGAATACAAATTCCTACCTTTTCCCAATGCCTCCCATCCCAGCAGAAGTCATGTCCGTTTCCATACTGGTTTAAAATGTCTCTAAAACCTCTATTCTGTTACACCACCAAGATCCAAGTCCATCACTGCTTATAAATTCTCACATTCCCCATCAAAACTGTTTACAAATTTTTTTTAAATGCCTAATTGGTCATGTGTGTTATTATTGAGATATTAACAGAGGCTTTTAAAATGCAGCATCTCTTTTGCCATCCTACTTCTTGGAAAGGATTCATCTCCCCCTTCCTAGTGAGCAGGGATTTAAAGCCAGATGAATAAGGTCTTAGAAGGATTATATCAAATTGAACCTTTTCAGGTTTTGTTCAAAAGGTAACACAACAAAACAAACAAAAAGTACAAAGACAGCAAAAGACCCAAGCACAAATAGTATCCGTTTATGGAGGAAAATACATTAATACAGCAGAAGTAGTGTCTTCCACTATAATAAAATAATCCATTTAGCCATCAGCTAAATGATTGACCTTAATATATTTACAAGAAAACAGTGGACAACATTCCAATAGTTTGCTTTTCTTGATCCTATTACCTTCACATCCATATTTCACATTCCTTGTGAGGGATTTTCCAGCAACTGGGTGAACAGAAAATGTTCATTCCATCTTGTCCCATCCTTAAAACGGCTCTAAGTCAGCTACATTCTCAATCATGACTTCTTCAAGTTATTGAATGGACCTCACCACAGGACTGGTTTACAGAGATCCCTCTGCTTCTCCTTACACTGCAAAACTTCGGTATCACAGTAGAGACCTTGACAGGTAAATCTGTGAGGGTTCTCCATGTTCTCTCTTTCATCATTACATGCATATGAACCCCCAGCACTTTCAGCCATGGATATAGTTTGACCAGAGGACCGTGAACTTTCTGGAGAAGCAACTCTATTTGCTTGTGTGAAGAAAGGAGAGTAACAACTAAAAAAAGTAAACAGATTCTGGTTCCAACTGTGCCACTGCATTGAGGATTGCTGTGAGGCTCTCTATAACTCAGCAAATCTAAGCAGGTCTCATGAGAACCAGCTGTGAAGACTAATGTATGCCTGATCATCGGGTTGGACCAAGAAATACCCAACAATTTAATATACTGCACCTCTGGTACTGTAATTCAATTGATTTGATTTGCTTCACTCTCTAATGGCTCCCAATGTTTTGGGAATGTCACAGACACCCTCAAACCAGGCTGTTTCACTTCAGAAAACAGAGGTGTAATCAGTCTGTAACACTGATCTCTGTTGTGGAGTTCCCACCTGTGGAGCAGACCAAGTGAAATCCAAAGGCACAAAATCAGCATTCTGCTATGGAGCTAGACAATAGATATACAAACCTGATGAAGAGAGAACAAGGCAGTGCCTTCACACATCAGCAGTTTAAATAAAACCCCATCAATTCCTTTAAAAAAGAAGGATTTTGTAAAAGAAGGAGAAACTAGTGCTGAGGCCTGCAACAAAATCAAGGCTCAGAGAACAGCCAAGCCTAAGTGGAGCCTCTGTAAGGTCAGTGAGACCAGGAATGCATGGGCACACTCCTCTGAGAACAAGAGAGAAGAGAGGTCAACACCAATGCCTACAGCTACACATTGAACTTTGTGATCCTCACAAGAGTAAAACAACTCTGGAAAGTTCTTATACACACAGATGAAATAAATTCAACTAAGCAATCCATTATTAAATTTAGTTTGAAGGCACATTTACACCTTTTGAGCAAGTGCATGCAGCCTATCCCTTAATACTAAAACCAGGTATGTGTAAAAGGTCAGCTGCCCATACGCCTTAGGACAAGCTGAACTCCAAGGATATTGATAGTGTCTCTAGGGTCTTCAAAAGTGAGAGGTGGACAGGAAACCCAGAAATGGAGCAAGTTACAAAGATCCAAGTTTCTCTTCCACTCTTGCATACTTCTGTTCAGAAAACTTCACATGGTTGAGATGTTAATGAGTTGGGACATCACGTTTTCCTTTGGATTCTTGCATTCCTTCCAACAAAAAATGCCTCTCTAACAACCCTAGGCTGAATTAATTTTCCAGACATGACTGCCAAACCCACACCAACGTATGTAAAAAATGTACACACACATCAAAGCAGACATATATATATAAATACACACAAAATGGATGGAATAAGCTTATTCTGCATAACAATTCTTTGTTTCTGCCACATCTGTTCCTTCAGAGATGCAGATTTCTACTGCAACTATCAGTAGTGGCAACTATCAGTACACTTGACATCTTCATATATCACAAGCACAGATACACATACCGGGAGGCTGTGGCAGGTAGGCCCCAATTAATTTTGATCTCTTCTTTTCATATCCCTTCTGTGTGATGTCACCTGCCAAGAAAAGAAAAGGATAATCAATAAGATGTGGATAAAGACAGTGTATAGCTTCTTAATGCCAGCACCATCAGCTTAGCCACCATTGCACTGTTCAATTGTCCTGACAATCAGAATTAAAATGAAAAGCACAGAATGATCATTCTACCCAGAAAAAACTCAGTTTAGGCCAAAGCCATTCTAGCGAGAAAATACCCAGCCTTGACTTATTTCAGCACCAAAGTCCGTCATGGAGTTTTAAAACCATTTTGATGTGCTGCACAACAAGCTTTCAAAAGCTGCAATGACCTTCATTAGGTTAATAAACAATGGATTATATAGAATGTGTGGGCTTGTGGTGGCTGGCAAAACACATCACTGATTAGCATTTTCTATCATTAATGGGACTTTTCTAATCGAGCATGTAAGGCACAAAAGACTTGAAACTGCTGCTATATCATTTCTGCAATAAAAATGTTTTAGCTAATTTCTCAGCAGTACTGAGGAACAAAACAAAAACAAAACAGAGCTACAACAGATTCACTAGAAAATAGTACACTAAAGACTCTTTGTCTGGATTTCCACTTAAGTATCAAAAAAATATTTGGAGGCAAATATCTGTATTTCCTAAATTCAATTAAAATGACACTTCACTGAGCCTCAAGCTTCCCCAGGTAAGCTATGTTTTTTAAATATAAAAATTAAAAAACAGTTTTCTGTTAAAGTTTTCCAGCAAAAAATGACGCATAATTAGTCATGTAGAACGAAACATATTCTTTTAGCGTTCTTACATTTCAGCAGAAGTTTGGCACCAAAGCAGAGATACAGTCCTGACTCTGGAGCTAAATATCAAATTCAATACATGCATACATGCTTGTGTTCGATATAAGCTACTCTGGAAACTAAAAATTCAAATATTTTTAAAATAACACCATATTCCCTGCCCTTTCAATAGGCGTATCTGTTATTGTGAGACTCATCATGCAGCTAAAGCTCACTTGGACTTCTATCCTGGTAAAGGCTGAGGGCTTAGGAGGGTAGAAACCACAAAAAAGAAAAGAAGCTTTGACTGTGGTGTCCAGCTGGACATGGCAACGTGAGGTTGTTTGTGCTGCTCCATCCCCGTGCTCAACCCTTCCCTGAGGACCCCGTTTGCCAAGGGAACAACACACTCATTCCAATCCCAGCTGCTCTGGCAAATGGGTGCTAAATTAGCATCAAAGTCTGCTGGTCTGAAATCAATAACTATACAAAAACATCTTTAATTGCTATGCCTTGCTGAAACACCTTTTCTTGGGAATGGTTCCAGTAAGCAATAAGGAGGCAAAATTGTGCAAATCTCTCTGACAGTGTCCTGAGCCAACCTCTCGCCCCTGCTTCAAAAACAGTCCTGAAAATAACACCTATAGTCTTCACTACCATATCTCAAACTGCTGTACAAAAGAAGGCAGCTAAAATATCTGGGTTTTTAAATGAGGAGAGCGAGACTGGAGCACTTCAAATGATAACATTCCCGTATTTACGCAGGGAAGAAGTGGCAGACTTGGCAAGAGGTCCTAAGCCTTTCAAGTTCAAACCCACCGACTTTTCAAGCACATTTCTTCCCATTTTGAATACTTCTGGCATGTGTTCAAGCTAGTGAAACAAGCCTCCTTTCCATTGTAATCACCAGCTTCTCACAAACCAGACAGTAACAATAGATACCACCTCATTAAAATGTTCTAATGACAAATGTGTTTCCTTTTATGTGAAAATTATAAAATGTGAGGAATTTTTTCTTTCAAACTGTTGCTAAACAAATTACTATTGACTTCCTGTGCTCATCAACACCAAAGTCTCACACATTCCAGACACAGCCTGAGTAAAAATTTTACTTTTTTATTTTACTATTGCTCTTTTAGGAGAGCAGAGGTACCCTGTGGAGAATCACAGCTCCTCTGTGGTATGTGCAAGCTGGAAATGACATTTTAGATCTGAAACCATTAACAACAGGTGCTTGAATATTGGTTACTCTTCCACTCACATGGTAGTACATAACACATGCCAATCAATACCTCAAGCTATGCATTCCAGACATGGCTCATGCAACTTGCACCCATTCCTGCCTCTAAGTTTCTTCCACTAGTTTATAAACCTATATTGTCTTAATGGAATGAAATGACAGAAACCAGTCAAAGTGGGAAAGGTAAAAGTGTTATCTCTTCTCTGTAATAATCTTTTATTCAAATTGGTATCCACACTCTTTTGAAGTTCACTATTAAAGAACTACTCTGAGCAGAAACAATAGCAACTCCTTCCCGGGACCACTGACATCACCAAAAAAATCACAAATATATTTTGGAAATAATTCAGTTTCCAGGAGCAAACAGCAAATTAATTTGGAATTACCATTAAACTTTCTATAATCACTTCCTAAGTCATGAACTATAAAAAACATGCAAAAGCAAAATATAAAATCTCCACTATTTTCATTGTAGCATCACTTTCACCATTTTGAGGTGAAGGAAGTCAAGTGTATCACATACTCTGGGGAAGTACTATGCTTTATTTATCATGATTATTGCTATTCGTATTAATTTGTGTTTTTTCAGGTAGACTGGCTTTAGATTATAAACAATAGTTCACTATCCATTAAAATATTACGACATATGCAAATCTATTGCATTTCAAAGCTATATTGAACTCATTGTGTAAGCTCTAAAGATATACTAAGCATAGCTCACCAAAGGTTAGGTGAGCTTAAACTCTGTTCTTTTCATAAACCACCAATCACTCAGTTTTCTCAACACAATACTAAGACCTTTGGACTATGTTCTTCCTTTCTTTGCTAAGGAATGTGTTAATTTTACATCTATCATCTGAGGAGCAAACCCCTTTCCAGTTAGGTCCACCTAGCTCATGTTCTTCCACAGTGCAATTCTGCATTTAATTTTGGCTTTTTTAGAGTATCAATAAGATAAGTAGACCGACACTTGGTTGCCCTAGGAAGAAAGGATTTATGGTACATTTCTGTTTTTAACAAACTCTTCTCTTGAAAAGCCAGCAGACTCAAGGAGGGGACAGGGTCTCACCCACAATGTCCTTTGAGCAGACAGAATGCGTTGGGCCTTCTACCCACTCTCCAAAGCCTCTGCACATTTAGATCTCCTTGCACAGGGGAAAAGGCTGGCAATGGGTTTAAGGAAAAGGCTATGGATGAATGGATGATGACAAGACTCCAGCACTAAGGATGGGAGGGAGCAGAAGGAGCACATGGCTGCAGGGCACTGAGGATGGGTGTCCCTGGGACAAGCTGAAAGGTGGCATCTCCATTCAGCAGCTCCCTGCAGCCTCTGCTCTGCCTGCCTGTCTTCTGCCGTGGCTCACACCCCATCCCCTGGCCTTGCCCCTGCTCCCAAGTGCTCTGTCCAGCTCTGCTACATCCCACAGCTGGTCCCCAGCCCCTGCCCTCCTCACTCCCTTCCTCCCAGGCTGCACTCACTTCACTGCACCCAAGGATTTCAGCCTCCTGTTTACATCAGCACTCTCCAGGTTTTTTTCCCCTGGACACGTTGCTCTTTTCTTCCTCACCTCCACTGGTGATCCAACAGGTTTCCACCTTGGGAGGCCACAGGTGTATTCCCTGGGGGGTTCTGTGCCCAAGGGCCAGCAGGGGAGAGCAAAGCACAAGCCTGAGAGACCTGAATGAACTAACAGTGAGCAAATGCTACCCTGCTTTTTCCCATGCTTAAAATTGGCTGTCCAAGGGCTGCTGAACAACAGGCATGCAGTATACTGACCCTCTCACCAAAACAAGTTCATTTCTATTGAAAGAAGTCTTGGAGAGTCTCTCCAGGTACAAGAGGGAAAATGCCACGTTTGCAATGAAAAGGATAGCATGAACTAAAGACCATCCACCCCTCCAAGGAGCAAGGTAGCCCAGGTGAGCTGAGTACAGAACCAGGGCTCTGGCAGTCTGTAATCCCAGTGCCATCTCTTTTATTTGTGATTTGTGCCCCTGTTCCTGCTGCTTCCCCAGCTGCAGATGGCAATGCTCTCCGACACCAGCGCCTGCAGACACCAAGTCCTCTGTGGCTATATTTAGCAAAGCCACAAAGCTGGAGTGTAAGTTCATTCGACTGTGCTCATCACAACTGTTACTGTTTGCATTAGACACTGTGTTTTCTTTGAACATTTACTGGCTTTTCCTCCTTCCTTCCCAAGTGCTGGATTTCTGCGTTACAGAGACAATGGTCTAAAGCTGGGACAGGCAGGTCAGAGCAATTTAACTGCAGCACAAACCCATCATGAGTGAGAAAGGAACACCAGGTAATAGAGAGCCCCTGGGACACTCCACACTGGGCACGAGACTTTGAGAAGCAAGAAATGCCTGTAAATGTTGAAGTCATTCCCATTATCCTATGTTCTTTCTGGGCCTTCCCATGAGTCAACTCCATCCATTTGTATGTCGCGTCCTACACTGAATCACACCTTAAACCAAAAATGAAAAGGCACAACTTTGTAATCAGCAAATTATTCACTTCTTTGTGTTTTGTTAAAGGGAAGGTTATTAAATGTGAAAATATGAAGGTATTAAACATTAAAATACCTGTGCATTTCCACCCTTCCTTAAAGCATTTGCACTTTCAAAGCTGAGAATGGTTAGAAAGAGCAGTACCACAGAAAAATAAGGTGCTGTCCTGCTTTCACAAAAGCAAAATTCTTAGAGTTGATATAGTACAAAAGTTTCATTTTCAGCTGAAATACCTATTAGCTGGTTTATTATCACTTCTAAAAACAAACACATGCAGTCCTGAAGAACTGCTGCCATGATATATGAAGTAAATTTATTCAAAATTATTGCATTATACAGAAAGGAGGAAAAAGAAATAACAAACCCCAACACAAGCTAAATGTCACATCTTTTTTCCTGGAAGATGCAAAAAATTCTTACTGATCTCAGCCTTTCACGACACAGCATGGGTAAAAAGCTCATGACAAAACCAGGGACCAAAATCACCTGTTTTAGTTCAGTGAAAACACAATTTTATACTCCGTGATCTCGAAGCCTGACTGATGCTGCTGTTCTCACTACACATACATGTTTTCAAAATGAAATTTCAGGCTGGGACTTTGAATTAGTTTAAGGCACTTATGGAAAAATCCAGCACGGTAAATAATGCAATCAATAACTCCTCTCAAGCACACACTAACACAGAGCTCACTGGTGAGTGCCTTTCCTTTGCCCATGATTTTCTGCCCTCTAAAGATTCAATTTTCTGTACGACTTGTTTATTGCTGATGACTCAAATTCAGTGTCAGCATCTTGGCAAGTGGGATTTGAATGAAACAAAGCTCCTCATAAAGAGAACTGTGAGTCATTTACTTCTCCCACTCATGATGCAGACAGTCTCCCTGTCTGGTCTCCCAAAAATATGCCAAGAGACAAAAGATTTCATTTTGGAGGGTGCAAGTACAGAGATACCAGAGCTCCACAAATATATCACGTAGCACATACAAGAACACAAAAATATATATCAGGAGTAATTTTCTTTTCCAATGTCTTTTAAAAATGATCTTCAACTACAGCAACATCTTAGAAAACTGCTCAGAACCAGGATGAAGAAAGAAATGGCAAACTATGGCAGTGGGCAGAAAAATTACTGGGATCCCACACTTTCACTGCAACCAGTGCCATAAATTACAGAACTGCTCAAGTGCCTTTAAGGAGATTATGCTGTACCTTAAACCTTTTTTCTTTTTTTAAAGGTGACAATTTTACCCACCTATATCTAAATTCCCTTTTTCCCCCAAGGGTACATTTTGTTCCTGTTTGTTGCAAGCAAAGCAGAAAATGGCTGAATTTCAGTGAAAGATAAGGCAGTGTTCCATGTGTACTAACAATGTGAAGCTTATAATGTTTCCTAAAGAGGGTTCTAATTCAAGAGAAAATATTTAAACAGATTATGCTATTAACAGAGAAGGTAAACTATTTTAACAGGGCTTAAATAAGAGATTCAAGGTCTTGTGAATTTGGAAAGTATTCCTATTCAAAATAAATACTTTCTTCCCATTCTTTTGATAGAGAAATTAAGTATCTGCTGCATAACCTGCCAAGTGCAGAGTGTTAATTCCAATTCTACTGTTTTAAAGAAGTATGTGAGCAGGAAATAAATTTGTATGGAAGCCACTTTTTAGTATCTCCACCTTGAATCCCAGAAGACCCTTAATGAGTTTCCCCACTCACTTTCTGATCCCAAAATCTTCAGCACATTTTTCCAACACCAAAAATACTCCTGGGCTTTAAAAATAAGGTGAAAAACCTCCGAGGGAGAGGGGGAAATCCCCTAGAAGGAACCCTGAAACACCAAATTTAAGCCAATTAAAACAATCCCAGGGATTTTGTGACTCAGCCTTTCTCTGGGCTGGCTGGGCTGGGAGCAGCAGTGTCTGCCAGAGGGGTGGCACGGGGCCAGGAGCTGGGCAAGCTGCTGAGAGCCCTTGGAAGCCCCTTGGAGCTGTGTGGTCCTGGGGCATCCCGGAGCCCCCCCGGGACGGGGAATTTGCACGGCACTACTTTTATGGCCTGGATTATTGTAAAGTAAACAGAGGCTGGTGGAGCAGTGAAGGTTTCCATTCTCAGTGTCAAGGGTTTATTTCATTATTTAAAGCTTTAACGAACACTTTATATAATGAAAGCAATCCTTGCCATTTTTGGAATTTTATGACTGTTAGGACCCTTCATAATGTTGTTTTCCTTCCTTTATTGCTTTATAAGGCTTATAGGGCACCCTTGAAGTGTATATCCTTTCTGCAGCTGCTGGAAGCTCATCTTTCATCTCTCCACTGGCTTTCCTGTTGCCTATGAGGCATTTGCCTGTTCTAGTTATTCTCCCTGTCTCTAACAAACGGTGCAGAGTCAGATCTTGCTCAAGATAAAAATAAAATACAATTCTGAAATCCATGCCTAAGGAAACATTCCTGATAAATGTTATTTAATAGGCAGGCTTTATATTTCAAGTTAGAAATGTTCCCTACAGAAAGATAATTACAGCAGTAATTCCACTTATCATTATTTAGAATTTACAGTTCAGAGCAAATCAGACATTTCCATAAATGCCGCGCTGCGCTCTGCAAATTTGTGTCCCGATTTTTTCCCAGCCCTGAAAATGCCTTGGAAAGAAAAATACAGCAGGAGAAGGAGGAGGAGGAGGAATCCTAAAGGAGGAACATATAATAGATGTATGAAACAAAAGTCAGAATACATATCCAAACAAGTCTGTGTGCATATTTGCTCCTCTGGGTAGAAAAATACGTTCAAGGCTTTTCACAAGGAAAAACCTGCAATATCTAAGTAGAATGGTAAAATTCATTAGCAAAATTTCTTATTTTTGTCACTTCTCCAGGAAGTAACCCATGAAAATTCTCCTGTATGAAACCTTGTGCTTTTAACCATATTTTTACTACTTTTGACATTACTAAGTTGAACCAAAAAAGTGAAAATGGGTTAATCTTCTTGGAAGGGAACATAAATCTTCCAAAAATCAATAGATTTCTAAATCCTTCATCCATAATTTTGCTCCCAGTATATTGATGCATCACGGTATGACTCCAGATCTCATCCCAAATTACAACAATTCAGAACAGAAATCTGGAACTCCTGTTTTCATATGCTGCTTTTATCTGATGTATTGCAGCATTCTCCCTATTGACTTGGGATCTCCATAAAGCTTTGCATTAGGTATTAGTTATGGTAGTCAATAATAGAAGTGATTCTATCTACAGTATCTAAAATAATGTTATTTTATCCTAATGTGGGTTAAAGACATTATGTTGATTTTAAAAATAGGTATTTAGAGCAGCTGTACTGTAGAATTAGAATGCCAAAATGTCCAAATCTCTTCCCACAGATTTTGTAAAAATAGAACCTCTTCTGGGGAAAGAAAACTAAAAAACCTCTTCATGCAAATGCAAACTTCCACACACTTTGACAGCTGATGCAAAGAGGTAAAAGCACAGATATCTTAACTACCATGGGAAAGCTGAGGCAGGAATACTCCCTTTTTAAACAATTTGAAGACCATGAATGGTTGTGGAACAATATTGAGGAGTTTTTAATAGTTGTGAACAGAGACTGGAATTACCATGACAACTATGCTGAGTGACCATAATGTTTTTAAAAATGTATCACTTGGGAGATCATTAAGCCCAATAACCTGGACTGCAATTTTAGTGCACCATGCTTCACTACATGACACGCACGACTTGGAAGAATTTTTTTTAATTATGAAGAGAACACAAACATCTTCCATGGCAATATTCACATTCCTATTCCTGAAATGATGGTGTTTAGTTTACTAAATTCAGTAAATAAGTTATTTCTTGTACTATCACCAACTTTGTTGCAAGCAGTCAAGGATCATAAATGCCTGTTGTCCATAACATCCTGATAATGGATCCATCATCTGCTTTTCTACTCCCAGCAGCTGAGAATCAATCCTCTCCTAAGCTCTAAGTGCCCAAGGGTAATAATTGTAAACAATGTAATGCTCAAGGAAGCCTCCAAATATCTCCAAGCTCCGATAAGCAATTCTCTCAACAACCTAACCCACACCCCTACTGCCTTCATTCCAGTCCCCAGTAACTCCAGTTCTTTTTTCAAGCTTTCCAACAAGAGTAAAATCATTTGTTTCCTTCCACAAAAAGCCCCCAAAAGTATAGCAATACATTCATTTCAAAAGCATCCAAAAGGAACAACCTCCTTGGATGCACAGTCCAACATCCTGCTAGGCAAGAACAGCAGACCAGAGTGAACTGCCTTGCTCTGAGTGATGGGAATTCTAGCAACAACATTGAATAGTTCCTCACATCCTCTCTGTCTCTGCAGATTTTTAACTGTTCTGTGCAAAATAAAACTGCCTCATTTAGAGTTCCCTTCTTAGAACTGAGAGATGGTCATTGATGGATTTACCTAAGCAAGATGTTGTTTCAGATCTGGAGAAGAAAGGAAGTTTAGTTTTATATGTTTTTACATGTACCTTACACATGAAGGCATCTTCTCCAGCTTTATTTTTGTGAGACAGGCTGGACATGGTCCAAAGCATAGAGTAAGTCACATAAATTTAGCAATGCCCACACCTCCTTCTACAGTATTTCCTCTTGGTTTCCAATTAGGTTCTTGCTATGATGGCTGCAATGGACCCTTGTGTTATTTCACCTGAGAACACAGTTTCACGAAGCAGAAGAGCACTTGCAAGCTAGACACAGCAGGTTGCATTCAGGTACATTTTATGAATCTAATCAACACCTTCTGATGCATATTCCGCAGTCCAAATAATCCTAAGTAGGTGCAAAATTGTGTTACTCTGTTCTACTTTCTCACACAATTGAAAAGTAACTCTGATATTACTGCTAGACAGAGAAAACACCACAAACAGGAACTTCTGAACTCTAATACCATAGTACATAAATACTGGTGCCATCTTTCCAAGGGAATTTGTTCATAATTTTGTAACTCAGTACTTCACTTTGGCACATGAGGCACCAGCCCCAAAGCAGAACCATCTGCATTTTAGTTCGGTCCCACTGAAGGCCAGTGCTGAGAGAGAGACCACAGAGGCTGTGGAGAGTGAACAGAGCAACCTGGAATGTGAAGAAGCACATTGTGGAGGGAAGGACCATGGTTTTGTTCACAAACCTCACTGCTCACTTTCCCTTGAGGAGAAAGTGACCTCCCATTTTACCAATCTTATCCTTCAAGAGGTCTTAGAAGGTGTCAGACAAGTACATGGCAACGTCTGGGTCACTGAGTCCCAGGTACTCATGAAGAGCTTTTCAAACACTCTCAGAAAGAACTGAATCTCATCTCAAACTAAATTCAGCTGTACTCACTTTTTTTTTATCAATTCCAAGGTGCTATAGCATCCTTTTTACCATTCTGGGGAAATTTTTTCACTGATCTCAATCTTTTCAACTTGAAATAATTATTTTCCATTTAATCCTATACCATTGGTTTTCTGCGTTCATTGTTAAGACAAACTTCATTTGTCTAAAAAAAGTGAACTACCTCAAAAAAACAAGAGACCAGCCAGTTTTGTAAAACCTGTCTTATCAAGGAAAATTCAGGTTGTGTTTTATCAAGTTTAAATTTACCTCCCTGTCTTTAAGTTTTGCTTTTAGCATTTCAGGGCTGATATTATCTAGTTGCCTATTTCAGCAAATTTTTCTTCCGCTGTTATTAATATATAATAACTACTACACAAACTGTTTCTAAGAAGACAAAGGCTTCCCAAACTGCACAGTTCCTGGAAGTATTTATTCTCCTGCTAACATGAAAAAAACTAAACACTCATTTCTATTAATATGCAGTTCAAAGAAAACCCAGTTCAGATTTTTAAACAAATCTGGGATTGAAAACCAAGGAAAATGTATTTAGAGCAAAATGATCTACCTATCCTGCTGATGCAGAGTAAATAAAATCTGTCTCTGGGCTCAAGAAATCAGAAAAATTAATCCTTATTTTATAGCCTGCAAATGCAATTTAGGTTGATATGTTAAAATACATTTTGTTGACAGTCTATTTGATCCAACAGTCAGATATGACAAAACAAGCAGCTGTTTAAAGGCCTTTGCAATACATGAACTGCAATTCCTCTTATTAAGACACCCAGATCACTCTATCTTTTCTATGCAAAAAAAGCTACATTTTAAAATGGTCACTAGGGTACTTCTGCATGAACCAGAGTACTGAAATTCCACTTTTAAAGGAAATAACCTAAAATGCATTCATGTCATTTTCCCACTCTGTTCCACAAGGACCTCAAACAGCAAGATGAATTATCATCATTTGATTATTCAACTCAATTCCTAGCCTTTTAGTAAAGGAACAGAAAAGCCCAAAAGCACCTCGCTGTTCTCCTGTTATGTGGGCAAAGTGTTTATGAAGCCCTGGAAATATGCATCCTTTGACTCAAGGACTCCAATTTCCCAAAGGCTGACTCAGATCCTACTCTCTTAACCCTGCAAAACAACTTGAAAGGAAAAATTGTTGCATACCTTCAATTACCCCAAGACACGATCGATGTCCCTGTTCTCCACAGGTTTCACAACATTTGACAATTCCATTTTTTTTTCCCTGCTGCTGTTCACCTCTGAAGGCTCCTAAAGGTCTGTAACATTATTACAGACCTAATGTGACAGCTCATACTGATGTTGGCACAAAGCAGCTGTTCTCATTGGAATTATGACCCTCCAGAGCCTGTGAAATACTTGGAAATCTGCAAACCTCTGCTAGGTCCAGGGCACACACTTGCATGCAGCTGGAAAATCAGATCTTCATACTCTCATCCTTCTTTTTCTCCATTCCCAGCTTACAACTTTTCCTGATCAAGATATGGAAATTTGCTGTGGTAAGCCAGATGTGCAAACATTTTCTCTTTCTCCTCAGTTCTGAGTTCATGAGTTATTTCATACGTTAATGAGGTTATTCTGTGAATTCTGTAGCCTTTTCCCTCAGATTTCAAAAAATAATAAAGTATTTCAACCCAAAAGAAGCCACTAATTTCACATCCTTGTTACTTTCTTTCCTGCAATATAGGGTTCCTTTCAAAAAGAAGCTGGAATTAAATCATAGCTATACTTACTAAAATAAAAGCAAGCAAAATTTTATTGAGGAGTGTTTATTTTCACCTGTGCTAGAAGCCAAAACCGGCAGTGCTTTTCTAGCAGGCAAAGGCCATTTCCCACGATGACAAGTTCCAGCACTTGAGTTTGGCTTTCACAGACAGGGCTGGTGGTTTAGAAGCTCTTGAGAAAGGCCATGAATGTATGTTTGTATCAATAGGTCAAAATATACTCTGCTGCTCTTGTTCTCCAATTGTCACACAGTGAAAAGTAGCTAATTATTACTGCAAATGTTTGTTAATTTGATGGTTTGCAGGAATTCCCCTTGTGGCTTACTTATTTTGTGGATCCATAGGTAAATTGGCAAACATGCCAGCCTGAGGAGCAAAGGAACAGCAATAACACACCTTACAAAACCCAGCACTCCATTTGCTTTTACATTTATAATACAGCTACACTTTAGAAGTGCCAATAAAGATTACTTAACATGCAGAAAACCAACAAGAGACTTGATTTAATAATCTGTTATTAAGTCCTAGCTGGGAAATAGGACTAGCAGAGCCTGGGAAGATAGCCATCTTTTAAGAAACTAAGAAATCAAGAATTAAGGTAGGATTTACACAAATATACACACAACACTGAATTTTCAGCAGAATTCAGATAGCACATCCACCTAGATTGCTTTGGACAGAAATTCAGGTGACCAGCCTTGCACACCAGCTATCAGCCTTTGGCCTTGTGCTGCCATCCAAGACCCTCAGTCTTGCAGCTGTGTTCTTGTGTTTGGCCCACAAATGCTGCTGACCTGAGTGCTCCACCTGGGGGGACAAGTGTCCCCTTAAACCTGACAAAAGCACAGATGAAGCATCTGCTGAAGGCCACCTCTGCTGGCTGTCCTACACAAGCAGACCCACACATCCAGAGAGAGCTCTGGCTGTAAATCCACATGGGCAGAGCAATGCATCATTCAGAGCAGCTGCTGCACCAGGTGATGCTTAAGAATTAACTTGATAAACCTGAAACACCAGGCACAAACCATGCCTCAATTTTCTTCTGCTTATTTCTTACCCAGACTTGATATTTTCCTCATTCCTCTCTTCTTTCCAATGGACACTGGTGCTGCAAGGCTGTGCCACAATCCCATTTTCAGAGATCTCCATTCTTGTCTACATTCTTTGTAGACAAGAATGGAGATCTCTGATTTCTGCTGATCAGCTGCTGAGCTCTGCTTCACAGGTGTCCACATCTTGGTGTCCACCACTACCTGAGCACTGGCCAGCCTCACTCAGATTTGCAGACCCTGAAGCTGCATTGCAAAGGTCTTCAATCACCCCCTTGATGTTTAATGTTCATAAGGTTTATAAGTTTTCATAATTTATATTTATTAATCATCTGCAATCTCAGGTATTGCTCATCCTAACATCCTCCTGGATCAGCTGAGTCCAGCCAAGGCTTTCCATGGCCAAGGTTGACACCAGACCTTGCAACTGCTCCCCTCTGCACAGTTTGGAAGTTTCACTGACTGGCCCACAGGAATTCCTCACCATTTCCATTTGATGTAATCACTCCTGCATGACTTCCTACCATGGTAGCACTACAAAGCCAACATCCCCAACATCTGAACATCTCTGTTTTCACTGGAATCTTTGTTTTTATAATTCAAACAAGGACAACATAATCAGAAGCTTTCTTTAACTAAAAGGTGATCCTTTATAGTTATATAATTAAAATAGTGGGTGATATCTGATAACCTGTACATTTAAGATGGAAAGATGCATCATCTTTGTGTCTTCCTGAAGGCAACTAAGGCTTCTGCCACTTCTCTAATAAAGTCATGCTTTGGATCTCTGAAGACATTAATTTTCATGGATGGAAAAGGGTAAGAAACACAGGAATGATCACACTGGATCCCTTCCAATGCTCTTTCCTGTCTCTCAGCCCATACAGTTACTTAGAGGACATAGTACAGCAAAAAGTTTCAAAGAGAAAATGTCAATAATCTACTGTTTCTCCTCACAGTGTCATTATATCAAAAGCTATTAGAGATTTACCTAAACCTCAGAGCACAGCATTGCAAAAACCACTGCCACAGCTCAGAGGACCTTTTGCCTCCCTAGGAAAACTGGAACCCTGTTTTGAATTTTGCTGAAGTCTTGGCATCAGTGAGTTTCAATGAAGAATTAATTCCACAATGTAATTACACTCGGTGTAAATTTGCCAAGTTTTAAGTTATTTAAATATCCCCCTACCCTCTGCCCTGAAAAGTTCATGACATAACTTCTCTGCTGCATTCATTATTTGCCACACTTTTATCAGTTCCTCCTTGCAAGATAATTAACTCCAGATTTTCAAGAATTTTCAAATACAGTTTTTTCCATGCTGTTCACCATTCTCACCCCACTGTACCACAGCCACAGGCCAGTTCCCCTGTGGGTAGGGCAAGGCAGTGGGTAAAGAAGGGAGAAACACTTGGATCATGCCCCAGCCTGGGGTTTCCCACTGCTCCCAGTCCACAGCTGCCAGTCCTGTGCAGTGATGCCCAACTACTGACACCCATTTTCATATCTCTCTTCTAACCCAACTGTTTCCATCTTGAAACTCTGAATGCACACCTTTATCCCAGAGCCAGTTTTACAACCTCTTATCAGCTCCCAAACATAGAGACTATGTTAAACTGAAGAAACCAAACAGATCAGCTTTTATTGTAAGGTGGTCCCAGGTCAGAGGTTTAAAGGCAAATAAAAATCCATATACTGCACATTGAACATGTTTGGAGTACTTCATACATCCAAACAAAAAAAATATTATATGCATAATTTATTTCTATATTGCTAAAAGCTTTCCTTATAATGCTTGCAATTTCAGTACCATCAATCATTGTGTCATCGTTAGGACTGAGTTTTTCTGCTGAATTTTTTTCTACTTAGTATTTTCTCTCTTTTTTTACTTGGCTGCCTAGTTACTTACTGATGTAAAAACCACATTTTTTCCAGGATAGCACAGCTTCTCTGGTTCTCCCCAATCAAAATCATGCTACCCCAGAATGCTCTCTGAATTGATGCAGAAAGGTTTCAGCATCCACGTCAGTCTAAGCCTATCTTGTTTGAGAATATTAAACCCAAGAGAGTAACAGGGTTGAAGGGATTATGAAGACAAAGATGTATTTTTGCTTCTTCCAAGTTAGAAAGAAGACTTTAGCTACCAAAAGAAAGAATCCCCTTTCCACTTGTTTCTTGTCAGGAATCTGTTCCAAATCTTTCAAAAAGAAAAATCACATCATATGCATCATGCTCTTACTAACCCCTTCCCTAGAACTTCTCTCCAAAAAGTGGGTAAGGTAGTAGCTACTAAACAAATATTTCTAAATACCTTAGTGGCTTGTGATTTTAAATCTGATATACATATGCAGTTTGCTTTTCTTTATGTCTTTGAAACTGTATATATTTACGCACATATAAAATAAAGATAGAAGTGACTGAAACTGGAGAGAATCAAGAGCTGAAACTAGAGAGAGAAATGTAGCAGTACAAATCTCACCAACAGCACATCTTCCCCCCCACTGACTACCAATTTACTTTTTGTTTAGAAAGCTGGAAGAAACAATCCCAGGATAGCTTCCTTTTCAATCTAAAAAGCAATGTACTCCAGCCTCTACACTCAAAATATTTGCTGATTTCTTTAGACATGGCTAACTGCTATACAAGAGTTCTGCATGAATACAGGATTACTTAAAAAATCAAATGCCAATGTTATATCATGAGCACCAAAGTGAAATCAGTACCCACCTCAGTAACCTGGAGGAATAAACTCCTTCCTTTTCCAACTTGAATTTGCACTGGTATTTAGGCACATGCCTTATGTAAAAGTATCTGAGACTTCTTTCGTACAAAATTATGCTACAACATACAACCACTAACTCTTCAGGCTCATAAATTCTGCAAGGGCTCAAAATACCAGAGTATACTAAAGCTGTAACTTGGGTTGTGATTACAGATATGCCCAGGTAAGACTGGCCCTTCCTCTTAAAAATCTGGGCAAATTCAGGAGTAGCTCTGCAGGGATCTTTGCTTACCAGTGAGCCACTCTTGGTAATGGTTGACTAAGGGAAGGAACATGGACAACCAGGATGCAAGTAAAAATTTTTAAATCTATATATTGACTACAGTTTTTTATTAGGTTAAGTTCCCAGTTGCCAAAAGGGCTTATGTGAGGCTAACAGCTCTTAAGAACAAAAACTGAAGTGTCTTTCTTTTAAATTACATTAATTTACAAAACTGACTAGTTCTGACCCAGAAACCATCATTGTGTTCTGTAGCTCCAGGTGCACTATCAGAGCATACCAGGACTCACAGAGCCTGGAAAAAGTTTTCTCTGCAGCTTCTAAGCACCACTGGAATATCAATAACATGTCATAACAAGCATTTCTACCTCTACCATGAAAAAACACTTGCCCTATACAACTTGAGTTGTATACATCTGGCTGTGTATACATTTTTACTCTTTAACCTCTGCAAGCTGTATGTCAAACAGCCCCTTTAAAAATCACAAGTTTTTGCAAAGTCAGGCGCTGCATAATGGCTTATTTCAGAAGTTACACTCTGCATACATATGTATGAAGAAATTACAGGGGAAAAAAGCAGCTCAGCTTATTTGTCTTTTGGTCACCTAATCAAAAAGGTGATTGAATTCATTTTTACCACATCCATGAAGTCATTGGAGAGCAATCACAACTGTTTTTCCATGTGACAGATGAATGACCTTTGCCATGGCCCCAGAGAAAGACAAGCCCATGTTTTGTCCAGGTACACCAGGGCCACATTTCCCTTCTGCTTGCACATGCAGGGAGTATCAGATGTGCTGCAGCAGTGCTTGCTCTCTTTCCTTTCTCACAGCATATCAAGGGCCTTATTTAATTTCTTTCATAAGAGACCAGGAGGACACCAGCCAGGAAAAGATATAAGATATTAAGGATGCTTGCTATGCATGATCAGAAGGGGGTACACAAACTATCCTTTATTTCCCAGGGGAAATCACTGCCCTAATGCAGCCCAAGTGTTTAACACTACAACTGAAGATTACAGAGTGGGGCACAGGCCTTGGCTTATGTACCTAAAACCCTCATGTGCATCCCTGAAATTCAGTTCAGCAGTTTGATTTGCCAAAGAGTATCACAGATTTGTGTGAAGCTCATTACTGCCTTTCCTCCTCCAAAACATTGTCCTTTTGGGAATTCTCTTTCCCATCAGGGTCAATTCAATGCACTTTTTTTAGGACTATACCACCCACAACTCCATAGAGTCCTTCTCTTTGTCCTACAGAAAATGGAATGCCATGAAGTGCTGGCTTCCATTTAAGAGTTTGGCAAATTTCTGATGGAGCCTCTGTGGGTCCCAGAGATGTTATTTCTATGGTTTTACAGAGGATTTCCACACCCAAACTTGCAGGCAGGCACTGCCTTCAACCATGAGGTGTCCACTCAGCAACCTGAGTGCCTTGTGATGCTTTCTGCCCTCATCTCCCTCCTGAAGCAGGAGCCCTGGCAGCTCTCTCTGCTCACACAGTGAATGCAGGGTATTGCCAACACCCTGCTGGATCTTCAGCAATGGATTCAGCAGGTACTGCTCCCACCAAGAGTGTTTGCACAGTCTCCAGCAAATCTCACTGGTAAATTCTAGAAAGATTCTCAGGTAAGTAAGCTACTTCCCTGTCTGGCTACCCCATCAACACAGGACTAACAGATTCTGGCAAAACTTGGGATGCAGGCTCCTGCAAAGCTATGGGCTGCACTGGCTATCCGAAATGAGTGGAACATAACAGAATAGTAGAATAGATATTCATTATATATTCATTTTAAATAAGTATATGAATGCACATTTAATTAATACATTACTCATAATAACTAGAAATAAGTAAAACAATAATGGGAAGTCTCTGGTACGGTTGAGCAAGCCTAAAATATAAAGCCACAGTAAACTCAAAAATTGAACAAAATTAATTTGTGTTTTAGAACAGGGAGGGAACAGGGACATGGGGAACCCAGATATAACCTTGGCACCCAAATGGCACTTGGACTACCTACAGATCCTCCTTTTAGCCTCAACCTGTTCTCTTTCAGCTCCAGGCAGATAACCTCCAGCCCACTCCTGCTGTACCCTAGGCCCTGCTGAGAGAGGCACCCACAGAGTATCCTAAATGGGAAAGAACCCACAAGAGTCATGAATCCAACTCCTGGCCCTGCACAGGACACCCCAAGAGTCACACCCTGGGCCTGAAAGCATTGTCCAAATGCTCACTGAGCTCTGCCAGACTGCTGCTCTGACCATTGCTCTGGAGAGCCTGTTCCTGTTCCCAGCCACCCTCTGGGGGAAGAACCTTTTCCTAATATCCAACCTAAACCTCCCCTGACACAGCTTCAGGCCATTCCCTTGGGTTCTGTCACTGTCACCACAGAGCAGATACCAGTGCCTGCTCCTCCTCTTCCCCTCACCACAAAGTTTTAGACAACAAGGTCCCTGAAAGACATCAAGAGCACAACTCTGCTGCTGCTCCCTCCTCAAGCACAGGACACAAGGATCAGGACACAGGATGAAGTCTTTGGTTGTGGCTGAGGAAAGAAGAGCTCCACAGGCACAGAGTTCAGAAGAGTGAAGGAGATGGATTGCACATCTGTGAACCTCAGCAAACAGCACTTCTCCTCTACTGTTCAGGAAAATTCAAGGTTGCAAAGCTGTGTTACATTGGACAACATGCAGTCTGCCTGTGCTCTCATTTATTCAAACCTAATTTAGTATCACACTTCCTCTTCTTTCAGCCACTGCCTCTGGTTCTTGAAAGCAGCAATCCCAATATGGACTCAAGAAAAAAGCTGCTGAAAGCTCAGCTTTCTGAGTACTGTTGTGGAGTTATTGCATGTGTAATTTGCTCTTGCAGAAATAAATGCTAACATGCTTGGAAAATGTGACTTAATTTTGTGATGTGAATGAGTTTTCCTGTGTAAATCTCCCTATACAATTTTATGTTATTCTTTCTAAAAACCAGAAATTACTGCTGCATTCTACTTGCAGTTCCAGAGTGAATACTGAGATTTACACAGTGAGTTTTACCATGGCATGACACAAGGGAACTGCTCTAACTCCCCTCCTGCATTTACTAACAACAGAAGAGGTTTGTTCACATTACATTCAGCATTTAAGATGGATGCATTTGCTAAACATAAAGTAATTGAAACAGTGAATAGTGAGCAGACATTTCCACATATTTCAAAACCTATCTAGGAAATCCTTGGTCCTTGGTGCAGAAGGCTTTGACATGTTACTCATCACAAATTTATCTCATAAGAAAATCAAAGAAGGTGATTTATGCCCAAATTCCCACCTCTCTGGCACCCCACCACAGGCATGTTGATGGCAAGTCATTGCTTTACATACATCTTCCTTTTTTGTGCTCCAAAAAAAGAAAAGGGAAAAGCAGAAACAATTAAAAACCAAAAGAAACGATTCCTTAAAGGAGAGAATTACACTACAAGTAATTATAGATATATATTAATTTCAGAAAGCAGTACTACAAAAGGAGAACTTTACAAAGCAACAGCATCTGAGATTTTGCCTTCGTAAAGCAACTAAGACAGGAAGTATTTCACCTGTTTTCTAACTGCATGCATTTATTTATGTCCTGCTATTTGGCATGGGGATGCAGCTTAGATAAAATGGTTTCTCAAATCACACACCACCCAATATTGCAAAATCTATGGAAATTACAGGTTCCACACACCCATCTACCCACATATCATTCAGATAAGATAAGCAGCAGCCCTTATCCCCTTCAGTTTGAGGCCCCTGTGCAGGATCATTGGCATTGCTATTCTGTATAAAACAGTAGCAATATCTCAATGCAAATGTTTCTGTGTAATAAAGACAGTAATTACCATCATGGTACCATATCCTTTTGTTGCACTTACTTTAGTACATGAGGAAATAAAATATGTGTGACTTGCCAGAAGTCAGGTAGGCAGTCCATTGCAGCAGTGAGAACTGAATGCAGATCTCCAGGTTGTGTATTACCCATAATATCAAACTACCCTTTTAAAAAGTAGAAAATCTTTAAGAACATGGTGTTTTTCTTCCCTTTTAATGATTAAATAGATTCTGCATTCTCTTCTTCTTGCTTTCATAGGTCACCAGGCTACACAAACAGCTCATTCTGTATGTGTAAAAAAGGCAGTTTAAAAACACCTGCTCACTTTGGCTGGGCTGAGATTGTACATCTCTTTTAAGTGCAAAGGCTGACAATTCCTCTGGCTCCCTGATTATCTTTATGATCTACAAGATCATTTTTATTAATATCTGACAATGCTTTTCTGTAGTCCTGGTAAGGTTAGCTGCATATCATTACCAGCTCACTCATGTTTTTGTCCAGGAAAAGCTATAGGAGCAAATACATTTGTGATATTCACATTTTCTCTGAAGAAAAGAAGAAAGAACCTGTCTCAAGAGGTTGCATTCAAGCATCTCCTCCATAGAGAGTAAAGTTAAGTACTGAGATGTGGTAAACATCATAGTCAGAACACAGAATGTTAAAACACCAGGAAAAATCACCTTTACTCATCTCTTTTATGCAATAACATACCTACTGCAATTCAAGGAGATAAAAATCTCCTTGAATTATTGGGATTAAGCCTGTGAAATATAATTGAAAATAACCAGAGGCCAAAGGCAAACAGATAACAGCAATTATTAGCAGAGATTGGAGAACCTCAAACCTACATCATCATTTCAATTCATGGTGAGCCCCATCCTGCAGTGCACTTAGTGAGAGCCACCTCAGCTTAGAGAGGATGTATCAGGCAGGCAGTGAGGGTGAACAGATCTGTTGAAACACTTCTGTATATTGAAAGTCTATGAAAACGTGTTCCCTCCAGGAGACAGAATAGATTTCCATATCATCATAAATAGCAGACACATGGTGATACAATGGTTTCCCATTTAATAAAATAGGAGAAATAGATACTCCAAGGTAGCTATTGAGCAGCAGATTTAAAAGAAGCTGAATAAAGCAGTCCTTTTCTACATGGCACATCACTCCCATGTGGAACTGACTGCTCCAGTATGCTCTACAGGGCAACAGTAGGATTAGCTGCAAAAAGGGATTTATAGAAAAAAAAGGTCCAGACACATGTTGGACCAGACATAAAGCAACTTATCCCTCTCACTTTCAGAAACTAGGAGGCTCTATGAAGGACAGAGGAACATTATACCCAACTTGTGCTGGGTTTTTCCCCTAATTATCCATCCATAGGTGGTGGGTGATGCAGCTCAGACAGGCTGTGCTGCTGAGATGAATGATTCCAGCAAGGCACTACAGCTCTTGTGGTGCAGTTCTCAGATCTCCTGGCTTCTCTCTCTACTCAATCTGCTTCCAGCCATGGGCACAGTGCAGAAGCTGCTGTCAGCACTGGCTCATATTCTCCTTAAAATGGATAAAGATCAGTTGCCATTGACCGGCCAGTCTCATCAAGAAGCCTGCAGCCCCCAGCAGATCCCAGCTGAGTCACTGCAAATTGCATCTCAGGTACTGCCTGGAGTGCAGAAGAAGGTTGTCACCTCAGGCCTCTTTCATCATCTCTCCTTATCAGTCAGCATGGGTGAGGTCAATGGTGAAAAGAAAGTCAGGTGGCTCTGTGGGCACTGATATCAAACTGCCAGGACACAGTTTAAGGAGCAGGAACACACAGCAGTATTTTCTCATTATTATGAGCAAATAATTTCTCCCTTCTCTTTGGAGATGATGTAATTCAAACTTTCAGGCTACCCTGAAGTGGAGAGTTGAAGGGACACATGCTATACCTGTCATTTTGGGCCCAGTTGTTTCATTAAGCAAGTAGACAAATCATACAAGTTTGGCACAGGAATTCCTGCTCCATTTGTGTGATTTTTGTTTATGTATGCAAAGCACTAGCATGAGTATCACTGGCAAATGAAGGAGAACATAAATTAAAGCATGTATTAATCACTCACTTTATCTGCAATCTAAATTAGCAGGTACTTTCATTCTATAGATGAACATATTCTTGAAGCTGCAAGATAGTAATTTAAAAGACAAGCAATTCAAAGCTTCCACAGATGACACTGCAGGTAATGAGATTTTTTTTTCCCCTGACATCTTGTGTTTCATCTTACCTCACAACTAAATTATTTAGTGTATTTTTAAATATATATATAAGCATTCTAAACACTAAGCTGTGTATGACCTACTTATTTTGAATTTTCAATTAAAAAATAGGTATTCCAGGAAAAAATATTTCCAATGCAATCATCAGCTGAAGGAAGCTGATTTAATCCACGAAACAAAGACTTGTGAAGGTGAGACACATGCACCAGTGAGCACGAGAAATCTTTTGAACTGCAGTTCTAATTCAGAGAAATGAGTTTTCAATTAAAAAACACCATTTCCCATGTGACTCAGGCAGTCACTAAAGCACATGACAGCTTCAGCTGCTATCAGAGTGGTGCCTGTGACAGGTCACCCCGCCAAGGATGCTCAAAGTGCAGCTCATCTATAATTGGCTTGATTGTAGGGATTTGCATATACATAAAACACGGGCTGATGTGAAGACTCCATCAGCATGAAATGGAGGTGGTTGCATTCTCCATGCATGACCAAAGCTGGGAGGACAATCAAAGACTTTAATGTAATGAGAGTTTTTAACACTTTAATCACCTCTGCTGGGTGCACAGAGTGATAGGACAATAATGGAAGCTGAATTTTCTGCAGGTTTTACTACCACTAGGTGTTTACCCTGTCTATGCCCTTGCTTCCTCACACTAAAATAAAAATAAAAACCAGCTGAGCCAATCATAAAGGATTTTAAATCTGTTGTAAAAAAGACCAAGTGGTTAACTTTCAAGAGGCTTCTAAAAGACCCTTTGAAGTCTGCAGAGGAAGTCTCATCCACAGCAGAGCCTCTGAAAGCACACCTGTGGGACAGGGAAAATAACCCAAGGGACTTGTCAGAAGATTGGGACATAAAAAGAAGGAAGAAAGGCAGTTAAATACAATTAACTCTCTCCTCCCTGCTGAGCCCCAAGAGGGCTCAGGGTAAGTCCCACTCTGCCTTTGAAATGCTCCCACAGAGGATGGCTGGTATGTACCATATATGATGAAGGCAAAGCTTGATGCTTAAACCAAAGAATTTAGAAAACTGCTAGGAATTTATATTGGAGTTTGAGCAGGCAACACTGAGGAAGGTGCCATTATCTCAAGCAGGCATTTGGAGCTCTGCAAGGAGTGCAGAAGAATGCAGCTATGACATGGAGAAGAATTCTCCCCTTGTTGCTTTACACAATCCACTGGCATGGCTTTTTCACCTCCTGGAGATGCACAAGCCTTCACACCCCCATGCAAATGTGCTCTATTCCTGCACATGGAGCAGGAGTTCAAGTATCTCTGCATCTGGCTGCCTGTGCCAGTGCCCACACTGTGAGCTGCTGAGGGCAGAACTGTGAAAAAAGAGGATTTATAATATTTTTAGAATATATAGCTTAATTCGATTTTGTTTGCCAATCTCTTTTACATTTTACTTGAAATAATAAAATACAAGTCACAGAGGGGGAGGACAACTACAGTAAAATGAAAATACAACTATGATCAAGTTCAAAAGAGTTTGATTTTGTAAAATAAAGACAGAAATCTCAAAGCACAGTCCTGGGTTTTCCTGGTAAGAAAGTGAACGATTTCCCAGGCTGCACTGGATTTAAGATTTTAACAAAAATATGCCAGAAAAAAGGAACAAGATTACAGCCAGGAACATTTAAGTTTTTGTGCAGGCAAAAGAAAGCTATAAAATATTACAAAAGATTTGTCTAGAATGTTTAAAATGGAGATCATGCATTTATCAGACATTGAAGCATGATTTCCAGCCTGCACTTCAGAAACAGAATGGTAAAGCATTTCCAAAATGCCTCATAACTAACACCTACCAAGAAACAATAGGTGCATCTCTGCATCTCTGAATCAAAAAGAATGGGAAGTTATTGTAGAAGGACATTTGCATGAGTAAATAAAATAAATGCTTTAAATAAACTTGCTTGAGTCAATGGTTTCAGAAACGTGAAGTTACATGACACTTCAGAAATTGCTTGACCTGCCCCATTCCTGTGCAGGACTAAAATAGAAACTTATGGATTCAGAAATGTTATTTTGCCCATGCAATTTCTGCCTTTTCATTGTGATGCAATAAAAATGACATTTTATCTATTAGATAGAAATCTAATAACAATAAACAAATAGAAACATAAGATTGTAACCTAGTAAAAAAATATAACAGAAAAAAGGTGCAGAAGTGAAGTATTTCAGATAGTCATTAACCCTTCTTACAAGTCACTGCAATAAAGTGTTAAAATTATGCAATTTTCCATGGTGAAGAGCTGCACCCCTGCCAGCTCCTTTTGCAGACAGAGAGGACCATGGAGTCAAAATGAAGCCCAGGAATTTTTGCAGGGGGAAAAGATTCAACCAGTGCACACTGAAATTAAAATATAAGCCTGCATGGTGTGCATATGTTACACACCTCAAGCACTAAGGTTGCTTCAATGGATGTTCCAAACCACAATTTCACTTTCCCTGTGAAGCACTGAGCTGGGAGCAGCTCGGGTCCCCTTCCCCACAGTGACAACCACACCAAAGCCTCCCAGGAGCCAGGCAAGCCCTGCCAGAGCCTCTGCTGGCTGCTGGAGGGTGCCCACAGGGCTGCTCCGCTGGGCATGCCAATGGAGCTGGGAGTTCAGTGCCTGTGGAACAGCAATTCCAGGGTCACACCAGGGCACAGGCTGCAGCACGGGGCCGTCAGTGCCAGCTGGCAGCTCTGGCACAGTGGCAGGGATGGCAGGGATGGCAGGGCTCCCTTGCAGCAGGCACCTGAACAAGGCACCAGGCTCTGCTCCCTCAGCACTACCCAGGGCTCAGCTCCTGATTTCTGCCAGGGTATTGAACATGCATGCAAAATTTGCTCCTCATCCTGCAGCACAGCCCTCATGCTCCCAGCCTGGGAACTGGGGGAAGAGGGCCAGCACACACAGACACAGATTTACACAAAATAATGCCACCATCAGGCCAGGGAGGATCAAAGGAGCCCAAGCACCAGGTAGCAGGACATGGCCAGACAGATACAGCAGGACAGTCCCTGCTCCTGATGGTGTTTGCCACATAGGCACTGCCAGCAAGAACTGAGCATAAATTTGCACTGTTATCGTGGAAATTTCCCACAGCAGCTTTTACCACAGGGTAACAATAGGGTCCTATGAGAAATTAAAGCTTATTTGAACTGGGTGATTTGCCAGCTCAGAACACAATGGCCCCTCTTCAGCAAAGGGGAGGTGTAATTTGATGTTTTTGCAGGCAGGAAGGATGGTCTGTGGCTCACACAGCCCATGTGGAACTGCAGGCGTGACTGCCAGGGGATGCAAACAGCCCAGCAGGAGCACAAAGCTCCCTCCATCACAACAAGGAGCAACCTCGAGCCACAGGCTGGACAAACAACAGCTTCTGCTTGGAAACAAAGCTGCCTTCATTGGCCCCCAAGTGCCCCAGCACAGGTCTGTCCCTGCCTGTCACATGAGGCACAGCCCCGGGGTGCCCATTGTCTGCTCGACCTTTCCCAAACAGAAGCCCAGCCAGCCTGCCGGGGCCCAGCCCTGCTGCCTTTGCTGAGGCCATGGGGAAAACAAGGAAAACTCCAGCTCCCAGTGACACTGCGGGTGTCTGACAGCACTGGTGGGATTTGGCCAGGGCTGCTCCCTCCCAGCCGCAGCTTTTGGGAATTTCACCAAAATAAAAGTAATAAATCAAATAAAAGGAATAAAAGTGCAGACACGAGCATGGAGGAGTTGCACAGTGAAGTGAATGAGGATCACAGCTGCTTCCTTGCAGTGCTGTTTAGAGCCCAGGTGAGAAGAGTAGGAAAAACTTTGCAGCATCTTCTCCTCTAAAATCGTCCTCAGGAAAAAATCCCCCACTGTCAGAAAAGTCATGCTCATTGGAAAATGAGATGATAAAGAACACCTTGGGCATTGAAATCAAATAACCCAAAGCCCAGGTCATGTTGGAGAAGTCCCATCTAGAGGACCTAGGGAATCAACACACACAATTTCTCTAATGACTTTTCTGCCCTTTGGCTTTTCCCTGTTCTTTTCACTAGCAAGAACACTCCAAGGCTGCCATTTGCACACCAAATAAATTATATTTGCATATCTTGTATTTGTTTCTATTTCTCCTGGAAGAGTTGGCTTTGCTTCCCCATTTCAGGGGTAACAGAGGCAGGGAAAGGTCTGTGACCTCAGGGGCAAGTCCATGGCAGAAGGGGCAGCACAGCAAGAACAGGTGATTGCTTTAATTCAGCTCACACATACACCAGACATTGATTCAGCAGAATTAAAACTCATGGGAATTCTTATCAACAGCGACCAAAACCTCCCTTACATCATCTAGATTGACACTAATGGACTCAAAACTGAACTGAGGATAACCAAGAGTTTTCAGTTCTTTTCTGACAAGCCCAAACCTGATTTATTCTAACTGTGCTACACCTGGATTCTGTACTGAAATACAAAAACTTCAAAATCAGGAAAACTTAAATTTGTGTTTATTGAGTTCCAGGAGGAAGTAGATGAGCATATACACAGTGGAAAAGCTTAACTTCCAGGTAAAGGCTGTTTACCTCTTCAGCTGGCTGTGATCAGGGCTGATATGTGACACAGCCTGCACCACAGTCTACCTAAAACAGCATCTCCAACTCACTTCCAGGTGAAAGGTCCTTTCATCAACACAGCTCTTGCCCACCAAGTAAAGCAATAGAAAACAGGTTAACTTGCAGGTTAGGAATTGGGAAAGAATACAAACCCAAGCATGGCTTTGTCACAGTCATGTGGCAGTGCCAGCAGCACCACAGAGCAGCGACCTTGACGTGCATTCTGTACCTGCATCTGCAGTTTAACATGCATGACCTCCACTGAGCTCAGTCATTCAAAGGCAAAACCTGCAGTGCCTCTGTTCCTCAGTTGTTGTTTTGTTTTAAAGCATTTACACATAGTACACACCCCACCCCAGAAAAAAAATCCACTCTGCATTAGCAAGAAGGTGATGCATGGAAGAGAATCACCATCTTTGGTCCTGCCTTTCCCCTGGGTTATCTAGTGTTGCAATTTTAAAATTTTACTTGTGTAAGCCTGATTTAACTAAATATTACTATAGAAGTCACAGATCAAGATTTCTGCTATGGATTTTAAATTACATTGCTGTGATTTACTGGACATTGCTATGAATTCTTTATAGCAGTTAATTGTCATGGTGATACTTAACCTTTTTTTTGTGTGGTACGTCAATTATTTTCAATACTTTAATGTAATAGATATTCAAATAGCCAATAATAAGCCAAGCAGCAGAAAAACTCTTGCCATACCAAACAACTTTTCATCTTAAGCCAAAAATCTACTTGGTCTCAATAATTTACTGCAATGTTCATGTAAGTTCAGTATTCTTCCATCAACTTTCACTTGTGTTGTTTGGTTATTTTTAGTTTATTCATTCAGGTGAAAAAGAGGTTTCATCAAATTCAACAGTAGCTGAAAAGACATGGAATTAATATCTTTTGAATTTCCAAGTGCTAAATGGTGAAATAATATTTACACTTTGTGTGGCTGCCTGATTTTTCACATTTGCATATCTGTGGTTTTTATCAATTTTTCTATTGTGCTCATTTTGCAAACATTCTATGCTTAGTTTTGTAAACAAAGGTAATTAGCTGACAACAAACATGATTGAGGTTAAACATGCATGAAATCATTTTCAGGATTGGGACCCAAATTAGTTAAGCTTAATTCAGGTCATTGTTAATAAAATTTTAAAACCCCACTATTTTTATAGATGTCTTTGAAATAAACTCCCTTCTCTTTGATCTTCTTTGTTCTCTTCACCCTACTGCTTTACCAGTGACACTCAAAAGCACAAGTCTGCATTTTTTAGATAGCAACACTGTAAAATTTATCTACAGCTTTCTAAACTGAAAAATAAAATTATTAAAATGGTGGCTCAGAACTTATTGCCCTCTCTTCCCCATAGAGCAGTAAAAAGCTTTTCCTTGGAGTAACAATATAAAAGCATTACAAATTTTTTATTTCATCAGGTTGGCAGCTGCATATATATCTTTAGACTGGTTAGGAAAGAAGATTGTTGGGAAATTGGTAGCAATATATTCCTTCACTGTATATGACAATACTTCATTATAGCAGGACAATGCTCCTGTATTTGCACATATATCACTTCTCTCAAATTTCCATCCTTCTTTTCAAACATCCACACACTATTTTGTGTGGATTTTTACTATATTTATATTGGGTATTGAACAGCATTGCTCAGTTTATGTCTGCCTTGGTCTGTAAATAAGCAAACAAGAGCATCCCTAAAAGTTATATTTACAGTAACATGATGATTGAAGTTATTGTTTCTGCTACCAAGCACAGCTTGTGAGATTCAACATTTCTGTTCCTACTGACCACAAAGATAGTGGTGCTCTAAAACTTGTGTCCATTCAAAAATAAATCAATTTTAAGAAATTACAATGTGGTTACTAAGTCTTCCTTTTTATAAGGACAAAACATAGGTATACCAGTGCTGAAAGAACCACACAGGCAGTCATGTGCAGCACTCCACAGCCAGAAGTATCTATGCAATAGGTAGTTTATAAGAGAAGTCTACAAAATACTCATTCCACTCCCTTGTTCATCACTTTCCTGTAAGCTTTTTAACCTTTTTGGTTTGTTTTAAACTGTCCCCTTTAAATGTAATTTAAAAAAATCCTACAGAACCCTACAGAATGAGGAATACTGAGTCAAAGCAGATCTTGCCCTCATTACCTCTGTAACACTACCATGTCTCCTCTTAGACATCATATAGTTCAAACACAAAGAAACCATCTTTAATACATGTTTTAGAAGAAATGTCCTCTTAGGAAGGAAGTCAGATGACCAGGTGTGTGAAGGGACTCTTCACACTGATTTTTCCTGTGCTATTCCAGCACCTGCACCCCCTTTGCCCAGCATCATCATTGGCAGAGCACAGATTCCTTCCCTCACAGAAAAGACAGGGCTCACACAGCAGTAGAAAATCCATAAAACACAGCCATTAAAAAGTTCATGTTATTACTAAAATCATTAGGGTGAGTATAAAAGAAAAGAGTGTATGTGTAATTAAAAGGCTGCCCCTCATTCATGAGGTTTGAAAGCAAGAAAAAGCCCCTTTCTCAAGGCTAGGAAACACATTTTATACATGTTTTATGGAAGGGAGTCGTGGGGAGAAGCACCACGTGTTCCTTGCTGAAAGCTGGTAGTGTTAACTGGGGGTAGATCCAGGGGCTGTGACAACTCCCCACAGCCAAAGCAAACACTTGAGGATTTCTGGTGTGGCCTTGCTCAGGTTGTGCTGACAGAGTCTTCTGGCCTATTTCCCTCCAAAGTCAAGCTCTTTGCCTATTTCAAAAGCTACAGGCTTACTCTACATCACACATTGCTTTCACCACCCAATTTCCAACCAAACTTGAAAATAAAAATAAATTTTCACGTAGCACCACATATGACTGGTACACTGGTATTTAAAATTGGAGCCTCTAGTGTTTTTAAGCAGTTTTAAAAGCAGCAAACTTGCACAGGAAACTCTTTAAATATAGAATAGGTGTCACTGAAGAACCCTTTATGTTTATCCTTGTGCTTCAAATTCACACCAAGCAGTGCTTCATGGCAGCCACTTTTGTTTTGGTCCAATTCAGCAAGACTCTGGTGTTACTCAATATAGTGTAAATTCTAGAGCTGGTCAGAGAGTGTTCTGCCAGCTGGGGAAAGCAAAAACAAATCCCTTCATTTTCAGTTAAACCAGAAAGCCTAAGAAACGTTTGTTTGGGAGGGGAGAAAAAAAAGAAATCCCCACTTTTTTTTACATCTTATACAGCTTGACATTTCAGCGGGGCCACTCTGCCCCACACCCTCACACCAGGGTGCGAGGCTGTCACATTTGCCCACATGGAGACAAGCCCAGCTGGTTCCCAGCCACCACAACGCTGCTCCATGGAGGTCTGAGGTAGGCCATGACTGCCTCTGGCAGCTCCACAGGACAGACCTGCACATTTAAAACCTGCATTCCTGAAGATTTGATAGACAGGGAAGCCTGCAGAGGAGTTCAGCTAGAGATCTGCTCTTCCTCCCTTAAACTGGTGGGAATATTCTTCAACAGGAGCCTCACCCTCCAAACAGGGAGCTGGAGGCCAGTTCTGCCTCAGTGGAGTTCACCTCCAATCACTCACTGGAGTTCTGCTCTGGATGGTGGTGGGGGGCTCTGGAGAGGGCTCCAGAGAGGGCAGAACGCAGGAGGCATCACCCCTGCTGCCCAACACAGCACTCCAACCTCTCCACCACCAGCCTCCATGTAAAGCTTAACACTCACTTTTAAACATTATTTTTCCCCAAGCATACATAATTTTGAAAAGCACAAAGCCATTTGCAAAGGGTTTGGTTGGTTTTTTTCCATATTTCTCTTTTCACTGTTGCAATTTAACAGGAAGGTGGGCAGCAGGATTGCCTGCAGGTGGGAGGGGAGGAGGAGCAGCAAGCCCTCTGCCTTTTGCAAGCCCTCCCTGACTGAGTCCCCCCACACTGGGATGTCAGGGCAGTGATGTGGATGCAGCTGGACAGGTTTCTCCAGGGGCTCAGGGCTGCACACAGCGCTCAGCAGCCTGGGAGAGGAAATCAATGGGAGCCCTCCCTGCACAGGGCCCTGCCACATTTCCCTCCATGGCCTCTGTGCTCATGCAGAGAGCGCAGCCCTTGGTGCCACCACCCCCAGCCAAAGCCATTACAGCAGCTGAACTCGGGAAGGTGACATCGATAACTAAAGCTACAGGAAAAGCTTCCACAGCTTGGTGAAACAAAGACAGGCAAGCATAACAGTACAGCTAAGCCCCATTTCACCACTCCTGATGCAGAATGGTGCCTGGGCTCTTGTAGCACTAAACACTGGATGCATTGATACATTTTCATGTTGTTAAATTATCAGATGTGCCTGCTTGAAACACATAATACCCTTTCTAGTGGCAAAAACCCAGCAGCCATCACACAGGTCTGCCTGTCACGCTGTAGCCTTTAGATAGTGGACTTGAAATGCCAAAACCCATCCCTCTTATTCTTTCCATCACTATTTCCTGTAGGGTGGCTTTATCTGCTGGGACAGCATGGTATTTTTTTCCTGAAGAAGCTAATATTGTTTACTTTGTCTCCTTTTAAAAACAGTTTCTTTCCACTATGCATTTTTTATTGACATCACTCTATTATTACAGACATCATATGGCAAATAATAGTATTTTTCTTGGCTTTTTTTCTTCTTGCAATTTTTTTTTTGGCTACGTAATGTAGGTTTTCCAAATTCATTTAACTCTTTTCTATTTTTCAGTAAGCCCTGCTATTGGTACCTCTACATATTCCCTGTAACATAGTTGGTGCAAAATGGCACAATACCAGCAAAAACCTGTTTAAATATATACTCCTGTTAAATTTTCCTTTGCCTGTTTGCAATTAGAAAGCAAGAAGGATCAGGAGCCCCCATGGCTGGGATGATCTGATGAAACCAGAGCCAGCTGGCTACAGGACAGTCACAGATGCAGGCACAGGACAAGCACTAGAACATCCCAGGCTCTTTTTAATTGTGGGACATTCAAGTAAGACTCTTCTTTCCAGTGAGTTTCCTTCTCAAAGTGCTGAACTAATTGAGAGGAATAGAAGAAAGCATAAGGGAGAGATAGCTTGGGCTCCAGCCCCACTGCAGATGGGATGGGATGGTCTGGAAAGCAGTGGATGAAGCCCAGGAAAAATCATCCCCATTGGGTCAGTGGCCCTGGAAAGCCAGTGAGGGAGCCAGGATGCTCACAAAGGCTGAGGCTTGGCTGGGTGTTCAGCCTCATCAATGGATTGATTCTATATTCTCCAAAGAGATGATGCACATGCCTGCAGAGGGAAGAAAAACCATGCCCCAGCAGCAGCCAGGCCCTGGCCCATCCTGCATATTACCTGCTGAACATTAGTTCAACCTAACCCTGTTATTGTAAGCTTGCACATGTAAAGGCAGTCTAATATGTAACAATCATAGTTCAACTATTTGTGAAGTCTAATTTAAGAAAAAAGAAGTATAAGCTATACTTACTGCTAAAAAAAATAGTCCAGCAAAAAGAGTACACCAGCAATATCTAATGACCCAAGAGGATGAGGATAAAGAAGTTATCAGTGGGGAGATGAAAGCACTAAGCAGTGAAAATAAATTATAAACTTACTTCATTACTGTGGACATACAGACAAAAGCCAGATGTTGGTACAGTAAACACCCCAGTCTCTGGAATTAGGAGCAGAAACACTCAGTTTTAAATCCAAGTGCTAATGTTTCACTTCACCATGCAGGTGTTTAACCTTCCAGGCTTCACCCTGCTTTCATTTTGTCTTTGAAAGGACAGACATGCTAAAGCACAAAGCTTTTCTGCATGGACAACTTCAAAACATACTTGTTCAATGGTCCCATTATGCAAAACTTTGGAAAACTCCTTTCCCTGCCAGCAGATGCTGGTAGCATTTAACCTCTCCACTGCCACACACGGGATCAGAGGATCCCAGGCACATCAAGGGACTCTCCCAGCCACCCTGCCCAGCCCTCACTCCCAACACTCCCATTACAGTGCAGCCACAAAATCCAGTGCACTGTGACTTACCCTGGGGTTATTCCAGAAAAACAAAATTTAAAATGTGCCTCAAACTCTTTATAGATCTGGTATCAAAGTCATTCACAGCCCATTATGAAAACACCTATTTTATGACCTGAATCAAGCTATTTTATGCATGTCCAAAGGCTTCATTCCCACCTCAGAGAGCTTTTAGCTTTGCTGGTGCCCAGTCAGGCTCCTGCAAGCAGGCACTGCCTGAAAGCCCCGTGCTGGGCCCTCTCCAGCTCAGGGAACACTGGGGTTTCACTCCTGAGTGCTCATACAGGGCCAGCAGCCACCCAGCCCTGCCTGCCACAGTCGTGCGCAAACCAGCAGATACTTGGAAAATAGAAATAATCATTTTGATTCAACCCAAATGCTGCTTTGCAACATCACTGCCTTGAATAATGTGTCCTAGTGTGCCACTTTGTTCTTCTCTCTTACATTATTTATCCTGTAAAGAGTTCTGCTGGGGGAGATGCTGAAAGCTTCAGTCAAATACAAAGCACAATGAAATAACTGCATTTCTCAGGGGGGAGGCAGTAGAGATGCAATTCTAACAAGACCTGGTCAATTTTAAATTCTGGGTTTTTTCAATCAATATTATCTGGCACAATATTTAAGTAGAAAATTAAAATAAATAAATTTGGATTAAGATGAAAGGGTCTGGTTTTCTTTACACAAATTTCATTTAATGGTTTCAGAATTTGCAATCAGAGAGTAAAATTGGGTTTTATATGGTTAGGTCCCCAAACTATGATGCATTGTCTGGACAGCAGAACGATTTGAAGGCAGTTCTGTTGCCTATCACTTTTTATTTAATGCAGTACAGCAGCAGGGACTGAAGAGACGATATTTGCCCACTGGTAGTAAATGGTTGAACTTTAATATTTGTTTGTCTGGATGATCCTCTCTTTGCAAGCTCTTGGTGCAATCCACTGTGGGCAATTACCTTCAGTATCTGGCAGAATGAGAAATGTCTGTGTTGGAAATGAAAAGCAGCCAATAGGGAAGAAGAAAAAGATGAACCACTTACAAAACTATTACAGGCATTTAAGCAGCTATCCAACAAAAAAATGGCAAAATCTTTCTAAGCCAACAGCCATAGCAACTCCTTTCAAGTATTCCTTTCAGTCCTTTACAATATCAAAAATTAGGTGACATGGTATCACAAAAACTAAAATCTCACCAAAATAAATACCTTGGGAAAGGTATTTATTAGTTATTAGTTATATTAAATGTGAGTGAAGCAAGCAAGTTCTTTTATGGGACTCTGGAAGGTAAATGTAGTCTGTTAACATGAAAGCAACACAGATCAGCAGTAAGCAGTGCTGTGTCATCCATCAGTTTATGGTTGTGTGGACCATAAAGACTTTAAAAAATGAGTATAAATGCCTGGTGAGATGTCCATGGAAAGGGAAAAAGGCAGAGCTCCATTGATGGAAGGAGCTAGGGGAGGTGCTCTGGGCAGTTTAGAAATGAAGACATGGAGTTTTTTAATTTGGTCCTGACACTGGATTCATTACACCTAATTTTAGCCATATATATGCTTGACATGTGTTCTGCAGTAATGATTCATGCTTCCTCTAGAATCAGCAATAAGAGACAGGCACTTTCAGCTGGTGATTCACTGGATCCTAAAATAGGTTTATAAAACAGGAATCTCCAGGGATGATTCCATCCACATCCACTGACTAGGAGTGAACTTAGCAGCTGAAGTTAAACGAAATATATTCTGCTTGAATTTACCAATCACAGCACAGGAATATCTGCCAACCACAGAATAAGAAATAAAGCTGAGGAAAGGAGTTATAGTGAAGAAGCCACATTTTTGGTCATGCTTCATCTTCTAATAATTAGGATTTTTGGATTCATGCAACTACACTCTGTGGAGAAAAACCATGTGATTTCATTCTTTAAAATTGTCTATATTTATAGTTTTCTTCCTCAAAATGTAAGCAGTTCCTAGAGGCATCATATTATGCAGCATTCTTTCTTGTCAAATTTGGTTTGGCACTAGATCCCCACTTCCTTGGGAAACCTTGAAAAAAACCCTCTCATGCACTCACTCTTCCTAATGGAACCCAATGCATAAATGTAAAGGTGTCTCCTTAAGTCCACCAGTGCAACTTCTGACAAATTACAGTGGCAGAATTAACAGATCTAAAGGAATTACAAAAATATTAAAATGTATTACTAAAAGAACACTATGTCCAAATATCAACACTTTAACTTTTTAATCACACAGTTTATGTAAAAGTCATAGGAAGGATAAGAAAATAAGTAACACAATCAGATCACTCATAGTGAAACATTTTAAATTTTTAGAGCTACAGAATTATAAAGAAAGCTATAAAACTTATAGGAATGCATAACTTACTTTTATACAACTAAAATGCATATACTGAAGAATGTAACAGACTGTGTAATTTCAGGAAGCTGCTACTCTACAGATGTCTATGCAAAAGTCACATAAATGCAGAGCAACACAAAACTCTTAATTTTTCTTTCTTTATGTAACTTTAGGTCAGACAGATTTGTGCATTTTTTTCTTAAAAAAAAACACAACAGCTTTACATACAACAGTGTATTTTCTGAATTGCAAGAGGGCTGAAGGATTAACAGATTAAGCAAAAGAGAAGAAACAATCAACAACAATATTGTGAAATGAGAGATTGTTCCATCCAATAGCAATGATAAACATTCACCATCAATAAAACAGCTCCTGGGACCTACTAACACTGCACTATTGGAAAATTAATGGGCCTTGCAGAGACCTCTCATCTGCAAGGATCTTCATTCCACAAACAAGACACACCATGCAAACTCAAAATTCTCATCGTATAATCTGTGGCAGAGAAGACCTTTATGGATTTTTTTAAAATATACATTAAATGTTTTACAGACTACACCATAGGCATATTTCTTCAAAATGCCATCAACCAATGCTGAAAATTCACCATCTTAAAAAAATAAAAGCCAGGCACACATAAAGAAAAAAAAGCAATTTCCAATAAAAAGATTACAGGCAGTAAAATATGTATATAAACTGGATATAAACAGTTACACCCTTGTGAGGAAAGGCTGAATCCTGCAGTAGGGCAGTGTCCATCCCCCTGAGCCCCCAGGAGCACCCCTAGCCAGAGCAGCCTGGCATGGGGACCCAGTTAAACGTGCCCAGCAGCATTCTTTGAGTGCAGTGAGATGTGGCCAGATGGCTTGAAGGCATGTCTAGAATCCAGCAATTCTGCTGGAACCAGGAAATGCCCTCTCTGAGTGCTGCATAGTGATCTCAGCTGATCCAGAGAGAAGCAGGACTGCTGGAATGTTAGAAAAGCCTTTCCCAGCAGTTATTATCCTGTAATGCCATGTATTTTTTTCCACACTTTGGAAAATACTCCCTATTCAGGGAAGCAGTATGGCAGCTGCTATTAAAATTTGACCCCAGTGATATTAAGATAATAGTTTTTGACATAGCCATACTAAATGTCATTCCTCATTCTTCCATGTCACTACCAGTAAATCAATACCAGAAACTAATTCATTGCTGGCAGAAAAGTCCTCCTGTCTTTTGACTGACATAAATTAATGAGCTAAATAACATGAAATTATCTGAAGTCAACTGCTATTTGCATTAGTCCTGCAGAGGTCACAAAGCAGACGGAATGCATACCTGGCAAAGTCCCACACCAATGGCAAAGTTTAGTTTACATGTAAAATATAAAGCAGGCTATTTTTATTACCAGGAGTTTTACATTCCTGCTCTGCTTCAAGAGGCTGGTGCTGCTCTGGCCTCACCAGGGCTGTACTGACACTGCTGCAGTCATAAATAGCAGAGCAGCCATGCCAGGCAGCCACTGGAGGTTTCTCACAGTCACTTTACACTGCCCAAGCTGCAAAAATCAAACCCTTTTCCCACAGCTTTGCTGGCCACCGAGGACTTTCCAGCCCAGTGTCAAGTACAATCCTTCTCAGTGGGATTATAAACACTACAACCCCCCCAAGCCCCCCACTGGAGCCTTAAATGTCCATTTTTCTATAAATGAGAGGAGCTACTTTGCATCAGGTGACTGCCTGATTTGTTTGGAGGAGTGTGTGACAGTCTCGAGGCTAGGACAGGAGCTGTCACACCCACTGCCTGGCCCTAATTAAAGAGAAATAAATGCTCCTGTCACGTCTGCCCCGGCACACAAAGAACTCCCGCGTGACGTAGGAGACAGCATGCACAGATGAAATGCAAATTTAAAAGGCAGCACAGCCCTGGTTTTCTTACTAGCACCATCAGAAAGGAAGAAAGAAACAGTGTCAAAGAGCAGTGCCATTTAGAAGTAGAGATCCTCAAAACAATACTTTTCTAATGAAGGACTTGCAGGTCCAAAAACGTCTTGGATCCCTGCAAATATGTTGCTTTACTACATGCCACTACCTTACCCCATAAAACATCTCCCAACTTTTTTTTTTCCCCCCTATATATGTTAAAAACAGCTGACAGAAAATTCAACAGTTTTCTTTTAAAAAACCCCAAAAACCACTAAACCTCAAATTGGAGGATTCTGGCATACTATGCATTTTAAAACAGAAATGTTGTAACCAGAAATTAAATTCATGCTTTAATGTTAGCATGGAAGCATTCCTACCTAAAATAAAAGAAGCTACCACCTTGATTTAGCAAGCACTTGCTTCTACTTTATCAAATTACCAAATTATCATTTTGTCAATGCACAAATTCTTCTGTATCTTGAAGAACAGCTTGTTGTATCTACCTACATCAGCTGACCAAACATGGATGTCCATGATGATTACACAGCCTTTGTTAAAATATACATAATCACAGTTAGGCATTTTTGTAAAACATCCCAGAAGTCAATATAGAGAAGAGATTTGTATACTTTCACACATTAATACATTTTTTATGGCTGTTCACTGATACTGTTTCCATGTGTTTGCCGTTGCCCTTCCAAGAGCTCACCCTGAGGAGCACCAGCATTCACTCCCTCCTGAGCAAATATTTTTCCAGCTTCAATCAAAAGTTATAGGTTGCATGCCTGGGCTTGTTTTCTGCTTAAAATAAATCAGTTTTGAGCTGTTCACTTAGAAGAGAACTGGGAAGTTAAAGGGGTTTTTCTCCACTTTAGGCCCAGATAAAACCATGTATATAAATCTAGAGGTTCCTCACAACGATCGTGTCTGCAGCAAAAGGGGTGAAGGATCTGACACATTGCACACTAACAAACCTGCAGAAATCATACAGTCCTTCAGAAGCTTTATATAAGCTGAAGATAAAGTAGAAAAGAGGGAAAAAACCAAATACAATCATGATTGTGTGCCAGGAAAGGCAGAGGCAGGAGAGAGCAGGCCCTGAAATGATACCCAGCACCAAGCAGTGATGGAATGGAAGCTGAGGGAGAAGAGGCTGCCACCTGGGCTGAAGAGAGATGAAAAAAATCATGAAGAAAGATGAAAAAAAAAATCATTCCTTCTAATATGTTCAAGTTGGAAGGCATCAGCTTTCACTCCTAATGCTGGTCCCATGGACCATCACCTCCAAGACCCTCCTTGGATAATTCTCTATCCAGAGCAACATCTTTTTTGCAGTGCAGATCAAAAACTGAGCCTGAAGCACTGCTGCCTGCAAGCTCTAAATACAGGACACACAACTATATTGGTTATGGCTTTCTAAACAGCACAAACCATCCTACAGATAGTCAATGGGGTAACCATGTGTAAAGCAAACCTTAAAAAAGATCTAGTTATTTTTAGCTCAGGAGAGTCAACTTCCATGCCAAGCAATCACAAGTGCTCCATAGCCCTTTCCCTCATGATTTTCACATTTTTTTTCCAGTTCCCTCTGCATGAAAGTAGCCTTAATCCCCCGTGCTTCCTGAATGCCCTATCAAATACAAGTTATTCTACAATAACTTACACAGTTACAAGCTTTACACATCACCTAGCTTAAAATGTCATTAAACTCAGGAGAGTTTACTGCAGGGTGCTCAGACCTGGGTTTTCAGAGGAGATGTTGAGTAGGTAGTGCTAAGCAGGGCTGTCTATTAATAAATTTGTTCAGCAAGTGCTCAGTTTAAGATCTAAGTAAAAGATACATCATTCATTACTCCAAATGAAATCACTGACAAGACTTAAAAATATATGCAAGACTTCTCCAAAGAAAGCAGAATATAGACTGCTATTTGCCCTTCATGCTAAATTAATAAACTACACAATTAAACGCATGCAATTAACAGCCATTTATTATTTTTGCAACGTATTTTGCTAATTGATAATGTAGTATAAAAATCATGAAAACTGTCTGGGGGTTCATTTGAAAGATTTATTAAAATTTTACATTGCCTTACAGCAAGTACCACCAAAATGGAACATTGTCTACAAGAAAAAATCTACAGACATTTAATTACTGAGCAAGGTTTTAATCAAACCTTTCTATTTTCCTTCATGGCAACAAAAGAGATGTTTCGGCACTGGGCCAGAAAGTAACTGTAAATTTGCATGTTCTTTGCTTCCGAAGAAAAGAGGTTAAAAATTCATCTTTAGCTCAATGTAGTAATTATTTAAAATCTCTGACACGAACTGTTGAAAAGTTAAATGTATTTAAAATTTAAATATGAAACAGAAAAAATGGGATAACAATGAAAAAGGACCAGTTCTCCACAGGCTCTTTATGGATTCGTATTTTTCCTAACATCAGGTAAAGAGATTCCTAAATTATGGTTTGGTTTTCAAACCCTCATCTCTCTGGGTCCTGCAGCCAGCCCAGCCCAGTGCAGAAAGGCTTGGCACAAATTCTGCACACCATGGACTTCCAGTCAAGGAGTTTCCAAGTGAAACAGAAAATCTGCATTTCTTCAGCTGTGGAGCATTTTAACTCCTTGGCATGGTTGGAGAAACCTCTCCCATAACAGGAATGGTCTGAACAGTCTTGCCTAATTATCAATACACTGAAATCCATGCCCATGTAAGTGATCCACTGACATTCAGCCACACACACAGATTCAGCCACATCTGGCCTGCAAAACTGTGTTCTTCCATCTGCAGCCTCTGCTTAAAAAATGCATGAACTAAGCCAACTGCAAAGTTCTATTCTTTATTCAGATTCTCTATTCAGGTATTGCCAGTAGTTCAGACTTCCCCATCCAGCAAACACAGATGATGGTCCTAACTGGTACAGAGCATAGAAATAAAGTTTCAACTCTTTCTTGAGAGAGAGTCTTGCCTAAAGAATCTGCAATGTTTTCTATGCTTTTTAAAGTATACAGATTTTGTCTAAGCACCATTCTATTCTTCCATTCTTGCATCACTGAGATAACATCAATAATCTTAGGGGTTTTTATTGATTTTTTTTTTTTTAGAAAAAGAGTGAATCTTTCTAAGTAGGGCAACAAGGTAGAAAATGTCAAGAAAAAATAAGGGAAGAATTTGTCTGGCATCATTGTAATTTGAGTTTGCACAATTTTTTACAGATATTATGCACCCATTGATCAGAAAGATTTTAAATAATTCAAGTAAAAATTACATTGCTACAAATGTAACACATATGAAGAGCACAACACTTGGCCAATGATTTTGAAAACAAAACTCGAAGTTGTAACCTGAGTTCTAAAAGAAAAGAAAATCAGCCAAAGTCACATTAGACCAATTACCATTAATACACTCTCATCTCCCAGAAACCTCCAGCAGTTACACCTTGCGCATTCAAGTGAGTTATCTCCACTCTCACAACTAATTTACAGAAGTTACTGAGGCTCCCTTGAGTAGGAAGAAGCTCATTCTCATAGATAATTTTGTTCCACTACTGCACATTACCAGGTTTTGTACATTTAAATGTAGCATAAACCTCTACTCTTCAGGAAAGCCAAACCTACGTGTGTCAACTCCTCAGCTGGACGTGTACAGTAAATTAAGTGAGCAGATCCTTGTGGTGAGCATCCTCTGTGGGCAGCACAGGTCCCTCCACCTCAGCAGACACCTGTCTTCCCTCAGAGCAGCTTTCCACTCCCAGTCTTCACTGTCCTCCTCATTTCTGTGCAAAAACACCATCATTTCATTGCTCCCCTGACCCACTTACCCAACAGAGCATCTTTTCCTTCTGGAAGCAACTTAACACTACTGATAAGAAGGTAAAAACAAGACAAAGCTCTATACAGAGTGCAGCTGAAAAAAGATACTTGGAATTAAAAATAAGGCAGATTTTCAAAGTTTTCTAATGTATCTGCAAAATGGGGTGTGCTTACATTCCATGAACAGGAAACTGGCTGCAGTTTAAAATAACAATACTGGAAAAATAGTAGGGACAGAAGAAGCAGAAGACCAAGTGAAAAGAGTTAAATCTGCAGTGCTTTACAAAAGCATACATGAACTGCAAGAGAGCCACACTGACAGAGGCCATAATGCTCCAGGACAGCATTCCTGCTCCACCACTGGCACCAGCAGAGGAAGATGCTTAAGCTCATGCCTAAGCCCTCAGCTGACCCTGGTAGCTGCAGTTATCAGTCTGACAGCCTGCCATTCCAATTCAGCTGACAACAGCCAAGCACAAGCACAATATTCACATGCTTAAAATTAGTTGTGCTCAAGTGCTTCAAGGTATTGGTTCCATCTCCCATCTCATTGTTTAATTAAACCATCATCTTACTTCGGTCATTGGTATTTTGGAACATCAAGGATGGTTTAAATTACTGTCATAATTTGCTCCTCTCTTCTTAAAAATGACAAAATGTTATGAACTATTTTGATGCATTTACCACTTCTCACTGTTTCAGCTAATTGCTGTCAACTGAGTCTGAGTGTATCTGCCAGCCAAAATGATAGCAGATATCAAGGCCCCACAGAAAATGTTCCTGCACTGCACGCTGCTATGGATGGCATGTGTGTGTGGCACTGTGACACCTCACGTGGTGAGACAGGATAAGTCAGTATATTTAAAGGTGTTAGAAGCTAATACATGTGCCAAACATCACGTGGTGGTCTTTTCCTTTGGCTGGCTTAGCTGTGGTGAAGCCATCTTGCCTAAGAAACAGCTCGGTTTAAAGTTCTGCTTTTCACCTTGGCACAGCCTAAACTCCTGTAGTTCCTGTTCATTTCTGTGTAAATTTATTCCTGCAGGTTCAAAAGACACAGATGTCTGTTGGTGGGGGAGATAAGTATAGTCTAAATCAGAGCTCATGATTGCTGCTCTAGCACTGGATCAGGAATGAAATGCCATCAATCACAGAACTCACATGCTTCCACCTTCACCTCCTGGAGGATCCAGTCCTCTCCTTCCTGAGCAGGCAGCAAATCAAAAATCACAGGGTCTTCACTTCCTGATTAAAACATATTTCATCAAAACACACTGAAACTCAGCACCAGGATTTAAAGGTGATATCAACACCTCATTGCAATTGGAATGGGGGTGAAATTGGATCAGAGCACACTAGGGAGCTGGTTGTGTAATGGCTGTGTGCTAGCAGGTTGTGCATACCTAAATTCAGGGCATTTTATGCTTTCTAAATCCCATAAAAGTTTTTTGTTTGTTGGTTGGGTTTTTTTTTTTAACTTGGAGCATAAAAATGAAAGTGTATAATAGGATTTAGCAATTTAGGAGAAAATAGCATAGTCAGGTGTGTACTCACTTTATAAGAAACTGGTTTTGGCTTTGCTACTACATTTTTTCATTTCATAAATTTTACTGACTTTTTTTTTTCAATGAAGGATCCTACTGAAGCAAAAAATTCTACTTAGAATTGTTTATTAAAATTTTATTTTGTTGTCATACTTTCATACACTACACCAGTAAAACATAATCACACCTTCTCCCAGCACTACTTAAGTATCTAAAGCAACCCTTCCAAATGTGGAAATTTCTTTGATTGCTTTTTGCCCAGGATAATTATGAAAGCTGCTTAAGAGCTCAGAATTGCAAAACACTTGGTGCACTTTTAGTAAAATCTTTTGAAGATGAAGGTGGGCCAAATGTCAGACAACCCAACCTAGAGCAGGGTACCACACCACTGCTGTGTGTCACAGAGCTCCTCCAGCTGCCTGGCAGGCAGGGGGTACAGCCAGCAGAGCCCCAGAGCAGTTCTCCTCTAAAATCTATTCCTAATAGTTAGTGCCCTGCAAAGGCATTCTTTAGCCTTCACTTTCCACTCAGAAATGAAAACCAAATTTCTTCTTTTCCACTGCTAAGCAAAGTTTTAGCAAAAAAAACCCCCCATCCAACAATGAAACCATATGGAGAGCAGAAAAACTGACCACAAGCGTTTGTTCTGAGTTCGGGATGATCTAGAAGATCAATGGGACATAAATTATTTGTGAGCCAAGCTATTTCTGTAAATTCTACTGAATGTTACATCAAAGGCAAAGCAAAAAGCCCATAACAAGCAGTTCAAAATAATTTCCCCTAACCTCCTTCAGTCACTGAATTCTCAGGTGTTTCTTCTAATGGAAATAAAAATATTTCTATTTGCGTCATTTCCAAGCTGATGTTCATGATTTAAACTTATCACTCCTTACGTACTCAAGGTGACTCCAAAGTGTCATGATATTTTCTGTGTATGCTGCAACATGCAGGCACAGTGTGGGCTATTGAAATTTATTACATCTTTACTTCATTTTGCTTTAAAAGTACTTTTTATATTAGAGGATGCTGTTCACAGATACAACCACAGCTACATAATTTCGCAACACAAAGTCCAAGGGGCAGCTTTCAAAAATGCAAAATGAAGGGTCAGCTACTAGGCTAAGTTTACAAGATGACACTAATTTTGTGGAAAACAATGAAAATGAATGGAAAAAAACTTCTCTGTTTACAACAGATTTGACACAACAGAAATAAACATTCCTGACCCTTCCTCATGCAAGTCCTTTTCCAGCTGAGAATCTCAGTGTTGGAGGCATTTCCACAGATTAATGGAAAACTCAGCTCACACCAACCATGTAACTCTCCCTCCACAGGGCCCATGACACCTAGTCCAGGGTTCTCAGCTTTAAATAAGGATGTGCCCGGCATCTCTGCTCTGGCAGGGGAAATTACACACCAAGTATTACAGTGTTCCCCTTACAACCCTTCTTTTTTCCTAAAATAATGTTAAAAATAATTGGACACTAATAATTTGAATGAAAGCAGGCCAGTTACCCTGGAGAAAGTACCACAGGCACTCAATTTTGTACAGTAAAACACATTCTCTTTTTGTATAAGTGCTCAACACACTGATGCTAAAACTAAGAATTTTGCTGTTTGTCTACTTCATACACACTAACGTTGCCTTAAAATAACACCTTTCTATTTTTTTAACGATCAATAAAGACTCAGATAAAGTTATGTTTGTTTTCTTCACTTGTGGTTGAAAAGGAGAGCACATTTGTTTTTAACTGGATTATGGGCTTTTGTCAAAACTTGTTAAGCCAATTCTGAATCCTTTCCTACTTCTGAATGCCTCAAGGCCTTCTGTAATTAGGGTGCTGCTGCAGTGCCAAGAGGCAAAAGGAAAATTGCTGGTTTGGAGCACCTTGGACAGCCAAGGTCACTTTTGGTGGCAGTGTACAAAAAAATCCATCATCTTGCTATCTACACTTCAAGGAAAAAATACTTCCTAAATGCCTGAAAACATGCAAACTTCAACCAGCTTAGAAAATATATAGTTAATTAGTCCTGTTGTGTTGTAAGCTGGTTTTGCCAACAGCAGTGGACCTGGATGTCAACTCTGTGTCCCAAAGTCCTGTGGTACCTCTTTCCTGTTCCTCCTGTAATATATTGTAATCAACAATATATTACAATTCTTGCTGTTGCCATCTGGCAAAACTGTTTGAGTCCAAATTTCACAAATCCCTGTTGTTCTTAATTACTTGAGGCATATTCTGTAAGCATACAAATTATCATGCCAAATAATTTAATTTACTCTATCTAAATTATATTATTATATTATTATTAATTTCACAGAAAAACCTTGGAAGTCACTGCACAATTCAGCTCCCCAACACATATCAGTATCCATGGCATAAGTTACAATCAGCTGACTTTATTATTTTCCTTTTAACTTGTTTTAATGTTTCACAGAAAAGTTGGAGCTAAGCTTTGTCCCTTACCACTCAAGAGCTACCTCCAGCACACTCACCAGCCCAAAAGGCAGCCCAGTGCTCATATTGGAATTTATAGTGGTATGTTTCCATTTATACTATATTTAGCACAAAATTAACACCAGCATTACACAATAAACACCATTTGTACATGTGGACATTCCTGCTTTGGGGAAATTTGACTTCTCGTGATGTCTGCACCCATTTAAGTGTGCACAATCACCTCAGTATCATTTTCAATTTCAATAAAAGCATGTATATGAGGATTAGAGTGCTATGAACACTGCAGTGCAGATCTAAATAACTCAGTCTGCCAAACTAGTGTTACTATGGAAACAAAACTAATGTACTGTGACCACAGCTCTGACTGCATTACTTAAGACCATCTGGTTAAAACAAATATTTTCGTGGCACAGTATTTGTTCTTAATTGTGTACTGATCCTTTTTCTTTTTCTTTTTTTTTTAACATGCACAAATATATTACCTTTTTTTATTACTATACTCTGTTCAGGTTTTCACAGCACTGCACATGATTTTAGTTATATTTAACATGCTTATGAGCAAACCCACATCTCTAAGTTAAGCAGGATTGGATGAAGGTTAACAGTCTGAAGTTCCCTGCTCCCTTGCACCACGTTTTAGAAGAGGTATTTTTTCATATTCCTGCATCACAGCACCGCTGAAGAAACACTTAATGCCATCTGTTCTCCCTGAAAATGCAATGGGGCTGTAAAGGGAAGCTGAGCAATGAGCTCCCATCCACCCATCCCAGCTCCCTGAGTGCTCTGAGGCTGCAGAGCACCTTCCAAGCCCATTGGCAGCTCCCCCAGCAGCACCTTGCTAGGAAGGGGCAGAAACTTCTAAAGGGTTTGTTCTGCTTTGAAGCATTTTTCAGAGTAATAACTCATTGCCTGTATCCAGCCTGAGGAAATTTAATATTCTGAATTGAGATGTGTCACTGCAGATACTGTTCAGATAAGAAATCAAATGCTTTCATGGCAAAATTCAGATTGACCATCAGCAATACCAACACAGAAAGGTGAGGATCGCTTTTCCTATCTGTTTCTAAAACTGGACAGAATATTTTATTCCAGGGAAACATTAAATTAATGAAGTAGTAAACAAGTAGATCAACTTTTTTATTTCAGTGTTTCTACAGAACTGCAGTATTTAGTTCCTACTAAACAGGGTGTGTGTGTATGTATATATATACATACACACACACACACACACACACATATATATATTTTTTTATTTTTTATTTTTTTTGAAAAATGGTGGGGGTTTTTAGGGGTTTTTTTGATGAATGCCAGGTGCCCACCAAAACCTCTCTTGCCACTCCCTTCCTCAGCTGAGAGAAAAGCTCATGGGTCAAGATAAGGCCAGGGAGAGATCACCTACAGTTACTACCACAGGCAAAACAGACTTGCCTTGGATAAATTAATTTAAATTATAACCAGGGAGAGAGCAGGGTAATGAGAGATGGATCCAAACTTTAAAACACCTGGCCTACATCCCTCCCTTCTTCCCAGGCCTAATTTCACTCCTGAATTCTCCACATTCTCCCCTGCAATGGTGCAGGGGAACAGGGAATGGGGGGTTGTGATCAGTGCATCCACAGAAAATTAAGTCAGCCCCACAATCCAAGTTTTTCTGTTTTTTGCAAGCTCCACAGAACAAGCGTGTATTGCAAGAACAGGTTTCCAGGCTGCATCCTTGAACTGCATTATAAATTTGAGGTTGTATGACTTGAGAAAAAGGGAACACAGTTGGTTTTCCAATGATGAAAGGAACTAAATGCTGTCCATTATGACAATGAGGCTTTTCTGGCTCTCCAGTCTCTAACATAAATGGTTTTCCAATAATGAAAGGAACTAAATGTTGTCCATTATGACAATGAGGTTTTTCTGGCTCTCCAGTCCCTGGCCATAGAGGCAGATTCATTCTCTTGGCCTCAGCTTGAGTGCTCCTTAAAAATAAGGCTTGGAGAGGCAGATTTCTGGTGGCATGGACTATCCATGCTGCTGGAGGTGTGGAAAGTGCAGGTTAATGGTGGTGAAGTGAGCTGCAATCTTCTTTAGGCAGCTCTGTGGCACAGAGCCTGTGAGACTGCAGCTGGGAGGGCAGCAAAGACTCCACTTCCCTTTGCTCAGCAGGAACTGCTGCTCCATCAGTGCAGCTGCAGGCACTTCTGGCAACAGCAGCTTTCAGGAACTGTGGGTGATACCATAAAGAAAATCCAGAGAAATTAATCTACTGCTCTATTTCCTTCCATGTCCATCTGCACATTTTATCTGGACACACCATCATGATATGTGGGAACTTGTGAAGTCTCAAATTACACAAGGTTTTGTATTCTGATCTTGGAAACCATGGCAGAAAGTTAAGAATTCAGCTAGAGCCATCACCTTTTTATGAAATATACATCTAAGGAAAATATTCATGTCCTAAATTATGTGCTTCTGAATGCCACCACTGGAGACAGAAGAAGGAAAGCAGCTCTCAGTACAGAGCTCCTTCAGATTCCCCAAGGCAATGCTTTTTGGATCAACTTTTGCTCAATCCTGCCAATATTTCACTTTTTTTTTTTTTTTCTAATTGAGAAAATGATGGGAAGAAGATTATTTTTTTAAAGATCATGAATATTAAGGAAGCACAATCTTGCTAGTTCATAATTACAGCCTTGTATCAGATTGCCAACCAGTCAACCATTTCTTATCATTAAGAAATGGATAATTGCAGCAGGAGATGATTGAAGGAAACCAGCCAGTCTCTCTAACAAAAAAATCTATGTCTCCATTTATCAGATGGGTATAGGAAAGTGAACATCAAATTCTGGCTAAAGGCTCCATAAAAACATGCCAGGAGCTAGAAGAAATATAATTAAGAGGTGATTACAGAAGAGCTTTACCTACAGCAGGGTGCGCAAAGCATCACACGTCCCCATGCCACACACAGATCACCCTTCAGCCAGGAGCTCCTGGTGTGGCTGCTAGGAAAGCATCCCCACAGGGAACACTTCCAAAGGGATCTGCTAGCAAGGGGGGAGCCACCAGTCAAGAGCTACACAAACATCCAACCATGTGTGCAGAGAGCTGCCCTGCCACTCCTCCAGTGGTGAGCTTCAAAGAAACATTAAAATAAACTTGCTCCTCCAAATCTGACAATTGATGCTGGAGTTGCTGCCATGTGATGACTTGGTAAAGAAACAGCAAATAGGAAAGAGTAGCTACTCTAACTCCAAGACTGTTAAAAGCTGGATTATGTTTGGCTGGCAGAAAAAAAAAAGCCAAATAAGTTCTGTGCAGCAAGTGATCTGAGGGTAGATAACTAAGAGAGCAGGAAAGGGAAAATCTCCAGAAGTTTTAACGATCTTTGCAATACCACATAAATAAGCAGAATACTTAACAAAAAAAATCCTGTTACACTTAACTTTCTTTCCATTAATGCTGACATAGTTTATGCCATGACTTAATTACATGTCATGTCCCAGTATGAGTTTCACACAATGCAAATGGTGTTACTTTGGGACACAGCATCCACATGTCCAGCATGGCAGAGAAGGAGGGAAAAACCAAAAGATATAATTTCTGCATATTCCCCCTCCACAATACAACAAGGGTCACCCACCTTCAGATTAAATTTATGGAATCGAATTTCTTTGGACTTAGGAGAATATCCTACAGATTCCTCAAGTCCATTGAAAATACATCCAGTTTTAGCATATCAGAACATGCATGTGATTGTATTTCTAGTCCAGTTTGGCAACCATCCCAGTACTGGTGTGATGACAAAATCAGATCAGCTCTGATTCCTCCTGACACTCTGCCTTGATGTGAGACAAGCATTGATATGAGAAGGTCCCGTATTTCAGTCACTGTTTCAGGTGGGCTCCCCTGTTGTGAGGATGATGAAGATAAGAAATTCTGTGGGCAGAGCACAAGGAAAGTCTCTGCCATGGAGGGTGTCAGCAAGACTGACCCCAGCTCTGCCCACTCCCAGCCCTCCAGCAAGGAGCTGCAGCTTCCCTGGAGGCAAGAGAGACAACCTGTCCCAGCCTTTGCCATCAGCTCTGGCCCTTGGATTTGCCACCTGTCCTTCTCTGACCCTAAATCTCACTCTGCATTCCTCATTCTTAAGGGAATGTATTTAAAAAACAAATCCTGATTGCAACTTCTCTTCAGAGTCCACACCTTGAGTCACCCCATGAAGGTGTGAACTTATGTGGATGAACACACAACATGAATTTTGCATCACTGCCCTCTCTTTTCCTCTTCTCTGCTGCTTCTCCTCACCTCTCTTTAGGACTGTGAACCCTTCAGTCCACATAACAGGTCTTGTCATGTCTGGGAAAAAAACTTATTTCTATCCCAATTCCATTTTCATGTACCTTTCTCATTGCATTCTCTTTGTGTACATGCCACCACCAACAGCCTGATTAACTCAATTTCTGACAAATTGTTTTTGCAAGGGAGAAGAAACAATGCAGTGAAAGTAAAGGAGAATCTGCACTAAAGAAGTACCTTATAAGATTAACATTATTGGATTTGGACTGAAGAATTTCAGACACCACCATGTCACGGTTGCTTCCTTTGCAAAACAAAACCCATTTTCACCCAACAACCAGAACCTCTGCTGGACTCAAAATCAACTTGTTCCTCTTCATCTTTGATGAAAGCTTGCCAAGAGCATCCCTCCAGTTTCACCGGGGCATATACACAGCTCTAAGAGTTTTTAATAGGATTACTACAGTGGTCTGGGGAATAAAGAGAATAGATTCATACATGAATAGCTGAGGACTCAAGTTTACTTGCATGTAAACAGAATTCAGTATCCTTTAGTAGCAATTCTATAAAGAGTAAAACTTCCTAACCCCTAAAGACATGAGTTTTAGAAGCTACATACATATCTATGAATTGTTTGCTCCCCATTTTCACTTTTTATGTGTATGCAAATATCTGCAGATTCCTAACTTCAAAAATCAGATACAGCTTCACAGGCAGTATATGAAAGTTTTACTTTTTTTCATAATAAAATGGAACATGTAATTTCTAGTAACTTATAATATCTGTAAGCAAATTTAATAAGCACAAAAAGTGCCTGCTTAAGCAAAAATTTTGGATACCCTAACCCAGAAGCCTACACTTGGACCACCCATTATTTAATAACATGCCTTTGGCAAGCTCTGTTGATTCTTGCTAAGAATACTTTCTTTAAAATAGAAAAAGATTAACAAAAACTTAAATTTTCAGTGCTTGACACATGAAGATCACCAAGGAAACTGTACTTATTTGACTCAAGGAGAACAGTGCTTAGATTTAAGGACAAAGCATGCATGGGTTTCTTCATGAGCTTTGCTTGCACTGAAATGGAGCATATCTAAACCCAAATCTTTATCTTCTAAAATATATTTTTAAATGTTTAACAGACTTGTACCCACAATACATATAGAGATGGCCCAAATGTGTAGGTACTAATGAAAATTATTTATGACAGTCCTTCCAAACACACTTCTTTCTTCTCTTCATGTGCTTGAGGTACCACTTGGGTATCTCTATGGGGAAACTCCACCTCAGCAACCTGGACAGGTGCTCCAGCTCCATCTGAGGGAAAAGCAGCCACATCAGTCTAATTTACAGCTGGGTCTGCATTCAAATATGTTGTCTTTTAAAAAATACACTTTCCCCCCCCCTCATTCTTTCCTTTCCCTTCAAGCAAAACACTTTCCAAATAGAACATGAAACTAAAAGCTCTTCATGTCAATTCTGCTTTAATTTTCCTGTAAATTATTTGCTGTTAAGTTAACAATCTAAACGTATGCTTTAAAGAAATTTCACTATTTCAACATTTGATGCTTCAGTTTTACATACTTCATTTTATATTAAAAAAAGAAAAAAAAACCAAAGTATCAGATGTCTCTCCTTGAACTTCTCAGTTAAATCCCTAAGTGACACACCCAGGGAGTTGCTTGCTTGAGGCATGAAACACAATTAGGGAAAATGCAGGCATGTCCAAGTGTCCAGAGGTATCTATTTCTGACTGCTAGCATTCCATAGAGTTTCTTGCTCTATTATAAACTTGAGCTCTGCCACAGAGCTCACAGCTACCATAGTAAGCAAAAGCTATTTGATATCATTAACTGCAACAGCATTTTCATTTTGCTAGAATTGACTGGAATGGCTGCAGGAAGCCTTTATCTGCAGTCCAACCTGACTCCATCTGTTCTCATGATATCCTAAATTAGTTTTTGAGGAGACTATTAACAAGAAATGTAAATACCTGCCTTTGGACTATCTCCATGGCTCACATACCATGCTGCAACCCTTTCACCCAGACATTAACAGAATAATCTGTATTTTAAAACTTCCAGTTCCTAATACAAGGAGTACAACCTGATGGCAGAAGTAATGGAAAGAAAAATGGAAACAAAGTGGGGAAGAAGAGTCAAGGTGACTAGAAGAAATAAAATGTAAAGGGATAACTGAAAGCAAACATTTGCATTACTTTTTTTCTTAAATTCTCTTTGGCCAAAATTTTTTGTTCAGCACTTGTAATTCATCTATGCTGCACAGAACAGTCACATGATCATCACCCTAGCATGTAATGTTAAAGGTGCTGTAGATGCTGGTCTCAAAGCTCTTCCCCCCTGGTGCTAGGCAATCACACCTCATTTTAGACACTGTCCTGCCCATCCATTTTGGAGATTAGTGCTGAGCCTCAGCCTGGGAACAGCTGCTAAAAGGAAACAGCAATGGCAGCAGGAGCCCTATCCCTGTATTTAATAGGAGGAACCCATAAACTCAAAGAGGAATTAGTGACAAATCAGGTCTGCTGGTTAAATGACTGCCAAAATAATCTCTATTTGCTAGAGAACATGTAAATCAGAATTCACCTAAGAAGAAGGACAGCAAACTGGGAAGGTTTTTGTCCACATATCTGAGCTGCAGAGGTGATGAAGACCCTAGACCTGACTCTCAACCTGACAGCACCTATCACAGAATCACAGAATAATGAGGTTGGAAGAGACTTGTAAGATCAATGAGTCCAACCTATGCCCTCACACCTCAACTAGACTACAGCACCAAGTGCCATGTCCAATCTTTTTTTAAACACATCCAGAAATGGTGATTCTACCACCTCCCTGTGAAGAGCATTCCAGTACTTTATTATTCTTTTGGTGAAAATTTTTTTCCTAATATCCAACCTATACCTTCCCTGACATAGCTGTAGACTGTGTCCTCTGGTTCTGTCAGTGCTGCCTGGTGGAAGAAACCGACCCCACCTGTCTGCAACCTCCCTTCATCAGCAAGCATGTAACATGACTACAAAAAGAACTATTTCTCTGGAGTTATCTTTCTCATTAAGTTTTCCTTCCTGTTTGGAGGAGGTTTTGGTGCAGGAGAAGGGCAGAGGACTGAGAATTCTGTATTTGACACATGGACTTTTCTTTAAGTCACACGGCTGAACCAGTGAGACAGGAACTACAAAAATGGCCACTGGGGGTGGAAAACTGACTGTATCTTTGAGTCAAAGGATGGTGGGAATGGTAAAGTCCAACTTTGGCCAGTTTCTAGCAGTGCCTGAGGGACTGACAGTGGGGCCAACACTGCTGGAGGTCTTCATGAATCGCCTGAACAGTGGGACAGAGCATGCCCTCAGCGGGGTTGTGGGTGGGACCAAGTAGGTCAATGTGCTGCAGGAATGCTCTGCCAGGAGCCTCCTGGAGCTCAGAATGATGAGTATGAAGTCCTTCATACTCATACCCTACAGAATAACCCTATAGAAATATCTGGAGCTGGGGGCTGATTGGCAAGGAAGAAGCTTTGCCAAAAAAGCCCTGAGGGCTCTGGGGAACCCAAATGGGAAACACAAGCCAGTTGTAGGCCCCTGTGGCAGGGAGGGATGGCTGCACACAGCTCTATGACCAAGTGTAGACAGCAGGCTTATAGAAATTATTATTTCCCTCTCTATGGCATTTTTGACAACATTTTTAGAATATTGTGCCAGTCTCACACAAGGCTATAGGAGAAATGCCACAGAAGGCTGGATGGAGTCTTGATGTTTTCATGTGATCAACTTCACTGCATCAATTAATGACATTTCAGCCTACAGATCTCCATCAGGAAAGAAGGCACCTCTGTGAACCCTTAGGAAATAGTGAGTTTGATACTGATTGCTCAAGATAATATGAAGTAAAATCTTTTACAGAATTTAGAAATTTTTCTTTTGATTCTTCAGTCTGTTCACATCAAAAAGTACTCTATTCAAATGTTTGAGCAAAGCAGTTCAGCTGATGGCCAAGGTTTATCTAACTATGGACCATAAGGTGTTGCAGAACAATTATCTGATCAAGAAAAGAGAAATAACCTGTTATTTAGCTAATGACCATATAGCCAGTCTTGCTGAATCAATAATTAATCATCCAACGGAACAGGTGGAATGAATTATTTCTGAGTTATCCTCAGGATTTCAAACATGTATGAAAACATGCAAAAAACAATTACAAGCGGCAGGCAGCAAAGGAAAACAATGGCAATAATTTGTTCATATAATATGTCTGTACACTAAATTGGCCTGAAATCTATTAATTAGATGTTCACAGTAATTCCTTCATGCAAACTGATTCATAACACTGTTGCCAATTCTTCCAGCCACAAATGGGTCATTCTCATAACAGCACAGCTCTATTTATCTTGGCCACCACGTCAGGAGCAGAAGCACAGGCAGTAAGGCCAAAGCTGAATGAGGATTTACACACTTTTATTGAGAAATTTAATTTTTTCAATTTGCCTAAATCATCATTTACTTTATGAGCTGCAATACTGCTTCCATCAGCATTAATAAATAATCTTGGCTTCAGCCTCCAGGTTGTGAGACTGATATGTACCATGCTCATGTTCCTCCTCCCTTATTTTTTAACTTCTAGTGTATGCCAAAGCCTGAATTTCAACATTTTCTCAGCCCCTTGAGGATTATTGATTTATTTAAAAGGAGAGGGGAGACAGGGAGGAGAGAGGTGATATTTTCACACCATCACTGGAGGACAGGAAGCAAACCAAAGAAGGAGAAGGCACAGGGTCTGCTGCAAGGATTGCACTCTAGGCAAGATTAGGAAGGTTGCCAACATGACAGGTAAATAAAGAAACAGCCTCCACCAAGGAAGATTCTCCATCCCCTATGCAGTGTTCACATACCTGCCTGATTCTTCTGCTACCCACTGATCCACAGTAACTGCTCAATGGCAGTGAGCAACAGTACATAATAGTCAAGAAGGGGAAATAACTAATTTGCTTGTGGCTCATTGAGAACTTTGCCAAAACATCAGTCAATCCTGTTATAGTCACTGATGTGTAAAAAAACAAATGGTCTTCAGTAATGACAAAAAAAAGCAAAACTGTCTTCCATAAACCCTACAAATAACATACTCTAAAAATTACTTTTTCTGCTCTAGTTAAAAAATGTGATTAAAGCTGTCTTTCTGTGTAAGAGTGAATACCCATACATTAGTACAGAATTTCTTGCATTGAATTCATGAGTTCAGCCACAGCTGAGGACCCAGTGTGGTGTGGCAGAAACCAGAATGCAGGTGGAACAAGAAACCTCCCCTTCCTCAGAGGGCAGAGCATGTTCCCAGGCAGGTCATTCCCATAGCAGTGTCCTGTGTGACCTTGGATTACCTTCTATAGCACGTGCCCAAAGCTTAGCTACAAAAGTGATTAAATGAAGGCCATTTCCAGTGCATCCTGAAATTGGTGACAAAGTCTTTGGATGGGATTAAGCCTTATTCTTGCACCTGAGTTTGAAAAGGCTGGTACTATCAGCAAAGTTAGTTCAAAACTCTTTTCCTGCATGAACATCCTGCACAATCTTAAGCAATCACATCACCTGCCCTTTGAATTTTGCTTACTGGCAGTGAAGAATAGAATTTTTCCATTACCTCTTACCTGAACTTCATTACAACAGTAATTACATTATTTATTGGCAAGACTCTGACATGGGCCAGTAAAGCAGTACATCTAAGGAGACAGCTGAGAAGTTTATAAAGAAAGACACCTTGTCTTCCCCAAGAAATACACAGTGGTCATTGCAGAGAAATTAGAGTCATTCCAATTTCTATTGGTGTGCCACAATTTTAACAGCAATGAAGAGATGCTGTGTGAGGCATGTAAGTTTGCTGTTTGTTTGCTGTTATTTAGAATAGAAAAAAAATACACACCAAGAAAAAAAAATACAAAAACAAAAACAGAAAAAAAGCCACACCAAGTTGCACAAATTGGTGATTGATACCAGGAAAATGCATTGAAACAGCTCCTGGTAGGCACCAGGAGCTCTGCCCATCTGGCCCTGGCTCCTCCAGTGCATTCATTGCTGCCAGGAATCCAAATCTTTAATTACAGCTACCCAGTGCATGAAACACCCACACTCCTTTGCCTTCTATTTTCTGTATTCACACAGTGCAGCCTCTCCTGCAGCTGGCTGCTCCTCCAGCTCACAAAGCCTGAGCCACACGCCATGGACGTGACAGGGCACCCTGAGCCTCGGGGCCCACAGCTGAGATGTCCCACTTGGGCTCCAGCTTCCTTGCCCAGTGCCTGGCTGGTCCTCACATGTCCCCAGTGTGTCCCCACCCTCTGCAAAAGCTGCAGGGACAGCACAGAGCTGGCTCCTCACAGGGACTGAGCTCCTGCAAATGCAGTGCCAGGCAGGAAGGCAGCCTGGTATTTCAAGTAACCCAGTGACAAATCATTGGTTATTACAGGGCAGCCCAATGCCAGCAGTGCACTGCAGGCACAGGATCCTGGGCCAGATGAGAATACAGCAAGCAAGGAGCTCAAAAGCATCGTGACCAGAATCTGAGAGGCAGAATCTGATGATGGACTGCAGCCCTTGCAATGAGATGAACAATGGCAGCAGCATTAATGAAATGCAAGTACGTAACTTATGGCACAGAGCACTAGGAGTATTGAGCTGAGAAAGGGAAACATTTCCACAGCCTGAAGGGCTACAAATAAAACTGGGATTTATAGAAAACAGCTCCTAGTGCAGAAGCACAGCTCCTTGATGGTATTTCCACGTGAAGAGCAATGATTGGTGTCACATATCAGGTGCCTGCAGACAGTAAAACACCTTCTCTTCCTCTTCTGCAACTCCTAGGTCATGGGCTGGTCCCTTTGCTTTTCTGGTAAAGCTTCCAAAATCTTAGGAGGAATCCCCTTCCCAAATACAAGCTCATTGCTCAGATCTAACCTCACTGGGGTTAGATCTGACTACAGTCCACAGAGCATCTGTTAAACACCACATGTACAAGGTTGTTTTGTTCCTCTGTCTGAGTTTATCAGTGGAAATATCCATTTTGTTTAGATGCATTCATTGCTGGAATCTGTGCAACTACAGCAAGGGTCACAGAAGCCCACTGGTATCTAGACAATCTTAGACTGAGGATCAATACATGTTTCTGGTTCTCCTCAACCCCATCTCCCTTTCCTTAAAATGGGTATATGAGATGGAGAAGCCAGGAACACAAGAGCTGCAGAGCTGTTGCTAACAGATGTGAGAAATGCTCCTGCCTGGGAAGAGCAGCAATGGAGTTCTGCAGCATCTCAGACACTGAAATGCTTTCAGATTCTGTAAGTAAAATATGTGTTATGGGGGAAGTTATTTCAAAACAATGCAGAAACTTGTGAATTAGGAAAAAGAAAATCCCAGCAAATGTAAATTTCCCACCTCTCTCAATAGACAGTCTGGCTGCTGCAGTTCATTATTTCTGAAACTCTACTATTAGTCTTTGCACTGTTGCAGACATCTCTGCTGTATCAAGTCCCTATTCTATATATTCACATTCATATAAATGTGAAGAGACATCAAGTCATGTTAGGGAAGAAAACCCATAGAAGTTACAAGTAGGAGTACAAAAATATTAGTGACAGGACAGAAACTGCAAGGACTACTGTAGAACTGCCTTGGTTCATCAATATTACCTTTACATTCCTCATTGCATTGTAATTTTATGGGGTGTGTGTTACAGCGTGATATTTTATGACTCCAAGGTTACAGAATTCCTGATTTCAGCATCCTATCACATAAAATAACCATGTTCTAAAATAAAAATCTCTTCCTGACGTTCCTGTGGCTGTAAGTCTACACTTATTTCCTTCACTTCAAGCTTTGCAGAACAATTGCTGCAATTTTCTCAGTGAAGACACAGAAGACAAAGAATTAGTACCAAACGTTGGGAGATCAATTTTCACAGACCCCATTGCTTGATAATTTAAATGCTAAGTACTGCAGCCAATTAGTCTAGACTGAAGTATTTGATGGGGGCAAAATTTAGGTTAACAAATACTGCATAATATTATCTGAATAATATAGAGCAGACTCCCTACAAAGATGAATTTTCAATCTGCCCATTATATGAAACAGGTGCAAAGAGTGCGTGGGAGAGGTGAATTCATCCCTCCTCTAAATGGCAGTGTAAAATAAAATTAGGATATAAAATTTGGGGGTGTCTCACAGGGCAGTTTTTAATTATATACTTAGCAGCATCTTTGCATATAATCATTACCTCAGCCTCCTCGTTTGCATGTATATATTCTTTTGTGCCATGATCAAAGAACAAAGGTTAAATCCTCCTGAAACTCTATTCAAGCAGTGAAAATTGAAAACAGCTATTTTGAGGCTTTGAGCTCTTTTTTTGTGTTTTCCAACTGTCTGTATAATCTGCTTAAAATTCTGTTTACTTGTTAAACCACGTATTCATAGCGTGATATTGCTGAGCACAGGTGAACCAGCAGAGCTTTAAGAAGGACACTTTCAATGGTGCTTCCATGGAAGAGGAACAAAATGAGGTCTCCAGCTGGGACAGTGGTTGGATGCTGGAGGACTTCCACTAGATCTTCACCCCTCCCACTCTTCTCCTGCACCCAGTTTTGGTTTGCATGAAGGTTTTTGTGTGGAAACACTGGAATTGCTGCCCAGTCCTTTGTTGCCATGCTTGTGGCACACAAATGAAGTCCCTTCTCTGTCCTGAGTGCTGGATAAACACCCAGCCTTGGCAGCTGGGAATTGATGGAGAGGCAGAGGCATCCTGGTGTCAGTGAGGAATGATGAGACTGGGGCTGCTGGGGCCATGGGCTGCTTTCTATCACCTCCTTATAGAAAATGTCTGGTTTGTGAGTTTTTCTTCTTCCTCTATTGCCATCTCTATGAACACCAAGCTGTGTGTTACGGCCATTCAGCATTCCTGGCTACCTCTGAGGAAGTCCTCAGTGCCCAGTTAGAATTCCTGGCTTGTGTTTGGGCTAGGTTAACATTGAAAATAACCCCTGTACTGCAAACTTCCTCTTCTTTCCAAATAGATGCTGGCAGGACCTGAGCAAGGGTGGAAAGCTTTAGAATAAGACAAGGGAAGATGAACTACTGAGTAAATGCAAGGCACATGGCATGGAGACAATTCAGCAATCCCTCATTTTAACAAAACCTGGACAGATGCATTTCTGTAACACATCCAGCTCATCCTTGTGTCACATCACCAAAACCAAGAGAATATTGACAGAGGGTATAAACACACAAATACCACATTCACACAAATACCACATTCACACAGCCACAGCACCAAGAAGTATTTCAAGGTTCATCCAGCACCAGATACCAAAATTCACCTGCCATCACAACCTACCAAATTGACTCAAATGCTAACTCCTCTTCCTTCTTCCAATCACAACAAAGCAATAGCCCCTGAAGGCTGGATGAGATTCTCTTTCTGGGTTAGTAACCACCTTTTAGTAAAGAAAATTTTTAACAGTTTAAGCTGTTACTTTGCAGCTCTGCAAAAATGAAAAGATACCAACCAGATCAGCTCTTCCCTACAACCTCCTGATGATCTGAAAACATGGAATAAAATTCCTTTCTGTCCCAGGCACACAACCTTTAATTTCAGTTATGAGCAGCACATCAGCAGGGTATTGTCCAGGACTGGGAAGCTGCATCAACTATTTTTATTGCACCACAATCCATTACAGAGAGGATGGCCAAGTTCAGCCTTTCTCAACAGACCCATGCTCAGGTCTGCCACAAGATGTGTTTGAAATTTCAGTTACCAAAGGGCAATTTAGATTTTTAATGATAATTAATTGCTTTCCATTATGTACACATAGACAGATATATAATTGGTGGATTGACTGGAAAATACTACATTTAAAAAAGGCTTTTGGCTAGTAAAAGGCTCTAGAGAGCTCTTCACTGGACACATTTTATCCTTTTACACTGGTAGTCCTTTAGACAGACTCATTTTGTCCAAGTTTAGTCTACTGAAGATTTGCAGGGGATAAAGTGAGGATGACTCAGGAGCAACACTCAGCTGCACTGTTCAGCTTCAGCCTCTTCCACAGCCTTCCTCTGGATGAGCTGGAGATCAGGAATGAGCAGCAGAGAAGGAAGCCCAGCAGGATGTGGAACACCAGGTGAGGCTCTCTGGCTACAATGCTCAGTATTATTAGCTTCTTGGAAAGAAAGAAGAATTTGAACATCCTATTTCTGTCATGCAGTGCCAAGGCAGACACGGATTTTGGACAGATATTAGAGCATTTCTTTTTACTCCACCAACTCAGTCCTTCTTTCAAGAAATGCTTCCACCATATGGTAGAAAGAGCCATAAAATCACAGAAAATATCATCTGGATATTTAGTCAACTGCTGTTTCCAGAAATGGTGGCATCCTCAGTCATACAGGAAAAAGGCAGCAAAAGTAGGGCTTCACCTGCAAGTCTAAAGGCCCTCTGGCATTCTGGCCTCTTCAGAAGACTAGCTGAAACTAGGTTAAAATCCACAATTAAAAAATGTCAATTCACAGAATATATATTCAGGACTATGTTGTTAAAGAACACTCATTTGCTGCATTTTAGCCTTTTCATCTAAACACCAAAGGTCTGATTTTTATTATTTTAATTGTTGTGTGCACACACAGACACAACCTTCCGCCTGAAGGAGGGCTGCAGATGCTTAGGGACATCTGAAAAACAAATTGCTTAGCAAAGGAAGAGCCTATAAACTAGAACAATGTGAAAGAAATTATCCAAAGGGCAGCATGTCATGCACTCCACACTACTGGAGTACCACTGTCACTGTAAATTTTCCCTCATTTTCCCCCTAAGAGCTATCAGTATGTCTTGCTGACTGCAAAGGCACACAGGCTTGTGTCTCCGGCCTTCCAACACCTTCCCAATGTTTCAGGATTCCTAAACAGCACCTGTCTGAAGCTCACTGCATCACTCCTGCTTCCTTCAGCACCTGCCTCCTACATTCAGAGGAGAAGAAGCTCAGCTACAGTGCACTGCAGCACACAAATTTTATGCAAAAAAATTAATTTTACATCAAATTACTGTGGGAGACATAGAAAAAGAAAGAATAAAGCCAAATGAGCCAACATTCTAGGAAGGCAGAAGTGTACAAAATATATTCTAAGTATAAACCCCTTCATATTAAAACCCTCAATTTAAACCCCTTCATAAAGCAAACAAACAAAGAAAAATTCAAAGTGATACAAGGCAGTGTAATTCAAGCCTAATGTTGCAAACACTATGAAATCAGCAAATGAAGTAGATGCCTCACATGGCTCTTTCACTATACTGTGCATAAAGAGCAACTTGGAAAAAGATACTAAAAATTTGCATGTTTTACTCCTCATGACGGCAAAATTTTAGTCTGATGATCTTTTATCATTTCAGAAAAAAACACATGCCATAAAATGAATAGTAAGAGGAAACTAATTAGAGTTTACACCTATGCAGAAAACACAATTCAATCTCCTAAATAATTGAAAGCATTTCTGAGTGTCAGCTTTTCTTATCGCTATCAAAAAAAAATCAGTTTATATTGCAGCTGAGATTAATATTTTTAGTATCTGAATGGAAACAAATGTCTATTAAAGCTGTGTGATGGCCTACAGCTTTATAAATAACCACATCCCCTCATTGCCAGTTGCAGTGATGACTACGGATGCAGCATGCTAAGTTATTCCATCACAAGTCACATGCTCATGGGAGCACTGCAAAGTGAAGATCAAGGTTAAACAGTTAGCAGGGATTTCTAAGAGGGAAGATGGCTGTGTGACCTTGGAGCTCTGACAGGCTCCAATCCAGGGAAACAAGGTATGGAAGGAGTCAGATGTTACCCGTGTTCCTCACAGGAGCATTGTTTTTAATTAGATACAAAGCATTTCGTGTCTAAAAGGCCAACTAGGAAAGTCAGGAGTTCACTGCAAGCAGTGTGCTGCCTCCAGAATTCCCCCACATTAACTTGCTGCAGGATAGGTGCTTTACCCCCAAATTCAGTGCTTGTGCTCATCTGATATAGAAAGCTCTCCTGCACTGAATCCCCAATGGAGGCAGCTTTGAAAAAGACCCAGGGCACCTATTTTCACTAGAAGGTGTGCAGTGCTTTGCAGTACTTCCCAAAAAACTATCCCCGTTCTCATGAATGGTTTCCCAATGTGAGCTGATTAATATTGCAGCTAACAGCACTGCCCCAAACTTCGCCTGGAATTTCCTCCCTCCAACTGTTGCTCTAAAGATGCATTTTCACTATCCAGGCACGAAGGTGACTCCTGCCAAGCAGAGGAAGGGACTGGAGCTTGACAGGGTGCCTGCTCCCCTTGGCTCATTCAGGGGCCAGAAAAGCAACTCAGCAAGGCTGTGTCTCACAGAGGGCTGAAGGACAGAGGCCAGGAAACTTCATGCTGGGATTTACCCCAGGTTTAACTCTGTGTATTCATCCACAGCTTCCCATGGGCCAAAGCAAAGCTGAGACTGCCTGGTGTGGCTGCTGACCTGGTAGAGGCACAGCCCTATGACCTGGCAGATTCCAACTGTCCTTCCCTCCTGTCCTCACCTCCTACCTCATCCACACCATCCCAACGTTTGCTTTGAGCAGCCTAAGTACCCCCTCCCAGAAAGATACCTCTTGAGAGGCTTAAAAACTTGCCAAAAATTAGGGTATGCTTTCACAGAAAAAGATTTTTAAAAGGTTAACCCTGTTATGGGTTACTGATATGTTAAAAAAGCATGAGTTTAATGGGTAAAAAGAAATTCCACCTTGTTCTTTATTTCAGAAACAGCCTGCACAGTTCTGGAGGCAGTTTTCACACTGGAAGCAGTTCCAATGGAAATCTTGGTGTAGCCAAAATGAAAGGAAGCTCCACTACAACTTCCAATGGTATTTTCATTAGTTTTATTACCCCTATCTCTATTTAACACAACGCCCTTAAAATTACTAAAAGCAGTAAAATGTCTCTTTTTTTCCTTCCTTGTCTAAGGAAAAACACAACATTAACCAAACCAATTTCTTTAACTGAAATGACACTTTGGACATCTCATTATAATTTGACAACCACTTAGTTTGCTTTCCAATCAACACCCTCTGCGTTTCTAACTACATGTAACACAACGTGGCTCAGGACGACCTGTGCTTACATTTTCTAAGCCCAAGTCACTCTGCTTTCTGAGCTGTTAAAAATTAGAATTGCTATAAAGAAGAAGAAAAAAAAAGACTACTATTTGTTTCTAAATTATTATCAGAAGAAGGCAAGTTTCAGATCACTACAACCTTAATAACTACTGCCAGAGTTGTTTCTACCCATTAGGAGTTGTCAGCAGATTGGTTTCACTTAATGGGCAGCCAAATTCAGCTTCACTGAACAGCATTACCCTGAGAAAAAAAGAGTTTGCAAAAACCTTCAAGGGGAGCAAATGAACAGGATGCATGCAGTAACATGTTCTTCAAAAATGAAATGCAATCTGCTCACAAAACTGTGGTATATAGTTTGGTTCTCCCACTTTTTTAGCAATTCTTGTTGTCTAGCCGTGTATTCCAATTGGCAAAAACAATACAACCAATATCCTGAGACAGCAGAATTTTGCATGAAATTCATAAATAACAATACATTGAAAAATAACTTTTTTCTTTTAAGTATAGCTCCAGCTCTTTTTCTAAGGAGATGAAGAGTTTGACATACTAAATCATAATAAGACATGGAGAAAAACAGCTTTTCAAAAATAAAAAATAATCAAACTATCCCAAGCTGCTTCCCTACCTGCTGGGCTGTTTGTTTCATAGCCAGAGCAGAACAAAGGGTTACATAGTCTGAACAACAAGCTGCAACATTTATAATTCAGTTCATTTCTCTTATCCTGACAGAAAACTACTGGGAAATGTATGGTGACTTCTTTTCTTTTTTTTCCTAATTAATTCCAAAACTGAATTGGAACTAAAGGAGGAGAAAGATTAAGTGAGCTGTATCAGAGGTACCCCTGCCCTTCACATGCTGCATCCTGGGATGCCTTGCTAGAAGGAACCTGCCCAGACCTCACACAGGGATGTGAATGCTCTGCGCTGGGCTGGAGATTGAAGCTCTAATTAGGTACCTGTGGGAGAGCAAGGAGACTCCCTCTCTCCCTGGTGATGCCCAGGAGCCAGAGAGCAGCCAGAGACAGCCACTGCAGCACATCTCTGCAAAGGGCTCTCTTGGCAGCCTCAGGAGTTGCTATTTCCCCTTGATATCTTTAATGTGGGATGTGCATGTCCATGTCTGTTTGTATTTTCCTTCTGTTATAAACTGGTTTTAACACATGAACAAAGCCTGGGGTGAAGTGATGGGAGAGGTTTGGAGGAGGATGCTTTTGAAGAATGGGGTTTGATAGCTGGATCTCTGAACATCTGTTATTTGTATATTCTCTCATTTACATTAAAGAGGAAATACAAGAGTAGCACAGCAATTCATGGATACAGGAGCAGTGTCCACAAGCAGATGGGGATGCCTGTCCTGCTCTATTTGGGGTTTAGAAGCTTGCTCAGAAGCAAAAGAGCCTCAGTCCCCTCCTCATGCTTCATGTGCGCCATTCCTTTACAGAAACAGTGTCTGCAGATGAACACTGGCTGCCAAAAATGTGACAAATTCAAACAGACAAGCTCTCATAATTACCAGAGAAATCTGTATACAAAGGAGGAAAGGGAACTATGCTCCATGGAAAAAAAATAAAAAAGCCCAAACATCATATATGAAAACAAGACAAAGGGAGCTATTGTTGAAATGAACCTTACCAGTTCCCAAAACATTTTATTTTCTTTTTCCCCTTAGGCTTTAAGAGAAAGTGAATACCTTTTTTTTTTTTTTTTTTTTCCTTGTAAAAATAAAGTCATTCTGTATTTCTTCTATCTGGGAGAGAGAAAATAAAAAATAAGAAAATCAGCCTCTCCACCAACCCAGCCCCATGCAGCATACAGGATCTAAAGAAAATGTAACTTCCCATCTGAAAATACCTGAACTCAGAAAAAACAGTATCACAAAACCACTAAAGGCATGGAGATGCCCTACTAAGTCCCATTCAGCAGTACAAATTTAATAAACACCCCACTGCCTCAGAATCAATATCCAAGACTTTTTGTTGCAGGCACAGATTAGCAGAGCAGTGGGTCAGCCTGAAAGGCTTCAACCCTCACACAGGAGTTACCTTTACTCAAACAACACTGAAAGATTCAACTGAAATGTTTTCATCACATTCCTGAACCGCTTCTCATGATTTTGCACTTTGCAGATGGCAGCGCCTCCTGCCCTGCCCCAGCACCCTGCAGCAAATCACGCCCCCAAATGCAAAGGCAGCACCATCCCATTCCCATGACCAGACAGACTCTCCCATCGTCCTGGTAACACTCATTATATCACATTGTTATCATCATTATCTCTCCACTGAAAGCTGATTTGAAAAAAATTACTTTGTCATCTCATGATTCCACTATAAATCATTAACGAGAACTCACTTATTTTCTGACCTCATCCAACTTTACTCCTTTTTTTTTGTAAATCATTCCTCTTTTGTTGTTTTTTTTTTTAATTACTCCTTGAATCTAACAGCTTCCATTTAGTATCTATGTGAACAGCAGAAAATACCAACATGGCCATTTTTCTCTAGTGACGTTTTCTATTTTACCTCAGGCTTGTAGGTACGATTTCCAAGAGAATCCCACTCTGCTCAACAGATACACTTACAGCTTTTACAGGCTTGTTATGGGTAGTGTACTTACCACACCACTTCAAAACCATGCCAGTATGCCCAAGATGCAGTGCTACTACTTGAAGACTATTTTATAATGCATTCATTGTGGCATTCACATTCTCTGAAAAAAAACCCTTCACCCAGGATTTTTCTCCTGGGAAGCTGAGAAACCTCAGAGAAAAGGAAAACAGTTCTTATCTTATTTGCTTCTCCTGTGTTTTGCTCCTTTGGAATGTGTTTGGAGCTTGTTTACCCACAGGTGATTGTTTCATTGGATTCTGGTGTGAGTTGTTTTTACTCTCTGGCCAATCAGGGCCAAGCTGTGTCGAGACTCTGGAAAGAGTTACGAGTTTTCATTATTATCTTTTTAGCATTCAGTAAGTATCCTTTCTTTACCTTTAGTATACTATAGTATAATTTAATATAATATGGTATAATAAAGTAATAAATTAGTCCTTTGAGAACATGGAGTCAGATTCATCATTCCTGCCTTCATTGGGACATTTCCCTGCCAATACAATAATTCATGAAAGAAACTGTATCACAAAAGATGTTCGTGCCATCACCTGGGGAAGTGATGACTGTGGAGCCCAACGCTGCCAGCTTCACCTGCCAGTGAAACCTTCCACAGGCACTGGCTGCTCCCAGTCAGTCAGCCTGGGCCAGCACCACCCAATTAACCACAACCATTTCCTCTGCTCTACACAAATCTCTCCACAGAAATTTGCTCCACTCTAATGCCTAAAACTGATTTTTAACACTACAGATGAGACATAAACAGAATGAGTTTATCTTCTCTGAAGAAAACATTTCAGGGTCAATCTAATGGTTTCAAGGTGCATTAGGAAAGAGCTAATTCTGACAAATTCTTTTTATTCCTCTGATCTTCAGAGGGATGCTTTGCTGATATTTCTACCTTGAACACTTATTTTCTAACTCACTTAAAAAATGGATAATCAATCACAAAAATCACTCTGTTCAGAATCTGCAATGTTGGGATGCCCAACAGACAGGTGGGTTCTCCTGCTCCTGATTAAAACAGTGACACACCAATTTGCAAGGTCTACAAAATGTGGAAATCTTTTGACTGACATATATTGCACTAGAATAGAAATTTTCTTTACACTGATTTATTCATATATTGCTCAGGATCTGTAACTTGCCCTCAAAATGGCCAATGTCTTGAATTGGTAAGGATTATTGTTAGCCTTCACTTGTAGACTGAACAAAAAGACTGCATTTTTCTCAGAGCATAAATTAACATCACTAAATATGATGTTTTGGAACATTCACACAAAAACATCAGTAGTTGATTCTGCTTTTAATACTGGATGGGTAGTTATTAAGTTGCTTTTATATAATATTTTGGCATTTATCTGGCAGAAATTTGATATTAAATTCATAACGTTGAGGTAACAATGTTTTCTGTGAAATATAAAATAATCTGGCACCTTCTTCTCTCCACCATATGAAAAATAACTCAACAACAATCTCTCCTACATATATATTATATTACTCTCTGGATTTAATATAACTGATTTTTTTCCCCTCTTCTAATTTAATGCAAAACAAACAAAACCACAAAAAACCTAAACCAAGAAATCTGTTTAATATTGCCGGCTTAACAGAGTTGTTTGCATGTACTATCAATTACTCTTTCTAGCCCCACAGTTACATATTAAGAAATCTTTAGGATGCACTGCAAAGGAGAAGTACAAGAAATGCACAACTGCAGAATGCAAAGAGAGTACCCTCCAAGGCAGGAAACCCAGCTTCCAGGACAGTCTTGTTCTGATGGTTTTCAGTTCTGCAGAGCTTTCTATTTTTCTCTTTTTCAATTTAGCCCCGGGAAGCTGTTGTGGGAGGTATTATCTATTTGATGAGGATTTTTTTTTCTCCAGATTGTAGCCAAAAATAGATTATGAGAGGAGAAAAAAAAATAAAAAGAATAAAGAAAATCTCATGTAAATAGCCTCAGAAGATGTGATTTACAAAAGAAGAAACCTGCCAGCCACAGATTAAACCACACTATATTTGTTCTGAGACAGAATTAAAATGAATAGCATCATTAACTGCATCTGCTAAGCAGTCATCCCCCTTCTGTACAGGATGAGTTTCTGCTGAGGAAGATTCCTTGCCCACATCTCATCCCCAGACTGTGTGGGACAGAAACACACACTGGCTGTGGTCTCCTGTTTCAGACAACTGAAGGTGACAGAAGACAAAGAGAGGAACATACTAAAATGGGTTCACCACAAGAAAGGGATTATACAACCTTAGATATAATTTGCACAGTCAGTGGAGAGGGATAAAAAGAGGAATGAAGGCATTCAGGAAATCACATATATATACACATACACACAAACAAAAATGAGAAAAAGCTCACCACTTCAAACCCCAATAATAAACAATATTATTCCATTATATTATAGTGTCAGAACTGTCAAGCAAGTCTGTAGATATTAATGAAGTTATGTAATTGTTTAGACTGAAATGCAACACAGCAATAGCTAAAATACTTTGCAGATGGGAACAAGACTATTAAGTCTGCTCTTGATTCTATGTTTGCTCTTAGACACCCAAGCAAACAGAAGAGGTTTTTTATTTGACTTATTCTTAAAAATGGATACCATAAAAACCAAGTAAGGCAAATGGAATATGAATGTGATCCCAAGTTAGTGGGCAGAGGTGCTGGGTAGAGTTTGTCTCTTTTTCAACTCCTCATCAAACACAAAAATAGTCCCTAATATTTTTCCACTTTCAGGGTTGTACATGACAATTTCAGTGTTGGAGAAACATGGAGGTATCTTTGTCTAAACCACGACACCACAACAGGCTGTGTTCTGCACCCACTCTATGTCTGTGGGATAATAAAGTCAAACAAATTTTTAAAAACGAATCTTTGACACAAAAGGAAGAATTATTTTCAAACTTTAAATTTGAAGTTTCAGTTAAAAAAGTATGGTCAGACAGACAGACAAAGAGCATTTCTTTCCAGACTACAAAGTACCACACAAACTACTGAACATCTGCTTCAGAGGCAGCAGAACAGAGCTGTGTCCCAGCCAATGCATGACCTATGCAAACTCTCCCTGATGTTACACAGCAATAGCTTATTCAATCTCCTCTTTAAATCCAGAAAGCTTGTCAGCAATCAAGGGGTTAAATCCTTCTTCTCATCTTCCTCCTCTCCTCAGCTTCCCACACAAGACTGAACCTATTTCATAAATGAGAGCTGTCCTCCTACGTGAGATTCATATTAATAAAATCACTCTTGGAGGATCAGGGGCTCCATCTATGCCAGCACATCAGCAGTGCCAGGCAGAGCTCCTGGGAGAGGGAACCTGCTGCTCTGCACTCTCACCTGGCAGCCCCTGGCCCCAAACCAAGCAGGGCTCCCCCAAGCCAGTCTCTGTGACCAGCCTGGTTTGGAGTGGAGGTTCAGCAGTGCTGCCAGGAATCTGCTGTGCCAGCTGTGCCACCTCTGCCAGCTGCCAGGCGCCCACAGCCTTCCCATGCACTGACAAATCCCAGCACCATGCAGGGTGTGCAGCCTTGGAGCTCCTGCTGCTTTACATTCAGGTGTCTGTGCCAGTCCCATGTGCAGCCTTTGGACAGCAGAACCAGCTCCATGGTACGTGGTACCCACAAGTTCCCCTCTGACTGTGGATGCTGTCAGCATCACCAGCAGAGTCAATGCACCATAACACCAGTGAGGGATCTCCTGTGGAACAGGCAAAAATATCTGTCATCAACTGGGTAGTGTGAAAAACCCAGTGAGTTTAAGTGTGGGGAATGTGCTCTGTTTGTGTAAGTTATCACACAAATCTGAGTGATACTGAAACAAACCATGATTTAAAATGAACTTTATGAGTGCAGAACACAGGCTCTAGATACCAGTGCTTTCCACAGCTGCACTGAGCTGGGGACAGCACTTCAGCAAAGGCATTCAAAACTGCCTACTGTAACTCTTTAAACTGACAAATCAAGATCTTTTCTTCCACCCAAAAATAACTTTGCCATACAGAGGAGAGATCAGACAAATGCTACTGGATTTGACTCTATTGCTTCAATAAAATACAAATGTTAAGAGGGCAGAACAAGTGATCTGAGGACATTATTATCCTCACCAACCAATTCTCCATGTTATTGAACTCACAGATTCAAACCTGTCTCACTCTAAGGTCTGTCACACATCCCCTGTGGTCAGAGGAGTCTGCAAAAGCTGACAGCAGAGAAGCTTCCACTAAGACTGGTTTTAACTAACTTCTGCCATCACTTTCCTTAGCACCTGGAGAGAAGGACAGAGGAGGAAGGGACAGACACACAGACGGATCTCTGGTAGAGCAGATGAAGGTGCACAGTCCATGTTCAGCCCTCCCTTTGGATCTGAGCACCACCAGTGGTGCCACAGACAGTCAGGAAACAGCCAGCACTTCAGCACTGCCAGTGGAGTAACAGGGCAGGCTCAGGCTGCAGGACAGGCACTGAGCTATTCTGGGCTCTGACACAGAAGCTGCAGAAGTTGAAGGTGTCCCTGCCAGGTCTTTGGTTTCCCAAAGCCTTTGTTCAGCCCTTCTGCTGGAGGTGGCAGAACCAACGTGGTGTGTGCCCCAGCTGAGGGCACCACCACCTCCAGCTGTCCCTGTGAATCCCATCCTCTGTAATTACAGTCAGTGATGAAGATGCAGCTCTCAAGACACAGAGGGCAATCAATTACCAGAATCTACATTGCTGGTTTTAAGCATCAAATTAAACAGGCATTAAGAAAAGGCAGCAGTGTGTTATACATCTCTGGATCAGAACTCTTAATCAGTACATGTAGAATACAAGAACATTAGGTAAAAGCAACAATAATTTGAAAAAATTTGATCTAAAAATCAAACAGAGAGAACTGGAGTTTTCTTTTTCCAGATGACTGGTATAACACGAAGTGACTTAACTCATCTGACAAGATGGATTACAGCTGGCCCCTTATCTCTTGGCCTGCTTAGTAACATGAAAGGAAAAGAAAAACAATGCATTAATTGATGGTGGAGAACATTTTTCTTCCTAATGGTTTCCAGCCAGAATTTTTGAGCCTGAGCCATTTCCCAAATAATGGCTAGCATTTGTGTACACATTACTTTCTTTCATGTGACAAGGAAATGTAATTTTTCTTTGAAAACACACTCATTAAGGAAGCAAACCCCTCCTCCCCCCCAGAAGCCTTTGCACCCCATTCATAAGTGTGACACAGTATAATCACTTTAAAAGTCTGGAGGAACCACAGATCCTTTGAAAACTCCCACAGCAGAGACACAGCCATGTGCCTACTCTCCAATGCCCTCTATTAGATCAGACCTACCCAGTATTTTAAGGTTATTTGCAAGGCAACAACCATCAGAGATCTCAGTCAGGTTAAGAGTTATTCTAGGAAACACGTTTAAAAAAAAATTCAAAGAAACCAATAATTATCACAAATAATTGGAAGGAGCAGGCATCGTTAATACAGTCATAATATTACATAGGTTGATTACATGCTCAGAAGTCACTTGGAAGTATTTATTTTCTCTGATAGATGCTTTTCAGCTTGGTTTCACAGAGCCCTTTCAAGAAAAGGAAGTGCACAAAGGGAGCTGCAGATGATTGTGCTGTACTTCTCACCAGATCTGAGTGTGAGTGGCTGTAACACAGAGCAGCCAGGTGAGCAGCAGTGCACCCGAAATTCCCTTCTCTACCACCAACATGTGCATCCTCAGAACACAAACTCAACTGCAAAAGGGTTCAGTGGAAATCTCCAGCCACTGTATGCTGTGTCTACCAGAGGCAGAAAACAAATACCTAAGGAAAAGACAGATGAAGGCAGTGTGTCCTGTAAGTTTGTGCCACCCTGCCAGCAATGCCCTGGGTTAAACAAATGCATCTGTGCTTGAGCCTCGCTCTTCTTGCCCTCCATTGAGCTATGCTCAGATCACAGACAGCAAGGTATCTCTCCAACACAGGGGCCTGAGCTGTTGCCAGAACAGAGACCATTTAGCACATTACCAGAAGAAATTGGGATATTTTTTTCTATTACAGCAAGAACTGCTTGGTCTCCCTGCTTGGGCTGCACCCCAGGAGAGGCTTAGTTAAAAGAAATGGCAACTGCAGCAGAGTTCCCTGCCTGAGACTAAAGCTGAAGCTCAGTTTTACAAGGAAACAGATGCATTATGAATGTGCAGGCATGCAAAATTAATTTAAACGCACCCTGCAAATAGGGAGCTGAAAGATGCTCCCTTGTGGAAGCAATCCCAGCAGTGCTGCCATGCAAGCACTGCTACCTGACTGGGCAGAATGGGATGCTGAACAGCCACCACCACTTAGAGCAAAGCCAGGGCTAATGCTGCATCAATTCCTATTGTTTTATTCATAACCCCAGTGCTGAGATGTGTAGTAGCTATGTGGGGCAAGGTACACTTCCCCACTCTCTCACTGATGGATCAGGGGAAAGCTGGTGCAGCAGATTTCAGTGATTAGCAACAATTAGCACATAAGGCTGCTGACCACCCTTAAGAATGCAGCCACCAATTCTTCCCTCATGTGTGATCACAAATTAGGGATCCAAAAAAGTCCAGTCCTCTGCTGTGGTGGACCTCACAGGATCTTACAGATCTCTGTAATTTGGGAAGGCTTCAGAGAATGCTGTGTTTTTCAGGTGATGGCAAGATATCTATGAAATACACTTATTCCTGTCAGCAGCTCTCAGAAATATTTAAAAGTTCATTCTAAGAGTAATAAATATATTTCATAACCATCCCAAGGGAGTTTTTCCTCATCAATGAAGCTACTGTACTTGGCAAGGAAGCGGTGTGACATTTTTTCCCCAAAGGCTTTGGAGTGATAAATGATAGCTAAAATGAATTTTTCTATTATGCTTAAAGCCTTTGCAGAACAGGCTTTAAGAAGAAAGATTTGGATTAAAAAGTCTAAAATTTAAAAATCTGGAAATGCAAATGTTAGAGTATTTGAAACACAGACACAACTGATACACAGAGATTAAACTAATTTAAGGCAAACTCCCAGACAACTCTTGGGTATGAAACAACTGAGGGATTGGAGATATCTCTTACTGCCTTCCACACAATGAACTTCCTCTGAAAATGCACCATGAACTAAACTAACCTTATTAAAACATTATGACATTTCATTGATATTGTGCTGTGTTCAGATATTAAAATAGTTCAAGTATCTTTCAGCATCCACTAGAAACATGTTTGTTCTTGAATGAGCTCACTTGAAGTACACATAGAAAGAGTAACAGTAAAATTATCAGCCTGAGGGCTTGACATTTTTAGAATTTAGAAATAAAAAGGTAACACCCAAAACCTTAAGTTTAGGTCACCAAATTATGAAGTTTTTTTAAAATCAAATTGCATTATTTTTCTTGTTGTTTTGAACAGCAAGCTATATATGTGACTCACATTTTCAAAAAAGTTAATGTAAAAATAATTTTTTTTTTGGTTTTAATGGAGTCAGATGCAATCTCACAATTTACCAGGCTGGCTGGGTATTAAGAAAAATGTTCCAAAACTTCTCAGTTAACTCTCCTTGACAGCTTAGGGTGGAATTTAGCTATATTCAGAAATTGCTTTGACTCATGACTACCTTATTGAGATGGCACTTTTACATCTCTCAGGTTCCTGTGAAAATGCCTGACCATCATGACCACTCAGACTAAACTCAGTTCTGGATCTGGAGTCTCACATTGGCTGGGAGAGTGAAGTCCTGGCTGCACTCTGCAGATGCCAGTCAGTCCTTCCAAAGGGGCACAGCAACTTGTGACAGCACCCAGGGTGAGGAAATGTCTGAGATTCACCACCAGGTCTGAAGCTGAGAATCAGCACTAAAGAGCAATATGGGAATTAATCTTTTCAATACATTCTAAGTGAAATAACAAGATATGCAATGGTTGATTACATGAGAAAAACGTACTTCTAAGAAACTTAATGTATAATAATTTTTAAGCCCACACAACAAATCTACAAGAGGCAAGAACTTCAGTTTTATCACTGTAGTCACCAACATCCTGAGCTGCAAACGGAGAATCAAACAGTTGTCAAAGGACCACAACGTTTTAAAAAATGACACACCAGCTAAACAGTGTTGCATAATTACAGAGAAAGCAATGTGCTGTCATGCTTCTTATCCCACTTGGGTAATATCAGAATAAGCAGTCAGTGCCACTAATACCCATTTGGATTCATTTCCTGGGTATCCTACTCCCATTCCTATCAAAACTCAGTAACTGAAAATAACTGAAGTCAAATGTTCTCTGTTTTCTAACATGGAAATATCTGTCACACTGAAAGACATTTCCACAGGTGATGAATGAGGCAGGGGAGCAGTTTATCACGCACAGAGCATTTCACCACCTGGCCTCTGGTTCCAGTCCAGAATGAAATTGATAGTCCATGTTAAAAAAAAAAAAAAAGTCACTAAAACAGCCCAAAGTTTCCAGCAGCTGTTCAGCAGTACTTATTACATTCCCTGGTAACAGTAAACTATTTGTACAATCTCTCCATACAAAATGTGGCATTAAAATAAAACCTTGGCCAAAATTACTGACATTTCAGTCCAGACAAGATTATTCACATGCCTGAAGTCTCCTAGTGAGAATGATGACCAAGATGTGTTTCTTCCCAAATGACCACAATTTCATAGTAGATGCTGCTGAACTCCAGCAACATCCAGATTGTGTCTCTGGGCTGCCTCCTTCTATCAGTGATAATCTGTATTTTCACATGATACTGATCACAAGGGTCCAATGCACACAGCCAACAACAGACTGCATTCATCCACAGGCAGACATATGTGCCGAGTCCCACAGACTCCTTTGGGGGGAAAATCTTTATAAAACTGAACACCCAATGTCAGGCTCTACTGACCTGGCTCTTGGAGGCTCCACTTGGCTGCCAGCTGACCCCATCCCTGCTCCCCACCCCTGCCTGCCTGGATCAGCACAGCAGTGATAATGGTTCCAGGCTGGTTCTGGAATCACCAGCACAGCAGTGATAATGGTTCCAGGCAAGTTCTGCCTGCCTGGACCAGTACAGCAGTGATAATGGTTCCAGATAGGTTCTGGAATCACCAGCATAGTGGTGATAATGGTTCCAGGCAGGTTCTGGAGCCACCAGCACAGCAGTGATTATGGTTCCAGGCAGGTTCAGTGATTATGATTCCAGGCAGGTTCAGTGACTTCCAGCCAGAGCCCATCTACCAATGAACATCCCTAAGTGCTGGGTCATCTTACACAAAGCACAGAATGGGAAATACACTCTATTCAAAGCCTGGTGTTTCTGAGAGTGTTCTGAAAAGCACCTGAACACACCCAGGTAAGTAGGAGTACAGCCCATAAATTTCTGTCTATGCTGTGCTTACAACAAAAATCAGGAGCAATCTTACTCCAGAGCCTCAGAGGCAGGTGGGAGTACCACACACAGAAAATACCTGATACTTGACACTGAATTATTGCCATAATATACAGATGGCATATGCAGCTTCAACAATAGTGCCTGAACACTGGTATCCCACAGGAGCATGTCTGGGGACAGGACCACAGGCAGCATTCACATGCACAGCCTCACTTGGCAGCTGTTTTGCTGTTTGCTTGTTTGTTTGTTTTTCTGGGAGGGCAGAATGACTAACTCAGCAGTCCCTGCTTGCAGAGTCTCATAACAGGGCTTGCAAGCGTGAACTGTCCATTGAGGTCAATTTTATTTTTTTTTTTACCTGGGATCTCAAGGTAACATTTACATGCCCTAAATACCAATTCCTTAGTATACTTTTAGCACAATTAGGTGATCAAGCAGAGCTACAGCCATGTATTTCAGCCAGGCAGCCATTAACTACTGGGAGCAGCAGCATTAGCAGTTGGGAGTTCACTTCAGGGAGCAAGGATAAAACCTTTCTCCTGATCCATAAAAAAAACCCATTGGAGAGTGTATACAAAATGAGAGGGACATTAATATTAAATGAGAAACCACAATGAGACAAAAAAGATGTGACAAAGCAGAATTTTCAACCAGAAGAGAAACCTATGGAATGTGAAAGAGAAGAGGGCAAGAAAGAGGGAAGCAGAAAGATCATCTAGAATTCTTTAGAACCAGAGGCATTTTGAATAGTTACATTTTCAGTAAATTAGAAAAAACTGGATGAAATTCCATGACCAGTGTCATACAAGAAAGCGGACTAGAGGATCTAAGCTTGCTTTCCAGCTTTAAAATCTAAGACCCTACGAATAGAAAAGGAAAGAAGCTTGATTGGCAGCAATGAAGACATAGCTATACAAAATGTTATTTCAGGCAGAGAAAACATACTGCCAAAAATAGTAGGAAAATATGTCTGACATATGCATGTACATGCTCTGTTCCCTACTACCCACATCAGTACTTACGTACTCAATGTACAATTGGCAGGAAGAAAACCAACACCAAAGGATACAGTGGGTCCCAAGGGAATTGCTTCACAGGTGCCAATAAACTTGGAAAAATAGGAAAATCCTCAGATATGGTGGATCTTCAGCCCTGCCCAGAGCACAAATAGCGAGGCCACAGCCCAGTAATTCCTTGGGTTACAGAGGTATCTGCCTCAGCTACCTCAGCCTTGCTGCACCATGCCCAGGGTGCGCAGGAGAGAGGCACTGCTAAGGGAAGGGCTGGCCCAAGAACAAGTTGTTCCAGCTGCTCACAGCTGCTGGACACTCCCCTGGGATCTGGGGACAGCTGGCACAGGTTGGGCAGCCAGCACTTCTCAATAAACAAAGAAACATGCAAAGGACAAAATTTACACCAAGATTCCTAACAAAATCCTGGTCAGCAGCAATCATGTTTGCTGTGTTCCATCAAGCAGAAAGAAGCACTGGAAGCCTTTCTGGAGAGTTTGGACACAAAAACTGCAACACAAGTAAGAGCTGTCACTGCTGGATACCTTCAACTCAGTATTTTTATCACACATTAGGAGCAAATTTATCCCAGGAGTTAAAAAGAAATCCTGCATGCGAAGCAATGCTTACAAAGCTGCATTGCTGCTGCCTTTAGTGACAACCACACTGACAGTATTCATGCAGCGAGGCATCAGGCTTTCGGGAGAGTGTGCTCCAGCCTCCAGGAAACCTGCTGCTGTAGGGCTGAGACTGAAGAAGCCCCTGAATGCTGAGGAAATGCACACCAAAGGCTGTGCCCCAAGTCAATGTGCACAGTGCAACTGCAGTGATAGGAAAACAGAACTGTTTACACTGATTCCCTCTGAGTAACCCACCTCCTCAAGGAATCTCAGCACCCACTCCTCCTCCCCGAGTCCTGCTGATTTCCTACAACAGCAGCCAAGTACAAGTCTCTGGGGGTAAGGTTTGCCATAGCCTAGCCTAATGCACTACTTCAGAAATTGCTAAAAATACACAATGAAACCATCACAGTATTTCATTAAATCAAATCTTTAAGATTATTTTTGTGTACTGTAGAGCACTTTAAAACCAGTTCTACAGAAGGCATTGCCTGCCTGTGCTGTGCCTACACAGATGAATATATGCAAAAGCCTGCAGCTCCTGAAGGTACAGTCATAGGGGAAAAAAAGAAAACGGAACAGAACCAGGAACCAAACTCCCACATATTTGCCTTTTTCAGCTAATCTTGCCAATAATAGCCCAATTGTTTCCTTGTAAAGGAATGCAGGGAGGTTTAATTATCAAAGTAAAACTTGATGCTTTTAAGGCTGGGGAAAAAAAAATGAAAACACCTTCCTGTATTTCCTAGCCTTTAGCATAAGGACTGTACTTAGAAACAGAGATCTCAAATTTAGCACTTGGTGTCACTGGAGATTTTAAAGCTATCACTCCCCTCTTTCCTTCTTCCCAGATCACCCACCATCACACAGCACACCAGCTCCCAAGAAAAGTAAGCAGTAATTTCTGGATTGCCAATGTAAATTTCTGTACAGTAAAAGGGGGTGAAGTCAAGAAAGAAGCCTTGACTCTCCAATGTCTGTATTAAAATCAAAATGCCATTCACAAACAATTGTTCTTATAGCTTGATCTCCATTCCTTTACTGCCTGCAGCACCCACTGAACTTGTAAAACATCTTGCATTCAGCCTATTTGTTTTGAGCACTTGATGGTGCAACAAAGATGTGGCAACCACAACTTCAGTTTCACATTTGGAGTGTGATGGCCAGGACACTCAGCACAGTGACCTGTGGGGTACTGTCAGTCTGTAATAACCACAGTAGGATCCAGACCACACCAGACTTCAGACAACTCCGAAATAAAATGATAACATAAAGGGTATTTTTCCCTTCAGTTCTAGATTCAAAATCATTAAGCCATAAAACCTGCAAAGCTAGGAACTAACATTATCATATACTTGCAAATTCAAGGAAGTAGACAGAGTTCTGAGGCTAAGCTGTATTTAATTTCTGCCCACCTGTCACTAGCTTTGGTGTGATATGTCATCCTGAATAAAAGAAAAAGAGGTACCAGATTTCTGCCTTCTTTCTGTTGAAAAGGAAAAAGTCTTTCCCATGTTCTTGAGTACCCCATCTATTGAAATGCACAAATAAACCTTAAAATAATTATAACTAACAGCAGTAGTCTCATTTATTTATGATGAATAAAACATGATGGAGAGCTGTCATAAAAAAAAGACAGAGATCTAATCTCCTAAGGCACACAAGTGCATTTCCTGTTCATGTCAGTAAGAATAAACAGCCCTGTACAAAGCCCAGTGAATTTACTGGGGCTTAAGTGCCTCTGTCATATGAGAAAAAATTACTTAATATTACATGTTTTATGTACATGAAATGAAGGGGAGGAAAGGAGGAAGATGAAGGAGTAATAGCAGAAAACATGAGAAATATTCATTAAAACCAAATTCAGATTTATACTCCATTTTTTCTAGGTTTTCATGATCAGTGAAAAAGATCAATACTCCTGACCCCACAGGAAAACTGCTGAGTGCTTCTGCTAAAAAAAAAAAAAAAATTATTCTGAATGACATCTCTAATAATCTGTTTTCAGCACACAGGAAATCCAATGGACTTAAGAGGTTACTTATATCCTAAATTTTGTGATATTCTATCCAGCATTGGCCTATTTGTTTCCACAATGCTTCAGTGTGAAAGGAAACACCATCACAGACACAAAAAACTGCAGAACACACATTTATAATTCCATGCAATTGCACAACAGCCAAGTACCACATTTTGGAAATACAAACAGGTGTTCAGTGTGCAGAGCACCTGAATATTCCTTCCACACTGTTCAGCTTTGCTAAACCTCAGGTGAAACCTGGCAATGAGCTCTGGGCACTACACATATCTCAGCACCTCCTAAAGCAGTCTGGAGTCACTTAAAGAGCGAGTGACAGAGGTCCAGAATGTTTCATCTGTGCCCTCTTTAATGTCCATGCAAAGGCTTTGTAAATCACCCAAATGAGATATTATGCAGCTGATTCCAGACAAGAGCAGGGAACAGACTGGACAATCTCTCTAGGTCAATCCAAACCCTTTTCCTAAGAACATTAGCAGTAAAGTTCCTTCCTGCAATCCCTAGTGAAATGGCTTTGACCTAAGAACCATAAACCTCAACAAAGCCCATGTTCCATAAATTCCACACCCATTGCAATGCACCAGCCCAAGGATCTCAGCAATACAAGCCCAAGTTACACAGCAAGGAGTGGCCAAAGCCCAGCTCCTCAAAATGAGGAGTTACCACCTTGTGCATGAGATAAAACAGAAAACTTCAAAGGCAAATGGTGACAGCTCCAGTAACATTTTAGATCCATCTAAGAAGTGACACGACAGCTGACATCTGAACATCTTCTGACTAGAAGTTCCATTTAAGAAAACTGAAGGGATTATTTTAACATATTCTGGGGGGGAGAGAAAACTAAACTATTTTTAAATTCACAGTTAGCAAAGTCCCACTTTATTCATGAAGGTTAGCCAGAGAAAACCAGTCTTATGGTCTCAACAGTGTGCTGATGCTCAGAAAAGCAAATATGAGAAAACCACCTTTTCTTAATAGACATGCTCTACATGTGACACACAGATTAGCTCTGGCTGCTTTAGAGATTAAAATTGCTTCTCTCCTCATTTGCAGCTCTTTGCAATGCAAAATCCAACAGAAACTGGAAGCAGGAACTAGACTGTTTCTGGGTCATACACCATTAGACCTGTTAGTTAAATGCCAGTTGCAAAGCTGCTATTCCTGGCTGGAATGTGTGAGCCACAAAAAACATGGCCTGACATTCAATTTATAGGGTTGGCACTTGGGCATCTGGAGACAGGACAAATTTTACACAGATGATGCATATTTCAGCTAGAAGTCTTTAAAAGGCCCTGAATAAGGAATGCCACGTTGAAGGAACCAGTATTCAGATTTTTGTCACATGTTAGGTATTTCTTTAACTCACAATCTTATGTTCAACTTGTAGAAAGGAGCAACCAAGAAATCACAAGGATCAAAATGCTCTATTTTGACAATAAATCACTAACTGTTAAAATAGGAAATTGAATGCATGACTCTTGAGACACTGGCCTGCAGTACAGAGTTCTCTGAAACTAAAGTGATCTGTTATATGAAAGAAATACTTTACCAAGTAATTAAACTTCTTAGTCTGCACTAAGAGATTCAGGAAGAAATCAAATCTGGACTGATGTCTGCAGGGATGTTTGCAAATGCATGGTTTCTGTAGAAAATTTACGTACTTATTTCATTTCCAAAGGCCTGTGATTTCCTGAAGGACTTGAAAAGTTAAATTATTTTCCCTCTGGTTCTAGTTTCTATTACTTTTGACTGCTTCAAGAGAATAAACAGGTCACTCTGCTCATTGCTTCAGCCATGTGACACCGTAAGACTGACCAAAATTAACAAAACACAAATGATTTAACAAGGAAGAAAGAACACAGGAACTGACTTTAATTGGGATCACTACATTGTGCAGAACTAAAGGAAGGCTATAATATAGGAAACTGCTTTAGAGGAAAGTACAAAGGAGTCAGGATCTGGCAAGCAAATGTAATACACATGTGGTGAGGCAGCCTGTCATCCATCTTTCTAGAAGGAGATCTCTTTGTTGTTCTGCTGGGACAGTTTGTAGATGTCCAGCTTGCAGAGTATGCAAGAAGAAAAATAGTGCATTTCTAACAAAAAATAGTGATGTTTTTTAAAACACAAAGAGATTCAGGGACCAGCCCTGAAAACAGGGATGCTCTTGGTTGTCAGGGTAACGTGATCACCCCAGACAACAGAGACGTCAGCAGGAATGTGCAGCACACACTTGGTACCCAAGCACACAAGTCTTCCTGCTTCCCTTTTGTAATTAAGCCACAAAGGGATAGAGGTAATTGCTGCTAAGGTGGGGATCAGTCTTCTCTCTGTGTTAGGGATCCAAGAAAACCAAGAATCTGGTTGATGCTTAAAAAACAGCCTTTACTGGTGTTACCCATTCAACTTTAAGCCATTAATTAGAAGAATCAACAATGAACCATAAGGGACAACCCTTCTGCTTAATGCAGCAGTGTCCAGCAAACATGCTAAGATCGAATGACACACAAAATATTACTATTACTTTCTTTAGGGTAACACTCATGCAGCTTTGCTTTCCTTAGATCAGATGCCAATTGTGTGCATTCTCACAAGAAGCTAATAAACAGTTTTCCAGTTTTCTGCAGCCTGGCCTTCGCCATCAAACCAGGCTTCAAATCACCACTCAGCTGTAAACACAAATATTCAGATACACAATGCAATAAATGACCAGATGAAGTCTTGCTTGGGTGCCTTGCTGATGATCCCATAAAACAATGTGAAGTCATATGTCTGACAAAATTAAAAATGTGCAAATTTTGAAGGATTTTTATTAATGAGAGTGGATACAGTCAACTGACCCCACAGCAGCATTACCAAAGTGTCCTCCCAGATCACTCTTCTATTGCAGTTTACATGTTTGGTGTTTTATGTGGACTGCTGTGGTTTTACCAGGCAGGTACCTAAACATCACCCAGCCTCCAACTTGCTTCCCCTTTCAGTGGGAGACAGGGAAAGGAACTGGGAAAAAAAAAAAAAAAAAAGGAAAAATTTGTGGGTTGCGACAAAGTTTAATAGGGCAGGAATTGAAGCAGTGTAGTAGTAATAATAATAACCAAATATACAAAGGAGGAGATGCACAATGCAATTGCTCACCATCCACTGATTGATGCCTAGCCACGTGCCAAGTGCAGCCCTTGGCTGATTTTTTCCCTGATTTTTACACTGAACATGACCCCAAATGGTGGGATATCCCTCTGGACAGTTGGGGTCAGCTGTCCCAGCTTGTGTCCCCTCCCAGCTGTGTCCTGGGCTCCTTGCTGGTGGGGTGGGGTGAGAGGCCTTGGCACTGTGTAAACACTGCTCAGCAGCAACTAAAACATCACTGTATTACCAACATTATTCTCATCCTAAATCCCAAACACAGCACTGTACTAGCTACAAGGAAGAAAATTAACTCTATCTGAGCTGAAACCAGGCCACTCTGAAAAATTTTGCAGAAATCTATCCAGCAGAAAAGATTTCCCATGGAGTAGAAAACATTAAGTATTCTGAATTTTGAATATTAAAGTTGACAAGAATAGCCTCATGGGTTTTTAATCTTACTGTATGTCACTGCTGTTGTTTTCTTTGAAGAGTATCTTCTTAAAAAAAAGAGAAAAGTATTTAAATCACTTTGTTTAAATCCCTCTAGAGGCTAGACCAGCTCTTTAGTACTATGGAGTGAATAAAACATTCACTCACCAAAAGGGATACACATTAATGATTGTGCAGGAGGAAGAAATAATATGATTTTAAAAAACATTCACGTACAACTAAGTTTATTTCTTCATTGTTTTGATATTAAAAGACAATTTATACTCAGCAAGGATTAATGGAAGAGGGAGATTAGAACAAGTAAATGGGGAAAAGCCTCAGGAAAAAAAGCTGGAAAACATAACTTAAATTTTCAGAGTATCAAATTGAACAATCAGTGTAAGTTAACATTTACACTTTCACTCCCAACCATTGTTGGGACTCTTTGCATCCAATTTTGTAACACAGCCCTGCCCCAGCTGGTGAAAGATCATGTTTCTTCACTCCTGGAGTCCAAGGAACTTATCTGTGCTTGCCCTTCCCTCTTCCCTCCCTGGATATGTCATAAGTTGGCCAGTTTGCATTTAGGACTAATAGGTCATAGGCAATAAATGAAAATCTTTCCACAACGGTTTCACCGTCAATACAAGACGCCAGTGAGCTTTCTCTGCTCTTTGTGAAACTGAGTTGGTGTTGCTAGCATAAATATTTACTTTATATCCATAAACACACGTACACCTTCCCACACACACCCCTGTGACCATTATGCAGCTACATGGCTCATATTACCCACCTACAAGTAAAGGAGTTTTTCAAGTTATAACTTGAGATGTCTATTAGCAGATGTAGGAAACCAATGACCTGAAACAGCAGCTGGCACTGAAGGTACCTATAAAACAGCCATACCTTCAGCTAATATCCTGCTTTGCATAATTCACAGATGATGAACAATCCCAAATTTGCTTCATCAATATGGGGATGGCAGTTCCCACATTTTGACAGAAAAAGCTCCTTGTCCCTGTGCACTTCCCTGCCTGCCTCAGGCCAGCAGGTTCCCCCTCCCAGAGCCACACACCCAGAGCTGCTGCAGGACTGCTCACAGAACCACCATGACAGCCAGGAAACACTGACTCAGCCAACACACGAGCCAGGTAACAGATAGAAGTTACAAATAATAATGTTCCATTGTGTGTGACAGCAATCATCACACTTATTACAGACAAGTAATTAAAGAAATAGTTTTTTATGTCTATTTTTGTTTGTTTCATATTAGAAAGCTCTTAAAACCTCTTGCAATAGCTGCTCTGCCCTGTGATCTAAAATACAAACCAAACTCTGGCACAGCCAAGTACATTAAGTTTAAAGTCTACATCAAATACTTCTCTGGAGTTCTTTAGGTGATAACAGATTAAATCCTTTTTTAAATCATTGTATTGTTTTCAGCTCCACTTGACTGACATCAGACAGGAACAGCAGCTCAACACCTTTCTTAGAGGAGCTCTGCCACCACCTGGCACAAGGCAGGTGGGGATTATAGACAGCATGAACCAGAGTTCAAAATGCCCCTAAAATAACATGAAAGCAGAGCTGGATCTCAAAATCACTCCACATTTCTGGCTGTCCTTATGATTTCTCTTCTAACCTAAAAGTAGAGCTTTGTCTCCATGCTTGGCGACACAAAATAAAATTACTACAAAATTCTAGAAGTTAAAAAATAATAAGACATTACAACTCATATTCAGTTCTTCAAAGGAAAAAAAAATGTGGTGGGGAGGTCAAAATCCAGTGAAGTTAATTCCTTAACTAGGACTCCATCTGGGAAATGTATTCATGTAGGCAACTAGCTCAGAAAACTTTATAGGTGATCTCAACGTGCATTTGTAAACAAGGTCAGGTATGATTCATCTCCTCCTGAACTCTTAGATGCTTACTGAATTCCCAGATAAGAGTGAGCTCAATAACAGGTAGATATATTTGAAGGAATCAGATGGTTAGGAATCTTATACACATAATCAGTGATTTGCTTTTTGTAACTCTGAACATAAAATTTCCAGGCTTCACTTGAAGGCCTTATCCTAAACACCCTTCTGCAGAAGGACATCTATTCATACCCCAGAAGAAAAGAGTAACAGTCATAACTTGGGAGAGGATTAGGCTAAATATAGCTAATATTGGTTTAAAACATATCTACAATCAAATCTTGATTTGCATCAGTCTTCACTAATTGGCTCACATGAATCCAGACTCCTGGATTTATTATGCTTCCCATTAAAAAAAGGACCCCAGCACAGTTGGTACCAGTGACCTTTCATGGTTTTGTTAGTAGTTGCCAAAGGGTACAAGCTGGAGAGCTGCAGAAGGGTCTGGCCAATGCACTGGCTTGGAGGTTTTATTTTATTCCACAGCTTACATCCTCTCCTTCCACCCACCAGGTATCTGTTTCTATCTCTCCACTATGGACTTCACACCTTCCTGATTCTGCTGATCCTTGACTGCTCCAGGCTTCTTCTTTTTCTACTTAAACTTCAAGAGGTAGAAGTTAGTTATCAATCATTTATGCCTGTGACATGAGGTGTTTTTTATGTATGCATTCAAGTATGTCTGTATGACACTCCAGGATCAAGGATGATCTCTGCCTCCCCCTTTCAAGCACAAAAGCAATCAATGCAAATACTTTAATAGCAATGTCATAGCCATTCATCATTTCTTAAAACTTTAGATCTGTGCTTTGAAGTGATAACAGGTTAAATGACAGTACTGAGCCCCTCTGTAATTATGTCCCTTTCATGGCAAGTTTCCTGGTATACAACAGCTGGTTTTATTATTATTAATGCTGCACGATGACTACAAAAAATCTGACCTGAATGGGATAAAACCAAACCAGCTGTTTCATCTCCTTTCATCTATTCACATCTCAAAGGGGGCTTTGTGCACAATTGGTTTCCACTGAGGAGCTGAAAAACCACGTGTCACAACAGGGGCAGAGGTATGTGGGTCACAGAACGAGCGGCGATCCCAGCCCCGCCACGGAAATCTCTGCCCAGCCCATCCTCCCCCCTTAATCTCACCAGGATGAATTGGCACCGAGGAAAACAACCAGCACTCACTCACTCCACTGAATTTCCACAGAATAAACACAAGATGAGGCAGCCAGCACGTTCAGTTGTAGAATCTGCCCTGAGAGTCCAGATGAGCAGTAGGAATAGAGAGGAAAGGGTTTTAGTCTCCAAAACAGGAAAAACAGGACCCAAATTTAGATCCATTACGTTGTTTCTTCACAGAATATAGAAATCACACTCTTTTTCTACTGCAGCAAATGATTTCTCCCAGCCCTCTCCCTGACAGCCTCCTTAGTTACCCTGGTTTCACAAACCATCCTTCTGTCACCTGAGCAGATACAACAGTGCTGCCCACCAACTCAAGATGACAAAAGCTCAAAACCAGAACGTTTTAATTACAGACCTCTTTTAATTTTACTCACAAAGAATAATAATTAGAGAGCAAAAGAAGCCCACACAAACCCAGAAACATCCCAAAGATGCTCCATGGACTTCACCAAGGTTCACCATAGTTCCCATTTAACAATCCCAGATGTTGTTACTGGCAAACCTTGGAACTAAAACAATTTTACAGAACCATTTTAAGTACAGACTTAACTCCCTAAGATGCTGCAATGGTTAATTAGTACAGACTTGAGATGACAATGCCAGAAGATTATACATGTAAAGTACACTTTAAGGTATTATTTAGCCATGTCTCGGACATTTTTACAAAAAGCCATTCAATACATCACTTTATGTAGCCTGAAGAAAATGAATCATTCAAATGGATGTTTATTTTCAACAGACATAACTATTAAAATAGAATGCAAAGAACATGCATGAGCAGCATTATAACCAACTGCTGTGATTCCTATATTTTAAGCTGTCAGTGTAACAATTAACAGTGTGGTACCTCACATGCCCTTTAGTGAGTTCAACAATCAGTCAGCTTTATAACGAAGCACAGCTGTCAATTGACCACGTGCCAACAGTGGCACCTTGCATGGAGGGCAACACTGACCTCACACAGCCAGGACCCACTGAGAGCAGCAGCCTGGTGCCAGCCCTGCCCCAGCTCCAGGGGGACCAGTGAGATTTCCCTGGCCTTGGGAGCTCTGGGCGTGCAACACAGCCCAGCAGAATTAGGGGTGTCTTAAATCTGGACACACGCCGGCACAGAGTCAGTATCCCACAAAACCAAGCAGGAGTGAAGAGAGGAGAACAGTGGAATACAGAGCACAAACACCCAGAAGACAGAAAATAATTAGCCTCAAGAGCAAAGGCTAAATCAAAATCCTCTCTGCTTTTCAGCCCAAGACACACATCACCTGGGAGCTGTGCCAGTGTGCATCACAGCATTTCCCTCTGCACAGACCTAGTGAAAAACATTGCCCTAAAACTTGCACTGTACTGCTCCAAGCCACAATGTCAGGGCTGCTCTGAGTTTTATTTAGATCACACGGCAAGATTTTTGTCCCTCCAGTCCACACCAAAATGCCACAGTGGGAAAGTTCTCCTCAGAGCAACAACCTGACACGCTTGTACGTAAGTGAGGAAAATTGCATTCACACCACTATACCAAGAAAGAACCACACATCTTTGTTAATTAATGCTATTTATATAAAATGTTATTTTGGTGGCTTTCTACAACCAGCCTTAAACTAACAGATCAGCCAGAGGGCAATGCAGAACTTCACACTGCTCCAGATCAGAGTTTCAGGGCTGAAGCTAAACCTGTGCACATTTAGAGTGACATCGGTGTCAAAGGTGTTCTTAAAGGGACCAAGGTGAAGAACAACAGTATTCAGATTTCTAAAATATCTAATATGCAAATTACTGTGCAGCTTTATTAGCTGCAGCCCTTTTACACAGTCTTTCTTCTCAAGTCTCGTGTTAATGGCTCAAGCAATAATTTACAAAAAATATCCAATTTGGAGAAATGGCATAATAAACATTAAGAACAACTTCTTTGGGATTCTTCTAATACACTACAAAAACAGAAAAAACAAAGCAAAGCAAACCATTTGCACAGTCCTGTTAGAGAAACTCCTCTGCAGTAACCACTATTTGCAGAATCAAGGATTAAGTGTTACAACTTGTGATGTTCTATTAAAGCCTTGGAGACAGAAAGTCTATAAAATACATTTCAATACTGTAGCCAAAAAGAACAAATAAAAAAACCCAAAACTAGTTGCGAGCAACAGATTTTTTTTTTATCTGAACTAACCATAAATTTGCATCTGACACCAAAACCCCCTGGTTTTTAGCATTATGAAGCAATGAACGTGCATGATAAACCGTAGTCCAATCAGATAGATACACATCAGAAACAAAAATATTTAAAAGTATCATGGAGAACCACTGAAGTTTTGATGATGGATACAAAGATAACAGTAAACAATTTCCAACTTGGCAGACCAAGTCAAATCAATCTGTTATGGAGATTAAACACTTGGAAGCTTAATTGCACATGCCTGTGTTACCACACAACAAAAATAAAACCAGAGATAAATATTTCAAAAATCTGATTCTTTCACTAGTTCCTTCTATCTTACATGCTCTGTAACGTGTGAAAGCATCAAGGAGAAAATACATGGTCCCTCTTCTGAAGGTAGAAAATCAAATACAGTCTTCAAGGGGCACGTTATCCAAGCAGATATATGCTTGCATGTTTCCCTTCCCAACCTTCTCAAATCCAAGCTAGGAAATGGGGATTAAAGATCAAGGCAGGCTTGAGCTGCAAACAGGTGGGCAGAGGCAGTGTGTGAAGCTTGGACAGCAGACTCTGACATGGTGCAGCTGATAATTTGTTTCTGCAATCCCCCATGTGAATGTAATGAGTCCTGGTGCATCTGCAAGGTCACCTTGGCCATCCCCAGGAGCTGCCACCCCTCTGCCCTGGGCTGGTGTCAGGGGGTCCCCAGGCACACACTGAGCCCCAGGGGAGTCACCCCTGGCAGGAGCCTCCTTCCCTGCTGCAGTGGCCATAAATGGAGCCAGAAGGACCAGTTCTGAGCAGGCACCTCAGAGCTGGGCATCTCAGGGAAGGCAGATGAATCCTGCTCTTCACCTCTGAGTCACGGTTCCTCCCCCGATTTTCACCTGAGGCTGCACAACTATGTCACACCCACAGGCAGGATTTAAAATACATCCTGGCCAAGAGCAATCTGTAAAGCAGGAGGATACAAAATTTTGACAGTTTTATCATAAATAGCCCGTAGGCCTTCTAAAAAGAAGCCATGCAGGGAAAACAATTACAGCCAGATAACCGCATGTTTTAATGGGAGTGCAGATCTCTGAAAATTAACTTCACAGTCATCTTGTAGGGATATGTTTATTGCTCCTCAGTGATAAAAATAAAACTATCATTTAATTTGACTGCCAGGGCTGAAACCTCCACCAAAGCTTCAATCTCCCTGGTTTACACAGCCCCATTGCTAACACCACATTAGCACTGCTGTCCTAAGAGATGCAAAAGTCAAGCTAAATATTCCTTTGATGCCCAAAATAAACAGACAATACTTGAAGCTGCAGAGAAAAAGCATTTCTGTTGTAACAATTTTACCCTTTCATATTAACAAACTATAAATAGATCTAAAAATATGTACTGAAGGCCAAATTCTGCAGAGCTGAATTTACCCAGTGGTGTTATGTAAGAAAGGGTTGCAGAAATGCACTAAATGGGGCTGATGTTACAGCTCTAGAAATAATGTCTTCCATTTTCATGCATTTCACTTTTTTTCTCAGTTTCTTAAACTGATAAACTTGCAGTGATGTTTTTCTCTTCAAACAAATCTCCAGTACCTGATGATGATGAGTTGGAATGAAAACTGGCACTTGTGGCCCCTTTATGCCAGTCTTTCCTCCCTCGTCCAAAAACAGTTCTGCTGTAAACGCAACCAAAAATTACAGAAGGGCAGAGCTAACCAAAACAGTCTTCAAAAATGATTAATTTAAATCTCCCTGAAAAACTTTTATCATTGTCATTTAATTTCACTGAGCAGATTTACAGTACTTGAAATATTTTGGCAAGTATAATAGATCAGTGAACACGAGACAGAGACAATCTGGGTCAGGCATTTCTGCCTGCTGCCCATCCTGCTCCCTGCCTGCTTGTCTGGGGTCCCACACACCCAGCTCCACAGGTTTCTAAAATAAACTCCTGAATTTATCCCACGTTCAGGCACAGTAAAGTCAGTAGCACTGACAGTGAAGGACCAAGTTGCTCTTGTATACCATATTTTACTCCTAAATGAAGACAACCCATGCTTCTAGGCCTACAACCAAGCATACTGCAATTCCTTTACTATAATGACAATGATAATAGCAGAATATGAAAGTTAGAAAGTTCTTAACAGTAGAAAGCTAGCAACAGTAATTCCATAGAAAATTCATTTTTCTCAGAGCATAGGGGAAGTTTTTCTCACCCACAGCTTCCCAGCAGAATAAGCAACATGCACATGTTCAATGGCACATGTGGAAAGAGTCTCAAAAGCCAGAGAAAGACAAACAGAAGACTTTTCACTGTTAAGTTTCCCCTTAACTTCCACCTCCACACAGCAGAAGACCAGGGTAAACACCCAGGCAAGAGCTCACAAGGGCAAAGCTTCCCCAAGGCACAAGATTCAAACCTTGTTCCTGCAAGCTCTATAGGGACCCACAAGGTTTGCTGGCCACATCCACATGTCCCTGCAAAGCTACAGATGTCACCAACAGAGATGGGGGGGCTGTTCCACATCACAACTCTACAAGCAGTTCTAATTCTCTCCCCAGAGAATCTCATTTAAAACAGAACCACACTGTTAAACCACCATGATTTGCTTGCCTGCAAGACTGAACTGCCAGGCTGCTCTCTGTGACTTCTCCAAGTGGTGACATGGATGTCCAAACCCTTCTGCATCGTGCCAGCAGGTGGAACAGTGTTTGGCCAAGAGAGATCAGATCCCCTTTGCTCAGCACTGGCAAGTGAAATGCTGCCATGCAAAGACCTTTCTTGAGACAACCCAGATTTTAGGTTCTGCCTCTCAGAGATGAGTATCCAGCCTTCAGTATGGTGTTTCAACTAGTGGTGGATCAGGGTCAAATGATACCAAGGAATATTATAGAAAGCAAAAAATATTTCTAAATCACTGCTTCACACAACAGCCTATTGAGAAAGGATATGAAGTCTGACTCACTGTAATCTTCATACATTTAATGGATTTTTCCACACTCCAGTTGGGCTCCATACCAACAGGAAGAAGGTTATTTTCCTCAGTGAGGATCATTAACAATTCATATGCAGCAGTTTCTGCCATATGTGGCTCATCAGCTGACTGCCTTGATCTGTTAACCAGTCTGCTGGTGGGGTTCTTCTAGCTTAAATGAGGAGCACATTATTTTATAGCTTTAATAATATTACCAAAAATGATACTAAAGCCATTTGCTGTGAAAGAAATGCTGCTTTTATTCAGAAAAGGTTGTTAAACCATCCTCTACCTAAATGCGCTGCTCATTTTTTCTCATTCTCCTCTATTCTTGCGGGGGAAGAAGGAGATGTGGGAGGACATTTGCAAGACATAAAAAGCTTCAGAAGTTTCCAATTGGTACCATGCACTGATAAAACCTTTTTTCAATTGGCCAGAAAACAAGGCAAGAGAGAAAAGGGGAAAATTTTGTAGTAAAGAACAGTTCTCCCACTTACTTTTTTTACCCCTTTCTCAGTGAACTAAGCAGTGATTGGAAGCATCTTCCCATCAACACAGAAAAAGCAGATTTCAAAGCAGTTTTCTACAAATATCAGCACTATCTCTACTGCACTTCCTCCCTGCATTGAATCACCATTCTGCAAATACCCAAGTTTTGGTTAAACATGAGCAATTATAGGAAGAAAAAGAAAATCATTATTTCACTTCAGCTTTATGCAAAGCTTTACTTATGGAAATCAATGATATTATTGTTGTGAAATGAGAAGAAAATGCATTTTACATTTCTCCAAGCTACTGACATTCTGTGCTCCATCTCAGATGATGACACTGTCACCAGAATTCAGGAATCTGGTCAAACAATCCAGCAAATTTGCCAATTAATGATGGTTCCCCTGCTCCACAGTCAAGCACACACAAAGTTACATCCTGCATTCTGGCCCTTAGCTGACACAGTAGTGACTTCATCTTCTCTCCATAACCCATATAAACTACTGTACTTTCAACACATATTTCTAATCAGCTCATCTCAGAGTCCCACAGCTGTCTATATGTATCACACATGCAAAATTGACTTTGTTAAGGAAATAAAAACCTCCACAAAATAAAGCACCAAGAGCAATAAATGCATGCATGCACTCAGTTGGTTTGGGCCAGCAAATATCTGTTTCCAGAAAAAGAGGACAGATCAAATATGACCTTCAGTTATTATGGCTACTCTTCAGATTCCTAATCCCACTCCACAAAACCTGTATCTACTTCAGAAGGATGATAAACTGAATTATTCCAAACCCAGTACTTAATGGTTTCTGCAGTGACAAGAAAACACAAGAGCTCCTAAGCAGCACAAAGATACTGCCAGAAAACAAGTTAAAGGAATCTTGGCTGTTTTCCTATAACATTTGAACAGCCAGAAATACAAATTTTACAAACACAGAAAATGGTCATAAAGAACCATTCCAGCTGTGTTTGTTTTGAAAAGGAGTTTGTTTTAAAATCAAACTTAATCGTGGCCTCAGAACAAGAAAGATGGGGAAGGTCTAGCACAGGCAACCCCAGGGTTCTGCTCCTCACCTCTCCTGGAGTTTGGGGCAAACTGTGCATCTCCACAGCATTCTCAACATCCTCACTCTTCAACTGCCTGGGGGGATTTTCAATGCTGCTACAAAGCTGAGATGCAATAGACAGCATTTTTGTCCAAATGTTAATGGTTTAGTTAAATCTGAGTTCAAGCTATTCATGTTCTGCTAAAATTCTTCATACCATATTTCAAGGCATTAGTACAGACATTAGTAAGAACTATTTTTCCCACCTTAGATAACAGAAGAGATTAGATTATAGCAATTAGTTATGTGTATTATATTTCCTTGGCATGGACAGCTAAATTAACTGACTGCATCTTTCAGAAGTAGCTCTTAGCTGGTTTCAAGAATGACCTTGCTGTATTACCAAATATTTATCTCCAAAATAAAAAAATTAATTCTGACAATCCTGGGAAGTTGAGTATAGTTACAATATCAAGACTTTAGGAATTTGGTTTAGAGTACAGTAATAACATAGCATATTGTTAGGAAGATGAAATCAGCTTAGTAGTCACAAGAACAAAAGTGAAATCAAGTTAAGATTGTTTCTCTGAAAGGAAAAGATGACTTGACAGACAGTAATCAAGAGTTATTTTGTAAATGGATTTGCTGATGTTTTCCAAAGGAATCAAAAAGGCTTAAGTTATTCAAAATAAAAATTACACTTTCATTTTAAAATATTTGTCTTCTTAATTTAATTTGTAATTAAAGTGGATATTATAACATACATATAACATGCAAGAAAAACTCTTCTGGCCTTATTTTTGGAAAATTTGAAACTTGTTTTCCTTTTTAATAGAAAAAAATGAAAGCAAGATTTCTGTTTAATAAAACAGTACTGAGATTTATTTTCTGTTTGACTGAATATTCAGGTACACTGAAGAAAGGAAATTAGCCCAAGAGCTGGAGGCCAGCTTCTGCAATAGTTTCATGGATTTGAGATTTCCTTTCTGATGGATTCCTGCTGATACACCTTGAATCCATTTAGAGTGAAGTCTTCTTTGTTCCTATACTGTTGATTAGCTTCAGCTTCTGAGCTGGAATGAGTAGCAGGGAAAGGCAGAAGACCTTGCATCTTGATCATGAAAACAAAAGCATGTTCAAGTAAGATAGATCAGCACTGCAAAACTGGAAATATGTGAGCTACAGGAGGCAATATCTTTCCAAGCAGTCCATCTCCTCCAGAAGGAAAATGCAAACCTGAGGTCTCATATTAAGACAACATGCCTGATAAAACAAATTATTCTTAAGAGCTGCCTAAAATGATGAAGCCTCCAAACCTTTATGCGATATTGCTGCAGCATGTGTAAGATCTGATTCACTGGTTGAAGTGCAACTCCCTTGTGCTTCAGCTGAGCAGCTAAAACACATCCCCATGACAACCCGGGAGAGCAGAGGAGAGCCCAGCACCCAGCTCTGCCAGAGAGGCAGATCCTCCACAGAGGGACCTGCAGCCCACAGGAGCACATTTCTGTCACTGCTCTGGGGCTGGACGTGTGTGTGTCACCCTGCATTAGAACATTTGAAGAGAATGGCATTAGGTGCATGCCAGCAACCCTGACACTCAGCCAACTTTTAACTTCAACAGTGGCAATACCATCTCTGCAATATTAATATAGCATGAATAGATTGGGGGAAATAAGAGGTTATTTAGATGCCCAAATGTCCAACTCCTGCTTGAGCAGGAGCAGTGACGAACCCAGACCTGCAGTATGAATCCATTACATCTCAGACCAGCTCAGGGAAGCTGGTTTTCCTCCTCAACAATATGTAAAAGAAATCTGCTAATGGTAAGGTTGGAGTTGAACAAAACATTACAACTGCATTTGTCTAGATCAACACTGCAGACAGATTATAATCATTTCACCACTAAAAGCAAAATAATTAGCTACATTTACCACAAACAACATCAAGCTCTGTGTATCTCAGCAGTTGAACTGCTCTTTCAATTATTCTGCCTCTGTTACATAAGCTCTACTCTGCAGCTCCAGGTAATATAAGAAAAACCCAAATTCATATCACTTTTGTAGCCTACTTTATTAGCGCAGAGACAAAGAAAAATATGTTGGGAAAAATTGGGAAAATCACCTGGTATTCTATTTTGAAGTAGTTCCACTTCAGTAATTTCTTAAAGTCTCATGATCCACTTTGGGCAAGGACTTAATGGGTTTGGCAATCAGAGTTACCCAAGCATTGAAATGATCCCTGGTTAAAATAAAACATGACTGTAATAAGTTGAAGGTAGCTGGTATTTGTGTGCACTATTTCATCCTCACCAAATATGCCAATTAACTCACATGGTGAAATCCCAGCTGAAAAAGAAACTGAGAGCAAAACCTCATTATCTTGAGGCCATTGTGACCTCTCCTGAAAATACTGCAAATATACTGTTAAAACAGAGTCCCTTTATTACAACATTATGGTGAGTACATACAACTTGCCACATATTTTCCTGACCAATATTTTCAGAAATTGATTCTGGAAAACAAATCCTATCATCTGTGTCTTCAGGGACTGGCAGGCTCCCAGTTTAACTCTTCCCAGAAAGCATAAAATCACAACCAGCAGAGTTCAGCTGGCATTTAGTGTCGGCTATACAAAGTTGCTGGTCAAATGTTCCATAGCTCTTACTGCTTAGCTCTTAAAAAATTCTCATGTTTAAAACTAGAATGCAAGATTGAAACCTGGTATTTTTCAATCATCTCTTCTGATAACTTGTTCTGGTTTGTGTGCATCATACTTCCTATTATTTCTTAATTTGGTAAGTTCACAGTACTCATAAATTCATACCAATTATACAGTGTAATCAATGACAACAACCCACAGGGAAGTCAGGCTCTAACTCTTCCACATCCTCTATATCCCTTAACCCTTCCTTGCCCATCCCCACACTCATCACCTGTCAAGTGAGCCAAGGCCACCTGCAAGAAGAGGCTGGCAGAGCTGGTCACTGCAGTTCAGAGTGACACTGCTATGCCTGTGCTTTCCAGAAAGCACACACCAGTTTAAAAGATGCTTCCTGGGAAACAGCACATGGGTGATAGCCACAGAGTCTGGGTATGGTACCCAGGCAGGCTCTGGGAGCTGTCCCAGCTCAGGCCATCCCCAGGACCTGGCAGGCACACTCAGGGAGAGCCCACGCACTACCTGTGCCCAGCAGCCTGCAAACCCCATCTGTCTCCCTGACAAGCCATTGCACATTCTTTCTAGGAAAGATTTTAGGACAACTGCCAAACACACTCCTTTGTGCATTGTTCCTGCCTCGTGCTGTCACCACGAGGCCACATGGGATGGCTGGAGATGGAGACCTACCACAGAGCAAATCTGGGATTTCCTAGTGGCCATGCAAGCAGTGCAGGACACACAGGCAAAAGCAGGCCAGGAAGCCACCCAGGGAGCCACTGCTGGAGTTGGTGCCACCAGCTCCCACTGTGTATTGATCCCACCCCATGGAGTGCCAGAGCCTGCACAGGCTGTTTTGAATGTTGTACCAAGTGCATTCTGGGGTGAAAGTCTAATTTTTCAAGGCAAATTAGACACACAAGAACTCACATTAATTACAGGTTCTGGGCACTAATCCATGAAGACAGGTGCAGAAACCACAAGTTTACTGCTGCTTCAAGAGTTTAGTGATGGCAAGCCAGAATCAGTGCATGCTCCATCCCAGGATACAAGACCTTCTGTGTCTGAGCAACAAGAGCAAAGCAGCACAAAAAAACATCCACATGTGAGTGCTGCTCAGAACTTTACTCTGAGGGAAACTCTGCTGGCTCTGTTACCAACAAACCTCTCTTCTGGCCTTCTTCACTCTTTGCATTTACTTCATATATTCCTTTATTTAAACAAATAAGAGCTCTAGTACTGAAATGACCAGTCTAAACACACAGGGGGTTTTACAGAAGTTTTTATTAGCTCCTTTAAAGAGTCAGAACAGGCTAAAACAGCACTGCTACTAATGAGTCACATCAGTGGGCTGCAAGAAAAGTGCCTTTGAACACCACCAACAACACTGTTCTTCATAAGAGGCTGCTTACCATTGCAGTCTACCAGATAAAGCTTGGAGAACTTGTCTGAAAAGGTTACTGTGGTCTCCATTCCCATCACCTGCCCCTACCCTGGTGGGACCAGGGTCAATCTGAGAAGTGACAGCTTTCCTGCTTTTACTGAGGCCAAGACCCAGCTGTATGGCCCCTGTTCTGGCTGAGGAAACACTCTGAGGCCAAAAACCCCTAATTTGGGTAATTAGGCAGAGGCATTGCTACTGAAGGTGTTTCTCCCCTTTGGCAGCTGAGCTCAATGCCATGCTCCCAGCCTTTGCCAGCTGAAAGAAATATCACCAGTTTCTGGTCTGCAGCTGACTGCCAGGGCAGATGCACGGCACATTCTCCTTGCTGAAGACAGATAATGATGAAGGTCCCACATACTCATCTCACCCATTCCTGCAGCTGACACTAATCCAAGAGGGAGGACAACACGTGAATTCCCACAGATACCCAAAGGGACAAAATCACTTCCAGTAGGAGATCATATTTCACAATCAGCAAATCCCTTTCTTCCTCCTCTTTATCAACAGCCCAGACCTTGGGAGTACCTTCAAAACAAAACAAGACCAGCACAAACCCTAAAATGAATTATTTCAACCACTAAAAGCCACAGACTGGCACATTAACTTCCCATACACCCTTCCCTCAACCAGACCCTTAATGTGTTTTCAATTATGTGAATAATTTGCATAATTAAGTTTCATTCAACACAGTTTTTTTTCAACTGGTCAGAATTAACTTTAAAAAGTCTGCTGTCACAATGATTTCATTTCTGAAGGCAACCCCCTAAGCCACTCTGGTTTCAATAGTTTAGTTTGACTTATCTAGGGCAAATCTAGAGCAAACTTAGTGTAATTTGGAAAAGGCATTCTGAACCTAGCATTTTTACTAGTATTTCAACATCATGGTTGGGAAGTTCAAACATACAAGACAAATACAAGCACAAGTCCAAAAACTCTTCACTGTGTACAACCACTACAATTCAGGCATAAACAATCCACTCTGCTGCAGCATCTCTGATTCCAGCCCTTTTTTTGTAGGGAATTATGTAACATTTCTTCATCCAAAACATATTGTTCTACTCTTTTCCCACCTGACCATGCCCAGCCTGCTGCAGCTACAGAGTTTACACAAACCTCACAAGTGCTCATAAAGTGCCAATTATAGTCTCATTCTTTTTGATTTCCCCTGTTTCAGTCCTTGCCATTTTTTAGATGGGCCAGAAGCTCTTCAAAAGGATCTAGTTACTTTGCAACAGTCCTGCTCAAGTCAGGAAAAGATACAGATGGCCTTCAGTGATTTCTTGTCTCAGCTCTGAGAACAATTGTGAATGGTTGAAAGACTGACTTAAAAACATCTTGATAAACAAATACACCAATAACCGTTAAATGAATTTGTTTGCCAATAATTTAATGCATTTAGCTTCCCAAAGCTGAAATGCCAAGGATGCAAATGTTCATTAAAATCTAAATGCACTATAATCAATACAAGATGCAACACTAGTTAAATGAACATAGTCTTGAGCTCAAAAGGACAAGAAGATCTACAAATCTGCATTTTTGTTTAAGTTGCACTGCATGTTAAATTCTGTTGCTTACAAGCCAAACACTGTGTGCTTCACTGATACTAAATTGTCCCAATGAAGTCAATAGAAATATTTCTGTCATGAAATAAAAATAATTCAGCTCTATGCTAACAGAAAACTTCATCCAGGAAAAAATGTTTCTTCTTAAATATCACATGAAAATGTAAATTAAGCAGTGGGCTGGTGCCTGCCATGTAGTTTAAATGAAGACTACTAAGGCAGATTTAATTTTGGATGCCAGGAAACTAGGATGCCTTCTGTAGATTTGAGAAAATACGATACCACAGTAGCAGAATGACTTACCTAGAGAGCAACTGGTGCTTCAAGACACTGCAGGCAGTGAAGATGCTTCAGCAGTGTCCAGAAACAATCTTACAAGTACTTATAGGGACACTTAGTGTCTAAAGTTTCATATATTTCTGGGCAATATGCAAAACACCTCCACCATATAAGCATGGAAATACCTTGTAAGAAACTCCTGTTCCCATTCCAGAGGGATGAGCCTTTCTGGGTATGCTGACCAGAACAGCTCCCAGCAAATTTGGAACAGGGAATGTGTTGGTTCATTCCATTTCTTTTCTATACATGTTAGGAATCCAGGAATAGAAGATACCTGGAAATGATCTGCAATGAAGTGAATAAAGGCTCTGACTTTTCTTGTTGTCCCTTCTACTAAGCAGGTCTTGCAAGAGAATCAGCTCCCTGCACCACAGTGGTGTCTGAGATGCATCTATCCACAGACCATCAGTCTGGAGTGGGATAGCTGTAAAATCTGTAAAGCAGCTTTTGGAACTGAAAGGCCCCTGAAGTCTGAAGTAAAAGGACTTACTCTGATTATAACAAACAAGTCCTATTCCAGCTGTAACAAAGGAATCCATTCTTTCCTGCATGAAAAGCCATGTATTTTTTAAAAATCCTTTTTTTTTTCCTACCTTGCTGGTTATATATACAGCACTTAAAATAACTTTAGCTAAAATCCACTTATCAGGTTACTTGGATTTCTAGAATACATAGAAGTTTTAGTCAGAATTCCTGTCCCATTTTCCCATTCTTTGGCAGTAGAAAGAGTGATTCACTGAATCAATTTGTCTGAGGCCTGATCAGAAATGTTGCAAATATCAATAGTGAGATTCTCTGGCTAGGATGTCTCAGTTTTGTCAAATGAATCCATCTCATTAATCTGGTTTCCACTCCTAGACAATGGTTAGAGACAGACACTCCTGGGCTACACTTCACGTGACCCTCAGATGTCTAAAAAAAGGATCAGGTGAATGGTGTCCAAGAAAAAACTGTTCTTTTCCTTTGATTACACAGGGACCCTTTAATGATTTGATCAGAGGCAGACACCCAAATTGCTATCTAACCTTACACACGAATCACAGCTTCAGCAGCTCTGAGAGAGTCCACCCAAGACCTCTGTGCAGCCATTAGCCAAAATAAACCAATATTCTCCACTCAGATGCCAGGACCCACAAGGGTCAGTATAAGAACTGAATGCATCCCTCAGCTGTACTGCTACACACGCCTGAGTTATCACAACCAGTTCTATGGAAAATCTCTTTTGTGTTCTATATTCACATTTCAAAAAATATACAGAAGAGAGATGCCGAAACAGAAGCATTTTGTTTCAATACCACTTTTTTTTTAGAATTAAATTCTACATGCAATACAAGCTCTAATGTGTTGGACTGAAAATTTCCATCCAAGTAGCAGGAATGCATGAAAATCCCAGCTCAAGACAAACCACACTGTGGTGCCTTCATTCCTGTGTGGTCTGGCTGATCCTATAGCAAGAAGCAGGTGTATTCCAAAGCTTCACACAGACAGCTTCATGTAAAGGCTCTAACTATCACCAGTGCTTCTGGGTGTATCTATATGGAGAATATTCCCTCCACAAACTTACACAATTATGCCTCTGCAATGTTACAACAGCCAACAGGACAGTCACTGTACAGCATATTTACATGTATTTTCAAGAAACAGGTGAAAGGATACACACAGGTTAGATAAATTAAAAAGTTCCACAAAAACCACAGGTATTCTGCATCTCATTCTTTCTAAATTAATAATTCAAAGATACTAAGCACCTGCATTTCTTACCAACAGCAGTGGAGCTGTTCTTGAGTGCTTCTTCTGCACTCAGAAAACATTTATCAGCAGTACAATAAGGAGGATATTATTTGAGTGATGACCTGGAGAGGCCTTATCCTGCAAGATGCTAAGTGCTTCCTGTGGTTTGAGAGTGACTCTTGTGTAGCCATGAGATCTGTCAGCACTACAATACACACACCTTCCTTCCCCTGCCTCCCTGCTCACCAGGACTTCTGAGCCTGGAATGTAACAACTTTGGGGTAAAAATCACTTCTTTGTGTACTTTTATATAATAAACTGTAGTGACTGGGCCTGACACTGACTGTATTAAACATAAAGAAAAATCAGCACTGCACATCTATATTGCTCTGTCAGGAGAGATTAATTAGAACCATTCATATAGTGAAAGGGCTCATTCTGTCTCACCTCAAATGTCACCAAGGTAGCTCACATATCATTTTATTTTTGACCCTACCTGTTCATAGATGGGGGAAATAATAATGCATCTCATGTTCCAGCTTTCATTTCTCCTATCTATTTATATTGTAAATTCTTATGACTGCCCCTGCCTCTTGCTTTCGACAACACTCAACAGCAGTGGTTTGAACTACACTCTACTGCAATTAGAGCATCTACAACATTTCCTATCTCCAGATCAGAAAAAAGCCCAAGGTGGCTGAGCAAGGCTAGATCTCTTACACAGTCCCACCTAATAAACAGCCTAGACAAAACCATAAAAGATGTACCAAGAAAACCAGGGGGAGGGAATGAAGATGACAGTGCAGTAGCCAATAAACCTGAAAGTCCCTCGAAGGAAACCATTGACACTGGTGGCACCAAATACTACTCAGTTTCATAGGTCCTGACAGACTTTTTTTTTTTCTTCATTTTAAAGTCCCAGATTGCACAAAAAGCTTCAGGAAATGGGAAGATTTCTTCTGTTGGATAGGGATGCATCCATCACCGTGCAGCAGGATTTGATAGCATTAAAACAACAGGTCTTGCACTGGCTTGAATACATTATGAAGTAACACTCCACTTAAATAATGAAGTGTTGCAATACCCCTGGCAAAACACTAATCTATGCAGTGAAAGCCAGGCAAGAAGAAAAATGTGTCTTACCACATAGTAAATAAATTTCAAGTGTTTAGTAAACCTTTATAAACAGCAGGATTTGAACGCCATGACAAACATAGCACTGAATCATCGTGGAGGAAGCACAACCCACCTTGGGGCTGAGGGCTCACCCTGTGCAGGGACAATGACTGGGATGCCAAGAGCACGTGAAGAATCCAACCTATCCAAGCTCCTCTGCCCTTGCAGACCCTCAGCCTCATGTAAAGGGGAGGAGATGGAACTCAGACCATTTTCTCCTGCAGGGCTATGAAATCCTGAAACCTCCTGATCACTATCTTATCCATGATATCCATGGCAAGGCAAGGCAGGTTTTTGGGTGGTCCGGGGGAGGGGAGAATAGGCTGCATCACTTGCATCAGGGCCTACTGCTCAACCACCTTTATATTTAAATTAAAAAATTTTAAAAAGGCATATTTCACTACAAGGATGTAGTCAAACAAGCTGGCTAAAACACAGGGCTCCTTGTAACAATGGTCATAACACAGATGTCAAAAATGGCACAGCTATTTGTAACTGTAAAATCAGGGACTTAATTGCCCCAATGATCAAAGAGGTAAAAATTACTCTTTATAAAAAATGCTTCAGGTTCCACTGTGTGGATCCAGACAGCTCTTATCTGTGAAACTCTAACATCTCAATTACCAATGCCACAGAGACCGGAGCAGCTTCTCAGCTGTACAGTCTGGCCCAAGACCATAACCCTGTGCCAATATGCAAATTGACTGTCCCATTGTTAATGAGTCAGAAATGCTAAATTTTTGGCAAGTTAACAATAAAGAGAATTTGAACTACATACATTAATACAGTAAGGCAGTGTGCATTGCAAACCCCCAGGCACATCAGCAACTACATACATTAGGCTTTGGAGATATTTCTTTTTGCACAGTTGAAAGGTCTGAAAAAAATAACATTAGGGCATAGGCTGTCATCTGTCTTACATGACAATGAGGTTATTTGGAGGTTAATAATTTTGGGATTATTCTCAAATACAGTTCTCATTAAAATAGGTTTTCATAAAACCATACAATGACAATTCCTGGGTATATTTAAATAAAATGAAACTGTATACTGGGGATTCTGTGAAGGGCTTTTATCACTATTTATGGTATTAAGCGTTTCTTCATCTCACAACTACAACATCCATGAGAAAGAGAAAGACATATCTAGGTCCTGCTACTAAAATTATCTATCAGGATAAAGCAGCTCTGATCTCAGGATATATTTTCTGATTTGCCTTTAGCTAAGACATTCTTTCTAAGAAAGGAAAGCTGAGGAAACCCAGCCTAAAGCTGCATGTGAAGCTGTGAGCTGTGCTGCCTCATCTGCCCCTTCAGGCATTACCCAGGGAAAGGAGCAGCCACCCAAGCCCTGCTCCCATTCCATTTGACGCAACTGCTGAATATGAACTTTCATGCCTCTGCTTGAGGAGCTCTGACCATTTTTAATTGCCAGTTATTTTCCAGATCACTAATTACATTTGCTCAGTTCTTAGAAAAAGCATTGCCAAGATCAATAACTTTTCACATCTCCAGCTTTTTTCCATATTTGAACCTTACACAACCAAGGTTTTCCAAGCTTTCTTTTGAAACCATTGCGTGAAATGTTATTCCTAAATTCTGAATTCCTCTAAAAGTTTAACAAAATACAATAAGCCAATTCTCTTTCTTTAAATAGTGTGAAACTGAAGAACAAGCTTACCTCCTGCACACACAGTCCAAAACATTTATGCCCAGCATAAAGTAAAAGACAAAAGATTAAGTAACTATAATTCTGACTTAAATATATATACATATAACCAGAAATTCCATGAATATTTACAACAAAGGTCTACAAATAATTATCAAAATGTGCCATTCTAAAATGCAGCATTTAATCTGATGTGTCCATTGGTTATAGTTTGTGTCATAAATTGTTGCAATCAACCTAATTAAATATATAGTATTACTTGAGTATGTTCATTCTAAAATTAAGTATATTGCAGCTGTTAGTGCTTTGGTTGCATTTTCGAGACCATCCTCCCCTTTTCAGCATGAACAACAAATGCAGGAGAGCATTTTCCACTGTCTTCCAGCTCTGGGAGCACCAATGCCTACATTTCACTTAAGCATGGGCAGTCCCATTTCAGCCAGTGGGAATATACTTACAAGTTTAAATTTAAGCAGAATCATGGCTCAGCTGTTCACATGCAATAGTCAGAACATAAATCAAATCATGCTAAAAAAAAATCTGTTAAATTTCTTATTTCTGCCAAAACTGGCCATCATTGCAGCCTGCTGGTCACAACCTTGAACTCAACCCACATGAGACACCATCACTTTTAGGCCCAAGACTTTTTGCTGATACACAGAATTATTCCAATGAGTTGCATGGAAAAAAGGCAATGTCTTCCTCTAAAACACTGTTATTTAAACTCTGTTGTGAACATATTCTTAATGCTTATTACATGGGGCCCACTCTGTTAAAAAAATGCTATTATAGAATGAAAATAGAGGTCAGGAGCAACTGGCCAAGGAATTTAAGAAGTGTTTAAAACTGGCAAGGATGAAGTGCAACAAGCCACCCCACTGGGAACACACTGGCACTTGTGAGTGAATGGACACCTCTGTCTTTATCACAGCTACCACAGTATGCATTAACAACAGATATGCAGCGCATGGAAGGAAAGAGTTGCTCAAACCCTAATCCACTGCCATGCAATATGCAAAACCTGACTCTTTTAGAAGTACCTAAAAGCCTCCTATTCTGAAGAACATCCTGCCCTGAAGAAATAAAAACTGCAACATTACCCAGAAAACACTGAATGAGCAGCAGTCGTAAACAGAAATAAAGTGAAAGTCATTCTTTGTTCACTTCTGGGCTGCTAAGGAAATGCCCCTGTGAACTCCACTGGGCATCCCATTCTCAAGGTAACTTATAGGAACAAAAAATATCAGATACATATGAATCAAATAAGTCTTTTATGTTCTTACCACAAAACATCATTTTCCAATAAAGTAACGCTTACTGTGCATAGTTACACAGTAATACTTAAAACCCAGTTAAAATTTTGAGTCGGAATGTATTATCACTCAATGAGAACTACACTAATCACTGTAATTAAGTCTCTGTTTAAACAATTACTTTGGTATTAAAACTGTTTTCCACAGCCTTAGTGTTAATGCTATTAATCCACTGTGAAGTTCCTTTCATTAAGCAAGAACAAAACTTTTGTTGAGAAACTTCTTAATCACACAGTAAACATGTTGAGTCTAATGCTGACTTTTATAGTCTTAACAAGAAAATCTTTTCATTTACTTTGGATAACAAGGAGACTTTTGACACTGTTACATCTCGGTGCACACAAGCATTTTGCTTTGCAAAAGACAGAGAATCCAATTCTCACCACAGCCACCTACACTTGAATAATCCCAAGTAAAATTGTGCTCCTGTACAAACGGAACCAAGCAAAGAATGGCCACAACTTTGCAAGACCAAGATTCCCCATCAGAGCCCAGCAGCAACACCACACCTGAGGAGCAGTAACAAGGTTGATTTAAAATCATCACCAGGGATTTTCCCTGGTTTTTCTGTCATTGATCTGAGTTACAACAGACAATGTAATTTCAAAATTCTAACAAAGACTGAAAAGGAGGCAGCAATCAGAAAGCATTTTGCTATCTGAGCTATTGACTCTAACTTTCCAACCCAGCCTCAGTCTTTCAACCTCCACAGTGAATTAAGAGTGTATTCCTTAAATACTCATCAGTTGTGTCTGTAGTCATGTTCCTACTACAAGGTTACTGCAATAAACTTTTCCACATTGAATTTTACCTTCACTGAATGAAAATTAATTAGGCACACACTAAACAGCATCCAAAATTCAGAGGTTATAAAAGTTTAAATGCCGTATGTAGACCAAGTCTTTTGGTTAATTAACCCCTTTTCTTTTGCAGTGCATGCCACATGCTTTAGATAATTTTAGCCACATTATCTTCAATAAATTTTTCCATTTCCAGTGTGTAAGAAGTAATAGTCAAAAGACTAAACTTTTTATGCCTCCATAAGTGATGACGTTAAAATACAAGAACTACTTAGTTATATTACCTTTGGTTGCAGCTTCTGTCTCATGACTTCTATTACATGATCAAAAACTAGAAGGCAGCAATATTTTTAATATAGCATACATACAAAATTATTTACATCCCCAAGTTACTGAAAAGATCTTTATTAAGTGTGAAATGCCTATGTTTTATTACAGCTGCCATTAACATTCAGGTGTAGTCACAACCTACTTTATTGTGTGTTGTGAGTAAACTAATTCCTGAGGGGTCCTGTTATGGTCAGGCTTACACAGGGCAAAGAAGAGGGCTCAAAGAATTTTAGACATTGAGCAAAATGAGTTTGACAGACACCAGCACTTCAATAAAATTTAAGATGGAAAAAGAAGAGACATTCTTCCTTCAGGAATGTTACACACAATTTGCATGCATGTATGGGCTACATCCCTACCATTTTGGGGAAAATAAATTACAATTACGGCAACCTACTGATAGTTGAAAATGTGGTTAGTCCAATGTAAAAACTAGTTTGAAATATCTTTAGTTTTTAACTACAAAAGGGGGAAGGTAGTTCATTGGAAAGGAACCTACAAGGATCATCTAAGCCAACAGCAATGTACCAGTTTTTCCAGCAGACCTGGAAACTGAAGGTTTTTCATAGCTGATGCATCAGTCATTAAACCTTGCACACCACAAAAGAAGCAGCACTGTTTTCCTTTAATAAAAATTCTTTTTCATCACGATGAGCAATTTTAGGCTTCAGTAACTTGCATTCTCACTTTCACAGAGCCAGTAATATGTCCAATTTCACTTTCCAAAAGCAGCACAGTGTGACGAACCTCCACAGGAAAGGTATTTGAAACAGAAACCTCCAGCTCCGTTGGGATCCTCACCATTTCAGTAAAGAAATGATCCTTGCAGGGAGAAACACTGCAGGGGTTGGATCTCTCACACTACCCTGGAGCCTCCAGAACAGCAACCTCCAGGCTTTAGACGGCTCTGTTGTATTGACAGCTCTAAACTGATAAAGCTTTATCACTGCTAATGAAAAGCGTTAATGAGGAGTAGGCAGGGGAAGAGAAAAAACTGCAAGAAAATGTTGTTTTCTTTATTCAGGTGTTACTGATGGGAAAGACATCACCTGTGGGACACATGAAGTCATGAGGGGTAACACAACAGTAAAAGTGCTACTCCTGCATTCAGATGTACACAATGCTACCCAACCCCAAATCTGTACATCCCAAAATAGAAAGAGTCACGGATGTGCCGAATTCTGCTCTGCCAGCGCGGGGAATGACATCAGTGTGACTCAGAGAGCACAAGTAGGAGAGGCAGCAAGACAGCTCAGAAAGGAGTGAGGAGGGAGGAAGAGCAGCCATTCAGCAACGCTCCTGCTCCCCATCGCAGTAGTCATTTACACATTTATGTTCCTGTGCCTTCATTTTCAAATTAAGAGGACATGCTAAATTTAGCTCAAATCTTTTCTCATGACACGTTTTAGAGTCTCAGTGGCAAGCTGTATGGAAAAGCAATGCAATTAGGAGTTTAAAATCTAATTGCAAAGGGTCTGAGAAAATATACAATCCTGAAATTGCATCCTATGGATAAAAACATTGGGCTTAGAAAACCCAGTTGGCTCATGTTAACGTTGAGAACTGATCCAATACAGAATTAATCTTGCCGCTTAATCCCCTGCTTCAAAACAATCTTGAAAACATAGTTTTACTTTTTAGACACCCATATTTCCATAGTATATGCAAGCAGGAACCAAAGATATCTCACAAATAGAGTTCTCTTGATTGGACATACACTGACATGATGCAACTTTTTTAATGCTATTTTTACCCTAATAACAATAGTGTGATTCCACCTCTGGCAACCATCTTATGAAGCATGTTTTTCCTTTTAGTCTTCTGTTTTGCCATTTAGACTCCCTGGAGTCAATACAAAAACCCTACAATTAATTACAGAGGAAGAAGTTGCAACATAAACACTGGTTATTCCTTAGGAGAAAGCAGTAGCAGTGTTAAATTAAGAAAATAAGATCAGTGGCCACAGATAATGAACCTATTACAACATATACATCTCTGAAGCTGTGTACATTGCAACAGTGCAACAGCTGAGCCAATAAAGTCCAGCACTGACTCAAATCAATGCAGGAGAATGCCACCTAAACATCCCCCTGCAGCACAGCTGTAAATAAGCTCACTTGAAGCCTTCATTAACAAACTGGCTCACTGAAAGAAATTACACACTATAATCAAATTTGAAAAGACAACCAGCACAGGTCAAATACTGGGTATTTCTTTTTCCCACTACTCTCCAGTAAAGTAAACACAAGTACCACACATAACAATAGACTCAACTAACCCTGACAAAGTCACACTTGGGGGGCTGCAGGTGGGAGGATGGTGAGAGGCCAGAAAAGGAGAGATATCTTTCCTCTCACAGACTTTCATCAGTTTTCCCTCCTAAGTTAAAACCAAAAACTAGGACAGTTATATTTGCTTATGATCAGACAACCATAAATTAAGATACTTTTGGTATAACAGGTATTCCATCATGTATGAGGTTGCTTTGTTTTGTAAAGATCCTGAATAGATTTCCAACTTTTCCAAACCCCCATCACCAAAATACTCTTCTCCATATAAGCCTGGATATGTTTTTATGATAAAAAAAATACTGGCTATTTATAATTTTAAAATCATCTGCTTGAAAACCAGTTGCAGTAGGACCCAGATGAACTCCCTCCCTGCTGCCATTGCTGCCGAACTCCACCTGGTATTTGGCTATTAAAGCAGATTTTGATTGTGACACTCTAAAAGATCTCATCAGTTTTCACACAGCAATTTTCTTCTTAAATTTATAAGACATCTGTAAAAAGTACAGTGATATAATATCTATTAAAAACATGAGGAACAGGAATGCATTTTCTGTATTAAACACATCTCAGAGAAGAGAAAGCAAACTGCAAAATTTTCAACTCCCTTTTTTGGATGAATCTGCTCTTAAATGCCATTTCCTAATCTCTTGTTCTCATTTTCCTCAGTTATTTTGGAGTCAGAACAGAAATAGCCACGAATACACGTTTCAATTTTTTAACCTTTGAGATCTTTTGTAACTGCCTTAATTTCTCACTCCACCTCTTCACATCTCAAAGTCACTGTAGAAAGCTTAAGAGAGAAACAATACATAGAGAATTGGGAACATTTTAATTCCCTATTGTTCAAACAAAGCTTAAATCCTTCAGATATAGTTGTGCTGAGTTTCTCAAACTGTACAAGTCTTCTTGCTGTGTGCTGGCTTTTGGGTGCTGTCTCCTACTGAGATACTTCATTTAAAAGCTGAAGAGTAGCTAAAAGGCAAAAACCAAAAAAAATATTAATGTACTCTTAGAAAGACAGGAAGTCAATGAAAAACTGGAGCTGCCCAGTTGCCTGGAATATCACTTTCCTTAAGAACTACTCACAGGACTTTACAGGAACTTCACCTCATTATTTGCAGGAATGAATGAATTGTTACACAGGATGAAGCCAAAGGTCCATCTGATTGAGGATATTTTCTCTAGCAGTTTCATATTTTATCTAACTTTTGGAATTATTATCCTCTCTCATGTAAACACAAAAAACTCATGGGGATTCACAGAAATTACTTTCAGTGGGTTAAAAAAGAATCAAACTAAAACAAAAGGAAGGACCTTTCCACACAAACAAAATCATTAAATTGTGAAACTCTACATCGTAAAGGCCAAAAGCACAAATGGTTTTATGGAAAAAATTCAGGGGAAGCAAGTTCATTGCTGACTATTGACAAGATGAGCAAGCTAACAGCTCGGAAAGCCTCTGGCTTGGCCAACTGCAGGAAGTTCAGGGGATTCACCAGGGAAGCACTGCCCTGTGCTCACCCCTTCCTAACACTGTCTGTGCTGGCCAGGAACATGCTGGGCCTGTCAGATCCACTACATCTCTTCCTGTGACTGAAAACAGCAACAAGGAGTCTGCAGCTCAAAGGACTGGAAATTTTCACTTTATTCAGTCCTGGTGCATGATTTTCCCCTTAATGTTGTTAATGGCTAAAATTATCCTGTGTGCTGATGTGGGAGCAACCACAGGGGTTAGAAAGGATATAGATTCAAGAATGTTTCTATGGGTGGAGAGTTTTCCTAATTTTGGGCAGTGCAAGAAGATCCACATCCTGAAACACCTACTTAAGATGAGTTTCTCAAACTTGTATGAACACCTCCCAGAGTAATGGACAGTAAGTAGAATACTTTAAGGGATGTCCATATAAATGGGCTGTACCAAGCTATGCTGCCAACTCACTCACTAACATCCTGCAATGTTTTGTGGGTGAGATCTAAGTGAATGCTGCATCCACATGTACCAGAGTCTGGTACCTCCACATCAGCTCTTTGTATCAATTCACTGAATCACAAAGGAATTGGGGTCAACAGGGATTTTGGGGAGGACCTAGTCCAATCCTCTACCCAAAGCAGAAATTATCAGAGCAAATTGCATAGGACTCTGATGAGTTGGGTTTTGAATAGTCCTAAGGATGGAGACATCTCTACTCTGTTTATTGTCCTTTAGCAGAATTTCCTGTATATCAGTTTGTGCCCATTGCCTCTCATCCTATCACTGGACACCATGAGAAGAACCTGGCTCCAGCTTTACTACACCTATCAGGTCAGCCCCACCTTCTTCATGTCACAAACAGAAGTCAAAATTCAGAAAATCTAAAAAAAAGTAAAAATAAAGCCTCACTGTCTGATGCTGGACTAAAAAGACAGTGGTCTTAGGTACCTGTCTCAGCTGCCTGATCCCTGCAGTTTTGTGGCCATTTCATCCACCAACAAGCACCACTGAGGCTGAGCAGCTGCAAAGCAGCATGGCTGTAAGGGAGGAAGGGAGCAGCAAACTCACTCTCAGGCAGAAAACTTACAGCAGTTCTCATAAGATATTTAAAACTCCAGATGATCTATTAAAGTAAAATAATCAACTACCAGCAACAATTTTTAGCATCCCCAGAAGACAAACTATTCAACACAGAAAGATGAAATTAATTCTATATGATATTTTACTCCTCCAATAAAATATTTACAATGTAGCCCCACAATACCGCACAATATAAAAATACACTGCCCCTTTCACAAAAGCAATTAAATAAATAAAATATAAACCAAGTCAGTACCCTCCAGGCACTCAGACCAGCAGACCCAGATTCTCCATCATGGTCCTTTATCCAAGCACGCTCACACAGCCTCAAGCACATCCCCTTCTCCTGTCTGTCTCTTCCATGGACACTTAAGTCCCATTTATGTCCTGGCACTTCCCTGCACTGTTTTTTGCATAAATTTTAATGATTAACAGCAAGTAGTAGTGAAATATCAATGCTGTCAAATACATCTATTACTCTTTCTTGAAGCTGGACTGAGAAAGATGTTTTCCAGCTGTTTCAGTGCAGATAGTTTTTAAAGCCACGTTCCCCTGACCAGGCAGCTCATCAGTCAAACACACCCATTCTGCACCAAAGAACAGCCTACAAAAGGTGGCTGAAAGAAGGCAGGAGGCAAAAAACGCTAATCCAAACTCTTAACTTCAACCCTGCTCTTCCCCACCGTCAGCCAAGTATCTGTGTTTTTCCAGTAGTATTAGACTGTTTCAGAGCTCAACATTGGCATCTTCCTAAGGCTACTTAATGATACTTCTTCCTTTTAATTTGTGAGCAGAAACACTTTAGCAATATAGTGGGAATGAACAAAAAATGGTAAGTTGGAAGAAAAAAATATATAAGTGTGCACTGAGGCACAAAATGCCCTGACAAAAAGAGAAACACTCCATAAATAACATCAGTAATATCATTATTTTTAAAATGTCATGTACCTAACAGAAAGACCAATAAAATTATGATCCTCATGGAAGCAGCAAGTCTACTTTTCAGTTTTAACACACAAGGAAATAAGGAGTTGGCCCAGAAACACAGAACATAAACCAACATGGTGGAGAAATTCTAAAATGTAAGCTTTTTAATTTGTGCTCCTTCTTCTGTTATAGTCCATAAAAACATGAGTTCGTTTCAAAAATAGAAAGATGAATACAGGAAAAGGATGGTGCAAAAGTTAAAGAGGAACATTCCCATAAATTAGCACACTGTGCTAATTTAACAAACCCGTGTAGATAAGTTGAAGTTAAATGACAACATGATAGGGTCTCCAGGGCATTAGACAACTTCCACTAAAAATTGCTATGGGGTACCAAAAAGCATCATTGTTTCTCAGCAATGAGTTACAGTAGCATAAACTTTTTTGTTCACAAATAATCTTCCACTGGGAAACTCCCATCTATACAACTCTTTTTCTTTTTTTGTTAGCAGGATATTGACCTACAAATTGAACAAACTAAATTAGAAAGGTATTTTTTGCTACAAACCCACATTTCTGGATCCCGTTCAAGGCAGCTCTCCAGGGCATTCCCAGTTCTCTGTCCTTCCCAGAAGGCAGGACAAGCTCCAGCCTGTGTGGGAAGCAGAGGGTGCTTGGCTTTGCTGCTCCCCTGCTGCCAGAACAGCTCCCCCGTGCAAAGAGCTTGTCAATCAGTGACAGATTATAAAAAGGAAATGAAATGTCACATTCCTGCAACAACTCTGGGACAAGTGAGCTTACCTAGAAAAGTGGGATAAGCACAGCTACTGACCTGTTAAGTCAACAAGGTCAGAAAAACCACAAAGCCCTGTGCCTACAAGCAGGCTTTAAGCAGGCTCATGCTTCCCCTTGGCATTTCCAGCCATGACCCCATGGGTAATGCTGAGGTGAGAGGGACAAGGAAGAGGGTGGTTTATTCTCAGATAACCTTGACCCTCTCCTTCAGAGCAAATGAAAACTCTCTACCATGCAATGCAGTGCCAGATGTGAATAGGACACAGGGAGGATGCTATCCAAATACCTTTATTCCCTTACAAGGAAATCTAAGGGATTTGTTTTAATAGCCATAAATTTTCAAACAGTGCTCCTCAGCACCTGGAATGTGAGTGGAAGGTATGGAAGCAGCTGAGGTAACACAAGTTGCCAAGTAATCTGACTTGGACAAGATTCAAAGCACCTAAAATTGGTCTGATTTTACAGTCTTGGCAGGAGAAACTTGATTAAGAAAACCATTTTTCACCAGCTACTGCTTTTAATAAATAGCCTACTACTTGTAGCCTACAGAAACTGGTGTAGTGACTAAGAGTGGGTGAAGCAGAAGAGAGGATGACTTGCCAGGCAGTTATTATTAGACACCTGATGTCAGAGCAATGATGGTTACCTCTGTGAAAACACTGCTCCTGAGCACAACAAGGTTCATCTCTCAGGGATGAACAGAAGCAGATGGAGACATCAGCAGACCCCCCTGCTGTTCTCTGGGGAATATTAATCCACTCTTCCCATTTTAAAACAATATTCTAATAATACCTGTCATGTTGCCCCTCTATAGCTCCTACAAAAGCAGGAAGGTGGGATGGTTTGCCCACAAACATTGTGACCATCCCCTCTGGCAAGGCCAGAGGTGACCCCAACCACAGCAGCAGTACAGCCTGGATATATCCCACTGTTTGCAAAATCCCTGCATCTTTGGCAAGGTAGTGAATGGATCTTCTCACATCTGATATCATTTGCTGGCACTTGCCAAATCAGGAAAGAAAATAAAGCACCTGACTAGAGTGAGGAAGATAATTTCTGTTCTAAGGAAAGCTTTATCTTCTCAGACATTTGAAAAGCTTACTGAAAATCCAAGAGCAGCAGGATGGATAGCTTGTTAGGCAACCATTATGTTGATAGAGAACATCTGAATTTTGAGAACAGCACATAAAGCCTAAACTCAAGTAGTCCACTAGAAATGAGAAATCTTCTGCAAATGGAATCCAGACAGACACAGAGCACACATAAAATAAATCTTGGCAACCACTACCTTTGTACTGAATCTTCACCTTTCAAGGGTTAAGACATAAAACACTCACAGAGCCGAAGGAAAACACCCCAGGTTTTGGTCAGGTAGATGGCTGCCCCCGAGCTCTGCTCTGAGCACTCAGGCACAGCCTGCAGTGCCCCCAGAGCTGCACAGCTGCCAACACCTCCTCTCTTCCTTCTGCTTCTGCAGCTTCCCCCTCTCCCCTCCTCCCCAAATCAGGAACAGGGGCTGTCTGTCAGCACATCCTGAATTAAGCAGTCAGTTTGGTTTCTCATCTTCCACACACAATCAAGCATTTGTCCTCAGCTGGAGACATGGGGTGAAGTCAAAGTCAGGAGACAGATCTCCAGGGTCAAGCAATCAAGATAATTTTAGCTATAAACCCATGCTCAGCTCCACTCCGGCCGACTTAAGAAAATTTTTAAGCTTTTGCATCAGAGGGAAGGCTGGGGAATGGCAGTGTCCTCATTTCTGCGCTGGAAAGTCACTCCCACCCAAGAAGCTTGGACTGGTTGTGGCAACACAGGGATGTCAGCAGCCAACCAGCACAGCCTGCCACCAGCAAGCTGTCTCCATCAGGTAGATTTTTAACTGTCCTTCAGCATTTTCAGCTGAATTAGGTCCCTGGCTTACTTTAACAAGTTATCCAGTACTTACAGTAGCTTAAATTCTCCTAATCTGCTGGAGTCATTTTTGGCAAGTAGCAAAAACAGTGAATCATCCTACATTATCCCAGAGAGACTTCATAAATAAATCCTCCTATCTGAGGAGAACCTGCTGAAGGCTTTTTTATGTGAAGGAAACTATTTTGGTCCTGTAAATAAGTAACAATGATTCAGTCCAATAAATGAGCCATTTACTTTTTCAAGCTGATCTTTACTAGAGAATGATAGAACTGGTGGTATACCATTGTACACCTCCAGATTTCATTCATTCCCCTCCAGCAACCTACCAAAAGAGAGAGAAAAACTGATATAAACTCTTTTTTCACATTTTCAACTGAGTCCTGTGTAAGCTCATTTTTATTATAAAAGCTTCCCAAAGCAGAGGTGACTCAGCAGTCATTACCTCAGACATCAACATAAAATTAGAGATGTTATAACAATTATGTCAATTAAATTAGCTAGATATCTTTAGCAATTCTGATTATAACCAGATATTAAATTTCAGACTAATTTGAATTGCAATCAAAGCCCATATTTACATCTTAGACGAATGCCAGATAGAAATGTCAATTAATTTGTATATATTGTTTGAAAGACCAATTATGATCATCAGGCACAGTGTTAGACAGTAGCTGTACAACTCACAAACAATCTGATTCCTTTTCAAAGAATGAGTTTGCCAACTTCCCTCTGTCTGCATTTTCACATTTGTTTGCTTATTATTTGTTTGCTTATTAGGTGGAGAAAAGGAAAATAAAAGGAAAACACACCTATTTCAATAAGAGGTTTTGGTTTCCTTAAAAATGTTAAATAAGCTCTCAAATCCAGTAAGCCTATAATGTGCATTGCTGATGGCATATTAACTCTAATAATTATTCTTTGTTAGCAAAGTGAGCTGTACAAATTTAGCTGAAGTATAAAAGTCACTAAACAATGAGCATCTGTCACAAAACAGTGCAATACATCATGCACAAAATCTCCAGTCCCTTCAGCCAACGGTAAAGATCCTCTCCCTCTGTCTGTGATAGGATTTCTGAGCAATGAATGGGGCTTTCTCTTCAGCATAACCCTTTCCTAATTTAGTGTCAGGATTTTATGATGCAATTCTTCTATTCTGAAGCTGAAACAATTTCAAGTCTTTCTTCACAAAAATAAAACATTAATAACTCTGTCTTATTGACATCAGAGTTTTGTAAACATTGAATTGCCTTTCTTTCCAGAAGACAATACCAACAAACACTTTCTCTTTGCCATCTAATGTCTTTATCTACTTACAGGGGTAAAGAGCATCTATAAAATTGCAGCTGACACACGAATAGGACGTTGGAAGGTCTGACACTCACTCGGAGCTCATGGAGAACTAAACAGTCTGTCAAGCCATTTAGCAGCAAATTGGATATCTTATTGTTCTAAATAGGATTGAAACAGGACCTGCATTGTTGTACAGAATTAGGAGTGACAATGCAGATCACTCAATTTTAAAAGGAAGAGAAAGAAATAACTGGACCTGAAACATTAAAAGGGGGTTGCAGTTTCTCACCAAAAACCTTTTCATAAACAGAGAGGGACTTTTTTTCCCTTATAAATACATTTTTTAATATAGACAGGTAGATTTTCTTTACACACAGGTAAAGAAAAAGTTATCACTGTGATATTTTAATAGGAAATTCACTGCTGGAGATTAAATGGGTGAGATATTCTCTCTGGTCATAACTTGCTGTGACAAAGCTCACTCCTACAAACCCAGAACACAGCACTGATCCCTCCAGTGTGTACAAGGCCTCAGCCAGCAGCTGGGAAAGCCAGAAACTTAAACACAGGACCACGGTTCTGCATCAAATAGGAGGATGTGGGACAACCAGCCTTCCACAAACACACCCCAAACCACCATCATCAACACCACCAAGTTTCCAAAGTTCCCACATATGAAGTGACTGTAAGTAATATAAAAAAAGACCTCACCTTAAAATATTACTAGTTCTAAATTTGCCAACTTCATTCCTATTTCTGTCCCTAACATTACACAGAGAGCCTCCACTCAAAGTGAAACATCATCACATGGTGAGCAGCCTCTATTAACTGGCAAAGCAGGTGAGCAGGGCCAAGCAGAGCCCTGCAGACAGACTGACTGCACTTTATTTAACAAACCTACCTCTCCTGGTTCTTAACATAAGTAAAGATTGCATAGCTAAAATGCACGATTACACACAAACGTAATTTCGGATGGTGAAAATGCCAATGTTTGTTATGTGCTGTTTTAAAGGAAAAGAAAACTATTTTGACAACAGGACTTGAGAGTGGTATTTTTAGAATTCACATACGGCACAGCATTCCAGCCAAAGAAAGAAAGCAGCAAAATATTTCTAAACTGAAATATCAGTGTATTTGTGCTCCATATTCCTGACTCATTAAAGTCCCAAATGCTTAACTTCAATCTTCCACACAGTTAAACAATGCTTTTTTTGCTTTATGCATTTTCTCATCTGCAATAAAAATGCTTAGTTTCATGTTCTTCCTATATGAACCCTAAATAACTTTTTCATTTAACACAATTTTCTGCTATCATGATTTACACTGCAGTATCCTTCTCCTCAGCCTCCTTTTTTTTTTTCAAAATAGATCTGGAACATCAGATTGGACTAGTCAGCTACTTGGTTCAATATCCTACCCCTGAAAACAGAGACTTATAAACGTAAAGCTGTAGTGAAGCTTCAGGAAACTGCTACACAATAATCTGTTTTTAGAGAAATTTCTTCATGAATCTCCTTTATTTTCAGCTAGCTTCAGCTCCCAGGCATGAGAGTACGTATCCATAACCTCCACCACTTTACTTGCTATAATTGAGGCCTCTTCTTGCCTACTTCACCTGAGTGCTACTACGTTGTACATATGTTTTCTTGGAATAACTTCACAGAACTCACAGATTAATTTTACATTATGTGTGGGTTTTGCTTCCCTTTTTGCTGAGTTTATTCACACCTCAGTGATCCCTGTGTGATGCTCCCTGGGATCACAACAGTCACCTCCGTGCGCGCCTTCTCGGGACTTGGCTGCTCGGACAGATCCGAGGGATGCCTTTGAACACAGGGCTGGCAGCATCCAAGACTGTGTGCAAGCAGATGGCACATTTGCCAGCAGGCTTAACCAAGGCTGAACTGAGTGTTGTTAATGAGGTCTTGTCACAGAGGAACTGCAAAAGTGCCCCTCCACCCTTAGCTGGATGAGCTGACCTACCCACATTCCTCAGATGCACAGGACACAAGTGCTGCTTGAAACATTTCAAACACAATAGTAAGGAATCCAATGGCTCTTATAGCTCCTGGCCCTTCCCAAAATCATTTTAAACATTTAACTGCCCAACCATGTATAAAATGGCCTTGAGGCTGCAAAACAATTGATGACATGTAAGTTATATGAGTGCACAATATTGAGTGTGATCCTTTAATGGCATAGGGCTTTGTGAATAAGATACACCACTCTTCAAATCAGGTGGAAGAATACCCCCAGTCTGGAAGTGTCCAAAGCGTATTTCCTGACCTGTACCCAGTGTGAACACAAAAAAAGGGAAGATTTTCACTAACTGTGAAAGTGAAATACACTGGAGCTTCTTTGCATTAAACAAAACATGGTAATTCCTAGAGACTGTCACCCTACTTTGCTTGTCAACTGAGCCTTTAAAAGCAAGTGAAGACAAACTAGGATAATACCAGAAATTAAAACAGAGTATTTTACAAACTAATAAAAATGTCAAGCTGTAATCCATGCTGTGACCTTGGATACAAAAGATAAAATGAAAGGCCTTCGCATGGGAAGAGAATTCAGAGTTTAAGTAAATTTCACCTCACCACTGAAGGCATACAAGCAAATGTAAGCAACCAGGTCTCATTAGCAAGGCTCGCTCTAGTTTATAGTCTCACTTTCAGGTTTTCTCTGAGTCTCCCAAAGATCAAGATCATAAAAGGAGGTCAAACTGAAAGATTCATTTTACATCCACAACCAGTTTTTCAGTGAAATTAAAATGGGACACAATGTCATAGTTGGTGACAGCCATTCCAAGAGAGCCCAAGACTCCATCACTCAGTTTAAAGCTATATTCCAACCCCAGTTCCTCCCCAAATACAATGTAAAGCACCAGCAGTTCATGTTGCAACACAGACCAGAGTATGATTCCTCTTCAACAAAATGCCTCAATGCTATTATTTCAGCTTTTATTTTTTCTATTAGGGCCAGTAATGTAATTGGGAAAAAAATTCTCAATTGCTTCAAAGTTTAACATTTTACTCAGGTTTTAATGACAAAGCTCTTGGGGACATGATGTGTTGGGTTACTTTTTGCTTCACAAAGTAATAAATCAGGAGTAAATGTATTATAAAAAATTATTTGTAATTCTGACCCAGTTCAACAGATTTTTTTTTTTTTTTTTTTTTACAAAATTACTTCAACAGATACTACTTCCCACACAAAGGCCAGGACTAAGAACAACAATTGGGGATTGCATGGGAAAGGAACCAGCACAGTGCACTGGGTGTTAAGTAGTCTCCAAGAGACCAGCTGATTTCTTCCCACTATGGCACTTCAATTATTTGGAACAAACAGGCACTGTCTGCACTACTGTTTATCCTTCCTCACCTCATTACTGCCCTCCAACTAAATACATTCAAAGGTTTTGCAAGTCTTCATGTAACTCACTTTGCTATAAAGGCGCTGTAAGGTCTAACTGTAATACCTGCCACAGAGAGTGAGCATGCAACCCAACTGCTGCTTGGCAAAGCCTGGGATGGAGACTGGAATATGTGCATCAGCCATGACTTCACATTTCAATTTTGCTTCCAGTCTACTCTAGCTGTTGTCAACACCAAAATCACAAGCTCAGAGCCTTTTAATCAGGGAAGAAATAAAAGCTTAGTTCCTTTACATGGTTAAACGCAGTAGGATTCTCCTCCCTTTACAACCCTAATGGTGACACCTGGAATGAGCCAGGTTTAATTAATTTGGTTCAAATCCACAGAAAAATGAAGCTGACCTCTAGAAATCATCCTAGCCTGCTTCTGGACACCGTTATTTTCCATCAGGAATACATGTTGTAAAGGGGCTTTTGCTGGTCAGTTCTTGCTCCTTGCATTATGTGGTTCTACCAATTACCTCTGCAGCAAGGAAGGGAACAAAAAATCATCAGAGAGCAATGTTACAGTCTTTATAATCCAATGGTAATGGCAATGATCACAAAGTAAGGAGAGATTTTACAAGCAGAACTCTGTGTTTTCAAGTTCAAATGTTCCAGTTTTTATTCAGAGTGATTACAGGCTTGATCCTTATGCAATTATTTGCTCTGCTAGGCACAAATTTTCAATGGCTTTCTCAGCCATTACAGTCAGCACTTGAAATAAATGGCAACTCTGTCTTAGAATGGAAGACAGAAGCTCCCTCTTGAAGCAGGTGGCATCAGCACTCTCAAAACGAGTTCAGTGTTTCCAATGGTCCAGCACTGGGTCAATGTCAGGACCTAATCTTCTCCTTTCAAGCAGGTAAGTGCTACCAGGACCTTTTATACCTTTCAACCCTTGCTAAAGGCTTGCCATCCCCTTGACCTCTGCCCACTCTTTTCTTACCTCTGAGCAGCTCAGTCATGCACCAGGCAGCTGCTCCCAGTACAGCGAGCTTGGTTCACATCTTTCCTTTCTCCAACATGGGAAACTGAAGAAGAACTGAAGAAAGGAACCTTCCCTGACACACTCCACTATTCACTGGGGGTTTTTTCCACTTATTTTTCAGCTGGTGTCTGCTGTGTAAACAGGAATCTCCTCCAGTGGCTCCAGCCTTGTGCTCCCTGTGTGGAGTAATGTAGCTCAGGGTCTGAATGCTGCCATTCAGATGTCAGGCACAGCCAGCCAGCCTCTGCTGATAAAGAACAGCCATGACCCCAAAGGGGATCTTCTAGGAGAGCTTTACATGGAAGGAGACCTGGCCCTTCAGCAGTACCACAGACTCACTGCCCCTGTCACTGTGACCTGTCCCAGCATGGCCCTGTCCCGACCTCGTGACCCAGAGTCTCTCACTCAGCCTGCTGAATTCCGAGCTTCCAGCTCTTGGGTTTGGACTAACTTGCAGAAGGAAGCATCCCTTGCTCCCTTCTCATTTCCTTTGTGGATCTGTGTTCAAAAACATGAAAGGCCAGAGCCAGACATGCTATTGAGCAGCCTTGAACTCAATCCATGGGTTGTAAAAGAAAGCCTTTATACCATTATGCAGGAAAACAAAAGAAGAAACCCTTGAAAGTATTCCTTCACTTTCCTTGGACAGAGGAAAGTAACCCTCTTTGTCCCCAGACTCCATTCAGTTCTGTCAGATAAGGACTTTCTGAATAAAACAGTCGCCCCATACCACACACGAACTTCTGACAGAACAGCTCTACTTAAGAATAGAAAAACAACAAAAAAAAAACTTACTCCTGTTCTTTAGTAGGCTTTGAAATCTCAGTCAGGCATTTCTACTCGGAAGTTCAGGTTTAAACCAGGAGATCCAAACAGAATTACAGCCCTAAAATTGGAGAGATGCTCGTGCAGCTGGCCATTGGATGAATGCAAGGAAAGGAAAACACTTGAACCCAAAGTCTGCTTCTCTGAAAACAAATCCTGTATTATTTCTTTGCAAACTAACCTTGGATGAGGGTCTGGCCAGCACGTTCAGCAGCACACCCTGCATCTGCCAGCTCCAGTCAAACTAACACAGAGCCCCATGACAGTGACTAAGAGCAAGCATGAAACTGGCCTGAATACAGAAGTGCTCACAGTTTTTAAAGAAATGGATAATGGGTAATTTGTAGGAGTTGGTTGTCAAATTATATATTTAGGGGGGTTTTTTGTATGCTAGCTAATAATAGACCTAAGCCTGTAACTTGCACTAGGAATAATGATTAAAGTAGCAAGCTTTGGCAGTTCCTGTCTGAAGGACTCTCTCAGCTGAACTCCTCCCACAGCCACAGCAAATCCTAGGAGGTATCTTAGGAGTGGATAATATGAATCACCACTTTCTAAAGCAAGAAGGATAATGCAGATTGGCAACCAGTTTTTTGGGTTTTTTTTTTTTTAAGAGCTAAAACCTATCATGAAATGAAATCACTGCTGACCCATAGGAAGCCACTGGCACAGCCAGTGATTAAAAGCATCTCATAAAACACATCCAGGGATGTTAAATCCTTAACTCTGAATGATTTTTTGCCATTTTAGATGACAAATTGTACTAGAGTTTCAGTCTCACTAACTTGACCAAATAATTTTTGGAAGTGTCAGAAAACAAAGATCTACTTAATCTTTTTAGTGATCAATACCACTGCATTACACAGAAGATTATGCAATAGATTTAGCAGAAGTTAACAGAGAGCTATTTGTGAATCTAAAATGGTGACTTGACTGGATACATCTAAAAGGGAAATCAGTATTAAGGGGTGATGCGGCAAGCTAAGGACTGGTCAGGTAGTAAAAGAATAATGTCCTTAAAGAAAAACAAGAAAGAAGTAATTTCCACTTTCATAAAACCATGATTGATAAAGCCCTGACTGAGTAGCTAAAGCATGGAGTGAAAAGAAAAAAATTCAATCCTGAACCTAATTTGAGCCTTGTACATCCATCAAATTCACATCCTGATAATAGGATTGGTTTAGAAAGAGCAACCAACAGTGAATACAATGAAATTATTTCAAGAGATCTTTATAGCAAATTACCTCACAATGTACTCTTTCAGCAATTCGAGGGCCAGGCAAGAGCTTTTTTGACTGTTTTAAAGATACTGGGATTTAACAGCATTTATAAGCAAGGCTTGTGTTCTGTTGGAGCTGTATAGAAGTAAATTGCTGCACACTGGGACTCCCCAGTAACCTCCATCTGTCTTCCACCTGCTTCCAGCACAGTGCATGGTAGCAGGGACTGCCTGATTTTTTTTTTTTCTATCAGTATTGGAAGCACACAAGAAAATGAAATTTAAGAAATTAACAACCACAGTGGATAACAAAAGTTGTAGCTAAAGGAATACTCTTCAAGAAGCAACAACCAGGCTTTGGACAAATGCTACCATCAAATTAAGGTTTGGTTCTTGCATAAATGTATGTATTCATCACAAAAAAATCAACCCATAATGCTGAGCAGTAGAAACAAAGTGTGAATCTTCATATAGAACTAAGTCATTCCCTCTTCCAGAACACTTTTTCCATTTAGTAAAATACCCACTGCCATTATAAATTGCTAAAGTGGAAAAAGAAGTCAGAAATAAATCCAGAAAACTTTTCATTTTCCTTGTCATTGCTGTTAAGTACAAACACTTTCAGCCTGCAACAAGAATAATTTATGCCAGAGGAAAAGAAAATAGTAAGAAGAACTTAAAGACACGCCATAACTTCTATATTTAATTTTTACATATAATAAACACACATTAGATGATTGCAACAATATACCTACTTAAATGACTTATTTCAGCTAAATGAAAAGGTTAATTATAAGGCTTGGAAAATTATGCAAAATGAAAAAAAAATACAAAACCCCATCATGAATCTTAAATATGACATCTTTATTTCAAGACTAAAGCCACAAACTTTGTTGTTTACACATTACAAATGGGTAAGTGTTCATTTTATGAGATGGTGCCAAGAAGAAGGTCACAATTAGAGCAGTAAGGAAACACTAATATTAGTTATATTCTATTTTATTCAGATCAGAATAAAAAAAGTGAGCAAAAACGAATCATCCTTCAAGCACAGAGGTTACTTCAAGGACATTAAAAAGGGGAGAAGTGCATGTTTTCATCAGCAGCTCACTCAGTAAAATGTGTTGAGTCTATCACATGCAAAATAAAAACTGATAACTGCTTGACACTGTCAGGAATCAAGTGGCTGGATTACTGCACACTGCAACATTTTTCATCTCTACCTGAAAACAAAAGCAGGTAGGCAACTCCAACCCTTGATATAAATGGGTATTTGTCTCTGCTTAAACCACAGACTGACCTTTGTTTACCTGGCTATCTTTTAACCCAAGTGTGGACTGTCCCAGTGTCCCAGGCATGGCTGGTCCAGACACACTCATTCCAGTGGGAGTCCTTCCAGTTTGCTAAAAGCACAAGTCTCCTGTAGTGCAGGGTCAGAGAAAAGCAGTTCAGAGCTCAGAAAAGGGCAGCCTTGCCTTAGCCCTGCACCTCAAACACTGCCTCTCCACTTGCTACAGTGCATTACCAATCCAAGGTATCCGTAGGAAATTCCGTGGCTGGAGCCAACTGGGTCCAACAGTGCCAGCCAAATGGGTACAACAGGCCTGTGAAGGAAGAATGGCTTGTGCAGGAAACAAAGCAGGAGGAATAAGCACTGGAAGCCTCACAGCTTTGCCACTTGGCTAGGAATGCCACAGCCATGTGCAGCAGTGAGCCCTGAGCGAGGAACCGGCAGCTGAAAACGCTCAGCCCTCCAAGCTGCAGGGACTGTTCCTGAGAACAGACCCACAGTTGTCAATGTTAACACAATTTCACACTGTCTCTAATCACATTTTAATTTTAAAATAGCACATTTCCAATGGTACATTTCTATTCCTTCCCGTTTTACATGGGATTTGCATTTCTTAGAAGCAACTGGCTTCTCTGGGCTGGCACACTTTGCTTGAGTCACACATTGAAACCTGCCCTGCTGTTACACGGCCATTCCCTTTTCCTTACATCTAACAGGAACCACAAATGCAAACACACCAAACTAAAAAGGGTAGGTTTGCATCTGACTCTTTGCAGACACAAAATAACAAGCAAACATAACTGTATCAAAAAGTAGCACTGAAAGCCACTTTTTCTTCCAAGTCCTAACTCCCATTTTGCTGTGCTTGATTGCCTAGAAACCACAAAAAATGAAGCGCTAAGAATACAATAACTAGAAATATGATTGCAGCACAGAACAGGTAATTTGCATTCTATATTTAGCACATATGCATATGTTAGTGCTGACATGAACAGCTATTAGAAATGCCTAAAAGGGTCTCAACCAGAGCTTTTTCAAATAAGTTTTTCATGGTAAACATGACATGAAATATTTAATATACAGAGTTAATAATGTGGAAGAGCTTACATTTCAGACTGTTCATCACTGTTAATCATAAGTGCATAACAGGTTTTATGTTAGCCAGTGGATGGAAATACCTTGAAGCCGCTAGCTTTAGAGAAACACATTAATAATTATTTGTTTGTATTTAAGAAACAAATGGAGATGCATTCCTAGGCTGGTAGATTAAAGATGGAAGATTAGAATCTGTGTCTCCTTCCTCTAGAGTGGGAAACACAAGGAGATTTTCTAACAGACAGATAAATCAGCATCACTTTCAAGACAAAAGCATCACACTTACACTAGGAAGGAAGATACCAAAAAATTAACATAATTAAGTCTATGGAGTAGCACCTAAGATGGGAAGGTACTGGATTTCCACAAATTTGGGGAGCTGCTTGCTTTCTGTGGCAAAAGGCTGCCTTCTCCCTGCCACATGCCAGATGAAGTGGAGAGAAGAAGGACCTGGGATTCACCCCATGCTGGGCTTCCCAAGAACTTGTACTGAAGGCTTGGAGGTGAGTGTCCTGGTACAGTCTGTCAACCTGAGACAAACGTTCCTTCCTTAAGAAACTTTTAGTTCGGGTGAAACTCCCTCACTCCAAAATAATAGAGCCTCTAACACAGGAAAAAATCCTGTGTTATATTGGGAATCACCTTACAGCTGGTTCTGCAGGAGCAGCTGGTGATCCTCCTCAGCTGAGAGGAATACTGAGCCACAATCCAACGTAATTATCACCATGCTGATTCCTTCACTGTGTGTGGGGCATCTCAGCAGAGAGCAGAGAAGCAGCAGAGCACCCTTTGAAGGGCAGAACCCAGCACAGCAAGCTGCCAGAGCTGCAGCCTGGTCCCCTGCCGTGCCTTGGAGGGCACAGAGCAGAGCAGCCTCTCTCCTCCCAGCACAGGGCAGAGCCGTGCCAGGGAAGTGCTGGGGACACCCCACCAACAGCAACAGCTCCAGAAGGTCCCAAAGCTTTATGAGCTCCACCACCACAGAAAATCAATGAGGCCTGCCCTTCCAAGCCATTCATAAAATTAAAACTAATACGGTGTCAAGTACACACGGAAAACAAACAAGAGAGGAAATCAAAAACTTAAAACATTTCCCTCAGATCATGAGCTAAATACTCCAAGATAGTGCATAGAACAGACGTGCTGCAAGATTAATTTAGGTTGACATTGCTGAGCTTTAGGATGATGCTGTTCTTTCAGTAGACCCTTCAACAAAAATCTTCTGATGCTTTTCTTTGTTAGGTAACCAATTTGAATTGATATTAGCTAGCCACACAGTCCAAAAAACTTGTTTCACATTTCAGATTCAGATATCCTGCCAAAATGTTCTTCAAATGTAGGTGTAGGAAGAGGAAAATATAGACTTTTTATTTTTGAAAAGAAAGAAAATATGAAACAGGGAAGATATTACTTAAACAGTGGAATATAATTAATAATCAGGTTCATTTAAAAAAAGGGTGAAGGCACACATTACAACCAGTTCTCTACAGAAATCAATTTTACTTAAAAAAAAAAAAAAAAAAAAAAAAAAGACTGCCAGGTTTCCTCTTCCAATTTCCCTTCAGGACTGCTTCCAGTTCTGGCTCCTAACACTAATGAAATGGGGAAGAGAATGAAACATTGTCACCTTACAGAGTTTTATGGAAGAAACAATACACAACATCAATCAGTGCTCTGTCAAGGAAGCCCAAAGGAGCTTCCAATCCTTCATAAGCCTGGTTTGAGTGTGGCTGTGTCTTTGCCACTGCAAGAGGAGTCTGAACCTGAACCACAGCAGCTCTTCCAGCAGTGGAAATCACCATGCCTCCATCAGGGTGTTTTTGCTACAAAGTCACAATGTGGGATTCCTCTTTCGCTACCAAGCACAGAGCATAGCTGCTGACAATTTTAACACTTTTTCTGGACTAATACAGACAGTTTTCTAAGGGCACTAATTAAAAATGCTTAAATGGTTGTGACTGGTGTTTGATTTAGAGCAATTGTAAGTATCTTACTGCACCTGCAGGGTAGGCAAAGCAACAACTGAACCAAGCACATTGGTTCCACCCAATCCAGCTACTTTGATGATAAGAACTGCTTTTTCAGGCTTTTAATTTCTCTAGCTGAAAAGATTTATGACAGTAACATACATAATGATACAGTTCCTAACAGCTTGACAAAAAAATACACTGTTGATGTTGGCCACAATCACTTCAATAACTTTGCCTTCACTTAGAACATCTGGACATGAACATATGAGCACCTATGGACAGAAATCCTCCCAGCCTGACAGGCAAAGCTTCAATTTAAAATTTCCATAATGAGTTTCATACTGCACCATGATCCTGAATAAACATCTCTTAGAGCATTTCACCACCAACTCCAGAAAGTATCACTAATACCTCACCAATGAAATAGTTACCAAATCTACACCTCCACAGCATCTGAATACTGTGGCCATTGCTAGAATTCTACTCACAGTATAACACTGAGCTGGCAAATGAAACAAACACTAGAAACAGAACAAGCTCTGCTCCTACAGGAATTCTATGGCTCAGGCAAGAACTGAGAACACGTAGTGAAGACTATCCACATAACCTTTCTAGAAACACAATGCTTTTATGAAATATATGATCCCTATTTTATGCTCCATATTCCATGAGGATGTCACACTCAGAAAGAAACGATAGCTTCAGTAAATCACATCAAGAGAAATCCAAGAGTTTACTCTGCCTATCTGTTTTGATCTCCTGAGAGTTCCTAAGACACAGGGTATTTTGTCACTCTGAAGTTATTTTTAAGTAGGAGCCATGTGCATTTTCCACAGAAATAGTATCATGCACTTAATGACTAATTAAAATAACAAACTGAAGGAATTTTCACACCTCATTGGGCTAAGGACTTTCTACAGAATAATCCCTGAAAGTTTTATTTGGAACCTTCACAGAATTGTATTATCCTTTTAGAAAGCCTGTAACCAAGAATCTGCAAGCACTTGGTAATGGCCTCAATGCCTGTTCATAAATAATGAACTTCATTTTTCCTAACTACAACACCTCATGCTATAAGGAATTGCATAGTAAATTAATGCATCACTATGCAATGTACAGAGGAAATAATTAAAGAATCTTGATTGATTTCTTAGTTTAGTCACAAAAGGTAGTGTGCCTAAATGAACTGAGTATGCTTTCACAGCCATCAGAAATAAGCAAAAATAAACAAGCTACAGGGCAGTACCTTCAAGGTCCTAGTCTCTGTAATTAAAACTTACTGAACTTATTGAAGAAGATAAGTTTCATTAATAACCCACCATGACACTACACATGAACTCAAAGCCACCAAGATGAGGCAATGGTGAATTCAATGGGCTTCCTAAACACAAGGCAGAGGATTCTTACAGAAAGCCCCCAAATAACTAAAATAGTGCCAGTCTCACTCATCTTATTTGTGGGAAGCAGCCTTTTTATGGAAGAGAAGTCACATTGTGCCCTTTGCTTATTTTGTGAAAGCAGCAAGGTGGGAAAATAAAGCTCAACCCTAAGGACAACTTCACTAGTTAAATACTTTTAAGCATTACAACGTGACTCCCAGACAATAAGTCAATATTAAATATTGTCAGTTATCTCTGTAGGAAATGCTAAAGAGTAAATAGTAACCCAATTTCAGTTCAAAAATAAGAAAAGGAATCATAGAAAGAGCAGTAATTCAAATGCCTGATTTCTCCTTACAGTACAAAGAGGTATCAAAGCTGAGATTTGTGAAGAGTTAGGAAGAAAGTTAAGCTCTACAATAAAGAGAAGATAATCCCATGCTTTCAATGAGTCACTGACCCATTTCCTATCCAAGAGCCTCATATAAAGAGATCTTCATCTCTTATCAATGCACAAATCACACCGATATTGCAAACACCTGGCAATGCTGCTGAGGGCCAGGGAGGTCCCTCATTGCCATTCTGCATGCCAGGAACTGGTGCCAGAGCTGTGTGCAGCAGAAACTCAGCCTGAGGCTTTCTACCTCCTAGGCTAAATCCCCAGGCACAGAAAATCCCTTCTTGTTAAGGAGACCTGTTACAATAATACACAAAGTCCCTTGCACCATGTTATCTGAGGTTTAAGATCTCTAGGTAACACAGGTCACTGTGTTTGCAATCCAATCCCTTTGCCAGAACAGATTTCTTTTCTCACTAACACCAATTAACCCAGTTAAATAGATTTAATCCATTATTGGGGTGGGAAGTTGCTGCAAGATGTAAGAAAATCCCAAAATACTCTCCAGAGTTTTCTTCTGGGATGAAGTCTTACACAGAATGCACCAGAGTGTGACAGCATCAGAGGGAAAGAAGCCAAAATATTAACTGTGGCATACAGATTTAGAAAGACAGGTTATGATAATTGCTTTTATACAGACACTTTGGCATGGCACTATTTGAGATTAATGAACAAAGATTTAACAAAATCAGTTTCACCTGTTGCCCTGCTCTGACTCAAACACATATATAGAGAAGGAAATGCCTCCAAATGTAGTGAGCACTGAGAATAAAAAGGACCCCTGAAGTCCTAAACTGCCATAAACCAAATGCAGATGGAAAATTGATCATCTGTCCTTCATCCATTCATCCATTTGACTGAAGGCAGAAATTGACTTCCTGCAATTTATTAATTAAATTTACTGGGCAAAAAATTAATCCTTTGTGTGTGGCTGTCACATTATCTTTCATTATTCAGAAAACTGAAATCCTACTGTTCTAGCTCACTTCACCTTCATTTCCCCAGTCCTGGAAGAGGGTACCCTGAAGTGCTACCCACATCAGGCTAAGCCTTTCACAGTGGCATCAATTATTGCTCCTGTTCTTGCTTCTGGGTTAATTCCTCTCAGACCTAAAGCCCAGCTTTCCTAAAAGCAGCTATTTATTAAAGCAGTTCAGATAAAGCAAAAGGGGCTTCATTCATGAGGTAAATACAAATGAAGCTTGGACTAGCATTTGAACCATGTCATCTGTAGTGAATGAAATAACAGAAGGAGCTTCAAAAATAGGAGTGCAATAAAACCCTGTTAAGGTCTCCTCCTGGCAGTAGTTGTTGTCAGAGCTGGAAAATGCCCCCTCAGCTCTGATGCAGCTGGGGCAGCCCCACTTCAGAGGGGACAGTGTGTGGCCAAGCCCTGGTGCCACACTTGGGCTACAGGGGAGCCCTAAGCTGCAGCTGCTGCTCCAAAAGCCCTTCCCAGCAAGGGGAGACCACAGTCCATGACATTTGTACAGTGCAGAAGGATGGGACAGTCAACAGCACAAACTCAGAGAAAAAAATGAAAGAAAAATGGCTAGATTTTTCAGAGACGAAAATCATTATCAGTCCACCCTACATTGGCTATGTAAATGTCCTCAGGAACCATGAGAAACATTAAACTACAACAGACACAGCATGGTGCACATTACAGGAACTGTTTTACACAGCCCCATTGTTGGAAAAGGTGGTTGTTACCAGCCCACCGCCCGAGGACTTAACTACACCAACCACTACCAGCCACTGGAAATGACTCACTTGCTCAGGCATAAGAAATAAATGATGGTATTACAATTTTCAGTATAAAAAATCCTGCCCATGAGCATTTCTAAGTGACCAAAAACTCTACAGGCTCAGCTCTGCTCTGTATTCCATGAGGAACAAAATATCTGAGAGCAGATTTTCATGTGTTCCCCGTTTGTCCATTCATGGCTCCACAAAAATGCACCCTGCAAACACTGGCATATCCATCATTCATGCTCACAAACACATTTCTTTTCTGCTGGCACAAGCAGCACACCTGGAGCTACCTTTTCTGTGTATTGGTCAGTGTATAGAAAATTTAACACTGCGAAAAACAAGTCCCTTGGATTAGAAAACAGACTGCAATAAAGCAAGAATTGAATTGGCCGATTATCTCAATATGTGGTTTTAATTACCTCTAACTCATAGCAGTCTGCTCATTTGCATCCTTCAGATGAGACCTTAAATATCCATACCCTCTGTGCCTGCCTTGGACAAAGAAGATAGCTTGGGGCTTTTTGGAAAAAAAACAGATTCCTGCCTCGTTTTACTTGGCTGCTACAGTCCTCTGAGGTGGCTGCAATTCAGAAAAGCCATAGGGCTTGCAGCTTGGGAATTAGGATGGAAATTGTTACATGAATGCAAATACTGTTCTTGGTCTTTTCTTGAAAAAAGCACCTATTTACTCACCAGCCTTAAAAATTAAATGAGGTTCTAATTAAGGAACAATAAGCCAAAAACTAAAAAACAAAACCTGGCAAAAGCAGCCCAAAGGACACAATTTAAGACTAAACAGACCAAATAACCAAGTTATCACTTAAACAAAGCTATCTAAAATGGAACCAAAAGAATAAAGGAAATACAGAATCTAAAATGAGCTTGGCAGAGTCAAGAGAAAAGCTGAAAAAGTGAAAGAGAAGGTATAAGACCTTGGCCACAGGAGCTTACTGGAGTTTACAAGTTAATGGATTCCCAGTTTAACAAAAATGCATTATTACAGTCTGAATGTGCCTAGCTCTTTGTAGGGCACCCAGAGAGGATTAATCTCCTGCCCCACCTCCTTTTACACACAGTAGCCACAATCTGGCCCTTCAAGTCTGACTACTGCAAAATGCCAATCAATTTTTATGGGAAGTGGCAGCTTCAAAATTACATTTCATGGCATTTTCTTACTTCAGATAAAACAAATATTCCTTTAGTTATGCCATGCTCACAAGAACACCAATGCTGAAGGTTTAAGTACTACACAGAATACACACTACACTGTTGGTTTTAGGCACCTGAATGAAGTGGTTTAAGTTATGGGAAGGCACTGCTGGAGCTTACAGCTGAAGCACAGTATGGAACCTGACAAGTGTATCTGAAATCCTGTAATTTTAACTTCATTGGCACCTCACACTACAGCTAATCAGCTTCCTCTAACACAACTATCTATTGCACTTTAGAAACCTTCACCTTCCCTCGTTCTTAACAGAACCCTCTCCCGGTCTGCAAGGCTGAGGATGAGGACAGATGCAAAGTAAGCACATTACTTAAGAAAGGAAAATCACTTTTAATTACCAGATTGCAGCCTTAGCTGCACAAATGCAGAGACCTGTAATTTTGATCCCTGCCTGAAGATATGCTTGGCACTAGGGCAGACTTCAGGGACAGCAGACTGTTTCAGATTGCAGGGTGGCAGGATCCTGGCTGACAACTGCAGAGTTTTGGCACAGGGAGGGCAGAGGGGGCTCCAGCCCCGGCTGGGTCAGCCAGGAGCTCCTGCAGAGAACAGCTCTGCCCAGGCAGGGAGAGGCCTCCCCATCTCCATAGGAGACTGTGCCTGTGAAGAAGTTTAAAGCCACTGAGGATGAGTCCAAAAAAATCAATTCCAACTCTGTGGAAATAAACCTTAAATTTGGTACTAAAAGCTGACTCTATTTCCTTCTTGCTGGGAGAAGGATTTCTGCAGTGTTTTGTTTGAACTGGTTCGTCACACACCAGGAGATAACACTGGAGAAGGCAAAAAGAAAATGAACTACAGCAACAATGAACAGTTCTAAACAAATCAGGATGGTTTCACACAATGCAGGCAGCCAGGGAGAGGACTCTGAGGGTAAAAGCAGGAGGTGAAGTCATGGGCTCCAGGCTCATCCTTACCTCAATCGACAAGCTTGTTCAGAAACAAACTGGCAAACACAGTGACCTCTCCGCCCTGCCCTTACATGCTCATCATGTTTTGACTAAAAGGTTGTTATCAAAAGATGAGCAAGTTCCCAGCACTCTCTCATTAAACCCTCTGCTGTTTTCCTGAAGGAAAGTGCACCAGTGGTACAACCTACAAGTTCTGTTTCTTTGTAATAATTGCACTACAGAAAAGGTTTCTTTGTATCAAACAGTGGCAGAGCAGTTCTAAAAGAATCAGCAGCCAAACATTGCACTTAACATCTGCCATTTTAACAACCACTTCTACCTCTACCTCAATAGATAGTTGTAAAATTCTAATAAATCTTCTGACTGGCACCCATCTCTCCCTATTTTATCTCATCATAGGTTTCTTGCTTGCTGTAATTTTGTAGAAATGGTAGCTCTAGAGATGAATTTGAAAAATTAAGATGTACACCACACAGTTTCAAGACAAGATAAAAAGCACCTCCATTCACAACTGTAACTGACTGTTCCTACTCTGCAGGACACCTCCATCCCTAACCACCCACCCTCTCCTCTTTTTAAGTAAGGCTGCAGCTGGTCTCCAAGAGGTTCTAAATTAAGGCAGGAATGTGGTACAAAGTGCATGTGCACGAATTCAGATCTCTCCACACCCACTGAAATGCATCTCCAGAGAAACAAAAGCCCAGTACAGCAAGGGATGGAGAAATGAGCACTTGTGACACCCATCTTACAAAGTAACTGCTAAATGTGTCTCAGGAGTTAACTCATTCACCTCAACAACTCTTAACCACTGTTAGTAAGAGACATAGAATATTAAATAACACATATTCTATTTCACCTTGTGCTCTTCCATGGAGTAATAAGGTAGTGCAAAAATTCAAGAGAACACAGAGCTGGAGATTGTAAATTATGTTGATAACATGTCTGTAAATAATATGAAATAAAGATAAATAAAACAGTCTTTTAAAGGACTGTGGTCCCAACAAGAAGTGGAACAGTGTTCAGAAATAGATGATATTTACTTTAGAATACCTTTGCATGTTGGAAGGTAAAGATCAGATCAATGTATGTGCACTCCACAGAAGGCCAAACCCACCAATCAACATCCACTTGTGTGCTGTAGGGTTTTCTTAATTCCAGAAGCCTCCTGAAAGTGAGGTGAAATGCTTTTGCACCTCCTGTGGATACTTTCACATATACAAAAGACGTCTCTGGAGGAAAGTCTTTCACTATCCACTTACAACTGACCACATGTATTAACCTCACACTCTGAACCTACCATCCCATTTACCTCCTCTAGATGCCAACCACCCTTCTCACATCTCTCTTGAATTTCCATTCCCCACAGGCTCCCATTTCTCCTCCTCTTGCTGTTAGCCTGTCTCCTGTTTCACCAGCAGCTTCTGGCTTTGTACTTGCCATGGCTTTACAAGGGCCTCATGGTTAAACAAGATTTAACCTCTGCCATTCCTACAGCTCCTGCTCTGCCTGTGCTGCACTGACACATTCTGCAGAGCCATGACACTGACTGTGTCATAACTGACCCAACCACACAATTCTGCAGTTCTTGAGCCAGATCAACCCCCTGGCTCAGAGAGGCAGGGATGGCACACCTGGGAAAAGGAAGGAGCAGGAACCACTGCAGAAACCTGGACCACCACTGAACTGCAGCCTGTGCTGGGCCCTCCCTGCTCCCACCCTCCCAGGGTTCTTTCCATGGCCACTGTTCCCCACCTGCCAGCACTGGCAACTCTCACCTACAGCTCCTCATCCTCCAAGTTTCACTCAGCACTTTGCTAGCAGTGACACGTGCAGTGCAAATCTCTGTCCCAATATTAAAATGCTGTGGCTCAATGCCAGATTTTAAAGCCTGATAACTTATACATTTTGTTTATTAAAGAGATGGAAATGAAAACGGATGAAATCTGGCTAGGCATACTCCATGTTATTCATCCTAGCATATATTCAAATCACCATTTATTTCTGTGCATATGTAAACTGATGATGGATGAGATGAAAAGTCTTTTTTGATAGAATTCCCATTAAAAAATGAATTAGTGAAAAGTTCCCAGCTTACTAAGCCATTACACACTCTAGCTCAATTTTGATCTATATTGATTTAATGATATTTCTTGGAACTAAAACTAGCTAGTATGTTATTATGCATTTACAGAAAATAAAGAACTAGAAATCTATTGGTACAGGTTAATCAAACTGTCAACAAACCTTCCTTGCTGCATAGCATAATCCACACAGCAATCTCAAAATACATTACAGGGCATTTTATAACACAAATACACTTTAACAGGTTTTATTTTATATATAAAACACTGTCACTGCTAAGGCACTACAATATTATATCAGTGTTGGAATTTTACTTGAGATGCCGCATGTTTTTGAACTTGGGTAGAGTCTGGAGAGTTTCCAGAAGTTAAAAGCAAAAGCCCTGGACTCCCTGGTTGAGCTTGGATGACCAGACCCTCAAGTAAAACTTCACTGGTTACATCTAAATCCTAAATACAAAGCAGCTACAGAACATTGCTATGCCACAACATACAGGCAATGGGACCAACATAACCTGGGTGGAAATCTCAAAAGCTCATTTTATTTACTTTTTCCTCAGAAAATTTTATGGAAAAACTCAAATTCGATTCAAAACAGAGAGAGAGAGAACTCCATTAGGTCAAGCCTCACCTCAGTCACACCATCTTTACAACCATTACAACTCTTACTTGTTCACAGACATAATTTCAACTGAAATGGAGGTGACCCAGCAAAGCATCTGCAAGAGAGGGCTTAAATTAGTAGTCTCATATATCTTACTGCAGTGTATGGAGGCAGCTTCATACCCTCTCTGTTGCCATTATATTGCAAGATTTCTGTTGTCATTACATTGCAAGGGTTCCATATTGCTCAAGTTTTGTACCTCCTTGATGTTTCTCATAGGCAGCTCCTCCAGGCACTGACTCTTCCTTGTCCCCACAGCAGCCAACTGACTCCAGTTCACCTCAACCAACCCATCCACTCTTTTATACCACTCTTCTTGTTGGCTACAGCTGAGGCCTGTTAAAAGTTAAGCCTGTTCCCAATCTCTAATAACTAGCTCAGCTGCAACTCCTTAAGGGGTAAGATTACTTTCTATACTGCCTTTATTTACTTATATTGTATCCCCCTACACATCTCTATCTTATTCATGATGCTTAAAGACAAAACTGCAATGCTAAGCATTGCTTGGGCCATGAATCATGGTGTGGAGCAGTTATTCACATAGAAAATGCATGACTTACTGATTCAACAACCTGAACACAGTAGACCCCTGTCCTACAAGGTAACTTAAATTATTTGTTTAAATTAAACATGACCCTTTAAGGCAAGAAGCTTGCTTTCAAATTTCAGATAATAACACAGGTCCTGGTTTCAAGTGCCATTGAAATCAGTGGAAAGATTCAGAAACACTTCCAAAGGCTTTGGATAGAGCTCATGGAATGCGAGATCCCATTTGAGCCCAGTCATTACCAGCAGCAGTCTCAGCAGCAGTAAAGCAGAAAGAAGGGACTACAGAAAACTCCAATTATACAGCACAGCTTCAGTGCCCAGCAATTGGTCAGCCAGGCTATGAAACACCAAGTATTTGACCTCATTTGTGTTGAAAAATTTCATATTTCTGCAATCCTTACTTGGAATTACTAAGGACAGGAAGGATAATGCCATCTCATTTCAAGCCCTGTGGCACACACGATGTCAAAACACAGAAAAATTCACAGCTGCCACCATACAACTCTAATTCCACTTCTAAAATTCACCTCTTCAGAAGCTGCGCAAATCTTGTCTCTCTAAAGTCAGTGATGACTGATAACATCAGATCATAGGAAACCTTGTACCAAAATCAGTAAGATACACACAAAATTTCAGTGGATACTCAAAATAAACTAAACTGGGTCAGTGGATAAATTGCAATATTTAAAGATTTAACATTGTTGCACTCTCACTTTAAAGAAATCTACACATCAAAGAGGAAGGTACCATCCTAGCTACATATTTTGTTGTTAAAATTATCCAATCCTCCTACAATAGTATCACCCAGAGACCTCAAGTGACACGCTGCATTCTGTATCTTCTGCAGCAAAAGGCAGGCAGAAGAGAAAAGAACAAAACGTGGAAATGTGTTGCTAGGATAAGACGTCATGGAAACCAAATGCATGGCACTTAAATAGTGCACCATTCTGTATGTGCTTTAACACACAGAAATACCTCATTTTCCCAGGTTTAATCATCTGCCTTTGGTGGATTTAGATTCAATTTTCGTTTTTTATGGCACACCTGAGTTTAAATTCAAAATGTGTTAACCAAATATTGTCTTAGATTTTAATCTCTACCACTCAATAAGGATGATGGGATAGTATGGATCCAATTTTTGGGGCAGATTTTTTCTGCCAGAGCCTTGCAGAGTCATATCCCAAAATGTCATGCGAATTATCACTTCGGATCAGACACATCTCTCTTCTCTCATCCTGTAGGTTTCTGAAGCCCCAAGGACACTCTGAAGGAGAACAAATGAAAATGAAAATTTAGTTGCTGGGCAGAGCCTCAGGGGGCTTTTCTATTGATGTCTCTGGAGAGCAGGGAGCTAAGGTGGGAAAAAGTTTTCAAGAGAGAATTTTCCAGCAACACATTTCAGGCATGGCCCATGGTCTTCTCTCTCTTAAAAAAAAAAATCCATTAAAGGTTCAAAAAAACTTCCAGTCTTTCAAAGATTACATTCCCTCTGCACACTTGAAATTACAATATCATGGGTTTCTAAACAGTAAGCCACTGTTTGCCAGCTACAGCAACAGAATGTAAAAAAGGCACATTGCCACTTTGTAAGAGCACATCCCACTAGGAAGCCACATACCCAGTACACAGCATTTTCAGGATGCTTGCCCATTTTGAAACCAACCCACAAAATGAAGTTAAATTACTTCAGAATACCTGAACACAGTCTCCAGAATGTCATGCTTCCACTTCCCAGCTAGGGAGCTGGGATTTATTAAATACATTTCATAATTGTTGAAGTGCAAAGAAGACACTGTGAACAGCATTTTCACATGGCATGATCCCTACTATATTTTCCTCTTGTCATAATAATAATAACAATAATAATAATTATTGCTATTATTATTACTGTAATCTTCATAATAATACAAGTGATTCTGCTTGTTAGAATTTGAATGACAAACACTTCAAATTGTCAAAAGATCCTTTTTCCTCCACCTGCTGCTATCTGATGAAGCACCAAAAGTACCATTGTGATGTAACCTAAAGCGCCCCTATAAGAATTTGGGCTTTGATTAGGAAAAAGAAGTTGGGCTGTGTTAAAAACCATTTCCATGCATTTCCCAACAGGCCTTTGCCTGAATACTGGATAAAACTGCCCTTGTACAGAAGGTGCACCTTTTGGAAAACAAACAGATCTTCTAGAGAGGACCTGATACTACTTCAAAGCACACCGTGAGAATCAACAGATTTGCATGTGGCTTTGGGAACAGGATAAGGTCTCACCCACAGTCTCTGGCTTGCAGCTTGCAGAATTATAAGCATTAGGGGAGCAGGAAGCAGGACTGTAAAGGATTTCATGGTAAGTCCTTCATTAGTCCTGGCAGCATCTGAGAATTGGACTGAACACTGAGCAAGTTTCCTTACTGTATTTGTATGTATTTATATGGCTTAAATATACCCAAGTGTGGCATTTCCATGATCTCTTCTAATCAAGCTCATTTTGGAAAATATCCAAAACAGCAGTGGAAATAAATGAGCTGGAGCTAGACAACACCACAAGACAACTATAGTCTAGCCCAGAAGGCAAAAACTCCTTTTTTTTTCAAGACTGACTTTTCTTTGGAACCATTTCCAGATATTGTCACCTTTTTAAATGGAAAGATGACTGCAAGTCTGACTATTTGCTATCAGAACGTCAGCATTCCTGCAGCATCCAAAAGCTACAAAGGGCATTCTTTGATCCTGTTAATATGGAAATGAGGGCACAGAGAGTGCTTTCTTTAAAGAAAAACAGCTGTATCAATAAAAGCTATTTGTGAAAGCGATGAACAATTTCCTCAACAAAATTATATCTGAGCTCTTTAAGCTGAAAATCCTTTAGTTTAACAGATACTGCAGAGACCTCCTTTTGATGAGTGATCACATACAGCCATGGAAGTGGTTTGCCCACATTTTCCATGTGCCAGTCTGACATAGAATATTGCCAGATCTCCTGGGGGAGATCTCCAACTAACATCACATGAAAGCAGAACAGCTGATGTGAAAGATGCACAGGATCTCACTTCAGCGGGGACATTCAGTGAGGAAAAAAGGGTCCAACTTGCCTTTCCTGGCAAAAGTTGGGAAGAAGTACCCTGCAAGTTAAACCCTGGCAGTAAATATAAAGCATCATTTGCTTTCTTACAAAATGATGCCCAGGGAGATTTCTAAGCAGTTCCTCCATTCTTACACAGCGGAGGCCTGGGTCTGTTCCTCAGAAGAGCTTTCCACACCAGAGTGGCTCTATGCAGGGCTCCAGATGAAAATAAGAGGAACATGGGGAAAGGAGGGATGGCAGCTCACTACCAGCGCTGGCCAAACCCTGTGACAGAGGCTGTGATGGGCAGAGCCAGGGACGTTGGGCAGAGCAAATCCGTGATTCCTGGAGGACAGCCTCCAAGCTCATGGGACAGCAGAGAATCTGGCAACCAACAAGCACTCACAGGGTACCAGCTCAGCAAGGAAACCAGTCCTCAATCTTAGTTTCTGATCCCACTGCAGATACACCCCTCTGCTGCCTGTTTGCTCCCTTCAGAACAGGAGCTGGTACTCGTGCAGCCCTTGCACAACAGCAGCTGCTCCCCACACCCCACTGCAGCAATGATGAATTACTCTCTGTCAAGTTCAACACATGATAATGAAGTGAAAAGACGAGAGTGAGAATGCTCTGATATTAGAATTAGGTAATCCATTAAGTAGCAATAGCAAGGCCCTTGTTGCTAGCCAGGATCTAGAGCATCCCTTCCACAGCTTGTCTTTGTTTAAAGCTTTGTCTCCTGGAAGTGAGAAAGTAACAAAGAAAAGGCCATAAATAATTGTTCAAGACATTAACTCCTTTCTCCCCTGCAGCTTTAAAAAGAAGTACAAGCTATAAACTACCCTATAAACAGATCCTGAGCTTCCTGTGACAACTTTAATGTCAAGCAAAGCCTGGCACTGAGCAGCAGTAAGTTTTCCACCCCCGTTTTGAATATGGATACAGTTTCAGACTGCTGTGGAGCCTATTTTACAAATTCTCTCTTTTATTAGTTAGGTCTCTGCTCCAATTATCTTTATATTGTTCATATTTATTGCACAGCATTGTACTGTGTTGTTCACATACTCCTGGGGTTCAGAAGCAACACAGGATTTCCATTTTCTTTTCCAGTTGTGGTCAGCAAATACTATCAAGCTACTACACTATTCAGAAGCTGCACACCTCCTTGCACAGACAGTGTAACAGGCAGAATTTTATAGCATGTTAGTTATAAATTCACTTTTATTTTACTTAACATTTCCTTTCTCCATACAAATGATTCTGCACTCACAATTAATTGACCATATATATTTATGCAGCATCTACACACATCATACCCACCACCACTTCAATGATTACTGCTAAAAATCCATGCCATTAAAAAAACTAGTCACACTACATAACAAAAAAGGAGCTATGTATTACTTAACAAACAGTAAGGTCACCATCTCCATCTGGCCAAAAAGCATGTCATAACAAAGAGGAACAGCTGGAACTTGTACTGCAGAGTTCTGCTCTGCCTTTATTTTTCTATGTATGTATTTAACACTTTCCAAAATCATCTTAGCAAGACTTTTTAAGACTAATAGCATCATCAGTTATATCAAAGCCATACTATTTAACTACTTCTATTGCATTTTTCCAGTGCTTTTATTGTACCTTTCAGCATGATTTTATTCACATCACTCAATCTGCCTACTAATAGCCCTTCGATAGGAGTTGTTAAGCTACTTATGAGCCAAGGCACAAGCTACCCACTGACACAGTTCCAGTCCTCACTTTCAGACAAGGCCACGCCAGCACCAGGCAACCAATGCAGGGAAGGACAGTTTTTTATAGATCTAGTCATTAAAAAAAAAAAAAAAAAAAAGAAAATTTCAAGGCTTGGTCTTCATGCTCAGTAGCAGACAGTCACTGTAACGGATGTTTGGAGACTGAAATCTGTAAAATGTAAAATGTTCATAATGATACTTAAGTCTCCTGTGGAGCCTAAACTCTGGAGAAAGAATAAAGAATGAGCAAGCAGAGAGAGACATACTAGTGCTGTTAATGTATTCATGCTCACAAACAAATGCATTATAATTCTGTCTGTATGATAAGGCAGCACCAAAAACACCTCTAGAATAATAATCCGTTCAGTGATATTCTCACATTGATTTTGCTTCTGTGATTTTGATGGTTTTAGTTGATTAAAAATTGATAGTCAAACAAGCAAGCATTTACTGTGAGTGTCCGAGTGGTGAAGAAATTGACATTTTGTTAAATGAACACTCACTTTTCTGGAATATTCAGCCGAGATTTAGTAATACTCACGTTCTAGCATGAGCAAATGCTCTTGCATTTGAACACTGGTGCTGTGCACATTCCAGTGCACACAGAGCCCTGCATGGCTCCCAGGCTGCTGGGGAGAAACGTCTGTGCAAGCAGCAGTAAACCTGGCAAGGGTGGAATCCCACCCATCCCTCTGCTGGTACCACTGGGACCCAACCCAGGCTCCAAGGGAACGCATCAAACCTTCTCTTGACTTTGTCTGAGCTAAGACTCACTCAGAAGTTCCAGCTGGCGAAAATGGGGTCTATAAATCTTGTCCTGAAGGGATACAGGATATATTTACATAGTTCCACGTTAGTTGTGACTGAGCCTTGCACTCATGGAAACTGAGGATGCTCCCAACAAGAACAATGAAAGAAAAATAGGTCAGGCTCCACTGCACAAATTTTGAAAGCTTCTCATTGAGCTATCATACAAAGAGTAAGAAAAGAACAACCACATACTTTCCTCACATATCCAGACATAATATCTAGAAATATGACAATTCGACATCAGATTTTGTTTCACACTGGACAAAATCAGCATCTTCTTAAGCTTCCTGTTGATACAAGGTATTTGCAATATTGGATCAGCTTTAGTCTCCATACCTCAAGTCATCAGACCACAATACATATAGAGTAAGACTGTAAACAGACATTGATGTTCAATCTGTTTAGAAGTGGTTTGCAATAAGTTGTCATTTGTCTACAATATTGTGTCCAACAGACCTGGATTAAAATTATAAATATTATACAATTTAAAAATTCAATTAAAATTTCCTAGTACCTCTCATTTTTTCTAACAAAATCCACAAATGTGAACTAGATATAATATGAATATATATGATTTTGAAGGTCAAACAGCTTTTTAAGCCAACAGAGTCATAGAAGACTTCTAAAATCAATAAGACATAAAACTGATGGCAACCTTATAAAAAGCATCAAATCTTTTAGCCTGGGCGACACAAATATAGCATTTCACACTGTAAGCAATTTCCTGGCAATGTAGGCCAGTTTACCTTTGCACTATGAAGGGTTTTTTTGCATCTCTAGACTCCGAGTAACTGCAGAGGTTATTTAGGGAGCAGACAACCCCATAAAGCACAGTGCAGGACCAGGAATAGCAGCTCTTTGCAGCTAAGATGTGGTGGTGTCACACATGGGTCACCCCACACCTTGTGAGCAAACAGCCTGGCTTTGCTTTCAGGGTGATGATTGGTCTCCAAGGAAAATGGATGCAGAGCAAAATAACTCAATGGAAGGGGGAGGTTGTAGCAGCTGATGCAAACATTCAGTCTCAAACCCTGGCTCCCCAGCCAGCCACTTCCAGAGACCACAGCTACACTCCCCATAAGATGGCAAAGGGTGTAGGGTCCAAGCTCCCTGTACCCAACCACCCTCCATGGATGGCCAACACTGCAAGTTTCCACAAGGACAGTCATGTGAAATCCATGACAAACAGCCCAGGTGTGATGCCAGGACAGCCTCCAGCAGAGCCCTGTTGATGCTCAGAGTGCAGTCACACAGTGCAGTCCAAGGGATCAGACCCTTCTGACTGGTCTCAGCCAGGTGACTCCAAAACCCTCAGGCACCTTTTGTATTCAGTTTGCAGAGCCTACACTGTGTCCAAAAATGTTCAAATCACATTAAGCTTCTAGGCTGTTTTTGAAGATGAAACTGATAAAATGGGCATGTGTGCTGTTAAAATTTTAATAACATGATTTTTTTTAATATAAACAAGCAGATTCACACTTTTCACAAGTCAATCATCTTTGACTAAAAAGGATTTACAGGAAACACCAAAGAATGCCAGCTAATCCCAAATTTTAGGGATCATTCCTTTAAACCTTGCAGTTACAATGTGTGTGAACAGATGCAGAAGGTACTGAAATTCTCTCACTGGTGCCAGGGGTGCAGGCAGAATGCTCTTCCAGTGATTTCAATACTATCTTTGATACTTTCTACATCAAAACAATGCCAGTTAGAACACTGACAATTAATCCTGTGGCTGTGAGCAGAGGACACAACTAAATTTATTCTGTGGATATGCCCTGAGCAGTAATCTATACAGGAAGGGAAAACACTAACATAAAAGGTAGAAGGTTCATCTCTAACACCATTATGATTTTGAAGATGAACTGAAATAGGAAGATGTGAAACGATGTCACAGCAGATCTTTATAGAGAACCCAAAGAAAGATAATGTTGCCCAGAACCAGTGCAGAAAACATGGATGTTAATAAGATTTTTTTTACATCTGTATTTCTGGCCTGCTACTGTGTGACACTGTTTTCTGGAACACAATGCACTATTTCAAACACAGAAAGAAACACTGTCCACTGAAAATTAATATGTGGTAAGAACATTCCTTTGCAAGACGTAAGTGATTTAATAATGAGATCTGGGGTTATGTCATCTGACATATTGTTTCTAATATCTTTATGGCAAATTAACTAACTTACATTTCCAGCATCACAGCCAGGCCTACAATTTTAATTCCAGGAAGATATCCACACAGGATGAGCTAAGAATTAATGAGAAACACTGAACAAGTATCAGGACACACACTGTTCTCAACAATGCCACTGCCTCAAAGGTTTTAATGTTGCATTATTTTTGTACACATGCAAGAAATTTTTGCCAGTTCATGCAAGTAGATGTGGCACAAGGATATTCACTGCTGTGGCATGAGAATATGCATGAGAGGCAACCCTACCCATTTAGGGCTGGAACAGCTAAAGAAAATTCAGATATACTTAGGGGCTGCTTAGTTTGTCACTCAACCAAAACCAAAACACACACAAATTCTTGGCAGAACACAGTTAATTATTAACTTTATTTATCATCTTACAAAGTAAACTGTAACAATTCATAAAAAAAAGTCCAGAACACTGAAACCACACATTAATAATAATAAAACCCCAAAACTGCAGATCACAGAATTAGACTCCATTAGGCACATTGTTGCACTAAGTGGCACCCATTTAGAAGAAGCAACAGAGCCAAAAAAACCAGTCATCTACACAGAGATCCAACATGAGCAAATGGAGCTAGATTAATACAGCAAATTCATACAAATTCAGGATAAGAATAGAAATCAGACATGCTTTTCCACTCCTGTTTGTTTTTAATTTTGCTAAGACAGAAAATACTATGTCTGCTAAAATGTTTTCATTAAGAAAAAAGCATCCACTTTTAGGACAACCTTCATTTATTACAAATACTGCCCTTCTTACACATTAACATAAGCTCATAATGGAGCATTTTCTTAGATCAGTCACAGTCAAGGGACAGAAGAAATTGCATGCAGCAATACCAATACCCTCTTTCACAAATTTCCTGGCATAACTGGACTTCCAGTGTTGCCTCTGCCCCTTCCCTTTTTGGTCTTACTGAAAATAGAGCAAAAATAAAAATGTTAGCCCTATTAGTTTCAGGTATTACAAATTCTCCTTGACACCAGAAGCTGGAGTCCAGTTACTCTGAAGCAGAGTGAGAGTCAAGCTCACTTCTTTAAGATGGGACATAAGATGAGGAATGCATCAGTGTACTGAGACAAGAAATATTTTAAATATCCACAAATGTTAACATTATTACTTCTTACATTAAAAGACTTTAACAAAAAATTTATTAAATATGGAATTACTGTACCTTTTTATGACAGTCATTATTGTCATTTACTGATAACTCTGGTAATTATTTTGCTTTAAACAGCTGTAAATAAAACTTTATACCTTCTTGATAGCAAACTTACATTGTTAGTCATAAATCTGAGTCAATTCCTTCCCCTGAGCATAACTTTACCCTCTGAGAGTTAAGTATTCAAGAGCATGGCCTGAAGGGACTTATTTCATGTATTTTCAGAGATGTGACAAGGGAGGAAACAGTAAATAAAAAGAAGAGACAGCCCTTTTTAATCAGTGTTTTTCTACACCCTACTCATGCCCCCCATATTCCCATGACTTTGGAAATACACTCAATACAAGCTTGAAATTCTAAGAAAGGACCCACTTGCTTTTGGTTCTACAATCTACATTGCTTAAAATTTACAAGATTTTATTCAAATGGGTCATCTGCATACTGTTTTAAGAAAGATATCCTGGGTCAAACTGAAAAATTTTAATATCCTGATGCAATCCAGAGCAATAGTTCTGAAACTGCTTGGTGGATCCAGTGATGACATCAGCTCATGGGAAAAAAAATGGGAAAAAAATGACCAAAATACAGGATGTCAAAACTAAGAAAAAGTATTTATTAGCATCTCTGATTAAAACCAGATGCTTTCAATTCAGAAACTATTTTTCTGTCAGTTCTATTTTCTTCTTCCTGCTTCTCACTAATGACCTCTCCTCATAAGGAAGCCAAGCAGTCACCTCCATGCCAGGTCACCAGCCACAGGCTCATAAACTCTGCACTGGCAGCACACAGCACTCAGCAGAGGCTGCAGCAATCCCTGCTGTGATGCTCCCTCTTCTTATTTCAAAAAAAAGTGTGAACGTCAACACCTGAAAACTCCACATCTCAAGGCAAGGTTATTTTACTGTGTCTTAACCATCTGTTAAATAGATAATTTCTAGGAAATGTGAGTGCTCTATTTAATTACCCCTTGGGACAAAAGCAAGGCAAATGGGGCTGCTGCAGGACAGAATTCAGGCTGGCTTGCATTCTTCCATTTACTTGCATTTCTCTGCAAAGAGCTTCAGTTTTGAGGCTGTTCTCAGGTTGTCTGCTCAAAACCAAAGGTTTTCCTTGGTGGCTGAGATACCCAAGAAATGCAGCTGGGCCAGGGCACAGCAGAAGCAGAGCCCAGGTTTCTGTGTGGCTGCTGGTGCTCTCACTGACACAGCTCTGCCCCAGGAGCAGCACAGACCTGACTGCTCACACAGGAACTCTGGGCACCCCAAATGTGAGCCAGGCTGGGCCACACTGAAAATCTCCCTGCTCTTGGGAGATGTTTAATGGCAGTCCTGACAAATGAGGGTTTAGGGTTTCAGGTGCTACTTTTACAGCACACTAATTCTATGTAGGAAAGGCAACAGATGGATTGAATTCTTATTTCATATATCGAATCTTAATTATGAGAAATTGTGGAGAAAGTGGCCTGAAGAATTGCTTAGGTGTCTATTGCACATATACACCTGTGCCATATTTCCAGCCTGAGTGCTGCAACAGAAATCAAATGCTCTTTGTGTAAACTGATCCCTGATTTTCAGATACTAATTTTTCATGGCTGACTGATGTGGACATCTCATTGGTTGCCAAAGTCTGAACCATCCTCACCATCCTCTTCAATATGCACAAAACTCCACTGAGTTGGGTTTTTTTAATTAACAGAAAAAAATCTAAAAGCTACAAACTTTAGATGTTTCTGGGCCATGAAAAAACAATGTGATAAAAGATCACAATTAACCTTGAAAATCAACCATTTTTTCCCAATATTATATACCCAACATGAAAAAATAAACCCCAAAATTATTTTTACAGTACAGACAGGCTTTAAAATCCCCGAGGAACCGAGTGGGAAAGTCAAATAAGTATCCTGGAATACCAACCCAAACATTTCCAATCCTGTTGCATCTTTTTTTGGTAAAGTTTAATTGCAGAGACACGGTCTCATTCTTGCTGGGATCCAGCTGCCACTGTTTCCCTCTGAGTGCAGCCACGAAAGCCACAGCAAACGTGGCAGGAGTGAATGTGTGCTAGCAGGTCCTCCCATTCACAGTCCAGCACATTAATCACGATATTAAGGAATGTACAGAACTAAGCAGGGGCACAGTTGGGTACCACACACATCCTCAGCTGTCTCAGCTCCAGCCACAAGCAGGGGACAATGCAGAGGCCAGGGCAATGCCACCTGAGGGAATCCCACTGAACAGCACAGCCTGTCTGAAGGGAAACAAAGCCTTGGTGCTGAAGAACAGATGCTTGCTGCTTCACTGATGAAATGTTCCAATATTGTGTTTTTCCCCTTGTCCACTGGACACTATTACTGTTTTTCCTTCATTGCCTGTGCCAGATTTTAAAAAAAGGCAGGAGGGAATAAGAAGAAACATGTGTTTCCAAGACTGCAGTTCCTGCCTATTAAAAGAACATTTTAAAAAAGTAATAGCTACATCCAGAATACTATTTATCCAGCTTTAAAAGTGGAAGCACTTAGTCCAGTAGAAGAAAAGAATTTAAAGGACTATCAAGCTTATTCCTTCTTTAGGACTCCTCTTGCAGTGTTCAATACTAGAGCATTGTAATCAAGTGTTGTCTTGATGATTTTGAAAAATGAACAAATTTATTCCAGATGTGAAAGTCTTTGAGGCTAAAGAACTCAATAACACATCAATACTGCAAAGATTGTGGAGATTAAAAATAGCAGCAGGAGGTTTTGTGTTCACTTCACTTCTACTGGAACAAAAAATGCTGAACACGGTGTATTCTCCCAAAATGGCTGTGATGTCTCCTATAGTCTTTCTCATACTGAATTCTTTACATAACCAGTTGAACTCTTTTAGGATTATCTAGGCATCCTTTCTTTTCACATGCCCTTTTGGATGTTTTCTTCTTCTAGTTCTAGTTCTGCAGGCCATGCCTGGACAGCAGAATCCTTAGCCATGCAAGCCCCAAGCACATGCCCACTTAAAATCACGTGTTTCAGCTCTAATTGGTTTCAATATGACTTAAGCCCACAATAAAAGCACTGTGTCCCATGCAACTATGTTTGTGCCTACACATTTCCATAAGCAAATAAAATAATCCACAGTTGTACAGCTTTATAACACTATTCTGATAAGAATTTCTTCTACATAAATGTCACACTGCAATTTCCAGTCCAGTCAGTTTTTCACAGGACAATCCACAATAAAATGCCCCACAGCTTTTTATGCTAGACTGTAAAGAAAGATCTAACACTTGTTCTTGGCTTTAAGTGGTAGCAGAGTGCTCCCAGAGTAGCAATTCCATTTCCAAAAGTATAACGATGTCCAGCCTCAATACACTCTGTTATATCAGCCTGAGGTTTGTCAATAATACATAACTTCATGTCTGAATCTAATATTTTTTTAAGAACCCATATACAGTATTAGTTTCCCAAACATAAGAGATTGTTCTAAACCTAAAGATGAATCACCACTGGAGATCTACCATCTGGAAACAAAGTACAGCTTTTCCTGCAGCACAGGAAAGAATGGCATCTAAGAACTGTAGCTCATCCACAACACATTAGACCCAAGGTAGGAAATACAAGGAGAACATTTTCATGTCTGTGTGATCAGCAGATATTTGAATTTCTTATGACCTGAAAGAAAAGCTCAGACAAAATAGCTATCAACTTATGAATCCTTGAGATGTCACAGGGAAAGAAAAGGGGTGTGAGGGATAATCACTGCACACTGTATTGCGCTCCTGGTATTTATATTCTGGAGTGCTTATTGACATGTTAGTTGGAGACTTAACTTTAAGGGCACATATTCATCTAGAGGTGTTTCAGGAGAACTGTTCATCAGCAAGCCAAGCTGCTGTTCACATAACCCACTGCAGCCTTGCTGCCTGCCCTGCTGAGGCTCTGAGCAGAGCACAACACTGCTTCTGCCACTGATGGGAGGTCTGACATGCACCTCCAGCCACCAGCCCAGGGACAGAGGAAGGACTCTGGCTCAGAAGCAGCATCCAGCTCTGCCTCAAGCTGCTGGGCAAGTCTTAGAGCCAGCTTTGGATTTCAAAGCTCTTTTCCTTCCAACCCAAAACCTTCTGTATGTCCGTGTCCCTGTCTGCTAAACTGATCTTCCCTCACATTATTTTCCCAGCCAATTATATGGGTCTGAATTTGCTGCAGTTTTCAGTTTGGTTCAGTGAGAGCCAGAGCCCCTACAGATAGCCAGACACTGCAAATGGAAAGGCATAAGATGTTAAAGTAAATCTCAAGATACATACAACAGAATTTACCTTTATTGACCGCATATTTTGAGGTACCAAAGGACATAATGGTCAATTGTTCCAAGGCAAAAGACATTGTTGCAAATTCAGCAGAGGCAGCATGTAATTCCTTTCACGTGACTGAACAGAAACACACATCACAAAACTAACTGTAAAAGAGATGTCTTCTAAGTCTGTTTAACAACAAAAGCATTGGTGACTCCTTTGAAAGGGTGTGAGTCAGTATGAAAGCCAAAACACTACTGAGAAGCAATAAATATAATGGGATTAAAATTATCTTCTTGCACCAGACAGCTGAGACTGATCATCAAGAAACCTCACATACCCTGGTGTGATTTAGAAGGGCCTCCTAGTGACAGCGATCTGTCCCTGGTCCTTCTTGACCTCAGCTGCTATTTAAGGAATTGGGAGCATGGTGGGGAAGGGGCTTGCACATCTGAGCCACAAAGCTGTGGAAAAATCCGTGACTCAGAAGGGGTAACTCGCGCATGCCCATCCCTGAGGGAGCTGCTGCCTCCCATAACATTCCCTTAAGTGGGAAGATTTGTTCATTTGAAGAGTCAGTGTGTGAGGTTTTTCCTTCCCCTTCTTCAATGAATGTATATTCCTTTATATCTTTAAATATGCCTACATACATGCACACACTGCTCGCAAAAAATAATGACGTCTGTGCACGGATTTTTACATTTCAAAAGCTACTTCCTTAAATATCACTGAAAATAAATCATTGCCTAAAGAGATGTTTTCACAGCTAAATTCTTAAGTTCCTTAATGTGTCACATTTAGCCTTTAATGGAATACATAGACCATAGTCCACATTTTTATGTCTAAATTTTAGTTATTCTATCAGCGACAGACTAACTTCTCACCCTTCTCACCCTGTAGCAGTGGGTAGAAACAATTGTGTACTTGACTTTGCAGACCACTATTTTTACTACACAATCAAAAGTTTCTGTTATCCAGATCTTATTAAACACATAATAGAGGACTAAACCACCATAAATGCTGGACATCACAAATGGACCAAGCTCTTTGAATCAACTACATTTTCATACAGTTTAATGAAGCCAAACTAAGTCATTGAGAGAGCCATGAGGCTTCAGACCAAGTTCAGTAGATTCCAAGTACACCAGGAAAACACCATGATGAATGGTAAAAGGAAGATGAAAATAAAAAAGTAGTCACAAATCTATCTCATAGTCCCAAACAGAATCTTTTATCTCATGTTGAACACAGCAATACACTCTCAAATTCCTAAAACAGAAACAATTTATGCCTTTGATATACAATGTCAAAGGACAGAGACACCGACCCCTTGGCTTCTCCCATTCTTTTGATATTTTGAAAATCCTGTGAAGAAATTAAATATCTTCTCACCCACCTCTCAACTGACTCTTTTACCTATAAGAGAATGGCTTGAATACAGTCTTCAGGAAATTACCCTGTTGGATCCAGATTTTTCTTATCCCTGAGCTGCAAACCCAGCCCTGGAAAGGAGGAGACAGATATTTTTGTCTTTGGCTGGTGATTACAGTAATTGGTCTATGAACCACGTTTTTAAAGCAATACTAGAAAAAGCAGAAAGTGCAAGGCTGGAGCAATGCTTCCTTGCTTCCTCATGATTCCACCCTTGCAGCAGAAGGTAAAGAGAAACAGCTTCAAAACATTTTCCAGAAGATGGCTGCTTAGATCTACTTGTATTCAGGAGGAAAGGCAATCCCTGTATTCTCTCATTTCCTCGCTGTCTTGAAAGCAAGAACCTGCCTTGGGATTTGAAGTTGATTGCACATGTTTGGCTGCAGACCCTGGCCATGGCACGTGTCTTCTGACAAGCTACTGAATGTGTCCTTCGCCACAACATACATTGTGTGATGGAATTCCTCAGCTGACATGCGCTCTCATGGAGTTACTCTCTTTTGTTTCCAAATTTAATAAAGCACTGAGGAAGCACAGAAAATGAGACACACTATGGTCAGTTCCATTCTTCACCTAATGATTCACCTAATGACCTGACCTTAAACATACAGTGTAGCATCATTTAAACAAAAAATGCTTGAAGATCCCTTTCCATTTACTCAATAATCCAAAAAAAAAGAGTGTTGATCCTTTGATTTAACACTGACTCTCTTTTTTAAGCAAGCAATGAAGATGCCAATAATTTTTTTTTCCATACAGGAGACAAATATGCTCATTCTGTGTGTGACAATTTGGTTTAAGTTAAACTGGCAGTATCAATGAGACTGAAGCACATGCCTAAAATGCCTTGCTGAACTGGGACCATACTCTACATAACATTCTCTCACAAAAGCTATGTCCAGCTGCTCACTGAACACTCAGGAGATGATGTGAGTATGGCAGTTCTTCCATATTTGAAAGCTGTGTTCATAGCCCAAAAAACACAGTCCAGTTTTGCTTTTTTTAGAGAGGAAAAGAAAGCCTGGTGGCTGAGAAAGTATTATTAGTGTGAGGCCAAAGATTCATCTGAGGACCACAGCCACCAAATCACTTTCATAAGAAGGCTCACTTGGGCTGTTCTACAATTATTGGTGAACCAAAGTATTGGTGACTGATTCTAGCTCTGCTGGGGGACTCATTATTGCATTATTCACATGAAACTTTGAAAAAATATGCACTATTTAATTGCATGATTAAGCTGCATTCTACTCTCAAAACAGATTTCAATAAAAGTAATAAAAGATCTCATCAACATTCAAGGTATTTTCATATCTAAAATCGGTGTTAATAAGTAATTGAACAAAATTATTTTCAGAGCTATTCAGTTCTGCTCATCTCCCTGCTCTTGACAGAACCAAAGGAAACACATTTCCACAGATATAAACAAGCATATACTTCCATAATCCAGAAAAAAACCTCAAGAATTGTTTAATTGACAGTCATATACCTGAGTGATGATCATAATGACAGTATTAAAATTATCACAAGCACCCTTCCCCATGCTTGGATTCTAGTTCATTTACATAAAATGTAAATTTACTGCCATTATCAAGTTTTGCATACAAAACCCAGTAACATTATTTTGAGGGAAACAATTTCAGAACCAAATACCTGTTTAATGCACTGTGCTTCACCTCTCACGTGGCATACTTTTGCTGACTATCACTAAAGTGCACAAGTCATAATTACATCCAAAATTTTAAAACTTGGTGTTATAGCAGATCTCAGGTACAAACTCACTGCAGGAGAGGCCAAGTGTGCCATTCCAAGAACCACACACAGTGTGAGATCCGTGAGAAATGTGCTGGGAAGCACAAAATCACTTATCAGTGAAAGGGTGGAAATTCAGGGGGTATCACAGAATACCTGAGGATGGAAGGAGCCTCTAGAGATCACCTTGTCCAAATCTCCCTCTCCAGCAGGGCCACCTGGAAAAGGTCACCCAGAACCACATCCAGACAGCTTCTGAGCATCTCAAAGGACAGGGAGTCCACAGCCACCCTGTGCAAGGGTAACAGTGCCTCACCATAACAAAATGCTTCCCTTATGTTCAGTGAAGTTCTATAAATTGTTTTATTCAGCAGAAAAACTGGATTAAGATGCTTCTACACATGCACCCCTTCTCAATGCATCCATCTTTTTCTCCATGCCTACTGTTCAGAGCCCTGTTCTGTTCTCAGCAGGATGCAGTTATTTCTGAAGTTGCACTTTACAACAGACTGTTGAATTGATCCAACTCTAAGTGCTACAAAAAGAAATTTTCCTTCCTCAGGGGAAGGAAAAAACAAAAAAAAATATTCTACAAGATTTTCTTCCTTTTCATGCTTCTTTTGATTTTTTTTTTGTTTGTTTCTAAACCAAGACATCAATGCAATCATAACCCACCTGCAAACAGCAGCAAGGCAGCAGTGACAGTGAAAAGGACTTAAAATCCAGCTTCACACCACAGGGTGTACAACCCCCAGCCCTGCTGTTCCAAGTTTGGCTCCCCAGGAAGCTGCATTTTGTGGGCATTCATGTTAACACCAGAGGCTGAACTGAGCACAGCACTTGCCCTGAGCAGAGAAGAGGTGCAGGATACAGCAATCACACAATCCAGCTCTTCTCCTCAATATAGGCCGGGTGCTGGAAAATAGGTGCAAGTAACATGACTCTGCCCCAGCTGGCACTGAACCCTCCACAGCCAGGAAGTTCACAGAAGCCAAGGAGAAGGCTCTTTATTTTTTTTTCTTCTTCTTTTCCACATACAAGTGTGAAAGGAGACACGCTTCAGTATGTCAGGGATGTTTTACAGCCATGCTGCACATTGTGCTAAATGACAGTGCTGGGGAGGGGCAGGGTGGGAGCAGGAATCTTTATTTAGCACTGGGAGCAGTAATTCAGCCCCTGACAGTCACATGAATGCAGCCCTGCTGAACACAAACAGTGCCTTTCTCTGCTATTAGGCAGATAAGGCTCCACTCTGGATTTGAAAGACTTACCCTGACAAACGATCTTGCTCCTTCTTCACCCTGCAAATGGTGGCAGAGAACTGGAGGAATCTCAGCACTTTCCTCTGCTTATATAACAGGTGTACTCATAAATATGCAAAGATGATTTGAAGATGCAGTTTCTAATCCATGCTTTATGCCTGAACAATTTAAATGACTTTCATCATGTAGACAGCACTGCCAGCTCTTTGCAAGTAGTTCCTTTATAATTTTAGTCTCTATTAGCTGTATTTTTGTTTAGTGTGGGTTTCACGTGAATTGAGAGGGAAAAAAAAAACCCCACCCACACTGAATGGGGATATAATTAAGAGAAATGCATTTTTAGATGGAAAATAGATGTCATGACTTAGCTCCAGATCAGATTTCAAGAAATTTAAGATGCACATTTTCCATAAATGCCTCACACTGCACAGAGAATATCCTAATCTAGCTCTAAGCAAACACGACAAAGTAGAACTAAACAACAATAACCAAAAAAGCAAACATCAAGCATGACTAACAGAACACATCATTCAGCTAGTGTCTCTACAGACTGTAAGTTTCAGCAGTTAACAAGTGTGTTACCCCAAGACAAATATTTGTTTGAAATCAATTTAAGAATAAAAGATTTCAATTTGCAACATGTTGGCCCTGACATGCTTCATGAGCAATCTTTCACATGTGAAAAAAGAAGCAATTGTAAAAGAGGGCATCACATGAATGACCTGCATGATCCTGCACCAAGACTACTGTTCTAGTAGTGGTGGAAAGAGGGATGACCAAGGAGGGTGGGGCAGGATGGTGGAATGACCCTGACAGGCCACACCATACCCAGCTGGCTTTAGAGAGAAGAAAGTCAGAAATTAAACAATGGGGGGAGAAACAGAGAGGTGAGAAGAAGCTAAAAACTGAAATTAAAGGCACATATGCTGGCTTTCTGTCACACAGAAACAGGTGATGCCAACCATGTCTTTAAGCACCAGAAATGCTACAGAGCTTTTGTGGTAATGAGTTCCTTCCAGAAAATGGGTGACAACTTCTCTAAATATGGACTGGTTTCCCAGTCCTGAATGAGGTCCCCATCTTTCCTCTGGGAGTAAATCACAGCCCCTTGTTCCATATAAGTAAATGCTCTGTCTCAAACACAAAATGTGTTCTTAGTACCACCAACAACTGCACACAAAGTGAAGAAAAAGTATCTGTTTCTTTCTGCCATACATCCTAGCACAGACCCTTAAATATCACAGACTGCTTCTGACTATTCACAGACCTAGCTTTAAGGGAAGTATACCCATTAGTGCAGTCCTGATGCCAGCACAGCTTTTGCCATTTATTTTTAGGTGAACTGGACTTGATTTTGAGTGAAAAAATAAATACAAGATTTTATTTTTGAAAAACTTACACTCCCTCCTTATTTGAGCCCCTGAAAATGAAGCTTCAGCTTTTACATGGAAAATACTTCCATACTTCTATATTGGGGAGATTTCAACCAGCTTTCAACTGTAATTCCTTTTGTAATTTTATTGCAATTCCTACTGTACTCTCCTAGGGGCCAAGCTCTGTGAGGTGTGGCTGCTTTATTGCCCATGCTGGGCTCAGGGCGGAATGCAGAATCCAGTGAAGGGGGTAACCCAGTCCATGACAAGTCATGCAACATTCTCAAAAGGAGCCTGGAGAAGAGCAGGTGCACAGTATTTCAGAACAATGTGGGCACTGAGATGCTTTATCCTCTCTTAACTCTAACACAACTATGTAAGCAATTTCTGAGGAAGAAGGACACATAATATGTTTCACTAAATCTTAAGTAAGACATTTAGGTAGCATCTACTGCCTACCATTTTCAAATTATCACTTTTTACAAGATACCCATTAGCCAAAGAACCTTTTACTCTAGGGAAAAGTCAAGGGAGACTTCTTTGGGTGTCTGAGTTAGAGCAGATTTATGACAGAGTAAAAAAACCTGTAAAATGGTGCTGGTTTTGCAACATGGAAGTGATGTTTTGGGAGAGGTTGCTGGCAGTTTCCTCCATGTCTGAGCACAAAGCTGTTGAGGGTTAAAAGCTCACTTTAAAGAAGAGTTGGCTTCTTCCCAATTTCAGTCTAATCTAGTCCTAGATACTCAATTTGCTTTGGTCTAAAGAAGGCACAAAGGACCAAGCTGGCAGATGAGGCCTGGTGGTGTTTCTAGTATATATCCTGCACCAGAATGGCTCATGAGGAAAGTCAAATCTGAAGCTGTATTTGTTACTGACCAGAAGTAACCAATCAAAATGTGTGTTTGAAGAAACATACATGTGCAATTTCACATTTTGAATGATGTACAATAGACATAACATTGCAGGTGATATTTCCTTATCAAAATACACAGAAAAGCACTTTGCAAGTCAGCCAAAGCCAGACCACCACCTAGGAATGACAAACAGCATCACACTGTAAGAGAACTTCATGTTTCAGAGATTTTGTGCTTTTTGCATGATCTTCAGGACAGAAAAGAGCCCAGACTATTTGTTCAGTAGTACAAAGAATTGGTGCATGAGCCAGCTGGGATTCCCCTCAGGAGAGAGAAACTGGCACTGATGAGAAAGGGTCCAGGCCTCCTATACTTGCTTGAAAAGTATCCCATGGAGAGAAAGCTCTTATGGACTAGGTTAACACTAAGTTACCAAATGTCTGTGAAAGGTCCAGCAGTCAAAGATGAAATTGAGCATTGCTGTGGCTATTCCTGGCCGAATGCATCCCACACACAGCTTCCTCACTTCTCACAATCACCTCTCCTGGCCACACAGCATCTTTGGTAGAACAAAAAACAGACAGGAGGCTGACTTTCAAAGCCAAGGAAGAAATATCAGACTTGCTAGGGCCCCTCATCTTCCTCACAATTACCACCAGCAGACAATACCAGCCACAGCATTACTGTGCTCAGGAAGAAAAACAGGGTCTGCGTTAAGCAACAACAAACATCTTCTCCCAGTGCAAACAAAGGAATGTTTCGCCTTGCTCAGAAGTGACTGCTGGAGGTCAGACACCAGCTTTGTGAAACTCCCAACAAAAAAACAGTTGACACAGACATTCAGATGGCAGCACAAAGGCACAGAGCCACTTTTGCTGCTCCTACACCTTCACCCATCAATGCAATGAAGGGCAAATACAAGTTACCACAGGCAGCCACTAAGGCAGAAGCAAAGACATCACAGCAAAGAGCCACCTTAGGCACAGGATGCAGGAAGGATTCATCTTCAGAGGAAGTGAGTACTTTCTTATTTTTAATCCAAATTATTACAATGGACAATATTTTAATGTAAAAACCAATGATTAAGCAAAGTACAATAAACTTTAAGGAAGCTTTTAAAAATGTTATTTTTCTGCTACTTCTTGCTTACATAGAAGTCCCCTGAGCTACAGGCAAATATATGAGTAGCCAGTATTTAAGCAAGAATTATCAGAGCAGCTGCCTTTGATACCCTCTCAAACTCTAATGTATGCACATCCTTACAGTGTTCAATATTGACTTAAAACAAATTACTACTGCAAGTAAATGTCAAGTCATCCCTAGTAAAATACTAAAGACATACAAAACCTGAAACTCTACGATGTTGCAGTGCCTTTTGGAGTTACCAGGAAAACATATATCATAATATTGGACCAGACATTTAAAAAATGCCACTACAAAAGTACCTGAACCAGTGTATTTCTGGTCAAGGATGGATTCAGTGGTTTACATACCTATGTACACACACAAACTTCTTACATTTATTTTGTCTTAGAAAAGAGCCATCCATCAGTTCTACTTGTGGGTTGATTTTTTTTTAGAAAGCTGTTGAGTCTTCTCTTCTATGCAAGTGTTTCAGTGTTTATCTAGTGTTATTAATCTAGTGTTATTAATATTTTCTGTCTTATCTTCAACCTTCATTTGTCTAATTTCCATTCCTAGGAGTTGAATCTTCTCATGTTTTGGACTGCTAATGTTTTACAGTATGGGAAAGTATTCCTCCATCCCCAACACAAGACTTCTCAAATAATCAAAATAAACTCCAATCTTTTTCCTGGCAGACAATGTTTATTAGGACTGCTTTAATCCCCAATGTCCATGACTCTACTCTTGGTCACTTTTCCAGATCTCTTCTGAACTGCTTGTCCAATTCTGCCAAGCCTGTGGTATGGATACAAAAATGACTGAATCAGCATTTGTAAGAGACTATAACCTTGTGACAGGAATGTGCCAAACTTTAACAGCATAAAATTCATAAACATAAAATTCAATACTTCTTTTCATTATCATAAAAAATATTAAATTGAACTGCTGATAGTCCCATTGTTGTTGCTTAAAATAACAAATCAACATTTTCTATTACAGCATGGAGAAAATTTGAAGTAGAACAAATTAAAAGTAGTGCATGTTAATTTCCCTCTCAAAAATAAACATCACTCCCCAGTCCATCAGTATTTTTTCCTAAAAAACCTCTCACTTCACAACACTCAGAAAACTTACAGCATCTACTAAAGAAAGTATTCATTATTTTTTCAGATTGAAAATTATGGCAAATGAAACTGAGCTCTTCCAGCAAACTCAGCAAAGGAGTTTGCCATTATCATCATTCAGGAAAGACCAGGGATATTTCTACATTTTGCTGTTTCACTTGGTAATTGTTGTTTGTTCATCCTCAGGCACCTGCCAGAGAAGTCTAGCATTTCAATTTTTTACTTCAAGATTCTTCAGTAAATTTGAACTGCATGCATCCCACCATAATTTTATTTGTTCACACATTCATCAAAAATACTTGATTGTTTAAATATTTCTTTCAATAAGCATAAGAGGCATGGCATCAAAAATTCTAAATTTTGCTTATTCTCCTTGCAATTTTAACAATGAAAAATGTGAGTTACTATGACTAAACATATTGCCTCAAAAGAAAAAGGGTGAAGTTTTATTATTTGTATTACCAGAAAGAAATTTTCTGCGCAATTCCAGAACTGTTCTGTAACGTGATATGAAAAGTCCAAAGAGCAGTTTGGTCTATTTTCTCACTAAAGGCAGTAATAGACACAACACCCCTGCAGCCATCCTGCTAACACCGTGTAACTCTTCCTGGAGGATCCACACAGATGGAAGAGTCCAGGGCTGCTTTCTCTGTTGCTAGGGTCTCTCTATTTTGCCAGGCTGTTTATGGACACATGGACATCCACACAGTAGGAAAAAGAGTGTCAGAACACTCAGTTTGGGTCTCTATGCCAACCAAAAGTCTCTGAACTTTTGCTGGTCTAGGCAAACTTTCAACCACCAGCCTACCAGTGAAAAACCAGGCCCCATTACTTACACTTCTGTGTTTGTCACAGAGTTCACTAAGAAACATAAGAAACATTTTCCTGGCTTCTGAGCAGCTCTTACCAGACTAGACGTACAAGATCGTTTTGATATTTTAATCTGAAATACAGATCAAGCCAAGATTTGAATGAAGAAACTGCAGATGTCACGGTCTGGAGATCTGGACTCTGAATCCAGAAAGACACAGGACCAAACAGGTCCTAGCATCCATTTCTACTTACACACACAGACAGCATTTGAAGAATCCCTCTGTCCCTTCCACTGCCACCATCCTGCAAACCCAGCCATACACATAACAGCAAAAACCCCCTCAAGCATCCTAAATAATAGCATATGTGTGGTTCAGTCTTTGGAAAGCAAATAGCCCTTCAAAAGTCAGAGGAAACACTTTCTCTTCCAAGTTATAATAATACTTCATGAGAGTCCTTTCTCTAGTTATCCAACCACTTAAACAATACTATTAAAAAGAGATCACTGAAATATCATATACTTTTCAACATTAACTCCTGCTGTAAAATAAAGTGGCAATCATCCACACCCTGGCACTTGATGCTGCTCTAAGCACTGCAGGTGATGTGTCCAATAGACTGTGCCCACCAAACTGCCAGGACTCTGCTCTCCAAAAAGGGATTGCAAGAAGCACTCTGGCACACCTCCCTCCATCCCCTGAGAGCCATGCACAGTGTCCTGGTAGGATTTCACAGGGCTTTAAGAGAGAAACCTCCTCTTCTGTGGCAAGAGGATCCAGCTAAAGCCACAGTCTTCCCAGCATGTGTCTCAAGTTGTATTGCTTTAAGTATTTCTACTCCCATATTTGCTGGCTTATTGCAGAATATGATGGTGTCCCCAATGTTGTAAACTGTTTTAAAGTTGCACTTCATACTAGTGATAAATAATACTGGCTAGCAATTAGAAGCCCTAGCTAAGATTAACAGGGGAAAAAAAAACAAAAAAAAATTATTTACACAGGTCTAAAACGAGCCATTCCCCAATGTGCTGCACCAAGTGGAGTTAAATAAAACCAGTTCCCATCTTTCAGTGTATGTTTACCCTAGTAATAGAAGGAAAGAGCAGAATTCTTCAGAGAGCAAGCATGTTTTGGAAATGCCCCCACACCACCACAGTCAAGGAGGGAAGCAGGAGCTGTGGTTACAATCAGGAAAGGCTCTTCACAAGCCAGGAAAAGACTGCTGCATCCAGAGCCTGAGCTGGGGCTACTGACAGCAGGGAGGTTCTCAAGAAAAGGGGAAAAAAAAGGAGGCGGGGGAGGAAAGAAGGCAGAATGGGATCATCATGAGTTTGGCAAAAATGAAGCTCACCCACTGGGGAAGATAGGGGAATATACATGCATAATTTTACATGGATTAAGAGTTTGTGTCAAATCTGTGATGCACTGTGGTGAATTCTTATACTGCAGTGACTCATCTTGTCTGACAGTTGCTGGGGAATTAAAGCAGTTATTTTTAAAAAATTATATGTCCTGCTTGACGCGTTATACAAATAGCCTCTTAAAAATTAAAACGCAGTCAATGCATTTTAAAGTATAGGAGAGCTACGGTACATTTAGGATTCTGTGTACCATACCACAAACAAGCTAGGAGCACCTAAAGGAATCTGCTGACATCCCTTCAGAGAAACAGGGATCTTTTTGCAGTTCCCAATCCAAATCCTGCATCAAAAACTAGATTATAATTTGTGCTTTTAGACAGCATGCAAACACCTTTCCACCGAGAAAAATTAATACAAAGGAAAGAGATGTGCTAAACCCAAATTCCTCCGATACCAAAGGACACTCGGTTTGCTGGAATCAGAATGAGTGCATTCCCCTTGTGATGGATTGACAAAGGCAGGTCAATCCCTCGCAGGGAAAGCAGCAGCTGACTCACAGCCACAGGTGCACACAGGTTTGGCGAGGGGAAGCAGCGCTGGCTCCTGCTCGGTGCAGCACAGCCATGCAGATGTGCCCCGAAGCTGCAAAGGGCAGCTCCTGCAGCCCGTGCTCTCCTCAGGAACACGCTGCTTACTCCCTGCTTTGCCTGTAAAACTGACACCCCCTCGGCAACTTTCACACATCCTTGGGAGAAGCGTTTGGAGTATGTCAGTTGTGTAACACAGTAAAGATCATCTGAATGATCCATTAAGTGTAACCCTTGGGCATCAGCGCTGCTCCACGTCAGCTGGCAATAAAGGTATATTTACAGCATGCCTCCAGGACAGCTGTTCTGGGAACATCCTGCAGATTTGCATAGGCTGTTTTACAAGGCATTACCATGTACTTCTACACAAGGAGTGCCAGAGAATTCTTTCGACACCCAGTAGAAGCCCTTAAGTCTAAAGAGCACAGTGAAGGAAGCAAATAAAAATATTCAAAATAAAAAAAAAGAAAAAATTCTTCAAATTCCAATGCCTTAAAATACTCATGAATGAATTGAACCTGTTTTTAAAATAATCAAGTTATTATCCCTCTCCAACTTGAGCACCATCAGAGAAACAAAATAGCTGATGAGAGGAGCTTCATCATACAAAGAAAGGGTTCTGTTGACAGCGCTCTTGATTTCATCATAATTTCCATGATATCCAGTATATTTTTTAAAGCCCTAGTCTTCAACATAAATTATATGAAAATTCCAGCTTTATGTATTTTGAGTAAATTAGTCCTCTCTCCACCAGAAAAAAATAACTGAAAACACGAGCCAACTGCATCCTAACAGCTCAAAAAACAACAAGAAGCAAATGTGAGTGTTGAATTTCTTAGTTCATTTCTCACCTAAGCTCAGACACACTGTCATTACTCAGGTGATACTCACTTTCCAAGCAGAGCAGTATCTCTCAAGGAGTGAATTAAAAGGATGACTCTGCGTCCCAAATCACAGAGGTGTGCTAGTTATTGAAATTTTCACACTTTAAAACCTCTCTGTGAGTGAAGTCAGCTGGCAAATGTTGGGGAGAAATAATAACAAGTGAAGCTAACTACACATCTCTGGTCTCAACACAGCAACTACAGGCAGACAACAAAAGACATAACTTATATCTAATAAAATAATAAACTTGGCCAGAAAGTGACTCAATCAACCCAAGCAATATTACCAAATATAATTGAGCCAGTCAATACAGTGAAAGTAGAGGACCAAATTAATTAGGTGACTGCAAGTCCAGTGCCTTTGGGAATAAGTAATCACTTATTAAAGATCTGCTGAGACTTTTTTTGAAAGTGCTCCTTGGAGAAAACCTGAGACTTTCAAAAAGAGAAACCTGCTATGCTTTACATGTTTAAAATGGAAGAGGACTGGAAGTATATTATGGAATATAGGGAGAATAGTTTCTGAACAGGATGGTTTTCAAATTTTCCATGTGGTGTCTGTGGTTTTTTAAGTGTTTCTGCTATGTTATCTGACACTTGGATAAAATACTGGAAGAAATATAGAGCATCTTTGGCCAATTAATTTTGGTTCACGAAATAATTGGAAGGGCAATTTAACCTTGTATACCCTGCAATTAAGGGCAAAATGAGAAAAGGGGGAGGGGGCATTTCTTAAATTCTTAAGTGCTTTTAAGAATGAAGGTGTTGTAAAATTACTTTTTTGGTTTTGTTTTTTCTTTTTTTTTTTTTTAATAAGACAGCACATTTCAGGACTCCTTGTTTTATTTAATCAGTTCTTCAGTTAACAACCCCCAAGCTATTCTAAAAAACAGGATGATTCATCTATTTCCACCCAGTACAATTTTATACATCGTTAGAAAACTAAAACCTCATAAAATCCTAAGCAGCCCCGAAGTACAGCTACTGCAGAGTGACATGTTGATTGCATCAGCCTAGAAGGGCCACTTCTGAGCAGTGCAAGCTTTAGCAGCTCAGGGAAACTACCAGAGTGCCAGAGGACGTGTACATAACATACAGCACCAAGCATGTTCCCTCAAACACAGCCTAACAAATGTCTCTAGAACATCTGGAATCAAGGATGATTCCACAACTTCCAACATTTAAAAAATTTAAAGCGCTGTTGAGCCACTGTGTCCTGAGAAACACAGAAGCAACATCCCCTTCCCAAAATGCAGTGAAAACACCAACAAGGAGTGTGCTGCTGGTGCCTGAGACTGGGTGTAACACTACATGACACCACATCACTGTGAACATGGCTCTCAGAGTGCCAGGCTCCTCCTGTGGGGCAGGCAACCTGCACACAGCCACAGAGGAACCTGCTAAGCACCTCTGAGCCTGGCTGATCCCCCCCTGCCAAGTCAAACTAACGAAACTAACAAAATCTAAAATGGTTATTCTCATTTGCATCCATAGTACCTTTGAAATTGCTACGTTTAAACCAAGAAAAGCCCATTCAGACCACAGCAAAGGGGAGGTGGAAGGCATGTGGCTTGCCCACAGTAACCAACAGGTTAGGCTTGTCACAGAGACAAACATCCCAGAATACCATTACATGCCTTCTGACCTTCCTCCTCCCTTTCAACAAGCAAGCAGTGCCCAACAAACAAGCACTGCTAAAAAAAAAAATAAAAAAAAAAAAAAAAAAAAAAAAAAAAAAAAAAGAAAAAAAAGCACTTTGCTCTATGGTCTACAAAGCCATAACCCCACGAGCTACGTGCCCAGCAGACACTTCCTGAGGCTCTCCTGCCACATCCCTGCTGCCAGTGAGGCAATGCTGAGTGCGCAGCTGAACCAGGAACTCGGGACTTGGCTACACGGGGTGGGGAAATGCCACGGCCAAAGTGAAACGTGCGATGAGGACTAGCAGTGATTGTTGTGATTGCAACACCTGCAGGGTGCCTGCTGTGCTAGTGGCACAGTAACCAGGTCTGGGCACAGGGACACCAGCTATTCTATGTTCAGCTTCAAGATGCACTGCGTGGGTAGGACCCACGCTATCACACTTCCTAGAGCTAGGAAGGAGACAGCTTTAGCTCACAGCTGAGCAATAACCACGCAATAATCCTGCTGCTGCTCCTCTACAAAGCAGCAGCCCTCCTTCAGAAGCTGTTCCTAAAGCTGCACTGGCCATGGCAGGTTTTGGCACAGAGAACAACGTGGCTTGGGTACAGGCAGCAGCTCTAAGACCCACAGTACCCAGAAATAAAAACTCACACTCAAACAATACAATAAATACAATATTTCAGAAATGCAGCACTTGAAAAAACATTTTCCTATCAAATCTGACTTGGGAAAGCCCTTTAAAAAGGGGCATAAATTACAGCAGTCACTCTGCTCCCAATATTATCAATGAGACCCAAACACATTAAAGCATGCAGTTGCCTATTGCCTCCAAAAGTCTCCTGCTCCACAAAGGCAGCAGAGGCACCCTAACACATCATGAGCAGAACACATGTTAAAACCTCAACCACATGAACTTTTATGCACTTGCATAAGTGTATCTCAGTGAATGAAGGCAGTGGACAGGCTCATTATGGCCAAGCAAAGCACAGACATAAGGTACTGCATGTTCAGGGTGTAAAGAAACACAGAGTTGCCTTGAAAACCATTTAACTAAGGAGTATAGCATGGCCAGAGTATGACTTCTACAGCACGATAAAATTGTACAAATTATTGATCCCACTCTCTGTAGGGACTAATTTTGGGAGCAGGCCAGGAGCTGAAATATGCCTAAAGGTAGGAGCTTTAAAGTAGTAAATTATTTCATTTTCTCAGGCACTGAAGACTGTCATGCACTTGACTAAGAACACAGCAACAGCAGCCTGGAGGAAGACACTGAAAATGTGATATTGCCTGTTCTTTACCTGCCTCCCAATTCCAACCGATCCTCATTTAGGCTGCCACAGTCAGAACACACGAGCCACCCCGTGTGCTGGGTGCACCACCAGTGGCACATGAAGAAAGATACTGTCAGTGGCCTAAACTCGTTCCAGATCTGGCTGCAGGGAAGTTACAGCTCTGCAGATACAGATGCCCAATTTCAAACCATGTCCCACTTCCTCAGAGCTTTCTTGGATTATGCTTACAGCAACAGAAACCGCACCATAAAACTGCATTACAACTTTGGTACACTACATTAGCATATTTATTGAGGGTCTATGCCAGTTTGATTTCAGGTTTTTTTGGAAGCATTTACTAACAGATGTTTTAATTAGTATCTCATTGGTGTGTAGACAATGATGTGACACACCAAGAAGCATTTTCTGCATAAAGCAACAACGTTACATGTACCATGATACAAACAGCTCTTCCCACCCTCACTACCACAGACGAGGGCCAATGGACTTGGCAGCACATCACAGAAAGGCAATTCTGTATTTAACTCCTCTCGCTTCAAGTTTTCAGGGTACCGACAGGGAGGGGGAGGCACAGAAATGAGAGCCACAGGCAATCTCAGTAGTTCATTCTCTTCACCCTCAAAGCGTTAAAACACAATGTCAACATCAGCTCCTCCCTGCTGATGAAACTGGCCCCAGTGCATTTTACTTTCTGGCTCGGAGCCCTTACAAACCGTTACAAAAAGACAGAAGACAGACAGACAGCTCAATATATTGACCACTTCCAATAACTAATTTGGGACACGCTGGGTCATTTGTCCCTTCTATGAAGTGCTGTAGCCTCTTGGTGGTGAACGAACCCTGATTTTTGGGGGCCATTATTAAAAAAAAATTAAAAAAAAAAAAAAAAAAAAAAGAGGGGGAAGCTAATAGCAGATTTGCGTTCCAGGAAAGAGCCAACGCTAGCATCAATGCACATGAATACTGCCCACTCTCTTCCTCCGGGAGACACCGATTACATCTGATACACTAAAACCGTCTCCACGACCCTGGTCGCTCGGTGGCCACCAGCGAGGACACTGACAGGCACCGCTCGCTGCCTGCCTGTCGCTCCTTCCCCGTGCTGGCACACATGGAAGCGGGGAGCGGGAGCCGGGCTGAGGAGCGGAGGGCGGGCTGGGGCTCCTGCTCATCCTCCCTGCCACGGCAACAGCTCGGGCTGCGTGCGCGCCTTCCCAGCCCGGGGACCGGCGGAGCATCACAACCAGCCACGCCAAGAAGCCACCACAACCTTTCAATTATACATTAAAAAAAAATCCCGCGGAAAAAAAAAAAATATATATATCGTTTCGTCTGAGTGACCTGACTAGTATTGTCCACAACGACCTTATCGGGGGTGTTTTGTTGCAGCCGACACACACACGCGCTGCGTGGACTCCGTGGGAGTCTCTCGATGCGGCCACAGCGGGGCTGGCTCGCAGGTACACGGCACGATTCCGCCAAGCCGCGTTTCCCTGGCAGGGCAGGAGCCCCCAGCAGCCATCCCCACGGATTGTTCCAGCTCCCGCACCACCGCGTGCGCGGCCGAGCCCCGCCGCCAGAGCCCCCTGCCGCCCCCGCCCGCGCCGCGGCGGAGCGCGGGGGGCTCGCAGGTAGAACAAAACCCCCGCGCCGGGGTCCCCGACAGCGACAGGGGCCGGCAGGGGAGCCCCCCGGGCGCCATCGGGCTGGGGCCGGCCCCGCAGGGCCGCAGGGCGGAGGGTGCGCGATGGGGGAGCGGGCCGGGGGTGCCGCGCCGCTGCCGCGCCGCCCGCGCCCACCCCGCCGCGCCTTTACCTTCGGAGAGCTCCAGCTCCAGCTCGGCCAGCCGGGCCCGCACCTCCAGCGGCAGGGACACGCTCTCCAGGCTGCGGTCCGCCATGCTCGCGCGGCGGGGACGGGCTCTCCCCTCCTCTGGCTGCCCGCTCTCCCCCTTTGTCCGCGGCTGGCGGGGCGCGGGAAGGCGGCGGGGCCGCGGCGGGTGGCTGAGTCCTCCCCGCGGTCTCAGCCGGGCATGCAGGGGGAGGCGGGCGGGCGGGCGGTCCGCGCGGGGGGACGGGGCGCGGAGGGAGGGAATGCGGAGGTTTCTCCTCTCCTCCCCTCTCCTCCTCCTCCTCCTTCGCCGCCTCCTTCAGCGGGGCCCCGCCATGGCTGCTCCCGCCGCCCGCCCGCGATCGCTCCGCATCGGCTCCTCGCCGCGCCCGGCCCACCCCCCGCCCGCCGCCGCCCGGCACCGCGGCGGCGGCTCCCCCTGGCCTCGCCCCGGCCCCGGCCCCGCTGTCCCCGCCCGGCTCGGGCTGGCGGCGGCGCTGGCGCTGCGGTGCCGCTGCCGCGACTGGGGCTGGCCGGGCACTGCCGCTGTCACATCCACGTGACCGCGCCGCCCCAGCGCCGCCCGCAGGGGGCGCCCCGCGCTGCTCGGGCCGCCCCGCCCGCCCCACGCGCCGGGGCCGCCGCTGCCGGGGGTGTGAGGGGCGTGAGGGACCGGGGTGTGAGGGACCGGGGTGTGAGGGACCGGGGTGTGAGGGAATGGGGGTGTGAGGGGCCGGGGTTGTGAGAGGTGTAATGGGTGTGAGGGAATGGGGGTGTGAGGGGTGTAATGGGTGTGAGGGGCCGGGGTTGTGAGGGGTGTAATGGGTATGAGGGATGTGCGGGGTGGGAGGGGTGTAATGGGTGTGAGACGTGTGAGGGACTTGGGTGTGAGGGATCGGGGTGTGAGGGGTGTGCCGGGCTTGGGGTGTGAGGGAACGGGGGTGTGCGAGATGTGAAGGGTGTGCCGGGCCGGGAGTGTGAAGGGTGTGCCGGGCCGGGATGTGCGGTATGTGCGGGGCTGGGGTGTGTGGAGTCGGGGGTGCGAGGCCGGCGGTGCGGGGGGACCCCGGGCAGGGCTGCGCTGGCTTTCTTTCACTCATGCCAGCTCCCAGGACCGGGGCTGCACGAGGCAGGCGGAGATTCGGCTCCGAAACCCTGTGCCCCCTTTTCCTTCCTCATCAGCCGAACAACTTCCAGCCTACCCCTATCTTCACTCCTATTCTCTGAGTACAGCCAATGGAGGACTGCACGGTGTCAGGTTAACAGTGGGACTCCATGATCTTAGAGGTCTTTCCCAACTGAAATTATTCTATTCTATTCTATTCTATTCTATTCTATTCTATTCTATTCTATTCTATTCTATTCTATTTTATTCTATTCTATTCAATTCTATTCTATTCCATTCCATTCCATTCCATTCCAAACAAGCCATGGCAATTCTGGTGCGTATATCACTAAACCATGGTTGGACATTGCCATGGAAGAGTAGCAATTTTAATATGATGATAAAGAACGAAGTTGACATGTGTACCGGCTGACACTGAGCCAATATCTGGGGAACACAGTAAGAAGGACTGAGGACTCTTAATTATACCACTCCAACAAAAGAAGGAATGTTTTGAAAACATTTAATAAAACTACCTTTCAAATCAACAAATGTATTCCACAAGGAGCATCTTCCTTTTTTCCCCTGTACATATTTTCTTTCTTTTTTTTGTTTGGGCTGGGGTTAATAGTTTGGCTTAGATTTGGTGGGTTGTTTTAATCCCTCATGGGAAGGAAGGAGCAAGACACCACAGAACCTGTGGTTTCAAAAATCCTTGGGAGTCCCAAAGCTAGGACAGGTCTTGTGGGACACAATGTCAGGAGAAAGGAAAAATCATAATCCTCCCCAGGTGAGCCTTGACTTACCAGCTTACTGTTCTAGTCAGGGACAGAAAAGGATGTAGGAGTTTCCTGAAAAGATAGAGCTTAGGCTGCAACTATACTAAACAAAATAGTATTTTATTACGTTGTGGAAGGAAACCAAATAATGTCATGTCACAGCTGTGCTGCACAGGCACTAGCACTGGAGTGATTCCTGCAGCGTGTGCAGGGCTGGTGGTTTCTCGTGCTCACACCCAACCCTGGCCCATGCCAGCATCACTCCAGCCAGACCAGCAGCAGAACAGGTTGGGAGACTTTGGTGAGTTTGCCTGCTGTAAACAAGGCTTGAGCACACACAGTGTCCCTTAATTTCATGGTGCTGCTGTTTGTTTTATTGTCATATATGTTGTTTTCTGGTAACCTCTGGTGAGTTTCTCTTCAATGCAGTGAGGAGGAAACCCACCTGGTCAGGCTCCTTTGGGAAGGGCCATTGCTTTCAGCAGCATGGTGACACACATTATTTAGGGCCATACAAATGCCTCTCCTCCAGCACTGTGCTGGCCAGGAGTAAGAATTTTTATCTTTAGTTCAACACTGCATGTTTCAAATACAGACATCCAAAAAAATATCCAGGTCTTTCTTGTTCATTACATCCAGATGTAAACAAAGAAAAGCAATTAAACCCAAATATGCTCCAGGGTTCCTACCTGAGAATCTGAGTTTTGTTTGTTTATTGTGTGCAGTGGGATGAAAAAGGCTGAAAGAATCAGCCTTCTGCAGGAGTGGCTTTTTCACGTGTGATGGAGGCAGCCAGCAGGGAGGCAAGGGAAGGCTTTGTGGTGCTCCAGCTGCCTTCACCAGTGTGCATCTCTGAGTTGCAACTTTACTTCCCCAGTAAAGCTGATACAATATGATTATCCAACTTGTTCCCTGATCATTACAGACTCTGTACTGCTGCTGTTTACACCACTTTCCAAATTTTTCCTTTCAGGAAGTTGTACAAAGGGACCTAAAGAGAAGCGGTTGAACACTCACATTGTGACTGAATTTTCTTGGCTCTTCCATGACAAGCCCAGGGTTCCAGCTGTTGGGTGCTTTGAAAGGAAGAGTGATCACTTGGGCTTGGATGTCACCCAGCAGAAGTGGAAATGGCTGAATTCAGCAAACACTCATTCAGGATGATGTCCTTGGTCTTGGCTCCTGTGGAGAGCCTTTGGGGTCTGCAGGGCCCCCCGGGCAGGCAGGGCCATCCCATCACCTGGGGCTGGTGCAGGCAGAGGTGAGAGCTGAGGGAACCCTGATGTGGGGCTTTGACAGCTCCAGCATGGGGACATGTATGGGGCCATGGCAGCCTCCTCTGGAAACCTCACTGATTCCCCTTGGGCTGTCTCTAGAGGGGACATTTCTTATTTATGCAAAGTGTCAGAGCCCAGACTCCAGGAAGGAAATCTCAAGCATATAAACTTGCACAATAGTTTTGATGAAACACTGAAATTGTAATGAAAAAGAAGCAAGTCAGGACTTTTGACTTGCTGGTCTTTATTCATAGATCCTTTTAGGTTTATAGGTAAGAGGTTGTGACTTGGGAAAGTTCCAGACTCCAAGAAGAGCAGGATACTATTTGAATTTTGGATGCACTGATTAATTAGGTCAGAAAGAAGTGTATTTTTACTTAAGAGTACATGTGTAGCAGCCAAATCCTACTGGTGACTGTGGATCACCTTATGGTATTGGTACCTGAGTGAAACCTCTCAAGGACCACACAGAATTCACTTGCTTAGGTAAAAATCTTTTTCCCAGCTCTCTCACAGCAGAAGATGTATCCACATTTGCAGAGATTTAGCCCAAGGCCAGGTCTATGCCAGAAAACATTCACAGTATATCAGTGTGTCAGTATATCTCAACTTTAGGAAAAGGACAAAGCACTAAAAATATTTAGGGAAAGGAAAAAGCTCTTGTGTAGAGACACTGTTAACTTAAAGCACCTAAAATATGTGTGTGTCTCCTGCACACCCTAGCAAAAGCAAGAGGACTGTGTCTGTGAATGAGCAGGTCAGCTTCTCTTCTGTCTGGGAGAGGGGGGAGTGGGGATTTGGCCAATGTAGCAAAAAAAAGTCAAAAGCAGGAGGCATTCAAAAAAAACCAACCAAAATAATCATCTGCCTGGAGGGACTGGGTTATAAGGAGAGATTACAGAAATGCTTACTCAGTTTGTGAAACAACAGCAGAGATGGCCCAAACAGCTGCCCATGATGATTTGAAAGGCAGAAGCACCAGGGAAGTTGAAGCTGGGAGGAAAGCAGGGTAAAGAGGATATAACTGAGCAATGTAATGGAAATAGGAACTGCAGCTGAAACTCGTATCAGGGAAAGCTTCCAGGGGATGAGCAGCATTAGACTTCAGAGGAGGCTCTCAAAGGAAATGGTGGAATCCCCATAATTTGAAACATTAAAACCAGAGTAGACAAAGCAATCATGAATATGCTGTAGGAAATAATCCTACTGTGGGATGGGATGAACATGCTTGTCTGGCATCGCTTATACAAAGATGTATTACTTTCCTTTTTTTGCTGTTGAAGTCAATTTATTTGTTCCCCTTCACCTCTCTACTTCCATTCCATCTATTTGCATCTGTCTGCTCATGTCTCACAAACAGATCATGAAATGCATTATTCTTTTGCTGTATCTACCACATATGTGTCTGGGTGGCTCCCTGATGCTGAGTGTAAATAGCAAAAGAATTCATTAGTGAGATAAATTAATCAAGTTTCTCATGAATGGCATGCAAAGGGTTCTATAATTATTTCCAGGTTGGTTCTAATTTCTTTTCGTGCTTAAAATTTAAATCCAATCACATCTTCAAATTTTTGTCTTGGGGAAGCAGAAGGGGACAGGGAAGGGAAGGGAAGGGAAGGGAAGGGAAGGGAAGGGAAGGGAAGGGAAGGGAAGGGAAGGGAAGGGAAGGGAAGGGAAGGGAAGGGAAGGGAAGGGAAGGGAAGGGAAGGGAAGGGAAGGGAAGGGAAGGGAAGGGAAGGGAAGGGAAGGGAAGGGACATCATCCTTTCTCACACATGATTTTCATTCTCTGTTGTGCCACATAAGCAAGCACCATATTCCACTTCTCCAAGCTGTTTAGATACCTGAGATCCATTTAATTACCGTGGGCACATGGCAGATGTCAATTGCTGCATATCTGGGCATTTGATTCTCTGTCTCAATACTTTGAAATAATTTAGATGTCCCTCTCTTAACCCACTGTGGTTTATGAAAGTAAATATCAGGAAAGCCAAATTAATACCATGGATAGAGTGATCTACTTCAGTGTACAGGAAAGTGTGCAGCAAATCCTGGACAGCTGAGAGGAAACTTCATAAATTTCAGTCATTTTCTTCCTTTCCACCTCTGCAGATGAGCTCTGGTGGTGGGGGAACTGCAAAGTTCCTTTCTCCTCCTGTCCCTGTGCCAGAGCTTACTGGCCTCATAGCACAGCTGGCAGCAGGGAACATGAATTCATGCCTGAGCTCTTTCTGCACATAGTTTGGCATATTAGCTCACATGCTGATGAAACTGGATTTGAGCTAAGATGCATAAAAGGGAATTTTCTTGGCTAAATGTGAGGTACTGCACAGAAAAATGAAGAAAAAGGAAACCTTGGGAGATATATTTCCCTTGATCTATTAGGTAGTTCTCTGTGTCGTATTTCCATTGTTCTTAAAGGAGCTATTTGATTATTATACATTTAAGGTACTTTTTACAATGGTATTTTGTGCATTTTAATGATTTTCATACATCCTTCTTTTTATTAAAAGCAAAAATGTAATAAAAAGCTTTCCTTGGCACAGTTTAAATTAACTTTGGTTTTAAAGTTAGTCCCACATAAGATGTGTTTATTAGGCTCCTGCAGTCTGGCAAAACCTGTTTACACAAAATAAAGATCCTCCCCACTGCTCTGTTTGAGGCTGGAATTGATAACACATTTCACAAGTTCAGAGAATTTGGAGGTACTGGAATCTGGAGATAGGAAATGTCCTGATATTCTGTAAGAATATTCTGTAATACAGGAAAAGATCCAAACACACACATGCATAGCTGGTGTCTCACTCTCTCATCAAGGTTTGAAGCAGCAGTGATGCTTACAGTTTTTGGAAAAGTCATCAGCTTTTCTTCAACAAAAATTTTTAAACTTCTTAGTGAATTTTTTTAATCTGAAGTAGAAATGTGAAGTTAAGTATAGGAGAGCAAATTTCCTGGAGTAAATTCCTCTACATTTTTCTGGGGTTTTCCTGTAAAGTTTTTTAAGGAAAGCATTAATGGATGAAAAAGGAACTAGAATTTTTTAATAGCTTGCCCTCCAGTTAATTCATAATATCATATTTTTTAGCAAGAGAAAGGCATATCAGTGCTTTAAGATGTCATACAAAACTATTTTAACATTGTAAAACTAATATGAGTGATATTATGTTATTTAATATGCCTCCCTGAGCTGACCATTTTTACCTTATCTAAAGAACATGAAAATTACAACAGGTTAATGTTCAATTAATGCATAAAAATAACTTTCAATGACCAGAACACATCTTGAGATTTTTTTCTAATGACCTGGATTTTTTCTAATGACCTGGAAAACTCCTATTTGAAGATGCCTTAATATTTTCATGGATTCACAGCAGTCAACAACAAATATCCTTAGAAATTTGAAATTATTCAAGAAATGAGGAAAAAATACTTATTTTTCTATTAAAACTAAAAGGATGTTTTAACCATTGACTATTTTGCCCAGTTTCTACCACCTGAGGTAAATTAAATCAATTTCAGTTTATTATTGTCAAACAAAGCAATGATGGTACATTCTAAAAATTCAAAGCATTCCATTTGTGAATGTTTTTGGATTTTTTGGGTAGTCCTAGGAGAGTTTCATGCTTTCTTGATAATAATCAGAATAAGTTACTTTTTGTTAGTACAGAGTAACAGATGTACATCCAAAGAATTTCAGTATGTCTGTGACTTAAATATGAAGTGGTCATAGAAAAATACACTCTTAAAGGAGTACACTTTTTCTTACTTGTTTTCCCAGCTGACATGAGAGCTAGATTGCTATGTTAAGACTTTGAGCATTTATGCCAACAAGATGCAGAACCTGAATTATCAGTGATTTTTGGAAGCAAAAGTGGTGCCCATCTAACGTACACTTTTACAATGTCTGCAGCACCACCTTTTCATTTTCAACCTTTTCTTACTTGGCAACCAAAAAAAATAAAAAAAAGCTTAAATTGTAGTCTGAGAAGTGTACTATAATTACCTTTACAATCTGCTCCAATTACATACTGTCTTACACCTGACATCTACCATTAGCAATTTTGCACAAATGGCAGTAAACATATGACAATTACTGATCTCACTGCTTACCTGCATCAACTGATTTCTGCTGTCTTTCTGGAAGTAGAAAGCTTTTGCATTTCTGAGGCAGTAATTTCACATTTGAGAAAATTCTGCTGTCATCATCACTTTCACCATCACAATCCATGTAAGAATGTAACTCAGCTAAACCCAAATTACGAGTCCTCAGTCTTAGCTCTTTATCACCTTCCAGTCTGTGCACCTCAGTGTTGGCTCTGCTGGTTCTGGAGACTGGTTCCCAAAAAGAAAGCACACATTTTGGTCAGCCTCCAGCAAACCCAGTGCAACCTCAGGGATGCCCTCTGGGCAGTCAACCCTCATTCCTCACAGCAGTCCAGCAACCCTTGTTTCCTTCTGGCCAGGCTCTTCACCTGTGAGCAATTGCCATAGGCAAGCTAATTTTTCTCTCTTTTCTGAGAAAATTGTCTAACTTGATCCTGTCCTGAAACTCCCACATTTATTTTTCTTTATAAGGAGCCACTTCTTCCTTCTAGCATTACCATGAGGTTCTGACATGTCTTCAACATTTCTCTGTACTCAAGTTTACAGTACCAGCTTCTGTACGAGCTGAAGACCTGAAGAACATTTGAAGAGAACTGTACTCAAGCTCCTTCACAGAAATACTTGTTCTGGAAAATCTGGCTTCCTATTGTCTTTCAAAGCTTTACTCTGAAAAAAAAATTCTCACTGGCCATTTGCAAAAAAAAAATCCTGCCAGAGTTTAAATGGGAAATGTTTGTGGTTTACGTGGCCATTAATGAAACAGGCCAGAAGTTTTCTCCCTTGTATGGCATTTCCTTATTTGATTCATGAGTGCAAAACCCAGGATTTTGCACTAACCTGCTTCTGCAGGCAAACACTCCAACCACATTCCCTCTTGTTATTTAAGGTGCATGATTTATCACTGCCTCAGGCAGGCACAGAAGAGGAATTTCTTACTTGTGAATTTACGTCAATTTTTGTTAAATAATTACATGGAAGTTGAGTTCAGTTCTGGAAACAGGATAAACCAGCAGTTATTTTCATTTCTGTGTGCTCTCTGCAAATGTTTAGGTCATTGATTTAGTCCTCACCTTGCTTAGGCAGCAGATTAATGAATTATGGTTGGACTTGATGAACTTTATGGTCTTTTCTAAGCTAAATGGCTCTGATTCTATTAATTAATATGTATTTCTCAAATGAAAAACCAGGGCTTGGTGTCCCCAGTATGTGAACAAATACATGCCAATGGTGATCTGCCACATCTGGCAGGAGACAGGGACCAAACACCTGGGCAGGACCAGGGCTGCAGACAGGACATGGCTCACCACAGTCCTGATTTTCATTGTGCATGGGGGTTTTTTTCTTTCCTTTCTAAGCTGAAAAGGTTAATGTTTGACTGTTTATTTGGCTGAGCCTCCTTAAAGGCATGAGCTCAGTGGACCATTTTAATAACAGCAGACAGTGCTTCCTGCCCCCTCTTCTCCCTGGCCTTGGGAGCTATTCTTACCAGGAAATATGAAAGTCCACAAACACCACATCACTGGCCCACAACCCCGTGTCAGCAACTCAGATTAATCATCTTTATACTGTTTAACTTTTGGTGACAAGCTATTACATTTGTGTTTTAAACAGTCCAGGAAATTTGGGTCAGGATTGACAGCTGGGAACTTCAGTTCCAAAGTTTAATATTAATTCTTTCTTCATCTTATTAATGCTTTTAAGTACAGACACCTGTCTGTTGGCTTCCAGAGGCATTGGAGCTAACAGTGAAATAATTTAATTTTTTGGGGTTATCATCCAGAGAACAGGGTAACATCTAGCTGTGTAGAAAGAAAATTATATTTACTTATATCATCAGGTGTTGTGAGGATCACTTATTTAACAGTACTTGTGTGCTTCTCCAGGTAATGCCAGGACTTCCACAGATACCATGGTTATCTAACATTAAACATTTCTTTAGCAATATAAGGAAACAATTTTACTTAAGAACTAAGACAATTCTTATGAATTAAAATGCCTCCAGCATTTCCTTCTGGTTTTAAGACTGTCCTTGAGATTTTACAAAAATGTCCTTTCACCACAATTAAGAGTGATAGGTTTTCACTTTCTGGGATTTAAATCTTGCCTTTCAGAGAAAGCAGGAGAGCTTAGTATTCTCCAAACAGGGCAATTCTGCATCACTAAAACAGGTTTAAATCACACACTTTGATCTTGCTTCATTCTCTTTTCTTGCTCTGTTTCTACTGTGTCTTGGTCTGATTTTTAGCTGATCTGTTTACTGACCTTTAAAGCCTCTCCTACATCACTTCAGAGGCAAGAGGAGGACCTTGCCTTGCCTTGCAGTGTTATCAGATAAAGTATGAAGTGCTGAACCACTGGAAGCAAGTGAGTACCTGACCTTGGCTTTGTCTGGGTACTAATGAAGGGAAAAAATAGATGGGATGAAATTCAAACCTTTGTATATTTTTGGTACAAGCCTGTATATGAATATCTTAATTTTGATGTGAGGCCTTCAGATCACAAGGGAATAGATTACAGATTGCTTCTGAACAGTTTTACTTAAAAACTATCTAAACCACTTTTGTTTCAAATTAAACAGAAGTTATGTCAGTTAACTTGCATCAGTTGGGAACAAATCAAAACAAAGATGAAGTAAAAGTGCCATTAATCCAAAGTCAGAATGGTCACACCAGTTAAATTGGTGTGACTGTAGGGAAGACTTAGTATCATGAACTATTGAAATAATTTATTCAGATGTAATTCTGCCCAAGGGAAGATTTCAAGCAATTGCTTCCTTTTCCTCAGCCTTCTTTGTATAGAAAGTTTGTTAAATGCACTGATGCTTTGTAATCTTTTGTTATTGTTAAGAAAAACTTCTTCCCATTGAGTTAACTTGTGTCCTTGGTTTTCTTATGTGTAGTTCCTCTGGAAATAAAACTAATAAAACAGTTTGTATTGCAGGAAAGAATTTGATTCACAGTTTTTTCAAGATTTCACCCCTCTCTGAGCTGTGATGTTGATTCAGGACGGGTGAGTTTACTCAAGATATTCTTGTAATGTTTTCTGGGATTTCATTTGAAAAAGCTCATGATATGACTACCTCACACACACAAGGGAAGAGGACATTATTATGTCTTTAGCCAGAGTAGTCAGTTGATATCTTACTTGAATGTATTTTCAAGATGAAAATGCAATTTATATGAATTTGATACATTTATTTTGTCCCTTTCATGTTTATTTCTGCTACAGAAAGGGGGGTAACCCCATCCCGTGTTGTCTGGTTTTTAAATGCCACAGGAAAAGCATTCTTTTCATGCAGCTTGAAAGCATAAAATAGATGTTGCAAAATCAATCACTGTTATTGGATGTAATGGATACTTTTCAAAGAAATAACCTTCAGGGTTTTTTTGTATGTTACAGTGTAACCACTCATGGACAATTTTTTTGTTGGAAGCTACTTGCACTTTAGTGGAAGGGTAATTCTGGGGCACAATGGTGATGGGTAAGTTCATGGAAAGGCACACATCAGAAAATGCTCTGTGTAATGCAGATATGATTGATTATTTTAGGGATGTCACATAAAGGTTAAATTACCCCTGTGAACAAAGTGGAATTTAGAAACACTTGAGATATTCTGCTATCAGTTCTATGATCAACTCAGGATTTCATATGCTTTTAGGATCATTGCTTGTTCTGTGGTTGTACTGTGGAATTGACAGATAACTAGTTTTGCCTTTCCTTCAAAAATCTAGATTGATATTATTGTTGCTGTTAGGAATGAAATTCCATAATGGCTTTTCTAATACAGACTTAAATGATACTAATAAAGCAAAGTACTTAGTTCACCAGCATGTCAATAAACCATTAAAACAATCCATACATAATGCTAATTCTAATTGGTAGTGTATTAGAAGCCTGAGTTTTTCTTAGGGAGACAGAATACATACCTCCTGCTTTCAACTGGAGTTACGTTGGTTGTGGAGAGATTACTAAAGGACTACTGGGAATTTTACTTGGTTTGTATTTGTGTCCTTTTTGTTCAAATACAAGATAAAAAATGTACAATGTTTTTTTTACTCTTTCTGTGGTAACTATAGATCAGAATTGTTACATTTGGCTTTCCCTGATGGAGGGCAAGAGAGAGAGAGAGGCACCTTTTCACTTCCTTCAAACTGTTATGAAGTGTCCAGCACCCATAGCAAGGCCCCGCACCTCTGTGCACCCAGACTTTACCCAGAGCCCTTTCTGGGACAGCAATCTCCTTCCTCTGCCCCCATCCATTTCCACAAAGTCTGCAGCACTCCAGTGTCTTTTTCTCCTCTGCCAAATTCAGCAGAAAGGAATAAAGACAAGAAGTCATATTTATTTTAAAAAAAAACCCTGAAAAATAAGGAACTTAAGGTTTTTTCTCATTGTAGGTCACTTACAGTCAAAAAGCTAGAAGATTATATTCTGCCAAAAAGGTTGATACATGAGTAAAAGCTGTGTGGAAAAATCCTGTATTGAATTATTTTTGTTGGAAGGCACCCTCAAGATCATCTAGCACATGGGCAGGGACACCTTCCACTAAACCAGGTTATTCATCCCCATCCAACCTGACCTTCATCTCTTTGGTTTAAAATGTTCCCAACCTGTAGCCATTAATAGGCTTTCTAGTACTCATATGAATATTCAAATACATTTTGTAGTCAAATCATGCTGTAAAAGGCCACAGAGAAGAATACTTGACACAGCTCTCACATCAGATATACATGTACATTAATCAAGGCTTAGATAGCTCAAGTAGAAATTACCTCAGAAAGATAGAATGCAGTTTTTAATGCAGAATTATCTTTCAGATATGTAGTGAGATGGTTTCTGTCTTTAATGAGTGCAAATGAAATCATACACAGTGCAGCTCATGTTGGGAGATAGCACAGGAGGTACAGGGTCAGGAAATGAGGATGCCACAATGGTTAAAATGAGAATATGGAATGGAACTCACCACAAACTTTAACACAGAGTTTACTTGGTACTCAGCCATGCCTCTTGCAAAAAGTGGATGTAGACTATTATTAAATAAGGCTTTTTTGTTCATACAAAAATTAAAGCCATGCTCAGCAATATACAAAAGGTCAGGGAATAAGCCCTGAAACTTGAGTGTTCTTCAGCATCTGGGTTTGCTGGTACTCCAGGTTATTTCTGAATGCACAGGAGCACCCAGCTAGTAAGTTACACACCTTTCTTTGGAGCACAAAAATCCCTGTATTGTCCAGTGAAAGGGCGATGACAGCTCTTGAGACACCCAGCACTGCATGTGTAACTAAGGAACAGTGTACCCTGACTGTGATTATATTTTGCCTTAATCACTTCATGAAAAGGGTGACTGGTTCACTGCAGACAAAGCTTTGTTTTCTACTACCGATGACATTAAAATGCTGACTCAACACCTTAGGTAATTATTACAAAAAAAAAAAAGTCTTGAGTATATTTAATGCCAACAGATTTAAGCAGCCTGGTTTCCAGCAATGCTGAGCTTTTCTGGATCCCATTAGATCCACAACAAGGTCCTGTGTTCAGCACCACTACAGATGAAAGTAACTCAACAAAGCAGCAGCTCAGGGGCTGGCAGCCCCCCAGTGCTCAGTGCCAGGTGCTCCTTTCTCCCCCAAAGCTGGAGCTGGAGAGTGCTGGTAGCACCTGATTTTCCTGAGCCTGAACCAGAAAAATGGTGAGTGTCCACCCTGCAGAGAAGGATGTGACTCCTGGTTGGACACACAGCTGGACATCAGCTGGGCCAGTGTCAGGGAGAACACGGCCACTCCTGCCAGCCTGCACATCAGTTCTGCTCAGTGCTTTACTTCACATTTGCCAGAGGGGAGGGACATGTCCATGGTGAGGGGCTGTGGCTCAGGTGGTCTGTGATGACTCATTAATCTGGGAAATTCAATTCTTTGTCTTTAACCTATGCTCTCTCCATTCTGGTAGGTACATCTTTTGCTGTCTCTATGAAACCTGGATTGTAACTTATGTTCTTGATGCACAGAAATAACATCCACTTCTGAATGCATTTTGAAATGTGCCTCACGGGGTATAGCTTAGTGAACATGTGAAACAATTTTCCAACTCACTTTCAGCAAGCAAGCTATATTTGCATCAGCACCATCTTGCATTAGTCCTACCCACACAGCAAGAAGTGTCTGAGTATTATCTGTGATGCTGCACAGAATTAACATGCAAAGCCCAGTGAAAGCTGGACTGTGTTTCCTGGGCAGTGAGAAAATTCCACAGCCCTTACACCCCATCAGATTTCTTTCAAGCATTTCAAACAATTAGCTCAGAGGACTCTGGAATTATATTCAGATAACATGCATCTTTCCTTCGTGTTTCTGGTTACATGAATTGTTTTTACTATGGGATTCTTGAAGATTGCAGGCTACCAGGAAATTTTCCAGAGTGCTATGTATCTATGAGACATTCTGGGATGCCTATGAGAGCAGCAAACCCTTGGTTTCCCATGTAGTCTTCAATAGGATTGATAGTTATGGATTGCAGGTTTACTGGAGACACTGGAAGATGAGCTTTGCAATTATAGTTTCAAGCTAGCACAGCTGGAGAAAATAAATATCCTGTCAGAAAAAGGGTGTGGAAAAAGCAACTGGGGAAAATCTGGGGAAGCAAACATGTGAATTTTCTTCATCATAAGGCTGGGAAAGATACTGCAGTGGAAATATTTCTTTATTTAAGCTTGGCTTACAGCACTCATTTCCCCAGGATCAAGGCTTGGTGCTGCTATCTGTCCCTAGACCAATATGAAACACTGGGATAGAAGTCCTGAGTGCTCACTCTCAGTGATCAAACCACACAACTTGTGGTTTCAGCCTAACCTAGAATTCCTAAAGATGGAAGATTTATTGAAGTGCTTTTAAATTCAGGCTAAGGTGTCATTATGGACTTGGCCCCAAGGGAACTGGAATTGCATCCCCACCAGCCCAGCCCATCCCAGCCATGCTTTACACGTGGGTCAGAGTGAACCCTTCACTGGTGGAGCAGGTCTGTGTGCATCACAAGTGAAATTCTCACCTCAGCACCTGAGTGCAAGCCCTGTGCTGCCTGAGACAAGGTCTGGAGTGCTCTCTCTAGTGGTGGCTGGGTGCTCCAAGCAGAGCAGCTCAGGATTGCTCCCCTCAGTGATGTTTCTGCCCACCAGCCAAAGCTGCTTTGGTACTTTTGGGTCTGTGTGGCTCAAGGCACAAAATCTGCTTGGCCCTTTTCCTGCTGCTGAAGCTTCACCTTAGTGAGAGGGCCAGAACACTTCTCTTGGGCCAACCTGATAGCAAAAGCAAATTATTCTCCTATATCTGTGTAACTGAGAGACCCCCAGCAAGAAACATGTCCATTCTATACAAACATAGCCAGTCCATAGTACAGGCCATTTTAGTTACATTTTATCCTCTTTCTTTCTTCTCCTCTTGTATTACAGACACTTTTGCATGGCTGTTCTGTCTCCCACTCTGCTGTTTTCCATTCCTTTATCTCTGGCCACATTTCAATTACCTGTTCTGGAAAGAGACCCACCCCTGTGTGCTATCAGCAGTGGAAAATTTCAAGGTGATATTTTAGAAGGGAGTAACTAAACTCTGCATATAGCCCATTAATATCAATTATGGGTGTCAGATCAATACCAATAGCAGTGATATTGTTTAGAAGCTTGAATTAATGTCATTATGCTGCCCACTCAGCTATGGGCATTTTCAGGCACAATGCACTATTTGCATTTTATTATAATGTATCTTTTCTGAAAATTCCCATCATGGTGGGTACATTGCCATGTGACAAGGCACCATTCAGATGGATGGTACAGAGTGCTGGGCTGACAGGGCACCCTGCAGTGGCACTCTTGTGACAAGGAGTGTCCTCAGGATGGATTTCTTGCTGCCAGCTCCCTCTCCCCCTTGCCAGGTTTACCAGAACCTTTCATGCACCAGCCTCCTCCTTGCTCTGTGCAGCTCCTGGCTTTCCTTACTGGTTTCTCTTGTGAAGCAAAGAGTGCCACCACCAGGGCAGGAAAAATTAACATGGTAAGACAATTTGGACTTAAAAATGTTTACTTTTGGACTTAAAAAAACAATTACTTAAGAAATAATAACTAATGCTCCTTGTTCTTCTTTTCCTTTCCAGGCTCTGAGATGTCTGGGGACCTCAGCCTCACCAGTCCTGTCTTAGCAGTCAAGAGTTGGCACTCTGTTAACTGTGTGCCCACAGGCATGTTTTAAATAACCTCATCAGTCTGGATAATTCTTATTGGTTCCCTCTTCTCAGACCTGGCAGAATTAAAAAAAAAGGGAAAGATTCTCAGGAGAGTTTCCCCAGCAAAACCAGGATAATATTATTGGTATTTCCATAACATTGCTGGTGAGTCTCATTTGAAATAACCTGCACAATTCCAGCTGGATCAGGGCAGTGGTGGCCAGCTCCAAGGAGATTTACAGACCTTCACTTGTTTGGTCTGGCAAGTGAGGGCTGACAGCAGGGTGTGATCACTGCTAACCTCATTGTGGGGATAACATCGGGAAAGGAGAAGAGCAATTCACACCTAAGAGTGATGCTGGCACACTCTCAAATGGGTCTAAGCTGATCTTGAATACACCTGGCCTTGGTTTTAGAAGACAGGTTTAGAAGATAGTTTTTTTCCTCTTGCTACCCTGAAGCAGTGAAGACTTTAATAGGAATAGTGTGGGCCAAAAAAACAAAGTTAGCTTGAAAAATAGCACTATTCACTTTTGGAGGCAGCTGTGTGTTGTAGTGCTGCCATGGCAGGAAGGTCAATTCTGTGACCCAGAAGGATCTCTCAGTCCAATTTCCATGTTCCTCACAACCTTTGTCAGAAAAATAAATTGGTAACAATATTGACAGTAAAATCACCCTTCAGAGACAATCTTCAGAGTCTTCAGACTACTGAAAGGAAAGGTGGGAGATGGGGAGGGATTTCATCTTTCATATTGCTATTGATTTACTATCTCAACTCATAACAGAGAATAGCATCAGTCTGCACTCAGTTCATATTTGAAAGCTGAAGTTTTTTCCTCTTCAAACACAGAGATTAGAATTTTTTTTTTTTAATGAAGCTCAGATTTTGCAGATGTTCAAGAATCTTTGATGGGAGTATGGGAGGGACTCCTGATTCATCAGTGATTGAACTAAAGTGTATTTGAGTAGGATATCATTCCTTCATTATAAAAGATAATAGACCAAGCAGGAACAGCAACAATAGCATTTCTTCTTCATTTCATAGTACTCAAATACTTCAATGTTTCCCATTGAAACCTTGGATTTGACAAATAGCAGTATCAGCTTTTGCATATAGTTTTTCTTCTGAACCACTCCTGATGAGAATGGGATATACAGTTTTAAAGAGCCAGTCTCAGAGATTATGGTCTACCACTCTTCATATAATATCTAGTTAATCATTTGATAGGATTTTTTTTCCTGGAACTCAAGATTTTCCCTTCCTCCTAATATTTTTTTGCCAAACATGACTTAAGGGTCAATTTAGGATAACAGGCTTGTTTCCTCCTAATTTTCCTTTCATGCTGCTGTAAGGGAGTCTGTCATTCAGTATTATAAGGAAAATATTCTAGGAAAACTTGTGATTGCAATTGCTTGATTAATTTTATTCAATCTGCAGAAATGTTGAGGCCTCTCATGGGATGCTCCCCATCAGTTTGTCCTTTTTAATACAGCATCCCATGAGTCAGGCCTTTATGTAATCCTATTTACCAATGGATGCAAAATCATTTCTACAATGAGGAATGTAGTAAGTGCTCTCATTTGAAATCAAAATATTGAATTCCACATGTGGCTAGTGTAGCAGACTACATGGTTGAACTAAAGATACCCTTTGCAGTTCCATCATCACATGCCAATTATTTCTTTTCCTATTTCTACATAGAAGACTGGAAGAAATAGTTTTTTTTTTGTTACAGTTCAAGGAAGATGATAATGAATTAACTCAAACCAGAAAGGCTGATTTTTCACTGGAGGAAATGAGTATTGTTTGCCTCATCAGCTCTTTTTTTTATTTTGAAACATTAATTATTAAACTTTGTCAGTCATATTCATAAGGGACATCTGATACAGTTGCAGTCTCATACAGTTGCAAATGATGAGTAAGAAGCACCAGCTTTTCCCCAGATCAGTTTTATCTGAATGAGCACTGCTAAATGCGCTGGCTAATTAGACAGCAAGCAATTGAAGTTACAGCAAGGAAAAAAAAGGAATTTTATCGAGATGAATCCTGAGCAGCCTTGTTTCCTGCTGCTTCACACATCAAGCAAAAGCCCTTGACCCTGCCATGGGATATAAGAATCTACAGAGGTGAAATGTGAATGAAAGTGGTGAATCTGTGGCAGGGGGTGGGCCATTCCTGACCACAGGAATGCTTTTTCCTTTGCTTCACCTGCAGTGATTCTGTGTGCTGTGTTGGAGCTACACTGCACTCATGCATGAGGAATGCCAATCTGACCTCTGAAAAAGATAAAAATTCATAACAAATCCACCTCCCCCTGTGTGTTTTTACTTTTGTTGCCATGAGCCTTTCTGCACCCCCGCCTCTAAAATAATCCCCTAAGTTTTGCCCCTGCAGCTGCCCAGTTACTCCCTCACTAAAGGGAGAGAGCTGGTGTTCAGTGGGTACAAGGCCACCAGACCTTCAGAGCCTGTCAGAAAACCTCTCCCATGTCAGTCTGGAGTGGCACTGCACCACAGCAAAGTGTGTGTCTGCATTGCAATCAATAAAACCCCAGCTCAGGCCCTGCCTTTCCTCTCCACAGGCAGCTGCCCTGGGAATTGTCTCTCTTTTCCCTGATGCTGCTCAGTGGCCATCTCCTCTTGCCTCTAACAGGGACAGATGCTGGGAAACAAACTCAGGGACTTGTGTGGTGCTGAGGCATTACTCACAGACCATATATATATAGGTTCATACAGAGGAACTTAGATATGTAAAAGATGGTTTGTTTAAATAAAACAGAAAATTAAACAAGCCTTTGTCTAAATGAATCCTGAACAGGTTTATTTTGGAGTCTAATGCTTCTTCCCAGCACCAAGGTAGTGGCAAAGAGACTATTAATACTTTCAAAGACAAGATGTGATGCAAAGTCTACATGGGAAGAAGGAGCTAAAGCCAGAAAAATGGACAGTCTGCAAAGAGCACAGATTCTGATCACTGTGCACATTCACTGAATCAAAGAAGAACTGATAATATATATGAAATCAGTGGGACATTTCCACAGTAATAGAAAGGAATTTAACCTGTCACCTACATCCTGGGTGAATGCTCCATTCATTATATTGCTGGCTATAATGAGAACTACCTCCTCTTTGAAAAGAAAAAAGCATATGTAACAATCTTCTTTTTGCAGTACTTAGTCCTCACTTTTTCCTGAAGGGGATTTAGGATCAAAAGGCAAAATAGTCTGAGGAAAAAATTCGAATTACACCTTTATCTCACCTTAGTGTTTGTACCTCCTCTTCTAGGTACCCAGGAGTCACCCAGCTCCTAGCTGTGGGTAGGAAACATCTTCAATCTGCTCATTGTCAAAACGCAGGCACCACCAAGCTCAGTGTGTTCACACCTCCTGTTTTAGCTTTATATCTCAGATATTATGGTAGTGAACACTGTGGGAAGACTAATGAGGAAATTTGCTATCTAATAATTTGAATATTATAGTCTCTTTTTTTAGAGCAGATTATGAGCAGTTTTGAGTGCACAATGTATGTGACCATTCCTGCAATAAAGAACCATAGCACACCTGCCCGCCACATGGGCACACTCCTCACCAAGCCATCAGTGCAAACCTCTCAGCTGCCTAAGGTGATGGGAATACATCATACCTGCTATCTGAGGGGCCAGGGAACAAAGGGTGGGCAAGTCCTGCACCAGGGCTCTGCAGACAAAGGCACACGGATCACAGGTGCAGCTCTGGCTCTCCCCTCAAGGCAATGAGCTCCTTAATGGACTTTGCAACATTCATGACAAGCAATTATGTCCAGGCCCATGACATTAAATGCGCAGACATGGCAGCACAGATCTTGGGGGCTGTCACAAATTGACACTAAATGAATTGTCCAGGAGCCTGGCTTGGTACAGCAGTTGCTTTCTTTGAAAACAACAGGGTGTTTTCTCCTCTGCAGCCTGGGTTAGAACAGCAATGCAATTGCTCTCTCTTATGAGGATTAAATGACCCACTCAGTTACTCTGAGCCAGTGAAATTTAAATGGGGACATAAAATCTGAGCATTAGTCAGATATTTAGAGCCTAACCAAGGACTTTTTCTTTTGTCTCACCTCATTCACTGTACCACCCTGCTGTCAGAATGTAACTCTACTTAAAATGATGACATGCCAGTACATGTTTTGTATATAAATTATTTTTAAAAAGTTGTTCAAGTTGCTCAAACATTGGAAAGAGAGGCAGTGTCAGAGTTATGAGTTTAAAAGCAATAAGGCTGGTCTGTCCACTTTCCAACTTAATTCCTAGAACAAATTTACTTAATATCCATCACAAATAAATCTGAATAGGAGACACATGTGGTACAACATGTGACTCTCACAGCCAGCAAAATGTGCCTCAGAAAGAGACACCATCTTTTTAATGACTGGACAATCCTACAATCCTTTAAAGAAATTTTAGTTAAGATTGTGTTTTGTGGTCTTAAAACCAAATTAGAATCTCAGAACTACAAGTTGTATTCCTCTTGCAAATTACTTGAGGTCATAAACCAAGACTGATATTAAAAGAGGAGGTGGGACTGATACAGCTGGAAGGAACATATATATGTAAAAATATATGTATATATCTATAAATATGTATATATGGGAGATGGAAATGTATGTTTGTATAAGATATTGAAAGATCAATTTCTGTAGAAAAATCTACTTTAAACTAAGGAGGGAGCAACATTTGCAGAAATGGTAAGAAACACAGCACTGGGAGTTCGTTTTTCCTGTAGTACATGGGTTACTTTGATCTTCCATGGAAATATGAGACTGCAAGTTAGCCATAATTGCTTTGCCCCCTGTTTTTAACCTCATAGTTATTCTCAGCTTCCTCAGACTTTGAGAAAGTTGTAAAAAATAATTTGTTCTCTCTTCAAATTAGAGTCAAGCAGCATATCTTGTGCTCTTTGTGGTATCTGAAGGGTTAAATCTGTCCTGTAGCTGGGGTGAAGGACAAATTGTCCCAACAACCCACCACATTCCCTCCTTCCTTCTGTGTGGACTGAAAGATTGTACCTTGGCACTGAGCTCCCTCTCTGTGTTTCTGCATGCCTCCAGCCAGGCTCAGAGGGAATCAGGTGCAGATGTGACTTTCTGGAACTCTTGAGAGAATCAGGAAAGGGTAAAACCAAAATAAGAGCTTGATCTGCCTCCTAACAGCATGCCTGAGAGGTCATACTCTTTTATTCATTGAATAGGCATGGAAACACACCCATAACCTCAGGAAGCTTATTAATATGAGTAAATGCTCATTTTTAAGGCTTTCAAAATCCTGTCTGACATTTTGATGCAAAATGAATTATTGATTTAGCAATGGAACAATGGGAAGAATGGAGCTGCCTGCATCTCATGGTGGAGGCAGATGTACCGTGGCACACCCAGCAAACAGTCCTACAAGCCAGTCCTAAATATAGACTGCAAGGTGGGGACAAAATTGAATAGTGAACATGCCTGGGGTAAACTGCAGTGAGAACCAGATCTTGTAAGCTGTGGTGAGAAAAATCCTCTCAGTGGCACGTGCCTGGGAGATTGCAGGGAGTGGATGTGGCCTTGCACTTTCTTGGATGCAGCTGGGATCTGATGAGGTTGGGTCTCATTTACACAACATGGAAATGTCACAACATCCAGCCTTAAGGCAGGCCCAGAAGACAGGCAAAACGACCAAGTTGTGTTTCAACTGCTGTTTTCACATATACAAACCACAGCAGACCCTGCCATGGAGATCATGCAAATAAAACCAGTGGGTTGAGTGAAAATGGCTGGAAGATACTGCTGTGCCTCAAGGAATCCCCTCCAATCCCAAGCCTGCAAAACTGCACTATGAGCCACAGGATGACTTAGCCCAGGGCTAGATTCAGCCCCTGGGTGAGGGCAGAGGTGTCCCTGGTCTGGATATGGAGCATCCCCAGTGTCCTGGGTGGGTTTCCAGGCTGGTGCTGAGCTGATGCCCTGCTGCAGTCACACTGTAGCAAAAGCAAACATACCAGTCTGGGCTCAGTGCTGGGCAGGAATTATTTTGTCTGGGTCACAGGTTGCTCTATATTCTTTAAGAGACCGTAGCCCATCTCAGACATCCCACTGATGGGGCAAGGCTGCTGGTGAAGTAGCAGTTCAGAAAGATGTGTCAAAGCCCGTTTCTAACAAGCAGGATTCCTTTTCAGCTTGTAGCTTCGCTGAGTCTCTCAGGGTATTTGTAATATTTTAGCATCTGTTTTACTGAAAACAAGCCCTTTTTTAATATCACAGTTTTATCTCTCTTTTTTTCTATTTTTACAGAGCATGGAGTTTATCCATGATGCAGTTCTGTAGAGATGCTCTCCCATCCAAGATAATTAACTGCTCATTAATAATGTTACAAACTGGCTGGAATTTGTCTTTGACTTCCACAGATTCCCAGGAGTTTATGACTGAACTGGCCAACTTTCATTTGGTCATGGAAAGGGAGCAAAATAAGAGACAGGAGTAAGTTCAGCAGTACCTTTGGTAGGTACTGCTCTAGCAGGGAGACATTCAGAACTTCAGCCACAGTGTCAAACAGAGCTAACTGGAACCTTCATCATCCTCATGTCCCTGTGAGATATATGGGTGGGATCCATCCATCCCTCCACCCATCCATCCATCCATCCATCCATCCATCCATCCATCCATCCATCCATCCATCCATCCACCCATCCACCCATCCATCCATCCATCCATCCATCCATCCATCCATCCATCCATCCATCCATCCACCCATCCACCCATCCATCCCTCCATCCATCCATCCACCCATCCACCCATCCATCCATCCATCCATCCATCCATCCATCCATCCATCCATCCATCCATCCATCCACCCATCCATCCATCCATCCATCCATCCATCCATCCATCCATCCATCCATCCATCCATCCATCCATCCATCCCAATGGGATGATGAGTGCTGGGATGAGTGAGCTTAGTTTGTTGTTCTGGATATGAGCCCATGGCTGATCTGTACCATACAAAGAAGATTTTGACTCCCTTTGGGATAAGCTGCAAAATTAAAGCCTGAATTCAGTTTTTCAGGGTATTGGTCACTTCAGAGGTCTCTGTCTATTCCCACTGAGGGTTTCATCAGTCCTCTAGCCCACTGTGTGTCATGGAGCCATGGTCAGCACCTCTCCAAGATGGAACACAACAACTCTAGGAGGAAATAAAAGGATTGATTTTTTTCCTGTGTCAAACATCCCAGTCACTTCAGTGAGCTTGTCCTGAACTTCAGGAAAACATCTGAGCCACTGCAGAGACCTCCCCAGAACAATGTCCCAGCTTTTCTCACTCCCTCCCCTCTCCTTTACCCTACAGTGCTGACCAGGGTCTCCAGTTTTCTGCAGTTACTCGCCTGTGTCTGACTGAGGGAAATGCAGTTGCACCCTTGAGGAGGCTGAAAAAGAAAGTGTGACCTGGAAAGTCTGGGAAAGATGGGGTTTTTTCTGCAAAAGGGGCCACAAAGCAATTCACAGTTTCCAAGGTGGTTGCGTGGGATGGGAGCTGCAAAGTGATCTCAGGGCATCAGGGAGCATTCTCTTCCCTTTCTGGCTGTGCCATAAATCCCTCATAGTAAATAAAGGAAATAAAGGGTTTTGTGCATGCCCAGGTGTCCCAATGGCAGAACCAAGGCACGCAGACAAAAAGAAGCACTGGTTAAGCTGGGCTTTCCAGGCATCAGGATGGTTTCATTCAGAGTTCCAAGGGGAGGATGATCTTGTACCTAAAGTATTCTGAGAGATTCAGTCAAGCCCTGGCTCTTTCACAGGGAGCTGTGGGGATGTGTTTGTAATCTGGAGGGAGGCTGAGCTGAAGGCCATATATATAGATGAAGAAGAGCTGAAGAGAGAAGATTTTTTTTTTTATTTATCCCTGCTGGCTCAGACATACATCTTAACCCTTCCAGCTTGAGCCCTCATAAACACAGAGCAGTTCCTCTGAGGGAGCCCAGGAACCTCAGTGCCTGCCGTCAGCTCTGCTGCCTGGCTCTCTGCACAGAGCACAAAGCCAATGGCACACAGATCTGTGCAGACAAACAGGGGCTGCACAACTGCACCCCAGGATGGCACAAAATCCCCAGGGCTCACAGCCATTTCCTAGAGAGAGCTGGATGCATTTACAGGGCTGTGGCCCTGGAGGAGGTTGGGTTGATGGCAGGAAGGACCCCCAGGCAGCCCTGCCCTGGCTCCCAGCTCTGTCTCATCCCCAGAGGGTGCACAGGTATGGGGGGCCTGGGAAGGGTTACCTGGGGGCTGCTGGGCACAGAGACCAGGAATGGGCACCTGGCAGGAGGAGGGGAGGAGAGGCAGCTCCTGAGCTCAGAGGGCTGCAGGGAAAAGCAGCTGTGAGGTGGAAAGAGGCTGGGGAAAAAATGATGTGTGACCGTGTTCACAGGGGTCTTAGGATGAGAGAAGATCTGACTCCATGTTTCAGAAGGCTGATTTATTATTCTATGATATATATTATATTAAAACTATACTAAAAGAATAGAAGAAAGGATTTCATCAGAGGGCTAGCTAAGAATAGAAAAGGAAAGAATGACAACAAAAGCTTGTGTCTCAGACAGAGAGTCTGAGCCAGCTGACTCTGATTGGCCAATAATTAGAAACAACCACATGAGACCAATCACAGATGCACCTGTTGCATTCCACAGCAGCAGATAATCAATGTTTACATTTTGCTCCTGAGGCTTCTCGGATTCTCAGGAGAAAAAATCCTAAGGAAAGGATTTTTCATATAATGTGTCTGTGACAGTGATGGGGGCAATGTGCCTCTGAGGATCCCTCCCACAGGGGCAGAGGGAAAATGCACATTTTGTTTGCCATCCTGCACTGTCCTTCCCTGGAGGCTGCAGGTGCTGTGGTGGCCACAGGGCACCTGGCTGGGGCATTTTGGAAATGAGCAGAGGAAGGACCAAAGAGGGATGCAGCCACAAGGACATTTCTGCTGAAGGAGCTGAGACCCCACCACTGAGCCTCCTCCAGAGTGAGACCAGGGCTTCACACTCAGCTGTCAGAGCAGCTTCACAGGAGCCCCTCAGCCACAGAAAGGTCACCACAAAAGGCTTTGTCTACTGACAATGATTTCTGAGACAAGCAGACCCCACAACTACTTTCAAGACATTCTTGTTTCCTTGTTTCCTTGATGATGTCTCTCCAGGTGAGCCAGGGGGACCAGTGGGGTCCTGGTGTGGGCTGCATTGCAGCTCCTTGTTCTTCCCTCACCAGGGCCAGATGATGCCTGCCAGGCTCTTTGCTGTGTGCACACAGGCAGAGACAGAGAACTAATGGACAATTACTGTTCCTGGAGACTGGTGCTGAGCATCATCACTTACCAGAAGCACAGAAAGCTCCACATCCCACAGGGCCCCCATGACCAGGAGAGCAGTGGGAGGGAAGGGTGGCCTGCAGGAAAAGCTTGTCCCAGTGCCATCACTTTCTTAACTCACCTTGCAGTGAAGAAAATGAATGCAAGAAGTTAGGTAATAGAAAATATAGAAAGGACCTTCCTATATTGTTCAAGTTATTGTTACACATGCTTTAGGACATGAACACTTTTTCTTTTAAAGCACAGGAGACAGTCCAACATTTTAAAAACACAGACATTATAGGTAAAAGTTGTTTGTAAAAATCATTAATCATCTTATTTTAAACAACAGTTGCACAGAATTATTCTACCATGGGTCAGCTGCCTGCAATCAAAAACTCTACTGGGAAACTGGGTTTAATTTCCTCTCCACTGCCATTTTTTTATGTGATGCTGAACAGCTTTCTTAATTGCTCCACATCTCAGTTTCCCATTCATAAATAATTGCATTTCCTTTCCTGCAGACTTCTTTTTCTTAATTTTAAAATTGCATTCAAAAAAGCTACTCAGTATGCAAAACCTGTGTACTGGAATGTTGAGAAATTATTGCTGCATTAAAATTGTCTTGATTCTCCCTCTTGAACTCCCATTTTGGACTGTCCCCGAGGCACAAGTGATCCGACAATTAAATTCTGTAGCACAATGCAGATAGGGGACAGAATTAAGGTTGCACACTAATCACCCCTGTCTTTCATCTCTGATGCATGACTTTGAAGCTTAAATAGAATTCTTTTAATATATTGCTAAGTGTCACTTTCTGTGTAATTTTAAAAAAAGAGCTAAAAACAGAATTATTTTCTGTCTGCTCTTGTATTTTTGTGTGTGCATTTCTGATCCAGTGTTCCTGGTGAGGGCTTGCTGACCCCTGGCCATTGCCACCACCTCAGACAGGTCTGGTCACACCTTGTGGTGCTTGTGTAGAGCTGCTGGCAGGACAAGGGGGTCACACACCCAGACAGGATGAAAGGAGAGAATTCATAGACTCACAGAATCACTGGGTTGGAACAGACCTTCAAGATCATCGAGTCCAACCCAGCCCCAACACCTCAACCAAACCCTGGCACCCAGTGCCACATCCAGGCTTTGTTAAACACATCCAGGGATGGGGACTCCATCACCTCCTGGGCAGGACATTCCAGAACTTTATCACCCTTTCCATAAAAAAACTTTTTCCAAATATCCAACTTTGATTTCCCTGAGTGCAGCTTGAGACCATGTCCTCTGGTTCTGTCAGTTGCTGCCTGGTGAAAGGGCCCAACCCCATCTGACTGTAAACATCTTATCAGTAGAGTGATAAGGTCTCCCCTGAGTCTCCTTTTCTCCAGGCTAAACACCCCCAGCTCACTCAGTTGTTCCTCACAGGGTTTGTGTTCCCAGCCCCTCTCCAGCCTCGCTGCCTCCTCTGGATGCCTTCAAACATCTCAACATCCTTCCCAAACTGAGGGCCCAGAATTGGACACAGCACTCCAGGTGTGGCCTCACCAGTGCTGAGAACAGGGGAAGGATGAGCTCCCTGCTCCTGCTGGCCACACTATTGCTGGTTGAAGAGCCCAAGTCTCTCTTTCTGTGTTTCCCCAACATCCTGCACAGCCAGAGCTGGTTTTCAGACCTGGAAGGGACTCACAGGGCAGCTGAGGCTGCCCCAGCTCACCCAGCTTGGAGGCTCTGGCCCTGCTCATGCTTGTCCCATCCATGGGTCTGGAGCTGCCCCTCCCAGCACTCCCAGCCTGCTCTGTAGATTTGCTCTGGGCACAAGAACAGTCAGGATCAATTAGTCTGAAAATACACTACTGACTTTTTCCAGGAGAAACATGAAAGGACAGAGGAGAAATTGCCGTTTTCAAAATTCATTACTCAGCAAAATCTAGGTGAATTCTTGTGGAAAAAAGAAAATGCATTTCCATAGCTCCAGGGATTCCTTCTGCAACATTTCAAAGGCTGGCTGCAAACACCAGCAGTGCAGAACCTCTCAGTGACAGAAAGTATTAAATGATCCAAACAGATGGGCTCATATTGACAGCAGCGGCAATAACACAGTCCTGCACCGGCCTGTTTGGTGATGCTGGGATCAGTTCCCAGCCCAGCAGGAGGTTGCTGTCGTTCCTTGGGCTTGCTGTATGGGTGTCTCTGGGTGTCTGTGTGCTGCTGTGTGTGTCCCCTCTGCATCAGCCTGGTCTGCTGTGGAAACCAGAGCTCACTGATGTGTGCTGGCCTGATGTGCTTCCCTGGGGAGGGCTGGCAGTTCTTGCTGCAGGGGGAAAAAATATTCATTGACTCTGCAAAGTGTGGGTCAGTGTAGTGTTATGGGTGGGGCTTGTGATTATTTTGTGTCCATTTAGTATAAGAAGTGCCTTGTACAGCAAATACCTATCCTGCCTGTGTTGTTTGGATTTCTTGGCAGAGATGTCACATTATTATCAAAAGGTAAGATGACCAGGAGGATTGAGAGCCTGCTAGTAACAGCCTCCAGTGGGGAGAGCATCACAGCCTGCCCAGGAGATTGTAGGAGTCATATGGTGACCAAACTCCAGTCAAACAGAAACCTGGTCTTTCTCTTTCCACTAAGAGAGGCAATGGTCTGCACAGGAACTGGTAAGGAGGGTGCAGCTGAGATGGTTCCCGTTTTCTCACAATTAAAATGGAAGGAAAAATAATTTCTAAAGAGCTGATTAGAGAGAAGAAAACAAGTGAAAAAGTTAACAGATTGAGTAGGATAGGCCATTTAGACTCCTGGAGGTGTCAGGTTCAGGAAACACAGAACAAGTGTTTTCCATGTCACACTATTCCATTCAAACAGATCCAAGGGCCATGGTAATTTTTCTGGGTGCCAATCCTCATCTTTCTTATCTTCAGATGTTTTCTGAATCTATTTGAGATTTAAAAGAGCTAGGTTTGGCTGGGATGCAGTAAGTTTTATTCAAAGCAGCAAGGTGGGGCTATGCTTTGGATTTGTGCTGGGAGCAGTGCTGACAGCACAGGGATGTTCTGGTTACTGCTGAGCAGGGCTTACATAGAGCCAAGGCCTTTTCTGCCCCACCAGTGAGGAGTGTGGGGTGCACAAGGAGCTGGGAGAGGAAAATCCAGGACAGTGACCCAAGGGTGTCACACACTGTATGACATTGTCCTGGTTTAGGGCAAATTTGGGAGTAATGGCAACCAAAATGCACTCAAAATGGGGTTTTTTCCACTCTCTCTTGAGCCCCACATTGGGCGCCAAATTTTGTCCTGGTTTAGGGCAAATTTGGGAGAAAACCTCCAAAAGGGGCCTCTCCAGAAAGCAAACCCACACAGCTCCTCTCCCCAACCGGTTTGGGAAGGATTCCTCAGAGAGAAGTGGAAAGAACCTGTTTATTTAATAGGCACAGCACCCCCCCAGCACACAAAATGAACAATACCGGATGACACCACTCTTTCACTGCTCTGAAAAAGATGACAAATTCAGAAAGACTCTCTTGGGGGTGGTTGCCCTGTTCTCAGTCCCTCAGCGCTGGGGCAGCTGCTGCCCAGAGTAGGCCCCGCTGGGCCACAGGGTGCAAACTCTCGGTGTTCCCAGCTCCCAGTCCGGAGCACATTTGAGTAGGTCCAAAAAAAGAAAAGGAGAAACAATCCAGGAAACATTTGGACTGTTTAGCTAAACTAATGAGCAGGAAGCAAAAAGCAGGAGCAAAGCAGAAGCAAGAGCAAGAGCAAAGTGAAAAGCAAAGAAAAAGCAAAAGCAGCACTATGTACTGCCCCATCTGTGTGTCCCATCAGTCATGGGGGAGTGGCTGATAAGAAACCAAAACAAAACTTTCACTGTTCAGAGCCAGTCTTGAAGGTACAGAACATAATATCCGGCATAAACAGAACACACAAATGGGGATACAGCATCATAACGTCACCCTAGGACAGACACCGTGCTCAGTAACAGCTGAGGGAAGATAGAGGAAGGGGGGATGCTTGAAGTGACTGTGTTGGCCTTCCCAAGTCACCACTACAGGTGATGGAGCCCTGCTGTCCTGGAGATGGCTGAACAACTGCCTGGCAAGGGGGAGTGATGGGTGAATTCCTTGGCTTGTTTTGCTTGTGTGTGCAACTTTTACTTTGCTCACTAAGCTGTCTTTATCTCAGCCTATGAGCTTTCTCACTTGTACGCCTCTGTTTCTCTCCCCCATCCCACTGGGGCTGCTGAATGAGATGTGTGGGATGCAACTGCCAGCTGGGGTGAATCCACAATATTATGTCATTCCAAGATCATTTGGTTTCCTTATGTAGCTTCTGTGGTGCTGGTTGCATGCAAAAACATGGCCTTCCCTGTCTGCTAGTAAAATCCAAACCTGAGGTTAACCCTCAGAGGGAGGGAGGGCAATGGTTGTTCATGGCTCTGGACATAAAGCTTCACAGACCTCATCATGTAGAAAATGAAGGAGGACAGAAGAGAAAACTTGCTCATTTTGAAGCCCATAAATCCAGAGCTATTTGCCAGCTATTTAATTTCCATAGCCCTGACTCTGTTTGGTGTCTGACGAGAGAGAGTTCATTGCATTTACAGCTGACCCCACACTTGCCTCCTTCAGAGCAGGACATTTTGCTGGGGATGAGAATGGCTGCAGCATTTTGGCCAGGCCAGGGGCAGCATGAAGCCCTAAGGCCCTTGGGTGCAGTGTGATTGCAGAAAAGGTCCCCACAGTCCTTGCCATGACAGAGCTGTGCAAACCACTCCAGGATTTACCACACGCCTGCCCAGGAATTCAAGGTGAGACAATGCTTCCCTCAATTCACATGAAACACTTAAAGGCTCCAAACTCCTGTCAAGAAAGGCTTAAAAATCTGCAGAAAAAGCCAGAAGGTGAGTGGGAGCAGGCTTTCCTCCCTGCTCCCTGACTGAATAAACTGAGAGTTGCAAAAAGAAATGATTGGTGAAACTTCCTTTGTATTTTGCCAGTGAGTTCACAAGGACCCAGATCCATTCTATTGATTTCTTCTTGCTGAAAGGTAAGCACAAGCCCTTATCAGTGGGTAAACACACTGCACCCAGGAATTTGTTGACCATGGTCGTAGCAAAGGATGTAGTAAACTCACATATTGGATTATTTGCAAATTGCAGCAGTGAAACCAATCTAACCTTTCAGCGGCTCTTTTAAGTGGTATTATTATTAGCCCTCGTTCAGAGCATGGCAGGCAGGCAGCCAGTAAAGCACTTAGAGTTTGCCATCATCCATCTGTTCCTCTATAGATTTGAAGATTGTAGGAATTTTCCTTTTTAGGACTTGGAATATGATTAGTGGACCACTTGCCATGTTGCTATACAAATGTGTCTGTGTGTTCAGGCAGACGTATGTGACAGGTATTTTATCAATGAGGGACTCTCAATTGAACAGTATTTCCATTCATCCCTCTGTTTGTTTATTTGTGTAGTAAAACTACCCCTGGTGTTCTCAAAACACACACCAGGATTACAAACATTTTGTTTTCTGAGCCCATAACCTTCCAGCTCCCCAGGAAATTAAGCATAAAATTAGAAGGTCTTATTTTTAAATACTTGAATGATATGGGTTTTTTTCTTAGTTGTCACAGCTATATTGGCAAGAACAGCTAGTGGAACAGTGTCTGTTATCCTAGGTAAATCACAGTCAGGGATCAGCATGATGGGATGCAGAGACAAGAAAAATGTAGCCTGTGTCACTAGACCTATGCTTAATCCAGTAGTTAGATTATTCTGCTTTTCCTGTGATTTTCAAAATGTAGCCTGCTCAGCTGTGGCCTGGCAGAGCTCATTGCAATGCTGACATTAATGGGGCTAGGTGCATTGAGGGAGTTCAGCCCTTCTGGTGAGGCAATGGAAGCAGAGGAAAGTGATTTACAGTGGACCTCAGTTCACAGGGAAGGCTCAATAAGGTAATTCCTTCCTTGAAATCCTTCAGGGTTTCCCATTCCCTATTTCATAAATATGGACAAGAACAAAGATGCAGTTAGGTCCAGTTATGTTAAGATAAAAGAATTTTCTCTTTCCAGCAGTCTTTCAACACCATAGCTTTTACCTGGGCTCCCAAAAGGCCCTGCAAAGCTCCTGGGTTTCACCTGCTCTGCTCTGCTGCTCCTAGCTCCCAAAAGGTGCATTTCCAGAAGTTACTGTTTTCCATTTGCTCTCTGATGAGCCAGGGAAGGGCTGGGAACATCGTGTCTCCCAGGAAGCCTACAATATTCCTAGCAACATCTCTGAAATGGTCTGTGCCAGAAAGCTGGATTCTGAAATGGGGTCTGTGCCAGAAAGCTGGATTCCTTCCTTCCAAGGGGGAATTTGACCTGGGGAGAGGTGAGCTGTATAAACACACCTCTAATTCCCTGTGCAGCCTGATCCATCCACATTATGTTCTGATACCCAGAGCACCAAATGTGGATCTTGGTTTCTAAATGCAGCTGCTCCTCATGGGGCAGTGAGTCCAATCAAGACACAGGTCCTGCTCCAAGGATAAAATGAAATTTTCTAATCCAGACTAGGACATGGTAGGACTTATCCAGCACATTCCTATCAAAGGGTCTGTGTTGTTATAGGACACGAAAGAACACAAGCTCACACCGGTGTTCTCAAGGTGAAGAAAAAAGGAAGTTTATTTTCTGACTCCAACACTTATAGTTTTCCAAGAGTCACAGTGGATTGGAGGGTGACAGTGCCACCTCTCCAATGACACTGGACAAACCAACAGTCCATCCAATTTCTCCATAAAGGAATGCAAAACAATAAGTTATTTACAGAAAATGCACGAGAAAGTTCACTACAAGAATGTCAACATCAGAGGGCTCAGAAAATCTTAAAAAAACAGGGTGACAGGTCTGGACAAATGCTTTCTTGGAGACCCAGATCAGTAGGCTGTAAATAGCTCAGTTCTGCCATGAAGTGCATGCATGGACAGAGGGACAAAATGACACTTCCTTACAATGTCCACCTTGTGGACAAGGACAATTCCTGCTGAGTGGATAATACTTGTGAGAAGGGCAGCTGGCAAGGTCAGAATTCAGCTGGGGCCAGGTGAGATGCAGCTGGGTGCTCCCACCATCCCTGGGTGGGTCACCCTGGTGGGACACAAGTCCCCCTGTGTCCCCTTTCCCGTTCAGATCCAGCGGCGCCACTCCTGCTGAGCTCTGTCTGCCAGGCTGTGCCAGCCCAGAGCCCTCCCAGACACCTTGGAGTGAGTGCTGGCTGACTGAATGCACCGCCCAGCCTTTGAAGACCCATTTTCTGTGTCGTTCACAGGCAAAATCCTTCACCTAATATTTCCTTGTGGCCCTTGATGAGGTTTGAGTTGGCAGAGGCTGCAGGGCAGGGAGTGCTGAGATCTGAGGGCAGCTCTGCTCACTGGCTGGCGTTGCTTTACTGCATCCACAGAGCAGTGTGTGAGGAACACAGAAATTGGGGGAAAAGAGTTGAAATCGATGGCTTTGAAAGCATTGAAGCATGTGTTCAACCCCTGTGGACTCCAACAGCCCTGCTGAACAGGGCTGCTGACTGGAGTAAATATACTCAGATTAAACTTGGACAGAGGAATAACAAACTCTTCCAGGTTCAAAAAGTGCATCTTGAGGCTCATTAAAAGTGGTTTTCCCCAAGGCTCCTCTGAACATCTGCAGTCAATGCTGCACAATACAATCTGTCCAAATCCTTTCCTTGAATATAAATGTATTTTTATGTGGAAGAAGGTTCCTGTCACCAGGGAGGGCCCCTCTCAGCAGGGCTTCACACCCCTATATTTCAGTAACCTCACTTCCCACAGCATGGGCCCTCTTCTGGCTTCCAGGAAGAGCAGCCTCACACCTCTTGGCAGGCCCTAAAAAACAGGCACCCCATCACTGTTTCCCAGACACCACTGCTGCACACACTGGGAAATCTATGAGTATTTAAAGGTAGTTGTCATACTGTTTTTCCTTTGTATCCTTTGTGCCTGGAGAAAACAAAAGGAAAGGAAAACAAAAGCTTTCACAAACACTGGTGGCAATAGATCCCCTGCTTGAAATACCTGGGCAGGGCATGAGTTTTGTTCTCTTTCTTTCAGCGTTCTTTTCAGCAAGTATTGAGCACCCCTAGCTTTCAAATCAAGTTTCTCTGAAGACTTCTCAAATTGGTTGTCCAGACATACCAACCATTTTTTTGGAGCATTTAGGATGTGAAACTCAGGCAGGATGTTCTTTCTCTATATTAAAACTGAAAGAACACAAGAAATAGGGGAGGAAAAAGAAACTATTTTGCATAGGAAAAGAGCAGATAGCAACCATGCTTAAGAAAATCACAGAATCTAAAAAGAATAAATAACTTCACAAAGAAAGGCATTTTCACAGCACCTGCTAAGTTATCCAAACTGCAACGTAGGCAATTAACAAAGACAAAGCTATTACAACAGGTGTAAGTCTGGTTTTAAAACCATGTAGCTTTGGCAGTAAAAAAAAAAAAAATGAACAGTTGAAGTTAACTCTAACAATGTTTGGTGTCCAGGCTATGTTTAGAAAGCATTATTTTCTGGCATTTTTATTTTCAATAGGGCTTTGACTGAGCTGTGTCAGATACAGGAAGGGAGCACTGAACATGTGAGGACTTTCTTTACTAAATTATTTAGTGCTCATGAAAGGTGCCAGATGGAGAGCCTTGGGGACTCAAGCCTTCTTTTCATCTGCAAAACTGCCTTAGAATAAGAAGTGACAAATGTACCAAGCTGCTGTTACAGGCAGCTCCTGTGACTGCCTGAGTCCAGCCCTGGAGCTCATGACCCCGAGGGGGACAGGGGGACAGAGGGACAGGTTTGCTTTGCCAGCCTGCCCTGCAGCCCTGGGATGTGCCATGGAGGTGACACAGTGACACACACCGTGTGAGACCAGGCAGTCTGTGCTGCTGTTTGCTCATCCCTCACAAGTTCTGCTGGCAGGTGGGATTGAACTGGTTCAACAGTCCAGTGACAGAGAAACAATGCAGTAAAAAAGAAAACTGCTTCTTGACAGGGGTGGGGCTGGATGGTTTGATGGACTATTTGTTGTTCATTTGTTTTTTCATATTGTTGATCATTTGATAATCCTATAAGTAATGAGCCATCCAGTCTTCTGAAACACTCAAGAATTGTTGAGCCCACTCGACATGAATGGAAAATGCTTTGCTGATTAATAAGATGATGGATCTCTGTCCATATAGTCAAAGTTAAATAACAAAAATTTATATGGTGAACAAAAAAAGGGCTAAGGAAACCCAGAGCTACCATACTCCAAGAAATAAGCAGGTAAAAATTCTCTTTATGCAGTTTTGTTCTTAGACAGAAGGCAAACCTGTTCAGTGTGAGGTGAGTTCATTACCATGAATGCAGCAAAAGTCTGAGCTGCAGCCACTCACCATGACAAAATTCACTGCTGTGAATGGCAATCCGACGCCTCAAAAGTGATCTGAGTCCATCTAAAACAAACATTGCTCTCTTCCAACTGGGATCACACCAGCTGGAAAACCATGGTCTGTACAAAGGAAGGACAAAACCTAGAAGTGCTGACAAAACTCCCCTCATAACCCAGGGCTGTAAAAAGGAATAAGACACAAGGAGTCCCCAGCCCACAGGAGGTTTGTCCATGGCTGATAGATGGGGTTATGCCCAGGGGTGCAAGAGGAATGTTTCCTTCTCTAGCAGAGGAAACCTGATTGCAGAAACAATCCTCAGGCCCCAAGAAGGTGCTCATAGAAACCACATCAGCTGCCCAGGGCTGTCTGATCCTGGACCTGTCAGGTGTGGGTAAAAGCTTTGTCAGAGGCCACAGAGGGGAGGAGGGCTGTGTGTGCCAGCTGCCTCCATGCCAGACTACAGGCAATAAAAGGAGTTTCTGCAGGCCCTGGAGAGGGTCTGGCTCTGATGCAGTCCAGACCTTATCTGTGCTCTTCCAGGAGAAGTTTCAGGACACCTCAAGGCAAACCTTCTTGCTGGACTGTAACTCCAGAGCATTCCTCTGGAGACTGGCTGGTGCCATAGCATGGATGAATGGGACAGCTCTGCCCTCAAGGACGAGGTGAGGAAGAGGCAGGAGGCTGTCTGTCCTGCTGTCTGTCCTGCCTCTGAGCAGAGCCAGATGTGGAGAAGGAAGTTCTGGGACAGGATGGCATGAGGGAGGGGGAGCCACCTTCCAGATGTTCACATACCTGATCCTGTGGAAACCCCAGGCAGCTCCAGGGAAGCAAGCCCCAGAGGGGTCTCATTTCACAGCAGCTCTGAATGGATGATCCCAAAGAGACCCAGGCAGTTGGATACATCATTCCGTGGATCTGAGCCATGATATCTTAACTGAATGAAATTACACACTGAGAGCTGGGAATTTAAAAAAAGAGCAGTCTCCCTTACTGTTTTTGGTGGCTTTCCACTCCAGTCTGCCCCTGACTTGCCCTGGAGAGCCCCAGATTGGACACTGGAGCAGTTTCTCAAGTCCTGCATGGAGAAGATGGGTTATATTCATAGCTACAGCTAATACTGAATTTTCTGAGGAGTGGCTGCATCAGAAAACCCCAGAATCCACTGAAGAGAGACCTGTGGGTCTCCAAGAGCACCACTCAGACCTATGGAAGGGTGCTCTCCAGCCACCACCAGCAGCCCAACACCCTGGAGGTTTTTGCAGGTTCCAGGCATGGAAATTGGAGCAAACGCTGGGGCTGAAGCTGGAAGCTGAGCCTGCAAGCAGTGTTTGTAGGGCTGGTTCTGCCACTGCCGTGGTTTGGTTTCTGTTCATTGCACTCCCTGCTCAGCAGGCACAGGGCAGGAGGGGAGGGAAAGCTGAGGGCAAACAGACAAACCAGTGGAAAGAATACAAAATTATAAAATGCAAGCATGGAGGCTTCCAGCCATTCCTGTCTCTGCAGCGTAGCATCTTGTCTTGACCCAAACTTGGTGATCAGAGACTGTGTACAAAGAGGAAAAAAGAAAAAAAAAAAAAAAAAACAAACCAACAAACAGCATAAGCAGGAGGCTTGGAGGCTGTGGAGGTGAACTGGTGAAGGCACTGCAGAAGCTCAGTGCCAGGGAAGCATTTCCCATGGGAAGCTGGAAGTGTGAGAGCCAAAGCCCCTGGACTGCAGAGCCAGCAGAGCTGCAGGGCTCAGAGTCCAGGGGAGCAGGCAGGGGTGTCAGGGAGAGCCAGGCTGCCCACACAGCTCCAATGCAACACCAAAACCTTCTGCACAAGGCTCCCAGCAAATGCAAAGGAACACAGTAAGTAATCTCCTATCACAGAAACATCTAAGATTTGAATTAACCTCCCTAGTCCTTAAATTTCATTGCTTCACATGGGGCTGGTGTGTCTCGGGTTAATTGTGTGGACCTCTGATAATTGGCCCAAATATAGCACAAGGAGATTTTCATGCTAAGCCAACATCAATAATGTGCATCAAAGGCTGCCTTGAATTCTCCCCCTTGGTTGCTCAGTCATCTTTGATCTAAAAAATGAAAAGAGTAAGGGATTTTGTTGTTATTTTTATTCCTTCTCCTCCATCACAGGATTGAGGTTACTGAAAATATAAACAGAGAAAACGTGGCAAAACAATAAAAAAAACTTAAAGACAAGCAGGGGTGATGAAGTGAAGTAAACAGAAAGAAATAGGCTTATAGAAGAGAAAAAAGATCTGCTGATAGGAGGAAGAGAAAAGCTGTCAACATGATGGCAGTGAAGGAGGTGGTGAAGAAAAGCCTGGGCAAGGTATTATGGATGAGAAAAAGGGATCAAACCATGACTTCTGTAGGATATGAGAATGAGACTCTGTCTTCTTAAGCCACCCATGTGCTGGGCATCTGACCTCGCTGTGATCTGCTCCAGGAGCCACCAGGAGGCCACTGAGAACAGCAGCACAAATGCAAAACTGTCTCAGAAGAACTGCAGCACAAATGCAGAAACATTTGACCCTCAATGGGAATAACAATTATGTGGCAAACAGATGTTCCTATGTGACCTTTGTACCACTCATCTAAAAAGCAAAGGAGACCACTCCACTCCTCTGCTGGCTGCACAGGAGGGAAGGAGCTGCTCCATCCACACAGAGCTTGAGGGAGTGAACCAAGGCTCTCCTGGGCTAAAGAAGGAAACCAAGAGCCAGAGAGAGGAATATATAGAGAGAGGTGAGAAGCAGAAAAGAGAGGACACGTGGAATTTTGGGGATTTGGGTATTTAAAGTCTTTGTTCTAAGATTGCTTTGGGAACTCAATTCTTCCAACAGTCCCGAGTGCTTCCTCTTGGCAGCTCCACAAAAAGAAAAACTTGCTTTAGCAGCACTGAGACCAAGTAGAGTTGAGTCCCAAGGCTACAAAATTCTGGCTCCAGGAAGGGTTGTTCACAGGCCTCCTATTCACACTTGAGCTTAAGGCCCATTAATTACAGAAGGAAATATCCCCAGCGTGGAAATCTGGATGAGCTCATGAAACGCACGAGGACGCTCAGACCTTAATCCCCAGCCTGGCTTCACTCCCAACTTACAGCCCCAGGAAATCTGTTTCCAAGAAAGCGTCTCTTCCTTATCCTGTGCTGCTATCGTCTCTCCTCCAGGCATTCCTGCATTCACCTCTATGAGTGCAGGTTTGGAGAACAAAGACAAGGAAAATCAGGAGAGATGGATTCATGACCTTGCAAAATGCAGCGTTTGCTCATGTTTGATGCTGAGCTGACTTCTTAAAAGGGGGAAAAATTAGCTCCTGAAGAAATATTGTATTGCAAGCCAGCTCCAAATGCACGTAGGTCACTGGCCCTTCATTTTCCAGCTTGGCCCCTACACAGGAAAATTTGCCATTTGTACAGCTCTAATGGTAAATCATTTGTGCTCTTGGTTGTAAACATGATTTCAAAAGTATACAAACAAAATAAAGGAGAAATAAAAAATCAAGGACATGCAACAAGCAAAAAAACCCAAAAAAATAGAGGAGGAGGAAATGAATTCCTGAAGATGTTTGAGCTAGTTTGATAATAATGTCACCAAAAATATTTGCTGTGTTCAAATAAAACCTTACCAAACATTTCTTCAGCTCTGCATCTAAATCAAATACTGATCACAAATACAACATTTCAAAAAGCTGTCAATGTGAATCATAAGCTAAAGAGATTTTATGTTTTTTATTGCAAATTAAAATTCTAAAGCAAAAAGAGAAAATTACGTTAAGTGTGAAAATGTGTTTGTCTGGGCATCTGATGCGAGAAAGCACCAGGCAGCATCACCAAGGTAAACAGATGAGATATGAAGATGCAATATTTCCCTCATGCATCCCTGCCAGGAAAACAGCAGGCACGTTTGACATGCTAAAAATGTGCTTATGTTGACTCTTAATTGGAATTGTTAGAACAAATGTCCTTAACAAACACAGCTCTGCCTCCCCACCTTTTTTGCTGTGTTTTTGCATCTCCTCAGTGCTGCTGCCCTGCAGGCTGTGCCTGAGCCTTGCCTGTGCTGCTGGCAGGGCTCTCAGCAGCCCTCTGGAGCACCACACTTACAACAAACCACTATCAATCCCCTGCAAAGCCAGATAATGGGATGCACTCTCCTTTCTTCCTGTTACAGCTTCCAAGGGCCAAATCCTCCCTCCATTTACAGTCCAGAAAATCCCATCCACCCAGAGCTGTTGTGCATTTACACTAATGCAACTGAAGGCTAATTTTGGCCCTGAGTTATTTGTATTCTTGTATATTAACTTAATGTAGGACATTTTCTGAGCTCGGTTCCTCTCTGCAGCATGTATCAACTTACTGAAAGTGAGACCATCCTTCTTGGCTTCCCATATCACAGGGAGATGTCCAGGCCATGGACAGGGAGTTTTCATTGTGCCAATTATGGCTGTGATGGCAGCTGGATGAGATTGACTTGCACTTACATCCATTACTGAGTTGCACGTTTTGTTCAGTGCAGAATATTTCATGTAATGGGTCCCCTCTGTAGCATTTGGCAATCAATCCTTCATAATTTGAAGTTCCCTTTCCTCACTGCGCTGCTCTCCTCCTGGTGGAGCTGGTTTGCATGTTGATTTGGAACAGAATGAAAACTCAGTGAACTACAGAAGCCTGTTGCAGAGATTTTTGGCAGGGTATGACCAATGTTCTCTTTATTCCCGGCCCATTATTTCCTTCAGCATCTGCTCAGCTGATTAGTTTTAATGAGCAGTAGCTCCACTGGTGCATGAGGGAATTCACAGCTCAGTAGGTAGGGGAAAAGAAAACGAGCAGTGGAAAATGGCTGTGTGCAGGTAGCTGTCCCCAGAACAGGCACCTTTATATGCACATCAAATACCCTGCTTGTGCACTGCCACCACTGAGGAACTCCTCTTTGCTGGGTACTGGTTGCCATTGGAAGAGGCTCCTTGAGATCCAGAACCACAGGGAGTTATTACAGATACACAGGGAAATGCAAAGTTATGTCTTGGAGCTGTTGTGTCTCCAGGTGCATGTAAACCACAACAGGTTATTTCCCTAAAAAATGCTGTACCACACTGTGCATGATCAGAGGAGGAAGATGCTTGGATTTTATAATCCATGCTTGGATTTCATAATTTTGCATTTTTTTCCACTGGTTTGTCTGTTTGCCCTCAGCTTTCCCTCCCCTCCTGCCCTGTGCCTGCTGAGCAGGGAGTGCAATGAACAGAAACCAAACCACGGCAGTGGCAGAACCAGCCCTGCAAACACTGCTTGCAGGCTCAGCTTCCTGCTTCAGCCCCAGTGTTTGCTCCAATTTCGATGCCTGGAACCTGCAAAAACCTCCAGGGTGTTGGGCTGCTGGTGGTGGCTGGAGAGCACCCTTCCATAGGTCTGTGTGGTGCCTGCACATCTGAGGCACAGAAATGCCAAAGTAAAACAAGTCAAGCGGAGGCAAAGCTTCTGGTCCTGAGTCCATGATTCCCTGGAACAATTTTCCTCTCTCCATCACTGCAGAAGTCATTTCAGTAGAAGTCTGAAGGTGCTAAAGGCTGTTGCAAAGAAACTGTTGTGGGAATGGTAATAGTCTGGTGAGAATTGTCTATTTTCTGTAACCAGGAAGAACCAGTGATACAGACCCTGCTAAAGGAACCCCATTAGTGAAAACACATGAAAGAAATCTCTTTTTAAACTTTTTTTGGCTTTTCAAATCGAGATGAGAGTTACTCAGCAATCCTCACTTCCATCTCCCCCAGAGGAAGCTCTGCACTTCCATCACACCATGACTGTGTGTTTTGGGGTAAGTACCCCCAGAAATGGGTGAGAGAGGGGCCGTGAGTGACGAACATTGCAGACACAGAACAACCTGCTGGGTGTCCCAGCCCTCAGCACAGCGTGGTCCCTCTGCCAGGCAGGGATGCTCTGTGCCAAAGGTTCCACAGGGCTGATGCAAGACTGGCATGGAGGGTGGTGGCACTGCAGGGGCAGGGCAGAGGGGCTGAGCACCAGCACCACCTTCACTTATGTTGTCATCATAGTGCGAGAGTTCTATTGTCATTATATCGCAAGGGTTCCATATTGCCAGAGCTTCACACCTCCTTGATGTTCCTTGTAGGCAGCTCCTCTAGGCACTGACTCTTCCTCATCCTCACAGCAGCCACCTGACTCCAGTTCCCTCCACCAACCCATCCACTCTTTTATAACACTCTTCTTACTGGCTGCAGCTGTGGCCTGTTAAAGTCAGGCCTGCTCCTAATCTCTAATAATTAACCCAGCTGCAACTCTTTAGGGGGGTAAGATTACTTTCTACACTACCTTTATTTACTTGTTTTCTATCCCCCTACACACTTATCTCCTCCATGTGGGAGACATTGCAGTCAGACCTTGAGGTTTCCTTTTCCTCCCTTGAGAGCTCCCTCAGCTTTGTCCCTCTCCTTGTGGAGAAGAAGAAGAGAGGGGATGGCTGTGCAAGAGGCTGGGCTGTCTGAGTGAGCCTGGACAGGTCCTGCAGGGCAGCAGGACCAGCTTTGACATTCTCCCCTGCACCTATCCCAGGTGCTGCAGGAAACAAACTCTTCCTGCTTTCCCTTCCTGTGTGCATCTCTCCTCTCGGGACTGGTGAGAGCATTATGTAATATCATGTCATATTAGCAAGCCGTAGCTGATAAAATAAAGGTTTATTTATGATCCTGACCTGACAGAAAGGCCATTCTCCAACACACTCATTGTTAAGGCTGTTGGAGGAGCAGGCTCTATCACTGGGATGCCTTTCACCATCAGTCTGCTGCTGCCTGAAAAAATGCCAAGAGAAAAGATCCTCCGTCTGTGTGGTCAGACTGAGCTGCACACAGCCCATATGGAGTCTATCTTTAGGCTTTGGAAAGAAGAAACAGTGATGGTTGCTCAGAGATACAGATTTTCCTCCCCTCTCCATCTAGCACAGAAGGAGCTCCCAGCATCAGGGTGCTGAAATACTCAGAGCAGAGAAATCCCTTAGGGCCACCAGCACCCCCTTGCTCTGCCAGCAGCCCCCAGGCCTCTGCAACCACGAGGGTGACAAACACCTGGAAAAGTTCCTTAGCATCCCCCAAGGGATGTGGCTGAGCTGTCAGCTGTGGCAGGGCCAGGCTGGGCTGCTGGGAGCCACCTCCCCCCTCTGCAGATGCCACCACGGGCACTGCTGGCATGGCAGGGACCGCAGCTCACCCCATTTAGTTAAACACTTTTTCACTTGAATATTTCCAGCAGGGGCTTTAGCAGGCAGGCTTTGGGAGCAGAGAGGGTGAGTGGAACCATGGCAAGTCCCACTCTGTGGAGGTGTCTGCTGCAATGGTGTGTGAGAGATGGAGGCACAGGCTGGGAATGTCCTGTGCCCTGGGCAGCTGCTGCCAAGCCAAAAACCACCTGTGCCCCCAGCTGCCCTTGTGAATTGTGCTGGAAGTGCTCTCCTCAATTCCTAAAATCCGGTCAGAGCAGCAGAGCTGTGGTATCACACCCTGCAGGATGGTACCTCACCAAAACCCTCTTTGCTTCCTTTCATCCCCTTTCCTCATCAAACACTATTTATCCAGGTTGCATTTCTCTAGCTGCCTTGAGTGCACATCTTTACTGCAAACCACAGTGATGTCTTCTGTGTGCTAGAGGTGCTGGGTTAGGACAGAGCCCTGGGCTAACACACAGGGCTGGAGAAAGCCTTGCTTATCCAGGACTCTGTTCATCCCTTGGTGCCTGAAAAACCCTTGTACTGTACTACAAAACAATTTGGGGAGTTACCAGTTCCATGGGCACTACAAACCAGAGCATCCTGTGCCATCCTCCTTCCTGTTTCCACCTCATTAGGAGTCCCCTCAGGTGAGGATGAAGGAATTAAGTCTCTGCTCTAAAGAGCTAGCTTCCAACTGAAGGAAAAGGATGGAACAGAAATGTGCAAATGTTAAAATATTTTGTGGACCACTTTATGACCAGCCAAGCCTTGGTTTATTCTGACAGGCAGTAAGAGGATCTGGTGGTGCTTGGACAATGGAAATTTTAGGAAGGATGGGCACCTCTCCCACAGAGTGATCTCATGATGTTAGGTGTTCTCCTGCAGGGATTTTGAAGTAGTTGCTACTTTTTATTCCACACAGCAACAGCATCAGAGGTGAAACAGGAGTTTCCTACCCATGAAAGCCTCAAACACATTCTTTAAGGAACAGAGCAGAGTTCTCAGCAGCTGTTTAAGGCCAACAGCACTGAACACAAACACCTTTTGCCTGAAACTGGTTGTTTCCACTGCAGAAGGGCCAAGTCTCATTCCCTCTGAGTAGGGATCATTTCCTGTGCCTGTCCCACAGCTTGGTGTTTACGGACATACATTCCTGACATCTACCAAATGTTATCATTGTTGTCATCTCATTGCAGGGGCTCCACACTGTTGTGTCCTTATCACAAAAGTTCCATCTCTTCTTGGGGTTTCTCATGGGCAGCTCCTCAGAGCACTGGCTCTTCTTCACAAAGCACCCAACTGACTCCAGTTGCCTTCTCACCCAGTCACCCCTCTCTTTTCTAGCATCTTCTTCTCACTGGCTACAGCTGTGGCCTGGTAAGTCAGGCCTGTTCCTAATCTTTGCTAATTGGCCCAGCTGCAACTCCTGCGGGGTAAGATTGCTTTCTATACTATCTTTATTTTCTTATATTCTGTCCCCCTACAATCCTGAGTAAAACACTCAGTGGTGTGCTCAGGCTCCTGAGAGTTTGCTGACATTACACAGAAAGAGCAGCTTGGATGCTCCTTGCACACATTTTGCTCTGGTTTGTTCAACTGCTCTTTATTTACAGTTTATGACAAACACTTTTGTGTTTCCATTTTATTTGGGAAATAAACCTGCCATCAAGGTGTGTGTTACCTGCTGAACAACCTTTACAAACCCATTTCAGCCAGGGATTACTTGTTCACCCAAAAATCTATGTATGAGTGTGTATCATTTGTGAACCACTTTCTGAGGTTTGTTTTCAGAAAGACAATAGTCCTTGAGTTAACCAAAGCCTAATTCAGCCCCAGGCCTCACTGCAGAAGTGTCAGCTGTCCAAACAGAAAGAAGAGTTTGGGTCCAACATCTCTTCCTTGGTGCTGTCCTTCCATTCCCTCTCCCAGGGCCAGGAGAAGGAGCTGGATTTTCCACTGGTGCCCAAGGCTCAGAGCATGGGCCTGTACAGGCCAGGAATGAAGAACTTTGCATTAGACCACGAACAAAACTGAGCTGCTAAATTACCTCCAGGATGCCAATATCAGCATCCTGACATTGCCATACAGTGCAGGAAACAACCAGAGCTGTGGTGGGTGTGCCCAGAGCTGGCTCCCAGCACATCACTCCTTCCCAGGTGCTGCTGAGCATGAGGTGAGACAGTGCTGGGCTTGTCCCAGCTTCCCTCAGCATTCCCAGCTCCTGTGGCAGGATGTGGTCAGGAGGTTTGACACTCGTTCTCTCTGCTCAGGAAATGCTGACTTGTTGAACCAAAATTTTGCTTGGGAAAAAAATGCTTGAAAAACTGTGGAGAAGAGATGAAATGAGAAGATAATAAACCCAGAGTCAGCTCTTGTGTAAATTAAGTGTCCTGACAGTGAAGTAGCCACAAACTCTTCTGGTGTCCTTTTTACTGCCAGCATATGAGAGATTCCTTCTCCTGGGTAGAAAACAAAATAAAATTCTTAATCTCAAAAAGTGTGCCAGGCTGTGAAAACCCTTTCCAGTGCAGTTTCATTGGAATACAAGAAATTTCGTTTCTCTCCATTACCCACAAATGTCAGATAATTTCATTCTAGTAAGGGATGTGCTGAGGAGATGAACTGAATGAAAAATAAAAAGGAAGAATATTTTTAGCCTTATTTGTCGATTAAATAACTACTTATATCATGCTTGCTAATTACAGACGTTGCAAAAATCCGGCGAAGAATAAAATTAATCCAACAGGAGCTGCTGTCGGCTGCATCTGCCCCTCCTCGCCCTCCAGCCATCCAATGGCAGCAGCTGGGGCTGCAGGAGGAGCTGCAGGAGGAGGAGCTGCTCCCGTTGGTTTCTGCTTTTCCTCTTCCCAGAGAAAACCTGGCGTTAAACCCAGGGGATTCCTGCTCACCCAGGGACAGCATTCCGCATCTGCATCCCGCATCCTGCATCCCGCGTCCCGCATCTGCATCCCGCATCCCACATCCCGCATCCCTCATCCCGCATCGCAAGTTCCACATCCCGCATCCCGAGTCCCGCATCCCGCATCCCACATCTCGCATCCCGAATCCCGCATCCCAAGTTCCACATCCCGCATCCCTCATCCCGCATCCCAAGTTCCACATCCCGCATCCCCCATCCCGCATCCCTCATCCCGCATCCCGCGGGGCTCCCGGCGCGCTCCCAGCCGCTCTCCATCTCTGTTCTCCTCCCGGCAGGGTCAGGCTGGAGCCGGGGTTTCCCGCCGGGTGTGATCCTCGGTGCCGCGGCCCCGGTGCCTCCCAGGCGCTGCTTCCCTGGCAGAGAGAAAATCCTGGGAAGAGCCATCGGTCTGCGAGTCCCTGCCTTGGGTGGGTTAAATGAGAAATCCTCCGAGCCTGTTCAGAGCTGCTGTTCTGGAATGCGGCTCCATCACCCCCACCAAGGCAAATCGCACCCTGCGCATCCCGCTGCCCTGCTGGGAGCCGGGAACAGCCTCCCACGGCACTGGGAGGAGGACCAAGGCTTCCAGAGGAAAGGGGTGCTGAGGGCGGGCAGGCAGCCTTGCCACGAGGGGAGAGGCGAGTTCTCCGTCACACCAAGTCATTCCCGAATTGCAGGAGCCGCAGCTGCCCGCTCTATGCCCGGAGCGCGCAGGGTTAGTGCTGAGTTACCTCTGAAATGCAATATCCAGGTGTTAAACTTTAATAGCACTAAAGAGGCTGGGGCATGAAACTCTCGGTGAGCGCTCGTAATGGGCAAAGGGAAAAGCTTTTCAAGGCGGATTTATTTGTGCGCCCTCGGATAGCGGCTGAGACGGGGCAGGGTCGCACGGCTCCACCTTCCTTCCTTCTGCCCTCTAGTGCCGGAGAGAAAAATGAAATGTAAGGGAGGGAGCCTGGGATTTGTTCTTGAAATGCACAGGATAAATAGAAGAGGAGGGAGAAAACACTATTTGTGACTGTTTGCTTTGATACCGGTTTTGAGGAGCCAGATGTGACACTGCAGAGCGTGGCTGGGGACAGGACATGGTGGCATTGCTTCTGCTGTTGAACTGGGCCCAGGTGCGCCAAAGCAGTGGAGAGTCCCAGGTGAGGTGTCAGAACTCAGTACATCCCTCCAGGAGTCCAGAGTTGCCGAGGACCCCATCGTGGGGCTCTGAGACCCTGCCATGCTGCCCAGAACACCTGGGGATTTGATTTTGACCCTTGGAGCAAGTTACCATCTCTGTATGAGGACATGAAAGTCACACGGGTTTGAATGGTGTAATAACAAAATGATCAATGGGTGAAAATGTAGATTTTAGAATTTTTGGTATAGGGGTTATGGAGACAAGATGGAGGAACTTGGGCATGTCTAGCCTTTCTTCTTCTTCTTGTTCTCCATTTTCTGCTGTGATGTTGGCACTTTGGGATTGGTTTAGAGTAGAAGTTTAGAGTAGAAGTCTGACAAAGGTGATGGGTATTGGGAATTAAGTGTAAATATGTTATAGTTTGTAGTACAAAAAGACAACACCACCTCAGGGGCAGTCAGAGTGCCTGTGGCTGCCCTGCTGAGCAGATCTCAGCTGGGCAGAAAGAAAATTTTATAGATAACAATTAATAAACAACCTCAAGATTGAAAAGTGAAGAGTCCAGACTCGTTCTTCAGTTGTGTGGGCAGCAGCAGAGACATCCTGCACATCTTGGGGCATCAATTACCAACAGCAACACAAGAGTGAGGCAGGAGCTCCAGGATGGGACAGGGGTTTCTCACCAAAGACCCGTCTGCTCCAGCCCCGCTGCTTCCCTCAGACTAAAACCTGACAAACCTTTGAGGAAAATGTTTACACTGGGGAAGTGCTGTTGAACACTTCAAACCTCATTTAATTCACACTTTCTCTTAATCTCAGCCTCTGAGCAGCACCTCATGAGGCTGAGTCAGAGCTGCTGCCCTGACAGCTCTCCCAAAACGTGATGGGAAAGGCTGGGGAGCGCTGCCGGTGCCTGTGTTCACTTTTGTGTGTATTCTTTTGACAGCATTCTGCTCACCAAAGTCTAAGGGAAAAGCCTCACTGCCATAATTTCGGCAGCTTCTGTAAAGCAGGGGAGCTGTCACCTGCTTTTTAGCTGCCAACAGCAGGGGAGAGCTCCAGGACATCCCAGGTACAAGCAGGAATGGGAGATGATGTGAAAGGGAGATAAGGACTCATCCAGTCTCAACAGGGCTGACTGGGGCAGCCCCAGGGGGATGCTGAGATCCCAGTAAAACAGAGTGTAGGGATGGGAATCAGCCACTCTGAGGTGAGCAGCGCCAAGCCAGCCCAAGGAGGATTAACAGGGCTGGGCAACGTGGCCACCAAATGGGGCAGAGGGCCCAGGAGGGCAGGCAGAGCCCTCTGGGCCATGGAGCAGGGTCACCCTGGCCTCAGCTCCCATCACACAGTGTCACTGGCCTCAGCTCCCATCACACTGCACTTCAGGAGGTTTCATGTCCTTCCCCCTTGAAGCAACACGCTGGATAGGGGTTCCTGTAGCCATGATATTTTCTGAAAAATCCTTTCCTTAGGATTTTTTCTCCTGAGAAGCTGAGAAGCCTCAGGAGCAAAATGTAAACAATGGTTATCTGCTGCTGTGGAATGCAACAGGTGCATCTGTGATTGGTCTCATGTGGTTGTTTCTAATTAATGGCCAATCACAGTCAGCTGGCTCGGACTCTCTGTCCAAGACCAAAGCCTTTGTTATCCATTCTTTCTTTTTCTATTCTTAGCTAGCCTTCTGATGAAATCCTTTCTTCTATTCTTTTAGTATAGTTTGAGTATAATATATATCATAAAATAATAAATCAAGCCTTCTGAAACATGGAGTCAGATCCTCATCTCTTCCCTCATCCTCAGACCCCTGTGAACGCCGTCACGGGTTCCTGACCAACTGCTCATCCCTCCAAAACACATTGCCTTGGGCTCCCTTGGAGTTGCCATGGGCACCAACAACATCCTGAAAATGCTGTGTTACCCATAGATTTCCCCTCCCCTCCCTTTTCCTCCTCTGTACAGTCACAGAGGAAGCAATTAAGAAAAGTAATCAGAAATAAGTCTTCCCTCTTGTTTTGGTGCCTGACAAAACAAAAAGTTTTAAGCCACATCCTCCCTTTGAGAAAGCAAGTTGTGATTATGTACATTTTGCCTAACTACTCAATTTCAATTTCAAAATGCTTGTTCTTGTTTCTGATCTATTTCTCTCGTGCCTCCAAATCAGGATGTTTCAAAACTTTGACATGAATTTTTCAGTGTGCCACCCTCTGAACTCCTAGCACTGCAAGGTGATGAGCTGCTCAGTGTCACACACAAAGGAAAACTGGTTTGAATTTCTGCCTCTCTCAATGCGTTTATCTGTTCTGTTAGTTCCTTGGATCTGTCTGCAAACAGGATTCCTGCTCATACAGGGCACAAGCAGTACAATGTGCCAGGAAACTTCTCCAGGAAAGCCACTGCCATTTTAGGGTACCCTGCCAAAAAATGGGATCCAGGGGGATCTGCAGCTGAGGGGGTGCAGGGGAGGGCTGCAGTGCAGCTTCAGATGAGATGCAGAGAGTGGGATATGATGTTGTTAATGGAGAAAAGATAACAGGACAAACCCACACCTTAATCAGGGTCTGCTGTGGTCTTCCCTTCAAAATCAAAATCAGGGCTTGAGGAGGACATAAATTTTCTGTCTTTTTTCTTCTGCTTCCTAATTTCTCAGGGACTTAAAATCTGACATAGGCTCTGTAGGAATAAACCATGGAAAATGCAAACTCCTTATGGCAGCTGCTGCTGCAGGCTGATAGAGGAGGGCATTTCAGGGAAGCCACAGCCCCCACAAACCATGCTGTGAGCACAATGCGTCCTCACTGCTCCCATTTCCAGATCGTGGTGGGAAGCCCCAGCCTTCTTTTGCAGTCTCAGGTTGTGAAAATCATCATAATTCCGCAGCAAATGCCAAGACCTGAATATACTAGAAAGCACAGCACAAATAAGGTCCAGGGGGTGTTGTCTGAAGGTTAAACACAGGGGTTAAAAAACTTGCAGAGGACACAGAAAAGACATCTTGCACAGGAAAGCTGGGATGGAAAAGCTGAGGGAGGGCACTTCTGGTGTTCATTTTTGCCTATCAGAGTTGAAACTTAGCTTCACTTCAGTCACTCCTGCGATGCAGTAACACTATATATACTTCTCCTATGTCAATAAGCAGGGGAGGATCACAGAAAATAAATGAGCTTTCCAACATAACTTTTTCCTCTTTACAGAAACAGTTCTGAGTATGGCTGGACAGCTCCTGGGTCCCATAAAGAACAATTCAGGTGCACACACACACACACACACACACACACACACACACACGTGGGCTCCTTACTCTCACACCTGCACAAGAACATTCCACAAGTGGTTCAGGCTCTGCTTTCCACAGGAACACTTACCAGAGCACTAGAGGATGAGTCAGTGCTCTGTTCCCTCCCCATGGGATGGAGTTCCAGCTCCTCCAGTGCTGTGCTGGGCCCACAGGCAGGACAGTGCCCACACTGTCCCCATCCTGCTCTGCCAGTTCCCATCCATCATTACCTGCCTGGCCAGAGGAGCTCACAGAGACTGATGCCCTTCTCCTCACCAAGCTGCTATATTCTACATTCTCAGCCTGAAATGATGCCGGGATCTCTGACCTACAACCAGTTAAAGCCTTTTTTATTTCATTTATGAAACAGTCCAAGCCTCTTCTGGTTAATGTCCTGGAGCAGCTCAGGAGAGCAGTGATGGAAGCCACAAGCTTTGCCTTCATGTCGCACAGCAATTAAAGCAGAGCAGAGAAGCTCCCTTCTCCCTCACCCACCACTCAGTCTCCCTCAGCCCAGAGATAATTTATTGTGATTTAGGGAAGCTGAGGCACCCACCTCTCCTGACACTGCTCAGAAAGGGAAGGACCCAGGGACTGGGTGGGGAGGAAGATGGCACCAGAAACAGCACCAATACAGCGTGTTAGAAACAGGGCATGGCTGTGCCTCAGGCCACAGGGCCAGCAGGGGCTGGGGCAGGGGTGAAGGAGCAGCACCACACAACCACACATTAGCTGGGAACATCTGGTGTGGAGAGCCTGGTTCTAGCATGGCTTAAAGAAAGAGGCCATGAAGGTATACAGCTGATGGGAAAGTGAAGGGCAGCTGTAAAGCAGCAGTTCCCAGGCTTGATTTTGTAAATCACTAGGTTCTCAGGCACCTTTTCTATAAACAGCAGGATTCTCAGACAGTCTTCTCATAACAGTCCTTGGCTGCTCTGGAAACAGATATGAAGGTTTTGAGAACTTTTCATATCACAGTGAGAACACTAATTTTGGTTTCAATAAACAACCACGGTTATTGTAAACAAAAGGAGGGGTTGGAGTTTTCTCTGTAACCTATCATGAGCTCGGATTTTGCAATATGCATGAAGTTAATTAACACTATTATAAAGAGTGACTGATTTGATCAATAAATCGGAGTCAATGCTGATCAACAACAAGATGGGTCGTCTCCCTTCACTTTCAACAATCTGGGACCTCTTGAGAACATCCAGTCCAACCCCCTGCTCAACAGGGTCAGTCAGTTTCTCCTCGTTGTGGATTGTCAGGTCTGAGCATGTCCAAAAATGGAGCCTCCACAACCTCTGGGGAACCTGTGCTTGACTTTCCTCACCATAAACCAGCCTTTTCTTGTGCTTCATTGTACCTTCCTAGGGCTTGGTTCGTGTCCTTTCATCCATTCTCTGGATACCCTGAGGAGATCCCGGCTCTGTCCTCTCTCCTTACTCCCCTCAGCATGTATTTCACACACAGAGCAGATCCCTCTGCAGTTTCTCTTCTCCAGGCTGGAGAACCCCAGCTCAGAACTGGAGAAAAGATGCATCAGGAACAAAGTAGGTGATGGATGAAGAGCCAGTGACGGCTCCTGGGGCAGGGGGGTGAGGATCTCATTGAGAGCAGGCTCACAAGCAGCTGCTGGTGGCACTGGTGGCCCAAACACCACAGCCCAAACACAGCTCAAACACAAACACAGCCCAAACACAGCCCAAACACAGCCCAAACACAGCCCAAACACAGCCCAGCCCAGCCCAGCCCAGCCCAAACACAGCCCAAACACAGCCCAGCCCAGCCCAGCCTGCTCCAGTGGGTGCCCATGGCACTGGGGTGTGCTGGGTGGGTGAGGCACTGAGCCATGTTTGAAACACAAGGAAAGGAAGGGAAATGATGGTGGATGGGCAGCAATGGCACTTGTGCTTTTCTTACAGCAACAGGGTCCTCCAGGGTTTTATTTTGTATTTTATTCTCTTTCAATTCTCATGTTTGTGCTTGCAGTAACCATCCCACAGCTGCCATGTGTGAATGTTAAAGTGCTGCTCCTCCAGACAAGCCTTGCTGTCCCAAGCTGGGTGTGCCAATGTGCCCAGGCCCCAGGTTCTGCCCTCTGCTGCTGCAGCTCAGGGTGAGGAGTTTGAGGGCACTGCCAGCCCCAGCTGCCCCACAGGACAGGGCTGCCACAGCCTGTGTTTGCCCACAGCTGAATGCTGAGGGCTGCAGGCTCCTGGTGTCACCCATGGACACAGACCCCACTCTCCCACTGCTTCCACCACCTTGGGCAGGCCCTGCCTCTGTCCTCCTCCTGCCTGAGCCAGCTCAGCTGCCTGCCCTGCTCTGCAGCACCTGGTGCTCCCTGCATCCTGCCCTGCTCTGCTGGCTGTGCTGCACTGAACCCACTGCTCTGAACCCACCCTGCCCTTCCCATTGCTGCTGGTGTGGATTTGGGCTGAGGTCAAACCCCTGCTCACAGCCTGGCACCCAGAGGAGCTGTTTGCTGTGGCTGCACTGAAATTCCAGCAGTGGTGTGGGAACCCAGCACATCCCTCTGGCTGTCCTGAGCAGCCAAGACCCCTGCCAGAGGCTCAGAGACTCTGGCACAGAGCCCAAAACACCTGTGGGTTTGATTATGACCCATGGAGCAAGTTACCAGCCTTAGATGAAGATCTGCAAGCCACAACAGTTTAGGTAGGATAATAGTGAAGTTATCATGGAGTGAAAAAGTAGATTTTGGGGTTTTTAGAATGGGGGTTCAGGGGGCAAGATGGAGGGATCAGGGCATGTCCAGCCTTTCTCCTTCTTCTTCTTAGCCTCCATCTTCTGCTGTGATGTTGGCACTCACAGATTGGTTTAGAGTAGCAGCTCACTGTCTAACACAGGTGATAGGTATTGGAAAGTGATTGTAAACATTGTACATGTAGTTTTTAGTATAAAGACATAACACTGCCCTGGGGCAGGCAGAGTGCCTGGAACTGTCCTGCTGGATGGACCTCAGCTGGACAGGAGAAAATATTTTATAGATAAGGAACAATAAACAACCCTGAGACCAAGAAATGAAGAGCTCTGACTCCTCCTTCGAGTACCAGGCAGGGAAAAGAGACTTTCTAACATTTCTCAGGGTCTCAGTGACCAAAAGATCCCAAGACAGTGGGGCCTGATGAGGGCTCCATGGCTGCTCTGTGCTCTGTGCAGAGCCATCGCACAGCCTGCTCCTGGTGCCTCAGGTGCTGCAGAGGCAGTGGAGTGCATTAGATGCTGCAGAGCAGCAGTGCAGCAGCTGCAGCAGAGCAGCACACACCACAGGGGGAGCAGCAGCAGCCCAGGCACAGCCAGGCTCTCCCCGTGTGACAGACCTGGTTATTTTTAGTGGCACTGAGGGTAGGGAATGAGCCGCGTCCCTCTCGTCACTGTGACGCCATCCCCGCTGCCCACGCAGCTCTCGGTGGGTTATCACAGCCCATCGGGCTCCCAGGGACAGGGAAAGAACACACAAAGGTCACCTCTCTCCTCCCCCAGCAAACAGCAGAATATGTAGAGTGTTGTGTTTGTTAATGCACTTGGGTTTGCAGTGCTGAAGGTGTCTGGGGCAGGGCATTCCCTCTCCTGCCGTGCAGAGCTCAGGAGCAGCTGAAAGGCACCAGCACCACGAGTTCATGGGGAAACCAGACCTACAGCACTTCAGAGGGCTCTCCTCTGTCTCAGCTGATAACCCTTGATTCTTCCCTGGCCTGTCTGTATCCTTTCTCCTCAGTCAGACTGCTGAAATCACTGGGATCCCAGATACCAACCCTCTTCCCAGATACCTCCTCTGCCATTCTCATTTTCTCACCTGACACGCTGAAATTCGCACTTGTCTGAGATGTTTGTGTCCTTTGTGCCACAGTGTTCACAGGGATCCTCAAGGGATGTTGTTATCCTCATCTAACACAGGGAAGCAAACTCCCCACTCCCCACACGAGTGAGAGATGAACAATGTGCTCAAGTTGGAAAGAACCATCCCAGCCCTTTGCACCTCAGGGTCACTCTTTTCCCTCCTTTCCTCTTTTTCCTCCAGTTACAGTCAGTTCATCAATCCCAGACCCCACTCCTCCCCAGCCACCACTCTGTGTGTCCTTCCAGCACAGAGCTCTTCACTGGGAAGTTTCAGCCCATGCTGTTGCCTTTTCCTTCCTCCAGCTCTTTTTAAAATCTGTGGCACCAACAAGGCACCTGCTGGAGTGGAGCCTCTCTGCTCCTCATCTGCCTGGGAGAGCCTGGGGCAGAGAGGTTTCTGCAGAGATTTGTAGACTGAAGGCCAGAAAGAGCCAACATGATCCATATCATAGATATAGATCATAATCAATGCCATAGACAACCAGGCAGCATTTCCAGCACAAGTCATCCATCACTCTGTGCTCTAAGCAGGGCAGTCCCAGCCTTCCTGCCTTTTTTTTTTTTTAAGTGACACTAATTAAAATATTTTTTGTACTATGAAAATATATAACTACACAGAGGAAGGGCAGCTAAGGTTTGGAAATCTTAATAACCAGATTTGGGAAGACTGCAGTCCTGTGAGAGCAGCAGTTATTCAGGCACACAAACAGCATTTTAAGCTTGCACAGTTTAATTAGAAAATAATTCCATCCCATAAAACACGTTGACATCCCTAAACATTTTGTTTCAGTGAATATTGACACCTGTCTCCTCAGGGAGCACTGAAATACCCAGGAGCTGTGCTGGAGTCATAAACCCAAAGGTGTGAGATGGGCACCTCCCACTGGTGCCAGCCCAAACACCGCTGGGAGAAGCCACAGCAGCTCCAAGGCAGCAGGAACAGATCCCACCTGGCCATGCTGCCCCAGGTCACCCCAAAAACACTCTGTCCGGGGAGCTCCACAAGCACAGATCCAAAGGCACACATCCAGATTTCTCCCTGCCACCAAAATCTGTCATTTCACCTGACCTGCAGACATTGCCATCACTCCTCAGCCTCAGGTGGCTGAAGAACATAAAAAGCCTTAACCAGGAGGAAAACCTGCTGTGTTCCATTCCCAGCCAAGGCATGCACAACTACAGAGGGGTGTTTGCCCTGTCCTGCATCTGTGTGGTGTCCTACAAGCCTCCATTTAAATTCCACTTTCCAGGGACACTGCCAGATGCAGGAGGGCTGAAGCCTCCTCTTCCCACAGCCATGACCAGTAGACTCTTACTTGGCTCCGTCAATAGGCTGGATCTGACTGGGTCAAAACAGGTCCTCCAGCAAGTCTTCTCAAAAACCTAATTTAGCCCTGATCATCAACAATAACATTAGCCTGGAGGGTTCTGGGAATTCCCTCCTTGGTGTAAGAAAATATGCAAAGCTGCAGCCCAGCAGCACAGGTCTAACCTTGGCCCCAGAGCCTGAGGTGGGGTTTGAGGGGGCTGATTTAATCTGCCTGTTATCTCCTTGAATAAAGGGCAAGAGAAGCTAATGGATGCAAACTCACCAAAAATGTGCATGGAAATATTTAATTTATTTGGTTTTTGTTAAAACAATCAAGGAATTTGTGCTTTTTAAAAAAAAACGTCCCTAAAGCTTCCCCAGCACAGGCTGTCTTTAGCAAAAGACAATGTGATACTTGGTGTTTGTTCATTCAGGTATCACACACAGGAACAGACTGCAGGCACCTCTGTGAGACCAAAAGTCATTTTGGGGAGTGTTTCACAAAGAGCTCCAGCATCTCCCTGTGTGGGACCAGCATCATGTGGGTGGTTCCCTTGGGGCTCCCAGGGACAGGAACACCAAGAAGCAACAGGAAGAGCTCCCCACTGGAAACTGGTGGGAGAAAGCTGTGCCAGGCTGCTGGGAAATTTCTGCCCAAGAATATCCGTGAAATTGGGCAATCTCTTAAATACTATAAAATATAAAGAGGATCCTACAAATCTTTATCTGCAGATTTCTTGCTTAGTGAAAACCACATTACTCATGGTCAAAGAGAATTGACACTGATAATTCAGTATTTAATGCCACATTTTAGTCATTTTAAGAACCAATGTACTTTAAATAGCACAGCAATCTGCTATCTATGGCAAATCCCTTTTTCCAATGATGGAAAGCAGAGCGAGTGAGAGACACTCAGTTGATTTAGCAGCACTGGCAACTAATTCTTTTGAAAGACACTCCTGTAAAAGGATGCAGCTTTCTCTCCCCCTTTCTCTGGGCTGAGATTCACAGTCACCAGAAGGAAAGAGAAACCAACAGTGCAGTAATCAACTGCATGTGTGCTCTTTATCTCTGTCAAACATGAGCTTATCACAAGTTAGAGAGGGGCACAGGGCAGCAGGGCTGGTGGTGGCAGCACCATGGAGACCTGCAGGGATGGCTCCTGTCCATGGAGAGTGGAAGGACAAAGGCACTTTAGGAAGGAGAGGCAGGGGAGATGAGGAGGGGGGTTTGCCCTCTGTGTCAGTGTTGGAGTGCCTGGAGCTTGCCTGGGGATGGAGGAGAGCTCATGGTCAGGGTTCAAGGGAGGGACAGGTGACCTTATTGACAGGAGAGTTTGCTACAGGCTGCTCCAGCAGGAACACCAAGCAGATGGGACCCTCTCCAGACAGGCAGGAGCAGCTTCACAAGCCCTGAGAGTCAGTGAGTGGCTGTGAGGGGCTGGGTTGGTCACTGGGGCTAAACCACAGCAAATGGCCACCTGAATTTATCAATGGTTTAATGCACTAGAAGTGTATTTATAAGACAGGGACAATTTTCCAGTCCTTGAAAAAGAACATTTTGGGAAAGCAACGGCTCCATCTAGCAAAGTATTCTTGGATGCAGTCAAAAGGCATTCAGAGCTTTAGCTTACTATGATACAGTTTGGCCAAGAGTCACTCTTCAGGTTGCAGACATGGTCTTTGGTTTTATAACTCATACAGCTGAAATAAGTGCCAAAACACTGACAACATCATAAATCACATTGTACAAGTTCTCTGCTTCTTCTCTTTGACCAGATTAAACAGCAGCTGCAATGCAAACCAGAACTACAATGCTGGTTTTTTTTATAAAGTGGGTTATAAAATTCCAACAGGGAATGATCTTCTTCCTTGAATGCCAGCAAAGCATTACACTTGAGCCAGCACTGTCTGGGAGAGACATTTCAAACAAATGCACCATGTTGGTGCCAGCAGGGCTGGGCTGGTGGGGCCAGGGCACCCAGCCAGGCTGTGCAGCCTCCCTGCATGGCTGGCCATGGCCCTGCTTCACACAGGGCTGGAGAGAGCCCCAAACCCTCCTCACCCTCCTCACCCCGAGGAATTGTGGCTTCATTCAGCTTTTCCTTGACTGTCCTTTCCTCTGCCCCTGCTCATTCCAGTTCAGACTCCTTCCCCATGCCCCAGAGGGGCAGGGACAAGAGCCAGGATGGTTGGCTGAAGTTGGACAAAGGAAGAGGCTGGGAAAAGGGTAATAAGGTGAGGACAACACTGGACTGGAGTGTTTGGGAAGGTTCCATTGTGGAAATAAAATAAATGCAACAAATTATCTGTCTGGCATTAAGGGAACAAAAGGAAGGCAACAGATTCATTTTCTGAAGGCCTTTCTAGAACCTTATTCCCCATTATACTGAGCAATCCATACATTCAAAAATTTACTGTCTCATAATAGCAGCCACTGGGTACTAGAAAAAAGCCCAAACAACAAGAACTCATCAACCCAGAGGAGCAGTGATCAGGGTTATAAGCAGCCTCTCTGTCTCACTCCAGACTTTGTCAAGTATTACACAACCTCTTAGGAGAAGCAGAGTTCTGAAATTTTTCAAGTCTCTAGTTATGCAGAGGTGAAAGACAACTGGAATAATTCTCCTTTTAGTGGAAAAGTTCTGGAAGGCAGTCTGCAGCTCAAGGATGGGATCAGGTTTTAGGCCAATAAAACCAGCAAATTGGAGCCAGTCTAGAGGAGTTCACCAAGGTGAGGGGCTGGAGCTGCCACCCTGGCAGGAGGCTGAGGGAGCTGGCACTGGTCAGCACTGAGGGGGGATTATTTTGGGGAAACTTACCTGCAGCCCCCTCCATATCTATGGGGAGCCATCTAGGAAACAGAACAGGGATCTGTATAGCAGGGCAGAGGGAGAGCAAGAGGGAAGAGGCACAAGGATTTAAGGAGGAAGTCCTTCCCCAAAAAGGCAGTCAAACATCAGGGCAGATTGCCCAGAGTGGTTGTAGAGCCTCCATCCTTGGAGGCTTTCAAAGCCCTAATGGATAATGCCCAAAGAAACCAGCTCTGATCCTCCTTTGAGCAAGATGTTGAACCAAAGATCTCAGAATCACAGAATATTCTGACTTGGAAGGGTCCCACAAGGATCATCAAGTCCAACCCTCAGTGAAAGGCCCATGGGGAGATTGAACTCACTTCTTTGGCATTTTTAGGACCACAGACCTCATGAGACCCCTTCAGGCCAGAACTCCTCTGTTTCTATAGTTTCTGCTGAATGGGAAAACATTTAATAGCAAATAGAAAACCATTCTATGAGTTGCAGCTGCATCTTAACAAAGACTGTAATAAAAAACATGCTAGGCATGTTTATATTAATAAAGAATTGCATCACTTGGCCATTTGCACTTGTGAAATCAAGTCCACAGAACAAACCTTTGAGCTACAGGTGTCTATACAAGCTGTATAAATGCGTGCCTTCATATTTCAACAGAGCTGAAGAACTACTCAAGCAGATCAAGATTCAGCTGATGAAGATGCAGATGAACAGCTCTCCAGGCTCCCCTGGCTATTGATCCAATCTCTATGGACCAAGCAGACAATTCAATTTATGTACATCTGTAAGCTGAGTCCCAGCCACTGCCTAGTGGTCTGTAACTTAATTTCTGTGTATTATATGCACATCCCTTGCTCTCTTATGTTGTATTAGCAGACAACAGCCACACACACACCCCATTTAAGTGCTCACAAGTAAAACCCAGTGTCATTTGCTTGGGAGTTTTTACCATGCTGAGCTCAGATTGTCTTGGCAGCTGTGGGCAAGGGATGGGAAGACAACTGTAAGAAGGAGAGGGGACCAACATTTTACATTTCTTAATGAAGTATCTTGCAGTCATGGCCCAAGCCTCCATGGAGCATGAGAAATCCCCAGAGTCATCTGGCTCAGCCTGCTCTTCTCTTCCACAGGAATTTTTAAATCACCAATTCTCAGAGAAACAGAATTAAGTCAGAGAACATTTAAATGTCCCTGGAAATGCTGTCAAACACCTGAAGGTGGCTGTGGGTCAGGGGAGGCTGACTCTGGTGACAATAAGTATCTCCACAAATGGGGACAACCTCTCTAGGCAATTGCTGATAATTCAACAATTGAATTGAATTATCAATTGTTATCAAATATCAGTGTTGAATAGAAACACAGTCCTTAGAAAAACCAAAGGGATTTCTTTTGCCTGAAGAGAATTCCCTGTTCCAGCTCATGCACACTGTCTCTTGTGCTATCCCTGAACACCACTGAGAAGGATATGTCTCCAACATATTTTCTCTCCCCCTCAGGTATTTGTACACACAGACAAGATGTCCCTGAGCTGTCCCTTCTCCAGGAAGAACAGTCCCAGCTCTCACACTCTCCTTGTTTAACAGATGCTCCAAATCCCTTAATCAGCTTCACAGACCTTCACTGCACTCACTCCAATGTGCCCATAACTTTTTTTTGGACAAAGCCCCAATGTTTGACCCAGCAGCCCAGGTGTGACCTCAGCAGTGCTGAGCAGAGCAGGATCATTGTCCCCTGACCTGCTGCAAAGCTCTGAGGGCTGCCCAGGATGCCACTGCCCTTCTGTACTCTACACACATATTGCTGTCTCATGGTCAACTCGTTGCCCACCCAGTGCCCCCAGGTCCTTTCCTACAAAGCTGTTTTTCCAGCTGTTTTCCACACCCCAGCTGGGGCATGGGGTTGTTGCTGCAGCAGGAGGTGCAGAATTCAGCATTTCCCTTTGCTGGACTTTGTAAGATTTCTGTTGGTGCCCATTTCTCCAGCCTGGTGGAGGTCACCAACTCTACAACATCCAGCAAAACCAATCTTTGATAAACCATGGCCAGAAATACAGTAGACAATCAGCAACTCATTCCCTTACAGTTAAAGGGCAACCCTCAAAGAAATAACTTGAAAGGGGATTCCTACCTGATTTCAGGCAATTCTACATAATTTGGAGTAGAGGCAAAGTAGTGACTTTCCACACAAACCAATGCTAATGTTTGCTGCATCCTGGGCTGCCAGAACCACTGGGACAGCAGCCCCTGCTGAGGCTGAACAGTGAAACATTGGGTATGCTGCCCACACAAGGTGTGTTGCTCAGTCCAGCTCTGCTGTGCTGCCTTACCTTCCCATTCCAGAGCCACCTGTGGTACCTGTATTCCCTCTTCTGTGTCAGAACTAAAAAAAGATTTCCACAGAGCATATCTTGCCTTTTTTTTTTTTAATTTTCAAGCTCAATGTACATTAAACCCAGCACACAACTTCCACATGCCCAGCCCAGTGTGGCTCCCTTTGGATTTCCTAGGCTGGGATGAAAGCATGGATCAGCACTCAGGATGGCAGCCAGCATAGCTGAGCTTCTGTCTCCATGGGAATCACTAGTTCAAATGAAAAGTAAAATACAAAGGTTTATCTGAAACAGACTTTGCTACCAAGGAGGCATTTGTCTCGCAGTTCAAGCAGAAAAATCTACTGAGAAAATCACTCTAGCAAATCTGCCACTTCAGTGTCCACTGTCTGAATCAACAAGTCTCTCCAACACTTATTTGCCACAGCTTCAAGGCAGGAATCCTCCCTCAGCACCAGCACGAGCCATCCCAGAGGAGATGGACACACTGCCAGTATGCAGGAAGGACACAGACTCCAGTAAACACAGAAATGAAGAAAATAACACACAAACACCATAAACCCAGCAACAACTGTAAATATTAGAAAACAGAGCATACTTTTTTGAATTTATTGTATATATTAAGTTTTGAACACATACCTAGATAATCCTCCTCTGAGTACCAAATTTGCTTTACTGAGTAGGACAAAATATAAAACTCCAACAAACTGAAATGCTGAGTCTATTGTATTGCTGAAAACAGGTGCAATTCTTAGGAGCAGGGAGTTGCCATCTACCACAAGCAATGCAGCTCCCAAGAATAGAAAGCATTGACTCACTAGAGATGAAAAGGAGAGGGAAAATGACTGAATTTTGCACATCACATTTCTAAAGGAGAACAAGATCCTTGAGTAAGAGACTGTGTAGGTCAGGACAGCACAGACACCACAGATCTCAAGAAGTGCCATTTAGGAAAAAGGCCTTCTCCCCACAGAGCATATTTACCTGCACACCTTTGTTCCCATCACAGAGTGCATCCTGCAGGAGAGGCACCAGCTGCCTCCCACCCAAACAGGGCTGGCTTGTGGGGCTGTGAGCCACTGTCATGCAGAGCCAGCTCCATTTGGTGCTGACACCCTAAACCTGAGCTAAGTACACTGGAGCTGGAGACAAAACAGCAAAATAGACATGTCTTGTGTGAGGCACAAGCTATCAACTGTGGATTCCTGGAAAACACCCCAGCCTTGGAGGGGATAGGCTGGACCTGCTGAATCTCACTCACTCTTCTACCTGGGCTGACATCTCAAGCTGCATGGAGAGCGTGGCTTTGTTTTGGATGACATTAGACACATTTCATTGTGCATCAGCAATTCCACCCACGGAGATTTCTTAGATCTGTCCAGCTTTGGCATGTTTTACAACTCTAAATTCTTCCTTTTACCCCTCCTTCCTCAGAACACCCTTAGCCATGGTGGATTTACTGCTCTGCAGATGCCTCCAGTCTGCCTGCAGCAAAGGGGATGTGAAGCCATCAGGCTGCAGGATGGCTTCCACAACGCACATGTGAAACACAAGCACACAGAGCAATTTGCTCCTCAAACTGGTGGGAATTCAGAGAAATTCGGGAGTGATTTTATCTTCTGACTCTCTTCCCCAGCATACAGCCACCCTTCTGCCCTCCATTTTGCAAAACAGTGAACTGCTCCCCAACCAGTTGTGACAAGATGCACAATGAACTTTAATAGTCTATCATAAGAGAGATTAAAAATTTAGCACATTTACAGCTTGGACATAATAACCAAAAACACTAGAGCAGAAATTGGACCCTTTCTACTCTCCATTGTGAGAAAAAGGCTCAAAAATCACCAAGCTTGATGACTGGAGCCATATATATTGTGGAGGGAGCAAGACAACATTTAAGCCAAGATTTTTGCCTTCCACTTGTCAAAAGCCAATTGTACCAACACTCAGTTTACTTTGGCTGATTGTAGTACAGTGCTCCTGCCAGGACCCTCATCACTCTTCTCCTGTTCCTCCCTCCACTGAACTGCTGGTACAACAAAAGCTGCTGACCTATTCCAAGTCCTCCTCTTTCCTGGGCACTTTTCAGAGCAGCCAGTGTGCAGATGAGAGGGAGCACACAGGAAGGAAGAACGGCACAGCTGAGGCCAGCCAGCCTCTTTGCAGCATTTCTGTGCTTATTTGGCACAACAGTCCAGGAACTGTATTACATGTGCCACTTCCATAGGAACTAAATTTCTACCTGATCAATTCATGTTAAGCATTGAAATATATCCCAAGAAGTTTACTCACGATGAGTGGAGGCTGCAGTAACCCAGCTATCATAACCAGATGGCACCAGACTGTTGCAGAGCTTATTCTCTCAAAAGCAGAGAAGTGCATAACATTGCTTTCACCTATACACCAGCAAAATCTGAAATGCAATCACTTTCCTGACTTAAATGGTTGCAGTCATAAAAACTCAGCTATACCAGAACAAGAGGTTTTAACGTAAAGGTTTGTGAAGTAAAAGCATATTAGAAAACTTCAAACTTCATGAAATCTTATTTTCTAAAGAAGCCTTAGGATGAAAGCATAATGAATTAGTTTCTGTGACAGCAAGTAAGCTCTGGATGCTCAAATTGCACATAATTTTCCACATTCACTCTTTCTCATCATGCCCAAGAGGACACAAAATCATGTGTTTAGCATGAACATTGCTGCAGCCACCATGAACACCACTTTTATTGAGGAAAATCAGCACAAAGGGGACACTGCCCAGGCTTGTTGTGCAAACAAATAGATCCCCAATTTCTGTCAGAGCTGGGGTGGTCCTCCACAGCCACGTTAGAATCATGGCAACACTGCTGACAAATTTCCATGCATTTTTTTTACACATTAAGTGGTAGAAAACTTTGTTCCAAGGGCAGAACAGGATACTCCCTGTTCAAGTGAAAACTGGTTGCCTTCAACTACTTGTAGCCCAGGTCATCACCAAAGCCCAATGGTTTAAGTGAATTTTCCAGCCTGGAGATGCTCACAGTGCCCAGTGCAGGCTTGTATTCCTGTGTTGGCTTACTTTGCTGAGCACAGAAGTGCTGAGGAAATAGAAGCAGTAACAGTCTAACCTGTCCAGGAGCTTACAGAACCATCAGCATGAGGAATAATACTGCAATACTTCCCAAGATGCATATAAATCACAGCAATTGTTAATATTTCCATGCTTACATCCATTGTTATAATTGGTCAGATATATCTGCATAAGAGAAAAGCCTCAACAAAACAAAAAAAGAGGGTGGTGGGGTGGTGTTTGAATTATTTCCAAAATATTCTTTTATGCAGAAGATATCCCAGAAGCTCTTCTTTCCTAGAAGCAAGATCTTCTTTGAGAAGAACTTCTAAGACCAGCTAAAGCCAAAAACAATCCCAAGACATCTCCAGATTCAAATGCCATGCAACCAAAGCACCAATCCAAACATTAAAATCCATACTTAGGACCAAGCCAATACCTTATCTAACAAATTGATGAAACCAATGAATAGAACCTTCAGTAAACAACACATCAGCTTTTGTGTTTGCATTAAAAAAGTTAACCAGTCATAGTTACCGAATAGAGAAAGACACTGCAGCCTTCAGATAACTCACAGAGGTTCTTGCTGCTGATACAGAGCCTTAGGTGATGGTTACAGGAGCTGTGCTGAACAGGAAAGCAAAAGGTTTTTTTTTCCCAAAATTAGAAATATACAATTTCCAAAAATGGGAGCAAAAGACAAAAGGTAATGAGAAATACTGCTGAAGAAATGTTTAATTAAAAAAATCAGGAATTCAACAGTGCCTAAATCTTTATTTTTCATAACCTACATATTTTTTTTCAAATTAGACAGTTTTACATTTTTATGACACAAAAGGAAACTTAAATTACTGATAGTTTACATGTAAGCTTGATTCCAGTCTTAATGGAAGAAGAACAAAAACAAAAACCCTCAAAAAGGCTCCCATATTACACTTCTATTTCGTGAATTGGCAGCTGTTAGGTGTCCTCAGAAATCTTGGATTGTCTGCTGCTATTAGTGTAATAGGTTCCAAAGCACAAAACCCCTACCTGGAGCTGAAGGAGATGCAGAGATAGGTGTGCACCATTACAGTCAGCTGTTGCTCCTGATACACTGCCCCTGCTCCAAGGGCCTTGCCAAGCCAAGGGCTCAAGGCTTTGAAGGACAAGGCAGCAACATAAAAAATCTGCCACTGCTCACAGGTTTCTATGTGACAGTGTCACGGGGTGGGACTGATCTGAAATGATATTCAGTTTTGAAAGCAACCTTTTTTTAAAAATTCCTGGAAGAACCTCAGATCCCATTTTGACTTGTTTTCAAAATGAAAAGCATCACCACGCAGCTCTAACAGGGTAAAATGCCAATTTTAATTACTGGATCCCTGAACCTTGAGCTCAGCTACTGCTTTTGGGAGATTTTTAATTTTAAAAGCTATGTTTTAATCCCTCTCTCTATCATAGCAACAGTCTGCATGCAACTTCACAACTCTACTCCGAAAACTCCATTTTGTCACTGAGTGGGGGTGGGGGGAAATAAATCTCAAAGCAAAATACAGTAAGGAGAAGTTGTATTGTATATTACACAGCGATTTGGCGTGTCACTTTTTTTTTTTAAAAAAAAAGCTATAAAACCACATCAGAGGAAGGTCTTAACTTTAGATGCAACAGACTGTTGCTGGGTAAGCATTAATTACAGTGTATTGACCTATCACAAATGGCAGCAGAACACATTAGAACAGCACAACACATCCCAGTGGTCTCAACAGATCACCTGGGGCACCGGCTGAGCACCAGCACGAGCCACTTGCAGCCGCTGGAAGGGACCACTCGCCACTGTCTGCAGCTGGTAAAGCCTTTCAATGCAGCAGACAAACAGAATGAGTCACACAGCTGGCCTAAACCATACACAAATCGAGCCACCGCTTTCACTGCCGCTGGGGAAAGGAGGAGGGGCTAAAAATCCAATGACAGAAGGAGCTGAGCAGTTTTGGTGATGGTGTCGGGGTCCTATCTCCTCCCTCAGCATTCACAAAGTGCGCTTTTGAAACAGGAAAAATCAACAGACTCCACGTGCCCTATTTTGACCAATTCTGCAGCATACAACAGGCTGGATTTACAATGCCAACTAGTTACCAATTGATGCTTGTAATAGGAAATTTATCAGGAGTCAACTTCTATAGTTACTTTACAGTTCTATGAACCATGCATTGATACTCTTGAAAGCAGACAAGTAAGCTTCAGTGTATATTTTTGCAGCAGTCAAGTTTTTCCCCAATTAGACTTGATTTTTTATTAATGACTTAAAAATTACAGTTTGACTGCTGAAATTCATTATTTACATTGCAGAACACTTTTGAATTGGTTAAAATGTTTGGTTTTAAAGGGACTTTAGGAAAATATTTGAGGGCTTTCAAATAAGACTTTCGTTCCATTTCCCTTTTGCAGTGAAGAGGCAGAGTCAGTTCAACACACCAGAATAAAATAAGAAAAAGAAAAAACAACAAATTAAAGTAATATTCAAACCACAACATTTAGTTTATCTACATCCAGCTCAACAGCAACATTTATAATATCAATAATTTTTATCAGATTTTTTTCTTTAGGGTACCTTTTTATATGTTCTGATTATTTACAACTGTACAAGCAAAGCACACACTTCCAAGTGCACATATTTAATACAGTATTGACTATTTGCATTTACAGGTTTTTCAACAATCTGAAAAAGATCAACTGTTTAAGATCTTTAAGGTATATTACAAAAACTGCGGCTAGTTCCTGTACTACAGTATGTTTACCCAGTAAGACCAGTGACAATAGATACATACTGTAACTGAGTAATTCTGTATGCCATTCATGCTAACCCTCCACGGGGTCAGACCTCATTAACTCTAAACTGTCTTGTACAAAAGTTAAGGCAAAGTCATTTTCAAGTTTAAATAAAATTCAAGTCTTTAAATATTGGATGGAAATAATTCTTTAAAAAAATCAGTTGTTTAAATAAACATTTTTGTGGAATAAACTGTACTGTCATAGTCAGCAGGAATGAGTTTTGTCTGAACTTCCTGCAGTTTAAACACTTAAAGAAAAGCTTTAGGCATTTTAAAACAAAAATAATTTATATTCAACTTTATTAGAAACTTGCTAATTTAGTGCATCCTTGTCCTTCAGAAAGCGCATCACTTCTAAAGTAAATAAGTGTGAGAAACCTCATCCCAGAGGTAAATATCAGGGATCTCTTCCTCCACCACACAAAACAAACACCATTATCTCACGGCTTGAAAAATTGAAATCTGTATGCCAATGCTCGTAGTTACAGGAAGATGTCAACACAAGGCTGACTAAGATATGAACTCTTTCAAAGAGCACTTGGGGCAGAGTTTTAAAAAAAAGTCTACACAGAGCACAGGGGTAACCAGAATATACAGCGCTGACTCAGTTAACTCCCTTACAAGCACAGGGAAGCTAAGGTTATCACAAGAAGGCTACTCTGCTTTCTCCTGATAACATCCACTAACAGGCTTCACCACCATAGAAGCTCACAGACTTGATTCTTTCTATTCACAATGTGCTTTGTATTTGCAAATTATAACATCAGTTTTATTCTGGAGTGAGAAGATGGTTACTTGCTTGCAGTAAGTCAAAAAAGGAAATATTTCAGAAAGACTGCTATATGGTGCCCTGTAGAATTCATTTTATGTGTGCAAAACATGAAAAAAAGATTAAGTTTTTAAAAATGCTAGAAACAGCTACTCATTTAACCTAAAAGTGCAAGTTTGTTTGCTGACACTTAGTACAGCAGCCCAATAAAAAAAAATCTTCAAGGTCACATACTAATTTGTAAAATATATCTACTTTCTTGCACTCTACACACTAGCTGCCGTTATCAGTCTTTTGGACACTAATTTAGATATGTACTTGCAGACCAGTTTATTAAAAATATTGCAGCAGCATGTTTCTGCTTAACAGTTTAGAAAAAACTCACTATACAGAGCTTGCACTCACACAGCCACAGAGAGGCTTAATAAAAAGTTGATTTTTTTTTAAAGACAAATATTTTACACCTTGGAAAAAGAAAAAAAGAAAATCACACTAAGCTTCACCTCCAATTAAGCACCAATCTAAATGTAAGGTTTAGAACAACTATCCAGAAATACCCAGAAAAATAGAATGCTTGTTCAAGAGGGGGGAAAAAGTATTTCACAAAAAAATATCTTGCAGGCATTGTTACATGCCTTGTATCACTGCAAGCTCCTAACCAGCAACTCATTCTCAGGTATCTTAGTGGGAACATGGGTTTAATTTGTGGGAAACAGACCTCTTCTCAAATCCCTCCCAGGTGTTATTTTCACTGAGGAGATTTTGGAGGGGTACTCTGTTCTTTATTTAAGCGTTTGCCAACGGCTGGAGGGGACGATCTGCGTCCTGACTGTCTTCTCTGGTCTTTGGGTTGTCCAGGATGTGACTTTGCAGGAGGAGGTTCTCTGTTTTTCTCTATTGTTTCTGTGGGCTTTTTTTCTTCTTTCCCACATGCTACAGTGTTTGGCTTCTGTTCTTTCTGGGGTTGCAATGTAGGAGGATCCTTAGTTGTTCTCTGGCAAATTTCCGCATAACTAGGTTTTCGCAGTTCCTGGGAAATCAGAAACATACAGGACAGAGTTAAACAAAGCATCCTAAGGGGAAAAAAAATCTTTTATGAACAAAAAAGGGTGAAGTCCTGTCCCAAAAGACTGATGCACTTAAATATGCAGACGAGGGTTTGAGTATGTAGTTTACAAAAACTGCATAGACAATAAAGCTGAAGGAAAGGTAAAATGTAAAACAGCATGCCAGAAAAATGGGGTACTGGCACAGGGCAAAATACTTCCCCTTCAAACTCTAAACCAGCTGAAACACAATTAATACTTTGGTTTCAATATCAACCTATGCTTTAATACTTCTACCTCAAAGATACTACCAAGAAAAAGATTCAGATAAGGGGGTCTCTTTTGCACTGCTAATTGCATCATTCTATCATGCAAGTAATCATGAAGCCAAACAGGCAAATTTAAAGCTGCTGGACTAATTCTAGGATGCTGGGCTCACATGATTAGGCAACACTGGGTAGCAGTAAATATTCTGTTAAATGCAAACTGGATCATTAAGAAAAAGTGAATAATAAGGTCACTTACTATGGCAGCCCCATTGACTTGTACCGATTTACATGCAGTACTCAGAGTGGAAGAAGAAAGTCTTTCTGTACTCTGTGTCTCTCTCTGCTGTTTATCCACAACTTTGGAGTCCCTGTAATCATCCAGCAGGAAGCAAGGCTCATGAAAAATGAAAACTTCAGGACAGATGAATAGTTTAATAATAGCTCTAAAAAGTTTGAGTATGACTGCAAGTAGTTACAGCTATAATTTGCCTAGCACATGATGACTAGAATTACATTAAAAATGCCATCAAAAATAGAAAAAATATATTCCTGTGCAACGTGACACTACCTCTAATTTGTCATGTTCTAATAGCATTTAGTTACTCAGCTATTTGATTTGCAAGTTCCAAATAAAGTGTTACCAAAAACTTTTTTTATGGTATGGACATCAGTACTGCCCACAGGGCCATGGGTTTACTCTCTGTGTTTCAAAGGTATCTAAATACAAGACAGCAAGGTATTCATTAAACTTCTACTCACAGAAACTAAGCCACAACACTAAATTTTCTTCTAATAAATTACTATTATGATTGAATCACTATTATGATATTGTTCAGAAATTAAGCTTTATTGCCTTTACTACAAGTACAACAAAATATTACTTCTTTCATTGATTAAAATTTTAATAGCTATTTACATTGTTCTGCCTGATGAAAGAAAATGCAAATGTGATGCAGAGCAGACTAATTATACCCATGTAATTAAGTGCTTACTCAGTAGGCTGGGGAGGTGAAGGAGACCTTTCAAAGGTCCTGGGCAATGTAGAAGAAACTGGTAACGGCTCTCGAGGAATTCCTGATGGAATAGTGTTTGTACTTGCATCCACATTAATGTTCTGAAGGAGGAAAAAAGGCACAGAAAGACAATCAAAATATCCAATTAATATGGTCTGCCTGAAAATTAGCACAACCAGGGAACACTTCCTAGTTTGATTTATACTGGTAAATAGGTATAGGTACAGGAAGGTACAGAAGGATCCAACACAGATATTGTAATGAACATGTTATTTTTTCCTTTACATTTATTTAGAAACACAGATAACACACTGGGGCTATTTCCAAAGAAGTTAGAAGCTTAAGTCCATTTGGGACATATCTGAATGACAAAATCACTTTGAATCATTAATCAATCATCACCTTGTCAACCAGACCACAGCACTAAGTGCCACATCTGGTCATTTCTTGAACACTTCCTAGGGTGGTGACTCCATCACTTCTCTGGGCAGCATTTTCCAACACTTAACTTGCCTTACAGTAAAAAAAAAATTTTCCTGACTTTCAACCTAAATCTCCCCTGGCACAGCTTAAGGCCATTTCCTCTTGTCCTGTCACTGGTTGCCTGGGAGAAGAGACCAACCCCCACCTGGCTACAGCCTCTGTGCAGGCAGTTGTAAGGAGTGATAAGGTCTCCCCGAGCTCCTTTCCTTCAGGTTACATAACCCCAGTTCCCTCAGCTGTTCCTCATAACTTGTGCTCCAGACCCTTCACCAGCTTTGCTGCTCTTCTCTGGACACACTCCAGCACCTCAATGTCCTTCTTGTATTGGGGGGGCCCAAAACTGAACACAGGATTCCAGGTGCAGCCTCACCACTGCCCAGGACAGGGGGACAATCACTCCCTGGTCCTGCTGGCCACACCATTTCTGATTCAGGCCAGGATGCCTTTGGCTTTCTTGGCCACCTGGGCACACCTGGCTCATGTTCAGCTGCTGTCAACCAACCAGCACCCCCAGGTCCTTTCCCCAGGGCCACTTTCCAGCCACTCTGTCCCCAGCCTGTAGCACTGCATGGGGTTCTTGTGACTCAAATGCAGGACCCAGCACTTGGCCTTGTTGAACCTCACACAATTAGCCTCAGCACATCAATCCAGCCTGTCCAGACCTCTTGCAGACCCTTCCCCTCCTGCCTCCAGCACATCAGCACTCCTGCCCAACTTAGTGCTGTCTGTGAACTTACTGAGGGTGCCCTCAATGCCCCTGTCCAGATGACTGATGAGGTTATTAAATCAGACTGGTCCCAATACCAAGCCCTGGGGAATACCACTACTGACTGGACTTCTTTCCACCTGTAAATTCTGCACCTGCTGGTGACAAAGCAGGCTTTGCACCTGTAGACATAACCATAGGCAGCCTATGAAGACAAAAGTCTCCTAGTGCTGAGCACTAAGAACTATATTCTTCAAAGCTCTAATTCTGTATCATCCCAATATAATGATTTGCTACCAAGCAAAGGCTTTTTCCATAGCCCTCAAAAGATTCTGCCAGTGCCAAGTGATACTGTACTTCCAGACAAATGTCAAATAGGTTCAAGATGCATATGTTAATTTAAATGGTCACAAAATAAGAAAAGACTACTTTGTATTCTGAAAAACATATATCTCACATTTATAACCATTTTGTTTGTTTTAAAGGGTGCTATGCTCTTTGTATTGCTTCTGACCTGTCTCAAAAATTCCAAACCTCAAAGAGATTCTCGCATGCAGACGGGGAAGCAATGGGAGAACACAAGCTCAGAAGGAATAAGATAACCCTCTCCTTTTCCCTCAGCCAAGTCACCACTCAAAAGGGCATAACCCTAAGACTCCTATGGTTGCTGTTATAAAAGAAAATGGGATTTGATGGCACTGTTTTTAAATCAGGCAGCATAGATTACTGCAGTAGACCTAAGCCTAGTTTGATTCAATGTAAGACTGCAAAAGGTGAATGTTTAGAAACAACAGAGCAGCTTTTATAGGTTTATTCACTGTAATAGTGTGTGCAAAAGCTTGAAACTGCAAGCTGCTGAGCATTCTGACCCAAGTGCATCAGAACTTGCAGGTACACGGTTAAGTGTGAACAGCTTCAAGTCAAGCAGACGTGCAAGAGCTTTTCCTTGCCAAAACACTCAGCCTTGATCTGACAATGCTGCACTTCCTAGTTACAAAATGTGGAATGATTATTACCTGCCATTCCCCAGAGCTACTTCTAGAAGAGCATCACTAGGCAAAGAGCATAAAGATACAATGCTTGCATAACAACTGCTGGAAAGGACAGACCTTCAGTCCCCCTCAGCTCCCATACACTGGACTCACCCTTCTATATGAAACAAGGGAAGCACTGTGTAACTCTCCTTCAGTGCTTTGTAACACCACATCAAGTGACATGAAAAAACACTGAGATCAAGGTGAAAAGCAGCCTGTATACATTGGCAAGACTGATGTTAGCTCAAATAGCTCTGTAGCAGAACACAATTGCTCTTTGGAGCCAGCTGCTGTTATCTTAATCTTTACTTAAATGCCAACAAGGAAAGGCAGCATAATCCCTTTTTTTCCACACAATGGTACAGAATAACTCCTGTATGCTGGAAAATGAAACTGGTAAATTGAAGGATGCTTTTTAATGTGATAGTGCACTGCAAGTATCATAAAGCCTAAGTGCCTGACTGATATGAAGACTGCCTCTACAGGAGAGAAGTTCTTTACCATAAGTACAAAGCAAGTACTAGATCTGTAATGGGGGAACAAAGGGTTTTCAGCTACAGCAATAAAAACTCGTCCTGGAATTGTATTTAAAATCTAAAGTACAATAGTCAAAAACCACTTCATAAGTAACAGAGGTAAAACACTTCATAACTAATAGATCTTAGCCAAGAAAAGCCTACCATCTGTAGTATTGGCTGACAGTAAGTTAAACACTGTTTTTACCATGGCTCTGAACTGCACATTCCTACTAAATGCAATCCTGGAACACAGCAGCCCCTCCTACCACTTGCAGGAGACAGAGTAGATGGGCTCTCTGTACAGTCACTGCCTTGGGTGCAGACTGTCCTGCTGCCTCCCCCTTTCTTCACCAACCTCTGACACACGGGCACCAAAGAAAACATTCTAAACCCAGCTTATTGCAGGAGAAGACACCAGAGACTGTGGTTGTTCACCACTTCACCACGTCACTTTGCACTGCTAATCCAGGGCTTCACTTCTTCAGCTGTGGTACAGCTAGAAAAACACAAGTTACATTTCAGCTATCAAAAAAAGCCAATACAGACTTTCATAGCCCAGAGAATTCCACACTGCAGAGGGTTATTTGAGTTTTCCTGGAGAAGAACATACTGTCACTCACAGATGGCATGGTAGAGACAGTTCTAAGAATGAAATCTATGAAAAACTACTGAACATTAATTTTCAACTGCATCTCTACTACATCGATACAGCAGTGGTTGCCAAGTTATTCTGGTGTTTTTTTATCTTTCTGAGCAATTTGACAAGATAACACTGGGATCCAGCTGGTTTTGGTAGCAGTTCTTGTTCCAGCTATGATGCCTAGTGTACTGAGATTATGTAGGCAGCTTCTTTATTTTGGTGCTTAGAAGTTTGTCACTTTAAAGTGTTTTATATAAAACTCAGAAGTCTTACTTTCAAGCAGGAGGGAAAATCTACCACATATTTTTCACCTGAGTCTATCAAAAAGCCTGAGGCAGTTATGTACAGCAAAGAGCATATTTTCTAATCTCTGCTATTAGCATCTACTTATTAAGCTGGTACCCATATTCCACACCATTTCAAAGAGAATACCCAACAAATTCTAAGATATAACTGAAGAAGGCAGCAGCACATCAATTGACAGCTCTTTTTAAAGACCATTTCTTACAACCCATGTAAACCCACAAGTTTTTCCATGCATAGATCACCAAATCAGAAAACAAGAGGTATGCAAGAGGTATGTTTTCCCAACCAAAATGAACATCCACTACTCACTCTTTCTTTTGACGTTCCTATTACCACACTGGACAGTCTGTTTTCAAACAGGTCTTCAGTCTTTAAATTGCCAGCAGCCCCAGGTAATGGAGGAAAGCTAGACAGACCCAATTCAAAGCTGGGAGATGGAGGTTTTGGGGGTGGTGGAGACTGTGTTTGGCCTCTCTGGAATAGAAATACCAGGTTGGGGTTACTGCACTAGATGACAGAAAAGATATGCAGCTCTAAACTGTATTTTCACTTGATTTGTATCAGCAAACCCCTGGAGAAGGTCCCCCATCTCATCCCTCAAAAAACCCATAGAGTACCGAGGAATGGATGCTTTCATTTTCCACTGTTGCCCTTAAAATATTTAATTATTATTTAAATATCATGGTATATGCATCAGCTTTAGGGACACTGACACAATAAGAAGTTTTCTCACTGACTCTTCATTGAGGACAGACACAGTGACACAGAAAGGAAAACAGACTGGTTTATGTACCATGATATGGTGAAAATATAATGCCCATTTATGTACAGTTAGTAACATCCTAAATAAAAAGACAGGAGTCAACAAGAATCTTATTTTCAGATATATGAAGGAAGGGTAAGACAGCATGCCTTGTATGTAGTACAGACAATAATAATTTACATCTAATTAGTATTGATCTGTATTGTCACTGTGTAAAAATAGAATTGTAAGAGTCAAAACTATTTTTGAAACAGACACTTTATAACTAATTCTAAGAAAAAAACCAATGTCTCAAGCAAAACAACCACCTGTGTGTTAAATGCAACTTTTTTGCACTATAGAGAGCAGTTCAGGAGTTAAAAGTACCATGGTTTAAGATCACTTGTGAGAAATGCTGGTAAGGATTTGCAAGTTATTTTATATTTACACAGTAAAAATAAAACTCCTTTGTAATATGCTGTAACTGAAGTTACATATTAACTTCACCTACATCATGTAAACAAAGAAGTTTTTCTTCAAAGAACTGTTTTTTGACTGTGCTGTGGCCTGTGCTAAGATGATCTTTGCTGCAAAATATCAAATGCAAACCAAACTTTGAAACAGTTCCTATTTTGAAAAGGAAAACACAAGTATATAGTCAAGATGGTGTGAATGTGAGAACAATGCTTCTGAACAAAAAGAACAACAGATATAAGACTACATTTGAGGTCTTTTCACAAACTATATGTAATGTCCAAAGAACTGTGTGTCAAGAGTGAAGTAGGGAAAGAAAAAATACAGAAGCAAGAACAATTGCAACTCCAGTCACTGCTCCTGACCCAGCATTATTCCCTGGAAGAATGCTACAGCAATGGAGACTGCAAATGTCCAAAACTGAAGTCAGATGACCTGTCAAAGGTCAGGGAGAGAGACTACACTAATCCAGCTCAAACTGCAAGAGGAACAATTCAAATTTTAGAAGTCATTCTTCAAATTGCACACTCTTCTTAAAGGGGACTGAAGCTCTGCAATAGCAAATGCTTTTATGTTACATTTTAAGTTACAAAGTTGAATCCTAAAACCCTCAAAATATTAAGAGTGGCATAAACATCTAAAATTAGCAGGAAAAGGGAGGACTTCAACAAGTTTTAAGCTAACTGCATAAAATTTCTCAAGCTAACCTCCTGTAGATTCAGTACTTGGCTTATGTCTACGGCCTCATAAAAAATCTGATCAAAAAGTTTCATGCTCTTTTTCATGCAAATGTGCATACAACTCTATACTTTTTCCTTTATAAAGAAAAATCTTCTAAAGAATTCATTACTCCATTCAAATATACTGGTTTTAGTGGTGTCCTGTGCATACTATCTAATTGCTACAGCATTACACAAGAAATAGGATACTGGATTCAATTATTTCCACAGTCTAAAGGGAAAATTTTCATTTCTTGGTTCCAAGTACACTTCCTTACAGTCCTGGGTGTGCAGCAGCTCTCACCTCTGCTGATGGTGCAGCACTGGACACTACAGAATAAAGTTTCTTGGCCCAGAAGAGACTGGAAGGGACCTGGCTGCACAGACTGCAATTACAGCCTGGTGCTGACAAAAGGGAACTGTGGGTCTCCAAAGAACTCACATCTACCAGTTGGTAATCCTTTCACTTCAGTCACTCACACCTAACCTGTACCACTTCCTTGTTCTTTTAAATATAGAAAAAAGTTAATAGGAAAATTTCACTCTAAAAATTCAAGCAGCTTTGAAAGGGCAAAAGGAAAAAGTACTGGGAATCCTACAGGCAATCTGGTCTCACTGCCTCTGGGAAGTTTGATGAGAACTAAAAGCAATCAAAAGGGAGGAATCACTTGCTAAACTTTCCTGCTCCTTTGTCCTATTTCACTCAGGCCAATCAACAGCAGGAGCCACAAACACACACATGCAGTGATTCCAGACCTTTAGGGAAGTGTTATGGCTCATGCAGTAGTGTTACTTTACAACTGTACATGAATAAGGAAATAACCTGGTTCAACTTCATGAATATCCCCATGTGGCAAAAATAAATTGCAAAGAAATGACTGGTTTTATCACACCAAACCTTAAATCCTATAAAAACATGTTTTTTTTCTCTTCTACACTTAGTGCAGCCTTTTCATGTATCAAGTCTACTTTGGTATTAACCTTGAATTTAAGTTTCCCAAAACCACAGTATTTTAATAGTATTAGCATACCCTTACCTGGTGGCACCTGAAGAGGCATTTAAGAAAATGAACTGATCACTTCATAACAAATATTTTTGCTACACATTATGCCACAAGGATCTATATAATGTTTTTCACTGTCACTGATTGATAATGAACTATCAAGTGTTTTCAACTTCAGCTGTTTAGCCATTCCTGAATGTGAACACTGGCATGTTGACAAAAACTGAGATGGAAATTTTTTGCTACTCTAAGAGTAATGTTAACTTTTTCCTGACTTCTGCATTAATGGAAAATCAGCTCTGATACCCAAATGCAGTAAACTCATGTGACTAATGAGCTGTTGTCTTTAATCAACTGTAATGTACAACTGCCTCTGCAGTAACTTATGTCCCCTGCTACTCCATGAAATATCCACACTCTTGCCTTGTTACCCTGCTTTTATTAGAGACAAATAAGATCATGAACACTCACTGTAAACTTGTCCTCCCTTTTCTTTCGGTAGCCATATGAGTTTTTCCTAAAGGAAAGAATGCAGATATGAGAACCTTACCTATAAATGGTTGGAAAGCAGTTAATGAAAACAGGAAAAATTAATTCCAATTGCTATTTCATCCATCTTCATTCTGCACAGGTTATATTATTAAGAAATGTTTTAGGGAAAAATTCCTAGCAAGCTCTCCTTAAAATAAAGGGATGCATCTTATGCAAGTCAAGGTAAGAATAAACTGGTTACAATTAATTGCTGTGTTAAAAACATCTCAGTAGAGATACATATAAGGATTAGACAAAATGTTACAGTATATAAATAAGGGGGTCAAAAATTTTTGTATACCAATGTAACTTCTGAAATACAGCTAACTATTTCCAATCCAGGTAAGGCTCCTTCAAAACATTTTTAGCACTTCACCCCCAGCCCTGCTTCAGGTAAAGCCCCTCCAAGCAGTACAGTAAAATTTGCAGTGCATTCTAATTCAGTTTCAATATATTTTCTAAGTTAATTTGACTTTCATTATTCTAAACGTATTCAATACTGAAACATCAAAATAATATCATTTTAAGTACTGACTGTTCCTGCACATTTTTAGTCTATAGTTTGAGCAATCTTGTTTCCTGAGTTCTTAATCATGCTTTCATCCATTAGTTATAACACAATTTGGTAAATTAGATTTAGAAAAGTATTACAACCCTTGCACAAAATACCCATTTAATTTTGCAATGATACAAGTCTGAAATAGGATCATCTGCAAAACACTTATCTTCCAATTCAGTAAGTCACTCAAAATGTGATTTACTTGGAATCATAAATACAGCCATTATCAAAGCTGCAGAATACTTTTATGAAGCACTTATTAGAACTGTATTTATAAATATGCCAGTTTTCAGCTCCCCAGGTAGTTGGTTCTGGGTTTTATTAGGTTGCTTTTAAAACATAACAATAGTTTTCTTAGTTGCCTGTAGCAGTTTTTCCTCCCTCCATACCAATCCATCATCTTTGCAGTTGTGTATGCCCAGTTTGGTCAAAATTCTGATCCTTCAACTGAAAAAGTGAAGAATGAGCACTGCTAACACACATTCAGGTGTACAATATGCAATGCTGAACAATGGAATTGGGCAGAACTCCTTGAATAATGTCAAACAAATAATATAAGAAAACTTTCTTGCACCAGATGAAGAAACGATAGAAGATCTTATAGATCTAAACAGTTCATCAGTTGCCAATAATGATTTTCATCTGGTAGGAAAGCATGCAGGTCTGCTTCGCCTTTGTTCTGTATTTAACACTTTCTGTGAAGTACTTTGCAAGATTTTAGGTTTGAGGAGAGTCTGAGTTTAAAGCAGCATTGAGAGCAGTAACAATACCACATCTGCACTGAACAGAGCAGTTCAGAAGCAGCAGCACCTGGCTTTTCAGAGGACAACCATGAAGCACACTCACCTCCCCCTCCCTAATCCAGGGGACGAGTCAAGGCTGGTCTGTTCCATCCTCCCAGTCCCCACTTCCCTCTTGGTGTAGCTGGTGGTGGCACTCTGCACCCGTGTCCTGCTTTGGCCCGGCTGCCGCGTCTGTGGACTCCTGACGCCATTGATTAAACGATCAGCAGAAAAGTTGAATATTGTAGGACTGTCTAGAAGCCCAGGTCCCCTTTCTGCACTGGGTATTGTATGGCGTATATGTGACTTGCTAGGATTCCTATAAATTCAAAAGTCATTTCAACATACGCGCACTAGCAGAGACCTTCTGAGGCCTAAGCCTGTTCACAGAATTCAGACGCAAGATCTTCACTCCTTTATCACTTATTTCAGAATGATCAACATTCATTGTAACAGGTCATGTGAATTATCAAAATTAACCTTTTCCCTGTCTGTTTTCAACTAGAGCTTTACTGTATGAATAATCCTGTTGATGATATGTCATCGCCCAGAATATTTCAGCTGAATACCCTAAATCACAGAACAGACAATTTCTCAGCTTTCAGACTGTCCATTTACATTTCCAAACACTGCATCCATTAACATCAGAAGCACCATCTGCCCTTTGGCCTCACCTCTGGCACCAGGTTCAGTTTCACAAGTATTCTCAAGTGAGCTGGTGTTACTAAAATAAGCAGATGAAAACCCCATGTGCCAGATAATACAACAGTATTGTTAAAAGATAGATGAACTTGCCTGTTCCTGGGAGGATACTGTCTGAGTGTTGTCAGTGGAGAAGCAGCAGGCTTGAAGGTTGGAGATGTGAACCCATTGATAAATCCAGTATTTGGAAATGGTGTTACCTAAAAAAAGGTATTGCATGCTCATCATTATAAACAAATGGAGTATTACTTTTCTTAACCCCATATTTTATGTGATTCTGTGCAGGACAGTACTCAAAAGATTGTCTCAAACAGCAATAGAGCATCTGTCTAGTGCCTTGTAGCTGACTTACAAAATTTCTGGAAAAACCCCAAGCTTCTGTTTTTTGAGAAGTCAGCCACTACACATATTCAACTTATGACAGTTCAAGAGAACTGAAAAACATCAAGCCAAAATTCTTGGTTGTAAGTTAAGCAGCTCTCCTCCTATTTCACACCATACTACACATGGCTTTGGAGTACCAAGATACTCCTTTGTCAGAGTCTCTAATCTACATGGCCTGTAACTGTTTCTCTTACAATTGTACATTAATTCCTCCCTTAAAAAACCCCAACAACTTCCTTTTAGTTCCTCATTCTACTTCCATGTGACATCTAAATAAAGCCTAGAGAATAAGTGGATGTTAAGTGGAATTCTGATGCTTTTCAGATCTTACCACCTTATTCTACATGTGAAACACTGTCTTCTTGTCTGAAGAAACAACATTTTCTGGGGTGGGTGCATACTAACGCCTTGTACATGCCTCAAAACCTGAAGCATGTTCACAGTCATTTCTCCAACCTCACTAGCACACTTTTGTATTTTTTATTTAAATGTGGGAGTTTAATTTAAGGAACATTACTGTTAGCACCAGCAAATGCTTGCTTGTATTTTTCCCCTGAAAATAACTACAATGCAGAACAAAAAGACTCTTTCTACATTCTATTAAGCTTTGAGAAACAGCTATGATTAAGACCATTTGCTATAAAGGTACATTTAAACTTGAAAAAAGTTTCTTGTGCAAGTTAAATCATTAATCAATGGAAAACAAAATTTAACACCAAAGCTGTCATATCAAACCACTGCTAGCCTAACCTAGCATGCATGACAGCAAATGCTCCCTCAGGCTTCACAAAAACGCCATTAAAGAAGGCCTGTAACAAAGCTCCTTGAGGAACAAAGTTTCATCAAAATATGCTTTGAAGTGTTTCTGGTTTAAGAGTTACAACATGAGTCCTGAAAAATTCCATCAAAGCAACCACTGAACCTGAAAAAATGAGAAGACACTGAACTTATCAGGGACCCTAGCAATATTCAACTCTTCCTTCTTTATAATGATGTGTGATCCTTTTGGATGAAAAGAAATTTTTCCCCATTTTCCAATTATACCAAAAGCATTCGCAAAAGTCAACTGGTTCAAATACACTTTCTTTTCAGTTTCTTTTTTTTTTTTTATTCCCAAACAGGAAAACCTAGATCTTTTCTCGAATATGATTTAAGCACATGATGAAGAATGAGGTAGTTTTAGAATCCTGAGGATATGTGTTGCCATATTCAAGTTTCAGAACTAAAATGGTATTGACCACATGACTGGGGTATTCAATCTCAAATTAGAGATGAGAGAGAGTAGAGTTTATGTTGAGGCAGAATAGAGAAACTTTGCTGTATTTTCACACAAGTCTCTACATGCAAACTGCAACCCTGTCTCATGAAAATTATTGCTGTGTCATGGTTCCTCAGGGTCCCTGTTCTCCTCAAGTGATTCCTATTCAAATATAGCTCTTCCTACAAAAGAATCAAGAAACATCACGTTACAGTCATGTACATAAAATGCAGCTAACCAATGACAATACACTGCAGAACAGTGAAAAGCAAAGCACAGACAGTTGATTTCCTGTTTTGACTAAGAAAAGTTGGAGATCTTTAATGCTAGCAAACTCATCAAGTCTTCCCCAAAAGATAGGACTAACTTTCTTGGATACAGAAGGTTACAGGATAACATAAGTAGATACACAGGATGATGTGCTTGAACCTGTGGTTTATTAATCTTTGTCTTCTGTGTTATTCCCATCCAGCTCATCCAGTATCCCCGATCAAGACTGTGCAACAGCCTTAGTCTCAGTTTATCTACAGGCAGATTCAAATTCATTGCTGCTTAACAAGACAGCTTTTTCCTGGAACAGTGCTCACTGTGTTACCTTGTCTCCTCCACATTCTTCATCCCCCCCAGAACACCTCCCCCTGCAAGGCCTCTGGTTCCCTTCCCTGTGTGTGAAGTGTTTAGCACACCAACTTTTTAATTAGCTGTGGTTCAGTTCAGAGGATGTTTGCTCAAGTTTATTCAAGGACACTTTAATCCTCTGCCAAAAAAAACATCTAAAGAACTTCTAATTTTGAGCATTGTTCCCCTCATTTCTTTGAGCCACAAGTTAAGGAGGCATCTCCAGAGGGGAGAAAGAGGCTCCAGATAGGAAACCTGAGCCTCCCAGTCATTACAGGAAACTCCACGTGTTTGTAGGGTAACGAAGGCGAACTAAAAGGGGCCAAGGTAATTCTGATGAGTGTCACAAAGCAGCAGACAGAAGCAGCATTACAGGATACAGCAGATATCTCATTAGAGTATTTAAGGATTTATTGCTACCATCCTAGCTTCAAGCCTTACCAACAGCCCTTTAAGAAAATAATTTAAAAAGCAATTTAAAAGCGATTTTTGTAATTAGCAAAAGCAATTTCACTTTTCATTGCCAAAAGAGATGTTACCATTGCACAGAAAATATTCTGCTTTAAGAACACGCCAAACAGGGCAATTCAGCATGTTAACCTCAATCTAACTTCCTGTAAGAAGAACTTGGTATCTTGACAAGTCTTTACTAAGGAACTGCCTCAAAATCTAAAAGGTTTAAGAAGAGAATCACACTCCAGTCTGAAATCAGACACAATTTTCAAATAATTAATCCATCTTGTACACCATGGCAAGGATTCTGAAGGACTGTTTTTTAAGAAGAACCAGAATCTTAAACTCCCCTCTTCAGGATAAGTATGTTTCCTACACTTCAATAAGAAAATAGTATCAGCTTTGAAAAGAACACAACTGTTCCAGAATCAAGAGACTTACCAATGAAGGGTCAAGGTAGCTGTGTGTGGCTGACCAGGTCTGTGGGCCAATTAAGCTGTACAGTGGGAAGTGCTGCTGGGGACTGTATACTGGAGGGATGTAAAAGGATGTTGTGTAGCGCTGCTGCGTGTAGAGGTTCATATCCAGAGGTCTATATCCATTCTTTGGCAAAAATGTGTTTATAGCTATTGCCTTTGCTTTTATCCTTGCCTGCAAAGGAGATTAGATTATTTATTACAGCAGTCTTTCGAATTATATCAGAATGGTTCAAATTAGCAGCTCTCAAACTTTTACTGGACACTTATCAGTCACTGCAGGGACAGCAGGAATGCTCCCCTGCTGCCTGATGCTGGGTTGGATATACCACTGCCACAAATGAGGAAGAGGAGAGCTGAAGTCCTATGTGCTACATTTCTAGACCCACCTCCAGATGAAATGGCTGCTGAGATTGGACTACTTAACTTTACATTAGAAATCACAGTGAGCACCACAAAACCCAGAACATACACACACACCCCACCCCTAACATCATAAACCTCTAGTTACCTTAATTGGTTTTCCTTGGAAAGTCTTCACTTCTTCTCTAAGGTATCTGTAAGCCTTTATAAACAAGAAATTGTTAGATTTGTCAAATATAATTTAAATAAAGGAAACTTCAGTTTTGACAGGCTAGGCCTAACAATAATTCTTGGAGTGTCTGCTAATGTTACAGTATAGCAAAATCTCATACATCACCTGCACTTAGCAACATTTAACTTATCATTAAGTGCTTCAGTAGCATTAAAACAAGATTCTAATGGTTATGATTATAGGATTTCAATGTGTCACCCAAAAAAGTCAACACTCTCAGTACAAAAAAAATCATAGCTTTAGCCAGGAAGTCAGGATATGTGAATAAGATAAAAAAAACTCTTAAGTGTTATGTTTAAGAGTTACTGAAAACTGGACACAACCTAAGGGGAAGCATTACTGTTTTTACAGTGTGGGGTATGTTTTTCTTTACATTGTTACAGATTTGTAATACAGTTTCCAACCTGTCAATTCATCCTCCTGTCATCCTTATTTACTTTTACATTCTAACATTCTAATAAGCTTCAAAAAACAGCATTACCTGCTGTGCATCAGCTTCCGATTCAAATGTGATGAACCAATTGTCATTATAGGCAAACTCACAGTTGATGAACTTAGGCAAATTGTCTCCTTTGAAAAGTGCTTCAACCTCCTGGGGAAAGTGGTTTGATAAGGAGGTGGGGAGGTGAGGGGGGATGGATGGAGAGAAGAAAAGACATCAATGTAAAATGCAAAACTCTGACACACTGAGAAAGGAGGACAGAAAGCACTGCTGGGCTTACAAAACATAACAGAGTAGTTCAGAACAGCTGCAGCAGTGTCAGCTCTCTCCAGTCTCCCCCTGGAAGGAATTAATTAAAACTAGCACTGTCTAAGGCCATACTGCAAGAGGTTTAGCTGGGAGCTATTTAGGCCAGAGAAGACATTTAAACTTGGTATCAAGTGCAGAAAGATGTCTATTTCTCCCCTGTCCCCAAAACCATGGAGCCACATGAAAACCTGTGCATATGGCATGGGACACGAAAATCCTGTCTTTTCAGCAGAAACCTGCAAGTAAGCTTTAACTCAAATGTTTACAGATTGATGTATTTGAAACAGGGCTGATGTTACCTCAAACATGACTGGCGAGTTTCTACAGAAAAAACAGACCCTGGATTTTTTATTTGTTTTAATTCATTTGCATACTTTTTAAAGTATGTTTTGTCACAGATCTGAGGTGAGCAGCATCAAAAGGCAACACAACTTGGGAGGCCTTACAGCCTTTGCTGCTTTAATAAAGCCCAACTCTGCTGTGCTAGAAAACATAGGCTATTAAATCTGGTTGGTTAAGTCCAGATTTTTCCAGCACAACAAATTTAAACAAAATGTATAAAGCATTTCACTGGAGACCAATACTTCTGAAAATAAAGACTCCTCTGAACTTTGTTGTCAAACATTTAAGAGTGAACATCCAGTGCTAATATATCCAACCTGATGAACTCATGACAGAAAAAAAAAATCTACAATACTAAAACTTAGGGTGTCTTTGTAAGGCTACATTTAATTTGGAAAGCTAGAAGTAGCCATTATTTTAAAGCCGTGTACATAGCACATTTCCAACTTCTTCCCTTCAATTCCTTTTAGCATTTTGTTTCGTGTTCCTGTTTACTAAGGCCACTTAGCTTTTTGTTACCAGCTTCTACACTGCAGTACTTCTGATTTTTGTATGATGGTTATTAAGAGGAGCAACTCTTTCAGAATCTTTAGTCTTCCTTGTAAAATTAAATAGAAGAGAAATTAAAATATATACCATCATCATCATCAAAAACCTGCACCTTCTCCTTTTTGAAAACTCAAGATGGTTTAATTACAACACCATAATTTTTTTTCTAATATTTCCATCAGTCATAGTCCCTGATTCATTGGAGTGGCATTAAGTATCTTTCAAATAATGAAGATCTCCTGTCATTCCACAAGCCAGGGGAGATCCTTAGTGACTTATTGACACCTCTCACCTCAACATTATAGAAATGTTTACAAAGCTTTAACTACTTTACTTGAGCAAGCTTCAAGGGGCAACAGTGGCATTTTCTAGTCTAAGATTAATCTTCTTTCATCTTTGTCTATTTATCCAAGGATCTCAGCACCAAGTGCATATAAGTAGGACAAAGCCCAAGAAATAGATGTATCTCCACCAAAGACAGCACTATCAGTTTCTCAGCCCTCTGCAGAACTACAGGTTCTACCACAGCCTTGCTATAAGCAACATGCATCTACCAAAAATATTTATCCAAACAAAAACAGTAAGTTTAAGAAGTGCTGTTAGTTTCTAACAGTGTAGTAGAAAAAAATGTGATGTGCATTGAAATCTAGAAAAAATCTAACTTCCAAGTTCTAAGGGAAAAGTGTTCTTTACTGAACAAGGTAACACTTACTTCAATGGGAGTAGATTCAGGTACTTCACGTAAAATCACAATACAGCGATTCTGATTTGGCCGAACTTTTTCCCCCTTTTCATCCACTTGAACTAAAGGCAACGCTAAGAGAGAAAAGACAAGAATGCATTTCAGCTGTCAAAAAAGCTAGGAGCTTTGCACTCCAAAAGATGCATGCAAAGCAGAGCCTCCAATATTTTTGGAATTAAGAAACAAGCAGACAATGTTTCTGTTCATCATTTACATGCCTGAAGAATCCTTTCTAGTTTTTTACAAAACTTGTAGCTCTGGCCAAGTACACTCTGAGCTGAGATTTTCCATTTATAACTGCATCTCTGCACACCCTGGCAATGCCCTTGTAGCTCTCACCAGGCATCCATTCACTTTTCCATCTCTGGTATGCCTCTCTCTTGTTTTGAGCAGACTCAGAAGCACAAAGTTAAGCCAAGGGGGTCTCTTGATCCACCTACTTCCCTTACCTTTACAGGGGATGAAATGTTTTTGTGCTTCCAGGAGAGAACTCCCAGCACTGGTATAGTTACTCCCTTTATCTTCCATGGAAGCTTCCCACAGAATTCTTCCCAGCTGTGCTCTGAGCAAGCTGAAGTTTGCTCTTACAAAATACAAAACCTTAGAAATGCTCAGTGTGCTCAGCACGACCCCAAACACCACAGTTCTATGATTGGTGCAGCCAAGGCTCCCCCTGACTGAGACATACAGAGCAGGTTTCCTCAGTTTCTGAGCAGTGAATCCAGCAGTGCCTCGTTGCTGGCTGGCACATCTAACACCTGTATGGGGACACACTCCTCTGCCTGTTCCAGAAACTTGATGGATGGCAGAAGCTGCCGTATTGCTCTTCCCACAAATATCTAAGCCACTGAAACCGACTGCAGGAACCAGGTTTGGCTGACCCAAAGCTCACTTGAGTGACACAAATATTGCTCTGTTGGCCTTATTGTCCTGGTTCAGGTCAGCAGCAGATGCCCTCTGTAAGATTTCCCTTGGAAACACCCCCCAGGGTCTTGGCCCACAGGTACTCCACAGAGCTTCCATGACTGATGCAGCTGATTTCTATCCTTTCAAGGTTCTCCTTAAGAGAGTGAGACTCCTCCATCCCTTTTTCCCTGCCTGTCTTTACAGAACAATCTATAAAGATATCCATCATGATCCCCCAATCATGTGAGTTGTCCTACCACATCCCACAATTTAAAATCATTAATTCTTATGTGCATAGATCATTATTCAATAGCTGGAATACAGAGTAGCTTTAATAAAACTACAGTCCTATAACTGATGATCTAAGCTGCTTGGGCTATTTAATGCTGTACAGAAAAATAATGGCATTTTACTGCAATACAGTAAGAGAGATGAAAAATTCAGATTAATAGTTCTACACCAATAACCAAAATGCTTTCTAGCACTGAGGAACTTTTACTTACATCTCAGCACTTCAACAATCAAATCCATATCAGTACTGAGTTTCTTGACATGATCAAGATTTGCTACTGTCATTATTGGCACATACTGATCACTGTCCATCTGTGATATAAGGTACATGTCACTGGCAAGATTTTCTCTGTTGGGAGGAAAAAAAAAAGAGAAATGTCATAGATTAACTTTGTCCAATAAATGCAAGACAAAAATTCATCACATAGTAGAAGACAGATTCCTTCAGCATTTTTGCTAATTAATGAAAATCACTGGCTTAAAGCTTGCTAAATAGCTTCAATTACTCAGTTTTAATTATGACCAGTAAAGATCACAAAAATTCACCTAATCTGTAATTGCTTGTAACTACTCTCATTTCAAACCCATATATTTGCCAGTTTATGCATTAGGTACAGAGCTTTCAGGTAAGCTTTAAGAGGTACATCAACACAACACTCTGAAATTTGTGTGTTACTTTTTCCAAATTCTCATCCTTTCCACTCAGTTTTAAGCAACAACTAAGAAATGTATTAACATACATCCCAAGCTGTTAGTCATCCTCCAGTTTGGTCCATTTAGGTAAACACCTACCTAGATAAACAGAATTCCAGTGTCTTTTTCAGTAATTCTCGTAAATCTTCCTGACCTTCTGGCTGCAACTGTTCGTTTCCACCTAATAATTAAAATAGTTCAAATTAAAAAGTAGCTCTGCTATATTACACAATATCTATTTTAAACAAGCCATCATGTCTATTACTGACTACCTAGCTAGTAATGATTTTTCAAATTCAATAGGTGTTCATTACGTATTAGTTACCAACTCCTGAAATTGCATGGCAACTTTTTATTTAAGAGAGAAAAGAGAAACCATGTCTGACTTTACTTGTTAACCTCTGTTCTCCAAAGACATAAAAATCTGAAGCACTTTTAGAACAGCTACAAGCGTATCTCAAAGTAAACAATGTCAATTTCTAGCTGATGAAATTTCCAGCTGATGAAACCCTGACTAATGCAATGCAAGGAACAATGCAATGGAGGCATTCCATACTTCTGGTCTCACTCTAAATTACCAACACTTTAATTCAGAGAAGGTTTTCAAAATTATAGTTATGGAATAACAGCAGATATCCAATCTACTAACAACAAATATGCAATCAATTTACAATCTTTTGGTTAAGAAGGCAAAATTCATTTCTTTTTTATATATGGAAGTTTAAAAATTATCACATGGAAAACATGAACTTCATGTTCCTTAAGTTTAGATACAATACCAATGTCAGTAGAGAGTACTCATTGAGTCAGTGGGAGAAATGTTTCAAGAGTAGAAGTTTTGTGTGGCCTTTAGAGATTTGTAGAACATTTAGTAGGACATTATTCATGTTAATATGTATGTGTGCAAATGGAAATTGGCTTTTTAGAAGCATTTCCCTACTATCCTCTATACCCTTCCCTTCACTAACTTTCATCCTTTTATTCAGCTCTCCTCAGCCTTTCTTCTTCCTAAAGCAACTTCTAATTTTCTCCCACCATGCTGTCCTCCCGTGTTCTACTCTGATGAAGAGAACACCAACACTTGAGAAATACATGTATCACATTCTAACCATATTTCTTTTTATATGCATTTTTAAAAATAATGACTAAAAAATGAAAGATCAAATTTCAGACTTGGGACCATGTGTCACTATTCATCAAATGGAACAGACCCAACCTGCTGCTCAGCTCTTTACAACACCATCGAACTCGTGTTAAAAGTTAACTCTTTTGGGCACATAAAGGACACACTGACAAGTTCCAGCAATAATCTGAAGAATGCTGTTCCCTTCTAGAGTGTGAGGCACCATTAATACAATTTTCTATCTGCCAGCTAGTTACTATTTAATATTCCCAAATATTACCCTGAAGTACAAGAGTCAATGAGAACTTTCAGTTTTCAAATATAAGCAAAGATGATACCACAATGATGTCTGATTTTCTGATTTCAGTTGCCTTGATTTGCAGCTATTATGGCTGTACTGGTAATTTTAAATACTAAATCAGCTAAGCATAATGAACAGACCTGTTGTGAATCTCAAGAAACACCCAGCACATTTTCCTCTACTTCCCATCCCTCATCTCAGTTCAAGCAGTAATCCTACATGCATCTTGCAGACCTTCTGTCCCATTCAATGAAATATAAGCATGGTGAATCTCTATGCTAGTTTCCAGAAACTTCTTAAAACATACCATCTGGTATAGACTACAGCTTCTTAACAGTTGCACTGAAGAGAAATTCTGGAAATTGATTAATCAAGAATGTGAAGAAGTTAATACTGAAATGTTGCTTCTATTTCAAGTACAAAATGGGTCTTTCCTCACTTTAACATTACTACTTAAGACACAAACTGTATGTCAACCTCACCTCAGGACCTGACCCAACTAGACATGCATTTGTTTGATTCTGGGCAGAACTTTTAAAGATTTAAACTGGGAGGAGACTGGTCTCTAAACATGTCCAAGTTTGACTGTATAACAGACAGGAATTGCTAGGGTCTGTTTAAAGAATGCATACATTGAACGAGAAAACCGGTATAGCTCGTGGGGCTTTTTTTGTTTTTCAGATGCTAACTGTTTAACTCAAAACACAAGTTCAGTTTGTTTTTAAGCTAGGTCCAAGCACACCCCAGGTTCCTCTCACCTGTCTGGGTGGTTTCGTGCATAGACTCATACTCGGAATGATCGAGAGCCAAAGGGTTCATGTCCGCCTGCTCCGAGCCCGGCACGGCCGCGCTCGGCTCCGGCAGCTCCGTCAGCACCGCGCTCTGAGGCTGCTTGTCACCATCGCCATTGGCATCCAGTCCTGCAGCACACACCACCAACACACTCAGGAGTGCTCCCTCCAATCACAATAATGCCACTAACTATGGCATTTAAACAACAGTTAAAACTACATCTGAAATAAAAGTGTTCACATACATGCTTTACGTTTTTTACCAGAAAATTAGAATTGAGACAGTGCTGCACCGAATTTTAACTTCTGCTTGAGCAACAGCCAGAAGCTCTTGTTCATACCTTCTTTACAGGAATCTGGAGGCTGGTCAGGTATTTCTTCCCACGTTTTGCTCACGCTACCATCAGTGGCACCACTTGCTTCCAAGTGTAACATATGATTTCCCCACACCTTTGCATTGGGGTTTAACTCAGAAACCTTGGTTGACTCCTGCGAAAAGAAATGGATTACGCATTTCAGGGATGCACAGCAGGCATCTGGTGCACAGATACATTCAGTTTCAAACAACAGTATCAGACAAACAACTCAAGATTTTACTCATGTTTTTTCACACCTGAATATATTAACTGAGTTCCCATAATCATTTCAGGTACACAACTGAACTGTGGTGCACAGTATTCATTTCCCTGATTAAAACCACCAGAAAAGGTTATCCAAGCAGAGCAAATGACAACAAACATTTCATTCTTTGCCTTTGACAGGACTAACTCAGCCCGTACTTGACCTAGACTTCAGACTGTTCTCTAATATACATGTCTTCTTGATGCTGATTACATTGCTAATCATGTGTTACACTTTTATCTGCAGATCAGTCTAACAGATGTTAGATCTGTATCTATTGTATCTGCAAATTAATACTTAAAAATATATCAAGAAAATACAAAAGTACAGGGATTTCTCTGAAATTATATAAAAATGTAACAGTTTTAATGAAACGTGGAAAATTGAAAGCAATAAGATGTGCATGACAACCTCTCTTAGTACATTTAGAGGAGGAACAGAGCATTAGGACAAAAAGAATAAACAACCATATCCAATTAAATCATGTCAAGATCATCTCTTTTAACCTGGATTGGAAATGGACACATTTAATGATTACATATGGTTATATAAAACCATCATATAAATGGTCACATTTGTGCTTAAGAGAGATGGCTCTCAGCAGTGCAAACATCTACTACAATACTTTAGAGTAACATGAGACTTGTTTTGCTTATGTTTGAGCAAAACGCATTGAATTATTCCACACAAAATATATGTTGAGTGTTTTAATGTAATTACACTGGGAAAGAATATTGCTCATGATAAGACACACTAAAAAAGCTTATTAAAAATTTGCTTTCTAAATTTACAGATGCTTGGAACATTACAGTGTTTCAAGGCAGGCACTCCAAAACCCCACAAAGCTTTAAATCTTCTTAAACACACACATTCAAATACTTATTATCACAGTGCATAGAGAATATATCCAGAAAATAACTTAAAAAAATTTCCTTAAATACATCTCCTGAATGACAGAGAAAACTTACAAAAAGTGGAAGTATTTGACATAACTATTTGCATAGTAAGATTCAAAGATGACAGCAAGATCCATCAGTTTCCATTTTTAATATAAGAAGTTCCCCCAGGAGAGAGCAAACAGCCTTGAGCACAATCCACTGCCCACACTGCAAGTGCTGGGCAAGGTCAGAGCAGCTGTTCCAACAGAGCCAGCGAGGGAAACAACTCCAGGGAAGCTCAGCAGGGAAGGAAAAGGAGCAGCAGCTGCTCCAGGTTGACTCTGCAGAGCGGGTAAGGCTGGAGGGGACCAGTGGAGGTCATCCAGCCCAACCTCCCTGCCTGAGCAGGGCCCTCAGAGCAGCTCAGGATTGTGCCCAGACAGCTTTGTTTGTTTCTTAGCCCAGCTAGCCAAGATCCAGCCTAGCTCTTTCCTCTTACTTCTCCTGCAGCCACTCCTCTCTACAGCACTACTCACCTTCAGGAGTGAGGAAAAGATTTCCTAATTGCTACCAAACAAGAACTTCAGGAAATCCACAACACACTTCTTCCTATACAAAACTAAAGAGCATTAAGAATGGTTTGTAGCAAGCTTCCTTTCTGCACACTGTTTATCTTAAGTTCAGTTGAAACTGAGAACCTGCAATCAAGTTACTTTGCCAATGACTGAATTTTCACACAAAGTAAGCAAAAAAAATAAAATCAATATTCAGCAAAATTTTTTACTTCTGCATTCTGTACAGAAAAGCATTCAGCTTTTCAAAGGAAAGGGATTCATCAGGTTCAGGACAAAACAACATCTATTTAACTAATGAAACCACAGTCTGACTTGGCTTAGTCAAACTTCTAGCTTCAGCTTTAAGCTTTAAGAGCAAACCTTCTGCAGAATACTTACAAGTTCATCTTTACTGTGCCATCCCCACGTACCAGCACATTCTGGTGCTAGCAGCTGGTATGGGTATGTTTCCACTGCATATGAAGCACTTGGTAAATTTTCAGGTTCATTCTGGAAGTTTTCATTAACTATACACAGTCTGTCATTCTTCATGGTATCATTAGAAGCTGCATTATTCCATAAAAAGCCCACTAGATATTCACCATTACCAGAAGGAACCGTGTCAGAAAGCAGCTGATTTGTCCAATCAGCATTGCCAGTCTGAAGACTGATGAAATGTGGCCACATTTCAACGTGGGGATTTTGTCTGTCCGGGTCACAGGACTGCTTCTGGTCACTTGATCCATCTTCCATCAGACCTAACACACACTGCTCTCTGCTTTGCTGAAATCCTGCTGCACCAGGAGAGGCACTGGCTATTTCATAGGAAGGAGTAGCAGCATATTTGTCTACCTGCTTTGGGTCAACACAAACTCCAAGCTCTTTGTTTGAGAAAATCTTGTGATCTGGCTGCATCTGTTCCCAGCTTGTGGTCAAGTCATTCATCTGAGTATTTAATATGTAACTGGTGTTTTTCAGTTCAGTAGTCTTGGCTTGCAACTGCTTCAAATTCCCCCTGGTAAAAGGTTCTAGATTCTCAGCTGATAAACCAAAACCAGTGAGGTTCTCCTTTGCGTGGATGCTGACATATTGGTTTACTTCACCATCCTGGAAATGACATTCATTTACATCACATCTACTTTTTTCATGAGTTTCTGATCTTTCCTCAGTAAAAGGCACAACAGAAATTTGAGTGTTCCCAACTTCTGGCTCTGGACTGGCACAGTGACACAACTCAGGCTCTTCTGCTGGTTTGTCATGCTCATGAGAACATGCATTTTGACACAATACAGGTAAAAAGTTATGGTCTTTATTTAAGAGTTTACTGCCATCTCCCAGATTTTTTGTGGCATCTTTTAATTTTACACTCCTGTCCATACAGCTGTCCATGAGTGCAGGTGCAGAGGAGTCAGAGGGAGCATTCTGACTGTCAGCCAAGCCTTCACTGCAACTGAAGATGTCTTTATCACAATCAGCAATGTTAGCATCCAGACTCTGTTTTACATTTTCTACCTTGTTATCAATGGACTCATTTAGCTGACCTTCAAATTTCGTCTGTTTTACAGATTCTACTACATGCCCAGCTGTTTTGGCTGACTCAGTCTCTGCACTCCATTGATTTTTCACTGTGTGGAAGGAACACACATCCTGTTTTTCATCTTGTCTGCTGTTCATATCTATTTTATTCATATGCTCACATTCCACAGACACAGAAGAGACACTGGTTTTGTTATCTGAATTTGAATATTTGCATACTTTATTCTCTACTAATTCTTGTGAAACGTGACACTCTAGGCTGTTTTCCTTTAGGAACATTTCATCTGTGCTTGGATTATGTGCATGAGATGTCGCAGTGCCATCACTTATCCCTGATCTAGTTCTGCTCAAGTTACCAGCATCCTCAAGAAAGTCACCTTTTAGTTCAGTGGCACTCACACAGATCTCCTCCTCCATGCCACTGTGGATTGCAGCTTCAGATGATGCCCTGATTTCAGCGCAACCCTTACTGTGAGTTTGAAAATCAGAACCTTCCTCCAAGTTTAGCTGTGTTTCAGTCATGTTCAAAGCTTCACAGCTATGCAAAACTGTACCAGTGCACGTCTCTCCCTCTTTTAAGGATTCTTCAAAAGTGCTGTGATGTTCACTAGAGTCTGGTGAAAATGTTTGGCTATTACCATATGTTCTTTCAAGTGTTTTCTTTTCCACATTTGAGTTTACTTCACTTTCTGGCTCTAGAAAGCAGACCTCTTCATCAAGTTTTTCTACATTGTCCATTTTATGTAACTCTAATGATAATTTAAAGTTACCCCCTATGTTGTCTACCACCTGTTCAGTATTTATTTGCTCTACAACACTTGAGGGATGCCTAGTTAGTGGCACAACATCAGAATGATTACTTCCCTCGGTTTTTCCTGAATTAGATACTCCAGTGTTTAATAATACATTGGAAATATGATCACTGTTTTTCACCTTTTCTGAGTTAGGGCTGTATTGGTCCTCTCCAGCAGCATCCACAGGCTTCACAGAATCACAAGCAGTATGCAGTGATTCATTCCAACTGGCAGCACTACCCATGGTATATACCTCCTCTTGCTGATTCTCAGGGATGATTTCACCAGGCACTTTTGCTTCTAAGACATCTGTTACTGTACTATCAGTATTTAACCTCTGCACCTGACACCTGTCAGTCAGTAAGTGATCAAAAGAACACTGGATGTCTAGGCTACAATATTCCTTTGTATCCTTTTTCTCCATGTTTGATCTATCCTCTTTTTTATACTCAAACAGTTCTTTCTGTGAATTAAACTTAGCTTCCACTTGTGCCAATTGTTGCACTGGAAATTCCTTCCCTCTGTCTAGAGGCCGTGCCATGGTGCACATTCCTTCATCAGTAACAGCTGAGTTATCTATGGCTGCTGCAGTCTCTCCATGCACAGTAGCTGGCACCTCTTCATCCCCTTTCAGATCTTCTGCATCTACAACACAAATGCTGTAAAACTCCTTGTCTTTCACATTTTGACTGTTGTCTACATCAAGACAGGAAAATGTTGGAGACATCTCTCTATATGAGCTCAAAACTTTCTGTAAGCTGTCACTCTTGCTGTCTTCAACATTTACTCTTGTTTCATTTTGCCTTGAATGGTCACATGTAACTGCATAATCCTCCAGAGAATTTCTATTTAAGGAAATTTCACTCTGTAAGCCTTTGTCTACGATATCTGCTACGTGTGAATTAGAAATATGATCAAACAAGCAATGCTCTCGTGAAGGTACATTTTCATTAGTAATACTGCTATTATTATCTTCTATATTGTTCACATGCTGACCATTACTATTAAGTTTTTTAGGTGCTCTTTTTTTAATAATCTTATCTTTCTTTTCTTCACTTCTCTGCAGATTTCCATATGTACCAGAGACTTTCAAGAGGTGACTAAAGGAATTAAAGAAGCTAAAAGGTCCGCCATACGTCCTCCTAGGGCTGGCATGGGGAGTATTCCCCATGCTGTTATATGACGAATATTTTCCTTTTCTACCAAAAAAACCAGATTTAGAATCTGACACTGAGCAATCATCACCACAAACACGTTCAGTGCCGACTGTCACAGCTGCCCCGTTAACTGTCCTTCCCACTGTATGCAGATCCTGGCCTTCCACAGTTCCAAAAATTGAAGATAAAGTTTTACTTATCCTTGACTTTGGTGCTTCCTCTTCCACAGATTTTTGTAACAAGCTGGTTTTCTCCTCACTCGTGCTGTTACTCAATTCTTTACTGAAGCAGCAGCCCATGTTTAATAAGTAGTGTCAGAGGGTCTTCTCATTGCAAATCACCTTCCTCTTTACACTAACTTTCTATGGCTACTGAGGAGACAAGCCAACACCCAACTGCCAAAAATAGCACACTTGAAAACCATGCAGGGGTTCATATGTCATTGCCACTCAAAGTCCAAATCCCAGTTGCTGAGCAATGTTTCAGTATTTCATCATATACACTGTAATATTCAAGCCAAATACTCCTTCTAATGAGATTACAGTCTGTTTAGGAGTATTACTGAGTCTTATGAACTTCTATTGTTTCCTAAAAAGTTTTGTTCATCCAAATAGTTAAAATATTTAAATGACATCTTTCACAATGCCCATGTGCCAGAAACTACTTGTTTTCATATTTACTACAACTCCCACCTTCTATACAAGGAAAAATGCATTCCGGCTTGACATATTTAAATCTGACATGTAGATCAAACACTTCTTGGACATTTTCTCCTTCTCCTCCCTTCCCCCAGAGCTGAACCTACACCACAATTACTTCTTTAGGAAAAACAGGCTAAAGATAGATAAGACCTCATGTATTCCATTGAGCAGTCATTGTACGTTATCAGAAGCTAATTCTGTTCCAAGCCTTTTTTTTTTTTAATTTGTTATCTGCATGAAAAAAAAAGAATACATAATTCCTCAGTGACTTACAGCACTGAAGGGGGCCTCAAGATCATTTACCCACCTCATGGTACTGTGACAGGATTAATTATACTTAATGCTCTGAAAAAAAAACTCTGCACCCTTTTACTAAAAACTCAGAAATATTTAAAAAGTAATTTGTCTGAATGCTATTCCTTCCAAAAGTCTGTCCTCAGTAGTTTTCATTGTTGTACATATACAGACTCCTCCTGACCTCATAACAACTAAACCTTTTTTATACACATGTATTTACATATTGAAATACTTCTACTACTGTAAGATCTTGTAGTTGCTAATAAAAAGTGGTTCTGTTTCTTCACATATAAAAGCCCAATAAAAAAGCTGAAAATACTCAGCAATCTTTTTCTGCCCTAAACAGATTTGTTCTTCTTTGCCTTTCCATTACCTCACATCACTTAGACCTTCTCTCAAATGCATTGCTATTATTTCAGATTTGGACTCCATACTTCAGAGAGCTCACAGAGTGCACAACTACAGCACCACCCTACTCTGTTACTTAAAAGATACTGAAAACCAGTAAGAGAGTAAGACAAGACAGACCCTTAAACTCTATTTCAAGTGTTCTTTCAGACGAACACTTAACTCAGTGCTATTTTTCCATTGCTTGTGCACCTTATGGTAACTAAAATTCCACTAACTCTCACCGTAAAAGATTGCTGAACTGATAAAAAATTACATCCCTTCTTCAGCAAGTCTGCTTTGAAATTGCAAAGTAAGATCAGAGGAAAACTACCCTCCCCTCGCCCCCTATCCGACCCAGGAAGACTCCAAGTGCCTGCAGCTACACTGTTCCTAAGGATAGGAAGTCTGATGCATCATTGCTGCCATCTGCTGCATTTTTTTCAATTCTCCCCTGGGACAAAGTTATTCAACATGCCTGGATCCAGACTGAAAACTATGCCAAGTCACTCCTCTCTTTAGCATTCCCTGGAACCGAGAACAGGCAAAGGGGGAGGGAGTTACTTATAATAGTTTTTTTGAAGAAATGCCATGAGCAAACAATTTAACTGTTTTTAATGTCAGCTTAAAGTCACAGTAATACTTAAAAACTTCACAACTATTCAGAAAACTCCCTTATCAGATAAACAAATAGAAAAATTTTTCCCTTTGTGATTTAGCCACTACTAACTCGTGCTTTCTAGAGAGGAGCTAAGTGTCTAAGAGACAGAGCAGGGCAAAGTCCACTTTTCCAGTGCCTTAACAACCACTTCTCCTACCAACTAATGGAAGAAAAGGGGTGAAGCAGTTCAGGCAAGCAGAAACTTATTCCAGTTTTCCCATACCCTTCTCATGTGTAAGAGCACATTTTGTACTTGTTCCTTTGTTTTTATCTTAGGGTTCCAGGGATAATTTCTATTTTAAAGCAGCTACAGTGCACATTCATTAAGTCAAATTTCTCAATACTATTTAGTGTGGGATTACAACTTTAAAGAAAAAAGGCAACATGAATTTAAGCAGAAAATGCCACTCCTGTTACACTACATCACTCGAGGCACCTTCTGGCTAAGCTTAACACTGCCACCAACTTGAAAAGCACTTAACAGAGTTCATGCTCTGCTACTTCAGAGCCCAACTCCTCTGGGGAGTAAGTTTTTTGTTATTTTGTTTTGGTTTTTTTCCCTTTATTCATGCATATTTTAGCTCTGGTATATTGCTCATGTACTCAAAGCCTAAAAAGCTTTTCTGACTGCATGAAACAAAAGTGCTCTGAAGCAGCACTCTCATAACCTGAACAATTACTTTTTTAATAGGTATTTTGTCCTATGTCCTGAACACACCTACACAGAAGGCAAGAAGTCAACATGCTTATTAACTAGAGTATACTTACCCTCTTTCATTTCTCAACATACTTATTCTTTGCCAAGTAGTAAGGGTTTATCCCAGGTATAGCCTTATAGGCCTACATTTAAGAACAATCTATATTCAAAGTTACAATAACACAAGCCAAAAGAGTCCTTACAACCTACCAAAATCTAACTTCCTTTAGTCTTTCTCTATAACAAAGTCATGCAACTGTAACAAGTTCTGAAGAAACAGTGATTATGCTGCACTCCCAGGCCACACCTGATGCCATGCCCATGACCAGGGAAGGGAACACAGAGGAGCAGCCTCACACCAGACGTTGCAGTGGCACCACTGCAGGCCTCTGAAACAGCTGATCAAACTGCCTGACTTGCCTCCAACAGATCATGGTTAATGGACTGATAAGAGTTTAAGTACACATTCTACACTCTGAAATAATCAAACATGAGCATTAGAGGTCATCTACATGTATAAAACTATTCTTATGGCCTTATTCACTTTTCTTATGGCCTAAATCTAGAATACCATGACAGAAAGAGCAAACACCAACCAGTATTGGTTCTTCATGATGCTGATACTGTACACATCCAGTTTAAAGTCTAATTCTCCCATTTCTTGTTTAAAGCTAGTCATGATCTCTTGAGTACCACCTACTCATTATACAAACTGCTGCTTAACATTAAATTGGCACATATTGCATGTAAAACTGTGGTTTGTCCAATGATCTGAGGATTATCTGGTATACTGAATTTTCACTGAGCACATGGTCCTGTATTAAACTACTAAACTTGATTTCCCCAGTTCCTTTTCATTTTGAGGCTTATTCTTAAATGGGCTGCAAAAGGATTTTTGAACAACATAATCCAGCAGCAATAAGCCTGAGACATCCTCTCATATCCTTCCTAAGAAAAACATTTTTTAACATACTTAAAATTACAATTAAGTGCCATCTTTCAGGAAGCTCTAGATATTTCCCCCCTGCTTTGAACAACAGTAGGATTGAACTTTTGTTTACAGTACCTATAAGAACTGACAAAAATCAGTGTACCACACAGATTTGAACTGCCATTAACAGAAACCCACGGCAGCACCTGGTAATTATTCAGCTAGGGAAAGAATGGGTGATGCTAATATTGCAATCAGATGGCAAGTTTAAATGGCCCCACTGTAATATCCTGCACTGGAACACATATTTGCAGAACTTGGTTACAGGAATCCCTTTTAAAGATATTTTCAAATTTCCAGATCAGGTCTTCAATTTGACTCATCAAGGAAAGAAAATTCTTTGGACCTTGGAAAGTGCTCTGAGAGGCCACACATTCAAATGTTAGAATGGCAGAGGAAGAGTTTAGGCTCAATAAGTAAGGAAAAAGACTTGTGCATGTTTTTAGCACTAAAAGTCAGTTAAATCTTAATTTGGCAGAGACAGGACATGCAAACTACCTCCACCATGGGATTTGCACCTTGGCCTCTTCCCTCAGAGTAACCTAATTTCTAGCAGCAAAGAGTTACTATTGAAAAGGAAGCACAGAAGTGAGTTAAAATGGAGTGAGCTGCCTCTTAAAAGCTGACTCTCCTGGGTCCAGCCTAACAAGGGCTCTCTCAGAAAGAGTAATTGTCAAATCAGGATACAAACAGTCTATTGGCAGATGTCACCCGAAGTGACAAAGCCCACCTCTAGGTTAAAGAAGTTGAAAAAACAGCACATTTAACTACCAAAGCTAAGAAAACCATCAAAGTTAAGAATCTGCTAGTATCCTCTAAGCTGTGGTCCTCCAGTGTGTAAGTCTAAGCTACTATTGACAAGAAATCCATTAAGATCCTCAAAATGCCAATTTCCTTCAAACAACTTGTGCACAAAATTCTGCTGTTAAATATCACTAGAATCAGCCAAACTGATTGGTTGTGTTGGAAATGAACCAACTAGACTAGAACCATACAACATTGTGATTGACCTAGATATTGCTTTAAATAGCATAGTTTCATAGCTACTTCAATGCAGAAGAAAAGATTGTCTCACTCACTCTGAGGTTAAGACTTTGATACATGTTAGTGAAAAAGTGACCTGTGTACCTTTAACCAGCAACCCTGAAAAGTGACTCCTGAAAGATTCCTTCAAAATATCAAAATCTTCATTTTAATTTAGTCACTATTGATTACCTATTCAACAGTACTCACAGTAGAATGTCTTCAATTCTGTTCCTCCCAAATAACAGAATGACCAAGCTCATAATTAGAAAAATTTAGTTATTGTTCAAAGAGAAAACAAAAAGTACTTGTTATATAATCACTTCTGATGAAGAACTAGCCTAATACCTATTTTTACAGGATCTACAGAAGTGTATCAAGATTTCCCATTGAATTAACTTTCTTCCTGAACAAAAGCATTTGGACAAGGTCTATCAAGATATCCCATTGGAACAGCACAGCCAAAACAGCTGGGAACACAATTCAGCACATCTCTTACAAGTCTATTAAAAACAGACTCCCAGAAAGCTCACTAGGTGCCAGGGCAGTATGGCCCCATATCAAATGCACACTGAAATAATGATCAGCACAAACATGCACCTACATCTTTTTGCAGTCTAGCACTCTGATCTCAAAATAATTAAAACACAAGAAACAGCAGGTCTTTTCACCTGACCCGAAGTATGCACTTGCTAAAGGGAAAAGAGCCAGGACTCCAGAAGTTTTTTCTCCTTCCTATCACATTTATGGAAAGATGGAAGTGTTTTAATGATCTTAGCTTGCTAACTCTTTCCTGCACTCTGTGAAGTTTTTCTCCAATTATAATCTTGTTCACAGAACTTGCAAGTGAAGTCCTGAAGCGCTGACAAAAATCAACTCATGTAAGCATGGCATTACAGAAGGGACCATTTTGAAAGCACCACTGTTAACAAAATATATTGGTAATTATGCTCATACCAGAATGACCCTCTGATGTTGTACACATAAGAGTATCATATCAGTATAACTTAAAACCTAATAAGCTACAGGTCTCATCTTTTTCAGATAAAATATTCAGCCAAAGAAAAGCTTCAATCACAATAGAACAAGTTATCTGAAATGTACCATTATAGCATTATGGGTATATTCCAAGACACCTAAACTGACATCAGCTTTCTCTTCTCATGAAAAGAACAGTAAGGTCTCCTGAAGTATAAATAAATGGTTATGCTCTTTTTCTCCAAATAAGTAGGGAAGAACAGGAATTAAGATTTAAATACATTTGTTTTAAATAAAAACTCTAGTATGTCAAAGAACCAGCACCCATATGAAGACAAATTGCCTTTAATGCTAATGCACCAACAACTTCTAGCTCTTCAAGAAAATCTTCAAGCCACTCTTACTCAAGTTTATTTGCACTAATACTCTGGGTACAGAAAAACAAACAAACAAACACCAAAAAAACCCAAAAAACCCCCAGCACATCTCAAAAGTTCAACTTCCGGAAGTATGGCAGAAAACCAGGTTGAATTTTTTCCTCTACTGTCAAACAAGTAAAAATTCACATCTAAGAAATGTAAAACAGAGAACTCAGGAAAAAAAAGGGGGAAGAGGAACAAACAAAAAGTGCACCAGCTTTCTCAGAAAAGCAAAGCATGAGTTTTTCAGAACGCTCCCTAGTGCTTGCTCCAAGCTAAGCTGGAAGCAGGAAGTATCTGCTCCTTAGCATGGCACAAGTGAAACTCCTGGCAGAACATACAATGAAACCAAACCCTTTAAGATGTCCCAAGAGGAAACATTCCTCCCAATATACAGTTAACAAAGTACAAAGTAAAAACTTTGAACGTATCTGAATAAAAAATCAAGTCTTCAATCTTCTTGAAGACATATGCAGCATTTACTACAAGATATATGCACAAGCATCCCATACAGCCACTGACTGGATCCTGCACAGCAGCACAGCAACAGCAGCACGTGCCACTTGGCACAACTGACTGAGCACAATTCCTGTTACAGGCTGCCAACTCCTGCTTGTGTGGCTTTGTGCTTTTTTTAATTACAAGTACACACAAAAGTGCATTCCCTGCATTGTCCTCACATGGCAAAGTGTGACCAAGAACTTAATTCAAGATTAGTGATACAATTGCTGCATAGCCTAAAAACCCCTGTACCCTAAATGACTGCTAACTGTCCTATCTTGCAGTTTATGTAAATCCCCCCCCCCAAAGGGCTGAAGCCAAGCTAAGTTGAGTTTCTGGTCAGTATGGAGAATTAACCACCTCCAACAGCTCTGTTCTGGCTGTTCAATGTTTCAATGCTTTCTGTCAGCCAACTGTCTTCTAAAATGTTCTGACCTACAATTTTGATTAAGACATGATGAAAACACAATGTTTCCTACAGCACACCAGGGGAACATGCAATTATAATACTTACTAGATGAGAACCGTCCTTAACTTCTTGTACTTGCTGCACCTGCGGTTCAGCCACAACTTTAGTGTCCTGATCAGAAGTCATGAGCTGTCTGCTTTTTGGCTGCTCAGAGAGAACTTTACTGGTCACCTTTGTAAGCTGCAGAAATAAGAAGACAAAAGATTCTGTAAGTGGTTGTTGAAATTCTTGAGAACCACAGCCACACCAGACACGCCACCCTGACTCAGAGCAAAGGCCCAAAGAACTTCCACACAATTCAGCTGGGATTATGCATCCAGAGAAAACATAAAATGAGGATAAAGCCACCTTGCAGACACACTCAGCTCCCAGTCACTGGCTGCTTTGGGATTACAGATCAACACTTGCCACAGCATTGGGCAGGGAAATTCCACTGGGAAAGTTTCTCTTGATTCTCACCTGACTTATTCAGGCTGCATTTCAAACCATGACTTCTTCACACCACCTGCAGACTCCACTCACTAAGAAGCATTTAGTCACAAACCAACCCTTCTTCCATAACTACTTTTATGGTCATTTTATCTTTGCAAGATTTAAGAAGCATGTTACAACAGTTCTGCTAGACTAGTAATGCTCAACCAGTTCTTCTGCTCCATCATCCCAAAATCTTATTTTATTTGATTAAACAGGTAAAAATCTCAGTAGAGTTGAAAGTTTGACAGTGACATTGCTTTGAAATTTGATGCTATTATTTAATGCTGTTATTTTTAAAAGTCACCAAACAAACAATAAAAGCTAATTTAAAGCATGAAATCTCAAAGTAAATATTGAGGTGTGAAAATCAGGCTTTTTTATTTTTTCTTTTCTAAAAAGATGTAAAATGTTTTTTTAGTTTTTTATTCACAGGAAATTCCAGTACTGGATCTGTAAGAATGCATGAGAAAGATTTATTGTCTTCAAGCATGTTTGGTGACACCAAACATGCAACCTCCCTAAAATGAAAATGTAAAGATTTGTAGCATGGAAGCTATGTTCCATTCTTTAGGGACATAAGCCCCTTTTAGGCTACCTTGACTCCAAGGCTAGAGTTAAGAAGACTTTCAGCCTAGAGCATTTATGGCTTTCCATGAGTCTCCTTTACACTGTATTTTGAAATGGACAAAAGCAAATATCAAACGCAAATGACTGAATATATTTCAAAGAAAATTACTATGTTCAGCTATAAGCTGATTTGAGCACCTGTATTACAGGATTATGCAAAAGGTATTTTGTACATATAGCTGAGGAAACAAAATACACTGACATCCCCAAGAAGATGAACATTTCAGCTTACATGAACAGTTGCTTATTACCTCATGCTACTGATGTGAAGTTAGCACAAAAAGTATGTTTTCAAAAGAAACACAAGTCACTGTTATATTCTCAGAAGTTTCTTTTCTTAACACTATGTCTCTCACCCTGGAATAGAAACTGCTTTAGGAAGAACTGGCACAGACAAAAAACCACATTAAAATGGAACTAAAAGATTACACTATCCCTCACATTATTACACATAAATACACTCATAGGTTATGTAACAAAGCCTGGAATTCATTCAGGATGTTCATATTTTATAAAATAACCAAAAACCATCCTCAGGATGAAAGCAAACTTTTCAAAAGCAGTATTAAATAGCCAGACTCTGTGTTGCTCAAAGCCACGCATGGGAAGAGGTAGACACTTTAGCATTGCATGAAGTGTCCAAGCCTCTTGGACAACACTTCTGTTTCTGTTCATGTTTTTTAAAGAAATTTTGTTTAGCCTTCCCAAATTTTGGATTAATTTTTCTTTCTCAAAAGAACCCAAGACTCCTTAGTCATTTCACATTCACTGTATGTAACCTCCACTGCTGATCATACTACCCTCAGGCATAGCTTTAGTCCAGAGTCATAAGCTAAAGGCTACTTTAGAGAAAGACAAGCATGTTTCACTCAGCCATGGTGGTATCTACTCAGCATTTTGATCCCCATATCCACATTAAGGTAGCTCTCTACATCCTTCTGTCACCTATTTATCTCATATATTCCCACTCCCTTCTAGGATCAGCCTGTCCAAAGCCATGCTGCAAGTCTCTTTCATCCTCTGGTACATATGTTAACACCAGAACTTTCTAAGTTTATGGATAAAGGAAGGGAAGGGAAACAGCTGCAGTTATATGAATCTGTCAAACAAAAAGTAAAGTTCCACTACATATATGTCCTTTAAAGCATTTGCTGACTGGCCATCAAGCACAAAATACCCAGCTAAATCATTAATTGCAGCTGAGGATAGACAGGTTGTCAGCTAACCTGACATCACACCACTGCAGTGTGCACACTGCAACTCCAAATTCCTTGGGTAAGCCACCAGCAATTAGAGCAGCATATCACCCTCCTGCTTTTCAGAAGTCCCTTAGATGAGATTATGCAAGATGCTTATCCCAGGCCAAGTCTAGATTGAAGCCATAGGTAACTTTGCTTACTCAGACTAATAATCATATTCTCATTAGACACACGGATTTGTTGTGATACACACCATCCTAATACCACTCACCTTGTAAACAAATTCTTTTAAGTAATTACTATGCCAAACCCATATATTTAAGTTGAATTTTGATCTCTAAGTATCAAAATGGCACTCCAAACAACAGCAATAAATTAATTTGTTTGAAGAGGATAAAAGCTGCTTTCCAAATCCCGTGATTTTAACAATGATCAGCCTTTGCCTTTCTGCAAATGAGCAAGCCATACAGAAAGCTCCCAAACACAGAAGGAGGGAGCTTCTGTTGCAATTTTTCTTCACTTAATACATCCCACTGCTACAAGTCTGCAGGATGTCAAGTGCTCAGCTGCAAAATCCCAGTGGTTGTGAGATACTTCAAAATGACTCCACATGCAGGGCTGTTCTGCAAAGTTAATGCCACCTTTCCTACTGCAGAGCTGCCACTTTTGGACTCCTAGAGAACAAAACCCACATGGCAGCAGACTCCCATGACTATCATGGCAGAGAATACAAGGGCTGTAGAAAAAGGCAGTGATACTTCAGGAAAGAGAAAACCAATAAAAACCATGGAATGTTAAAAGCTCTCCATATGATATGTTTTAGCATGTTTTTCATTAGTATTGATATATCTCTTCATATAAAAGCTTATTTATACAAACCACAATCAATAACTGGCAATTCTAGAAACCACAGGTACATATTCACTGTTTGAAACAGTTTATCAGCTGGATTAGTGACAAGTTAAATGGAGCATTTTAATGCAGCAATAAAAATTATCATCCAGCTGAAGAGTTACCTTGTCCATGACTTTAAAAGATAGGGTTTACCAGTCAGCAGTTCAATGTATCTTTGCATAAATAAATGTTGCAGCAATAAGCAGAAGACATTCAAGAGAAAAATGCAAGTTGGAAACCCTTTTGGGATAGAGATAGCAGTACCTACAGCAGAACACTGAGCTATCACAATCAAATGACAATTTTTTCATCACAGAATCACAGAGCAGTTTTTTTAGTTGAAAGGGGCCTTTTGAAGGTCATTTAGTCCAACTCCTCTGCAAGAAGCAGGGACATCTTCAACTAGATCAGATTGCTCAGAGTCCTGTCCAACCTGACCTTGAATGCTTCCAGGCATGGTGCATCCACCTCTCTGGGCAAGCTAGGCCAGTGTTTCACTGATTTAGAAGCACCCATTAATTTCAATTTCTGCAAATGCATATTGTAAACCATTATATCCTTCTGGCTTGACATCTGGCCATTGTGGAGTAATAAGTCAAGTTCAGCAACTTGAGAATAACTCTGTTCTTGACTCTACTACAGACATTTAAGTACTTATGTCTACAACTATCTATCCCAAGAGAAACTGCCTAGATTGTATTGAGACTTATCAAAAGTAGTCCAAATTTGGTTTGTAAATAGCCAAGACAGTGAAGTTTAAAATACAGGAAAAACATTTTTCTTTAGAAACAGCACAATATTCAACCATGTTTGCTTTCCCCAAAACTGTAATACACTGCTCCATCTGCAAAACTAGTAATTGCAACAGCAAGGGCAAGAGTGCTTTATTAGTCCTTTTCTCATTAGTCACCCTTCACTTGTTCAGATCTGTCCCTGGGGACACCTGGTGAGTGGTTAACCTGAGGAGTTACAAGAATATTTTCAGGAGGGATTGAGACCATCTGGTCAAGCAACATGGGTATTTCAGCCTCCTGGTTTCACTCTGCAACATCCACAACCACCTTCACAAATAGAAAGATAAGGGGTTTGTCTGGGGAGGAGAGCTTGATTTTTAATTTTTTTTTTTTTTTGTCTGAGGTTTTTGTGAGGTTTTTTGGGCACTTGTAGCATTTTGGTTTTTTTAAAGCTGACACCATGGTTCTTCTCTGTCAAGTATTTTCAAAGCCATCAAGTTATAAGAATTCCATAATTTCAGATGATACAAACCAGCAATGGCCTACAGAATGACTGCACAGATAAGTGCACACAACCACATGATGACTCTTGCCTGGGTGCCAAGCCAAGCAGAGCTGGGACTGCTCTCATCCAGAAGCCACACGTGTGTGTCAGGGTGGTGCCAACACCCAGCCAACCTTTACACTGCATTTACTGCAGGTTTGGGTATCTCAGTATGAGCAGAGTTAATGTGCAACTGTCTGAAGGTATTTATAAACACTCTGCTTCCACATGCACCACAACCTTGCAAATAGTTTGGAAAAGACATCTATCTCCCTGATTGTTACACAGCAAACAAAACCCCTACTGCCCTTGCTGACCTCCCTGGAGTGTAGCCCCCAATCCTCCTGCTTTCACTGTAGACATCTCTAATTTTCTCATTCATATTCAAAGTGTGCTTTTCTGCACTCTGTTTCACTGTCTAGAGTTACTATAGTCTGAGTAGCAGCATGTGTTCCCTCAATCAAATCAGTCACATAGATCTGTTATTTAAAAACATGCAAAACCCCAAACAATGCTCTAGGGCCGAGATCTTGCCTGCCAACTTTCAGCCCAGGGTAATCAGCCCTTAAAAAGAGATTTACAAATGCAAGTGCTGACAACTAACTTTCACCCTGCAAACAGCAACAGCATAAAGCAAAAAAAGCTCACTAGAATAAAAGAACTTTTCACTGCTCTTCCAGCAAGTACAAACAAAAATAGATTTGAGTTTAGCTTTGTGCAGAATTCTTCCTAGCAAACATTTTAGAAACTTTAAACACAGATTAAGTTTTCACAAGGCTAATACAGAAATACACTTCAGTAACACGAGAAAGCTTAAAATGTTTGCCAAACAGAGGTGCATTGCTTAACTTGAGCCTCATAACAAACTTCCAGCTGCAAGCCAGAAATCCTCTTTCTGCAGTGAGAGAGAACATTCTTTCTCACCATGTACCACACACCACAGCAGAGGTAATCAGAGCTACCACTGACCTCAGCTCTGAAAAGTCTTAGCACCTGCTAAAGACATCATATAGACATTTATATGAGAAATAATAGATGCCTTTCCCAAAAATATGCTACAATTTTAATACATTAGCTCCTCTTTAAATGAAGTTTAACTTTTCTTTATTAGTTTCACCAGTTTTGTGAATAGACAAAGCATATGTAATATATCAAGAGTTAATCATGTTCTCAGTCCCAGTGCCAACTCAGATACAGGATATTTGGTTAAGCTTATACAGCATCACCAAGAAAAACTGGGAAAACCCTTATCCTGAAGGGCTGAGAGTTTCCCTCTTAGTGTCATAAGCACTGATACAAACTTGCAATTTTCATCAGGTGGTTGTTTGAGGATACTTTCAAAAAAACATCTCAGCTGCGAGAGCTGACCCATCATCCTGCTGCATGGGGCACATGCTGCCATTCTGCAGACGAGTAACATCATGCAGGCTGTGTCATGTCCACAGAGAAACTTGTGACAGAACTCAGGGGTTTCCATATTTCCCTTCAAAGCAGGAAATCAGTTTCTTTACAGAACAGATGTGACAAGCAATCCAGCTTTCAAAGGATGGCATTATTTAAAATAAAATATACTGTGAAGAAGTTCCATCACCACAGCAGCTAATATAGCTGTGAATAAGAAATCTAACAGCACCAAAAGCATATCTGTTTGTGGCCATCTCTGCAATCATCACTGTGCCTACATCAGTTGTAAAATCTCTATTACACAACAGCAATTAAAAAGCTGACACGACATAAATATTTAGTCACAGCATGTGTCTACAGAAGTCTTGAATGCACTACTACTAAAAATCATCACAAGGTCCTCAATTTGTTTAACTGCTGATTAGCTCAACAGTTGGGGAAAAAGTTGAAAATTCACCTCTAGAGCTTAGTGTTTAGAGCCAGTGATCTATGCAAGTCTGTCAGATGAAGGTTTCAAAACATACAAGCACCCAGTGTATGTGCCAGCATGGTGGCTGCAAAGTTAGATTTCAAAAAACCCAAGAAAAGTACCATTGGATTTGTTTCAGTTTTCCTTCCTGCCAAGAAATTAATTATGCCCCAGCACTCTCCAGAATAATGCAACTTCTGGGTTCCTGAAGAGGAACATGGACCTAAGCACTGGGGGCAAACCTGCAACAGAACACTTGGAAAACTCAAGGCACTTCAAAATGCACAAGGCAACAGCAAGAACTGCAGTGTCAGAAGAACAATTAAACCTTAATGCTGTACCTTTTTAACATCCTTCAAAAGAAAACACAAATCATTTAGAGCTGCTGCTGCACCTACTTCACAACTTTGTTTTTTTTAAATCCCTTCTGTTGTTTATAAGGCTGACAGCCTCCAAAATTATTCTGCAATTCTATTAATTATCCCTTAAAATGTAGTCTCTCATTTTAAAAAGGCTGCAATGGTAAATCTTGCTGTTTAAAAGGAACACTGCATTTTTTTAATTTAAAGATCTATAAAGCATTTCTGTGTGAGGCTTCCCAAGCAATTCACAACTCTAATCATTTACTGAACATTCCCACTCACACAGAAACCTGGGCTATGAAGAGACATCAGAACTGATTACTCTGCAAGTCTGGAAATCCAGATCATTACAGTAATTAGCTGTCCAAAAGATGCCAAGCAGCAAGTTACTAAACAAAGGTGATAAAATACCAAAGAAACCTGATACTGGTGAATGATGAGGACTCTGTACAGAGCCATACGAAAAACTCTTCCAGTGAAGAGCAAGAAAAATGGGAAGAGGGTAAAGTTACAGTCTTACTCAGCACCTCAAACAAGATGATGTCAACAGTGCACAGAAGACAACAGGATGACCTCCACCAATAAAAAATTATAATTTTTGTATATATTTTTTGTATCTAGCCTTTTATGTACTGCATTTAAAATACATGTGTGTAATGAAAATGAAATAATTTCACTACACTCAATGGTCTCTCACAGAATTTCTGCAGCCCTCCTGCACACCAAGAAACTACACACGCAGTTATTATCTGATGTGCACTCAAACATCACTCCAGAGATGGACCAAGAAGCCTGTGCCTCACATCCTCCTCAGTAATGCAATAAACCAGATGTTTAATGGTATATAACCTAACAAAAATCTTACCATTTAAGAACACTAGTAGTGCCTACCAAGCAGGAATAAGCCACTAGGAAGACATTTTTATGCCTTATAAGAATGTCATGTGCCTTGAAGACAAGAGTGATTGTGTCATGGGCAGTTTTCAGTTTGCTTATGGCTTGTTCTCAGTTTTCAAGTCTGAAGCAGCACTCTCCTGACTGCAGGCTGAAGCACATTACATTAAGAAACTCAACTCATTAATTAGCAGGAGTTGCTTCATGTTGCACATCCATCACAAAGCCACAAGCTTGTTTTCCTCACTGTAAGTGGACTAACAGTACACGCCCTGCAGGTTATTCATAAAGATATATATTTAATTTCTATTATAACTATCGTGCCAGATAAGATATTTATCAGATTATGATTTCAAAAGTACCACACTTAATTAAAATTCATCTCTCAACTCTCAGATTTGTGCATTTTCTAAGAAACCCCTCAAATGGCAAAGTTAAATTGTTAGCTGGTCAACCAAATCATAAGAATTCAGAAAAGTGGAATGCTAACTTAATATAAATTAATTATGATCATAGTTCTCCACAACCTGTTCTCTCTTGATAAGCTGAATGTAGAATTACACATTCTACATTCATTACCAAGGCCTACAAAAAGCAGAAAACATCTCACATTGAATAAAAATGTCTTTTAACTTTCTCAGGAAACAGATCAGGAATTTGTTACTCAAGCAGATTAGGTAAGTACCTTGAAGTATAATGATTTTTCACTAAAATGCTCCATCACTTGCCCTCCCTTACATTTGTAAGCATTTGACTTCCTGCCTGACTCCCAGCTCTGGTGCAACTTTTTACTTTTCCAGGACAGAAAACATCACCAGAATTTGAATAAATCTGAACACCCCTTTCTATAGTTAAACAGAACTACACAGTAGGTGCCTGCACACACACTTCACTTCTGTGGCCACCAAAGCAGCAGCAGAGCACAGAGGACTCAAGCTGAATGCCTGGTGGCATCAACCCTTCTGTCCTGCTCCAGGAAACCAGAGGAGCAGAGAGCAGAGCTCCAGTTCTCAGTGGAACTCAACAGCTGTGAGATCCACATCACTCTGCTGCTGCTGGTACAAAGCATCACCAATAAAAAAAACCCCAAAACAACCCAAAACCAAAAAAGGAAAGTAAAGGCTACAGTAACATATCTGCAGGACCTTCACAACAGAAACCCCAGCAGCTGAACATTGTCTGTACTGAATTAAAGAGTGAAAGGACAGGCCAGTGCAAGTCACTGCCTCTCCTGCACTGAAATAATCAGAAAACTCATTAAGCCTAAATACAGGGCAAGCAATGCTTTAAAGGAGCTACTGAATGACAAGCTTAGAGTGGGACCCCACACTCTGCACAGCACTTCCTATCTGCCTCTGCTTCCAAGCTACATTTGGAATACAAGTCTAACCACAGAGGCAAACTAATTCTTCATATAATCTTCTAAACCCAGCCAGCCTAAATAATGACTAAGTAAATAAACCCCCTTATATTTATGCCTAACATGGGTTAAGAGAAGCTGCAGGATGTGATGGAAGCTCCTTCCTTCAGCAGGACTTTTTTTCTTTAATTAATATATTTTAATAATCTCATCAGAGCATAGGCATCATATATTACACGAATGCACTATTCACATTGACTTTTTGTAACATTCCCATCCACCTACAAGGCAACACCTATGCTTGCTGTGTCCAGTCCAGTAGGATTCTCACCTGCAAACACAACAGCTGAAGCAATACAAAGAAAAGTCTTGGTATTTTTACTAATATGCGTAAATTTAACTGCTAAAAATGTTTACTTTCTACAGAAATATTAATTCTAGATCTTTTAGGGTGGTCTTTGATAGGCTAATTGGATTTTCTCTGAAAGCCAAAGCTTTTCAATAACTTCAGAGGTCTTTATGCCAACCAATTAGCTGGGAGACTGTTCCAGGCTTTTAATGTAATACCAATATTTAATATCAAATACTGCTCACTGATCCAGAAATTGTCATTTCAGGCAAATGTTAAATGATGGGGGAAAAAAGTGACAGAAAGCATCACAAAAGTATGTTTCTAAATTTTAGCACCATCAAATACAGAACCTCACCTAAAGCAACCACCATCCATGTTGCTTGCTTTCACTAATATGACATGAGTCAAAAACTGCACAACACTTCTATACACACAGAAAGCAGAAGAGCAATTGATTAGAAAAAATAAATTGAATTGGTGAGAAAATTCAAGCTTGCCCTGGAGTAGACAGAGCAGGAGCAAATACCTGTTAGCACTAATGACTGGCCTTCCCAAAAACTTGCTCATTCCTGTACTATTTTTAAATAGTCATTTACAGAACACTACATGGTAGCTTAAACTTTTGAACTCTTAAAATAGGCCTATATTGCTCCTTCCCATAGCCAACCAAGACTTCATGAGGAGATTAACAAGGCTATCAGAAAATAGATCTACAATCTATTTCATTCAAACTATTCTCTAATTTGACAGATATCTCCAGCAGGTGAGTTTACTCTGGCACTCTGGACACCAAGTCTGTCTCATCCTACCATACCTTCTCTGAATTCATGCACATATGAGGAATTATTATGCAAAGATAATATCTTGCATAATAATGTATTTTCTTTGTTTTCCTTCCTTCTCCACATAACTGGCCTGCTCTCCCTTAACCAATGAGGTGAGGGTGTTTTTTTGGTGTTTGCTTTTCTCTAAAGTAGCTATTGAAGGGAAGTGTAAGATTAATTTTCCTATTCCCGTGCTGAAAGAAGCAACAATTAAGCATGCTAAGAACTCACACAGAGAAGTCAAGTTTAGGAGACTGTTGCACTTTCACTGTGAGAAACAGTTTCAGTCTAAGACAAACTGACTCCAGACTTTGAGTGAAAACTAAAAAGATTCTGAACTTTGTTGGATAACACTCGCCAGCACCTCAGCACGTCAGGCTCACTGTGAGTGGACCTGTCATTTCATAAATTCTGTTTGTTTAACAAAACAACTGCCAGTTCTAAAGTATTTTACCATTTGCTTCAAGTTTTTAAAGCTGAGAGGCAACAACTGATGGTCTTTTCCCAGTTCTTCAAAGAAACACTAAATCTTCAAATGCTGTAACACATGCTGAGCTTCCAGGAGGTTTAGCACTTGCTTAGAGGGAACAAGTTACATGTTGTGCATGAAGAGGGTGAGTTTGGCAATGCTGGGAACAACGAACTTCCTTGTTTCAATTACTGAATGTTCCTCCTCACGATTTACCAATACCAGCTCTAAGTTTTCCGCATTCTTCGCTACACTGCTGGCCAGAGAGTGGCTGGAGCACTCACAGCCTGCCTGTGACTCCAGGCAGGACACTTGGCACAGGTGAAGGAAACAACTAACCCAGCTTTGCTGGGCAGGATTTTATGAACAACATCTTCCTCAGAAAAATTCCAAAGTTGGCAGAAGCAGATGCAGCATTTTATGATGAAAGACAAGACTAAAAACACCACTTGAAGCTATAGGGTTAATATTCAGTGCAGTTCCAAGGGTGAGGTTAGAAGGCTGACCTTCTTTAACAGACCTTAATAGTCTTATCTTAGAATATTGCTATTACTTGGATTCCACGTTTCAAGCCTGCAATCAGTGTTGCACTTAAGCAAGAGGAGGTCAAAAGCTGCATATGGAATTTCCAGGACTCTTAATATTTTTAGTACTTTGAATTATTATTTAAGACACATACACAGCTTCAAAGCCAATTTGCCAAGTTCTTTATCATGGCATTCTGGGACCATACAATAAACTCCTAACTCAGGGAAGCAGAAATCTAACACCACAGATCTCAAATTCAAATGCACACAGAACTAGAATTCTGGAAAAGATTTGATGCAAACCAAAGGGACAACCTTACAATCCTCCTGGAATATATCTTCCCTCACAACAGGCCTGAGAAAACTAGGAGAGAAGAGGATCTATACCTACAGAAAGACCAAGTGAGAGGTATATACAACTACATATGATGTTGATAATGCCAGTGATAAGCAAAAAGGTACAGTGACAATTTTTGTCCCAACACCAATCACTGACAATGTAAAGACTATTTCAATAAACAGCCTGGGATTAACTCCCCTCAATCTCTGGGGTTTCGTTTTGGTTTTTTTTTCTGATGACTTGAAAAGCAGTCATTGACCTAGAATGTTAGTTTAAGTTTCGAAACATCTTAAGGACAAAATCTAAACTGAAATTTAACTACTTACAGAAGAAGCATGATTGAATTTTAAGGTTGTGTAAAAGAAAAGGAAACTAATGCTTTTTGCCAATGATTATTTCATTAACCTCTTCAACAAAAATAGAATTTAACTCCAATAATCCAGTCATTTTAGCATTACTTCCTCTTTTAAAAAAGGCTACCATCCTCCATTGCAAGCTTCACCGAAACCAGAAGCAGCTCTTGCTAGTTTTAAATCACTGTATGAAAGACTATTGGGTGCACATTTGTTCACAGTTAGAGTACCCCACCTTCCTAGAGTATCACTGTAATCAAAACTACTGGTAATTCAGGTTTTGACTCACAGTTAAAGGATGGACTGCCAATATTTTAGCTCGGATTTAATGACAATAATTTTTCCTTGCAAGTCAAAATAACTGGGCACAGACCCTTCTAAAAATTTCACTTATTCCTTGAATCCAGTTAGAATACACAGTGTTAACTAAGAAAATTATAATCATAAAATATAGACTATAAACTAAGCTGTAACATATGTTCATTAAAAAGAGTCCCTTCCCTTCTTGATAGCATAATTTTTTTGACATTTATTATGAAGAACTGGACAAGAAGCTTTAATTTTGAGGGACACAAAGCCAAGATCCTGGAGAGACGCCAATGTAGACAATGATATTCTGACCAAATTGTTTGCCTTGCTGCTTTAAACAGCAACATGGTGACCATTTTCTGTCCCTATCTGTTGGGCAGCAACAACATTGAATGGGAATGAAACTCTGAGATAAGACTGCAAATTCTGCACACACAGGTAGCTCAGCACTTACAGTAACCATGCTCCAGTACATTCTTCACTTCTGCTCTACTTTTAATTCCTAGAACAAAAACCAGAAACCAGGAGGATACATCAAACATTTGAGCATAAACCTCAGCACTGGGGTATGGAAAAGCAAGCTACTTTGGACATTGGCCTGTTGATTCATCAGTTCCTTGTTTGAACAACAGTCAGAGTCAGACTCTGTTGTGGGGCAACCTGTGACAGCATCACAACCTGTGAAAATACGCATATGGATACCAACAGTGACCAAAAACAAAACCATAAAGCTGCCAAGAGACATCACTGTAAAGCTTTCAAACCTTTCATTAAGTTTCTGCTGAATGAGATTTATGATTTTTTTTCTCAACATAGTTACTATTTAACCAATATTTTGTTTCTTGGGTTTCCCTGTTGGATCACTGGCATCCTGTGACTATAAAATACTTTACTTAAAACAGACTGCAGAACATTAGATGGGCTGAGAAACACTGATAAACACTTTTAACAGAGTAACAAAAATCTATAGTGTTTTAAGCAAGTTTGCAATTCCACTAACAAGACAGATGGAAGTCTGCCTTATGAATAGTACCAATAAAGTATTCACCATTGTTGCTCACTTCCAGAAGGCAGGAGGGAAGGGCCAATAAGAGAGAATTAACCCATACAAAAGGAAAATATTGTTTAGATACTTGCTCAAAAAGCCACAAGAAATCTAAAAGCCAAATAAGGTGATACAGTATTTAGCCTTCCAAAAAGCCCAGCATAAGCTTTGGATAAAATAACTGTATGTTCTTCACACTGAAAACTCAGTGCATTCCTGAACATACCCCATGTGAAATTGTGATAGCATCTGAAGGTGTAATTTCCGAAGTCTGTGTTGCCAGTGTTTCCTGTTTTCAATAATGAAAGTGATACTGGCATTTTAGAAAAGAATCCCTAACAGATAAAGCAATTGTGTCCAATTCAGCACAGGCTAGCACAGCAGACAGATGTCTGTACATTTCTATAGGCATCTATATTTCTATCTATATGTGCAACAGTCCAGAACTCAAAGCTGGGTATAGCTGCCACTACCTTAGAGACACCTACACTGAACTTGATATATCTGAACTCTACAGGGCCACAGAGGCAATCCAGAATAAACCTTTACTGTAGGATATGCTCTCTGGAACACCAGCTCCTTACATGCCAACAGCCTTATGAGAATAACAACAGAGCTGCTGGAAGTGCAGAGGTGGCAATCCATTCAGCTTATGAACAACTGATTCCTTTTGTATTACATCATTCAATGAGCCATTAAGGAGCTGGACTGACAGGATCCAGAACATGCATAGCCCAGCCCTCCCTGGTAAACGAGAGCGTTGGAAAAGATTAAGACTCAAAGAAATTGGTGATTCATCAGGGTGTCAAAGCAGCGCTTCCCCAATTCCCAGCAATGTTCTAGGCCAAGCAGCTAGCCACATATTAGTAACCTCTGTCAGACTTCCAATTTTGGAGTTAATTGCTGTTCCTGAAACACATACCCAGACACAAAATACCTGCAGCAGCACACATCACAGAATGAACACTGCCATGGCTATCCTAAGCACACATTTATGCTGTATTACAGTCACACCTAATTTGAGCACTCCAAAGTGCCTTTGTTGTCTGTGGGTATTGCTCGTAGCACCTGCTTCTGAATGGGGGGCACCCTCCCTTAGCAAGGGGATGGAACAGCTACACACACAGATGTCACAGACCAGTGATTTCATAAATCCTTGCCTCCATCACATCACCAAAATTTAAATACCACCAGCTGGGAAGCAATTAACAGAAACTGTTTCTATCTTGTAATACTTTTATGGAACTTAAGAAGATGAATGGGTGGAACAGAAATTGACTTCTGGTCTGTTTCTAACAAGTGCCTCAAACTTGTTGGTTGTAGACACATTTTTATCATTAGACAGTCAAAGTCATTATATGCTTAAAGAGAAAAGAAACAGGTTGTTCAAATAGCAATGGGGCTTTTGCAATTATCTGGTATTTACGGCACAAAAAGGTTTTTTGACCAGGTGAAATATCACTCAGTTTTATATTCAGTGAAGTTGCTTTAGAATGCTATTTTTGTGTTTAACTATTATGACACACTAGCTTGCCTTGAGTTTAGCACAGAGGAGTTAATGCACAGGAAAAGAAAACAGAGCTTTCCCAAAGCATCAGCTTGAAAATGCAAATACAGTTAGAACTGGTGCCTTTGACAAAGCACATTATCAGCTATGGGGAAGGGGTTGTGTGTGTGTCTTCTCTTTTTTAAGGGATTACAAACTTTGAAATAGTGCTAGTTTTAAGTTTTACATCACTTTCCCCATCCTAATTCAATTAGTGGCTTCTGTGGTGAAATCCACCTGTCTAGATCTTGCATATGGACTAAAATCAGAGTACTAATTTCAGCACGTGCATGCCTTGTTTTCAGAGCAACATTGCTCAAACACCTCTCCAGGGCCTTTACTACAAGAGTAGCTTTTATTGTCATCTTCTACACAGCTCTCCACACATAGCTCATTGCCTATTTCAAAACTGCAGGGAGAGGGTTAATTTTCTTCCTTACAACGTCCTGTTTTGTAACATCCTGTCCTTCCTACTCATACCTGTGTGCCCATTCTAAATGCAAATGCACAAGACTTCCAATACACCTGGTGGCTGAGTATCACTGATTACATGCAGGAAAAAAAATGTAGCCTGACATTATTTTCTACAGCTTTGTCTAAGACTTAGACAGACCTGTTGTCCAAAAATGTCATTTTGCTAGTAAATGCTTAGAGGAACAGAGAACTTTGCAAACCACATTTATTACGCCTTATGGCGCATAAGTTTTGCACACGTGTGCATACATGAACACACACACAAATCAGACTCCCAAAGCTTAATAATCTCCAGACTCCAGAATACATTTCTTTTCTTGCTTCCTCTCTTTCTGCCAGCAACAGCCCTCCTGACACTGCATTTGTGAGCTCCCTCCACAGCCACCTTCGCACCTCCAAGGCAAGAGCGTTCTTCGTCAGGATCGATAAGGCTGCGGCCTTTGCAAAACCTGCTCCTTGCAGCACAGGCACGAGAAAAGTCAAGTCAATGCTTTACATTCTCATTTGTGTGCCTTACCTGTTAATTTACGAGAATGTGAATGCCTGATGAATATATATAGACACCATGGAATTAAACATTAATAGCGCTGAAGGTCCTAAAAGCCACCTAGTTTGAAAAAATCAAACTGATGGAATACATCTACACCTAATTACTTTGTTTTTTGTAACTCCTTTTTTGCTACCTTTAAGCTGTCACTTTGGATTTGTCATGCACTATGGCCACAAACATGCCTTTTCCGTGTCTAGCATGTGCATTCTGTGAGGTAATGTAATAAATATTTAACAAAGAGTTTATATTACCATGCCAATTAAGCTCTCAACTGATTTAAAGCCAAAGCCGCTGCGAGATACGAGACTTAATAAGGGACGCAGCAACAGAACATGTAGATGAGACAAACCTGCCTCTATTGACTTTGCATTTCAGCAAATAAACCAAGGATTTAACTTCACTCTAACAGAAATAAAGCACCACCATCACAAACTGCCTACATGGTATCTGCACCATGTCTCAAAGAAACAAAAACCCCCAAGCTCTCATAACTGCCTCCAGTTCCAGATCTTCTGTTTTGCTCTGTAATGAAACATTTAAGACACAGCCCCATATCTAAGCACTATAGACAATAAATACATATCAGCCATTTGTACTTTCTCTGTGTATATTGGCACTACAGCCAGCCATAAAAAGCAACCAAGGCAGCACATGCTTGTGTGTGCTTCCACCTTTAGTCCTTCACAGTGTTTGTGTATAAATGGGTAAAAAACACCTGGAAAAAATGACAAGGTAAACAGTTCAATGTAACCCAGAACATTGTGTGCGCTTAAGGACCTGATTACATGCAATTGTTTATTAAGGAACATCCAAGAGATCAAATGCTTTCAATTTTCTGCTTGTAAATTCAATGTTTGTAATTCATTTAGGAAAACTTTTACCTCCATTTGAATAAAGATTATTTTCCCCCAAAATGTGAGACCAATTAAACATAGAAGTAATTGTGGCTTCTGTATAGAGAATACCCACATGAATGACAACACATCTAGAAGCATAAAATTTTCTGTAGACATTATACATAAAATATAGACTGCTTTTTGTATGTGTATTATCAGGCCTCAGCCTAGTTTTGACCTCCCTTTCACTTCCCACAAAAGAAATTAAAAATATAAAAATATCAATGTTGTTCTAATAGCTAGAGTGAGTAAGCTGATTAGCTTTATATCTTGAGAACTGACTTGAAGAAATGCTTACAAATCAGCAGGGAGAAGTGAAAGTTCAACTGATAAAAAGTTACCAGACCAGAATCAAAACCCAAGAGTTGTGAAATACCAGCAAGTTGAAAAAAACATACAACACGCTTTGACCTTTGAGAATTTATCCAATCTGTAAAAAACAGCTAAGTCTGACACGAAACTTCAACCACAAGACAGACCTTCCAACAGCAATCCTTGAGGCAGTACTAGAGAAAGATTCCTTCTCCAATTTTCCTAAGGATTCAGAGGCCAACAAAACTAGGCCAGAGACAAGAGGCAGAATCAGAAGCCAGAATTCCCATGGTTTTACCCCAAGAATGACTCAAGTTTAAACAGTGGTTTTGAAACCAGCTCTCTCTCTCTCTGTGGCCACAGGCAAGTCTTAACCACTTTGCCTCAATTCGCTTACCTGCAGAATAAAAATAATTATACTTATCTGCCACACAGGAATCTCACACAACAAACACTTTGCCAAGTGCACATCTGTTTAAACTGCGGACAAAGCTACGTAGTAATTTCGAGCACCTGGACAAACTGAAACCGAGAGTGAAAACAACTCCGAAGGCCCGACAACAACGAAATCCCGGGGGCAGCGCAGGGCCCGAGCGCTCCCGCCGGCAATTCACCTGCTCGGGGCACGGCTGCCGCGGAGAGTCAGCGCCGTGCCCGGAGCCCCGGGCCAGGGCCCGGCACCGCCCGCTGCTCCGGAGGGTCCCGGCCGCCCATCCGGCCCGGCTGCAGGCGGGGCCCCCCGGCGCTCGCCCCGCTCCCGCTCCCGCTCGGCCCGCGGCACACGCGGCTCTCCCGCAAGGCCCCGGCGGCGCGGGGGCAAAGCTCACCCGCTGTGCCCGGGGCGGCGAGGCCGCAGTGCGGGAGCGGCCCCGGCGGCTCGCCCGCCCTACCCCCGCCGGCACCGCGGCCCCGAGCCGGGATCCTCCTCCTCCTCCCTCCCGTCTCTCCCCCGGGAACCGCCTCGGGTGGGAAGATGGCGGCTCCGGCCGCCTCCCCGGTGCGAGGGGGCGACGGAGCGGGGGGTGTCGCTCCCCCTTCGGCCCCGCCATCCCCCCGCACCGGGAGACGCGGCTGCGGAACGGCCCCGGCGGGCGCCGCCGCCCGGAGGGCGCGGGCCGGGCGGCCCCTCGCACTCACCTGTCACCAACAGCCGCCGCCGCCCTCGGGCCGGGGCTCGGCGCGGGGGACGCGGGCGGGCACGGGGGCGGGGGGGGGGCTCCGCCGGCGCGGGGCCTTTCGCTCCTGTCGGGTTCCCGCGGGCGCCGGGGCCTCTCGCCGCGCCGCCGCCGCCGCCGGGGCCTCGCCGCCGGATGCCGTGAGGAGGAGAGCGGAGCGCGAGGCGGGGCCGAGGGGGCGCGGGCGGCGGCAGCGCCGGGGGCGGGCGGGGCGGGGGGGGGCGCGGGGGGGCGGCGGCGGCTCCGGGCCCGAAACGTCTCCGAGCCGAGACTCAACCACCCGCTCGCATGAGAGACCCGCTTCCGGCTCCCGGCGGAAGTCCCGCCCCCGCCGGCGGAAGGGATTGGCCGGCGCCGCTCGGCCGGGCGCCGCCGCCCGCGGATTGGCGGAGCGGCGAAGGGGGGAGGGGGCCCCGGCGCGCGCGCGGCGTGTGACGCGCGGAGCGGCGCGTGAGGCGCCTGACGTCACCGGCCGCGGAGGGGCGCGCGGGGGCGGGGCCGGCGCCGCCCGCCCTCCCGCTCCCTCCGCCGGAGGCGTTTTGTCCCTTCGCAGGCGCCGTAGCCCGGCCGGGAAGTGGCGGGAAAAGAGCCGGGAAAGGGAAGGGAAGGGGGAAGGGAAGGGGAAGGAACGGGAGGGCGAAGGGAGGGGAGGGGAGGGGAGGGGAGGGGAAGGGAAGGGAAGGGAAGGGAAGGGAAGGGAAGGGAAGGGAAGGGAAGGGAAGGGAAGGGAAGGGAAGGGAAGGGAAGGGAAGGGAAGGGAAGGGAAGGGAAGGGAAGGGAAGGGGAAGGGGAAGGAACGGGAGGGCGAAGGGAGGGGAGGGAGGGAATGGAAGGGAGGGAATGGAAGGGAGGGAAGGGCGGGTCACGGGTGATGTCGCGGAAGCGGCGCCTCCTGTCCCGCTGTCTCCGCCTGTGTCTCGGGCAGTGTCCGGCCGGCCCCGGGCGGTGTCTCAGGCCCGAGGGACGGAGCGGGCCGGGGCAGCGCCCGAGGCCGCGGGGCCTCAGCGAGGGCTGCGGGTGTGGAGCACGCCCAGGTCCGTGCTGCGGTGACACCGGGCACGGTGTCGCCTTCTGGAGCCCTGCCATGGCAGCACGGGAGGGGCCAGAGCCTGTCCGGAGTTACCGCAGAGTGTCCCAGCTCCTGCTGTAGCTGCTCCTGTGTCAGTGAGCAGCTGTGGCTCAAAGGGAAGTGATAAATAGGAGAATTTTAGGAGAAGAGTATTTAATGACAGAGCCTTGTGTTTCACGTGGGTTGTGAAAGCCAGGAGAGTCTTGTCTCATAGAATCACAGAATGGTTTGGCTTGGAAGGCACCTCAAAGGTCATCGAGTTCCAGCCCCCTGCCATGGGCAGGGCCACCTTCCCCTGGTCCGGATTGCTCCGAATCCCGTTCAGCCTGGCCCGATGGAGCATCCACAGCTCCCCTAGGAAATGTGTTCCAGTGTGTGAAAAACGCCAATCGCTTGTTTTTAAAGTTTAATAGTAATAAAATGGTTATAAAAATAGTAATGCAATTAGAGTAATAATAATATGGACAATTTGAATCAGGACAATATGAGACAATAGAGACAAAGAGTTACAGACGTCCGGGTACCTTTTCCTGGGCCGCAAAAGCCCGAGAAAGGACACACGTCAACAGAGAATTAACCCTTAAAAGCAACAGCCTGTTGCATATTCATGCACCTCATACATGATGCATAAATTCCATTCAAATACAGGATTCTGTCTGGTCATCGTCAACTTCTTCCTCTGAATCCTGACAGCACCTTCGAGGGGGGAAGAAGTTTGTTTCTTCTGATAAGAGAGCAATAAATTCTCTTTCTCTGAAAGATTCAGGTGTCCTGTGGCTGCTATCTCGCTGCGAGTCCTTTCCTTAAAAAAAGTAACCTACACAGCATCGTTTCTATTTTAACATTTTTTTATAACCCAGAACTATATTTAACACACTACTTAAGAGAATTAATACAGCATTGCTTTCTAACACAACACATATAATATTCATTTTAATATTTGCAAAAAGCCAATCATTAAACACGCATTTTTCACACAGTGCCACACCAGCCTCCCATTAGTCATTGCATGGAGGAAGAGGAGGCAGAGGAAGCAAAGGGCTGAGGAACAATCCTGGGAAGACAAGGGCTGCAGCAGGATTGTTTTGTAAAGCAGGATCCACACATTGCTTCCCTCCAACAGTGAGTTCCAGTCCCCACAGGATGGCTGCTCTCTGCCACTGCCAAGGCTTGACAAGCAGAGACGCTGCTGGGAAGTACAAATGCATTTTGGTTTTAGTGCTTGCTTCCTCCTGGGCTGGAGAGTGCCAGTCACAATTGAACATTGTGCATGGGAAGAAAATGGAATGCAGACAGAGGCAGGCACAGGACATTCTGGTTGGATCATGAAGGACTTTTGCTGGTCTCTGTAGGACTTTCCCAACTTCTCAGCCTCAAGATCTCCCACTCTTCCCAAGCTGGGGAATAGAGTAAATCTTCAGTTATATAAAACTGCTGTGAGCCCCACAAGATTCAAGACTTCTTTTGCTTGATGAAGGAACAAACAAGTCTTGTCGAACAGTCCTAGTTATTTAGTCCAGATCATCATCTATTTTTAACTGCAGTTAATTAGGCAAAAGGAAAACCTGGGGTTTCCTCTTGAGATTTAGGTGGGGAAAAAAAGTCTGGAAAGGATCTTCCAGAGCTGCTCCCCGTCCTCTGTCTTCTACTTCAACTACATCACCTTACAAACATTGTCAATAGTTATCTGTACCATGCATTGCTGCCTATCTGCATGTCAGAAATTAATCCAGATAGGATAATCCAGTTTTTAATCCTTACTGATAAGATTCGTATGCCTGCCTTCCAGGTATCTGCCAGAAATTCCCATAGAGACAACGCAGCAATTAGAAGACCTATTTTAAGGACAGCCAACAGCCTTTTGGTTTTTGTGATAGTTTTAATGTTCTGGATGTCACTGTATTGCTAAAAATCCCTTGTTAGTAGGGGCAATAAAGAACATCCCAGTGCAAGGAATGAACTCAGCCCCCCTGGACACAGAGCTTTGCAGTTCACTGAGGGAAGTGCATCTCAGTGCTCACTCTTGGGCAAACAAGGGGATGTTTTCCATAGTCAGTTGGTTCACTTTTGCAGAGTTGTCATGAGAAAAAGCCCTGAGCAGAGAGAGATGGACAGGAAGGAGCTTGATTAGGAAAAGGAATAAGCCAGCTCTGAGAGTGGGTGTTCAGAAGGACAGACAGCACCTCAAGCAGTGCTGGGAGTGTCACTGATCCACAAGGTGGTCACCACATAGCTACTGTATAAACAATTGATTGCTTAAAAGTCTTCCGAATGTTTTTTAAAAATATATTTCATAAAGGAGTTTGATATAATTTTGCTCTTTAATGCCAGACCATTTTTCAGCAGACTGCAGTACTTGTCAAGAAAAGAAAAAAAAAAAAAAGTCTGATTTTAAACTCTCAAACATGATAAGCCCCGTTATATCCTTGTTCTTGAGGGACCTCAAAATTCCTTACCCCTTTAGACATGCAGTCTTCACATCTTCCCAAGCTGGATTCCCATGCAACGCTTGGAGAAACACTTTTTCTGGAAAATTATGGGAGTTTTGCCTGGGCCCCTTCTCGTTCTCACTGTGGGGGATGTAGAACTTAATCTCTAAAAATGCTTCTGCTTTTTAATGGCACACTGCTGAGATCAAAGAGGTTTGATGTTTTCCTTGGTAGCTGAGGAGTGTGTGCCCAGATGGGAGTGAAATATTACAGGTTTCATGGGTGCTCTGTGTAATAGTAGAAACTACTCCTGTTTCTTCTACCTCTCACACTCAGCAGTCAGGAGAGAGAGTGCACCTCTGAAGGAGCAATGTCCATGAGTGATTGGACCCTTAGTCTACAAAAATCAAGCAAGATTAGACTAACTAATTGTTTTTTCTTTGATCTGTGGTCAATCAGATATAAAAAGGACCATGTAAGTTATTTCTCAGTGTATTAGTGATATATTCTTAAAATTACATTTTGGTCTAGAGGCGTCTCAGGGGGAGCCTCATTGCTGTCCAAAACCCCCTGGCAGGAGGTTGTAGCCAGGTCAGGGGCAGTCTCTTCTGTCAAAACTCAGTGAAAGGATGAGAGGGAATGGCCTTTGGTTGTGCCAGGGGAAGTTCAGCTTAGATATTAAAAAAAATGTTCACTGGAAGAGTGGTCAGGCACTGGGATGAGCTGCCCAGAGAGACAGTGGAGATTTTGGAAGTGTTCAAGAGGTGGATGTGGCACTTGGGGACGTGGTTTAGGGATGGTTGTGGAAGGGCTGAGTTGATGGCTGGTCTAGATGATCTTGAAGGCCTCTTCCAACCTCTCTCATTCTGTGATTCTGTAAGTTTTTAAATTAGGATTCATAGTTCACAGGGGAAAAAAAAAAGGTCTTTGGCATGCTCAAGAGGATAACTCTGTACAAAGAGGAACTGCAAATAATGCAGTGTTCCTGGAAGCTAAACCTAGAACTGAACAGTCAGAAAATCAAACCTTCAAAAGTCACTGGATGTACTGAAACACTTGGGCTTTACAGTCTTTATGATTTCCTCTCAATATAATAAAAAGGATAATATTTCCTTCATCACAAGAGCATAGAGGATTAATTCATTGGAGTTTCTGAGGCACTTAGGTGGTATGATAAAAACTTCCACTAGCACAGAACTAGATTTCTGCTTTTTAAGGAATTTCCTGGTTTGGACTACCTTTTTTTTTTTTTTTTTTTTTTAATTGTTTGTTTATTTGTGTTTTTGTTGAAACACACTCTCATAAAATATTTTACCCTTCAGATCTATGGAATAAAGCTTCATGAATCACTAGTGTTTAGGAATTGCTGACCTAGAACATTTGCCAAAAGTCACAGACCGCTTAGTACTCTGCAATTTTGTGACATCTTATGAGTCAAGTAATATTTTACAATTCCTGAATCTATTAACCACCTTTGCAGGAAGAGAGGTATTTTGAAACCTAAGATACTAAATGATGGTACACAATGGGCTATTCCTGTCATAAAACTTTAATAGAGTCCTGCAAGCAGTCTCTATTGCATGGATTTGATGAGTGACATTTTAAGTATATATTATTTCCGTGTCAGTATCTTTCATAAGCCACAAGTAAATATATGATTGTGCCAAAGACAGTCCTTGTTCCAAGTAGAACCATCTCAACTGTCAACATGGAGGACATGAGAAGCTAAATAATCCTTCCAAAGGGAGAGGAAACTAAAAGAGATTAGGTGACCTGATGAAAGATTATACAAGATGGGCACATCTAAGTTTCAGCTCCAAGTGGTATCCTGTAGTTCAGTGAAATGTTCAGGCTTCCTTTGTAGCTAAATTAATTATAAAATTATCAGGTGAACTGATGAAAGACCATTATTGATCAGATAGATTTATGATCCCTGTTACCCCATGCATCTCTAACTGAAGGAATGATCAAGTTCAGATGAGGTAGACAGAGATATGTTCCAGTATAACTTTTCTTGTTTAATGGCACGCTCTTCACTTTCCCAACTAAGAGCAGATGTGTAACACAGAGTATTCAGTCTTGATAAAAGCAGGTGATAACAGAGATCTGGTTCTGTTCTAGTTGAACAATCATTTGTAACACTGTTGTGAGGCTACCAAGAGACAATTCCTTAATTACATGCAGTGCCAAGATGCAGCTGGGCCGCAGTGGGATCCTGGTGCCCAGGCAGCAGCACTGAGTGCCACACATGGTTGGCCACATGAACACGTGCACTTCGTGTCTTTCTTGGATCTTACATATCCAGCATTCCAAAGTGCTGCTGTAGAACCAGTTCAAACAGCCCCACTCTCAGCAGATTTTTCCCTCTGGCCTTATCCCTGCAGCAGGTGAGTCTGAATTCTTTAAGCACAGAGAGCAGTTTAAAATCAGGCTGTTGGGTGGGTGCAAGCCATTGTTAAACCTGGGGTTTCATGAACACCCTGTAAAAAATGTCTAAGCTGTAGATGGTTCCATAAATACTAAAACTTGTTTACAGCAGCTGATTGCAAACTTTCAGGAGGTGGTAACAGTGATAATTACTGATAATTGAGCATAATCACAAATCTGAAAGTTGCCATTCTGTTTCATGCACCTTGCACTATCATAAAACTGGCACAGGCCTTACTCTGTCTATAGATAGCAGGTTTGTAGCAGAGGCAGGACTTGAAACCAGATCTTGCAAATTCTGGGTTTGAGCAATATTCTGTCTTTGATTTAGTTATTGTTAATCTGTGACATATTTATTTCTTTACCTTGGGCCCATTTTTAAAAGCTAATTAAACCTTAATGAAAAACTTTAAAATTTATACATTTTCTGGCTGAGTAAAAATTTTTAAGGGTCTAGAATCTAATATTTTCTTAGCACTAAGGATATTAGCAATTTTCTGCCTTTGTACCTATTTTCATCATTCTATCACTGCTGTTTCTGAACACTTCACAACAGTCTTTGAACATCATTATAGCTCCTGTGTGAAGTATGAGTGTATTTATCCCTATCAACAGCTGGCAAACTAAGGCATGAAGGTGTTTGAGCTCTGTGTTGTAACAGGTCCCATACCAAAGTTGTATATGCCTTGAAAAATGATCATAATTTTGTATCTCTGTTCTCTTAAGCACTATACTAAGATTCTGTGGGATCATATATACATAAATTTTTATTCCCCAAACTTCCAATTTCAAACATGAGCATCTTTAATTGTATTTCCTGCTTGTGTTTTCAAAGATTTTAAGATGTTCTGTTTCCATGTCTTGTCTGTGTGTGTGTGTTTGGATGCAATTTTAATTCTCTCATTCTCAATTATGTTTCTCTGTGAGGAAAATTACATGAAATTGTCATGCCCCTAATGAATGAATTGCAAAGCTATGAATATCAAATATTTCTAGTTATAGAAGGAATATATTGGATAAGGCATAGTAGTGAACTGGGATAAGGTAGTAACTTAAATGCTCAAGACTTGAAAAATAGGCTTGTAGCCTCTATAGAAAGATATTGGTGGCACCTTTGTTTTCAGTTTTCAGGAAAAATGTACTCCTTGCTTGAAATTCACATTTTGTTTGGCCATTAGTTAATTTGGCATCAGATTGACTGTTTAATATGACCCTCTCATCATAGCAGAATATTATGTACAAGAGGACCAAATAGAATTCAAGAAGTGTCTCTTTTTTGAAGTTAATATTTGGGCCAAGTGAAATATTAATTACAAAGAATTGCTTATAAAGCAACACTTTTCCCTAAATCTATTATCAATCATATCACTAAATATAATGGCATTAACATAGAACACAATATAAATCACAGAACTCTCCTAAATTTTTAATTTACCTGGATAAATGTGGTTTTCCACTTTAATTCTGCATCAGATATCTCTCTGTGAAATGCTCTCCAAATTTCTTGTGCAGCCTGTACAGTCCAAGTGATGTTGCTTCAACTGGGAAGCCTCAGGTTGTCCTTCCTGTTTCACTATAAAATACATTCAACAGTGGGATGCCAAGGGCAGAAATTTATCCTGACACCACAAAAGAAAACTGCTGCAGGCTGCTATTTCATCTGTGTATTGGATACAAGACAGGTATCCAGTGGTAGAGAGTGGTATCCAATGGTGTATTGGATACAAGACAGGTTATGTAGAGGGAAGGGGCTAAAGTTTCACATTTATAATAAAGAATTTGATGGAGACTGGTAAACAGATGAAATTTAATGCCATAAACCAGTGACTATTTTTTATTTAAAAAATAGTTTGAACTACTGTAGTCTAGTTGTAGGGTCTGAGAGATGCTTTATGTCCAAATGCTGGATGATCCTTTTTGCCAGGATTGCCTAAGGGCATAATTGCCATAATGTAACCCTTGCTGCTTTTTAGCGTCACTGTGGCTCAGGATAGAGAGGAGTCCATCCAAAACCCCTTGCAGTGGTTCCCAGGTGCTCTCTAGTCCAGCAGCTGGTGTAGCTGGGAAAGGATTTCCCAGGCCATGCCAAGGACAGTGGAGCTGCAAATTGTCTCTGGTAGCAGCAGCACTTTTTGAGATTCACTGAAAGTGCTCAGTGCAGGCGAGGAGACCATGAATCCTCCTGCCAAGTACTGGCTGTACAGTCCCTGACACTTCATTTCCCTGGCCCCCGAGATGATTGTTCCTGGCCTTGATTGTTCTTTTAACACGGCTTTGGGAGCTGAGCTAACCTGCTGCTTATAATGAAACACACCCAACAAAAGGGATCTTTTGAGAGTTTTACACCTTGTGGCTGGATTAGGAGGTTACACCTTTCTCAGTGACGCAAAAAGTACTTTTGCTAGAAGGTGTGATTAGGGAGGATAGCAGAGAAGGTGGCAGGAAAGCTCTGGTTGTTGAATTCATCAGTAAGGACTGAAGGACTTCTTGGTTTGTTTCTTTTCACATATCCTTTTGAATTATGGGCTTACTGCTTCTGAAGCTGCAGGGCTCAAGGTGATGATAAGTCAAAAAAGGTTGTTATTCTTCCCATGCTGCAATGTTTAAAGGATAATTCTCTCACAGATCTCCTCCACTCTGCTATATAAATGAAAAAACTAACAGCTTGTGCATTGCAAATAAGAATCACATGAAAATAGGGTCTGTAGTCACTGAGAATTGATAACATCCATTCCTGAGAATCTCAGATAATTCTTGAATACTTTAAAATAAATAATTTTATGATGAATTTTACCTATACTTGCACATGAATTTCAAGATAGATTTTTTGGGTGCATTTCAGAGATGCCCACTAGCCTCTTTCTGTTCTCTGATAAATTGACACCAAGTTCCCTGTAATTCTAAGGAAAGGAGCAAAAAGGGGACAGAGAAGAGCTGGTTGAGCTGCTTTAAGAAGAGCCCTGCCCTTGTCACCGGTGGCAGAGGGACAGAGTGGCCTTGAGTCTTGCCCTTGGCAAGCTGGGCTTGTAAACATTTGGGGATTGCTGCACATCACAGCTGCTGGGGGTTTATCTGTGCTAAAGAAACTCTGCTGTCCTGTCTCCAGTTATTTTGCGCCCATAATTTACAGATACAGTGTAGCACGTACCCACCCTCGTCGGGTTTTTTGATCTATTTCTTGTGCTTTGCAAGAGCTGGCAGGCCCTCAGGGAACAAAGCAAGATTTCAAAAAGAAAAGACCATCAGGTGCTGATAGTCTGTGAAATCACTTCCGATTGTTCTTTGCACCTCTTCCCCTCAGTCAAAGAAGGCAACTAGTCTTTGGAGGCCTGTAAAAAAATTACTCCATGTTGCTGAACCCTGGAAATCGTCAAGATGATCAATTCAATACAGCCCCATGAATCCTCTTCCCTCTGGCAGGGCCCTTTCCCATGGCATGAGGATTCATTTCTGGTTTGCAGCCAGCAGAAGGATTCCAGTGAGAGGGGCAGTTTTCACACCTGTTATTTTCTAATGCTCAGAAGAATAACGCAGTTAGATCCTGTTTGAGAAGACACAGTGCTTTCTCCTCATTTCATGCTTCAAGTGGTGCTCTTGGCATCTCAAACATATTCCACACCAGAGGGCCTTGATCCTCAGGATGTTTTCAGGGGAAGCATTTTCCTGTATAAACTACTGTTGTTCTCATGAAGATTTCTGATTGATCTATTTCCTCATCCACCACAGAGCCTCTGTGAAGGCTGCTGCTTGCTTCAAGACACAAAGAGAGCTCCTGCTGGAGCAGCTACCTCTGAGGAGGCAGGGGTTCAGAGTTTATTCCCGCTCGCTTCCCAGTGCTTCCTGGACTCACCTGTAATGCTGACATCCACACCAACTCTCTCCTCTTCCAAATTATGATGGTAACACCTAATTTCAGGCAGCTGGTTTGCTTGAAAACTTGCTATCTTTCTTCCAGTGAAATTTTCCCCTTCTTAGGATGCTGTGTGTCTTTTCCATCATATTGATGGGTTTTATCTTTAGTCCATACCTTACTTCTCCCTAAGTCTGTACACGTGGCTCCAACCAGGCAGAAAGAATGTTTGCTGTTTAATTAGTACTTGTAGCTCCTACCCAATTGATGGAATCACCCTGTTGTCTTACATATCAAGAGTTCTATTATCATTATAGTGCAAGAATTCCATATCACCAGAGTTTCGTACCGCCTCAATATTTCTCACAGACAGCTCCTCTAAGCACTGACTGTTCCTAGTCCTTGCAGCAGCCATCTGACTCCAGTTCTCACCAATCCACTCTTTTATAACACTGTTCTTATTGGCTACAGGTGTGGCCTGGTAACATCAGGCCTGCTCCTAATCTTTAGTAATTGGTTCAGCTGCAACTCTTTAGAGGATAAGATTACATTCTATACCACCTTCATTTACCCATACTGTATCCCCCTACATCACCCAGAAGGAGAAATGCAGGTTTTTAAGTCATCCACAGGTTGGGCAAGGTCAGGCACTTGGTGGTGATGGATTAGGTCTGGAGCTGAAGTTCCAGAGTACCCAGTGGTTGCTGCCCATGAAACAAGGATGAGATGAAAGCACAGCTGAGTGTACCAGACTGAGAGCTGTGGCCACCCCTGAGTGGATAATGTGGGCCAGATTTTGGGATTGGAATGGCCTGTAAAGGGAGTGGAGGGAACCCACATGAATGGTGCCTAGAGATGTCTCATTGTGACCTACTGACACATATATTAGACATCTAAACTGAGCATTCTTACCTAAGTGTGGGGAAATCCCTGTGCATCTCAAGGTGCACATAAAAATTGTACCATTTATGCAGAGTTTTTTGTGCAATCTCAGTTCTGACTTCCCCTTGGGTGTAAGAGAGAAAATAGAAAGCTGTTTTAAAGGGAAAAGAAAAAAGCAGTTTGTACTATAGGAAGTCTGAATAGCAAGCTCCAGCTGACTGATTCACTAAGCTAAGTGCAACATGGAAAGTTCAGTGTCAGGGAAATAACAGAGCTTTCTCTCCTGGTGGCAGGCAGTCATGGTTGTTGTTACTGGCATTGTCAGCTAACACAGGCTGTGGACACAAATTTAATATTCATGTGTAGGGAGATAGAATATAAGTAAATAAAGGTTGTATAGAAAGTAATCTTACCCCCTAAAGAGTTGCAGCTGGGTTAATTATTAAAGATTAGGAGCAGGCCTGATTTTAGCAGGCCACAGCTGTAGCCAACAAGAAGAGTGTTATAAAAGAGTGGATGGGTTGGTTGAGGGAACTGGAGTCAGTTGGCTGCTGTGGGGACAAGGAAGAGTCAGTGCCTGGAGGAGCTGCCTACGAGAAACATCAAGGAGGTACAAAGCTCTTGCAATAAGGAGGCAACAATATGGAACCTTTGTGATATAATGACAGCCTTCATCCTTCTGGTATTACTGCAGATGGGTACAATCACCATGAGAACTATCCTGTACTGCAAAATACATGTTCCTACAGTTTTTCTTTCCTCAGCCCAGCGAGGTCAGTTCTGAGCTGGGGCTGGGGGCACATCTGGTGGCTTCTGTGACGTGTGCAAGTGGCTCAGTGTTCACTGGATAAATTCATCAGGGAGTTCTCTGCATCACAGCCAGGCTGCCTGAGACAGCCCAATGCCTGGTGACACAAAGATGAGCTCAGATGAGACAAATGCAGTGTGACCTATGCATCCAGGAGATGCTTTCTTAACAACACTTTCTGGCACAAAATGGGAGTATTTCCCTCCAGCCTCCTGTGTCTCCTCTGTGTTTGGAGAAAGGGGAGCTCTGAGAGTGTGGAATCTGAATAGGAGATAACAGTGCAAATGTGTGTACTGATTTTCAATACACAATGATTTTTTTTTTTTAAAGCTTCATGCTGCCTTTGATGCCTTTTGCACTTCCAGTGCCTCTTCTCCTGCATGGGGACAGCAGCAGCACCTTTTGGTGTCTGCTGTAATATGGGTAATAATTGCGGTCATATGTTTCTGATTTTTATCAAATTGAATTATAAGTGAGGGTATCCTGCAGAAATAACAAATTATCTTTTAAAATGAATGCTAGAAGTGATCTTGTATTTTTCTTGAGAAAGTGTGCCCATTGATTCTGTAAATGAGTTGGATGGCAGATAGAGGTGAGCTGGAATTCATTGGAATAGGATAATGGTGGGTGATGTCCTGAGACTCAGAGCAGGAACTGATGGTCCCAGGAAATCCAGGGGAGAGAAACCAGTGGGAAACCTACCTGCTGGCACATGGTCTGCCCTGGAGGCAAATCAACCAGGAGGAATGGAGGCAAAATGGATGACTGTGACCTGTTTTTCTTCACAGACCACTAGGGGAAGAAAGGCCTTGTATGTCTCTGCTGATGATCCAGCACCAAGCTTGGAAGAGACACCTGAACCGATGGTATATAAGCAGATGGAAGTTATAGACATGAATCTTAAATAGAATTAAATGGAAACATCAAATTAAAGTCCTGTCTTTCTACTGAGAAATACAAATTGCAGTGAGAAACAGGAAGGGGGCAGAAAGAAATGAAGCATGTGTGGTTTGGTCGGTTGTTTGGATGTTTTTTAAATTGAAAAAACTGTTTTAATTGAAAACCATATAATTGTAAAAAAGAAACAGAGTAGAATAAAAAAATATTTTACTTCTTCTGACTTTGTCCCTCTTACCTCTTCTGTTCATCAATTTTCTCTCTTGTTTTAAACTCCTGGCATCTTGTTTTATAATTAAATTTTGAGTTCTTCAGGACAGCAGCTATATTCAGATATGGAGCAGTAAACAGCCTGCAGCAATAAATCCTTACCCTGATTGGCATCACTGAGCAACATAAACACTATGTAAGTAATGAGAAAGTCTGAGGGGTGCTGAGTCCTGGATGAACACCATTGTTTTTCAGCAGCTTACATTATAGTGGAATTAATTCAAACAGTGCACAAAACTGTGTCAGTGCATTGGCTAAAGGCAGGCTGGATACTGCTGGGAGGCATGGAAAGTCATGAAGAGCTGGGTGAGCCCCATGATGTCCTCTGGGAGGAAAGGTACTCTGGGGAGGAGCTGATCTGGAGCTTGGAGCCAAGCTTCCCATCCTTTGGGAAGGCAAATTGACAATTGTCTTCTTTTGTGACATTCAGGAAGGACAAAATATCTCTGTATAAGAGAGATCCAAACTCCCATCATAGCAGGAAACCTAAACAGCTATCCTGCTGACTGCTTCACTTGTCCACATATATTTTTTTTGAGCCATTTGAGATATCCTGTAATAGGCCCCAGCTTCCAGCTGCCACTTGGGAGGGAGAAAGGTCATGTTTAATATTTGGCAATTCTGTGTAAATATCTTGGATACCAGAGGCAAAGCTGGCACTAGACATGTGAGTTCAGCCAGCGAGTTGGTGTGCCAAGATGTGTGCTGTGGGGTGAAGTGGGCAGGTCTCTGGACTCCACTGAAGCCTGGACATCCAATCCACATGTGGACACTTCCCAGGTCTCCTAACCTGCAAGGGGAATATTATTATCCTTTAAGATGTGCCTCAACACAAGACTTTGTGTAGTGCCCTTTAAGATAATACATGAAAAATTGCTTGATGCTGACAATGTGAAAATTCTTTAACCTCTTTTTAAAAATGAGGTGTCCCAAAGTGGAGCTGGAGTTGCATGTGAGAATGTGACTTCAGCCCTGCTCTGAGCAGGGGGGTGGCTCTGCAGGGCTGGGCAGAGGGAGCTCACCGGGACAACCACTGGCCTGGCACCCTGCTCTGGCTTGTGCACAAGGCTGTGCAGAGAGCACATCTCAGATGTTACTGAAAATCCATTATGCATTTTTTTTCCCTTTCCTTTGCCTTAATTTTATTTTCTTTTTCCTCAGGAATAATTTCCTTCTGAGTATGTGAATTTACTGCAGCAATAACTAGTGTTTGCTTACATGTTTGTACAAGAGAAGCACAAGGAGCCCCTAGTGTCTGACAAGGACAATGTGGCAAAACAAATTAAAAATAGAGACAGAAAACCAGAGTGCAGAGAGAGAGGTTATTACACCAAGGATGACAATGGCCCTCTGAGACAAGTCTCAGGTCTTCTGAGGTTTGACTCAATACCTCAACCAAAAAAAAAAAATCCATGCATGATATCAAAAACTTGTATTTGAAAGTTGTTGGTGTTTCTAGATATGGGCATATGGAGAAAAGAAACAGTCCTTGACCACAAAGGATACAGCATGAGGTGTAATCAGGCAGGAAATGAGAAGGGCATTTAAGATCCCAGGTATTTTGTCCCAGTGTTGGAGCAGGACAGATGGACTGTCTCTGTATTCACAGATGTTCTTAAAGAGAGAAGGAACTGACTACAACTAAGAGGGTTTTTATCTGAAAGTCAGTACCAGTATGTTTTTTCACCTCATATAAACAAAGAAAAAGAAGGGTTTGTTCTGCTTCACTGGAGCAAAAAAAATAGCACAATGGAGTTCCATTCAGGCACACAAATAGCAACTGTCCTGTGACTTCTCTATTTAAATGGGTCTCCATGGTGAGATGTGCCTCACTCTCAGTAGATGGCTGTGGAGCAGTGCTGTGCTTACACTGCAGGCAGGGAGGAAAAGGCATCTGAGACATCCCCCTTGCAATGAATGAATGGAGAAATGAAACAAGATATCAGGTTTCTGGTGCATCACGCTACAAAACACCATGCCTGTGCTCTCCACCACTGCTGTACTGTCCCTGCACACTGCTTTTCCAGGCCCATTCTAATTAAGTGTATTCTGTGCTTGCAGGCACAGCCCTGACCAACAGATGGTACATAAATAGGTGTAAAAACTGCAGCATCACAAGGGGCTTCCTTGCAGGCTGCAGTTCTTGTTTGCTTTCTTCTTTCAGTAGAGATTATTAATCTGCTCTGTGATAGCCAAGCCTGGACCAGACTCCTCCAGGGTTTTGCCCAACTCAGAGCACACAAGGATGAGTTGGTGCTGTAGGAATCAGTGCAGATATCTGCTGTGCAAGTGGTCTCCAGCAGCAAAAGGAAAAGAGGAGCTGAGAACAAGACTGCTGGACTTCTTGAACCAGTTATTTTCCAGGGAGAATGGCAGACCTGCCTAAAATTCGAGATACTACTGGTATGGCATCAATGCTATTTATATGAGGGATCTGTGAAATAAAAGGAAAAATCAGCTAAAGAAGTCTGAGCTAATTAATGATGACTTCCTGGTGCTGAAATAATTATTACAATTGATGACAACAACGATCAGCTGTCTTGCCAAATACAAGCTTTGAAAAATAGTACCTTATAGCCACAAAATAAGCCAAAATTGGGTTAAGGAGTTAAATACAAAAATATGACTCTTGGGCTGTTATTTGTATTCTGCATTAAAATACTGAAGGTTCACACTTTTCAGATCTTATCAGCTAGAAAGTGTCATGTATCATTTAAAAGTGTTATATTCTGCTAGGAAGTTGAATGTAAAATCCTCTTATAGATCATGACATTCACTGTAAAATTATTAGCAATGCTAATGCTGATACAAATTGTAAGATATTGATACATCAGTGTTAATGCATTGAACTTGAATTCCATCAAAAGCAGTAGAAAAGATGTTCTGACTTTAACTGAGACACAGATCTGACCTATACATTTTTAAAAGGTTATGCCTAAGTTCTAGGAATGGAAAATATTAATAAAAATGGAATCTGTCTTTGCTGCCATCCAGGCAAAGCCCCCAAAGGTTTTGTATGTACCTTTTACCATTCATTGTTGTATTTTGCTTCCATGTCAAGCCTGGAAGCAGACTCATCAGAAAGCATTTGCTTTATTCAAACCAAGTCAAGAGTTAGGTGTTAACTCCAGCTGCTACCAATTCAGCAGCCATTGAAATGTGAAAGCACAGTTCAAAAGACCTGATTTTGAAAGTGCTTTCCTATGAAATCCAGCCAGCTTTTGAAATCAGACTTTCACTGTCTTCCCTAAACTAACCAAATGTTCCAAAATCTGGAAAAGCAGCTAGGGAATCCTGCTGGTGCAGAATGATTGTCTTGCACAGCTTCTCCCTTGTGTGTCAGGGCATGCCAGGGTAGGTGTTTGTGGTGTGCCATGGTCCTCACTGTTCTTTAGCTCTGTGCTCAGTGTGGTCTCCATGGACAGGCTGCCCTTTTATTTGTGTAGCAAGAATGGGAAAAGGCAGAACTCAGCAGTGCTGGCACAAAGAAGAGACAGGAGGAGCAAAATCAGATGTCTGGGGTTCTGCAGGGGGAGGTGGGCAAGGTTAATCAGGAGATGGCAGGCAGGGTTTATCAGGAGATGGCAGGATTATCAGGTGGCAGAGGTGGATGCTGGTGCCATCCTGAGGGACTGAGGGCTTGGTTGTGACAGCAGAGCCAGGTCAGGGATGGGTCTGTACAGGGGAGGAGCAGGCAGCACCTGCTGGGTTTGAGCTGTGCTAGGGAAGCAGATCCTGTGGAGTCAGAAGCAAACTCTTGTGTTTTCCAAACGCTCATATGTAGCATTTTAGCAGGTTGGAGCAGATGGCAGGTCTGGCTACTCCGGGCTCCATTCCTAGGCAGTGGCTGCAAACCCTTCCAGCCTCTTGGAAGAACAGTGTGGGTATGGCTGCTTTGGGAATGGCACCCTGGGATTTCCGGCTCCCTTCCTCTGTCCCTGCCTAGGTTTTGTGGCATGCTCAGCACCCTGGAACACGTGCCCAGTGCTGGTGTCACAGTCTGGGAACAGCCTCCCTGAGCTGCACTGGCAATCCCACATGGCCCAGGCTGTTCAGCCGGGGCGGGATGGGTTCAGCAGCTCCAGAGGGGCTGCTCTGCTTCCCAGGTGGAGATGTGTGAGAGCAGACATGGCTGGACTGTTTGAGTGCCTTCCAGAAGATAAATCATCCGTGAGCACTGCTGAAGTGAGCTCAGCAAGCACCAAAAGTAGGGCACAGCTGACTTTCCATCACCATTCATTGATAGTAGCAGAGCAGAAGATGTTTCAGAGCAGCCTTGGTCACTGACTGGGAGGATGTCCCAGCCAAGAGTCACCACCAAATGCATCCACCTTCCCAGCATGGCTGAGGGCTGAGACAGGCAACACAACTTTTGTGGCACCTGACTATTCCTCTAGAGAAGCCAAAATAAATGCTCTTTTCCCTTTGCACAGAGGAGGTGGAATTGAAAGCAGGGTTTGACCTTATTATGCATGTAGCTTACACAGAAACCTCCAGTGTTAAAGGGATTTTTAAACTCTGCTCATTAGCTTGTAGCAAACCTCAGTGTGCAACCACAGAGCTGTCCTTAGGCAAATACTGTCTTCTGAAGTGACACTTCTTAGGTTCTCCAGCTGGATATAAATACTAGATGGACTTAGCATGTGTATCTTTCATGTGTATCTTTGTCTTTGGAGACAACTGAGGGTGAATTTGTCTATCTTACTATCCCTGTGGCAAATAAACCCTGTGCTTGTCTTTTCTACAGGTCTCCATCACAGACAAAAAGGGAAAGGAGGGAAAAGGCAAGGAGAACCTGTCAGAAGAATTGAAGGGGAAGCTGGAGCCAGTCCTATTCAGTTCCCCTTTACAAAGTCCCATTTTGGGTGACTTGAACTGGCAGGTGAGGGCACCTCTCACTCTGAGCCTGCACAGTGTGAGGCTTTGGCAGTTTTCTGGAGGTTTGCCAGTAAACTGACTCTAACAGAAGGAGATGAAAAGCAACTCAAAGGGATAAAGGAAGTAATAGGAAAATAACATTATGAGAGGAGGAAAGCACCTCTGAAAGCTGGCAAGTAGAAAATTAATTTCAACCTGAAACTGCCACTTTACCAGGATGAAATCAGAGAAGTTCTCTCAGGAAATAAGCAAAATGCTCAGAAATCCAGGTTTCAACAGTGAAGTTCAACGTGAGCTGCAAATGCCTCGGGGAAATTGCAGGTAGATCAGCAAATAACGAATTACAGAAGTGAAGTCAGGATGTAATAAAAGCCTCAGTACCCCTTTGAGATAACATTTGCTTTTACCTGGAGAGGTTCCTGAGAGGGTTGTGGGAGCTTGAAAGAAAGCACTAGCTCCAAAATTGCAAACCTCAGAAGCAGGAAGAAAATAATTGCCTCCCAAAGAAACACGTAGGTAAGAAGATGCCTCCGCTGGGAGAGGTCAAGTCAGTAACAACCATGTCTTTAGTCATCACTGAAATCCTCAAATCAGAAAGGCAGTCATGCAAGACAAAAAAAGAATTGCTTAAAGGGCTGAAATAGCTTTCTCTATATTAAAGGTGGGACCAAGCCATGAAGTACAGCTCTAACTTGATCTCCAGACCCAAAATTCACAAAAGAGTGGATTTGGGTTTTTCTGGGCTGGGCAAATTCATCTGCATCTCTCAGGGTTTGGTAATGTTTAGTTCTTTGGGTTTTTCTGCCTCAGGTTGTGCTCCAGACACAGACAGTAAAATCCTCTGCAGAACAGAAACAGGACCAGTTTTGGTGCACGTGAATTTTGTGTTGTCCTGCACCAGCTCTGAAGAGCCAGGACATTGTTCCATTGTCACAGTGCCTGTGCTCATTCTGCTTTTTGTTGAATGTGGTAGCACCACACAGCTGCTGCTAGCACTGCAGGTGTACATTCATGCCTCTGTAACTACAGGGGTACTAACCACAGTGAAGGCTGGTAAGCTTTGGGGGCTGAGGGCATAGATGGAAAACTCTCTCTCCTCACCAAACCCTACACCCATCAGCTAATCTCATCTTGCTGGGACACACAGTTCATTTCTTGGAGGCTTCACCATGGGAAGCCGCACTACAGGATGCCATGGGGACAGGAGGAGCCTGTCACCATCTGTCCCCCTCCACTTCCTCATGTGGGGACCCAAACCCATCAGTCATCCCGACCCAGGACCATTTTGGGCTCCTCTGATTGCTCCTGTGTGTCAAAGAAAGGGAGGGATGGTGCGGGTAAGGAAGCAGGAAGGGTTGGAGGGAAGGGCAGTGTGTGTGTTCCCCCAGAGGGGCGCGGGTGGGAGGAACCCTGCCCTCACTGGCTCAGAGCACAGCCACACTCAGCGTGCTGGCTGCGACTGGTGTTACAGGAAATTCCACTGCTGCTGCAGGTACCATTAGTGCCTATTAGCTGTGGTGGTGTTTGGGGCCGTGTCCTTTCAGTCCCAGCCCTGCAGGATGTCACCTGTCACTGCTGCAAAGCCTCTATGTGCGGGCAGGTTGTGCAGCTGCCTGCTCTCCACACTGCCATTGAAATGTGAAAGCACAGTTCAAAAGACCTGATTTTGCTCATGGCAGCACACCACAGCATCCTTTGGAGGATCATTCTGGGGTATTCCTGAGGAGCTGTAGCCCAGCCTCCCATGGGGGATGGAATGCTGGAAGCCATTGAGTTGTTGTTGCAAGAGGATGCCAAGGAATCTTTCTGGGATTTCTGAACGTGGAGGGTTGAAAGCTGCCATGGCCAGTGCACACCTGAAAGTGTATGAGCAGTGCTGGAGGGGGAGAGGGTTGCATGGAGGGGAAATGGGCAAGGGTGTTGCTAGGCAGGTCAATGTGCATGGAAAACACCAAAATTGGAGAGGAGTTGTCTGGAATATCCTCCTAATCAATTTCTTCATTTTGTAGAAGGACAATAAGCCTATCTTCTGGGTGAATTTTAACTTTATTGGGTAAAGATTTCCTGTCTTTCTGATAAATTCAGCCAAAAACATCAGTTAACAGCAGCAGCACAGTCTTGCATGTTGACAGATACTTTCTAGTTTGTTTTTACCATGGCCAGACACATAGGAAGGACCTCTTTTCTGTGTTCTTCTCTCTTAGCAGAAGCTTTTGTCCAGGCATACCCAGGCTGTTTGTGTTCTCAGACAATAAGCTGCAATATCCAGAGATTTAAGTCAAAGGTCAAGGTCCTGTTGTGCAAGGCAGGATATTTTTCCCAGAAGTTAGTTCCTGCCCTGAAGAAGTTCCAGAGACAAAAGAAGACTCTGGCCCAGCTGACGACAGAGAAGTAGAAGGCACTGGTGAGACACTTATAATTAGTCTAATGAGGATCAATCAGATGACACCAGCTGCCTAGCCATTGTCAGGTCATTTTATGGGCATTAGAGCAGCAGCATGGTTGTAAAGAGAAATGATAGAGGTATTAAGCAGTGACTACTTTCAGGACAGGCTTTTTCCACTCATGAATGCAGGCTTATGAAAAAAAGTGTAGAGCAACAGCAGTTAATTGGGATATACCTGAAATGTGTGCTGCCTGTTTATTGAGTGCTGCAATCTCCCATCTAATGCCCACCTAGTGCCTTAGTAAGGCCCTGATTGCTGTGCACACATTCCCTATAATTATTCCCATTTATACTTTTTCTACACGCAGTACAAATGTGAACCAAAACTTAGTCTTTCTAAGTCCAGAAAATACAGGCACAGAATCAATTATAATGCTAGAGGAGAATTCTAACCATTGGAATTACCTGCTATTCACAAGCAACTTCTTTTAAATCCAAATCCATCTGGGAGGAGTCAATCTGAATTTCCCACAATGGTTTCTAGAACATCCAACTACTCATCTCTGCTTTATGATCACTGCCACTAAACAGCAAGTAGGTCCTGTGAGCAGTTTTTCCCTTTGTAGTCTCTTCATGCTCATACATAATTTTCCAAGGGTGAGGTTTTTTCCAATAAGGAAGGAATGTTCACGCACAAATGGCAGTAGGTTGAAACGTGTGTTGAGCCAACCTGGAACTTGTGGTTTAATAATCCCTTAAGACATTAACCAGGAAGGGACATTTGCCTTCTTGTGTGTTGAATAAAACTTAAAAGAGACTGAGGGAGGGATATGAATTCATTATTCATGCATTATTCAGCACTCATTACTCTTTCCCCTGAAGACTGCACGAGTGTCTGAGCTCACTCCAGTCAATGGAAGTTCAATCACTGCTGGCAGTAGACCTAAAGCACGTGCAGGCTGACCAGTGCTGGTGTCTGCTCTGGGGGAGCTGAATCCCCCTCCCCAGTGAGCTGGTGTGCAGCCACATTTCTCTTCACAGAGAAAAGAAAGGCACAATTCTTCCCAAAAATATTTCTGGGTTTCACATTCTCTGAACCTCAGAGAAAGAAAAAACAATTCTTATCATCTGCTGTGCCTGTGTTGTGCCAAAGTAGAATGCAATATGGAGATTATTTACCCAAAGTGATGGGGTTTTGTTTCCTTGGCCTGTCAGGGCCAGCTGTGTGTGTGTCAGGACTGCCACTGACAGTCACAAGATTCTGTGCAGTGTGTGCAGTTGAGTGCTTGGCAGATTCAGTTTAGATGTAATATAATGTAATATAGCATAAAATAATATAGTATAATAAAGTAATTAATGAGCCTTCTGATGAGATGGGGTCCTCCTCATCATTCCTCCCTGCCGGGGGGTCCCTGCAAATACAGTACTGGTGGACATGCACATTCAGTGATGCAGCTGCCTGTGAGCTGAACTGAAACTGTGCATTACATGTTGTGTACTGTCAGCAGGAAAGAGGAACAATGTGCTTATGGAAGTTTTATCTCTGCTGCTGCTGAGCTCACTGTAGATAGAGAGGCTATGAAGAAACAAACTCACAGGGCATAAAGAGCTGAAAATTATGTTGTGTGTAAATGAAAGGTCATTTGCCTGTGTTTGGGATGAAAGACCTGCTATAGCTAATTCTTGGAAGGAATGGTAACTTGTGAATTTTTCATATGCCTAATTCCAGGATTAGTGCATCACTTATACATGATATGAAGAGGTTAAAGAGATGCAGCATCAAGGCTTGCAAAAAGCCACACTCTCTATCCAGATATATTAATAGTTATCTATTAATAGATCCTGTTACATGCAAATATGCTTGATGCTAACATTATTTAGCTAAAATACAAGCAATAAATACTGTTCTCTAAGGCACAGGAAATACATTGAAAACCAGTCTATGCTTTAATAGATTTCTTGTGTCCTTGATAGACTTAAAGTTAGATAATCTACATACCTGACACAGTTTAAGCCACCAAGGCAAAGGAAAGTGTGAAAAACTTCTCAGCATTGCTTCGTTGAAATGACAAGAATACTTTTCCAAAACCAATGCCTTTTCTAATATTCACTCTCAATACATTTATATACACAATTCTTTTTTGTCTCATACGTGCAATCTAATACCAAATCTGACAGAAATGAGAAAAACCTGTTCAGCAGAGTGGCTAAGCAGTTAAAATGTCATTCAACAATTTGCCAGGTCACTGTCACAAATATGTTGCTAGGTGACTGTAGATGTTATCAGCCACTAAAATACATGCATTTTCCAGATGTATTCATTAAATCATTTTCTGTTGAGTGATTCTGTGGTACAATGAAATTGAACGCCTTATTAAGGACCTAAACACTTTAAAATATATAAGGACCTAAACATTTTTAAATATATAATGTAATCTGAATTATATTGAAAACTGTCATTTGTTGTGTAAGTGGAGGAAAGGGATCCAAATTTGGGAAATTTGACTAAGGGTTTCTAGAGATTCAGCTCCCTAGAAACTGCAATTTTACACTATCCTCTTGGGTTTTGTAACTTCTGTGCATACCTAATGCTCACATTCTGCATCTAATTATTCTACAGCTGATCCCTGTTAATTGCCATTTGTATCAGCTAGTGATATGACTCATTAACCCTTTGGAAAGCAGTCTTTCAAAAGTTAATAACCGTAGAGTTTGAAACTTCAGGCTGACGTAAGACCCAGTCATAAAAACACTGGCAGTGAAGTGTGAGCTTGAGGCAGTTTCAGATGCCATTCTGGGAGCTGATTGTGCCAGCCACACAGAGCTCACCCCACAGTCGAGACCCCAAAAGATGGGCTGGTTTTCCAGGTTCCTGTTCCAATGTCATGCATGCAGAGGTTGGTCTCTGTATCAAAGTGAGCCAGAAGAGCTGCCACACTCCTGGCAGTGTGCACTGGTGACACTGGAAATGACTGGGGCACACATTTAGGTACTGGGCTCAGGTATAAAACCTGTATTAGAGGGTTCTAATCTGCAAGCTGACTCCACACTCCAAATAATGGGGCAATTATTGGATACAGCCATCTATCTGTTATAGTGCAAGTCAGATCTACAGATTCATTCTGGCCTTGATATCTACAAATGTACATTGAGTAGATATGAGCAGGGTTCAAAGAATGTGCTACTGGTTGCATTTTTCCTAGAGCTTTGAACTGTAACATCTGTGTGTGCTTCCTGGTTCAATGTTCATCTGGAATGATCGAGAGATTACTTAGAGTGGTTTGGCAGGGACTTACAAGATCACAATTTTCAGCTCACACCAGCCTGCATCAAAGGTGTTCACATGTGCATGGATGTAAGTGTAAACTGTCCAGACAGAAAAACATGCTAGTGTTAAATCCAAAATTATCTCCTCTGGCTCAGGGAGTTCCTGGCCATGAGTGAAGGCAGACAGAGTGTTTATTCTGAGAAAATACTGCTATTTATTATTTTTCTGCATTCAGCAAATTTTTCCCTAGGCATCCACTTTTGGCTGCATATTAGAGGTGAAATACTGCACCAGATGGATCTTGACCTGGTCTCTGTGGCCAGTTTATGTTCTTAGGCCTGTGCAGCACTGACTCTTTGTGACAGTCTAGGTGATTTCGAGCAGCATGGGGAGTTCATGTCATTGGTCTCCAGGGGGTTGTAATAGGCACAGAAGGAAAATATCACAGAATAAATCCTTAATCTTTCTGGCAAAGCTGAAGGGAGGGCAGCAGTTTGAGGTTTATGGTTACTGTAGGTGCAGTTTTAAAGCATAGCTTAAATAGCTGTATGTGTTATGCCTCAGCTAAGTGTCCTTTACCACATCAAAAAAAAGTTTAGACAACATATAATGTTCTCTGTTCTAAAAGAGTGAGGGAGCGCTTCACAGTCTGTCTGCTGGAGGGTGTGCTGTCCTGCCATTGCTCCAGGGAGAAGTGGTTTGGAGGAGATTCATTGCTCTTCCTCTCAGCTTCACTGGCATCAGCTCATGAAACAGGAGACTGTGGCCATGAGCTGTGGCTTGGGATCCTCACACTGGACTGTGTGACCTCTTGAGATCTCTTCCAGTGAACATTTCTGGAGTCCATAGAAGGCCTACACTCATCTGAATCAGTAACTCAAGGCAGCTATTCCAGGGCATCTCAAATGGCTTCACACATTTATGTGATGGCAGCTGCATCGTGTCCCCTCAGCAGCAGAGTTCAGTGGGAGGGATGCAGCTGAACTGGGTGTTTGACACTTCACCAACCAAGCAGGTGGAAATGATCCACACCCTTTGGGATAGCCTGGCACATGAAGGACCCGTGCCTATTATGATTCTGTGTCATTTTGATTCTGCCCCTTCTACCCTGCTTTTGTGAGATCCCACCTGGAGTATTGCAAACAGTTCTGGTGTCCCCAACATCAAAAGGATGCGGAACTGTTGGAATAAATCCAGAGGAAGGTCATGGAGTTGAAAAGAGAACCGGAGCACCACCCCTGTGAAGGCAGGCTGAAAGAGGTGGGGCTGTTCAGCCTGGAGAGGAGAAGGTTGTGTGGAGACCTCAGAGCAACCTTCCAGTACCTAAAGGGATAGATAGGGGAAAGGGGATCTACTGGGAAGCTGGAGAGGGACTCCTGACCAGGAGCTGCAGCCATAGGACAAGGAGTAATGGATACAATTGAACGAGGAGAAATTTAGGTTAGATATTATATGTGGTTAGACAATGGAATGAATGGTTTGCCCAGGGAGGCTGTGGATGTCCCAACCCCAGTGTTCAAGGCAGGGTTGGGACAAGGCTTTTAGCAACCTGGTCTAGTGGGAGGTGTCCCTGCCCATGGGACTGTGATTCTATGAGTATCCCATGTGTCCAGAGATATCTCCACTGACAGGACACACTTGTCTTTAGGCAGCTGAATCAAGCCCTGGATGTCTCCTGGGGTGAACAGAAGCAATTTTGCTTTTTCATCTGCAGCACAGAAGGTGTCAGGATATCCTCAGTGGCCTGTTCACCTTAAATAATCATTCTCTGCAAGGCTGTGGTTGGTAGCTTTAGCTTGCAGAATCCCAGCACCAGGTCAAACAAACATCCAAGCCCTGCAGTGCACAAATGATGATCTGGGATAAAGCCCTGCTGTCAGATTACATTTGTTCAACAACTGCAGTTGCCTAACCAGGGCCACAGGTCAGGCTCATGTGCATGGTGGCTCATTTACACATTGTTTGGGTTCTGCCTCGTTCTTTCTGCTGTCACTCAAAGTGGAGCTGGGTGTAGGCACTGGTCCTGCTGGATTTTGGGGAACAGCCACCCTTTAGCAGTTCCCACGGGGGCAGGCCAGGGGGTGACACAGCCTGGATCCCACTTCCACTGATGTTTTACACAGGCACCAAAGGGACCCTCAGTGATGAAAGGCATCTGTCACAAGGCCAAGCAGAGAAGGATGAGCCCTAGGGACAGAAAGGTGGTATCTAAAGTTGAAATTACTTAAATCAATTGTTACTCAAGTGCAATTGCTGCAGCTTCCTTGTGGTATTTCCCAGAAGCCTGGATACCCTTGCTTTTCTCAGCACAGACATTGGAATATCTTAAATAAAATATATTCTTATTGACATTCCTTTTAATGCAATGTCAGAAGTTTCCAGAAAGATGCTTGAACTGTAGAAATTTAAGTCCATATTACTTAAATTTAAAATTAATTCTCTGTTTTGAATTTGAGCAATTGATTGCCCTGATCTTGGAATGAAAGTTCCAAAGAGAGCTTCCCACAACATGATGTGGAAGGACAGAGAGGTGCTCCACACACTGGAGATGGAGGGAGAATGTAGTAGAGCCAGCCTGTTTCCCTGGAAATCAAACCACCTGAAACTTGGCTGTGCTATCAGAACACTGCAGCCACTGCCAAGGTCCTCTCTGCATATTTAAATTTACACCAACTCTGTGTTGTGACAAAGTGCCAAGCACTGATGGGAACCTTCTGTCTCTAGTAAGAATTTTGGACACATAATAACAACACAGGATTAATATGGCTTTGATTGAAAGCGGAATTTAAATGAGGTTATTTAGGAAAAAGCAATCTTATTTCTTTGAAATATTATTTCATTATATGAAGATATAATGAATTAACATCTATCTGGAAAATGCTTTTTTTTGTATTTCACGACTACTTTTTAGCATTTCCAGACTGAATAATATTTTCTAGAATATATTTATTCTGGAATGAGCTTTTGCATCTTTGAGTGATAGACTCAATCAAGAAATTGATTGTGTACAAGAAAAACAACAACAGTAACAGTGGTAGTAATAATAACAGTAATAAACCAAATTTAATTCTGAAAAAATGTGAAAAAACTCAATTATACATTTTGTCTTTTTTTTTTTTTTTAATGACACATACACGAGTTTCTGATGCATCATTCAATCCTGTCTTACAAACTGCAATAGACTGAGATTTACAGGGGTCTATTTAGTTTATCCTTGCTTTGAGAGTCAGTTTGATTATAGCATACAAGCATTATCAGAGGAACAACACACTGTAAACTAAGAGCTGTTTAATCTAACAGAGACAACAACAATACAGACAAAAAATTAAGACTTACATTTTTATTAGCAATGAATACTATTTTAACAACACATGCAGATGAAATCACAACAGATTACCCAATGAAAATGGTGTTTTCTCCAGTAGTTTTTATCTTCAAACAGGCACTTGAATGTCAAGGTGATGGTGAGCTCTTCTGCAATAGTCTGGACCATTCTGTGAGACTGAGGGACACCTGAGGAAACCTGCCCTGGGGAAAAAGACCAGGACATTAAATTTTCCTCTCTCCTAACACAATTCCCTAATCACCATTGAGCAATTATCCCTTTCCATTTGCTCTAAAAGGAAAACAAGTGATAATGTAGATTAACTTAAATGGCTAATGATTATTCAGAGATGTAGGGTCGACAAGAGTTTCCCTAAATTGAGCAGACTGGATCCTGCTGTGATATAAACACTTTTCTTTGTGACCAAGGCTTTAATATTTCTCCCTTGAATTCAGCTTTGCTCAGTCTCCCAAAGGGGCTGCACATTAACAGCACCTCTGGACTGGCAGCTTCGTACATTTAAAATAAACTTTGTTATTGGTGGGTTGTTGTAACTGTCAGAATTTTTAAAAGTTACATTTTCCTACAGCCCACTAGAGAGGTGTTAAGTCATTAAAATAATGTGTGGTCTGTTTATTTATTTATAAAGGACATATTAATGGTAGTTTATGGACAGCAAACTTTTCTGTTGCAAAATAAAAGTACATAACTGTTGAATGTGCTTTCTAAAGCTGTTGCACTGGCATCTGTTGTTCAGACTGTTAATACTTTAATATTTTGAAAAGCAAGTTAAATTAACTCTCCAGTGTTAATGCACATTGCACACACACATGGGCCCCTCAATTTGCTCATTCTGGATGAGGCCATGACTGTATAAACAGGGACATTTCAGAGAAATGTATTCACTGATTTATCTTCAGCACAAAACACCAAATAATAATGAGCTAATATTTCGATTTTTCACATGGAGCACTGCAGTACAGTCCCACTCATTCCAAGACTGGCTCTTGCAGGATGTACCTCCCTTGCTGAGTGTGGTTCATGATGCACCCCAGAAGCCTGTACATTCTTGCTTTTCTTAGAATGGATGTTGAGTTATCTTTAATAAAGTGCACTCCTACTGAGATCACTTTTAATGCAATGGTGGAAGTTTCCAAAAAGACATTTAAGCTGTCGAAATCTGTGGGAGTAGCAATGCTTAAGGACTGAACCTTTCTACTGTGCCACTAACAAAGTGCTTCACTTTCTACATGACTTGTGCTGTTACCAAGGGCCATTTTGTATCACTGAAAATAAACAGAGTGATTCTTATTCATAAAGCCTGTCTTGCTGGCCTCATTCCGAATGACTTTGGTAATGCAATAAATTTTTGCCACTTCCACTGTGCAGGAACTGTGCTCTCCAGCATTCCCACCACCTCTGTGCGTCAGGTGAATTTGATTTTCCTGTAGGCTTTACTTACCCACACTTTGTTGTCTGTGGGCCTGATGCAGCCCAAGTGGCTCAAGGATGCTTTCGGGACCATGTCTGGTCCACGTGAAAGGACAACAAGGCAAGGTTTGAGTTTGAGGGATGCTGATGAGTTGGTTTGGAGCACAGGTTGATGAGGAGAAGGAGGCTGTGATCATGGGAAGGCTGTCTGGTGGTTCCAAAGTGCACAGGATGCTGCAAAGTGTGGGATTGGAGGCATTTATTTTAGTGTCATACTGAGGCTCTTCTAGAGGGAACATAAACTTGGAGCACAGGATGAAGTAACTGGTATTTGTTTTGCTTTTGTGTTTTTACTTCATTTGCCCTGTCCACACATGTCTAAGCCTCAAATTCCAAAACTTAACCACGACTTAATCCCTTCTCCTCTGGGGCCCTTGGAGGTAGAAAACAAAGTTGTGGTAAATCATATCATTAGACTTTAATAGCCAATACACAGTAACTAACATTTTTTCCTCCCAAGGGAGTTATTTAATGTTTAATGAAAATAGCAATTTGCATAATTCACTTGCAGTATAAAGGTCACCAACAATCTGTCACTAGGATAACAGGGTAATTACTTAAGATAACTATCTTCCATTGACAAAAGAATGTTAATTTCTTGAAAGGGACTATTTAAAATTACTGTATTTTAATTATTATATCATATTTATTCTATTTTTAGGAATGTCAGAACATCTGCAGCAGAGCTGTGTATCACTTTCTCAAAGGCAGTGGGTGTTGAGACCAGGCTTCTCTATTAGCTGGTAGATGAATGGCAAAAATATCCATAAATATGAGAAATCTGAGGAAAGCTGAGTGATGGACCAGTGCAGAAGAAGGTGTTTGGGTCAGAGTGGTCCCACACCATGCCCCCTCTGCGTTGGGATCAGGAAGACCCTGATAGTCACACTCTGTGGCCACATTTCTCTTCAGAGAGAAAAGCAAGGCACAGCTTCCCAAGGATATTTTCTGGGAATCACAATGAGGAACCTCAGAGAAAGGAAAAATAATTCTTATCTCATTTGCTGCTCCTCTTGTGCACAAGTGGAATGCAGTGTGGAAGATTGTTTACCTGAATTGGTAAATGGATTCTGGTGTGAGAGTTTTGATTCACTGACCCATTGAATCCAGGTGTGTGTGTCAGGACTGGGCCGACAGTCACGAGATTCTGTGCAGGTGAGTGGAGCTGAGTGCTTGTGCAGATTCAGTTTAGATGCAGTGTAATATAGTATAGAATAATAAAGTATAATAAAGTAATTAATTAGCCTTCTGATAACAATGGAATCAGATGTATCATTCCTCCCTTCATCAGGGTTGCCTTGCTTTCACAATAATACTCCATCACCAAAACCTCTTGGGTCACAAATATTGTCCAAATAAGGGGTTTTGTTTTACAGTTTGTGGTTTAAGAGCAGAGAATGGTTCTTTGTGAAGCACAACTCAGCCAAGCACTGCACACCTGCATGAGCAAGCCCAGCCAAGGACTGGACATGATGGCATTCACACAGGAGCCAGCAGATGATGGAAATCTCTGCTGGGGCAGTGTGTGGAGCCCAGCACTGATCCTGGCAGCTGCTTTGGGCCAGGGGCCACCACCACACCCAGAATGTTTGCCAGGAATGTCCAAAACTGGCATCCAGCTACCAACTGGGCTGGAGCACCCTGCATTCCCAGGGGAAATGAGTCAGAACCGGCCTGCAAGAGGGATTTCCTAAATTGTGAGTCTCAGCAGTGCGGCCACAGCCACACAGGAGTACTCCTGGGCTGGAGCAAATGGTGTCACTTTGTACCTCATTGTCCTGCTTCTCTGCAGAGGTTCCTATCAGGGCCATCAGCAGGGCTTGTAAAGATGATTCAGTCTAATAGAATCCTCTCCCATTCACTGCAAAGCCAGGAGGATTTCTCTCTTATCCTGCAGGTGCACCATAAAGGTGTCTTTAACACAGGGAAGTGCCCCTGAGTGAGTGACACACTGTTTGCAGAGGGACAAACCTACTTTTGCAACTCAGCACAATAGACCAAAACCACACCATGTTTCATTTAATGATTACTCCTGCACAAAGCTTTCAAATAATAAGCACTAGCATATTTTAAACCTGAGCAAGCTAAACATTTAATTTACTATTCACTTGACACCACTTTAGTTCATTAAAACCTCTGCAGCACTGGAGAAGGTGAAGAGGGCAATATGATTAAGATAGCATGGTTAGGGCAGGGCAGGGGTTTCTCTCAACTGAGAGTTCAGGGAATCTCATTCTTTCCTTCAAAGACAGCAATGGTGGTTCTCCTGGGCTGGGAGCTCCAGGTTTCCCTGCTCTTGGGCACTCTGCAAGGTGATGCTTTGGGGATAAGCCTTGCACTGTACAGAATGACCCAGCTGTTTACCTACATGTCCTCAGAGCAGTGTTTTTAAGGGATATGATGTTGATAACTCAGATCACCTCTGCTGTGATTTAGAAGACATCTAATTGCATTTATATAATTATAATTTAAATAATTATATACATGTATATATATTTTAATACTAGTTGCCACTGTGAAATAAAGGTGATGTACAACTTCATTAATAAAATCCTGGCAGCTATGAAAAGATGGGGGATGCCACAGCAGCAGCAGTGGGGACCTGCAGGTGTTAGAGCTGATGTCTGAGCCCATCCCCAGGGAGGTGTCCCATGCCCAGGGCTGGGGCTGTTCCTGCTCCTCTCCCAGGGACCTGAGGTACCACACACAGTCAAGAGCTGAACGTGTAATTCCTGCAAAATCTGTCTCCTGCTTGCATTTAATCACAGAACTTCTTTTTCCACCTCCTCACAAATCAAGACTCAGGAAAACAGCAGAAGATTCAAAGCTGGATTTAGGCAGATTTCTGGTCAGAGGCTTCTCTGCTCTGCAAGCCCTCCAGCCCCCATGGTGAGCATGGCCATGACCATTCCAGGTGAAGCTTCCCAGCTACTGGAAGCCGTCTCATTTGAAATCAGTGGTTGGTCACTTCTGTTTTGAATTTAGGTTCTGGGTGATTTCCTAATGCAGAACTCCCATTAAAGAGAATTAGAGCACAATAAAAATAGGCTTTAGGGGACCAGCCTGTCCAGTCATACAGGAGGTTCCTTATAGGATTATTTTCTTGATACACAAATGCATGCAAATAGTCACTAGTCACCTTGGAATCCTTCCTAAGAGGGGCCAATAGCAGACATACAGAAGAGAGCTTTCCAGTAACAGACATAGGGAAGAGCTTCCCAACAGCAGCATTTCCACACAGTATCCCAGCTTTAAGCTGTCTGAAGTGTAGGCCTCCTTAAACCACAAGTGGCATATTTGTCTTAAACAAAATTAATGCAACACAGCATCTAAAAATAATCCCATGGAGTCATACATTCTCTTGTTCCTCAGCATTTGAATCACTGCAGCTGACTGCACAGTGTCATAAAACACATTTTGAGAATGAAAAATATCCAAAAATTTCCTAGAGTGAAATACTTAAAAATAAACAGAATCTCTCACTCTGTAAAGCAGCTACCTAAGTTGTGTTGTTTCAGAAAGGGCTGAAGGCTCTGGATGAGGAAGTTCTGGCCACTCCTTGGTGCCCAGAGGCCACACATGGCCAGAGATGTGGGCACCCCAGCAGCTTGGGTGCAACTCAGCCTGCATCAAGCTCTTAGTTGTTTTCCCACATGACCTCAAAACCTGAAAACAATTAAACTGCTAAAAACCTGATTATTCTCCAAAGCTGAGCTCTGTGGTGGAAGTCCCAGGTGTGCTCACAGAGTGATCAGCACAGGGCTCAGAGCAAACACCACCAGTGCAGCTGGGGGACCAGAGCCATCCCTGCTGTAACGATGCTCCCGCAGCCAAGAAAACTGACTCGAGCTGGCAACGAGCAGGGGGCAGGGAAATTTATGGATTCTTTCCTTCTTCAATCAACAGTTTAAAGGAGACACGGAGCAATGACTGGACCCCAAATACTCTGTTGACTAAATCTATAAATAAGCAAACATCTGTTGTTCACATTCTTCTGCTCAGGTGGTTTCTGGTAGCCCCTAAAATGACAAGAATCATCTCCAAAATGCTCAAGTTGTGGAAAATAACAGTATCTTGTTCTTATATACTACAATTTCTAATTTTACTTGGGAGTGTACAAAGCAAAAGAGGTTAAGCCAAGCCCTGGATTTAGGTACGTGATTTTTTTTTACTACAAAAAGAAAAAGGCTGAGACAGCCTCATTTAGGTGGCTTTGATTCATCCCCCGTGCTCTGAACTGGCTGTGCACGGTCATCACGGCGTGTGACAAACACCCCGGAGCAAGGTCTGTCCCCAAGCTTTGAGACATCCCCGCTTTGGGAAGCGCTACCCTCAGAGAATGCAGGTTCTAAACCAAAACCTGTCTGCGAGCTGCTCGCGGGGAAAAGAAGGCAGAAATCAGATGATAGCATCTCCCCCTGCTCCACCCGCTTCACGCTAATTATGTGACCTGAAAGCTCGTGCCTTAATTAGCCCGGAAACAAATTACGCTGGCTCCTCCTGGTGGCTGAGCCGGCCGAGCTCCCCAGGCAGGCCGTGGGTACAAGGTGTGAGCGCTCAGCTCCTCCCGGACCAGCGGCCGGGAGCTCTGGGGCTCTGTCCGTGGAGCTCTCTCTCTCCGTGGGACTCTCTCTCCATGGGGTGTCTGTGGGGGCTCTTTTTGTGCGCTCTGCTGCGGGGCCCGGAGCCGCCGAGCGATGCCCCTCAGGCCCTGCTGTGTGCGGCCACCCGCGGTCCCCGCTCTGGCCCTGTCCTCGGCCAGGTTCTGCTGCTGCTGGTGGCAATGTCCCTGAGCACCGCAGTGTTAGGAGTAGAAAAGTTGCCCATTTTTTTAAAAGGTTGCAGAGTTCACAGGTTGGGCTAGTTGCTGCCAGGGTGGAGTTCTAACTGTTTGTTGTTGTAATCACCTGTCGTTTTCGTTAGCTACCTGTTGTTGATGGTTCAGAATTCCCCCGTTTGTCGACACCCTGCTGCTTCCTGGAGGGTGGCACCTGAGACGATGAAGAGGAGGGGACATCAGGGTTGGCATGCAAATAAAGAAGCCCCTCACCGAACCTAGTAAAAACCCCTAAAAACAACGAGCCAACACGGAATTGAGGGGTTGAAGTGATATCTAGACGTGAGGAACGGAATCCAGTGTCCACTAAGACCTTTTTTACCCCTCACCCTAAACAAAAGATATCAGCTGGACAGAGGAGCTCGAATGTCAAATGGGAAAACTGGTGATCTCCCGATGCTCTCTGAGGATGGAAACTCCAGCTCTGCCTGCAGACCAGCGGACACAGCTGCACTCTTCCTCCTCCTCTGTGCCACTCATGGAAGCAGCGGCGGTGTGAGTGCGACCTGTCGATTCTTCCCACCCGAGCTCATCACTTTTAATAAAGATATTAAAAAAGAGAAAGTTTTCCTGCTGTATTTATTTCAGGAAAATGTGGTGGGTTCTGTGTATTGGGGGGGTGTATGGTGCTGCTGGGACTCGGCCCTGCACCATACACCCATTTTTAGGGGACCATTCCTGGTGTGTGCTGCTGGGACTTGGCCTGCACATCCAGCTCCAGAAGGAGAGCTGGAATAACACAGCTGAAAAGCTTGCTGATGCAGGGGGTAACACTACAGTTCAATAATAAAGGAAAGCAGCTGGATTAGGAATTGAGCCAGTTTGTGTTCCCTAAGCCTACCCAGCACTCATTTTTGGAACGGAACAATTCCCCTCTCAGCATAGAGGAACCAGCGTCCCCCCTGGGAGGCTCGCTGCAGGAGGGGGTGTGGGCAGGTCAGAGGACACTGTGCACTTTCATGGTGAAATCTGAATAAATACTCTGCATGGAAACAGGCCCAGTGACTGAGCACGCTGGCAGGCTAGCCTGGAGACCTGGCTGCCTTTGAAGGACTGTGGTTATAATTACTGTCACCATTACTTGCATCAAGAGTTACAACCACATGAGTTTGGAGCCTCATCACTTTTAGTCAGTGCTTTAAAGCTGCCTCCCTCTTATGCACGCCCAGAGGTTTTCTTGACCTATTTTTGGACAGTGAGGAATTATTTATTTTTATATACAGACTTCCCACCTAACCATGATAATACAGTCAACAGGAGGCTGGGAGGAACAGGAGTAATAGACCTGCACTCTCACCCTGACTGTACAACTCAACAGGGAGCAGCCCTGGATGTAATGCTGACTAGTGTTACAGAAATCCATCATACTGAAAGTGCTGGTGCCACAAAATGCAGAAAGGGGATGAGGATTAGCTCAGGCTGTGTATTGTCAGATATTCTGTATGGAAGAAATTCACACAAGCCAGAACCTTTTACAGGTGTGAGATATGAGACCTCTACCAGTTCCTTCTTCATCCCATTCTTTCCTGAAAGTTGAAGTGTTGAATGGTATCAAAGGAATATCTGGTTCCTAGGGAGAAATAATATAAAAGCCCAGTGGTGCATTTATATTTATTCCAAGAATAGGATAACTATTTGGTTTATAGTTAAACAAGAGGATCTGTGCTCCCCATTTCCCCTGTATGTTCATCTGTAGCACCAGTATAGGAGCTACAGAGGCAGATCTTATGTACAGCTCACATATGAGCCCCATCTCTGAGTCAGAAAAGGGTATAGTCCAACAAACCCTCTTCTGCTAAGCCCCAATAAACATCCATTCATGGGCACCTTTGACCCCCAGCACTTCATCATCTCCATGGACAGACACAGCTGAGGAACACAGTGACATAAGAGAAGCCAGAGGACATCAGGGTTTTCAACAAGTAAAAAAACCAAACAACTGCAACAAAAACCCCAGACAAGACTCCCCTTTTCCATCAAGAATGAGTAAAAGGTCCAGCTGAAGCAAAAAAAAATTTAAAAAAAGAAGAATATATAGATGTGGTGACACATCTCCTGTATTTTTCTCAGTTTGGTGAACAGGTGAGGATGAAACCAAAATGTATAAAAGAAAGAAGGTTTTAAATAATTTGGATATATATTTTAATGGGGTAAATGTAATTTAAATATGCAAATATGAACAGGCAGTGGGTTGCCCTGAGGGGCTGGGCACCTCTGTAAAGCACAGCACCCCATGGATGGTACAGGAGTAAACACCCCTTCAGGTGCAGTATCTCTGTGAGGAACTTGAGCATGGACTAAAGCTCTGTCCAGCCTTGCAAGCTGCCTCTTTTACTGTTTCATAACAGATTTCCAGTAGAGCTTGTGAGAACAAGATAATGTCCAGCTTTGCCTTCCTGAATTGAATATACTGTGGCCCAGTCTCCAGTAATGTGCAGTTCAGGCACATCCTGAGCCAGAGGCAGTGTCTTTATGTCCAGCAGTTGCTCATGGACACTTGGCTGAGTCTGTTCTCCCAGAACATGAATCCACACTGTTCATGGGTGTGCAGCTGTGCCAGCTCATTAAGCACTGCCCCACTGGTGATGCTGTCCTAGATAAGTGGCATGTGCTATATTTTCCCTTTATCTAGGCTATAAAGTCAGTGTGAAATTTGTATAAAATGCAGCACAGATAAAAAAGAGCAGATTATTTCTACAGGTGGAAAGACTTTGAAGGTGACAGTACTATATTTCTTTTAGACTGACTTTGTGTTTGTTCCTGCAGTGCCCATTACGAGGAGATCATATAGTATGTTGGAATAGCTCTGTGCTGTAAAAGATCTCTTTTTCTCCAAAACATATCTGTGTGTAGCTCCCTTCTTCTCCATATTTAAAGCAGATGGTCCTTTTTCATATAATTGTTGTGTGGAGTCAGAGGCAAATATTGATAGATAGTGACAGAGTTTAATTTATTTCTTTGTTGAAGATTGATTTTTCTTGGGTTTCAGCAGTACTGGCTGCCTTCCCAGAAGTGTTTCTGAATTTATCACTGCTGGGTGCCAAACTGAGACGGAAAAAACAGCTTTTAAATACAAAACCCCTCAAACTAGGGGGGCATTTCAGCTTGGTGAAGTTCTGGACATAACCTCGAGTGCCACGGGGTAAGGACAGCTGAGAGAAATTGAGGCAGTGATTTATTTAACAGTGTCAATGGAGGGAGATCAGCCTTAGAGAGGGATGCTCCTGTCTGCCATGGGGTGATTACTCCTCACTCCTAACTTTTGGTTCATGCTGAAGATCTTTTCCTTCTTTGTCACAGTTGTGTCTAGGCACTGAGTGAAAGAAATGAGAGTGTAAATTGAGACAGACTTGCCCATCTGCAGTGCTTTGCAGATTCCAACACTCAGAGCCACTGTGGGAATCCAGCTGCCCAAATTGTTGATGGCAGAAGATTCACTTCACATGCCTGGCACAGGAAAGCTCCTGGCCTTGCTTTTTGAGTCTTCCTGCTGACAAACCTCGTGAGTTTTAACAGCTCCCTTCTACGGGCAGTGTCTGCAGAGGGCAGGGAGAAGCCCACTGCTGAGGCACGAGGGAGGTGACATTCCTCGGAGGCACACAGGGATGCAGCTGCTGATGTGACTTGTGTAACACCCCATCACTGGGGCTGTGCACACTTGTGCCCAGCTGAGCTCAGCCATGGTGCTCCTCTGGTGGAGTTCAGCTGCTCTGTCTACTCCTACAAGGTATCATCCTACAAGACAAATCAGGAGCCAAGGCAAAGTAAGTTGGATTTTGTGCTAAACTGGAAAGATTAAATACTTTTATTGACTTCATCAGAGTGAAGATATTTAGGTTTGTGCCAGGGTCTGTGGTGTATAGCTCAGGCTGCCAACAGCAGTGCATGTAAGCACCATTGCACCATTCAGCTGGCGAAGTTACCACGGCTTCTCTCTGTGTAAACCCCTCGTAGCAGCTACTCCTTGTTGCACTCATGTGGCTGGGCAAGCTCTCAGCACATCTTCCTGAAGGGGCTGCAGCAGGGGGGATGTGGAACAAACAAAAGTAGAGACAAGAGGTTGTAAAGCAGTGTGAAGCAGGAGAAGCACCCTCTTCCATCACAGGAAGATCAAGGCCGTTAACAAAATCTCCGGGCACCCGGCAAGATCAGACCGAGCTCCAGCGCTCCGTGTGCTCGGAGATCTTCCCCTCCCTGCAGCAATGCGGCAGAGCCTCTCGCTCCCTCTAACGTTAAAACAATGCTTAATTTAAAAGAAAAGGAGCTCCGATTGTTCTGATCGCTGGTTTTCACCGCCTCAGGAAAAACGGAATGCCGCTTTCACTTCCCAGGGAAGTGGGAAAGTGAAAGCCCACAAAGGAGGTTCTTTCCCAGTCCTTTCCCTTTGCAGGGAGCTCTCGTCCTGGCGAACCCAGCTTTTCCTGAGACAGGAGAGGTGTCAGTGCTGCCACGGAACCTCCTGTCTCCTCCCAGCGAGAAGCACCTCCCAGCGGATTCATTCGGCTTGGAGAGGAGAACCTCTCTTTTTACCAAAGATCTCACCTCTCTGAAGACTCTTTATAATTAATTCTGCTCTTCTCTGAGCTTGGCAGCAGTGGTTGGTGCTGTGAAGCACAGCAGCCTTCGCTGATAAGCCCCGAACTCTGCATATCTTCCTTTCTTTGAGTGTTTTCTATCAGGAAAGCACCAATTTGTATTTCCTATAGAAATTGCTCCCAGCTGCCAGGCTGGATGGGCTTTTCTCTGACAGAAGTGGAGGTGTACTGAAATGTTTCTGCTCTTCTTCTGTGGCATCAAAGGAAGCAGCATGTGGCATAGGAAAAGGACAAAGGGGGACGCAGACACCGGTTCCTGCTTTCCTGCCAAGCAAAGGTGCCATTGAAGAGTTTCCCTTTCCCTTTGCCCTTCCCAGCAGATGTTTCTTCTGAGTGAGCACAGGAGTGCCACAGTGCCACTTTTTCTCTTGTCCCAGTGTTAGGTTCTACCATTCAGTTCTGAGTTTTGACAGCACTCCATTTTAAGGAAGCACATTCCTCCTTTAACCTCTGCCCTGGTGATGTGAGCTGCAGACCCTACTGCTCCCTTTGAGGGGAATACAAGACATTCCTCATACTGAAAGGGCTGGGATGTGTTTCTGGTTTGAAATAACACTGTGCTGGGTGGATTTCATCACACATGGAGGGGGAAAAAAGTCTGCAATCCCACATCTTCCATTGTACACGGCCTAGGTCCCACTGTGGCGCTCTTTGCAGCATAATACCATATTATTGGAATTATCATGGTATTGGAAGATCCGAGGAGCTCAGGTTGAGTACAGAGAGGTTTCTCTTCCTATCTAGCCAAATTCTAAAGCACAGGGTAAGATTTCAGCTGTTTACGTAACAAATACATTTTCTGTATAAAAAGCCCCAATGGCTTGCCTATGCACTAGAGCACAACTTTGGGCAGGTTTAAAACTGTACAACATGTCCCAGTGCTTCAGAAATCATCCAAAACATAGTATGTACAAGAAAATGTACACTGTAATATCAAAGCACCTTTCAAAAAATTGATCCTGGGCATAATCTCTAATTACTTAAAACTTAACCTCAGGAATTCACATTAAGAGGGATAATAATTGCCTAACTATATCAGAGCAGAACAAGTTCACAAGCAAAAATTCATTAAGGAAAACTCTTTCTTGGTAAACTACAGTGAAAATGACTGAAGGGATTCACACCTGTGCCCTTGAGATATGTCAGCTCTCTGAAAACCTAATACAGAGTTTAGTGTATGCAGACACCTTCCTCAGAAATAGCAAAGAGAAATCACAGCAAAACCAGGATTTCTCTTTAACTTGTACTGCTTTCTGAGTTCCTTTTGATATATATTTTACCTAAATCTTAAGAATTTAGCACCTAACCATGCTGGTTTTGTCAGGCCCAAGGTGTAGTGAAGCTCCAGGTAATGTCCTACTAAAACCTATTTCTAGTGTGCAAAAACAAAGCAAATGGTGCTAATTAACCTCTAGGGTCTGTCAGGCTGCTGTGGGAGTACTGAAATGATATTTCTGAACATTCATCTAGTCATCAGCATAGGCTGTTTTGTCATTGTTTAATTTCTGTTGAAGACAATCTTCTGGAACAGGCTGTATGTGTTCAGAGAATCCCACTCAGGATGTCATGGTGGTCCATACAGCTGATCTCATCCTATCTGCACACACCTATAGCCCAGGAACTTCTCCTTGCAGCAGAGCATCATTTCCATTCACTTCCAGATTCCTTCAGAAAAATCAAGTCATAAAAAGCACTTTAGCTTATCTGATACTCCCACTCATCCAACATCCATCTCACTTAGAGATAATTGAGCAGGGGATGCATTCAACACATACAGAATTTAAAGTAAAAAGCATCTAGAATCCAGTGTTGATTACTGGAAAATATTGTGCTCATCCTCCAATAATGTGCTCATCCATTAGAAATATGTATTATGGATATTTATCCATTTATTTAGACATTGCAGGGAAGATGAATGATGTCATCATTCATGATGTCATTGCAGGGAAGATGAATGATGTCATCAGAATTCCTTTTCTTTTTTTCTGGATGAGGGATGTGGTATTCCTGACATTAATATGTACCCATTGTGCAAGATCCCTTCATAGGGATATGTTGATCTGCATTTGAAAATGGATAAAATCAGCACTGTCATGATTGTTCCTGGAGGAACTCATTTTAATTGGGCTTTTATTGTGAGAATTGTGAAAAGCAACACTGAAATTTGAGAATTTGTTTTAACTTATAGCCATATCCAGAATTTAAACTGAGATCTCCCATATGGAAAAAAAAAGAAAGAAAACCTCTAGGATATTGTATTGCCCACTCCATTATGTGGTAGTTAATAATTAAAAACATGCTGCAGTTCCTTTTATGAATTCATAATGTGGAGATGAAGGATTACTGCAAGTCGTAATTTGACATGCAATAATCTTGACTGTATTTCAGTAATTTGCAAGCAAAGCTTCATTTCCTTTCTCAATTTTGATGATACAAAGAAAGAATTAACATCAGATGTTTCCTCTGCACTTCCTCAATTCTGAAGGGCCTTCATTTAGCAGAAAATAACATTGCTCACAGTTTGCTAGAGCACTTCTTACATGTCACACAACAACCCATCACCCCTGGGGGACAGGCCCATGAGAGGCTGCCCTGGGGGCTGCTGCTGCTGCTGTGATGGATGGATCCCTGCAGGCCTTGGGAACACACTCTGATCCATCACAAACTCGAGGGGGTGGATGGCAATTTCCTAAGGTAGAGTTGCTATATTTATGTCCCCAGGCACTGCAGCTGGTACCTAACCCTGGGTAGAGCCAGGAGCTCTTCTCCCAGCTGTGTTTACCTGCTGGTAAAGGCCAGGCCAAGCTGAGCTCGGGAGCAGCTGGCACAGAAACACCTCCTGCCCAGCAGCTTCCCAGGAGGGGAGGGAAGAGTGCAGACAAATAAATGGACCCTGGGGTCAGCAAGACAGCATGGTTTCCTCAAGGGCATTTTCTGTGCTTCACAAAGAAGCCACTCTCTAGCTTGAAGGGGTAAAGGAAGAAACACTGAAGCATCTGGAATGGCACAGTTGGACTCTGGTAACTCCAAGGGGATGGGTACAGTGTGCCCTTGTGTCCCAGCCCCTAGGACAGCACAGTCCATCAGCAGTGCCTTCCTTGCACAGTAGTTCCACTCACACAGAGGAAGGTGTGTCAGAGGCAACCACAAGGGTTTTGTGGGTTCAAATCAGTGTCCTGTTTCCACCTGTGCTCTTACCCCAAGCCTGGGCTGTCAGGAGGAATCCCTTGGCTGTGCCCATATTGACAGGCACGCTGCAGTGCCCAGACCATGCTGGACCAGGTGTGGACCTGGCTGTGGTCCTGAGCTCCTGAGGCCTGTGAGTGACACGTGTTGGGCACATCTGTGCTGGTACACTGAACAGTGCCAGGGAATGTACCCAGGGGCTGAACCTACAACATTTCTGATGGATGGCCCAGAGCAGGGCTTTAGAAGTGCAAGACAGTGCTCTCCCAACCCCAGTGCTTCTGCCCCATGAGCTGCACGTGTGCTCTTAGCCAATATTTCCAAGTCTGCTTCCAAGGATGGTGGGGAGGAGGAGGACAGGACCTGCCTGGTCCTCTCTCTCCTTCCCCCATCTCTCTCTCTCTCCAGCTGCCATAGAGAGTGAAGAGTCTGAAAGGGCAGATGTCTGTCACCAGCAAAGGGCTGGCATGCAGCCCTAACTGCAAAAGGCTGCAGACTGTGTGAGGCACCAACGAGGTCTCCCAAGTGCTATGTGCAGTTTGTCACAAGTTGGCATTTCTGGCTGCAGCCAAGGACTGGTGTCTGAATTTCCATGTCTGCACACAGCTTCCAATACCTTTAATGCAAAACAGCACTGCTCAGCTGTAAAAAGCTCTCTGTACTTTATGTGTCTGGTATTTCTTCATATTGCTGCTGGCAAATCCTCTTGCCAAAGAAGCTGTGGGCACAAACATGGTCCTTGCAGATGTGGACCACAGGCACAGCTGCTTCCTAGCCAGCCAGATGAGGCTTTTTGCAGTATAGCTCTGGGTGTAAAGCATGTAGATAATGGCATAGTGTACATGGGACTCATCTGCAGGCTACATGGAAGAGCTCCTCTCTATCAGTATCTTGCACATCAGTTGTCTCACTTCCAACAAAATGCCAGTGACTGGATGTGTCAGGATCAGCTCTCTGCATCACATGCACAGGACCCTTCGTGATCCTTGGTGTTAATACAGTGGAAACAGGAGTGACTGAACACCAGCTCCTGTTCTGTCTGCACACTGCTGTCTGTGGGAGCTCATGCTCTGGGTCAGACCACAGGCACACAGGAGCACTGCATCCCCTACAGCTCCATCCACCATCCCCTTGTCTCTGGAGCCCTCTGTTGCATCTCCTGTTGGGCTGCCTAGATATGTGCTATTATTTGAGAATTATTTGAGCACTTACTATGTTGCAAAGGTTAATTAATTAGGTTTTTTTAAAGGTGGGAAAATGAAAAGTGGTGTGTAAGTGTTCCTAAATATTATAAACAATGGTTCACAGTATCAGGATTTTTCCAGGTATTTCTTTGCAGCTTTAACTTCCTATCTTGGTACCATACAAGTTTCAATTACCAGTACTAGTTCAGTAGACCATGTATCAAATGATAATTATCAAAACATGTGAGAAATAAATTCTAAAGGCTAGGAATGTTTTGTCATTATAAAACTATGTATATTTTAATATGCCATTTGTTATATAACATATAAGACATATACATTATCACGTATGTATATATTACAAACAGGTATACATGTATGTATGTACATATGTATGCATGCATAGGGACAATATGATGAATTATTGTATGATAAATAGTAATTATTCACAGATGATGCTGTGATAATATACCCCTGAGAAATAACATGCAGGTCCCTTTAATTTCACAATGTCTGTGTTTCTGATACTGCCTTAGTATCAATGATTCATAGCAATTACAAGATTATACAGTAAATTATGCACATGAAATCAGTTACCATCATAGTTTGCTATCAAAGGCTCTCCTGGATTTAGCTCACTATTATTTCAAGAACTGTGAAGACATACAGGTGCTGCTGAAAGGTTCTCTATCATCACAGTGACAAGGTGACCTCATAAAGATCCAGACAGAAACTGGTAAGGAAAGGGTTTTAATTTCCTCTGTCACACTGTGATACAAATGGCATCTTCTCACAGTGGAGTGTGGTTGTGTGCCATATGCAAATACAGGAGAAGCGACAGCAAAGGAAAGCAAAAAATGCTCAGGAAAGCCAAAATGCTCAGGAAACCCCAAAATGCTCAGTACCAAGTCACATTTATGTCTCAGGGAGTTTTCCTGATTTATTGGCAAAGAAAAAATACTGCAAGAACATTCTCATTGAGCAAAAATCAATGAAAGGTTTAAAAAAAAAACAAAAAAGAAATTCATTCTGAAAATAATGAGCAGTTCTACAGCCATGTAATTAGCAGGTATTTTTAGTTTTTCTTCAGAAAGAATGCCAGGCAGCATTCATGTGATTGACAAGGACAATGCTGGGGTGAATGACGTATGGATCTGTATGGCAGGACTGAAAGATGTGAAAAGAAAGGGTTTGAGATGGGTGGGGAGACTGGCAGCTGAAGGGCTGTGGGACAGGGAGGTCAGTGACGAGAAGGTAATGAAAATACAAAATTAAAATAGTGGAAAGTAGACTTGTTTGGTGGCCCTTTGCTCAGAGGAGGGAAGCTCCTGCCATCCAAGGGAGTGTCTGTTTTGAATAATGAGAAATGTTCTGTCTTTTCTCTCACCTCGGTGGCTGCAAGAACAGGGGACTGCAGAACTATTGTTGGCTGGCTAAAACCAGCCTGCAACCAGGCTTACATGCTCTAGCTTAGGACAGCTGAGTCTTCAGACACCGCTGGCCTGACATGGCAGAGTGACTTGCAGAGCCAAAACCCAGTGATGGTGGCAGGCTGGCAATCCTTTGGTGGGATCTGCACCAGGGAACACAACTGACTTGTGTTCCAGAACTCGGATAATCAGCAATTGCAACCCAGAAACATAAGGGGAAACATAAGGGGAAACATAAGAAACATAAGCACATGAGGTCCTGGACCACCCACAGAAGTTAGGTCCATGAAGAATGAGTCGTTAGGGCAAATTGTAACAATATCAGTAGCTCTTGGCAAAATACAGCCCTTGGCAAAAGTATTGTTACTGTGCCTTACACTGAAACAATAGATCCAGCAGAATGCCATAAATCTTCTCTGAAACTGCCCAGAGGATTGCAGTGTTTCTTTTGGCAGTGTGACCACGCTGTGGTTCCAAAGCCCCACCTGCTGAGCCCACACTGGACAGAGTTTTCCCAGCTGCCATCTTCATCAAATATTGTTTTATCTACTTGCAGCTCCTTGGCTTTTTCAATGGCTTTAGCAATATCAGGGTGATATTTTTAAAATGTCATTGCTAATACATTTTAACTACACCCCGACAAAGATTTAGTATTATTCTAAAACCTGAAACCTGCTATCTTCAGTGGAGCAAAGTGAGGATGAAGGCGTTACTTTTGGAAAGGACATCAGCTTAATTTCCAATTTTATGTCAAAAATATATCTGTAGATAGAGTTTATGTCATAGCTGATTGCAGGCACATTTAGATGTCAAACTTGTTCATTTGCCAGACAAAACAAAATAGGCATCTAAGTACAATAAAATGTGCCTGCAATTATATGTGCCAGCAAAAATGACACCTGCAAATGTTCTCAAGATGTTGTAGATGCAAACATCTAAGAACACTTGAAATCATTTCCAAGCATGTGAAGTTTGGAAAATGTAGGACATGAATATCTATTGTGAGTACAAAACACATCCTGCTTCTGCCCATGGAGAAATATCCACTCAGTCATCTTGACTCCTGATTTTTACATTTCTGGATCTTAAAATATATTAAGCCTTAAACAAGATAAATAAAATAATAATTAAATAAAATCTTAATATGGTCCTACTCTGTGTTACTTTCCAACACTGCTGTTATTGTTTGTTCTGTTTTCTTCTTTTTTTCTTCCTTTCCTCTCTCTCTCATGGTAAATGCTGCCTGGCTGATTCCTGCTGTCACTATTCAGGGAAGGTTCACAGAAGTGGTTAGCCTTTTGTGAGTGCAGTTTAACCCTTAGTGCCAATGAATCCCACACTCAATGTCAAGAGCCTCTGATCACAAGGAGTCTCAGTGAGGTCTCTGCCCACACTCCTTTTTCCATGGAGCTACCATCAGTCATGACTGGGTCAGCAACTTAGGATGTAAAGTAATTTAAAATGAGGGTGGCAATAAAAAATTAGAAAGTGAGCTAGTGGAACACAAAAATAACTCTCTTGCACCTGAGAGCTGGGCAACAGCCCACCATTCCCCTCAGGTGTCTTGGGGAGCTGCCCAGGGCACACTGTTGCACTGCACACTGTGAGCATTTTCTTCCAGTAAAGGAAGCCTGGACCTGGCTGGTTTTGAAAATGGAACCCACTGGTGCCACTGTGTCGGGGCCAGAGCCTTGACAAGGCTGACATGAGGCACTATTTTTGCAGAAGAATTACCTATTCCTTAAAGCATGACAAAACCCTGCCAGCTCAAACACTGTGTCCATATTCAGAAAGATCAACAAAGCAACTCTTTCCTGACCATAAGAATCACCAAGCTTCAGATGGTTCCAGGGGATTTTTTTTTTTTAGCATCAAGAATGTATAGTATAGCAACTTTCAGTATGATCTGCTGAGGGTCTCCACTCTTTCAGTTTGGCTGTTGACTCCTTGGGGAAGGGAGGGTGAGGCAAGACACTTCAGAAGCTCCACCTGGGGTTCTTTAAGGCTTTTAGAGGCTCTCCCAGCCTGCGCTCTCGGCTGAGTATCTGCAGAGGACACAGGAGAAGGCAGCTCTCCCCGAGCCCTTTCCTGCCCACCACTCTGCCCTACCCCAGCAGCTCCATGTGCCTTTGCTTATCCTGACACTGGGGACAAAGGGCTCCCTCCACAGGGCCCTCCCTGCTCATCCTGACATTGGGGATGAGGAGCTCCCTCCACAGGGCCCTCCCTGCTTATCCTGACACTGGGGATGAGGGGCTCCCTCCACAGGGCCCCCCCTGCTCATCCTGACATTGGGGATGAGGGGCTCCCTCCACAGGGCCCCCACTGCTTATCCTGACACTGGGGATGAGGGGCTCCCTCCACAGGGCCCCCCCTGCTTATCCTGATACTGGGACAAAGGGCTCCCTCCACAAGGCCCTCCCTGCTTATCCTGACACTGAGGATGAGGGACTCTTTCCACAGGGCCCCCCCTGCTCATCCTGACACTGGGGATGAGGCTCTCCCTCCACAAGCCCCCCCTGCTCATCCTGACACTGGGGATGAGGAGCTCCCTCTACAAGGCCCTCCCTGCTTATCCTGACACTGGGGATGAGGGACTCTCTCCACAGGGCCCCCACTGCTTATCCTGACACTGGGGATGAGGATCTCTCTCCACAAGGCCCCCCCTGCCTTATCCTGATACTGGGGATGAGGAGCTCCCTCCACAGGGCCCCCCCTGGCAGCCTCCAGCAGGAGCTGCCAGACACAGAGCAAATACTCCACTCACCATTGCTGTTCTCTGTAGTGCTGCCATGGCAGATCATGGAACAAAAGGACATTCTCCCCCATCTCCATTTTGGTAAAGTTGTGTCCTCCCCCTACAACCACAAAGAGGAGCAACTGGGAAAGACAAAACATGGCGTGTCTTTATTATAGACTTCCTTAAACAACTTCAAAGTTTTCCCAGACTACACAGTAACTACAGCTATTAATACTGTATTCCTTAGTGTGCCTCAGCCATGTTCCTGAGATGCATCAGATGGCATTACTCTTCTGAGGCACTATTGTCACTCTCCAAAGCTCTTAGATCCATCACCATGCATGCCCTTTGTAATGATAATTTAGTAAGAGAGTCTGATACTTAATAATTCAATTTTGGAACTTCCCCTTTGTGTGTGATGTGCCTTTTGTGTGCTGATATGAAATGGCACCGGTTCAAAATAAAATCGAGCTCTTGGTATTTCAGATACTGCAGATAAGTGTAAGCACTATTGCCTGTTTATAGCCTTACTTTCTGTATTTAATGTGATACTTCTGGGTTGGTAGTTCAGAGATCAATGCTCTCTGATGAAGCCTGGAGGAGCTGTGAGAGAAGGAGCAGTAGTTTTTTATACCTGGCATCTACCAGTGCCCCTTGGCCCTGACCTCTTGCATCCAATTTACAGAGCAAAAGGTTAGGGAAGCTGCCAGGGCTGTTTGGGGCCATGCCTTTTCATTGTGAGGACCAGAGTGGAACTGAATATTTTTCTTCAACTTGGCTACTGACATGGAGATTTTCAAAACCAAGAAATTAAACTGAAGCAAAATTGCTTCCAGAAATACCATTTTCTGACTAGCCTGTTAGTTGGCTTTTAAGCTGCTGAAATCAAGAGTTGAGGTGGACTGCATATTGCTGCCAGACCAGGTGATCACATAACCCCTCTGAAAAGCTTTTTTCTGTTATGGAGACAGGAGGAGAGCAAGGAAGCTGGGGAAGGGGCTGGAGCAGAAGTCATATGGGGAACAGCTGAGGGAGCTGGGGGTGTTCAGCCTGAACAAAAGGAGGCTCAGGGCTGGCCTCACTCTCTACAACTCCTGAAAGGAGGCTGCAGCCAGGTCAGTCTCTTCTCAGACAGCCAGCAACAAGAGGAGAGGGCACAGCCACAAGCTGTGCTAGTTGAGTTTTAGGTTGGACATTAGGAGGAATTTCTTCACAGAAAGGGTGATTAGACATTGGAATGAGCTGCACAGGGAGGTGTTTAAGGGAAGACTAGACATGGCACACAGTGCCATGGTGTGGTTGACATGGTGATGTGTTTTCATCTTAATGCAAAGCTCCCATACCTCTTCAATGATTTCTCATGGACAGCTCCTTGCAGCACTGACTCCTTCCTCACAGCCAACAAACTCAAACAACAACTCTCTTCTCACCCACCTAACCCACCCTTTTATAGCACTCATCCTCATAAGACACAGCTGTGGCCTGTTAAGGGCAGACCTGTTCCTAATCTTTGGTGATTAGTTCAGCTGCAACTTCTCAGGGGTGAGATTACCTTCTGCTCTTTGTTTTCTTACATTCTATCCCCCCACAGTGATGCTGGGTTATAGGTTGAATTCAGAGGTCTTTTCAAACCTAATTTATTCTGTGATTCTGTAATGCCACATCTAGTTGTCATAAAAATTCCTGCATGTGTTCTGCAGAAGCATTTCTTACAGAGGACTGCTTGGGTGGCTCCCCAGGCCTTGTCTATTCTTGTGCCTGTTTTTGCAAGTTCCTCTCTGGCAGATTGGCACAGCACATGGTCTGAGCCTTGCTGGTGCCATTAGTTACCCTTGCACAACGTACAGGAATAATTTTGTGTCATTCAATTTCAAATTTATATGAATTACAGTCTACTAGAATGGTGTTTTAAACATAAAATGGAGAATAAGTGTTACATGCCTGAAACTTATCATAAATATGAATGACAATGTCTGAGTGTAGAAAACCAGCTGGGATAAGGAATTTTCTGGTCCAAAAAAAATGACTGGACATGGTCAATGTCTGACTTCTGAAACAAGAGAACACAATGTTTAGAACGGTACCCAAATTTTGTCTTGGAACTTGTTCTCTTGAAAACTGCCCAAGGAAGGAGTAATGTAGAGGCAGTGTGAGAGCAGGGGTGCCAGGGCCTGCTGGGATAAATGAAATTTATCCAGGGCCTGCTCCTGGATACTCTGAATGTTGAGGATCAGTTTCCTGGGGATACACAGAATGTGTCTGCATGTGAGTCTGAAGTACCTGCAATGGGCACCGGGGCCTTGGGGCTCACACCTAAAAGTGCCATGGACTGGGGAAGGCTGGGTCTGCTGGTCCCAGCTGCTGGGCAGGCTGAGTGTCCCAGGACAGCTCATGGAAGGATCTTTCCAGAAACTGGGGAAATGTGGGGATACACTTAGAGAAAAGCTCCTTCAATTCCATAGAATGATGTATTTGCAGGCAAAATGCACTATAAATAAAGTGTGAAGTCAAATCTCAGTGCACAAGAACGCTTCAAGAGGGCAGACTGAAGTGGTGATATCAAAATGTTTAGGAAGCTGCACATCCCTTCAGAAGGGGGCAGCTGCAGCCCCACTGTGAGACCTGAGACAGGAATGGCTCTAATACCATATTTATGAACAAGTAGTGCTCATGCAGTCATTCCTGAAGTTAATTGCTGGAAAGTATTAACTACCATCTGGCTGACAAAATGAATTCTTACTTTTCAAATACCTTACAAATTTCCACTGCACTGGACAGCTGTTTGGAGCATTTCAGCAAAACCACGAGCACAGTTAAAGAAAGGAAATGTAAAAGGAGTTATGCATTTGAATTTCTAGTACTGTAGAAAAATGTGCAATCACAGATTAACACATAACTAAATTCTCTCAAGTGAAAAATGTCATGTTTTGTGTGGAGTTTCCAAACCAGTATGGAAGCCAAGGGAATTCCTAATTTTTAATCTAGTTTGCCTCCTAAAAAGTATAAAGTAATTTTTATTTAAAATCATTTTTTATTTAAAATTTATTTTTATTTAAAACTGATGTGCATGCCAGCTTACTGTCAAGTGGAAAACAGGGATAGATATGCAAACTACAGGACGTGCCTACATTCAGGTATCTTAAATATCTGGATTTCTTGTTTGCTGAAGATACACAAAAAACCCTAGAGCACAAGGTACAGTCAAGTTCATAAACTGCTCCAGAATTCACTCATGCTTTGTCTTTATCTGAAAGGATTTACAATTAAGTATGAGACAAGTCACTGAAAGTTACTATGAAAAAAAAGAAATTAAAGAAAAACAGTAAAGAGGGAAGTAAGAGTGTGCTTGTTTGGGGTTAGGAGTTCATCAGCCTGATGGAGATGAGGCTGCTGCAGCCCCATGACTCAGACCCAGCTGAAAGGAAGACTGAGAAACACACAGAACCTCAAAGATCATCTCATTCCAACCCCCTGCCATGGGCAGGGACACCTTCCACCACACCAGTTTGTTCAAAGACCCATCCAACCCAGCCTTGAACGCTGCCAGGGATGGGGCAGCCACAGCTTCTCCAGACAACCTGTTCTGGGTCTCATCACTCTCACAGTGAGGAATTTCTTCCTAATATAAAAAATGTCCCCTTTTTTTCAGTTTGTACCCATTACTCCTTGTCCTATCGCTCACTGACAAGGAGTCCCTCTCTGGCTTTGCTGCAGGCCCGCTTTAGACACTGGAAATTTCCTGTGAGGTTTCCACACAACCTTCTCTGAACAGCCCCAAGTTCTCGGCCTGTTGAGCATTTGTGTATGTGTGAAAAACGCCAATCACTTGTTTGTAAAATTTTAAAAGTTTAATAGTAATAAAATGGTTATAAAAATAGTAATATAATTAGAGTAATAACAATTTGGACAATTAGGGTTTAGAACAATACGAGACAATAAGAACAAAAAGTTATGGATGGTCCTGGTACATTTTTCTGGGCAAAATAAACCCAAAAAAGGACCCACGTTAACAGAGGATTAACCCTTAAAAGCAATAGCCTGTTGCATATTCATACACCTCATACATGATGCATAAATTCCATTCAAACAAAGGATTTTGTCTGGTCAGTGTCAACTTCTTCCTCTGAAACCTACCAGCATCTTCAGGGCTGAGCAAGGCAGGAAGAACTCAGTAAGAGAGCAATAAATTCTTTTTCTCTGAAAGATTTAGGTGTCCTGTGGCTGCTATCTCAGTACGAGTCCTCTCTTTAAAAAAGTATCCTACATAATATAGTTTCTATTTTAACATTATGTTACAACATAAAACTATATTTAACACTTTACTTAAGAAAATTAACACAGCATTACTTTCTAACATAACACATATAATATTCATTTTAATATTTGCAAAAAGCCAATCATAAAATACACATTTTTCACAGTATGCATGTACACATACACTGACGCACAGTGTGCATGCACCATGGTCCCTCCAGTTCCTGGGACCCCAAAAACATGGCCACAATGGAGCTCTGCCTCTTTTCCTGTGGCAGGCACCTGGCTTCTCACTCACAGGAACAGAACAGAGAGCCCCCTCAATCTGGAAAATGGTCAGGAATGGCGTTTAGTAAAAAGGGCAGACTGCAGTGATAGGATGTGCAGGGTATGATCAGACATTTGTACTGACCATGGTGTGCTACCAGCCTCTTTTATCCCCTTTTCTCTCCATTTCCCCACACTTTTCCCTCCCTTATCCACATTAATCCCTTGGTCTTCACAGCTTTCATTCTTCCTCTGAACATCTCGTGTGTCTTTCAAGACATTCTCTGAGACATGACATTCTTCGATAGAGACACTGAGGTGCTGGATTGTGTCCAGAGAAAGGCTATGGCGCTGGAGCAGGGTCTGCAGCACAGATTCCATAAGGAGCAGCTGAGGGAGCTGGGGGTGTTTAGCCCAGAGAACAGGAGGCTCAGGGGGACCGTACTGCTCTCCACAACTCCTGAAAGGAGGCTGCAGCCAGGTCAGACTCTTCTCAGACAACCAGCAACAGGAGGAGAGGGCATGGCCACAAGCTGTACTGGTTGATGTTTTTGTTGGACATTAGGAAGAATTTCTTCACAGAAAGGATGATCAGACACTGGAACAGGCTGCCCAGAGAGGTAGGGGAGTCACTGTCCCTGGAAGTGTTTGAGGAAGGACTTACGGACGTGGCAAAGTGGCATTGAGATTACATGCTGGTGTTTGGACTCAGTGACCTCGGAGATGTTTTCCAACCTAACAGATTCTGTGATTCCATGATTCTTGCACAATCTCAAGATATTTTTCCTGGTATCCCACGGGTGACCCAGAGCTGCTCCTGGAGATCCATCTCCAGGTGCCTCTGCTGGGCCACAGCACTGGCTGCCAGCTGGACAAGGCCACTCGTGGGCCCCTTGGCCCCTGTAAGGCTTTCGGGGTCCCTTCTGCCATCCTTATTCCCTCTGTCCTTAACTCCTTGGTGCTAATGGAGATCAGCCTTTACTCAGTGCTCAACAGGCTGAGGGTGTGTTTTGCTTTCTCGGCCCTACGGGGCTCAAGCCATGTCTGCCCTGAATCATCACATCAGGGAGCCATTGCCAGAACCCTGCTGGCGATCAAATGCTTCTCGGCAAGACCCAGACACAAGCCCAAGCACCTGCCCCTCTTCCACCTTCCCTCCCTCTCTCGCTCCCTGTCCCTCCTCTCTCGGTCCGCAAGGGCCGGACGCGCGCAGCTCTCGCGAGAGCTCCGGGCGCGCTCCCTTTCCGGCGCGTGGCACGGCGGTGGCGGGGGCCATGGCGCTCTACAACTTCAAGAAGATCACGGTGGTTCCGTCTGCCAAGGTACGGCCGCGCTCCCCTGCTCCTGCCCCGGCCCCGGGCCCTGCTCTCAGTGCCCTCCGCACCGGGCCGTCCCTCCCGTTCCTCCTGCTCGGCGGTTTCAGAGGACCGCGCTGCCCTCCTGCCCCTTCCGCGGTGCCGGCGTGGTGTCGGGTTCGCCTGCTCCCCCTCCCGCGGAGCCGTGGACTCGCCCGGGCTAGTGCTGCTGCGCCCGGCGGCCCGTACCATGTACAGGGTCGGGGGGGTCCTGTCAAGATCCTGAGCAGCGATCCTGAGGCCGCGCTTCTCCCTGCGGGGATGTCCCCGCAAAAATCTCTCCTCTTTTCCAAACTTGCCTCATACCGAAACTCATCACACCGTCTTGCTTGAAAATAAAGTATTTTCCTAGTCGGAAGAAGGGGTTTTAAGCACGGTGAGGGGAGCTCCGGCAGGGCTCGGACTGGCCGGGCCGCGGTCCATTGCAATAGAAACTGGACAGGGAATGTGCAAACTTCTTATTCCTGCCCGCCCTAAAACATGCCTGTCCCACTGTGGCTGTACTTAACTCCTCAGCGTGCTCCTTCTCCAAAATAAATTTGTTGCCTTTACAAGAACTTGACATTTTGTGTAATTAATCATGTTTCCTCGATTGCAGGACTTCATAGACTTGACATTGTCAAAGACTCAGCGAAAGACCCCAACTGTCATTCACAAACATTACCAAATCCATCGGATTCGACATTTTTATATGCGAAAAGTCAAATTTACTCAGCAAAATTACCATGACAGACTCACTCAGATCTTAACAGATTTCCCGAAGTTAGATGTAAGTGTTTTCTCATTTGCTGATTTCTCTGTGTAGACAATTCGGCTGCTTTCAAGTAGATTTTACTGTGAGTAGTGGCAAAACTTGTACTGCAAAAGTTGTATGTTCCTATGAAGAGCAGAAGTTAAGTTGTGCCCGCGGATGGTCATTAAAGGCTGGAATTTACAAGCTTTTAGCTGATCAGATATGTTTGCCAGAAGTTGCTTTTAAATTAAGACAAAATGTGGGGGTTTTGAGCATATTATGTCTGCCTATTTCTTCTTTGTGTGTGCATATGGAAATTCTGCTTATGTTTAATCTTCCCAAGGAAATACCAAGAAATATAATATATCATATTGCTTTCCATCTTCAGGAGTTAATTTGACAATATAACTGTTGTCCTTGACCCCATAAAGGGTGGGGTTAGAAACACAGTATTAGCTTCCAACAACTGCAACTCTATGCATGTGCCCAGTGGGACTTTTTTATGTGCAGTTTTCTGCACAGATTGAAATTATTCACCTGTTAAATTGTTTTTCTTGATAATTTCATATCCAGTGAGTGTTGCTCCAGAATTCACAGAAATATCTTCTGTGGGTTTTTTTTAATATCATGTGATGAAATTTCTTCAGGTAAATACATAACTAGCAGAAATACACTACATAAAAGATTTGTACCGGAGATGCCATTTCCTTGAAAAGTTAGGGATTTATTTGGGCATTAAAAAACCCCTTTTTTGTCCAGGCTTGTATAGAATGTAATGCAGCACTCAGAAAAGAAAGTAATTAATTGTATTGCTGTGTTTCTGCTATAATATGAATTTCCTCTTAGAGACAATTTCTGTTGGCTTCTTGCAATTTTTTACTTAAAAAAAGACTTCAAAGTTGTAATACGAAGTATTTGAGAAAGCAGAAGATCAACTGGAAACTCTGTATGAATAAGTCAAAGATGTGTTTGCAGAAGAAGTTCAGAGCAGTTAAGATTAATGCATTTAATGACCAAGCAGATTATTTTTCTTACATAAGTTGGTAATGAAAATTGTTTGGCTTTTAGTGTCATTTATGTTAGTGTCATTTGTTCTCCAGTCCATTGTTGTGGAGAAAAAAAAGAACTGACATTGAAGAAGTTATTGAAGAACTTACATTGAAAAAGAAATAAACATCTTAGAGTAAGGAAATAAGAGACTTAACATCAGATTCTGCTTTTAACTTAACAAAACTGCTTTTAGCTGCTTTTTTAACTGCCTTTTAAGCTTTCTGCTATTAACTTAACAAAAAATTCTGCATTTGTTTTAGGATATTCATCCTTTCTACGCAGACCTGATGAATGTCCTGTATGACAAAGACCACTACAAGCTGGCTTTGGGGCAGATCAATATTGCCAAGAACCTGATTGACAAGTAAGGGCTGTTGATTTCTCTGGTTTTGCCTGTGTGGGGGATTGTGGCTGACCTGTGCTCATCTCATTTCTCTGGTTTTGCTGTGGCTGGGGGATTGTGGCTGTCTGTGACCGTGTTCACAGGAGTGCCAGGTTGAGGGAGGAGATGAGGATCTGACTCCATGTTTCAGAAGGCTGATTTATTATTTTATGATATATATTATATTAAAACTATACTAAAAGAATAGAAGAAAGGATTTCATCAGAAGGCTAGCTGAGAATAGAAGAAAGAATGAATAACAAAGGCTTGTGGCTCAGAGAGTCCGAGCCAGCTGACTGTGGTTGGCCATTCATTAGAAACAACCACATGAGACCAATCACAGATGCACCTGTTGCATTCCACAGCAGCAGATAACCATTGTTTACATTTTGTTCATGAGGCTTCTTGGCTTCTCAGGAGGACAAATCCTAAGGAAAGGATTTTTCAGAAAATATCATGGCTACAGCTGACCTGTGCTCATCTCATTTCTCTGTTTTACCCATACCTGGGGGATGGTTGGCTGACCTGTGATCATCTCATTTCTCTGGTTTTGCCCGTGCTTGGGGGTGGTTGGCTGACCTGTGCTCGTCTCATTTCTCTGTTTTCCCCATACCTGGGGCATTGTGGCTGATCTGTGCTCCCTGTGCCTGCAGTGTGGCCAAGGACTACGTGAGGCTGATGAAGTACGGCGACTCCCTGTACCGCTGCAAGCAGCTCAAACGCGCCGCCCTGGGCCGCATGTGCACCATCATCAAGAGACAGAAACAGAGCCTGGAGTATTTGGAGCAAGGTGGGTGTTACATATGGGCTGAAAAGAGGCACCTGAATTGGGTATAAAATTTATTAGGCTTAGTAGCATTTAGAAGAATGTGTTTAGTACAGGTTACAGATCCAGGAAACACAGGAACGGTTTTAAAAATCCCCAAAAACTTAGTGTTTATTTCTCAACAAAATAGTTTTCTCTTTGAATATTTATTAGCTTTTATAGTATCACTAACAGTGATTAAACTTTTTCTTTGTTTAAAAGTCACAGGCAGTCTTTTACTTACCATTGTTTTCACTAACATGTATGTGAAAAATGTTGCTAAAGATTTTCCAGACATTACTCCTTACTTCAGACTTATTACTCCTTCAGGTTACGTTGCCCAACTTGGTGGAGTCATTCTAGCTGTAAGATAGTGGTCTTCATTTCTTAAATATTTCTTAAATTTTATATTTGTCGTATGTAGATACTTGTGAAGTCTGCAAATTATTACATACTTTCATAAATGATCATATATCAGAAATGTTACTAATTTTTAGGTAAACAGTTCAGCATATGTATAGTTATTCAATCTCAGTAAAACTTAAATTATCAGAGATACTTAAGAAATCTTTTTCACATTTCAGTACGACAGCATTTGTCTCGTTTGCCAACCATTGATCCCAATACACGAACTCTTCTGCTGTGTGGCTACCCAAATGTTGGGAAATCCAGCTTTATAAATAAGGTATGTGTGTGGTTTTTCTATAGATAATATTGAGATACAATTTAATTAAAATAAGATAAGTTTTAAACAATTTGATATAGTTGTGGCAGAGTCTCATGTGAGCAGTAGCAAGTTCAAATGTGTGAGTAGAGGTTGAATTAAATTCCTGGAGGAATAAATGGAAAGTTTTGATAGATTTCACTCTTAAAAATCCTTATCTTTTCCAAAATAGCAGCCCATTAGCATATTTTCTGATAGACAAATACTTGCAGAGAAGCTAGAAAAACCAATTTTTAGCTCTTTTTTTTTACCCCATAGCAAAGACAGTGCATTATAATTAGAATATACTGCTTGCAACTTCAGGAATTTTTAAATAAATGTGTGTGACTAAATCTTGTTTTAAGGTTACAAGAGCAGATGTAGAAGTGCAGCCTTATGCCTTTACCACGAAATCTCTCTTTGTGGGACATATGGATTATAAGTATCTACGTTGGCAGGTAAGAACTGTTACTATTTTGCAGTTCCTTGAAGGAATGAGCTGGTTATAGCCTGATTTGCCTTTTTGCCATGGGAGGTGCATTTTTCTGTCTTGATCAGACAGGCTGTGTCTGACAGCTGCTGTGCAAGGTGCAGTGTGCCAAGTGAGAGCAGCAGTCAAAACTTGTTCTAAAAATGTACATGCATGGGTCTGTGTTCTGTTGGAGGGAAGATGGGAAATGGAATTATTGACTAATGCCAGATCACTTTTTATCATTCTCAAATTCTGGGCTGAGTAGGGGCAGAATTTTCCCTTCCTTTGCAATACTTGGAGTGTTGGTTATGAAACCTCATTCTTCTTCCATTTCTACATTTTCACATTCCCAGTTTGGCAGAGCTCACAGTTCTATATGTGACAGAAAGGAAAAACTGTCGTTGTCTTAAAAAAAACAACATAGATGAACAATCAACCACGTGTTCTGCAACTGCTGATCAGTAACACGTGGCTGAATGATGTTAATTTTAGGTGGTGGACACTCCTGGTATTTTGGATCACCCCCTGGAGGACAGGAACACCATTGAGATGCAGGCTATCACTGCCCTGGCACATCTGCGTGCGGCCGTGCTCTACGTCATGGATGTGTCTGAGCAGTGTGGGCACAGCCTGGAGGAGCAGGTGGAGCTCTTCAGAAATATCAAGCCATTGTTTGCTAACAAGGTGAGTTTTGTTCACATTATTAACAAACCCCAGGGCTTTATAGCATGGTAACTTGAATTAAGATTTTTTTTTGCTTTTTTATCAGCCACTTATAATTGTTGCAAACAAATGCGATGTGAAGAGGATTTCAGAACTTCCTGAAGACAGCCAGGTTAGAATACTTCACTCACCTCTTTGTCTTCTGATGTGTACAAAAATACTGTGTGTGCATTGTGGATGATTATAATTTTTATTGGGCAAAATCTTTTACATGATCATTCCTCTATTGAACTGCTCTAATTGTGCAGTGGGAGGTAGCTTTGCAGGTCTCAACCCCATCTTTCTTTAGCACTGTCTAATGTAGTCCTTGCCTAAATATTGTAAATGCCAAACAGAAGGCAGGTTCTTCATCGTTTCAGAAATCTCTGATGGTGTGAGAACTTACAATTACTGCTTTAATTGGAAGTTAGATAATAGCTTTACTCAATAATCCTTTCAGTGACAGGCACAGTGAGCACTAGACTCAGAGGTCTTGCTGAGTTGCAATAAAAGGTCCTACAGGTTTAATTCAGTTGTATCTACAGGCTAAATTTTATCTACAGGCAATTGTATCTACAGGCTAAAGCACATAGAACTTGTGTCTCTCTCCCTTTTTTCTTTTTCTCTTATGGGTCATTTATAGGTGCCTTTTTTATTTGCTTATAAAGTAAGGAAGAGATTAAATACAACTATAATTGTAAGCTTCCTGTCATCTTTTTAGAAACACCTTCTAATAAAATAGTAATGCATTGTAGGTATTGATATTGGATTAAGATTTCTGGTCTTTATATATTGTGGTATATTAAGAAATGCACATGATGTCATTATTTGGGTTAATTTTTCAATTTTAGAAAATATTTGAGGCTTTTGAAGCAGAAGGATTTTCTGTAATAGAGACAAGTACACTAACTGAAGAAGGTGTAATCCAAGTTAAAACAGAGGTAGGTGCATTCTCCTAGTTTCATCCCAAATGAACAGCTAACATCTTTCTTCCCTTTATGAGTAAAATCTCAGTTAGACTGCATTATAGACTGCATTATATAAGATAAACTTCAAAAATGTTTTCCTTGTTGCACCTCAAGTGAGCTTGGGTGAAAATGGAAAGTAATGTTGGAATAATTTTTTTTAAATTGTGACTTTTTTCGGAGTCCTATTAAAAAACTGTATGTGCATATGCATCTTCCCAGCATGCTTTTAATATAAAATATTTTGATGCTTTCTTGAGAGGTAGAGGTGTAAGACAAAAAGAGAGTAAGATGTGAAGCCAGATACCTGGGATTGAATGGCTGCAGTGTCATTTGCTGTGTCTGAAAGTCTTTGTTCCTCACCTTACCTTGCCATGTGCCCTCTCAGGCCTGTGACAGACTGTTGGCCCATCGTGTTGATACTAAAATGAAAGGAAATAAAGTGAATGAAGTACTGAATAGATTACACTTGGCCATGCCAACCAAAAGAGATAACAAGGTAGGCTACATGTTTACACTCTTCATTGTATTTCCCAATACTTCTTAAATAGGATAAGAATTCTGTCATTGTTAATCTGCAAACAGATTCATATGATGAAGTTTTCTAATCTATTGTCTGTAAGTGCCTTTCCTGCTGGGAGCTTGGGATTTTGTATTCTTCAGAAATACATTACAGTGCAGCTAGTGATTTATATCAGTGTAAAAAAACTGATGTGAACTTTTCCTTTTGTTTTTGGGGTGGATTTGTTCCAGGAGCGACTGCCTTTTATACCTGAAGGAGTAGTAGCTCGTAAGAAGCGCATGGAAGTGGACACTCCCAAGAGGAAATTGGTAAGTGGCATCTCTAAATCAGGAATTCAGCAGCTGGATTTTAAATTTGCTTCTAAATTAAATGGTATCTAAAGCCATGTATGTCTTTGCAGGAGAGAGATATTGAACTTGAGATGGGAGATGATTATATTTTGGATCTGCAGAGTAAGTATTAGATAAGAATTGGTATTACCATTATTATTGCTAAATTACCATTATAAGTAAAGTGTGGCTATTCAGCCTTAAGGGGAATACCTAAACCTGACTCCCTTCAACTAGTTGCCAATGCCACCATTTCAGTGCATACTATCCTTCTGTTCCAGAACTGGAGATCTTTACTGATGTGTTTTGTGGTGTTACTCAGTTGTTTCCCATTTTGGAGTCACAGACATGAAACAGCTGCTCTGATGATTCAAGTGATTTTTTCTTTCCATTCTGTATTATAGTACTTCATTAATTTCTGATGCTCTCTTTGTTAAGAAGGTATCAATATGAGAGAGAACTGCATGTGTTGTGTTTCAGCTGGGTTTTTGTTGCCTGGCATGTCTTGGGGCAGTGGTTCATGCCATCACTGAGCAATCTTTGGCTCAGTGATGTAGTAGGATGGAGATCAGAAATATTTGTGAATATAGCAGAGGTGCTGCCAAATTCTTAGGAGTAGGGCACTTCTTTTGTGTATGTGTTCTGAGTGTTGTTTTTTGTCAGGGAACATTATTTGAAATTAATTTTTGTCTCTTTATCAACTTTTGTTGTATTTTTAAGAATACTGGGACTTAATGAATTCATCTGAGAAATATGATAAGATTCCAGAGATATGGGAAGGCCATAATATACTTGACTACATTGATCCTGATATAATGAGAGTGAGTTTTTCAATTTTTGCTTTACACTTTTCTTTCCTCTTTATCTCTTGTTTGTTTAATGTCAATTACCATTTGTAGATTAAAAACAGTGTATCGTGAGAACCTGTTCTTTTTTTGCATTGTCTGCAATTGTCATGGGAAAATGTACTAGTTTTTGAATGATAAAGGACAGAATTTCAGAAGAATGGAAAATTGCTTCACCTTGTCAGAATGATGGTGATCTTAACTGTTCCATTCTAAAATATGAGGTTTGCACTTGAAGTTATATTTCTTTGTTCTTTGACTACAGCTACAGGAATGTAGCTATCAAACGTTATGTATTTTTAATAATATGAAATTCATCCATCAGATTTATGTCTGTGGAGGAAATGGACTGAATGCTCAATTTGTAAGATTTTTAGCTAATAACAGTCACTGTTTGGATTTCCTGCTGGTTGTTAAGGAGGAGTGGTGAGTGCAGCCCATGGAGCCTGCCAGTTATGCTGTTGGGTTCCTGTGAATTGCTGGTGTCCTGGACTCATGTTGAATGTCAGAAGAGAAGGGTTTTTCAGTCTGTTTCCAGAAATGGCACAGCAAGCACAGCTCACAGGACAGTACAGCTGCTTTCACACCCTGGGCAGCTTTGGGCAGCCACACAAATTTAGCCAAGTGTTGATGGGGAGTGATGGAGTGAGTCTGCACAGCAGTGTGTCCATGGGTTCACAGTGATCTCTATCCCCAGCCCCTTTTGTGTGGTTATCAGGCAAAGTAGTTCCTTCTTTGAAGGGCTGTGTGCTGTCATGGCCCAGGACCGTGTACAAATATGATGTTGAGGATTGTAAGTCAAGGATCTGATCTCCATTTTACCTCTTCAAAATCTAAGAAACTAGAAGAATTGGAAAAAGAAGAAGAGCTGAGAGAAGCTGCTGGAGAATATGACAGTGAACCAGAAAGTGAAGATGAAGAAATGATGGAAATCAGACAGTTGGCAAGGAAAATCCGAGAAAAGAAGAAACTGAAAATCCTGCAGTCAAAGGAGAAAGATGTTCATGGTCCAAGGATGCCCAGAACAGCTAAAAAGGTGAGTGTAGAACATGTTCTGTAAAAAATCTTGCTGCTATGTAAGAGCATCATGAAAGCTTGTTTCACTGTTGGATAGTGGAACTGATGCCTTTTGCTCATACTTGGCCCTGTCACTGCTTGCTCCCTTCTGTTCTCCCAAGAGTTCTGGTCACTGCTTAGCTGAGGAGGAATAGTAACCCTTTTTTTGTGTGTCACATAAGTGAGTCTTGTGTAAAACTCCATATGTATTTCAGAAAATTGGATTGTTTCATTGTATATTGTCTGTTTGCTTAAAATTCAAATAATGCTAAGAATTAGACAATTACTTAAAATCACAGTAATTTACACACATCTGGAAAAGGTGATATGTCTCTTTAGTAGCCAGGTAATCACTGTATCTGGTGGCAGAGTCTCTTCTGACCAGTCCAGGACAACTGCAAAGTAATAAACTGATAACTAGGCATTTGAGAAAATGAATCTAGCTGCTGTTGCCCCCAGGATCTCTTACCTTCTCAGAATGTGTGCCTTTTGGGAGAAAAGGAAACATTTTTGACCAAACTGGCTCTCCTTGTCAGCTTCCCCCCAAAAAGGCAAACTAATTATATGATCTTTGGGAAATGTTAGGCCACTGGAGTCTTGTGAAGCAGAATTTATGGGTGCAAAAAATGAAATGTGAAGGTAGGACATCAATGACCTGTGTGTGGATGTGATAAAGCCAGTAATATAAAGTGAATGTAATGACTTGTGGTGATATATTGAGACAAAAAGTAAGGTGGAAGGATTTTTTTTAAAAAAACTGTGTTTTCTTAACTGTGTTTTTACAGGTCCAGAGGAAGGTGTTAGAGAAAGAAATGACTGATCTGGGACTTGACATGACTAATAAAGATGATGTAAGTTTTTGCTCATTGAACATAATACTTGTTTAAAAGAGACTTAGATAACAGGTTGTATAAGCTGAAAAACTAACATTTATCAAGAATGTGCACTGCTTTCTTGGAATTTGTGTAGGATTCAAGAAGAGGCTTAGGTAAGCATACTTCTTAATTTTCAAGTCTGCTTTGTTGGATGAGACTCTACTATGTCAGAAATAGTAATAGCAACAGATCAGGCCTATCTTTTTTTAGTTCATTAATTCTGTGAGCTGTAATTGAAGTTTTTGAGGGCAGCTGGCATTTTTAAATGTAAGGCAGATAAAGTACTTCATCAGAGACTGGCCTCCAGGAGAAATTTTGACATAAATGAAAAAAACCCAAAACATTTTGTACAGCAAATCCAGCAGTATTACAGCTCCCTGGATCTTGAGATCTCTAATTCTTTAGCTATACAAGGAGGTAGGAAACAAGAGCTGTCAACATTACACATCTGAAGCAAGCATTTATGGTTCTCAGAGCTGCCATGCCATGTTGATGTAGGAGCAATGTAGAAATGTAATACTTACGTTATACATGATCAGTCTTTATGACTGAAATTCTTTAGGGCTTTGCCCAGTGCACAGGACATTAATCAGGGTAGGCTTCGTCATTGCTATTTTGCTGTTGCAAAATTACTTAAGTGTTGCTCTCCATTAATTTGTATCTTTTTATTGATTAGTTATGAGTCTACTCCACCCAAAGAAAAAAGCCAGTTCGTAATTGTGGAGGAAAAAAGCTAAATGAAATGTGAATGTTCCTGTAGGACAGAGAGCCAGTGACCAATATCTGTCAAGATCTTCACGTTACCATGGAATAACCAATATAATTTATCACAGCAATCCACTTCCTGTATTTCCTATGACTCTGACTAGAAATGAGCTGATTGTTTCTGGCTTTAGGCTTAGATGATGGTTTCAATTTCAGGCCCATTACGTGAGGAGGTCGCGCAGCACCACGAGGAAGCGCAAGCGCGATGAGTCGGAGCCGCCGCGGTCGGTGTCGCGCAGCCGCAGCTGCTCTCGCACGCCGCGGGACGTGTCCGGCCTGCGGGATGAAAAGGTCTGTGATTTACCTGTTCTCACCTGCTGGGCAGCTCTACCAGCATGGTTACACCTAGAGCACCTCCTGGGGAACTTCAGAGTAGGCTGGCTGTGTTTGTCCAGAGGTCATGCTTGGTCTCCCTGCAGCTCCATCATCTTTTCATTTGGACTCTGTTTCTCTACTTCCTTCTCACAAATAACATAGACCATTATTATCTCTACTAATATAGACCAAAGAAGTATATTTAAATTCTTGTCTCTAAATGCAAATCTGAAGGAAGAATTCTGCAGACTGTGGAGTTCCACCTGTAGTAAGTGAGGAATTCCAGGCACAGCATGATCCTGTGTTAGTGCACTGGAACGTTTTGCTGAGGAGGGTTTGTGTCACTTTGATAGTGTCACACTGATACTGCTCTAGAGTTGGTGTTAATGAAACCATCCAGCTCAGTTGGTTTTCTTAAAGGTGTGGGTTTTCTTAAAACTTGTTCCCTGAGTTACTGAGGAAGTTACTCTGCATGTTTGTATGTGTGTTTGTTTTAAAATAGATGGTGAAGAAGGTCAAGATCATGGCAAAGAAAGCTCAAAAGAAAATGAATCGCCTGGGCAGGAAAGGAGAGGCAGACAGGCACATTTTTAACTTGAAGCCAAGACATCTGCTGACTGGGAAGAGGAAATCTGGCAAAACACAGAGAAGATAAGCAGTCTTCTGAATCAAGATTATAAACTAATCAAAAAAATCCAATTTAAAATCAAAATTAAATTTATTAAAACTAATTTCTAGTCCTGTCATCCTTTTTGGTAATACTTGGTGTTTAAGTGTGTGTTTTATGTTCATGGTTAAGATACTTCAAGCTCAGTATTTCAATATCTTGAAATTTCCCAGTTCTAGTGGCAGAAACCATTTATAAACCCATAAAAATACTTTCTTCCATATTCTTATTCCTGACTTTCATGTATCAGTAAAGTGTTTCTATTTCTATACAAACCTAATTTAAATGAGGTTAAGTCGAGAAATGTGAACACCTTGTTAAACTACCATTATAAAAAATGCCTGGGTTCAGTAAGGTTTGGATTACTGCATGCAGATAATCCTTTGTGATGAGTTTATGGCACTGGTGAAGGCTGAAATGGGGGGAAGTAACAGAAAGCATCAAGATCTACACAAAGTTTGTGTTTGTGCACTGAAGCACGGGAGCAATGCTGCCACTTCACTGAGCTACAGGGGCACTGGGGGAGAAACTGCAGTTCTGGTACTGACCTGCCACCTGTAATGGGAAGGTTACACCTTACAACCCTGAATATTTCAGATTATTATTTCAGATACGTAGAGAAAAAGGATCAGACTGAAATTTTGTGCCAAGCACGTGCTACTGTCATCCTTGGCTTAGCAAGACATTTTCTCTTTGGGACCTGATAGACAAAATTCTGTATCTGCTCAAGGCAAAATATATTGTCAAATGGGAGATATTTTCTTTTTGTCCCTACTTGGTCAATGATTACATAGAAGTTTGTAAAATTATGCATTATAAATGTGTTGCTTGAACAGTACATTTCAAATCCATGTTAAAAATTAACACATGCCCCCCCAAAAATAAGGAGGAAGAAAGAGCCCTCACATCACTACTTTTTGAAATACAGCCAGTGACTGCTCAGATGTCAGATTTTGCAGCATGTGTAAATTCATGGAGCTGCTCTCATCTACTTTGTGTAATACATCCAGAATTAAAGTATACTGTAATCCTGCAAAGAAGACCAATGCCAAGAAAAACTGAGGGGCTTTAAGAACTGTTAAACAAAAGTTTTCTTTCAGCTTCTGTATGCACAGGGCTTCTGCTTCAGGATCTGTTTTGCCAGCTTTTGCTCCAAGCTGGACTAGAAAAACAGAACTTTTTTCCATAGATCTGTGCCCTGCTGCCCTGCCCACATCATGCTGCTTCACTGGTGTTTAATGGGCAGGGTGCTGCATGACAGATTATTCTCCATGTGGCTTCACATCTGAAAAGAAAACAACAGTCCAAGGGTTTAGGCAAGGTGGTTTAATTATAAAGTTAGATTTTAAAAGTATTTGAGAACTTCTCCATTACCTACAGCTGGCTATCATGGCTGATTGCACTGAATTCAACATAGCTGCTACATCACATCACTGCTCCCTCACCTGATATTATTTCCTTTGAAACAATTCATCAGTTCTGGCTCATACACAACAAACTTGGCTCTAAAACCTTGAACCATTGGAGGTGCTGGTACATGGAAGCTTCAGTGCTGCAGTCACAACAGGGATGAGAAAGAGAAACCTTGACCATGGAAAAAGTTGAATTTACCCTAAATCCAGACACAGAATCATTACAACCACGTTTACTTTTAATGATAGTTGCATGACATCCTATTTCATCAGGCTCTGCAAGAACTTAAAAACAGTGTGCTAACTGAAGAAATCACACTTTTTTGAAGACCCTCCTTTCCCCCAGTCTATAATTAAAATTGAAGCACCCTTCAGTATCTGTCTTACTGAAAAATCCTCCTAAGTTACTAGCAATTGATTGACTGCAAGATCAAAAAGGATTAGCTCTGGTACTCTTTTACAATTTCTAATTAACTGACATCAAGACCCAGTGTAAGCCCACAAATGTTAAGTCTTGAATTGTGGGGTTCAGGGGTTTGAGTTGTCTGGGAATGACTATTACAGGAAATGAAAAGCCCTTATATCAAAATGCCTTGTTTTCTGAAAATGGAGAAGAGCCATTTAGTGCACATCCTGTCTCCAAAGCCAGAGTACTGACATTAGACAGGTACCACTTGCATTTGCTGTAATTAACATATTTTTAAAAAATTTGGGATGTCCAGTACTCAACCATCAAATAATCAGAAAAGCCTGGTGGGGGGGGGAAACCCCCAAACAGTGTTTATTATCTAAAGCTTTAACACATTTGTTAGCACTTCAAAGTCAGACTTACTCCACACAGGCAATCCAATTACTTAAGCTTTTATGGGTTTGCTTAATTATAGAGTACAGTAGCTGAAGAGATTTGCTTTCTGCAATTAAAAATAATCCTGATTACTTTGAATTGCTTTTTCCTTCTGGCAGTTGGTCTCAACATCACAGCAGAGCTCACAGTCATGTGTAATCATTATTTAATGTGTGGTTGAGTTCAATGGGAACAGCCCAGCCCTCCTCCCTGAGCTGGGCAGGAGGTGCCTGGCTCCCTCCCAGGTGTGCAGGGCACACACAGGCTGAGGATCTTTCACCAGGCACTGGAGGAGGAGGAGGAACACAGGGGTTTCATTCTACTGTTACCCATTTTACATGAGATCTTAACAGAACCAAGGATAAGGGGGAAGACATGACAAAGACAGAAGAAAAAATATTGGCTATGACCTCTGTATGAATTAAACATGCTCCATGTGGAGCAATTCTCTGCAGGTACATCACGATTTCCCAGTGTTAATGAGACAACACATCACTGCTACCTTCAGCACCTTTTATCCCAGCTATTCACATTCGGTGTATTTTTTCATGCTCAACAAATTTGTTCAAGTTATTCAAGTTATCCCACCACTTAAAAAGAAAGGTCTCTGCTATCAGCTTGAACCATGGAGTAATCTTAACTTCATTCCTGGCAGCTTTGTCCAGGAGCTGTTTCAGTTCTTTCTGTGTCACGTAGCAGTAGCTCTGGATCTCGTTGGGGTCAGGATTCAGTGTCACATCCTTCTGCACAAATAAGATATAGTCTATCTCATGTTCCCCCCAGATGCCATCAGACTTGGCCTTGTAGTGAATTCGAGTCAGGTAGGAGATGTCTTCTGGAGGTACCTACAAAAAAACACTTGTCAGAAGTGCTGCCAGACCAGAACTGCAGTGCTGGGCATTGCAGTACAATTTATCAGCTATCATCCTCCTCCTTAGAAATTATTTGTTCCCAAGTGTACAACTGCAATGCACTTTTTCACAAAGAATTACTAGAAAAAGAAAAAGCAGTTTGATGGCATGAATTGCACAGCATTTCTCTAGCCAGACTCACCCTGTAATACTGGGAGTGTATTTCTCCTATATGGCATGTTTTAAATAATGCTGACCAGACTTTATTGCACACTCACTGAGCCCTGGTGAACACAAACACTGGCACCTACCCCTCACCTCCCAAGGAAAAGAGTTGACAACCTGAAGCCAAGGTCAGAACCATGAACTGACAGACCAAGTGTAACCCTGCCCTCCAGGGATCTCTGCAAGTTCACTCCCTTCTCTGCATCTCCAAAGATGAGTTGATTTTTGGTTTGAGGCTGACTCTGCCTGCCACACACAGTCTGTAAGCTGGCAAGTGCTGCCAAGAATTCCTGTTTCTCTCTGCTTTCCTTACCTGCTCCATGGGAATTCCCAGCTCTGCCTTCAGCCGTCTCTGCGCTGCTCTCCGAACACCAATGGCATCGTTTTCTTCCAGTTCCTGTGGGTGGCTCAGAGGGTGACTGCAACAAGTGTTGGTGAAACAATCTGCAACAAGTTCAATCACTTCAGTTTGGACACATATACAGACCTGGGAAAAAAACCCAAAAACCCACAACACCAAAATCCCCCAGAGACAAAGGCCAGTTATTGAACACATGCCAGCCTCGTTTCTGTTTTGCAGACAAAGGTCACAGAAAGGGGATATTGACACCTCTCATTTTCCTCTACATATTTTGCACTGGGATTTGCCTCTGCCAAGCACTACTTTGCAGGCTACTGTTTGATACACATGGGGACAGGCATTCTTATCCCCAACACATCTACTTAGAGAGCCAGTCTGTAAAGGCCTTGTTTATCTCTCAAATGCTAATTAAAATTACTTTTGGGAGTTCATATGTAACAGAATAATGAAAATATTCCCAGAGCTTCAAGAACAGCTGGCAGTAAGTAGAATGAAATACAAAATTTATATCTGTGTTTAAAGGACAAACAATCTATACTCTGTTTTTAACTTTTTCCTTCTCTGCTAACCAGTCAAAATGTAGATAATCTAACTCTATTTTAGATGCTTGGTTTGTAGATATTCTAACTTTATTTTAGATGCTTTTGAGCTTGATTTTTATAGACAAAAGGTTGAAACAAGCTCTGAAGTAAAGATTCCCTTGGAAAAAAGAAAAAGGTCTTCCTTCCTCAAGTTGGAAACACTTGATTTTGTTTTCCACTGAAAATTCTGCAACAGACAGCTTCATGCTCCCTCCAGCACACCTCATGTGAGCTGTTTCTGTTTGATCCCCTCCTTATTTTTATGCCTCTCTATTTGCATTTGACAGTTCAGGAGTGTTCACAAGTCACACACTGCATGGTTTGCCCACACTTTTGCCTCACTTCTGGCAGAGTTAAACAAGAGTTTGTCAAGACAACACAAAGGTCCACAGATGTGCCAAGCACCAGGGCTCTGCTGCACATCAGCCTTTCCCAGGGCAATGGGACACTCTGCACTGCCACCAGAGCCATTTCTTCAACCTCCATAAATGTCTTGCAGCAGAGGGGTAAACACCACACCCTCTGCCCTTGCACCAACAGGAGCAAACATGTCAGGGACAACCACTTCCCAAGAATATATATAACCATACACAAGCATTCCCACTATCTTACTTCACCCACAAGGTAATCTGAACTCCCAAAAGTACTGGAAGAATGTCTCTCCAAAGCAGTAAATTCTAAAACCTCAGAATGAGTCCACTGCAGGATTGGATTGATGTATTTTTTTTAAGTATTGATCTAAATAAAGCATTTATATAAATACAGTGTTTCAGCACTAACCTGGAAATGTAATTTTTGCATTTGACCTCTGCTGCAGCAGCAGTTTATTTTCTGTATTAAATAAGAAAACACTGAAAGCTCGGTGCAGCAAACCTAAAAATTAAAAAACAAACAACAAAACTGAGATATTTAATACAAGAGAAAAAAGTATATAAAGACAGTTAAGGGCTTATAATGGCCTCGTTTTTACATAATCCAATTTTAAATTAATGTATGTTAAAATCCAGGAATTTGATCAATAACTCAAGAGCCATTATTCAGGTTTCTAAGTCAGCTTATGCAAAACATGGGATTAGAAGAGTTCCTAGAATAAAAATGCAACAGAGGAGTTCTTCTAAACTCAGTCAGTTCACCATTCTGAATGTGCACATTTGGGCAAGCTTCCAAGCAGAGCTTGGCACCCATAAAATTACAATCTAGAAGAGATGACTCAAAAATTCCTAAAAAACTGACTTTCAAGACCCTTCAAGAATTGCAAAAGCAGAACAAAAACAGGCTCCATTAAAAACAGTATAATTGCTTTATAATTGTTTTCTTCACCTTTTCAGTTTGTTATTCCTCACTCTTCAGGAAGATGCTTTCCCTAAGTACATAAAAAGAGGTCATACACTTCCAAGAGAGACTGTTGAATTTGACCAACCCAAAATCAGTTAAACCCTTTCCTATCAGCAGTGTTTGAAGTAGAACTCTGGGTGAACTACTTTAAAATGAAATCCTTTTCTACTTGAAAAGAACTCAGCAAAGAAACAAACAGCATCCTTTAGAAAAAGCTATATAGAACCAGGTATCCAAAACAGGAAAAAATACTGCTCTATCTTCAAAATGTGATTTAAAATATTTATCAAGCTTGTATGTGCAATCACACATTTCTCTCCTTTGCAATTGCCTCTAATTGAGTGTTCCTCTATTCTGCAGAATTTTAACATTAAATATTTAATGCTGAGGAGGAGGGGCCTGAGGGGAGACACTTGCTCTGGTTTGATCCAACACTCACCTGAGATCAAGGCTTTAATTTAATCATGACTATGCTTCTGAAAATATTTGATCAACTTAATGGTTCAATTAGGAGATAAGCAGCCATACCTTTGTCAATGTTTTCATTCAAGTGACAGTTTTTCTTGGTCTCTGCTCCAATCTTATTGTCATTTTCATCGATAAGGATGCACATCTCTGCCAAGAGCTGCACCTGCTGCTCATCCAGGTGATCTGTGTTTACTTCAGGCATCCTGATGGTAGCACACGTTCCACTGAAGACAGACAATGAAAAGTCATTCACTAAAAAACAACCTCCATAAGGATCTGGGCAGAGTGGGAGAAATAACCTAATGGCTTGTTTCTCTGATATGGTGCAAATTGCACACCAGTTTTATTCTGAGAGAGTTTATACGCTTTTAGCTTCCTGAAATTTCTTACCCACAATACAAACCACATAGCAACACTTGACAGGTGCTTGAAACACTTTTATTTCTCAGGAAGGCCTTGCAGCAGCTGTTGCAGGACAGCCACGCTGAGCATAACATTTTTATGGGCTGTCAATGGCAGGAATTCCAGTTCCAAAGGTCAAGCTGTGCACCAGCTGCTTTATAACGCCAAGCATCCCGTACACGAGGATTTATCCTCTCCACTGTCTTTAAAGGCTCGGGAACAGGGTTCCAACCCGAGGCACCTCCAAAGCAAAACCTGCCCTGCCCAAGCCCCTGCTGCTCCCGCAGCCCAAGGGACCACAGAGGCCCCTCGGGGATCTGCCCGAGCCTCTGCTGCTCCCGGCAGCCCAAAGCAAATCCCAGAGCGGGCCAGGCTGGAACAGGGATCACCCGGGGATCTGCCCGAGCCTCTGCTGCTCCCGGCAGCCCAAAGCAAATCCCAGAGCGGGCCAGGCTGGAACAGGGATCACCCGGGGATCTGCCCGAGCCTCTGCTGCCCTCGGCAGCCCAAAGCAAATCCCAGAGCGGGCCAGGCTGGAACAGCGATCACCCGGGGACCTCCCTGCTCTGCCCGGCTCATCCCGGGGCACACAGGAGGGCATTCAGACAGCTCTGCAGCATCCCCGGGGCAGGGGCTCACACCGACTCCTGTTCCAAGGGAACAGGGAAAGGAATTCCTTCCTCACGCTCAGGTGAATTCCTGTGCATCTGCCCCTTGCCTTACTGCTCAGCAATGAGGACCATTCCCTTGGCACCCTCCCACGGATATTTATAGATATTAACGATGTCTCCTCTCAGCTGTCTCTCCTCGAGGCTGAACAGACCCAGCTCCCTCAGCCTTTACTTCTAAGAGATGCGCCAGTCCCTTCATGACCTTCGCTGTCTTCCGACAGAGCCGCTCCGGGAGCCCCACATCTCTCGGGCACGGAGGAGTCCAGAACCGGACACAGAGCTCTGGACGCGCCTCGGCACAGAGCTGAGGGCAGGGAGGCCGCTCTGGGCCCGCCCGGCAGCTCTCCCGTTCCCCGCTCACCTCGCAGTCCGTGCGCTCGGCCCCCGCCGCTCTCCCCTCACGCCGGGGCCGCTCCGAGGGGCCGCGCTCCCGGCCCGGAGCAGCGCGCGCCACATCGCACGTCACACCCCGCCCGCCAATGGCGCCGCCGCCCGGCCCTGACGTCACCGCATCGCCCGATCGCCCCACTGCGGCGCGGGAGGCGGCGCCAGCAGTGACAGGTGGGGGAGGTGGAGGGCGCGGCCAATCGCGAAACAGCACCGAGCGGCGCTGGCCAATAGAGACAAGGAGCGGCGGCGAGTCGGCCAATGGGCGCCGGGAGGTGCGGTGGGCGGGGTGTGCAGCGGTGCCCACAGCCGGTACCGGAGAAGGTCCGGGCTGGGCCGGACTCCCTGAGCAGGGAGCAGTCTTTGGCTTCTGAAGGGAATCACAGGATCAGTGAGGCTGTAAAGGACCTCTGAGGTCATCGAGTCCAGGCTATGACCGGACAGTACCGTGTCAGCCATGGCCCTGAGTGCCGCATCCACACTTTGCTTAAACACCTCCAGGGACTGTGACTCCACCGCCTCCCTGGGCAGCCCATCCCAATGTCTAAACTTGAATGTCTCTAACATTCCCCGCTGCTTATGGTCTTTTCACCCATCCACGAAAACCGAAAGGCTGTGCCCAAGTCCCGGCTCCTACAGATGTGCCGCTGTTTGTGGCAAGCAGTTCTAGCATGGAATATTTGCTCGGTCTGGGAGTGCTCCAGGCGGCGGCCATAAGCCCGGGACTGCAGAGTACCGGGGGGTTTTGGCACATCTCATCCTGTATGCTTTTCTTTGATCCGCAGCAGCATCCTTCGAGCTGAGGAGGTTTGGATGAACACTCCTGCGCTGAGCCACAGCTGCTGGGAGGCAGCTCCTGTGCTGTCACTGTTGGGTTGGACGTGATATACACACGTGGTCAGGGTTCAAGAAGAAAAAAGTTTTTTATTCTGAGCGTTCTCTAGCTTATATACTCTTAACAAAGCGTGATCTTAAGTCATTAACTGTGATGGTGTTTGCAGGGGCCCCAGGACGAGGGAAGAGATGAGAACCTTGACTCCATGTTTCAGAAGGTTGATTTATTATTTTATGATATATATTATATTAAAAGAAAATGATATATTAAAACTACACTAAAAGAATAGAAGAAAGGATTTCATCAGAAGGCTAGCAAAGGAAAGGAATGGAATGATAATAAAATCTTGTGACTTCTCACAGCCTCAGCATAGGTGGCTGTCATTGATCATCAAGTAAAAACAATTTCATATGCTGGGTAAACAATTCTCCAAATCACATTCAAAAGCAGCAAAACATGGAGAAGCTGATGTTTCTCAGCTTCTCAGGAGAAAAGATACTGCAAAAGGATTTTTCATACAATATGTCTATGACAATTAACTACATCACAATAACATATTCATTGGTGCAAAGCAATTAATGTTAATATAATTGGCAAAAGTTTTACAGAAATTTAATAAGGCACATCTACTTGTATACACATCTACTTATGCGTGTAATCTAGCTTACAAAAATTGTCATGTATCTTTTCTAATCTGTTTCTGTGCTGATGGCTTTGTCTTCTTCTTTGCTATGGATACACTCAAAAATCATCAATTGTTATTTCTTCTATTAACTCAGCTTTGTTGCAGGCCAGCTGTCAAACCCCTCCACACTGTGCTAGTCAAGCTCTGGAATTGCCTGGCTCTGTGAGCTCTTGAGGGCAGAGAAAGCAACAACCAAACATCCTGGGCAGCAGTGGAGCACAGGTGGGATGTCAAGGTGAACTGGTCAGATATGGGAATTTAGATATGCACAGATAACAAATTAGAAAAACTTCAATACCAGCCTCTAGAAACTTCTCACCCCTATGGCTAAATGTCTTCTCAGCAAGACTTTTGCTGGCTTATTGCTCGTCCACAGATTTGGGTTTTGACTGGATGCCATAAAAAGCCTAGAAATGATATTTCACATGTCTTGGAGGCAAGGCTTGCTCTGAGTCACACTCAGATCAAGTTCCAGCATTTCAGCCTGGTTTGCTTGATTTTTCCTGTGAACAGGACAGATGGCCTGTCACTGAGAGATATCATTAACAGCACAAATGTTCAAATGGACAGTTAATATTTTTCAATGGAGGGGGGATGGGTTGGGTTATCTTACAGCATTCCCCTGTGCAGAGCTTGCTGAAAGAAAGAAGAGTGGAGGTGATTTGAGTGAAAGCCACTTGAAACCAGCAGAGCATCAAAAGTGAAAAAAAAAGAAAAAAAAATAAGACTGTAACAATGTGTTCACTGCTACATATCCTTTTAACTACATAAACCATAGCATTATCTACTAATGTTAATATTGTGTTATTCATTAATAAGCTACAAATTTAATGTTATCACAGGACTGTTGATAATAAATATGTACTCTCAGAAAGGACAGAAATGTACACAGATTGCTTTTTGTTGAGTTTACTTTTCCTTACTTTACAGATTACTTATTGCTGAGTCACTGGCACAAAAGAACAATAATTGGAGACTGAGATATACTGGTATATCTTCATAGACATACTGAGAACATCCTTCACCACATGAATCACTTGCTTGTTTCATTGTTCCAGATAAAAATAAACAAACAAAACTGTAATTTTTTCTTCTATCATTTTCCTAAAGTAACAAAACGAGCTACATAGATCCATAAAAAAAAAAGAAAAACAACACCAAAAAAACAAACCAATTACTGAGATGGACACAGAAACCAGCATTTTATATGATGCCAACAGAGTTAACACACAGCTCTCCTGTGAGTGAAGCTCTTTTAGAATAGAAACTACTCCCCTGGGAGGCAGAGATGTGTCTGTGCCTGGGGCACAGCTGGCATGGGACATTGGCAGGTGTACACAGTGACCTTCAGGCTGCACAGCAGAGGGAAGCCAGGAGAAATGTGCTTATGGATGATAGAGAAAAGAGGCTTTTCTTCCTAGCAATAACTACTGAAAATTTCTATGCAGGCACCTCAGAACCTGACAGTCAGAAACAATTACAGCTTCTGTCTTGCACAGACAAACAAAGCACTTCACCTGAGTCAATGCTGGTGAGCAGCAAGAAGTGGCAACAAGTCCTGGTGGAAAGTGAGAGGCAAAGAAGCAGGGCCAAAGGATGACAGAGACAAACAAACCATTTTCACAAAATAAACAAGGGAGAGACTTCCCAAGCCCTTAACCAGATGCCAGGTTTTATGTCCCCTGTATCATCTTTCCTTTTGCTCCCCTCCAGACTTGCTCTTCACCTTCAAAGCTCTGTGTTGAACATAAAGCATGCTAATTTTTGTAATGGTATGCACTTCACTGTTACCTCACCTCACTTGTACTCCACCCTGCATAAACTGAATGCCTGAAGTGACATACAAATGCTTTTGAGACTTAGTTTTTGCATCTCCTGAAGTCCCCTGACTGTTTTCAAACACTCAGCTAACAAGGTAAAGACAGTTTCCTGTAACAACTGGAAAGTCTTTCATTCCCCTGAAAATCCAACCAGTTGCTAACCCCTGACATAGTTTTGGTGCCTACTAAGAGAAAGGGAAGTGCAATACCCACCAAACTCAAGGAAAACCTTTCAATTCTCCAGCAAGTTAAACAAGCTACAAGATGAAATAAATGCTAAAGAAAGCTGGGATTTGACCCCAGCCTAGAATGCATAAACTCCTGAAAAATGCTTGTCCTCAGTTTTCAGATTTTCCAAGGAAGATTAATGGGCTTCTTTCCCCCCCTTCATGTGCAAATTTGTTCTTTTTCACCTTCCTGTTAACTTGCTCTGATGTTTAAGACTTCCACTTCACCCTTCTCTGCTACAGAGCTATCCTTGTTCCTGATCTCCCTAGAGAATTTCTCTTGTGAGTCCTTTCCTGCCTGGAGCTGTAGCTCTTCACAAAATATTTGTCTAAATGATCCACTCGTGTGCTTAGTGAGAAACAACCTGGGTTTTATCTGAAGTGAGAAGTAAATTCTTCCCAGTCTTAGCTAATCTCCTGTTCCCTTGACTCTTTTTAAAAGGCCTCTTTCAGGGAAGTGGGTTGGCTTCAGCTCGCTTCAGAGAAGACAGATGTCTTTGTAGTAAGAATGTAATACATATATGCTAAATATCTAAGTAGGATGTTGTATTTGCATTTGTTCTGCTATCTCAAGCTGATGGAAAGAGTGCTGTGATGGATGGCTTCCAAATGTTTTTATACAGCATAAGGTGAATGAATAATGGTATAGGAAACCACTCTTCTAGGAAGGAGTTATTAGAAGGTTTCCTATATGAATCAAGAAATAACCCTTGAGTCCTTTTCTGTCTTGAATTTTTTGGTCGTTTGGTTTGGTTTAGTTTTATTTCTTTTGGTTTGAGCTCTGGACAGAAGGCTTTGCCTTTTCCTGCTACATTTACAGGTTTGAAAAATGCTGATTTGGGAGGTTCAGCTATTGCTCTGCCATGTTGCTGACTTCCCAAGCCTCCTATCTTCTCTTTTCTAGTCCAGCCATGGGTGCAGAAGTAGATTTGTCCAGGACAACCTAACTTTTCCCACTCTATTTACTGTATTCTTATTGAAAAACCTATTTAAAAGGTGCTGACTAGTACTGCCCTGTTTCCCATGGCTCCTGTATTGATATTTATGTCTCTTGTTTCGTATCAGGTAGTTTGTGAAAAGCAGTCTTTTGTTCTGTACTTGCTCCTACACATTACACAGCTCCTGGTACTCTTGCAGTGCCACGACAAAACCAAACCAGCAGCAGAGCTAGAGTGACAACGGGCCACTTGTCATTCTCCTCTCATGAAAAAGCAACTGCATCCATACAGGGCCTGCTCATTTTCAGGTGAGGCACCCTGTATTAAGGAAAAAATTGTCTAAGCCCATCTTTCCTCATTTCAGTATTTTGCATTTATTCAGGTGAAAATATGGCCATCTCTGTAATGCACTCTGCTCCTGGGGAGTGTGCTGCTCCAGAAGAGAAAAAAGCTGCCAGGTGTTCTCCCCAGGAAATCTCTAAGGTGGTTCTTCGTGCTGGACATTTTTTTACTTCATACATATAGCTAAAATTGTTACAGTACAGTACAGTTATATTAGTGTAAAGTAATTTTGGTAGGGATTATGAGGCTTAAAAATGTCTAGTTAGAAACTGAACAGCTGAGAACTCGAATTGTCACTTGGCTAAGATGGCTGAGCCACCCACAACTGCACCAACTCTAAAGAGAATTCAAAGCATCAAACTTCAAAGTTCATTCAAAGCATTTAGTCAGGTTGTGTTCAGCTTCCTCCTGGGCACATCTGTTCCATCCCTTGTCCCTCTCCTTTTGCCTGTGCAGTCTCCCCTCTTTTCCCTTCCTTGAAGCCATTTAGCTATTTAGTTTGCTCTCTTTTAGTGGCTTTGAAGAAGGGAATAGGCTAAAATTACAGGATGTTCTCAACCAATTAGTGATTTTGGAGATTGACCTCCAGTAATGAAAAATATGCTAGTAAAGAGGTAAACCACTATTTTTGTTGCTGTTTAATACAGCTTTAAGACATGACTGCACAGAAGTGAGTAGAAAGGAAAAAAGACAAATGAGAACTGCAGGCAGATTTGTAGTTGGGAAGCACATTAAAAGAAAATGTAATATTTCCAGCTCTCACTGGCACATGTTCTTCTGGCCTTTTTACAGACCTCTTCTAAGGCAGTGAAGATAATCTGCCGGAAGAGAGAAAATAATTAGGCGAAGGCCTCTTTTGACTTTCACTATCTGCTACAATGAATAAGAATTTTAGGTGGAGGTTTATTCCAAGTGCTAATCAGCAAAGGAATTAATCACATTTCAATTACGCCTTGTAGGCTTCAGAGTGAACAGCCTGCTTGCAGAACGTCGTGGTTAGCTTTGATGCGCTGCCCCTGTCACTCGGTCTGCAGACACAGCGGAAAAATTCCACATTCAGTATCTCCCAGCCCTTCTGTATTAAAAAAATATGGAATTCCAGCGGTGTTCCAGCAAGGTTTCATCTCCCTGTCAGCCCACCTGATGCAGTGTTACGGGAGGTAACTGACTAACCAAAGCAGCAGCAGCAGTTTCAATTCGGTAACAGTAACGGTGAGGGAGCCAAGCGTTACCCCGGGGGGCCGCGCTCGGCACGGCACACAGCCCGCTGTTTAACCTCCGGCACTGCGGGACCCGGGAGCAGCGGGGCCAGGGAGTGCGGGGTGCCGGGGCAGCTCCTGCCCAGCCCCGGCGGCACTGCCGAGCCCGCGGGGCTCTCCCCGAGGCCGGGGCACTGCCGAGCCCGCGGGGCTCTCCCCGAGGCCGGGGCACTCCCGGGCCCGCGGGGCTCTCCCTGTGGCCGGGGCGTTCCCGAGCCCCCAGGCAGTGCCGGCCGGGAGGTTCTCCCTGAGGCCGGGGCACTGCCAAAGCGGCGAGGCTCTCCCTGAAGCCAGGGCGTTCACGAGCCCGCGGGCCGTGCCGGGCGGGAGGCTCTCCCTGTTCCCTTCCCGCAGTGCCGGGCGGGAGGCTCTCCCTGAGGCCAGGGCACTGCCAAGTCCCCGGGCCGTGCCGGGCGGGAGGCTCTCCCTGAGGCCGGGGCGTTCCCGAGCCCGCGGGCAGTGCCGGGCGGGAGGGAGGCTGTCCCGGTGCCAGCCCGTCGCCATCGCGGCCCGGAGCGGGGGCTGCGCCGCTTCCGCCGGATGTCGCCGCGAGGGCTCGGCACCGGGGAGGCGCGTCCTGCCCGAGCGGCGCCGCGATCATCGCCGCTGCTGCTGCTGCTGTCTCCGCTGCTGCCCCTCCCGCCTTCTCCTCCTCGTTGTCCTCATCCTTCCCCTCCTCTTTCTCCGCGCCGCCTGCGGCCCTGCCCCTCCCCGCCCGCCGCCGCGGCTGTGGCTGACAGGTGAGTGCGGGGGCTGCGGGGCGCGGACCCTCCGCCATGTTCGCGGCCGCCCGCGGGGCTGAGGGCTGCGGGGCTCCGGGCGGGCTCCGGGGCAGCGGCGGTGGCACCATGGCCGCGCTACCTGCGCTGTGCCGCCGCCGCCGCCCAGGCCCGCGGCGCAAACCGGGGCTCCTGCCCGGGCACCCCCTCCCTGCCCGTCCTATTCTGCTTGATTTCCGCGTGAAATGACTTGCACGTTCTCCTATAAAAACCTGAAATAAGCGAAAATAAGCTGTCCTTCCTCTTCTGTGTGTGGCGGTTTTTGAGCGCTCCCAGCCCCAGGCTGTAGGGATGGTTCCAGGTCTGCGGTGGGGAAGCCGAGGGTGCTGTGAGGAGACTCCTCTCGCTAACTTTGTTCGTGTGCTGCTGTCTACCCTGAGGACAGGCCAAGCATAGAGCCCCAGGAGCTTACAGGTGGAGTTCAGATCCTCTGACACCTGTGCAAATGGAGTAAACGTGAAACCCCCAAATTTCTGAAGTGGGGCACAGCTAAATGATGAGGGGAGCACAGTTTGTGGTGGCATGGGGTGAATCTGGCCTTCAGCAGTGGGAGGATGACATGGAAGTGTCCAAGATGGATAAAAGTTGTCTGCAAAGAGCCATCTTCAGATCTCTCCTTTTCTGAGCTAAAACCCCATGAAAATAAGTTTGAGGGAAGAATGGATATGCTTAATGTATTCAGGGGTTGAGTGGATCTTAGGTTCCATTCTTTGCAAAGATGAGGAAAACTTCTTTCAAGTTGTGTTGATCTGTGGCTCAAGGACATCATGGTGTTTGTGAGAAAAGAGAAACTTCTATGTGTGTTTTTATCTCTCTTGTCCAGCTTGTCAAATTTATTTTGTTAGTGCTGTGAAGTGGGCTTTCTATAACAGTAATGTAATGGAAGGTTTCTGTAAGGAACTGGTGGAGCAGCTTCTTCGAAGTGATTCAGTGTCATTGAGTGCACCTTGACATGATACGAACGTCTGTTGTTCAGGCACCCATTTTACAACATTACAACTGCATCATTTTCCTTGAGCAAATTTCTGAAACTGCTTTCCAAGCTAGTTTGCTGTTGGCGTTTCTGATCATTTTGAATGAGAACTGCTAACCCCAAGAACCCACAAGTATGTTTTCTAATGAGTAGTTACGATTAGATAATCTTTGTGCATGATGTCAGCTCTAACCTGTCTTGTAGTAACTTTAGATGTTGCTTTGTGTGTTGTGGACTTGGGCAGTTATTTTAAGAAAAGGTGCTGGCACTAAACATTAGCATTTAGGGCCAACTGTAATGTTGATTGTCTTTTTAATGCCAGTTGTTTATGTGTATGTTTGTCCCTGAACTATGTTTATCGTGTTTAATCTAAAGATTTTGAGATGAGACTGCCTATTTAATATAGACAGGCCCTTCCACCATGAATTTCTTTAATTCAGGACTTGTTTGAAGCATGCAGTCTTTAGTATGGACAGAAGTGCTTAAGTTTGTTGGTACAGTCACAAGACAAATATTGTGTGGTAATAATGGCTTACAATAAGATCTGACTCCTATCCTGAAATTGCAAGCCACAACTGGTATGTGCCAAGTAAGGAGGAATTAAGTGGTATTGCATTCTATACATTTGAGATGAGATTAGGATCATTTTATGTCATGGAATTTTAAGTCTTGGAGCTAAGGCTAGTAGGTTGTCTTGTGAGGTGAAAGGTGAAAGCCAGGGTGAGGGGCTTTTTTTGGAGGCCAACCCTTCAAAGCCCTGTGGGGGAGAGCTGGTTACTGGTCTGTGAATGACCACTGAGGAATGGACAGGAATCAGGATGGTCTTCTTGCAAGCCAGAGTGGTTTGTATTTTCTCATCTGCAAGCAATATGTACTGACTATTTTTAGGCTTGCTGTTCAAGATGGTAGGCTGGGTGCTCACAGTGCTCTTACATGGTCTGTTGGTAGGTTCTGTAGTTCTCTGTGCTAGATCACATGAGGTAATGCCTCAAGAATGTGCTGTGCAGAGATTATTTATTGGTGCTTCTGAAGAGCTTGCTAGATATATTACAGTCAGAGTCAAAATTACTTGCTTTTGTTCAAGTCTTAAGAATGAAAAGATTTTAGTTTACTTTATATTCCCAGATGAAGAGCAGTGATACTAGAGGTCACTGTGCTTGAATAAGACCATAACAGCAATTAATGAATACATCCATAACAAATACACAAATATTATTTGTTTAGGGACTAGCAGAATAAGATTCTAGCTTCTGAGTGTGGTGCAGTACTTCCTTGAACAAACACCTGGTTAAATTGCTTTTGCTTTTGAACTTCCTTAGGATTCCTCACCCTCAGGTCCTGTATTTGCATCCCTGTGCCTGCATGGAGGCTACTTCTAGGCTGTTAAGGATTTGCTAATACAGAAATGGGAGCTGCAGTGCCTGTGAAACAGCTGAGGAAATAAAGTACCCTTCATATTTTAGGAGTTCACCAGCTGTAAGTAATTTTGCAGGAATTGATGCTATCCCTTGAGTTCTTCAATAAAGTCAGTTCATCAATACCTCTGAATAAAGGAAGGGTACAATATATACTGATAGGTTACTAACTAGTGTTGAAGATAAGATTATATTGTATTTCACCATTTAAACTAGTTCAAACAATGAGCACCCTCAGTGAGCACAGGTAGCCCTGGTCTCAAAGGGAAGCTTTCAGGTCTTAGTCTGATGATTATTAGTGGACCCAGGCAGGTTTCTACCATATTAAACAAAGTCCAAATCTGCTAATTATTGTTGTTTAGTATTAGATAATATGAACTTGTATGGTGGGAGTAACATTTTTTGCTTCAGCAGACTGTGTGGCAGGCTGGGTCAGCCCTGCATTTTGGTGTGACTGCAGCATTTGCTGACATAGTTGAATTAGCAAGATCAGAGCTTGCTGGCTGCAGAACTGGGCTGGCTTACATTTTACATTTGGATGTTGGTGTTAGAAGCTTGCTTAGAGTAGGTACTCACTAATGTGTTAAAGTTTTTATCCTTGATTTCAGCTGTATAACATACCTCAAATTTATTGGTGCAGCTTCTTTACTCGGCTTTCTATTGAAAGGAGGTTGTCACCCTCAGTGGTGGATGCCTGCTTTCCCCCTGCTTTCTTTCCCCTTTTACATTTCGAGGAACACTCAGCTTCACTTGAAAGAAAGCTGCACTAAATTTAGAAAAAGAAAAATCAATGTTGTAATGCTCGAGTGGATTTCACAAGGTTTGAGCACACTCATTAGTGTTTCTAGCATCATCTGTGATGATCTGGAATGGTTTTGTTTCCTAAATATTTACCTTTAGCTAAACAGCTAGTCTTACAAAGCAGTCTGTTTAGCCTGGTCTTTCTCAGGTGTGCTGTAGTCCTGCAGCTTGCATTGAATTAATGGCACTTGAATGTACAGCATCACTGAGGCAAATTGTTCACTGAAGACTTCAAAATGAAAGTTTTACTCCTTTAAATTTGATTTCTTTGCATATTAATAAAAGAATGTAGTGGCATATGTTGATACTTAAATTCCCTTAACTCATGAATAATGCTGTCAAACTGAGTTCCATGTAATTAAGAACCTAATAACTGTAATCATTCTTCTCTCTTTCTGTTTTCCCTCCCTGCTTTGTGGAAAAAAAAGCCCCAAACCCACACACTCCCCTACATTAATGGGCATCTTTGTATTGGAAGGTTTTAGTGCTGCACTAGACAATAATTACTATTGTAAAATGTCTTTGTGTTTTATATAGTATACACAGAAATTTTCTTCTAAGCTATGTTTGAAAACGGGAGATATGAGATGAAGAGATTTAAGCACACACAAATACACTAAAATGGTATGTTTTTTTTTTTTTTTTCATTTGAGACAATCATTTAAATAGCAACTATTGCTATTTCTAAACTCCAAAGAAAATGGAGCAGGGAGATGTTGGGGAAGATGTTGCTGAATCTTCCTGATGCTTTCCCTTTACAGAACTTGTGTGTTGTCTTGAATGAACAAAAAAGGAAATGCAATACTGTAGCCATTCTGTCTGTGCTCTGACAGCAGAGCACAGCTTTTCTCCCTGGCTTCAGCAACATGCATACCCCAGGAATTCTTTCCTTTCAGCAGCCTCCTTGTTCTCTGTTCAAGAGCAGAAGTAGGCAAGCATGATTAGTTACTGCTGCAGTGAGTTTTTAAGTCTGGAAAGGCCAGTGTGTGCACTCTTTGTGGGTGCTGTTTCTCTGTTGTAGCTGACTAAAACAGTAATTGGTTACACATCTGCTCGTTACTGTTACTCTGATGAAATACTTCCTGTGACTGACTGGGTACATCTGTTACAGAAAGGTAGGTGGTGGAACTTTAATTTAACACCCTGTAAAATATCCTGTGAGTTTAATTAAACAGCATATCTGAAATACTGGAGTATCTTTGCATTTAGCAAGCAGTAACCACCTGTGGTCTAGATGTTTTCTGGGACACCTTTTACTCCCCTACTTCTGCAGATTTATATTGCTGGAAAGGTTCTCTGGAGGCTTTCACAGATCACTGTGTGAAGTCTGTGCAATTGGAGTGTTTTCCAAAATGATTGAGCAGAATAGCTCAGTATGTCTCTTAATCTCACTTAGTAATACAGCACTTGTGAACTGCCACCCTTAGTGAAAATACTTTAGCAATACAATGTGCTTCCTCTTTCTCCTCCTCTCCCTTTTTTCTCAGAAAGTACATTTCTTCAGGCTTTTTTATGCTTGATTGCTAATTTTTAGCTTCATTTGATTCAGGAAGCAAGGTTCCAATGCTTCTTGGTGGGTTTTCCATCCTACTTGGGGCATTACTGAGTAGAAGGAAAGTGACCTTAGTGAATTTTTCTTTTCAGAACCCATTTGGAAAAGTTAAGATTAACTATATCTGGCTAATATATATAATGGATTGTTTTGAAGCACTTTTTTCTTACTTGGTTTCACTGGGATTCATTTGTGTTTACGTTTTCCCTCATCCCCCCTTTCCTGTTGTCTGGTGTGTTCTAACTACAAGTTTCAAAGAATTGAAAGACTTTGACTGGTTTGTGTACTACTGACTGTTTCACTAATCAATATTTAATATGGTTTTCATAGGATATGTAACATGACACTGATATTCTGGACAGGTAATTTTCATTGTTTGAAAACCTTACATAATAAGGGGAATCAGGTAACTGCTAGAAATGAGCACCTAATTTTTTTAGCATCATATTGCCAAGGATCTATTTTGTGAAATCTACTCTTGAAAAACCTATAGCTTCTTACTGCTGCAATTGGATCAGAAGAGTTGTGAAATTGTCAAAGTGAAGTTAATATTTAAAGGGACACTGTCACTATTTTAAAACTGAATTTAAATCCTTGTTCTAAGAAAAACGTATTGATTATTGCTCCATGACTCAAAGTTTGTCAGGCTGTTTGGTGGGATTCAGAACAACACTATTAAAGGCAGTGAAGCTATTCCCCTTAACTTGTCCTTGCCATCCTCTGTATGCACATGCCTGCTTGTGGCCTCTTTGGTTTCAGCTTTGCTGTGGCTGTGTGCGCCCTCCTGCCGAGCCTGGGAACAGCTGCATGTTTGCCCTCTCCAGAACGTGCATGGGTGGTGTGTCATGCTGCTGCATGAGGAGAGGGCAGTCCCTGGCAGGGACACTGCCTGCAGGGCTACAGAGACAGTGATTCCTACCCAGTCTGCTCCCTTTGCTCACGAGCTGCCAAAGTAGAAACTTCTACGTAGAGAAATGTGAGAATTTCACTCTGTAAAGATGTAATCTCATGCATATGACTGTGTCCCTTTAAATTCTATGTGCTAGAGTGTATAGCTGCCAAATCTGCATGTAGTGATGCTGCAGTTGATTCACTGAGAGAAGGGACAGCACCCAGAGGGACCATGACAGGCTTCAGGAGTGCAAACCTCATGAAGTTCAACAAGGCCAACTGCAGAGATCTGTACCTTGGGTTGGAGCAGTCCCTGGTATCAGTGCAGGTTGGAGGGGAAACAGATTGAGAGCAGCCCAGCAGAGAGGGACCTGGGGCATGAAAAACCAGACATGAGGCAGAAATGTGTGCCTGCAGGCAATGGCACAAGAAGATGTGGACATGTTAGAGCTAGTTCAGAGAAGAGGTACAAAAGTTATCAGTGTGCTGCAAACCTCTTCTGTGGAAAAAAAAGCTGAGAGAGATGGGGTTTTAGCCCAAGAGGATTCTCTGGGGACACCTTATCAGGGTGTCCCTGTCACCTTATCCCTTTCAATACTTAACGGGAACTTTGGAGAAGGAGAGACTTATTACCAAGGACTATAGTGATATGACAAAGGGTAATGATTTGAACCTAAAAAAGGGTAGATTGAGATTAAATAGAAGGAAGAATTTTTTACAGTGAGGGTGGTGCAACATGGGCACAGGCTGGCCAGAGAGGCAATGGATGCCCCACCCGTGGAAACATTCAAGGTCAGGTTGGACAGGGCTCTGAGCAACCTGGTGAGCAACCAGATGTCCCTGCCCATTGCAGAGGAGTCTGACTAGAGGACCTTTAAAGGTGCCTTCCAATGCAAATCATTTTACTCAAAAAAGGATATTGCCGGGTAATGTCCTCCAAAATGAAGTAGCTTGGCAGAAAGGGCAAGTGGATGCTGATATAGTTAAAACAGTGGCTTGTAAGGCATATGCCACATTAACATCTTTGTGTCTAACAGTTCAGGAGCCACATCTGGCAGGGATTAGAAGTTGTCTTTTGGTTTTTTTTACCCCCCTTTACCCCCAGATCTTAAGTGAAATGGTGTTAATGGATTTATGGGATTATAGTAGCTATGTGAATAAAACTATCTTAACAAATCTACCTGTGTGCACGCTGATGCTTCTGGCCTTAAAATGTAATCCCAAACTGCAGAGTATGGTCACTGAAAGCCAATGAAAGAGTGGTTCCCAAGGGAGCTAGGAAGCAGGGTGGAAGAGGGGAGAATATATATGTGTGCTTGGGATTTGATCCTCTTTTGAAAGGAAATAGAAATGTGATGAGCATGGAAAACCTGTTCCTCATTCTTGACCATATGTCCATGAACAGGAAGATACTTAGTGAAGCCCAGAGAATTGACAGTAACTGTTTATGGGATGGACTTAAAAAATTTTTGTAGAGGACTCTAGCCATAGTGAATAGCAGAATTTAGGCAAATAAGGAACTACCCAATGGTAGTTTTTTCTAGCCTCTTCTTTAATTTGTGAATATAGCTATTTAGTTACTACTGATTAATCACACATTAAAAGCCCTGATGGGATTAGGTGCAGGGGAGGACTCTGTGGAATCCAGAGGATATGAAAAATAAAATTTAGTACAGTACAGGTCACTGATGCAGCCTAAATTTTATTTTAGATTCACTGTGGAATTGGTGTCAGGTTACTGGAACACACTTCTAAAAGCTAATTAAAATACCAAGTTCTTTAATAAGGATGGATGGGCATTAAAATCTTAACTAAATCTAGTCTCATTTTTGATACTAATACCTGTATCTCTATACATTTTCATTTTGTTATTTAAAACCCAAAGGAGCTTTCAAGCTCATGTTATTCACAGTGCATACTGTGTTTTTAGTAGTGCTTTCCTTGGCTTTATGATGTGTTGAGAGCTGCACACACCATGTCCAAGCCCTGAAGTGGTTAATGCCTGCCTTGTTCATAGCCTGGTGCTCATTCCTAGCGTGAGATCCAGCGTGTTGGCGGATCTTAAATTGGAAGTGGTCCTGGGTTTGGTTTAAATTTTCTCTGATCAACTTGTTTAAAAGGAAGCTCAGTTGCCTGGTTAGCTTTGCCAACTCTGCTCTCCTATTTCTCTGCAGACTATTGCACCTATTTTAAGTTTTGATTGTTGTTTCAGAAATGATTTATGCTGGAGAATGAATTTTTATTTTGTTCTTATTGTGCATGATTGAAAAATTTTGGGTAATCAATCCTGAAACATTTGAAATATTTAACAACTGGTACTCCATGAAACAAAAATTAATTTCTGTTGAGTGTTGGGTTTAAATTTAAAAAATCCAGTAATTAAATGTTTGAAAAATAAGATTTTGACAGTAAAGAACATATTCTCCATATTTATGCAATCAAACATAATTTGATTTTTCATATATATTCTCCACATCTATGCAATAAATCAGACATAATTTGATTTTTCTTAAACAGGGGAAGCAGTAGCTCATACATGGTAATACTGTTTGGTGATACTGTCAGGTGGTTTTAGGCATATTGAAATGCATATATTTGGCTTTATCAAGGTGACAGAAATTAACCACATCACCAGCAGCCTGTTAAGTCAGGCACACTTTCACTATTTCATAAATTCATGGGCATTTTCATTATTAAGGAAAGTGAAACCATGAGCTTCCAAAAATGGTGGAAGGTAGTTTTCAGAACTTCTGTAATGAAAATTAGTTTCTGCCTAATTCTGAACAAGGACATCTGTTAAATTTCGTACAGTAATGCTTAAAGTTGAATAATACATTTTTAACCTGACAGTGTCCCTAAATTACCATGTTTGCTTTCATTTTCCAGCTGGGTTTTAATTTTGCATGCATTTCATTGAACTATAGTATGCATAATAGTTGTTTCCTGGAAGCATTTTGGGGCTGTCTCTGCTGGTGTTCTCCAAAATGAGCAAGGAAGTGGAATTAATTTTCCTTTTGTGGAGGTTTGTTAGCTAATGAATAAATAATGCAGAAACAATTCCATTCTATTTACCTACATGCATATGGTTTTGGACTTAATGTTGTTTGAAGACCAGCTGTAAGTAAGATGGATCTCTTCTTTTTAATGACAACCCAAACAACTCCAAAGTTCAGTAGAACCAAATCCTTCCATTTTGAGAAAAAAATACTTAAATAGCGGTTCATTTGGCAATTTGTAATGTGTAATGCTTGTCCTTAGTTTATCATAGGAGCCTCTGTGAAGCTGTTTTTTTGAAGTAATGCCAGTAGAAAGTGGAAGCTGTGCATCTGCTCGCCAAGCCAAGCAGAAGCGTAAATCACACAGCCTTTCCATCCGGAGAACCAACAGCTCCGAGCAGGAGCGCGCGGCGCTGCACAGAGACATGCTGGAAGGGCAGGTGAGCTGCTGCTGGGGAGCTTGCATCACTCTTTGTGTCTTTCCTATGGGGAGAAGCTAAACAAACTTCAGTATTGAAGTATGTCCAGCAAAGCTGCAGGAACAGCAGATTTGTTGTTTGTAAGCGCTCACTGCCTTTGGAGATGATTGACGTGATTGTTGACAGTGTTTCAGGTAGGTTGTGTTGAGACCTGTGGAGTTTATCAGCTTCTGTGTTTTCTTAGATGAATAATCAAGCCATAAAGCCAGTGGTAAAAATCCCAGCCTGTTTATTCACTGCAACCTCTCCCTCCCACCTGCAAAAGAAAAAAAATCAAGATTGATTCTTGCTTTCTTGGAATGGCAGCAATGCAGAAGTATGAATAACCAGATACTTCTTATGATGACTCTGATAGGGAAAATATTAGTTGGAATGCTGTTCTGCATTCCTTTCCATAAAGTAAACAAATACTGCCTGCCTGACAGAAGTGTGAGCTAACTCAGATTTTTGTTTGTGTGGGCTTGTTTGTCTTGTTTGGCTCAAATGAAGGTGTGCTATTCTGGGATTAAATTTAAGGGAATGAACAGCAGCCACTGCTTCTGTAGCTTTCTTAATCATGTCAGAGTAGTGGGTGCAATCTGGACTTGGAATGTTGCACCTAAAAATTCTGAGATTACCAGTAGGTAAGGCTTCTGTCAGAAGCAGTACTAGCAAATATAAGCAAATGCCAGTTTAAAAGAATTTATTGTCAAATTGACTACACAGTGTTAGTGTGGGACTGGCAAAGATGATGCAAAGCTTGATTTTTATGAGACAGTTGGTTTGAAATACAAATGAAGTTTGGCTGCGAGAAACCTCACACTGAAGTCTGCAGAAACACTGAAGGGAAAACCTGGTGTTTTCTCAGTGTTGTGACTGTTTTATTTTAATTAAATCTATTTTTTAGTAAATCATAGCATTAGTTTTCTGGGAATTAACAGAGCCTAGGTTGTTGCTTCTAGTCATCTAAAAGTTGGAGAATCAAGTACTTGGATAGAAAACTCTTCATGCATTTGTAAGTATTGCAGCCTTACTTCAGGAAAGCTGTGAAGGGCAGCTGAGAGGTCAAGATATGCTGTCACCCCTGCATAGTAAACCAAAATGTTAAGCTGTTTCAAGTGTTTTAGGCTGTAATGCATAGGTGTTTAAAATGTTTTATCTATCATCTTGTTGGATTTTGTTGACCTTGAGCAGCTGGGTGGCAGATTCTATCAAGTAGAGAGTATTAGTGCCCCTTCACAGTGGAGCTGTAAACCTCATGAGATCTAGCTAAGGACTTTTGCAGATAAAGAGATAACATTATTACATGCTGTTTTAATAAGCTGTTTTAAACAATGCCAATTTTAAACAGAGGAAAGGAAGTTAATGCATTTTACTGTGTTGGTTACTTCATTACAAGTTTAGATTTGTTTATTCTTTCAGGCTTTGAGAATTGGTTTGAAAAACTTTTATACATCTCCTTTTGGTTGCAAAAGTTGTAGGATAAGTTAGTTTCTTCCATAACCTTGCTGTGTGAAATTATTGGGTAATTGATTTTGAAATAATTCTTCTAACTTCAGTGTTTCTCTTAACAGTGTTTAATGTATTTAGTATTTTTGTTAAATCAGTTCTGTTTCAAGTTGGTTTTAATTAGGATCTATTGTGCTTCTGGTCTCACCCTGTCTGAGGAGAGGCAGATGAAGAAAGGAATGATGTAGAGGGGCTTAAGGAGCGTGGTCCCACTTCTTCCAGCACAGTGCCACAGCTTAAACCAGCTGTGAACCTGTGTGAAATTGTGCACAAAGCAGGTGTGCTCTGTCATGGCTATGAGTGCCTTCTCTTGCTCTCTCTTTAAACTTTGGAAATAACCTGCCCAGCCAGGGTCACGGGCGGCCTTTCCCGCTGTGCCTGCAGACAATTCCCGGGGCTGGAACGGAAGGTGACTCAGTTCAGTGAAAGCTTTTTTAAAAAGAACTTTAGAGCTGGCTACCTGGGTAAATAGTAAGTGTAGTAAGCCAATTTACATAGTGTGGTCTACGAGCATCTGAGGAATAGAATGCTTGAGTAATATCTGAGGAGGGAAGGATTAGAAATTGTAGTTTTTCTTCACACTTAGTTATGGTTAATGACAAAAGTAGGTAAATGTCAAAAATACATTTAAAATTTTAGTTTGTCTTAAGCTTTGGTAATAAGATGCATTGTGTTCACAACTTTCTAACCCATTGCATAGTCAACTTTTGAATTACTTTATCAAACAAAGGTATTTCTTCTTGAACTGGAAACATATTGATATTTAAAAGAAATTTTTTCTCACTTTCTATTTTTTAAAATGAATTGTACATGCATCTTGGTTTTGTAATTTTTCTCTAGTGGGGAAAACGAAAACAAATATCACCATAGGTGTTTTGAATTCTATCCCTTGAAAGAGAAAGAATATATAAAATGAATAACTCTATGATGCACATAGCTATTTGTTTTGTTTCTACACTAGGAGTAGTTTTAATTTGCCTCCTTGCTGGGACATTGAGATAACTCTTAAAATCAGTTCAAGACTGAAGAGTAATTTTATCAAATATATGTAATGAAAAATCTAATCCCCCAGTATTTTGCTTCCTAGGATTCTAAGTTACCATCTGCTGTCCGGAATACACTCCTTGAACTTTTTGGGCAAATAGAGCGGGAATTTGAAAACCTGTATATTGAAAATTTGGAATGTGAGTATCTAGTTTTTTCTCCAACTTATGAATTGTTTCTATTTAGGTTATATTAATACTAATTAAAATGTTTACATTGGATAATGCAGTATTAATTAGTGTAGTTTTCCTGTGAGCAGTTTAGTAGTTGTTCTGAACTTGTAGCCAAAGATGGAGTTTGTACCTTTTCAGAAAAAATCACTTTCTTAGCTCTTTGATGCAAGCAGTGAGAACTGATGTCTGTGGAAGCCAGTGACAGGTCTGCTCCTTATCATTGTAGGCTCTGGTTATGTTAATCTCCAGAAACTCCATCCAGCCTTTGAAGTTTTTGGCAATGTTTTATATTTACAGGCTTTATTTTAATGATGTAATATTAGTAAATAAATAGGCTTAATTTTAATTATGTAATATTAGTAAATAAAATTAGAAATCCTACTTGAAAAAGTGTGAAATGGGGTGGTTTTGGATCAAACTACTTACACATTGCATAACCAGCACCTGCAGCTGCTCAGGAGTTTTGAAGTCAAGCAGTCAGATAAAAATTCCAGGTGTTATCTTAAAAAGCTGTTTGTTTGATGACAGTGCAGTTGTCTGATAATGTAAGTGATCCAAGGTGATGCAAGAGGATCCCAAGTTAAGTAACACAGGCCTATAAAATTCCCTTGCTGGAATTTCAAGCTGTGTTACATTGGCTTGGATTCTGAATTGTGGAATATGTCTGATTGGGGTCCAAGGCAATTTTTTTTCCACACCTAATCAGTTCCCACATTTAAACCAGACACATTATGAAAAAAAAAAATCCTGCCTGCTTTTTTGACATGTTCTGGGTTTTTTATTCTCTTAAAACCTGTGGTTGTTTTGGTTAAAAGCTGTCATCAAAAGTATGCATTTTTAGTGACAATTTGCACAAGTGAACTCTTGGCCTCCTGCTGAGAAGTTGGTTGGTAGCAAGAAAAGTAGAATTTCCATCCCCAGCCCTCAGAAATATTTGTCAGAAAACAAGTGCTGGATTTGTACCCTCCAGAGTATGATTATTTTCCTTCTTTTCCATTTCCATTTCTTTATCTACTTTCTTCACCTCACAGCTCTAGTTATGATTGTGATCTCTTTTCACCCCCCCTGCCAATTTCTAAATTTTTCTCTTCTCATGCTCAGTCTAATATTTTTTTTCTTGGTCTAATTCCTACACTAGTGCAGGAGTTATTGTACAGAGAATTTCTTTTAAAATAAATTCCAAAGTATAAAAAATAGTCATTTGCAGCACTACCTTTCCTGTGAGACTCTAGTAGTAGACAAGTATTTAGGGAGAATGCTATTTTGTGATTAATAAAACCTGTGTTAAGAAAGGATGTGCTAATTCTGTGGCTAAAATATTTATGGTGCCTCAAGTTTTCTGTCTTCTGCTGGATTTAATTCAATACAGATGGGCCATGTATTTCACAGAAATGGTTTTGTTAAACCTTAGCCTCATTTATTAGTAAGAGTAATTAGAAGCCACCAATACTTTGTGGGAATCTGGGTCAAGGTTGGTCTCTGGAAAATTCAGCATGAGTCTTGCTTTATAAAATCTGCTTTTATAAAATCCCAGTTCATCTCCTTTCCTCTCCTTAGCATAAAATACCTTACTTACTAACCATAACAGTTTTTAAGTAGTGTGTTAATGCTGTTATTAATGATAGTCAGTTTCTGTAGTAATGTGAATTTCTGGGTTTGTTAGTGCGTCGGGAGATTGATACACTGAACGAGCGCCTAGCAGGTGAAGGACAGACAGTTGATGGTGCTGAGCTGAGCAAAGGACAACTGAAAACAAAAGGTAAGAGAGCCACAAACAATCCTAAACCAGTATTTTTGAATCCACCTTTTGTACTTTGTTGAATGTTACTGAAGGGAATGAATACCAGTTACTTACACAAACAAGCTAATGCTGTATTTGAAATATCTTCCTTTGAATTTATTTGTCTCCACAGCCAGTCACAGTACCAGTCAGCTTTCTCAGAAATTAAAGACAACTTACAAGGCATCTACTAGCAAGGTATGAGACAACTGAATCTCTGTTCATCCATGTGTACTTGTGAAACTAACATGACTGTCCTTTAAGTTGTGAATTGTGGTTTCTCTAAGCTGGGTAGTGCTGGTCTGTAAATAAATCTGCCTCCTAAGGAGCAGTATGTTTATCTTGGATTCATCCGTGACCCATTACTTCAACCATACCATATGATATTGTTACAATAATTGCTCACCTTTTTTGAAGAAGGAATATTGGAGGGGAGAGAGTGTGCACATGTGTATGTGGGAGTGCTGTTTTGTAAACAGGACTAAAAAAATAATTCTCTTTCTGAGGGAAATAGAGAACTTGCTAGTGGATTTCTGAATAAGATTTGGGTATTACAGTTGAAATGGAGATTTAAGTAGGCGCCTCTGTGTGTACTATTACACATTCCTTTTTAAAAGAATTTTTATTTTTAGCTATGAGACTAGAACAATTTGTTTCCTTTATATTGCAAGCCTTGCTCATCAGTAGCTAGTGCTGTTTTTTTGCTTGGTGTATGGCACAGTTAACCTTTGTGATGCTTTTCATTTTGTACATCTGCATCAGCCTGGTATTTTTGTTTCCCACACTCTCTCCTCTTTTTCAGTTTTTGCAGAGAGTTTACCTGCTGCTCTTTTTTCTCTATATCAGAGTAATTTAATGATACATTATTAAGGTTAAATAAAATGTGAGGAAACCACAGTGGAATCTGGAATGTGAACCAGCTGTTTGGTCAGCTCTGTGGTGACCTGTAATGCAGGCTGATATGTGGTGTAGGTGTCTTGGAAATGCCTTCTCTTAAATATGAAAGTTTGAGAGTAGGAATAGGGTGGTGAAATAGACTGAAGCTACTGTGATTTATTTGGTCTCCTTTTTATTTTGTTGTTTTTCAAACTTTTATTCTTGCCAATTTGATGCATAAAGGTGCCTCCTTCAAGACTTAATGACTTGAAAATTCTTTAATGAGACCACTTAAATAGTGACAACATGATATTAATAGGGGCTGTATAGTTTTGGCACCTACTATGTAGTTATGAATTAGTACCCTCTAGTGGTTTTGTGGGTTTTTTGGTTTTGTTTAGTTTCTTTTTGTTTTGTTTTGTTTATAGGGTTCTTTTTTTTTTTGTTTGGGCTTTTAAGGCAGGTGTTAAATCCTTGTCTTCTTTTTACTTCCTTGCAATGTAGCACTTTTATTTTTTCCTGAGCAAGACAGCGAGATCTCATAGCTTCAGCATGGGAAGCTGGGAAGTATGAGGAGGAGGAGACTCCTGGGGAGCTGATATGCATGCACAGCAAAGCAGCCATGACTAGTGGAGCATGAAGAATTTAATACCTGAACATTATGCTCATCTCTTGTATCAATTGGTAGCCAGCATGTGCTGATGTATTTTGCAACTTTGAGTCAGAATGTACTGGGGAGTAGACAGGAGCTGAAGGAAGTTACAACACTGAGAATATCTCTGTCCAGTGTGTTCTTTGAGATCTTAATGCACTCACAGAAGTGCTTTATTTGGACCTGTCCTTCCTCCCCACACAGAAGAGTCAAGACTGTAAACTATTGCCTTTTGACCCACAGAGAGACTATAGCAAAGAGTTAGGAAAGAACATAACTTTCTAACAAACCATGATTTTTCCCCAATACCCTGTCTGAGGAAAAACACATTTACAGTTTTAAGAGTTCAGCAGCTTTGAAATTTTTATGGCTGTACTTTCTGTGAGCATTGAATGAACAATGCTGTTTCCCAAAATGGTTGTGTTCCAAACTCCCTGGGGTAGGAGGTCACAAGTTTTCTCTTCAGCCCTGCCTTTATACTGCTACCATACAGGGGGTTCTTAGGTATGTGGTTTTTTGCACTGATTGGGGTTTTTTTTGCTTGTGGAAGATTAGAAGAGACTTGAGTCTTACAAACCAATTGTTTTGTGTAATTGCACACAACTACATTTTTCAGATTGACAGTGCATATAGAATTCATTTTTTTTCCTGAAAAAAACTTTCACTATTTGCTTAATCTAATGAGAAGTCTGATCCTTGACTGCTTTAATATTGGTAAGAAATAGTAGGACAGGTAAGAAATACTGAAGCAACCTGTTCATTCTCTTGGAGAAAATGCTGAAGTGAGCATTCTTAATTCAAGCCCTTCATGTGAGATTTCCATACTGGAATATTTTTCATCACTTAGCTGTATATCAAGTTGGCAAAACTCATTTTAGAAAAGCATGGTTTTAGCAGGAAGGGTTTTCCACCAGTGTCTAAATCCTGAAGAGGTACATTTAACACTTGGTGCTGATAAAAGTAATTTTTTTGTTGATGGACAAGATTCCATAATTTAACTGCAGTTGGTTTTAGATGCAGGAATCACTATATGAAATCCATATTTTGATGTTAACAAAATGTAATAGCTGCTGTTAATGATGCTTGGCTTATGAAAGTTGTTACAACATCAGGGAAGCATCAATTGTTTATGCAGTGTCCTAAAATAAGCTGAAATGATGTAACTTGCTCCATCCAAGCTAAATAGCAGCATCTCTGATTTGTCTAGATCAGGATAAAGTCTCTTAAAAAAAGTATTTATGCACCAGTAGTTAAAAGGAAAAAAACTTTTTTTGACTATGTGGTTTTGACCTCACTGCCTAAAGTTGCTTCACAGGACATTCTGTTCATCAGGCACAGCGTAATGCTTCTGGACTGGTCCTGAGTTGATAAAGTTTTCATTCTTATTTCTAATGTGCCCTGGTTGTGTAAGAAACTTTGTTACAGGGTGCCTCACTCTGGTTGCCATGCAATTGTTTCAGTTTGTGCTCAATTTTCACTTGTTCACATAGTAAACAATTGTTTTCCTATTAAAAAATCTTTTTGTAGAAGGAAGTACATGAAACTGTATCAATTTAAGAAAGAGGACAAGCAAAGCTGAAACACACTCAGGATGTGCTTGGTCATTTATTTGTGTATGATGATCTACAGAAGTTACTTCAGAAATTTTCTGCACTACAGAGACCTCTTTTTAGCAAGTTGCATGTTCTTTAAATATTTCCTTTCCTGGCTTGGGACATTGTTTATGTGTGTTTAGTAAAGCAGGAAGTAGTCCAAGTCCTGTCTAGTTTATCCAGTTACTGGTATGTGAGGTGAAGGGCAGCAAAAAAGGAAAGGAAAAAAAAGCATGGAAAAAGTGTGTGTTGAGTAAATATCTGTGTCAGGATGTTTAATGTTGGATAGTGTTCTTGAACTCCTCTGTGTGTTAGTTAAAGACTGCTAATACCTCAGAAGGAGTTTTACATCCTTGCCATTAAATGATCAGTGAAACCACTGTCCAGCAGTTCTGGAAATTCTGTGTTTGTTGATGGGTAGGGTTTAGCTTCTAGAAAACTTTTGTGTGGGTGTTTGACTCAACATTAGAAAGACAGAATAGAATGCAAGTACAGGATGAGTTGGAAAATACCAAGTTTGGAGCTTGAGCTGAGTGATGTATTAGTCCTTTCCTGTTAGTACTTAGTTCAGCTGTTCCACTTCTCATACATGAGTCCATTCAATTTGAGGACTGTATTCAAAGTTGTATCTATAGGATGGTGTTCAAAATTGAGGAAATTCTGCAGTATGGTTGAACTAATAATCTTTACCATTAGCCTATTTTCTTTTCATTGCATCTGTAATGACTGCTCCTTCTGCTGCTGTGAAACCAAAATGCATATTAGCTGATAATTTGGAATTCAAATAGGGCATTATCATTTCATCATTGGAGAGTTGACATGCTAAGGGTTTGGAATGCTCTTGCAGATTTTCTTCTAGCTCTAAAAATCATTTTTGAAGTAATTTGCTTTAATGACATACTTAAGACCTTCTATTTTAATACCAGAAACTAATGGGATTTAACCATAGTTTATTGTATCTGAAATGTAGACTTAATTAACTTTCTAACTTTTGCTAAGCTGTAGATAAGTCTTAATGTGATTTGTGTTGATGTATTTAAAGGTTTTGATTTAACTGGTCAAATACCTGCCTGTAATTCCATGCTGAGGAAAACATTGATAAATTGAAGTTGTCTTTTTGTTTCAGTTTAACAAAGCTTTTGAGATAGTCTTTCTCAAAGAAGAGTTAGGAGCTTCAAGACTCATAGGGTAAAAATAGGGTATTGGTAATGGTGGTCTTAACTTTTTAAAGCCATCTTTCATGACTCTTGGTTTCAATTGTCTCTGGAAGTGTTCAGCAAGAGAAACTTTTTTTTTGGAATATTGCACTTCCTTTATCTGAAAATGCAGAATTTCTGCCATTTGCATCCTTTCTGTAGATGCTGAGTGTTTTGAGCATTCCTGCACTGTAGTGACTTGTAGTTATACTGTTTTACTACACTTTTCTTCCTTTTGTTTGATATTACTTATGCACATAGTAATTTGGATTTAATGAGCCTTCTCTGTTTTTCCCCTAATAGCTTCACTTTGAGGGAGCATGCTTATCAAATGTTTAGATGAGTTTGACATCTATTTTTAAAAGCTTCATTACACAAATAAACAGGCATATGCTCTCAGGTTGATGTTTGATTTGATTAGCTTCATGCAGTTTTAAAGAAAAGCAGCAGTGAGTGTTTTAAATTGGAATATTTCTGGGTTTTACTAGAGTTATATAATAAATACATTTTTTTTTCAAAGTCATTACACTGGCTAGCAGGGACTGTCTGAGTAACCAGATGTACTTGTTTGGGAATAGCAAGGAAAGTTTTAAGGTCTTTTGCTGGGTTTGCTCTTCTCCTTTTTTATTCCATTAAAATCCTTACCCAGACTGAATGAGAAATGCATTCTGCAACTGTACAACTCATTATTCCAATAAGATTGCATTATTGTAGTACAGAATAGTTTGTCTTGCATTCTGTAAAAGGGCTGCTGTTGAAAAAAAAAAAAAAGAGAGGTATGTTTGCATCTAAACTCACTTTCCTACCATCAATTGTCACATTTTTGACAGTAGTGATTTGTCAGAATATTGAAGAATCATGGAAAAGTTAATATCTATTTTTATCTGTGAGATAATTACCTAATCTTGGATCAATGTGGAAAAAAAAATGTTGGTGTCTCTGCTATTTCAGATTGTATCCAGTTTTAAAACTACAACATCAAGGGCAATCTGTCAGCTGGTAAAGGAATATGTTGGCCACAGGGATGGTATTTGGGATGTCAGTGTCGCGAAAACTCAGCCAGTGGTGTTGGGAACTGCATCTGCTGGTAAAGTTTTGTGTTGCATGAATATTTAGAAAATTCTGGTTAAGTCCCTAAGCTATAGCAAATACAGATCCAAAGCATACTCAAAAACTGAGCTTCACACTGAAAGAGTCCTTTTAAAGAAGTTCTGTAGCTGAAAAATTCTTAAAATTGGAATTTCCTTTCCCTTAGAAGGTTCAAGCATGCTTGTTGGTCTTCCTCAAGTGTGTGCCAGTCACTCCCATGCAGGTCACACTCTCCCTAGTCAGCTCTGGCATGTTGGGTGGGGTGGGTGGGTGGCATGGGGAGCTGCTTGCTTGAGGAGGCCTGTGGCACAGAATTCCGTATGGCTGGATACAGAGATCCCTGCAGGTTTTCTGTCCTAGCATTGTTTAGTCTTTGTTTTATAGAAGCTGTACATGTGGTCATAGTTGGCATATTCTTGTATTCTTGCATTCTGTCTTTTGCCTCTGGACACTGGGGCAGCTAAAAATCTTAATTTTCATTCCTGTTTAGTTTATTAGATTTATTCCTTCCACTTGAGGGGGTACAAGTACTAATGAACAAGTCACTAAATCTATTATAGTCCAAAAATCAATGTAGAGACTTGTATAGTTTTGGAAAATTATTAAGAAAATAAATAATAACCAGATAGAATCAGTCAATTTGAAGTGACATTCTTTTGAAGTTGAAGGTATTGACTAGACTTTAACATTTGTGGACCAGAAATCTCTGCTGCTTGAACTGAACTGTTACAACTTTTATGTGCCTGCTGAGGGGAAACATTTTGTCTTTGTGTGGGACATCATGTCTTTGTCCTGATTTAACCTGGAAGCCTCCTGGAAATTCTCCAATTCAGCTTTAAAGTTCTACCCACTTAAATACTGAAATTAATTATTTATTTTTGGGTGTGGCAGGATAAAGGAGTGGCATTTGGAGTGATTTCCTTTTTAAATTAATTTTTTTAGTGCTCTGCAGTGACCTGTGTGCATTTGGGATTTCCATGCAGGAAGTAAATAGATTGTGCATAGAATTCCTGTTTGTAGTGGCTGCCTTTTTCACCATGGAGTGCTTTCTCTTTTTTTTTTTTTTGTCCCTGAGTCTCATGATACACAGCTGGAGCATTATACAGAATTTGCCTTTCAATTTGCCCTGCTGCAAAATAATCTGATTAGGACAGCACCTTTACTTTTTGGGGGAGTTGTGTACCATGATAAGAAAATATTTTGTATATAAAGTGGTAGTCAAGAGTTCTACATTTAAAATCTATTTCATATGGTATGTGCTACAGTGGAAGTTAACTTGTTTGTTGAAAGGGTAAAAATGAAAAACATATGTTTTTAACTATTTACAGCTGCTTTTTAATCTTTGTAGATCACACTGCATTGCTGTGGAGCATAGAAACAGGGAAGTGCCTTGTCAAGTATGTAGGGCATGTTGGCTCAGGTAAGATAAGGGCATGTTGTGAAAACTGGGAACAGAGCTTGGGAGGGGGAAATGTGTTTTGGCCAGCTACAGAAATGTTTATTGTGGTTTCACTTGCAGCTTTGCCAACATCATTAACAAGTCAGTTGTGAAGTTCCACTAATTTTCATACAGAGAACGTTTTGTAATATGATTCTTTATTGGAGAGGCACATTAAGAGAGTTCTGCAAATGCTAAATGAATAAACAAGTCCATATAAAGAAATTTACAGGCACAGTTACGACACTCAGAAGTGAAATGTCATAACTCATTGTGGTCTTGTGCATGTGGAGAACAAAAGGAGCTTATATAATCAGAAATTAGCTGTCTTGCAGGATCTCTGTTATATTTGGGTTAGAACTACAGATGCTAGGTGAATATCTTTTGTGCTTCTCTTTTTAAGATGCCATTTGCTGCATAATGCAAAGATCATGTTTTTAAGACAGTTAATTAAATATAGGTATTTTTCTTTCTTTATACCAGTATGAATATTGTGCAAACTGTTTTTTAAACCCCTCTTTGGGTGGGGAGGTGCAGTGCAGTGAGTGTCTTTGATGTTAATTTTTGGTGTCCAATTTGACAGGAACTTGATTAACACCCTTCTGCCTCTTAATGAGTTAGAATACAGGATTTTATAGACCAAAACAGGAGAGGTTTTCCATAGTTTTAACTTGCTGTTGTGACCTGAGCACATGAGTGATCATACCCTGGGAAAGTGAGGAACCCAGTTATTGACCAGGATTGTTTGGTTAAATAACTCAGCACATCACACGAACTTCATGGCAAGGGTAGAAATAGAATTAAATTCTCTAGAACTGCTTCAGCTGTGAGTTGTACTTTTGCTTCCTGCTACATGACTTCTAGCTCCTGCAGCACAAAGATAAATGCATAGGAACAACTGGTAACATTTTAATGCATTGAGATATCTCAGGTTGTTTGCTGCACGGACCTCTAAGTTCTATAAAGTCGTGTTTGAAAACTTCACTCACTTGAACTTTCATGCTGGTAGTTTTCTTTAAAAATTGATGTTTGGATAACTGTGAAAATAAGAAGTTCTAACCTGCATTTAAACAATTGTGTTTAAACAACTGTGTTTGAACAACAATGAAAGATAAATTGTATTGTATGTACATTTTATATAACTATATACACCTATAAATTATAATAAAAAGAATATATTTTTTATGTAATAAAACCTTTTTTGTTTGACAGTTGATTTGAAGTGGTGCAAAGGTGTTAGGTGCCAGCAGCTGGTGCACCATAAAGTTGGTTCAGTTTAAGGAGTATTTTTTAGACTCATTACACCATGCTCTCCCAACAACATATGCATATATTTTACTTGTAAAATGGATGGAAATGAGTTCTAAGTTCTGTCTTGAATGAATCCTCTGAAATGAAATAAAGAGCTTTGTTAGTTGATAGAATTCTTGCAGGACATCCTGTTTTGATTACATATGGTTGCAGGATTGAAATCTGATTTGTGTTACTTGCATCAGGTTTTCAGGAATTTGTTCTTGCAATGCTGAGTAATAAGCAGGATGTTGATGGTAACATACAGGAAGTTTTCATTGAGTTAGAAATAATTATGAATACTTAAATTGTCTTTATGGAAATCCAGGGTGTTATCCCCTGTCAGTTTACATTTGATTTGAATGTGGTTTGTCTGTCCTCTCTAACATGAACCACATTTACTAGATTCAGGAAATAGCTTGCTAGAAAAATGTGTTGTATGTAGCTGCTTTCAATTGTTTCAATTGTAGCTGCTTCCCTTGATACTATACTTTCATATCACCTTAAAGATGACTACCAAAAATTGCTGAAAACTTAAGACTACTTGATTTTTCAATGCTTTTGATGATAAAATATTGTGAAACAATTCTTTTAGTATACTAACTTAAAACTTTGCTTTGTTTCATGCAGTAAACTCCATAAAGTTTCATCCCACTGAGCAAGTGGCTCTTACAGGTATGTAAAGTTTTTTCATATGTTAAGTATGTTAATATTGATGGAAAATAAATGTAATTTGCTAGTTTGTTCTAGTTTTAACCTGTCTCCCTATTGCTTGTCAGCATCCTTGTTGATTGAATTATTTTTACATTTGAAGGCATAACAAATCAGAGCTAGATCTTGCCATCTGTGTTTTTCATGTCATGTTGTCATTTGTGCTTGTCTGCTCCAAACCAGACACTTAGAATCATACATCAGGTGAATGTTCTGGAATTCATCCCAGAGTACTCAAAGAACTAGTGGGTGTTATGGCAGGATATCTCCTGATTACCTACCAAAGTTCTTGGGAGTCTGGAGAGGTCTCTTCTGACAAGTATTACTCCAATAGTGCAAAAAGGATGTGAGGAAAGACCAGTGGAACTACAGACCTGTTAATCCAATCTCAGTTCCTGAAAAAATTATGGAGATTTTACTGGGTACTGCTGAGAGGCATTTAAAGAATAATGCAGTCATCAGGCACTGTCAGCATGGGTTCACAAAAGGAAGGTTCTGTTTAATTAATTTGACATCCTTCTAGGATAAAGTCACCTTCCTTGTGGGTGAAGATGTGGTGGATTAAGTTTTTCTGGTTTTTAGTAAGGGTTTTGGTGCTGTCCTTCTGTCTTGTTCTGGACAAGTTGCCCAGCTGTGGGATGAGCTGGTTCATGGTGTGCTGTGTGGCCAGCTGGCTGAAGAAAGAGCTCAGAGGGTTGCAGTAAATGGGGCTGTGTCTGCCTGGCAAAGGATGACCAGTGCTGTTCCTCAGGAATCAATGCTAGGGCCAGTCCTGTTCTATAGATTTATCAATAGATTTATCAGTGACTTGGATGCAGGAGTTGAATGCATCATTACCAAGTTTGTTGATGATACCAAACTGGGAGGTGCTGCTGATTCTCATGAGGGACAGGAGGCCTTTCAGAGAGATCCAAATAAGTGAGAGCACTGGGTGCTATCCCATTAATGGGATGAAATTTAACAAGTTTCAATGCCAGATGCTGCAGCTAAAACAGAGTAATGTTGAGCACAAGTATAAATTTGGAGAGGAGTGGCTGGAGAGCAGTTCTAATCCTGAAGGATTAGAACATGTTTGTTCTGACCATAGCAAGGGCAATCTTGAGTTTGTCCTTAGTTAATAATGAATAAGTCTATTTTAAAACAGATGGAGTTAAAATCACATGGTGCTTTCTGAGCTGTAAGCTGCCACTAGTTAAGCTGGGTTCTTTAAAGCAGAAGAGGAATAGCTTCACACTTGCTATTTTGGATTTCTCATTAAAACCATGATGAAAAAGCATTTAATGGAAGAAATCACTGAATAAAGAACCCCAGGATTTTGAGCAACAGTAAATGAATATCTGGTGATGTATTAAATGCCTTCTTCAAATGCTACATACTGAGCAGGGGTGAGACTCACATTCTGCTGTGTAATACTCAAGTGCATGTTTCACTGTAGGAGTGATTAATTTGGTAGCTGCCTATATCTTGCATAATGACTTATGTTTTAGATGTTGAGACTTGCTTACCATAAAGTTATACTGGTTTCTGTTACAAAAAGGTACAACTTAGACAGTATTGCTAAATGTAATATTAAAGCCTGTTTTTATTGCCCGTGGAAATATTCTTACTTATTCTCTTTCTTTTTTTTTTTTTTTTTGCTTCTCTTCCTGTGTACAGCATCTGGAGACCAGACAGCTCACATCTGGAGATACATAGTACAGTTGCCTACACCTCAGCCAACTGCAGACTCCAATGTAAGCAATCAGCTTGCTGCCACTGAACTAATTGCCAGCAATTTCATCAGATACAGGTTTTATCATAAGACTGAATGTTAAATTTACACATAATTAAAAAACTACATGATTTCAGGAGTGCCAAAGGTGGGATTTTGAGGTTTTAGTTTATCAGCTGCATTTCAGCTTTTCTTTGAAAATAGACTCCCTCATGATTTCAAAAGCATTTGGTGCAGAATAGAATTTACAGCTTCAAGTAGACAAATCAACGTTTTGTTCAAGGTAGTAAATGTGTAAATGAACTGCAAATGAACAGTCAAATAACTTCTTTTTTGTAATAATGAAGTTCTTTTTAAACTGGTTAAATTTTTGTAGCATAACTTAATGAGAAGCCTGTATTAGCTGTAGTTGCTGTGGATTGAAAGCTGATGGTAAAGACTTCTAATTTTGGCATTTATTTGAGTCTTCATTGATTTCTAATCAGTCCTTGCCAGCACACATCTCACTGTCTGATTTTGTTGTCCCCAGGGCTTTTAGTCAGTATTTAATTTAAAGTATAAACCTGTTAAATGCTTATTTTACTTAAAAGCACCCTTACTAAATTGTGAAGAAAACATAGTTTATAGCATGAGCTTCTCAGTAGGCTAAGTAGGGGCAAGAGTTGACTGTGTAAAAAGGGACAGATTTCTGAATGGAAAATGTTCGATTCAATTTATTTGATTTGGCATTTCCATTCTCAAAGAAAATACAAATGTTATCTTTTCCACCCCCAGGTAACATAAAAGAAAGATGTTTTTGTCTTGTGTAAGTGTAAAAGGAGTTCAGAGAATGATGTTTAGTGATGAGCAAAAGAATTTATTTTGTGTCCTGTTTACATCAGCACTGCATGATGACTGTGTATTGACCAACAGACAAATATTGCTGTAATGATTTGATTTTTGATGAATAAAAATATGTCTGTAAATTATTGTCTTCCCAAAGATTAACATAATTAGTGTCTTGTTAGACGCTTCCTACCTCTAAAAATTGAAAGGAGAAAAGTCCCTTGGAATTGTGCTGCAATGAAACTCTAGGGTAATACACTTACCAGATAGTAAAGGGAACTGATACTCAGAGCTAAAGAATTTGGAGGAGATTTTAAAATTAAGTAGAAACATAGAATTATTTAGATTGGAAAAAATCTCTTAAGATCATCAAGTCCATCTGTTAATCCAGCACTGTCACAAACCCTCCAGTACACCATGTCCTTAAGGGTGATATCTACACATTATTTAAATACGTGCAGGGATGTTGATTTCACCATTTCCCTGGATTGATCACCTTTTTGGTGAAGAAATTTCTCCTAATATCCAGTCTAAACATGCCCTGGTGCAACTTGAGGACACTTCCTCTTGTCTTATCACTTGTTCCTTGGGAGGAGAGACTGACACTCCCTGGCTGCACTGTCCTTTCAGGGAGTTGTAGAGAGCAATGAGGTCTCACCTGAGCCTTCTTTTCTCCAGGCTGAGCAACTCCAGTTCCCTCAGCTGCACATCAGCAAGTTAAAAGGAGTTATGAAAACTGCATTTAACTTACTGGTTATATTCCTTCAACTAAGTTTGTGATAGTGAGTAGTGGAATAGGCAGTGTGCAGCAGAATTAATTTTCCCACATTCACATTAAGGGGATTGGGAAGCATTTACACTGCAAAATGTAACTTAGAGACATTCCTTCCCTTTTATTCTACACCTTTTTTTCCCTTGCATTTTACAGCAAGTGTCTGGAGAAGATGAAGTTGAAATCTCAGATAAAGATGAACCTGATGGAGATGGAGATGGTTCCAGTGATTGCCCCACTGTCAGAGCCCCACTGACCTCACTGAAAAGCCACCAAGGAGTGGTCATAGCAGCTGACTGGCTTGTTGGGGGGAAGCAAGCTGTGACAGCATCATGGGACAGGACAGCAAATCTGTATGATGTAGAGACTTCTGAACTTGTCCATTCTCTTACAGGTATTTGTTCACTTGCAAAAAAAAAAAAAAAAATTGGTGGTTTGTTTTTATATGAGGGATTATTCCTAGATACTAAAACACGGAGAAAAGAAAGTTGTTTCTCTGGAGCAGGATATGTACCATCTGCTCAGTGTTGTAATAGTTTTTGAAATTGCAAATTTGTAATTGAAATTGTAAATCCTCTGAGCATGAATTTGTTTTCTTTTAAGCTTATGATTTAACCTGTGAAAAAACAGTTGTTCAAATTGAATGTACCCAAATTTTAGCTCTTGCAAAAGGCTTTTATTGTGTTCATGGTGTGCTAAGCAGCAATAACCTACACTACTGGATGTGAAATAAGTAGTGTGGGTTTTGCCTTCAAATACATTTCCAAACTTTTAGAGCAGTAACAGGATTAAAGTTCAGAATGACCATTACTCCTTTCTGTTTGGGAAAAAGAGGAAAAAATCATCAGCATGTCATTCCAAGTGTATGTGGAAGTGAAAAGTGCTATTTTCATGACCTGACACGTTGTGATGTGTGGCTGTAGGGCACGACCAGGAGCTCACGCATTGCTGCACGCATCCCACGCAGCGCCTCGTGGTCACATCGTCCCGCGACACCACCTTCCGCCTGTGGGACTTCAGAGATCCTTCTATCCATTCTGTGAATGTCTTTCAGGGCCACACTGAGTAAGTGACAGCTCCTTCACAGGTTTTCCTAAAGTTTGAAAAGTTGCAAATCTGCCCAGAACTGTTCCTGTGTGCATTTTGAGGTGCTGAGTTCATTCCTGTTTTGTGAGACTGATTTTCACAAAAACCCCCAGTTGTCCTTCAAATGTAGCACAGCAATACATAATTTCCAAAACAGCAGCCAGGGCTCTTGGTGTGCTATTGCTCATATGGTAAGTCTTGATAAAAATTGTTACAATTAAAGGTGATTTTAGGGTATGAGGTTCTTTTTGGCGTTGGTTATGCTTGCAGTTTCGGGTTATTGCTGTAATGCAGTGGATCTGGCAGATTGCCTCTGCTTGTCTTGATACTGACTGTGAAGTAAAGGTTACTCCTTTGATACCAGTGCATACAAAAGGATTAATTTTTACTCTTAAAAGCTTCTAATTTTTGCATAAAATAAGAAATAAAAGTACAGGCACTGATTGCCATGTTCTGTCAAAACAGTGATTCTGATGTAACATTTTTAGTTACTGGTTTGGACTTAATGTTGTTACACTGACTACTATTTAATATGGATAAACGTAGTACTGAGAATCTGTGTTCTGGTGTTCACTTAACTTTCTGGTTTTGGAGCTCTGATACATGGAAAATGCAGGTGTAACTTGGAAATACTTTACCCAAGGAAGCAAATCTTTTCTTGACTTGTGAATGTGTGAGCTTGACTGTTTCAGAAAAAAATTCACCTCCTTTCTTCAGAATAAAATATGATTGTTAGTCCTAGCTCAAAATACAAACCCCAAGTATTTATTCACATTTTTTTGTTAATTGTGTAATTTACATTATGATTGAGTTGCAGTACCCTCCATTTAATTTTCTCATAGCCTCCATATAACCAAAAACCTCTTTAACCCCATCTGCCCTGGACTCCTGAGCTTGATGAATTACTTGGTGCTTCACAGTTATCCTGTATAATTGGCCATCTTCTCCTGATCAAGCAGTAACCTTGATTTTGTGGCCTACATCCTAGAATTGTTTCATCTCATCACTTTTGTATTCTTCTATCACTTTTCCTAGAATGTTGTATAAAGTTGTATGGTTTTGTATCCATCAGTGCTTGCATTTTCCCCCAAGCTGATTAACTGCTTTGTCTCAGGATGTTTTTTTCAGAGAAATGACCAAGACTGACACTTGTGTTTTCCCATATATTTGCTGAGACCAAATGATGTTGACCTTGGGTGTTGGTGCATACTATAAAAACTGTTAGCTGGTGTTTTGGCTTCTATTGCTGAGACCTATAAACTAGCACAAAGTTCATTTTTTGGGAATGGATTAGATCTTGTGCAACCTCTTCAGTCACTCTTACTCTAGCTTTTAATCATCTTTATATTTGTGTTTGTATTCTGTATCAGCTGTCTCTGTTTTGTACTTTGAATGTATGAGTTTTTAGTATTGACATAGGCTTTTTCACCAAATACACCCTAATTTTGACAGTCTCAAAAGTGATTTTACTTTTCAGTGGCCAGGCCTGTTGAGGCTTTCATTTGTGGAAGGGGTAATTCTGTTACAGAAGGTGTTTCACTGGTGAATGCAGACTGAGCAGAGATGGGGGGGATTTGGTATTTTTACAGTTGAGACATACTTTAAGGAATTTTATTTTTGTTCTTTTATTGTACCACCTGCTGGCAAAATATTTTTAAATTACCCTCTAATCAACACTGCAACAATCTCTTGACATTAAGCAGCATAGAAGAAACTTTTTTTTTTCCTTTTCTGAATGTCTGTTTGAATAACTTGCCAAGTATTTAGTATTTTGATAGGCCCTTGGCATCACTTCTGTAAATTGGATGTTACAGTTGTTAACACTGATGATTTAAAGTCCTCAACCATAAGTTTTAACACCCTCTGGCTGAATAGTATCTGAGGAGTCTGGCGCTCACAGAGCAGCTATTTTTTCACCAGATCAACTCCTAATGCGCTATGCCAATATAATGAGATGCCAAACATCTCAATCCCGAGGCCAGCATTCCGTGTTTGTTGTGTCATACGCCCAAAATCTCGTCCCAGCCATCCCTTCCTCCCGGCGCGGATCCGCGCTGCCGCCGCTCACCAGCAGGTGGCAGCACCGGCCCGAGGCAGCGCCTTTAATTGGCCTTAATGAGGACACCGGGGCTGCGGCTCGTTGTCGTGTAAAGCTAAAACTGACGCTGATGTGCTGAGAGAATAAAGAATCCTGTTACAAGCAGAGTGTAGAAAGCTTTTATAGAGGTAATTGATGTCAAAAAATGAAGAGTTGCAGTGTGTTGTCCTGTATGTCAAAGTGATGATATGTCATCATCTGTGAGAGATTATTTATATCTTAAGTGGACTGAGAAATCACCTTTCATTGTAGTGTCTGAACATAGCTTTATTATAAGCAGAATGTTTCTTATCATTTACTGCTAAGGCAATTTAAGAAAATAAATTATCTTCCAGTAAGGGCTGAAGGAATCATTGAGATCAACCTGTCTGTCTTGAGCTTGCATTGATAACTGTTTTGAATTAAGAGGTAGTTTTATAATTGCCAACTGTATGTTAGGTTGCTCCAATAGGAAAGATTTCAACTTACCTCTTGGCAAATTCTGTAAGTTGCTTGTTTAACTTCCCTGGTAAACAAGCAACTTACAGAATTTGTGCCTCCCTAGTCGCCCTAGCTTCAGATTCATCTTACGGTTTTTTAACTTCAAGATCTTTGTTTCTTATGTTAATTATGGAAATTTCCTGTATTTTCTTCTTGTATTTTCTGTTCTTGTTTACAAGTCACCTAATTTGCCTCAAAGTGTGTTTTCAAGTATATTTTGACATTTATAGACTAAGTATAGTACATTGATAATACTTTTGCCCTTCGAGTCTGCATTCAGCTGGGGTCTTTCAAAGTTGTATCTTACCAGGGAAGTTTCCAGTTCTGTAAACATTACTTGTTTACATTTTTCATATATATATATATGTGTGTGTGTGTGTGTGTGTTTGTGTATGAATATGACTGTTTCAGTTCAATAAATGACTTATTTGCCTGTGCCCTACTCACACAGCAGTAAAAGTACCTTGTCACTTACTGCTTTAGATCTGCCGTGCCCCCAGCTCATCTCACTTATTCTCTGATGAAAAAAATATGAAATGGTGTGGAAATAAGACTGATATTTGCTTAAATATAAATATTTGTTATTGTCTGGTTCTGTATGTGCACCATTAGGAATTAGTCTTGCTAGTGCTGTGAATCCCTGGTCACATCCCCACATGAAGAGTTTAACAGAGCCCTGGGAAAAGATTACATTTATGTTATTTTCCAGGCACTAACTTGTGGCCTTTAACTAAATTGATCTCCCGAGTTGAAGCCTCCAAAAATCATACTGGTGGCTCATATTCCAATATCTTTTTTCCAGCAGATATTGCTTTCAAATACGTGATTGATAATAACAGCTGTTCTCCTATTGAGAAATTATTCATTTAAGAGGTTATTGATTAGAGCTCTTTAAACTGAACTAAGGTTTTGTTCTGTGGAGTAAAATGGTTCTGGCATCTCCATGGCAGTTTTCATTCCACTTCACTTTGCTGACACCTGCACAGCCCATCTTGTCCCAGCTGTGAAGGCCTTGCTTTTCCCAGCACAGTGGTCTAGTTGAGTAACTCTGGTGTTGACATGCTCTTGAATATCTGCTTGATGAGTTTTTCTGTCCCTTTAAGCACCCTGCATGTGCTGGGGTGTGTCTTGATGTGTGGAGCCTTCTAAAATGTTAATGCTGGAAATGTTTACTATTTGTAGCTTAAAAAAAATCGTAGTCTATACAGGTCTAGCCAGTACTTTACAGATTTTATACATTTGTTCTGACAGTTTAGTAACACAGGAAATAAATTAATCCCCTATGGGCAACAGAATGTTTATGAGCTAGTGGATTCACATACTGTGTTTAAACTACAGCTTTTGCTATACATTTGAAGCATACTGATGCTTATTTGCAGCTGAAAATTACTTGGTAAATAATAAAGGGTTTTGTTTTCTTTAATGACTGTCAGAGGTACACAGTGGTTGGGGACATTGCTCTTGAAACGCTTGAAAAAAATATGCAGAGCTTCCAAGTCTGTACTTGCAAATACCATCCTTCAAGGAATAAAGTGGTATCTTCAGAAGCAGCTTTGGGTTGCTACTCTTGAGTGAATATCCTTTGGTAATGCTTTTTGATTGTTCAGTAGTTATGCACCACTTTGCCATGGCAATTGAATGCATTTTAGGCTTTAAGAACCGCCATAAATTGGAGTGGGTACTTTTGTCCTAGCCCAAAAAAAAAAAAAAGAAAAAGTTTGTTTACTACTTTTCAAACTTACTAAATTGGCTAAATTGGGCCAGTGCATCAAGCATGAATGTGTGTTAGCTGTGGAATCTGTATGAGTGTTACTTTCTGGGCAAACTCAGGAAAAAAATTGCTGATTGTGGATCTTATGTGATTTCTTACAAAGAGCTTATAGCTCTTTTGGGCTGCAGCATATTCCATCTCCTCTCACTCTGCTTGTATGGCTCTAAGAGACCAGAAGGGAAAGTTCCTGTTCATTTGCTGCCTGTATGTCTCTGAATGTGGCAGCTGAATGGTGAGTTGTGCTTCATCCTGAGAACTTGGAAATTAGAGAATTGCAAATATGTCTTGTTTCAACTTTATGTTTTCCAACTCCTATGCTTGCTGAAGAATCTGCATTAAAAAATACAAAAATTACTAAGCAGCTGCTGATTAGGATGCTGGGCTGAATTCTGACATTTAGTGAATTGAGAGTTAATGTCAAAATGGCATTCTGTTTCAGGAGAACAGTAATTGCTTTAGTTTTTGTGGGCACTTGGGTTTGCCAAGGTCATTTGGCTTTCTCAGATTCTTGGGCCTGCAAGATTTAATTCTCATATCTTATTTGTGTCTGTTTTGTATATATTGTTCTTGAAAGAGCAAGTCATGGCAGGGGGAGAAGTGCCTCTTCTCCAGGCAGTGATGGCATTGGACATCCCTGTTGGAAGCAGTCTTATTCTAGATATGCCCAATATTACAAGGGCACTGCTAGGTATTCTTGTTCAACCACACTTTCTTGGTGAAGTTAAAGCATGTGTAGATGTAGTCCTAAAAATGCAGACTTTGCACCTTTGACTAAATTGGGCTTTCAGTTAAAACCTTTTGTGCCAAACAAAGTGTAACCAGTTGGATGCTATCAGTGGTGTTTGATGAGTCTAACACATCTGTTCTTTTCAAGATAGTCCTGTTCTTGCTTCAGTTATTAATAACTTTAGTGATGCTTTGTCTACCATTTTTCTGTTGTTTCTCATCAAAGAATGCCTTAGGCATTCCCCATGTGTGGATATCTCAATCTAGCTTATCTAAGAAATGCAAAATTTTTGTGATGAAACATTCAGTTTTCTTCCCAAGCCTCACTGATTACCTAGATGGTTCTGATATTGCTATTAATATTCCTGCCTTGTTTTGTGTGCTGAGGGACATTTTCCTTTTGCATTTCATTGAAAAAAGGCTCCAAACTTGCATTTCACACACTGTTCTGATCCTACATTTTCATGTTGAATATTCTTTAAATGAAGATTATGGCCTGGGCTCAAAGCTCTAGGGTTAGCTTTTTTGAAATGCTTCTGTTGCTTCTGGACATTTTTACAAAACCTTTTGGTTTACTTTTACTACATAGTTGTAACAGACCATGATGAGAATTCAGTGGTTTTCTTAGACTTGTTAGCAGCCTTAATACTGATAGCTCAGGGATCCAGCTTTGAATGTGCCTCACTTCCCTTGCTGAGGGCTTCTTCATAGGTCTATTTCAGGACAGACTAGGGCCAGCATGTTTTACATGCCTTCAGCCCATCCAAGCACCACTTCTTGTTCCCTTGCTCAACTTGAATTCCCAGTTTTCTCTTGTAACATTCCCCCAACCTGCTACTGGCATGGAGTTATCAAAGTGCCACTCTCTACAGCTCCCTGAAAGGAGGTTGTAGCCAGGTCGGTCTCTTCTCCTAGGCAGCCAGTGGTAGGACAAGAGGAAATGGTCTCAAGCTGCTAGGGGAGGTTTAGGTTGGACATTAGGAGGAATTTCTTCACAGAAAGGGTGATTAGACATTGGAACGGGCTGCCCAGGGAGGTGGTGAAGTCATGGTCCCTGGAGGTGTTTAAGGAAAGACTGGATGTGGCACTCAGTGCCATGGTCTGGTTGACACAGGGGCGTTCGATCACAGGGTGGACTCGATGATCTCTGAGGTCTTTTCCAACCTAAATGGTTCTGTGCTTCTGTAATTCCTTCATGGTTTGCTCCTGCCATTTCTTAAGTTGCAGAAAAAAGCTCTGCTGATATTTGGAGATAAATCCACAGACAGCCTTTGGGAATGATGTGGGTAGCCCTTGCTGGAATTGAGTATTTTTAGCATATCTGAAACCTGAATGCACTCAAATGTGGGTGGGTTCCTTACCTGGGCCTCCTGTGGCCAGTGCCATCTCCTGTTGAGATGGGCAGTGGGGTTGTCCACATCTGGAGGTTTTAAACACAGTTCCTGGCTTCCCCTCAGGCTGCGGACTGCTTGATGTGAGGATATGCTTTGTTCCCTTAAAACAAAGGAAACTTGTGCAGAAAATGTGTTACCAAATTGAGCTTCCTTTAGGTTTTGTTCCTCAGTTTTACTAATAAAAATTAGAGGCATATTTGAGCCTTCAAATTTTGCTGGTTCCATACAACTGTAATTGTGTGTATTCAAGTTACCTTGAATAAATTCATTCTGAAAGCTCTGGTTTAGTCCATTTTCATCCCACACATGGATTTATACATGTAGATGCCTGTTTAAGTCTGTGAAAATGTGTTGCGTCCCAGTTTGATGGTAAATCCCAGTTTAAGTTGCAAATCAAAATGGAAAGAGCAGCGTTAACTTCTTTTTTGGTGCATTGCCAGCGAGAGTTCTGCATCAGCATTTCATGGTCCAACATTTTCCACGTTTTTTCTTTCCCCCCTTCCCCTATGTGTGAAATTTCAGCAGATTGTTATGCAAAGCAGTTTTGTGTCTCAGTGTGACTGGGAGACAGCTGTTGGGCCTAATGAGGAGTGCGAGCAGCGCAGCATTTCTGGTGATTGAGCCCCACGCGGGGAGCAGGATGGTGCAGGCCAGGCACTGGTGTGTGCTGAGGAAGTGCCGTGCTGTCAGCTGGAAGTACACGCTCGGCTGCTCCCTGTGACAAGATAAATGAGTTTTGCTGGGGTTTGGCGGAGGCTGAAGCTTTTTTGGAGAATAGTTGTAGCACACCAAACTCCCTGTGGGACCCACAGTTTGAAGTGTCATCAGACTGCTTCCTCTTTGCTTGTTTCTTTCTTTTTTTTTCTTTAATGTCCTACAATACCTGTCATCTTTTTGAGTTATTAAAAATCTAATGTCTTCTAGCATTCAATTAACATGGGAGCTGATGATCTTTTGTTGACACTTTTTATTAATTTAGCCAAGGGGATGTTAACCAGAGTTTTATCTGGGTGAGAACAAACTGAAGATTAATATAAACAAAAATTAAATCTAGCCACATGAAATCAGAGGGAAAAGGCTTTTAATTTTTGTGATCTGGATGGGGTTATGGAAGCAATACTTTTGAAAGGTTATTTGTTTATTGGCTGATTCTGTTAACTTCCTCCCACAGGCATTGTGTCCTTTTCTTCCTTCTCACCATTCCCCTTTAGTTGGGCTGAAATCCTGGTTTAGTTTATGTGTAGGAAGTGGCCTTTCTTCTTCTATTTTGTTTTAATTTAAAAAACCCAAATAAACACAAAACAAAAAAAAGTTGCTGAGATGCATCTGTCATATTAAGAGATGCCCCAGTTGGAGTACCAGAGGAGACAGAATGTAATTTGTACTGCACAAGATCTGTGAGTGCAGCACTTGCTCGTGTTTTAGGTCTGTAGGGTTGAGCATGCTTTTGAATTTAGATGCGTGTGATTTTTAAAAATATCAACTCATTATGTTCCACTTTAAAGTAAAAAAGAAAAAAACAAACCCAAAAACCTTTTTGTCTTTACTCTGGTGAATGAAGTTCTGAAAACCCTCCCCAGAATTGTCAGGTTTGTGAGAATGATAATACTGTTTTGGCCTTTCTAGACTTAAAACTTCAAGCCTTGCAATCCTATTTTGAGAAGGAGATGTCTTTGAGAATTGAATTGAGTGTTTCCCTTAGAGGAGTCATGCTTTGTTTTTGTAAAGCATAGGGAACGTTATGCAGACATCCATATGCTGTTTGCTCTGGAACTGGGACCAAAATTCTTGGTCATAAACACTAGGTTCAGTAAGAAGTGTTTTTATATTTAGCCATTAAATTCAAAGCTCCTTATGTAAAAGATTGTTTTCATAGTCCCATGTGCTTGCAGATAGTGCATCCCAACCTGCAGGGCCTTGCAGGGCTGAGCTGAGGGTGAATGAGGGCTAAGGCCACTAAGCACCTTTAAAGTTGTCACTGAAAAGAGATCAGCAGCTTTCCCTTTGCATTTGTATCTCTTGCCCTATTTCCAGAGAGCTACAGAAGAATTTAAATGGATTTTTATTTTATAAACTTTTGCTTGGTGTACGCAGTAATATCTGAACAGTTAAGCTGAAAGAGTAAGTTAAGCTGGAAAGGATTTTGTTATCTATTGAGAGTCTTTGGAGGAGCAGGAAGGATTGAGCTAACCTGGGGTTGGCATTCTGTTTTCCTGGCAATAGTTTTGAATGTTTTCATTTAAAAATGATAAATCTAAGGATTAGAGAACCTCATGTGGTCAAAGAAACTTAACCATGTTTGAAAGTGATAAATGATAAAGCAAAACCAATATGAGATCAAAGAAGCTGGAAAGCTCTTTAAAGTTTTGAAAAAAAAAACACCCAAAAGTGGAGGGTTATTTTAAGACAGTTTCCCAATGTATTCCAACTGTAATTGGAATAAAATGTATGATGGGGAAAGAGATCAGATTTGTTTGTTGGCAGCAGAATACTAAAGCACAGTATATTCATTTTCCTGGAGATTTTCTATTACTTGAATTCTTTATGCTGTTGTGTGCTAGGAAGTCTCCCCATGTGTGTGGAAATTATGGAGATTGAATAGAAAATTTTAAACTTGTAAACTTTGCTTCAAATGTATTGCAGCAGTAGAGAGATTAGTAAAGGCCTGAATTTTTTTAATGAGCTTCTTTGTGTAAAGAACCAGTGAGAAGTGCAGATGTTGGTAAATTTAAAGGAGTTTGGGCTGGTAGGAGATAAGTTTGGTAGTAAGAACATGCCAGCTGTATTGTGCAGCAGCTTGACTGCAAGAGTGAGATTTTCCCCCAAATAAGATGGTGCCTGATGAAAGAGACTCGGCAATTGTGGCCTTCATGTATGTTTTAACTTTTTGACTTTTTGTTCATAAAGTCCAGAAGATTATTCGAAGACCTCTTGGTTCTTTCTGTAATCATCTCCCTGGTGGCTTAGCTGCACTCTAATAATGTGTTAGGAAACTTGGTATCATGAAAAAAGTGGGCCTTCGTCCTAATTAAAACTTAATTTGGTGTCAATTTAAATTAAGAGGCTTGCATAAACTGGTCCATTGTGACCTGGCTTGTGCTAATCTTAATCAGCAGCTTGGATAGGACATGAATTCAAATTTCTGCAGAACAACTAAAGTGACAGTAACAACTGACAACTTAAATTAAAATTACTAAGTTCTAAGAAATTGATGTGCATGACCCAAGTTACAAGATAGGTCATTAAATCAAATCTGTAGAAACAGAATTGAGAAGCCTTCCCTAAAAATGCTTTGTTAGTACATTATGTGGGCAGAAAATAACTGGCTTTGAGTTGGGAATTCACACAATTACAATGAAAATTGTAGTACAAAAGCTTTTAATTGGTTAATATGAAATAAAGGTAAAGTATTTAAAAATAATCATAGAATCATGAAAATTGCTTGAACCCAGAATATTGATGACATACTGTTATCTGAGGCTGTAAAATACAAAGATAATATAATTCTAAAATACAATTCTTTATAAAATAGCTTCTGGAAGTAATATGTTGGACTTCAATTGCTAGAAATATTCTCATGAGTCTTTCTCTGACTGCCCTTGTGCATTTCTAGGCATGCTAGGTAAAATTTGAAGAACTGTATGCTTGTTCTTCTTACTGCTAATTACCATTTTTTATCTGACTCTCAGACTTCAGCTGCTTGTGAAACAGGACTAGAAATCACAATTATAGATTGCTAATTGCTGTAGCTATTGGTTGTGGAGCTACACTGGGGACTCTGTGTGTGGATTACAGCATGTTCAAGTGTTGTGTACAGAACAGCTTTAGCTACATCTTGGGTGTTTGGGGCCTCCTCAATATCTGTGCAGTGAATGAAAATGTCTGGGATAGTTCTACAGAAATCTTTGGGTGGAAAGAAAAGCTTGGTTACTGATCTAAAATCAAGTAAAAAAATTTGTGCTCTATGCTGCTAATTCAGCTGGGGTTGTGTGATAAACCTGCTGGACATTAGTGCAGAACTTCAAAAGTGAATTCAGGTCTCAAGACTGGGCCTGTTTAGCTTTTGTCAGAATCAGTGGAATATGAAAGATGCCTCCAGAGTAAGTCTCTACTGCTGGGCTCCTCTTAGCACTTGGGCCACTAAAGCCCTGTTCACCTTAAGTGTTGCAGCTTCTTTTAAGAATATTTTTTAATTCAAAAATAACTGCTTGGAATTTCAAAATTTCAGATTACTCTGCTTAAAAAAAAATAAAAAACGCAAACTGCATGTGCTTTCTGCACGGGAGCAGAAAGTGAAACTTTAAATCAGATGCTAGTTTAATAAAGAAGTTTAGAGTTTGACATCTTTGTCTTTGCTCCTGGTTGTTTAGCACTGTGACATCTGCAGTTTTCACTGTGGGAGACAACGTTGTTTCTGGTAGTGATGACCGTACAGTAAAAGTTTGGGATTTGAAAAACATGAGGAGTCCCATTGCAACCATCCGCACAGATTCTGCAATCAACAGGTGAGCACATCTCTAGGTTACTGCTTTGCTTAATTCGTGTTTTCTTAATTAATTCTTAATTTCTTTCACATGTGGGAGTGGTTTAAAGCTGTGCCACAGAGGTTTAGATGGACATTTCTTTCCTGAGAGGGTGGTCAAACAGGTTTCCTGGAGAGGTGGTTGATACACCAAGCCTTCCAGTATTTATGAATTATTTGGCCAATACCCTTAATAACCTGCTTTAAGCTTTGGTCAGGCCTGAATTGGTGAGATAGTTGGACTGGATGATTGTTGCATGTACCTCTCAACTGAAATAGTCTATTCTATTAATTCACTGAATATACATCTATTTTTTGTCCCTGAAATTAAACTTGAGATTTATAAGAATTTGAAAAAGGTCTGAAATGGTTCTATAAAGTACAGGTGTGATCAACATTAATTTTTAGTAAGTACATTGCTTTTAAGAAATTTTCTATAAGAAAATGTGGATGTTAAGGCTATTTGAGGATCTAGTAAAATAGAAAATTGTTGGGAAGATAAAAGTCTGACAAGAAAGTCTCATAGCTATGTATGCTTGGCAGAAAGATTTTTAAATGTAGTGTGATGAAGGAATAGAGATGTAAGCAAGTTTTGATATAGAAGAAAAGAATTGCTGAGCCAGTATTACTGGATAACCAAGAAGGCAAAGGGTGTGTTAGAAGGGGTTTTATGACTTAGAGCAAAGGATAAACCTACCTCAAACAAGATGTTTTTACCAAGCAGAAAGATAGCACAGGCAAACAAGTCAGCAAAGTTGCAAGCAGGAAAAAAGTCTCAGAATTTTCCACTGCAAGAAAACTGAAAAACAACTTCTAGCTTAAACTGTAATGTACTAACTTTTAGTGATTGGAGAATAGCAACATGAATATGGTAATTATAGTAGTGATGAGAGGCTATAGATAAAAGTTAAGGTATAGATTGGTTCTACTGTATTAAGGTGCTCAGCAAAGGAAAGTATATAATGCAATGTAACCAAAACCAAAGGGTCTCCAGGCCTGCCTGCAGCTGGAGCTGACAGCTGTAGGCACAGGCTCTGTCACCCATGACCCTGGGCTGCTGTAACCTCTTGGATGCAATAAATTGCATTTTGGAGAGCCCCTGGAGTCTCACATCCCTCATTTCGGCTCTTGCAGAGAAGACCTCAATGGTTCAATATTTATTTTCTCTTTCCATTTGTGACTTCTAGCCAGGAAAAATTCAGCTGCATCCCTTCCCGTGAGCTTAAATTTGTGCTGTCAGTTTCTAATTGCCAGGCCTGTTGTTTGCTCCCCACCTCCTTTGTCCCTTCTCTGCAGGATTAACGTGTGTGTTGGCCAGAGGATCATCGCCCTTCCCCACGACAACCGGCAGGTGCGGCTGTTCGACATGTCCGGGGTGCGGCTGGCGCGGCTGCCCCGCAGCAACAGACAGGTACCTGCAGGGCTGCCCCTCCCTGCCCCTGGCCCTCCTCAGGCAGGGGAAAACGGCATTTGGTCTGTCTGCCTTACAGCTGAGCAAATGCTGAGAGCCACTGTGTCACAGACATGTTTTATGAAAAATCCTTTCCTTAGGATTTTTCCTCCTGAGAAGCTGAGGCCTCAGGAACAAAATGTAAACAATGATTATCTGCTGCTGTGGAATGCAACAGGTGCATCTGGGATTGGTCTCATAAAGTTGTTTCTAATTAATGGCCAATCACAGTCAGCTGTCTTGGATTGTCTGTCCGAGACACAAGCTTTTGTTATCATTCTTTCTTTTTCTATTCTTAGCTAGCCTTCTGATGAAATCCTTTCTTCTATTCTTTTAGTATAGTTTTAATATAATATATATCATAAAATAATAACTCAAGCCTTCTGAAACGTGGAGTCAGATCCTGGTCTCTTCCCTCTTCCTCGGACCCCTGTGAACACAGTCACAGTGCTGGTCTCAATAAATACGCCCTTAGTTATTCAAAATAACCAACATGGTGATCTGAAACATTTTAAACGTTTTTATTGGAGTTGGTGATGGTGTTTCAAGTGAATTTTATCACGATGTTTCCCCTTACTAAAGTGAAACACATATCTGCCTCCTCTATGAAATGGAAAAAGTGTGTAAGAGCATTTCTGATGTGTTTTAATGTCTTGATGTGAATCATGTCAGAAAAATGGCTCACTATGAGGTTTAATGGTGATTTTCTCACGGTGATTTTTTTTAATTTTTAATTACACAGTATGTAGCTGGTTTATATATTCCAAGCTGGATGGGGCTCTGAGTGACCAGGTGTACTAGAAAGTGTCCCTGCCCATGGCAGGAAGGTTGGAACAAGATGATCTTTAAGGTCCCTTCCAACCCAAACCATTTTGTGATTCTATGACATAGAAACATAGAGGGAAAACGTGAGGGTCAGTTTTGTGAGGTCGCCTTGTATGACTTGGTGATAAATTTTATTTTTTTTCTTCTATGCTTATTCACATACATTCTAGATACATCCTACCACGTAATAAACCGTCCTTGCTGCAGCCATCAGGTTTTGTGCATTTATGGCACTATTTGGCATGGCAAGCATGACTAATGGAGCAAATCAGACTAAGTGAAATTAATTGGATTATGTCACATAAATAGGCCTTTTTGGGGGTTGATTCAGCAGTTCTTGACAGAATTTAGGAAGGACTTCTAAGACTTACTTAATCTCTTTTAGATTTTTTTTCTAATTTAGGTAGGTTTTAAAATTTATTATAGTCTTGAGGGGTTTTTTGTGTATGTGTGCATGTTTTCCTTTTTTTCCTTAGTAGTTCCATTCAAGCTGACACAGAAATCATGACCTTATTTATTTCTTTTTTAACCTGAATGTTGGTCAGAACCCTATTTTGGACATTTTTGTTGCTACTGAACTATATGCATCAGTATCACACTCTTCCTGCCTGCAGTATTATCTCTCCTGAATTATGGATGTTATGGACACTTAGTCTTGCAGGTTTGTTACAAAGTAGTTGCCATCAAGTAATTCCTTATTTTAAGACCGATTTTATAACTAAAAATGCTAAAATCAAAATTTGATTTGCTTTTGTGAAGAAAATATAACTAGATAGCAAACAGACCTTGGAAAACTCAAAAAAATTTGATGCACCTTTTTGTATGCATCTGTCCTTATGGATGCAGTGCTGGTGCTGAGGAGTCACATCATTATGAAGACTTTTAGCATACAGATGCAGGTATCAGTGACCTGTAGGATTCTCAAGGGCTGTTTGCAGCGAGTGGGCTGAGGATTGGCAGGGCTGAGTTGCAGTGAGCTGTTGCCCAGCAGTTCCCATTCCCTGTCAGTAACAGCGCTGTCTCCCTCCCGCGCGGTGGCAGGGGCACAGGAGGATGGTTTGCTGCTGTGCCTGGTGTGAGGACCATCCCATCTGCAACCTCTTCACGTGTGGGTTTGACCGCCAGGCCATCGGCTGGAACATCAACATCCCTGCTCTGCTACAGGAGAAGTGAAGTGCTGGGAGTTTCTGCGTTTGTGTTGCCGTGGACTTCTACACCTGGGCAGACTGCTCTGAACACTGGTCTGCTGTCGCTGTAACAGCTCTTCCCTGAGGGGAGACTTGAGCAAGTGTTGTTCTTGTTACCACATTGTGCACAGTTTGCATGGGTTGTACAGAAAAATGTGATTTTTTAAGAATTAGTTTGTCTTGTGTATGAAATTTTATATTTTGGCATCCACTGGTCAATATGTTCACTGTTGCGTAGAGCACATAAATGTTCATAAGTTATTTAGCATTTAATAGTTACACAGTAGGGCATTCCATTTGTGACATAAATGTGAAACTTATGTAATTACTGTAGAGAGTGTATACAGTCTGTTACGTTTTTCCATGACTCTACATATCTGCCTTGTGTTAAAAGGAATCTGCAGGGCTAAAACTTTGAAATGAAGTGTGAATTTCGCTAGTTGTATGATTGTAAACATTTTCCTGTTTGCATCTGATTTAAATACTTTTTTTAGTGCTGCCATATAGTGCAACTTCAACTCCATTTTTACTCCGGTTACTAGAGAAATAGTAGATTTGAGAAGGAAAATGCAAGAAACTTGTAGTGAGTATAGACTGCCAGGTTTATTTGTAATCTTTTTTGTACTTTTTATTTCAAAAAAAAAAGAAAAAGATTCATTCTGCCCTTCTTATATAAAGTGATTCTGAAACCTCATCACATTTCATATTAGCAAAAATCCAGAATATTACGATTCTAATCACTGAAATCTAGTCAAGCAAATTCTGAAGCACTTTAGTTTATAGCTATTGTTATAAACCATTTATGAACGTTTGACTTTACCAGTGAATGTGAGCTAACCTTTGTAAGAAGGATTAATTCCTTTTGGTGATCTGCCCAGAAAGGAAATAGTTTATTTGGGGGTTGATGATTTTGTTTATGTACCTACAGTGAGCATACTTTCAATTGTGTTCACTTCCCATATTTTTATTTTGAGCCAGCAATACAAAGTAAATGAGTACTACCTCAAAAATGAATGTTGGTCAAGATGCATCAAATCTCTCTGTAGCCTAGAAAAAAGCACCTTTGGTCTGTGGCTGAAGTACTATCTCTGACAGGAGAGGAAAGACAATCATACTACATGTGATCCTTAAGGTAGTTAACACATAAAGCTAGTGGAGCAATACACTGTCAGCATCATGTGCCACCCAGCCATGACAGGGGCACTGCAGTCTCTGTCCTGTTCCAAAAGGGGGTAATTAGCATACCTCTCCCTTCTTTCTCCCAAATGATCTTTGGTTTTACTCCTCACTGTGTTTAGCTGTTTTTGCACTGGCAGTGGGGTGTTACTCTGCAGCTGCTGCTATCAGTAAATGCAGGTGGCAGCTGGTGTCTTGGAAAGAATGGAGGGGCTGCCTCACACAGACACTTGGTTTTGGCTGAAGGGAAATGCTGCCCCAACTGTCTGACATATCACAGTGTAAGATGAAGGGTGGGGGTAAGGAAGGGTGCACTCTGACAGTGGGAATCTTGGGGTTCATGGTGGCTTGGCAGATGTATTAGGAGCTCTGTATCTCATCATCATGATTCTGTGCAACTACAGCTGTGCTCATGTCCTCTGCATCACTGTTTATAATGGCATTAAGATATGTGTTAGCTGGTTCTCCTGTTAACTAACATTTGTGTGGCATGGGAATACAGTGGGATGGGATGGGATAGTGAATGCATCAGTGAGGAATGGAAGGAAAATGGGGGTCCTAAACATTGTTTTGGACTGTAACATTAAGGAAACACAAAATATTTAATGGAGAATATATGTAGTGTCCTTGTAGTACACGTCATCAGAGTGGTTTGATCCCTTGTTTTTTTCTGTTATGGGGTTTGGGATTTTTTCTTGAGAGGCAAGATGGACAACTGCACTGGAGTAATCTTAAATACTAACACTAGTGAGGTTGCAAAAAGCAGCTGCAGAGTTTTAAGTCTTCTGGTGGTAAGAGTTAAATGATGGTGACAATGTTTATTTTCACTTTTTTTTTCTCCTGGATTTTTTGCTCTGGGTTAAAGCCATTTGTTGTTGCGTTACAGGTTTTATTCCTTAAGAAAACAAGATTCACTTTCTTTTAGTTGGTAACAGAGAGAACTTTACAAAGGTTTATGCTGTTTTTTAAAACAAGAGAAAAGTGTCTGGCCAGTACAAACAGTTTCTCCAGCATGGCCTGCATGTAGGATCTGGACAATGGCTCTCCTCTATTACCTGAGGCAGAGGAGAGGGTCACTGGTTTTGGTCCTGCTAAACTAAAGTGTCTAAGCTTCTCTCATACATATGTAGTACAGAACCACTGGACTCTATGCAGTTTAATCATCATTGCTGCAAACTTTTTATATCACCAGAGGGGCCATCCTCTGGCACCAGAATGGGTGAAACATTACATGGTTTCATTTTGAAAAGAATCAACCAAACAAGGTGCTAGAGCCACGTTCTTATGAGCAGGCTAATACTTAAATCAGCTGAACACTGAACTATCACTTAGTGTAGTTTTCTGTACTGTAGTGAAGGGTAAGCCAAACTGCCATTCCTCTGGAAGCTAAACTTATGAGCAGGGGTAGTAAATATACCACATTGACTAAATATGTGGAAAACATTTAATGGCTCTAAATGTTCTAAAGAGTGTTTTTTCAGCACTAACAATGTCCAGCATTTCATTAAATGGAGCAGAGTTGCAGTTACAGTTTCAGTATTGTGCAGAATTTCACAGAAAACTCATCACCAGGCAAAACCAAGCTTCTGTGTCTTTCTCTCAAGCAATGCACATCAATTTTCACAAGGTTTGTGTATACTTTACAATCAGAAAGATCTGGAATGAAACATCTTATTTGTTGCCTAAATTTGTGAAAACTACCTTTTGGGGAAAAGAATTTATAAGTTATGTGGAACCACTTTTTATTATTCTGCTAATTTGTTTTTAGATGTAAAATGTTTTTCTTCATTACAATTCAAAATGCATTAAAACATTCAACAATTTTTTTTTGCAATTTGCTGTTTTTCTGTGTTGCATTGAGGTTACTGTTGATGTTGATGTTAATATTTCAATTTTTTTGTAGTCAAAGATCTCCCTAGTCACTTTCCACTCTTCTACTAAAAAAGTTTGTTTCTGAGGCATTGATGAGAACACTTTGGAAGAGAGGGACAAGTCTGTTTATTACAGTGAGTCTTCTGTAGCACTAATTGCCACACTGCCAGTAAAGGGTGTTCAGGACTGCATTTGTACTGTCTGCTCCCATTCTTTATGAAAAAAAATTGTAATTGCATCTTGTTATGCAGATTATGCAGAAGTTTCCATGACTTTTCACCCCACTTTACAAACTGATATTTTGAAATGAAATCTAAGTAATTTTTAAATGTTTGGAATACAGTGAAAGTATTGCAAAACTACTCTAATGAGGAGAACCCACCCTCAGTTTTTCTGTAGGTTAAAGGTAGGTTGCTTGTTGGACCCATGTTCAAACCAAAGCTGTGTAGTTTTGGAGTAAAACCCAAAGAACTTGGTGTTGTAGAAAGCCTTGGGTTTCAGAAGCCAAGGCAGAGTCTTGGCTGGTGCCTGAGTGCACCTTATTCTCCTTCAATGTGCTTTGGATCCCTCATTTGGCCTTAATCAGAGTTGCTGGTGGTGTAGACCAAAACTAAGAGACTGGAGTTCCAAGGTAGCACAACTGACATAAGGGCTGGGTTGTGACAATGCCAAACCCTGGGCTTCAGTTGATTTTAGCTGAGGGCTTAAAAATCAGGCTTTACTGCCAACTGAGTTAAACTTAGTATTTCTAGTATCATTTTAAACCCCTAAGTAAATATCATGTACAACTAGTGGTTTCAGGAGTCTGTCTGTGTTTAAGCTTGAAGATGAGCTGCAGGAGAACCACTCTGTCATGCACCGTAGTTTGCTCTTTAGACCGGCATAGAAATTTTATTTAATGCTCTGTTGAGACCTGAGTATGTCTCTGAAAAATTACTCAGCCTTGTGATATTTTATTTTTAAGGAGTTGTTGTTACCTTTTCTAATTCCCAAAGGTCAGAGTTTTCTGAACATAAGTAATTTGCAGGAGCTTACAGAGGAAATCCTGTTTAATTCAAACAGTAAATCCTGGTCAAAACTTAGCATTAACTGGGAGAGGTGTTATAGTGGAGCACTGTGGGATTTTGTAGATGTGCTGCTTGTCAATGTCCTCCAAGTGAGAATATTCAGTACCACCACAAGGGGCTGTTTCTCAGAGGTGTAGGGTTGAGGTTGGTGGTGTTTGCAGCGTTGAACCCAAGTTCCTGAATTTGCAGCTTGGATATTTTGTACAGGTTTGGGGTGTTTCTGGCATGGTTCAGCATGCCATGTAGAAGCTGGATTTCAAGCATTCAGACTTAGTCCAGGAAAATAGAAATGGTGCAAAGTGTCAGTGATGGCATGTACAATAGAAGAGAGTTTATGTAGAAAAAAACCCAGAGTTCTGCCTCTGCCTTGAATTGTTTTGAAAATAGAAGCTTCAGCCTGGCTGGTGACTGCTGTGCAGTGGAATGACACCATTGCAAGTTAATTGTATTGCTTGACTCTGCTTGAAGCTTCATTTCCATTTGTTGGAAACTGTTACAGTTCTGCCTCCTTCTACTGAAACTTGTCATACTTGGCATTTGTTTAAGTTTGACAATAATTTTACGTAGTTCCTCTCCCACTAGTATTTGTGGGAGTTTGTCTCTCTAGGACAGAACAAATTTAGTTACACCTTTTTTTCAAAGCCCCATACCAATGGAACAAGACCATCCAGCAGTCCTGTGCTGGGAGGAGAGAACTGACTGATCTCCATGTGCACTTCATCATCTTAATGATTTTAATTGTTCAGGTGAAAATTTTTAGTAATGGAAGTTGCTTGAAGGCTGTATGCATTAATGGTCTGGGGTTAGTGAAGGCTGAATCAAGTCTGTGCACCTTAACTGCTGAGAGAAAATAGATTTGCAGTGTTGTAGGTGACTTAAGGCTTTGGAAAGGAGCATGCAGTGATTTCAAGTGCTGCAGAAGAGTTATAGAGGAAGACTTTCCCTTACTTTGGAGCTTCTGTGCTGTATGCAAGAGTGGTGACCCAGCATTTGAGAAGGAATTAAGATCATTTGAGAAACACAGAGGCACATCTGTGGTGAAAGTGTTTAGACTGCAGATGAGGAACACAGAGGAAGAATAATGAAGGGGAATGAGAAACTGGAATAAAATTGGGACAGCTGTGGGAGGTAGGCAGAAAGAAAATGCAAAGTGGTTCATAGGAGTGCATGTCTAAAAGGTGGAATTTATTGGTCAGTTGGGGATAAACTGCTGGGAAGTCAGTGTCTGGTGAATGCCCCTGACTTAGGGAGGAGAAAGGAAAACAGAGAAGGGAACATGGCAAGGCCAGCCTGCAAAGGGGACAACAGCAGGACTGAGCTCAGGGGAAGCATGGATATTGGGATGTACTAATGGTTAGAGCCTAGAATGGAAACAACTGGAAGTTAAGATTTGTTTGCTTTTTTTAAATCAGTCTTCTTGGTTTCTACATCCTTGATTTTGGGGGAAAAGCTTATTACAGAGTGAGAGAGAGACAAGTTTATTTGCATATATTGAATTTTCCATTCCAAGAGTTGTAATGGTGCAGAGATCACTCAACAGCTGATGCATTGCTAGGATTACAAATTACAAGGATTTGTAATCTTAGCAGAGAAGTGCAGATGTTACATGCAATCTCCATGTAACATGTAATCTCCAGGTATGGCAGCAGGGCATGTGGTTAATTAGGAGTCACTCCCAGACTGCAAATTTCTTGAGTGAATAGTTGATTTGGGAGAAGTAGAAGATATTTTGCACAATGCCTTTCAGAATATTATGCCAGTCCAGAAAGAATCACAGTGGTAGTCCAACCACCCTGCAATGAGCAGGGACATCTCCAACTAGACCAGGTTGCTCAGAGCCCTGTCCAACCTGACCTTGAATGTTTCCAGAGATGCAGCATCCAACACCTCCCTTGGCACCCTGTGAAACACTGGCACAAGAGAAGTTTTATTAAATGCTTCTTCCTTATATCTAGTCTAAGTTGACCCTGTTTTACTTAAGTTGACCCCTTGCCCTATCACAACAGGCTCTTCTAAAAATTTTGTTTCTAACTTTCTTAGAGGCCTCGTTCAAGCACTGGAAGGTTCAGTATTTTAGGCCTGAACAGCCTGAATTGACTAGGGAATCTCTCTAAGCAAACCATCCAAACATAGAGATTGCATCAGGGAGATACTGCTGTGTTTCAGTAGTGCCTTAGTTCTGGGATAGGCAGAACTCGCCTTTCCTTCAAATTTTCACCTTGTTGATCTGTCAAAATTTGACAGTCTCGTTCACAAATCCTAGTGGAAATATGTATAGATTTTGACTTCAGTGATCAAAAGTCTGGCTCCAGTTGGCCGCAGTGATTTTGGTCAAAGTATAAATCTTAAATACAGACAGGATCAGTCTTACACAGAGGTGGCATTTTGACAGTAAGGAAAACAACTGTATGACTTCATCAAATAATGCCATACACTTATGTGGATTTAGCATTTAATACTTTCAATTATTTACTTTTAATTATTTTTTTAATACTTTTAATGATTTTTTAAAGCATGTTACTCCTTAACATGCTTAATTTGGATAAAGACAGAAATCTCAATTTTGTTGGGTTTTTTTAAACCTTATTTAAATTTTTGCTAGGTCACTGAGATCAGGCTTGTACAGACACAAAACTGAACCTGAGTATTTTGTGGAGCAGTCTGTCCTCTGTGATGTCTGAGCATACAGAAAGGTGAGTAATCCTAATGATAAGAAAGAGTAAAATCTGACACACCACACCACAAACACCACTGAAATCAGGTTGATGGTGTAATAAAAACGTAAAGTACAGCATTAAGCATTAAAAGGGAGAGACATGAAGGAAAGGCAAAACTTTTCAGCAGCTCTTTAAAGAGTAGAGGGCGTAGTGATGATATCATTATTAATTAAGGTTGTTTTTCAGTGTGGATAATTGCAGGACATGTTGTTTTGGCCTCTCGTATTTTCTGAAGCTTGTGAAAGCTGTCTCTGCCAGAAGGCTGTCAGGATGTTGGATGCTGTCATTGAGTGGTGCCATCTTCAAAGGTGCTAAGCTCCCCTCACAGTCTGATGGGTGGTTGCTAGCTCGGAAAATCAGATTCATGAGCCTAAATATGGATCTAGAAACTTCATTTCAGGAGCCTGTTTTTGAAAATGATACCCTAATTTTGTATATATTTTATATTGCCACTGAATTAATGATCTGAAAAGTTCTTGGCCACAGATCCATGGTTTGCTGAAATATAAGAAAAGCAGAGAAATTATTTTCCCTCCCAAATTATATAAGGCTACTTAGAGGTTACTGTTGGGAAACTGAAGCTACACTGCATCAGTTCCAGATGTAACTGCTTACTGCTCAGTGAACAAACACTTCCTGTCAGATGCTCATTTTCCATCTTGCAAAAATCTCACCAAAGCAGACATCATAGCATGAGCTTTCCATAGCAAAGGAAACAGAAGGCTTGGCTGATCATAAATGTGGATAGATAGATGATAGATAGATAAATAGACATATAGATAGATAGATAGATAGATAGATAGATAGATAGATAGATAGATAGATAGATAGATAGATAGATAAAAATCCCAGACATTTCCCATAGATTTCCCAGACATTTCTATAATTTCATAGATAGATAAATATATAAAAATCCCAGACATTTCTGCCATTACCAGCAAAACTGAGGAAATCAAACCTCACTATATGTGTATGGCTCTGACCATCCAAACTGATGCTGTGTTTCTGTGAAAATATGATGTTTTGGTAGATCTCTCCTGTGCGTACTTGAGGACACTACTGGAGGCCCATCTGCAGATGAGCTACCAAGGGGGATTTTTGATGTCCAGAAACAAGTGTAAAAACAGGAGGTAACAGAGGAGGTACATACTTCTATCTCCAAATGGTTTTTAACCAGAAAATACAATTTCCTTGAATTAAGCAAATGCACAGCATTTACTTACTTTGGTGCAGGCATGTGAGCCCTTGCACCTGAAATGGCATCAAATGAAACTTGCTTGTAACTTTTCTGTGCCAGCAAGAGATGGAGGCACCTTCTAAAACCTGAATTTTTTCTTCTTTTTTTCTTGCTCAACTGCATCATCTTCCTTATGTCCATGCAGGTGTATGTTTGCAGTAGTATTTTTAACGATATGATTTATTTTGTCAAACTTGTGTTTTGTTTTTGGCAAACATTCTGGAAAGGTCTTAAAAAAGCAGATATAAACAGATCAGCTATGAACAGTGAATTAAAGGAAAGTTTAACAAGAAGAGCCCATTAGAGCCATATCCCTGTGGAGATTAGCTGTGGTCCACACAAAACCAGCAGTCACAAGAAAAATACAAGTATCAGCGGGCAAGACCACCCAAAATCCTGAAGTTTTGCTCTGCTGGAAGGAGAGACCAGCAGGTAGAGCTGCTTCTGGAGAATAAAGCAGTGAGGGACTTTGCAAGTTCTCTCTTTCCCTTTCCACCTCTTCACACCAGCTCTTCACTGTGCCAGGCTGTGTGGGAACCATGGGGACAGAAGGTGGAGATGAATTACAAGGGATTTGTAAAGAGAATTGCCAGGGTGAGGCACTGGACAGAAATCTTTTCTTGGAAAGATCTCGAGTGTCTGGTCAGGGTGGGCTTCCAAAAACTGAGAGAGAGGGGGAAGGAGGGAGCTGTGAAGGGCCTTTGCCATGAAAACAAGAATCTTGTTTTCAAACAAAAAAACAAAACAAAACAAAACAAACCACCAAAAAACAACACACAAAAACAAAACAGCACTTGATGTGCAGAGCTCTTCAAGAGATGTTTGATATGGTCAGACGAAAATGTAATTTTCGGCTCTATCAACTGTGAGACTAAAGGAAAGGAGCTTGCAGAAAGCTGGGATGTGACCAGAACCATCATTTTAGTTTGGCTGAAGAGAGAAAGGTTGTGATTCACTGATGGTGTAAAATAACATAAATAAAAAATGTTCAGGACTAAACTCTGAAATAAACACAACATCCAAGAGCAAGGCAGAACTTAGGGAAAAGCAGCTCTGCCCTGCTTCACTATCAGGTGAGTGTTGAGGGAGATTGGGAAGGAATTTGGGTGGAAGTAATAGGTTTGGAGAAAGGCAGCTTTGTACCTGAGCTCAGCTGGTGTTAGCAAAGAAACCAAGGACAGGGCCCTGTGGTGCTGCAGGAGTCCAGCATTCCCCAGGAGCTCTGTGGGAGTGTCGGGCTGGGGCTGGTGGCACTGGGTGGCTGTGCAGGGGACTGGGACCCCAAAGAAGGGAACATTAGCTCCACAGTGAAATCACAGGAGAGGGTGAGAGGGTGTGAAGGTGATGGGCTTCAGTCACTAAAGTGGGCAGAGGAGTAGAGAAGATGAAAAAACTAACATAAGGCAGTGTCTGTGAGAGTAAAAAGAGGAGCAGGCAAGGTGACATCATGGTTTTGTCACTTTTCTTTTGGAGGAGCTGCTGAGATCCAGGGCAGTGTGCAGGAACACTGAGTATTTCTTTGGAGGACCTGGTGAGCAGGAACACTGAGTGTTTGAGGACTTGGCTGAGGCTCTAGGAGCGAGTTCAGCTGGATCCTGACTGGTGTCACAGGCTGAGAAATCAAGTTCATCTGAGTTTTAAAAAAGATCTACTTCCTAAACCCCTAAAAGGTTAGCCTCATAGCTGAAGTTTAAGAAAGAATAATAAGAATAATATTTTAGGAATAATATCCTCCTTACCAGAGAGCCTCAGTTTGTACTGAGTACAGGAGGCTTTGCCACAAGGTCAAGCATTCCTTCCAGAAACCTCTCTGCGCATGAGGCCTCCCCAGCAGGACAGTGTGCTAGCAGCAGTGCTGTGCATTGCCCTGAGTGCTCCAGGAACACTGTCTTTAGTATTACAGAAATATAGGCACCCTGTTTTTGGGCTCCTAAGTGTCCAAATGCACTCTGTTTTTTCCACACCCCATCCCTCCATGCCATGCTGTTGGCCCCCACAAGCCTGCAGCAGTCAGGTGTTTGTGAGAGCCTCATCTGCTTGTTTGGCATTTTACCTTGAACCACCTACCCCTTGGACATCCCTTATTTCTGCTCTCCCACTAGAGAGCCACAACCCCTGGATGTCCCTTCCACTGTTCTCTCTACCTCCTGAAAAAGGGTTTTTCCTTGCTGTGTTCAGCACCTTCCTGTCTCAAAGTGACTTGAGGGGGGCAGAGAAAGGTAAAGCCAAATGCACAAACAAAGATTTTTCCTCATCAGGCTTTTTCCTAAGCAGCTTCTGTGATGCCACAACCAAGCTGCTCAGTCAATAGCCTTTTTATTTGTTTTCCCATAATGAAGGCCAAAGATTAATTTATCTGGACGTCCATTCCACCTTGCAACACAGCCTTGTGTTATACTGATAACATGTAGAGCTATTTTAATGCAGCTTAATTTGATTTTGATCTTTAGTTAATATCCTTTTGATTTTTTCCTCTAACCTGTGTTCCTGAAATTTACAAGTATAAAATCGTAGGAGAAATGGTATCTGACTTCTGATCCACTTTGTTAATAAGCTGATTACAAGTATTTAAAGTTATCTCCTCTTCTCCAGATGCAACAGAACAAATGACCTCTAAACACCATTAGTCTTGCCAACAAGTTTCAGAGCTCTTGCTGGAAATAAACAATGTCAAAATGCAGACGGAGGCCTTGATCCTGCAAGCTGAACAATTGTGCAATTCCAGCTGAGCTCGAAGGAGCCCTATCAAGGCACAGATTTCCAGTCCTGCAGTTCCATCAAATGTGCAAGCTTTCACTTGGAGAAACTGCCAATAATGTGGGGAATTTGCAGGAAATATTTGATTTATGATTTCTCTGTGAGTACCACGGGTAGGTTGTTCCCTCTGCTGGGGCTAGAGGCGGCACAGCCTAGTGCTCAGCCCAAGGATAACAAAGGTGCTGCTGCCCATCCTTGCCTCTTCCCTCTGGTGTAGGGGGATACAGTATGGGTAAATGAAGGTGGTATAGAATGTAATCTTATCCCCCCCAACAAGTTACAGCTGAACCAATTACTAAAGGGTAGGAGTAGGCCTGATGTTAACAGGCCACACCTGCAGCAAATAAAAACAGTGTTATAAATGAGTGGATTGGTGGGAACTGGAGTCAGATGGCTGCTGCAAGGACCAGGAAGAGCCAATGCTTAGAGGAGCTGTCTATGAGAAACATTGAGGCAGTATGAAACTCTGGTGATATGGAATCCTTGCACTATAATGATAATAGACCTCTTGGTATATAAGACAACACTCTGATCCCTCACACCTTTATCCTTATTTTTGATGTCCTGAGCTTTTGCACAGGATCAACCTCATTGTGTATTTGGGCGAGTCTGGTGAGCAGCAGCTCCCCATGCAGGCACTTTGCCTCTGTGGGAGCAGGGCTGTGCTTGTCTGTGTTCCCATGGCAGGGAACAGTGGGATCTCTCCCAGATGTGACCTCCAGCAGTCAGTGCAAGTGTGGTCAGCCCAGATCTGGGGATGTGGGACATGGAGACCTGGTTGGGATCCTCCTCTGAGGACCTCTGAGGTCACAGTTAGAAGATGAATGAGAATGTGGGGGTCTTAGCACCCAAGTGCTGGGAGGGAGGGAAGGGACTTGTCCCTTGTTTTTCAGGTCCACAAGTTATTGGTGAATTGCCAGACTTGCTGGTGAGCTCTGGCTATGAGGGAGCTGCAGGCACTGGGACAATATTATGTGGTTGCTCAGTGATTGTCCCTTGGAAATGTGGTAGGAATAACTCTTGTCCAAGGGCTTTCCACAGCAAATGTGCTCTGTGCCAAGAGTGCTGCTCCAGGGCTCCACCATTTTTCCCTGTAAGGGAGCTCATCTCTTCTTTGGGACGGATTTTATGCTGGTGTCCCTCTGTTAACAACAATGGCTTTGCATGAGGTATCTGAGAGCACAGACAGATTCTTTTTGGGAAGAAAAGAAATCTTTTCTGCTCCATTAGTAATGTCTCTGCATTACTAATGGACTTTCCTGCTTGTGTGGTCCCAGACCCTTTCAATGTAAAAATTCAGTAGTCAACATACATTTAAAGGGCATTAAATAAGGACATTTCTGACACTGCCCCTAGAACTCCATAATTCAGCAAATAATATGCCAGAATGAATTCTTCATTTTTGTTATTTGTGTTCCATTTCTTTCCCATTTAACTGATTTTCAAAGTATAAATCAGCACCAAGCTCTGTAAAAACTTGTGGCAAGAATGAAAGAAATGTTCTGGCTGTTTAAGGACAACAGGTAAGTGCTGGATTTGTGCCAGAACATCAGTGGCTGTCAAACCATATCTCCTACCTATGTCAAAGACTTGCTGCCGGACCACTGGGTGGGCACATTTGGGACCAGCAGCTCCAGCCACCCTCCCACCCTTCCTGGAGCCTCTGTCTTAGGAGAACAATTTCAGTGTTCACAGGATAGGTGCTCTCACCTCACAGCTCTGCACGAGTCCTGCTCTATTGCTAATGCTCCTGCCTTTATTTTCCTCTCTTTCTGTCAGAAATTTGTGCGCTTACCAATAACTGTCCCAGAGTGAGCAGAGCTGCTGGCCCCAGGTGTTTCCCAGGGAGGAAGGTTTGGACACACGGGGATGTGTTGTTAGGAATAAATGCCAGCAGAGGGCACACCAAGATATGCAGACAGGAAAGAAAAAATAAAATTGGGTCTCCGTTTTGTCTGAGGAGTTAAGAGAAACTCTGCTGGTTCATAATTCATGTGCCTGTAGGACATTGTAAAGGAATATAATTGATCTTTTAGGGCAGTGCTGGTATTTTGCTTTGCAAAAGCAATCAGCAAAATATCTTAAAATATCTATGAATGTAATATGATTTCAGATGTGCTGATGGAAAGAAAAGAGGTTCCTTTCCTCTGGCTCACCCAGTCCCCTTCCATTAACCTTTCCCCCACCACATTTAGAGGCAACAATGTTTTGCTGTTTTAAAGCCTCAAAAGTGATTTTTAATAATTACATCTCTTTTATTTTTGCTGTTATTTTAATTTCTTGTTTCTGTTGCATTTCAGGGCTAGATTTGTACTGCTTTGTGTGGGCATTGTTTTCCAGCTGAGAGTGCTTGTCTGGGTGGGATTGGGCTATGGAAATCTCCCAAATGTGAATCCTCCTGGGGAACAGAACATCCTCAGGCCTCTGTCCAACAGCAGATACTAGCAGCTATCCAGCACCAATAAATGCAAAGGAAATATTGATGCCATCCATTGGAACTCTGCCTTAAGGACCCTGTGGAAAGTCACCCAAACTACCTGTTGTGGTTAAGGTTGAGCAACATATTTTGCAAATACATCAAGTAATTTCTGCCCTTGCAAAGTTGCACTGCTTTGAAGTAATTTTTTTTTTTTTTAGATTACTTTTTCAAAGTAATTAATCAGCTTTTGGTCCTTTTACCTAAGCAGCAAAAAGATTCCCAAATAAAAAAAGTTTGAAGCTAACCAAAACAATTTTTTCAATCCAGTCAAATTTTTTTTTTCCTTTTCAGAAAGGAAGTAACCTGACAGATCTATTTGGATAGTGTAAACTGCCTGTAAATGGAATGCATAGGTGAAAGGCATCATGCACTTTATGAGATGATTTATTCAGATACAACAATATTTCCAATACTGCCTTTGGTGTCTGATCAATCTTCCAATATTAGCCTTCTGTTGAATTACAAGAAGCACAGAAATGCTCAAAAATCTTGCTTTATTTGGCCAAAACATGTATAAACTCTGCTAGAGAGCTGGTGGAGCAATAAATAAACATGTTTAACACCTAAGGCACTGCTCCCCTCCGTAGACTCTAAGAGTTCATTAAACCTTGCCCTGTAAACTTATGGACCAATTTTGCCTCATGCTGTCTGCTCTGCCAAGTTCTTGCTCTGTAATTCCCTAAACAGGATAAACTCCTAAACATTCAGCCAGCAGCCAGAAGAGCAGCAGCTGTGTGTAACCAGCAGTCCCCACCACCTCCATCGCTGCTGTCCCTGCAACCTGCTTCCATCTCTGCTTCCCAGCTTGTTTCCATCCCAGCTTTGTCCAACACCAGATGCTAGCAGCTATCCAGCACCAATAAACTGCAAAGGAAAAATTGATGCCATCCTCTCAGGACCTGTCAGCTTGCTTCCATCCTCCCTGCTTTCCAGCTTCCTTCCATCCCTGTTTTCCAGCCTTCCTCCATCCCTGCTCTCCATGATCCCTGCTGTGACCGTGCTCACAGGGGTCTCAGGTTGAGGGAAGAGATGAGGATCTGACTCCATGTTTCAGAAGGCTTGATTTATTATTTTATGATATATATTACATTAAAACTGTACTAAAAGAACAGAACAAAGGATTTCATCAGAAGACTAGCTAAGAATAGAATAGCAAGGAATGATAACAAAGGTTTGTGGCTTGGACTCGCTGTCCAAGCCAGCTCACTGTGATTGGCCATTAATTAGAAACAATCAACATGGACCAATCACGGATGCACCTGTTGCATTTCACAGCAGCAGATAATCAATGTTTACATTTTGTTTCTGAGGCCTCTCAGGAGGAGAAATCCTAAGGAAAGGATTTTTCATAAAAGATGTCTGTGACACCCTGCCATCCCTGGAGCCGGGGGGGAGCAGCCTGTGCTCTGCCTGAGCTTCCTGCCAGGCCCTCCCTGTGTGCCCCAGGCCATCCCTGCTGCTCTGCCCTGGCTCTGGGCACCTGGAATCCTGCTTGGAATGAGGGGCTGTGCCTGTGCTGTGCTGGCAGGAAATTCCTCTCAGCTCTCTCCCTCCAAAAGGAGGTGTGATAGCAATAGGTGCCTTCACCCAGCTTACACCACATGTGGGGCTTGTGGATGGCAAATGCCACAGGGCATAAATTCCCACATACACTCCAGAGATATGTATGTGAAGTTTGAAGTTGGAATGTTGTTCCTAACCAGTGAGGAAGGGAGGGCTTTATGAGACATTTGCAAAGTAACAAGGTTTAATTAAAAAGCCTGTTGTATTCTTATGTCTCTCCCCATTATAGCCAAAAAAAAAAAAAAAAAAAGTGGCAATTCTGAATTGTAGGAGGCTACTGTGGTTTTTCCAGCATAAGAGAAAGGTTAAAGAAGCAAAGTATCAACCTGTAATTGTTGTCCCCCTTCTTTTTTTTTTTTTTTCTTTTCATCCTTCATGTACTTCTCTGTGAGCTGGATCTGTGTTTATCACAACTTAGTCCCAGGCTAAGGGGAAGCCACTGCATGCTATTAACCCAGGATATCCCATATTCTTTACAGATTACAGATCTCTGAAAACAGACCTTAGAAAACTTGGAAGACAATTATTAGTCCTATTTTATGCACCTGTGGCTGGCAAATCATGCAAGATCCTAGAAAGAGAAAAATGTAAGTTAGTAGTTCATAAGCAGACACTTGTGTGACCTTCTGAGGGCTGAAAAGCCATTTACAAGTCCAGTGGCTGGTTCCCAAGGGAGAGGCATGAGGGACTGTTCTGAATGTTGCCCTGGACACCAGGTGAGTGAGGGTTTAAATGGAGACTCAGCTCGTGCTAGAAAGGCCTGAGCTGAGCGGGACCCAGCCATTCCCCTCTCAGGTTTCAGGCAGAGAAGAGGGGATGGGGAATCCTTTGTGCTGAGGGTGGGCAATAATTTGATGCTTTGTTTTTACAAGGATGATGCTGTTTGGAACAGTCCCACTTTGCTGCTGGCTGCAGGCAGGTGGGAACCACATGGTGCTGTCAGGGCCTGGGGAGGGTGGCCAGAGGCACGGCCTGTGTGTCCTTCCTTGGCTGTGTGTCCTTCCTTTGGCTGTGTGTCCTTCCTTGGCTGTGTGCCCTTCCTTGGCTGCCCATCTCCCAATCCTTTCTGGTCATTGGTCTGTCATAAAAAAGCGGCTGTGCCTCTTGTGCTCCCTCTGCTGCGTTCACAAACGTGGGGCTCACTGGAGCCCTTCTGGCAGCTGTGAGAGCGGAGCAGCCTGGTCCTGCCACCCCCTGCCTGACCAGAGATGGGTGGGTTTGGTGCCAAGAGCTGAATTAAGGTTATTTGGGATTTGAAGGCTTCCTATTGCTACCAACACCAGGCTTCAGGTAATGTCAGTAACAAAAGCTGCGCAAAATGTAGAAATATTTGTGTTTGTCACTAGGTGGGAATGGAGCACCTGACTGTGCTCTGGATATTGTGTACTGTTCAGAATATTGCAGTAGTTACTTTTGAGCTGACACACATTTTCAGTAAATTTCAAATAGCTGGAATAAATACATATAGAGAGTTCTGGTAAATGGTTAATACAAATGATATGTTCCTACAGAGAAAGAATGATAACAAGTGCAGTAATTATGACTGACAAACTGCATGGGCACAGTAGAATTGCAGTCATGAATTTTGCTTTTGATTGATACCAGGAACACACGGCTGTTAGAAATTAATAGTAATAGCACTGAAATATGCATCATCCCAAGCAGTAATGTAACTTTGTGTACTTGTGTGGCAAATTTAAGTGTCTGTCTTGAAGTATGTAATTATTAAAGAAGTATAAACTTAGGTCTGCAGAGATTAAGCATGAATATTTGGTATATTTTGAAAAAGTGTGCAGCATTTTTTTTTCAAACTGGACACCTTCTGTAGTTATATTAATACATATAAACAAATTATTTTTTCAAATCACTTCTCCAAAGTGTTCTTTCCCCAGTTTTTGAGTTTCAGAACTTCTGGTGCAGCATCTCATACTCACAGTGATAACATGATGGCAAGGAGACACTCTCAGAGCCCAGAGCTGGACCAAGATGAAGGTCACACCATGGCTTTTCCCTGTCCAGGAGCTGGTGCAGGGCCAGCACAGCTCTGCCCAGCCCATGGCCTGTCAGGGTGATAGCTCTGCCTCAGCTTCCCTTGTTCTCCATCTCAAGCCCATGGTCCCATGGGGGAAAGCTTTAGACCACTGCTCCTGGGAGCTTTCTCTGGACAGGCAGCCTGTGTTCTGTCCCTAAATATTTCTGGTTTTGTTTCTTCTCCACTCCTGCCTTGATTGAAGTGGCTGTTCCCTTCTTTCTCAGTCCTTCTCAGCCCAAGCCCCACAATTTCCACAGGAGGTTTCTATCCCAGGGTCAATGGGCAGGTGGTGTGATTTTTTGGCCCAGCACATTTTGGAACTGATTTTGTACCATGTCTTTGTTTCAAGGCTATTTTGGAGAAGTTGCTGCTGCTAATTGATCTTGTGGAGGGCCAAGCTCACTCTTGTCCCTTAATGGTCAATAGCATTTGATCAATTTTGTACTGATTAGTCTTGGTCACTCCTGGCTTAAAAAAAGGTAACTTCTGTCTGAATCTCTAATGTGTTGGGGCTGTAAAATCTCTTTTAGCACATTAGCACTGTTTTGTAGTGTGATATTTGGTGGATGAATGTGTGTGTTGTCTGTAACCTATTTTCTCCAAGCTCAGCCCAGAAAAGCAGAGTGTTCTAGTCTCCCTGGGAATATTGCAGCATACCTTCATTTTCAGTCATAACCACATTTAGACATAGTGCTGCTGTTTTAAATTGGGGTAATGAAATCTTGACAAGTGGTTTGGACAAACACAACATAAGCAATAACAGAAGCTTTAATAAAATGAAAGGATTTCCAGGGAATACCTTCATTTCTTCCATCTTCCAATTTAATTCTTTTTGAGAATAATCAGACCATAACATAAGACTAAATTCAAGAGATGAAGTTCAGCTGGAGAGGAAATAATGTCCATAAAATGTTTTCAAAGGTTGTTCATTTGTTTGAAATGAGTTCTGTGAGTCAGATTGATGTGCCTTAAATACTTTATAAGCAAAAACACGTTGCACTTGAAGTACAGTTTCACCTGGGGATATCAGGGCATTTTACAGGAAGGGGGAAGAATATCTGATGTTACTGCCTGTTGCCAGCTAAGAGCAGATGGCTGAGTCTTTCAAGGCAGCTCCTCCAGCCCTGATTCCAGTGGGGATGAATTTGGGATGCCCATCCCATGAGCTGGTGTATGCACCCGATGGACACATCTGCCTTCCTTGTCCTCCTCCCCACTGTGAGCTCTCACTGCAGCTTGGATCCATGGCAAGGGAAAAGTACAAAGGTTTTGTGGGGTCTTTTAGGGCATTTGGCTGGAGAATCAGAGGTGCTGTGTCAAAATAACAACTGGCTTATTAAGGAAATCTCAGTCAGAGTGAGCTCCAGTTCAGATGATCCAAGTAACCTGCATGCAGGTCCAGAAAAATTCAAGAAGTCTCCTTTCCTACACTAGGGCATGGTGAATGAATGGCAAGTGCTCGGCACAACCAGGGCCACGCTGCTGTCAAAGCTCTGCTCTGAAGGCATGTGTTCCTGACCTGCCTTGGTCTCTGGTCATGGTAACCCAGGTGAGAGCCACAAAGGCACGTCTGTGTCACATCTATTCAGCAGAGTGGGTGTGTGTAGCCATGATGTTTTCTGAAAAATCCTTTCCTTAGGATTGTTTCCTCCTGAGAAGCTGAGAGGCCTCAGGGACAAAATGTAAACAATGGTTATCTGCTGCTGTGGAATGCAACAGGTGCATCTGTGATTGGTCTCATGTGGTTGTTTCTAATTAATGGTCAATCACAGCCCAGCTGGCTCAGACTCTCTGTCCAAGACACAAGCTTTTGTTATAATTTCCTTTTCTATTCTTAGCTAGCTTTCTGATGAAATCCTTTCTTCTATTATTTTAGTATAGTTTTAATATAATATAATATAATATAATATAATATAATATAATATAATATAATATAATATAATATATATCATAAAATAATAAATCAGCCTTCTGAAACATGGAGTCAGATCCTCGTCTCTTCCCTCATCCTCAGACCCCTGTGAACACGGTCACAGCTCTGTGGTGTGACACCAGCAAAAACCCCCAAAGATGCAGTGATAACAACTTGGCCCATGGAGAACAAGTACAGAGAAAAGAAATCCACTTTTCTCCTGCTGCTGGGGAATCTTGAGCATCAGTGGCACATGAGGGAGTGATGGGGAGGGACTGGGGGTGTTGTGCACCACCTGTTAGTGTGGGCAAGAACTGAGGATTATTCCATATTTCCTTCTGGCCATAGGCCCACAGGGTGCTGACAGTTCTGCCTGGCTGAATGGCCAGTTTTGGGTCAGGCCCCAGAGAGGACATTGCACTCTCGGGTGGGAGGTGAATCCCTCAGATGGATGTCTGGGTACCCCACAGTTTCTCCTGGCCACTTTAGGCAGAGGCTTAACAAAGGGAAGTCAGAGATGATGATTCTGTGAGCTTCATTAGTACCTTTTGTGTTTCATTTGACAGTGGGGCAATTAACACAGGGCTCATTACACAGGATTTTGATAATTTCTCTGCTTATTCGTCATAGTATTTTCTCTGAGAATAGCAGAGACTGTGATTAAGTGCAGTTTGTTTGAGATTTCGATCACCTTTTTGGGGTCAAATTGTATTACAGCTTTCAATCCTAGAGATATTTATGGCAGATCTGCATAGAGCCCTGCACATAAACTCTGCTCTTCAGCTTCTGGCTGAGGTTATTTTCTGTTTCCAGCACAGACCAGTAGCTCCACTTGGAAAAACCTCAAAGCTTCAGACTCAAGGTCAAGCAAGGTCTAAAAAACATTATGAGAACCACAAAACAAATCACAGTAAGCCCAAGGGGATAACTGCTTTGGCCCTGGATCCTTAAAATCAATATAAAAACATTATAAGATGTCATTATTAGCCTAAGACACTTCTAATTGTCCCAGTGATTGTTACTGACAGCAGAATGTGGATGCCCATAGAGAAAAGTGTAGGAACAGAACAAAGAGGAGGTCATGTCCCTCAGATCTACCATCCCAGGCCCCAGCTGCAGGACCTTCCTGAGATGTTTAGAACATCTTAATATTTCACAGTTTAGATAAAATACTCCTACAGTAACTTGTTCAATACTTGGATCATGAGGGGAAGATATGAGGGACATGGCATGGATACTTAAAAAAAAAAAAAAAAAAAAAAAAAAAAATCTTTCCTGAAGTCAAAGCCATCAAAAGGCATGGCATGCCATCCAGGGCAGGGACATGCACCAAAGATTCCTCTATTGGTCCCCATTGAAATTGCAAGATTCATTTTCCCTTCCCGAAAGGAAATGAAATTTCGTTTCGGGAAGGGGAAAGGAATCTTGTGAATCCCAAAAGAAAGGCTTACAAACACTCTGGAAAGGAGATAGGATCAAATGAAATGCAATTGCAAAAAACAGAAAATATGGAGTTTTAGTGTCTTCAAAAACTAGGCTGTGAGGAAATGAGCTGCATTGCAGAGGACCAAAACATGCCAAAACTAAGCTCAGAGATCTTGCAAAAGCAGGGGAAAAAGTCAAGGAGGAAGACACAACTTGGAGGGGAAGAGATGAGGGACATGGCATGGATAATTAAAAGAAAAAAAAAAAAGGGAAAAACCTTTCCCAAAGTCAAAGCCATCAAAATGCAGGCAGGCCATATGCCATCAAGTGCAGGCACATGCAGCGAAGCTTGCCCAAAATGGATCCCCACTGAAGGCCAAAACAGAAAGGAAGGACTTGCAAACACGTATGGAATGGAGATACCATCAAAGGAATTGCAATGGGAGGGGAAAAAAAGAAAATTTGGGAAATTTGGTGACTAGAAGTAAATGGCCCGGGATTATATCAGATGCAGTGCAAAGGACCAAACTATGCCAAAATTCAGCTCACAGATGTTTCTAAATCAGGGAGAAAAGTCAAAAAGGAAGACACAACTTAGGGGGAAGATATGAGGAACATGGCATGGATACATAAAAAAAATACAAAAAAAAGAAAAAAATCTTTCCCAAAGTCAAAGCCATCAAAAGGCATGGCATGCCATCCAGGGCAGGGACATGCACCAAAGATTCCTCTATTGGTCCCCATTGAAATTGCAAGATTCATTTTCCCTTCCCGAAAGGAAATGAAATTTCCTTTCGGGAAGGAAAAAGGAATCTTGAGAACCCCAAAAGAAAGGCTTACAAACACTCTGGAAAGGAGATAGGATCAAATGAAATGCAATTGCAAAAAACCTCCAAAAAACCAGAAAATGGGGATTTTTAGTGTCTTCAAAAACTAGGCTGTGAGGAAATGAGCTGCATTTCAGAGGACCAAAACATGCCAAAACTAAGTTCAGAGATGTTGCAAATGCAGGGGATAAAGTCAAGGAGGAAGACAAAACTTGGAGGGGAAGATATGAGGGACATGGCATGGATACTTAAAAAAAAAAGAAAAACAAAAATTCTTTCCCGAAGTCAAAGCCATCAAAAGGCATGGCATGCCATCAGGTGCAGGGACAAGCACCAAAGATTCCTCTATTGGTCCCCATTGAAATCGCAAGATTCCTTTTCCCTTCCCGAAAGGAAATTTCATTTTCTTTTGGGAAGGGGAAAGGAATCTTGTGAATCCCAAAAGAAAGGCTTACAAACACTCTGGAAAGGAGATAGGATCAAATGAAATGCAATTGAACAAAACAGAAAATCAGGAGTTTTAGTGTCTTCAAAACGTAGGCTGTGAGGAAATGAGCTGCATAGCAGAGGACCAAAACATGCCAAAGCTAAGCTCAGTAATGTTGCAAAAGCAGGGGAAAAAGTCAAGGAGGAAGACACAACTTGGAGTGGAAGAGATGAGGGACATGGCATGGATACTTAAAAAAAAAAAAAGAAAAAATCTTTCCCGCAGTCAAATCCATCAAATGGCATGGTGTGCGTGTCTCTCTCACTTTTGTCCTTCACAATATATGGTTTTGAATTAAGAGTGTATTGTTTTATTTTGAGCGTGAGCTGTGGTGTTACTGTATAGGATTTCCATTCCTAGCTGCCTGATTATCAGTAGAGCTAAAAACAACAGAAATTTGTTAGTTAAATCCCATGTGTTTACTTTGGAGTGAAATTTTAATTTTAAAAGTAGTTCTTTTGCGTTAGTTAGAAGAAGGAATAGAGGAAGAGTGGGGACAGAGGGTTATGCTCCTGGGATCATATGTATTCATGGAATCACTAAAGTTGGAAATGATGTTTAATATCATTTGATCCATTAACGCAGCACTGTCAAATCCACCACTAAACCATGTCTCCTGGTGTCACATCTTTGTGTCTTCTAAATACCTGCAGAAATGGTAACTTCATTGCTTTCCTGAGCAGCCTTTTCCAGTGCTTGACAACATTTTTCAGGAAGAATTTTTTTCCTTATTTCTGATCTTAGAGCAACTTTAAACTATTTTCTCCTGTCCAATCACTTGTTGCCTTTGAGAAGAAGACAACATCCACCTGGCTTCAGCCTCCTTTCCAGACGTTGTAAAGAGCAATAAGATATCCCCAAGCTTTCTTTTGTCCAGGCTAAAGAACCTCAGCTCCCTTAGCTTCTCCTCATAAGCCATATGCTCCAGACCCTTCCTCAGCTCCCTTGACCTTCTCTGGACATCTTTCAGCACTTCAATGTCTTTCTTGTCGTCAGGGGCCCAAGACTTAACACAGCTGTGTTAAGGAGTCATCCACAGTTCTTTGTGAGGCCAGGAGAGGGTTATCAATCAATTCCACAAGGAAAAATATGATGTTCTGCCCACAGTCCCAGCGTGCAGGCTGGAAGATGTGGGGCCCATTTCCATCACGGTTACTGGGTGGGATTGGTGTGGATCACTGCCCTGGCTGTCCTGGGGCTGCTGTTTGCCTTTGTCCCCATCTCCCATCAGTTTCCACTTGACTGCACAATCTCAGTGTTCAGAAGCTAGACCTACTCTGCTGGGAATTTTGGACATGGAGACATAGGTTGCCTTTGTTCAAAATGTGCCTAAGGAATACTCTAAACACAACAAAGAGGGACACACCCAGTAGAGAAAAGGACATTTTTTGGGCTTTAATTTATGGGCAATTAGCTCCCCTGGGCCTCAATTTCCTGTGCCTATAAAATCCCCTCACTATGATGTCAATGGATGCTGTTACAAACCCACTGCCAATTGTCATGCACCACACAGGGCTGTGACTCTGCAAAGGGTGGTTTTGAAAATCTGAAAAGGGAAATTGCGTAGGAAATTTGTAAATACTTCTCTGTTGGAAAGCTGGCTTTTAAGATATAGGTACTCTGTAGGATTTTAAAATCTGAGGAAATGCAAAGACTTTTATTTCCAAGTGGCAGGATAATATCAGACACAAAATATAGTGTTCATTAAAATATGGGGAAGGAAATTTTGAAAGCATTTTCAACAGCCAACAGCTTTGACCAAAAATCAGTCTTGGGTTCCTAAGTCACTTAATCTTTACCTCTATTTCAAAGTATTGACAGGAGTTATTGTGTAGCTGAAGGTCTGCACTGAAGAGATATGGGTCATTCCTGCTAAAATCCATGCAATTATTGAAGTTTGCAAACATTCAGAATAAATTAAATGAATAACTGCTGAATATTCACACACAGAATCCTTTATTTTTTAGGAAACTTGAAATGCATTTTGTCCACTTTTTAATGACAATGTTAACAAATCAGGTTTCCCATTATTTGATTAACATGGGCACTAATATATTCTGCCTGTGAAGCTGATGCAAAGAGGAATGCTGAGCCCAGGAAGAAGCAAAGGTTTAATTTCCTCTTCCTGCTCAGCACCAAGCTGATACAAAGGCCTCTCAGTGAGAAAAATAATTGTTCTTAGGGCTTGGCATATGGAGGCACAGGGTGTGGAGTGTGCAAACATCCCAGCTGGTGGGAGATGTTACTGCCTGGAGAGGATCCAGCTTTCCAGCTTTGTCCCTGCTGAGAGCAGGCACCACCCTGCCTGCAGAGCTTTGCTTCACGCCCTCCTGCACCCGGCAGAGCCACAGGAACAGCTCCAAGCCCACTCTGGGATGCTGCTCCTGGACCAGCTCTGCCCTGGGGTGGCACCGTCTCCTCAGCCCCAAGGAACAGGAGCAGGATCCCAAGGGACAACCAGGACCCAGCTGTGCCTGTTCAACAGCCCAGGCAGGGTCCTAAAACGATTCCCTCTGCTCTAGGGCAGACCTCTGCTTGTGTCTCCCCTTGTGAGCTCTGCCCTGGTGATATTTGGTCTCCTGAGCCAGGTCTTACAAACTCTTGGAGATCTGTATCACACCCAAGATAGCTCAGCTGCCTTAGAAGGCATAAAATCATCCGGATGGCTCCTGTGGTAGCATTGGGAACAGAAAAGTTTTAATAGAAAGCAAAAGAACAAAACTCTTTACAGAGAAAACCCGAGCCAGGTGCAAGAGGTTCTTGCTCCTGGTAAAACATCCCCAAAAAAAGGGATTAGTTTTTTTGTTTTCTTCTTTTTCTAGTGAATTCCTTAGGCAGGACTTTTTGGCTCCTGTCCAATTGTCTGCCCTTAAGTTTGAGGTGAGGTCCCCAAGGTCCCATGAGGTGTCTTTTGTGACAGTGGTCACAGGGGTTCTTGGATGAGGGAAGAGATGAAAATGTTGACTCCATGTTTCAGAAGGCTTGATTTATTATTTTGTGATATATATGTATTACATTATAACTATACTAAAAAGAAATAGAAGGAAAAGGTTCATCTCAGAAAGCTAGCAAAGAATAGAATAGAAAAGAATGATAAAAAAAGGCAGCTCTCTCGGATTCTGAGATGGCTTGGCCTTGATTGGCCATTAATTATAAACATCCAAGATGGACCTATCAAAAATCCACCTGTTGCATTCCACAGCAGCAGATAACCATTGTTTACATTTTGTTCCTGAGGCCTCTCAGCTTCTCAGAAGGAAAAAACATCCTAAGACAGGATTTTCACAAAACGATGTCAACGACAGTCTTTTTACCTAATTGAGGAAAGAAACTTCTGGGCTTTTTCCTTTTTAAGGAGACAAAGATAGTTTGGTCACTCCATCAAAAGGGGGCACATTCCTACACCCTGGACCTGTGTGTGTGGTGTGGATACTCCTGGGAGTACTGAGATTCTGATGAACCAGCAGTTTCTAATTTGAAAAAATATTTGTTTCAGTAAATGTTTCCTGGCTGATGCTGGAGTATTTCTGTCTGTGCTAACAATATCGTATTGCTGGGAGGGAAAGCTCATTCCACCTAATTGTGCTAAGCGTGTGGTGATGGAGATGGGAACCTAATTATCTTCATCAAATTGATTTCATTTTGGTTACCACATGGCTATTAGAGGAATGACAATAAATTTTGGTCTCTTTGATCAGGACTGGAGTTTAACCAACATTTCTAAAGTCATTAATGTGTTATGCCTCCCCCAGGCTAATGATTTGATTACCATGTAAATGTACTGAAGCCAAACACTTCAGCTATACATTATGGATGATGGATAGAAAGTTTTGAGAAAATACATGTTGTACTAAATACACTGGAAACATAGAGGATGTCAGAGAGCTACTGGCAGGCAGGGAGAGACAGAGAATCAATCTTCTGTGATTGTAGAATCATAGAAGATCTCCAGTTGGAATGGTCCCATAAGGATCATGAAGTCCAGCTCCCTGCTTCTTGCAGGGCGACCTAAAACTAAACCATATGAGTGAGAACATCATCCAAAATATTGGTGAAAAACTGCACTGGTGCCTCTTTGGAAGTTTTCTCGTGACTAAATCCTTGCACTGTTGGTCCCTCTGTGAGATCAGAGCAAGCTGTCTCAGCCCTCAGGCCCACAGGGGTGCTGTTAGCAGAGGTAGGAGCAAAGCACAACCGGAAGCTTTATTTTAGCTCAGTCCTGAGCCTGGAAGTGTTGAGGAGCCATTGGGAGTCAAGTCCAGCTCCCACCACCTTGGATGCTTCCCCATGGCTTGCCTGTGTGAGGGGAATGAAGTGCTGAGCTGCCACTGGGCAGAAACTGGAACATTCCTGTCTTAGTTTTGTTCTCATGAACCTACATGTACAGTTATAGAGTGCCAAGAAATTCTGTGGGATTTTATCTTCGTGGGGTTTTAGTCTTTTTTTCTGATATGCCAAAAAATATGGGTTATATCATGATATGTTAATATTTGTGCCTATTATAAGATATATGTATGTATCATATGTTGATAATATGATTGTTACTAGTGTGCTGTAGCTATCACATAACATAGTGCAATATGACAAATTAATAGATCTTACAGTTAAATATTCCACAATGTATTTTAATATGTTTTATCTTAAACCCTTTCTGGCTTGCTGCCATCCTTTTTTTCTTTCCCAGGTCAATTTCTATTGAAAGGAAGTATTTAGTTCTTTAGGTCAGGGAACTGAGACCAGCAGTTTGAATGATCCAATGTGTTCTTGCCACCAGGCTGACTCAGACCTTGTGCTCCTCATAGGATTATGTCTAACAGTGCTGCAAACCCAGGATTCCTCAGCCTTCCCAGGCCATTGGTTCCTCAGGGCATTAAAGGAATGATGGTGCTTGAGCTGATCCAGAGCATTGCTCACCATCTGTGGCTCACCAGGGCAGAGCCTTCCCCCTCACCAGGTTCCACACTGGAGGTTCAGGAAGGCTTATGGAGGAGAAGGTGTTTGCCCCAAGGGTGCACAGCCTGTCAGGCACTTCTCACCTGCAGGGCTTTGCTGTGACCACCTTGGCACTCTGTGCCTCAGTTTCCCATCAGGAAGGCACCAGCATCTGTACTATTCATAGTACAGTACAATGTGATGTAGTACATCCTCTGGTAAGGACAGTGGGTGTACTACAGCTAAAACGGGCCTATTTGGAACAACAAACATGTGTGTTATTCCTGTGTTATTTGTAAGTGCTTTTCAGTTCTGTGTGTTCACAGGGAGGCTCAGGTGGATGGTCTGAGTGCAGACAGGAGGGGAAGGGGACATGTGTTTGCACTGTCACCATCACTGCATAGAGTGGTCCCTTCACCTGCCTTCCTTCCTTTCAGCCCCCTCCACCCTGTTGTCTACTCTGAAGGCCTATCCCAGGATAAAACACAAACAAAAGGGCACCAGGTGTTCAGCAGGATCAACTTTCCTGCTCTGCATCCCTGGGCACCTGCCTGGACTCCAGTGTCAGGGATTTGGGGGCATATACATTTTCCAGAGGCAATCCTGGCTTAAATGGAAGTAAAACTACTGCTTGAACATCAGGACATGCAGACTCATATCCCCTTTTCTGGGACAGCAGTCACTGACCAGCTGACAGGCCTCTGAGCACCCATGTCCTAGTTCAGCACACAGAGTGGAGCACTTCAGAAAAAGTACACAAATATAGGTATAGAAATATGCACAGATAAGCTTATATTCATGCCAAAGGTACCAGCCCATGGGCAGCAAAAGCTCCTTGGAGACAATGAGGCTTTTCCCTTTGGAAAGAAAACCAGAGGCCAGCCCTGCCAAGCTGGAGGCAGCTGCTCTGTTAGCTCATTTTCCTGGGCAGCTCCTGCCATTTCCCCAGCTCAGGCTGCTGCCGCCAGTGCTTGGGGAGAAGGATGTGAATGACTGAAGAGCTCTAGTCTGTTAATTTATATTATTAATATAAATTAATGCAGTTTTCTTTTCCCTGGCTTGCATTAAAGGCCACTATGACTCATAAGCATGATCTATCCTGTCACTGGTGGCAAACACCCTTTAATCAGCTCTGGTGAAGGCTCCCCTTGCACGGCGAGGAGCTGGGTGAGGGCAGAGGACCCTGCACAGCTCTGCAGCTGCTGCAGGCATGAGACAGCAGAATGTGGCAACCCAAGTAATTTCCACACCCAGCACCTCTGCAGCAACCTGTGCCTGGGTGGCTTAGACCCCTCTAGCAGTAAAAACGTCAGGTTAGGGGGTAGGAAGTGTCAAACTATGCAACCAGTAATAAGAGTATTCAATAACAGCTGAACTATTGCAAACCTCCCTGTAAAAGGTGCAGGGAAGTGCTCTGTTTAAGGTGTATTTTTAGCTTGGTTAAATGTTTCTCCATGCGTTGTTGTACATTTATCTATATCAGCAGCAGGCACTTGGCAGTGCTAGCAGGGAACACAAAAATGCCTGACCTCAGTGGCACCACGGCTCTGGAAACAGTTGATTTGGGACATCATTGTGCCTCTTTCTGCCAGGTAAATTTGTAATGAGAGTTGGCAAGGAGAAAGACTCAGCAGTGAAAAACTGAGCATGTTTATGGAAAATTAAGTTGATATTATGGAGCTGGTCTGGGACAGAGCTGCTGCACTACTCTGATGGGGGGAACCACTCTGAATTTTCCTTTCTGTCTTCCCAGGAAACTTTGTCTAATCTTACCTGCAGTGACTGAATACAGCTTTTTTTCCCCATGAAAATTGTGGGAAGAACGACAAAGGAGGGGAGAAATTAGCAGCAGGACTATAATATGGCACTCCCTGGCCAATCCCATAACCACTAAAATGCTTCAGCAGTTTAATGTCATTTCACAGGGTAATCTTCAGGGCAGCCTTGTCTGGGGACACTCTCAGGCTGATTCGGTGCCCAGTGGTGCAAATCATTGAGCTGCTCTGTGAAATCACAAGAGAGGGAGTGATGAAATATTTTCATGTACCTTTATCCTGTGACCTTAACCCCCAAGTCCCTTCATAAACTGAATACTGCTCAGTTGCAGCCCTCTAAGTCCTTTGAAATCCTTTGCATTTAGCTGGCAGATGATCAATCCCATAGTGTAGTGAGCCAAAATAGGTTTTTTTTGCATTTCACTGATATTTTTGGGATAGAGTTATCTCCACATCTCTCCTTGAGTGAGAAAGGGTTATTTTCAGAATGATTCCGTCTCCACTTTTGCCACAGTTCTTCAAGAGAGACCAGCAGGTGATGAGACAAATAGATGTACAATTTAGCTACTTCTGATCTCTGCCTCACCCCTTAAGTAACTGCAAAAGAAGATAAAAGAATATTTTAGGAAAGCTGCACACAGAAAACAGAGCTGAACTTGTACAGCAAATGTTCTAAATAATGAGAAAGGTTCTTCAAGTGTATTTTCCCTTGTTAGAGGGTCAAAGAGGTACTGGGTCAGATGAAAAAAATCTATCTGGGAAATGCCACCACAAGGAAACTACTGCAAAGGCTCAGATGGCAGTGATGTATGGTTTTGGTTTTCCAGTGTGTACGGAAGTGTCAGGGCTAGGAACGAAGATTTGGCACAAAAAAAATTCACATGGCCTTAATACTCTTAGTTCTCAGGCTGAAACATGAATTTGTTATTTACTTACCTCTTGTGGCCAGTAAGGACCCTGTCATGTTTTCAATGGCAGCGAAGTTATGTTAAGAATAAACTCCTTCACCAAACCTCCAAATAGGTGCAGTATATGTTAATTTAGTCAGGCACTAAAACTTATGGTTGGAACAGCTTTTTTCCAGAATTTGAAAATGTTCACATTAATACTAAAAATAGGTCAGTCTGTTGCATATACATATATTTGTGTGTATATATATATATGTGTGTGTGTGTATGTGGCATTCACATTCTCTGAAAAAGATCCCTTCACCTGGGATTTTTCTCCTGGGAAGCTGAGGAGCCTCAGAGAAAAGGAAAACAATTCTTATCTCATTTTCTTCTCCTGTATTGTGCTCATCTGGAATGTGTTTGGAGATTGTTTACCCACAGGTGATTGTTTCATTGGATTCTGGTGTGAGTTGTTTTTACTCTCTAGCCAATTGGGGCCAGGCCATGTCAGGACTCTGGAAAGAGTCAGGAGTTTTCATTATTATCTTTTTAGCATTCAGTAAATATCTTTTCTGTATTCTTTAGTAGAGTTTAGTATTGTATTCTTTAATATAATATAGTCTCATAAAGTAATAAATTAGCCTACTGAGAACATGGAGTTGGATGCATCATTTCTCCCTGCCATGGGGGGGGTCCCTGCAAATACAAAAAAACCCAAAAAAAACCAAAACAAAAAAAATATACATACTGTATCCTTTTCCCAAAGCCTGGTAGTATTGATACTCAAAAGACATCTTTCTGTGACAAGGAATAGCCCCAGGTTTCTACAATGGAGAAACACAATGTTCTGTGGCCTGCAGACACTTTGGAGCCACCTGGCCATGCAGAGACCTCTCAGTGCAGGAGCCTGGATTCCCTTCCATCAGTGGGGAGAGGGCAGACCCTTGAGAAAGAAAGTTCTCCACATCTCTTTGACACAGTTTTAAGTGGCACAAATCACCTCATGGAGACACTATTCTCTGTGCAGGGAATTTAGGAAATGGATTCAAGCTGAACACCTATCCTCTGGGTGGATAAAGTGGTTAAGGTGAAAAGGATCCTGGAACAAAGGGGGTTTTTTCCTCTGCTGTGAACTCATTGCCTGGAGGGAAAGTGCTCCCTCCTCTGGGGATCTTAACTTGTTTATCTCTTTCTCACTTCTGAGGGTAAAATCTAGACAAGAACCTAAATCTGCTCTGCTCCCAGGTGAGCATCCCCAAACCAGATATGTTATCAAGGCTTTTTAGTTCTCTCTCATGCCAAAAGGTTATTAAATTGTAATCACAAATAATTTAGCTTTTTCTGTATATTGTGAAATGATATAAACATGAGACACATCCTCTGCACACAACTGGCTAATTTTCTGGGGATTACAATTCTTGCCTGTCCCTTTTGCCAGCAGCCTGAGGGGTTTATCAGTTGATAATCTCCCACTGAAACCTAAGATTTAGGAGCAAGTCTCACTGTTCTATGTCATGGTCAGGATTTTAGGAGCCTGTGGTTTCAAAGGGATGCTGTTGTTATTCCTGAAAATACTTCACCTTACCACTGAGACAGGACATGAACAAGACATTAGCTTTAGAAAAAAAAAAATTCACTTTAGAACCCACAGTAGAAATGTGTTGTCTTATAGATCTAAGAGTTAGCACTCCTGAGTGAGTAAAACCCCCTGAATTTACTTGTTAAAATAAAGTGAAATAAAAGCAATAAGCAGCAAACAGTGTGCCAAGGAAGGGAGGGCTGGGTGTAGTTGGGCTGGTGATGCTGGGGAGGAAGGGAACTGCACCTCCAGCTCTTCCTTCAGGGTGTGTCAGACACAGCCTGTGCCAACAGCTGAGCTTGGCTTTAGGTTGTAGGGGATGGAAGGCACCAGCCAGTCAAAACAACAGTCAAACCTGACAGCATGTGCCATTCTTCTCATCCTTATTTCTCTTTGTGGGACGTATTTTGCTGGTAACACTGTGTGCAAAGGAAGGAGCTGTCTCCTCTTGGCTTGGATCATTTAATGGCATTAAAGGCTGTAAAGGCACCTGTTCAGGGCTGGAGGAGAATGAACAGGACCTTTCCATTTCTGTGGCAGAACAAGGCTTTAATGGTCTGGTGGAAGTAATTCTGTATTGCAAAGGAAGTTGATAAAATAGAACATAAATTTCTCTAATAGAGGATTTAATTACCAGGAAAGCCAGGTTGAATAAAGCATTTGAGCAGAACTATTTCATTGCTGAAAAGGCAATAATTATTAATCCTCCTTTTCCAAGCCATGCCATTTATTCAGGAGGCCTTGGAGTAGTAAGAAGCCATGTGTCTATATGTCTGTATTTGCTTGTATGTCTTTGAGTTTCTTTTTTTTTTTTTTTTCTCCAAGCAGACTGTCACTATCCTTTAAAAAATCTCAGTCTCAGATTTCCAGCTATCCACATGATCAAGCTGAAACCAGTCAAACTAATCAGGTCTCAGGGCTGGGCAATGGGCACAATGGTAATGAATAAAAAAGCTTTAAAAGCTCTTAGGTAGCCACTTCATTCTTCAACACAAGAACATGGCTATTAAGGTCTAACTGCAGCAGAAGGACTTATTTATTTTATTTCAGAAGGAGGCACTTCTGTGAAGCCCTCTATTAGTCAATATATCAGGTTGCTCATGTTTTATTCTGTTGTTTTTCCAGTATACAGTTGAAAAAGAAATAACTGTGCCTCTTGATGCTGAAGTGTATACTGTAAACTTTTAAATGAAGTTCAGGTATTTACCTTTAAACTTAAAGAGATTAAACATGGAATCCATCCCTACAGTTTGCCCTAATGGCTATTTGTTTCATGGTCTGTGCCATGGTCAAGCTCAAGGCAAAATTCCACCATGGCTGTGATGGAGCTGGGTCAGCTCACAGTGACTTTGTTTCCACACAAGCAACTTCACCTTTCCAATGCCTTCTTCTCCCTGCTTCTCTTTATCCTGCCCAATACCTAGTCCAAACTGAGAAAATGCAACTGCAGCAGTCTTAGTTTGAAAATAAAGCTGTGCATAGCACCTGCATGGGGTGGTCCGTGTGGGTCTGGCGCTGACCTCTTCAACATGAGCAAGCAAAGACCTGTGGGGCCACTGGGCTGGTGGGGCTCCCTGTGAGCTGTCAGGCTCAATTTCATCTTGGAACCACATCTTCACAGGGAGATGGACAGGGAAATCTCTTTCTTGAAAATTAAAATTTTTGCTGTTGATGTATTCATATTTTCACAGTGGTTGCTGAAAACCTTTGTATATTTTGGTAACACCACTGATCTCTATAGGGACTGGCAAAGGGAAATCACCTTGATGTTAAACATTTGTGGTGATGGTGTTGTTTGGGCTCAGTGAGAGTTTAGTCTGCTGTGGCTGAATACTGATTGTTCAAAGCAAGAACAAAGCCTCTCCATCAATGAAGCAGAAATCTGCAGAGATGTTGCGACCTTTTGTTCATCACTTCAGTTTTCTTAAGCAACTTTGTGTAGCAAGTCCCATGCAATGTGGGTTTGCAAAAATGTATTAAATTTTATTGAGAAAGATCTTTGAGAGTAACCTGGAAGGATCAAATTAGAGATGTATCCAGTTCACTCTTCCAGGAAAATACTGTGTCCTTTTATGGCTTCACCCACAAGAACAGGCACATCTCTCTCTCAACACAAATGTGTGGTTCCCACAATGCATGACATCAAACTGAACAAGAAGATGTCTGTAGATCTACAGTAGGTGTGTGTGAAAATACATACTAGCATTCTGGAGCACATTCCAATTGCTTGCTAAGTCATAGTGAAAAATGGTCAATAAACAGTGAAAGAACAATTTTACTTGGCATTTTATTCACTTAACAGAAACATTCACTTATCAGGTATCACTGAAGTGCAATTTACAGAACTTAGCAGCAAATTCACATATGTAAATTCAGATTTATTTTCTTTTGTCATCTTTTTTGTTTCTTTTTTTTTACAAATATTACAAATGTACATCCATTAGTACAGTATTGCCATTCACTCATGCATGTTATGTACAGAATCTTCACTAAAGAATTACTACTGAGCAATCTTTCCTTTGCTTTAGGAAATGCTGTATGTAGGTCATGTGTGCTTCTGGGATGGGGTCCCATCACACTGTTGTTGCACATAATGAGAAGAAGTAGATATTTAAGGTCATACCCAACCCTAGTGCCAGCAGGTGCAACTCCATTGAGATCAGCTGATGCCCACTTGCAGGGGGGACTCAGTTTGGTCCCCACTACTAAACTCATTTTGGCAGCTGAATCCAGAGTTGCATTTATGTATTTCCTGCAACAAAGGATCATTTCATCCTGCCACACTTTTTTTCTATGTCCTTAAAAATAACCAGGCCTGGTGCTTTGTTGTCACAGTAGCTGCAGCACCAGCCTGGTGGAATCACAATGCATTAGTTGGGTTGAAATCATGCCATGGCTGGAGGAGGATGGGTGAGGGCAGGGAGCTCTAAGGAAGAGCCATCGAGGTCTCATGTGTGCTAGACAAGGACTGACTCAGAGAGGAAAAGCAGAGGACATGCTCGCCCCTGCCCTGTGCATCTCTGCATCAGAAATCTCTTCCTCTCTGGCTGCCCTGTGGTTTCTCTTCCTCAGTGGGAGCAGCCAGAGACTGGGGGCCACCACTGCCACTGTCCCCTGCAGCCTCTCCCACACCTCCAGCCCTGGGCTGGCCCCTGCCTGCTGCTCCTCCTTTGGGCACATCTGCTGCCCAAATCACACTGCAGGTCTGCAGCAACAGCTGTTAGAGGACAGGACCATGTGCAGGTACCTGGAAACTCCACAAGGTGCCAAAAGCATTCAAATGTTAATCAGAAGAGCTGTCAAAGTGGTCAAAGTATTGACAAAGTGGTTACCACAAAGTGTTGCCATTATTGAAAAGACTCAGTTTTTGGTTGCCTTTTTTTTTTTTTTTAAGCTATTTCTACTCTAAGGATATTTTTTAAAATATTTTTGGTAGTTAATATGGAATGTATTATTTTGTTGAAAAGGTTCCGGAAGGGGAGAGCTTTGTTTTACCTAATTTAAAAATTCTAGTTTATCACAATTGTTTTTATACAAGACACTATAGATACATCTTGTAGTTTATAATCTAAAAATAAAATCTCATCAAAATACTGTAGCTATTCTATTGTGGGCATCAATAAACAATGTATTTACTGTATATGGCTCTCCAAACATGATAAACCCCATACAAAGAGCATCTATCTTTATTGATAGGAACAGTTTCCCGTGTAAAGGAAATTACATGGAAAAATATGAGCCTTGTGTTGTTTGAAAAGTAACTCAGCTTGACAGTTCTGAGAAAATACCAAGACAATTATCACAAATCAGTAGCAGCATGTTATATACAGATTTAAAGACAATCACAGGAATAAAAAGAAAACAGTAGTTATATACCCGCAAATCCTGTCATCTAAAAACCCAGGAACTTACAGAAATGTGAAGGGCATCTGAAGGTTGGTTTTGCAGTGGGGCTATCAAAGCTCAGTTCTCCCACGACTGTATCTTCTGCATTCTGATGAGGTTTGGGATGGTTCAAAGATGAGATTGTATCAGACCCAGCCCAGTTATGAAGAAAATATTTAAATGTTGGGTTATATTTTTCTCCTAAGTGAAAAACCCCATCTGCTTTTCAGGCTGCAGATGAGCATGAGTAGTAATAATAACACTTGGCATTTACACAGAGCTAGAATCTGAAAGCTCATGCAAAGACCTTACCCAAACCTGTGGTTGCCTCTGCTGTGCTTATGTAAATTGGACTTTGTGGAGAGGTAAAACTCACTGCAAGAGTGACAAAATCTTTCTTAAACTGTTGCATATGACCAGAGCATTTTGATCCTGCCAGGTTTCTTAAATGTGAAGCATTTATTGTTATCCCCTTTTAACAGGTGGAGAAACTGAGGCAGGGAAGAGCCAAGCAGTAAATGTGCTCTCTTGTTTGGGGATGTCTTACTTGTGGCTACCCAACCTGGTGATTGCTCAGATATATGGAGCATCCTGAGCTCACACCCACTTAATTCAGAGCTCTGGGTCATCAGAAGATTGGACATCTGAAGTTCTGGGTCCTGCTGCATCCTGCCTGACTTTAGGCAGCTTCCTGAGGATCCAGAGCCAGGAGCATGGACACACTGCGCCTCCCTGGCAGCCCCTGCAGAGCTGGGCACCCCTGCAGGCAGCACAGGGGTGATTGCCCCCTGACAAGGATCTGCACCCTGGCTGGTCTCTGAAAGGCATCTGAGATTAACTGGGAGACAAGTAAAATTTGCAGCATGCAAATTGTGACTGGAGTTGAGGATTTGTTGTGAAGTGGTTTGTCCAAGGTGTCAGACAGAATAAGTGTAAAAACCAAGGGCATCCTGATGCCTGGCTTTGTGCTCAGAGCCAGCAGTGGAAAAATCAGTTTCAAAATGCTGCATTTCTTTGAGGTCCAAATTTTTTGTCACAGATTTAGGCATTTTACAGGATGATTTTTGCATAGAGGTTAGGAACCTTATTTTTATGGATGATTATGGATGCTCTGAGACCTGCTGTCATGCTGTGTGCCTGGGGTACTTCCATCTCTGCTCACTATTTTCCATTATTCAGTGATGACTTTTGCACTGATTGTGTGAGGGAAAACAAAGGTCTCTTTTGGATCAGACAGGTGGCCCACTAACACCTCAAATCAGTAATAACCAACAGCAATAAACAATAAAAAGCAGAATCTTGGTGGGGGTGGCATTATAATTTGGGCAGGTACATTCTTGGGAAGGGATCATGAAAAAGCAGTTTTCTAAAGTTGAGTTCAGTGCATCAGACACATTTCTACTTATGTATTTCCAATACAGGATTAAAAGCAAATATTCCCATGGAGGTTGCTATTAAATCTCAAACTGCTTCAATTCTCTCATTCGTCCTGCCTCGCCTTCTCTCCAGTTGGTTTGATCCAGTCGTGTAGAAAAGGTGTGGAGTGATTCACACAGTCAGTAGGAACTGATCTTGCTCTGGGGGTTTCTTCACCCAGGTGCCCAGGCCAGCTTTCTGAAATGCTTTAAACAGCTGCTGCTTAACAGACTGGTATGTCTGAGCCACCAGCTTGGCCTCGCTGTACACCGATGGCATCTCTCCATGGCTTGGTACTCGTGTGCTCAGCTGCAGAACAAAAATCAGGGAAGGGAAAAAAAAATAGAAAACCCAACCTGTGAGCCAAAAGAAACAGGAGGCTTCAGTAGCTGTATAATCTTCCTGTCTACATTTCATAAGCAATCACTGTGCTTTGTGTGTTTGCTTTTGGTTTAACAACCAGAAAGCCAGGGAAGCAATAAATGCTGGTGACACAGTTTTGAGCCATTGTGAGCAGGAGAGGGGTGAACAGCTTTGCCTTGGAGTGGCATAGGCAGTAGCAAGTGTTGGTCTTGGTGTGTTCTACAAAGGCAGAATGCTACTTCTCAATTAAGGTGGTTTTTACAGACAAAACTGAAAGAAATCCTTTCTGGAGATCTTTAAAGCACATACTCCTTTAAAGAAAGTTTAGCTTGGGAAGTGGAGAGCAGGTCAGTGCTTCCAAGTAATGCCCAGACACAGAAAAAGAAGGGTTATCTTCCACACTCTCCCATTTCCCCTCTGGAGTCTGTTATTGCTGGGAATGCTCTGAAAGCTGTCCAGGACAGGGCAGAAATCAGGCATCAGGGTTTGTGCTGGTGTGGGAAACTGAGTGCTCTGTTGGAACACTGGAGCTACCCACAGCAATATCACATGTGCAGTGCCCCTGGAAGGACAGGCAGGAGGAAGCACCCTTTGCTCTGCAGAAGGACTAAACAAACTCCTCTGACCTGCCCAAGTCTCTACCATGCCAAACCTGTAGGGAAAGGCACCCTCAAGGCAAGCCTGATGAGCAAACAGCTCTTGTCCTTGTCTCTATACAGGAGAGATGCTGAGAGGCAGATTAAGGAGAAGGTGACCATGCAGCCTGCAATGAGCTGCTCCTGTCTGTGTGCCAGCACTCCATGGGGCTGTACTGGCTGGAGATGTACTGGCCCAGTCAGCAAGGCAGGGTGACACTGCCAGCCTGGATGTCAGTGGGCCTCAAGCTGGCCTGGCAGCAGTGGCTTCTCTCTGGCTGCCTCCTTGTTCCCTTTGTTCCCTAGGGGTAGAGAGTGATGACTTTATCAAATCCTTGGTTTGTCAAGGGCAAAGTGCCCTGCTCAGCCACAAGTTCCTCTCTCCTGCTCACTGCAACCTCAGCCCTGGTGTGAGCCAGAAGCAATTCAGCTCTCCCAGCCATAACTCCCGCCGTGGCCCCAGTTTTGTTCCTGTGAGGATCCCTCTGTTCTGGGAGTGGCAGGAGTGCTTCTTGCCTCTCTTCCTACCTGCTGTGCAGGAAACAGGCTGGGACCTGTGTCACCACACTGTGACCAAGTACTGGGCACAGAGACCAGCTGGTCTCTTCTGCTCCCCACAAGGCTCAGGGTTGCTGCTAGGACAGACCCTGCCACTGCCTGCAATTTGGTGAGTGCCACCAGCCTCCTTCCCCTGGGGTGTCCTGCAGAGCAGAACAATCACTTTGGGCTTGTGCTCAAACCTGCCCACCTCCTTTGCCTTCCCTATTGACTGTGTTGATGGAATTGTCTCCAACTTCCTTCCCCACCATCACTCTGCCTTGTTTGTTTCCACTCGTTTCCCAACCGGAAAGAGGTTTTGGCATGTAATAAAACAGTTCTTTCCTTGCCTTCATCTCTCCCCATCCATGTGCTGCAGGGCAGCTGGTGACAGGGCTCCCAGTGCCCCAGACCCACCTTGCCATGCAGCTTGGCCCAGCGAGTGAAGAACATGTGTTTGCAGAGGCGCGAGGGGCCGCCGCAGCTGCGCTTGCCCGTGGTGGCGTTGATCACCTCCAGCTCCGCGCTCCCCAGGACCCAGTTCACGCTGAACCCCGGCGACTTCCCGGGCTGCCGAGCGCCCGCGTGGCTCACCCCTGCAGGAGAGGGACACAGTGACTCCAGTGCTCGGGAGAGTGAGTGCTCAGAGTGCCCAAGAGAGGCCCCAGTGCTCACTCGAAGCTGCTCCTGGGTTGTGGTGGCACAGGAGACACCCCCAGTGACTCGCTGGCGTCGTGCACTGCATGTGCTCTTGTCACTATCGGTTAAACGTTACCAGACCAAGTGCCTTGGACAGACATAGCTTGGTAATTCCTATAGATTTTCCCCAACTAGCCTAAGGAATGCCTTTGGATTGGAGTGTGAGCTGTTGACAGCAGTGTGATGTTTACTGAGTGAAATCTTTCCCAAAGGCTTTAATGGGATAACAGGTTTTACAAGGAACTAAGCAGTACAGTGCTTTGGCCATCTTTTGGCCATTTCTTTCAGGTGAGCTTCCCACAGTCCTGCATATTTATCTGCTATTAAGTCCTGGGGCCTTTGCTGTGAGGAGATGTGTAGGGAGATAGAACACAGAATGTAATTTTAGCCCCTAAAGAGTTGCAGCTGAGCCAATTACTAAGGCTTAGGAGCAGGCCTGATGTTAACAGGCTGCAGCTGTAGCCAATAAGAAGAGTGTTATAAAAGAGTGGATGGGTTGGTTGAGGGAACTGGAGTCAGTTGGCTGCTATGGGGACAAGGAAGAGTCAGTGCCTGGAGGAGCTGCCTATGAGAAACATCAAGGAGGTACAAAACTCTAGCAATGTGGAACCGTTGCAGTATAATGACAACAGAACTCTTGCAATATAATGACAACAGGGATGTCTAGACCTCAGGGGATAAGAAAATGCAAAACAATACACTTCATCATCACAGAGAGAGAGAGATATTATTAAATCCAAGTTAATAATGACCTTGTAGACATCACAGACCTGCACAGAACATTCTTGGTCCCCACTTTGTGTCTGCCTGCCAGATTCCAGCCCTGTACTGGAGCACCAATTTCTTCAACAGCTTGGTTGTGTCCTAATGGTGATATTTAGGACATCTTTAAGTGGAATGCTTCATATGTAATTTTAGACAGCTGCATTAATGATGTTTACAGTCACCTGGGATGACTGCATGACCTTAGTGTCATTCGTGTGGCCAGTTTTGGACATCTGAGCTCAATACTGAGCCAATGCCTCCATGGCTGAGATCTCCTTGGCTCTGAATGCAGACCATGGCTACAAGGTCAGGTATGGGTGTGTACACGAGCTATTTTTAATCAGGTAAATTTTTGTCTCTTTTTAACTATTTAGTCCACCTCAGCCTTTTCGTGAGTCCTGTTGCTTTTTCATTTCTTGTACTTGAAACCAGGGAAGGATTAATCTTTGCAAGAAAATAAGAGGAATAAAGAAAGTGGCTGGTTTATTTTGCAGCACAGTACAAATGCAAACAAGTGAGCTCTGCCTTGCCCTGCTCATTAGTGCTTTTGCAGCAAAGAATCAACAGTGGGAGCTTCCGAAGCTGGAAAACTTAGAGTGACCTGAAGCACTTTGAATATTTTTGAAAACATGGACCTTGGATAATGTGTCTGGATCCAGTTGTTTTGTCCCTCTCTGCCGATTTGCTGTGTGGGCCACTAGCCTGCAGACCTGGACCACAAAAGCCACCATGGTGAGCAGCAGGTGGGGACTGTGCTGGGGGCAGGAGCTGCCTGGCACAGCCAGCCCAGCAGAGGCCAGTGCCAGGACTGGAGCTGTGATTCCAAATGGCAGCTCCTGCCTGCAGCAGCTCCAGCAACAGCTCAAGGTTTGCACTGCTTCCATTGCTGCTGGGTGGAGGGCAGCAGAGAGAGCTCCCTTGCATTTTCTGCTGAGAGGGTTTTAAAGAACTGTTGAAAAGAGTGAGAAGTACTGATATGGGCTGTTCAGAGGGAAGGATATTAAAGAAAAGAGATCAAAACCCCTCCTTTCCAAAGTGCCCTTCTTGCCCAGGATCTCATTTTCAAAACAGATGCATGCCACAAGCATCTGCTGGTCTGAGGCAGAATGGGAGGAGATGGGAGCTGGTGGGAATGCTGCACCCACCACTGAATGTGCTGAGCTTGGAAAGCTCCTGAAAGACACGTCAGGAGAAGTGGAGGGCTGTGCATGTCTGTCTGGCCAGGACGCTGCCTCTGCAGGCAGTTGCTGCATCCTGCCTGGAGCCTCTCAGCATCATGAGAAGCAATGAGGGACATGCTCCCTCTCTCCCCTGTCCCTTCTGTCCTGGGAGGGAGCTTCTAGAGCAAAATGGAACTTAGCACACGCAGAGAGAGAAAGGTGGCCTTTGAAAGGAAAAAAATATATGGCAAACTCACTTTGTATCGATGGCAAAGCTGGAAATGCAGGAACCATCTCAGTCACTGGGACTGAACTCGCTACCATGTGTAGAAGAGAATTACGGCTCAGTCATAACCTCACCCAGGATTTGTAAACACATTCATGTCGTATTAATACCTCTTTCAATTTTTCCCCCCCAGAGATAACAGATCAGTCTGCATCTAAAACTCCAGTTCACCTAGGCAACAGGATTTAAACTGAGAGCTTGAAAATCAGATAGCTCTGCAGCGCTGCTCGAGCGTCTCTACGCAGAACAAGATGCAAACAGATCAAAAACAGCTGTTTGACACTATGCACCACTCTCTGTCAAGATAGCACCCAAAAGCTCAGAGGATTGGAGTGCCAAAAAGCATGATAGCAAACACCCTGCCATGCAAAGTTGCCACAGGACAGTAAATAAATGAAAATGTTGTGAAATCCCTGACTAGAGGAAGAGAAGGAAAGGCTGCTCACAGGGGAGATCAGGTTGTGGTGCCCATCAGATGGGGGCTGGCAGAGCAGCCCAGGCCGGTCCCAGTGCCTGGAAACCCCTATGGGCTCCTTTGGCTTTCATGCTTTCTCTTCCCAGCTATCATATGTAAGCAGATGTATTTAGGTAAATAGAAGATATTTTCACATCCTTTTCTGAATGCAAAAGAAGAAGTTTAAAAAAAAACTATGAGAGTCATAACAGACAAATACAGAGCATGGATATGTTCTCTGATTGTTGATATTTTTATAATAAAAAAAAATTCTTCTGTATATTTCTTTTGAGAAATAATTGTTTTGATTTATTTAGATAGTAACACTTGAATAATCTAGGCTACTTTCTCTCCTCTATGTAAAACATCCTTCTTAAAACCCACATAGCAAAGAGTACAACAGAAGACAGTCAGATTTGAAAGAAAAAGAAAAGTCTTTGCACAAATAATAGGAATTTGAGTACTGTGTGATGTGAACTGAAATCTGTCCTCTTTCTCCTCTCTCCCTCAGCAAAACCTCATAACCCATCAGGGTACCCTTTAAAACAGCCTCACTCTTAAGAGGACAGGATATAAAAAAGGCATTTCTTCTAAAAATTACACCCAAGAGTAATCTCTGTGGAAGAGTATAGTTCCATCTGGCTGGGGCTGATAGAAAACTGAGCAGAAAACCTCACTGATTATTTTTCAGTGGAGCCAAGGAGTTAATCTCAGTACATCTCATTACACCATGACTCTCCTCTCCATTGGAATGTTTGTACTCCTATGATCAAGTGGCAAAATAATTGATACCCTTATAATTTAAGGACTCCTGCAGTCCTGGGCTGGTCTGAGATCCAAGACAAGAGTGTTGGTGGAGTTGCCTGGCTGAGATTGTGTAGGTCTGGTCTCTAATGCATTTGGAGAAGCTTTTTCTTAGGTGCCCATCCCTTAGTCATTGGATATCTGCTGGCAGGGTTTCCCAGGAGAAAGAATTGTGGCATAAGCCTCAGCAATGTAAGTTTTAATCAGCATTGCCTCCCTGGGATTTGTGGGGGGAGGGAAGATTAAAAATAATGGTGTTAGAGACAAAAACAATGCAGAGAGAAAGAGAGAGAGAGACAGATTCCTCCCACTGCTTCTCCTGGGCTGAGGAAAACCGACAAACACAACCAAAGAGCAAAGGAAATGCTTTTCCAAACAGAAACATCTGGAAAGGAGGAAGAGAGCCCAGAAACATGCAGATATTTAAAGTGACACAAGTCCTCCTCTGATGCGTTTCTTATTCCCTTGAGATCTCTGGCAATGACTCTTGTACATGCATACACACACACACACTGGCCAAGTATGACCCATTGACTTTACTCTGCAAGACCAGCCCAGCAAAGCAGTAGCTGTTCTGTAGTGAAAACTCTTATAAAATCCCTTTTTGTGTTTTCAATCCTTCAACAGTTGAAGTGGGTTTCCATGTACATCCTGCAGACACAGTGAAATTTTGTGTGTCTTTGATTTTAATCTATGGGTGCACTTAGGGTGTGTCAGGGCTGGCACAGGATGAGATCTGCTTTCCCAGTGGGAGATGCAGTGGCTTTGGCAGCTGGGGCTGTGTTGTCAAAACAACAGCCAGATTTGGGAAATGGGGAGATATCTCCTGTCCAACTGTGAATTCTTTCCTCCCTACCACAATCTCGTGTGGGAAGGAAAGGGAGGCTGAGCCATGCTCAGGGTGGACCAGGCCAGGAGGGACAGGTGGGGACAAAAATTGGAGAGAGAGTGTGGATCACAGCTTCCTACTCACTTGATTGCAGTCTTTGTGCAGTTGCACTGAAGAGTTAAAAAATGGAGATAAGCTGTTCAGAAAAGGATAAGCCTTTTGACCTGTTCACCTCACAACACATACATGCACATTACACTTGCCAGATGTACTAAACCACACAGAACCTGAGAATTTCCCCAGTGGCTAAACTATCACTTCTGCCTTGTTAAAAAATTTGTTCAGCCAAACAAATTTCGTCACAAGGACATATTGAAAAAAAAAAGCCCATGAAATAGATAAGGTACTCCTTACTGAGGAACCTAGAGGACTTTGAAAGGTGATGGGGTACTCCACTAAAATGTCCCGACGTCCCATCTCTGTGACACTGACATCATATTAATGTCTTGGGGAATCTTCCCAAAGAACAATTATCAAAGATTAAAATAAGGATCTAATCTAGGGCAGAACTGGTGTCTCTTAGCATTCACATGACTCATGAGGACCTGAAGACAGTTAAACCTAAAATTTACTGAAAGCTTCCTTCTGGTTTTTAAAAGTGCTTTACTTAGTCATTCTTTTTTTTTTTTCCACTCTGAGTGTTCAATGTACAGTGGTTGTTTTCCTAGTCAGCTTTTATCCATTAATGATCCTTTTTTTGTGTCCTGCTAATGAAAGAGGATTTAAACATTGGTGTCTTAATTCTACAAATTCAAATTCTTCAGGGAAAAAGAAAAAGGGTGTGAGTTAATGCAAACAAAAAGCATTCCTGTTGGTCAGCAGTATGACTAGAGATGGGAGGGGGCACTATGTGTCTTGCAGCAGGTGTTTGCTCACCACTGAGGAGCAGCTGGTTGCGGCGGTAGGAAGCCGGGAGCTGGCCAACGTCCTCTATCCTGTGGCTCATCACCCGGGACAGGTGCCCGGTGTGGTACAGGCTCCCCACCACGATGCTGTGCAGGTACAGGGGTTCAATGAAGGAGCTGAGCAGAGCGCCTTGCAGCCCAAGGATGTTCCACCTGGAAAAAAAATTCAGGAGCAATAAGACACATGGATGGAGGAATGGCCATAATGGAGCTGCCCTGGGAAAATCAGCAAATGCCAGCACATGGGTTAGAGGGATGAGGGATGAAACTATTCCTGTCCCTGTCCTATGACACAGAAAGCACTGTTGGGTTATTATACACCCATGGGCTGATTACCTCTCCAGGAATATTTGAGATTACTGTAGTGCTATTCACTTAAGGGATGTGTTTCCATCTTGTATTGCTGCAAACAGAAGTTTCTTATCAAAAGGTTTTCTTTTGAAAAGCATTTTGTGTTTGATGGATGTTCATTTAGCCTGTCACTAGCAGAATTTTTTTTTCCTGCATCTATAGTGTTTTACTTGCAATGGTAGAGCTAGAATGAGAGCTTTTGTCATTCCACCTTTATTTGCTGCTTGTCATACATAAGTACCATCTGCATGCCATACATTCAAGCTAACTGGTGACTTAGGTGGCCAAAATTCCCCCAAAATCTTTGAATGTCTCATAGGCTGACATTTCTTTGCACAAATGACCATGAAGATATGAAGACATCCATGAGAATTAAATCTTGGTCCTGAATTGGAAAAAGAAGAGAAGACTTGAGCTTTTAGGAAATTTATTTGTAATTGATAGCTCGACCTTCTCTGAAGTGCTCAGAGAGATACATCTCACCCTGTTGCTGCCTTAAAGGTGCAGCAGAGTGATGGTGGGAACCTTGGGACCGTCCGCCTGTTGATGACTGAGACCTCTGTGCTGCTGCTGGTGGAGTAGCTGCCAGAACGGCTCTGCATTTTAATAGCTTATGAATTTTTGCATCAAGCTAGGCACAAATATGACAGCCTCTAAATTCTTCAGGGGACAGCTAATTGGTTAATGAGTGGAAAAATTAAGAAGGGGAAAGAAGTCATGATGCAGTTATTGTCTTGGCAAACCTATTTAGCTCAGCTCATCTAAGAAGCTGTTTCCCACCACACAAATGCTAACAGGCTCTCATACACTTGGATAATATTTTTACATAAGTTGAACACTGTCAGTCTGTCTGAGTAGTCTTGAGTTCAGGAGTTCAAACTGAAAATGCTTAGAAAATGGAGTTTGGAGAGTATATTTTGGCTCATTAAAACCCAAAACACCGGCAATATTTGGAGCTCGGTAGCTGCTGAAGGAAAGGCTATGAGGTGTCTGCTATATAAGGCATCATCCAGGGGCTGCCACGCTAAATAATGTGTTTAAAGCAGAATTTCCATCAGCAGCAAGCATTATGGTGCTAATTTCTTACATCATTGTTCTTTTCATTAATTAACATTTCTCAACCGTTAGTGCAATTATTGCAGTGCCTCTGTACTGTATGTCTCTTTTCATGATTAATAAGGAGTCATTATATTTCCCTTTCCTGAAGCAGTCAATTAACATGGAATACTTTCCATTAATTACTGAATGTTTAAAACCAGCATGCTGTACCTGGAGAGCAATCTGCTCTAGGAACCTGTGACACCAATTGCTTTTAAAAGTTCTCTTTAAATTTTATTCCAAAAACACAAGCAATTTAGCTGGCTGTAGTAATTTGCCTCCGAAGCAGGGCTGTGAATGAGAAACATCTTTTAATCTCATGCAAGAAAAGGCAGCCATCTGGCTGCTGAGGATTTCAGAGTCAGACTCTCCCTGTCTCCCTCTGTAAATGCAGGCCATTAAAGTAATATGTTCATCTACATAAAACTCAAATGAAATATAAAAGGTAATATTTATATACAAACAGTTTAGTCCCACAATTTAAACAGTCATTGGCTTTATGAAACATTTACTTTAGTCGATCAGATTTGCATAACTTCATTTGGGGAAAAAAAAGTGTGGTCATTTCTGCAAATCACATCACTTTTAAAGGAAAGAACTAGCTGCCTCTTTGAATAAATAACTTATCATGATGCAAAATTAATAATGCAAGCTTAAGAAACAGAGCTGAATTCAGCTAACAGTACTATGCCTTCAACCAGCATCTAAGGTAAGCAGAAAATTTACACAGATATTTTTGTCCAGATGAAATCTTGTAAGGTATCAGTGCTGTTTTCAGCATTTAAGATTTCCTTAAAAAAGCCTTACATATTTGATTGAAGGAGAGAAGAAAAGCAGCTAAACTGAAAACAACATATGTTCAACAATATTGGGATTTCAACAATATGCACATCACAAGAAATCATCTGAGTTTTATTTACCAAAATAAGGGATTGTGCTCAGGTCATAAATTACAAGGTAATTTAAATTCATCACAAGGGAATCTGCCTTTTCTTTAGAGATATTTCTCTACCTAATTCTGGACATATTAATGTAAAAAGGGATTTGAATTTCAATGGAATTACACTATTAGAAATCACAATATAAGCACAATCAGGTCACCCACTATGTACTGAAAGTATTCCATAAATATGAATTATTCCTTGCAGTACTCCAGTAAGGTGAAGTTCCATTTTTGCACCCTGGGGAATCAGGGCAGAAAGGGAATAAGATCTGCTGAAATCTGTAAGAGTTTCTGGTTTCTGGATGCAATAGCTGTCCCTTGAGAGAACCCTGTTTTCCCACTCCAAAAGAAGGCACACGAAGGTGTAGGGGTGATGAAGCTTCTGTATCAGCCATGGTGGGCTTTGACCCCAGGGGATAAGTTTGACTCCAAGACAAATTGGACAGAGCAATCAGATTTAAACAAACAAACAAACAAACCAACCAACAAAAAAATAAGGAAGAAGAAACCTATCAGAGAATACCAGCACCAGAGCAAGTCCTGCCTGATGTGTAGAATGTGGTGCACAAAGAGACTGTCCCAGAACCAGACAGCATTCTAAAGTATCAAGGACTGAGAAGCCAGGAAAGGCACCAAGAGGGCAATATTTGGTGGGGACCACTTGCTGGGTGTTTTTGAGCTGGTGTCCCCCAGGTGGTGTGAAAAGGGATGAGGGTGATGGCACTGCCACCTGTACAGTGGCTGCTTCTGCCTCAGCACTGGTTTGGCAGCATCTGGTCAGAGCAATGGGAAGAAGCAAAGAAGGAGCTTTGCTTTCCAATCTAGCCCAGGTTTCTCAGAGTGTTTAGGCAGTTGTTTCTCTCTGGAATGTGGTCCTGATCATGCATGTGAATCCCACTAACTCAGCACAAGTCCCAAGAAAAGAGGGGTTCTGAACTGGCCAAAATCAGACCCTTGCTCTGCTGCTGTTCTTCAGAGCCCAGGAAAAACACTTTAATGTTGGGGAAAATTTTCAGTTCCTCATGCTGGTGCTGCTCTGGGGATGAAAAGGGTGCCTTGGAGGGCTGCCAGTGCAGTATTGTGCAGAAACATTAGATTTTACTGACAAATATTTGGGGGAAGGTCTTTTATCCTGTGCATTATTCATCCCTTGACCAACACACATGGCTAATGTACTGACTTGATCCTTTGATATATGAACATCTACGAAATTATTTGCAGGTAGATGGTAGGGAAAGATCCATCTGAGCAACAGTGAAACTATCAATAAGGGTGTTAATTTTGAAGGAGCTATTTCTCTGCAGCCTAATTTAGGTCCATGAAAGTAGCTGTGTTCCCATCTGTAACAAAGAGCTCTCTTCAAATGTGGCTTTTCAAAATACAATTATTATTCAATGCAATGCAGTGTTACATTTTGGCTTCTCAATATATCAAAGTGACTTTTCTTGCTATGACGAAATATGCTGGATCATTCTGAATTTTCCTAATTGTACAAGATTTTAAGGGCTGTTTTCAAGGACACGCATCTCTCTAATAACTCATATGCTATGTGCTCTGTAATAACCCTTCCAATAAAGTGAAAATCAACCTACTGCTCCCTTAGTCACAGATCTTATTTAAAAATCCCCAAATCTTCAGCAGGCAGGATAAACAAAACAGAATCTCTCCTCTTTTCACTCAAATATGGGAGCTTTTGTAGCTTTAAATGGAAGGGAAGTATACCCTTCCTTTTGTTCAAACAGCAGATATTACTGCACTGTTTACAAAGACAAAATCCTGCGTCCAGTTTTCAATATAGATAATCCTTAAACAAATATATTTTTGCCTGTTTGTCAATCACAGAAATGCCAGTGACAAGCTGGTAGGCATCCCAGAGCAGGCAGCCTTTCTTTAATGAAATGCTGTGCTCTCCCAGCCCTGGACAAGCAGAGGGCAGGGCGTGACCCCCCTGCAGAGCCCCCCGGTTCCCAGGCTCCTGAGAGCTCAGGACATAGTGAGGTGTGCAGGGAAATGCGTCCCCACATCACAGCCTCACCACAGCCTCCACGTGCTGCAGCATCACCCCAGCACGTGAATTGTCTATGGCCTCTCCCTTGGAGCAAGAGAAAAAGGGATGATGAAAACACTGAGGAAGGGGTTTGCAGGCAAACCCACGGGGTTGCAGGGGGCTGCAGCCTTGCTCAGGCCAGTACAAGGCTCCCTGCCCATTGCTGAGATGTGCAGTGACAGCTGGAGCCCCTCTGCTGGTGTTTCTAACATTGATTTGGACATGGTTAGACCTGAAACCCAACACTTGAACCCCTTTGTAACTGGGGTGTGGAGAAATTCACCTGGTGCATCAAAACATCTCAGGGAACTGCATCCACCTGCCAGGGATGCTCAGAGACTGAAGTGTCTCCTTGGGACCTTTGGAAATCTTGCCCCTTAAAAAGCATTGCGGAGGAATTTCAAATCTTATTTTGATAAGGCTTTTTGTAAAAGACTTTGTTTTTTTGTTAAGAGCTTTAAGTCTTATCCACTCAGTGTGTTGTTAACCTCCTGTACCACAGTTTCTATTACCAATATTTCCAGCTTTGCTTCACACAACATAAATTGTTATTCAGGGTGGCATGTGCTCAGAAGGACACCTGTGGTGCTCCTATTTATATGACCATTTAGCTATTATTGGTTTGAAAACTGGAACTAGTGCATTAGTTTTTGATCTGTATTTTAACAGTGGGTGGTTTATACATGTTTTCTGGAACATACCTTGTGGTGAAAGATTGAAATTGAAGTCTCAGTCACACAGAAAGGGGTTAAGAGAGAGAATTACAAACCGTGTGCACAAATCATCTCTAATTGAAGATCTAGCTGTGTTAATTGATTTTCATTTGCATTAATATGTAGCCTTTGAAGTAGCTTTTCTTAAGAGTTACCTTGTCAGGCTCAGCCTTCTGTTAACAATGGCTCTGGTCGACAGGCTAACACTAAAATAGATCTAAGAATGCCAATTTCTAACACTGACTTTTAGTCCTGCATTTTTATATGCTACATTTAAATACAGCTTAATGTGCTCAACTCATCCTCTAAAATGCTACTTCAGACTCCCACTGATAAATCCTGAAAAAATGCCTTAAGGCTACACTACCTTGCAGTACTCTGATCACATTCTCAATAAAGATTTCTTCCTATTCTCTAGCTTGTGGGGCCCAAATAATCCACAAATCTTAGCCACAGGACATGGGTAGAGTGCTCATGATGTAGTGAAAAGTTTGGAGGTCCATTGTTTCTGTTTGTGTTGTTTTGTAGGTGAGGTAATTTAGATACTCAAGGTCTTTTTTTACTTCTGAGCTAAATGTCACTTTTTTGGTGAAGTTTGAGGAAGTAGATGACCATTAACCTGGTGGCAAGAAAATACACAGTCTTTTAAAGGTGACCTTTTGAGAAGTGGTACTAAGAAAACAATTTTAAGGCCAGAGCTTATAAAACAAACACTGAATTCTGGCTTTTATGTGCTGTTTAAAGACAGTGTTTATGAGGATTGCTCCCTGCAAATCCTGCACAATGCAAAGTACATTCCTCAGCCTGGATCCTGCAAGGGGACTCTGAAAGAGGAAAGTGCCACTGCTCATCCATTTATGAATAAGTTTATACAATCTTTGTGTGTTCAGATGCAAAATTGCTGCACAGAAGGCTGGCATCTCTCCAAATAACTACATAAACTCAACATCTAGTGAGCCACGATGTGCTCTGCCCTGGCCAGAGTGTGAGGTGTCCAGGCCCCTGGCTGAGGTTGGTCAAGGAAGAGAGTTTGGAGAAGAGTAATGCAGTGCAGAACTCTCTCCTGGGACACCCAGATAAGAGCTGATTTTTGGAATGAACCCTAGTGTTGAATGCTTGCACCAAGAACCTAAAATGGCCTGGACACATCAAGGTGAGGTGGTGACCCAGGATCTGGGAACACTGGCTCACACCACGGGTCTGCTGAGCTCTGGGGAGCTGTGGTGCTCTCCTCCCTGTGCTCCCAGCTCCTCTGCCATGCTCTGCCAAAGCATGCCATGCTCTGCCAAACCAAACCACTGCCACACTCTGCCAAACTATGCCATGCTCTGCCAAACCAAACCACTGACCTGCTCTGCCAAACCATGCCCTGCCAAACCACTGCCATGCTCTGCCAAACCCCAGCCACGCTCTGCCAAACCTCTGCCACACTGTGCCAAACCCCGGCCATGCTCTGCCAAACCAAACCACTGCCAAGCTCTGCCAAACCAAACCTCTGCCATGTTCTGCCAAACCACTGCCATGCTCTGCCAACCACTGGCAATGGCAAGCACCAAACCTCTCTGTGCAGCTGCACAGGGCAGAGCACCCTACTATTTCAGAAGGGTTGGCACTGGGGGAAATGATTTCTCTAGTTTTCTGCATGGAAGAAGAAGGAACCCAGGTGCTGGTGATGAGATAAATAAACTTGATGAGCTCAGAGCATGGAACAGGAAACTTTATATAGAAGGGAGGTGTATGTACTGCTAAATCTGAGTTATGGTGAGCCTAGAGGATGAGCCATGGTGAAAGAGACTGGCCTGAAGCTCAGGCAGTGTTTCCATGAGTCGGAGGACAAAGTGTGTCACAGGGAAGGTGGTTCTCTCCTCTGTGAGAGACTGAATTTCTCTTATAAGTCTGTCCAGAGGGGTGATGGACTAAAGAGAAGTGCATAAATCTTTGCTATTTTGCCCAGACTTTCATATTTCTTCTGCTGTACGAATAAGAAGTAGAGACATTTGGAAATGCTGATTTTATATATGCAGCCATGTGGGCTGCTACCTGCAAATCTGGCACGGACATACACACTGTGTGCTGAGGGAAGCCAGCAGGGAGGAGATGCTCAGTGCTGGGCTGGCTTTGTGCACCTGGAGACCATGTCACTGAGGGGACACAGAGAGCCAGTGTCCCTCAGGGACACCAAGGGGGTGCTGCTAATCCCACCCCTGCAGCTGGCACATGTCACAGCTGAGTACCAGTGCCAGTCCTGACCATTTCTGAGGGTCAGACACAGAATGTATGGCTGAGCCTCCCTAAGTTTTGGTTAGTGTGTTTAGAGCCTCAAGGAAGAGCTGAGCTGTAGGGATATCCTTGTTTCTTTCCCTAAAAATGTCTGTGTTTGTGTGTGTGTGCATGCCTGTGTGTGCATGTGTGTGCATATAACAATTTTCCTTCAAACATTTGTCTGCTCCCAAACAGCCACTGCAGAGACTTCCATTAGCAGCAGCATTAACCTTGCACTGACCTTGTAATAAGCAAGGTATGAGCTAGTCCTGCATCCAGCCTTAGTGTGAGACAGGGAGATGAAAAGAGGTTTAATTTGGCCCATTGTATGAATTTTGCTGTCACAAAAAGCTGAAATTCTCTCAGGGCTGCAATGTCTCTGTCGACTTAAAGGTTTTAATATAGGTTATGATTAGCATCAAGAAAACATTAAATGACATAATTTTTTTCCCAAAACAGATGATTATTCTCGAAATTATTTTTCCCATGTTATTGCTGCTTTTTTGTAAATGTATAAAATGTACATTACAGAGGAGAATGAAGGTCAAAAGGTGTCAGTGTAATTAATGAACTTTGGGCTAAAAAATGTGGTTTAATCCTAAATCCTATGGCACTGAGAGACTGAAGTGACTCCAGCTGCACTGTGAGGCTCACAGGAGTCATGTGTGTAAAAGCTGACACTCTCAGGGGGGTTTATTTGGGGACTCACAGACCCCGAACTTTAAATTTACACATATAAATGCATAGGTTTTAAAGCCAGAAGGAATAACCAAGATCTAGGGTGACCTTCTTTATATCCAAGTTACAGAATTTCACCTCACAGTTCCCTGCCTGAGCCAAATAAAATGACTATTCATACCATAGAGCTTATGCTTTAATTCAGTGGGGGAACAGGTATGATACCAGGGTGTTTATCCTGAGATCTCAACAAAACCACAGAGCCCAAATAATGCATACCAAGCATCAAATTCTCTCAAACTTGTGGTGATAGTAATAAAAATGGCTAAATGTCTTTGAATAACAAATAAATCTGATTAAACTACTCTTTGCTTATAGCTTTCCTGTGAGCAAGAAAGAACATAAATCGTTAGATACATGATTTATAGAATATTATTCGCTTTTCTCAGTAACTCTGTGCATTCTTGGGTCTTTGATATTCTGATAGCAATGCCCTTTGCAAATAATGCAAAATGATGTATATTTTAGCAGCTACTGGCTAGATTCTCAAGAGGAAACATTCTCTAATAGCACAGTGCTCCTGAGGGACTTTTACAAGCAATAAAATCCAAAGCATACAGGCGAGTTTTTTTTATCAAATCTTGCTTATACAAACACGAATTTCAGCTTCAGAGATCTCTTTTCTTCTCACTGCAAGACAAGCTCAGATAATGTGGAACCAGAGTCCTGCATCCTGCAGACATTTAAAGAGTCAGCTGCCTACGTGGTAGGGCAAATACCTGCAGTTTGAAATGATGTATGGGCACCACACACTGATCTCTCCAGTGGGGCAGGGGTAGGAAAGGCACTCATAGAGAAATCTGCTTTTCCACTGAACTCCTTTCCTGCCTCTGCTCTCTATAAACAGAGGAGAAGGCAGAAGACAGTCCTACAAGTACTGAAACAAAGGATAGGTGAAGAAACCTTTGATTTCTCCTCCAGACACATGAGGATAATAATGATTAAAAATTATTGTAGATGGCATTTAATTTGGTAAACTGAAATTTGGGATGAAGTATAATGCAGGTTTTCTCAGCCTCTTTTTTAACTGCAACATATGCTGTTGAAAGCACAAATGATTGCTGTTTTTTTAACATATAAAAATCCCAAGCTCATTTGAATTACATTGAAAATAAATAATAAAAGTAAAATAATAAAAAGTGCAGTTTTTCTTACAATATTGAAATATACTGTAAATTATGAGAGCTGCAATTTTTTTTATCTTGGAAAAACTTTGTGGCAGATTCTTCTTTCCTTCAAAGACTTCAGTGTTGTTTAGATGTGTGTCAGCCATGAAAGGATTCACTCAGTGCTCAGCAGATGTGCTTGGAGAAAACCCAACTCCTGAGACTGCATTACTGTCAACATCCCTATCAACAGGAAATGTAATAGAATGTACAAAGTTGATATTTCTATCCTTGAACTTAAAATTGTTCAGTTTTTTGATTCCATATGAGTATGAATATGGAAAACCCAACTGCATCTACACACAGTGGAGGAGATCCACTGAATACAGTTTGGATTTTCTGTTATCTCCTTATGAGTAAATGAAAACATTACAGCAGAAGTTGCTCTTTATCCTTCATGAAAGAACAACAGTTGTGATGATTACTCTTACCAGAGGGTGGATTTTGTGAGTCTGGTAGAATTTCCATTAGCTGGTTCACTTCTACATTTTTGTGACAAAATGGCAAGCTTTGCTAATTAGACTAATTTAGCTTTGGTAGGTCATCCAGTTAAAGCTAAAAGCAGAATTTATGCATTTGGATTAAACAAAATTTCTATGTGTTTTTGGGAAAGATTATGTCTATGTTGGCCTTTAATAACTGGGCCAAATTTTTGACTAATGTAATTTAACTGAGTTCTTAGGCAGGATAGTCTAGCAGAGAATTTGATCATAGCATATATAGTTTTTATAGCTGCAATGTGATTTGTTTTATATGTAGAACTGTATCTATATATAATGTACATTATATATACATATGTATAAATTATGAAGATAAATATACATAGATGTATAGATATGTACTAATAATGCAATAACTGTGCAGCCAAGCACACACATTTTGATTTTAGATTGTGTTACCCATCACTTGCTATTAGTTAGCACCCTAAACTGAGAATGGTGAATGTGTTTGCATTTTATTTGTCACCAGGGAATAATTATGAAATATTTATTACATGGAAATGATTCTACATAAATATACTTTGCATAGCAGAAACACACAGAGGGGGCTGTGACATGAGAGCTCCTCAATGACATTCAAAATAGTAGAAATATCCCTGGTGGCTTTTAGGGCTTTTTATTCAATTTGGTGCAGATGAGCTAAGTTTATCTATAAGAAAGTTGGTTTGCAAGTTTTGGGGTAAATGATCCAGGAACAGCAAAGTGGATGTATTTTATTTGCACAGTGAAATTCTATTGGCAAAAAACCCTGCAAAGGCAGTTTATTTTTTTGTCACACTGTAATAAGCATCTAATGACCCACAGAGAATGTGGGAACTCGTCCTATTTACATTCCCTCCTATTTAAATGTTCTGCTTTTGCATACAAAGGAGAGCTTTGTTCCTACAGGGCTGGTCAGCACCTGCTGGCTGCTTCCCACTGGGCACCATAATCCTCTGTGGCACTGAGCTTGCACAATCAAAGACTTTTTCCCTGTGTGTCCATCACGTACCTGGCGATTTTGTCAGTGCAGGACATGGTGATGAGCTGCTCCCCCAGCAGGACCCCGTCCCACGTCTGCGCCGCGTTGTGGCACCGCACGGGAATGGTCCCTTCGCCAGACTCGATCTTCGTCCGCAGGTGCCCGCGGTATTTCCTCACTATGTGCTTGCTGCTGTTCACTGGGCAAAACAAACACAAGAATGGCAGGAATTGAGTGCTTTTTGAAAGGACCTGAGAGGCTGTGTTGATGCCATAGCTTGCATTTACAAAACCACCTTTGAAGGTCCTTTAAAAATCGGATGCAAAATTAGGTGAGATAACAGCCCAAGAAAGCAGCACAGTGCAGAAAGGAAGGAGCGTCTAGCATGCTTTTCTTTTTGCATCCATCACAGCTTACACAAAGCACACACTGAGCTCATGCTCCCCTTCTATTTCCCTTATATATTTAAAAAGAAGAAAGGTTCTCTGTCTTTTTAAGAACCTGTACAATTTCTCATTTTAGAATTGAGTTGTGATGGATGAATATTTGAAAAATATTGGTTCAGTAAGTATCATCAAAGACTCAGCTGCATGATGCAGACCAGTCCAATACTTTACTGTGATACTCAGTGACATTTCCTGAATAATTTCAGAAGTGAGGTTTTGATTTGCTACCATAAAATTTCACTGAAAAATTCTGAAAAGCTAAAGGTTTATACTCTGGATCAAAGGCAAATCAAAATTTGCTAGTTTTTCATTACTGGCTGAAATTCCTACAGTCTCCCCAAAGTGAGGTACTTTCCTGCCTTGTGTTGTACCAGGATCTTTTATCACTTCTGTAATATTACATATTTGAGTGCAAGGCAGAAGCCCCTGGGGTAGCACAGGGCAAGCAGCTAAGTCACTTGTCCTGGACCATGATGAACTGAGTCCTGCAGATATGCAGTAAATACAGGAGATAATGACATTTCAAAAGAACTTCACCTTCATTATTATGAAAAGAGGAAAACTGAAGTTCATTATCAAAATCACTCTTACACTCTTACACTGCTACATTACCCCTGGGTATTTTGGCTGTAAAAGGACAAGAAGGAGCAGCAAGGAAATCCTCAGGGTCCGCTCACTGCCTCACCCTCAGAGGGTTTCACTGGGGGTCACCCTCTCCCTGAAGCAGACCTTCCACAGTTTCCCTCTAGCCCAAAGGAAAATAATGGATGGCAGTACATGATGGCCTCTGCATTCAAGGAAAAAGGAATGCTGCATTTGCAGACATGAAGCTTTTGCCCACATTGCCAACTGTCCTGCATTTTTTCCATGCCAGCTCCTCATGTGGACCAGAAGGCTTCTACTTGTGAAGGTGATGCTCCTCAGTGCTCAGTGGGCTGTGGGGCTGAGTGTTTCTGCCACTGAGTGACACCAGTGCACCAGAGGCTGTGGGGCTGGTGGCACCTCTGGCTGTGAGCAGCTGCCTCTGTGCACGGTCCCCAGTGCTGGTGGCAGCAATGGATTGAGTGGCTGCTGCCACTGGGTGGTTTGCAAAAAGGGAGAGGAATAATAAATTGCTTCAGCCTATTGGGATTAGCAGAGGCAGCAAACACACATAGAGCAGCAAAGTCAGCTGTGACCCTCCAGCAGGCAGGGCCCTTAGCAATCATTGCCTCTTCTCTTCATTCCTGGTTTTTTAGAATTTAAGATGGGTGCATGTGTGTCAGCAGCAGGCTGGGACAGGTATCAAATGGATTGCTTGGCCCTGACCAAAACCAATTTCCATCCAAACTCAATCTCCATCATATACAAAATATTGTTGCAAATACTATTACAGTAATGCTGCTACAGCATCTGAGTTTGAGGAAGAGTGGCTGTTGCACTGCCATCCCCATCAGCAGCCACCTCATCCCAACAGCAGGGGATGGGAGGGTCCTTGTGCCCAGTTGTCAGCACCTCACAAATTAAGACACTGCAGTAATCATCAGACTTGGATTATTGAGGCTTTTCAAACTTGAGTTGTGGGAGAAACTGGGAACAGCCAATAGGGAAATAAAAAAATCTAATAAGCAAAAATGTGGAAATGTGAAAAGAGCAGAAATGTCTCAGATCCCTCTGTTCTCAAATTTTCTGGTTGTGCCAACACTGTCAGGAAAGGTTTTCCATGACCATGTGTGCTGATCCCTTGCACATCCCTCTTGTCTGGGATGCTAAGTGCAGTGTCATCCAGAGGATGCTCTTTGGACTGTGTTAGCCATCTGGGAACTGGCCCATATTTTTCCTAGGATTCTGTGAGGAAACATTTTTAAAAACATGAAACAGTGGTGAGCAGCATTTTTCATAATTAAATTGCAGAGTCGTGGGAAAGGTACCATGACATTTGGACAACAAAAGTAGAAAGTGATCACTTCTACTTAGCAAACAGATCTAGCTGAACAACAGTGAGAAATGTCTGCTAAAACCATTTTGCCTTTGTCTGCACATACTGAGAACTGATGGCACAGCAGACCAAGATCTCTGCCAAGGAAGCAGTGAAGAGTGACTCAAGAGGCTATTGCTGTTTCAGCTGGTGGAAAGAGTAACTTTAAGCAAACCAGTTCTCTTTTCCTAAGCTTTCCCACAAGTATAATGAAGATAATGATGCTTCCTTCTTATGCAAATTCATTTAAAGGTACTGCTTAACAACTATTTATGAAAAACAGATGCTATCCTTCCAGGAAAGATTTGCCACAGGAGTCCACCTACTGGAAATCCCTCAAGACAAAATGTTTTTTACTGTTTCTTTCTCCAAATTTTAAGAAAAATATTTTTTCTTGTTACACTTATTTCCCATCTCTGTAGATTCTCCTCCCTTTCTCAGCTCCTGCTCTGAGCCTCCCCTGTGGGTGCCTTGATCTCCTAGATTACTCTCGTATTCAAGCAATTTAGTGTTTTGATACACCTCCATTTCCCATACATGCAAAGACACATGTAACTGCCAGGGAATTTTAGTGACTGCAGGATAAGATGAGCAGCCCATCATTTGTGTGGCTTTGATTTCAGTACATAAATGTTACCTCAGTGAGGGGCAAAGGTTCCCACAACATGCTGACAGAGATAAGGAGTGAGCTCAGGGGGAAGAACAGCAGCAGGATTTCAAACAGCTGTTGAGCAGCTGGGGAATCTAAAATATAGGCCAAAAAATTTTGAGGAGAGGGATATGAAAGACTTCTGTGAGTTTGGGGGGGGGGGGTCTGTATATTTAATTTGTCATTGGTCTATCTGATCTTCCCAAGACTGCAGGAAGTACAAAGGCCAAAGCACTCTACAGCTGGTTGTTCTCACAGCATCTCAACCCCGGACTGCAAGTGCCAGAAACTGAACAATAAAGTTTCTAAGAAGCACTTGAGGTGTGCAAGTGCACTGATAGTCTCAGTTTCTGAGCGCTCATATTGGCTCAGCCATGTGTCCAGCTCTGCTCCCTGTCCCTGCGCCCTGCCCAGGCTGCAGCGAGCAGCCGGTGCTGGCTGATAGGATTCAGGATTTGTGGCCAGGGTACACTCACCCCAGGACACACTCCCACTGCTCTGATAAGGGGTTTTAGCTGCTCAACTGCTATTAAGTTCAATGAATAGGGTGTGACTCAAACCTCAAGCTGTGCTGCCTGTCTCAGGCTGCTCACATTGCTGGGGTGGTTGGAACACATGCTCCAAAGGTTCATCTGTGGCATTTATATAAAATACTAATAACCCAAAGCTCTGAGTGCTTTCAGATTGCCAATGGTTAAATAAATCAAAATCTGCAACTGGAACACACTGAGTTCTTTTTTAGCATGCCATTAAGCAGCACAGGAAGATATAGCCAAAGGAAGAGATGAGGATCTGTGAGTTTTGCACAGAAGCTGCAGACAGACTCCAGCTCTAAGCTGCTTGTTAGCAGTAAAATCATGGTCCACTTGCTGGCACAGCCTGCTACAGATCATTTTAATGCAGTCACAGAAATATATTTATTCATGCATCTAAAAGTCACCAACTACAGCCTACTGCTGTTCTGCTGCTAAGTATGATCAAAACATCAGTAACTTTAAGCATTTCTGATCTTCCCTGTGCTGGTTCTCCAACTGCTTAATCTCAGCTAATTGCAGGGGAGAAGGCGTCTGTGGATGCCACTTCAACCAGAACAAAATGTCAATTCAAACCAGAATTGGAAAGGACAAATTAAAAAATCATTTGGAGTGGATTTATGATGTGTGCTCCACTCAGATGTGGAAATTACTCCTGAGAGTTCCTAAGATAAAAAGGTCCTGGATTAATTATTGGATTAGAAATGTACACAGACAGGTGCCTCGTATTTAAAATCAGTGAAACGCTCTGATTTCAAGCCTAACCCCTTATTTCCATATTTGCTCCAGGACCAGTTCTAGCTCATATAGTAATGAAAAAAGCTAGTCCATATTTATTATTTAGTTAAAGAGTGAAGAGGAAATGGACGGTGATTAAACAGAATCACACGAGTAAGGATCTGTCTGAAATTTTGCATGACTGCCTCAGAGGTTCATTTTCTGTTTTCCTGCTTCAGTGGAGGCTGCTCTCTCTTCAGAAAAGAAATAGAAGAGCCTGTCTTGCATTTTTTTCAGTGCTGGACCCTCCCCCCCCCCCTCAGCATGGTTTACAAAGCTTCCTTAGAGCAGTGGGAGACAAAGGGGTGGAAAGAAGAGTGTTAACATTTGACTGCTTTTGTATTTTGATGGTTATTAGAGATGCACTTTCCTCAACCAGATCCTGACTAAATGTACAGCATTACTATTTCTGGAAGTGTTGAAGTGAGAATCACAGCACAGTGAACACTTTGGCTGTGTCTGCTCTGGGCAGAGTGGCGGGTCAGATAAATCCCTGCTGCACTGGGCTTTGGTGACCTGCACAGAGCCAGGCTGAAATGCCATGGGCCAGTTTTGGAAAACAAGAAACTTTAGGACTATTCTGAAATAAGTCTGAATTTGTGAAAAGAATGGTCTACAGAGCTGCCCTGCAGTGACTTCGGGGATGTATCATTCCCAGAAGGGAACACAAGAGACCCTGTCCTGTACAGGTTAAAAGCATGTTGACATTAATCTAAAAGTTGAGATATGATTTTTAAATATAGACCGTGAAGGATATTGCATATGAAGGCAGTCCTAGGAGAGATTTGCTTGCTCCCAGAGCCTGGTGACACCCACCATTTTATAGCAGATTTCAGTTCAGATCTATGGTGTGGACAGTATAATCAATCCCTATACAAATAAAAATATGAATATGTAATTTATATGGTAATGTTACAAACCTGTGAGACCTGTAGTTTTTGAAATTAACATTGGAGATTGAATTTCTTTACCTTTTCCTTTCTCCCTGCCTCTTTCTTGGCTGAAATACTGTCTTTGAACTGTAGTCCCTAACCTGACAGAATCCATGACCTGATAAATGATGTTCCTTTTGGCATATTATTCTTTCTTCTTTTCACTAACCTTCAAATAACAATTTGAATTTAACTTCTTCCACAATTTTTCATCTGCCAATTATTTCTAGTGATGTACTGACAAGATGTGATAGCAAAGTCAGTTTGCCTATCCATAGATTATCAATATGTGGCATTTAATCCAGAAGAAGCAGTGAAGAGAAAACTTGAAGTTTGAATCCTCAAGAACAGGAAGGAAATGACTGAATTATTTTTCTTTATCTGCTTTAAGTAGCTATTAATTTATTATTTTTTGATTGAATTTTAATGTTAGAGACAGTAACTGTAGGAAGGGTATAAGAATGGTTTTCCAGCATATTAAAGTTTATCAGTGAATGTTTTAATGAATACTTTTCATTTTGGTCCATCAAAATGCCTCCATATATGATTACTGAGGGGAAAAATTTCATCTGTTCAGATAACATAACTCTTTTACAATGAGTTTTTTTATTTTTGTACGTTAACATGAAATTTATTGAAAACTCATCCTAGGGAGAGGTGCCAAAATACCTTCATTGAACCTATGCTAGAGCAGAGTATGCCACTCTAACACATGAAATCCATTTCACCATCAGACTAACTTCTAAGTAAGCCTGGACTCTCAGCAGGCTTTAATACCCTGAGAGGAAAAAAAAAAAAATCTGAGAGAAATAGCTCAAAGCCTACAAACAAGTTTTCTCTAATGTCTGTCTTTGAGGAATGCCTGGGATCAAAATGTGAGTAACTAGTAAAAATTCACTTTAAAACAATTTGCTGGCAGCAAAGTCATGCACAGCTTCCTCTGAGAGTTATAAATGACTGTTCCAGGCAAGGAGGAATGAGCAGCACTGGGTCAGGTGTCAGGGAAATTCTTTGTGCCACCTACAAACCCAGGCTGTGGACTCCAGCCTGCTCTGGAGTAGGAAAGCATTAGCATGTTGAAGCCAAAAGTACAAGATTTATCAGAGGGATTAAGATTCTGTGCATGTGGCAATCAAGGAAAATACAACTCAAACACTTCAAGATTATTATTTTTAATTACTAATTGCTCCTCTTGTCTAAAATCAGACATGTCCCGCCGCGGCTTTGAAAGCGCAGCTGCTCCCACAGAGCAAAGTCTCGAGATCTGGCAAAGGGCTGGGAACACTCTGAGGAGAGAGCAGAGAGGGATCTGTGAACTCTCTGAGGAGGAGTTCTGCCTCTGAAGCCTCCACCAGGCAGAGAGGGCCACAGAGAGGGTCTCCAGCAAGGCACAGCTCAGGTTTGGCAGTGGGCAGAGATGCTGCTTGTGCCCAGCTCAGCAGCTGATCAAAGCCAGTGCAGAGTGAGATCAGGGGGAAGCAGCTATTCACCCATGTCCTAAGCTGTGCATCATTGGATCTTTCACTTTTTTGTTAATGAGAAATGTTTTCTCTTAAGGCTAGGCTTTATCTTTTAAATATACTTTATGTGAAAAATATATCAACATCACTAGAATTGCCTATTTGGTGACAATTCTCTCTCCTGCCATGTTTTAATCAAGAAGTTTACACAAACATAAAGAGAATGTGTAATTCATCATAACCCTCTTTCTTTTATCAACAAAACATGCTGTTATTCATATGGCTCTGGGATTCTGTTGCAGTTTGGAAACTGAAATCTTCAAGGATGATTTAAGGAAAATGTTGTGGGAGAAGTCAGCAAAATATGTAAACAGAAAATGAACCCCATGAGACAGAAACAAGAGCAATCTGTCAATATGGTGACAGATTTTCAACCACACTGTGGTTGGTATAATTCTAGAGAGGCTGTGATTCCTGATGCACCACCAGATATATTCTAATTCAGCTTCTGGAGGTCTGGAGTCTTGTCTGGAGCCTGGTCTTTGGATGAACAAATTAACTCTTGATCACCAGAAAGTGGTTCCTGTCAGCCTTAAAAATCTGTGGACTAAAGTTGTTAAATTACTCTGAATAATTTTACAGCAGTGCACAGAACATACAACGTTTTCCATTTTAGTATTCTTCTCTCAGCACTAACTACCCTTTCTCAGAGCTGTGATTGCTGGATCCCTTTTATTCCAGTTTTACAGGTACAGAAATAGAAATTACCAAAGAGAGGTGATTTGCCCCAGTCTGGCTAGAGAAGGCAGCTTGCAGGATCATGGTAAGAATTTAATTGTTTGCTACTCACACAGAACTCTTCAGATTTCTCTCCTGACTCTAAGAAACTCCCACAAGTCTGAGGACTTCCAGAAGTCCTACAAAGATCTTAACTGGACCTGGAGCTGTCTCATAAGCTTTCTAAAACTAAACTTATGAGTTTTATCTGTAATTCCCACTCAGTGGAAGGGCAAATTAGACTAATTTAGACCTGAGTGGGTGTAATTTTCACCCACAGAGATTTTTCCCGACTATGGTTTGATATTTTCCACTCAAAAATCTGTGCCTCACTTAGGTGCCTATCTGTGGTTGGCTATGGGATGTTGGGGTGGAAGGGGGGGATGTCCAGGAGCATGTGTTCTCTTTTTCCTGCTGCAGAGGGCTTTGGAGACACCATCATTCCTTGGGCTGGACAAATCTGGGGACAAGGAGCTTTTCTTGGTGGAATTTTCTACTGCTGTTCTGAAAACTTCTCAGGCATGGTCTTTTGCTGATTAATGTAGCCTTTTTATCACATCTGAACATTGCATCCAAATGCAGTGTTTTACAAAGCAGCAAAAGCCATAACAAAGCAGAATCAATAAATACAGTGCAATGCCCTGTGGCTATTCCAGCATTCTGTTAAAATTAGAATCTGATTATAGCTGGAAACCTGTTTTCCTGAATCTTAACAAACACATTTTGCTTTACATGAAAGCTTTTCAAAGCTGTGGCCAATGCTGGCTCTGAGCAATCCATAGTTTTCAGCATATTCTGTCTCTTTTCCTGGATAGACACACACTGCACTGACACATACTTCTAAAAATCTTATTTTCTACTTTAAACTCCCCCTGAAACAACAAAACTCAAATAAGCAAAAGCAGCCAAGAATATCACAAGGAGAAGGAATTGGGACATGTTCAATGCATTGTCAAAGGCAGAGTTTTCTCATGATGTGTCAGTTCTGACAAAGTTTTACAACAGAGAGTTAAAAAAGGGAGCTGTCTAGCTCAGCTGAGAGGGAATTCACTGATCCAGGAGTTGAGAGACACAGATTCAAGTTTTTATTTGATTCTAAGTGGCCTTGAATGAAAAAGCCTACCCTGAACTGGGCATGGGAGGAAATGAAATAGGGTTTTCCTACCCCTTGTTACTCATGACCAGAAGATACAAAAAATATAAGATGTGATCCCAATTTCACACAATTATTTTCTTTTAAGTTTTGCCTGAAAGGTTTTGAGTTTTTTTTTCCAGCCAGCCAGTTCTTTGAGACCTAAAATCTGTCCATGAAGTGAAGCTGTTATTCACCAGTCAGCTTTAGCAAAACTCCACTAAGAACCTAACTACCCAGCCTGGTGGAGATTAATAATGGAATATAAAGGAACAGCAAACTTGTACATGTTGATTAACTTGTACAGCTTGATTAATTGTACTGAAAGCTTCAGGACTTCAGTGTAGTGAAATGAAAGCCTCTTTCCAAGGTGCATCCTTAGCTCCAGCATGAAAATACCAACAATAAAACCATGAGTGCTTTCACAGCTCTCCTAAGCCTGGACACCACTGGTTTCTCTGGCAGGTTTAGGGGCTGGAACTGACCTTTGGGATTGGCAAAAGGTTTAGCATGACAGGTCATGTAAGGCATCAGACCTCTCCTTTGGGTTACCAAATAGATGGGATTTCCAGAACATGTGACCCATGTATTTGCAGCCCCTCGGCACTGCTGCTCTGTCTCAGCAATGGGCTCATCTGAGCACCAAGATCCAGCTGCTGCTGCTGCAGCTTTTTCCTCAGGTGGCTTCAGGAGGGCTCAGGGTTCACAGCAAAGGGCTTGGGCCAGTCACTGTCTCCATTCTGGTACCCTTGACAGGAGTCTTTCCACCCTTTTCCATTATTTTCCTCCCCGGCAGTCTTGGATGAGCAGAGAGTGAGTAGGAGAGGCTGGGGGAGGAAAAGCTTCTTGCAGCCCTGGAGATGGCTCCAGCCAGTGCCTGCAGGTCCTGTGTGGGTGCTGAGTATTGGAAGAAGCAGAGGGGCTTCACTCATCCTGAGTTTCCCCACCCTCACAGGCTTTATGTTGCTGTCTCTCGCCCACTTCCCCCTCACAGCTGAACATCACTGACCCACTCTCCCTCAAACTTCGCCATCCTGTCCCAGGGTCCCACTGATTCCTCTCAGCCACACTTTCTTCTCCTGAAATCCCTTTGCCCACCTTCCCCAGAAGAAGAAAGCTCCCCCACAGTGCCAGCATGGATTTATTTTAGATGCTGGAAAGAAGTCTTAGAACTGTCTACACACAGCACCACTTCACACCTGAAAAGCCCTGAGCTAAATCAGCCCTGCAGGACTTGTGGGGACACAGGACCACCTCAGCTGGGCTGGGCTCTGCTGTCATCCTGCCCATCCTGAGCAGGAGCACACTCCACCTCTGCTCCAGCCATGGGTGAGGTGTGTCAGTGAAGGAGAGAATTAACCAGAGGGAACTGTCCTGTGGCCATGCTGTCCCTGCCAAGCTGACTTGAGTGAAAGCAGTCACACCGAAACAGCATTTCAGCATCCTGGGAAGATCAAGATAGAAAACAGGGCAATTACATACAAACATAGTGCCTGCTAATAGTCCTGAGCAGGGACACGAGCTCCTTGGCAGCCCAGCCTCCAGTCAGCTGTAGAAAGTTGCTGCATTTCCTCTGTTTACTTTGGTAAATTGAGGCTGGGTCAGTGGCACAAGCAGGAGAGACCATTGCTTCCATGGAATGTGACCTCAAAGGAGCCTGACGAAGGTGCTGTGCTCACACCTGAACCCAAACCTTTTGGATAAGCCCCAGTCCAGTCTTAATGAAGGGAAAGGATAATTTCCTTCCACCTTCTTGAATGCTAATTCCCTAGCCTGTGAAGTAATGCAAGAGCCTCTTGCTGTATCTGCAATTTCTGCAGCATCCTTTATATGACAAAGCAATCTGGGCTGACCACAATAATTCATCCAGTGCTGGGATTATTTCTCCTGAGGCAGTATTCAGCACTACAGCCTACAGTGGTGTGTGCATTTTTTTAGTTTCCTGTTACTTCTGGGCATGGTTCTCTATGATAATTTTTTTCTGATATCCCCCAAGGTATTGTTCTGCTCAGTCATATGAAAAATAGGAAAATAAAGCACCTTCATCCCAGTTCCACAGATGGGCCATTCATCAGCATAAAATCAACTTTACAGCCTTGGAGGAAGCTGCTCCATGCACCAAATAGCTAGGAATTTCCAAGATGGTTTCCCAAGCTGCATCAGGCCAGCAGCTGTGACAGACAGATGTGATATCTGGGAGCACTTGTGTAATGGAAACAAAAAATAGTGCCTAAGTCCAGGGGGTGACCTATGGTTATCTGCAATTTTTGTAATGGGAAAGTTTATCCCTTTGTTAGAACCTGAATTTTCTTGTAGTTCCAGATGTCTAATTTCTTTTCAGATCACTGAGTTACTTAGATCGTTCTTCTTGAAGTGCTTTCCCCTTTTACCATCTATTTACAAGAACAGAATTTGTTCATTTAACTAAACATGGGATTGGCAAAAGGAAGGCAGAGATTTCTTCCCCTTGCACATCCAGAAATGTTCACCAAACCCAATGGTTTGGGGAGTGGTTCTAGCCCAGTTACTGCCATAAGCATTCTCATTGTATTTCCATCCTCTAACTCTCTGAAGGACACTGAATATTGACTTCTGAGGCTGAGGCTCTCACAACAGTTTTAGGAGATGATCAGACTCCTTAGAGGGTCTCTGTGTGAATCTGGCCTTCTCCAGCCAGTCTGCTCAGGATATGACTTTCAGGGGTCTGGTTTGGGATGACAGAACCTGGGTCAGCCCCATCTGAACAGGGAATGCTGAGTTACTGCTGTGAGCAGGGCACCCTTCACAGCAGCCCTGGATCTGGGGGTGAACAGAGCATTTTTTTCTGAGAATGGAATGCAAAATGCAGCAGCCAGAATCACAAGCAGGGAAAGCACAGGTCTGCACAGTGAAAGCACACTTGAGTAGGGAGCACAAATGTGTCTTCCTGGGTACTCTTCAGTTCCCCAACTCCCTGAAAACTGCAGTGCACATCTTCTCCTCATCACATCACCTACCAAGGCAATGATGTGGCTCACGTGGTCACAAACGGGCCCTGCTTAGATGAGAGTTCTGCCAAATGTGTGTGCATGAGAGCTTCAGCACAGCTGTAGGTTAATAGACAAGCAGGAGAAAAACCCCATGTGGAGCAGATGCAATGGTGTGTTTCAGACCTAAAGGAAGTGTGGGATAAAACAGGAGCTGGGCTATCAGGGAGTCAATGGCACAAGGCAATACAGCATGTTAGCAAGAGATAGAAAAGCAGCCCAGGGGAGAAGAACTGAGACAAGCCCTGGGGCAGATTCTGTTTGTCTCTTTGGTGATCCATGTAGTGAAAAAGAGAGAGCACATCTGTAGAAAAAAGATGGACAATGAGGTAAAATACTGCCAGGGAAGGAGGAGTGGGGGAAGTAGAGGATTATTTTTAGCTCAAATTTTCAAGCAATTCATTTTGCTTTTCAAGAGACTTAAAAAAAGGAAAAGAGCCAATGAGTCAAGAAGCACTAAATTAGCTAGGATGGTGCTGTAGCAAATCCTAAAAAGCTTGATTATTCTGTGGTTTGCCCTAGATTTAGGAGAAAGGTCAAAATATGCAACAAATACCACAGGGTGAGCTGCCCCCAGGGCTCCACCTCACAAGCAGGAGTGTGTGTGCCATAATGGAAACAGCAGCTCCCTTAGCCCCCTCAGGATACCCATGGTGACTGATGCTGTGGGACTGTCCTTGGGAGAGCTCAGAAATGCAGGCACACCTGGCTGAGATGCACATGAAGGGAGAAGGCACCAGAAAGGGAGATGTCCCAGGCTCCCTAACCTGCAGCACTGAACTGATGGAGGGGAAGAAGCTGTGTGTGTGAAGGAGCAATGAGAGTCGTGAGGACACCAGGAACAAGCTGCCTTTTTGTCATAGAGCTGCGCTACAACCTTGAGGCTGACCTTGAAAAATGATGGAAAGGGTCTCGAGAAGGAGACTGGAGAGAATGAACCGGGACAAACCCATAAAAAGCACCTGAAAGCCCTGTGGCATTTCCCAGTCTCATATTCCTGCAGCACCACTGACCGTGGCTGGTCTCCTGTCCTGCTCTCAGCTGCTCTGGCCTCTTTCCCCCCAGCCTCCTCCCCTGCTCTCTCAGTCTGTACCTTCTTCCAAAGCTCTGACTTCATTTCCTGTAAATCCATCCAACTTCCCAACCTACAGGCACAAAAAAAGAGTTAGAAACCCCTCCCTGCTCAAAGCAGCCTGGTCCAACTGATTTAGTCTCTCTTTTAGAGCTGCCTAAGGATGTTATCAACAAACAACTCAGCTTACCTCTGACTCAAGAAGGCCATTTCTTCAAATTAAAGTATGATTTTATCTCCTTGTCCCTAATCTCACTTTCCTGTATGAGGCTGGCATGCGTGTGTGCTGCCTGCACCTCTCCTCTGCATTGCAGCTCTCAGACTTTTACACATGCCACAAACTTGGTATCCACTATCTGCTCTATCCACTAAGAAGTAAACTGGGTTTCAAAAGCATGCCAGCTTACGTCTTCCCTTACCAGAACAAAGCTCATAAGAAGGAAATGTGAGGCCTCCCTGAGGGTGCTGGAAAGACACGGTGGATAATAGGAAATTTTTGGAAGGAGATTTGAGAAGTGGATTTTACTCAGTCCCTATATTGATAAAGGCTTATCATATCCCTTCTCAAAACCAGGAACCACATGGTGAGGCAACGTTTTTAAATGTTAATGCATCTTTAGAGAATAATCAGTAATGTTTGATGGCTTGTGCTAGCTCTAGGAGAGGTCTCTTTGTTGTTTAAGAAATTAAACAACATTCATCTGGAGTTTCTTGTCATTACAGGATGAAAGAAAGGTTATTTCTTTAGGAAAAAAAAAAGAAGAAAGAGAAGATGTGAATGATAAACATTATAAAATACTTATCTTCCCAGATGTCTCTGGGATAATGTGAGCTGAGAGGAAATGCTTATCTCTCTGAAGGACAGCTTTTGGCAACTTGGCTTTCTATACAGTGCTAAATTATTTTAAGAGCACAGGACAAAGGTAGAGGGATCTGTTTAAAGGAGTGAATTATGAGCCAGGTGTAGCATCTCTTCATGGTACTGCTACTGAATCACTGTGTAACCTTGGCTAAGCCACACAGACCTTTCTGCCTCAACTTCTGCTTGGGAAAATAATTGGTGTAATAGCCAACAGGAAAATTATTTTCATGATTATCTACAAATTTACTGTCTGTGTCATGTACTGTGTGATTATATATTTTTAAACACAGCTCCTTGTGTATCTTGTTATCGACAGAAGCATTCCCTCATTAGCTGGGAGATTTATCTGGGCTGTGAAGGAATCCATGAGCCAAGCAGGGTTCACCTCCAGGGCTGGGTTCAGCTGCATATAATCAGGCAGCAGGGCTGTCAGCTGCCCAAAGCACTGACTTCCTCATGCCAACAAGAGCAGAATCCAGCCTGGACAGCCTCTGGTTGCTCTTGACAATGGACCACATTTAAAAAAGAATTACAGATTTTGGTGCTTCCAATTGTGATGGCAGCTAAGGGGCACCCCAGGAAACCTGCCTTCTGGAAAACATGAGTGCCTTTAACCAAAAATAAAGCCTTTTAAAATATCTCTTGATACAGCTATACAGTGAGAGGCCAAAGATCACTATTGTTTTCTGATATTCATAAGCATTTCCTTTTTAATTTTGATTTAAGATGATGCTATGTCTTTTCATTTTGTTAACTCATCAGGAATTGGTTGATTTGAGTTGGAGTTTTAAGCATTTACTTGCTTTTGTTCATTTTATAAACCCTGCTGACACAATGAAGAAATCATGGCAGGCAAGGACCACATTTCCTTCCTGAATAGGTGCATTCTGTTTTGTTGCCCCAGCAAGCTGCTGTTTCACAGGTGAAAAAAATTCTAGTCTGGGCAGAATAATACCTAATCATTGATAAATAACTTATACAAATAAGAAATCACAAAGGAGTGAAACTACCATCTGATGGATTTGCCTGTGAGGAAGTGAGGTCGTTGTGTGACCCTGGGTGATTAATTTTACATTTCCATGTCTGTGCTTCCTCCTCCATCCATTCTTTTGTCTTGCCTGCCTCACATTCAGGGTAGTCAAGGCAAGGACCATTTCTCATTATGTGCACATTTGGCAGCCAGCACTATGGGCTTTGCAGCACTGTAAAACACAGGTATGAGGAGCAGTAGCTGGGCAGAGATAAGAGAGTGCCTTGTGCATTGGATCATGGGGTGACAGGCATGTGATAACCAGCCACAGATCTCTGGGGTCCCCTGTCCCTGGCTGGGGGCATTCCATGTGGATAGGCAGGGACAAAGCTGGTGCAGGGGGAAAGAAACAAGGACCTGACAGGGGAGGGACAGGGACAGGCATGTCTGGGGAGTGAGGAGGTGAGTGGGCTGGGTCATGGTGGAGATGGGATTTGTCATCATGGACAACAAGCTCTGCAGGCCTGTTGGTGGCACACCCTGGCTCAAGACCCTGATTTGTTAATCTCATTTTCAGGATCACCTCTAGAGAAGAAATCCCTGGAAAATCATGTGATTGCTTGAATGCCATAGGTATGGTTCCAGAGACTCTAAGGCTGAGCTGGTGGACTCCAACAAACCCACCTGCCATGCAGTGCCCATGCAGTATATTTGACATAGGCGGGATGGCTTTGGAAGGATCCCTTCCATAAGGGTCTTGCCATTATTTGCTGCAAGTGCAGGTGATATTTGGAGAGAGCCTGGTGAACAATCAACACTACAGATGTGCTGTATCATCTATTGTATCATATCAGTGCTCTACTTCAGACTCAGCTGCTGCAGCCTGTGAAAATGCAACCCTTCAACCCCTATATGTATGGGTTGTGAGCCCTGAGAAGAGTATATGCATCTCCAGTTAGAGCCCTGATCCTCTGGTCCATGCTGTGGCTTCAAGGATCTTTTTGATCATGGGGATGCTTTCTAAAACACTTATTTACTTTCAGAAATGGTGTTCCTATTAGGGTACCACATGCCAATGGTAAGGCATGCAGTGGTTGTGGGTAGTATTTTTTGGAGTCCACCTATTTTTTTGATATCCTGTTTGCCATTTAGGCTGTGAATGATGGAGCCTGAGCATAGGAAGAGCACAGCTTTGAAGAATGCGTGGGTTGAGATGTGAAGGAAGGCTAGTTCAGGGAGGTTTAGTCCGATTATAACTATTATTAGTCCTAGGTGACTTGAAGTGGAGAAGGCAATGATTTTTTGATGTCGTTTTGGGTAAGAGCAGGAAATGCAGGGATCTATTTCCCAGCAGAGCCACAGAACCCCAGGTGTGCAGCGCTGCCTTGCCCAGCTCTGATTTTCCCCAGCCCACAGGACCGAGCACCAGTTGCACAGGCAGACAGACACACAGACAGACAGACATTCTCTAAAGCCTGTAGTGTTTTTGCTCTCAAGTGAAACCCTTTCTGCCAGCAAAGACAGAGAGCAAGAAGGATCTTTAAAAAAAAAAAGAAAAACAAGAAAAAAAAGACAGAAGGCACAGAAAGGAGGAAAAGGAGAGGGAAGGTTTTTCTCTTACAGTCGGTTGTGATTTCGTAGGGGGAGTTAAGGCGCGCGTCTCCGCAGGGCGAGGTGCTGACGTACAGGTGGAACAGGATGTTCTCCCGCAGCCTGAAGCCTCCCTCTTTTAACCGCACGAAGATTGATCGCTCCCAGTCCTCTCGCCGTTTGCTATGATCACAAAAGAGGTTCCAGGTCATTTGTTACATGCCAAATCAGAAACATTTCTGTGCTCTCTCTCTCTCCTTTTCTCCCTCTGCTTGTTTGTTTGTTTTTATTAGCACCCGGCATCGTATATTTTGCCTAGTGACAGCAAAAGAAAAACAATGAGCTTCTGCAGGTGAAGAAATGTGTGAAGGAGGTCAAAGCTGCCAAAGGGCTTTTGGCTTGCTTACCTAAGATATGTTCTAATGATAAAATGTGGATTTTTGAAGGGTAACTCTCCTTCCTTACATGCACGGATGCATAAACAGGCTGATTTTAAAGTGGTTCTGGTGCATGAAAAAATGAGTTCTCTTGGGCTCTCATGTGAACACATCAGCTCTGCTGATCACAGTGCCTAGGCACAAGTTTGAATCCCATTAACATCAATCACCACAGCTGAGATGTGTGTTCATATGCTCCACTGAAAAGGGCCTCTAACAAAGCACCCAAATTTTATGACCACTGCCGCCCCTCCCTGCTCCCCAGGTGTTCCTCTTCTCCCCCATTCAACCAGAGTCACCTACAAATGCTCCACCTATGCCAGCAGGGGCCTCTTGGACACTTGGCATTTTTGGAAATCAGAAGCCATCTTAAGAAGGGTGGACAAAAGTTGTACAGACTTTTCTCAGCTGAGTTGAAAAGATACTTATTGAGATGAAGCTTTTATCTTTGCAGTGGTTCAGCAGCTAGATGGGGATGCAGTGCACATATTCCATCAGCAACAGCTGCCTGGGAGGCCAAACCCTCCCAGTGCTGCTGTTTGCAGCAACAGCACAGCATTAAGGCTCTGCTGCTGTGCAGCTCCTCCCATGAGTTACATTTGGGAAGATATGGGTGATTTCTCTGACAGACAGCTGCCTCTAACATGTGTGTTTGGGTGATGGTCACGATTATAATTTTGAAGGTGAAAAATGTGATTGGTGAAATTAGGGCGAGACGCCTTTCCCTCTGATGGCCTGGTCCTTCCCTCAAAAACTCCAGGGTCTTTTTGGAGGAGTATCTCTGAACAGAACAGCACTTGCAGGTAATGATTTTCCTGGGATGCTGTTAATAAGGCAGAATCCCACCCGTTTAATTCACTACAGGACAGCCCATTAACCAAGGCGATTTCTGCCTGTCTCTCTGCCTCCTGATAGTGCAAACAGGAGTGCTTTTTACTCAGCCTTTGAGTGAGTCTTTGGCTTTCATCCAAGCTGCCTCTGCCTGTTTTCTCCCAGAGCAGCCTCTGTGCTATTGAAGCTGTTTGGCTGTCACTCTTCCATGGTTTGGGTGTTTTGTCATTTCTTGATGCTAGGATGCGTTTGCTGTCAGGAGGAATTTACAGGCACATTAGCTCGCCTGTCAGGGACAGGGAGTCACACTGGCTGCTGAGCTGGGGCTGCCACATGCTGCTCCTTCATTTTCTGCTGGCTGTGGTGGAACTTCCCAACTGCACTAATTATATTATTGCCCTGATACAAGCCTCTGAAATAATAAAATCGCTGCAAGTCCTGCTGCTTGGACTTTAGAGCAATTGCAGGTAGCTCTAAATAATTCACTGCAAAATCAGCTGGGAGAATACAAAGCTGTGCAGTCCAAATGCCTGCTATTATTACATTAAATCTCACCAGAGTGTGTGTGGGGGGGCAGCTTACAGTACTTGGAGACAGTTGCTATGTAGGGTTGGAGCAGTCATGCTTTGGGCTGGATTTCAGGAGTTCAGCTTCTATCCTGTTTTCACTGGTCATTGTTTTCCACTGATTAACCTTCCTCTCTTACCTCTTCACGAGCACCAACAAGAGTCTGTGGCCAGTGTGGCTGCCAGGTTGGATGATAGACAGCTGCTCTAAAAATAGTTGGCAGGTCTGGAGGGCAAGGCAGCTTGATTCTCTCCTCCAGCAGGCTGAGGTTCTTCATATCACACAGGGTCCTGACCTGCCTTTGGGATGATTTTTTGGAGCTGAACTCAAACATGAAGTTCATTCTTGCATTGTGGCTGAACAGGATTCATAACAAAACTCAGTGAGTATTGTTGGAAAGGAGTTTGGGTTGCAACATCATCTGCCATGGCTTAGTAAAGATTATTGTGCATGGGATGTTTGGTGTATTTCAAAAACCAGGGGGAAACAGGGATCTGATAAAAGTGGTCCAGGTGGAGCAAGAGATGCACTTCTGCAAAGTCACCTCTACTCCAGCACCAGTATCTTGTGCCTTGTCTCTGGGACAGGTGAACTGTGAGAGGGAAGACGACTTTGCAGCTGTTCTTTACAACATCCTTTGCACGGCCATACTCAACCTGCACAAATCAATGGAGAGAGGAGCCCACAGTGAGCCTGCAGATCCCATTCATTCAGGAGGTGGCATTAAAGTGTCATTTCTGTGTACTGGCAGTGGCTAAAAGAGCAGAATTCATCCCTAAAACTTTGCCTGTTACAAATTTCTGTGGGAGTTCGGATTTGAGGCTCATTCAAGTGGAACATTTAAGAACGTGCTAAATTCTAATCTTTTGCTTGAGTTCATTATTCAGCATAACACATGCCCATGTTTTGAGCTGACTTGAAGAAGATACTTTAGCACATACTTATGATTTAATATATATGAAGCTTTTTGGTGAAACAAAGCCTGACAAGCAGAGGAGCAGTTTTTCAGCATATAAATGTATTTACAGGAAGTTTCTAGTACTACATACAACAAAAGAGCACCCTAGAGAAACTACCAGCAGGCTTAGTAGATGTGTAACAAGGAGCTGATTTTCCTCAAAAAAGTAACTTATCTGGACTGGATTAAGACTATTTCTTGCTTTTTATGTATAAAATAAATAGTGGTTTTCATCTGACTTGCTGAAAGAGCTTACCTTCTGGTAAAATCATCTCCCTGGCACCTGAAGGAAGAACTACAGCAGCAAGCTTACTGTGGTGTTTATTTATTTTAAGGATACTCTATTAATTTTATTTCTCTTTAAAAAAGAAGAGTTGTATTTTCTTGTCTTCCCTATTGGCCAGTTGATATAAATAATACCACTGAAAATTATTTTCCTGTCACCATTGCAAGATAATCAGACTATCAAATTTGTGTGCTTTTTGATGGTGATTCTTTGAAAAAAGCTTCTCAAAAGGTCTTTCTTGTCCTTCTTTTGTACATCAGAAAATTTCTGTCTTCCTTCTCATCTTTTTCGTGAAAGTCTGGAGAACTGGAGGATTATGGTTGTCATAAAAATGAAATCTGGGAGGGCTAAGGGTTTTAATCACACTGGTTAGAAGCTGACAGGTTTTAGTTGTGCCTTTAGCTTTTATTTAACTCAAGCTCCAGACAATGAATTGTTGAAAGAACATTTCCTTTTGAAGTATTTGTCACTCTTGCTTCTTAGAGAGGATAAAGTTCCATTTCTGGAACTCTTTTCCAAGAAAAGTCAGGAGAGTTGCACCTCTAACATTTAGCAATAAGAAGAGAAGGGGAAAAGAAGTAATTTGCATATTGCTGCAGCATTGGCTTGTGGATGGAATTGTCCTGCAGCTTAAATATGTGAAGAAGTTGCTGTATTCTCTTTTTAGAGAAATGGAAAATAAATTGCCCCAGCACATGGCAGTTCATCTCAGCCCCAATAGATACCTGAACAGGTCTGCTGAGCTCCACCTCAGAGATGCCCACCTCTCTCCACGGGTAATCAAAGGAGCCTTGGGGATCTGGGCAACACTTGACTGCCAAGAAGTAAATTCAGTTCAGTGAATCTCTGTCTCCTGGCCTTTAATTTCATATCCCGGCTATTACTTTCTCCAACCTGCTTGCCCTTGCTCTTAGAAGCCTTCGTGCTACACTCAGCCAAGTGTGTGTTTTGCTTTCACTGAGATCAGTGGTAGTATTTGTAAATTCTGGAAAAGAGTTTCCTTTTCAAAGACAGCATCACACAAAATTATATTTCTAGCACTGGAATTTCCTGAAGTTTGAAATCCAGCTGCAAAGACCACACTCAGCAGGTAGTCTTGGTGGGAGGAAGGTATGTGGAAAATAGGAAATACTCTCTACAGAACAAACTTGCCTCTTCCATAGTGAATGATGGAAAATTTAAGTTCTTTGAGTCAAGAATGATGCTCTCAAAAGTAACCATCTTTTTGGTTTCAGTTCATTTATTACTTTTTACATCAGTTTCCTGGCCTAGGATAGGAGTTTAATTTGGGCTAGGTTAATGCAAATGCATTACAACAGCTTTGTGTTTCTCCCAAGCCTGAGGAGATGGTGTGCATGTATTCATGGTAGAGCTGAGTTACCACGTCAGTCCTAAAAGCTCTGTCCTTATAGTATGTGGCAGCATCATGTGTTTTCTCTGTGAAAAGAACTATCTTTTTCCAGAGAAAAAGGAGTGAATATGATTGAAATGTGCAGAAAATGCATTTTTTATTTAATTTTGAACCCCCCCATATTGTCACCGCAGGACAAAGCTCCTGATGATGGCAGAAAACTGTGTGTAGCAATAAATATTAAAATTGAAGAATATATCACAACACACAGTTTTCCTTGGACTTTCCTTTCCTTTCCATGGACTTTAAGGAAGCAGAATCTGATTTGATAGTAACTCCAGCTCTGTCATTCAAAGGTGCTTAGCCTTGACAATTTTGGTTGAGATTTTTATGGTGTGTGCTGGTCAGGCAAGCGGTGGTGCCTGGTCTTGGCTGAACTGAGAGTGATTTGAAGTTATTGTGAACAGAGCTCGTGCTTCACTGAGGATTCTGTTAACAAAAGGCTGTTAACATTGATCCAAATAAAGTAATAATATGACTGAACATGTCAGGGAGGTGGATCAATACAATAGTTTAAGATACAGTGTTAGCACTTGTTTCCCAAGAGACCATAGCACAAAGCAAGTACTAGGGCTGCTACACTGCTGAAAACATAATAATTTAATGTAAACTTGAAAGCAATTCAGAATGAAATTGAGAGAATATTGTTTTTGATTAAACCCTTCAATGCTCTTGTCCCCCTTTGTTAGCCAAACCCATGTACTCAATATACTCTCTTGTCTTCAACTCCAGCCTGAAGTTAAATAGCCATTATTCTGTTATTGCTGCTTAGGTGCAACAGTATCACAGGTGCTTACAAGAACACACAATCCTGCTTAGATCAACCCTTGTGTCTGTGACAAAATGCAAAACCTTCTGAAGTAAAAGGAAGTTTTTGCACTGAAGTTAATGGCCTTCCGGAAAAGTCACATGAATATGCACTCAAGAATGGAGGGTAGAAGAATGACCTATAGAGAAATAGGTTTTTTGTTTGTTTTCCTTAATTTCTTGGTTCCTCCTATATAATAAATGCCACCTCAGCTTCACTTCTGCTTAGTTTTCACATCACAGGATAATTCAGGCTGGTAAGGACCTTAAATCTCTATCCCAACCTCCTTCTCAAAGTTGTTTGACAGATCGCTCAAGGTTCTATGCACTCAGATTTTGAAAATGTGCAAGACAGGAGGGAGACTGCACAACCTTTCTGAGCGATCTGTCCCACTGCTAGCCTGTCCCCATGGGGAAAATCAGTCCTTAGACTGAGCTTCTCTTGTTTCAGCGTGTGCCTCTTGTCGGCCGCCTTCCCTCTCCACACCTGGGTAAAGGTGTCAGCTCCACTGTGTTGCTGTGTCACCTCTGCATGCTTTGCTGGCTCTGCCATCCCCCCTGCAGGCTGACCAGGTCCAGACCTGTCAGCACCTCCACACAGCCCAGGTGCTCTGACCCTGAGATGCTGGGCAGCCTCTGCTGAATCTGTGTCAGATGATTGGTGTCCTTCCTTTGGGGCACCCAAAGCTGCACATAGCACTGTAGACGGGCTGTACTGAGTGCTGATGAGTGGTGGATGCACACACACATCCTTTGACAGACTCTTCATACTTCCCAGGATCCTGCTGTTCTCCCTGCTGTTACGCACACCACTAGCTAATGTCCTGGTTCCTGTCTGCCAAGCCCCATCCCTTTTCAGCAGAGCTGCTCTCCAGCCTGGATTTCTTTCCTTCTTGATGGAAAGGAGGAAGGTCATTCTTTCTTCCTTGGTGAGGGACTTTGCATTTGTCCTTGCCAAGTTTTCTGTCAAACCTCTTGCTGCTCCAGCCCTCCAGCCTGCTGGGATGACAGAACAGCCCTCAAGCATAGTGACTGGTCCTTCCCACATTTTGGTCTCCTCTGCAAATCTTATAACCAAGCACTATGTAACCTCTTCCAGATTGCAATAGACATGATCAGAGAAAAGGCAGCATTCTGAGGTGAGGTATCCCACTTATTACCATCTTCCAGGCAGTGTATGACCCATTAGCCATTTAACTGGTAACTAGGTGGATTTGGCTGAAGACAAGAACAATAATTCCACTGTAATGATTCTACATGCTATAACATTTTAAAACATCATAAAGAAGGAGTAAGTGATAAGCATCTTACACTTTGGCACAAAGTTTGCTGCGCTGTTAACACTCATTGGTTCTCTAGTGAGTCAATGAAGACATTAATGATCAATAAATCACTTCTTTGAGATCTTTCAGCAGCAGCAAGGAAGACAGGAAAATGGCTGCATTAAGCAAAATGACTCCCTTCGAGCCTCTGGTCAGTGAATGATGCTAATAAGCCTGCACGTAAAGATTTGTACAAAATCATCAGGCTTCATAAAGCCCAGCTTTATGAGTCATATCTAATCGCTGCTGAAAGAGAATCAGCTGAAGTAAAGCAGCTCGTGACCCAACATTTTAGACTACCTAACTCTCAATTATTTTTTTGTGCAGTGTATTGTTCCTTCATCACCTAAACACTCAGAAAAAAAATGACATAAAGAAGCAAATAGTTCAGTTGTCTGGAAGATGGATCAGTTCCACTGAAGGCCATATAACAGTCCCCAAAAATCAACAGAATTCAGTTACCTTAAGTGTAGCTCCAGCTGTGAGTAGAGGAAGTGAACAAATGCCCTTCTTGCCACAATCTCTGCATGGCAGTCGTTGACCGCAAGCCCTTGGTCATTTATGTATTCCCCATTTATACATTTGGTACCCGATGACAGCACAACAACCTGAGCTTGCCTGATGTCCAAACCTGTAGGAAGAAAAAAAAAAAAAAGCTGTGAAATTGCTGGGGGTGAGTATGATACCGTGATTGTTAAAGTCCTCACAGCACACACTTTGAATTGGCAGCCAGATAGCCCTAATGGGATGCTTGTTAAGGTGATGATATGGCCTTTGGAATATGCAGGAATCTCAGGTCTCTGTGTTATTAGAATAATAAGGTCTATATTTCAGTCTTGCTGCTAATTCCAAGATAAAAGCTCACCATGAAGTTTACTTGTTAAATCAATAACTACATCATAGCAGAGCATATGCTGTAGGGAGGTAATAAAGATCTCCTGCAGTGCTGATAAATGGCCAGGTTTTTATGAGCTGTTGAAGACATTTTCTGGTGGGAGCACATACTCCCTGTAATGTTAGGTTTCATTGCTGTTGCATTTTAAGTAGTAAAAAAATGGAAGTAATGCTTCTGGGGCCGGTCTTAAAAAATCATGAAGTAAACACCCTAACAGATTTGACTTTTACTCCACTTGCCTTTTAGTTTCTCCAAGAGCAGCTACATCTCTGAGTGTTTTTTTCAGTGTGGTCTCTGGGATGGAGCATTTAGCATTGAGACCAGCTTTGTTCACCTATTGCCTCTCTACATAATGGTGATAGCAATTGAAAGATGTCCCTTACATGATCCAGATAGACACTTTCTAGGAGTAAATAATAATTTATTTGGAGACAGTTGCAAAATGCTTAGAGACTTCAGCAGGACATGGGTTTCACTCTAAAACATAGCTCATTCAGCCCTGTGGACAATTTCAAAGTAGAATTTAGAATGAACTGAGCCCAAAATGAAATGATCTCTTGAGAAACACATCTCTGGACTCATCTCACTGAATGCCAAAGAACAAGGGAGCAACTCTTGGGAAAAAGAAGTTTTTTGCCTGACAGATGGTTCCTCTAGAAGTGACAAAGCAGCCTCTGGGTGTAGGGCTGTGTTTGACACAATGGCTGCGTGTGGGCAAACACCTGCACAGGACAGCACAGCAGCTCAGGCTGCTGGTGTTGGTGTGGCTGTGCCCAGGCAGTGTCACCTGAGAAGCCCTTGATGTCCTGCCTAACATCTGGCTGCAGTCTGGGAAGCCCAGGAGGTTCTGCACACTCTCCATGCAACTCACACAGAAATCCATAAAGAGGCTCAGTGAAAACACACACCCATGTTTAGGTAACTGAATCAAGACCTCAAAATGTGACAAGTCAAATGAAGACAGGTCTGAGACTGCAAATACTCATAGAAGGAATGGAAACAATCTTCCCATGGGCCATGGTGATGCTGAATCTTTAGCTTTACTACTTTAGCTTTAAAAAAGCTTTAGGAATAGTTTTATAGAGTCAGCAAAAATATTTTTTCCTCTTACAAGGTCAATTGAAAAGCAGGAAAACTGAAAAACTGCAGAGATTTTATTGGCTTGGCATGTCTGGGGCCATGTTCTCTTATAAAATCTATTGTTGTTACATGACAAAAGAGTTGAATGGAGAAGGAAATAATATTTTAAACAAAATGATTGGTGCTGCCAATGATTTCCCAGTTAGTAAATACCATCAATAGCCCTTCATAATCTCCACACAGCACTGGGACTAGTAGTGGATGATATGCTGTAGCACTGTAGACATGCTTAATGAATATAATTGAAAATGATATCAAAATTATTTCATGCCTGTATCAATAGAAAAGCTACATCAGTAATCAAAAAAGTTTAGTAGTAATGGGGCATTGCAGCATTGTGGCATTTGTAGGAGAGGGGTAAGTATTGTGAAAATTCAGTTAATTCCATCTGAGCCCCTGGCTGTGAGAGTTTCATACAGAAGTTGTTACAGGTACTAGTGACAAAGTACACATCACTGTATGCCGGTGCTGAGAGCTTAAGCTCTATTTGTTACTGTAGATGTGGCCCTAAAAAGTGTTTTGGAGTATTTATTGGGGAGAAAAAAAAAAGAGCTGGGAATCTTGAAAACCCAAGAAGTGAAGATGGGAACATATGGGAGAAATGGAAAGGAGAAAAAGCCTTTGTGTTTATTCCAGGTTTATTACTAGGTAAAAAGTTGAGGTGGAAAAATTACTCATTCCCTACAAGGAAATGTGCTTGTAGTCTTTACATTAAAATTGCTTTGCTTTAGGGTCACTGCTTTCATGAGAAAAATAATAGGTATCTCAGATTGTGACATGTCCATCTAGTTAACAGTGTCTTTCACACGGACCAACATCAAACATTTCATGGGCCACTGCCTGCCACTGAGGTGTCTGAGTCCCACTCAGCATGTCAAAAAGCAGTGCACATTTCCCTCAACAGTATGTAATATTTTCCTTGGCTGGAAGGCCCATGAAGAGAATCAGCTATTTTTCTGTTCTATTTTATTTATTTACTACCATAGATAGGGCCTTTTTTACCTCAGCACAGCAGGCGTAAGCCAGGAGGCAATTCTTTCCTACAGAAACCTGTGAGCCTCTCTGTCTGCCCCTGAGGACCTGTGCCAATGCTCCTTCTCAGGGCAGAGAGACCAACTGCTTCCTTCTCCTAACATGAGCAAGCCCCTGGTGTGCCTCCTCCTCTCCCCCCTCGCCTCATAATCAAAAATCCAAGCTCTGAATATATAGAGCAAACCACCTGGGCAAGCCCTGCTGCTCTCTGGGATCCACACCTTTCTCACCCCCCAGTCAGCCCAGTACACAGTGTGATATCTTTTATTTCTTCAATCATTTTATCCACAAATAAATGTAACTCTTTCTCCTCTCAGATGAGGTAAGCTGATGAATGCACTCAGGATTTTCTGCAAGGTCTGGATTTATCCACAAATGAAACAGAAAGGCACCCAACACCTATCAGATGCAGCAATAATGTGAATCTCTCTGATGTTTGCTATCACAATGTCCACCTGCACAGCAATAGCGAGTGTGCTGGGGTGTTCATGTTTTGGGTGAATTAACTCCATATGTTGGCTTCCAGTGGTATGGGGCCCCAGTGGGTACTATGTGTGGACACAGCCTGGGGTGTTTGCCAGTCCTGGCAAGGTGTAGGTGTTTGCAGAACATCACTTAGATGCTGCCTGGGGCTGGGAGGCAATGGCTTCCAAGAATTTTCAGAACCACTCTAGTGTTAAACATTAAAGATCTCCATGTATTTTCCATTTGCAGTGTCAGAAAATTATCCATGCTCCTCTATGCTCAGAAATACCCAAGAGTTATGTCTCGCTGCTGTGGCACTTGGAAACCCAGGTGTACATGACTTATGCATTAGCTCTGAAATATTTACACCTCACTGGGGAGCCAAATGGAGAAAGTGATCTGTGACCAACGTAGCAGTGTTCAATGCTGCCTGTGAGGGCACCCAGCTTGATGAGAAACACTTCCCACAACCTGACAGTTGTCCGCCGTGTTCAGGAGCATACATGCTAACAGATTGTCCCCTTGCATGCCTTGTTTGGTACACACACAGAGCTGGAGGTTTATCCCCTGTGTAATGTTTGAGATTATTGCCAGTGAACATGGGAGGAATTTTTCTCTGAGAACAAGACACGATGCTTAGCTGATGAAGGCAGATTTTAGCATTGACTAATCACACTGGCATTTTAGGCAGCATTTTCAGCTCTGGAGCCTAGATATTTGCTTCAGTGATTCAGAATTAATAGGCACTTCTGTACATTTGTCTATTTTGCATTAAAACCAGTAATTACTAACTCTTGTTATTAATGTTTACTTCCTATTTTATTTTGCTTGCAGAATACTTCAAGTTTCGCAAGCAATTTCTATTTATGAAAGTCGAGCTCCCTTACAAGCATTGATTAATTTAACCTCAGACACGCAGCAGATCCAGACTATGCACATCCTCAAGCCATGCCAAGAAAGCTGTGGCTTTGTGAGTGGCAGAATCCTACATGAACGGTAACTGGCACCACCAGCCTTATGGCACCTACCCTGCTCAGGGCTGTACAGAGGGTTTGACCCAGGACAAAGATTGCTCCCCTCAAGACTCAAGTTCTTACTGAGGAGAGTAAATCTCAGGTGAAAGATCCAGGGATGTAACTGCATCCAGGTTATTTGACAAACAAGGAGAAATGAGCTGCATTATTATGACCTTAACTCCTGACCCACTGATTGTCAGAGCTCATGAGGCATTTCCTACCCTCGCTGCCTTCTGCACAGTAATGTTTGAAGAGACATTAGGTTAAAAGTAACTAGTGAACAATTTATAACAGGCACCTGCATTAGGTTTCTATTATTTGCCTAAAGACTTCTAATAGTTTTCAATTTGAAAAGGAAATGGAGCAGGAGAAAGGAAATTGGGAAGCTGTGTCAGCACAGTGGCTGGGTCCTGGCTAACACCCTGTATTTGAGGACAGCTGGAGAGCAGGGAGGGAATTCACTACATTTTGTCTTGACAAAGTCTGTCAATTAATTAGTTGCATTATAAAACAAAAATGTACACATAAATGGCACATTGCCTTTGACCATATATCCAGTCTATGATCCAGTAACAGTCCTTTCTGGTTCTCTGCTGGAAGCTTGAGCCCACCCTGGGTCTAGGGGCAGGAACTCCTCTCACAGCCAGGCAGGGGGAACCTCAAACCCCCGATGTTCTTTTTTTGTCTGTCAGTGATTGTGCAGATTTTCACGTCACAGCTGAGCTGTTGAAAAGAAACTGGGTTTTATGATGAGCCATTTCCAGTTTGCTGACACCAGCAGGGAGATTCATTTCAGCTGTTCTGGATAACTAGAGTTTAGATGTCCGTAGCTGAGCTAATTGCTGTAGACTCTCTTTGTAGTCAAAGGAGAGGAATTTCCTAGGAGGTGATTCATCTGGCCCAGTTTAGATATTTGCTTTTTGATAGTCTACATTACATCTCAGTATTGCCAGCTTCTCTTCATGAACTCTGAAGACCTATAGACAGCCAGAAGAACAAACCTTTCTACACTGTGAAGAGATGCTCTTGGTGAGATTTCTCTTCCAAGCACAAAATACAGATCAAAACTCCCCAAATCATAAGAGGGCAAGCAGAACAAATCTTTCCTTTACATTTATTTCCCCTTATGTTTAAACTTAATGAGATTTTTTTTTCCAGCTTTTTTCTCCCACAACAATTAAGGATAATTGTATCAATGTCAATGTATTCAAGGATGCTCATTTTGCCTTGAGCTGAACTACCACACATAGAAAGAAAACAGGGCTGTCTTCCCTATGTGACCTCCCAAAACAGCAGGCCTGCAGCAACAGAGCTTGTAACAGAAATGGTTCAGAAAGATGTTGACAGAAGAGAGAGTAAGCAAGCAAAAATATGAAGGTTTGCTCAGCAGACAAGCTGGATGTGAAGAACTGGCTGACATCTTATGGACTATGGTTGTGAGCTGGGTGCTTAAGTCACTTGTGGCCAAAAACACGAAGTGCCAACACCCATCTGCTTGGAGACACAGCTCTACCAACAAAACAAGTGAGTTTTGGCTAGTCTAGTCAATGCTTCCACTGATTTTAAAGGAGTTACTCTTCTAGTGGGCTATGATAATTAGGAGCTTCCATAAGAATGAGTTTGTAGCCTCGCATATTTTTGCGTTGGAAAAGGAAAATTAAAACCCTGAGGAAATCGCAGGAGGTGTAGACTGGTACCTGCAATCAGCAAATCACATGGGCTGTGCATCAGAGAGCTGAGAAATTCAGTGAGCCCAACTCACAGAGAACAGGACGGAGTTTACAACTGCTAATGCCAGGATACAACTGGGATCACACTTTGGTTTCTCAGCAGCTGGCACGACACGTAGAGAAGCACCAGTCAGTATGTAAGTGACTATGGCACTGCATGTTTTAGACCCTGCTAGTGGTAGTGAAATCCATCTTCTTTTTCAGCCTGACACCGTGAAGACAGCTCAATGCTCGAAATATATTCATTTTAAATTAGAAAAAAAAATCAGAAAAATCAGGTTTGATTAATTAAGAAAACTCACACCTCTTTTATTGGGTGGGAGACAACTTGCACAAAATGCAATGCAATAAAAAGGAAAGCCAGAAATAATGATAGTGTAACATCAGCCCTCCTGAATAATTCATGGGATACAATTTCATGTTATTTTAAATGGTGCTGCTTCTCTCTCTGATAAGCAATAATTTTATGCTCTTTCTTTACCTTTTTTAACAAATCAGTCAAAGGGATTGTCTATTGTTATCTGAAAAAAGTGTATTTGGAATAATTTTCAAGGCAGCTTAATTGAGCTCTGATCACAGAGGAGGATTGTTTTTTTTTTTTTTTTTAATACCCTCTACTCACAGCTGAATAAGTTCAGGTTTCCATTTCAGGTTTGTTTAGGGAAGGAAAATTTCTTGATGTTACATAGCACTGACAAGTCCTGCATTATTTTCTCTTATCTTCTTCCCTGGCAGCCCTATCACATTCTTAGAATGGCTTTAATTTTGTAATAAGAGATAGTCAAGACATGAAAGGGCAGTGATGCTGGAAAAGCTGCCTGCAGGGGTGTGCTGTGGGCACAGTCCTGCATCCACCCCACTGTCCCCAGGCAGATCCTTGAACCTCTGCAGAACCCTGTGGGCACTGAGGAGTGGGCAATGTCCCACAGAAAATACTGCCAAAGAGGCAAAGAGCTCTTCTCCCCATAATCTCCCTCAAAAACAAAACAAAACAAAACAAAACAAAACCAGGAAAGGACATATTTATCTGGAAATGGAAACCATTGCCCCTGGATGTTAATGCTTACATGAGGGGTAGGTCTATGGTTAGAGATGAGGGATGTGTTTACCCAGGTCTATCAGTGCATTTTCCTCACAACTTGGTGATGCATCTACAGCCCCCTCTATTCTGAGGCTTCAAGAGGAGTAAAATCAAGATGTATGTGCAAGGAGGGAGCTGAGGATTGAGGGGCTGGTGTGTGGGACATTGTACCTTGCTCTTCAGTTTTGATGTGGGATTTGCACTCCTGACACAGAGAACTCTGCTGTCCCCAGCTCTGCATGGGGAACAAAACCATACTCATGACAAAAAAAAAAAAAAAAAAAAATTAAAAAATTGTAGCCGTAAGAGAAGAACTGTGTACAGCAGGGAGGATTAATAGTATGCATATATCAATGCACAGGATGCATTTATCTGCCAGCCATAAAGACTGCTGCAGCTCATTTTTTCTCTCCATTTTCTATTGTACCTGTGGAAGTGATTGTGGTAATTCCAGTGACAAACAGGAACCTGTGACTTCAGTGAGCACTGTGGCTGTAACCCACACGGGATATCCCAAAGGACTTTAGCTCACAGTGGATGTCCCAAAGAACACCCCTGAGGTGGATGGGAGCAGCTGATGTGAAGCAGCTGACTAAAATATGGGAAGAAAGAAGCATGTTGAGGTCTTAGGAAATGGAATGGCAGAAGTCTGAATCAAAGGCTGATACACAGCTGGCAAATAATAGGAACAAAGAAGTGGCTAGCAGTGAGGTTACAGATATTTAGGGGTATAAATGGAACAGTCTTTGAAATACTGGAGTTACACAGGGATTTCCTTTCTTTACATCAAAATGTGGGTTATGTGTAAGTGAATATATTGTATTTCTGTGGAAAGAAAGGGTGTAGAGAGGGTCTCTGAGAGCCTCATATTTTCTTCCCTTATTAATGTGTTAAGTAGTCCTCCCTCTGACTGTGCTGCCTAGAGACAACTATTCTTTGCAGAGCTCTTCATCTTCATCAGTGAAGGAGCAGGGACAGAGTCACAGTCCTCTCTGCCCTGATCTCTGCCCCCTCTGTGCTGGAAGCAAGAGCCAGGGCATTGTGTGACAGTGGCCATGGCTCTCCTTTCACAGTCAGCCACAGTAAATTTTGCCCAAAGCCACGGGGGTGGGGAGGGGTGGGGAGTGCTCTTGTACATAAGTTCCAAATTCAGTTCCTCTGAAACAAAAATCCCTTTCTGACACAAGCCCATTTTGTGCTGTTTGCTCACACTATGGGATGCCTGAGAAAGGATTCTTGTGCTAATCCATTTTGCAAGAAATTTTTGTGCAAGGCTTTCCATTAAAACTCATTCAAAAGATGGATTTCCAGTGTGGAAAAGAATGGTGAGGAGGTTGCCCAAGTGGAAGGGAATTAGAAAACAAAGCAAGGCTGCTGGGGGCTGCAGAGAAGAGTGACCCAGCAGGAGAGAGTACAAAAATTGAATATGCAAACTATGAACATGTTGTGCGTGTTTCTGAGTATCTGAAAGGTGCAAACCCCAAGGAGAGAAGTGGGCACTAAATTTAGAGCAGCAGAACTGAGGTCCTGAGATGACATCAAAGAAAAGAAAAGTCAGGCTGAATAACTGGTGAAAATTATTAACAATGAGATCCATTAGGTCTCCCAAGGTACTGTTGAAAGCCCCGTTGTTAATTGATTAATTTAAATCTAGACTGGAAAGAGCACTTGGGAACAATCTTATGCTTGCAGGGAAATGGACTGGATTACTTAGTGGTCTCTCCCAGTTCTAATTTCTATGGTCCATTTCTTCCCTCCCCTCAGTGGACCAAAAGAATGAAATCCCATCAACTTTGCTTCTGGAGAGTGTGCAAGGAGACAGTGCTGTGTTTGTGAGCACCAGTGCCCTTTACCTTCCCTTCCTTTCCTCAGTGCGGGCTCTGCAAATCCTGAGAGGGAGGAGGGTCAGCCAGGCCAGGCATGCTTCACCCCCTCACCTCCCTTGAGGATTTAAAAAAAAAAAAAAAAATCTAAATTTGTAGTGGCAGTATCAAAGTTTTTTGAGGGTTTTTTTCCTTTCATGTGAATTTGAATACTCTCCTCAAGAAGAGAGCTTGCACATAATTCCTAATTTTAAAGCAGGACTGAATTGCACTTTCCTGCCATGTCCTGACTGCAGATATCTGTGTTTCTCTAATAAGTGTTGTGCCACTGATATCTGAGCATTAAGTAAATTGACAGTTTTAGATGTAGTAAGATTCTAAATTACAGTGAGAAAGAATGAAATCCTGAATATGTCTTTTGGCAGTTAGGTGCAAGAGGAACTTAATTTTATGTGGGATTTTTTAAAATTGTATTTCTTGTAATATTCTTTGGTGTACTTGCATCTAAAAACATCTTCCTATGTATTTTACTAGGCTGGTAAAGTGAAAGCAATGATTTCCAAGCCTTTATTCACCAAAGAAATTTCTTTTTTTAGGGTGAGATGCACTCCTGGTGTTGACATTGGGACAGCTTCCAGTTTGCCTTATCACAGAGCAGAATGAAAGTCTGACCTTGCCAACTCCTTGCTTGACACACTTAGGAAACAGAAGTGCCTATTTTTAATTTGCATGTTTTATGCTAATTATTACACCCATCCTTGTGCCCAATGCAATTTTATGTGACACAGAGCCAAGGCCTTGTCTGCATCCAGGTTTTGAGAGGGGTTTCAATCAGAAAAATACTTTGAACAGCAGGAATGGAAAACTAAATCCAGAGTCAGTAAATATTCAGCGAGGTAAAAAGGCTCAGTGTCTGAGAAGAGATGGGAACCAGAGCAACCTGTGGGCACAGTGGGGAGCTGAAGCTGCCCAGAGGTCGCAGTGCCATGTGCTGGAGACACCTACAGCTGCTTCAGCTGCCGAGAAATGAGGGACTCAGCTCCCTTCCCATTTTCCTGACAGTGCCTAAAACTGCTGATATGAGAGGGGTGTTTTGTCCTGCTCCTTCTGAACCTGTGCCACCAAACAGATAAGAGGATGGAATTAGGTTAGACAGTAACAGCAATGAGAGGCTGTGTGTATGTATGTTAGGGTGCTCATCCCCAAAAGTGAAGCTCTGGTTCTGTACTTATTCCCAGCTGGTGCCTGCATTTCTCCCTGTTTTTTTTTAATGCAAAACATATAACCTGGCCTGGAGAGCTGCCCCTGAAGCTGGTTTTTTCCTGCTCTGTGCAAGGCTGCAAGATTGTGTCCCATCTCATATTTTCCATTTCTAATTAATCTGCCTTCAATTACTTTTTGTTCCTTAACCTTTATTTGACAGAAATGATGAAGAAACACTCAACGTTGCTCTTGTAGGGGGAGTCCTCATGATGCCTAAACCCACATTTTAATAGAAGTGATTGCTCTGGTGGAGCCAGAGTTTTAACTACAAAACCTCAAATGTACTTTGAGGTGGAATTTGGAAACCTAAGTCTCTTGAGCTGCAGGAATATGAGATTATGCCCATTACAGGTGCACATTACAAAATCCAGGAATAGAGTTGCAGCTGTGGAAAAGGGATAGTCTTATGGGGTTCAAAACTATTTAGAGTGAATCTGTAGATTAATGGTTTAGGATTTATAAGCTGAGGAAACCAGATTTCTGATAAAGAGTGACATATATGGTTCTAACTACATATCTATTTACCTAGTTTAAACTATTTTGAGAAAAACTGTCATCTACTGGTGAAGTGTCAACCTTGGCAGATGTAAGAAGTCCATAATGTTTTCAAGAATGTCAAATGACTTTGTGCCATGTCCTTGAGAGCATCAGGCAGCAGTAGTTGAAGAGACCTTCTGAGATCTTCAAAGGGATGTCAGCAGTTTGGGCACTCAGTTTTGATTTCAGAAGTTTAAAATCTCATGGAAACACTGAATCTCACTGGGACCAGGTTTTAGCACCCATCTAACTATGAAAATGGGATCCAGGAGCCTAAATTCCTCCTGTGCCTCTCTTCCTGAAGGAATCTGTTCTGGGCACTAATCTGTAAATCATTCACATTTTCTCTAACTGGTTTGGCCACTCGAGTGCAGCATGAGATGGAGCAGATTGGTACTCTACACATGGCCTGCGTGTTCTACTGTATTCTGCTGCTTTGCAACTTTCCTACTCATACTGAGGATTAGAAATCAATTGGACAGCAGTATTTCTGATTGTACTTAAAAGCCAGGCTTTGTGAATCTTAATGTTACTGGAAAGATCCATGGAGACATATTGTCAACTTTACTTTTTTCTGTTATTCCACTTAGCAATGATTAAGATCCATTCCATGAGATACGGATGATAATTTCCCATCTTTTATCACAGCATGAAATTTCTATTTAGGGCTCTTTTGTCCAGTTCATCATTATTTCACACAAGATAACTGAGAAGACCTCCTAATTTGCTTTTAACATCAAAATGATTGTCAGCCTTAAAAAAAAATATATATGTAGAAGAGAGAAAATTGAAGTGAAGAATCAACTCATAATCTTTTTCCTATGAATGTTACACTGCTGTGAAAAGGACTGAACTTTCTTAATGCTTCATTTTTAACAGAAAGCATGACAAAAAGTTCCTATCAGTATTTAAGCTGTTAAGATTTGTCAAACACAAATGGGAAAATTGTGTTTAAATAGCAGTTTCATTTTGTCCCTAATGATTATGGCAGGGGTTTTTGTTGCAAAGAGGACCTCAGCAATAATAGATCATCTCTTTACAGAGTGACAGGAACTCTTTACTGTGCCTGGTGATTTCAGGTAGAGCAAAAGCCAAACTCTCTCTATGATGCCAATAAACAGTGTGAATGCCACCAGTGTCTAGATCACAGCACTCAGTGTAAGGCTGCCACCCTGCTCTGCTCTGCTCTGGGACTTCCTTCCTCCCAGCTCTGGGGGACAGGCAGCACTGCCACACTGTCCCCTCAATGCTCTGGTGCTGCCCTGCCTGGTGACTCCATGGTGGGACCTCAGGGGCTCCTCCTGTCACCCCAGAATCTGTGACTCTGGGCATCAGGCCCAGAGGTATGTGAGAGTGCTCCGGTTTTGCATTTGTTGCCTTGTGTTAGAAAATAATAGCTTGCTTGTCCTTCATTTTTTCAAATGTATCAGCTGACATAATAACAACAACAATATTGAAAACTACTTCTCTCTGGAAACTTTTCAATAGAAAGATACAGCAGAGCAGTGAGTCAAAATAAGATGTCCAAATTGCACCTGAGAGACAGAAGGATGGGGAGCTGGTGGGTCATCTTTCCCTGACAACCAGAAACATCAAGAAACAGCTGCTGTTGAAATGAAGTATTGGCTGATCCTGGCCAAGAGCCAAACACCCACACAGCCTCTTGCTCATTCCACTCTCCTGTGGGACTGGGAAGAAACAGAAGGAAGGCAAGACTAATGCATTGATATAATGATAGTTCATGGTTGCTTGGCAAGACAAATGCCATAAACCCATTTATCTCCCCCTTCCCCTCTCCCCAGATTTTTACTGCTGAGCACAGTGTCCTACGGCAAGAAATACTCCCTCCATCAGCTGAGGACACCTGTCCTGGCTGTGTCCCCTCTCAGCCTCTTGCTCACCTCCAGTTTACTTGTTGGGGATAGGAGAGAGAGATAGTCTTGGCACCTGGCAAGCACATAGCCAAAATGTTGTGTTATCAATTGTGTTTTAGCCACTAATGCAAAACATGATGAGGGAAGTTGACTTGCATCATATAATGCAAGTTCTGAGCTGATGCCTTGTGTTTGACATGGTGTTATCCAGAATATCTTTTCTACAGGAGAACTGATGTTCTTAATTTAACATGTGTGAATTCATTATATCTTCAGAGAAATTGGCAGATCTGCTGTGGAGAGTCAATGTGCAGTAAAGCATAGGTCCTCATATAAATATTATGCTACAATAATACTTATTGTTCTACTTGAAGATAGTCTTGGATTATAGCTTGCTGCATGACGAAGACTTGAATGCACTCACTTGTTAAACAATTTTTCTTACAATCGATCAAACAATTTTTGAGAGAAAAATCTCTGAGTGTGTTTCAGCAAAATTAGAATATGTTAGAGAACTGGCAGATTTCAAATACATTATAACATTATACATTATAACTATTAAATAATTGACTTAAACTCTTCAATCTTTTGAAACATTTAGTTCAAGATCAGTTATATGAGTTTTTTAGTTATTATTATATTCAATTATTGTATTACATCAGATAAGATCACATCAGCTGCTATCTAGTGTGGTAAATTGCTCCTGCCTAGGCCAATACTTTTAAGATTATCTTGATGACTGCTAAACAACTAAACTTACTTTCACAAAAAAGCATGGAGATTTTAATTGTCATCACAATTCAGAGCAAAGGATTTCTAAATGCTTTGGACTGCCTGTTTCACTGACTAGCATTTTATTACTGTAGAACATTCTCAGTCCATCAATAACATAATTTTCCACATTTTTTTTCTTTCTTATGCATTGGAATTTGCCCCGGGTGCTACAGCATAAGTCAATTACAGTGGCCAAACGTAATTCTCTTTGGTTTCCCTGGGAAATTGAAATGACAGAAAAAATGTCAGAGTTCAGAAAAAGAAAACCAATCTAGCGCACTTCTTTTTTTGTCTGTAGAGATCTTGCATTATCTTAACAGCAGTTATCACAAAATCCCATTGTGCTTTTTACCAGCTTTGCCTGGAAACTGTACAAGCACAGATAAATCTGCTTCTAGTCAGGATGACAGTAAATTGAAGTGAAGGTAAAAACAAATCAGTTTTTGTCACTTATGGTACTGAATGCAACAAGACATTTCCAGATTTGTTTTTGTTGATGTCATTAGTAAATTGTTTACAGAGATCTAAGACAGCTTCTGCCATTTTTTTTTTTGTTAAAAACACAGGGAATTTGTACTCATTTGAGTGCTTGATGTGGAAAACCTGCCTGTGCTATCTTTGAAAAGTGTGTGTTGAGGTCCTTGCTACTTCTGGGAACGATGATGAAGAAGAGACCACAAATCTACAACTTTAGTACAGAAAATAATGACACAAATGACAGATGATTCATCTTGCCTTGGTTGGCTGAGATTCTTGTCCTGGAAAGAACTCAAATCATCCTGCAGAATATACTAGGATAAGGCCGTTTCTAGATTTGCATCTTCTGTGAATCACCTTATATCTCCAAGTTTCTTTTCTGAGTTCCACAAAAGCAGTGAGATATTGACAAATTGGATGGCTTACAGATTGAACAAATTCATGAGAGGGAATTTAGAATTGAAAAGGAAGCCTTGAGGAAAATAGTTTGTGAACATAAGTAAAATTATACTTTGTCCTAATGCTGAATAAGATGAAATATGAAATACAGATTTGTAAAATCCCACTAAGGGCATGGGACCCACCAAAAAAAACAAACAGCATAAGGACACATTCAGCCTTCTAAAGAAGAGACACAGACAGCCCCCAATGCCCAGAAAGGGTAAGAAAGTCTGGAAGTGCCCTTTTCTTCCCCTAGCACTGCATGCACTCAGCAGCCATACTTTGGGAATTTTGACTCCTTCCAGTCATAGTTCTTCTCATATATTGTGGGTCTTTAATGTGCTTCTTTGGACATGTAGAAATAAGGCTGCAGTGGCTCAATCATGCTTTATAAAGCTGGTCTATATAAGAATGTAGGAGTAGCTCCTTGTCAAAGAAGAATGGGATGAAATTCCTACAGGCATTTCTTACAATTCTTACATTAAATGTAACCTCCCCTGTGCTCTCCCCCTACATGTGGCTAAAGCAACAGTTCTTGGCTCCTGTAGCTTAGCTTCTTATTAAAAGTATATTTAAACATTCTTCCTTGTGCTTCTGCTTGGAAAGAGCTCATCTAAATAAACTATAGTGCTTTGTTTAAATCTGATTAGAGCCACAGTCAAAAAATCTGACAATGACAAGGTATGCTGGGTCTAGTGTGCGTCTTTCACATCCCAAAGTCAATCACACTTCCTTTTAATTTTCCTTCATACTGAATATGGTTACTTATTCTTTTCACATCAGAAAGGAGATGCTCAGCACAGAAATCTTATCTGCATTTAGGCTCTGTGGCTGGAAAAGATCCATCAGAAAATCCTGTCTCCATCCTGCTGTCTTGCAATATTCACAAGTGTCCCTACTGAACCTAGCTAATGTAATTGTTGAAAGGAAGGAGTGAGACAAGCCTGGATGAATTATATATGCCTTTCCCATCCGAGCTTATCTTCTCATTCCTGTACTGGACCCACTGCTCCATGTGTCAGAGAGAGAATGAAGTTTATGGAAGCCTCTCCACTGCTGACATCCTCATAAATACTGAGGTGCCCCACCTGGGGGTGCTTGCATCCATGCAACTGTTTCATCAAAGCACTGAAGAGTTCCACACAGTATGTGTCAATCAATCAAGTCTTTACAGGAGTGAATACCAAATTTTGGCCCTGCTGCTGGTAAATGTAAGTATTTCCCATGGCTAGAGAAGAGCAGAACTAAAATTACACATACTGTGGGTTTGGTTTTTTTGACTGGAAAGCACATTTGTTTCTGTTGCCAGTCTAAAACAAAGTTTATGTTGTATAACAAGAACTTGGTGTATTCAGACCTAAGAAAGTAATTAATAAATAATACTACTTTTATTGATAACTCTCTCCCCCATCTGTAAGGAAATGAAAAATCAGAGAGGGCTGCATTTTGTCCTGTAAACAAAGAAATGTAGCAACGTATTTATGAATATATCTTTAACTCTGTTGCCAATATTTTCTGTGTGAATTTACTTGAGGTGTAAATATTTAATGCTTCTTTTCCCTGCATTACTATTCATTTTTTCTGTGTGGGAGTAAAGTCATCCTTCAGTATTGTGAACCAGGTAAATAATGTATTACTTAGTCATGAAAAATGCCAGAGGAAAATAAATGAGAGAATATCTTACCTTTGGTCATCACAATGCCTGCAAGAGTTTTGTGGCGTGCATGCATGGAAGTGAAATTGTCTGTCAGCTCCTGGAACTTCTGTGCAACCATTTGGTATACAGAGTCAGCAAAATCCTGAAAGAGACAGTCAGAAAGAATTGTTTCACTCCTTTGACTGAGGAACCTGGGCATTTCTGCAGATTAGTCACCTGATGTCAGCTGCTGAGAGGTCCACTGTAGAATTAAACACCACCTATCTGAGCAAAGATAAAACAAGTATCCCTCCTTCAACTTCCTACATCACCCTCAGAAATGGCAAAATTAGCTGCATGAAAGCCAAGAAACCCATTTTGATAGGACTGGGGGTAAAGGGAGAAGATTTAGAGGCTGAACCTTTTTCCAGTCTCTTATGGGTCCAGCACCAGTTCACAGGAACTGAAAGCACTTTATTATAGTAAGCTAAAGAGCTGGACCTGTGTCCCACAAAACCACTTATTTCTGTGAGCCCACAGAAAATTTCCATTATCCCACTGAAGACTGAGAACTGAGTTGAGGCCTGGTTTATCAGTAAAAAACACCTATTTCTGCATTCAAAGTGAGTTTTTAATGACCCACAGCTATTAAGGCAAAGCAATCAGCTCAGGAATCTGCCAGAGGAGCACCATGATCTGTCCTGCTTCTACCTTGGCAGGATGATGGGGAATCTTTGCTTGCATATCCTGCCAAAGATGCTGCTTGCAGTTCATGGGTGTGCAGTGGTCTGGGAGGGACTGTTCTGCCATGTCTCTTCCTGAGCATGGAATCTTTTTTGAAAGGTCAAATTTTCCCATGGACTGGGCACTGGAGAGTGTGTGGTCTGAACCCTCAGGTATGAATGAGTCCAGTCACCAGGGAGAGTCTTGGGAACCTGGTTACTAAAACAGAGCAGATTAAAAGGGTCTAAAAAAGTGAATTCTGCAGACTCTGCATGGATGAACATAAACCAGCTCTGGTGCTCCTGAGAACACCATGACTTGGAATGATTCCCTGCTGCAATGTTTGGTATCTTTTCATTTACTTAATCTCTGAGTTTTGTTTTGCACTGAGCCTCTCAAGCATACATTAGAGATAAGTCAGTGGAACACTCCTTGTGAGCATGAGTTGCTCTTAAAGTGCTTTGCAAGTCTGAACATAAAAAAGTAACATCCAAAGGATTTTTTTTTCAGATATATGACTTCTTGTAGGGAATCAAGCTAAAATTACAAATCCTTCTGGAAGCAGTTCCTGGGAGCTGGAGTTTACTCTGGGGTGCTGACAGAGACCTCCTGGCATCCTGGAATCTGGTTCGCCCCACGTGATTGTGCCTTTGTTAGGAAAAGGGGCTCAAGGAAGAAACAATTCCATTTTTTTCTTCTGGTGTTGGGATATGCTACCTGGGGGTGATCCTGGTAAAATAGACCCCCTTTAATCCACTTGGTTTCATTAAGTGTGTTCATGACACACATGGAGGAGATGCTGAGTCTGATACACAACTTCCCTCACCCTGAAATATCAACAGCTATATGGAAATAAGGAAATGTGTATTTAAGAAGATCACATTCATTCTTTTCCTCCCCAAACACAATCAAAAGGTTGGTGTTTAACAGTGTTTTAAACTGGGAGAACACACAGCTACTTCTCAGAGGAAAGCAGGTTCTAACTCACAAATATCAGTAATGCTACTGCCATTAAGTGCCTCTGCAGGCTCTACACCATATGTTTCTACAGTTTGTTGTAGAAATTCAGCTTAATTTTAAAACATTATTATGGTAAGTATAAAAAAAAATCTAATTAAATAAAACATAACAACACTTAGGCAAACTCCTTTTCATAAAACCTGGAATATTTTTTCTGTGTACAATCCTTGTAAGTGATTGTAATTTGCTCAAATACATAGAGGATAGGATTTCTTTGACACAATAATTTTTCCTTGTTTCTCTAAACCTAGCTTTCCAAGGTATTGTTCTGGGAACAAACCATTTGCCCAAAACACAGTTTAATATAACATGAATAAAATATGCTGTCTTGTTGCAGAAGAAGAAAAGAGGCATATAAAGCCTTTCTGGGAGATGCATGCAAAATTCCACACTGGAATTAGACGAAAACTAAGAAAAATTATCAAGAACAGTTTGACAGTTCCTAAATGGAATTTCACTTCCACTGCATTTATACCTCTTCTAATCTAATTGTCCACAATTACCATGTGAGTGAGGTACTGCTCATACAGAGCTTCTGAAGGATGAATTTTGGGTCAATTCTCATTTGCCAAGCATCAAGGCACCCTTGTGATATAAACGCAATTACGGTCGCTTTACAGATGAATGAGTGAAGGCACTAAAAGGGTGAGGGACTGGTCCAGGGGAATAGCACAGAGCTGGGCACAGCCAGGTGTTCTGATTTCCTGATGCTCTGGTTAAGTGCTCAGTGCTGGAACACTGCCTGTCTTTCATAATATGAAAGTTTGTTTCTCAACTTGTTTTCCCTGCTGAAGAGTGACTTCATCTATAATGAAAAACTAAAGTGTATTTGCAGAACCGATATAACTTGGCCCCATATGGTGGACTGAAAATCTGATCAGCTTTATTTAGACTAAAAAGATGGGGTGGGGGGAGGGGGGATTGGGGGGGGGGAAGAGTGTCTCAATAAAAATATCTGCACCATCATTTAAAAAAGAATCAAATCATAAATGTCATCTGCTGCAGTGCTGCAGTCCAATCCGTGTCTGCATTTCTACTGTACCGTCCAAATCTGCATCCCGGGGCATTTTGCGCTCATTAAGAGTTAATTAGCTCAGAGGCACATACAATTCCTAAAAGAATAATTTTAAAAATGCTAAACAGAACAAATAACTTTTAACTTTGGATTTAGAAATTCCCCATAGTCAGAGCTTTCTTTACTTCATTTGGCAGTGGGTTCCAAAGCCAGAGAGCAAAGAGACTCACTAAAGGCGAAATAACGACATGACTTCAGATAACATATAAGGGCGATAAGAAATTCAGCATTTGCTGATCTCAGGGAGTGACCTGGGACATTAAAGAACAGCAAATCCATTAAACATGAAGCCTCTTAGCTAAAATAACTCAGGCGAACATTTTTTTGTCTTGATTCCATTGCCTAAAAGGATACCAGTGAAACTCATGGAAGCAAAGCAGTAACAAAGATGAATACATGTGAAATGCTGGAAAAACAACCAGGAAGAGTGTTTAACCTGAGAGAGGTCATTTCCAGGATATCATGTTGCCCTAAATTTCCAAATGGATACTCCAAAGCAAAATGGAAAGGAGGAAAAGAAGGGTTTATTTTTTCAGATGGAGAAAAATAAGGAAGAGGTGCATGGCTCAGCCCCACAAGAGATTTGATACTCTGAAGATTGCTCCTCCTTGTGCAGCATTAATTTCAGAGCTTTGAACACTCTGGTCCTGTAAGTTGGCCAAGCTGGGTGTGGCATTGGGTTCCTCACATACACCCATCCATGCAGCACCCTGCTTTCCCTCTAGCACATACCAGAGCAGCTATTTGGCTTGACCTAGTTCTGTGAAATGAAATCAGTGACAGCATTTCTGCCTATTTAGAACCTTAAGATTGGTTCTCAATGCTTAGAAAACCTTAAATGGTTACAGACATATCTAATGCACACAGGACAGATATGGTGGAGATAAGAGTGGCTGCATTTATCCCTGCTCAGTGGAGAACCACAGATTTCATTCCAGATATTTTCTAGCTTTACTTTTAAACAATAATCCTAGACTACTAAAGGATACATATTCAGATGTTATTCCTGAGGGGATATAAACCAGAAAAATCCAACTATTTATGGCTATTGTTAGTGTTATTGAACTTTAAGGATCCAGGCTAGACTGTATTATCTGCCATCAGAAGTAACTTATAAACCATCTGCAAAAGGAATGGTTCTTTTCTTCTATCAAAACAATCTCAGAGAAAAGTTGTGTTTGGTGATACCACAGTTCCTACTGCCAGATATGAGTGAAAATAAAAGTCTCCATCTGGAGTAAATACAAGAGCCAAATACATCTTGGCAGCTTCTGAACAGCTATCAGGTTAGTAAAAGAAAAAGGGAAAGTTTCTGAAGATGAAGGAAAAATAAGAGTAGAAACTTACCTTGTAAAAGAGAAATTCAGTGCAATTAATAGAGATGCATGCAATTGCTCTGATCATGTAATGGCAGAGAAATTGAAGCCCAGGGCAGGGGGACAGGGGTGAAAAAATTAGAAAGATATGGACAGTCAGAAATTTGAAATTGTTTTCCAATCTACATAGAAGAATAAATGGTGAAATGCTTCTTGAGTGCTGAACCTAGGAGGGATTTATGCCTAGGGGCTTAATCCCCTTGGAACACTGGGGCCTGGTACAGATCACCACTGAAGCCAGTGGAAGGATTCCTGACTCTTGCACGTTCCAGACAAGGCTCAAGTGGCAGGGATGGGAGCTCAGGCATGCCCATACCCTGGCCAGGCAGGGTGAGCTCCATCACTCTGGATTTGGGGGCATGTTGGGAGTAAAAAGCAGGAGTCAGGGGAAGAATTGACCTTCAAGGTGCTGAGTTTTTTTAAAATCCTCTGCTTTGATTTGCCTGCTATCAAAATCTTTTCATAGGTTCTCACATAAATTCTTCTGTACAAAAAATAATTGTCTCAGACAGACAAGGTCAGTCTTGTGAATACAGTGAGTGATACAAGAATGGCAAAGAAGACTCCTTGACCCCCATCCAAGGGCAAATCTGCCCTAGGTAGCACTCAGACATTGAATATTGCCTAAATGCCCTCTGCCTCTGATGGAAACAAGTTTCTTGCTCAGGCTGCTGGCAGAAGAAAGAAAACATAATGCTAAATTGTTCACTGAGAAATCCTACAGTACTTAATGAGCTATATTTTAACATATACAAGGAGTCTGGAAAGATGAAAAATAGATGTCATTACTATTATAACTGCATTGTGATGTCTGAAGCATTCATCTGTCCTTGATTAGTATATCAAATTACTTCTGTTATCCACAAAAGAAAATCAAACTTTAGATCACACCATTAGAGAACCAAAAACTTTTAGGGATTTCTCAGCACTAATATTTCAAATGGTATAAATAATTAAATGTGTTCAAGTTTGCAATGGGAGTCTTCAGGGTAAAACTGACATTCAGCAGGAGTAGTAAGGATATTAAAATCAATAGATTATAAAGGAGAAAGCCTTTAGTAAACATTTTCTATTGAAATCCTGTCTTAGGGTTTATAGGGTAGAAATATCAAAAAGGTTAGATTTGCATATGGATGGGAAGAAATATTCTACTATACAGATATCACTAAGGGATCTGTTTTTGCTGTCTCCCAAGTACTTTATTTCCAGAATCTCACTGACATTTGGGGGCTAGATGTTGAACACGATGAATGGGGATCAGGTTGAATTAAGTTCACAACTCTCTTCAGATAAAAGGAGATGCACACCCAGTTCATTTCACTGCCCAAGAGGGAAACACACGCTCATTGACAGTGGGAGTTTGTATGTTTTTCCTGCAGGGAACTCTCACTGTCTAAATGGGAGGGGAGGAAAACACAGCACAGAGATCAATCCTGAAGAGCTGCTCCTGGTCAGGCTGTTTAGCAAATTGCTACACATTTTTTTTTCCCAGGCTTGTAAATAAGTTTGCTGTAGTTAGTTGGAGATTCATTGATAAGTGATTGTACCCTCAAGTCAATGAATTAGTCAGGCTCTTCCCAGGTACTACATCATCTTCAAGATGCAGCCTTGAGCAGAGAAATAGCTGAGGGTCGTGGCTTGCCCTCCATCATCAGTCTTCTGAAATCAATTTAGTGCCAGGGGCTCCCCCAGCACAGTGGAGAGGAATGGAGAAGAATGTGGATGGGAAGGAAGGAAGGAAGGAAGGAAGTGTCGGAAGGAAGTGTCGGAAGGAAGGAAGGAAGGAAGGAAGGAAGGAAGGAAGGAAGGAAGGAAGGAAGGAAGGAAGGAAGGAAGGAAGGAAGGAAGGAAGGAAGGAAGGAAGGAAGGAAGGAAGGAAGGAAGGAAGGAAGGAAGTGTCGGAAGGAAGGAAGGAAGGAAGGAAGGAAGGAAGGAAGGAAGGAAGGAAGGAAGGAAGGAAGGAAGGAAGGAAGTGTCGGAAGGAAGGAAGGAAGGAAGGAAGGAAGGAAGGAAGGAAGGAAGGAAGGAAGGAAGGAAGGAAGGAAGGAAGGAAGGAAGGAAGGAAGGAAGGAAGTGTCGGAAGGAAGTGTCGGAAGGAAGGAAGGAAGGAAGGAAGGAAGGAAGGAAGGAAGGAAGGAAGGAAGGAAGGAAGGAAGGAAGGAAGTGTCGGAAGGAAGTGTCGGAAGGAAGGAAGGAAGGAAGGAAGGAAGGAAGGAAGGAAGGAAGGAAGGAAGGAAGGAAGGAAGGAAGGAAGGAAGGAAGGAAGGAAGGAAGTGTCGGAAGGAAGGAAGGAAGGAAGGAAGGAAGGAAGGAAGGAAGGAAGGAAGGAAGGAAGGAAGGAAGGAAGGAAGGAAGTGTCGGAAGGAAGTGTCGGAAGGAAGTGTCGGAAGGAAGGAAGGAAGTGTCGGAAGGAAGGAAGGAAGGAAGGAAGGAAGGAAGGAAGGAAGGAAGGAAGGAAGGAAGGAAGGAAGGAAGGAAGGAAGGAAGGTGGAAGCTGGGCTCATTCTTTACCCTCCTTCCTTGGTAAAAAGGGACAATTTTCACCCACATTTCAGGGAAATTGGGAGGCAAATGGCACTGTCAGTGATGAGACCCTCCCAGCAGAGTCACACAAGGGCTTTGCAGCCAGACTGGAGGCTGCAGTCCACAGCCTATCATAACTCAGCCCTCCTTCAGCATGTGCAGGCATTTGCAGATTATTACTCAAAGAACAAGGCTCTGCCAGGGAATTCATTGTGGCTCTTTCCTTGAGAGGTACAGGAATTATTTCTCACTGATCATAACTCTCAGAGTATTGATCATTATGTCTGGTTCTGGCTTACCCCTGAGGGTCACTGTATATGGGCTTTGTTTTATCTTAGATGGCTGTGGTTTTATTTTGTCTGGCTGTGTGTTTCATTTCAGCTGAACTGTGCTGATATATCCTGTGAACATCCTGACTCAGAGAGGTCTTCTCAGTTGTGCCATTTAGAGGGGGATGGGGCTTGTGCTGCACAGGCTGCATGTGGCAGCATCTGGGTACATATTTCCACATGGAGCTTTTAATGAAAACTCCAATAAAGCACTCCTGACACTAAGTATCCCCACAGTTTTCTTATCAAGATTGATGAGGAAGATCAACAGATCCTATTGATTCAGTCAAAAGAATCACTTTCACCACCCTCCCCCATCTGTTCATGGTCCTATTACAAATGTTTTAGCTACATATGATGCTGAGCTACCTCAATGAATTCCTGATTTCTGTGATCATCAAATGTCCCAAATTTGCTCTGCATTTATTAAGGCTCCTCAGTGGCTTAGCTGACCTGGGCTGGCTTGGCCAGTTTGTGCAGATTGTGAGATAGGCTCCTGGGCTCAGAGTGATTATTTGCTGTCTACTTCCCTCTCCTCCCTCACCCTGGCTGGAGGCTGATTGCTCTGCTAATTTCCCAGGCCCCACAAAACATATTTGCCTCCACGCTGTTGCTTCTGTCATTAGTGATCATTTACTAAATATCAGCACTGTGCTGGCTGCTGTGTGCAGCAGACTTTGAACATAGTCCCTGTGTGGCAGACAGAAGAATGATTAAATGCCCCAAAAGATCCAACAATGGGATTTAAAAAAAGACAATTCCTTCTCTCACCCATTTTTCTTTTGTGCCTCACAGAAAACTTAGGGGCTTTATAAAAACTATAGCACTGCCTGTGCTGGAGTTGGGAGGATACAGAATACATGGAAAAATTAAGATGAGAAACAGGTGGAATGGGAGGATTGGTTAAGGTCCCTCTTTGGTAAAACTTGGCATTAGGTTTCCCAATGACCTCTTTAGGTTTTAGATTTGACCCTATTTTAATGAATGGGGAGATCTGCTAAAAGACATAATAAGATTTTGCTGAATTGCTCATACACCCAGCATATGCTCCAGCAATGCTTAAAGACTGTGGTAGGTTTCTCACTTATTATATTTCTTGAGTGGCTAAATGCCAGCTGAATGACCTCCACTGCATCTGAAACTTTTACTAGGGACCACAAAAGTCTCCTGATAAAATTTGTTATAAATATTTTCAGTACAATTTTTAGTCATAACTGGCAAAGAGGATCTGTTTAGAAGTTCACAGATTTTTGTCTTAAAATATTGAATTTTTATACATAAATATCAAGTTTAAAATGGGGGAAACGCACCCAAAGTTTTATTGGGGCATTTGGGGGTAATGGGAAGGGACTAATTTAGAAACAAAAAGCTGTGATAAAAGTTCTTCCATAATGAAAAAAGTTTCTGAATTTGTACCTGAGTACCACTATGCGATCCTGTAAATGAGATTAATCAGTGTTAAATATCTCAAAAGAAATATATAGTCACAGCGGGAAGTAAAAAGATCAAAGTGAAATTTATTCTACAAGCTCAGTGGAAAAAATTGGTCTGTTTTCTCAATATATGCCTTGACTACAGGGAATCAATCAAACAATATAATGTATCTTTTTATTTGTTTCAGAAACCCCTGGAGTGACTGAAAGAAAATAGAACACATAAAATAAGCATACTATTGAAAAAGGAAACGCTGTCAAATCCAAATGCCTCAGCTCCTCCAAAAAGTAAGGTTTTTTATTCAGTAGGAAAACATTTTGCATAAAGGTTTAATTAGAATCTTTAAATTTACATTAGTGTGCTAATGTTAGGATGCTAATGTATGAGCCCCCTCTATTTGAGGTTGATTCACTGCTGTCTGCATTCATCTTGCTCTAAAGAGATGCTACCAATAGGTAGCATTTCAATGAATTTAGAGGAAACAAGCTTTTCCACTGACATGAGCAGTTGTTCCCTGAAGGAGGCCGTGCTTGGTTGCCAGCTTTGCTCCTTCTGCATACAGCTCTGGTAATGAAGAATGTCCACAGCAATTTTGCAGAATCATTCCTGAAGTCAATACTGCACCTGCTAACAAACACCAGAAAGGAATGGCTGTTTGTTTGCCTTTTTACTTTTCTTTTACTGATCATTAATCCAAAAGCCTTCTTCCTAGAAGCACACATAAGGTTGGCTGCAAGTGCTGAATAATTCAAAAAATGAAGTAGTGTTCGCTTTGCAGCCTTGTTCCTGCTTTAGGACAAGCCTCAGGTGTCAAGCTGTTGTACACTACAGATATTAAATTAGCACCAATGGGTTTTCTTTAACTAGATAAAAGCTCTGTAAAGCCACCAGTGTCTAAGAAAGGCTAACTCTGTAAAAACGCTTTTATGGTCTCTATAAAAAACCTAGATTTTAGATTAATATTATGAATTGCCTCTCTTTAATAAAATCAATCCTTTATCTGAGAAATGTCTTTTCAGTTTTCAGTTTCCTTGCTTTATCTTGGTTAGGTGCATTAAAATGAATATCCTTTGGAAACTGATGGTGGCAAAGCCCTTGTCACATACAATTCTCCTGGCTGTTCGAGTCCACTCTCTTCCCAAAGCTGAACCAGTTAGCAGCTCATGGGTAAGTGCTCAAAGCAGGGAGAGAACAGTGCTTGCTCAAATCCCTTGACCATCATTTTGAAAATCTATGCCTGTGTGTTTATGGTTCTCATTAATGGTCTGTGCTATTAAGTGCCTTGCCCGTCACACATGTGCTTTGTTAGGTAAAGCAGGGAGCAGCCAGTGTCCAAAACAAATTTAATCTCTTCTGAACTGCTGGTCCCAGCAAGGCACAGCATGACTCAACTTTCTGAACCACTGCAGAGCAAGGCATAGAATACTTTGTGTCGCAATTACTATACAGGCATTGGATTTCTTCCTTGCTTCTTGTTAAAGATCTTGCTGTCATTTGCTCTAATGATTCTCAAATTTGGCTGTAACCTTGCTAATAAACTTCCCCTTGGCTGAGAGGGGTGGTAAGGGAAACTGCATTTCATGTTACCTCACTCTTCTCTGGGCTTCTTCTCAAATGTGTGGTTAGCAGGGGTAGTTCTCATCATCCAGGGTGGCTTTGTGCCAGGAGAGGCAGAACCATGGTTTCCCCTGAATCCCAATTGCCACTCAGGCACCCTCTGAGCCATTTGGGACTGGTGTGTGCCTGGCACCAGAGTTAAAACAGCCCTTCCCTGATTTGCTGTTTCTCACTGGATAACACAAGTTATTTACACAACAATGCTGAAATATATTTTTTTAAAATACCTGCCAAGAACATGCGTGTGAAGCCAAAAAAATCAATCTTACTTTTAGCCCACGTTCTAAATCCCAAACATTGCTGTCCCATCACCTTCACCTCCACTCAAGAAGCTCCTAACCAATGTTCACACCTAAAACCTAAGAATGCAATTTTAAAACCTTGTGACAATACTCTTGGGCAAAACCTGTTGCCTCAGCAGACTTGCCTTTAAACAAGAACTCATGAGGCACTGTGTGGGCTGTCCACAGGACATCCTCCACAGGCTGACCTTCCCTTGTGACCATTCCTCTGAGAGAGGTGTAAAACATCTGCCTGCAGTTAAGTGCAAAGTCACAGTTTTCAGTTAGAGTTCAGATTTCTTACAGCAAATAAAATCTTTTAGAAAAATTCCTCATCATTGGAAAGTTGTTTAAAGTGAGCAGTAAAATAAAAGCTCTTTGTGAAGAGGAAAAGGAATAAATGGATAAAAACAGTAATTAAGTTGAAAATTATTTTTTCTATTTATTTATGTACTTCCAGGAAAATATCAAAGCAATTTACCTACAAATTGACCAAACCCTACAAAATTTATGTAAGAGATGTAAATATATTTATTCCCATAAATTGATCATTAAATTGAGAGACAATCTGCTCTAATATTTTGCTCAGGTAAGCCAGTTTCAAAGTCAAGAAATGTACAATTCTTCCTTTACAGAGAAAAAGAAAAAGACTAATACAAATATAAATATAGTTCTTTTTACCAGCACACTGTACTTGAGAAAGGATACCTCAAAGTATCTCTAAGGGGTCTGGCATTACACATCTGGGCTCCTTTTTACAGCTGTGGGGTAAGAAAAAATATCCTGAAATTCAGACAGCAATTTTGGCGAGAAAAGAGGAATACCCAGCTCCATACCCAGCTCTCAGAATATATAAAACTGTCTCACCAATCTGTGTTTCTAAGGTAATCACTGGTTGTTAGCTCACTTGTTAAGCTGCACATAACCTAAAGGGCACTCCAATAAATTACTTTCAGCGTGTTTCTCTCTCCTGCTCTGCTCACAGGGATCCTCAGCCAGGAGGAGCTGGCACACAAGCCTTGTGCTACCCTTTTCAGTCTGTGAAATTGTCCTGCCAAAACCTGAGCAAGGAGGGGGGTGTAGAACACAAGGGATACACAAAATTCTTGGACTCAAGGACTGATTAATATGGACAGCAAGGTAAAACGTTCTGCTTTATTTCTGAAAATAATACAAGCAAAAAAATGAAGGATTTCAAGGCTGTCTGCCATTGCACCTTTGTCTTCCTGTCTTTCGTCATCCTTTCTCCTCATTTAATTGTTGTTTAACCATTTTCTTCACTTCTTCTGTCGAGTGAATCTGTACTTTGCCTCACAGAGGCATTGCATAGGTGGTCTGGAAACCCAGACAAACTATTATACAAATTGAAGGCTGTCCAGTTTCTGATAACACCAAAACTAATTTATTTTTTGTTTATACTCCACTACCTTTAACAAAGCTTCCTCTAGAGATTTATATCTCTATCCTTACTGCCTTCCAACTGTTTGTCATTTTTTTTTCTTTGCAACTGACAAAAGAAAAAAAAAAACACCCTGACATCAACCTTGGAAGAGGTACTGAGTACAGAAGGGTTTTTTTTCAGATGTGATAAAATCTTGCCTAAAACCATGTCCAACCTTTTCAGCAGAAAGTCCAGATGGCTTTGCAGCCTGTACAACAGACTTTATTCACTGATGCTTCTCTAAGTGTCAGCAGGGTGTTGTCTTCCAGAACTAGTAAATGTGCAATGAAAGGCAGCTCTGAGGGGAGAAATAAACACAAACAAAAAACCCTCTCACTTAAATCCCCCTGCCTCCTCCCAAATTAATCTGAGAATTTCTACACACATCTGAGTGAAAGTTCCCTCTGGGTGGAGACAGGCTTTGCAAACAAGAGGAGGTGTAAGGGATGAGGTCACAGCTCAGGCAGCTCTGGTGTGAGCAGTGATTTGCACTCTCACTGCTGGCCTGGTCACCCTTGCCTGCATTGCAAGTATTTCATCTACAGGATCAGGACCCTTCCTGAGTCTGTACAGACTTCAAACTGCAGCACCTCATAATGCTGTTCTTGCTGTGGTCAAATTAGCACAAAGAAGCATTCATGAGTGTGAATGGCAGGCAGGGAATGGGGAGGATGAAGGCTCAAGGATGTGGGGTGAGTTTCTGCCCCTCTGCCTGAATCCCCTGCAGCCTGATGGTGCCAGGCATGCCACCAGCCCCTGCCTCAATTTCCAGTCTGTAAAATGGGAACACCCAAGAAGTCATGCATCTGACTTCTTTGATACAGGTGAGGGTCAAAGTACTGAAAAGGAGACTCAGAGGTGACTTCATCCCTCTCTACAACTTCCTGAAAGGTGTTTGTGGTTAGGTGGGGTTTGGCTCTTTCTCCAGGCAGCAACTGACAGAACCAGAGGACAGTCTCAAACTGCAATAAGAGAAAAAAAGGTTGGATATTCAGAAAAAGTTTTTTTATGGAAAGAGTGATAAAGTTCAGGAATGGTCTGCCTGGGGATGTGCTGGAGTCACCATCTCTGGATGTGTTTAAGAAAAGACTGGATGTGGCATTGAGTGCCAGGGTTTAGCTGAGGTGTTGGGGCTGAGTTGAACTTGATGATCTTGAAGGTCTCTTCCAACCCAGTCATTCTGTGATTCTGTGATAGGGTTTTACTTCAGTTTATGGCCCCGCTCTGTCCTGCCCACCTCTCCCCTCTGCATAGCACCTGGCTTTAGATGTGGGCAGTAGAGGATGACAAGCAGAAAAGCCACAGCCAGCACTGTGGCTGGATCCTGCACCCAGCACCACGAGCAGGGCAGGTGCCTACACCAGGAGAAAACCACTTCTGAGTCCTGAGAGGGAATCAGGAAGAATAAAAAGCTCCAACCACTAGTTCATGCATCTATTGTCATTTTAACCACCACCTGTGTGACATGGATAACACTGCAGCCATTTCACTGGTACTCCTGATTTTGTTAGAACTGTGTGGCTTTGTGGTTGGCAGCAATCTTGCTCCATGCTGTGCAGAGTTTATCCCAAGGCGGGCATGTTCCAGTGTACCTTGGTATGCCAGCAAGGCAAAAATAAGTGATAGCAATAGTGGGGAAATTCTCAGGAGTAAAAAGCAAAAAAAAAAAAAAAAAAAAAAAAAAAGAAAAACCCTGGTGTACAAAAAGCCTTTCCAGCATGTCTCTCCAGTTTTGTTTCTCGTTGACACACTATTCTTGTTCTGAGCTGACAGCTGCAGTCCAGCCTTTGTCAGGTAATTAATCTGGGTAGTTCACTTCCACAGGTGAGTAGCAGGTTGGCACAGTCTCCTCTAGCAGTGGTTTTTGGGTTTGTTTTTTTTCCTCTTTTCAGAACAGTGTGGGTATGAAAGCGTGCAGGTGAGTATGAATATGGCACACAACACACTGACCTGGCCAGCCATTTGCTCCTTTCTCACTGCAGAGTTGTATGCTGCAGGTCTAACTCCTGTGCTTGCAAGGTGAATGGAAGGAAACCTCAGACAGGAATTTAAAAGCATCAGACTTGCTTTCATTGATTACAACTGACAAAACATCAAAAACCCCTGGGTTTCTCTGCCAGCCTGAGCACCGCTGGTCTGATTCACACAACAGTGTATGTGTATGTTTAGAAATGAAAGTGATTAAAAACAAGAAAAAGAGACTGTGAGACAGAGAGATAAGTCATATCTCTTGACAGGGAAATGGTGGGTGATCTACTGCATTTTAACATTTAGTTAATTGTGAAGTAATGCAGTAATAATAACATGTAAGCACATTTTCTTTTATGCAATTCAGACAGTGCACTGCAAGGTCACTGAGCTGGGAAACATGATTCTGTGGGTCTAGTGCCAGTACCAAGATATCCTTTCACCAAAGACATATACCTTCAAGCTCTCCCTGAGCATCACAGAGCCACTTTCCTCTTTTTGATGGTTTCTCACCACTCCCACATTGTGCCCCAAGATATCTGTCTTGACAAATGGTTGGGTAATACATGGCTGGACAACACAATTGTATCTCAGTCTCTCTGTCCCCCATGGCCAACACAGGCTTTCTTTATGTCTTCTTTCTTACATTCCTTCTCCCTTATATTTCTTCTTCCTTGTTCTTATAATCCAGCATGCTCTTAAAACCTAACCTGCATATTAGACTGTTTTAGCTGAGTCCTAGGGTACCACACCCCTCTGTTGCCATGGGCAATCAAGAGATGGATCAGCTCAGATTGTGCTGTGAGAGGATGCAATCAGTTCAGATTGTGCTGTGAGAGGATGTCACAAATATTTGTCTCCTTTATTAGTAATACAAACAGTGTGATGAACTGTAGCATGTCTCTCTCAATGACAGCAAGCTTTAGTCTAGAGGGGCAGAGTGCTAAGATGGAAAAGCAGTGCAATGATCCCTAGGGAGAAAGCTATACTGGGACAAACTAGTTCGGAGAGGTGGATTTAGAAAAGTGAGCATTCTACACCTTTTCTTGAATGTTTGGGGCTGTTATCTTGAGGTGTGCATTTATGACTTCCCTCATTTCCAGTGGTCAGTCCACAGAGTCATGCAAGAGCCCTGAGTGATGGCTTTATTTTGGTCATCTCTTCCCATAAGAGATTATTTCTCCCACTGACTGCAGGAAGAGTCCTGATCTACTGGCTCAGCAGCAGATTAAATTGGTTGTCTACCCCTTTGGTTTGAGTGCTGCAGTAATACTGAATAGGTACCAGTAGTAAGAGATCAGAATAAAGTGATCTCCTTACACCTGGAAATGGAATAAAATACCCTCACCTACACAGCATTTAGCTCTACATTCATCACATTGCCTTCTTTTGCAGTGAAATGTTCACATCCTATTGCAATGTCCTAGATATTAATTTTCATTGCCAGTAACAGGAGTCCTGTGCACTTAACACTGTCCTTGGAACACAGTAAAAATGTGTTTCAGCAGCTAATGAAATTATCACAGACCCTCTGACCTGAAAAACAAACAGCAAGGCTTACCCTTGCTAGCTAAAATGATGTGGTGCAGCTGTATTTTGTCACACACTTTATATATATCTGAGTGTATATATATATATATATATATATGCATATGTCATGCCAAATTGTAGATTGCCATTTTATATATATTAAGGTGGTTAAGGAGGCTTTTTATAGATGACATTTCTATCACATCTCAGCAAATGTTTTGCTAAAATCTATGCTGTGTATCATGTATTTTATGGTTTCTTTAGCACATATAGGGTTTAACTGTTGGCAGACTAACACCAACTTCTAACAGAGATGTAGCAGTGTTGCCATTTTTCTCTAACCAAACTTTCACATCTCAGACTTTACTATTTGTTTTTTGTCCTTAATATTTTTTGTCTAGCAAGATCTGAAAAAACCTTTAAAAGGAACTCCAATCAAAGAGGTACAGAGAAGTTTTTCAAGGCAAGGATGATGGCAGACCTCTCAGGGGACAACTAGGAGCCTTGAGGGAAATTATTGTCATTGCAAAGTATATTGCCATACCACAGAAAAGGACAAAACATGAACTTCCCTTGTGTTTTTTAAGTATCAGGCTTGCAAAGGGAGATGGTTGGAGGTCTTTGAAGAGCTCATTCTCACTCTGCAGGCACAAATGAGATGTAAGGTTGTCCTTTTATGTTATGAGATACCGAAGATGCTTAACACCTAATGCTTTTTTGGTAGAGGCATGACAAACCAGGACAGGAGCTGCAATCGCTTTGTTGAAACAGCTGTGGAACTCGGTGCCTCAGTTTCTCTACCTGCATTCCTCTGCCTGCAGCTCCCCAAGGATCAGCTCTCTCACGGCCTCAGTAAGAAATCTCTGGGGCAAAGCAAAGCTTTGCAATTACAGTGTTGGCATGTCAGCAACATGGGCCAGGTAATCAAAGAGACAAAACAAACATTTACTTCCTTTGCAGGTGTAATTAAGCTATGAAACCAGTAATACATATTCAGGATCAATGGGAGATGACCCCCCAAACATGTCCTTCTATCTGTGTCCTCCTGGGTTAAGATAAATGGGCTATGGTGCTAATTTTGCCTTCTTGGTTGCCCTACAAGGAAAGCAGAGGACTGCATGGGCTGTCACCACCTTACAGGAGAGGGGACAACCACTTTTCACTATGTAGCTCCAGCAGCAGCTACTGGCTTTGTGTACTGGCTGGTAGAAAATCTTCATCCATGAGCTCTCCAGGGAGTTCCAGAGCTGTCCTACCAGAGATACAGGAGACTTTGACCAGATGTCACTGGTCAGAGACAGCCCCTCAGCAACAGCGTTTGGGCACGGGGCTCCATCACAGCCAGCAACCAGTGCCATTGAGGACTTCTTGTTTTAAGGAGAAAATGGCTTTCTTGGCCTTAAGGAGACTGTGGGCTGGTTTGTGTTCTGGTTTAGTGCCTGGCAAGAGTGTTTTTGCAGCTTGCAGCAGCTTCACAGGCATACATGGAAGTGTCAAAGGCCAGGTTGGATGGGGCCTGGTTTGTGGGTGGCATCCCTGCTTATGACAAGGGGTTTGGAACTGGGTGAACTTTAAGGTCTCTTCCAACACAAACTATTCTATGCTTCTATGATTCTACATTATGCAGAATACAGGAGGAGCCCTTTTAGCTGCTGATCTTGTTGTTTTTTATTTCCCTGGAAAGTTGAGGATCCAGGAACATTCATAGCACAAAACTTTTTGACAATCTCTTAAGAGATTAGCAAAGCCAAGGAACATGACACAATCTATGCTGAGAATTTTAGTTTAGAAACCCCAAATGTAAAGCCCAGCCCAAAAGGCATGGACTAGCATTATGTGAAGAAGAAATAAACACTTATTAAGGACTGGCACATGTTTCTGCCACATTTGGCAAAGGAACTGCAGCTGCTGACATCCCCAGTTAGTAAGAATAGGGTGAGCCACATCCATTTGCATGTGGCAAGCCCAGTTGTATGTGGCTGAGACTGCCTTCCAACATGCTTCAATTTCAGTGGAAAAAGCACTTATAAAACCAACTCCTAAATCCACCACAGTAATTTCAGAAAGTTCTTTCTTCCCTCTCCTTCAAAAATTTTGTGCTAGAATGCAGTCATGTTACTAAGGAAAGAATTCAGAATCTGAGCCAAACCTCGGCTCAGAAATCTATTGAGATTTTTACCTTTGCTTAAGCAGGCTTTGGTTTAGACTTCCTGTGTCTTTAAAAAACGAACACTTCTGCTATTTTATGAGTTTAGCTTTTTATGCAAAGCTTTTAAAAATTTTTCTTGTGCATTTTATTTCAGTTTACAGCAGTAGAAATTTGGACTAGCTTGTGGCTATCAGTGATGCTTACCAATACATTTTTTTTTCAGGCCAGCTAGCATTGATAAATACCTGTAGCATGTCTTTTGCTAACTAATACTGTTTCTAAAAATCTCAATGACTAAAAATCAGTGACTCAGAACTTACTGCAGGGGATTGCAAATAGCAGCTCTCAATTACAGATTGCAGAGAGACTATAAACCACCATATGAAACAAGGGGTGGGGTATTGAAACAGACTCGCTCAAGAAAAGACTTCACAAATGCCTCTTGAAAAAAGCAAGAGGAGATGACAGCCAATAATCCTTGTCCCTTAACTTTCCTTACAGATTTTTACCTTCTTCCTTATGCACATGCTTGTTTACCATTCTTTTTCCTCTACAGATTTTCACTACTCCTGAATAACACTGACGCTCTTTACAAAGGTTTATCTTGTTACCACACACAAACTCCTTCCCCTCTTACCCTCCAGATTAGTTTTTTTCATTTCTTTTTCCTCCTGCTACCATTTCTAATCTGCTTGGAGTGGAGGAGGATCTTGAGCATTACAGATACCATGGGAAAAGAGGGGAATATTGTGATGCTGGATCTGGGTGGTACAACCTGGTGTTGGACAGAGACAGGAGTCTGCCACACATGGAGCCATGGATGATGCTCAGAGCACACACTGGAGAATGTGATCATCCCTGTTATCAGGCACAAGACATTTACAAACAGATTGATATCATGGGTATAGCTGGTCCTCAGAGGAGGTCTGCCTGTTAGCCCTGGTTTTGGATCAGGTATTGAATGAGGAGGGACAGCATGTGACAGGAATTAAGCTCATTTCCTTCAGTGACTTTTCAGCTTTACCCCAATTTCAAAGCCTGCTCACAGTTCCTCACCACCACCCATTGGTGAGCAGAAAAATAGACCAGCAGCAGGGAAGTCCTTGGCTCCCTTTTTATTTTATTTTTTAATGCTAGAGAAAGCTGGCTAGAAACTAGGAAACTTTTGTAGTTTACAAAAATTGGAAAATTCTGTCTTAAATCCTCCCTATCATGCTTTTTGTGGGACACAAGGAAAATCTTTCAATCATATTTGAAAATTAATAAGAAATAGAAGTCCTGAAGTCCAAGATAAGTGATGTGTATGTTGGTTAGATAGATGGATGGAAGGAAAGGGGCTTCTTTGCTGAGATTTGCTGCAAAAAAATAGGTATTAAGATTGCACAACTTTACCAATTTTACTTTGTTTTTAGCTCCCTAAGACCCTCATTTTACTTAGCCCTGAGGAGTGCTTAGCTGAGGAGCAGAAGGAGCTGCTGTGATTCACCAACTGCAGAGTGAATCAAGATGCTCAGAGTCCCAGTATGGACATTCCAATTGCACGGGCAGATGGGTGCACATGTGCAAATACCACGAGTTTGGCAGCAGCTGGGAAATGGCCCTGCTCTGCTGCATGGATCCTCTTGGACCTGCAGGCACATCCCACTCCATGGGTTCTGTTCTCCTACCCCTTCCCACCTCCTGGACACACACACCATGGCTGGCTGAGCGCGAAGCAGCCGGGTGTCACCTCTGCCAGGGCCAGCATTCCCAGTGCCTCCCAGCAAGCCATACATCATCAAATATTGACACAGCTCCACTAGACTGCCACTGCTGACATTTAATGTATAGCTTCAGGTGCTCTTGCTTTAATTCTAAAGGGTCAGTGAGGGATCGAAGGAAATGCATTTGTCCTGTCAATGTGCTTGAAATGGCCAGGGGGTAACGACAGGGCTGCCAAATTCCCACCAGCTCTCTCCTTGGCATCACCCAGTTAAGGGGATGGAGGCCAGGATTTTAGTCAGCAAGTGAATACTGCTGCCTGCCCTCCAACATTTCAAATATTTATCATGTTAAATATCAACTTAGAGAATATTGCGTTCATTTAAACTTTTCACGTTCCAATGATTTTTTATTATTTCTGTGGACCAAAATAAATGAAGAAAATGTTTCAGACTATACATGAAAGCATGTAAAAATCAGTAACTGGATTTTAAAAGATCTAGACTGTCTTGAATACATTCATTTTTCAAACATTTTTCTCTGATCTTTAAATAGCTTTTCTTGGAGCATAACATTTTTTTTAAAAGTCAAATACAGAGCATTAAGGGTATAATTACCATTTTAATTATAACTCAATCATCCTATCTACTTTGCATAGAAATTACAGCTTTTATGTCAGAATTTTGGGTACTCACAAACATTCAGGAGTAATTAATGCTCCTGAAAGAGATTTTCACTGTATATGAACTTTACTTTGCAGCACTTACTTCCACAGGCGTCATTCAGAATGTGTAAATATACTGAATTTTATATTAATGACTTTCAAGCAAAAAAATCTTTCTACATAAATATCTGTAAAGCTAAGACAAAAAATCAAAACTTGACAATCTTGAAAACCAAATGTATGTCTCCCTCTTCAAATCTGATCCATTCATGTAAATATGGCCAGATGAAATTCAAGTGGCAGCAATGAAAAAATTCCCTCCAATCACTCTCTGACTAGACTCAAGGAACATTTCTGATAATTTTACAAATATTTCTGGAAGGTATTTAAAATTGAAAATTTTATTTTCAGACAGCTCTAAGATCTATTTTTCCTGTTTGAGATTTTATTAAAAAAAACTTGTTTTAAAAGATTTATTTTAGAAAATGAGTTTACCTCACCAATTTGCTGGCTGTATCCTTCTGCATTTACAAGCATATGTATGGGTGTGGGTGTGCACATGAAATTGAGCAAAATCAATTACAACAAAGCTGCTTTTCATATGGTTAACACCACGATATCAGAATTAAACTACTTCTCCCTTTCAGTGCCAAAACAGAAAGTAAAGTATTTTATGTATATAAATACATGGAAATAAAATGATCTTCCATTTACAATTGGGCACTGTTTCTTCCTTTACTGACTTTTTGTCCATTCCACACGTCACAAAAGACTATTCCGTGCTTTTGTATCATCCTCCACATTTTTTTGTTTTGCAGTGTGCTGAAGTAGCAGATACCTTTTTTCTTTCCTTTAAAAGCATGGTAAAGCTACACAAATTTTACAGAGGAGTCTCACGGAACACGTGCTCTGTCTTTGTTTGGACATTAACGTTATCATAACTCTTTAACATTTCTGGCTCAAGTATTTTAGGGAAGAAAATACTATTTTCCCAAGAACAAAGCTCTGGCTCAAGCTGCAGTGCTTCACCCCCCAGGAGTTGCTGTCTGTGTAGTGCAATGGGCTATTCTGCACGAGGAATTGCTTTTGCCTTCAGTGAAAGCTTTGCATGAAAGCCCAGGCCAAATCAAACCCGTTGTCTGGGAAGTGCTGCGGGATCTGGAGGGAAGATTCATGATGCTTATTATCAGCTGGCACTCAAGACAGATGTCTCACACTCTCAGTTGTGCAGCTACAAGTAGGTTACACCTGAAATTCATGTGATTAAAGCATTTATGCCATATCACATTGGGCATTCTGCATATACACAAGTCTAAATAGCTCAGAATTTTTGATGGATGAATGAAAAATATTTTATTATACCCATCAATGGTATAAAGTGAAGGTGAATAGCTTTCACACTTGGGCTGTTCCGTGTTCTTGACAGTTTTGCAAACAGCCCTCTCAATCTCCCTCTCTGTCCCTAATCTTTGCCAGATAAAACTAGGATCCTGAAGTAATTTTAATGCTGGTATCTGAAAATAAAATAAAAAGAAAGGAGATGTGAAATAGGAGGCAGAAAACTGATTTTATCAGAATCATCCAGCTGGCCTGAGTTGGTGTTGACCTGCACATTGTATAGTCACTTACCCCAGGGCTACAGAATTTCATACTGCCTGGTGCCAGGGAAGAATTCAGAAATGTCTAAACCCATTGATTTCCTATCAACTTGAGTCTTGTCCACACAGAAAACTTGCACCTGCTGAATTACAATCAGCTCTTAGTTTCTGTATGCAGCTAAACCAGTGTACGCCCGTGTGCGGCTGTGTTATTGTCATGTACTTACAAACCAGTGGGGAGACAGGAGTGGGAGCTCACTTCTCCCCTCCCGTTCTCATTTTGTAAGTAAGAGTCAATCATAATTTCACCTTCAGGCTCTGGAAAGCAGAAATTGGGCTGACAAGGCTCAGTTATCCTAGAGGATGACTCCAGTTATGCTGCTGAGCAGGTTTCTGTGTTTTTGAGCATTAGAGTGAGAGGTGAAGCAGAGCTCGCTGCCCAGTGGAGCTCTCCCAGTGCACAGGGACCAGGCAAAACTCTCTCCTGTCCCCTCCTGTCTCTTCATACAGACACTGCTGATCCAGCACACCATGGGCAACAGGAAAAAGCTAGACTAAATCCAGATGGCTTACACCATCCAGCACAGCCTTAGCTAGGGCATTCTGCTCAGTAAGACAGAGGCACAGACTGAGCCAGAGCCCTGGCAGAGCCTCTCCAACCTGTATTCCTGTCCTGGTGGGAGTGGGCTGGGCTGGAGCTTGGTTTAGCTGGTGTTTGTGGTAGGAGCCTGCTCCTGCCTGCTGCCAGGGCCCTCACACACACGTCCATGGTGGAATTCAGCCAGGACCTGCTGGGCACAGGAGCACAGAGGGGACCGCAGCCCCCCTCAGTTGCCACAGAGCTGCTGGGCAAATGCTGGACTCTCTTGGAAATAGGCTTAAAGCACATTTTTCCTCCCTGGAGCTACACGGTGTGGGCCATACCATGCGCTGGAGTGAAGGTCAGGCCTCCTCCTCCAGAGCTCAGCCATGCTGGCTGGAGATGTCCCCAGCAGCTCCACAGCAGTGCCAGCTCTGCTGGCAGCAGGACCAGTCCTTGTCCCACAGCACAGGCTTCAGACACCTCCACTGTGGGCACTTAGAGCACCTCTGCTGTGGGTCTCAGCAGGAACAAGATGTGTTTGCTTTTCTGCTCTTTGAGTGGACACTGTTTTGTTAATCCATTGTGTCCTACTGGGTTTAAAGTAGGTAGATCTGCTCATCTGCATTACAAGTCTGCTGTTTATCTCCTAATGAAACAAAACACTTTGCAGCGAGTCTCTGGAGTACCAGGGGTACCTGACTTTTTGTACTGTATTTATAAAATTTCTGAATATTCATGGCTTATCAAAAAATAGGCCCTTTTCTAGATATATTAAGACATTTATCTTAATGGGTTGATTGTGATCATTCAAACCTATAGTAATTCCCCATGAAAATTTAGGAAAGTCTCAGCTTCAAACTGAGCTCTAGGTTCTTTGCTACAGGAATGAAAGAGCAATTCTAGAAAACATTTGAAATAATTAATTTTTGTTTTTATGTCATTTGAAAATTTTAAAAGGTCCCCACTAAGCCCTCAAAGTGCATTAAAAATATTTTCCCTGAAATAAGTCTGGACTGCAAATGAACTCTGGTCTCAAGAGTCATGTGGAAAACAGGATTTATAGTGAAAATACTAAGTCAGCATAAACAATAATGGTACTGTAACGATGCTGAGGGCTGGATTGGTTCTTCCAGTTTGTTTCTAATAGAAAATAAAAATATAAGCTTATATTCTTACCTAGAGAAAAATGACCATAGAACAAGCAATAATTCTTGCATTCTGTTTTGGTAATACCTTCAATTTAACAACTGTCTGTGAGAAGGACTTTCTCACAATGAGTTATTTAGTCACTGTGCCATCTTGGGTATAACTGTCATTCTGAAGGGAACATCCGTGCTATGATTTGCTGTCAGTCTGTTGTACACTGTGAGTCCATTCATTTTTCCCCCTAACAGGTGAAGATAATGATATGATACACAGTAAAAGATAGATGATAAAAACAATTCTTTAAGGGGGAAAAAAAAACCAGACAGAAAAGGTTTGGCAGGAAAATATAAAATGTTCCATTCTTCATTTTAAAGTACTATAATAAAACATGTCTGAAGTGAAGTACAGATAACAAAACAGCAGAGCATGGGTCTGCAATCCCAGCATGATATCGCAAAAGGAGCAATCATGAAGCATTCCCATCACAGTTGCCTGTCACACATTATTAACAAGAGTGTTTAGGACTACTGAATAACCATGCTAAAGAGACATGATCCACTTACAAAAAAGGCGCTGTATTTTTTATCAGTTGCATTTGACTTGACAGTATTATGAGTAATTTCAAACCCAAAGATTTTAAAGTCAGAGAGGGATGTTTTGATCTCCTCATCCAGCTTCCAGCACAGCACTGACCATGGAAGTGTTGTCATATTAAAAGTAGGTCAGTAACATGCTGCTGAGAGGAAAACCAAATCAAAAATACCCTGCTCTATTCTGCTCCTGCTCATGGCAACTGATAGAGCTTCCTGAAGACTAGAGAAGAGCAAATGTCACTCCTGTCTTCAAGAAGGACAAGAAGGAAGAACCTGGGAACTGCAAGCCTTGCAGTCTCACCTCAACCCCCAAGAAGGTGGTGGACAAAATCCTCCTCCAAAGTTTCTCCAAACACGAAGGACAAGAAGGAGACTGAGGAACAGTATACATTGACTGATGAAAGGGCAATTAAGCTTGAGAGACCTTGATAGCCTTCTATAATGAAGGGACTGTCTTGGTGGATGAGGGGAGAGTAGTGGATGTTGCTTGCCTTGGCTTTATTAAGGCTCAGTGGGATATCATTAATATAGAAATACCTGATGGGAGGGAATGAAGGGCCAGACTCTTCTTGGTAGTGCCCAGAGACAGGACGAGAGGCAATGGGCCCAAATAAAACCTTAAATTCAATCTGACTGCAAGAAGGCTGCACAGAGAAATTGTGGAGCCTCCATGTGTTGCATACTCAAAACCACAAGTGGAGATGAGCCTGGACAACTGCTGTACCTGGTCCTGCTTGGGCAGGGACTGGACTAGATGATCTCCAGAGATTCCTCCCAACCTCAGCTGTTCTATGATCCCATTTATCAAAACCTTTTATAATCCACTTCCTACTTTCAACAAATTCCATAATTAGTGTAATTAGTGATCCTATTTCTTTAAAAAAATAAATAAATTGAGTCTTCCAATGGTAATCAGGGAGAAAAGAAAGCTAAAATTAATAAAACAATCACAAGCTGCATCACCAAGATGCAAAGTGCTATATTTAGACATATACTAAGCTCTGTGCCTAGGCTTCCTGTTGACAATATCCCTTTAAATTAAAAAAAGCAAAACTAGCTGGTGACACAGCCAGTTACTTTTTTGGTCACCCTCTCTTTAGGCTACTCAGAGAAAGCTGCATTGACATTAAAAAGCCATTATAAGCAATTTAAACTCTGAATTGATCCTGACACATACATTCAGGTCTTCCTCGTATGTCCTTTCAATAGTTCTCAATTCAAACTGAGAACAAGCATCACCCTATAAACAGAGGAGATAATTATGCTTTATTGATTAGCCCCTCAAGGTTTGAATGGAAACCAGGCAGTTTTCTAAGAACAGCCATCAATGTGGGTTTTAGGTTACACTATCTCAGCATTTTCTTGTACAAATATTCCCAAAATGTAGTTTTTAACATGGAACCTGTACCAAACAAAATTTTTCCACTAGCTGCAGTGAAAACCATCATGTCACTGCAGATTTACAAATGGTGGCTTTATATACCTCCCACAGTTGTGTCCCTGTGCTACTGCAATAGGTTTACCCTGGCAGGCAGCTCAGTCACACACAGCTGCCTCCTTCCTCTCTCCCTCCCAGCTGGGTATGGAGGAGAATCAGAAGGGTAAAAGTAAGAAAATTCATGGCTTGATTTGAAGACCAAGTTTATTTGGTCTAATATTAATGCCTTAACTCTTGAGGTTTCCCCCTTCCTCCTTCTTCTCCAGGCTGCTATTGATGAGTATGATGCTACACAGTGTGGGACACCCTTCTGGTCAGTTGGGGTCAGCTGTCCTGGCTGTGTCCTCTTCCAATTTCTTGTGCACCCCCAGCACTTTTGCTGGTAGGATGGGGTGAGAAGCAGAGAAGCCTTATGCTGTGTAAGTCCTGCTGAGCCACAGGTAAGACATTGGTGTTTTATCAACATTGTTTTGCTCACAAATTCAAAACACAGCACCATAAAAGCTGCTATGAAGAAAAATAAGCCTATCCCAGCCAAAAGCAGACACCCACTCAGTTTCCTCCTAACACTGGCTCATTCATCTCATGGCTCATAACCCCATGTATCATGAGATAACCTCATAACCCCACAGATGCATTGTGGACTTGCCCCTTTCCCTAACAAACTGCAACCCCCTTCACAGCTGCCAAATGAAACAAGTACTCCTGTTTAATCCAGTGTCAACATTGATTGGCTTCAATTTTGCTAAATAAGGATTTTAACACCTGCCCCATCTATCCTATAACAAATGTACCACAGCAGATTCACCAATGGACATCTGACTAAGGATATTTCCAGTTTACAGCTGAACTTCTAATCAACCATTTCTCAACCTTTCTGCTTCTTGCTAATAAAGCCTGTCAGCAATCAAAACTAAGTATGTTAGAAAAACAGGATAATGTAACCATTCTATGTCTGAGATTATCTTACTGTCTGAGGAAAGGAGAAATAGCTTTGTTATGATTACTGACAGTCTTTTGAACTGGCAACACCCTGCATTGAGAAACAGTGAAATTGTTCACAGCTGTTGCTACAATACATTGAAACTCTGATGATCACTTTTGGGTTACCTACACAGGTACAAAAAAAGGTTCACTGTTTTTGTGACTGCATTGCCCTCAGTGCAGGACAAGTTTGGGTTGCACTTGCTCCTTCAAAATCCCTATTTTTAAACTGTATATATGAATGAATGCCTTGAGATATCTTAAGCTATCAAATATAGTTGAACAGTCTCGAGGATTGCTAAGAGCAGCAGAAAGCTGGTCACAGAAAACTAATTTGGAAAGCAGCCTGAAAACATGCACAGAAATCTCTTTTGCAGAATATTCACATCACATGAATGGCTGCTATCATGAAGGGAGATAAAAGGATGGGGAAACTTCTCTGACTGCTTCATTGACCCTTCTAGATTCTGCACTGCAGTCACTGCAAAAAATGTATGGAAAAATGTGTAAAAATATTTAGCTGATAACTCCATACCCTAAACAAACCACAGAGTTCCCATGTAGATTATTAAACTCCCATAAAGAAGCCTAACTTTGGAGTTTCATAGTAAATGGTCCCTCTGCAATTGTTTTTAGTTATTTTAAAAGCTTTCTGTTCATGTAATACAAGATTAAAAAAGAGAACATTTTGTTGCACCTAGAATTATCCCACTAACTAAAATGTATGAAAAAGCTGTGATATACAGGGCACATTTTCCCCAGTGATAAAATAAGAATGACCTCTGTGACTTCATTTAGGTTCCAGCTCTCCTGAGTTACGAGCCACTCCTTGCTTATAAGGTATATCCCATATCTCACTCAAACCCTCAGTGGACCACAAAACTCCCTTCCAGAAAAAATTATGCTTCCCTCAGTCTGTGGAGGATTACCCATGTCAGGCAAAGTTATATTATTGTTTTTAGTGCTGCTAGGAATTACTTGCAGGATGTTTCAGCTCATTACCTCAAGTTTTCATCAGCTGTTTTCCGAGCGTGGTAACCTTTGTGATGCAGGTACTGTATATATCTACAGTATTGATTCTGCGTCTCCTGCTACACTACATGCAATACATGTAAACAGAAGAGTGTTTCACTACCAGCTGGTAAGGTTCAAAATGGTAGCTGATCTTGCAGCTACAAAACACAGATAAAACCTTGAAGTAATCAGCTGAACTGCCATGGAACTAATTCCATGATATAGTGGAAGCAATTATTTGCACTTATGTGTCTTATTGGAAAATACAGTCAGTGCTAAACCAATCCTGTTAGTGTTGTCAAGGACACATTTAGCTCCAAATGCTCCCCTTTTAATCAGTAACCGGTTATTAATTAATTAGGCAGTGATCATGTTGCTTTTCATACATGTGTATTATTATTGCACTCGATATTGTGCCTCTGCACCGATCGCTGTTAATTTGCAGCAAGTGCAATTGTGTTAATGTGCTCTAATGCCAGCTATTATCACAAGGATGGGGCAGCTGACATTTAACCTAAAATCACACTGAATTGTTCTCACAGCTGCCTCCTTGCAGCTCCAGCCTGCTGCTGCCTGCCTGGGGTGTGCTGGGAGAGAGTTCTCTCCTGATAAAGGGAGTGTCAGAAAATGGGAAGCAGCTGAGCTGGGAAGGGAAATAAGGCTGAGCACTTTGGGAGACACCTGGGAGCCTGTGCCCTGGCAGGGCAGAGCTGCCCACTCCCTGCCTGCAGCCAGACTGCTGCCTGACACCAGCGGGGAGAGAGGCAGGTAAGCAGAATATGCAGCAAGTGGAGGGTGTCTGACAGCTCCTGCTTGGCAGCTGTGCTTCAGGGGAAGATGCAGTCTCTCTTTGGTCACAGCTCTGCAAAATCATCAGTTTTAATGGCAGGGGTGAGGCTGCCCGTGGAGAGCAATTTGTTCACAGCTAATACAGAAGAAATCCTTTGTCCTCCTAGTATTAGTGGTGCTTAGTTATGCTTACTAAATAATATATTTTTTCAGATTTTTCTTCCAATCTGAAAGCTTTAAGCAGGACCTGATACCAGCTGTGTCAAGAGAGAAACAAATACTAGTAGAAGCCAGAATTTATCTGAATTGCATTTAATAGAGGCCAGAAGCAGTGAGCTAAGGATATTCAGCTGAAGCAGTTCAGTCAGAGATAGCTCAACTTTTTAGTGTGCTTATTTAAATAGAGAGGCCTGAACTGGAGATTAGCTATTTATCAGCTGCAGGATGGAATAAGAAACAGCTGCAACATATTTCAGAGTAAGTTTTATTTGCTATAAATCCACAGGTTCAAATTCTGCTCTGGTTTATGCCTGTGGGAATATGGAATAAAGGTATTATCTGCCTACATTGTTTTGTGGCTTCATGCCTATGTATTTCAGAGAAAGTTTATGTTGGTTCAGTTACTCACCATAATCTCCCAGCCACAAAAAGGACTTTAAATATTTGCTATGGTAGCAGGTATATGGGCAAAACATAAGCTGTCAGAATACAGTACATGGCATAGGTAGCAAAACACAGCTCAAATTACTGTCAAAGAATTTCCCTATGCATGCCTTTGCAAGGATTTCACTTCAAGACTGTGCTGTAACTCCAACAGCTTCCTTTCCACACTTCTGGTTTTTGCTTGATTTTCACCAAGGGGCTAAATTCCACCCCTCACTCCATAAAAACTGCTCCCAGGTCCTTAAGGGAGTAATTTCTGTATTATAAGCCTCTATTCCTGACTCCAGAAAGTGCCCTGATATCTGCAGCTGGGAGCAGCCCTGCCCCTGCACAGTGGATAACACAGCCTGGCAGAGGTGAGTGGCCTGTGCTGATCCCCTGTTGGCGTCTCATGGTTTGAAAGGGAGGAGGAAAATCCAACTGCTGCTAACCACTACAGTAGGAGTGTTTAGTTTGTTTGGATCAATTTCTGTCAAAGGCAGCCTGGAAGATTTTTTTCCCCCTTTTTTTCTTCTTTATTTATTTATTATTTTTTTCCCCTCCTGCTTTTCGTTGCAAAGTTTCTTTCTCTCCCCCTGCTCAGTTCAGCCTCATTGGCTGGTTTATATGGTGACCTCTTGTTATCAGGGGGTCCCCAACAGATCCCTTGGATTTGCACAAGTTGCTCCTGGTCTGCCACAGGGCAGCTTTGCTCAGATATCTGCCAGATTTTAGCTCTATTACATGGCAAGTATGTTAGTCTGCCTGTAAAGACTATCTAGTTTGGCTTGCTTGATTGATTTTTGTTATATAAAGGAGAATGTTATTTTTTTTAACTTTTTTTTCCTTTTGGAGAGAGGAGGGCTTAAGATCTCTCTAAGTTCACAAATATCTAAGAAGTGATGCAGGCAAAGATATAAATTTAGGCTCCTGCCTATTCATAAGGGGAAAAAGTTCAAAATATCTATATCAAAGGCTAGTAAATTTGAAAATCATGTTACTTTTTTCCCCCCATGAATCTAGGATTTAAAAGGAAAAACTATGCACTACAGCTTGTCAGTGCTTTGGGGAATGCTATTAATTTCTTTCCATCAGTGTTCTCCAGAGCATGGTGACAGCAGCAGCTTATCCCTCTTGTACTTTTATCTCTCTCAAAGTCAAAATATAAAATCTGCAGCTGAAGGCTTTTGCCCTGCAAAAGCAGAGGGCATCTCCTATCAGTAGTATTATGATTGTGACCAAAAATACAATACATTTAAATAAAGAAAGAAAAAGGAAGGAAAAAATAATCTTTTCCTGACAGTTTATATGGCAGTACTTTGTGGCTTTGTTTTTAGAATTTTTTTTTTTTTTTTGTGAATTTGAGTAAAATAGCTTATTTAGCAAAAAAATGAATTTTAAGATGTCTTGTTCTCTTCTCTAATTGTCAGCACCAGGTGGAAGGGAAATACAGTCCACAGACTCCTCCAGACATGCTGAGATACTTGCCAGAGTAAATGTTGATAGTTTAGGCTATGCTGAAACCATCAGAGAGCCATGAATTATGATCAGCAGGAATTTGCTTCAGCACTGAAGGTGCATCTTTGAAGAAGTCAGAACAGATGGAGATATCTTTGTGTCAACAACTCATGGCCCTGTTCTAGTAAAGTCCATGTAAATCCATACAGGAAAAAGTCCTGATTGGATTTAATTGAGCACTGAAGGGAGAACATGCAATGCCAGCAAAATATGACAGTGTTTTAATGTGTTGTCACTCCTTGCTGGGAGTAGCCAAACCCTTGGGCAGAGTTGCAAGCTCAGTAATCCATAGGATCCATAGGAATCAATGTGCCATGGCTTTTTTAGGTTTTCTTTGGTAAGAGCTGATGACTGCCTTTAGCATTTGTGAAGATGTTTTCCAGACTGGTGATCCTCATGGATAATTCCTCTTCTCTCCATGTGATTGTGTTATGAGCTGCTATAAACATTATTATTGGACACTCTTCTCATGCTGCTTTCCAAGCAGTGCCTGCTAACTTTTGGCTCAGACAACAGTTTTTACAGCTATGTGATATGTTTCTTTTTTTTTTTTTGTGCAAATTGCTGATACCCAGGCACAAAAGCTTCAGTGTGTCCCTGATTTGTGTCTGTAGTGTGAACCAATCAGCACATCTGCCCCTCATTGCTGCCATAACCATGAGCCTTCAAGAAACTTGACTGCTGTCTTATCAACCACCGCTCCCTACTTTTTTTCTGGCTTGCTTTTGTCTGCTCCATATTGATGGCCACTGGCTTGGTTTGCAGAGGGTTTCTGTGTAGCTGGGTCAGGATTAAGCAAGCATTTTTGCTCCTCTCTTGGACACTGATTCTCTGCAAAGACCAGGACAACCAAGGCCTAACAGTATCTTTGTGATGCTGTTCTGAGGTGTCCTCCATAGGATGGTAATCAAGAGTCATTAGGCACTGGGAGTTAGAATTACTTGTGTGTATTTCAAGGAGAGTAGAAGAAAAGAGTGGTCTCCTTCAGGAGTAATGAGTTTATTCTCCAATATCCCTGTGAGGATTATTCCTTAAAAGTACAGGGCAGAGTTGATTTGGATAAGAACTAATTAGCAAACAAGAAATGAAGGCAGTGTAGCTGTCTCCACCCTCCCCACCAGACCCTGGGGACACACATTGTTCCGTGTGTTTAACCTATTAAAGCAATGACCCACATAAGAGGGAAAGGAGTTGATTATAATTATTTCTGTGAGCATTAGTGCCCAGTTCATAGGAGATGGCCCAAAAATAGGAACTCAAAATAAGAGCACTCAACAGGACCAGAAAACTTAAGAGATCATGGGATGCTTAGATTTTTTTCTGAACAAACCAAACTGCATTCATTTTGTTAGTTGACTGTGCTTGCTCAGAGAATGTACTCTTTCCACCTTTAGTTTTTAAAGATGAACTGGATAAAGAGAGAAAGAAGAGACAGTACAAAAGAAATTGCAAATTAGCATGACTTCAATAACACGGGTTCATTTGGATGACATCTCATTGTAGCACTGATTTTAAGGTACCATTGTGTGAATTCAGGTCTGATTATGGGGCTGGTGTCTGCAGCAGACACGATGACAAGTAGGTTAAGAGCAATCATGCTTAGGTATTTTCATATCAATTCCTACCCTGGTTCAGAAGACAAATAGGAAATAACTGCTCACTTGGAAGTAGACTCTGACTTGTCAATTAGAAAACTAGAAGGCTGAAAAAGGAACATGAATTTGTTTAAATAAAATAATATTGCAGCATGAAAGATAGAGGAGAAAAGTTTAATGGATGCATCAATATTTTATATGTCTTAGAATACAGTCTAAGAAGCTGATGGATATCATGAGACGTAGACAATGGTAACTGCTTTCACTGAATAAAATGTGATGAATGGAGATGGATAATTTACCCACTTTTCCTGTGATTACAAGTGTTTATTTCCCCTTTCTATTTCTCATGAATTCGTAAAAATATTTTATCTTAACAAAAGTTCACATCATGCACCATGCATGTGCAAAAAGAAAAAAACCAACACCCTTGCTCTAAAGTTTTGCTCCCATTAAAAGTCCAAACTCACTAGTAAGGTGTTCATATTAAGAGAGCACTATGTGAACAACAAAGGATTTTACTATCTCAAAGAACTTCAGCCACTTGTCTCTGGTTGTATAAATGTCTAAACACATAAATCATATTTTACATCCAGTATAACAAGTCCAAAGTCTGTTCTGTTCATTACTTCTCAGCAGTCCTAAGATTAAGCCCTAAATACTTTCCTGTTACTGAATTTTATGACCTGCATACTATTGTGTGTGTGTGTGTGTGCTTAATCATTGCACATAGCACTACGTGTGGACATTTTAGCTGAGAAAAAGGGACAGAAGAAATGTTGGTTTTCTCCATGACTACCACACATCACATTCACTATTTAAAGGCTAGCATTCGAGAGAAAAATAAAATGGACAAAGATGTTCCCTTTTCAGTGGGAGGGAGTGGTCCCTCTGCTACGTGTGGCACTGGGATTCTCAGCAGCATCTCTGAGGGGCTTTGAGCCACAGCCCTGCCAAGGTGCATAGGCATTTTGTGTTATCAGTTTTCTCTTCACAGGACGGTGGATCTGCCTGCCACAGGGCTGGCACAAGGACCACAAGAGGGAGGTAGTCATCATAAAATAAAGGCTAGGCGCTTGCCTTTGGTACTCCACATAGAAGGAAAATTCTGCTTGAATAATTAAGGCTTCCTGGATGTGAATACTGATAAAAATAGATAAAGAACGTGGTTTTGGCATGACTTTAACACTCCAGCTCAAACAGAAAAGGCTTTTCATGGAAGTCAACCAAAGAAAAATTCACTCTGGGTGCTTGTATTACAGCTCTATTTAGTGGAGCAGAATGATCATGGCTGTATTTAGTAGGTAATAATGAAGCATCATAAACAAAGTCAGGATGCAAGTCCAAGATTAAGTGGCAGCTTTAACAAGGTCCAGCTTGCTGGGAGCTTTTTGAAGTGTCCCTAGCTCACTTACAAAGCCAGAAAACAACAGAAGCAACTCTGACAGCTGCGAGAGAGTCTGGTTTAGAAGAAGGTTTTATGTCTGGATGACACCAGACTGGGATTCAGCTTTCATGTACTAACTAGGTCTGCTGGTTGCTGGAGCCCTAATCATTCTGCACAAACTGTCTCACCCTAATGAGCTGCACAGATAATAATTCTTCACAAATCAGATCCACACCATCAGCTTCATGGATAGACAAGGCTGGTTTATTGAGGTAAACAGAACAAGTCAGCAGAATCCACGCTGGGTCTCACTAGACATGTTTAATATGCAATCCAGAATCTGAAGGGAAGAAATCAAATGCTGTTTCTGTGGATGTGTGGATGGTATGGAGTATTTTCAATAACTAAAAAGCTAAAGGAGCACCCAGCAGCCAAGTTAGATGGTTAAATCTGATTTACCCTACTCTGAATGCGCTGTAATCACCATGGACCCTTACAGTCTTTATAAGGGAAAATTAGAAACTTTTGATTTTCCTTTCTTTTAAGAGGAAGAAGAGGTTTGGATTGCTTGTAAAATTAAATTACATAGAAAAATACCTTTCAGCATTATAGATTTTCTTCCTTGAAGATATAACAATTATTTTTTTCACTTCTGTAAATTAAGATTGGCCATTCATTAACTAATTACCACGATTATTGCAGTTCTTCTAAGTATTATTAATTAGGTGAGTGGTACATTTAGAATTTAACATCTCATTTAGGAGAGTTTTGTTTAGCATACCTAATGCTCTGAAAGCCCTGAGCATGCTCGACATGACATAGGACTTAAAGAGGAGTGCAGGGGAATCTTTTGGGGATTGGAGCTATCTATGGCTGGGAGTTACACAAAACAGCAACTCAGGAGCAAAAGAGAGAGGCAGGGAGTGTGGAGATGCATACATCAACTTCTTTCTGCAGCAGAGAACTGCAGGATTATTGGAGCTCAGCTGATGCAAATTTATGTGTTGTTTTGCAGTGATGACTGGTTTTTATGTGCAACCCCTTAATGTGTCTACATATATGTGCTGATGCTGTGAGAGCAAGCCACCAGAGTCCTTCCTACCCTTTTAATTTATTTCCTGTAATTCCATGTAGGTAGTCATTCTGCATCTCTGTTTGATCTTGCATGGATTATATACATTAAACCAAAGTAATTTCTTCATCTAAGACTCAAGCTGTAATCTCTCTGGGCAATAAATATCTTTTATATTGCTCTTGTATGAAAGGTGAGGAGGTGGTCCTTGTTACTCAGCTGTGAGCCTAGAAGTAACTACAATCCAATTAGCAGCCAAGATAATAACAGTATCCAGTAAACTAATGCTGTGCCTCTAAATTGGTTCTTTTGCCATTGTTTTGCTTAAGGAACTCTAATCCTATAAATTTCTTGATTGCCTGTAGCTCTGATTATAAAAGCAACTTTCCCCACCTACAGAGTAAGAAATAGATGGCTGAAAATCAAATGTTATTTGCATTGCAAAGGCATCTCTCTGGTCCCCACCATTTTTCTTTCTAGCATTCTCCTGTCAGGAGCTACACACACACCCCTATCAGCTGTTTCTCTTTGTGCAAGAGAACACAGAGAAGTTTATAAAACTACGTACCTACTCAGACAAAGCTCTTCACAGAAACCTGTTGGAACAGCTTCTCAAAGCTCAATGCCTGCTCCATGTGCTGCTGCTCTTCACACTGGAGTCAAATATATCACTGCCAGCCTCAGTCCTGGGTTAACTGTGACATGGGTGAGAGGCCACAGTTGTTGGTGAAGGAGGATAGTGAGAGAAATAAAGTTAAGGAGGCAGGAACAACTGACACTGCATGAAAATGAACCAGCTTTGCAACACAGGGAAACAGGTTTCTGGAGGGGAGTGGGTGAGAAGTGTGGGGTATGTGGCTTTCCCTGGCATGGTGGTTGTTCTTCCCATGATGATGCCACCTTATCACCAAGGTGGCACTGAAGTTAACTGGCCAGAATCCTTGACCTGCTCAAAGTAAAGAATCACTGCAATGTGGGATCAAGGTTGCTTTAGCCTGCAGATGAAGCTTTTGGCAAATAGGGGATTTAACTGGAACCGAAAGGTTAGCTGTATTTGCCAAAGAGAGAAATCCTGCTTCTTTTTGAGGATACACACACAAAACACAATGAGGTTTTGTTAAAATAAATAGACAACTACTGCTCTGGAGAGGCTGGATGTGAACAAGCAACAGCAGTGTTAAGCCATTTCAGAGCAGAGTGAATGTGATTATCACACCTATTTTTTTTTCTAATTTAGGTTCATTTGGAATCCAGGCTCCCCTCTTTTACTAATTTGTTATGACAGTATTAATTAATGGTATTGCTCTACAGCAGTAAGAATGCCATTTAGACTAAGACAGGTTAGAAGGACAACAAGATCAGAAAAAGAATTGCAAGTTGGTCAGATGCAGCTGGGGGCCACCCTGATCTCCTGAAATGAGCACACTGCACTTGGAAAGCCTGGGAGTGTGTGGATGAATTTCTACCAGAGCAGACTCATTAGGGTTAGTTAGGTCAGGTCCCTCTGATGCTGCCTCCTGTATTGGAATGTAAGAACATGAGCTTCCAAAGTGGGAAGAAACAATTGCCAGACTTCCATGAAAGCTTATAATTGAAGAAATTGCATTTCATTTGATGGAGAATATGAGTTCAGACAAACTATTCCAGGAAACAAGGAGTAATATTTAGTGACTTATCCAAGGTACAGTGAAGAGTTGAAATTTCCATTCTCCTGATTTTCTTTATGTCTGCCATGGCTTCAGTAGCTCTCCAGGCTCCTATCTTAGCTACTCCAATCAACATTGTATGCCCAGTCTCTGACCATCAATCGTATTTATTTTGCACTTCAGTGCCTAGCACAGAACAAACATCTGGTTCAAGAAGAACTGTCAGGCTGATGGGAAAATCTTGTGACCATTTCAGGTGATTCTTGGATTATCTCAGCTACCTTCTCTTCATCCTATACATGGGCAAGTGCAGATGTCTCCCAGCCACTATTGTACCTGCATGAGACTCACAGAAGTGGATTGATGCACTGCTGATGGCTGTAAAGAAGGCATGATCTCAATTATCTTGGTTTTAAATGAAGAGATTAAATTGTTTTTTCTGGTGTAAATTGTATTATGTCTTTGTTTACCTTTTGTGTATAATTTTGCAGTTAGCTCAAACACATTGTGCAGCAGTCACAGGAAAGAAAGTCAGAGTCACAGCAATGTTCTTTTCAGAAAACATTGGTATTGTAAAGTGCTCAGAATTTCATGATGTGTTTTCAGTAAGTGTTTTCATGGTGAGAGGCAGCTGAAGAATCAAGCTGGATTGCAGATGATCCAGGGAGTTTATCTATTTCTGGCTTTGCTATTCTTGTACCCCTTGGTTTCACCTGAATCAGAAGAGATCAAGGTGACCGGGTTTTACATCCGTGCTGTGCATTTCCTGGTGGTTCAGGAAGCCTCCTGTGTAGACAGCACCTCTCAGGACAAACTGGACAATACAGAATCACAGAGTCACAGAATCATTAGGGTTGGAAAAGATTTACAAAGTCCTCAAGTCCAACCTTTGATTGACCATCACAATGCCAACTAAACCACATTACTAAGTGCCACGTCCAGTTGTTTCTTGAACACTTCCAGGGTTGATGCCTCTACCACCTCCCTCAGCAACTCATTCCAATGCTTAACCACTCTGTCAGGGAAGGAATTCTTCCTGATGTCCAACTGGAACCACCCTGGCACAGCTTGAGACCATGTCCTCTTGTCCTGTCACTGGTTGCTTGGGAGAAGAGGCCAAGCCCCACCTGGCTACACCCTCCTTTAGGTAGTTGCTCTTATTGTTCCTCCTTGGACATTGTGCATTGAATCTCCCTTAGTCAGCAGAAGAGTGTCTGTCTGTCCTCTGGCATACCCAAGGCCCAGGCTGAGGGACAGCAGGTCCCCTGGGAGCCCTGAGGAGCAAAGCAGAAATGTCAGTGGTTTGGATGCCCAGCTCATAAGGACATCTGATTTGTTTTGAAACTTTCTTGTACACTGCGAAATCCAAAATTTCAGGACAACTGGACTACAGGTGTTATAGGACCTTCGGCTATTTCCTGCTTCCCGTCAGGCTGGAAAAGGCAAATTGTGGCCTCCTAATGCCACTGATAATAGCAAGGCAAACAGGAGCAGAGACATGCAAAATTGGAATACCCTCTGAAAGGACAAACAGAGAAAAACACACTCCTGGATTCTACACAATACTCAAAATATGCTGAAACTCTTACAGCTGATCTTGTTTGCCTGTTCTCACTACCAACGAGTTAGCTGTTTGATATTCTAACAAATACAATGAAGTACATAAAAAGAGTGAATGGTTGCATGGGACAATAGTTGCTCCTTATTCTGTGAAGAAACTAATCCCTCCTAATATTTCAAATTCTGCTCCTAAGCTATTTGAGTTTCCTGCTTTTAAACACTTATGGACATAAATCAAGACTTCTAAATAGTAATAGTTTTGAAAACTTGGCTTGAAGCATATCTTTGAAAATGTGGTCCCCCAGAAGATCGGGGGACAAGAAGGAGCTAAAACAACACTTGGAGCAGCTGGCTCTGTCCACAGCTATTGAGAGCTGCTCTCTCCCCAGTATCGTTACACCACTTCAGCTGACCAAAGACCAGACGGGCTGACTGAGATAGTGAGCAAAGGCAGTCACTCGATGAGGTACTGCATAACACAGTGAGAATAGGAAAAGATGCTTCTGGATTTAATGCTTAAGCTGAAGTCAGTGGAAATAAGTCTGTTGGTTTCTGTGGAATTTGAATTATGATTTAGTGAGTAACATAAACTCAGGTTTTGTGTCACAGCTGCTATATCTGTTGATGACAGCAGCTTGTAAGGAGGTCAGCAGAAATCAGTGTTAAGGCTTATCTCTCAATTAATGTGCTGAATGCTGGCATTAAAAGTAATCTTTCACTTGGACAATACATAACCACTCAAGAAATACTGATGGAGAAAGTTCAGTGACACCTTTTCAGTGACATTTATACTTCCAGAACAGTGAAGAGAAGAAGATAAGGAGGGCAGCAGTCTACAGAAAGGAGAAAAGGCCATAGAAAAGGGAACATACACTGGAGAATATGTCACTTAATGAACAGTTGGAGAGTGAAGTAAAATGTGATATTCAGGCAGAAGGTGAGTGTGAAGCCAGGAAACCAGGGAACATTTCAGAGAGCTCAGGAACCGAAGCAAAGATCCTTGTGGCATAGTTTCAGAACATGACAAACCAGAGGCCAAAAAATACATGGTATTTACCTGCTGACCCACCCAGCAAAGTTCACTGGGGGCAGCAAAGCAACCACCAGAATGGGATTACTTATAGCCAGAATTCATTTGGGTAGGAAACACTAGAGGTATCTCATTTAAAACTGTGTGTACTTTGAAGGAGCACTGGAAAGGTGAAACTGTCGTGTTGGCTGAGGTTTCCAAAATGCCTGCAAAGCACTCTGTTAGAAGATCACTGTTATTATTGAACTGTGCTATTATCCCACTGGTTCGTGGAGTTTGCAGCCTGGAATTAAAAGAAAGTGGAGGATTATGGTGTATTTTAGAATTTCTCACATTTAACATGTTTTCTTTTTGGAAACATAGAAAGGAAACTTCTAGGTCACCAACTATAATTCCTGGGTCCTGCAGGCAGTCATGCTACCTAGAGGATTAATCTCCTATCAAACTCCTTGAACATATAATGACCATTTTTACTAATGTTAATGAGAGTTGCTACTCATAATTTGCATTTACACACTAGTTAAGGATCTTGAAGTGTTCTTTTATATAATATGCTCATTTTTATTACAGGCATATTGAATTTAAATGACTTGCCTACGGTCTCACAGCAAGCCAACAGCAGAATGACTCTTAGTGCTCCTAGTGCTTTGCATTAAATCCTGGACATTAACAGCTCCCTTCATAAACGGAGCTTTGCAGCTGTAGATCACCTCCTGGTGCTGATGAATCAAACCTTTTCTGGCAGTGCAAACAAATCCATAAATTACTTGAACCCATGTAATGCTTCCCAGGGTCTGCAAATCCTGTCTTCCTGAGAACTTAGAAAGTTGACACAAGTCTGAGTAATGCTTAGATGGCCTTTGGTGTATGACCAGCTACAAAATTTTCATGTGCTAAGTAGGCACCTCAGATCTGTATTTTCTATGTGAATACAGCAGTAATCTCTACATTTATTACAGGAAAGTTTCAAAACTTTCAGTATACTTTGCACCGTTGGAGGCATATGTGAAAACAAAAACAAAACAATAACACCCAAGCCCTGAAATCAAACCAACTAAACAAAAAAATTACCCCCAATAGTAAGACTATAATAAACAAAATTTCTTAACTTTTCCAGTGGCAGACTTTCTCTGACACAGATGCATTCCTTATCACTGATGTCTCCTCTGAATAGCATGGTCCTCATCAAAAATTAACACTAAAAGGAGGAAATTGAACACCACTTTATATATGGGCTCCTCTCTGTTAAGAAAGATGCAGTTCCACAGAACTACCTGAGTTTTCTACCTCTGTCACTATTATTGTTGTCTCTAGCAAAGTGAAATGTTGGTATTTCCCCTTATATTTTGCCCTCTCCTCTATGCCTCCCATGGAATCAGCTTCAAATTGTACCCAATGATTTCAGGATACTATTTCCAAGCTTTTGTCTGTGGGTCTTTGTCCTGGGTTACAATATAAAAATGTATTCTATTTCTATCCTCAAGAGCTGTTGAAACCAAGGAGGGGCATTGTTTTTCCTTATCTCCTGTTAAAGGGCCCATCAATGTCTTGCTGTATGACTCAGAGATAGCTCCCTCCAGGAGCCATTTCTGTTTAATGGGCAATCAAGGACCCACCACATGACTCAGAATGATATCAGTCCATAGTGAGATGCTCTGCCCTGGGGAAGGAGCTGAGCATCCCACCTGGATATAATCTGGGTTTTGGGATAGAGCAGTCAGTCTTTCAGCTGGATTTCCAGAGGAACGGCCGTCTTTTCCACTGGATCTTCAGAGGAAGACTACACCCTTTCTACAGGATCACTGCTCCAACAAAACCACATTTGCCACTCCAGGACTGCAGCCAGCAATCCAACTGGACTGCTACCAACACCCAGACCAACAGGGTGTCAGGTTGTATTCTGACTTTGTCAGTGGTTTTTCTTTTGTATTATTGCATGTATTTTGGCTTTCCTTTTCCAAATAAATTGTATTTCTGACTTGGAGTCACTCACTGGTTTTGCTTTCAAACCAGAACAGTCCTTCTGTGGGAAAAGGGTTGTTTTGTGGTATGACACTTGCTGTAACATGAGAGGAACCATTGAGTAGACCAACAACAGCTACAGCAATACCAAAGCCATCCATCAAAAGAGTTCCTCTAATGTGGTAGCAGCTACCCAGGAGCTCTCACCTGTGGCAAATGGTGACATTTACTCCTGCTGGGAATGTGGCTGGGCAGACGGATGTTAAAGAGGGCCTGCAGGGCCGCCTGCGCCGCTTGCCCCTTGGCCAGCTTCTTGCTGCGTCCTGAGCCTTCAAACGTTCTCCCGTCCACTCTGACGGCCATCACGAAGCTCTTGATGTGCTGCTTCTCCACGGTCTCCGAGAGGCAGACGTAGCGCAGGCCGGAGCGCAGCTCGTTGAGCAGCACCACCGGGTTCTTCTCGCTCTCGGCCTTGGCTGCGCGGTGCTTGCCCGCCTTGGCGGGGCCCACCAGGTCCAGCGTGTGGCACAGCAGGCGCCCGCGCCGGTACGTGGTGGAGAGCAGCTCGTTGTTGACGGGGTTGTAGACTGAGAAGTCCTGGCTATGTGTGGAGGGTTCGAACTCCTTGAACAGAGTGTCCGGGAAGTCGGCCTGGTCGGAGGTGAAGTCCGTGGATGGGCTGATGCAGTTTCCCATGGCGAGGTGGGCCTGGCAGGCGTTGGGGAACTGAACGAATGACTTCAGAGCGAGCTCTGCGGCGCGCATTTTGGCTTTCTTTTTTGTGGGGCCTGTGCCTTCAAATGTAAGTCCATTTACTTCCACAGCAACAGCAAAGACTGGAGCATGCACTGGACCTGTCTGGGACACCATTTTATATTGTAATCCTGGTTTGAGTTCGTGTAGCTGAACCAGAGCATTCTTTGGTGTCACTGACCATGAAACCTTCTTCCAGATAAGCTGAAGTTTGCAGAAATGGCCATTATTGCCTTCCTCTAAGGGTCTTTTCCTCTTACTGCTAGTTGTTCCCCCTCTTGCCCTATCAGTAGATGCTATTGGATGATCCTCCAGGTTGCCAATGTTCCGATTTTCCTTTACTTCTGCACTGCTGGTACCTGTCAGTAAAGAAAGGAAACAACTCACATTACAACTGTCATCATCATAGCTGACATTATGCCTAGGGCTGTCAGAATAGCCAAAAAAAAAAAAAAAAATTGTTGCTAAGCCCATTTTAGGAGTTTTCCCTAAATATCTGTATAATGGTTGGTTTATTATTTCTAGCACAGTTTTCTCGCATGTTCTGAATGTTTACTTGTCCCTAAAGGTCTGCTTCTATTAGTCATTAGCCTTCTGTTTTAAGAAAAGATTACATCATTCAAAGATGAAGCATAATGGATGCTATGTGACTTAAACGAACTGCTTGATAACTGCTAGTAAAGTGTAAATAGTTTGCAAAATTCCCTTAGGATGACAATTGTTCTATAATCCATGTGGGTGAATGCTTATGAACACATTATTAGAAATCAGAAATGATTCACAAACAGAAAAATTGGGCAATGCATTGAATAATCTATTTGCAATGAATACATTGACTGTCTCTGCTCACACCATAGCCTCTCGCATTGTCAACCTAATGAATCCAGACTAGGAAATGATCTGACAGACCTTCATAGCATTTGAAACAATTATTTGGTCTGGACTCAAATCCCAGTTTAGTAAGTGAGTGCCTTTCTGTCAAACTCAATTGCAGATACTCTTAGTTTCTGCATCAGCAACAACTAATATTGCAAAAGTTGCAGATAAATCCCAATGAGACCAGGAGAAGCCAGAACATGATGATGGGAGCAATTACTGATGTAAAGGATGATCCGTGTCAAAGAAAAGCAACAGGAGAGAGAGTGACTTCCAGGAGTGCCAGGAAGGGAATGAAATGCCAGTGGGGAGCTGTGGAGGGGGAGCACTGTTGTTGAGACAATGAATCCACCCTGCCTTGGCCCATGCCTGTGCAATGTTCTGCAAGGTTGTGACTGTTCTGTGCCACAGCAGAGGCATGGCTGACCATGGAGAGTCATCCCACTGATGTCCTGAATGAGACACAAGATGTGCTGCTGGCTAAATAACCATCCTATAAAATTTCTGTAATTTCTGATGAGTTTGTTTAAATGTCTTGCATCTCTGACACATCCTCCAGTCCTCCTGTGCATTTCTTGGGACAGAGATAAATGGAGGAAGGAAATATGAGTGTAACCAACCTTACAAGGAAACCCATCCCAGCAGTGATGCAACTGATCCCTTTCCAAGCAGAGCACTGTGCAGCTGCCTGCTTTACTCCAGACACTGCTGGGCATGGAGCCTTTCCCCGGTTTGGTTTGTTATTGTCAGACACTATCAGCCACCTGCACAGGCTGTGTCAGTCCCACGCACAGAGAAGGTCCCTGTGGTCCTTAGGGGGCAGAGAGTCCTCCCACTTTCTGCAAGGGCATGGCCACATTTGGTTTTCTCTCTACTCTAAGTTGGTAAGGATGTAAGGGGTGAGATGCTGGCTAAGCTTTGAGAAACTCCTGCTGGAGGACTGTGTCTGTGCTGTATCCCAGTGTTAGGCTTGGCCAACAGATACACAGGAGCCTGTGGAGATCATGTAGAACCAGCCATCACGATTAAAAACTTCTTTTATATCCTGAAATGTTACACTTGTATTTAATATCAAAAGACTTTTTCCCATCAGAGCACTAAGTCTGCACTCATGCAAGTTGTTCCACAGAAGGAGGGCCACTGCTTAGACAGGAGTAATAGTCATGGCACAAATGCCATCTGTGGGGGCTATTTGCAGAACTGAATCTTTAGGCTCCCTCTCCTGAAAACCCTGCAGCACACACTGAGCTTCCAGCCTGGATCTGTGTCTCACCAGAGTTATCACCAAAGAACTCTCTTCTGCAGTGCTTTGCTGAGGCAGAACATGACAAATTAAGGTTTTAGTGACTAGTTAATTTTTACTTTCTGAAGCTAAGGGGACAGAAAGAAGAGAGGTGAGGAAAGAAAGTAAAGCAAAATACATACATAATAGAAAAAAAGTTTTATCATATGGTATTCAGCTGTATAAAATATGACATCTTTAAACCAACTTCTCTGGAAATAAGACATTTAAAAGATGATGATAACTAAGGCACAAGGATAATGTGCTGCTTTCTCATTGAGTTCACAACTCTATTTATAGAGACTCTGATCTGAAGGGAAAGGGAATATCAGCTTTAACTTCCTCTATCCAGCTTGGCAGTGTCTCTGGCCATTTTCCATTATGACCCTTTCTCATGTTTTCATCCCACTCAGAAGATATCTCTTTAGTTGTGTGTATTTTTTAATGCAGAGGCAAAATATTTTGACGCAGACATATTTTTTTAGCAGGAAACAGGTTTGGTTCTGTATTTCACACCTCCTCTCTCATCTTAACCTAATAGGTTTTTACAGAGCCAATTATGGTACATAATGATACTGTAGTCAAGAAGCATGAAAAGAAAGATAGCTCCTGCTTCACACAATATTCAGCTTTGAAGAGAATTTGTATTGATTATGCACCACTGAATAGGAAAACTCAAGAGGTTATTTGTGTTTATCATTCATATTGTCTTATTCCATCTGATTTTTCTTTCATGGTCAGAGAACTGGATTTGTGAGCATCAATGTGTGACCTTAATGTCTTACCTTGACCATCCTCAATAAAACAATGGTTAACTAAAACCACAAAATAACATAAACATCACTTACTTGTCTTAAATTATGTCTATAAAATTGTCTAGTCCATGTTTTGGCCAACAGAGAGTTTGCCTTGATGAAGTGAAAAAAAATGCAGAGATGCAAGTGAAAAACTTACAGAGATCAAGCACAAAGGATGTGTGGACAAAGTTGGGCATGCACAGTGATGACATGCTTGTATTTATAGTGTGTTTTAGCCTCCCCACAATAATGAAAGTCTGTACAAATATCCTTACAGCCAACCAGGTTTTAGAGCACCCTGTCCTGAAACATGAGGAAACAGCTCAGTTCTGCCCAGATCTCAGTAGGAGCTGCAGCAGCCAAGAGTCATCGTGGCCTGTAAAGCAGAGGCAGCCTAAACTCAGTGAGTGCCTCAGAAATTCTGTGAGCCTGATGGACTTGTGTGATCCCTGGCAGCTGCCAAGAAACGTGAAATTACTTTATACTTTCAGGTATCTTTGAAATAGGAAGTCTTTGAAATGTGTCTTTTATGAGACCTCTGTGTAGCAGACATAAGATTACCTCTCTAATGGTGGCACATGTACTTCTATTGTGAAAATCAGACAAAGCAGGCAAATGACACCAAACTACACAAGATAAATACTGTAAGCAGCTGTAATAGAACAATCACAAGCAATTTTAGAAATGAAGAGTGCTAAAAGGAAAGGGGTAAGTCAGAGGATACACACAGGGAAAATGCAAAACTGTGGATCATTTTCAGTCTTGTTATTTCTCATAATGTCTTTGTTCTTGACTCTCCCAAATATATTCTTTACATTTGGGAAAAAAAAAAAAGATAATAAATTATGGCTCTCCCATGATGAAAGGTTGAAGAATAATAGCATTGAAAGGGGATGGAGTTAAAAAAAAAGGAGGAAGGAAAATATAGTTTTTTGGCAACAGTTTCTAATTTATTTAGTAAGATTTCTAAAAAAGTCCTGCAGCTTTGCACAGTAATATCTCCCCAGGTAACTTGATTAATTGATTTTTTCAGTTTCACAGACAACAGGAGACATTGTGATCTTGTATTGGCTTCAGTAATTGAATGGGAGAAAGGAAAGCAGTTAGTGAAATACATTTATTTATGCACTACTCCTCAATATTCTGACTGCTGTTTCATGTTTTTCTCCTTTTGGTCATTATGCACAGTAGAGTTAACCTAGGGAGTTTGCATCATCAAGAGCATTTCAGAACTATAATGCATCACTAATAATGACACTGACTATGTCTCTGGGTCTTAAGGGCTCTGCAGAACTAACCATCCGATCCTCCACGCTACATTTGAAGAGATAATATTGTTCCTGTTGAAGGTTATTCTGCTGCCAAGTCAACTCCTAGGGAGGATGGGAAAGGAGAGGTGGTAGGTGGCATCTTCCTTTTTGCTGGCATCTTTACTATTGAACACAATGGACACTACATTATTGAAAGGTTGTGATATTAAAAGTAAGAATTTGCTATATCTGTATTATAGCCAGCTCCTGATTCAACTGATATCTGTGAGACAGGCAGTTACTGTCTTTAGAAATGTTTAGTAAACATAGATTGCTTATGTAGAGTTCATTTTTGCTGTTCATCTATATCACATTGACTGCAGGTGTTAGAAGGATTGAGTTCCATAATTCCTGGAATACTTGAAAGCAAAAAATCTTGAATCAGGAGCAGTAGGAATGAACTCAGGAGCCAGAGCCATGGTACCTCTGTCCAAGGCCAGCTCTGACATCAAATGCAATGTGGGGCAGTCTCCTCTTGCAAGCAAGATGACATTTTCATACACTTATTGATTCCCCAACCAAGAGTTGGGAACATTTCTGCTGGGATTTTTAGGTTGATATTCTTGACTTTGGAATGATAAAATTGAAGTTAACAAGGGAAATCACTCTTTTCCCTCTCACAGGAAAACAAACTTATGTATTTTTAAATCTTCATGTAAAAAGTCTAGGTAAGCCATTACTTCTCCGTTGAACACTCCCTGAACACTCCCTGGCAGCTCACAGGGTTCAGGTGGTTAAAACCAATTAGATTTTGTTGGTGTGTAACATCTCACTACAGAGAAAAGCATTACCAGTGAAAAATGTACAGGACTTTGCTTAAAGGAAAGATGAAAAGTTGAAAGGTGATTGCCATTGTCTTTAGCTCTCCCAGAATGAACATACTCTACTTTGTCCACCTAACTATCTGAAATAACTGTGAAATCCATGTCTACTACAGATCTTACCTATGAGGGAAATTATTCAAATGATCTAATGACCTGACTTAGATTGATACTAAAATTCTGGTGCTCTCTGTCCAAGTTTGCAAAGAATGGCATGTAGCAGAAAATGTGGGCACCCCATGGCAGAGGCAGACCTAAGGACATACCTTCCTGAATCAGAGCCAGAACATTTTAGGCCCTGGAGAAATCCAAATGATAGCAATAGACAGTTTTCAAAACAAAAATAAGGAAATAGTTTTGGTGAAGGATTGCTTGGAGCTCTGCCTCCTGAAATGAGATATTCACTTTTTTCTTAGCGACAGGGCTGTCTGTCTCACAGTGTGAGGCTGTATCTCACACTGGAAACAAAAGCTCTGGGGCCTCATGCTGTCTGAAGAGGAATTTGACCAACATGCTCATAACTGAACATGCCTCAGCACATTGAATCTGAGTCTGGAATGTGCCCTTCAAGGCTGCTGCAGTGGTTGAAATCAGTGTGTTGGGGACCATCTGCAGACCCTGGGGAGGCGTGTGCTGCCCTGAGCCTGTGCCTGTGGCAGCACTCCATAATGAGACACCCAGGAATCCTGTGCTCCTGCTAGAGGTGCAACCTGGATTCAAAATGACCTGTGGCTGGTGATCATCTGCCTTGACCCCATGGCAAAGTGGGGATGGCACATTTAAGATCAGGGACAGGCATAGTCTTGTAACATCATGAAAGGCAGACAGGTTTAAGCAGTGAACAGGGAATGATTATTCACTGTTTCATGCAATCCCAGCACTAGAGACAGCAGGTTTGAAGCAATAAAAGGGTGCACTTTTTGACAGCACTCTACATCGCTCCTTGTTCCTGGCTGCTGTTGAGATCAGAAGTATCAGTGGGCTCTGGAGAGGACAAGACAGTTCTGTTGATGCCTAAGAAATATGATGATTCAGGTGCAAGCTCTAGCAGAGTAAAATTTCCCTAGGGGCTAGAAGGTTATACCAAGGGGAGGATCCCCATTTAAATGTCCTTTTTCTCAAAACATCATTTACAAGTGTTGAAGACCATGAACAGAGCTAGGCTTCCTATTTCTAATCTTCTGTGATATTTCTTACATTCTTAGGTACAATTTCTTACATTCTTAGGGACTGCCTTCTGGGGATGAACAGGGTGGTCCTTTCCTCGCATGTTCAAGAATAAACCTTCATCAGAGACAGATGTTTACTTTACCTACAATTACATTTCAAAGGTGCATGGTGTCTTTAATAAGTTTTTCTAGTATTAGTTCATTGATCAGAAACCACAAAAATCATGTCTGTATGCTATTAATCACCTGTTGAAAAAGCAGGTGTAGTTAAACTGCATGGCTCCCTTTGTAAAGAAGGCCTAAGGGAATGTGAAACAGGATTTGTATCCATTTCAGCTGGTGGAACTCTGCCCATTGATACAGCACAGTTGGGAAGCAGTGCTCCCACAGGATGCTCAGTGAGCAGAAAACTACAGGGATAAGCAACCCACTTTTCTACCTTGCCAGCATTCTCCTGGGCTCCTGTTAAATTGTTAACACAGGAGAAGAATTTTCCACTTGTTCAGAGCAAATCTCTGAAGCTCTTTAAAATATGGAATTACTCCAGAGGTACATGTGTGCTATAGGCTTTAGTAGGATTTAGGCCACTATACTGCAAGTGAACACAGAAATAGGGATGAATTTAAATTAATTCATATTTAAAAAAATATATTTAAATATTCAAATAGTAACACCTAAAACATTTTTTTGTATACCAAGAAATAAATAGCTGCCTTTTCACTGGAGCATATGTTTGACCAAAGGGAGAACTGGGTAGGATGACCCTGAAAACAGAGACATTTGCTGTTTCTCTTTCAGAAAACGGAGCTTACCCTGTCCATGTGAGCTGTTTTACAGCCCACGCAGGCACAAAGCTGTCTTGGTGTTGCAGTAGCAATAAGAAAATGGTGTTACAGTGTTTGGCTTGTACAAACTTCCTACATTACCTAAAAATAACTAAGTAGCACATTTGGGGACTATTACGCAGGAGGTGCCTGCACAAGCTCATCGTGTGCATAATATGTTTCCTCTGTGTGTGTGTGTATACTTCTCACATGTCTTCCTGAAAATACAGCCTTCCTGGGAGCCATTCTGAAGGATTTTCAGGGTTTTTTTTGCCTTTGCTAAGATCTGTAATTGCCTGCCTTTGCTGTGCAGCAGAATAGTGTGATGCCCATGTGATGCTCAGCAGCAGAAAATAGCAGGCTGTGCTTCCTCACTCCTCCAGCAGCTCTTCCCCTTGCTGGTGCACCATGACCAAACCAAGGCAGATCAACAACAACAAGGGAAAAACACCAAATTCCTCCCACTGAGTGGCTCTAATAGGGCAACATGGCAGCATGTGTCTGGCTGGGAAAGAAACCAATCTGGTAGGTGATACTAAAACGTTGCTCATTTGGTTCAGAAAGCTTCCCTCCCTTTTTTTTTTTTTTTTTAAGATTCAAGTTGTGTTACAAAAAGCAGGCAGGATAACAGGCAATAATTGCTTCTAGGTGACAAATGGAAGGGCTTACTGAGGGTTATTAATTCCTAACTGCCACTCTTGGGCTTCCTGGTGTTTGGAAAACTTCTCAACTCCTTCAAACCCAGCAGGACTTTTCTCCAGGTGTACAGTCAGGGCTCAGAGAATTGGTTGAGGTGTAAGGGCCCAAGAGAATACTAATTAGCCAAGAGTGGGTAATTTTTGGGTTATAGCTGGTTTATTTAAGCCTGGTTAATCAATTCTCAATTTGATAGTTCTGTGCAGGGCTAGGACCTGGGCTTGATGATCCTTGTGGGTGCCTTCCAGCTCCCTTCTGTGATTTCACATGAGGACTTGCCAATAGTTGCAAAACCTCCTCCTTTCCACAATTGCTTTTTTATTTATGAACTTTATTGTTCATCTATAGAGAAATGAGACTGCTTACTTAAATTGTCTTCATCCTCCATGGTGGTTGGGCCAGGACTCAGGTACTTGAAGGGTGCTATGAAGGTTGACAGTATGCTGAGTTTTTCTAGAAGAAAACAGAAGAAAAGATACACATAAAATAGGTGCTCAGTCAATGCATTCACATCTACTTCACACTTTTTCTCAGGGCAAAACATCTTGGTAAGTCTGTTTGGTTTTAGGACCAATGGAGGAATGGCCTGAAGTTGTGCCAGTGAAGGTTCAGGTTGGATATTAGAAAAAGGTTCTTCTCCCAGAGGGTATTTGGGCACTGACCCCGGGCAGTGGTCACAACACCAGCCTGACAGAGTTCCAGAGGTGTTTGGACAGTGCTTTCTGGCACTTGATGTGACTCTTGGGGATGTCCTGTGCAGGGCTGGGGGTTGGACTCAATGATCCTCATGGATCTCTTCCAGCTCAGCACATTCTGTGATTCTGTGACTCTACAGTACCACCACAGTTTACTGAACCTCAATGCATTTATAACACCTGGCAGATACAAACATCAAACACATATTCCTCCTGGTTTCTGACCCCATGTAATGTTTATTGACTGTGCTTCCCAGCAGTGGTGTCTGAGCACTGCAGAGTAGGGGATGCTTGAACTGGTCCAGCTGGGAATGGGGGAGGCAGTCAGCCCTGGGAGAAGGGACATGAGCACTGCTCTAATGGATGAGATCATGTACTTCAATTGTTTCCTCTCCCCAGTGGAGTCTGAACCAGAATTCTTAAGAGAAAACTCAGTGATGGATGGCACAAAAGACTACCATGGCTTGTAATTCTACCAGTTTTTGATATGATTTTTGGAAAACTCTCATGGTGTTCCCAGAAAGCTATTGTTCACTCAATAAGAACGCTATTTGAAATCCCTCTTGTGTGTTCATATTAAGTGCTTTTAACTGCAGTTTCTGTTCATCCTGCAGATAGTGTATAGCAGAGACATTTACTTCCAGTGCCATGATCAGACTCTGCATTAGAGGCCAGGGCAGATTCAGCACAATGAGAACTCATACTGACTTATACTAGGTTAATGCTTGGCTCAGGACTTCTCTATAGAGAAAAGTTGAAGTTAACACAAACACCAGAAACAGATATATAGGTAAGTGTTTTATTTCCTTTGATAACTAGTTTGTTTAGCTGAACATTTATTTTTTTAAGGCTGAATTCCTTCTGACACACTATGGAGACGTTATTAAGGACCAACAATAGCAGAGTGTCTACTTGACTGAAGAAACAGAAACACATCTAACAAAGGTGATCCACAGCTTTGAAGACCTTTGTTGCTATTCTAAAGTACTTCTCTGTTTAGAAAGCTTCAGCTATGGCAGAGGAAATAGGCAGCTGAGGCTCACCTATTTCCTCAGTGAAAATGCTCTTTACCCTGCACATTGTGAACAATGTTGGCCTCTCATCCTGCGGCAGAAGCATCAATGTATTCTTTCAAGGAATGTATTCTTTCAAGGAATGTATTCTTTCAAGTGACGCAAGAAATAACATTTCCAAGGGAAATTTCCTTATCATTGACAAAATATTTCTCTGATTTTCATCAAACTACCTGCCTGCTAAAGTACCACTGGTCTAAGAGACATTCCAGCTGAAGAGCTCTTTAAACTTTTTCAGCAGCCCATCAGTGAGCTTTTTTGGCCTGGTTCTTCCTACATTTGCAAACAATCCTTGTTTTTGTTAAAGACTGTTATCAGAACCCATCAAAAATGACTGCATATATTTGCCCTTGGCTGGGTAACATTACAGCTCAATTCTATTACAGGAATTCACTGTAAAAGCTGACTGCTCTTTGTTAAGTAAATACAATAAGCAGAATAAAAGATTGCCTGAAGAAAACCTTTTTTCCGTCCAGAAACCTTTCAGCCCAGACTAATATATAATTAGAGCACAAATTAGCCTCCTTCAATTGCAATTTCATTATGGGATTGCAGTGATGTCAGGACCAAAAGAATGAAGCTATTTATGAATGCTATAGCCATGAGATTTTTCTAAGTGAATTCTTTGACACTTTTCTTGCTAAGGCATTGCTCACTGAGAAATGTGGTGTCTCTGTACGGCGTCTCACTGTGTGTGAGACTTTGGGTTGTGATCCTGATAAAGGCTGGTATTCACTCCTGACTTCCTCAGCTGGTTCCTTTGATTGAAGTGAAAAGAGCGTAGGCTTTTGGGACTGAATCCAAAGGCTGCATTTGGTAAGGGAAATGCTTCAGATGATAGACACAGGATCAGGGCAGCCCTTGGCTGTAGTACCAGCAGTGACTGTTGTGTCTGGGTACTGAGATCCTAAAGTGTGTGTACTGCACCTGTGCCTGACTGCTGACAGCTGTCAGACCTTCAGGATTAACTCTCAGGACACTGATGTCACACACCTGAATCTTCTTTGCTGAGAAAATATTCTCACTCCTCATAGCGAGAATTAACTACTAACCAAGCACTATGGAAGTGCTTTCTTGCTGCAGTGGTTAATGCTTACTCCTGGCACCAATCAAAATCCAAATCCATTTAGTTTTGTGCTAGGTAAAGAGATATTTTATGATTTAATTTTGTGTAATTGATAGGTGAAATTTACAATGTGGATTTAAAATTCATCAATTTAATTTTTATTTTGTCTTAAGGGACCCTTCAACCATCTTAAGCTTTTGTTGGTAATGTTTTCCACTTGTTCCCAGAGCCCTTGCTGGTGACTTTACTTTGTGTGGCAGGGAAACGGGATGTGAAATTTGCTGCATGCTTAGAGTAGCAATGGATGGGATTGTGTCAACCAAACAAAGGCAGGTCCTAATAACATATAATTCTATCAATACCAGTAATAAAGATTATAATTCAATATGTCAATCCATTGGCTAAGCAAGGGAACATTTAGTGTGTGTCGAAATGGGAGGAGGAGGAGGAGGGCAGGGTTTTGAGTAAGCTCTGTAAAAAGAGAAAAGCTGTAGTAAACACACAGACTGCACAGATGAATTATTGACCCAGAGAAGGAGGAAAAGATAAATGACAGAATAATTATTGAAGGTGTTTACAGGGAAATAGTCAGGTTAGGTTTAAAATTATTGGTATTATTTTGCACTTCCATCTTTTGCACATTATTGCCTGCTGCTGTAAAGGCCATGAAGCACTTCAGCTTTATTGCCAATGGTGAAATTCTGTGTTAATTGTCAAGATCAGAAGACTTGTATAGTTATACTTTATGGTCCCTTTGTAGGTTAATGCCCATCATAATTAGCCTTGTTTCCAACAGTTTGATGAAAACTTATGAATAAGAATAAAGGACAAGACTGTATTTGAAAAAATCATATAGAGGAATACAATGAAAGCCTCCTTCTCCCATTCTCTTTTCCTTCCATGGTTTTGCTTTTTTTTTCCTTTATTTTTTCCCCCAAAAAAGAAGCAATAACAGTTAGCCCAAAACTAGAGCAGCTATTTTTAATTTATAATTGTAAATGATCTCTGTATTTGTCTGAGAAAGATATTTATCAAGGTTAGAAGAGAGAGTTTAAGTAGAAAAAAAAGACATTTCAAAAACTCTTTTCTACAGAAATGCAGACTATATAACCCTACATTTATTAGAAGTAATACATGAAGGTATTATTGCTGGCATTAGAGTTGTACCCAAAGTCTCTGATGCCATGAAGAAGAGGTTTCATAAGGGCCTACATGGACACAAGGAAAGCTTTATTTACAATGGAAATTGAGAGACAAAGAGCAGGTATAGTGGAATTTGTCTCTAGCTGCCCTGGAACACTATTGCAAGATGATGGCATCATATTTTGTAGTGCATTCACTATAAAAACAGTCTTCCAAGTGGAAATCTGCTCCAGTAGTGTAAGCACAAAAATCATAATTTCTTTTGAAGAGAAGCCTATTACAGGAAGGAAAGGTCAGTCTTCTGTTTTGTGATGGAAAAGGATTTCAATCCACTCTTCTAAGGATATATTTTCCAGCAACAGTAAATAATTAACATAGAATCATGAAGTGTTTTTACAGTAGTCATAAAAATAGTTAAAATTAAAAAAAAAATGGGACAAGATATGTGTTGAATGAAATACAGAAAATGCTTTAGTACAAATGATTCAGCAAAGCCTGGCACATAAGGCAGGCAAGTTTCCATTAAAACCTGCATTTTTTTGAAGTTGCTTTTGCCCTGGGGATGCAGTCAGAAGGCTGGTCACAGGTCCTGTAAATACACTTTTATTGTGAAGACAAGAATGCACATATACAGCTATAAACACCTTTGTGCCCTTCATACCTATCAGTATTTGAAGGGCACCAGACAATACTGCTTGATCATCAACTCTAGGGAAGTTCTTTCACTCTCAATCACCAGAATAAAAGCAACAGGAACAGCAGGAGCTCAACACTTTTAAAAATCAGCCCTTATACATGTTGGACAAATTGTTTAGCTTTGAGAAGAGCAGACTGAGTGGGGTCATAACAGCAGCCTGCAAGCACATAAAGAGCTGCTGCATGGAAGAACAGAGTAAGCTGTGTTCCATGTGCATTAACACAACCAGAAGTAATGGACTTAAATTACACCAAGGAAAATTCACTTTAGGCATTAAAAACCCCTTCCTAACAGTAGGGATAGTGTAGTGCTGGAATAGCTTGTCTGATGGGGAGGTGCTGAAGGGCTGACAGCTGGAATCTGCAGGGGGTTGCACTTCCTTTCTAGAAAGGGCCCATCCTTTATACTCTCCCATCTCTACAGACTCCAGTTGCCCTGAGTGTAGATCCTGCAGCAGGGTCTAGCTCAGACTTGGAAAAGTGAGCAGGATTTGCTGGTATTTGCAGAAGTTTGTGGCTTGCTCTTTTGCTTGGCAGCTAATGAGCACTATTAATAATTGTTTTTCAAAAATGCAACTTTCAAACACAAGAAGGATTAGACAGATGGATACCAGTGGTTTGCTAAATCAGAGTTAACAATGTTTTACTGAATTAGTTTCATTCTCATACTCAAATTAATTACCATAAACTACTTTACTTGTCAGAGGTCCCTTCAATAGTATTCTTTTAAAAACACAATGCAGACATCATAAACCAGTCCTAAGCAATTCATTTGGTCTGTGTAGAGTACTAAATTACTCAGGAAGGGACAAATATGATGCAATAGTGTAAACTCAGCTGCAAAATATCTTGGAGAAAACATTATTTTTCACTTCTCTAAAGTATTTGCAGCTACTTGATTAGTTACATTTTTACAGTTGTGTTTAGCCCTTAAGGAGGGGGGATATAGGTAAAAGAGAGCCTGCACGTCAGGAGATGATCCTTTATCTTTCTTCCCATATCTTAGTAAGTTCAGGCTTGGGCTGACACTGACTGACAGGATGAAGAGATTCTTAATGCAAAAGAAAAATATGGCAGATTTGTGGAGAAAATAACAATGTCTTTAAACCACGACACTTACTGGGGAGGCTCACAGCCTTCTAAATTATGGCTTGTACGGCCACCATGCTGCATTATTTAATTTAGGCAGCTGGTTTGTAGGTAGGGATTTACTTGCATGGTGTCAGAATCAGCCCTTACAGCTGAGTTTGAGAACCAGGTGTTGAAACAAAAGTTTCTGAGTGTGCAGGACTCAGCAGCATTGCCCAAGTGCTTTTTGCTTCACATGCAAGCAGGCAGGCTCTGTGTTATGCTTTTATATCCACACTGACAAAGCTGTCCCCATGAATTACCACCACAGTTCCACTGGGGCTGGGAGGGTCTCTGTCCATCCCCTCCAGCCACGTTCCAGTTGGAAATGTCTCTGCCCTGAACCCTTCAGAGGCTGATGATTGTATAGACAGAGCAGCAGCTTTGGCTGCTGCAGGGGCTCCAGTTTGGTGCCTTGCATGGGATAAGCTCAAGCCTGAATATATTTGCAAGGGGCTGTTGGCACAGGCCCATTCCTGCTTGGTTTGAGTTTTCCTCTCTCAGCCCTACTCTGTGTGGTCCTAAATCAGAGCTCTGCTGACACCATGGACCCTTGAGAGCCATCAGTCAATGCAACTGGAACAGCACACCTGGCTGAGCACTCCAAGGGGGAAAAAAGAGCCTTTGAACTGGAGAATATGAAAGGGTTAAAATATGTGTATCTGTTCCTGTCTGTAGCTGTGATGCTTGGCACCCCTGAGAGCACGGCCTTTGAGGTGGACAGTTACTAAAGGTCTGCTTTGTATAATTGGTTTTTAATCCAGAGCGTTTGCTGTGACATCCCACCCTGGCCCACATGGGAACTGTTAAGGAAAGCTTTTCTTAGAGGTAGCAAAGAAATATGCAGAGAGAAAAACCTTCTGGTTGAATATGAGTTTTGATTGGAACAATTTTCTTAAAAACAGAGACAAAAGGGACTATTCAGATTAAGGAATTTAGGTTTATAAAAGAAAAAAAAACCCTCATCATTACTTTATTTGTTCTCTGCTTCAGCAAGGACCTGAAACAAAGATGTAAAATATCAGAGCACATTGCTTTTAGTCTGATAACTAAAAGGAAGACAAAACCAGGGAACGTTTTGGTAGTCAGCATTTCAGGAGAAGGTTTTCAGCTGCTCAAAGCAGGTTGTGCCTCGAGTTAGAAGTCAGAGGTGTGAACCTGGAGCCATGAAATGTTCCTCTGAAACAGGGCAGCAAGCTGTTCAGTGCCATGTGGTGCCCAAGCACCTGCTTCTTTGCCTTGCCTGGAAATGCAACATGGCCTGCCAAGTGCAGGGGTCTTCTGTAACCAGATCTACTTGCTGCCTGTATAATTTTTTTTAAGTAGTTCTTGGAGCAGAGAATACATTTTTTTCTCTAGTCTTGTTCAGTGCTTAGCAAAATGGGTTCTGTGTCCAAGACAAGAGCTCTGAAATGCAATTATATTAAGTAGCAAGAACAGTTTATGGTATTATGATACTGCAGAGAACATTGAATGTGAAGCACCAGTTAGCTCAGGGGCCTGGCAGCTGGACTAATCCTCTGTGCATCCCTTCCCAGCTGTCTGCTGACCCAGAACTGCTGCCTTGGAAAGCTTTTGGGGAAGCTGTGTGAAATGTTTCACCAGGGCCAGTCCAGCACCTAACAGGCAGTGGCAGGTCCATGCCCTGGACTCTGGTCCCTCTGCACCCCACCAGTACCTCCACACAGGGCTCTGAGGCCAAAGCCACTTCTGCCTTATCACTTAGGAAGCAGAAAGGACCAGCAAAGGCCCCGTGCATGGGATTTGTATGGATTCATTCAATATGGTCTGAGGTACACAGGGATATATTTAATTGATCACATAATGCATTAGGTCATCATTTCTTTCTACAGTGGCATGTCCTGCGGCTCTCCTGCATTTCTGGAATGGAGACAGTGGGGTTTAGCTGCAGATTTATCAGGAATTCAAATGGGCACTTGCATAGCCAAATCTCAGGGGCTGTGCTTTGGTGCTCTGTACCAGCCCACTCCAAGCTCCTTCACCATGGAAGACTCTATGGAATGAAACGTGCTGTGTTGTGAAATATTAGTTTCTTATTACTTCCAGTAAAGAGCAAAGTAAGTAAAAACACAAGGTGGTAGATGGATTTTTAATAAGAAAGGCAGTGTCTGTGTTTTGTTCTTTGTTAGATTCCTTGGAAATCAATTTGAAATCTAGTTCAGCCTAGTAAAATTAGATCTAAAACTATTTAATTTTGTTGCTAGAGTGTTTCTCTCTCCCAATGCCTTGCTTGAGGACACACAGAGATAAAAACTCTTGAGTTATTATCAGTTTATGTGAATCTGTCTGCCTGTGGAGTGTACTATATTATGTATCTCTAAGTGATCTGGCTGTGGCTTGAAAATTGCAGTTTAAAATCCACTTCTTAGCAAGCTCCTTATGCTATTTGAACATTCATTTTGGAAATATTTTTATTTGCTCTCTACAAGCTATGACATGCTTTTATTTCCTTTTCTTTTTTATCCTTATTTTTTGGGGGATGTCATCACTTTGGAAAACAGAAGAAACACTGAGAAAATAATAGCATGAAACCCACCTGTTCCCAATGTGTGCTGAATAGAGATGCAAGAAGACCACAAAAATAGCCAGTGGATTTATTAAGCATACAATAAATCAGTGTGATTAACTATGACTATTTGATTGTATGCCAAACAGGATTATCAAAAAGTCTTCAGTCCTATGGGCAACTAGTTTGGCCAGTACCAGGGTGAGTAGGTTAGTTTCTTATCAGCCTGTGTCTGTACAGATCTGCACTACTTAAGGAGACTTTGCTCAGCTGGAACAGAAAATGGTATGAAAGTCCTTGATTTGGGTTAAGGGAGGTCTGCCTATAAATAATTTAAACCTGTCAACTAAATTATGATTATGTGAAACATGAGTGGTCTAACCTAAAGTAAGAGTAGCGCAGTTAATAAAGGTATTTAAAAGGATGCCTGGAGCCAGTGGAGCTAGGGCCTGGGGAGCAAAGCAGCTGCCTTTGCAGGCAGGAGTACAGACTAAGGCTCAGCACTGTCCATGCAGAGGATACAAAGCTTTGTGCTGCACAACTTGATTTTGAAGGGTTTTGCCACCTTCTGAAACCAGCAGTCCTCTCAGGTAGACAAATTCTAAGGTGGGTGTGAGCTGCTAACACCAAGTCTCAGTTTTCCAAACTTTGTCTCCAAGTTCAGCCATTATCTGCTGTAAGAAAGGCTGAACAACCCCAGGAGGGACTGATCTCATTGGCACATACACCTGCAAATAAATTCCAGTGGGATAAATGCAATAAAACCCTCCCAGTAAGTGCCTATTGATTTTACCTGGAACATGGATTTAGGCTAAAAGACTAACTAGTAGATGTCCAAAGCTAGGAGACATGATTTCTAGACTACCTTCCTGGGAAATCCTGACCTGTGTTATCACTGCCTGTGGCTGCATTACAAGGTGCAGAAAGGGATGTCCTGCTTCCCTGAGCATTGCAGCCCCTGCAAGAAGGCTTTTCTATTGACAGGATTTATTGGTATTTTCAGTCCTTGATCTATGCATACGTTTGGGTAATGAAATGAATGATATGTTACTGAAAGGGGGATCAAAACTCCTTTATGCTCACAGAGCTCCCACTTGAGCCACTCAAAGATCTGCAAAGACCATGAGTTACTACATGGAGAAACTGTAAAGGTATTTGTGTAGGTGCAATATGGATGAACAGCTAAATATATATTTTATACCCTGTAAAACAACAGCTCCACTGTGAAGTGAGTCACCCAACATGGGCATAGCAATGTGCTTCACCTCAACAAAACACAGCTCTTTCAGTTCTTTTAAGGTTTCACTTGCAGTTAAGGTTTCCTCAGCAGTTAAGCCCACAAATGCAGATGCAGAGCTGTCCATCTCCTTTCCAAAACTGGCCATGGGACTGATGTGGAACAGCCCCAGCTGAGTGCAGACCCTGCCTGTGAGCACTCCTCTGTGAGCTGTAACCCCCTCCCTCCCAAAACGAATATCTGCTAAACATTGGGAAGTGAATGGCCTGCATCAGAAAGCTCCAGCTGGCAATTAGTGCTGAAAGGCTTTTTAAAATCTCTTCTCTGTTCATCTGCTGTAAGCAGCCAAGTATGACCTCTCCCTTTTGTACTTCCATAATAATAATAATAATGCATATTTAACCTGATTCCTGCCCAGATTTATCCTTGGTAACATGAGGCAGTCTTGTGTTAACTAATCTGTCTGTGGGCAGAAAGTTAAAGGCATTACCATTACAGTCTAGGGTGATATAAGAGGGCTGACACTTGCAGGACTTTCTTTGGAAAGATGCTACTGAGAGAAGTCAGGTCTGCTAATTGAGCCAGTTATTTCAGTATTTAGGCATTTACATTCTCATTTGACCCCTTGGGGGCTGAGACAGCTAGAAGGGGATAGGGGCTGTCCTGGGGCTGTCCTGGGTGCTGCTGGTATTACAGTGCCTTTGACTGAAAAGCAGCTCCTTCAGTTTCACCTGTTAAGGCATGACCCTTCAATATTTATTAAACTTTCCATCACTGCTTGTAGAGAGTCTTAACATCTCAGATTCATCACTGATACTTTGTTAGTATTTTCTTTTTATTTTTTCAGTCTTTATTCAATCCTAGGACAAATGGTTTCAAATCTATTTCTCAATTAAGAGCGGTGACAAAGGAAAAGTTTGCTAGAGCTTTACAAAGAAGGCCAAGTTTTCAGAGTGATGCAAAGGGAACTTGACACCTGACTCCCATCAACAATAATAATGGGGGTTGTGCATCTAACTCTTTCTGCATTGTGCTGACATTGTACCCTTGAATGTTAGTACAGTTCAATAATTCTCCAAAGATGAGGCAGCTTATTTTCTCTGCCATTGCTGCTTTGCTGGCATTTTTATGGCATTCCCAGAAGTACTACCTGTCAGAGTTAGTACTTCCAAGGATGGCATTGCTTTGGGGTGATTGAGGATTGATGTAATTAAAGAGAAGGCAGTCTACTGCTTGCCCATGGGTATTTTATATTAAGCATTTCACTACACAGCTACGATTGATGATTTAAATGATGACAAAGTTGGGCTGCTCTGTATGGGCAACAGTGATTCAAACCATGAATTCAGGGATGTGCAGCCTCTATTTTATGTTCAAAATTCTGAGAGTGCTGCAGAAACAGAGCTTTCTAGGAAAACTGCAACTTCCTCAAGAACCATTTAGCAAAGGATGGTGTTCCTGCCCTTGGCAGGGAGCTTGGAACAAGGTGACCTTTAGGGACCCCTCCCAACCCAAACCATTATATGAATAACAGCACTGAAAACTTGAAGAAACTTGCCACAGGAAGGGATAATCCCAGTCACATCTAGGGATGAGTAAGACCATTATTTGGGAACAATTTGGAAAAGAATAGGGAAAAAAATATAATATTACATCATTAAATAAATCCCCTGGTGCAGTTGTTGTGGTCTTAAGTGGGATTATCGGATTCAATCTACACATGCTTTTGTGCATATCAACATCTGGAGCAGCCACTGTAGGCTTTTTTTAATAGTCAGTGAATAGTCAATATAGCCTATAGCATTAAAAAACATTGATTTTCTCCTAAGGTAAGTATGTGTTAGCTCTTCTCTGTAACCTGAACATATTAAAAAACACGCAAAATATCAGACATATTATTATCTCAGTGTTTACCCCTTAACAAAATGATGAAGTGTTAAAATCCTACAGGAAGGCTGCTCTTTAACACTGCAGACAGAGTTTGCTAAGGAGAGTCTGGGAACATAAACCAGCTCTTTGTGCAGAAAGAAGAGGAATCTCTTTCTTCTCTTCCCTGCTAAAATGTCCATAAACTCCAATTACATTTATAACTTTGCATTAAATTAAATATGTTATTTTACACAAGCACTTAAAAAGTCCACTAAATATCCAATAACAGTTTTCTTTATTCCCTTGTTAGCAGCTGCCATGGCAGCAGGACCTGCACAAGAATGAAAGTGATTTAGTGCATTGATTTGCAGTTGGCACGGCCCTCTGTTCTCAAACAGAACTGATTAGCTTAGCAGGAAAGTGCCATTTACTTTTATCGTGTTTCTTTCCTTCTCATCTCCCTTCAGTGGCTGCCAAGAGGAACAGAAGAGCTGTAACCTCCTGAGCAGGTTGCTTGCTTTCCTCAGCTCCAAATTCTGCAATTCTGAGGACTAATTTGCCTGGATAGTGCTGTGGCATCAATACAGATGCCAGGGTTACTGCTTTGGTGTACTGGAAACTGGTCCCACTGAGCTCTTTCAGGCTCTTCCTACACAAAATTAACCCTGACTAGGAGAATCCCCTCAGTGTCCAAAAGTGCCATCTAAACCAGGATTTTAGATGTTTTTTCACCATTTACTGGTAAAGCAAATAGGACAGCAAGGCAAAATATCTAGCTGGGAAGGTTTCTCTTGAGTATCTCACTTTTGCTTCATAAACTGACCGTAGGGCTTGCCTTCTAACACATAACATTTGAAGGACTGTGTACACACTCCTGCACCTCTGATCTTCCATGTATTGAAGCTGCTGGGGAAAGTCTGGATTCACCAGTTAAAAGTAAAGATTTTCTGCAGTGCAGAATGACCAACAGCTGCAATAAAACAGTGGGAGTCATTGAACTGAATTAGCAATTATTTTCCCTTGAAGACCAATTCATGACAAAAAGTTCAGTTTGCTTTGGCTAAGACTCCATCATTTCAGGGGTCAAATCCTCAGCTGGAGTGAGTTTCTGTGGCTTTATTGAACTCCATGAACATACACAGAGCCATGCCAGCTGAGGTCAGTGGAATAACACTGTTTCAAACCAGTTAAGGTTCTGATCCCATAAACTTGTTCTGACTGTTCAGTCTCATTAGTACTTTTCAGGTCTCTCTCAAACTTGTCGAAAATTCAACCATGCTTAATCTTCTTAGGGGTGTTACATATTTCCAAGTCTGTTTCTACTAAGAAATAATAAGGAAAAAAACCAAAAAGAAAGGGTGAGAGGCTGAAAACCTGGTTCAGAGTTATTTCTGGAAACAAAGATTAAAAGATGAAGAGGGGAGAGAGAATCTCCTTCCTACTTTCTAGCTGAAATTCACTCAATAATATTAATCCTTTTGGACTCTTTACAGTTAGTGGAGATGAAGAAGCTAATCTCTGTCTCTTCTACACTGGAGGCTCCATTAGTTCTACTAAATAGCTGGTGCAGCACCAGAGAAAGGAGTACATACCCATTTACCTCCCTTCTCCTTTGATCTCAGCAAGAGATTATAAAACAGCTCCCATATTCTGTTCTTTCATTTTAAAATGCAAAGCAATCTGTAACTTTCTTCCCTCTGGCACAGGAAATCCTGGTGAGGAGAAGGGCCCTTTACTAGAAAATGTATAGCTCACACTTTTCAAATGTATCTAACTCCATTAGTCATGTGAATTCAGTCTCTTTTATTCCCTCCGATGAACCATCTTTCCTCCTTCCACAACAACAAAGAAAATCCTCTTTTCTGGTAAAGCAGGAGTTATTTGAACTTCACTGATTCAAAAGACTGCAGTATCTGCCATGGCTAATGAACTCCAGGCAAACCAGGGGTGTGCTGACAGGGCAACATGACCACAGTCCTCTCCCAAACCACCAGAAAATAAAAGCTGCCTCTTTGCAGGGCTGAAAGTACTGCAGATGTGGGTGTACTCCCTGTCAGCAAAACCTTACTCTCTTGGTGCTCTATACCATTTGTTTTGCCACTAGTGGCAAACTTTAATAATCATCAGTTGAATTTTAGGATAAAATGACTCATGCCTTAAACCCCATTGATTGCAAAGGGATGTGTGCCTGGCTGAGATACAGAATAAACATTTGGTCAGATAAAACCAACATCATATGTCTGGTCATCCACAGTTCTCTCACAGTTACATCTGTGAAATGTCCTCCTTGGCTGTATTCTGGGCTTTCTTCCTGTGAAAACTCAGACACAAGGTGATAGAAGAAGGGAAAATAATGGCACCAAGGTGTAGAAAAAATATAGTGTCAGAAGGTGGCTGAGGGTCATTCCTATAGCTGGATGGCATAGAAATATGGAGGCACACAGTTGTGGCCTCCAAAGTGGATCCTGTAACCCTGTATCAAAGCCTAGAAGAATTACTTAGGTTTGGAGAGAATCTAGCATCGGATGCCTCAGAAAGAGAAACACAGGTGACAGCCTTCTTAGTGTGGTTTTCATGAAAGCATTCAGTAATAAATACTGAAGATTAGAGTGTATCCAAAATCTATTCCCCTTCAGGGCTTGGGGAGCTTGCTTGTGGTAACTGGGAGGGACCCCTTCAGTTTCGGAATTTTTCCTGAGGACTGATGCCCAAGCCCTGTCTTTCAAATTGGTACATTGGGAAATGGGAACAAGAATCAGAGTCTTTTGAAATGGGGTAGCTGTGGGTGACAGTGAGGGTAGACCCTTGCACCCAGGTGACACAGTCACTGCATTTATCTAGAGCAGGACTTTGGACTGATGCCGTGGAAGGGCTGTGGGCAGGTTTTCCATATAGGAAGAAACAATAACAGATATTTTCCAGTAATTCTGCTCTTCCCTACTGCCACTGGAAGGCACCAATCTACCCAAAATACCAGTCCTTACACCAAACACACTTAAGGACCATGCTCAACGAGGCCTTGCTTGGCTTCCAAGCCTTTTGATTAAAATCTGCCACGTTCTGATCCACAGCAGAGACTCTGGGAACTGCCACCATGTGGCTTCCCCATGAGCACCTTGCAGCAGAGCTGGAGGAACAGGAGCACAGCCACCTCCATGGGCACTGGATCCCTGTCCTGAGCACAGCCCTTGGCTGATGGTGGCAGGGAATGGACCCCAAGGAGCTGACACATTCTGCTGGAAGCAAGTGCCAGAACAGGGCAGGGCTCAGGCTGCCGTAGGGCTCATCTGAGAAGCCCTGATGGGGGCTCATGGCCTGCAGGTGGATGGTTCTTTGTTGTGCTGCTCTATGGAAATGCTAGGCCAGTGTAGCAAAACAATATTTCTAACCTCAGTCTTCACTACTGGAAATAGGCTGTGTTTTGATTTGTTCAGTTTTGTAGTGTTGTTCAAATGGAACAAGTTCAAAGTTGTTCAAATGTGGAATCCGGGACACTGGGATATATTAGGGGGTCACACCTGTAGTGCCATGGCTAAAGAACAAGATATTACAACCATATATATTAACTTTTCCAAGGCATTTGATTGTCCAAGACTATTCAGAATGTCCAGGAGCATTTGTGCTAAGAAAATTGAAGCACTTTGGCCTTAGCTGAGCTTCAGCAGATAGATTTGCTTCATATTTGTTAACAGGAGTTACGACAATAGAGAGAGGGAGAAAGAAAAGGTGACAAATTTGTCTCCAGAAGAAGCCATACAGTAAATCTCCAGGGAAGAGTTTTATGGGAAAAGGTCGATTTCCACTATTCTGCTTCCAGACCTTATAGATGGTTATCAGGACAAAGGTAATTATCTAACACCGGTGATTTAAATACAAACAACACAATCATTCATTTCCTTGGCTCTGAGTGACAAAACTTCAGAGTGCAATGTGACCTCTGCCACTTCCACAAAAGACTTACTAGCAAGAAATGAACTTCTTCAATTCAAAAAGAAATGGAGAAAAACAAATCCATATCTTCCCTCCCTAAAGGGACAACAAGATCATAAAGTCATGCTCCATATGGCCCTGACACTGTCAGGTGGTTTAGGCAGTAGATTGAGGTCTGTGTCATTGATATGTGTAGACCTCAAGATCTGTCTAGCTTATGTCTACTGCTGAGAGAGTGATTTGTATCTAATTTGTTCAGTAGCTTTTCTGTTTGTATCAGACTTTGATTTTTCCAAATATACTTGTCAGTAGAATTTACTCAAGTGCACTTTGCAAACATATTTTAGCCTATGCAAACTATTTGTTTTGACTGTTCACTACTCATGCTGTGTAACCAGCCACCTAAGGCAAACTGCAGTTTTCCACTGGTTTTGCAGATGACTGATCCCTGAAGTGCCCTGAACTCCTTTTGCAAATCTCTGCTGTAATCTGTCTCCAGTCATTCAATAAGGTTACCAAAAGCTATTTTTCAGTCACATAACAAGTGCCACTGTCTCTTGTCTCAACAGATATGCTTAGTGTCCTGACAGAAAACTGTGATGGAAGTGATTAGCACACACAAAAAATGAGTTGGAAAAGGAACATTTTCACGATTCTTTTTTCTTTTCTAACCCAGACATATTTAAAATGTAAAATTTACTTCCAAATCTCTTCGTAAGTTGATAAAAACTGCAAATGCTTGCTCGCAAAATTCTTAATTGAAAATAAGCTCAATAAAACTTCTAACATGGATGCATTTTTGCTTGGCATAGCACTTACCAGGCTGCTGCTGAAGAGACCTGGAGTTCTGAACTGCACAACTACACCCACAGTTTGAATCCATTGGGTAAGTTATAGCAATATCCCATTTTTTACTCTGCAAAATGAGATGTGATTGTTGTTCCTGATGAACAGCAGTGGACATACTTTCCTAGAGAATGAAACCAGAGAGCCTCACAAGACTAAATCACAATCTCTTGACCGCCCCAGAGCCTTTCATCTGGTCAGCTTGATGCTTAGCTCAGTAATGGCTGAGGTTAGATGAGATGAACCCCACTCTGACTGTTTTGATTTGAAACAACTCCCAGTGCCAGGCTGATAAAAGCCTCGTGCATTAGTACAGAGGTGACACTGCCTTTTTTGCAGACACCCCCATGGAACAAGCATGTTGTTTTTATGGTTAGTTAGCAGGGATTTAAGGAATGAACTGCAGAGGAAATCTGACTGCTAATGATGCATCTGTGGGCAAAGGTGCCACAGCCTTCAGAGTGCAGCAAAACAGAGTTCCCAAACATGTGTCACTTGTGACAGCCTCATCAGCTCACTGACGTCCCAGGCACCTCCTGGGGCCATGTTTATTTCTGACAATCTGGTTAAAAACATATGTCATGGATCAGAGAATTTTGCATTTTTTAATGGCTAGGCTGGGGTCACACACAAAGGCTTCCACCCTCTTGCAAATGTCAAAATCTGACTCAGACTGGACATAACCCAAAACACCTTGTCATGACTCCTTGTGGGAGCACCATTACATGTGGCAAAACTAAAATGAAAATAAAGATATCTGACCTAAAATAGGTAGCTTGTATTTTTGTAGAGGAAGGTCATTCGTTGCCGTTATTTTGAGTACTCTGCTGACAGAGGCTTTTCTGTATCTTTCTAATTTCAATGCTTCTATCTATAGCTCTTTGTGTAGATTTGTCCTTTCAATGTGCACTGTTGTCAATGGAAAGGTACTGTAAATCAGTTTCAAGGTGTGACTCAGGAAAAGCTGGCAAAAAGACACTCTGAAATGTTCAAATCCATGTTGTGCATATCTGCAGTTTGAATGGATACGCATGCAATCCTCTACAGTTTGGCAAATCTCATCCATAAACTGCCTCCCACCTTCAAAACAGATTCAATGTCATCCAAAAAGGTTCTAGCACATGACAACAATGATTCCCAGCTCTTGAGGACAGCCTTGCATCTCTTCTATGGCTGCTGTCTATGAGAGAATGTACACATACATCAAGTTTGCACACATACAGACATACATTTACAGGAACCTTTGTGATTTTCCAAACACAGGCACCGAGTTTGTCAGTCAGAGCCTCCAAGCACCTAAACACATACAGGAGCCACCCACACCTCAGAGTTCCTGGCATCCATCTAAGGCACTCATGATTGAAACAAGGTTCCCTATGTCCAAGAGAAAATCTTCATATGAGGCTTAGAAGACTCACAGGTTTTTAATGCCGTTATGGTGAAGCTTGTAGAAAAGAAATCAAGGACAGAGATTTGGAGGGAGGTAGATTTAGATGAATAGTGCCTTTATAAGGAATAGCACAGAATATATTTTTAGAAAGAAATCCCATTATGACTTAAGATGTACAATTACCCCAGATATTGCCTATAAACCCATAGAAGAATAGGATTTCCTGGCTCACAAGGATGATTTTCTTTTTGCAGGTCTGCTCTACACTATTATTGAAAGAGCAAAAAATATCATAGGTTCTCCCAAAACAATTTAGAGCCAGGAAAAGGAAGGCTTCCTTTCATTCTTCCCCATTTCTTGCTGCTGCCCTGTTCTGACAGGCTGCTCCGGAGGACGATGGGGATTTACTGTTTGCTCTGTGGCACACAAAAAAGCATTAAAATAAAAAATCCTCATGTAAATAATTGCATCAATTTTGCAATCAACCAGAAAACAAACAAACAAAATCCAGTGAGGCCAACACTGAATGTGCTAATCTTGCCAATGCTCTGTATAATTAAAACAATTTCACCTTGAAATCTGGCATCCATTATAATATGGAGCACCTCCAGGCTTTAGCATTTATTTGTTTTTATGGACCTAGCTAGAACAGAGGTTTGTACATGAAATAAATTCTAGTCTTTTTCTTCTGATCCATTTAGCCATTATTTTATGCCATCTATTTGCTACATATTAGCTGTCTCTTGTTTCTGTTGCTTCACCTGTATGACTTAGGAAACACCTCAGTGCATCTCACCTGGCAGCAAAATTCATCACAAAAGCACTGATATCAACATACTGACAAAACCTAAGTAAATCCCAAATTTGTGTTTGCATTCAGTGAACACAGCACTGAAGAGATTTGCTGCTGTTGTCCTCTAGGCAGTGAGAGAACAAAATTTTAAAAGTAGTTCTTAATCTCAACACTAGCATTTCAGATTTCCCACCTCATACAGGAGCTCAGTTTACAGGAGGTGTCTGAAAATATACTGAAAAATTGTTGATATTTTTCTGGAAATCAATTTACATAAATTAAAAGGGAAGCACCCAAACTGACATGCAAACTCCTCATCTTTGCCCTTAACTTTAACATGAGAAATGGATCTCAACCTCAAGCTTTAGGAAAATGCAGACCTTATTTTAAACTTTAGACCTTACACCTGCATACTTCACTCTTCTTAGTCCAAATCTAGTCTGGTTCTAGTACCAGTCTGATTCCTCACTTAAATTTAAGTCTTGCCACTTGGGCCTAGCTTTAATTTAAATTCTGCAGGTTTATTCAGGTGCCTTCCTTCTTCTAGCATCAAGTGGTTTCAGCTAAAGAGATTTGTACTTGAAATGCACCCGTTCAGCATTGGTGCTGGTAAATTAGAGGTGATATATATGTGTTTGTGGGCACAGTGACCTTTATTAGCTCCTCATTATGTTTGAAAATAGTTCTTGTTATCTGACTGAATGAATTTATGCTGAGCATTATGGCTCAGATAACCTATGGAAACTAGTTATTTTTCAGAGTGTGTTAAATGTTAAAACTAACAAGCAGTTAGTTAAGCATTACACTGGAGACTATCATCGTGTCTTACAACTTGGAACATGCACTTTTAAGACTGTTCAGATTAAAGATGAATCAAAGCACTTCAGCTTCAGGGATAGAACTGGAGGTGTACATCCCTCCAGACAGAACTGGAGTGTAAAATCCAACACAAATTGCTTTTAAAATTTAATAATTCACAAAATCTATGGTTAAGCACAGCCTGGCTGGGATAGATAAGTAAAATAAATACTGCAAAGTCAATTTTTAATAATCTGTGCCATGAAATTTAAGCACAAGAGAAAACATTTCACAATCAAGTCTGAAGCTTTTTGTAAATGATCAAATGAGAATTTTATTCCCCCTCACCTACCAATGCAAAATGCACCCAGTTTATCCTTTAGTCCTCACAGCACACTCCTAGATTCCTTTGTTTGAATGCCTTTTAATTCTAAGAGAGCCTTTATTATAACCCCTTTTTACAGCTAGAGTTATTTACAACCACCTCAACAAAAAATGGATTCTGGAGCCTCTTCTTTGCTGGTGCATTGGTGCCTCAAATGTAGGAAATAATGTAATTAGTTCCTGTGCTAGTCTGGTAACAAGTGGTCTGGTATGTTTATCTAATTATTGAGACAACACATTTACAACTGAAGGGATTTTGTTATAAGAGGTTTATAGTACTCTGATTCTGATTTAGGCTGATCTTCAGTCTCTTAATGCCAAGTAAAAACTGGCCTTCAAGCAACATTTTTGTATGATGAAGAATAAAATCCCAGATGGATTATGACAAGTCTGTGTTGTCCTAAAAGAAAAATCAAAATGAAAAGCTGGGAAAATTAAATGGCAAGGATAATATATATACACAGACTCATTTGGGGGAGAGAGAAAATGTGAAGATTTGTACATATTTTATGCATCTGGAATCAGTATGCTAACATGCTGTTTATGCTAAGAGGTGTACCATCTGCAAGGAATAAAAAAAGGGAGAGATTATACTATATTATGGGGAAATCATATTTTGACTTTATTATTATGGCTGCGGCTATTTTATGAAAAGGAGGTGGATTAATAATTGTCTAACCAACCAAAAAGGAAGGAGAAAGCAAAATGGATTTTTCAGAGAATATTTCTCATGCAATAATAAGGGGTTTGTTCAACAGAGCAGAAGGAGGAAGGGAGGGCAGTGACGAGAGAGGGAGACTGAGCCTGATAGGAACAGAGAGGTGAGAGCTTGGGTGCCTGCAGAGCTGAGCATGGCTGCAGAGAGAGGTGAGCATGCATCAGCAGCCTCAGGAAACACAGCCAGAGAGAGAAGAGGTGCTCTGGTGCCCTGGACTCGGGCAAAGAGGATGACAAAGAGCCACACAACTTGGCTGCATGTCCCCTGAGCACAGCTGCCTCCTGAGGTGCCTGGGCACAGGCAGAGGAGAGGCAGGACAAGGGTTTGCTGCAATGCAACCCTCAGTGCTGAGGGGGGATCCCAAAGCCAGGCCCTCATCTGGGATGGGATGGGATGGGATGGGATGGGACGGGGGTCAGGGTGACTGCATTCTCTCACATCTCCACGTAAGGCCCAGGGGACCAGGGCTGGCCATGACACAGGATGATGACACTGGCAGTCCAAAGTGGGTCCCTGAGTAGTAAGCTGTTAGGAAATTATTTTCTGGTAGGAAAGAGTAGGGAAAACACACAGCCTTTCAATTTAAGGTAAAGGAGCTAAAAGCTGGTAAAGCTCAGCCCTACACTGTGCATCTGGACCAGACCTCCTGCTCCTTTTATTTACGCTCTCTCATTATAGATATTTGGCACATGCTGTTGCACTTCTTCCCCCGCTGCCCTGCTCTTACTCTGGGCCAGAGGCTTTTTGCTCTGAATGGAAGGACAACCCTCACAAAGGGCCTTTTTCCTGAGAGATATTGGTTTCATTTACAGTGAGCTAGAAATGCATGTGCTGCCATGCCCTGGGCCTTTCAATCACCCGCCAAGAGCACTCACTTTTCATTGTTTCCATTTTAACGCTGCTCTTGCAGCTGCAATTGCAGCCACTTTGAATTAAATCTGGGTTAACAGTGTGAGGACAGATAAGCCCCAAGAGAGGAAATGATGTAAATCCAAATGGCAATTCTTTAACCTATTGCTTATTATGACAGGCTGGAAGCCCTGCGTGCGATCGGAAGCAAAGTGCATTTTTGCAGTCTTTTCTCATTTGCATAAACCTTTCTCTTGGAATTTGCATAATTTTTCAATTAATCACCAGGACAATACCCTAACTCCTGAACATCCCTCTCCCAGGCATTTAAGGTATTCTTGCTAATATAAAAGCTTCAGACAAGGATGATGAGGCCAAGACCTGGCGTTTTCTATTTATTTCACACGTAAACCCCCGTCCAAATGTTTACTGTACCTTACACTCCACAACAAGTGCATCACTGATTACTGAAAAAAGCACAGATGGGACGTAGACAGTTTTTCATTCCTTGTTCCATATGATAGAACTCAACACATCTGGTATGCTATGAAAAGCATCTTTGCACTAATTTGTTTGTCAGTATCTATTGAAAGGACTATCTGTCATCCTGTCGCATTTTGGTTGCCCTGAGATGGCTGAAGACAAGACTAGTCACAAATTGCGACTGCTGGCCACTGGGGAATAACTGGTAGAAACCACCAGCTGTTCCAAAGATTGTCAGTGGTGGATTTGTTATTTTGATTTTTTTTAATTTTTTTTTTTTTTTAATGAGTGGAAATTTCAGTGCAATCTCTCCTCAGACATTTTGTGTTTGCAAGAAGAAACAAAATCACTTGAGCAACAGACAGTTTGTTTGTCCTGGCTGTCCGCGTGCACATTTCCAATCTGTTTCTGCAGCTGCCTGAATTTTCTTTGACTGGACAGGAGTGATGCAGGGGGCAGAAAAAGTGCATGCTGCTGGTGTACATAGGGTGATCTTAACAACCACCCTTGGATGCTACATCTTTTATGTCAGGAACTTGACCATAAATAGATTGGTTTGTCAGGGAAAAGTAAAGTTCCTAAAAGAACCTTGCTGTTTATATGGGTTAATCAATAAAGTTTGAGAATGTTTTTTTCCCATAGTTCTTCATGCTGATCATCTTCTTGAAAGACAGCCCTGTGATTTATGATTTGTTATGTTTATTTTTCCTCATCTCTTTGCCAATGAATCAAAATGTCGGATGTCATTTCTCTTCCAGCCTTATTGTTGTACATTCTTATTGTAAATGCTTTATTGCATTAAATTCTGATTGTGTGGCTAATTTAAACCATTTTTCATCAGTCAAGAGCTGTTCTGCCTTGAGAGTGCAGATCTGATTGAAGGTGTGAATTTCAGATTCTATTAATGGCTGAGTGATATACATAAAGAACTTCCAGAAATACAAGAAAGCCTATGAAACAAAGTGGAAAGATTCCCATGGCCATTCAATGGGCATATAACTTCCAGAAATACTGGTTTGAACTGCTTGTAGCTAATTAAGTCTTCATGCATTCTTATAATTAATCTGAATGATCTGCAATATAGCAGCATAACTTACACTTAATGCCAGCCATTTCAAAATAATGAAAATATTTTTCTACTTAATGACATATAATCCTTTGAAACTGCTGATCTGAGTAACAAGCCATACCTTGTTTCTCCAGTGCTATGAGAAGAACAATCAGTATCTTATCTGTATGGGAGCAATAATAACATCATGTGTGTTTCCCAGCTCTTCACAATGCTCTGAGTGCCTAAATTGAGCTCCTCAGCTTTGGACATGAGTTCCACATGAGTTCTGCCTAAAATTAATCCTGCGTTGTGATCCAGAGTACTCTGTAATTGCCCTTACTCTTTCTCTCTGCTAATTACTGAATTACATATGAAAGATTTAAACCAAAATCAGGAGGGTATTGAGTGACAGCTAACAAAACTAAAGATGCCTCACAATCCTGACTGTGCCTATTTGCAAGAAGGTCCCCCCACTGTGGCTGAACACTGAACATTATTGGGGCCAGAACTGGCATTTGGATGTGGTGGAAGAGGATGTTCCTCACTCCTGCCAGCACCTAGATTACAGCATGTGAGAATACTGCCAGTGTGCCTTGTGTTCTTAAATCCATTTCATGTCTCTAGTGGGATAAACCTTGCTAAAGTTGGGCATGCCAGACATTTAGCTTGCTATGGAAAAAAAACCCCATAAATCAAGCAGGCTTGTAAACCAGAATAGATATGCTGAGGGAATCCTTAAAAATTAAGACAGCCTTTCATGACTGCAAAGCACATTTTGAGCTGAATAATTTGAGGACTAAACAGCCCATAATGTAGCTGGTTTCACATAAAGTATAATTTGATAATGAAGTGTTCTCACACAATTTAGGCTTTTCAGATGGCTGCTTAAACACAGAGGTGTGGTGTGCACTAAATGAGATTATGTTCTAAAAAATGGCTGCAATGAACACGTAGTTGCTGTGGAGAGCAGCACTATGGTGATGCACCTTGCATTCATGTAAAAATTAATTTCTCGTAACACTCAAAACAAACCAACTGCTTTGCCTATTATTTCCTCTTCCACCCTGACATTAAAACTGAGTGTTTTGCTTTTTGGCCCTGGCTTGAAAATCAGCTTTGTAGTGTCAGGAATCACTGCAAATTGGATGAGGCTGATGGGAAGCTCTGGTGGCTGTACAGACCAGCTCAGAAAGCTGCCCAGGACTGTGACCAGCTGGGTTTTGGATATGTCCATGGGGAGAGGCTCCAAAACTGAAGCTGGTGCAAGCAGCAGCAGCAGGTGCCCAGAAAAAGCATCGTGGGTCTCAGGCAGAGGTTTTGGCATACAGGTAATAGAGAAGAACTGCACAAGGCCATAAGATGTGCAGAAGTATTTTGCCTTGGCTTTCTGATTTCTATCCACTAATTTAAGAGAGATCTTCACATAGGAGGATTATATTTACTCATGTTTTCAGCAGGCACATACACCAGAAATAAATTCTTATCTCATCTGAGAACCCCAGTGGAGCAGCTGGAACCCCAGGAACTCAGAAACTTCACTTTTCTCCTTCGCTCCTTACTCTGAAGATCTTTCTATTACAAATCCCATTTCTGTAGAACTGCAAAGACTTGGAGGAAATCTGATGAGAAGAGCTTTTACCAGGAGATTTTTTGTATGTTTTACATTCAGTGAAAGAGAAAATCAGAGTCAATTTAGAAAGAATTTGACTGATTCTGCTTATAATCAAAGCCAAAGCTAGACAGCACAAGCCTGGCACCTGAAAGGTAACCAAATTTTAGCAGCATTTGATTTAAAATTCATAGGACATTGCAAATCTGGGCAGATTTTTTTCCCCTTGTGTCATACACTGACTTCATCAGGGTCAAACAAATAAAACTTTATTTGAAAATTCCTTACTTGTCTGCTTCTGTTTGCCTTAGTGTAAAATTGATGTGACAGAGATTTCTGAAAACCCTTTCTTCCTGCAGGGATTAATTCTGGTGTTACTGTGTGTGTTAGGGTTTTTTTATAATCTCTGCTGGCTGTGAAAAAGGACTATAACACCTATGGAAATGACCATGCCCTTTGCTTCTGTCAGTTTTCAGTCAATATACAAAGTCAAAAGTAGCACAGACTGAAACAGGTGCTTGATGGGAGAACCCAATGTCGGATTTTTATTTTCTTTTCAAAATTGCCACATTTCTGCAGTTTCCTACTTCACTGCCACCTTCATTCTTTTAGGTCAAGCAAGAGATGGGAGACTTGGGAGATGAGTGGAGAGTGTACAATAACAAGAATCAATCCATAACTCTTGAGCCTGACCTCTGAAGGGATTCTCTCCTGAAGCCACTCCCAGCTTTACCCTGAAGAGGTGTTTGAATGCTTGTTGTGAGAAGCAGCCCTACATCTCAGCCAGAAGGGATGCAGGGGCTGCCTCTGCCTGCCTCTCCTGCCGTGGCCATCCAGAAAGGCTCCAGGCAGGGCTGGTGGGTTTTCACTCTGCTCATGGGTCTCCTTTCTTGGCTGGGTGCATGTGTCCTGTTGACCAAAGCAATGCCAGCTGGACTGGCTGCAGGGATTTATTAACCATGGAAAGCCAGGGAGGAATGTGAAGTTCACTGCACCAATTAGACTCTCTTTTGACCTAACATCAGTTGATGGCAGATATAAATAATGGAAAACTCTCAGTATCTTTTATGAATGGAATGGATACTTTCATGCAAATATGAGTTGTTCTGCTGAAGTCACTTACCTTTATGAAACACCCATAAATTTCCTGAAGGTTGGTAGCACCAGAACACAACAACAAGCCACTAGCAACTTTTATAATAATGATCTCTATTTTTGAGACAAGAATGAGGCCTATTTTGGAAGAAGCTTTATGTCTTCCTATAGTTTAAGATTTTTCTTCCTGCTTCAGAGATCACCTACGAGCTACCTAGGGCTGGTATTTGAAATCCCATTTACCATTTGATAAAGGCAGGTGAAAAATAAGCCAAAGCAGGTAACACTTGGCCTCTTCTATTAACAGGTACAACATGGATGACAATCTTCAGAGGAAGGCACATGTTGATATCACATTTCCTAAGTTGTATCTCTGAACCTGGGGGCTGATCCTGTGATTTCTTACATGGAATGAAACACACAGGCACTTAAACTCATTCAGCTCCTACGACTTCCATGTGCTTCTTTGGGACTGCCACATCCCTTCCTGGGCAATTTTGCTATGGTCTTCATGGAAATGGTTAAATTGTTGAGGTTTAAGGTTCTTATAAGAGCAGTCACAAGGCAACATTGTCCATATCAGAGCTGACAATGAAATTTGGTATTGACAACAGTGTGGACAGGCTTTTACCATCTCTCAAGCCAGGTATGCTGGTGGGAAGTAACACTTCATTTGCAACTTCCAAGACTGTATATCTTAAATTGCAATGGCTTTGAGGGGGGAAAAAATCAGTGCTAGAACTCTTAATGCATCCAGGTACATCTGAATTTCCCCTGGGGGTGGGATGACTTAACTGTCATTTCAAGTTTTATATTCTTCCTTTAAATCAGCTATTTCATTTAAATAAAAAGGTTCTATATTCTGGGATGGAAATGCAGCTGCTTCAAGTAGCCCTGCAGCATGTTGATTTATTACTGACTATATACTCCTTCAAGGAGAAGATTCCTTAAGAAGACATTGCACATCCAGCTCCATATTTCTTGCTACATAACAGTTTATATTAATCTCACCATATCTGCATCCATGAAATTTGAGAAAAAAATGGAAAATAAGGTAATTACATATTTGGATAAATACATTTGCAGGATTTAATGCTCTGTATTCACATGAATAAACTACTCAGCTCTCTGTTATTACAGATGTTTAAAAGTGAAATTATATATCTGAAAAGGATCTTTTCTGCATACACTGAGAAATGAAAAGTCTCTTCTACTTTTATGAAATTGTACCTAAATGTCAGTAAAACTAGGCTTAGGATGTACCTTAAAAAAACCCAACAAATTCTGAAGGGAAAGCCATTTATTTTTGCTGAGAGTATTTATTTACATTTGATTTTTATGTGATTAAAAAAAAACATTCCCAGCTGCACTTTTTCTGTTAAATTAAAACTTAATGGCCACAATATTGTGCACCTTTGTATGATCATGGATTCCAAAGGGCTGTTATGCAGTAAAATTGGATGAATTCTCCTAAGGATGGCTCACATAGCTTTTCACCAAGTTTGTCCAAACACAAACCCCACTTTTTAAACTCCAACAATCAGAGCAGACACACACACGGAGCAAAATCTGCCTTTGTATGGAATGAGTGCAAGTCCCATACCTGGAGCTCACATCAATTTTTAAGGAAGTGTCTGTCCTAACAGTTCCACTGTTGCTAATGTGCAGTGAAAATCTCATTGAGCTGAGCTCCAACAGTAAAGCAGAGCTGGATACTGCTGCTGGAGTATGGCTCTCTGAAGAGAAGAAAGGAGGAAGTTTTCTAAGACTACATACTTCCAAAATCAATGTTGCTGTGATGGATACAAGGCGGAAGCTTTTTTATCTCAAATCGTAAATATATTTTGCTCAAAAAGACCCAGCTATGCTGAAGCAAAGGTGGCACAGACTCATAAACTTTTACATGGCTTGGGCATCAGGGAAGGACCATGAGCCACAGGATCTGGAATATAAGTTAGATACGGACTGTTGGGACCAATAGACATCTAATAAATACCTGAACCTGAACTATGTTAATACTCCCCAATGCCTAAAATTGTTCCACAGCAGAATGTACAGGCTGGGGTTGGGGTAATAACCATCTGAATCCTGCTTTGTGCAGGATGGTGTCATTGTGCTAGGAGGACCAGGAGACAGAGACTGAACTAGAAGGAAAATCCACTAGTTCTTCTTGGACACCACTTCTTTCCTCTCTTGTTTTGAAGGAAACACTTTGTGCAAAAGAATTGAGCAGGGGTGGCTGACAGCTGAGTGTGACTTCTCACTCTGGGCAGGCACAGGATTCATTGCTGGATCCCATTTTTCCCCTGGGAGGAGAATTCACGCAGTTAAACAAATGATCTGAGGTCTTTTCTGCAGCGGGGCAGTTTGAAATTCATGCAATTCATGCTCATATATAATAAGAAAAGCTAAAATGGGATACAGGCCGTTAATAGCATTATCAGCTTGGTGAAATCGGGGAGCCATCCTCACTGCTTCACATGAGCACAGCATGGTCTGCTTCCAACAGCAACCTCAGGGAACAGCCCTGATTTAAATAAATAGCAAGACTTTTTCAGTATTATCAAGCTGCTGGGTTTTGAATATGTCTGTACAACATAATGGTCTGGGATGTATCAATTGTTACTGCAGGATCAATATTATAAAAGAGCTCCTTCCCTGCTCACAGCAAAGTCTATTTTGGCTTAAAAGCAGCTGAATGGTGGGAGAGAAACATAACTTAAGCAAGACTTAGATTCCTAGATGCCATTTTGAATTAACAATCTAATTTTAACTAAATCACTCTTTTCACTCTCACCTGGAGACCTGAATTTAAAATCATAATATCTCCCTGTAAAAGCTAGTTGTTGGAATAAGGCCAGGCTCTTTCTAAGATAAAATGTTGTTATACCAGTGTGCTAAGATGCAATTTTCTCCTTTTATTGCTTGAACAAGAAAAAAAAATTAAAAAGATAAATGAGATATAAATTCCAAACAAAATGTGTCTCTAATAGGATATTTCTCTAACAAGATGTATTCTAGCACAGCATATATTGAACCATGGTGTTTTAGGGTCAATATTCGACATATTTTGTGCATAGAGTTAACAAAATATGATGCACTGAAATAAAAAAGGTTTTTTTACTGCTGTGAACACAGGCGAAATACTACAAAATGCTGAATAGGGCAGACATTACAAATGCTCCATCTCTACAGAGCTTTAAAGAATAAAACTTCCCTCTACATGGTGTGACAGCCTGGTTTTTGAGACTGCTTGGTGGTGTCAGTTGAATCCCTGCTACACACAAACTGTCAGGTCTAGCAGACAAGCACAAGTCTGTATCCCTGTAATCTGGTTCCATTTGTTATAGACCAGTTAACAATATCAATCCCATACATCACTTTTTCCAAATGTGCAGGGGAGGGACTCCCTGTGTTTATAGAAATTCAGAAGGATGTAAAATGACATCCCTCCCTTTCTGTGTACAGTTTATATTATTTGCTTTTCCTAGTATGAATCCTATTATATATCCCTTACAATAAACTGCTTTAATGAGTGGGTTTTTTTCCCAGTTACTTAAAAGGGTGCATGTAAACAAGTTAGTACTTCTGTAAAATGAGATGGGTAATTTTAGGAGAGGCTGCTGCCTCTAATTTACTGTTATTATACAATTCTTATTTTTATAAGACATGTCAGATAATAAATCCTCTTTTGCATTCATATCCTCTGTCTCTGAATTTGAAGTATCTTAACCTAAACAGCAGTTGAGATGATGATGATGAGTGTCTGTCTTGGACTTCTGTCTCACTTATCCTCCAGTTCTCATCAGTGTAATTTTGCCACAGCTGAGGAAAGTGCCTTTACTTCCCTCCCATCACTGAGGAAAGTGCCTTGCCTTCCCTTCCATTGCTAAGTAGGGCAAATGGCAGGAGGTGCTCATCATGTTACAGGTCAGAAGTCATCTGGGTCACTAGCAGGACATTTTGAGGCACTCTGGCAAACTCTATGGTGCAGAAACTCCAGTAGGAAGGCTTCCAGGTGCCCTAGATTGCAAAAAGTGATTTGGCTCATTTTCAAAAACCACTACATAATTAAGAAAAGAAATGTGCATTACAAATTGTGGAGGACTTGGATCTCAGAGATGTGGGCAGTGAAAATTTAATTTGCCTTCCAAGTGCAGCAGAGAGAATTGTTATTTGTAAGATTAAGAAGCTGAAGGGGTTATCAATTAACTGGATATATCTCTAACCAGATCTTACATGGCAGTATCATATGACAGAACGTCTCAGAGCCCTGCACACTATGTCCTGTATGTTCATTCTTTTTTAATTTGATTTCTGTGGGTGTTTCCTTCCATGAGAGAAAAACACAAGAAACCTTGAAATGAATTAGTGGTCCAACAATATCAGAGCAGTTCTTTTCATGCAGGACACCATTCTCTCTGTTTGCCTTCAGAGGAAATATTGGACCATGTCCTCCTGACAAGGAGCAGCAGCTCCTGCAGACATGGCACTGACACGAGCTGTGCCCAAAGAGATGGTCCTGCTGATTTCACAGACATCTCCCATCCAGAGCCTTCTGTCCCATCTGGGCCTGGATATTTATTGTATCATTGCCAGAACCCTGACAGAAAGAGGAGCAGTTCCACTGACACAGCAGATGAGAAGATCCTCCTGAAATGTTTTAGCAGAACTTCTCATGTCAAAAAGAGCCAGAAATGGTGGATGCACTTTTCTGAACACAAACACACATTTTCTGACAGATTAGGGGTGCCTTGCTGGACAGGTTGCAAAAAAATGCTCATGCTGAAGCACTACCTCACCAGCAGCTGCCACAAATCCTTAACTGGAGACAGAGGGAAGAACATACTGCTGAATACAATCACACAAGGCACAAAGGAGGGCTGGTAGCAGTCTGAATGCTCAGACTAAAAAATTGGGGTAAGATGATGTACCACTGTTCAGCTTTTGACATGGAAAAACTGCAAAATATAGGTAGCATGAACTCAGCAACCCTTGTGTGCAGTTTTTGTGAAGCTCAAAGGCAGAAGCAGTGTTCCCTGCCAGGGTCAGTCAGGCCATGTAGGGCATGTGGGACTCATCGTAACCTGCCATGCCCAAATTCTGAGCCAGGCCTGGAAATGAAGGGCAGGAGTTCCATATGCCACCTACAGAATCACAGAATCACAGAATCACTGGGTTGGAAGAGACCTTCAAGATCATTGAGTCTCACCCATGCCCTAACACCTCAACTAAACCCTGGCACCCAGTGCCACATCCAGGCTTTGTTAAACACATCCAGGGATGGGGACTCCACCACCTCTGTGGACAGGCCATTCCAGAACTTTATCACTCTTTCCATAAAAAAACTTTTTCCTAATATCCAACCTATATTTCTCTTGGAACAGCTTAAGACTGTGTCCTCTGGTTCTGTCAGTGCTGCCTGGAGAAAGAGACCAACCCCACCTGACTGCAAACACCTTTCAGGGAGCTGTAGAGAGTGATAAGCTCACCTCTGAGTCTCCTTTTCTCCAGGCTGAGCACCCCCAGCTCCCTCAGTGGTTCCTCACAGGGTTTGTGTTCCCAGACCCTCTCCAGCCTTTTTGCCTCCTCTGGACACAGTCAAACATCCCAACATCCTTCCCAAACTGAGGGCCCAGAGCTGGACACAGCACTCCAGGTGTGGCCTCACCAGTGCCGAGTACAGGGAAGGATGAGCTCCCTGCTCCTGCTGGCCACACTGTTCCTGATCCAGGCCAGGATGGCCTTGTTGGCCACCAGGGCACTCTGCTGGCTCATGTTCACCCAGCTGTCACCAGCACCCCGGGTCCCTTTCTGCCTGGGCACTGCCCAGCCACACCAGCCCCAGCCCATAGCATTGCAGGGGTTATTGTGGCCAAAAGGCAGGACTTGGCACTTGAATTTATTAAACTCCATCTTAATGGACTCTGCCCATTCATCCAACCATTTCAGGTCTCTCTGCAGAGCCCTCCTACCCTCCAACAGATGGACACACATTCCCAGCTTAGTGTCATCCACAAACTTACTAATGAAAGACTCAATCCCCTCACCCATGTTATCAATAAAGACATTGAACAGATCTGGCCCCAGCACAGACGCCTGAGGGACACCCCTGGTCAGCAGCCCCCAGCTGGATGCAGCTCCATTCACCACTCCTCTCTGGGCCCGGCCATCCAGCCAGTTCTGAAACCAGCAAAGAGTGAGGAACTTATTCTGGCATGAAACTGAGTAGCTGGTAATCTCCCAATTGGGCACAGAAGTAATCTGTAGCAGACAAGAGATTGAAGGAGCTGTGAATTCCTTCAAAAGAGTTGAAATGACATGTGCTGATTCTTGTTTCATCTTCTGGAACACGGGGGGAATAAAAACTGGCTACATCAAGAGCACTCTTGCAAATCATTAACCAGGAAATCTTCTTAAAGGAAAGTCTACTGATTTTCAATGGGGTAAACTCCTAATAGTAATATGAAACTCAAAAACTACTTTGTTGCTCTGCTCATGTCTTTCCAAGTCTTACTCAGACAGGCACCTTTAAAAACAGAAATATAAATCATTATAATCAAAGTAGGGAATAATATTATATTTTAACAGCAAAATAATATTAAGACTGCAATAAATTATATAAAAACAGCATTAGAAAACCTATCTAAGATGTTGAATTATTATCTGAGGTGAAGTGTAGAGTTATAAGTTCATAAATAATAATGAATCTTCTGTTGGTAACATAAGTAATGTTTAAACTGTAGGGTTTAAACTCTGTTTTTACTGAGCTTCAAAGGCTTAAAAAGAGAAAGAGCAGAGTGAAGAGGGCACAGCCTCAGATAAAGCAGCTTTTTTCATTCACAGGCTGTGTGGGGAATGGCAGAGGACTCCACGACTGAAATAACAATTAAAATAACAACAAGCAAGTGGTGCATACCCTGAGCCATTGATAATACTATCTCTAAACAAATCAACCCAGGAAGCCCCTGAATTCTGGATTGTCTGGTAAAACACAAACCAAAGTGAACTTGCATTGGAAAACAAGCTCCCATTTCACTTTGCAAATGACCCCAAAGAATCTGACCTGCCATGGATGTGGTAATTCACACTCTCTGAGGCACAAATGGCACCTCCTTGAAATGTCTGATGAAAATTTAATGTTACCTCTGAAGCCGGAACCATGAGAAAAGGCCAAGCATGACCCCAGTGTTGCACTCCTGTAAGATGATGTTGCTGGGTCGAAAGAGCGCGTGCTGCAAATACCAGCTGGTCCCTGCAGGATCCTGCTCCACCTGAGAGGATGATCCATCACCTTGCTTGCTCTCTAATGCTGAAATACCAGGGGGAGAACCCTGCCAGAGCAGGACTGAGGCTGGTAAGGCCACATTTAATGTGTGGGGCTTTACCTGAAATTTGTTTCCATCTGTTCTGAGGGACACTGCAAAGCGCCACACCAAAGGATGAAGCCTTCCCTGCTCCACCCTCACGTGCCACCAAAGGATGGCTCTCCTCTCCTGCATCCTGCTCAGCTCTGATGGCTCTGGGACTGGGAGAGCTAAAAAAACCCTGCAAAGCCTTATCAGGATATCAGCACTGTGTTTTGCTAATAAGTTTCAGGTAAACTATGCCTATAGCTTGCTAGGCTGCTTGATAAGTGATTGTAAATGAGTATCTGAATTGAAAATATACTGTGCTACTGAACACAGATCTGTTTCTAATTAAAAAAAAACCCCCAAAACAAACAAACAAACAAACAAAAAAAAACAAAACCCAAAAACAACAACAAAAACCCCAAAAAACCACCAAAACCACCCCCCGAAAAAAAAAACAACCAAACCAACCAACCAACCAAACAAAAAAACCCCAAAAAACCAAAAAAAACACACACAAAAAAAAAAAAAGCAAAACAAAACAAAACAAAAAAAAAAAAAAAACAAAACAAAAAAAAAAAAACAAAAAAAAAAAACCTGAGAAAAAAATACAAAGGAGAGCTGAGATAAAAGATAAAGGCTTCCTTCCCCTGGCTGGAGAATGGAGACTTAGCTCAGACTGGTCCCTCCACAAAACAGCAAACGTCATTTCTATAAAGACTTTTGCTACTTCATTTCCACAGTGGTTTTAACAAGGTGTTACAAGAGATGATGGATGATTATGTTAGCCTGCTCAACCAATGGCAAAACTGCCTTGGGTCCCATGTAAGAAGTTACATGATGCTCTGTGTATGTGTGTACACTTGTCTACTGATGTAAATCTATATAAAACATTGTTTAATACAAGAGAATAAAGTCCTGTCATGCCCTGAGTAAGCAGCTAGGATTAAACCCACAGTAACTGTAGTCTATGTAAGCCTGAAAGAATTTTTATGTCCCGTTGAAGGCTGCCCTTCCCACTTTGGGTAGAAAACAGCTTGAAATGGATGTTGGAACTTGTGTAAGAGTCATCAGTCTATCAAAACCTCTTCTAAATCTCCATTGCTATCTACCTGAATTTTGAATATTCAACCATGCATCCATGGGTGCAGACTAGAAAAGTTCTTACTCTGGAAGCAAAAGTCTACCCTTTCTAGCGTCTCAAACTCAGTTATTTTCCCCCTAAAAAGGAAATAATTTTTAAGCCATCTTTGGTTTAGGATAGATCTAGGAAAAGCTGGACAGAAGTTGACTCAGATTGTGAGAAGTTAGTGACCTTGATCTGTACCCTCAGATGTTCTGAAAGAGGAGAAAGAGAGAGAGAGAGAGTTCATCTCCTGATAAGCGGTCTTTTTAAAAATAAACACTCAGCAATGAGGAAGTTACTGTTGCATTTAAATTACCTATTTATTTAAAGTAACCTTCAAGACCCGATATTTACTTTTGCCTGAATATAATTTATCATGAGAAAGAAAGTTGCATGGTTAGTGAGAATACATGGACATTTAGCTATTTTTCCTATTTATTAGTGTAAATATTTTTATTATCATCTGTTTTGTTGACTTGCAGCTTGCCATGAAGGAAGAAGCCACAGAGTATTTTATTATGCAAAAAAACAAGAAAGCTTACACTGGATTTCTGACTTCAAATCTGTCTTTTCACAATATCCCAGACAGCGTTTTGTCTTTGCAGAGCTGATCATTATCTGCTGAAAGTAAAGCTCCTTAAATAAAATCAGAACTGAATATAACTGTTTTTCTCTCAGCTAAGCATGAACTTTTGCAACATTCCTTGCAACTAATGATGATACCACTCAGCAGTGACTCACAGGGATTGCTTCAGTATTAGTGATGGGATTGTATTTTCCTAACTTGCAGTGGAAGAGTTCTGTGCCTAGGCAAAAAGCTTCCCACTGGAGCACCACCAGGTGCTGGAAACCTGTTGTCTTGCTATTTAATCACAACTTCATTAATAGGGTGTCTGGAGTAAGGGCACAAAAGTGAGATGTGCTGCAGGAGGCAGAGAGCAATGCCAGGATGGAAGAGGGGCACCAGCCACAGGGAGGGCACAGCCAGATTGTCCCAGTCCTTTGTCACTCTTGAAAATTACTAGGGAATCTTTCCGTGCTCCAGCTATTATTTTCTCTTCTGTTTTGTTCTTGCTTTATCCATGCTCTCCATGGCACAGGTTTTGTTAGTTCAACAGCCTGATACCATCTCCACTGCCCAAGATCAGGCTGTGAGAGGTTTGGCAGCCCTGAGATTGCTGGAATCACTGACAAAATCCAACAGTTGTTCCAGGGCTGGGCCTGCTCCCTATGGGGTTTGAGGAGGAGACTTCCCCAAGCAGGCTGATGGCAGTGGTGCCTGACTGCATGCTGGCATTTGGGGTGAGGGAGAACAGGAGGAGTTTACATGATGTCAGTGTTGCTTAAGACAACCTGTATGAGCAGCCCCTACTTTTTCTCTCCTTTCCTTAGGATTTTTTCTCCTGAGAAGCTGAGAGGCCTCAGGAACAAAATGTAAACAATGATTATCTGCTGCTGTGGAATGCAACAGGTGCATCTGTGATTCGTCTCATGTGATTGTTTCTAATTAATGGCCAATCACAGCCCAGCTGGCTCAGACTCTCAGTCAGACACAAGCTTTTGTTATCATTCCATTCTTGCTCTATTCCTTGCTAGCCTTCTGATGAAATCCTTTCTTCTATTCTTTTAGTATAGTTTTAATATAATATATATAATAAAATAATAAATCAGCCTTCTGAAACATGGAGTCAGATCCTCATCTCTTCCCTCATCCTGGGACCCCTGTGAACACTATCACAGATGTTCCTTAGATTTTGGTTGAGTGAAGAAAAACAGGAAGGATTGAATCTCTCCTCCTATGGACACTAAGTTTCTGGGTTCTCTTCAGCATTCAGGCCTTTCTAAACCACAAATAATGCTTTGGAGCCGGTGAGCACAGTCCTTGCTCCTGTCATGTCAGAATGTACAAAAGTCTGGGGCCTCAGGGCAGCATCCAAGCCAGTTTCTAGGACAGATCTGATTCCCCAGCTAATCTAGCAGCCAGCAGCAGAAGGCAAAGAGCACTCAGGGCTGTCTCTCATCAGAGGCTGTCAGGAGAGGGAGAGGAGAAGGCTGGTGACCACCCTGGCACTGGCAGCAGATGATCTTGGTTTGGGCCACAATAACCTTATAACAGGAACTAGTGCTTAAACATGGAACCTTGAGCAATTTCTGGAAAATTTCTAATCTGTTTAGAAGCCAGATTTTTTAGATCTTAAAATGTGCAGTCTGGAATAAGCTTTGAGATGGTCTGCAGGAAGGACCAAATCCATTTTCCTCTACCTAGGGTTTTTTGCTTTTGCAATGATTAGAAGCATGCCCATTTTTACATCAATAACTTCTGCCTAAACAACACTTAGCTCCCCTTAAAAAACCCTGTGTTATCTGTGTTTCCCCTTTTCCCCTTCTTTTCTAAATTCTCCGATGGCCTCTGTTTTTTAAACATAAATGGTGTTCACTTATGAGAGAGGCTGTAGAAGTCCTAGGTTAGTACGACTTTAGTTTATATCCAACTTGAAACACATATTGAAATAATTTCCTGAAGGGGTCCTTCCCCTTCTTTTTTATCCTGCAGAGGGAAGAGCTGCACCACATGATTTTCACAGGTACAATTTATTTACAAGCAAATCCACGTCCTGCTTATCCATACAGCCAGCTGACAGATGCTTGTTAGCAGGTGAAAAGAAGGCTACTTGTTAAAGTGCAGCTGCTTCCATATTTTTTTGCCAGCTGCATATCAGACACCACCTGGCAGGAATTTATTCATTAGATATTACTTTAACAAACAGCAATGAAATGCATTTAAAATGTTAATTTGGAATGTTTTAAGGACTAGGTCATTGATGAGGAAATATAATGCTAATTTGCTGTGACTGGTATTGCTAGTGGCTATAATATTTGATTACCTTTCTAGGTTTGCAAATGAAAAAGCCATTGTCATTCTGAAACAATAAAATAGCAACAATTCTTTCCCATATTTGTTAGTAAATAAAAGACATGGTGGATTCTAGGTCACAGAGATCCAGCTAAACTCAGGCTTTTGGCAAAAAGTTAAGCTCTTGTTGATAGCTGGTGAAAACCCCTATATTCATTGTATTAACATTTTATCTCACTATAGTGGGACAATCTGAAGATCTCTTAAGGGAATTACTCATAATGCTTTCATTTTACCCTCCCGGGGTTGTATTTTTTAATGAGGCTTCTTGTCCCTCCTCAGTTTATTGTAAGTAAAAAAAGGTATTGCAGCATAAGAAAATTTCATCCAAGTTATAAAACCCAATCATGGAGAATTATTCAAAACAGAATATTTGAGTTTAAGTGAAGCAGTTCACAGATAAGGTACTCAAACTGGAATAAAGGAACACACTTCATTAATGGTTTAGCCTCTCCTTTCCTTTACTTCTTAAAAATACAACAATCCTCTCTCCCAGAGGGCTGATCTGAATCCATATATCAGTAACAGTGAAAAAATAGAATTTCAGGAAAAGAGTTCATTTATAAGACTGGGACTCAGCTCCCAAAGAATATAATTCAGTTCTGATTATTATATTACTAGATCTCTTCCTGGATAATTAATAGATGGGATAATCTGTAATACATAATTACAAGAAGACCAAAGAGTTTCAATCTAATTTATTGACTTAGTATTTTATGAAATGGAAGTTCATTATGAAAAGGAGGAAGTATTTTTTGGTTTGACCTTCTCTTTATTTAATTGATACTCCACAGAAACCTTCATGTCCATTTATTTCCTAACGATGTCATATGTGCTCTGTGAGAGTGGGTAAAGTCACACAGACTTTCTGTTATCACTTATTTACAGCAGCAGTGTAGCTCCAGGGCTTCAATCCATGAGAAGTTTTAAATATATTGATCCTGTCTCCTTTCTCTTTATTCTGACCCCTGAAGGTGAAACAACACCTCCTGTAAGTTAGAGAGATGTGGCTTTAGAAGTGCTCTTGGTGCAGGCAGGCAGCTGGGTGAGATGTAAAGTCAAGGGAAAAAACTTGAGGGAGAGTGAAAAGAAAAGGTTTGCCTGAGGTTTTCAGGAGACACTGAACCTTCCTCTGTTAAATCTTTCCTTATGCAAGAGAAAATACAATCTCAGTTTTGCCACAAAGAGGATGAGGCAGCACGTCTTGCAGGTTTCATGAGCATGTGCCACGATAAAAGGCACGGTGCTGGATTTCCATGTATGATATTTTCCTGGAAATCATAGATTTCCCTTTCAAAATTCTCATAGTCCTTATGTATCATGAAAAAACTAATAATAAAAAAATTGATGAAAATAAAAAAAAAAATTAAAAATCTTATGTCCACAGAAAAAGTGAAGTCAGGCTGAGGTTTCTGATGCTGCTGGATGGCTCAATATTCTCAAAGCTGAGGTGGCACATTTGGTGGCACACACAGACACCTGTAATGGCAAAGCAGAACCCAGAGCATTTCTAAAGCAGCAGCCAGGAACATGTTCAGATTAACAAGGATTTTTAAGGTCTTTTCCCTTTTCTTTCCCTCACATGCTACCATTACAAAACACCTTAGCTAGCCATAGGTTGGAAGACATAGTAAGAAATCAGTGCCTTTTGAGATTTGCTGTTATGTCCTCAGACACTCCTGTGACTCTTTGCAACTCCCCATAACAAAAGCAGAGTTCATCTACACTCAAGATTTCATATAAATAAATCCCATGGGCAAAGCAAGCACTTGGTACCCTCCTGCTGCTGGGCATAAACCACCTAACAGCAATAAAATGTTAAGGATTTAAGTGAAAATTCCACTGAAGATTACAGCTTCACATAGTGTCATGTCTCCCTTTCCCTAATTTCCCTTTTTTTCAAGAGAAATAGTTGGCTTTTTAAAATTTTCAGGTATTTTCTGTGAACTGCACCATTTTATTTTTGATTGATAAACATAAATGGTTAAGGAAGGAATGACTACCATTCTCCTCATAAAATCTGATCATGTAGTTAAACTTAATTTTATTTCAATTTAGATTTTCCCCCCACATTTATATTTATTCCAAATGGCCTTTTATAATGACCATTTCTCTGCATTTAAAGGGTTTGTTTCTGCTACCACCAAAGTCTTTAGTAAGAACAAATCAGTAGAAAAAGCAGGACTGGTCCTCATAGGGACTAATAGACAAGATCAACTGCATAGTAAATTAGTTCCTGGGGGTATTTTTTTCCCAGTATTTGGAACTGGAACAGTGCAAGAGAAACTTTGGTGGTTTCTGACAAAATTAAAGGCATTTTCTTTCTGTATGTTCATTCAAATATTCCAATGCTCCTTCTGCATGCTGCTTAATTACAGAGATCTAATTAACCAATCTGAAAGAGATGTTCAGAACTGAAGAGTGATAATGGAAGATTAACTTAATTTCTCAAAAATTAGAGAATCTGGATTAAAAGTAATGTTATTTTTCCCCTACTATATTTTTACCTAAAGTTGAGAAATGAAGTAATAAATGCTTAGCTAAAGGTCATAAAAAAAAAAAAAAAAAGAAAAAAATAGCATAGAAAGGTTATGGTATATTTTTGGATCAGTTGTTTCAGCATCTTATCAGCCCAAGCTGCTCATAGGACAGCGAGTGTGGGTATGAAACAGATAATATCTCATCAGATTGTGCTGCTGGTGCACCCAGGGAAGCTGTACAGGAGCTCTTCAGCACAACAACTATTTATCTTTGCATTCAGCAATGTGAAATAGCACTCCTTTTAAACCCACACATGCTCAGAAAGCTGTCTGTATGCGCACCTATGTACCTGCACACATGTGCACATTTACATTTAAGAGATGTAAAGATTCTAAAGGAATTAATGGAACAGATTCTTGTTGTCCTCAGGGAAAGGAACACATTAGCCATGTGAAGAGATGGAGAGATACAGGAATTTGGAGCGTCTGATTCATTCAGCCAATTAAGACAAATGGCTTATAAAGACATGAACCGCATCCTGAAAATATTAATTTCTCTGTACCAACTGCAAATGGAATTCAGGACATTTGTTGATGGCTACAGCTGTTCTGATGAAGTTGCTCAAATGTAACATGGAGAAACAAGGAACTTTACTAACAGAATAGGGGATTCTGTCCTCAGAAACTGCAAGTCAAGAAAACATCTGGTGTAAGCCATTGGTATGCTGATGCTTCTAACTAGTAAGGGTTAAAGAATTACCAGGGATAATTCACAAACACTGAATAGGAGGGTTGCAGTGTATGGTGTTTGATATGGTGCTACCAGTGCCAGGGACCTTCAGTAAAATCTGGTGTAACATGGTTGATATCTCAAGCAGGTTCAGATAAGAATAATGAAAATGGTTGCAAGACTGGAAAGAATGCTGTATTACACATTATTTAAGGGATAAGTATTTGGTTAAGTGAAGGGAAGAGGGAATTATGGACAGCAAAGGTTGTAAATTACAGCATTTCTGACCCCATACAAAGAGAAAAACAAAACAGAAGCACGGTGGAAACATTGTCACTGGAGATTTTCAGAACTTGACAGGACAAGGCTCTGGGCAACATGAGCAGGAGCTTGCACGAGATGACCTCCAGAAGTCCCTTCTAATCTAAATTATTCTCTGCTGAGATTCCATTAATTTGGGGTGTGAGTTATAAATACAAACTCAAGCTTAGCCATATGGAGTGATTAACTCATGCTCTTTATCATCAAAGGTAGGTATTTTTAATGCATAAAATGTCATTCAACTTGTGGGTAGATGTCATTATTTTCATCTCACTCACCTACTCCATAAGACATGCTGCAATAAAGTGGATATTTTCCTTGTATTAGCAACAAGATAAAATACTCAGCTGTTTCCTTCCTTTCCCCAGCAAGCTCTTGCCTATAAATTCAAAGCAAATTCAAAATCACTGGCCCCAGAAACAGCATTAGTCCTGCTACCTTAACAGTAAGAATTTTTCTGCCCAGCTTGAAAATGTGCATACATCCCCACAGCCTGGAATACAATCAAATAATTGTTTGCACTTTCAGAATGTTGTGGAATAACTATAGGTTTCCCATCTTCCTTCCATTTTTACACACATCCTGATCTAGAGAAAAGATGCTTTTTTCCCCTGCAAATGTAGTTTTTCTGTATAGAAAGGCAGCAGCTTTTGCTCTGCTACTTCCAACAAAGCCAGATTAATAGAACAATGAAGTTAGGAGCCCACTGCAAAAAACAATTCAATCTAAGAGCAAAAGAAATAAGCTCCCAAGCCTATTTTAATACGTTTAAAGCCAATATGTATTTATTTTAAAAGGATTAGGGTTTATTCCCAACTTAACTTTTCATAGGCAGAAAGACGTGTTTCAAACTGCAAGCAGCCACCTACATCTACAATAATGCTGTGATCCTTTGACTTTGACAGACAAATATCAAAAGACCTTTCATGTGAAAGGTTATCCAGATGAACAATATTGCTTCATTTCCTCACACCACAGAAAATGCTTGCATAAAAAGAAAAGAGCCAACCTTCTACATCAAAACAATTGGAAATTAACCCACCAAGCCCTGCTTTCACCACTGCAGCTGTATGAAAACAGGAACCTTGGTCTTACATGTCCTGATTATTATCTCTCTTGGCTTATTTGTCCACAAGCATCTGAATGTGAAGACTAAAGAAGGCAATTTCTGTGTTTATTGGCATGGATGTTTTTGACACAGCTGCCCATCTGGTCTCAGCCGTGGAGAGAAGAGTGCACAGCATACACTACAAGGTTATTTTTCACAGGATCTGAACTGATGCTTATCTTCTTCATGGCTGAAATGATCTCATGACAGACTGGCCGTTTTCATCTTCCAATTTTCCTGCTCAAATAAGTTTCCCTCTCATTCCTGTTAAAAGGCATCATCCCACAAATTTAAAATTCTATCTAAAACCTCTTGAGTTTTCCATCTTTTTAGGTTGTGTTTTGTATTAACCCTGCAGTCATATATATAATAATTCTAGTGAAAGATTCAAGGTATTGACTGACCTTACTAACTACTGCTTCTTGTACATAAGCTTCATATTACTACAAGTGAAAAATACCACAGATGCTGATAAATGTGTCCTTAGCTGAGCTTCCATCTAACCTTATCTGGTAGATTTTTTCATAAAACAGATCTCTGACTACTTAAGTCCTGGTATATTGGCCAAATATTCCTAAGAAATTTTCTATTTTCATAGGCAAGCTCCACAGGCACTTAGGTTTTCCTGTGTCTTTTAAGAATTTTTGAATACGTTTCCTCATAGCTCTGCACAAATGTCATGTCAGCACCAACTTAGTTGTTCCTGAATCAGCTCATCTCATTGCCCAGTTAATTCTTTACCTTTCTGCTGAGACAAAATCATGATTAAAACAAGGTGGAAATAGTTCTTTCCCCAGGAAACACATCCAGAGCACATTTGCCTTCCATGATCATTTCAAGCCTGTGCACTCTGAAGGCAGAAGAGCACAGGCTTGGGTTGGTGATCACCTTTCCAAGAGCTACAGACAGAGCACCCAGTGGTGACAGGGTCACCTTACCCTCATCCTCTGCCATTTGAATGCTGCTGATCTCATATTCACCCTCATGTGAAAATCCAGGATTTTCAGTGGGAAGTTGCCCATTGAATGTACTCAGTTATGTAATACTGAGTATTTATTATTATTTATATTATTATTTATATTATTATAATACTGAGTATTTATTAATATTTAATATATTAAACCAGTACATTTTTGTATAAATGCACAGATCTTCAGTAGACACAGTAAATACAGGACTTTTCTCTATGTTACATTAGTAGTTACATTATCACCAGACATTGCCTTAGACAATGGCCGAAGGATTTCAGTCAGACAGCTTTAAAAAGGTAAAATTAACCTCTGGGCCTAATACCTGGCTTTATTTTGTTTCAGAAAAAATCCTAAGGAGACGGTATTTTATTAGAAGAGTAGACTTGTGAGAATGAGAATTCACTGCAGCATTTCCTGGGAAGGGGGGAGTGGGGTTGTGCTTATTAGGATTCCTACTGACAGGATGGCACTTGGAATCAAATGTCCATCAACAGGTTCAAAAGGCTCGATGTGTTACCTTCACAAAAGAGTTAAACCCATTACTGATACAGCATCCAGTGAAACTAACAAAAACAATCTATTATCTGGTATGTTTTGTTCCTGGGGATGTATAAAATGAAAATCAATACCAACAATGTGAACATTGTGAGGCAACACAGGTGCTGCTTGTTTTTGAAAATAAGAATTCTTGCTTATGTCGGTACTCTGTAAAATGTTCCAGCATTTCCTTTAGTTCACTTACTAGTTTTAAACAGAAGACAATAAGCTCACTGGGAAATCTGCCTCTGACACAACACTGAATTTCTCTTTATGAACTGAAAGCAATCTGTCTGACTAGGACATTGAGGACCAGCAATTTACAACCTCAGCTGTAATTTTAAGTGCTCACCCAATGCAGAGATTGAAGCTTTCATTCTATAATTATAGAGGAATCAAAGAGTAGCACACTAATGTATTGAGCTACAATGCCAGCTATTTATAACTATCACTTCTTAGGCAATATGTTTTTAATATGTTAGGATGGTATAGTTGTCAAAAACAATCCTTCTTCTTTCTTTTTTTACTAACACAGACTCCCTAAAATGGCTGAAAAATGCAAATTATTTTTAAAGCTTTCAGTATTATAGTATTTTTAAAGAAAAGATCCTGTGAAATTTACCAGGATTAGAAAGGATTAGTTTTGGTCCTTCCGCTGTAATAAGGTACAAGGAACATCAGAATAAGATATTTGTGTAAAAAACGCAAAATCAAACCACAAAATCCAAATCACCATGACATGTAATGAAACCAAGACAGAAGGTTTGGGTTCAAGATCAGTCTACCAAGCCAAGGCACTTCTCACCATTCTATTAGTCCACTCACCTCTCTGAAAATATCTTTTTAAATTCTCTTATTCAAACATAATACTTTGGCTACAGTTCTACAGAGGTAACCTGAGTCTCAGGTTTGTTGTTTTTTTCTGATCTGATCACCCACCAGCTACCCAGATCCCTGGCCTTTACTCTCTCTAGATGAAATATGTGTTACAGATGACATTTGTTAGGCAGTTTGCTCTAGGCTCTAGAGAAAGCCATGTTTACTTCTGGTTTTTTCAAAGTTTGGCTGCAAGACAGCATCACATGCATAAAACCATCACCTGGGTAAAATCAAAGCTTTCTGTGGGGACAAATGAAATTAGGTCACACTAAACTTCCTCCAGGGATGTTTTCTTAGGTTCAGTGCAGTTTATAAACAAGGAGAGAAAAAAATATATGGAAGAGAAGGAAGATATCACAAGTAACTGTAACATTTGTGTTGCAAAATATCTGCCTTATTTTGCATTCCAGCCTTCTAGTCTGTGTTGAGCCTTGCACCCACACCTGACAGCTTTGGGATCCCATGTCTCCCCTTTTACCAAGAGCTGCCTTTTGCCCTCATGGCAGTGTCATGTTGTCCTGACCCTCTTTTAGCTATTTCTGGGCAGCTTGGAAAGGCCTGTGGCTCCTCTGGAAATAGGGTTGGGACCCTCCACTCTCAGGCAGTTCTACAGTGAAATCCTGATATGGATAGAGAGTCTTTCCAGGTAATGCAGATCAATTCATTCAGCCCCCTAGAAAGACTTATCAGCTTGCCCCTTACTATGTTGTTTGTAGAGTGTCCAGCACAATAAAACCTTACATTTATTAGAGCTTTTGATGTCATATTATTGTACAAATAATTATTAATAATGGAAAACCAGGTTGAAATTATTCATGAATAACCTGTTATGAAGTTGATTTAGTGTCTGGAAAACCCTGACTTGCATACCCAATTAATTAATACGGTAGCTCAGAATTCAAGTGATGCAGTTTTCAGCACAAGCTCTCTGCACTGCTCCCCTGCTCTGGCTGTGGCTGAGCTAATGCTCATGCAGCAGGCAAGAGGGTTTGCTGTGCTTTTCCAGCTCACTGATCTGAGGACACTCACCTTAACTAGTTTCTTGTTTTGAAGATTGACTCGGCTGAGCATGTTCAGGGAGGAAGCTGAAGCACGGGGAGGGGTCCCAGGGGCAGCCTGGCAGTCCATCACACTTGCCCAGAGACAGAGAGGATGGTTTATCCTCATCCACAGCCAGCTAATGGACACTCACGCACTCTGACCCACTCCTGTTTGCTGTGGCTGTCTCCATTTATCCCTGATCTATAAAGGACACAGAGGAAGGCTCTGGTGTGCTCACACACTCAGCTCTGCAGAGCTGAGCCATTTACCTGCTGGGACAGATGGGCCCAGCACTATTTGTCTCTCTTGCCTCACACCAGCTGGATCCCAGGCATGTGAAAACACCCAGAGCCTCTATCCTTTCCCTCAAAAAATTTATCCAAATGTCCAACCCTTGCTTGGGTACAAATTTCAGGAACCTACATGGGTTCAGCACTCAACCTCTTACATTCATTTCTCTTACCTTATTCCCTTGATCCAATCTCTGATATCAGTGACTGATGTGGGATTGTCTGCACATACAGTGCTGACAGCCAGGTTACTTTTTGACACCCAGGAGGGATTTAATTGCTTTTTTATACACTGACTGCAGTGTAGAGTGTGCCCTTGATAGCAATATGAGTTTCAGGATAAAATAAAAAGCCAAGGCATAAAAATTCTGGCCAACCAGCATGAAAGCAGAGAAAAAACTTTCTTTTTTTCTCCCTCCAAAAAAATCAGTTGATATTTTTTAAATGAAAACTATATTTTGCTGGGTTATTCAGGAAAGAGAAATATTTTGCATGGATCGATCTGTAAAAATACTTTTATTTTGTCATAAAAGGATATGAGAAGGATAAATATGAAACGTAGCTAATGGGAGACATTACATTTGTGAAGGCTAGCTCTCATATTTAGCACTGGTTCCAATACAGATATATTTGTAAGAAGGATTTTTTCAGTGCACATGCCATCTCTATCCATTTCTTTTCTGTACTGCTCAGTGTCTATTTTTGAAATGCTACCCTACTGTTTTATCTAGCCTTATCCCCCTAAAAGGTCAGTGTTTAAGCTAATTGCCTTGAATACCTCTGGCTCAGGACAGGGCTGGCTTCCTCTGGAAGTGTCTGTCTCCCTTATCAACTCACTGCAGAAAGAACTTCTTCAGACCCCATGCCTGGCATTAGCTGAGCAGAGCTCGTCACAAACACATAAAATTTCATACACTATCAGCTCTAGTAATTTATTTCTTGTGGTGACAAGTTTTCCAGTCTATTTTCCAGTGGTGACATGGGCCACTTCCTCAATGCCAAATCCTCAAACTGTTGAGTAGCAGGTAGAATTTATTTCTCTCTGGCCCCTCAGAAATATGCCATTTTTTCTATGGAAGGAAGGAATGAAGGAAGAATGACCAGAAGCTGAATTTAACTGATGATACAGCTGTGAAGTGATCCTGACACCTGCCCTGGGTGGTGCAATGACCCTGGTCTGGAGTAATTATTTTACTTCCAGTGTCAGAGGAATTTGTCTCTGCTGCTGAGCAGTCAAAACTACTGCACTCTTACAACTGCGTGCTATTCGTGTTGCATTGAATCATATTTCTTATTATTGTGCTTCTAAAGCTGAAGACAGATATGTAAGCAAGAGAAAACTCAACCTGAAGTTCAGTTAAGGCTCCCTGTGTTAAATGACATGTAACCTCTGGTGTGTGTGTGTCTCTGTACACCCACATAGACATGGTGCTGCATAGGTAACAGATAGGAATAGGACAAGTTTACTTTCTCTTCTGTGAAAAATGGACAGCAGAAAGATGAAAATAAGGTGAGGTTTTAAAGTAATTAAGGAAAAAATATCCCCTAAACCTTTCTCCCATAATCTGACCTTGGTTTCCATGGAAACAGGATCAGACACTTCAGTAGCAGGAAAAACTCTCATTTAAAGGTGTCACCTACAGAGAGGAACTACTACCCAACACTGACACACACCCCAGCATAAACACTCTGAGAGATCAAAGTGTCAATACAGATCCTCTGTCAGTGGTTTGAAGCAAAATATTCAGCTTTCAGAGGAAAAAGAGGAGAACCAGACCCTCTGCCTTTAGTTACTTTTGGTTCCTTGGCTGTATATATGCGTGTGTGTATATATATAATGTATCTATATGCAGACACACACACACGTATATATAAAATACATATATATACACACACATGTGCACACACAGAAATTACACCAAAAGGACAAGGTCTGCTTTTGTAAGTAGGAGAGGCTTTAATTGCATGCTGCCAAGCCCCCTTGCTGCTGAATTAGCTTTCAGAATCCTAGGAAGGCTCCTGCACAGAGGCAGGTGGTGGCTATGGAAACATCTCAGCCAGGTGCAGCAGTGAGTTAGTCTGAGGTCCCATCAATACTATGTTCCACAAGTATAGGAAATCTTAGAGATGGACCATAAATAACTTGCAAAACCATAGTCTTCTTTGTTTCATTACAAAACAAGAATGAAGGGAGTCAGCGTTGGCATCAGGGTTATTGACAATACAGATACACATCAAGTGTATTATAGAACCTGACATTCCAGGTTATTGTCCCTTTTGATTTTTTTTAACACCCTATGTTTCTTGTTTAACAAATTGTTCTCAATATGACGTATTCACAATAAGCACCATAAGCACAAACTGAAACACAATTTCCTGCTAGCTTCAGTGGAAATACATTAATCCACTCGATATTTCCCAGGACAATATTATCTCTCATGTGCAGGCTATATTTCTCTCACTCGGCTGCAGAGGGGAGAAAAAATCCTTGAAAATCTGCTTGAGAAGTGACATGCAAGAAAGTCATAGGTAAACTGCCTCTTTCTCATGTGAAGACTTTCCTATCTATCTATCTATCTATCTATCTATCTATCTATCTATCTATCTATCTATCTATCTATCATCTATCATCTATCTATCTATCTATCTATCTATCTATCTATCTATCTATCTATCTATCTATCATCTATCTGTCTATCTATCTATCATCTATCTATCTATCTATCTATCTATCTATCTATCTATCTATCTATCTATCTATCTATCTATCTATCTATCATTCATCCTTGTGGCAGCCTGACATTTACTAAAACCCTCCCTCAACATGACAGTGAAGTTAGATAATGAAAGAAAGACAAGAAGGTAGTTAGGCTACTGCACTCCTGACTGTTTTGAAATGCTGCTGTCACCTGTTTCTAACTGCTTTGTATCACAGGGGCATTTTGTATATCAGGAAAGGAAGAATACTGTCTGCTTCTGTTAGAGACAGGCCTCTTTTAAATACCCACTGCTGTTTTTCACACTCATATTCTCAAGGCCACCTATGCTGCCATGCCCTAAAAAGATGCAATATTAAATGCTACCAGGACTCTGGGAGGGGTTGATTACTGGCCTCTTATGATGCACAAGGCTAAAACACTAAATTATTCCTCACTGACTTGACAGCTGTTAGAGAGAAATGCCTTCCTCCAATAGAAATAAAAAGGGAAAACATTAGAACAAGTTCCAGTTTTAAAGAATAAGAAGACATTTTTCCATTTTCTTTTTCCTTTCAAGGGCTTACATTATGCAGAGTAAGCAGCAATCTCCCTGCAATTCAGAGAAGTGCTAAGCTCTTACTTGGGATACAGCCCCATTCAGTGACAGTCCCTATGAATGCACTTTCCTCCTTGCCTTTCCAGACATTTTGAGAATATCAGATGTTTTGGAAGATGTGCTTGTGAGCTCCTAGCAAATCCAGTGTGTGCTGCCCTTCCAGAGCACTGTGCTCCTGGTGCACACTAAACCAGCTCTGGCGACTTGTGATCCCAGGTCTGCCCAGGGAAGGTGTGATCTGTGGGAGATGGGTGCCTATCCCCAAAAACTGCCATGCATTTTCTAGAGGCATTCTGAGGACATGACCCAGGAATGTGCCAGCTGCTCGTAACTGCAGCTGTCACAGTGAAGACAAAGTCCAAAACACTGCAGCCATGCAGTCGAGGAAAGAGGAAGGACAGAGAGTTGGGAAATGCTAATCTTTGGGCAGAAAATATTACTGATGTACTGTGGGACTACTCATGAGAAGATTTAAAAGAAAATTATTACTCAGGGATATTTCTGGCTATGAAGGAAAATCTCCAAGAACATTTTTACATTTTCTTTTCCTTAGTTCTTAGTAATTTCTGCTTTGGGATGGGGCGGGGCATCAGCCGTGCTGAGGACAAACATGAGAGAGAAGAGGGAAACATCACAGATACTGATGGCTTTGATTTCACTCCTCCTCCCCCTCAAAAGCTGCCAGTTTCAAAGTGGGGAGACAGAAATCCTCCTGTCTTTTTGACAGCTAATTCCATCTGAAAACAAACTCCATGATCAACCTGCCACAGGGGCTTGGTTTGAATCTGCCTTGTAGTTTGTGTGGGGGAAAGAGGATCAGTAGTTGTATGATTTTTTCTAGTCCTCTGCCCCTAATTCAGGCGTCCCCAATAAGTCAATCTTTGACACTTGAGAGCAATGCCTGGGTTTGGTTCATGTTTAATTACATCACTCATCCTTTCCACTAATAAGCACCTCTGTCTTCCTGACTCCTGGCAATAGGATTGAGGTTTCACAGGTACCATCATTAAAAACAAGTGACTACTTACATTTTCCCAGCTTATAAGCATTCCTAATACATCTGAAGAGAAAATACTTTATTCTTGGGAAGTAAGAACCATCAAAAAAAGACTCCTTTTCATTATGATGACAGCTTGTCTAGGGTAGAAGCTAAAATATTTATTTGGATAATGGTGCATGGACAGAAGCAAAAATGGAAGATCTTTTGCTGAATAGAAATGGAAGTTTGAAAACATGAAAGGGGTGTCTGTTATGGTACTGATTATGGAATCAGAGAATTGTTGACGTGGAAAAGACCTCTAAGATCATCGAATCCAAATGTTAATTCAGCACTGCTGTATGTCACCACTAAACCATGCCCCCAGATGCCACATTCACATTGTTTTTGAACATTAGCAGGGGTGGTGATTCCACCACTTCCCTTGGGTAGCCTGTTCCAATGTCTAACCACTCTTTCTGCATAGATTTTTTTTCTAATATTCAATCTAAACCTCCTCTAATGAAACTTGAGGCAATTTCCTCTAATTCTGTTACCTGAAAAAAAAAAAAAAAGACCAACCTCCACCTCACTATAACCTTGCTTTGGAGAAGTTGTAGAAAGGAAATGATCTTGCAGCTGAATCTGAAGAAGGAGCTTTTGTGTCTATGAACAACTCTGGAATGCATAGAGGCTCTCCCATAATGAGCTGTGGGGGGAGGTTTTCAGTGGGAATGGAAGGGGTTAAAGAGATGGACTCAGGAATGTGGTGCTGAGTCTTTTGCCTTTGAATACAGGCAGAGCTTTGGGTGGTTTGGAAAAGAAGGGCTCAAAAGTTCTGAATTGGAAATGCATCCATGCTGAACTTTCAGGCAGGCAGAGAGGATTTGTCCTTGGTTTGGGAAGGATAGCCCTTGGAGCTCCAGAGGGAAAGAGCAGAAAAACAGATGGAAGGAAATTAATTCAATAAAAATAAATTAGACCTTTTAAACAGTATTGTTTTTAATATTTATGATGCAAAGAAGATTTGCATTTTTTCTTTCAGTAAAGTATATGTCTCCATTTGACCTTCACTGCCTGACAGAAATGTTTTATTTAGCCTGAATGGCAGGCATTTTTCTATCTTTTCATGGACATTTCAAAAAACCTAGATACTGCTAATTTTTTTATTCACATTGTAAAATGATCCTTGATGATAAGAAAATGGTAATATTTGCTCATACCACATGACTGGATCAAGGTAGCCAATGATCTGTATCTGGGTTGCTACAGCGTGATGTATTATACTTCATACAATTTGCTGCAGGCAGAAATCTTAATTAAGGCCTTTCCTAAAGAGTGACCTTCAGAGACTGCATTTTTTAAATTGGTGTAAAAATAGACAAATGCCCTAAAAGCATTAGGGGAGTTGTTGAAAAGTGTTAAATGCACATTTCTCCATCTCCTCTTCACAAACAATGATTATTTGCTGCTTTTATCGAATGAGTTGTGAGGCGTTTTCAGCAAACAATCAGCCTTAATGTGTACAGAAGGAGATTTCCACTTGATGTGCAGAGCTCAGTTACTCAGCCTCTCCTCCAGTTCCAATGCAAGCTGCATGTTTGATTTGAGAATTTACTCCCCTGGGCTCTACTCATCGAAATTTTACCACGCTCATGGATATTCACTGTTTTGGGATCCTTCTCATTAGCTTGCCACATGTGGTGTCTTGCTCAGCTTTCATCAATAATCCTCTGTGCCCAGCACACATTGGCATCTGGGCGGGTTTGGCTGCGGAAGGAAGGGATTACAGGGAGCATTTAGGAAGCAAACTGACCCTACTGACAATAAAGGGCTTGTAACAGTGGGTACAGCCATGCAGGATGCAGTGGGATGTGTGTAAGTGTCTCCAGGCTGTTTCACTATGAATTCTCAGATGAAACACCCTTATGATGCCAGACGGATTTTCTCATTTCTCCCACCCAAACCAGAGTGCCAAACCCCCTGGCAGTGTGTGCTCTGTTAGCACAGGGGCTGAGATAAGCCCACCAACCTCACCTTCTGCTGCAGGTCCAGGCTCAGATTTGATCTCCAGGGAGAAGGCAAGCAGTGACAGCACCCCTGCACCCCTCACAGGGCTGTGGCATGGCATGGCACACACATTCCCAGCAGTGTTGGCCATCCTGCTGTCCCCAAACTGCTGCCTCAGCTCAATTTGCACGACTAGCTGAGGGACACCCTGCACCAATATAAGGAAAGCTGATTCCAGTTACCACAAGTTGGATAAGCCACTTAAATTTTGAAGATGAAATATGCTTTCAAAGGAACTTTTAAAAAGCTTTTGACACAAGTTATCCCCACCCTGCTCTACAATGCAGCTTTCTTCATGGGCAAAGTTGAAATGAAGCAGCTGCTGAAGCTTATAGAGAGCTCTTGTCAGAGACAGAACTTTTGTCTGCTTTTTTTGACAAGCAGAAAAACTCTGGCTTTTTAAAGCTAAAACCTATTGTGAGAGGTACAAACCAGACTCCTGGCTAGACTCACAGAGACTATTCCACTTAAATAAGACTGCACTATCAGTTTACACAAGCTGAGGGACTGCCTGGACTGAGGAGGATGATGATGATGGTGTGTTTTCAGGGAATGCCAGGGTCCAGGAGGTGAGGGCATGGCAAAGGCAGAGAGCCTGACTGTCCCATGCTCCAATCCCCGTGGGGATGTGCTGGGCAGTGTGACACTGGTGGCACCAGCCCATGGGTGGCCCTCAATGTGCTCATGGTGCACTCTGAGCACCAGCTCCAGTCCAAGCAATTCTCATTAAACACTTCTAATGTCCTGTCCTCACAGTTCTTGCCACCACACTTTCCCATAAATAAATATTCACCTGTAGCTCTCCAGTCTGGTGCAGGGTTCATTCCTGGGGTGGCTGGGATTCTGTGTTAGGTGGGACTAAAACTAGGTGGGATTTCTCTTTTTATTCCCAGTTCTGCTACAGCTCTTCAAACATGACCTGAGGAAGATGACTTCATCAACCTGTTATAGTTTCCCAATCTACAAAGCAGAGATAATTGTACTTATCTGCAGGAAGCAGGGAAAGGCCTAATCCTTGCCAAAGAGCTTAAACTTGCTCAGATGCAAGATGCAATAGCTGATCAGGATCACCCAGCCAAGCTTCTCTCCAAAACTCCGGATTCCGGCGCCTGCTAATGGCCCCAGTAAAAGCCTTGGCAGAGAAACACAGATGGCAAACCATCCACCCTTCCCAGTGGGGTGTCCTGTGGCATCCCTGACCTGCTCCAGAGCAGAGGCAGAAGGTGAGAGCTCCGGCATGAGTGCAGTGCTGTGATCTCACCCTGCTCTCTCCACCAAGGCAGCTCCTCGGCTCTGCTCCAGGCTGCTTGACTGGCAGAGCCTGGAGCTAAGGAAAAATAAATAATGAAGCAGGCAGACAGCTCAGTGGCAGCCTCACACGTCGCTGAGGAGATAACAGGCCAATGCCTATAATGATCTGCACTGAATCATTTGCCACGTTGGTATCAGAGGCTCTCAGCTTCACTCAAGGGCTCTCTCATCCAGGCTGCATCCCAGATGACAGTGTTAATACATCAACAGGGCTGTAATGAAATCTGTCAGTGTTGCCCCTGCACCAAACACTACTTGAAAAAGCAGATGTGTAGCTCAGATTCAGTTTATTACTGTCTGAGCCTTCCTCACTTACAGAACCAAAGAGTGATTAAGAGGGGAAAAAAATCCCTGTCTGTGGAAAGTTGTAGTGGATACTGCATGCAGCTTGGAGCACAGCAGAATAAGTTTCTGGACCCTGTTTTTGTTATTATTATTATTATTTTTATTATTTAAAAAAGTATTATTATCATCATCAAATTTCAAAGAGCCCCCTAAATATTTCAAGATGTTTAAAATAAACCCCATAAATCAAGATAGCTGGGCTTTTCTGCTATTGCACTGTTTGGACAGTCACAGATCACAGAAGTCACAGATCACAGAATATTCTGAGTTGAAAGGGACCCTCAAGGATCATCAAATCAAACTCTGAAGTGAATAGCCCATTGAGGGATTGAACCCACAACCTTGGTGCTATTGGCACCATGCTCTAACCAATTTTGCTGGCCTCAGGGTCAGTGTGGTTCCCCTTGGAGAACAAAGCCACTGTCATAGCAGTGTGCTATGGCTCACAGCTGTGCCTGTTTTACCATTTGCCCAGTGCAAGTCACCTTAGGTAATATTTTTATAAGTACGTAGTACCTTTCAGAGCATAAATCCTACTGACTGCTAATAAAAAATAGGCTTACATGTGCTTAATACCTATCTGAAAATGAGACAAAGTCTCCTAGAAAATGGTGACATTTCAAAAATGAACAAACTCATCTGAGCTTTCTGTTCCGTCTTTACTGTTGCTGGATAGAAACAGGACCTGAGTATAAACCCAATGCACCTGTGTTCCCTGAGATTGCTCTTTGCATCCTCTCTTGAAGGAGAGAGAATCATCCCAGGCACTACAAGTGCCAGATTCCTCTCATTGACTCTAGACAGCCCCAGTGGTGAAGTGTGCACTGCAGACATCTAACACCAAGTTAAATGCAGCCATGCACTTTGTGTCCTGCTGTGCCACAAAGATAAAACACTTCTCATCTTCTCAGCGTCCCTTCTTCTCTGCTTAGGCCTGTCCAGCCCTGTGAGTTTGCACCCTGCGTGCTCCCCTCTTGTCTCAGGTTCTCCAGAGTACAACACTGAGCAGGAACAAGTCCTGTCAGACAGTAAAGGACAAGGATTTTGCCATCCCAACCTACACTCCATCACTCCTTCTGTGGAAGCGGCAAAATTGCAAGCGAAGGAAATTCTCTTTTCCTTTCTCCTGTCCTTACAAGGCAAAACAAAGTCTCCAACAGCTCCTCTGTGCTGCTGAATGTGGAGAAAATCATCTTGGTGGGCCACTGTCCTCTGCAGTGTGTGAGCAAAGCCTTGCTCTCCACCCTGAAAGAGAGGCATGAGCAAAAGGTAGAAGCGATTTTCTCCTCATACCTTGTGTATTCTGGTAATTAAAGCAAGTCAAATGGATGCAAGTAGAGGGTTATTTTGGTAATTGCCTATCTCTAAGGTATAAAACAGTATATTATGTACCATTTACAAATTAGGATTCAAAAGCAAAAACATGTGTTTAATTTTGATTTTAATTGCCTTTTTACTTCAAACATCTATTTTTCTCCCTGGTGCAAACAGACCTGAGGAATCTTGCAGAGATCAACAAAATCTTCCACAAATGCCAGGCATTTCTCTCGTGGTGGTGCTTGGCCCTGTGAGCATTTAATCTGCTAACTTTAACAGAAAGAGCAGTCTAATTTCTACAGCCTGCTTATTTTCAAAACAACAAATATTTACTGCATACTGCACTCTAAAGGACCCAATTATTAGTGTACCTCTGTTTGATTATCAATGACACAGTAATAATACCAGCAGCTGCTGAATTGTAAGTGAAAATAACCCTTTGTTCTCATTTTTCTTATCTGTAGACTATAACAGCACTCATGGGGACAATAACCTATGAAATAGATTAAAAGCCTGTTAAATGCTATTTTCAGCTTGGCAGATCACCAAACCCTAGCTTACCCTTAAGCTCTGTTTCCTTTTAAATATTCCTTTTAGTATAGCCATGTGACAACAGTAATGTGCTGTTTCACAGTGATTAAGTAACTGCACAAACAAGAGGTTTTGGTTTATAAACAGGAGCTGGTCTCACAGGTGAACAGGGCTGTGCTCCACCAAAGACACCAAGGCTTCTGGCAGAGGATGTAGGGATTTTCCACCTGGAAAAATCTGTTCTAGTGACTTTAAATTAAACAGGAGGACATTGTTGGTTTTCCATTTTTGGTAAGTGTTGAACCCTCTTTTTTGACTCCAACTCCCATTTGCAACACTGGATTCTGATTAGAAGGGAAATAATTAATATTTGTTCACTGAATAATTCTGAACTGTGAGCTAAAAATTCAAATGCTATGAGCTGGAGTGGGGATGATGCAGACCAGGCCCTTCCTTGGTGTGCCAATCTCCTCCTCCAAACCTTTGATGACTTGGGTCTACTTTGTCTGTCTGAACAGAGGAACAGGAGAAAAGGGAAAAAAACCCCAAATTAGAAGGAATAAAGGAACCAGTAATGAGAAAGAGTTAACAACACTGTTTTTTGTAGGAAACAGATAGGGAAGACAGGGAAACACAGGTCTAGGGTAAATGGGACCAGGAGCTTTAGTACCAGTGAGGGAAGATGGGAGAAGGACCCAGTGCCTGGCACTGCTCTGCTGGAAGCAAACACCATCACAGGGTAGATTGTGCTTCTGTTCAGACATGGGGCAAATCTGTCAAGTGCAGCACAGCAGGAATTGTGTCTTCTGCTTTCTGTACTCATTTATCATATTTGGTTTTGACCAGAACCTCCCCCTTGGAGCTCAGAAGCACCTCCTGTAGAAAGCTTTAACTTGCTTTACATCTTTTTGCATCAAAACAAGCCTGTAGATAAAATCCCAACTATTTCTAAATTCACCTGATGGGAAAAAACATAAATAAAAATTATCTCAGCTCCTGCCACCTTCTAAATAGTTAGAAACAAAACTAAAAGTTGTGTTTATGTTTATGGACATATTTTGGATGTTTCTTTTAAAATTTAAATTGGAAATGATCATCTGACTTCCGTATTAAGAAGGAAAGGCCTTTCCTTTTGTTGATGTATAAAGTTTCATCAACCTCTCACTGCAGGGACAATAACAGCGCATGAAATTTTAAGCTGTAAGAAACAAAACTCCTCTATTTGAATTTCAGCTTGCTAAAGGCACAAAGACCTCTCACACACCTGAACATTTCAAAAAACAGGAACGTACCCAAGACTAAGAAATCTTCCTGTTTACTCAGGCAAAATTCAGCTGCCTTGAGAGAATGAAAATGTGGGAAGAAGACCAAGATCTAAAAGCCTTTAAGACACTTTTTCCTGCTCAGCAGCAGCCCACCTCGCAGCTCCTTAGCCCCAAGTCATTCCTGGGGGTGGCTCCTCCGGATCCTGAGCTGGAACAGGATCTTCTTGCTGTTAGAACTAGGCCATTATGTTCTTTAACCCAACACACATAAAACATTATTCTTCAAATCTCTTTGTATTCTTTGCTTGCTGCTGAACTGTGATACTCCCCCACAGACTTTTTTTCTCCCTTCCTTTTATCTCTACATCCATATTCAATGTGATATGAATTTTAGCATGGTGCTGGATCCCATGCTCAAATGCTCTTTCAGTGTCACCAGTATCACGATACAGCCAAAAAAAAATTAATTCCTTCATGCCAAATATCATTTGTATTGCTACTGGAAAACATGAGGGGATGACAGGTATTTTAGCATTTATCTCATTTCCTTCTCCAATTTCAATGTACATAAGAGAGATCTGCAGGAGGAAAGGAAGGAGTCAGTCCTGCAGCCTCATGGAGACCCAGCACTGGACAGGATGCTTAAGGCTGGAATTTTAAAGAAGTCTTTGAAGGTCAAACTGCAAAACTCCATTGTAGCTTTAAAACAGATTGCGCCTTAAGGCCCCAACTGGAATATTTCTGCATGTGACATTTTAATGCACATCTTCAGGTTTTTGCTCATTTTCCCAAATCCTAAAATTTCACTTTGAGCTGTGGGTTGAAATGAACTGGAAATATAAAGTGAAACTCAAATGAAAGCTCTAACTTTTACCTACTTTCAGGAGAAAACTTCAAATCCCTCTAGATCCTTCTGTGAAGAACGTTTTTGAAGCAAAAGCTTAGTTCTCTTTCTCTGGTGTATGCTATTATCTTTGTGCCTTAATTTCACCCACTTGCTTGTATCCCATAAGGAAGAACATGTTTCTATACATTCAGATGACCTGGTTAGGGAGACAGTGTTTGCAGTTAAAGCAACAATACCACAACTCTGAAAATGAATCCTATTTTAAATATATTCCTATTACTTTGGGAGTAAATTGAAGAGAATCTTTGATTTTTCTGTTATTTTTGATACCAGCACCTGGATTTGTAACCACAAGGGTGCTGGGAAGTCACTTGATGATTACAAAATACATCAAGGTTCTGCAAAGGAGTCAGGAACAACTTGTGACGGTTCATCATAAGTGATGACCTGGGTGGACTGGTGCAGGAACATAAAACATAACAGCTACATTCTGAGCATGAATTCTGCTTTTCTGATTCACTGTAATTTTTTATTCAGAGCCTCATGAGATTTCTCAAGAAAAAAAATAGAGGAGTCTTAACTCTGAACTCTAACTATTGTATAATCACTGAGCAGGAGGAATGGACCACGAGAGGTCACCTAGTGCATTTCTCTGCCACCTACTATTCCAGAGTAAATTGTATTTTTCTCAAATTATTTTTAAAAGACTGATCCAAAAAGCCAGAGCACATTGCCTGTGCAGGATTTCCTCACAATGCCACAAAGATCATAACAGCACTTTAGTACCTGCATGATGCTGATGGCTGGAATATGAACATTGTAGTCAAACTGTGAACATTTATAATTTGATCCAAAACAGTGGGTTATCTAGCCACTCATTCTTAAAAATATAAACCAGCAAGGAAACCCCAGCCCCAGATGATTGGGATCAGTTTGCAGCTTGCTTTCCTGCAGAAAGATAAGCTTTCCTTGCCTGAAATGGGACAGATGGAGCCCTATGGGTTGCCACTCCACAGTGCCTCCAAGCACAGCTCGGTGCTGTAGCTGTTGTTACAGCAGCATATGCTTGGGAGATGCAAGCTGCTTTCCCTGAATTTAGCACTCTGACACCGCATGCTGGGCATCCAAGATTCATTGCTTGCCTCCCAAACCTCTCCATGTTTCCTCTTTTTTCTCATTTAAAGTGAACTTTTGTTTACCAGAGATAGAAAAACACAAATTTGTTTGTACAGATAGATGTGTTCCTATCCTTTGTGTATTCTGTAATATCTGCAGTTGTGTGGAGAATTTTACAGATGATGTTCTCCATTTCAAGTCCCCACAAAAAAAAAAAAAAAAAAAAAAAAAAAAAAAAAAAAAAAAGAGGTCACAATTATTAGGCTCTGATAGCACTGTTGGAAATCCATGATCATCAGAGAGGCCACTGCAATACCAGAGAGCACCCACTTATTCTGTGAGAATAAGAGCAGATCTGTGATTATCTGCTTGACCAGCTTTGGGACAGCTTTGGCTCCCAGAGGTAGAGGCAGTGTCCCAGCCTTGGGTGTCACTGTGGGCACTAAAGTATCTCCTACCTCATTCCCAGCATAATCCCATGCAGATGAATTGAGCTCAACTGGCCCAACTCACCAGTCAATATACTCAAACCAGAGCTGGGAATGATTTGTCTCCTCTCAAAGAAGTCATTTAAAGGAGACAAGATGAATTCTGCATGGAATGTGCAAATTCTTTTTCACTGACCACAGAAGGGGCTCTGGGTGAGCTGTCTCCCAAAACTAAGGGGACACTGTCTCTCGAGATCCCTGATGTGGATATCTAAAGTTAGGTGACACATTCAGTGTTCCTTGCTATGCAATTGCATATGGATAACAGCCCAGATTTCTCCTGGCTACCCAGAATGGTTTTTACCCAATCTTATCTCAAATGTTATCTTGGAGTGACCACTGGGATCTACCTTCATTGACTGTGACCACAACAAGCATTTCTGAGATGTCCCCCAGGACTTACAGCGCTGGGTTTAGTGCTGGGTTTAGTACAGGTGCCACTTGCTAACAGATCCCCTGAGAAAATCAAGTCTAGAAAGAAATATTCCATTGTCTCAGCCAGTCTGAGCCAGAAAATGCTGAAATACTGTACTCCCCTGCAACCACAAGTGCTAACCTCTGGCAGTGTGACAGCAAAGTTAAGGCCCAGCACCTTTAGCTGACAGATGACCTTTAGCTGACTAAAGCTCTGGTACTTTTATTCCTGAGCCCCAGAAAACAAAACCAGGCTTATAAAGATTTGCAAAGGCCATGAACATCCTGTTCCTGTGGGTTTTTTTGAGCTGGGTTCTTTTTTTGCTCACAAACGGTAGCAGAAGCTATTCTGGTAATACCCTGTGAAAAACAGGGCATTAAATTGGTGTCATTTTAGTGGATTAGTACTGTCACATCAGCTGCCACAGCTTTCTGCCTATGTCATCAACTGTGCTGCTGCCATTCCCTGCCCCCATCACACTGCAGACTTCACAGCTAAAGATGGAGTCAAAGGCAAGACATTTCTAAATAGAACTGGGTGGATAAAGAGGGAACTGCTACTATTAGAAGTACAAAAAGGAGGGTTGGTCTGCTAAACTCATGGGCTTTGGGTGGTATCAATACTACTGAGCGTTAGAACATTTTTTTCCTAAATGCATTTATTTGCATCGAAACAACGTGGATTCTGTATTCCCTATTTTTTAATTTTGAGACTAATTTAGCTTTCTTGAAACCAAACAAGGATGAGTGTGAAGAACTGTCTAATGCTTTCTATGTAGGAGAATATGAAGCATTTTCTATAGCATAAATGACTAATATCTCCTAAGCTGTGTCCTGTATCCTACCAGGGGACTCGTTGTGCAGCCCTGGGCATGCTTTTTATGCTTCAAGTGTCAAAAATGTGAATGACTCATGGGGGAGTTCCAGGTCCTCAGCAGGGCTAATTATCCAACTGAAATTCTTCCAGTGTGTTTTGACTCTCCTAGTATCAGCAAAAGAGTCCTTCTTATCTATCTTTTAAGATCCCAGAGTACTGGGAATAAATGAGTGCAAAGTATTATTTCTTTAGCATGACAAAATTCAGGGCAATTATGTATAAGAAGGAGATATGATCCCTTCACATATTTCTGGTACCTTAAAATAGGAAAAAAATTTTTGGACTTCACATTTGAGCAAAATATATAATCTATAACCTAAATGGAGTAGGAATTCTCTTTGGGCTAGGAGGAAAATTCCTCTTGCAGACTGAATGCAAGCCCTTCAGCTGTGCAGTGAGCTGGAATAGAGAGCTGGCTCTTGCCAGAACAAGTCTTTAGGCGAGGTGGGAGAAGAATGGAGGTGGGAATATCTCATTTCACATAGGGCTTGTTGAAATGACAACTCTTTCTACAGAGTATTTTTCAACCATACTGTTATGATATGAAAACAAGAGCTTGGCTGGAACGCTGCCAATTATTTTGATGAAGATTTTATTTAGATACAACTTGTACTTCTCAGGAACTTTTTTGACTAGGTTTCAGGACAAACTGATAAAAGGGATTGAATTTTTGACAGGATGAGAAGAAAAGGCCTCAAGATGTGCTGGGGGAGGTTTACATTAGATATTAGGAAAAATTTCTTCATAGGAATGTTTTTCAAGCATTGAAACATACAGTCCAGGGAAGTGGCGGAGCCATGATCCCTGGAATGATTAAAAATTATTTTAAAATTATAAAAAAAATTATTAAAAAAATATTAAAAAATTATTTAAAAATTGTGTGGCTATGGCACTTCAAGACGTGATTTAATGATGAACATGGTGGGGGTGCTGGGTTGACTTGATCATCTTAAAGGTCTTTTCCAATGTTGATAATTCTGTGATTCCGTGATTGCGTTTTGACATCCCTGCCTTGAGGCCAGCAGGGTGGGAGTTCTTGGCTTCCAGACCATTGAAACAAACAGCACCACTATTTCCAGGAAAGCACAGCAGAGATCTGTAATGCTGGGAAAGGTGCATTGCAAATGGGTTCAGAAGCTCTCCTCACTCTGGTTCAACCACTCAGTACGGCCATACCAGTACTCCTCAACCCAATGGCACAAAATATCAATTCCTCATTAATCATGATGTTCACTTTCTCTTAATGCGGATGAAAAAGTTAATTTCTACCTCATGGAACTTGAATTAGGACTCCAATTTGACTTAATCAAAATTAAGTTTTAACATTTAAAATTGATTTTTTAACATTTAAACCAGTTTTCTTTTTCATGAACCTTCAAAAGCAGTCATCATTCCCTTTCACTCAAACCTGTCCCCTATTCCTACATTTTTGTTTTTATTTTTTTGCTGCTCACAGTTCCCAGAGGACAAGTCTGGATGTTTCAGTTCCCTGCTGAGCCCAGCCCACATGACTTCATGTGTTATTACCCTGCGCAGTCCATCTGGGACTCAAGATTAAGTGACTTGCCACAGTCCCAGCTAAACACATATTTAGAAAATGTTTTTTCAAAGTCGCAAATTCCATAGCACGCAAAGGCCCTCAAAATAATATTGAATTTGGATATATAACCCCCTTGTATTGCTCTCCTCTTAGTATTTGTTTAATTTTTTTCTTATTTCTCACAAACCCTAACCATAGCAGTCACTTCCAGTTAAAAAGAGGAAAGAACTTTCTGTAATTTCTGATCATCTTTTTCTGAGGTATAGGGTGAGGAAAGAATTTAATATCTGATTTATTGAGTTACATTAATCCTTAAACAGCTTTGCCCTTATCTTGTCTCCCGTTGCTTTCTTCTGATTGAAGAAATCTTATCAAAATGATCAATTTACTTTCCAGTTCTGATGCAATTTTGTGTGTGTTTTTGTTTTTAACCAGAAAGGCATTCAGCTCTAGGAAGTTCTCACCACACAGACCTGGGAACATTGACCTCTGTCTTGCAGACAGTGTGATGAATTCAGAGAAATCTGCAGGACAGAGATGGATATTCATCTCCCCTGCCTGGAACTGTAGCCAGCTCTGGATCTGTGTTCCAGCACCTGAACACAGCAAGGCCAATATTGTTGTTGGACAGGCAGTTAATGAAGCTCTTGAATGCATTGGGAAAATTGTCTTTGGTAATGACACTTGTCTGAGCCAACAACCTCTTGAAGTGCAAATGATGAAATGCTTTCCACAGCACAACACTGGGCTGCAGTAATAAAGTGTTAAAGCAAAAGCCTCATGACAATATTTGGGAAACTTCTATTTAAAAATGCTTTTACATCTTATGTTTTCTATATTTTCTAATCCTCTTTATTAAGATATACAAAGCAAATTCTCCACTACACAGACACTTATGCAGGTTTTACCCTCTTGAGCTTTAAGACTGCTAATATTAGAATGCAGCAGATTCTCCTGTGCTCCCCTAAATCACTTTTTTTTTTTTTCCCTGGGAAGAACCTCTGTGTACCTGTTTTTCAATAATATTAATTTTTCTTCTCTCATTTCCTTCCATACTCTGAGTTTTGGAAGCCACATCTTGATACAAATATTTTATATGGTTCTATACCTAATTCTAGATCTTGGGAGCAAGGCTGATTTGATGTTCAGCCTTAACTCAGGCTCAAGGTAAATTTAGAAGGTCCTGTTGTCTTTGTTGAAGTCTTATTCTGGTGTCTGTCTGTTGTTTTTTGCACAGAACTTCTTGCCAGAGGTGATTAATGCCACAGGTAATCAGCACAGTCAAAAATGGGGCCAAGGAAAGAGTCAAGATCCAGACAGTGGAAAGCCACGAAAATAAAGATCTTAATAATAAAACACTGTACTGAACAAGAGACAAGGGTGATCAGCTCCTATAAATCTGTGCTGCTGATGTGACAGGTCACCATGTGCTGAACCATCTGGATCCTCTTCATCTTGTTCTCCACCAACCCCTCTTACAGTAATGTTCAGTAATTTAGTGAAAAGGTGACAAACAGGGGGTTGGTTGATCTTTCTGTCTCTTGGCAGGCAAAGATGCAGTCTCTGGATCAGCTCGAACAAGGCCTTTCTACCTTAGGCATGAGCACTCAGAGGCAGCAAAGTAGATGGGACCTGGCTGAGATGGGAAAACCTTAGCCCCTTACATCAAGGAAAACTCTTGCCTTAATCAGTCCTTTAAAGTTTTTGCTTCTCCTCACCTGCATTTATGTGGTTCATATTTTATATCTTATTTATTTCAGCCAAGCAATGATTCAGCTGGACCTTAATGCAGAAATAGGGACGATGACACAAGAGCGAGTAACCAAGAACTGTGATTATTTTGACATTTAATACAACCAGTAAGCTAAGAGAAGGCTTTAAATACGCCCCAAATCCCAAATATATCCCTTGAGACCTGATCCTCCCTAGTCCTACCAAGCTCTGGCAGACACATCATCCTTTTCTGCTCCCAGTGCCCATGCACACACCATCCTGCTCCAAGGACAGCTCTCCCTTGGAGACCCCAATCCTCTCCCTGTCCTGCCTGCAGCTCGGGCTGCCCACCTCCCCTGCTCACCCCTGTAGCCATGATATTTTCTAAAATGTCCCTTTGCCAGGATTTTTCTCCTGAGAAGCTGAAAGGCCTCAGGAACAAAATGTAAACATTGATTATCTGCTGCTGTGGAATGCAACAGGTGCATCTGTGATTGGTCTCATGTGATTGTTTCTAATTAATGACCAATCACAGTCAGCTGTCTCAGACTGTCTGGTCAGTCACAGGATTTTATTATCATTCCATTCCTTTTCTATTCCTTGCTAGCCTTCTGATGAAACCCTTTCTTCTATTCTTTTAGTATAGTTTTAATATAATATATATCAAAAATAATAAATCAGCCTTCTGAAACATGGAGTCAGATCCTCGTCTCCTCCCTCATCCTGGGACCCCTGTGAACACCATCACACACTCCCCTCAACATGTTCACGTGTTTAGGCTGACACTTTCTCCATCAGGGAAGACTCAAGAAATCAAGGAAGATAACTTTATGGTACTAACAGATCTACCTAGCTAATTATTGAGCAGTTACAATTGGTGAAAACTACATTTACATTAAGACCCCTCTCTTGCAGCCCTGCCAGTCATGGCTGGTTAATGGGGACAGGACAGAAAAGGGACTGGGAAAACACAAAAGATTTCAGTTGTGTTCAGAGGCTCTGTGATACTCTCCAGGTGATGTTTGACTTATTAAGATTGGCGATGAGCTGAGGGCTAAATTTGGTTCAGAAATGCATAAATATGGTTTTCCTTCATTTTACAGAAAATGTAGATGGGAGTGAATGAGAGCACAGCAGTCTCTGAACAAGTAGCACACCACTCCATTGTTTGAGAGATGACTTATTAAAATAGAAAGAATGCAATTTGAACTGTCATGTATGCAAAACAAAATTTGCCATTTTCATCCAAATGATAAATGAAGAAACTGGAGAAAGAAGTAGAAATACAGAAGCTGGAGTGACAGATTAAAAAATACCTTTAAATGAGAAAAACTGCAGCAAATCAGAAGGACTCCTCAGGATGATGCAACTGCAGGAAACAATGTGGGTCACCAGGGCTTGGGATTTTGAAGAGTGTGAACACATAGAGTATATTCCAAAGATCCCACCTGAAAACCCCAACAGTGACTGCTGCTGGAAAGATTGCCCAGCATGGCATCATGGCACTAGAAGAAAGGTTCTTTCTGGGCCTTTTTATAATCTTGGGAGAGTCTCTTCCTTAATTGTTCTCCCTTCTATTCTCAGTCTTCTTGTCACTCTTACCTACTGCAAACACTTCTGGGAGAAATGGCACCTGTGTGGAGCCCAGCACAACACCTGCAGCCTTGGCTACGGCCTTTGGCTCTTACATAGTGCTGGCAACACTGCTGGTACAACAAGGGAGTTCAGGCTGTGTGCAGAAAAGATTTTTCCTCAAAAAGCTGAGCAGGACTTGATAATTGCAGCCCCTTTCATACATTTGCTGCTTGTCATGCATTAGCCCATCAGTATGCTTCTGTGACTAGCAGTAAGAGTGAGTCGAAGGGAAATGCCACTATCCAGAGAGAATGATCAATCTCTTTGACTTTGCCTGCAAACATGTTTCATCAGGGGGTCACTAATATGCTTTTATTGCCTCACTGTCAGAGATGATGCCATTACCAAGCCTGATAAAGTATTCTGTAGAGGGTTCCTTTTAATTTTATTTTTTATGCGATCATGAGAGACAGTAACCGATAAATTTAGTTCAACGCTTTCTCACTATTAACTAATTCTAAGTAAATCCATTGGGGCAGAGTGGATACAAACACTTCAAAGAATTTTTACAGGATATTGAAAATCATATTCACAGTGGGACAGAGGTTTAAGTACTGAGCTGCTAGTGTTTTCTTTACCATTAAAGCTACAACACTGTTAAATGTCATTTAGTCAAAACACTGTATTCAGAAGGATTTGTAGCACAAGATGACTATTTGCTTTTAATAAACTTATTGCATCAGGGTGGTTATCTTAGCTTATTTCTGGGGGAAAGGAAGTTTGAGAAAAGATGATACTCCTTCCCTCAGTTTCATTCTTGGGGTCCAATCCGGCTCCCACCAAAGGCAATGAGATTTTTGCTGTTGCCTACAGCAGGAACAGTCCCATGATCTCTCAGGGCTTTGAAGTGTTCAAATTCAAATTAAAATACAGGGTTTGGTTTTTTTCAGAGAAAGGGAAGAAAAAAGAAAAACCAACCTAAAACCCAATCAAACCAAAACCCCCAGCTCTAGCAGAAACAAAACAAATAAGGGAACTGGAAAAAAGGTTTTTCTCATGGAGGTTTTTTAGCACCCTAAAAACTGGAACACAGGATGTGAAACCATGGAAACAGCTGGATGCGACAGGATTTTTGAACTACTTTTGTCAATGTTTAGACTTTGGGGATTTTATTTTTTTCTTAAAGTTTAATTGATTTTTTCCCCCTACTGAAATCCGTAATATGTTGAGCTTGTTAAACTATGTTAGAGGTCACAGACTAAATTTAATTGGTAGTATTTCTTTTGAGCCTAATTTAAAGGTTGATTTGGCTTTATGGACAGACTCTTAGTTGTAGTAAATCAGTTCAGCTGTAATGGGACTCTGCTTTCATCAGTAGAAAATATGATCATTGGAGACTCAAATCCAATGCAAAAACTCAGGAAGGACATGCAAAAAAAAAAATAAAAGAGGAAGTTCCTTTTTTGAAAGACCTTTTTAAGGAAAATTTATGTAAAACTAGAATATTTTGGAAAGAGGTTAAAATGCATCCATAGTTTTATCTTCATATAACCCAAGAAGGTAGGGCTGTCCTGAAGATATGGTTATATCTATGTATCTGGTTATGGGGACTACAGGAAGAAAGGAGTTTATTGGCAAATGCAACTTCAGTAAAATGTATTCAGAAACCACAGTCTCTCTATGCAAATGTGGAGGTGCATGGTCAGTGAAATCTCACAGAAAAATGAGTGTGAAATCCAGAATCCAGCTACACTTGTCTTAGATGAGGTCAGTTAAGGTTATTTCTCCTCAACCCAGATGTTCTGGAAGGAAGCACTAGGAAACCAGATAAAACACTACAACAAATGCTAGTTCATCGCTTTTCTAATTTTTAACTTAGAAATGTTTTTTTTTTTTCTTTTTCCAAGCAGCTCAGTAAATGTAAAAGGTACTGATAAGCTTTTGACTGAAAGAAATGAAACTCCTAATCTTTAGGGATTCTCTCCTCATCAGTAAATGTGCAAGGTATTGGAATAATCCATGATGTAAATGTTGAAATCATTCCTTAGTACCCAGTATTTACAAAAATTGTAATCTCAGTAGACTGAAATATAACACAGCCTCAAACTGAGTACAGTGGCTGAAATAAGGGAGCCTGTGCAGGTCTGAGATCTGTGCATGAGCACCATATCTTCAATCTACTCCAGTATTTACATGGGTCCTAAACAGCAGTGCAATAAATCTTTCACTGGTGATATGGCACTTATGTCCATTTTCCCTTACTTCTATTAACTGAAAAAGTAATTTCTGTATACATCATGCTTCAGTTAACTCATCTTGACAGCAATAATATGAAGTGATGATCTCCTAAATAAAATCCAAACTTCCCACCTCTGGAATATGTACTGGAAACACTCTCTCCTTATTGTACTTTACTAAACAAAAATTTTGACAACATGAGCCATAGTATTGTGGTGACACAAAAAGCACCATAATGCTCTAGAAGTGCAAATCAACAATAAAACTTGTCCTTGAAACACTGCTTATTGCTAGAGGAATTGACTTGGAATAGGATTTCCTGCTGAAAGGAAGTATTAGGAAGATCATCATTCAGACAGGTCTTGAAAATAAAAGAGGAAGATGTGTGGAGATACTCCCAAAGATGACAATTCCAGAAAGGACGAGCCTCATCAAAATGGAACGTGACAAAATTATCCTGTGGCATTTTTCCTCATGGGGAATTCTGATCTCTGGGGAGGAACTGAAGCCTTCACAGTGACTTAAAAGGACTTTGGTCATGTCCTACCAAAAACAATAGCAGCAACAAATGTGTCATGAAGATAGAGCTTTATCTATGCTACAGATGGGAAATACCATCCTGTGGGCTACTTTCTCATTAAAGCAGACATTAGACACACACAAGCTGGAGCTGAAAGATCTGAATAAAAAATTTGGGCTTATAGCACACAAGGAGAAATTTTCTCCACTGTGGCTGTGACCTTCTGCCCAAACACAGGCAAAAAACATTTCCTTTGCCATAGAAAGTTACAATGCCTTTATAGAGAAGAAAATGCCTGAGGGCTGAAATTTGGTTCTGAAAAAAAGTTCTCACTGAAGAAATGAAAATTTGGTGAGAGCTGGTGCATGGTGACTGACCTGTGACCAGCTGAAAATTGGCATTGCACATCTGCTCAGTACTTTTACAGCTCACAATGTTTGCAGCAAGGCAAGATGCTCTGAAGAGGCCCAAACCTCAAGTCACAAAACTCATGAATTTAAGTGAAAAACATTTGCTGAAATGGAAAGACCACAGTCTTTCTGCCACAAATACAAACACTGCAACAAATGGCATTATACTGCAGCCCTACTCTTCTGTCTGCTCTGACTGCAGCACTCCGTATGTGCATGAGCTGAGCCACAGCTACACCTTTGCATAATTGATACTGAAATCCCATTATACAGTGACTGAATGTCATACTTAAGAAACCTTTTTAAAATACTTCTTCAGGTGTCCATCTGAATATTTTCTAAAATTTTGGACAGTCGTTTCTAATTTTAAACGGTTGTAAAATAAGTGGATGAGGGAGTCTTCTTCTCTTCAAACTTTAGGAATTTGAATGTGTTGCAAAGGGTGTGTGTGATCCTCTCACAGCTTAGGGTGACCAAATAAATAAAATAAGCCACAGGCTAACTCTCAAAATAGAAAGCAGATTTGTTACCAAAATTAATGAATTTCACTGAGGAAAACTGAACTTGGATGAAACATAACTGTATCCCTTTCTGCTCCTTGCATATCTAGTTGTTTTCATTCTACAAAAGGTCTTCTTTGCTCACATCTGATTTCAACCAATTATTTCACAATCCCTGTGAAGAGTAATGGGAAAAAGTATAATATTTAAAGGACAAGGACAAATACTGTACATGTTTGCCTAAGGTCCAAAATTCAATTAAAGTCAGCAGAAATGACATCAGATAAATTGCAATTGTACCAGAGTGAACAACTGTGACAGTGCATTTGCCTGATCTTTTGCTCAGTCTTAGTACATCTTGGAAATCTCCTTCCCAAGTGTCCCAGCAGCATCATCTCATGTGTTTCAGTTCTGAGCTGGTGATGTTCCCCTGCTGTGGAAACCCAGGGCACCGGGAATATTTCTCTGTCTGCTCAGGAGCGCCCTGACCCCCAGGGTAGCACTGACTTTGATCCTCATTCATGGGGAAAGTTTCCTAAACTTCAAGGTAGACCGGAATCCACAAAAGTGTGAAATAGATTACAGAGAGTAGGGTAGTTATATCACTTGGTGAGAAATTTAGGTTTTGGGATTTTTAGTATGTTGTGGGTGGAAGCAAGATGGAGGGCACAGGGTGTTGTCCTGGGTTTCTTCTTCATGCTTCTTCCTTCTTCTTCTTGGGTTTGGGTGGCATTTTGTTATTGGGCAGAAAAGTCCACACTGGGGGCTCTGTGGGATCAGTTATTGGGTTAAAAGGGAAAATAATCCAGGTGTCACTTCTTAATTGGATAGTTTAGTCTTAAAAGACCTTGTAACAAGAGATGGTTGGCCATTTTGTGCCTTCTAATGAAAAGCTGCTGAACTCATGGTAGTGAGACTGTTTTGCTGATAAGAAATAATGAACACCTGAGTCCAAACACGAGCTACTGTCCCAAGTGCCTTCAATCCAGACCCAGAGAAACCAATGACCCGTACCCCCACACCCTGCAATCCCTTCTTGTTCTCAGAGCTGATTTCTGGTGAGCTCATGACTTGTGCTGACAGTGGTAAGTTTGGGCTCTGGGGCTGCACAGCCACCAATACTCTGTCACTTCAGGCAGTGGCAGTCTCCCACCAGAGAACCCTTGGTTGCTCTGCCTGTTGCTGCTGCCAGCAACACAGGACAGCTGTTCCCATGCCTGCCACTCTCTCCTGCTTACAGGCAGGGAATTAGCACCTGTTTCCTGACACCACAGCAGGAAATTAGAAGGGAAACAGAAACCTGAAATGATTTTTCTCACTGAAGTGCTCCTAGGACAGTGTAGCTACATGCTGTCTCTTAGAGAATTGGTGTTTGATGTGGTTTAATTTTCAACAAGTCTTTATGGATGTGTGAAAAGCCCATTTAAGAAGCAGAACATCTGTCCAGATGGTGTTGGCATAGCTGAATGTGCCTTTAGGAAATGAGATGGACTAGACGACCTTTTGAGGTCCCTTCCACTTTTGTTTTCTCTGACTCGATTTTTTACAATGGAAACTAAAGTGCTTTAACACTATTCACAAGTGAGCACAACTGCCAAGAAAAATATACACTGGAGGGAAAAATTCTCTTTGACTGCTCTATTTTTTTTAACCTAATGTACAGCTAGATCTTCTCCCAGAAAGAGTCTAATTTTTTACTGTTTCTTGTGAGTACTGGCTATTTTTACTACTTTTATATCTCTTGTAAAGGCATTTCTTTCAGACAGAATACTCTTAGCCCTGTTAAGTATTTGATCCTCTTTTTTCAAAGCAGACATCACATTCTAACCTTAACGCTTTGTATTGCGATTTTGCCTTTTTTCCTTTTTTTCCTCTTTTTTTTTATTTTCTTGGAAGTCTCTGTAATCTAAATATGTCTTTATTTCCAAGAGGATGACTGTTTCCTAGGGGATGACACTGCTTCTGGCCGAGACAAAAGGTGTTCCACCCAAGGAAAACTTCTGAAGTGCTAAACACAAGGATGTACTTTTCATTTCATCCTCAGTGCAGGTAGCTTTTCTCACCCACAGGAAGGCCTCGGCTGCTGTTACCAGGTCTTTATCTGTATGGCTTCATTTGTTATTTGCATCCTTGGCAGCTCTGCTTTGGAAGTGATTTAGCAAAGGGTTCAAGATGTAACAGCAAATGTGGAGTTTGAACGCTAGTGCAGAAACCTCTGAAGTGAGTCATGGAGCTGGTCAGTCCTAGAGCTGTGTCTGGAGGTAGCTGATTCCCTTCCATGGAGGGAAAGATCTGTTACTGCACACACAGTGAAGCAATAAATTATCTCTTGACCAAAATTATTCCTGTCAATCAGACAGAATGGGTGAAATTTTGCTGGTGGGATGGGAGCTGTAGATGTACTTGGGCTGCAGCTTTGGGGGTTGGAACTAGATGATCTCTATGGTCCCTTCCAACCCAAATCCCTCTAGGATGATGGCCTTGAAGATGGCAGGATCCAGACCCAGATGAGCAGCAATGGCCCTGGCAAAACTGAGGAAGGAGGAGCTTTCTTGGAGCTGGTGTGCCAGGCTGGGCTCTCCAACTGACATGTTTCTGGGAGGCTTGTGGCAACTTCTTTGGGGTTTGACCAGTGCTGAATGGATTGAGATTATTTCCTCCCACCCTGCAGCGTGTAGAAAGGATCGGTGGTGGTGTAGGAATGGTATTCCCCAATTTAGTACCCCCACTAAAAACAAAGCAAAACCACAAGCCCCTCACCCAGCAGTGGGAGACAAAAGACAGAGGTCTTGGGTTGAGATAAGAACAATATGCTGGAATCAGCAATGAGACAAGAAAAGGAACAGTAACAGCAAAAATACTAATAACAGAAATGAACAAAGACAGGGTGATTTACATGCCAAATTGCTCACTGAAGAGCTTGACCTGACACAACATTATGTGACTGCAGCCAGTGCACCACATCCTGACTGCTCTGTCCACCACGGTTGGTCCCAACTGGAAACCATGGAAATGTGAGAGAGTCCCAGTCCGTCCCTCCCCTTCATCTCTGGACATGATGTAGGATGGTGTCCTGTGACACAATGGCTTGGCCGTGCCCACACAGCTCCAGGCTCAGCCCCCCCACAGTAAAAATATTAACCAAATGCAAAATATTAACCCTGTTTGTGGCAGAAACTGGGACAGGTCCGACACCCCTTTCCAGAGCCTGGCAATGGAGCACTGAGTGCTGGGTGTTGAGTAACTTGAGTTAGAGGCCACACTCAGCTCTGTCCTGGGCTTAATAAGAAATAACAGAGCAACTGGAGCCATTTTCAAAGAACCAATATCAACAGGAATAGAGGTGAAAACTGTTTTCAGATAGGGAATGACTGTTTAAAAGACAAAAAATCAAACACACAAAAATACCAGCTGCTTGTGTTGGCTAGAAACTGAGGAGAGGGAAATATCTATGCAACACACCCAGAACCAACAGCCATAGTGCTGTACATTTTATTTGCTCTTGACTGAAAACCACGCCTTTTAACAGGGACAGAAAATCCCAGGTGAACAGGTTCAAAAAACTGTATTTTCTGTCAGTAGGGCAATTTATAATAGAGAATAATAACAGGACAAAATAATTAGAGCAGGGGAAATTTTGGCAGGCCAAAAGAGAAGATTCCTTGTAGCAATCCTGATTTCTGGAAGAGCCCAGTTGATCCTTTGGAGACATCCAGTGCTACCCAAGTGATTATTAGTCCTTGATGACCTTAGAGGTCTGATGAAATAGTGTGATGAGTAACCCTGAAGTGTTTTAACCATGTTAATTGCCAGAGAGGGATTCACTGTAGCAAGTATCCGCATAAACTCCCCTAACTCTTTACTGCACTCAGGAGAGAAGATGTACATTTTGCCATCAAGATGAACACAATGTTTTTTAAAACTTAGGGAAGGAAATGGTTCAAAATTGCGAAGAATTTGAGTTTGTTTTAAAGATTTTGTCTGTGGAAACCCTTCAGAGGTACTTCAGAGTACTGAATTTATCTCTTTTTGAGTGATAAAAGGATGAAATGAACCCAGCTGGGATTTAAACCTGGAGTCTTATGTTTCAAATCAGTTGCATAAATCACTACATCATCCCTTTAATTACAATACTTATGTTCTATCTTTTTAGTTTCTGTTAACCAAAACTTGTGAGCTTGGCGGGGTTTTGTGGCTCTGTCTGAAATGATAAGCTCAGCAAACAGCACAGTTCAGTGCTGGGAATGCACAGCCCTGCCCTTTTTCCAAGGATGGTTTTATACATCATTTACAACTTGATTCAGCAATTCCACAAAGTTAATAAATAGGTCTACTAAACTCACAGAAGGGTTAAAAAAAATGCTTTTCTGTTTATTCTTCCATCTTCTGTCTTTGAAGAGGGCACATGTCAGCACATACCTGTGCACATTTCCCTGAATGTCTACAGCTCAGCACAGGTCCAACCACACCCTTGTCATTCATTTAATGCCATTTTCTTCTGCCCCCACTGGGAAGCCAAAGTAGGCAAGTGTTTTGTTGCATGTTTAAGTCTTTCTCTTCCAAACTGAATTATCAGACCTCTGTGGCTGTGTGGGCCTGGCTGACTGTTCCCACATGGGTCTGGCCCGTTACTGTGCTGCCCCAGCAGTGGTTACAGACCCCACAGCACACATCTCTTTGCATCCCCATCCATTAGTTTAAACTGATGAAAGAGCATTAGTTCTGGCTCTGCAAGAATCAGTACATAGGATGAGAGACACACAGATTATCCATTAGTCATATTTATACAGATTTTGATACATCTCCTAGGGGAGATTTGGGTTTGAAGCTGACTGAGGAAGAGATTTTTTTTATCCCATTCTTCCTGTGATTTCAGAACTCCTCCTCTTTACCAGCAAGATGAAGCCAAGTTCTGCTGGAGGTGTTTCACAGAAGCCAGGGATCCTGACCCTTGTATATCAGCCAGCCTGACACACACAGGGGAGTGGGGGACCCTGGTCCAATGTGCCGCTCTGTTTAATTCACTAATGAGATACTAATAAGGCCAGAGAGCAGAAGTGATTGCCTTGATAGCTCAGTGATTTGGTCACTCATCTAAAACGTGGGAGAACCAGGGTCGTGGCCCCTGATCTAAATCAAGCAAGGCAAGTAGCTAAATGTGTGTCTCCAGTGCTGTGGCTGAAGCTCTCACCACCAGATCAATGTCGAATAACCCTTCCTCTTAATGAAAAAGTTCTCTCTGGAACTGAGAAACCACAACACAGGAAGTAATTTAGTTGAAAATGCTTCAAAAGAGCTTTGGCTGTCAGACTGCAGTGTGGGGAAGGAGACAAAAAGGGGCAGCAGGGGAATGCCCAGGGCTGCAGGCTGCACACAGCCTGTTCTTGAGCTGTGATTTGGGGCCTGGCAGCAGCAATCCTTCCCTCCAGCCTGCTCAGCTGCAGCACAGGGCACAGGCACTCACTTCTGCTTCCTCTGCAGAACAACTGCAGATTTTAGACACATCACTTCCATGGGGTGCTGGAAGCACAGTGCGAAATAATTGCAAGTTTTCTATTCTTCCATACTCTATGCAAACAATGAATTATACACATACAGTAATTAATGGTTGGAATTGGGACTTTCTTGGGGAAAAAAAGACTTGTTTAGTGAATGCTTTTCATTTGTTCACTTTAGTTCTTTCGATATTTATTGATCAGATGTGTAATGAAGACAGCTGGGTCATGCAGTTAGGAAGAACTGATGTGTTCCTGAGAGCACAGAAAATATCCCGTTCAGTGAGAACCTTTATAGACTGTGACACCAGGTAATGGGGAAAAAAGCAGAAATGCTGTGTGAGAGACATATAAATGTGCATGTGATAGATACAAAATGAGGAAAGAAAGAGCAAATCCCACATGGAACTTTATCACTTGTCTTTCTAGTCTGGGCTTGTTTCAACATAAAATACTTGAGAGTACCAAACTAAAGACTTCCTGTAGAAACCCTACAATTAAGAATTTTTTCTTAAGATATCTTTCTAGCCTTGATTAATTAGACAGTGGCTTGTAGCCCAATGCACAGTGCTTTGTATTAATTCTAAAATCTTCTAATATTGCTGGATATTTGTCCCACTTGTAAAAATATCATATATATATATGTATTTATAATATATGCATACTATATATATAATAGATATTATATATATATTTCTATTATATATATAATGTATATAATTTTATCTATAATATAGATATAGTATAGATAAAATTATATACATTATATGTATAATACATATTAAAAAAATAGATACCATATTTTTCAATCCTGATATATTCTTGACCAAATGATACAATGACAGTGTCTTACAGACTAACCTGTCATAGCTTGAACACAGTGTTCATCCTCTTTTTTTACTTTATGAAATACGCATTTTTTTAAAAAATTATGATATAGGATTGTAAAGAAAAGTAGCCAAAGTATTGCATTTTATGATTCAGGAATAAAAGTTATACAGCAGACATATCTTGCAAAGGTAATCCTAAAACTTTATTTTTTTCAGAACGGTTAAAAATATCCTTTCAGTCAGTTATAACAATTTACACGGACAGATTAATAAAACATACTTCGAACTTCTTCAATTAAGGAGGTTCCTATTTCTTGCAGAAGACTAACAGCCATGTAAAATGTATGGAAATCATTCAGTTCCAAGTGATCTTGCTTCAGGCAAGCATTTAGCTAAGTACTGAGACGGTTTCGGCTTGCTCTGCATCAGCGTCCTGCGAGGTAATGCCATTTACACCAGTGGGCAAAACTCTCCAGTCATGGCTCTTTAGAGATCTGGACTTTATGAAAGCAGTAGTATCAAATGTATTTTTAGAAGAGTTCTTCTCTGCCTTTTTAGGTACTTCTATGGTTAAGCACCGAGCCTGTATAGGATGTACCTTGCACACATCTCTCCTTATTGCACTGTATTACTGTACCCATTTCACAAATGAGGGATTGGGAATCAGTGATTGGCCTGGAGTCACTCAGTAGGTTCTTGATTAACATCTATCTCCTCATCAGCACTGTGAGTTCCTTTTAAATGAGCCTCTCTCTTGCTTTAGTCAGAACCCCTCTTCATTTCAAAACAAAATCCTGTTTCTGATGTTCCGCCTATCCCTTTCCCACTGCAATCACAAACTCTTAGCCTGCCATTTCAAATCACTTGGGTTTTCTCTACTTTTACATTCTTTTCTAAATCCTCCCAAACTTTTTGCAGCTTCTGGACCTAAAATACATTGCCTTGTCAGCAGACCACTGGGATTCAGATTCCCAGAGCAATTTTTCATTTTCCAGAATTGGAGAAGACTCTGCAGTGCAGTGACAAGGCAGAACCGTTGCCTGTCCTGTTATGGGGTAAAGCTGTGACAGTGACAGGGTTTGGGAATATTTTCCTTAGTGTCTTTAGAAGACAGATATTACTGTAGCTATGCCCAAGTGCCTGCATATGATCAAGTAAACACTGTTGTTCAGAGAGCTGTTGTAAATAAAATAAGCTGTCATAACCAACTGGGGCAGGCACCAAGACAATGGCAAGCGTGAAGTAAAACATGTCAGACTAAACCACTCTCATGGTATTGTAATAGCAGCTCCACTTAGAGAGTCTGAACATGCCATTTCCAGCCTTTGAATGTTTTCTGTTGCAGGGCTGAATTGAAAAACAAAGGTCTAAGCTGCTTCCTCTATTAACTTACCCACTGCAATAGCATCATCTAAATGACCACCTGAAACTTGACAGGTATGTGCAATGGAGATGTAGGACATTCAAATGCTTCTTTTTTATTGCAATATACTGAGGTATGCTTCTCACAATAAGGCAATATACCACAAAGTAGATTATATTGTTTAGCTGTCAGGAGGCTGTGTGGAAATGGAAAACTTATGAATGCTCTCCAGTGTCTCCTCATCCTTTGTTACACCACAGCACCAGCAGCTATGTGGTTATATTACACAGGGTAAAGCATCACTGTCTGCACTAGGCTGGCTGTTAAGCTGAGTTTTACTCAAAACAGATATTCTGTTATATGATGCAACCATTGGGTTATTGTACTGTTTTTCAATCCAGCCCACTGAATGAGGAAAGGCTAACAAGGTTGCTAGAAAATTATATCTACCATCCCTCCAAGGACAAGTGCAAATAGAGGCATCTAATTTACCTACTAATTAGCATTTCTCTGCTGGGTTATGTGAACAATAGTGAGTCAGATGCAAAAGGAGCCATTGCAGCCTTTAACTTTGCAGCAGCTCTGCAATCCCAGCATCACTGTGTGGTTCAGAAAAGGATAGGAAGTTTTGAAGCCTGTCAGTACTCTGTAGTAATGGATCCCAGACAATTTTCTGATTTGCCTATGGCTAGCACAGCACAGTCCATTTTCAGGAAAAAAAGAGCATTTTTCACAGTTTCCTTCCACACTCCAGTGGACAAGGTGCAGGCTCATTAGAAGAGTGCTCTTACCACAGGTAGGTGACATGAGGTAATTAGCAGAAGGTAAGGACATAGTGATTATAGGAGCCTGTCCACCTCACCTAAACATCAGGCTTCATTACATTTTAGGTATCTAATGAAGCAGCCTACATACAGAGAGTTTCTAAAATAACCAATGGAGAGAAACAGATTACTGTGTTTACCTTGGAAGGATCCAAGGGGCACAACCTGCCTGCCTACCCAGGACTGGTGGAAAGGACTGGCCTCCTTTTGGAGGCCTATGGGGCACCTCATTGTCTCTGTTGCACATATGGGGAATGTGAGCACTTATACAGCTGCTCCATCAAACTGGTGAAAGCTAAGCATGAGTCAGATATACAAATTAGGTATGCATTCCTCATTTTTCCAAGAAAAGTAAAAGTTGGGGTGACAGGTCTAGGTGAATGACCCTTGTGCCCGCAAGCTCCAGCACATTTGTTCCTCATGGGCCATCCCAGTTACACTGACAGTGAATACAGGAACACCAGGTTTCTACACCACCTTTCCACTACATTATGAAAAAGCACACTTACACCATTTTTTTTCTTTCACACAGCTCCTACATTCAGCATCCCACAAAGATCAGTTCTTGCACCACCTTGACATGATAAGGAATTTAATTTGGCTGCTATACACTAAAGATGGGGTACTGTCCATTCTATTTTATATCCTTGATATCCTTGTCAATAGCTGCAATTTGGATGGAAATTTGCCCAATCCCATGTAGCCCAGAAATGAAGACTAAAGAAGAATGAATGACTCACAGGGTGTAAAATTAGGATCAGATCACTGCAAGAACATTGTGAGATTTGTGTGATTTGTTACAAATCACACAAATCTGCTTTGTTGCTGCTTTGGGAGGACAGAAAAGCAGTAAAACTCCCTTGTCAGAAGGAGAAGAAAGAAGAAGAAAGAAGAAGAAGAAGAAGAAGAAGAAGAAGAAGAAGAAGAAGAAGAAGAAGAAGAAAAGGAGAAGGAGAAAAAGGAAAAAAGAAGAAGAAAGAGAAGAAAAAGATCAGTGAAATTTCTGTTCTACACAGGTCTTCTGTGCAGGTGCAGACAACCATAGCAAATCTGTCTCAGGGATCTCAGAGAACATTTTCTGATTTTGTTGAAATGTGAGGCATCCATTCATAGAAGACAGAAGTAGCTGTATGGTGAAACTGAACTACTTAAACCTTGAAATAAAGCCATGCAGATGAATTTATGTCTACACCATAAGAGCAAGACTCCTCAGAGTTCATGGATCTGCAAAATCAATTATAATCAAATGCAATGCTGTTTGGTCCACCCTTAAATGTTAAATAATTCTAAGTATTAGCAAGCTACTGAATGTATTTCTTTGGCACAATATAATTTAACATCCTGAAGTATCAAATGTATTTGGCTGACCTAAGGTATTGGGCTCAACTCAGAGCTAACTGGAAGAAATTTAACATCCTGTGATATATGGGATATCAGACTAGATGATCCTTTCTGGCCTGAGCTTTATAAATCTATGGAAAGTGAGGCTTTGCCATAAGTTTCTCACAAAGGGCTGTCACAGACAGGACACATTGTCCTACTGGCCTTCTTCCACTGATATATGAGGCCTGGGTTCAGCCAGTTCCTGGGCTTGCTGAGTTGCAGCTGTGAACCCTCTAGGCTTTCCAGCTATCCTTTGCTTTGATTATTTTTCTTGGGATGTTGGCTCTCTATGTAATTGTGCTAAATCATTTTGGCTCCATGCATCTTTTATTATGGGAGGCTCAGTCCTCAGGAACTCAGAAATATGAGGTGTAATTATTTATCCTCCACCATTATTCCTACTGAGAATCTGTACTTCTGTATTTCACTACTTTTTTGCTTAGGTTGATACTGTAAATTTAACCCCTACACACCTTTGGTAGTATATCCACATCTTTGTACAGAGGGAAGGACTGAAAATACACACAATAAATTTTCTTTGACTGAACAGGACAGCAATGGAGAACTGTGAGTGCTGAAATTTTCTGTTGCCCTTTATTAATTTTATGCAAGTGTCTTTTCTTTTATTTCACAGTACAAAGCTCAGAACAATGAAAGAATTGTGGAATACATTTTAAGTAGATGTTTAGGGAATTATTTATCCCACTAAAAATTAGACATCTGTGGTCTTTATCTGAGCTAGTTGCCTCCTTTTGTAGCAGTATACAAAACCAAGTTCACCAATTTCCTTTTTCCATTTGCAAAGAATCCAGAGATGAAATGGCTAGCACTGAAAGTGTCTGTTGTTTTTGCAGAGTAGAAGGAGAGTCTATGATGACTAGCAGAAAAGTTGCTGCAGAGATTTCTAATATGAGACGGAATAAAATCCTACCCTTTGCAAACTCTTAGGAACACCTGGCTCCTTAGGACTAAGATAATGACTTCGGGAGGATGGTAGGCAGCAAGGTGATTACACTTCCACAGGAGTGATCCTAATTTCATCTGTTGTGTTTATCCTTTAAGGTTAAAACAGTTTTAGGAGTTTATATGTCTCCCACAATGACATGCAGCAGCTTTTGCAGCAGAACAGGAAGGTTTCACCTTTCCAGCTCATTCTGTGGCCAGCTGGAGGAGTTCAGAGGCCGAGTTACCCCAAAATGCATTCACTGCCACCACCCATGGTGACAACACTGCCCCAAGCCCTGCAACAGACCCTGTCCCTGTATCAGGGCTCTGCTCTGAGTTTGCAGACTCAGGAGAGGCTTCTCAGGCTGGCTCTGTGTGAATTCTGACCTGGGCACAGCTCTGTTTGCCCTGCCCATGGCTGCTGTGGCTCTAATTGATCAGGTGCCTATTGCTAATTTGTTTCACTTATGTTTATCTCTGCACTGGATAGCCATGGTTTTATGTCAATACCAGAAATAAACAATTACTCTGTGCAGAATGGGATTTTTATGACTATTATAAAGAGATTTAGTAGAGTCTTAGTATGATATCGGAGGCCTTGAGAGATGGGAACACAGAGCAGGGCACATAAGGGGGCAGGCACAGGATGATAACACAGGGCACAGGCTGGCACTGGGGACCCCAAAGCAGCAAAAACTCACCTGTTCTCCCTGATCCAGTTACTTGGGAATTGTAAAACAACTGATTTTGGGCACAGAAAAGATAGCAAAGAAACAATTTCTAACATATACAGAGAATAGCATATCTAGAAATTTGGATGTAACTGGGAGCTGCAGAAAAATGAAGAGAGTGTAAGATGCAAAGGTCTGTTATAAACCATGTAAAAATATAATTTCACCTGGCAACTGCTAATACTCTGAGTCTGTGGGTACACAAGTTATATTTGGTATGGCACCTTAAAGAATACTAAATTGACTTTAAAAATAGACTATGCTCCTTTTCCTTACATGCTCCCCCAGAATATACACGGTTACTTACTCCAGAGCAGGATCACTGATGATGATTTACACCTCAGCCTCACCTCCCAAATACACAAAAGACCAGTTTTTTATCAGTGACTTATATATCAATGTCTTCCCAATGTCCCCTTCTCAAGGATGATACTGTATTGAGCAGAGAATAGATCTGCTCCTTCATCCTTCATTCCACTGGTTTCATGGGTTTTAAATAGTGCCAGGCAAACAATGCTGCTGCTTAATGTATTTTGCAATTTAGATTGATTATTGAAAGATACTGTGTTCAGGAAAAGAGTCTATGAATTATTCTGAGATAGAATATCTTATTATTCGCAATGTCCCAAGAAGCAGCAGTGAAAGTGAATGAACAAATCCATACTGCATTAGCTGCATATAATGAGCATTTTGCTAATTGGAAGGTTTGCTGGATTGGAGAAGGATCTGCCAGGGGAAGTTTTGAAGTCTGACCTTTGGGGACAGTAAAAGCACATGATAAAACAGTAAGCAATAAGCCCTGCAGGACAAACAGACACACTGACTCACAAGAGATCATTCACTGTATGGCATGCATTCTTATGATAAGCGTTGCACTAATAAAACTAGGTGAGAAGTCAAGGATGCACAAGAGCAGTTCTCTGAAATGGTGCTTGTGTTTCTGTAGTCAGAGTTCTCAGAGCTAAACTACACTTCTTTACAGAACTCATGTGGACAGACAGCACACAGAGAGAAACAGGGGATTCCCAAGGAAAATGAACACTAATGAAGTTCAGGTTCCCAGCCACTTTCAGAGCAGAATATGCTCTTTATTATCACACCAGTGAGAGGGCACGTTCAGATTGGCTCTACAATTGCTAGGTACTGAACTAGCAGTAAATTAAATTATGGTGAAATTGAGTTTGTCCCTAGAGCACAGGAAAGCTGAGCAGGATTCTCTTTCACCCTTTGCCTTCTCCCTAGCCAGGACTGGTGGGAGCAGGTGAGCAATGGGATGTCCACCACCAGATGTGGCAACTGAGCCACAGCCCTCTGCTCCTCCTTTCCCTTCCAAAGACTGGGCAGCCATCCTCCCCCTGGGGCACAGGGGCTTTCTGCTGATGAGAGAGCTCTCCCAGCAGACAAACTCTCCAGGTTCTGTCTTTGAACCAAGAAAAGGCATCTGGAAGGCTGGGACCCTTTTCTCTCTTCAATTTCCTTCACAAAGGCTGGAATTGGCTCAAAAATGTCTTAAAGAGAACTCAAATTTTTTGAGTAGTGCTGTTGAAAGAAGGGTGGAGTGGAAGGGAAGAAAACCCAAGGACTTTCAGCTCTGAAGATGGTGATGAGAAAGAGGTGCATCAGATATATGAGCACATGGAAACTTATTTTTCTTCTCTTTCATGCTGCAAATGTCTACTGCAAATGTCTATCACTTGCTCTAATTTTCATTGTGGTGAGTTCTTCTAGGTCAAGGGGCTGTGGTCAATTCCCTAAATGTAAGTGTGCACAAATTGAAAGGAGATGGATAAATGTTACTGCTTCAACTCCAGACACTTGGAAGCTGCAACAGGTCACAGTGTGAACCTGAACAGCTCCAGATCCTCTCTGGGCTAAATGCACATTGTCACAAATGGATACCAAACAATGAAATCAAGACTACTCTTCCTTTTAAGGTCACATGAAAAAATAATCCCTATTGTCTATTATTAAAGGGGAAGTTGGAACTAGAAGGTCTTTAAGGTCCCTTCCAACCCTAACCATTCTACTAACCAGAGCTGCCAGAGCACAACAAAGATGGTCACAATTGTCTTACCACAGGAGATGTGGGCACAGAGAGAGCGTGTACTTATTCATGTTCATACAGTGGCACAACAGAAAAAGGAGAAAAAAAATCCAGCTGTCATTCTAGGCCCTTTCTTAATCCTGCAGATCATTCCTACTCCAAAAATTATACAAATGTTTTAAGATTAATAAGGCCTAAGAAATAACACTGCACACTGCCCTGGGGTAAATTTCAGCTTGCTGCGGCGAGAATTGGTGAGAGAAGCAGAACATATGGCGGCACAGGAACACACAAATGCAGAAAGATCAGGAGATCACTGAGCAGGTGACTGAGTCACTGAAACGATGCCCCTGCAAGCAAGACCAGCAGGAGCTGGAAAAGCAGCAGACACCAACCAGCAACACTTCACAGCACGCTCTCACCCCGGCTGCTCCACAAAGCGCTGGCAGCAGTTCGTGTGCCTCTCCCCAGTCTCTCTTGCAGCTCCCTCTTCCCCTTGTTGACATTGCCTGTGAACCATTTCCACGCCTGAAGCAGCTTCACAAGGTCTCACAACAGCTTGCAGGAAGTGATACAACTGCAAGGACTTTGTAGTTGTTGTTGTTGTTAAAATACTGAAGACGTCAAGAACCAAAAAAAACCCCACAGAGACAACCGGAGAGTTAAAGGTTATCTGAGCCCGGGGGGCAGAGAGGAGGGCATGGCAGGGGAGCAGTCTGCACAGCAGTGTGCTGGCTGGTGGCACTTAGAAAAAGTGGCATTTTCTGCTGGAGAAAGGCATTGCTGCCCTTATCACCTTCCATTAATGGCTGTGCAGCACCTCGGGGTGCCCCAGCCAGTGATTACATCTCCCTCCCGTCGCACAGAGAAATGCCCAGCCACTTTCCTTGGGGAGCACTCACAGCAAAATGGATTGAAAGGTTTTCAGGATTGTTTTGGTAAGACTTGAAGGTCAGTGCAGAGGCAAAACAGGGAGGAAATTTAGACAAACACACTTAATGTTTCCATTCCTCTTTGAGTCTCTCTCACTCCTAGTTCGAGTGGAGAACTGCGGATCTCCATCCCACCCTGCCCACATCCACTGGCCGACGCACAGCCAGGCTCCAGCCCTCCCATCTCCTCTGCTAAACTCTTTATTTTCGTGAAAGTAACTAATGTGCTGTGCAAACTCTACCTGCCTTTCACCAGACCATTTCTATGTGTCCTCCTGCTAGCGGGGTCTGCAGGTGCTGGGGTCACTTACAGACCTTCACTGCCACCACTGCACTGGGGGCCAGGTGCTTATTGACCACACTCAGGCAGTCCAGACCAGGCTGTAGTAAACCAGATGTGCCTTCTGCCCTCCTGGCTCCTTGGTGTTTAGTTGAGCAGATGTTTCTGTGCTCACAGTATGTTTTGTGTGTGTGAGTGCCTTCTTAATTTTCCTTCCAGTTTGTCTTGGTTTGAAAGACAGGTGACTGCTAAGGAAGGCAGGAGCCTCCCCTGGAATGGAGAATGTAAACTCCTTCCCTCCAAATTATTTTGAAATTAAGGGGCTCTCAGGTAAAGATATGAGGATAGGGATAACAGTTCTTTACTAGTATGTATAACAAGGCAAACAAAACAACAATAACTGTGGCATTAACAGCAAACAGAACCAGGGACCCAGTAAAAGCCTTTTTGGCCTCTGGCACTTTCCCCTTTGCTGCAGTTACTGTCACAGCTGGCAGGAATAAGCAAAAATCCCAGGGGGCTGGAGGAGATGTATCAGAAGTTCCATAGTGGTAGCTCTGGGATGGTGCTGGGGGAAACCCAGAGCAGCACCGAGGAAACAGCGAGGGCAGGACAGCGGCGGCCTGGCTCTGGACAGGGATGGGAGAGGCGAGATTCGGGATTCCTGGGGCACATGAGGTTTAGGATTCCTGGGGAACATGAGGTTCAGCATTCCTGGGGCACATGAGGTTTAGGATTCCTGGGGAACATGAGGTTCAGCATTCCTGGCGCACACGAAGTTCAGCATTCCTGGGGCACACAAGGTTTGGGATTCCTGGGACACACGAAGTTCGGGATACCCAGGACACACGAGCAGATGGGGATGGGTCCCTCAGGGCTGAGCTCCAGCAGTGCTGTGAATTCTCCCCACAGTAAGTGACAGCCTGGCTGTCCTCCTCTGATGCCAAAGAGCGAGAGAGTCCCCAGCACCCAGCCCTCATCTTTTACCTGCCTCTATTCTCGCAGTGTCAGTATCTCTGTCCCCCCTGAGAGAAAACTCCCCAAAACCAGAGGAGTGCCCTCTCCTTGCTGTCTCAGGCATCCCAGTCATCAGTGCTTCTTAGCAGGTCAATGGGGAAAAATTCCACAAGTAACAAAGAAAGAAGAGGGAAGAAAAAACCCAACCCCCAACACAGTTCTACTCAGTGCAGTAGTAAATCGGTGCTGACCAGGGAGATGCTGAACTGCTTATTTCCTTCTATACTGAATAGCTACAGGAAACAGCCCTGAACCTCTCCTGTGTTAAACTCTGCCTCATGATGGAACTCAGGTGTTTATTTTCTACAGTGCTTTTTAACTTTTCCTCTAAACAGAGACAGTGGGTCTTTATAAAAGGTGTGAAAAATATCCTGGAGCAATTTTGGAAGCGGAGCAGAAGCTACCTGTACAGTCAGACTGAAGAAGCTTTCCCATACTATTTGTACATAATTTCAGCAGGGAAAAGGATACTCTTCCCTTTTGCTCAAGTGTTTTTCATTCTGTCTAAAGCAGGATTACAAACCCACTGCAAGCCCCCAGCATTGGCAAAGACATGCCAGTTGGAGCATCCCTGACACACACACCTTTTAGAAACATACCTCACTTTTCATGGGTGGCAGTCACTCATATTAGTTCCTCTTGTAAGAAACCAAATGAGAACACAATGGTAACACAAACATGAAAACAAATCTCCCATTATCATGGCTATGTACTAGATGCCCTGACAAGTGCAGAGCTCAGGAAATTAGCAACAAAGGTGCAACTCCTGGAGGCAGTCACTGCAGGCAGAGTGCAGTGTTAGACTTAATGACATCGTGAAGGGTTGAAACAAGCTTAACCCCATCCAAAGGAGAGCAGGAATAGGGAAAGGCAGCAGTAAAACCTTTCTTCTTAAAGCATACTAAAGTTACTCTCGTTTTGACAAGCCCAAAACACCTGCCAATTCCTTCCAGAACAGCGAGCTGACATATTGAGAGCTCGGCTAAGAGCATGTTTTAAGGAGAGTGATCCAGTTTCCTCACATATGAATGACTGGCTGTGAGATTTTCATACCATCACACTGCATCACCAAGGTTTGATTTATTCAGTAGCAACTGCAACACCAAAATGTGTTTCATCTCTCTCCTGATAACACCCGAATGCGGAATGGGTGAACATATCATCAGCTACTCACTGATATAAAAACACTGGGATTTATGGAAGCAAAAAGCCAGGCCTTTGGGGAGGGTTATCTATGTAAGTGCCAAATCAGCATTTAGACCTATGTATCTCTTTTTCTGATGTTAAAAAAAGGAACATTCATGCTATGCCATCGTTCTTTCCCCTGGGAAATAAAAATTTTGTTCATAAAGTGTATATTGTTAATAAAGTGTATATTGTTACAAAAGGACTTTGAACTCTGAAGATCATTTTACTCACGGACCACTGAAATAATTTACAGGAAGAGTGAGGAAGGCTGGCAATGTCCTCCTCTTACATGTGGGTAAATCATGGTTCAGACAGGTTAAGCAACTCACCCCCAAAAGGCAATGATTAGCAAATTTGTCTTCAGCTTCTACACTTTGAACACTCACATTCCTTTCCATGTGTCACCTCCAATGGTGTTTGTTATAGAGGAGACAAAATCAATGACCCACACTGTGACCACGTAAATATCACAAGGAAACAACTTCAGCTCTGCTTTTTTCCAACAGTTTGTCTTCAAAATGTCTTTTCAGCCTATGCCATCATCAATGAAGGGAGAAAAAAAGTCCCAATTTGCAGCTTTTGGAAGTAATGCTTGTGATCTGGACACTTCCAAAAGGAACATTAGCTGGGAGGTTTGTTTATTTAAGAGCCGATAAACAGGAGCAACTGGGAAGGGGCATCATGAACATGATTTCTGCTTTTTGACAGAGGAAGTACAAAATAATAAAAAAACCCCAATATCTCTACTTCATTAGGGTATTTATACAGCATTTTTTTTGTTTTAAAGGTTAAAATAAAATGAGCAACCTGCAATACCATGGTATCATTGCAGCTAAGTTCTTGGTAAACACAGTATATACTGAGATGATATCTGCTTCTTCAGATTAAATAGATCTCGTCCTCAGATTTATACTGGCAGTTTATGGGTTCTGCAAATGACTGTCTCAGCACTGCAAAGTAATTCCACCCTGTCATATTTGTCTTTGGAAATTGTAACAAATTATGGTGATTTATAACATCAAACTCAACTCTTCCATTTTTCCCCCAGATGGGAACGTCGCTGATGGCGAGATGCCGGGCCATCCATTTAGGCTGTGTGCAGGGTGACAGTGAAACATGTTTCATCTCTCTTGCCTGACACTCTCTTTCCCTTTGAGGGGAGGCTGTCAGCATAACTCAAACTGTCAGGGCACCTTTGTAAGGGGCCTGGAACAAATGTGAAGCTCTGCTACCTGCATGCCTACTAATGAGGTGTGACTGCCCAGCCCTGCCTGGCTCGGTGCAGCCCAGAGCCTCCGACCCCTTCCCAGCCCATGGAACTGGAACCTTCGTTTGTCTTGGAGGGAGGACAGCCAGCATCAGAGCAGGAAACTTTGGGGAAACTCCTCGTGTGCTCCTGCCTTGCTGTGCTTTGTCCAGGAAAATTACATCTCGTGGCAGCATTGTGAGAGCTGAAAGAAAGCCCACCTGGGGGTTAAACCAACCTTGAAATACTCTCTTAACCACTTGCCTAAGGCAAGTATGTTCTTTTTGGCAAGTCAAGCACTGAGATTTTTTTGCAATAAAGTATTTCTTACTATAAAAAAAGATGAATAATATATTAAGTCCTTTAACTGGAAATTTTCTTGGTAGCTTTTTAAGCAGTAATTTTCTGGTAGCTTTTTAAAGCAGATTAATCCAGAATGCTGGATTAATCTCAAAATAAATAAATAAATTACTGTTTCTAACATTAGAAGGGGAGAGTAAGACCTGGCTTAAGCATTGTGAGATAGGTATAGCTTTATTTTTGCAAATTAACCCATGGAAGTTTTCCACTGGGAGCAGGAGGATGTTGCTCGCCTTTTGCAATGTCCAGACTCTATCTTAAGAAATGCCATTATAGTCTGAAAGTCTCCATTTTGGTCAAAGAAAGCAATTCCCAGGAATCCTTGCCTGCAGGGTCCTATGGAATGGCAGAAGCAATATATGACACAAATAGGCTAAACTAGAGCCAGCTCTCAGCTCACCTTGGGAAGATGAATTGCTCTCAAGTTAGGAGCTCAGCAAAAATTGCTATTTATTTGCCACCAATGATGGTGTTACAGATCCCAGCTCATGGCAGAGATTACTCACAGGGCTGTATGGAGGGAAAAGCCAGGGAGGGGAAGGGGATGTTTTAACACCCTCCTTCAGAAATATTTCCTGAGCTGCCTCTGCTTCGGTGAAATAGATTTCACATGATGTGAATGGAGAGAAATGGAAAGCTGAGGAACTGAAACATCCAAAATCTGCCGGCCAACTTGGCTGTGTCATGTGTTTTATCATAGCAGCAGCAGTGCTTCAGTCATTCCAGCTGAATGTACAAGAGAGCCCTCGTGTTTCCTGCAGGGGCTGGGAGGGTGTGTTCAGTGACTGCCACACCACACCAGCAAAGGGGAAATAAATGGACCCAGGATATCCCAGACACTTGCACCCTCCGAGATTAAGTAAGCAAGTAAATAAATACATAGAACAACTGTCAAATGCAATCAGTCCTGAGATTATTCTTGAAAGAGTGGTTTTATTTCTCACCTCACCATGGCTGCAGAGAATTATCATCTGACAATTTTTGCTTATTTTTACAGCAGCTTGATAAAATGTGCGCAGGCAAGTCTGTATCTGTGTATTTATTTTTAACATGCTAAGTCTAACATGCCACACATAACGTGGCAACAAAGGAAATAATTTCACCAAAACTACATAATGTAAAACAAATAGTTGGAATACCTACATTAAATACAATTTGCATGCAACATCACATTATACAATTGCTGACATGCTGCAGAGAGGTATTAGGTTTAAAGTAACTATGTTTAGAAAGCAATTTGCAGAATTTCTGCTCTTTTTGCCAGTTTGAAAAGCAGTGATAATATGTTTTTTTCAGCTGACAAGTGAATAAAAAACAATAATTGAATGGTACCATTTTACCCGCAAGGCAAGCTGATAATTAGAGGTTTAACAGACAGTTTGGATTTAATCTGAGCAGCGGCAGCTACTCCTTTTGATTTTTTTCTTGTTGTTGTTTAGGGACCAAAAAAAGCTCTGTGTTTTGTTGTCCTGCTCTTCCCCTTCCCCCCATTGCCACCCCTCTCCCCTTCTTTATAAGAACAAAACAATACATTTTATCCTGGAAAACATGATATTTTATCCTGGCTCATATGTGACACTGCCCCCCAAAAGAGTGCAAACACAGAGAATGGTCATGCACTAGGACAATGCCTGAAGAATGTGCATGTGAAAAAAAATAAATCAGAAAAAAATGAGGAAAAAATAACGTGGGCAAGGGACTGGCAGCCACACTAGGGCATAGGAAGGGGGGACCAGCCCAGGGGGGTGACAGGCAGGACACTGGTGGCACTTGTGCTGCCACAGCAGGATGAAGGAGACACATCTGTGGGGTGCATGCTGACAAAACCCCTACAATCCTGCCAGGGAGAGGGAGGAACAGACTGACAGCACACGCTCACCCAGACTGGGGCAGGGCACAGCTCAGGGATGGCAAATGCCCCAAGTCACCCTTCAGGTGTCACCCATCACCAGTGGATTCCCAGCCCATCTCAAGTCACATCAAACATGAAACATGGGCTGAAAATGAGGATACTTTTTTCAGGTCAAAAGGTGCAAGGGGATGCCTCAACTATTTCACAGTCTCCTCTTCCAAGAGGAATAGCTGTTCTTTCAGTCCAATGAGGCTCTTTGCAACAGCAGTTTTTACTTATGCTGATCCATGGCTGAATTTTAAGGAGTTATATTACTGATCTCAACAGTAAAATAAAACCATTGCTGAAAAATACAGTCTATTAAACACTAATGAGTATATAAACCTATTTTATAAAACCACAGAGACTTCCTGGAGGGCTAGTCAGACCAGACAAAGAGTGAAGACTGCGCAGGCCATTCCCTTTTGAGCAATTTCCAATTGATTTTATATCATGTCCAGAAGCAGAATTCTGGTTTTGCTTTTGGCTTTCAATAGTTTATTGCGCCTGAATGTGAGATCTATTAAAGCATCCTCAGAAATCTGAGACCTAATTGGAGACCAATTAAGAACTTCAGCAATATACAGATGATAGTACTCATTATTAAACATGTTTATTCCCCAAAGAATTTACATTGAATAAAATGTTCTCATTGCTTTTACTCTGGTTTACATTTGGAGATGTAAGCTGGAGACGAAAAAACTTCATATCTCATTGCTCACCTTAGACATGATTTATTTTATTTTAAAAGATTTGTAAACTAGGCAGGACAGATGACGTTTGAAGTATCAATTATTTTTCTTAAAATAAAATTAGGAAAAACCAGGAAAATTAGGAAAAAAGACTATTAATATAGTCTTTTTCATTTGAAGTCTATATTAATACCTAATGCGTAAGTCGTTATTAATATTACTGTAATGAGTGCCAAGTGAATTAATGATGGCTGACTGCTTATTTTAAAATTATTCACATTTTTTATGTTTATTCTCAGCTCAGCCGTTATGCCCTTTTTATAGGACATGTGCTTAAAGAGCAGTTGAATTCAACCTGTAATAGAAGCACAAGAAAAAGTCATTGGGAAAAATAGTTCACATGGGAATAATTAGCTTGCAATATTCCCCACTATTTCACCCCTTGCTTTAAATGTGTATGTCAGAGTGGACATTTTCCATTCCTCTGTTAATTGACAGAAATAGTGGCTCGTGTGCTTTCAGAGGCTGCCTGCTCAGACTCCAGAGCACTCCTTTCTCTGGAGATGAAAGAAAAGAAAATCAAATGTGATTCTTCCAAATAAGAATGCAGTGTATTACCACTCAGTTATTAGGGAAGAAAAGTACTCCTCTGAATGCCCAACATCAAGGTCTAATTCCTAGACCTACCACAGTAATGAAAGTAATGAAAGACCCACCTGAGTAATGAAAGTCACTGACAAAGTCACTTAATCTCCCCATGCCTCAGTATCCAAAGTCACACAAATGAGTCTCAAGGCTAGAGGGAACTCAAACTATGCCTCATGCAAAATATAATAATAGATTTGACATCCAATCTGCAGTCTGATTTTCTGAGGCTGTGGCAGGACTTCTGCGTGAGTGGTACATGCTGAAATTCAAGCCATTGCTTCGGGTTTTAAAAACACATTGAGGAGACAGACTTTGGGAACAGCTGCATGAAGGTTTTGTGCTAAGTTTACAGTAAAAGTCAGGGTACAGGGTGTCTTCTCTGGGCTACGTGTAGCCTTGATTTGTTCTCCACCTCTTGGAGTTCACCTGGCCACTTTCACATCCACCATGCCTCCCCACATGTACAATTTTATGCTGTCCATCCTTGTGGAAAAGAAACCTCTTGACTGAGGTCTTCAGAGACATCAGGGTCATTCTCAGTCCCTCTGGAGCCCACAGGAATATCTAATCAGGCAAATGTTCTGGCATGGAAGCACCCAGATGTGGTGAGCAATACCAAAAATCACCCAGTTTGGCGAGTAACAGGCCCACTGTGATCTCTGATGAGCCACATCCACACTGGTTTCCTTATGTCAGCAACCCAGCATTGACCATGGAGGTTCTGCAGCCCCTGCAACTGCAGTCAACAACTCCAGAAATAACAAACTACACGTGAGAGTTATTTAAAAACCCCAAAACCAACAATGCATTTTATTATGGGGAACTGGTGCACAGCTTCTTTTACATTCAATTTGTGATGGCAAGAGGTTTAGTAACATGTTGCCTACAGTCACAACCCAGAATAGACTTGCCATTTTCTCACAAGTCCTTTTCTGGAAAGAAAATTACCACGTGGGATATTATGTATGGAAGTAAAAGGATCTATAATGTATTATGTATGTAATTTTTTGTGTATAAGGCTATGTATAAAATATTCACTTCACACTTCTGTTGCTTGAGGGATGGCAATATGAGAGATGCAATTCAAGGGAAAAAAAGAGTAGAAATAGGGCAATGCTGTAGTATTTTGTCAGTTGTTCATATTAATTTTTTGGTCTTAAGCAGCACATTGGACCCCCTGGGGACTACCAAGCCCTGACTTTTCTCAGCAGTTTAAATCCCTTTTTTTAGCAACTTATTACCCAGCCAGATTGTCTGACGGCACCCACAGCAACAAGTAGTTAATACTTCTCCTGCAGTCTTAATTCAGCCCATTGTGTTTGGGATTGCAGGGATGGAAATGATCACACAGTGAAGTGCTGCAAAATGCAATCTCTGCAGACACAATGGGGTTGAGTTAAAGGACACGAGGCACTTAACTCTGAAACCCCTTGCTTTCATCCAAACACTCTTACTTTAAGAGCATGTTTTTGTGGTTTAGTTTCTTTTGGTTTTATTTTATGACATGGAAAAGTTCGATGCTTATTTGATGCACAAAAAAGTTCCTACATGCCTTCACTTCCAGGTGGTGATGGGTTTCTATATGAAAAAAAAAAAAAAAGATACACCAAAAAAAAAGAAAATGAGAAAAAGGAAGCTGGATTTAGTAACCTTCCCTTTTGCGTGTCACTTTGGGCCCTCAGAGATGTGGTCAGACAATGGGAATGAGGTGGTTCTAGATTAAAGTCCTGGCAGAACACATTAGTGAAAGCTGATTTACATGTTAATAACTTGGAGCAGTGATTTTCCTTTCCTAAGTGTGTTAATTTCCCTCCTTGTCCCTCAGCACAGTTTTAAGATGCTATGAAGATTGGTGTTATTAGCCCTCCCAGGATGGGCAGATAACAGGTTTTTCTCTCGGTGGCTGCCAGATTACAGTGAAACTGGCTTTTCTGTTAACAACACAGGCATGTTTACATGAAGTCAGGTCCCACACAGAACACTCCCTCAAAACAGAACAAATCATTCTTAGCTTCTGTATGTATCCTTTAAGGTCTGGGCAGATGGCCTCAGGATGCAGAACTGTGAATGTATTGTAGAGCATATGGAAATATGCAACACTCATGTTAAAAGAGCAACACCTCATGGAAAATTTTCTTATGCATATTTTCTGTGCCATGTCCCAAGCCACATCCTCCCCCTAAAGAGACAAGCACAGGAGTCAGCACCTGTATGTCCTTGGGGACAGGACCTGTGTGTCCTTTTCTACAGAAAAATGTTCCAGCTTGCTTCAAACACTTCTTGCACCCATGGCCAGATTTAATTTTCTGCAGAAAGGATTTTCCATACAGGAAACCCCACCTGAAATTCCCAGCCTTCCAGGGGCTCCCCAAGGTCGGCACCTTTCAGTATCTTAACCTACAGCAACCCTTTAGGGACATAATGTAGCCCTACATAATGGTGGATGGCTTGAAGGAATGCCTGCTCTAATTATTCATTACATAATAAATGTCAATTCAGTAATATAACTGAAGCACTGATTTATGTTATAAATTGGCATCTGCATTTCATAAATAGTTTCATTTTAATGACTTATAATTGCTACATATCTGCAAGTTATACAGTGCAAAAAAATGCTGGACTGCATTCAAAATATGTTGGCATGCATGCAATTACTAAAAATGGGGAGAAAACCCAGAGCAAATATTTAATTTGGTATTTGCAGCACTGTAGTGTTATCAGCCTGCACAAATGCTATAATTGTCATCTGTAGAAAGACCAAAGCAAAGTGTTCTGGAAATAGAAAATATGTCTCACATGTCATGGCCTCATCCATCAGTCACTGTATTCATGTAATCTTTGCCCAGCTGAAGTCAATGGTGTTAGTTATCAAACTGGGCTGACAGGGCTGAATGGAAGTGATAAAAAATGAAAACCTTTTAATGAGAATTATTTAGTCCCTGGGCCTGATCCTGCCAGTGTTTTCTATTGGACATGCTGCTTACTCCTGTGAGCAGCTGAGTTTGGAAGTGCTGGCAACACAGCTCTGTGCTTTAACAAAACCCAAACATGACAACCCAGAGCTCAGCAGCCTCAGCAGCCCTGCCTCCTGCAGGATCCCTCATCCCAATCCCATCTCCCTTCCTGGGGACATGTCCACCTGGAGGTGAGCCTGGCAGCTTTCCTTTGGAGCTGGGGTGCCTGCTGAAGAGGGATGCTGGTGGGGGAGCAGCACTGCCCCATCCCACCCACAGCTCTCCCTGATACAGCAGTGCTGAATTGCTCAAAGGACTCTGCTCTGGTTGGGAGTCTTGCTGTTCATGTAATTTACTGCAATTGTTAAACAGAAACACTTTTATGTCAAGGCAGAAATCACTTGGTGCTTACAGTTTCTTTTGGCAAGTTTTGAAAGGGTGAGAGTGCCAGGAATGAGCCCAGCTGATGCCCTTCCCATGGGTGCTCTCCATGCTCACCTCTCCCTCATGCAGGGCTTGTGATGCTGTTCACAGGGAGACTCCCTTACGATGAGGGAAGAGATGAGGATCTCAGTCCATGTTTCAGAAGGCTGATTTATTATTTTATTAGATATATTATATTAAAATTATACTAAAAGAATAAAGAAAAGGTTTCATCAGAAGGCTAGCCAAGAATAGAATAGCCAAGAATGATAACAAAAGCTTCTGTCTCGGACAGAGAGTCCAAGACAGCTGGGCTGTGATTGGCCATTAATTAGAAACAACTCCATGAGACCAATGACAGATCTACCATTCCACAACAGCAGATAATCATTGTTTACATTTTGTTCCTGAGGCCTCTCAGCTTCTCAGGAGGAAAAATCTTAAAGCAAAGATTTTCCATAAAGGATGCCTGCGACAAGGGCTCCCTGTCCCTACCTCATGCTGCTGTTCCCACAGCAGAGTCTGCTCTGATTGAGTTAAATACAACCTCTCTCCTTCCCTGGAGGTGTGTTTCTAACCTGGACCATGTTAATGATTCAGATTACAGGACAGCCACTCTGCCAGATGGCTGGCATGGCCAATCCAGGGTTCAGGCTGTGGTGGGAGCAGAAAGGAGCAGGCAGGCTTGGCCGTGTTGTGTCACCTCAGAGTGATGCTATCATGGTTTCCTTAAAGTTTTCAAAACAGGGCGAGTCAATGGGAATAACCTCAGCAATGTTTTCCTCATTGGGCTTGCAAAATCTCATCTTTTTTTTATTCTCATCTTATGGAGTAGGAAAATTCCTCCATGTTATATAGGGAGGAGAAGAAGGAGGTACTGAGAATATGTAACCCCACTGATCTTGCTTGATCCCTGCAGGATCCTGTTGCCCTGGTGGACACTGTAGCTCCTCCCCACTGTAAACTGCAGCATTTGGGTTCATGTGGGCTTCTCTCCCAGCTGTTTTGGGGCTCTGTACCCTCCCCATGCTCACCTGTTTGGACAGCAAGTGTGCTAATGAAAAAAGATTAAAATATGAGTGCACTTGGGTAGAAAAGCTATGGAAGTTTTCCGCAGGGGAGGGGTATCACTTCTTGTGAGATGTATTTTAAGAGCATCCACAGGAGTATTTTTTGAAAGCCATATGTTACTTATTCACATGCGTATGACAGAACTCATATATGAGGAGTGATACAGAACACAAACGTAGGTGTTGCACATTTCATATGTGCATATGTTCATAGCCTCTTCCCAAATTCAGCCCCTGAAATGCTTCATTACATGTACACCATTTTCAGGTTCAGTATTTGGTTACCTTTGGCTTAAGAAAAATGCATTGTTTATTATTAACTTGTTAAAAAATATGTGGAATCTAAAGCTTCCTTACTGGCAGAATTAAAGTAGTTGCTTTTATAAGAAAATGAAGTCAAAGTAGGACTAAATCTTCAAGATTATTTAATTAATCTTTGTATGGGTTGGGGCACCACCAGATTGGAACTCCATAAAACAGCACAAGCTCACCCTCTTTCATCTCCCTTGTTCTTCATTTCCTTTCCCTGGCGATCACAACTCATGAATCCCAGGAAACTGCAGTTTGTGTGCAAGTTGATAGGATTTACTCTTAATTGGCAAAAAAACCGACCCTCATGCTACCAGGACTAAAGCAGAGTGTAAATATGTAACTGAGACCTACTGAAACTCCTAATACCTGTATAGCAATCTCTGGGAATGTAAGGGATGAGGCTCCTGAAGCAGGAGAGAAGTGGCAGCCCACGCTGAGCAGCCAAAGCAGAGGTGCCATGGCCACAGACCTGCAGCAGAGCAGATCCTCAGCCAGGGCAGCCACTCCCCCACTCCTCTGCTCTCAGAAAAAGCCTCCCAAGGGCTTTTTCCCATGGGAAAAGTCACTGACAGGAACAGCAAGTGCTTGAGCCAATTGTCTTTTGGGTGCTCACCATATTGCCCAGAAAGTAGCAGCAATCAGCCAAGATAAGCAGGGGACTGCCATGACAGGACACATTTTTTCTTAATTCACAACTTCCCCAGGTGTAGCTGTTTTTGACCACATTTAGGATGCAATTATTGTAACCATTTAGTTACAGATTTCAGCTTTTAAATTGTCAGCCCTCAGAAAAGCTTAATGAGCTACAGAAGGACATAAAATTTGTGCTTTTCCACTGGTGAAGCAAAGCAGAAGGTAGACAAACCAACAGTTTGAGCATCTCTGCAACCATACTGCTTAGCACATGAAGACAGACCTCTGTCCTCCAGAAGCTGTTTGTCTAGCATTACAATTTGAAGAAAATTTTAATCCTCCCTGGAATTTCATCATGGTGCTTGGCAGGATCTTGCTCTACCTCTGGTCAAAGGCTGCATGGAAAATATTTAGCATGTATTTGAATGCCACACTAGATGGAAAGACAAGAGAAATTACTCTTACAGTCATAAGTAGAAAATAAAGTCACTGTACTAAGGAATGTGGTTTAAAATAAACAATATATTTTTCCAGATGAAATATTATTAACCCTTAATTGATTGTGAATTATATAATGACATCCTCTGTTCCCTATAGAGAAAACACAGGCAGCTTTTGTGTGGTGAAAAACAATGCACAAATAGTTTAAAGGCAGTTACTGAATGTAAAATACAGTAAATAAGTAATGTGCCACATAAAATGAAAAGAAAAATGTCTGGAACAACTTGTCAGAGGAGAAGAACAAGGAGTAGTCCTTCATGCCAATACAGATGTATGTTAGAAAGAGAATAGCTGACAGGAACTCCTCATCACAAAAGAAGTAAGAACAGAAGAGAACAAATCTTTAAACAATTTTTAACTTTTCTCTCTCTTTCCAAGAATTATATCTAAGAACAATCAGTATGAGCAATACTTGTCTGTATTTACAATGTTAAGGTACACTTCATAGATCAGTTAAACCAGCATTACTTGCACATGGAATGGCTCTGGATAGCAGAGGGTCTCCATCATGAATCTGTTACTGAGATGTTCATTTAATTCAAATAGGAAAGGCAAGAGGAAAAGCCTGGCTGGCAGATTTATTGATTACATTTCACCAATGACCAGCAAAAGGCAAGCACTCTGAAAATCCCCAAAGGTGATCATTAGTACTGAGTAACTGTCACTAAACATTAGCACCATCAGCAGACTGGAACTAAAAGAAAGTGTGATGCTTCAAATGTGAGGCCCAAGAGGAATTGCCTGTGGTCCAAAGAAAAAATGGGACATCTTACATCATGGTGCCTGTGTTTGAGACAAATGAAATGCTTTATATATATATAAAATACGTGTAATATATATATAGATTCATGTGCATATAGAGAGACATAAAATTGGTCTAGCATAGTCAGGCAAATTGGGCAGGTCTCCCTGCTATAAAACAAAAAATTAATGTGTCAAGCTAATTTCGCGGTCCACTTGCCTGGAGCTGATTAGGACCAAATTAAACTTGGTCCTAATCAGCCTGAGTGCTTTGCAGGTAATACAGAAATCCATGGGATATGCTTATTACTGTAAAAGCACATGCACATTATCTGCAAGAGCAGTGTAAGAACAGGTTTATCCAAATAATACGTGGTTTCACACTTTCTAATGCATTGTTAGCTCACCTGGTTTTGGTGGATTTTTATTTGAAAGTCCCATGTTTCCACTGCACAGCAGAATCAGACATCAAACAAATGATTGTTTATTTTTCATGCTTGAATTTGATCTTATGATCACTGACTTGGCCAAAGGAGCACTTTCTGTATCTGAGGCAATGAATTTAGGTTTCACAGGAAGAGAAAGTGTATGAAGGGTTTTGCCACTTCCCATTAGCTACCTCCTCCTTCCTTTTTTTTTTTTTTTGTAACATCCCGCGATTCCCATATGTGTGCTTTTGTTCCATGGGAAGCAGCAGGGACAATACCTTTTGTCCTGCTGGCAGACAGCTGCTTCTGATACAGACACAGTGCTGCCTTTTGTGCACTTGAAGCATCACCTCCTCCAGGAAAAAGAGCCCATTTGAATTCCACCCTCTTGGTGTGTGTAAAGCCCTGCTCCAAACACAACACCCCAACAGAGAAAGTTATTTCCTGCAGTGACCCAGCACCAGCCCCTTTCATCTTGGGGCCACAACAACAAAAGCACAATGCTGTTACAGGCCCTTCCTCCCTCAGTGGTACCTGGGAGTCACAGAGGAAACAGGAGACATGGGAATGGGCTCTGGCAAGGCACTTCCACCAAGAGCACCTAATCACTGTGACCTTGATCTAATCATCTAAACCTTGTGACTGTGCATGAGCAGGGACAGAGCCACTCCATCTTGCTGCACAGAGGGCTGCCTGCAGCGTGGAATCCTGCAATCAGCATTGAGGGTGAGAATTTCATCACCTTGCAGGATTCACGTCTCATCAAGTAAATCTTAAAACTAAAACTTGAAATTAGGGGTGTGGCCTTTAAATAGGTATCTTCCACAATGTCTAAAGCAACAAAAGGAAGATGAGCTTTGGGAAGGTTCAGATTCCATGGTAAAATGAAGAAAGAAATCCAGCAGTGTGGTTTCTGCCTGCAGCATGGGATACTGCAGCAGGGATGAGGGTTCAGATCTGCTGCTCTTTACTGAGGTCACTTGAGTCACTTCAGGGCCTCCTGCTTCCCTTGTCCCACTTCCTGCAGTACAGGCAGGGTCTGGTATCCCTGACCTGGATGACAAGGTCTGGATGAGAGACTCCTGCCTGAGTGGACACTGCTGCAATCTCTCTGGTAAACTTCATGGACAGTTTCCACATCAAACAGGACTTTCCCAGAAATCAATTCTTTAAAATCAAGATGACAATGAAGATAAGATTAGCTCCACAAAGATGCAGTGATTTGTACTGGGACTGGGAGCAGCTCTGCAAGATCCAACTCAGTTGTTTCCAGCTGCCTTATATTCCATTTCCCAATTCCAAATTGTATTTCTAGGCTTCCATCCCTAGAGAGATGGATGAGAAGCAGCTTTACAAAATGCTTACTTATATGACAGAACCTGGTTTTTCATCTTCAGAACCTATTAATTTTGTATCTGTTTCAATGAGTTAAGGTTGAAAGAAGGACCACTGGCTCAAAGAAACCCCAACAAAGGTATCTCCATTTGATCATTTTTATTTCAATGTCTGACAGCACCTCATCTCAGCATTTAGATAATGTTCTTAAACTGTGACATTTTCACTCAGTTTTAGAAGCACATTATTTCTGAATAATGAACTCATGTTTATAATTGGTGTAACCTTAAAGAAAAAAAGGTAACTTTTCAACACTTTTCCACGTTTTCTCCCCATATTTCCATATTCCACGACAATATTGGCAATTATTATTTAAGTCAAAAGGGAAAAGCAAAATAATTTACATCATCCATCACAGCTCCCTTGCATGAATAAATTACAAGACACCATGGCAAATCAATCATGGAGAAAAGAACAATCTGCATCAAACACTGTATTTGTGTGCATAATCTTTTTAATATTTCCTGACCTCGTATATCAAACCAGCAGATTGAATTCCGTGAACTTTAAGTAATACAAAGCTATTTATCCCAAAGTCCTATGAGGAAGCTCTAACCTAATCAGTTAAATTCAGGACACAGCCACAGGAATAAAGAGAACAGACCTAACTCAGCAAAAGTTCCAAAACCTGTTTGCCATTCAAGTTAGTTTGCAGTCAGTAAGGTTTTGATACAAGAATCATCACCTGAGGTTGTATGGATGATTCTGTATGCAAGAGGACCTGGTTACTCATTCTCCAAAATTGGTGTCTAAGGATTAGAAATTTGCCAAGAGACCTTATGTTCATAGAATATTCACAGTTGGATCCACAAGGATCATAAAGTCCAGCTTTTAAAAGAATGGCACATACAGGGTTCAAACCCACAAGCTTGGTATTATTTGCACCATGCTCTGACCAGCTGAGTTAATCTCAGTGTCACCTTTGCCTTCTTTAGGAAAAAAATTAAGCAGCCCATCTGCTTCTCCTATTTGGAAGAGATATTTTTACCTTATTGTCAGTCACAGCTAACAGGACAAGGAGAAGTTGTCCAGGATGAGCCCCTTGCCTTTTTGCTTTTACAGGCTGCCAGTGCTCCAAGGCAGGAAAGCATGGGATGGGAGAAAGGATATGAATGAACTAGACTTCAATAAGATAAACCCCAAGTATCCAGTCTGAATTGACAAAGGGAAACACATTTCCTGTTTGTGAGGAACATCTATATGAAGAATGTACGTGTGAATCTGAATTACTGGAGTTCACCTCAGGGCTTCCAGAAAGCTCAGTGGTACAAAAGCCTCCACAACAGTGGTCTCTCCATCATGCAGAAAGGTTGTGTGCCAAGACAGGCTTGCTCTACTGCATAAGGAGAAGCTGCACTCATCTACTCTCTGCAAATGTGTCATTCTCTAGGGAACAGATCTGAGATGGTAAAACTTCAGCAGGACTCTTGGCTGCCTTTCCTGAGGGATGTAGCATATGCCTACGCCTGCCCTCCTGCTGAACAATCACTCTGTATCTTCTAACATCTACATATCCACTCTTTTCCCACAGTTAATTCCTCCCTCATAACCTCCTGCTTCAGGGTCACAGCTCTGTGGAGGTATTAAGGGGATTCAAGCCGGCAGGCTGAAAAAGAAATAGACCTCAGAGTTAATTTTGGTAGGTTCTGCACATATCCATAGTCTATCCATGCTTCAGAATGCTCCTGAGTGATGGCACTAAATGGAGACCTAAAGAAAAATGACCTACTCCTGTTTCACAGATGAAGGAGTAGAACACTGTAAGTGGTAACTACTGACTGACTTGCTCAAAATCATAAATGAACACAAAAATTTCAATTCAGACCACTCACACTTATGGTAAAATATTTTGGTTTAGGGCTTTGGTGGATTTCCAGGGGTAGAAGAATACTTGATTTTTCTTTCTCCCTGGGGAAAAAAAAGAATTTTTAAAACTCATGAAATCTTAGCAGTAGACACAGAACTGCCTTTTGTGGAAAGAGTCACAGCATTACCATTTATTCAAAAATTTTTACCTCTTTTTCATCTAATTTCTTTACTGTTTCTGCAAGCGTGTTGAAGGCACATTATAAATGTTATACCCCTGACTCACTTCCCTGCTTGATTTTCCTTCCTCTCATATGAACTAAGTGTCCTAAATTTAATTTACCCCCTTACAAATTGGCTGCCCTTTCATGTCAGGAGCGAAAACGCCCACTCAGCACCGCTTGAAAAGAACCTGTCTGCGGTTGGGAGGGAGAAGTCGAGGTGCAGCTTTAACTAACTAAATTAAATACAACCGGAGCTCGGCGCAGCTGGCAGGTTTGATTTGGATGTAGGATGCTGTGAGATAGCGATAAGTGAGTGCTCAGGACCAAAGGGAATTACAGGGCTGTACTTGGGTTTAATGGAGTCACTCTCTTTCTGTGGCGCATCCATTAAGGACGCCGTGCTGGCACGCGGCGCTGCCTGCGCTGCAAAAGGACAGCTTCAAATGAGCCCTGCGCTCCTCAGGACACGAGCAGGTGCCCCTGGAGGGAGGCAGGAGAGAGACCCTTTGCTCAGAGCCTTTTAAACTAAGGGACAGCTTCTCCCAGTTCTGATCCTTCCACGTGGGAAGTATCTACTAGAGCACCCAAGAGGTGGTTCAGACATCACAGAAAAAATTGCCTTACCCTGAATGAGAAATTTGTCTCTCTCTATTAAAGAACTCCTTAAAACTTGTAATGAGAAAAATTACAGAAAACATTTTTTTTTCCCCCACCCATCTTTTCAGGTTATTTAACAGTGTATTAGACAGCAGTTTGCCTGTATTGCCTTGCTCTCTTCTGGTATTAGTATTTCTCTTTTCACGTAAGCTCTTCCCTGAGGAACAATGAAGATGGGCAAACATTTTTAAAGATTATGATTCAACTGTAAAACCTCTATTTGTCAGTGTCACCAACAGGCAGGTGTAATGCCTGAAATTGTCTCTCAACTCTGCTTTCTAATGGGACTAAAAATGTAAATGAAACATTGATTTCATAATTAGTACCATAGATTTGACACTTGTCTGCCTCTGGTAATGATGAGAACTTTCCTTACGTTTGCAAAATACTGTGAAACCTCCTCAAGGAAGATGTGGCAGAAGTAAAAAGCTGTGACTGGATGCTGTAATATGCTATGTTTCAAATTAGCTACTCAGCAAGACACCTCTGCAGGCAGAACAGGCTAAATATTCAATTTTAAGGCTTTTTATAATTTTTCTGTTAAATTCATGAATTATTCTGTCTCTGGAGAATTTAAAATTTAAGTGCTGTACCATGGAAGAACTGGCCACTAGATGATGACAATGTTTATTAACATAAGCAATCCCCCTGAATGTCACAATTTTGAACTAACAGTTAGAACATTGAACACTAGAGTAATTATCATGACTATGAATCTGACAAGCCCCATTTCCAAAAAACAGTCATTACACAATCCTTGGTCTTTTGCTCAGTTCAAAGCTAGTCTTTAATTTTCTTTTCTCTTGTGTATATATGGCAATCTAACTGATGTGGTAAAACAATTCAAGAACATGTAAATATGTTTGTTTCTCATGCACAGAGATGCATATGTATAAATAATTTTAAGTAAATAATGTGCCAAGATAATATTTACTGATTATGAACAGAGAAAAATATATTGGTTTAAGGATAAGTGTCACATAATTTGACTGATTATTGATTTCAAAAGGAAAAGCACCAAGTCACATGAGAGTCACATGTAGTACAGGCAAAACCAAGAGAGATTGACAATAAAGAAAAGAAAGAAAATATCCCTCCAAAGATGATGACTCTCCAAGCAAATTCAGACCTCTTCTTCACCTTTAATTTATTTTATCTGATAGTTTTTCATTTGTCCTTTCTTGGAGGTGAGGTCGTTACTAGTCTGCATTACAACAGCAGCCAGTAATCACAGATATAATCAAGATCCCATTGTGTCAAAAACTATTGTGGAAAGAGACACTTTCACCAAAAATATCTTGGAAAATGTCAGCTGTGTGACTAGGAACTAAATGCCTTAGTTGGTATACTTGCCTAGGTGAGCAGACCAAAAATACAGGCTGCATTTATACAATTAGAGATTGCAATTATGCTGTGAAAACCATTATTTCAGCAAAACTTCTCCTTGCTTTAAATTGCCAGGATTATGCCCACAGCTGCACTCGAATTGATAAAGATGACAGACAAAAGTATTGGGGAGGTGTGATAGTTGTCCCTTTGGATGCAATTATTTTAGTCAATAACAAAGATATTTTGTTATGTATCTGTAGGAAGTTCTTAATGAAGTTTTTATACATCAGGTCTAGAAAATGGTCTTGTTAGATATTTTATCTCTTGCACTTAGATATCAAGATATTTCTGGCTACCTATGTCATACTATGCTGTAAAACAATGAAATTATAGTGATTTAAGTACCTTCACCATAGATCTATATCAAAAACCAGGAAGAAATTAAAGGTTCTCTGGCATTTTGTAGTTTATCAGGCTTTTAAATGGCCATTATTTTCCCAATTAATTTCCCATTACAAGTGTCAAGACTTCCCAAGATAGAAAACATGCAATTTTGCTCTACTTCCTGTAATCATGACAAAATAAATATCCAAGGAACCTGTCTTGGAAGGGGAGAATGAAAGCAGATGAACCTGACACTGTTCATCCAAAAATTATTTTCAAAACCTGGATACAACACCCTGACACATGAAACTAAACACTGCCTGCAAAATGAGTGACTTTGGCTCTAACTAATTTAGTAGGACCTGATGGTACTCAGGACACATCCAAAACTGCTCACATCTTTTGAAGCCTGAGGATCTCAAATTAATGTATAAGAATTTGAAAATCTGGGCATTAAGAGGGCATATTTTTGATGAAAAATAAATTTGAGAGAGCTGATGCAGCAAAGGATGATTTCTTTTCAGAAAGCTGGATCTAAATCAGCTCTGCATATTTAGATGTCACTGCTATGTATTCAGGGCCCTGATGGTGAATTTTTAGCTGAATTACCTGTAATTTAAGAAAACTGTTCACTCATTACCTGTAATTTAAGAAGACTGTCCTCTCAAGAGGTTCCTGACCCCTTTGCCAGAGCAGAAGGGAGCAGGCCCTGGTATCCTCACCATGACAGGCACAGCCATCACAACTCTGTGACCATCTGCTACCAAGCCAGAGAACACTGTAATCCTTCTTCTACTACCAAATTAAAGCCCTTGAAACCAAGACTACAGGGAGTGGGTCCTTAGAGAACACACAAATGTGCCTGGGTGTCGCAGTCGAGGCGGTCACGACACAAAGCAGAGACCACAAGCAGTCTCAGTTAGTAACACTTGGCAACAGTTTATTAATGAAAATGGCTGATCTTTTATACACTTTCCAGTTGTTTACCCTTCCTCTACCTTAGCTATTGGCCACAATAATTCAATACCATGCCATTGGTGAAAAGTTACTCTGACTCCACCTAACTTTCTAAAAATGCTTCATCCAGCTGAAGAATGTTCTTATCTTCCTTCTCTCGATCTCCTTGGTTACGGCCTTGGAGAAAGCTCCTTATCAGCTTCTTCTTCTTCTTACTTCTCGCTCCTTTAGCTAACAGGCCCGCTGCTAGCCCCTTCCACACCTGGGGGTATGGCTTTGGAAGGGAATCACTTCCCACAGCAGTCATGGGGTGACACCTTCACCTCCTACCCGGCAGAGCACATCCATTCTGTGCTTCGGGAGGTCACCTTCTCTCACAGAATGTGGCCTCTCATGGGCAACTTCCAGCTGCTGTTTTCACACCAACACTGAAGGGATCCTGGGACAGCTACCACAGGCTGCCTTTTGGATCAGAACTGCAGTTAAGCCTCATCAGCCAACTCAGTGACATAATTACAGATATACTGGTTAAACCTGTGTAACAACGCTTGGGGGTCTTTTATTGCTTTGTCTCATTATTTTTATGTTATTTAGCTTATGAGGTATAACTGAAGTATACCCTAAGAATTTCTGGAATTATTTCCTTTTTTAAAAAAACCGAAATGACAACCAGCAGCAGTCCTTCTCTACACATTTTCTCAGAGCTCCCACAGCAACACAGATGTGCAAGGAAGAATGATAAACATGTGGAACTAATATAGTGCACAAAGTAAAATTCAGTTAATAAAGCAATATCCAGGAATAGTCCACTGTAAAACAAACCTTGTTTTCCATAAGAAATAGAACTATAATTTTCCAAAGACACCTCCACAACTACCATACCTTCCTTATATTGGATTAAATTTGATCACAGAAAAAGCAAGCAAATATAGTTAGACTTGAAATATAAATTTTCTTTCTGGTGGAATTTGTCTTAATTTCTACTGAATTATTCACTGTTCCTTTTGAATAGTGTAAATGTTCCATTGAATCTTGTTCTTATTGGTGTTCTTAATATGCTTCTAAGACAACTACAGATTTTCTGCACAGTGTCCGAACATTAGTGTCAGGAGCACTTATACATCAGGTGAAAACATGTTGACTTTTGGTTAAGTATTGAAAAACCTTTCTAAGCATCTGTTAGTGGTATTGAGCAGTTATTCAGCTACCAGAAGTAGTTTTATAACACATAGCTATTTATATGGAATAATCTATTTCTTTTGTTCATTCTGGAACTGTTTCACTCCCTCCCCTGGCTAAGGTTTTCTGGTGGTATCTTTAGAATCAATTCTTATCTGCCATTACTTCTTCAAAGGAACAGTGATACAAGTTCTCACTGCAGAAATAATCAGCAGTAACAATGCAATATCAAGTTGCTAGCTCTTCAATGAGCCAGGAAACATAACCATTAATTTATTGTACTTTTTTATGTCACTAAAAAAAAACATCCATTTTTATTTTAATAAAGTCAAACCCATTGAAACTACCTGTAAAACAAAATAATAAGCACTTGATTTAATTTATTAACATTATCTCTTATTTCAATGCTCTTGATGAACTACAGACCACGAAGCCCAGCAGTTTTATAATTATTAAAAATTACTTTAAGAAAATATCAAATCATAATACCTCAATTAGAGAATTACCTGCAATTCTCCTCTTGTTTAATTATACCAATGAAAAAATACCAGGAGTGCCTCGGTAGGCAAAGAATACGAAGGCTGAAATTCTTAGAAGTTTAGAGGTGTCGAAGTTTTACAATATAGATGTAAAATTCTGAAGGCCAGATTTTTAAAAGGCATTTTGCTATCTAAAGGTGCACAACTCTGTGTCTTCTTCAGTTACGCCCCTGTAGTTCAGGATATGTTGAACACGCAGTTCTGAAAACATGTCTATGCCATCAGTCTCTTTAGTACCCAATATTTTGTACCCTACAACATCATTATGCTTTGAAACTAAATGCACCATTTCCATCCTTTTTCCTCTTCCTTTGCTTCAGCTGCTGTTTTACATTTCCACACAAGCTGCACAAGTCCCCTGTGTGCTCAGATGGCCCCACCGGCCCAGGTGTGTCCCACCAGCAGCACAGGCAGGACGCTGCCCACCTGGAGGGCTGCAGCCCAGCCCGCCTGTGGGACTGCACACCATCACCAGCCTCACAGGTGCCCATTAGCAGACACACAGATGTGAAGAGCATTTTCTCAGCACAAACCAAACGCTCAGAGGTCGGGTACGAGCAAGGGGCCCTGCCCCGCGGGCACGGCTGCGAGCAGCAGGAGCAGCCAAGGCCACCCTTCCCTCCCAGCCTTCCCTCCTGCTGCCTCCCAGCACCACAGTGGGAGGGAAAATGCACAGCTCAGAGGAGTCTAAATTTGAACAGCTGAGCTCAAATCAGAGATTTTTACGTCCTCGGGGGTGCTTTATAAAACTATTTGTCTTTTTTTTGTTGAAGACGAGCAAAGCAACAGTGGAAAACACAGGAAACATTTCAAATTAAAACCAATGCTTAAATAATATTACATCAAATTTTGTCTACTGTTCCTTTGCTCTGAAACAATTGCTTTTTCATCAGAGATTTAGGAATGCCTGAGAAGAAAGGTATATAGAAATACTGACAGAGTAGCATCATTACCAACTTATTTTTTATATCAACCCTGGTGAACATGCTGCTTTATATTATATATGCATCTTTATATTATATATGCATATATATATATATATATATATATATATATATATATATATATATTTAACAGGCTTTTCATTAATTCTGATTAATTCCTGATTACAGTCCATCAGTTTTTTTCTATGTATCTTTTGTAAACAACATGGGAAGTATGTTTGGAATCTGAAGTCCATGCATATTTATTTACTCTAGTCAAGACAAAAATACAAAAATACTTGTTTGCCTTAGCAGTCTCATAGCCTCTCAGAGAAATATGCCACATTCATTTACAAGATGATGAGATGGGAAAATGGATTAAGTAGTGGCTGATCACTTTGGGACAGTGAGAAAATGATGGAGCCTCCAGACACCCTGAACACTTGAGGTGCAAAGGGACTGACCCAGTTCCTCTGCTGTCTATTGAGGAGGTTTTCTTGAATATTCATCTCCACCCTTCTCCTAGTTTGTACCCTATAAAAGCTAATACAGACCTTGGCAGATAGGAGTATCTCTCCCAGATAAGGTTTTACTCATGAAGTCCCACTTTTCCTCCAAAACCACCAGACTAATACTAGGAAGCTGTATTAGTGCTGGACACCTACTTGTTTCTTCCTGACCACAAATATTTTTCTAGGCCCACTGGATTACTCTCATTTTGGAGAAATAATAATGAGTGAATTTATGCACACAGTGGTGTAACTTCTGCCTCAGCAGCCACACTCTAATGAAATGACTGATTTCTTTCTTTTACTCTCTCAGTCACAGTGATCACACAGTCCTGGTGGAACAGAGGAACAGGATGTAACCCTTTGAAACACCTACACTCCAGCTCACTAATTATCCCAAACCAGCCTTTTTCCTCTGGGACAGCAGGAATCCCATTACTATGCATTCATGGAGGAAAGAGAAGTTGTCCTGAATTGGCCATAATTTTTGTTCTGTTTGTGCCCAAGTTGGAGAAATGTCCCACCTGAGGTCTGACAACTCCTGGGTGGCCTTTACTGTCTACTGTTTAGACACCTTTACCACCTGAAAGCTCATTTGGTTCAAACAGATGAGTTCACAGAGCTGGCAAAAAATTTCTACCACTCTGGGAAACGTAAGTACTTCCATGCATGAGAGGCAAAAAAGTAGCTGATGTGTGAGGTGACATTCAAAGCACTGCTGCCTCTGCAGAACAGAATTATTATTTTCTGCTGCTGCTCTCTGCATGTGAGTTGAGGCCCCGAGCCAGGCTGCTGTCTGTGGCAGGGAAACAGAAAGAAGCATGAACATGTTTTCATGCCTTATAGCTGAATACTGCAAGGCATGGCACATCTTTTTGGAGGTCATGAGCCTCCCCAGCTAGGTCAGATCAAACACCTTTGGGGTTTGCACCCCTGAGGAGAAAATATGTTTTCTTATGATATAAATGTCAAAAGAGCTGGGGCCTGGTGAAATGTGTTAGTGCCTTGTGGGTTATTTTACACTGCCTTTAATTATGCTCCATCTTCATTTGAAAGCCTGATTAGGGCACGGTTCAGTTGCAGCCACATTGCCTGCCCAGCTGTGTGCACACCCGTATGTGGGGAGATTGCAGGGACGTGCCAGAGACAGCAGATACTGAACTGCACCAGGGTATCTCACACCTCTACCAATTTAGTGCCCAGAACAAAAACTAAAAGCCTCCTCTGCTCTTTCAGATCCTGAGATATCTTGGTGAACACAGCTTAGATGCTAGAAATCCCATTCTGACTTAAAACTAGGCAATTACGGCAAATTTCTCATTTCTGTTGCCTTATTAAAGCTAAGAGAGTTTTATCAACAGAACTGTGTCATTTCATGCATAATGAAGACTAACACAGGAATTTAAAGCTGTGGTAGATATATGATGGTGTGCTAGGAACAAAAATATGCAACTATTTGTCATTAAGGTTTAGTTGTCTCATGCCAAGGTAGAGTGCATTTTTGTTCATTAATACTGAACAAACATTTGTTTCACCTGACTTTACTCCCAGCTAGTGTAACACTGAAGCAGAACAGAACTCTAGATCACCTTCAACCAAACCAGCTTCTTAATATTTATGTTTTTAATGTTGAGGGCCGAATATGCCAGGATGTCTAAAAAAGAACTACAAGCAAAACAAAATAATACATTTCCACCTTGCTGTGACACAAAATTTTTGTTAGACATCGTGCAGGAGGACTAGCATGACATCCATGTAGTTTCTTCTTCCTCACTCCAGAATGCACTCAGGTTATTTTTAAATGCCTGGTAACATGTTTTTGAAGCATTGCTCATTTTTCACAGGTCTGCAGCTCCACGCATCCAAGTTTTCTTACAAGATGACTTTTGCATATGTTAGATACTACTTCTGTGCTGAGTTACCCCCAAACCCACTTCTTTCCATCTCCCTGTCCGCATTGCTTTAACTTCCCACTTGTTAGCTGTCTATAACCACGGGGGCTCAGTGTTCACTTGTGCCCTGTCTCACATCACCCCAGGCCTGCATGTATCTCTGTCCATCCTGTTTCCACCTCTCAAGGCATCTGCTATCATTACAAGTCTGCATTTTTCTCTGACACTGCTCTGTTAGAACCATACATATCTTATTCTACACTGCTATACAACTGCTACTTCTTATTCTATACTTCTGTAACTGCTTGTTACTGATGTCTCTATAAGGCTGTAGGTTGTATCACACAAAGAGAAACAAATTTTTAAAAAAATAGCCGAAGGTACCTGTTCCATTAAAGAATTTGCTGTTACAGATAAAAGAGGGAAATAATAGCTGCAGGCAAGTCAGTAGAAGTTCAGATGGAGTAAACCTATCAAGCCTCAATCCTGAGACCATAAAATCTCAATACAGAGCCCATGGTCTGTTTTAGCCATGGCAATACCTGTTTCAGGGCTACATGACAGTGTCACCCAACTGTGCTGGGCCAAAGGTGGCTCTGAATGGAGGATGGGGCAACACCACAGGGAGGTTATGAGGGCTGGACCCTGATGAGATGTTTGCTGTGAGAGCATGAAGCAGAAACATGTTCTGATCAAGCGAGATGTTCTGCTTGTTGAGTTTTTACAACACTGATTTTTTAAAGTTATTTTTAGCAAGAGTGGATATTTTTATTAAGGAGATGTATTTTTTCTTAAGTATACATGGTATATAAAAGAGTGAGCAACCTGCATGCAGTCAGTGTTAGAGAGGAGGATGTGCTGAAGGTACTTCAGTCACCTGGCATGTTGAGTCACTCAGGCAAACACAAATCCCCTTGGTAAAAATATTTCTTGAATAACAGTCAAGTTATGACAGCATGAAAATTTAACATGTGATCTTAACTTTCCCCCAGGTGACATCTAGTATTACTGAACTGGAATATCACACATATATTTTTAAAAATAAGCTAACATTTGAAAATTGCTTTTAGGCTAGGGTTTAGACATTTTGAACCTGCTGGATCCTAAAAATGCAAATTTTTTTTCTCCTTTCATGCTGACAAGTCTCCCCCTGTTACCTCTCTGGTCACCCTTTGCACCTTCAGAGGAGAGTTCTCCCCTCCTAGGGATATGACCAGGTAAATTTGGTATATGGTCAGGCACCATACAATAATCTGGTAAGGAAAATGAACCTGATGGAATGAAGAGCTCTGCAGGGTGCTAAACAATCCCTTATTTTTTTTTGTTTGTTTTTTTTTTTTTAATCTAAGACTGGCTTAGTGTCAGTGTACTTGGCTATTTATAAACAGAATATATATCAATCTTGTACATAGTAAGTATGAATTAAATAGCACTGCACAACTTATCACACACAATATATAGCAGAATGACAGTGCATAACACACTATCTGATCTATGCACTCTCATATTACCTGCTTATCTTCTGCCTATCAGCACAGTCATCTAAGCCTTTACATGCGTATCAATATGAGCAGCAAAGTCCCTCGTGGAGCATCACTGATGTTTCCTTCACAGCACCTTACTGCTCAGTAAAAGAAGTATTCTAATTACAGGAGAACTTCAGCTGGAGAAATGACACTTCTAACTTTTAGGTCCAAAACCTCATATCAATACCAAGTCCAGAAAACAATCCTGCCATGACTAAACCATGTGTAAATTCTAAATGCCAGACTGATCTCCACTGGTGCAGATTTTTGAGGAAAGAGGGGACCTGTGTGCAACGCCTGTGTGTCAACATTTTATTTCTCCTGATAAATTCTAAAATAAACTTAAAACTTCTGCAGAGCATCAGACCTGGCTGTAGTAGAATAGGGTCAGGCGTTCGGAAAGTCTCGCGATGTTACGGAAAGCAGTAGAGCTCCTCTCCCCCTAACTCCTAGTGATAAAGGATCACCCAAGAATGTTGTCCCCCCTAACATTAGTAACTTTCTACTCCTTACTAACCAATTACAGTAAAGTAAAGCCCCCTGACGTAGGGAAAAAACTTTCCCGGTATAAAACCCGACGAAACGGGACAATAAAGGTCTTGAACCGTCCACCATACTGGTGTCTGTGTGTGTTCTTGGCCCGAGTGACCCTGGGCAGTGGGTCGCCGTGCCGTTTCCTCAGAACCAGGTCACCTCGCCTTGCATCAGAAGGCGACAAGTGGTGCCGAAACCCGGGATCGAACCAGTGCTCGGGGAACGGGTATCGCCTGGACAGAGGACGGCGGCTGCACAGCTGGCCTTGTGCAGCGGAGGGGACGCCCTCGAATCATGGAAGCGATTACAAAGGTCGTAAGTGAAGTGTGCACACGATGGGGAATTGATTGTAAGCTTAAAGATACGACTCTCGCATTGTCGAGATTGATTAAGCTGGGGGCTATAGAGAGCCCCGGGGATATTTTACACCCGGAGGTGTGGGATAATTGTACGAAAACCCTGGCCGAGGATACCATGTCTTCGGGCTCGGGGAAAGCCCTAAAATCGTGGGGCAGAGTCATCCGGGCTCTGCAAAAAGCTCGAGAAGAACAAGAAACCTGGAAAGCTGCCAGAAGCTGCTTAATAGCTACTCCGCAGCTAGGGGTGGGGGCAGTGACACAGACCACCCCGGAAAGTGATCAGATTGCAGACGGGGACGTGCGGGGGCTAGGCGCGTCCCACCTCCCCCCGAACCCCAGCCCAGAACCCCCGGGAGACCCCCCAACCCCCCCGTGGAGCCCGCCGGATCCCAGTCCCCCCCCGGAGCCCCTCGACAAAACCGCGGCCCCTCTACCCGTCTCCCCCCCGCCGATTGCCGACCCGACGCAGGAGGCAGAGCAACGGGCGCAGTGTTTTTGGGGGGGGCTGGCGGAGGAGGCGCGGGAGGCAGCGGGACGGTCAGAAACCGCCCGGATCGATACGATCTCTCCGCCGCCGTATGGGCTCGAAAATGGCCCCCGACCGCATGGTCAGGGCGGAAGAGAAGAGGGGGAAAAGGGCGGAAATGGAGTCAGCGCGCCTAACATCGCATGCGCGGGAGAGCGGGGAGGGGGGATGTTCCCCGCGGTGGAGGGTGAGACCAATCAGAGCGCTTTATTCAAATTAAGCCCACATAAGGCAAGGACCTCCCCCAGCAGGAGGCGGGGAGACCCCAGGGGGAGGGAACGGTCCGCCCTCCGCAGGTGGGGGCGGGGTCGGAGCCCGAGAAAAAGGCAGAGCAGCGCGGAAGTGCTCGGCCGTTCCACATCTGACTCCGACTCAGACCCGAGCCGGGACGAGTCCGAGAGGGAGTTGGGGAGCTCCGGTTCGGATACTAGCCTTAACAGAGGGAGAGCAACAGCATATAAGGTCTCTAGTCGCAGCGCTCCCGCATGGGTGAAGGGATCATCAGAGAAAGACCGGACCCCGCTTACAGACTGGCGAAAAATAAAGATAGCCTGCGCCGAGTACAACCCTTCAGCTAAGCTAGTGTTCCCTGTCCGTGTGGGGGGGGCAGGCGGAAACCAAAGGAACTATTCACCGGTCAATCCGAAAGATGTGCAGGCAATTGTTAAAGCGATTGCAGACAAGGGAATTAATTCTGCCATGGTTAACACACTCATAGACGGGGTTTTTGGGGGGCATGACATGCTCCCCTTTGACATCAAACAGACGTGTAGGATGATTTTTGATGGGGCAGGAATGATTGTTTTTGAACAAGAGTGGGAGGATCAATGCACGAAGGAGCTAGCCCAGATAACGGGACCTGACCATCCACTACACGGCTCCAGCATACAGAGATTGATGGGTAAAGACCCCACTATGATCACCCCCCAGGCCCAGGCTGAGGGATTAAGGGCCCATGAAGTTATGACAACCACCCGGGCTGCCCGAGAGGCCATTCGTTCTGCTTCCAAAGTAGTGGCTAACCCCGTCCCGTGGTCCACCATAAGACAGAGTGAAAGTGAGAGCTTTACTCAGTTTGTGGACAGGCTGCAGGCAGCATTAGATTCCTCCTCATTACCCTCAGAGGCGAAGGGTCCCGTGCTGGCAGACTGCCTACGCCAGCAATGCAATTCAGCCACCAAGGACATCTTAAGATCACTGCCACCTGGGGCTAACATAGCCGACATGATCAGACATGTGGCAAAGGAGGAACACCTTGTTCCCATTCAAGCAGCAATCCACACTGCAATGACCAGTGCAATGGCATGCCTTGAGTGTGGCCAGGCAGGCCACGTGGCAGCAAACTGCCCCCAGCCAAGGTGCCTACCAGCAGCTGCTCCACCACAAGAAGGAGAACTTAGGGGACCGTGCTGGGCATGTGGGAAGAAGGGACATTTAGCTGAGGAATGCAGATCCAGGCTTCAGGGAAACGGGGGAGGGAGGGGGTGGCCGGGCCGTGTTCAGCCCCCTCCCACCTGGAATGTGCAGCGGCCCAGCTACAGCAACCCCCAGTGGGGCAGGGGACCCTCATACCCTATGCCCCCACAGGGAGCAGTCAACTTTGCATCCCCTCCAGCAATACAATGGCAGAGTTGCGCAGCACCGCCCTCAATACCCTCGCACCCCCCACTGCCACAAGCCGCACCAGAGTCACGGGAACAGCAGGGGACACCCCAGCGTGGGATCCCTGGGTGGCCTTGGCCATGAGAATAGGGAAGGAACCCCTGATGGTGTGGGGGACATGCCACCTTTACGGCAGTCAGCATCCCCACGTCATAGGGTTTCAGTTCTGGGCAGACACGGGATCAGACTGCACGATTTTTCCCCAAGCACATTGGCCCGGACACTGGCAATTCAAAGAAGTCCCTCCAGTGAACGGAGTGGGAGGGCAGTCCCGGGCGTGGAAAAGCACTCAGTTGGTGGCTTTAACACTTCACACAAAAAAGGGACCAGGAGTGTCAACATCAGCAGCAGCCCTAATGCTGGAAGAAGCAAAGGCAGAGCTGGAGGACGAGAGGGACCCCGGGAGAGACGTGGATGAGGAGCTGCAGCAGGGGAAGCAGAAACTGCCGCAGCGAGCGACAAGGATGAAGCCGGAAGAGGAGGAAGATGTGTGGGAACTGAACGCGCTGTTCCTCAGTGCCAAGTCCGACATGATCTGGGACAAACAAGTCCTGGAGAAGCAGACGATCCTCAAGGAACTGACGGAGGAAGAGAGGCGCCTGAACAAGATGATGGAAATAGAGCGAGAGAAAGACATGGAGGTCCAGGAGGAGCTGGAGCGCCAGAGGAAGCAGGAGCTGATGAGAGCCCGGCAGGGCATTGTGAAACAGACGGAGCAGAATGCAGAGGAGCGGGCATTGAGGACTGAGGAGCTGTACCAGGAGGGCCAGAGGCAGCTGGAGCGACTGGAGCAGATGAAAACGGGAGGATCAGAAGGCCTGGGAGCAGAAACAGGAGCGGAGGGCCCACAGGTGGTAATCAGAAACGAGCTAGGCGAATGGGAACGGGGCCGGAGGCCGATGCTCACGGGGAGGGGGTACGCAGCTGTCAAAAGGGACGGCAAATCAGGTGGTGTCCACTTAAGCCAATTAAGCCGGACCTCCATAGCGAGCAGAATGAGACTGACGAGAGTTGCGAGTTTCTGTTTACAGGACCTGCTCGTGGGATGTCCTCGTGACGCGTACATCCCGGTTCCAGACGAAAGTGACCGACCACCAAGCCGTCAGGCAGCACCCAAGAGACCCGCACGGGTGAGACCCAAGCATCAATGGTGTTTCTGTGTGATTTTGCTGTTGGGGCTTGTTGCCAGAGGGCAAGTCAGCCCAGACCACTACCCCCATCGGCCATTCAGGTGGGTCATGCAAGACCTTAGTAGTGACAAGGTGCTCAGAGAAATCACCACACCGAACACCCCATCCGTCATGCTCCGCATCACCGACCTGTTTCCAGGACAGCCAAAGGTAGACCCCAATTCCCCACACTCCATACACATGTCCTTTCGGGTAGACCATTTAGCCAAGTCAGATTTAGATCCAATCCTTCGTATGTTAGAAGCTACCTTCCTATCCCTGAACGAATCTAATCCTAACCTAACTGAATCCTGCTGGCTCTGTTACAATGTCGAATCTCCCTTTTACAAAGGAGTCGCTTTAAACACTCCCTTCAGTTACCCCACAGCAGATGCACCCAACCAATGTAGATGGGACACCCCCCGCAAAGGAATCACCCTGAGTCAAGTCACAGGCCAGGGCAGATGCTCTGGCAATGCAACCCTAGCTAGGCGGAAAAGCAACGTCTGCACCAAAGTTGTCAAGCCCAACGGGAAAAACAGTAAGTGGGTAGTCCCATCCGTGTCTGGGATGTGGGTTTGCCAGCAATCTGGAGTGAGTCCCTGTGTGTTCCTTGCCAAATTCAATGACTCTAACGACTGTTGTGTCCAAGTTCTGATTGTTCCTAGGGCCCTGTGCCGCGCAGATGAAGAGGTGTACCGCCATTTCGGGGAGCCCAGCCGGCTCCACAAAAGAGAAATAGCAACAGGTGTAGCTGTCGCAATGCTGCTGGGCCCAGGAGCAGCAGGAACGGCCGCAGGAGTCTCAGCCTTGGCGACCCAGCACCAAGGACTGTCACAGCTGCGGACAACCATTGACGAGGACCCGCAGAGGATCGAGAAATCCATCTCCTTTTTAGAGAAGTCAGTCTCCTCACTCTCAGAAGTGGTCTTGCAGAACAGGCGAGAACTAGACCTCTTGTTCATGCAGCAAGGGGGCCTGTGTGCCGCCTTGAAGGAGGAGTGCTGCTTCTATGCAGACCACATGGGAGTCGTGAGAGACTCCGTGGCAGAACTCCGAAACAGACTGGCTCAGAGACAGAAAGACAGGGAAGCCCAACAGGACTGGTTCGAGTCCTGGTTCAATCGATCAACATGGCTAACCACCCTACTTTCTACCCTAACAGGTCCGTTGGCAATGCTGCTTTTAGCTGTCACCTTCGGACCATGCCTGCTGAACAAGCTGATCTCATTCATTCAGACCCGCCTAGAGCAGGCCAACATCCTGTTCATAGGCCAGCAATTCGCTGCTGTGAATTCGACCAGAGAACACTGCCAGTCACAAGATTTTCTACCCAGGTTCACCAAAACCCTTTCTCTGTTGACAACCCCATGCCTCAGCTCAGTACCCATGTATATGACTACTTTGTTCATTTGTAAAAAAGGGGGGGGAGATGTAGTAGAATAGGGTCAGGCGTTCGGAAAGTCTCGCGATGTTACGGAAAGCAGTAGAGCTCCTCTCCCCCTAACTCCTAGTGATAAAGGATCACCCAAGAATGTTGTCCCCCCTAACATTAGTAACTTTCTACTCCTTACTAACCAATTACAGTAAAGTAAAGCCCCCTGACGTAGGGAAAAAACTTTCCCGGTATAAAACCCGACGAAACGGGACAATAAAGGTCTTGAACCGTCCACCATACTGGTGTCTGTGTGTGTTCTTGGCCCGAGTGACCCTGGGCAGTGGGTCGCCGTGCCGTTTCCTCAGAACCAGGTCACCTCGCCTTGCATCAGAAGGCGACACCTGGCAGAGTTTTTTCAATTAGCTTTGAGTCAGGATGTCATGGAGAATGCTGCTGCTCCAACTCTAACCCATCCAGGCAAACCACATTTTAGGAGGGGGAACTCTTGCAGTAAAGTAAGCATCTGCACATGATGGATGATCCAAAGCCTTAGGTCGTTCCATTTCACAGGCACCATCAAAATGCCATCAGTCATGGCAGTTTTCAGTCATGACATCAATCAAAGCCATACTTTAGTAAATTTTAGCAGAAACAATTTGCATCTTGAATTATCAGATCTCTGCTTCTCAGTACTTATGATACTGTCACATTTTTCACTGAATTGCTTTGGAAAGAGCAAATGTAAAAGTTCCTGGAAGTGAAATGAAATTGTGATGGCTTATGCTTAGACTGTAACTTCCAGCAACACTGTGCAAGAATTTATGGCTGAAACTTATGTTTCTATCTGGTTAAAACAGTAACTAGCAAACAATTTTCAGTTAAAAGTGAATATCCTAAGCCCTCATTCAGATGGGAAGAAAGGCTGGATTTCAGCCTTTTCTGGAAAGAAGAAAATCAACCGAAGCAATTCTGCAAGTTTTATGGAGTTCAGAAAAAAGATTTTCACGTGAAGATCGAAACTAAATGGAAGAAGCATTGCAGAAGGCAAGTTTTGGAAAATCCGCTTTTCCTATGTCCTGCAGACAGGATAAGCAGGGACACAAAGGACATAAAGATGAGGATTTCATGCTGACAGTCCATAGAGAAACTGCCTTGTGCCTTAGGCAGGACAGGAAGTTGCAGACCCTGCCCAGGAACTGCACAGCCTAACACATTTCTCATTTAGGAAGGTGAAGTTTGCCTTCATTCCTGAGCACCACAGAGGTTCAGCAGGTATCATGATCATGTGATGAGATATCAGTAGGTCTGACCAAACTGCCAGCTATGCCCACATCTGAATTTTGGGGCAAATTTACTACTTTTCTAACTCATATACTCATAGGCAAAAGGCCATGTTATAGCTGAAGTGCTGGCACAGAGCTGCTTGGCTACTGTTATGGACTAAATAATTTGTTTGAAACCTCTGTTCTTGGGGATGGAAATGTCAATTCATACCCAAAAGTAATAAGGAAAATAAAAATAAAAAAAAAGAAAGTAAGAGCTCACAAATCCAATAGCATATTCTTCAATCTAACATCATTATGAATGCCTTTGGCTGCAGGTTCTTTCTGATTTATAACTTAAAAATTAACAACCTGTAAAGACAAAGCAACACTCAGACAGAGCTTTAAATAATTTGGTATGCTGTACTCCATTTTTGTAGATTTCTTTTTAGAGTTCTTTGCAACGTATTCCATAGTATATCATTACATAAATTCCTAATTGAATGTAATTCCTGAACTAAACACAGTCTCTTTTTAAGTTAAACTTGATATCATGTTTACTTGAAAGCTGTCATCTTAAAAATACAGTGGTGTTTCAATTTAGCTGAGATATATTGAAAAAAGGAAGAGCCCTGTGCTCAATCTTAATGCGTTTTTCAAGGTCTACTGATGTTTTCTATATTTGTTTTTAGCTTGTAAAAGGAAAATGAGATAGAAAAAGAAAGTTGAGCTGGGTGAGCGATTCATAAAATTAGTTTGAACTTGCCTAAACAGAAATTCTATGCATCCCAAAACTCATTTTTCTACTAAATGTTCAAGTCTGACTTTCAACTACACTACTCCTCTTTGTCTTACCCTGTCACTCGAAAATATTGTTATTCTTTGTGTGATTACAGAGAATAAAATATTTCCTTATTAATGCAGCAATTTTTCTTTCACACTGCTTGAAAGGAAAATCAACAGAACAACAGTGATCTGAAAGAGAGAGCCCAGGCTTGTTTGCCTCTTGGTAGCTAAAACTACAGAAGGGCTGGTTGCAGATGGCAAAGAGAGCACTGATAACCTCAGTTCTGTTCCTCCTCCACAGTTTCCAAAGGAGCTACACTCTCCTGGTACTCAACTACCCCAAAAATTCAGGAGTCTTTTTTGAGTTCAGCTCACCATATTTCAGAATCCTCTCCTGACAAAGCAGTGCCACAAGCAATATGAGCTGGCAGTTTGACTACAGAAGAAGCTGCCTGTGGAGATCACCCCCACAGGAGTAACCCCTGCAGATCTGCATGGAGATGTGAATCTGCCTGCACTGTTTGGCCAACATTGTCCACCTCCCACAACTCTTTATTGCTCTTTCTATCAGAGCTAACATTCACTTTTTTTTTTTTTTTTTTTTTTTTTTTTTTTTAAGATGTTTACCAAACAGATAAAATTCCTCAAACATTTATATTCCAGGACAAGGGCTACTGTTTTCAGACTGAAATAATGTCAATTTAGACTATGTAAAAGGAAAAAATAATATGGGAGTGGTGAAACTGAAACGGGTTGCCCTGAGAGGTGGTGGGTGCCTCATCCCTGGAGATGTACAGTCAGGTTGGATGGGGCACTGAGCAACCTGGTCCTGTTGAAGATGCCTCTGTTCATTGAGGGGAGCTGGAACTAGATGATCTTTATGGCTCCTTCTAAACCAAACTGCTCTATGATTCTGTGATATGAGTGAAAACCTTTCTTATAAGTGCTGCACCTGAGCAGCAGAGAAAATGCTTATCACCATTATTTTTAAACAGAGAGAAATGAGAAAACACTATTAGATAAAAGCGGGTTAATAACATTAAGCAGAAGATTAATTCATCAAATTAGTGTTCTGTAAATAAGGATAGCTGTTCAAGTGTTAAAATAAAACCTACATAAATAGAAGGAAAAGTGGCTAAGAACTCTTTTGCTCTGATTCAAATGCACAAAACAATTTCTTTGGTGCTGATGAAGGAAAATGTTTCAAAGATATGGTGAGGGATATATAATATTCTCCTACTGTCCAGCAGATTCTGGACAAAGATGGGGTATTTGGATAAAGTGGTTTATGAGAGCATGAAGGACACTGAGGCACTCAGAATGTACAGCAAAATTATGGTGGTGTTTTCTTCCACTGTTGATTGATCTTGCCAGTAATTTCTAAAATAATCTGAAAATCTAAAATAATGCTATCAGCAGGCGGCAGGACTGCCCAAAACAAAGCCAAGGACCCAAATCAAAGCCTTTGGCAGCTCACTGGACACCTCAGCCTTACTTTGGACAGCTTGAGACAAACATTTCTGATGAAACCTCTTCATAGTAACTTGTCTTTCCTGATATTTCGATATGTAAGGAAGAACATTCAGACTTAGTGGAAGGAAAGTGTTCCAGGATTTCCAGCACTGTTTATTAAAAACAGAAGAATCGACACTTTGAATCCTGAGGCTGGGACTAGAAATGTTTACTAAACTGTCTCAGATGAGAATTTTATCCTAACTAGTTTTCAAGTTTTGCATCAGAGAACATCTGCTAAAGGCAGCATAAAGCATTCATGGCATGATCAGGGAGAATGACAAGCACGCTGGTAATTCATCACTGACAGAGTGGTCACGGCTCTAGTCCTGCAGCCTAACCACATTTCCAAAAGGAAGCAGGTGGATGTAAACCAGCAAAGAGTCTGCAAATAAATCCTGGGAGGGATCACATGCACTGACTGTCCAGCCCTCAAGCTACCAAGTTACCCAGGACAACATCATGGCAATGGTTCTGCAGGAGGACTTGAGCCAACTTTAAACAACGATGGATAAGTCCACCTGCTCACTCTCCAAGAGACTCCCTCCAAATATGCAACCTGTCAGCAGCAGATTTAACAATCTAAAAGTAAACCTGACTCGTGGCTGTGGTGTTGGTGAAAGCACTAAGGCTGTCCATCCCTTTGTTGTCATCAGCAAACAGTAAGACACAAAAGAAAAAATGCTATGTGACTGTGCAGGCCCTTCAGGATGGTGTTTTGCTCTCCAAAACCCTTAGGAAAAGAAAATCATCTGACATGCAAGCACTCAACACTTCACATTAAGAACCTAGCTAAAAATTATTTTAGTCAAAGGTGATTTTTGCCCTCTTTCCTACTGGTAAAATGTCAAGCATGCCTGCTCTGCCCCCAGAAAGTGATGAGCAGGAGTGTGTAAGAGAGAAAGAGAGAGAGAGAATGAGAGCAAGAGAGAATGAGAATGCCCAGAAAAGACTGGGCAACTTAATTTGTTCTCATTAACTGAGGAAGATGTAGGCTCCCCTGGGGTATTACAGGGAAAAATGGTAACTTCAGAGGCAGCAAGAACATCTCAGGTCTCCTGTAACTAACAATGGGCACCTGGCCAAGCTCCCCTCTCTTGTCCAAGCCCGGATCTGCCAATCCATGCCCTGAGGAGAAGCTGAACTCCACCTGCATTCCTGAAGAGAACTCTGATTATGCAAACCCTTTGTTTCTTTATAAAGTACAAAGAAAAGATGAGCTTGAATCTTGCCATGACTGAATACTGCTGACTATAAGCACAGGGGAAAGAACATGCATGGTGTCTTCCCCCAGCCTTGTGTTTGCTCCAGTCTGGTCTGTGTATGTCCCTTTCTGAATTATGGCCCCACAGAACAGACATACTGAATATTCACTGAATATGCACTGGAGTTGACATGAAGCTATTCAGATAATTAGTTGCCAGATCATTTTCTTAGCACAGGGTGAATATTAAATGCACAGTCTGTAGAAATTTGAAGTAAAGCCCTGCAGTTTGTTAGCAGTAAAGCTTTTGACAAATGTCCAGTGCTTTTTCTTAAACACTAATGTTTCACTGAAGCTTTTTGCTACCTGGATGGACCAGAAAGGAATTTCTTTAAAATAGAAGAAAATTATGATACTTATTAGCTGGCAAGGCTCTAAAAAATCAATCCTGTTCTCTCAAAGTCATGACTTCTTGATATAAAAAATGAAACCTTTTAAATAATATTGATTGCTATTGTTAAACGGTGAAAGAACAGATTATCTACTCATGCAAATAAGGAGGAAAATAATGTCCAAATCCAGAGGAGTTATACAAAGAACAATTCTGCCCTACTGTAAGAGGTTACAATGAATATCTCATTTATATGTTTTTTTCATTATGCTTTCTGCAAAAAGAAATCAAGCTATGTGCTACATCATGAAGACTGTATGACAGCAACTTCTTTGCTAAAAATATACCAGGGACTGCTGTGGGGCTTAGATTGCCTGACATTTTCCTTTAGAACTCAGACAGATTTGCATCTTTGCAAATGATTCTAGATTAGGGTGACTTACTTGTCCTTCAGCAGATAAAGGTTGAAGAAACCAGACTTTGGGAAATCCGGGGAATGTCCTAGGGTTCGGTGAGTGAAATGCTCTGTACAAGGCAGGATTAGTCACTGGGAGGTGACTGGTGAGTAACAGCCCTGCTGGAGAGGACCCAGCACAGTGATGGATATTGAATTGCAAACAATTTGCAAACAAAGCAAAATATACTCAAGGCTTCCAAAAGAGGAATTTGGGGAACTGGGGCCTTAGGCCAGGGTCAGTTGTCACTGCCCACCTCCACTTGGTGCTGGTGGAGGTAAACAAGGGAACTCTGTGCCAGGTTTCTGTGCCCCTGCTCAGGAGCGATCCCATAGGGAGCCCAGCTCAAGGCCAAGATGGCCCAGGAGCCAGAGCATGGGACACTGACCCTGAGCCTGCCTGGGCTGGGCAGGGAAGGCTCAGGGCTGGTCTCAAAGCATCCTGTGAATGAGCTGAAAGAGATTTACAATGGTGACAGAGCCAAATTCTCCATGACAGGAAAGTAAGACAGGACAAGGCTGTGGCGATGACGTCCTCGGCTACACATCCACACTGACCTAGCCCTGTGCTGGCCACAAGCTTGTTTTGACTGTGGGCTGGACTGAAGGCCTCATGAGGCTTGTTTCAAATGCATTTTTTACAATTTTCCTAAAACAATATAGTAATATAGTAATTTTCTAATATATGCAGAAGAATGGTAAAGTGAGAACCTCTATTGTAGTCAGATGGAGCTTCATCATTGAGGTGGTTCCTTCAACTTGACTTTTTTATTTGGGAACGGTTAAGCATGATTTATTCTGGCATATTAACACTGTTCAATGAAGAAAAGTGAGAATGTTTTCCACACAAATGTTAGGCCATCATTTTAAAAATTCATTTGTGGAATGTTATCAAGAAATCCTGAAGTAACCAAATTCTTTTTAGAAGCTAAGTTCAGTTGCACTGGATATTCCCCAAATCTCTTCCAAATTATGGCAAAGAGAGATAATGACAGGAATTCTAATAGCTCTAGTGTGAAGCCAAATGTGAATATTAAAAACTGAAGGAAGGATTACAAGAATAGCTGTTAGTGTGAACCACAAGGTTTTCATGTGACTAATGAATTTTAGATAAAAAATATCCAGAAATATTAAATGCAAATATGAGAAATGTTCTTCTTTCTCATTCACGACATATACTCATCCTATTGGTCTTGCCTCCTTGCTCCTGAGTTCTCAGCTACAGAGAACACCTGAAATTCTTTTGCTGATATTTACATGAAATTCAGAACTCCACTGACTACTTAGCTGCATTTTAAAGGAGTACTTAATAATGAAACAAAATTATTTGGTAAATTAGAGTAATTTTGGTTGGAGGCCAGAACAATAGGGGAACAAATTTAGCTATGACTTTCCCATATTTCTTAGACCATCCAGTTAGGGAAAAAGATAACATTTTGTGAGTTGAAAAATTATTCTTCTAATTGAAAGAATATGATTGGGGAGTACTCAATTTTTGAGCAAATTCCCCCAAAAATGGAGTCTGCAAATTTTTTAAAAATTTGAATGCTGAATGCTGTTAGCAAAACGTTTTTGATTAATTTGAAAAATATGCCTTTATACTTAAAGGAGCATCACTTCACTGTAACACGTAAATGTTTGCTTTCCAAATTTAAATTAATATGCAATAAAGAAAGCAATGATTTTCCCTAGCAGGGCAGGAGGTGATTTCATGTCTCCCAAACCAGTGGTTCATTGTGACTTGCTATGAAAACTCCACCATGTCCTTTCCTGTCAGCCAGAATTCTTCTTAAGACCATTGTCATTTACATCACAGACATGAAAGTCAGTCAGTTCTTTTTGGAAACAAATTGTGCTGATATGCACACACCAAAGATGGTAGTGACTGGTCAGTAAGGCACAGCCCTCTGCATAGGAGCCTTTTGCAAACTAAAGATGAATTAATTATTACCTCAGAAAATGTCTCTTTCAGTATGAAAGCTTTCAGGGTCAGCACAGTTTTTCTCTTCTTTCTCTGGGAAAGCTCCATGCACTGCTCCTGCTCTTTGTGCCATTTCCACTGCACAGATGACTTTGTTCTGCTCTTTCTGAGAGCTCAGCCCTCACTGCCCTGCTAGGGGTTAAGTGGCTGCGCTCCCGAGGGTGTTAATAAGATAAGAGATACATTTTTATCCCGGTGTTTCAGTGTGTGTCTGAACACACACAGGGTGGAAATGGTCTAGCTCTGCCCTGACAAGTGGGTATTTTAAATTGATTATTCAGTGCATCTGACCAATTAAATCAGGAAAACCCAAGAAAAAACCCCTAAATTGATAATCCAGCAGGGTTACTCACACAATGCAAAGAGTTCTGCAGAAGTACCAAGGACAACTAAAATGATGAGTCTAAACCCCAGAAGGAGAGAGGTTCTCCTCAGTTATCCCAACTGGAGCATTTCCCACAGTGCTCTAATGTCTGCAGTGAAATGCTAGATGGAGGATCAAAAAAACCTTAACTGATGGATCTTTGATGAAGTAAAGTCTTTCAGATTTTGATGATGAAGGAGCAGAGAGCAAGACAAGGGAGACAAATGCCAGTTCCATTGCTCTGTAACATATAATCCAGCTCATAGAGCAAAACTGGGAAAGACTTTCCTGTCAGTCCTGTTACTAGAAACAGATGTTAAAGCTGGTTCAGGACAGAAGAGATAAAATGGAACAGCAAAAAGAGTAGCAAAATAAATAATTTAGCTCAGTGGCATTTTTTTTTTTAATATCACATTTCCAGTCTTTGAACTATTTTGGCAATACCTTCTTTGGCTTAAGTGTTACTTGTCAGATAGAGAAGAACTGATCACCATGGCAACACATTATATTAAATGTAGGAAGCAGAATCTATCTATCTATCTATCTATCTATCTATCTATCTATCTATCTATCTATCTAATCTCAGCATCTAAGCTTATTTAATCTCAATAAATGGTAACTCATAGTAAGAGGGGAACAGGAACCTGTACTGAAGCATTTGTTTAAGGAAAATAAAATACACTAGTAGATACCAACTGAAAATGGAGTATTACCTACATTTAAGAGGTAGAAAACAGTATCCAGAATGATTTTTAAATGGGAACAGCTCTCTAGGTAAGTGAACATCTGCAGGTCTGATCAGTGCTTCAAAAATAATGTGTAATGTAAAGGAATGAGATGCTGAGACATTTTGTGTCTCTCAGGAGGTAGAATGGGAGGAACAGAACAGGAAGTTTTCTGAAACTGAAACCAGGCAAAGGGATGAAACTTACATTGAATAATAAAAAAAAATAGTGATCACAGGGACTGAGATTAGCAGTTAAATACTTCTTATGGTGGGTGACTTTGACTCAGACTCAATTAACAATGACTGAAGGACATTTAGCACTTACAGGAATGGGCACATAAATCAGGTGAAACCTGGGAAAGCTACACCAAGGCAGCTCTAGAAAGAAAAGTTCATATACAGTAAATTAAAAGCACTCTGAAATCAATGGGCTCTGGTTTTATGCTATCATACAAAACAGTTTTCAGCTGGACAATTTGTGTACACTAATCAAGTCATTTACCCAACGCCCCTCTCTTCCCTGTTACTCCTGCAGTGGAAATCACAATGTGGAGCTCAAGAAATGCTTCAGCTGTGGGTGAGTGGCTGATGAGAGACTGTTCAGAGCAGCAGTGCTCTGCCCTCATGCCCATTGTCAGAGACACAGGACTGAGCTCCACTCACCTCTGCTGGGAGCCACACAGCCACTCCTGGTTTTTCACAGTAAAAACAGTACTCACAAACCTCAGTCTCTTTTCATTTCACTTACAAGACCAGTATTTCTCATGTATAAATCTCCTTTTATACTACAAAGGAGTATTACTGGAGTTTTCCTCTGTGCTGTGTACATCAAAAGACCAGTTCAAATGTTACTATGACAAACTGCTTGCTAACAGTTGTGTATCTGAGGTTACAGACATTCTTCTTCTATTGAGTATTCCCCATTCAGATGAGCATTTGTGGCTCGTGCTTGGTGAGCCAAAATCCAGCCTCTTATGTTGCTCTCAACTCCCAGGTGTGAGCTGTGTGTGCTACAGAGGCTGCTAAATACTGAAGTCCAATACTTTGACCTCCAATTTCATTCAGTCAGCATTTGGTTCAAGGTTGAAATGAGCTCTTATTCTGCCAAACTCTTTTGCGCAACCACGATACCCAAGAAACATGAAAATAAATTAATAACTTTCTCTGTCCACCTGGTTCATTTTCACATGCTTCATTAATAAAATATCTTTAGGCTTCCTGTCCACAGTGAGCATCAGGAGATAAATGAAATGACTAAATGACTAAAATGAATGAACAGGGGCTTGTTCAAAAGAGTTCACTCCTGTTAAAAGTTAACTGAGAAGAAAAGCAAAGAGAATAAATGGAACAAAGGGCTGACAGAAAGTGAAGCATACATTGTCTGTTTTTGCACCTTACAAACTGGTGGTGGGATTCCAATCACAGGGAAAAACTTATTTATATTAGTCCTCTAGAGAAATTCCTTACATTGTTGGGTGGGAAACATAGAATGGAAACATAAAGTGCAACAGGAATGAACAGATGAGGTACTTGAGTGATTTTTAGTCACCTGAAAGCTGACCCACTCTGGTTTGGGATAAACAATTTTAAGACAGCAGCCTTGTGGCTCAGATATGGTACTGTTCCAGGAGCTGCTGAGTTCCCCCAAAGCTGAGCTGTGCTTGCCTGGCCAACAGCAGCAGCAGCAGCAGCGGCTCTGAGATGGGTCTTCCCTGGTGTGTTTTTTACCAGCTGGACTCTGATGGTGAAAGATCCAGCTCAAACAGTGCCTCAGTGATTTCCTGTCACTCACACATGCGTTAATGTTTGTGCATTCCTCTGGTACAGGGATACATGTTTGTGAGCATGTCTCACCTCCCAGACTCTGCTGCCCAGGACTCACAGTGGCTATAAAAAGGTAGATTGAAGTCAGAGTGAACCAATTATGCCAGAATGATTTTCAGGAATAAGGAGAACATTCAGTGCTGTAGTGATAACTCCAATTAATAATGGCTGCAACAGAAAACCTACTCATCAGATTAAATCAGTACTATCTTAAGATGTTTTTGGTCCTTAAATGCAGGCAGCATTACATAATATGTCCCTCCATAGACACAATTCTATTCAGGAAAAATATGACCTTTCTTTCCTTTAAATCAAAATAATCATGCAATCACTTTGCCAAAGCTCAGTCTTATTAGACAGGAGCAACACAAGAGTTACAGCTACTATATTTTCTCTGTCTGTCTGTAACAGTTGCATGAAATTCATCTGTCTGAACAAGAAAATTTTGACATTGAGGTCTCAGAAAGATAAGTCATTATCAGATACTACAGTCATCTTTTCAGTATCATTGTAATTTATTTAGGAATCTTTACATGACCATATAAATACTTACAGTAGTCTGCAGACTGGTGGAACAACATTGCTTTTCTCAGCTTTTCATAGGTGTTTCTCTATGGTATAAGCCAAAACAGTCAGAAGACAGTGTATCCCTGAAAGATCTTGCCTAAAGGACAGCATTCTGATGGAGCAGGGAGGCGAGACAAGACACTTTTTTTTTTCTATTGTCTTCTTTCAGCTTCTAATTCATTAAAGGAAAAATGCCAATATTCTTCAAAAGTTCCAAGATAATTTCTTCCTATTTTAAAACCAGCTATATGACACTTCAAAGGAGTTCTCTAAAGCTGATAACCTGCAGGAAATGACAGCAGAGGACTAATGAGATGCACTTTTTTTTTTTTAAGGAGGTAGAATTTACCATTGTTTAGGGATTTTTGCAACAGTTCAGTCCCATCTCATCAGACAGTCTAATTCTTTTTCCTCACTACCCATCAAAGCAGAACAAAATGCAATTTTTTAAAGCATGTCCTGAACTGCAGTTCAGGTGCAGCTGGTCAGCAGAACAGGGAACAGAGAGAAGGTTATTTGAATCTAATGCACTCCTCTAATAATGAGATCCTAATAAAACAATAAAATAAAACCACACCTAATAATAACCACTTTAAAACAGTGCTAGGTTGCATACAACATCAGTAATGAAATATAAGGATGTGACCTTCTGGATGCCCAGCCAGCCTATGACTTGTGTGGTTCTTTAAGAGCCTCGTGCTCTAAAAGCTATGATGCATAAACATGGAAATCTTAGAGAATTCAAATCAGAACCCAGAAAGACTTGTGCCTGAAAAATACCCATTTTTATGTTGCTGCTATGTAACACATATATGCATTTTTATGTTGCTGCTATGTAGCACACACTAACCTGCACAACAGGTGCTGTGCAGCCAGGGTAACAGTGCAGCTATTTTAGCACACACAGACCACTTGTGTTTGCACAGAAGACAACATTGCAGGGATAAGTACTGGCATGGACATCTGGGAGGGGTCACTTAATGTATTTTCAGGGTGAGGTACCAGAATAGATATCTTAGCTATGCAGGAACGCCTAGCTCTAAATACTAAATATCCATAACGTGTTCTATGGCAGGGAGATTTGCAGAGCTATAAAGAAAATTAAGGAGATGCTATATACATGGAGTACAGATTTTTAAAAAAATGTATATAGATAAATACTCTTTATTCTCCAAAGTGCTTTTACCTTAATATTTTCCAAATAATATTTCTTCATTGACCCAGGACAAAATTTTGGAATATTTTTGTAGTCCATAAATAAAAACTGAAGACTGTTCACCTTATTTCTAAAAAGCTTTATTTACAACCAGTGTAACAGCTCAAGGTTTTTCCATGAGAAATCATGTGAGCTTATAATTACCTTTTTCCAAAAAAAACCCCAATCATACATCTTGGTATTTGGTTGGTTGGTTGGTTGATTGGTTTTTTTTAAGACACATTTGCAATTCCAAAATTGACTGTGCTCCTAACTTTTTCCTGGAATACATTTTCAGGAGAGAAGTCCAAATATTTTCCATAGAAACACAGATTCATTAAGGTTGGAAAAGACCTTTAAGATCATCAAGTCCATGAACATAAAGGACAGAAATCAGTCATAAAAAACACTTTGGGCTTTAAAAAAACATCCAGCTGTAGTGGAATGCATTCCTGCCCATGGCAGGGGGCTTGGAACTGGATGATCTTTAAAGTACCTTCCAACCAACCCAAACCATTCTATGATTCTATGATAAAAATACTCTACAAATAGTGATATTGCCATTATACAACATCATTAAATACCAACATACAGCCATTAGAAAGATAGTTGCAGTATTCTTGAAAGTATTCATCCACATAAAGAAGGCTTGCTACTTTGATACATTAACCATTAATTAATCTAAACAGGTTTTTTAGGGAACAGCACACGAACATTGCCACATTACTAACCAAGAGCTGTACATATGAGAAGATCAGAAGAACATGTAAGTATTGTGTATCTCTCCTTTCAAAAAAAAAACCCAAAAAGTAAACTTGTAATTTTATTGGAAAATAGTGTGTTAATTTCTGCAAAATACTTCCACTAGTGCCCTAAGCAAAACCACTGCTTTGGGTCCCTGTTCACAGAGCAGCAAAGTCAAAATCCTTCAACACAAACAGACCCAGAAATGAAGCCCCTTGACATGTGAGAAGAAAAGCAGGCAGAACTGAGAAGTTTTCTCAGCCAATACTCACTCTTCCCCAGCTCTGCAGCAGAGAAGGTCCAACACCTCTGGCTCAGGTAATGTCCTGTGGAATCAGCATGGCATCAGCTCACTCTTGAGCAGTTCTGCCTCTCTGCAGTGCCCACCCTGCCAGACCTCTCCTCCCTTTTGGCAGCACAGGTCCTGCTCCTTCACTTCTCCCAGTTTGATTGCTGGGAGGCATCCAAAGCTGGCACCACTGCCCCGCCACCACTGGGCTGGGTGGCTCAGGTGTCCCTCAGGACAGTGGGCAAGGACATCCCTTGTCACCTTGCATGGCCCTAGCCAGTCCAGATCCAAAATGAGCATCCAGATCCAGATCCAGATCCAAAATGAGCATCAAGAGCATCCAGCCCGTCACTGTGGCTCGGATGGTGCTTGGTACTGCCTGTGCTTTCCCTCATGGGGAGGGGAAAGCATGGAAAAAGATTCTGTTCAGAGTCCTGCACAAAGCAGCACAACCTATTTCTTTAACAAATGTGTTACACTTCCAGAAAAATTACTAGTTTTCTCCAGTCAAACTAGATTAATTTTCCTTTAAACCTATTTTAGTTTGCTCAAGGCATCTTAAGCATCCTGTGTAAATGAATTAGAAATGACAGTTTCTACAGTAAGGGGATAGGTGACCATGTTCCTTTCTTTTACAGTGCATACTTTGTGAGAACAAAGAATAAAAGCCAGCATGTTATCTGTATGCATGTTATTTAAATGGCTCTCTCCCTTGCTTTGTGAGAGGTTAACATTCCCAGTGATGTGTGGAGAAAGACTTTGAAACATAAAAATGGGGGTACAGACAACATAAAATTACTTCTCAGCAACAAATGCACATGTCTGCCAGTCTATAGATGTGCTAAGTAAAGCACAGTGGAATTTTGCAAACAAATTTACAGCATGTCAAAAGCTTCAGTGAGAAAGCAGATTGAGCAATGCTCTGTAATAATGGTACCTGTCCAAGGGCGCTCTGCCTGTGTTGCAGGACATCTACTGCTGCACAAGGACACAAATCTTAACACCTTAAATCAGACAGAAAGTTATCTGTTCAACAAAATTTTCCTGGCTACCATATTCTTGTAATTCTATGACCTTTTTTATGCTTTGGAGAGAGATCCAGCAATTAAACCAGACTCAAGTTCTAACAGGGTTGATAATTTTTCCTAGATAGATTTTTGCTTACTGTAGAACATTAAATAAATACTTAGTCTTAATTCCAAATTTATTTAAGTTTGGACTGCATGGGATAAAGCATCCCCTGTGTCCCATCTTCTGAAACACAATAAAATGCATGATAGGCTCTCTCTCAGCATCTACAAGACAAGCTAATAACATGGCCAGATATCCTGGGCTGATGGGCATCCCCCAGGACCAGGGCATGCAAGAAGGAGCACACAAGGCAATGACAGGAGAATTGTTGCAGAGAGCTGTGAGGCTGAGATGTGAATCAAGTTATCAGACAGGCTCTGGGCTGGCAGAGCAGGCTGGGAAACAATTTTCAATTTTGCTCCTTTCAAACCAAGTGAAGGAGAACAGCTTCTGCTAAGAGCTAAACAAACTTCTGGAAAGTATTTATGTACCCAGCTTGAGGTTTACCAGCCCTTGTTCTAATCAAGGGATTTGGGTTTCATGTGGCTGATGCTTTAGTTATGGAGTTACTCATTGCAGAAAGCCGTTGCCTTGGTAGCTGGGTGACCCAGGGGGTTAATAAAGCGAATTTCCACCCCAGAGATCTGTGATTTATGCTTGGCTTAACAGACAGCAGTAAATGAGTTTGGTGGTCTCAAACTAGCCCACAGACTCACTGTAAAATCCCAGCATCATTTTAAAGGAATTTATCATAGCTGGGATTTTCTATTCATAAGAGAGCTAAGACTGGAATAATAGGGTTATGTTTCAGGGCAGGATGAGAGGCCATTAAGTAATCCTAGTATATTATTAAGTAATGTAAGTTTAAATACATGTGCATAAAATGTCTGGAATTAAATTTAAAAAATAAATTAATTCCATTATGAGTTTAACTTTTGACCAAATAGTTGCAAGGAAAAAGTGAAATAAAAGCCTTTCCCACAGAGTGTTGTAGATAGTGCTAGTCCACTATGTATGCAGGGAAAGCTACAACTCTTCAGGAACAATAGAATCACTCCTTGTGGAAATGCAATCCTTTAGAAGTATTTGAAACAGTTCTTAGATTTATTTAGTCCTATAAAGATAATTAACTCATTCATGATGTGAGATGTTTTTGAATGTTTCTGTCAATGACAGTCCTTAAATGCTTGTCTCCTCAGGAGGCTAAAGGTTTAAAACTCACTGTGGACTGTCATTATTATCCCATGGATTTACCATCATCTGAGGGCAACGTGTGCTTGAGTCTCAGGCTCTTTAGGCCACTTAACATTGTATATCATGCCAGAAGCAAAAACTCTAGAAAAGCTTTTCACAAAGAGTTTTGAGACAATTCTAGAACAAAGTCAATATCCTGACAGAAACAGTGCTTTTGCCTCTTTTGGGGGAAGTACATCTCATACACTTCACACTTGGTTTTCTGCCCTCCAAAGGGGCAGAAAGAAGGCTGGACTGTCTCTGCCCACAGCTCTGGCTAGATCACAAACTGATTTAAAACAGCATTTCTGCTGTGGTCTTAACCTTCCAGATGAGGATCTGAATCCTTACTTACTCCCTCACACAGTGAGAAGTGAATTCCAGAGCTGTCAGAGGGCCATCACTGGGCAGGTTTATCGAAAAATCCAACAGACTGTAGTACATTTTCTCTTTATAAAGTATAAACAGCCCACATGTTTATGGATGACAGTGGTACTGGGAAGGAGGTGAGAGGGAGAGATGTGGGGAGTGACAAATAGACTGTAAATTAAAATTAACTGCATCAGAAACTTGAAGGGAAGATACAAGTTGGGTGCTGTGCGTAGAAAATATCTTATTGCAGTCAAGCCTGACCCCGTTCCTTGAAAAGCATTTCTCTGATTTGTTCAGGTCACAAGTGGGATGGAAATGAGCCTCCGTACTGCTTCTTCACACATCCGGATTTAATAGACTTTTTTTCCACTGATAAAAGACCACTAATGAGTTCATTTTCAAGCTATTAAATTGGCTAGAATAGCTAGTTCTGCTGATGATTGCACAGAGACCTGACGGTCACAGTGGGTTTTGTCTTTGCCTGTTAACCATTTGCTGTCTCCCTGCTGCAACACAAATGTTTAAGTAGAACAGGAAGGGAAACCAAGCAAAAGAAACCTTGCCCTGTCCCTTGCTCCCCATCCATCTCTTTGTTCTACCTTTCCATTTTGTGACTCTCTTTCTCAGATGCCTCTAAACACAAATACTTCCTTCCCTGATAGCTGTTGTACCAGCAACACCTTGTGACCCAAACAATTAGAAGCACATTCACAATATTGGACGTGGGTTTTGGATGAGAGCACAATTAATACTTTCCTTTGCTCATTGAAATGTTTTAATTCAGAGTATGACAGCTCCTTCACTGGATATCACACTCATTTTTTGACTGGTTTGGAGCCTGTGCCCTTACAAAATCCCTACAGGGGCTGCCCAAAGTTACACACTGCAACCTGAAGTCTTAAGGGAACAACTTATTTCTTTAACCATACAAATGATTGCAATTAAGGTAACACTAAGTGATTTCTCTTCTGGTTTGTATACATATCACTGCAGTATTATGCGTCCATCAGACTTTTATAGGCAAACAATTAACTGCACAACTGCTTGGTGCTGTAACCTCTGTCCCCAGTGCTTGGGAGAGCAGGAGCAGGGGTGCCTGACACTTGACAGCACCATCTCTTAATGGTGCTGTCTTTCTTCTGTTAACAGAGAAACTGTTAATGTAATTGTGTGATATACATTAGAAATGGATTTATCCTCCATGTTTAATATGTATGTATCTCCAGTCCAAGGAGAAGAGAAATAGAAGCCAAAGGGGGAAAAGCAGTGATGTCATGTAACATTTTGGTACATGGGCCAGTAAGGAACAGATTCACAGACACCTTTGGAGAGAAACAGCAAAACATATGAAATTGTAAGGTATCCCACCATTGTCTTCACAGAAGGATGGGTGTATCAAGCGTTAATCATCCTGTCAGAGTTTAAACAGTAAGTCACAGTCTACACTTAAAACAGGAAATTTTTTAAGCTATCTTTTCTTTTTTTTTTTTTAATTGCCTGGCTGCAGTCACACTGTGTCTATCCCCAGCATCCCTTGGAAGGGGACTGCAATCAATCACCTCACCCAGAATGGAGCTGCCACCCGAGTGATGTGTCAGTGTCACAGGCTGTTTGTTTGACTGTACACAACCACGCTGCCCGCAGAGCAGGCACAGCCTGGAGCCTTCCCCACAAAACAGAGGAAGTGTTTAACATCAGCCTTTTGTCAATTAAAGCCTTCACTCAGAGATTGAATTCATTCTGTTAAAAGCATCAGAAGGCAACTTACCCTTAATGGAAATATTACTTACCTCTTCAAAGATTTCAATCTAGTACCTTTTGTTGGAACAGAGTTGTGCATGTTTAAATTTATCTACAGGCAAAAAAAAAAATCTTGTCTTGTAAATATTTGTAACTGTATGTCAGGAGAATGATTTTTGAAGCTCAATACCTCATCAGCACCAAAATGATGGTGATCTTATTATGAACATGGCAACAAGAAGTCACAGAACTTTGAATGTAATTATGTTCATGACTCTATTTCATATGTGTTATATTTTTGTGATGCCTTATTTCAAATATCAAGAATCTGCAGATATTTCTGTTCAGTTAAATCCTATTGTCTATGTGATGATGCAAGTAACTTGTGGATAATTAGCTGAAAATAAAATATAGATTAGAATAAGTTGACACCGGAAGAATTTATTTAATTTCAAAGAAAGGGAAAAACACCTCTGCACCAAAGCATTGTTTTTATGAATCTTCAGTAGACAAGCAAAAATCTTGATTGGAGAAAAAGATGGCTACAAACTGGAGAGCCAAGAAAAAGGAGTAAAAATCAAACTGCACTGCTTTGTCCTCATTTCTCAATGCACGACTGAAGACCCTGCATCTGAAGAAACCTTTGTCAAAGATTGAAGCATCCATTGATGATGATGATGATTTTCTAAGTTATGCAGGCTCACCTCACAAAAGCCATTTCTTCTGTGACCTATTTACTGAAAATGCAAAGCAGGGCGCCCTGGCCGCTGCTCTCGGAGCTGCCAGACTCTGCTGGGAGTGGGCAAGCTGGGTTTGGCTTTCCTGCTGTGGGAAAGCAGTTCCAGGAGAGAGTCTGGATCACTATGGAGCAGACAGCAATGTCTCATTGTGAGGGGAGTCCTGAGCACTACAGTATTTCACTGTGAATCTCAGTCATGAGGAAAGCACTGCCCAACAGAGGTAAAACACTTAGCTGCTTCTCTAAAGTCATTAAAGAACAGGTTTCGGACAGCAAAGATTTTTATCAGAGAACCTCCTCTAGACAGAGAACAGTCTGAGCAATACTCAGGTAAGGTACACTGGAGGAGCTTTTACAGTGTACTGACCAATTAAAATGCATTGCAATTCTATATGGACATTTCCTAAGTAAATTAAGCTAAATCCAGTGAAGAACTCTTTCACTTTGAATAAGGGTCAGCATCATGTGGTTTAACAATGCAGTTTAAATTAACACTTTTAGGCAATTTAAATTCAAATTTTGTAGTGAATAGTATATAGGCAAAACACAATTTGCCGTTCTAGCAGTGCACTGTAGCAATGAAATCTGTAACAGGTGAGCAAGATTTCTGTCTCCATGACAATATTGCTTAGGTTTTCAGAATAAATCCTAAATGGTATTTAGTCCTATTTTGAGCAATTCAATGCAAGAGATACTATTTAAAGTAATGGTTAGGACTGGAGTCCTGCCTTACTCTAGAGGTCAAGGAATGTGGCCAAAGGTTGTAGACCTCCACTTCTGACCACCAAACTGAAGGCAAGGTAAAATCCAGGAAATAAAGTGGAACAGGTTGATGAAAGCACTGACCAAGGAAGGTGTCATTACCAAAGCAGTGTGGCTATTGCAAGCAGCCTCAGCTATTCTGAGACAGACAAAAGCTCTCCCTCCATCCAGGAGCCATCAATAGCCATCACACTAACAGTCCTGTCTGGCAGCCTCAATTCCCAGCCCTTGTGTTACAGGTTAATAATTCATCTCCTCTCACCACTCAGATTGTACCTTGACTCTAAGCCAATTCATAACAAACACTATTATAAAATCACAAAAACCTCAGGTTAATCTGATGTTTAAGAAGATAGATAACTGAGTGCTGATGCAAAATTTTCTCTTTTCCTCTGGACTTTTCAAGGATTCACAGCTTTCACTGGTGTTTTTTTTTTATATATACAGGTGTTGCTGAAAAATAACTGAGCTGGATTATTCTTGATGCACAACAGGGCATGATTATTTTTAAAAAATAAATACAAGGAAACCTTAGAAATTTCATTTACAAGTAATCAGCATCCATTTCCCACAAATGCAATGCCCAGTCAACTGGAAGAAAAATTACTTTTAAAAGCAGGTGTTCTTTCTAATTATTGTTGATTCAAGCAAGTTATTAACACTTACATGCTCCCAAGTTTACACTAATGAAATCTTGCTTGCCTGTCAGCTGATTCCTGTTAAAGAGTACCTTTGGTTTGGTCCCCCAAAACTGGAGTTTAGCAACAAATAGTTCAAATCAGCCAGCCCTGCTCTTGTATGATAGGAGGTTATACCTCACCATATAAAGCTAATATAGGAGGGAGCCATACAGACAGAACAGCAATGGTTAAATGTGCACAGAGAACTCTGAAATATTCAAGTTGTTTATTTCTCCAGGCTTACAAATTTGATTACCATGGAGCACAAAGCTATTAAAAATATGACCTTTTATACTGTACGACTTGGCAAAAAGCCAAATAATAACTTTGTTTGATTTGGGTAGTATGATAGAGTGCCTATTCAGCTGGAAATAAAATTACTTTTCTTTACAGGAAATTATACCTGGAAGACTAAATGTCCATCATGAAACCAACACACATATGGAGTCATTAATTCAGGCTCATGGCAGCCACTGTGAGAGAAGTAAAAGGAAAATGGTTTTAGGTACGGCAGAAAAAGATGCAGAATTCTAAAGCTTGTCTGGTATTTTCTCTGTGATTTAGACAAGTGAAATAAGTGCTGATAATAAGTGATAAGACAGAAAAAAACCCAGGTTGTATAACTGGTATGGCACTGATACTTCCCAACTCCTTGTCTTGAACAAGCAGTTCTATTCTTATGCTTCTTGATATGCAAACAAAGGGAAAATATGAATCCTGTGCTCATGTTAGATAGATAGATAGATATTTGATCAGAAAAAATCTCTCTCATTAGTGCTTCCACTAATACCAATGACAAAACTAATAGATTTCAGTTCAGTAAAGAGTAAAATCAAGAAGATGTGCATAGAAAAAAAAATGTTTGGATACCCCTCTTGTTTTTAAGAGTGCCACACTGAATTCCATGAAAAAAAATCCAAAGGAGACAGAAAATGACAGGTGATAGGAAGGAAAATGATCATTTCACCTTACAGGTATCTCTGGCATTAAAGATGTCTTCTACTTTAATTAGACTAGAATGACACATGACAAATACCATCCTTGATAAAACCCCAAACTTGCATAATTAAATTTTCCCTTTACTCAAAACACCTTGATTAATTATTTGGCTGACTTTTATTGGCTCTGCTGCTTATTTATTTATTTATTTATTTATGGGGGCACAGGGGATTTTCAAAATACATTTTTGGGAAAATAGTATTTCAATAGACTGAAATTTCAGTCTTCTCTACTGGTTGTTTTTTATTGTGCTTGTTTATTGTCATATGGTATTTTCCCAACAAATTATTTTGATTTGTTTCATGTTTGCCAAAAAAGACTATTCTATTCAGAAAGATGTTATTAAAAGAAACTCACTGGGATATGCAGGACTACTGAAAAATCATGACTACAAAATGATTAAGAAATTGGAATAAGGACTTTCTACTTCTGTGGAAAGTTATGTAGACTCTGTAATTACCACCCATGCTCTGAAGTTTTATGTCTTGTCTGAAAATTGAATTTCCAGTGAGTTGCATTTTTCTATTTAGCTGTGAAAATCAGGCACAAGGGAATCACATTTCACTTAAAGCAAGGCATTAGGAGAGCAATGGCTATCTATCACTCTCCAAAGCACTATGGAGGAATGGCTTGAAAGAGAAATGACAATAAAAAAAACAAAAACAAAAACAAAAAACCAAGCATTCTTTAGAAAGAAATATTGTAAATCTTATTTCTTGCTTTGCTTTCTCGACTTTTCTTATGAAATTGCTTTGAGATGTAGGAGGTACCTCAGAAAGTAGACAAAAGTTGCATATTTTATAATATCCTACTGAAAACAACTGTTCATATCATATGTTCCAGTTTTGAGGAAATTCAGCTGAGGAATTCTGGCCACATGGGAGTTTTCCTTTCCATTCCCTCAGTATAATACTGTTTTTTGCCTAAACCCCAGAAATCTACATCTTTTTCAGTTAAAGTACATTCATTCAATCTGCTCCAAAAATCAATAAATTAATACATAAAACCCTCCACACTTCAGCGCAGGTTTTCACTTTTTGCTGCAGTACCAGGTCAGGTATGGAGTCCAGTTAGGCCTTCACCTTAGGCAACTTCTCGTGTTCATGCTCCACAGGCTAACTGTGAACTCTAAAAAAGAGGCAGAGGCAGCAATAAGAATGGGCTCTGACTGTAGCTGTGTTTTCATCACCAAAGGAGTTCTGAGAGTCCAGCTTCAAAGCCAGTCTTGAAAAACCCTTCCATCCATGTCAACAATCATTACTCATCTTTTTGACCTATTATTTTCTTTGCATTCAATTTTGAAGTTAAAGCAGACTTTTGTATACAGGAGATATGGGAGGTCTAGCAATGCACATCTTGTAACCTTCAGTTTAAAAGCTTTGAAAGTCACTATGTCCTTTTGCTACCTTTCTTGGGGAGAAAGACTGTGAGTTGTGTTTGAATTGAGTTTGAAGAGATAAAGATGGAAAAATTGAGATCTTCTGTACTCATCCATGAAAAGTTTCAGGATCATCCATGAAGAATTTCAGGACGATCCATGAAGAGTTTCAGGATCATCCATGAAGAGTTTCAGGATCATCCATGAAGAGTTTTGGTCTTAAAGTGTGCTGCAACATGACAAACTCCTGTGTCCTTTCACTTGCTCTGAGCTCACTTCAGGGTTAAGAGACTGAAGTGACTGAAGTCAATCCTCAAATGCCAAACAGACATTAGTGTGGACTGATCAAGTGGATGATGATGGCAGAAGAAACAGAGAAGGAAAAGAATGGATTTTATACAAATTACAAAGTCACTGCTATGCATACAGCCCTGATTATTGCTTAAGCTAAGCAAAACTGTACAGAGAAAGGTAATTTTTAAGTTGTGTAAAGGTATCCTGTATCTTACACTGGCACTTACTTGCCAATTTGGGACCACATATATATTGCAGGTTGTCTTGTCTGCTGGGAAGATTAGAGGGATGAACTGCTCCTGCTCCTCTATGATACTGCCATCCTCAGAGAACAGCAGCACTCACTGCTCAACAGAGTGATAGCACACACGCATTAGGCAATGCAAGTATCAAAGCATTCCTTCTGCTTTCTTCTGCTTATGTGAAGGGTTACTTTTAATTCATACATTGTGAAAGATTGAGAGGAGACCCCATCAATGCTTTATAATGGCTGAGTATAAATCCAGAGCTCCATGGGTAGTATCAATGATTAATTGCATTCAGTCGACATTAGACTCTGTCATTATCAGCTTCTTGCTGCTCAGCACTTGCTATACTGTTAATTATTGTTGTGTGGCTCTAAGGGATGTTTTCAAAACATTTCAAATTTTGCCACTGTAACAGCAGAGGAAAGAAATCAATAAGTGGCTTTTTAGCAGAGGAAAGACTGATACTTTTATTAATGTTTTGAATTGTTTTGCTTTATTTGAGATTGGATAAGATATCTCTGATCAAAACTGTGCTTCCAAGGCAGCACTGGCATTTGGCATTCTATCTAGACTTCACTAAAACTTTTTTGTTTTTCATCAACCCACACATGGAGCAATACCTTCTGGCACATAAGGAAAGTGAGAAGAGTAAAAGGGTTGCACTCACATTCCCAGTTTCTTGAACTGGATATTTTAATCAAATTTTTGCTAGCATATCCCTTGTGACTTGGAAGAACCCCAGCCCACCCCATCTGACATTATTTTTTATTATTATTATGGTGATGGACATGGAACTCATGATCTTTTTATAGGACAGAAAATACTACAGTACCAAACTAGAAAAAAACTGATATGAGGTATGCCACTTGCTCTATATTATGCTATTACTTCAAAGCTAACATTATCAAAAAACACACAACATATTTTTTCCTGCTGATGTTCTTATGTTTGTAATGGTCAGCCTTAAAAGTTTAATCCATGGTGCAGTCAAGTGGAAAGCAGGCAGGATTGCAGTGCTAGGTGCAATAACAGTAATAGGCTGCTATGCCCTGTAGTAATCTGTATCAGTAATTATCAGAGATAATTAAAAGAAAGATTAAATTTAGGTAATGGTGCTAATAATAGAAAGAATCTAAAATGAGAAAAATACATTTTTAACACCTTTAAAGCTGCTTCTCCTGAAATTTTCCAAAATAGGATATTTCTTTAATTCTGATATGCAAAAACATTGAAATATGCTCTCTTCTGATCCAGAATTTAAGAAATTTCTGACATGCCAACATTTCCAGAGTTAGGACCTTTATTTAAACAAAGTGGAACAGATCCAATAGCTGAAAGAAATAGACTCCACACTGAGACTGCTGAAATACATACATTAGGTGTGGGAGAGCTGGAAGAACCAATGCTGGAATAGGAAGGATGCACACAATCTGACTTTCTGGTACTTGCTTAATCTGGTATGAGTCTATCTATCAGTAGATCCTTCTGACCATGAACTACATCCTGGACCAGGAAATCTGTCATGATCAAATTTACAGCCCCACTGGCCTCTCTCCAGAAAAAGACTTTAGAGACTTTCTGTCAGTTTGGATTTTTCAGGTGTATGGGAAAGCACTGAGTACCATTAATTACCAAATTACCGTCCAAACTGATGAATGTGGTGTTTCATTTTTATTCCTTGGATTCTGAACTATAAAACTTCAGCCAGCTCCATATGGGAAGAGCTGCAACAAGACCTAAACTGCAAACATTTAAAAATAAACAAAGTGCATAAATGATCCACTTAATGAAAACATCAAGAGACCTTGTAAATCAACTGCTATCAGCTAATGCCATTATCTAAAGGAAATGTAGTGCCTGAGAGCATCTGCATATGCATCCCTATGCCTGCACAATGAGATTAGACATACAAGAGATGTGTACCTACATGCAGAGGAGCCTAAAGCAATCCAGAGGCACAGATTTACAAGCCCACATTTGTGGAACAGGGATCTGGATTATGCATGTCTGAGCCATCAGCGATACAGAGAAATTGCATGTCCATTATCATCCTGTTGAGCAATGGGAGAAGGAGCTGGGGAGAGACCAAAAGCAGAGTGTGCCAGAGGCCAAATGATTAATATATTTTCTCAGCGTTAGCATCAACAATGTGCTGCCTCAGAGGAAGTCACGGTTAAAGAGTATCTACTAACTTGATGCAAAGCTCAATAGAATATTAGAATAAATAGGATAAAAAATTACCTTCATCTCATGCAGGAAGACTTCTTGATCTAACGTGTCTCTTATTGCTTTGCTGGGCTAATTTCAGCCTCACTTTATGATATTCATGAAAAATCAATTATGTGACAGAAAGAGTGAGAGACCTAAGAGGCATCCACCTCTGTGCTGAGCACACCACTGGCTGGAAATTGATGCCAGACAAGTTCTAATTAGGAATAAAGCACAAATTTGCAACAGTGGGCCTGACTAACCACTGGAAAAATTGTTAAAGGAAGTGGTAGAGTTTCTGTCTTTGTGTCACTTCCAAGCAACTGTAGAGGCATTGCTGTACTGGCTGAGCACACATTGCAGAGCTCAACAGAATCTGTGGGATCTAACAGTTCATAACAGATTGGTCAGACTAGACAAAACAATTCTCCCACTGCAATTAATTTTTATGCACCTGCCAGCATGAGGAAGCTACCAGCTCTGTCAGGAAGAAGATGCAGAAGAAAAACTTTGAGACTGAAAATGTGTAACGGTGTTTGGCAGATTTACCCATAAACAAATATGAGAGAAATGTAAAAAGTTGTGAAAAGGAGAGAATTTGCCTTACACCTAAAGCAAAAATTCCTGTTAGCAATCTGTTAAACGTCTTGGGAAATGCAGCAGCCTAAAAGGAGATTGTAGTTGGGCAGCCTGTTACTATTTCAGCTCTTTCAGCCTCTATAAATTTCATAAAATATTAATAAAAAGTAGGCATTTACTTTTACTCTCCTAGGAAATAGTGAAGAGTTAGTGAAGAAACTAAGTACTGTGTATCACTAATAAGTGGCACACAGTACTTAGTGCACTAACTTAAATACTTGCTTAACTAAGTAAGTGTGCCCCTAATACACACTGAATTAGTGACAGACCTTCCACCACATCCTGAGCTGCAGCAAAAGCATTGTGGGCAGCAGATCAAAGGGGATGATCCTGTCCTTCTGCTCTGCTCTGGGGACATCCCACCTGGAGCACTGGGTGCCCAGCACAGTGAGCACAGGCACCTGCTGGCACGAGTCTGGAGGAGGCCACTGAGATGATGAGAGGGATGGAGCAGCTCTCCTACAAGGAGAGGCTGGGAGAATGAGAGAATTGGAATTGTTCATCCTGGAACAGCCTTCTCTTCAGAAGGCTTTGGTGACCTAATTATGGCCTTCCAGTGCCTGAAGGGAGTCTGTGAAAAAGCTGGAGAGGGACTTCTTACAGAGTGACAGGACAAGGGGGAATGACTGCAGACTCAGAGCAGGTTTAGATTAGATATTAGGAAAAAATTCATTACTGAGAGGGTGGCGAGCACTGGAACAGGTTGCCCAAAGAAGCTGTGGATGCCCCATCCCTGGAGGTGTCCAAGGCTAGGTTGGAGCAGGGGAGCTCTGACCAACCTGGTCCAGTGAAAAGTGCCCCTGTCCATAGCATGGGAGTCGGAATGAGATGATCTTTAAGGTCCCTCCTAACCCAAGTAATTTTGTGATTCTATATTTCTATGATGTAACACAATAGAGCTTAAAGCAAAGTCTGTCTTGTGAGAGAAACTATGTTTTGGAACTAAACCAGTTCCCTAGCGTTTGAGTGTTTTTCTTTCCCAGAGATGAACAGTTTTAAACAAGACACCAATTACACATCTCTACCTGTAAACAAGACAGCTCTTATGTTTTCAAAGCCTGCTATACTGTCTTTCAAGCAAATAGCTCTCATTTCTCTTCCTCCATTTAGATCTGAGAGATTAATTAAGCTCATCAACAGTTGATTAATGCAGGTAGGAAGCCTGTGGCTTCCTCCAATTACATTTCAATGATATGGTACTTCTAGATATATTTATTCGGCTTTTAAGAAATATATCTGTAAGAATGATCTAGGCAATTTTGTGTCAGATTAAAATACATTATAAAATCATTAGTGAACAAAACCAGCAGCACATTCTGTGTAGCCATCTGGAAAAGATGCTGCAGAAGAGACCAACATTTCTTCTGGTGTGTGAAAGAACCTCGGTTCAAATGTACTTGCACTTAACTAATATCAGCTCAGTTATTTTATTACTCTGGAAGCAAAACTTGCTAAGCTATGGAAAAGAGATGTGGCAGAAGAAGAATTTTTATTACAAAGCTCAACCTATGACCTACTTCTTACCTGGGGTAAAATTGCAGACTTATGCCATGCATAAGAGGACTAGAGGAAACTATTGCTCCTAACTTTCTGACAGTTTCATCTGCTGATGAACAAATACACTGGCCTCAATGGGTAAAATCCCAGCATAGGAAGTATGCTAAAAATACAAGTAGATAAATCAGATTTTGGGTTTGGTTTTAGTTTATTTGGTTTTGCCTTTATTTTTGTGGGTTTTTTTGGGGGAGGTGGAGGAAATGGTTTCAAACATAAGAAAATGCACTTTAGAACTCCACTAAGACAAGACAGAGACCTCTCAAAGTAAGAATGGCTTGATCCTAAACAAATGATCCCACATATGGAAACCAAAACAAAACAGGAATGTTCCTCAGCTTGAGAAAAATGCATTCTCTTTCATTTCCTTTATCAATTACAAATCCCATTGCAAAAACTCCACCAAAGTGAGAACTGGGATTGGAAGCTTCTGATAAGTGGAGTGCTCCAGAATTATGGAGCTGAGTTTGGAGGATGAGAACAAATGTATTTAATCACATTTCCCACCAGTTTTTTGAGGTATCTACATGTACAGATGAACATGGGGTTTCCTGAATTTGAGAGCACAAGTCCCGAAAGTTTGTGTGCCGCCTGGACTTCGAGCTCCTCTGTGTGCCCGAGGAAACACAACTGGAGCAAGCCAGGCTCAGGCAGTGACAGGGTGGCACCTGTTTGCTCAGAGCTCTCCTCAGCTCTCCTCTCCTTGCCTCAGTCACAGCTGTGGCTGCTCCAGGAAAAGGACAAAGAGCAGGTAGATCACAGAAGATCAGCTCTTCTCTGTATTAAATCTTTGACTTTGTAATGTAATTCAGTTATATCTCTATTGTCACACAGAAATCCACTTCTTAATGCACTGCAAGCTATGCACAGGTTTAAAACTACATAAAAGAAACAAGATAATTATATGACAGAATATTATACAAACATGCCTTGCGTTATAATTCTGATCTTCCCTAATGTCCTTCTTGATTTTTTTTTTTTTTTTTTTTTGCATCTTCTGGCTGGATTTGTTAAAGAACAGTTACAGATATTACACATCTATTAACAGTTACAGCCATGTTCAACTATGATGTTTAATTGCTGCTCACAGTTATATAGCAGAGACACACACAAACTGTACATCCAAGATTTATCCTCACTTCATTTATATTCAGTCCTGTACCTGGGATTAATTCTGTGCTTATTTTATCAATTTCAATGGGATTATTCTTTTTGCATCAAAGACTTAGGTGTTACCATTACTGTTGCCAGTTTAATTTTTTCTAATTGATATGGTTTTGCTGAACCCATTTAATTGAATTTGTTTCATTAACAGTGGAACTGATACTGATATATGGAAAGAATATGGTTTAAATAAATGAGCAAATATTCACCACTTTTATTCAACCTGATATGGCTTTTCATTGAAATCAGTAGTCACTTCTCAAAACAAATGCATTTTAATTCCTTACAATTTATTTCTCCTTCTATTTACTACTTCTTTGTCACAGTTGGATGCATTTAAGAAAACCAATTGGTATTTATAGGAGCCAATTTTCATTTAAGTCCTTGAAAGATAGTTTAAACATTTCTTTAGCACCCACTGCTCATTAACTGAAACGAACACATTTCTGAAATGCAGCAGATTTGTTATTGATACTACTACAGGATCTTATTTTAATGGCACTCTCATTTTTCTCTTTCTCCCAGTAATTTAAGCAGACCAATTTTGTAAACAGGACAGACTAGCCTTAAGGTTTATATGCAAACTTAAACCTCCACATACACTCCCTGACATTTTCACCAAGCTGGTGCTTCCCTTTCTCTGATGCTTGTGGTCTATGCCAGTAGAGCAGCCAGAGCTCAGGGACACTGAAATGATCCTCAGTAATGATGGGGATGTAGACAGCAATTCCATGTGAAGTTTACTTGAGAATTTTACATCCAGAAACACATGGTTTTTGATTTATAGTATCAACAGGACAGCGAGTTCAGGATTTAAGCCAGGGGTAGAGCCACTTTCCTATGAGGTGACAGACCAGCACAGGACACACCCCGTACTCCTACTCAAGTGCTGAAACACAATGCTTAGGTAAGAAATGCTTGCTTTTAAAACCCAAAGAATCACAAAGCTGCCATGCCAATCTGAACTGAAGACAACAATCCCTTACAGTGCAGAGTGCTGCCCTGATCTCATGGTGCAGTTTGGGTGCCGTTCAGCTGAGTGCCAAACTCTCTGTCCAGGACAGCTCAGCTGTCCCAGTGAGGTGACCCAATATTGCAGCCTAAGGATTTGGGCTTCCTTTGAAAGCAACTTCTCTTAAGTTACTGGCATCTGTACTTAAAAGCTGACTGCAGATGAGTTTCCTGTGTATGATTTCCAAGTGATGCACAGGTTTTCATGCAGAGTTTGGTGTGTAGTCAGGGCAGGACACACAGTGTCCTGATATCCCAGTTTCTTGTCAAAGCATCCTAAGTGCATTTTTTTAAATTTTGGTGTTACCTGGCCATCTCTTACTGCTTTTTAACATTGCTTTATTACCAATGCCACACACACAAAGGTAGCTACTGTTCTCTGATGTTTCTACTGAAATTCGTTTTATAATCTCTTTGCACAGCAGGAATACGTAAATTAATGAAATTTTCTGACAAATATTTGAAACTGGTTATCAAGGATTCCAGAATTCACCTTACTTTCATGGATCAGTTGTAAGATTTTTCTGCTTGCAGCACTAGGAACTTAATAACATTTTTGGTACAGATTAACAATGTCCCTTCCTTCTATTTAGTAATTTTGAAGTCAGTCCCATCTCTTCTAGGATTTCATGAAGAAACAATCTTCCTTGAAGTGTATGTACAGCTGCTATTAATAGTAGACTTGAGTATGACAAAGAAAGAGCACATCCAGTAGTGCTTTGCTAACACTCAAGGTGATTTGAAATTGAAGTCCAAATCCATAGAGATGCCTTGTTCCTCTGACTTTCACAATGACAGAAAAGTTCTGCCTTCCTGACACTTATTTACTCCCTGAAGCCATCAAGAAGTGAGTCAAAGTTATACACTGATTTTGCTGCATTGCCTGGAAGGTGATTTCTGTATGGTTTCCATCTGTATAAAGGCCTGTGTTCCTTCATTCAGGTGAAAGAGAAGCCCTAGAGAACAGTAACAGGATTTGTGAGGATTCCTTCCTTAATTTTCACATTGTTTTATTTAAGTTTCCTTTTCCCTTTTGACTTAACAGATTAAATTAGAAATCCGGAAGCCTGTAAAGTCTTTATTTCCCTCTTACTGCACCCAAGCTGTTGTCATCTTTTCTAACCTCCTTGCCAACAGGTTCATCCCTGGGCATGGGTGACTTTCTGGCTCCCTCAGGCACTGGATGGATTTTGATGGGGTAATGTCAGGATTGTACATATTCCTCGAAAAAAAATACAGTTAATCTATGCCACAGTCTTTCTCAATTTTTTTCCTGCTGATGAAAAATTCCTGTATTTCCTGACACCAAGCCATCAAGAACCATGTTCTAGGTGTACTTGACCCAAAGGAGCAAGGGAGAGCAGAGCAGAGAACACAACATTATCCAAGAGAAACAGCTCCAAGCAGACAGAACCAGCACTGTGCCCATCACAACTGAGAAGCAGGGAAGGGCAGACAGATTAAACTCACAGGGAAAGCTCAGTTTATAAAAAAAGCACAGGGTCATAAAATATTCCCCTGTGTCCTTCCACAAAGAAATTATTTCAGATACCAAATTCCCTTGCAGCTTGTAAAAGCTTTATAGGCAGTCCACCCCTCTGCAGGCAGGTTGTGACTGATGTGCCCATCTATCAGGTACCAAGGTCAGCAGATGAAGGAACTGGGCTGGAGGACACCTGTAGAGCAAATCGACCCCACAGCTGAGAATCTGCTCTTCTGACTCCAGCACAGGAGGAGCCAAACCTGCCGCCTCACAAACAACCTGAGCATTGTCTTGTACTTTCATAAATGCATCAAACTTCCATGTTTCTGCTTCTTAATGAGACACTTCACTAAAATGCCAAGTTAATGATTTATTAGTTTAAATAATTTATTTTATCACTGAATTAATTTGCCAGCCATGTTGCACACTTTATAAGGGGAGCAATTCTTTTCAAAGTGCCTCAGTAATCTAATTAGTATGTTCATTTTCTTTATGCCATGTTTCAACAGTTACTACATATGCCTGGACCTCAAAGCATTTCTGCCTTTGGTGAGACGAGGAGAAAATGGTTAATTTGGGTGTGTGAGAAAGGAAAGCTGTTTAGGAATCATCTCTGTGTCCTGCTTTGATAAAAAGCTAGGCAAAGATTTCAAATGAACACACATGACTGGAGCTGGTTTTCAAGCTGACAGCTTCAAAGAAGATGCAGGATTGTATAGTAATAATGGCCATTAAATTACCTTCTCTCCAACAGTGTGGATCATTTGGAGTCAGGTCATAAATAGAATAAAGGAATCTTAGCTTTCCACTCCTTGCTATATGGGCACTTTGAGCCACCAGAAGACTCTCTTCACAAGTCTCATTAGCTGGCATTACCATCCTCAAAGGACTATGTTAAAATTGAAATTAAATGTAAAAAAATGAACAGATTTCTAAAAAAATTTATGGCAAGAATTATGCACTCTATTGCACCTGAGGAAAGCAGCTTAAAATATTGATTTAATTTAGAAAAATAACAAAAAGTCCAACATTTTGGAAAATTCTCTAATTTTCTAAGTATTCATGTTTGCAAAGCATTAATGTAAAACCAGTAATGCTGTTTAGATATATCCAAATTAACAAGCAAATTTAATAGTGGTCTACACAAAAGGTGTAATAAGCTCAGGGTCCTGTGCTCATCTTCTAACTGCTCCTTGCACTTAAAATCTGAGTGCAGACAGATGCCAGATACCTTTTAAAAATTTGATTTTAATTTCTTAATTACAAATACCTGCAATTTTATTTAATAAAATGAATGCATTTTATTAAAACCAAGTGAATTGGTGAGTTTTGTCTGTGGCACTTAAAACAGACATTGAAAACCTTGTCCAATCAACTTGTGGCATTCCAAACCTCACTAGGACGATCTTTGGTGAATGTGACAGGAATATTACAAGGTTACTGATTTGTAATTTAGATTTTAGTAGCATCTAGGGGTCCTGTAAAAGATTGCAGCTGGCCAAACTAAGCACTGACAATATATATGCCATAAGACAGTATACAAAGCTTACAGTTTAAATATTTAGGGCAATATTTTAGGGAAACCGAAAATGCTAAGGAATTACATAAACTTCAGGGAATTTTTCAGTTTTTCTGAGACTCAGGTCAATAATTTAACTTTGGCTATCTTTCATTTTCCTTTAATAAAAGATTTGTGTTGTGTACTGTGCACATATGTTGTAACTTTGTGTTATTGTATGGTTATTGCTATTCCTTAAGCCTCCACAACACACAGAGCCCTAAAATATACAGAAAATAAAGTCTTCACACTGAATGGATAGTCCTCCAATAAGGAGACAAATGAAAGACAGAAAATCAGAGGAACTAATTCCTGCATGTACATAAATTGGACTACTTTTGTTCTCTCTAATGTATCTTGTTTGAAGCAGCCACTTTGTGTTGTCCTCCCTGTGCAATTTTATGCAAATTTAATGATCTGTGTTATATGTTATTAGTAATCTGCTATGGCCATAACCTTAGCCTGGATGCAGCAACAATCAAAAGTCCTACTTCTGATGACAGAAATGATGCAGAACATGTCACAGGCTGCCCTCAAATTATTCTGGAAGATGGGGGAAAGACACAGATAGTTCTTGTGGCTGCAGCCACAAAATAAAATAAATAAAAAGGGCTGGTTCTGTGCCCCTTTCTCCCTATAGCAGCATCTCAGCATCCTCTCCCAGAGCCTCTTAGTTGTCCCTGCAAGGACACATCAGAAATGAGGCACATGAGCAGGAGGAGAGGATGACCCAGGTGCCTCATCACTGGGCACCAGAGCCGCCTCTAGCAGCCAAAGATGATCACTCGTGACCTCTCCTCAGCTCCCTCACATCAGGGGGAACGGAGACAAGGCACAGAGCAGGAGCAGGCTGGCAGGTGTGCCTGGCAACCTCCACCCATCCTGAGAAGGGATCTGAGGAAGGACACAGCAGTGGGGAAGTGCCACCAGCACAGCTGCCAAATGCAGCCGGGGCAGGGACAGTGACTCCCTCTATAGGCGAATGTCACCAAACAAAAACATTAACATAGAAACTGGAGGCACCACTGGACATGTCCCACTGTACACAGAGCTGTTGGAGGGATATCAGCCAGACTGGCAGGACCTTGCTGTTGAGAGCTAAAGAGCAGCTGAGAGCTCAGCACCGTGCAGACCATCAGGTGTCACCCAGCCCTGGGACCATCGGCGTGCGAGGCACCACATTCCATGGCAGGGGCACAGGTGGGAACTGCTGCTTCCAGCTCACAGCAGCTCAGCTCGCTAGCACAGGACATGGATCTCCTTAACAGCTATCTGGGAGCTATCCCTATCACCAATCTGCTGCCAGGGGATCACAGGGCTTCTGCTTTGCGTCCAACGTGTGCGCAGCAGGGCCAGCCACTGGATGGTGAACTCTGCCAGCTGATTAAGTTGGTTTCCATATCTGGTTGCCAGTGTCAGGCATGAGAGAAAATTAGCTAATTTCCAGGGCTTCTAGCAAGTGACTAATGCTTGGAAAAAGAGCAATGTGAGGTTAATTTATCATCCGGTTTAAAAAAGGTGCAAGTTTAAATACTAATAATGTGGAACGGGAAATCTGACATAAAGACCCAGCAAATCAGCAATGTGTAAGTAAAGGAAATTAAACGCAGCCATTACAGGCAGTGAGGCATCTTTGAATAGGCTGGAAACACAGACAAATGGTGTTCAAAGAAACACCCCAGAAGATGCTGAGTTTGGCAAAGGCAATGACAAGGTCTGAATGAAGTGCAACCAAATGCAGACGGTATAATTGCAATTTCATCTCAACTAATGATGTGAACAATCTAATACTAGTCCTTGCAGTGGTACCAGGTCTTTAGTTCACAAAAGCACATTTAAATAGAGAAATGGAGGGAAGGGAGATTTGTCTTAACTATTTGCATAATGAGGAGAGTGTGGCCATAGACTGCATTCATTATCCAGAGGAAAGGATCTAAGCATCCTTCAAAATCTGGTTTTCTTGCAATGGTGGGACAAACGAACATGCTGAGTAGAAAAGTTTTTCTCTCTTAGATCACATTGGTGCAGTAATGATGCAATTCACACCCCACTACTCTTACAATTAATAAGACTGAGCCCAGGAGGGACAAGACACCCTGTTCTGTGCTGCCTCTTTGCCCCCCATGAGCAGCATCACTGCCATCACCCCTCAAAGAGCAGGAGCTTCCCAGCTGCTCCCTCCGTGGTCCCCAGTGTGGCAAGCCTGGTGAGGATACATGAAATGGGACATGAAATGCTCCATCTGGCAGTGGGAACGAGAGGCAAAGAAATAGGAAGCTATAAAAGTTTCAAAAGTATTTCAAGCTCCCCAGGGAAATAATTCTATTCCTTATTTAGCACTAAATACTTCTTGTAAAACTCAGCCTCCCCCACTTTCCAATTAGGAAGGCACCTGCTTTATTTCAGTCACATCTTCCTGGAGTCTAAGTAGACTTTCTGAGGCAACTCCATTATGAGGTCGACTTGATAAAAATACTCCACTGCTGAAGGATCTGGCTAGTGGCAAATCACTTAAGCTCTTGCACTGCTCTGGACTCAAATCTGTCCTACCCAGGAAGTCAACAGGAATTTTGCCATTTGACTTCAAAAGATCAGGATTTCATTTCAGATGATGAAAACTCCTCCTAGCAACAGCCAGTATGACATTAGAACATTAAATAATAATAATAGGATTTATATTCATCAGTCTCAAAATGTAAATCTTTATAGAGGATTTCCTACTTGTCGAAATATCATAGCACAAGCCTGTACAAAAGAACTGTCCTATCTGCTGTAACTGTATTAATAACTTAATAAATAAGTGCTGGTGGTATGAGAAATACAAACAGGAAAAGCCTGAACAGCTCATGGTAGTCTCTTCCTAGATTCTGTCCAGCACTCACTGTAATTTTTAACCTTTCATGCCTGAAGACAATTACACTTGTGCAGAGATATATGTGATATTTTCTAAGCTAGAAGCAGAGAATCTGAAAATCCAGGAAGCAGAAGCTGCAACAAGTAATATAACAAAACCTCTTACTTGTTACTGCAGGGTTCCCACGCTGTGAGGATAAATTATCAAACTCCTAGGATAAAACAAGTGTTTCTCAAGCATAATTTTTAAATGCAGGAAGAGTTTCCCCAGGGCTTTTCTCTGGCTGCAGCAGCATTGGCAAATGTGCCAAGTAGCCTGCCACTGATTTAGTGGGCTGGAAGCTGCACTCCATCATTGTACCTCACCTGCCATTACCATCAGGTTTTTGCTATCCTTGGCATCTGCTTACAGCAAAAAATTATTCACTTGCTAGCATGGTGCAGAAAACCCACACTATTTTTAGCCACCTGCATCTATCACAGCAAGTTTACATCAAGACTTCAGGGAAGAGGGAAAGAGTGGAGGAAAAAGAAGCCCCATTTCCCTTCTCACACTCCTGTGCCTGCCCACTCCCATGCGGTGCCACAGGTCAGCAGGAGCAGTGACACAGAAAGGCACAGGATGCTCCTGGTGCTGTCACTCCAGCTTTGTCTTTTCCTGGAGAGCACTGTGCTGAATGGACAGATGATGATCACAGTGGTATGAATGCAATTTTTCTTGTCTTCGGTGTCTCGACTCAATGGGATTTTGCAGACACAGTCATGGCCTCTATTTTTCACAATGACTCAGAAGCATTTTAAATTATTTTCCTCATGAAAGTGAGCCTTTTGTTGGCAGCTGGAAATCTCTGCCACAGACATTTTACATTTTTAGAATCTAACTTTCTGACAGGAAGAGATCTAATATGCCAGGTGATGAAAAGTGCATTCAAGGCCCTTACTAACAGCACTGTGCAAATATCATCTCAAGCTATGCCCTGAGAAAAACTGCCTGGCTCATTTCTTGCCCTCTTCCCCAGTTCTCCATTGCCTCAGCACCCCGACTCCCCTGCCCTCTTGCCAGCCTGATGATCTTCAAGTCCAGAAAGATTTTTGAGTACATAAAAAGTATCCTCAGATAGTTGCATCTAGTGCATTCAGGTCACCCTCCTGGAGGAAAATCAGCAGATCTTTACATCCAAAAGAGCCATTAGACCATCAACCTACTGGACAGGTCATGAAAGGGAACTTTTCAGATTACTTTCTTTCTTTTAAAAATAGCTATCAAAAAGCAGTTTTCACTCCAGTCTTCCAAAAGTTGTGATACACTGAAGTAGCACACCTGAAAATTCAAATACTCTGCCTCAATACAGATAGCCCTGTACAGAAAATAATACTGAAAGTTTCCATGTGCTGTATTACAAGTCCACTACTGAAATAAAAGAACCATGTAGGTAGGAGTTTTGTTCAACTTCTGCTGGAGACTTTCTAGTCCATAACACAGCCAGTAGTACAGATAAAATCTTAGACAACAGAATTGTTAGTTCATTAATATCCTATGGAAAATGCCAGTGGTGTCTATTTCCCCATCAATACTCTATGGACAAGTGCCTAGAAGGAGATGACAGAGAGAACAGAAAATTCTAAATTAAAAAAAAAAAAACAATCCAAAATGTTAATTGATATACTTGGTTGAAATAATGACTCCTCAGAACAGAGTCTTTCATTTATTCAGAAGTCCTCACTCATTTTCAGCTGTGTCAGTGATGATGCTCCTGCCAACCAAACACCTTCTGTTGGACCTTCTGGTGATGGATCCTTGTGATGTTCTGGATTCTGGCCTCCTTTGATGCTAAGGACATGGAACTACTGGGCAAGGAGTGCTGGATTCAAAGAATTCCAACCACAGAGGCATGTCAAATACACCCTGACAGTGTTTAGATCCTAAAAATCTGTATTAAATTCAGGGTTTGGTTCAGCCCTGTCTTTAGGGGAGTGAAAGAAAGAGGGACAGGCCATGAACGACCCATGGGGCTACGCAGACTGTGTTCAGATGGTAAGAGTCTGTCAGCCAGGCTCTCTGCATTTGTGCTCTGTACTTTAATTTGGATAGTTCAAATAATTCCTGACACTAAGAATATTTCTAAATATAATGCCACGGTGCCCTTGGGTTTGACAGCTCTTTTTTGGAGCTGATAGCTTCTGAGAAGTTAAAATGTGTGCAAATTGTAATAGCTACATCCTACATGTGCAGAAGGGAGTTTGTGATTCAATAAGCCATAGTGTTCTTGATAAAAACACAGAATCATACATTGAAAATACAGCGAAAAATAAACTTCTCTGTATTAGAAGTTCTGCAAATCATTCTGCTGTGAATGCTTATGTTGCTTTATTCTATTACTCTATAAGGTTACATTAGACAGAATACAGCATTTCTAATTTTCAAATTATAAAACTAATTATTATTTATTTCTGTTGGGAATTTTTTTATGCTCTTCAAAAATAAAAAATCAGAACTATGGCTATTGCAAAGACATTGGAGGGGCATATTGGCATTTTTCTTTGTCATTGTCTTTATTATTTTTTTAAAAGGGTTGAAAATTTATTTCAGAGACCTGACATTACATTTAGTAAAATGTATTATAACTGACTACTACTGGATTGGAAAGTGTAGACGTAAATCACAACCCAGTCTTATCTTTCTAGTAGCTACATCAAATCTGTTAACAATTGAGAAGCCATTAAAATGCTAATGAGTGTGAAGGATGATCTACTATGTTTCACACTCCAACTTCTATTTTTACAAAGGCAAAACATACATGAAAATCCCAACAGTTCTCTCCTGTTGAAAGAAATATGAAAGACTGTTTGGCTTTTGAAATTATGACATTGCTGTTAGACTTGTCTGTAAGATAAATTGTTACATTAGTGCCAGCATGATTACAAAAAACCTTTAGGGCCCAAGTTATACAAGAAAAAATCTTAACTAATTCCCTTTAATTTGCTTTCAAATACTAACCAACACTAAAGAGCAGTGAATTTGACTGCCCAAGCTGTGTCAAACATTAAGAAAGATGCAAACTTCAGATAGATGCAATTCCCTTGACCTTCTGGAAAGCAAATCTCTTCATAAGAGTCCTACAGGAAAATGTCTCAAAGGAAGCTCTGTAAAAGTTATTATTTCTGAAAATGTTTTCACATGCAGAAAAACTGAACCAACACAAATGCTGAAGCTCACATGCCCTTCCTAGATGGCGTCTTTAGAGTTAGAAGTGAAAAAGATCCTTCAAAGTTACCTGAATTCTTTTAAAAAATTATCAGCCCTTTCCCAATCATCTTCATGCAGGAATTTTATGTTTTTTGGTTTTGGTTTTTCTGTTGTTGTTGTTTTGTTTGTTTTTTCTTTTCTTCACTAGTACACACACGCTAGTAAACTCTGCTCAGGCTTTGGTGAAAGGGCCACATTTTTAGATGTGCTCAGGTGCAACTGTGTGTGTGTATCTGGCACTAAATTTGGGAGCTTGCTGGTCCCTGGGTAGCAGCACATGCATCATACTAATGTAATCCTGCCATCTCCTGTATCCCCTTAATCAGCAAGCAGCTGTGTTTCACTTGCTTCCAGAAATATCACCATCTTCAATAGCTCAGACATGGAAAACTCCAGACTTTTATGGAGGTTAAAACCAAGAGGGTGAGGAGAACACGTTACAAGCAGCTCTCTGTGCTGCTCCCTTTATTGTTGCCTAATGTTATCTATTGCAGTGCCATCTTTCTTTTGAAGCATAATTAAAAAAGATAAATAACCATACAATCTCCAACGAAGATAAATTGATAGCTTGAGCCTTTTCCAGTTGGATTGCCTTTTTCTAACATAAAACAGTGAAGAAACCTTTGATACCTTTATTCTCATTCTTCATAAGAAAAATACCCTTTTAATGTACTTTGGGGTTCCCTGAAGTAATCCAGTTCTTTGCTCTAGGTCACGGCAAAGCAATCTATTGTCCTGCTGCCATTTTTGCCTTTCATTGCCTGGTTTGGGCAGTTGCTTTATTCCCCACTTTCTTGGGCAGCCACGCTGTTCTGTGTTTTGGGTGTCTGCCCTGCTTGCCTCTTCTTTCACTCAGGGGTGCAGTTCCTGTGGAAAATTCCTCCTTGGAAAGTCTTGCAACATCCAAGCCAGATGTGGCTGTTGTGGCTTATGGCGCTCCATGCCATAGCTTCAGACTGCTCTCACTTTCCTGGCCTCCTTTCTATGTGTCATCTTTACCAGTGAAAAAATCATGGCAGACCAATTCTGTTTCAAGTTCTGCAAAGAACATGAGGCACTCCTGTGCTTTTTCAGTAGCAAAAAGGCTGAGCAATTTTAGGAGCATTTTATTTATTATAAAGTATTTTTATCATAGAAGTACCAAAACAAATTCAAATCTAGACACTTGAGCTCAAATACAAAGAACAAGACTGTCACTTGTTCCACATGGCGTTGACAAGTGAGGAGAAATCTGATCAGCAGGAGTCAAAAATACCACTTAATACTAGTCAAGTGCAGATAAAACCTGAAAAATATTTCCACTTTACCCACTGCCTCCTTCACTTCTGTAAACATAGCAGAATTCACAATGCAGCCAGAAACACGACAAGCTTTCAGAAGAGATTTGGCTGAAGGCAGCAGATGATCACAAAGCTCTTACATCGCAAAACATTTTTGTTACTATGCTTTTAGCTCGCTCAATATACATGTTCAGAATTATGTCTGGAAGAGACAACCTGGATTAGTGACTTTGTTTTAAGACTAGATAATCTCTTGGTAAATATTTGCACTGTGTGAGTTAGCTTTGCTGGCAAAATTGTCTTGACAGTTTATCAGGCTGAGCACAAAACTGACTTGCTGATTCTTTAGAGATGTTGCTAAAAATGATACAAACTAATGATGCTTGCACTTGCATACGAAGCAAAATTAATTAAAGGGGCAACTAGACTGGCAGAATTTTTGTGAACTGCATTAATTCCTAGGTTTGAAACTGCAGACTGAGACTCCGAACTCACATGTGTGAATTTTAAATCATGTGTCTATTCATTGTAAGAATTATACACAGAAATTAGCCTCTATGAACTATGACTGCATGTCTGTACATCTGAAATGGCATGCATATCCAGACAAGGGGAGAAGTGCAGCAAAATTCAGTTTCACAGAATTTTAGAATGGTTTGGGTAGAAAGAGATCTTCAAAGATCATCTAGTCCAACCTCCTGCCATGGGCAGGGACACCTTTCTCTAGATCAGGTTGCTCAAGCTCAATTTATGGTATTCAAAAAACACAGCACTCTGGCTCTGCAAAGTTTATTCCATGTTAAAATCATACCATTAAAAAACCCCTTACACTGTGAAAATTATGGTGATACCATTAGACACAGAAAAGTAATTTAAAATATACTAATAGTTAATATTAGGAAATCACAATTGACTGTTTGTCCATGAGATTACTTTGAACAATCACTTCAGATGCTTTCAGTTCTTAAATCTCTGTATTGTCTCAATTTTTTGCTTTTTAAGGTACAGATAAATACCTGATATACACGAAGCACAGGGATTTACTGACGTACAGACTTTTTAAAGCCATGATGCCTCCTCTGAGGTTACTCAGACTATTCAAGTGTTATTGACACTGCGAGTGTCAAGACCTGTCACATCAGGGGAGATGCTGGATCTACTCCCTGTGCAACAATTAGCACAACTAAGAAATGGCAGGTGGTGACTCTGGTAGGCAGCTCCCTTCTGAGGGGTACAGAGGCACCCCTCTGCTGCCCTGACAGGTTCTCTGGAGAGGTACATTCCTTACCTGGGGTTTGCACCAGGAGTGCCAAGCCTCACACCATCCACAGACTGCTATCCACTGCAGGTGTTTTACACGGGCTGATACAGCCAGCAGCAGTCTGGGGAGTATCAAGAGCTTAGGGAGCAATAGGAAAGGACTCTGGAGCCCAGGTACTTTTTCATGAACCCTCCTAGTCACAGGGAAACGGTTTGAAAGGGACAGTCAAATCTGGTGCCACAACCTGGGCTTTGGCCCCTGAGACCATGAGACTTGATTTGAGAACCTGGTCTAAGCAGTGCTGATGGGAAAAGCATCTCAGGTGGTGGGCATGCCCAGGTGGTCAAAACAGCTTTAAACTGAGGATTCTGGGCATGGGAACCTCAGTCTACCCTGCTCCTACCAGTTGGATGGCAGTGCCAGCCACAGATACCCAGAGTCTGGAGAGGGATCACAGCTCAGCACAGGGCACCTGATAGGAGGCTGTAAAAAAAAGAGCTGATAAAATATTTCACATATTAAGTGCTTTTGGGGTTTTGGAATGGGCAGTGGGTTGTAATAGATTATCCACATAAATACTAGTGGATAGGCACAGTGAGATACAACTTTTGTTGGCATCTTGTCCCATCCTTTCTCAAATATTACTCTTGAAGTGGTGGTTTTAACATCCTATAATGCTAATACCAACAGTAACACTAGACTGAGAAGAAAATATTGATTTCAGCTTTTGAGGCAGTTACTGTTAGCATTCTGAATTCTTTTCCTTTTCTAGCTGAATTAACCCATAGTTCTATCAACTTACCTTACAGACTGGTTACAGTTGTATGCAGTCTCTGCAGTGCCTTTCTTTATTTGCAGGTCCATCACTGGATAGCATTTTGCAGAAGTAGGATTTCTTAAAAATGGCAAGTTCCTCCTATCCTAAAGGGAAATTATCTTGTTTCTTGACATACTAGCAGTGCAATTCGTATCTGAAGTATACAAGCTCCTAAACAGAAAGCATTCTTACCCTACTGTTTTATTAGATGACATAGAAAAGTGGATGTTGAGAAAAAAAAAGGAAAAATCTCTTACTTGTATTTGTGTTGGCTGACAATGGCAAGATTGACTTGGCTTTCAGGGGCTCTGCCTGCATTTCTGTGCTGAGGTTATCTGAAGGATACTGTGCAATAGTTTCATTTCTCCTCTGTGTGCCAAGGTGAACCACACAAATGCCTCCAATAGCTCTCAGCTATTCTCATGTGAGACAGATTGCTGAGCTTCTGTTTGGCTTTAGAGATGTTCACGTGCCAGTCACTGGGCCACGGGATGACAAATTACCTCTCTGCCAATATGAGAGCTGGGACAGTTCTCTCCACAGCCTCCACCAGATGGGCCTAATTAAACTATTAGCCAATGAGTGAGGTCTGATGGCTCCATTAGGAATCCTCCTGTGCTTAAACAAACAGCTCACAATAAATAGTTTTCTCAATTACAGTTTTTATCACGTCTTTTTCTGGCATATTCATTAACAGAGTGCCTCCTTTGTCTACTTTTTCCTAATGGGACAGGGCCTTCTTGACACCACGCAAGGGTTTTAAAAAGGTTATAATGGCATCAACCAGTTTGCTTTGAGGAGTTAAACCCCTTCCCCCACCTCTGCCAGAGCATCATTTTACTGAACTTTACAGCGAAGATCTGTCATCCCTGAGGATGTTAACTTCACCCTGTGGGGTTTGCTGCCCTGATGGGCTGGATGGAGCCTGTCAGTGACACAGCACCACCCCTGCAGCACCCTACAATGCCTCCAGATCTCCTCAGATAGAGATCTCATGCTGGCACAGAGGGAAAACCTCTTCTTCTCTTTGTAGTTACTTTCTGGAACTTATTTCTACCACATTGGTAAGTATCCTTCACCTTTATCCTTACCCCCCTCTACTTTTTCCTGAAATTACTTTTCTTCCTCTAGACTCACTTGTGACCTGATGTATCTTATCTAGAAATCTTTACTCGAGGTTTTAAACTACTTCTTCCCCTCTCTTCCTCCATTTCAAGAATTTCCCTGTGAAAGGCCTTGCCTATTCATTTCTTGAATTCTCCTTGATTCTTAGTTTCCCAAGGACACCTTCACAATCCAGAACTTTCTCTTGTTCCCTGCCCAATCAGTGTAAGGAAGATGAGCTCTGCAGTGAATGCTAATCGTGATTAAATACTTTTTTTGACTCATTCTCAGAGGAGAATTGCTGCTTCGGGGGTGGGTGTTGGTACCACAGGAAACAAATTGGATCCTTCACCCATTAATAGCACTCCTTGGCAGCAGTGTTTGACTGTTTGAAATGAGCAACCAGGATTTTACATCAAACGAGTATCAGACACACTCCTCATATACCTCATCTCACGCATCGTATTATTCATGTAACTAATTAGGACTGTTTGAGCTCAAAAATAGTGAGATGCTAGCACCACAGCTTCACATATTTAATTATAACTCATTTGGTTAAGACACTGCCTAATTGCTGCAGAAAGAAACCAGTATTTACACTTACAAGTTTTTAAACATATTGGGTTGTGAACCTAAAATTGTGTCTATTTAGTCAGTGAAAGGAAATGAAAAATTCACTCATTAACTGTGTGAGAAAACAGGATATTTCAGAGGTAGATCCTGTGACAACCTGTACCAGCCAAGGACCTGTTCTTTGGTGACTTCATGAAACACTCCTAGGTAGTAAAATTCTTCACCATTCAAATGAAATTACTGCAATACCATGTCACCACAAATCCTGAGACTTTTATTGAGATCACCCCTTAAACTGGCCATTTTCTTTACATTACTATTGCAATGGAGTGAATTCTAAGTCCCTCACCTCATTCATTCTCTTGCACCTCTTAGAAAAGCAGGTGAATTCAGAAAGTGACTAAAAATCACAGATATATGGAAGTAGAAGTATCACTAGAATGAAAGATTTCAATAACTTTGTGTCTAGATTTTCTTTTGCTCTCCTGGGGGAATTCAGCAGGGTGTGATTATTTTGGGGAGGGGTGCACATTCTCTTTCCTCCTGGTACTTCACCGAGTTAGGGATGTGTCTTGCCTTCATTACAAGTGAGCACCTAAGAGAAGAAAGGCTCACATGGAAAAGGGGTGTGTTTGGATGGCTGCAGAGGATTAAAGAAGGGAGATTTTTAAAAGGTATGCAAGAACTTGCTTTTTTTTTTTTTCTTTCTTTTTATTGTTATTGTGGTGTAAAGGGCTCCTGGTTCTTCCACCAGATGAGCCATCAGTGGAAAGAATGAGACAATTCAGAAACAGAATACAAAGGAAGCAAGTATCTGATGAAAGTACATGACTTGATGTAAAAAAGCACCTGTGAAATAAAACCAAAAAAATGCCTATATTAGAGAAAGAAATACTCATGTTCTTTGAGGCAGGAAGCTTTCTCAGTCAAAATCAGGTCCATTTGCATTTAAAAGCTGGCCTTGTTTCCTTTAAAAAGTGCATGTGATTAAATATCTTCACAGAAATTACCTAAGAACACATCCTTTTAACCCAAATCAACCAGAAACATGTTTTCTCAGGCTGCCCCACTGATTTATCTTCACCCTGGTGTTGTCAGGCAACTTCTTAGCAGCTGACTCTTTCCATACCCAAGCCCCTTTTCTCTTGCTCAGCACTCCAACCCATCACTGCCTTGCATCCACCCTTCTCTGTGCCAGGAGTGGCAGTGACATTCTGTGGCTAAAGCTCACACAGGAAATTCAGTCACTAAGAAGGATATTTTGTACAACCTCTGAGGAAGGTCAGATCCCTGGAAAGAGCCAGGAAACTCCCACCTGCTTCAGCAGGATCTCTGTAACACTTCTATTCACATGCTACCCCAGTTTGTATGGGATATGCAGAATGCTACTGGAGAAGCTACACCGATTTCATCAATGACCACACACACTAGAATGATGCTTTTTCTTTTTTCTTTATTCATCTCGAAGAGCTAGGGTTATGTTCTAGGTTGTGGCTCTGTTTATTGGAGCTGTACAGTTGTAGGTTTTCTTTTGGTCCTAGTCCTTAAAAAATAAAACCCTTAAAGCCTAACAACAGCAAAGAGCCCAGACCATGCACGTGTTTGGCACATCACATTTAATTGCATCTCTGAGCTAACACAGGCACGTTGTTTAAACTTCAAGTATTGGAATTGTCACATTGTAAAATTTCATTGAAGTCCCACTTCTCTGCCTGAAGTGCCATAATGTTACCCAAGTGGGGAAAAGGGTTCTTCTGAGATTGATTTTTCAGACACCGTAGTTCTGTTCAATTGAATTCACTCAAGTAGTGGTTAACATAAACACTGTGGAGAGTATGACATGTCAAATTAGCAGCTTTGCAAATCTCTTGTTAATTGTCAGCCTAATTAAAAAATTGCTAATTATAATGTTTATAACTTCAAATAACTGCTCAGCTATAAAGCATTGGCTGTCAGGTGTAAACAGGGGGACTGAAGGAAAAAAAATCAATCGACATCTGTTAATTTATCAGAGGCAGTACACCAAATTGAAAAATGGATTGGCTAATGCACTGTAAATCTGCATTACGATAAAAGACCAATTCATTTCAACACCTGTTTAATAAATGATAATGGCCATCTTAATGGCTAGCCCTAGGGTTTCTTCTGCCAATCAGACTCAGAATCCTGCCTTTACTAGCATCAGACAAGAAGTTGATTGAACCATGTTAAGATGTATATAATATCTCCTCCCTTCTTTATGATGATTAAAATGAAGAGTCTTTACAGAAATTTAAAAAAAAATTTCCTGGATTTTCTCCCACCATAGAGAGCAAATCTTCCTCATCCTTCTAAGGTTATTTTAGACAGACTTAAATGCACTGATCAACTAGGAAAAAAAATCAAGGACCAAGTCAAATTATTCCTATCTATTGACTTCCTTTAGTAAGAGCTATAGAGCTGAAAGTCAGTTAATATTTTTTTCCTCAAATATTTACATTGATCAGACACATGATGAACTTCTGTAGTTTACAGGCTAGTAAATATTACCAACAAACATCAGTGTTTCCAAACTGCTGTCTTCCAGAACACCATTTAGCTCAAAGAACTGCAAAGCTTTAGAGAGTGGCTGCTCAATTCCTCCAAGTCAGATGGCATTAAAGGTTGTGATTTTACATTTGTATATGTTACAGGGAACTGCAGACTACTTCTAATGGCTAACAAGAGCTCTTTTTTTTTTTTTTTTGTGGGGGGGGGGAGGTGGGGTGGAATAAGTAGGGGAACCTAGGTAACTGGTTGTCATTTCCTCAGTGAAAACATGGATTGGTCTCAACAAAGTCTGGATGAAGATACATCTCAGGAATACATCTCAGGAAATAACTCAGAGTTTGAGAAATACATCCTCTGAGGATCCTCTTGCTGTCTGCAGGATCCTCAGATACATAATATAAATTGCTGCCTCTTGGCTAACTGTAATACTCCTTCCTGCTCATCATTTCACACCTTCGTGCCTTTCCTGAACTCAGGATCTCCCTTTGAACATCATCCTTGGCAGTGTGGCTGCAGTGCCATCTCTGCACCCAAATCTGTGTCATGATGTTCTGTTAATGGTTCTCATTTCTGGTGACATTTCCAGCATGCAACACTGCTTCCCTTTCCTGTTTAAGCACACTTTGAATGATTGGGCACTTTATATGATAAAATTCATCAGTAGGTGTCTAATGTGTTTCTGAGGCTGCAAAGCTCTCCTAGCATGTTATCAAGTTGCAGCTAAGTTAATATTAAGACTGTTTTTAACTTGCTGGTGGTGACGAAAGGGTCAGGTATAATTGAAGATGAAATTCTATCACTCTGATCAGGTTTTGCTTCCCGAAATTCTTATTCCCCTTTCCACTCCAACACTAAAACATGTTTTCATTTCCCATTAAGTTTTATAAGGCATTTTTTATCATTTTACAATTATGGCTTCATCTAAGAGCTTCAGACAGAGTTAGGACAAGTACAAAGACAAAAAAAAAAAATAGCTTTTTTTTTTTTTTAGTCCTTTACTCATTCATGTAATGGTAAAATCAGGGTAGACTCAAGGAGAGAGGGGCAAACGGAGAAAAATATTCAAAACCAGTCTACAACCAAACCAGAAATGAGTGTAAATCAGATCCTGACTTACATGTCTATACATCAGCTTATGCTGTCCATTTCAAAACTCAGCACATTTTCACAAGTATTACATTATGGCATTGATTCTGGTAGTTGTGCTTTTCCGCAAAAAGAGACGACTCCTCATAAAATAAAATGCAAAATCAAAGGCTTTACAGTACAGAGGTGGGGAGGGCTGGTACAGGAGAAGCAGGACACCCACATAAACCGCTGCTTCGTTACTCACACAAAGCTTGCTGTCATGAATCTCAGGCTGGACAAAGGTGTCCAGGCATTTTTTATATGTTCAGTGTGCTCTACCTGTAATCCTGTTGTAATTAGGAAGCAGCAGTGGCCTGCATTCCATATTTTTTTGCTGTTAGAGTTCAGCTGTAGTTTTTATTTTAGTTTTGTAAAGAAAGTAATTTGACTTTCTTGTCAAAGAGAAGTACAAAATTTGGTTATTTATGGAATCAGCATTAGTAAGGAATCTGCATTAGTAATTGCTAACTGTGTAAACATACACAGATAATAATAACCTTGTCCACGCTGGAATAAGCAAAACCATTTTAATGTCATGTCTTAAATTTCCATTTTAAACCACGCACCATATACATGTATTGCCAGAAACTTCCTTCATTGACTTGCAAGGATGCAGCCGTTGTCTTAAGTCAGTTATTAACTAACTTAGTGTTCAAAATCTCTAAGGAAAGTTGTTTTGGAAGATTCTGCTTCTTACAAAAAAGATTATTCCCATAATAACACAGGATTTTTTTACAGCTCCACATGCCTTAAAAAAACACCTTCTTGTGCCTGGCAGATTTTCATTACTCTTTCTGCCTTCTCCTCTTACCCTGCCCCCTTCACCCCCCCATCCTGCCTTCCCACTCCTTGTGGGGGTTAAGAGAAGTTTTGGCTGGGGTAGAGTTAATCTTACAGGAACTGGTGTGGGGCTGTGTTTTGGATTTGTGCTGAACAGGGGTTGATAACACAGAGATGTTTTTGTTATTCCTGAGCGGGGCTCGCACTGAGCCAAGGCCTTCTCTGCTTTTCATTCCCCCACAGGAGGCTGAGGGGCCTGGGAGGGTGGGAGGACACAGAGCCAGGACAGGTGACCCCAACCCACCAAAGGGACATTCCAGACATACAGACACGTGTGACAAAGTGGGGGGATGAAGGAGGAGAGGGGGGAGATTTGGAGTGATGGGGTTTGTCTTCCCCAGTCACTGTTATGTGAGATGGGGCCTGCTCTCCTGGGAATGGCTGAACACCTTCCTGCCATGGGAAGCATGGCATGAATTCCTTGTTTTGCTTTGCTTGTATGTGGCTTTTGCTTTCCCTATTAAACTGTCTCAACCCAAGAGTTTTCCAGCCTTTACCCTCCTGATTTTCTCCCCGATCCCACTGGTAAGGGAGTAAGTGGTTGTGTGGGGCTTGGCTGCTGGCTGGGGTTAAACTCCGACACCCCAGAAGTAAAATATTATTCTTTCCCCACTGCATACAAATGTTAGCTCTTTGGCACACCTAAACACACACCTTTTAAGGCAAACCCATTAAAATTAATGTAACAGCATGTACATCCATCTGGTGTACATAAGTCAGCCAGAAGCGAGTCCTTTGATGGATTTAGTCTGCTTTGAACATCTTATGAATTCAAATAGTTAAAAATGTTGTGACCTTCATGCCCAGTATTGTGCATAATTTTCAAGATGATAGAAATGCAAGTTATCTATTTTTCTGAATTTATATTTGAAGCATAGCCTAGCAAGCAAACTTGAAAAGCATTTTTGTAAAACACTATTTTAATCCATGAAAAAGTGAAGAAGAATTTAATTTGATATCATAGATGACACCATTATGATCTAAAATTCCACACTAAATAGCCCCCCAAAATTACATTAAAAGCACAAACAACAGAAGAACAAGGTAATATACAATTTATTTCTTGGCTTAAATAAACTAAACTCTGACGGTTGAAATGAAATCAACCGAATGTGTTGTGTAGCTACGTCTAAAAATATATGTTATAGGGAAATGCGTCTTAAGTTTTACCCAGAATGTCTATATTTTAAGGTAGCAGCAGCACAGTCATATACTTTTGGAAACAAATTAATTCAGTTGACAATAATAGTGACAAGAAAAGTAATTTTACATTTGGATAATGAAGACCCAGCAATTTTTTTACCTACAGAGATAAACAGCAAGTAGCAGAATTAATTTCAAAGAAAATATTACAAATATTGTAGGCTATCTGACACCTAAAACATCCCTCAGAATAATAACAAGAAATAATCATTGCAGATACATTAGACAACTAAGAAATAGGATGCTGGTCACACTATATGAATAATGCTATGCTATGCTGTGGTTCAACCATTTTTGCAGATGGTAATCCTGATTTTGGAAACTTTGGCTCATTTAGGAAATAAAATTAATAATATTTTACCTATAAAAATTCAAAGAGGAAAGTGATTTAATTTTCAGTAGTACCTAAAAGGATAAATCATCGTGATATTTTAATTTAATTTCATCTGGGAAGGAAATAAAGCTTAGAAAAATACCAAATACAGTAGACACTGTTATTTTACAGTAAAAATTGAAAATGTAGTTTTGTATGAAACAAGGGGCAGCACTGATGAAGGCAAACCCCTACATAATATGATTGAGCATAAATAAGGTTTTTAAATATTTAAAAATTGGAAGAAAAAGATCATGTTTAGATTTTTAACTGGTAAGATCAGTGCATCTTTTCTAACTGATCTCTGTCTCTGATAAAGTATAATGCCTCTAATAGCTGCATCTCGTTTTTGGCTTTTTTATTTATTTATCTAAACATTGTCCTCGTAAGTCTTAAAGATGTAGCAGGAGTTTCTCTGTCATTGTGACATACAATCAACTTTTTTCTTAATGTGCTGAGGCCCTCTGGTAGAATCTTTTATTTTCATATATATATAAAATATATATCTATTAAAACAGCATATAGATGTTATAAACATGTCTCTCTATACACACATACATATTGCTGTGAGGATATATTCCACATATAAGAATATAAGTGTACACATAAATATATAGCTAATTACATCATGAAAATTTAGTCTGTTTTGATTAAAAAATCAAATGTAAAGAGGCACATTTATTCTTATAATTTTTTTTTCATCTTAATGTTAAAGAAGTGTTGAATACATCAGCTAGGGACATTATCCTGTTAGTCACCACATTTAGATAATTCATTTGCAATATCCAATTATCCACTGTGTTAATGCCACACATCTGTGTGCAAACCCTGCCAATGAGATCACATTCACATTCAAAAAACACACTAGACTTGTACTACTGCAAAATAAATCCCCATCAATCCATCCAGTATTTTCAGTCATTTGGTCTTTATACAGGAAGAGCACAAACATCACAAAGTCAGGCTTATTCAGCTGAAGCATAAAATAAAACCCCCTGCAATTATTTTTTGCCAATTTCCTGAATCCTCTGCACGGAAAGCAGAATTAAACATTTTGCATTCATTCTTCACCTTCCTATTTGATGTTCTGTACAAAACCTGAAAGTTAGAACTTTAAAAGATAAATGTTACTAACCTGTGTACATCATCATTTAGAGGTCAAAATAATTTTCATGAATATACTAGAAAAAGCAGTAGTGAGGAGCATATGTGGAAAGACAAAGTCTTTCTGTTGTTAGTCTGTTAATGATAAGAGAAAGAAGTGATTTCTTTGAGAACATTATAAAATAAAAAGAACAGACATTACAGTAATTCTTACTTAACTCAATAGTCCTAGTGCTAAATTTCCTCGTTTTGCAATCAATTGCATGCTTAACTTTAAGCAGGCACTTTGCACATCAGTTTCATTGAAATTAAAGTAAAAGCAGCAGTGAATTTAAATGGACTACAAATATGCAGGAAATCAGGTATTTGTGTTTGACTGCATGCATCCAAGGAGTAAAATACTATATTGAATTTTGGACTGGAGGTAAGAATCAAGTAATAGACTGAAATCAAAAGCTAAGTAAAAGACTCCCAGTGAAACAGTGAGGGTCAGTAAACATAAAATACCAAATAAATCAGAAAATATGAATAAAGAACTCAGGGGAGCAACAAGCAGAATATAGATTAATGAAGTTCAAAGCCCAGGTGATGCACTCCTTGCCGAGATAGGGAAAGGAGAGCAGTCCGTGTGTCCTGTTGCAGGTCACACCTCCAGTGTCACACAGCCTGATGAGTCTCCTGCTGTCCCACAACACACCTGATAAGGCTTTCCCATGGCTTCAGGGTCAGCATCTTAGTATTAGGACAGATAATAAACCTTGCTCTTAGTTGTGCACTTTATTCTATCAACCTCAAACCACCACAAGGCATGAGAGAGGACAGTGCTGAACCCAATCTCCAGTCACTTCAAGAGCTGCCAAGACCATGAAGGCTGATGGACCTCACCAGATGTTTGCTGGTTGGAGCTCACAGTTTATCTACAGTGAACTAAATGCAGATTTTTGAGTACATAACAATTAGAAAGGCTACCTGAGGTCTCCATTCCCTCCTCATGGAGTTTTCCAGTTCATGTCTTTTCTTCCACCCAAATACAAAAGAGGTGACATGCTGGAACCCACAAGATTCTGTGTAGAACTGTACTCAGTTCCATGATGGGTTTAGTAGATAAGTCAGAAAAAAAAATATTTACAATGGGTTTTTTGTGTGCCCTTTCTACAGAAAAGAAGAACATTATTGTTTTTAAAAAAAATTGTTTGCTTAAGAAAGGACACAACCATGAATACAGTAAACCATGTAACCCAGTATGAGAAGAAAAATTTAGTACAAATATAGGTTCTTCTGAAAAACAAGGAAATGTAGCCAAAAAAAATACTGATTTTTTTTTTTCCAGGGGAGTAATCATTCAAAATAATCCACTTAGCTATTTTAAAATTCCTTTATTTCTCCTTCTTTGCTCATTCTTTAAGTTTTTTCCCCACCTAACTCATAGAACTATCATAGATTGCTAAGTAATTTTGAGGGTTCAAGCCACATTTTTGCATAGCTTATTTATTAAACAGCCTTTTGATCAGATCCTTTGCAGATCCCGGATAAGTAAAATGTTTATCAAAGCAGAATGAAGGACATAGGAAGCTGCTTGCCTGACCTTTTAGAGGAGCATTCAGTATGGTCCCACAAAACATTTTCCAGAGACCCAAGGACTTCAACAAAAATAGTCACAAAAATTCATTTTCAGCTCCTGTAGAATGCCATGTTACTGACTGAAAGTTGATTTTACCAGTGTTTACTTTACATCAGAGGAGTCCTGGCTTATGACTGTTGAGATCAGGAAAGGCAAAGGGCAAAATTATTTTGCAAATCAGCACAGATCCTCTGCCACCATTACTGCCAGTGGAATCAAGGGGTGCTTTCTCCATCACATAAAAATATCTACAGACATCAAATCCCCCAAAGCTGTTTCTGTGAAGTCCACATACATTGTTTTCACTTGAGAACAGAACAAACTCTACAGTATGGGAAACATAGAAGAATAAAAATTAACAACTTGAGAGGTAAGGACAGGCATTGTATTCTTGCAAGTATCAAGTAAAACCTTGACATAAGCGAAGTGATGAGGGATAATTCATAGGTAAAAGTACATTTCATCTCTCTTTCCAAGTAAAAAGAAATGTTATCTGAGCTTAGTTCGTGTACCTGATCAAAAATGCTGTGAATGGAAGCTGTGTAAAACTGAAGGGGTTTGATGTGCAGGCAGAACCAGGAGGTTTTGAATATTGTGAGCTTTAAATAACCTACAACCAGGTCTATCAGTGAAACAGGCACTTTTCACATCCAGGTAAAGACATCCTGTTTGTTCTGACTGCCATAAGAAACAACAGCATCTCCATCATATGGTTTGCAATCTGCTTCCTCAAGCCTATGAGATGAACTCTGTGGGTTAAGGGGTGAATAATCATGTGGGCCATTGAGTAACAATGCAAAAAAAAAAAAAAAAAAGAATTGCACAAAGGAGATTACTGCTGAAACATAATTACAGAATTATTAAAATGCAAGTTCCAGATGGAAATTGCCGTAGCCGTTATTTCACTGATGCTTTCAGAGCACACTCAGAGGAATCAGAGCATTGACACGACAGGCTGCAAGGCTTCTTATTATGCAAAAGGTCAAAGTTTCCCTTAGATTATGTCTACTCTGTGAGTCATTGACTTTTATAGACTGAGGTGTTTAGAAAAAAGTCTCATGAAATTTATGGCAGCATAATGTTCTGGTTATAGTCAGTAACCTTATTTTAAAAGAAAATATAGCTCATTAAGTATAATATTCAGGCTATATCATATATTATTGTTTTTCATTTAAATGGTACCATAAATGTGCACTGGGCTTTAGAGCCTGGTTTGAAAAACTGCCATGAAAAATTTATACCTTAAGGACTTGCTCCTTGAAATACCTACTCAAGTGACTAACACGACTGGAAGTTTGACAGATATCAAAGGACTTCTCATACAAGGAAGGGCTTTAAGGCAAACAACCTACATCTTCAAGAGTTTCTGAGGGACAACATGGAGTGGAAAAGGTTTTTTTTATTTTGGCTGTGTTTTTTTTTCCTTGCTGTTGCCTTTGGACCTGCAGGTTAGACCCTGCCTTCCCAGAGCTTTCCCAGATTTCTGCTCTTAAACCCTTCTTATCCAGCTCGTTCATTTCTTCTCCAAGGATCATACTCTGAGGATCTTATCTCAATTTTCTTCATATCATTTTCTGGATATTCTATGATTTATTCTGTTTCTTTTTATTTCATATATCTTTATTTCTGAGCTCATTCTGTCTATACAACTCAGCTTCTCTTTTTACCTCTCTGAAATCTCCACCTGAAGGTCTCACTGCTTAAATTTGGCAAGTGTAGCCTGGAAATCTTATGAAATATTTGGAATATAAAGAAAATTTCATAAAAAATAAGCATTAACCATGTAGTGAATATTTTTGCCACACAGCACAGAAAAAATTCTTTGGTTTTATGACTAAAGCTGAATACCATAAATAAAAAAATAAAATAATGAAATAAAAGTTCCTTATCTGGCACTTAGCAGATCAGTTTCCAAAAAGAAAAAAAAAAAGTTTTTCACTTGTCTGAGGCTGAGTCTGTGCACTTCAAGGCAAATTTAAGGGATTCTAAGTGTGCATCTGACTCAGCCACTATTGTGCAAATGATTTGGCTGCATTTTCACAACTGATTTTTCTAGTATTAAAGTGCTAAAGCAGTTTAAGTACATTTGTGCAAATGAACCTTGGCAGATATTCTGGGTAACTTAATGTACTGAAAATGAAATTATTTGCAATCATGTGTGGTTGCAATTAGGACAGGTTCTCCCTTCTCCTCCCTGCTCATCACCCCCCTCTTTTCTTTTAATAAGCAAATAATATAATGCTTTGGTACTGGAAGCAGGAAAAGAGAACTCAGACTAAATTATACTTTTTAGGAGAGTGAACACAGCCTGTATTTTATTGGTCTCTACTCCAAGAGTAACTTTTCCTTCTTATTTAATGTGCTACTGACAGCAAAGAGCTAAGGATGTAATTTTACACATTTTTTTCTTTATTCTTACTTTCAAAGCTCAATGAACAATTATATGTTTGTATAATTCCATTACAGTTAAAAAAAAAAATCTGCTTGGCAAGACACCTACCTGCCCCTTAAAACTAAAAAATTATGTGCCAAGCAACTCCAATCCCCACTGATTAACAATATCATATTCCAAATTTATAGGGTCTATTACAAGCCATCTGAAGAGCAGCCACTGTGCCAAATCTCCCTCACTCCCTCTCCAGGGAATCCTTTCTCAGATGCTCTTTTCACATCAAGTAAACAACACTTTATGTCTTTGGCACGGAGAGCAGATAATTACCATATGGTTAGAAACATGCTTGCTTCATTCACTTTCCCACTGTAAACTTCCTTCATTATGACAGCTAAGGAGCATCTAGGGAGGTAAACTCTATAATTTAGCCTTCTATAGGCTTAGTGGTTTAAAAGGTCAGTGTTCATTACAATAAAGTTAGCAGCAAGTGTAAGCGACTTTGCAGGAAATAATTTTTTATTCCAGTAGGACCAAAGGGAGGAACTGGTGCAGGAATGGGAGTCAGTATATTTTCTTATTGCAGCCAGTACAATTACAAATACAAGCTCAGGAACAGTGCAGCAGTGTGGAACAACTAGGAAAGATTTGGGAAGGTAAGAAGCTACAAGTGGACTCTTTGTAGGTTCCCTTGGTGGTTTCCTGCCGTGCTGGTCACTGCACAGTGTGGGGCTACCCCTGGGAAAGGGAAACTGGATGGAGCCTTTGTGTGGTACCTACACAAGAATCTGACCCTTTAAACCCTGCCTGGCAGCACCCTGGACTCACAGATCTCATGCTCATAATGCCGTACACAAGAGCTGAATCTCAAAAGGAATAAGTCAACCAGATTCCAAGAGATCTGTTGGGGTCTCAGGGAGGCTCAGAAGCTGCATTCCTGTGGAGCTGCTTTACAGGCAAGCTAATTATGATTTCTCCCAAGCTGAATGATCAATTTCAGCAGGCTCCTTCTCTATTGTAGCTGCTTAATCTGCGCTCCACGCTGAAAGGCTGATTGGCAAATGCTTGGTAACTTGTGCCCTCTCCAAGATTAATTCTTTGTGGCCTGGCTATTTACTTAAGAGTGCAGGCAACAGACAAACCCAAAGAGAGTTGGAAGCTTCAAGCATGTTGCATCCTTTTGGTACAACTTCTATTGCTTGTATTCCACAGCTCCTGGAACACACGAGCCTCAAGGATCAGGCAGAAAGAAGAGGATCCTGACTCCTGATGAATTTTATGCCCTGAGCTTTCTAAGAATCATTTTTTTGCCATCATCACCAACATTTCTTTGAAATGCAATTCATTTTACCTTTAATTTTTTGTATGCTATCTTTATTATTGGTTGAGTTGATTTTCATGTACATTTGAAATTCTAAGTACTAAACTTTAAGGAACCTGACATTACTAAATACCTGATCCCAGTCATTACCACTTTATGAGAGTCTAGAGTATTATATATTGCATGCCTTTTATATAAGCCTAGTGAAACCAGTGAAGACAGATGATGTTTCTGAATGCTTTCATTTCAGATATTTGCATGATCACTTTTTTACTACATCTGTTTAGCTCCTTTTCTTTTCCTTAATTATTGATTACCATTTCATACTGTAAAAAAGCAAAGAGCCCTCTAGGAAGAAACAGACAACCACATCAAGGGTGATACTCAGCATCTAACATGAAGAGCCAGAAGATTCAGAATTTGGGTTTCAGCTCCCTCACAGTCTGGATGCACTCAATATATACAGTGGATTCAGGCTACCCAAAAGTGTCTGGATAAATTGAAATATGTTAAATTAAACAAGAACAAAAGTGGTAGAAGTGAGAAAAGAAGCCAGAGAATTAGAATAGCATAATTTATACCAATAAGGGGGAGGCCAAGACAGGTCAATGTCCATGAAGTCAAATGCTGGGCAAGCAAAAGGGCAAAGACAGTGACAAAGTGGAGCAGTCAGAGCAGTGCAGCTGCTGCAAAGGCAAGTCCAGTGATAACACTGACTAATAGTAACTAATGTATTTCAAAGACAGAAGTGAGAATGATGATCCACCTGTTATAGACATATCATCCATCAGTGGAAATTGCCCTCTGCAATGGACATTCTGTCAGCATTTCATCTGCTCCTATTGCTTAGCTTGGGGAGGGGGCAAGAAAGAGCAAGAAAGGGGCAAAAAAGAGAAAGATTCAGTAGTCTAGAAATGAAAAGGAACAGTTTTTTGATTGAGAAAAACTAAAATTTGGTATGTGTCTGTATGGCCCATTGGCTAAAGTAGCACAATACCTAACTGAGAGTGAAGTTCCCAGGATATCCCTGTATGTCTTGACAGTCCCAACATTTTAAAAGTCCTATTGCAAAACTTCTGCTTTTGCACTTGCTTGGGCCACTGTGTTCTCCATGAAGCTAGAAGGGCTTTCCAGAACTCTTACATGGGTCACAGGATAAGAACAGAGGACATCAGGGGCTTATGCCTCACACAAAATGTGAGTAATGCTCAGATACATTCCTGGGCCCTTTAGAGTCTCCTGTTTCATCTACACCTTCATCATCTGAAACCCCAAATGAGCACTTTCCTAATAGGAGGACCCATGTTAGTGGTGTTTGATGAAAAATACTCTGTTTATCCCATTCAGTAATTTGAACAATTTTTTTTCCTAAGCAGAACATCTATTGTGCACCTAAATGAACTTATGCTGCCATTTATAGACTTTAAAAGGAAGGATTTTCTCCTGGAAACACAAAGCTCACTATTTGAACAGCATTAGAGAGCAATCTGGGCAGCTGGTGCCCATCTTATTTGTTTTATAGATAAGTCACCTTTCATATGAAAAAAAGAGCACCTGTGGTTTTATCTACACAGAACAAGTTAAACAAATAGCAGTATAGTATTAGAACTGACTGCTTGCTGATTTACTTAGGAAATAATCTTCATACTTTATTATTATCATTTATATTGTATTATAATGCAAGAAATCTGTCATGATAGGCATTAAATAACACAAAACAGAAAAGCAATGCCTGTGTTCAAGGTCTTGTACACGTCATGCCCATGGACTTGTTAGAGAACTAAGAAACTCACATCTGGAAAACTTCTTCCCCAGAGAAGGTAAGAATGGTGTAAGAACAAGATTAACTTCTAAATGCAGGACAATTTTGCTGTATACCCCATCAGAAAACTAGAGTGGAAAAATCCCTCACTTTCAAACTTATCTGTCCATTAATTATGTTCAATAGGACAGATTCAATATAAAAACATCATAGTATTTAATAAAAGACCTCTGGATGAGACAAAAGCGGAGGGACTGTTGCCATTAAGTACAAGTCTCTTGCTGTAACATAAAAAGCAGAAGTGAAACACACATTTACTCTGATGCAGAAGAAACTGAACATTAAGCTGTAAGTTCTTTTCTTTAGTCTTTACTGCATGCTTAATAGAAATGGAGATGTCAGAAGGATGTGGGCACAATCACTTGACATGTTAGGTTGTCAATGTTGGGTTAAGAGTTGGCAATGTTGATGTTTAAGAGTGTTTTCCAAGCAGATTCCATGATTCCATGACATGGGCTGTTACACCATTGTTGGCCTGTGCTGACTTCCTTTAGGCAGAAGAAGATCTGGTGAACCATACAAGTAGCACAAGGGCATATTTATTTTGGCAACAAATCAGTTTCTGACTGCCCAACTCCCCCAATGGAAGGGTTGAGCTGCCCCCTACCACAGGCAACTCAATCCTTCTATTCTATTCCATTCCATTCCATTCCATTCCATTCCATTCCATTCCATTCCATTCCATTCCATGCAGAGGGCTCTGCCTCTTGGTAGTGACTCTGTCTCAGCATCTCAGATGAGGATCTTAATGCTCCCCCATAGATGCTGCTGGTCAAGTTGCTCTGAGACTCAGATTTGTTGGTAGGATAAAATAAATAGATAGAAAACCACTCTGCCCTTTAGGGAACAGGCAGGTACCAACAGGTTTGATGGGTGATGGAGGTGTAACCACAACCTGGGGTGAATCTGGAGAAGAATCATACCAGAAGGTGTAGTCTTATGTAAAACTGTTTATGTGGTTGATGGGCAATAGGAACAGAAAAGAGTAAGCAGGAAAGGAGAAAAAGAGTTCTCTCAGCCATATACTAGTTAGTGATGACCAGTATGACAGGTTTTGTAGGACTGAATTAATTTGAATTAAGTGTGCAGAGAACTGACTCACATTTAATTCCCAAATGAAAAAGACAAGTTTTTTCATCTGCTGAGTGCATGCATCCAGAATGCATCAGACCTAAGAGAAAAACTTCACAATAACTGACAATTGCTGTAGTCACGAATGCCAGCTCTAAATTCTTCAAGCCTATTTATTTATTTATTTATTACTGCCCTCTGAACTTTTCACAAGCTAGCTTAAATTTTTATTGAATACAGCAAGAAGAGGTAGAAAATAAAATTCTGAATCAATCAAAAAACAATGGCATGTTGTCATGCCATTACACTTTGAGATTTTATACATATCAAAATATTTTTTACTGGATACTTGCTGCCTGTGATGACATTATAAATTATTGAGGCTTAACAGAGTTCTTTAAATAATTGATTTAAGGGTGTATTAGACACAGCCAGGACCAAAAGATGCAAACATGTGAAAAAATACATGAGGACTTTGACAACAGTGAAATTAAATTAATAGCAAAATTGGAGTTAATCAATTGAGCAAAATGATAGGAAGGTTGCATAAGAGAGTTGAATTGAAGCAGTTTCTCAGCAATCTGTTTCTGCAGTGCAGCTGCTGCACGTTTGTGTAATAAGAGAGCTGATGAGCAGCTCATTTATATGAAACTGAAAGCAAGTTAATGTTGTTTGGGTTATGATGGGAGTCTGCAGCTAAAGCACAAAGTGCCTCCATTGCCTCACTGCAACATACTGGAACTTCTCACAGCTATTAATGATGGTTTTGGCAAGGTAATCGGAAGCTCAAAGGTAATGGGAAGCTCAAAGGCCACATTTCCTTTCTCCAACCTTGTGCTTTTCCTACAGCTTCTCTGGAAAGAGCAGGATAAGGTGGGGGATACAGCACTGTGCTAAACCTCTCTCCCTTTCCTCCATCACCTGGGGCAGCCACGCTGCCCCTGGCAGTGCAGGGATTGCTCAGTAAACTCAGCAATTGAGAGGTGCCATCACTTGTTTTAGTTTAGTTTGATGTTGCTTTTCCAGGGCTTCATACAGCACTACCTGCAGCACAAAGGCCAGCTAGGTGCCCAGGAAGCAATCTGTGTTTTTATTGCCTGTGGCCATTAGGAGTGTTTGCATTCACCTCAGTCCAACACAGCTTGTTAAAAATGTACATATTTTAGATTCACAGTGTACCATTTATTTTAACAGGTCTATGAATGTAGTCAGGTAAGAATAAAGCACATTATGGCATCTATGGATGCTTGTATGCAGCTGGTTATAGTCAACTCTCTGCATGTGATCTAAGATTTTTGGCAAAAAATATTTATTCCAGTCCAACAGATTTTAAAAAGTAGTTTCAAGGTAAGGAGAACTTGTAATCAGCAATGGAAACTCTAAGCAGCCAGGTTACAAGAATAATTGGATACAGGGTCATGTACAGCAGACCAGGTCCCCTGACACTGTGAGCTGCAGACTCTGAGCTGCTTGTGCTCTATGGGAAAATGACTTCTTTGGGCCTTGCCAGCTGGATGGATTGTAAAACTCTGGAGCTGATATAAAAAAGAGAAATAGATGTATTATTTTTCTTCACTCACTATGTTGTGGTATTAAATAACAGCAATCATGAGAGCAGTAACTTCCAGAGTAAATAGGATTGTGCCTATGAATATATGCAAACCTACTACACAGCAGCATAATAGTAAATAATAGCAAAATGTGGTAAAATTGTAAAGTAAGAAAAAAAAAGTTAAAATCTCTTAATGGTAAAACTAGAGAGTTAGAGCTTCTTTTTAAAAATTGAGGAATTTTGGGCAACCGCAGCACCGACATAAATCAATGCAATCCACTGACCCCACTGGGGTCACTTTTCCTCTGTGACCCCGTTGATTCCTCACCTAAATCCTCGTGGCCCCAAGAACAATGGAAGAGAAGCAGGGGTGTTCCCTGCCCATGAAACCCACCCAAGACTGGGGCTGTTTCTGTGGCAGAGGGACAGAGCTGCTCCAGAGGGGAGCATCCTGCAGTTCCCAATGGATGTTGGTGCCCCTCGCCCTCCACCTGGGTCTCTGTGCTGGCACCTGGGCCCCACATGGGGGAACAGAGATTCCCCCCTATCAGGGCCATGATGGAAGGTCAAGGACAGTGAATATCCCAAACCAAACCTGAACAGCCCCGACGTGCTGGGCTTCAGCTTGCAGGCAAAGGAGAGGGGTTCAGAGTGTGATCTCTATGACTTTGTGCCACACATGCAGAATTTGGGGTGTGCTTTGCTGGTAAATAAAGAACTGAACAGTTAATTATAGATGCTAATCATCATTATACCTTTATCAAAGGTAACTTATAGGAAAATCATAATTGCAAGTATCCAATGTGTTTCAGTGAACACATTGGCTTAAGCAAGATTGTGTATATATTAAATTATGCATGTTCCAAAGGATCAAACTGATTTGTGCCTACCAGTGGTCCCTGAACACAGCTGCTCAGTGTAACTTCTGGTTCTGGCATTCCCATAATCTTCTCCCCTTAAATACACAGGAAGGGAAGATTTCCTGCCTACCCTGTACACTATTTAAGTTCTGGCTCTCAGATCTGAGCTAACACAGCAAGTATTACTCTGGACTGAAGAATCTAAATCCCACTTCTAAGACCAATGGCCAAGGAATGAGCAAAAAAAAAAATAAAAAAATTGAGATTTCACAAGGAAAAGTGTTGGTGATCCTGAAATTCCTAACTTCCACCAATTTGAACAACACAGACCCACACTGATATCTGCATAAGAAACTTTTCATATTGAAAGTTTAGAATTTTGAGGACAAATTAAATGAGTTTTATTTGTTTCTTGCATCATCTCTAGCCAATTATGAACATTTCTTGCAAGGTGCCTAGCTGTAATGACCACTGGGTAATACAGAAACTATAGACAGGTAGGCATACAGGCTCAATAATCCAAGATCTGTATCCACATAAAAATGTCCTTGCTCGAATTCAGCCTCAAGGCTTATACATTCCCTTGAACTAAAATATCTACTCTGTTATTTACTGCATTACTTAAATAAACTGCTTCCCTATATTTAGAGAGCCTCATAAATGGCATACTTTGTTGTGCAGTGTACGAGCTTGTGTGCTGGATCATACATCACTCCGCTTTACTAGATGTCAGAATTTAAAGCAGATCACAGCTCTTTCCTCTCTGGGAGACAGAAGGAAAACTGGCAGCTCATGCCACAGCAAGCTGAACTACTATTTGTTCTGATTCATTTCACTGTGACTGCATCAACCTGTTGGTTATAAAACCTCAATATAATTATCTAGGCTGACATCTTTTAGGTTTTGATCCTGTCTCCCAAAAATTATCCTGTCTTTTTAAAAATTATTATTTCCAAAACGGAGGCTTTATTGCCCCCTGTTCTTTAAAGAGGTCTAGAAGTTCAAAACACATAATGTCTCACACAAATTCATCTGGGGTCAGCGGGAGTAAAAGAGAAATGCTATGTTTAAAAGTTAAGTATGCAAGGACAATTCATCTCTGTGATGCCACCAGATCCTTTGCATGACCACAGATGTCTGGGGGAAAGGCAGGGGCAAGTAAAGGATTGACTGCTGAAGAAATATATTTTATTATTAACTTTTTTAAAGGGATCAGGATAAATACACATTTAAAATACTGCTGAATAACCTTAGGTATGTGCAATTTGGGAGTTATGCTGTGCAGGCACAAGTGCATCATGCCTTAGATGGTTCAGACAGCGCTGCAGAAACCAAAGCTACACGTGGCCTTTGGGCTAGAATTCATCAGGGAGATGCAAGTTGTAATGCTGGTATACAACTTTGGGCATCCTTCAAGATATGTGAGAGATACACTGAATGGCAGAATGAAAGAGTGAATCACAGAATCATAGGATGGCTTGGGTTGGAAGGGACATGAATGGTCATCTCATTCCAATGCCCCTGCCGTGGGCGGGGACACCTTCCACTATGCCAGGCTGCTCAAAGACCCATCCGACCTGGCCTTGGGCACTGCAGGGATGGGGCAGCCACAGCTTCTCTGGGCACCCTGTTCCACTGCCTCACCCCTCTCACAGTGAGGAACTTCTCCCTAATATTTAAACTAAATCCACTCAGTTTAAAATTGTTATCCCTCATCCTGTCACTATTCTTCCTGATAAGGAATCCCCACCTGTCTCTTCTGTAGGGTTCCTATAAGGACTGGAAGGTGCTAGAAGCCTTCGGAGCCTTCTCTTTTCCAGGCTGAAAAACCCCAACTCTCTCAGCCTGTCCTTACACAGGAGGTGCTCCAGCTCCCTGATCATGTTCATGACCCTCTTCTGGATTTGCCTGAGCACATCCACATCTTACTTTTGCTGGGGTTCCAGAGCTGAACATAGCACTACTGTGGGATCTCATGAAAGCAGAGTAGAAGGGCAGAATCACCTTCTTTGACCTGCTTGCCATGCTTTTGATGCAGACCCAGCTGTGGTTGGGCACCTCCTTGAAATCATTAATAAGTATTGTTATTTAAGGAATGGCTCATGTACTAAATCAAGGGACTGGATTAAAAGAACTCTACTGAATTCTCTTTTTCTTTTTACAAACAACCCCAAACTGAAAATACAATCTATGTGAGTATAAAATAAGAATTCCTTCAGAAGTGAGGGCAAAAGCTTGGGATTTCTCGTCAAAACTGAAGTCAAAGAATTTTTAGAACACAATGTCATACTGAGGGGTAAAATTACAATGATTGATTTCACTGATTGTCAAATAAATTGAAATGCCTTCTACAGCACCACTAATAGGGTCTAACACCACTTGTACTCCTCCAGAGACTGCCCTTTCCCATTTAATAAAAGAATCTAGTCAGCTTCTAGTTAATCCAAAATTTTGCCGTCTCCAAACAAGTAAAACATAATTTCTGCTTTCCATGGTACCTCACATAAAGCACATGTGCTACCTTGAACCCTGTCTTAGGTCAGCCACTGATGACTTCTACCTGGGGACTGGTCTTATTCTACAACAAAGCTGCCCTGTAGGAAATTATGCCTCTTGTTCTTTTTGACATCTGCCTGTGGCTTTCCGTGTTTCATAGCAAATGACAGACTAAGAGAAGTGTTCTCATTGGTCTCCTGACCACTCACAGCCTAGAGCACCTGAACTGAATTTAGCACTGTGTGAGATGCACAGAGGGCCTTGTCTTTTTCCACTTTACTAGAGTATGACCTTCTGAAATAACTCATTTCTCTCACTTTCTGTTAATTATTAGGCTTCCAGTTGCTACTACAGTATTTTGCTTGGGGACAGAGGAGAGCTATCCTTAGCTCAGCATGCAATGGGTAATTTGACTTTGTTAAATGTAAAAGAATGGGAATTTTTTTTCCTCTTAGTTTAGTAAAAAATAGCAAAGCCTAAGGTATGTCATGTCTGTATTGATTCAAACTAAATCTAAGGCATGTCTTGAAACAATGTTTAGAGGTCAAGTATTTAAAATACCTTAAATCTTCTTATGCTAACCTGTTATGTTAGTTGATTTTGTTACTGCTGATGTGCTTTTTTTAAAAAAAAAAATATTTTGATGCCTAGAGTGGTTTATGAAAGGAGGACATTGAAGCGACAAGGAAGACACCAAAAGGCTTCCCAAATCCTGCAGCAATTCCAAACTATAAGCCAAACAGAACTTGTGATCTCAGACTGGGACTGCTCACAAGACCCTGGAAAGAATTTAAAACAAATGCACTAAAAAATAATGGTTCCTCAAATGCTGAAATGATAGATGCAGAATTTTAACTTGAACTAGTTTTAGGTACACATAAAAATGGTCTCTTTCAAGTATTATTAGGAAATGGCTATGAAAAAATGAGTGACTTAAGGTGCAGGATATGAAGGAAATCTGTGTGCTTTTTTTGTGTGAAGCTGAACAACTTTTTCACCTTTTCTGAAGGGTTTTGAAAGCTTTTTACTCTTTCAGGAAAGATATGAAAGCATAGTCTATGCCTTAAATAAAAGCTGAAAAGCAAATAAAAAGAATCCTCATTCCTTCTCTTCTCACTCACCACTTTCCAAGGCACTGTATGAGAAATACTAAAATAATTGTTAACTACATGAAAAATTGCAATAGTATTAAAAAACTGTGAAAGGCAAATTAAAGAAATGCAATGGGATTTATGTGTGTGCGCATGTGTATGCATGTTTACATACTTCTTTGATCTGCTTCAATAAACAGCCCTATGCTGGTATCAGCAGATAAAATAACATTTTCCCTGTCTTTATCTTACAACCACCATCCAGCCTTCCTCATGCCACTAATGATCCCCTCAGGCAGGCACCTGGCCATGGAAATTAGCAGGAACCAAACCAGCAAGTGCCAGCTCAAGGGACTTGAGATGCAGAGGCCAGAGCAGAGCCTGGCATACTCAACTCTCTGATAAACACTTCAAGAGTTAAATGGGAATCAAGACAGGACTGCATGAGGCCCACTGTCAGCATCTCCTGAGTGTTTAATAGTTGATCTGAAGCTAAACAAGTACACAAGATGTATTTTTTCTCATGTTCCAGTTCATTTGAACTTTAATCATTTAGAAATGCGAGTTTCACAACCAGGGTGTGAGTTGACATTATTTAACACATTTTATAGGAACATCCCCATGACGTAGGGCTTTACTTTCTGTAATGTTTCTTTACCCATTTTCCTTTTTCTAATTTCTCTTCTGATATCCTCTTCCAGTAATGCTCAACCAGCCATTCACTTTTATTAGTAAAGCTAAAATGAATGACACTAATGTGAACAGCATAAAACCTACATTGACCTACTTTTATTAAATGAAGGAGAATAGGCCTGATAGATTGTCCATTTTACTCTTCTATTGAAAATTACTGGTATTTCTTGCCATGATCTATATATACAGGTTATGCTTAACTCTGTTTGAAAGCAACACAAATATAATACACAATATGTTCTTATTCATTCTCTGTTCTGAATTACCAGCAATTCAAGAAATAGCCAAAATGGGTGGTTCCAAAAATTGGAAAGGGAAAGAAAAAAATGGAACAAGGCAGCAGATCACCAGCTTGACACAATTAAATGCCACCTATGAAGTCAGTATAACCCAATGGCATTTTTTAAGAAAATTAAATACCTTCAGGCATTTTTCTGCTCAGGTAGGTTTTGCTTGTTTCTCTTCTTCATGTGTCGAATTTTAAAGGTCCAATCCTGACTGAACTGCTGAGCATTCTTCTCTAGCATTAGTTTTAGCAGAATAGAAATGCCCTTTAACCACCTCACTAAGGTTTGCCAAGAATCACAGAGTCAGACCCAATAATTAATTACTGTCTGACAAGACCTGATGTCACAGAGTAGCCTTTGGATGTTCACCTGCAGGCTGCATGCTTACCTTCTGCAATGCCTAAAAGTAACACATAATGCCACAGGAATATTGCTATTTCTTTCAAAACAGCAACCAGGAGATCCCAAATCAGATCAGGATCACATCATCCAGGCATAATTTAATGGTCCCTAAAGGGCTCAGAGCACTAAGAGATTACAAATAACAGTGATGGCAGTTTGTCTGTCCTGGCAGACCCAGTGCAGAGGGGAGGTGAGCAGATTGCCACAGTCACACAAACAACAGCAGCAGAGAGAAATCACAGTCAGGGCTCCTGAATTTAACGAAGTCATCTTTCTAATGAGCTTTGCAACCAAACAAGACACATGTGCAACTACCCAACTGGTTCTACTGCAGTTTGTAAGATGAAATATAAGAGAAAAATAGAAAAGACCTGTTCTGAAAAATCTGCCCTAAAAATCCCAGCCTTAAGTACCAAGAAAAATCAACACTCACTACCTACAACTGCATGCTTTAGAGAGAAAAAAAGTCAAGCTTGTGTTCACAGATTATTATTTTTTAATAGTTCTGGCCCCAAAGCAGTAGCTCACATTCCCAATATTATAGGGAAGGAGGAAAGCAGAAACATATCAATCACTCCACAAAGAGGCTTGTCAGGGAGTGGGTATTTTTCTTTTGTAGCATTTTCTTCTCAGCAGCTGCCCACGTACAGTCTATCAGGAGATATCTCAGGTGTCCATCAGAATATTCTTCTGCATTCTCTCCACTGCTGGTGCTTGAGCTTAATTTATTTGTCAAGTGCTCCTTTGGGAGCAGGACTGGTTGGGGGGAACAGGGAGGAATGTGTTCGTTTCATCATGATACTGGCCCATCTCCCTGCTTTCTGTCAGCCTGCAAATATTTACATCAGACCTGCTGGATTACTGCATCTTTTAGGATTTTTTTGCAATTAATTCAGTCTCAATATTCTCCTCATTTCCATACTTTTCAAATGTCATTTCATCTCTTTTGATCTGCTTCCATTTCTTTTCTCCCTTCTCCCTCTTTGCTTTCATGCTCTTTCTGAATTTTGAAATGGATTTTGTTGGTTGATGGAGGCATTTGAATTGCTTTCAGAGATTGGGCCTTGGAAACACAGTATAGCAGCATGCTTAATCACATTTCTCACCTAGAGCCTGTATAAAAAGGGTGATACATAGGCTGTGAGGTTGCAAAGCTACTAGTGAGGATGAGCTAATGGACCCTGGCCAGCCTTAATTAGAGTCTCTAAGCCAAACCCTTTCCTCCTCTGACCATGAGTGTGTCAGCCTATCAGTTTTATAACAGCTGTCAACCTCCTCTGACTAGTTTGTCTTCATCTTTCCTATTTTATGTGTTGACACAGTACCAAAAGAGTAATTTCCCTGCAGCCAAGGGGTCCTTCACTCTGCAGACAGAACAAAAAGTGCCTCTTCTAGAGGGCACCTGACTCTACCCCAGGAGGGGCCATGTGTGGCATGAACCACTGCAAGCCTTGACACCCTGCACCTTGGGGATACGGCAATCTGGCACTTCAAAATATACATGCTTTTATATGTCCATACACATATATACACACACACACACATATATATACACACATATCTATAGAGATATATACACCCACCCCACTCCCCAAAAAACAAACCAACATTAAAAAAGCCCAAAAATCCCCCAAAAGACCCCACCCTCCCCGAAAAAAACCAGACCAAAACATGAACCTACACTAAAAACAAAGCTCCCCAAACCATCACCACAATAAATCCACTGCTGAAGTGTTGGCACCCAACATGAATTGCCAAAGAGGGTAGAGTGAAACAACTTCTTTTTCTATTTCAGACTAGTTGAGGAAGGCTTATCAATTGTGTATGTGTTTCCTAGTGGAAAGCTTCCAACCAGCTGTGCAACATGTAAATCAAAATGTGCCTACTTAATAACAAAGGCTTGTTTCCATCGGGATGGACGGATAAATTGCTTTCTGCCTGAGGATAAAGAGGACTGGGCTTTAGGTGTGTAAAAATGGTAAATACTTCTCTTCTGCTTTTGTTCTTTCCCAGCCAAAAGCATCTTAAGAGAGCCATCTGTTTCATTGCCACAGAAAGGAAAAAAAATTAAGGTTACCAGGCTGCCTGTGCTTATTCATCCAATTTTACCTTGAGTTAAATGTTGGAAAACTGTCCCCATTTGAAAGGTTTTAGTTCTGCCACTGGCTACGATAAAGGCTGCTTTTCTATCCACTGCTTGGCTTGTCTGTCTCTGGGTTTTTAATTTCAGCTAGAATTGCAAAAGAAATTACACTATTCTAGTGTAAAATGAATGGGGTTTGCTCATTTTAGTTTATTATCTTCATCTGTTTTTCTCCACTAAAGAAGAGAGAAAAGTCCCACTCATGCTCTGCCCTCCCCTCACCCCCCAGAGAAAGTGGCAATTGTACCATTAAGCCTGGAGTGCTTTACATATGCAAACACAAACACAGTGCTTACAGCAAAGATCTTTCCTATCCATATGTTCATCTCCTTTCCTTTACCTAAACCAGACGATTACCTCAGCAACTCAGCTGTGTTATTGAGACATTTCAGCGTGAAATTTGTTTTTCCTCACTGAACTTTAAGCGGAATTTCAAGTGCCAAGTCTCCAAAGCCAAGTGGGGCTATTAAGAGATAATTACTAATTATGCTAATTTGAGAAGTTGTGCTGTTTCTTTCCCTGGTCATTTTATCTGCAGCTCTCCTGAGAGAACAGTCCCCATTCAATGTTAATAACCTTTCCAGGCTAAGCATTCAATGGAGGACAGTGTGTCCTAAACCCAGGAATATTTTACAGTTAATCTAGATATGTGCCTGTAAATTAGAAAGAGAAGCAAGTTGCACTAATGCTAATGACTTACATTATTAATTTTCTGCAGTAGCAGAAAGATCTGATTCTTCTCCATTAATATATTGATATAGCTGATGTTTTTATTTTAAACCGAGTCCTCAGTGACTTGAAATATTCAGTACCCCAACAATATTTCTCATGGATCATTTTCTAATCCTACCTATTGCAAGCTCCCATAGTAACAGATAAAAACAAAGATGCGATTTGATTTGCATTTTCTAAATGTCTCATTTATTTTTGCCTTATTTATGTAATAGTATGTCCAAACTCTATATACATTTTTTTTCTTTTCTTTTTCAAGACAGACTTGATTACATCAGTCTGCAGACTATGCTGACAGAGTACAAGACTTTATTATTTCTTTAAAGAAAATAATGACTTTAAGTTTTACGTGATGTATAATTTCATCCCTGTTTGGTGGCAATACAAATACAAATATTTGGTGGCAATACAAATATTTTACACTTTATATAATTTGTGGCATGGCAGTAATCAGAGTCTTTTGGACTTGGTTGCCTTCCCAGTGCAGAGCTGCTGGGACAGCTCTCAGGAGGGGTTGCTAAAATCCTGTTTCTCTGCTCCTGGAATGGATCTCCCCAGTAAGAACACATGATGAGATATGTCCAAGATCAGAGCACTCCCCATCAAGAGCCTGTGGCTGCTCTGAAGGGGCCCTGAGGGCCCATCCCTGCAATACCTGGGCACCGACACCCTTTGGATGGGAGGCATGCACACCTAAGGGCAGCTCCAGGTTCAGGCTCTGTCTGCCACCCTCTGTCTGCCAGCACAGCATGAACCCCAGGAACACTCAGGACAGGTCACCAACACCTGGAAGCAGACACAAAACACACCACAGTGGAATGGGCACAGCAGGGCACCAGCAGGCAGGGCAAGACTGTAAAAAAGTCTGGTGCCCTTGAACCAGCCCTAATGGGAACAGGAGCCATGTTTCCACAGTAAATAAACTCCATTCCTCGCTGGAGTTCATCATCCTGCTGGACAGTTTTCTAAGTGGCATTGGCAGGGTTTTCAGTGAGCAGGGTTCCTCTGAACTCCTTGTCCACAGCCACTGGCGCTGACCCAGCTGTCCTTGCCGGTGTCCCCAGGGATGCTGGCAGGGAGTCACAGCAGGACAGGAGCTTTGGCCTTGCAGGGCAGGGGGACATCACAGGACAGGGGCTCCAGCACCACAGGCAGCTGCAGCTCCTTTTCAATGCTTGCCAGCTTGCTCAGCCATCTCTGCCACCCAGCTGTGGCCAGGTCAAATTCCTCCAAAATCCCTTCACTGCCGCCTGATGGCACCAGCTGGAACCTCCTCTGCAGGCCAGGCCCTGCCCTTGCTGCACATCAGGGCTCCCAGGAGAACATTTCAGCAGAGATGGCCTCTGTGAACGGCAGGTGCAGATGCTCTGACAGGAGGGCAATGCTGCTGTGCTGCTGGACCAGGGCTCACACCAGCAGCTGGGCTTAGAGGCTCCAGAGCTCCAAAGGAGAGGGCAGAAAACAGGAGACATCCAAAATACCTTCATAGGAATTGAGCTTATATTCTGTGGGGGTTTTTTTTGGTTTTTTTTTTGCATTTTGCAGCATCTAGATGCAAACTAAGGTAAGTTCTCCTTCATGCAACCAAAATAAAAATAGGACAGAGTGACAAAAAACCAAAGGTTAGCAGATTCTACTTTAGTTTTTCACTATTTTAAACTCATATATGCACCTAAAATCAGTAAGTGCATTTTTTTAAAAAGGCAGAGAATGTAAATATTCAAAATTTTTTGTTGCACCTATTTCTGGAAAATGTAATGCACAGCCTGCAGACTCCAGTTCAGTACTCCCAATGTGGGAGTGGGAGGACTGCGTTCACATGAGACATGAATTAGGGCCTAAAAATATGTCCTAGTAATAAAGGAGAAGCTAATTTTAACTTTCAGCATTGCCACTTTCAGAACAGAGCTTCATTTAGAGGAAATCCAGTTTGCAAGTGCGGAACCTGACCCCAAAGCTCAGAATATCATCAGGTAAGACACAGGTCTCACCTGCTGATAGGGCTGGGGGGACCAACAGCCCATGGCACTCCTGCCATTCCACCAGGAGATGCAGAAGAACCATGGCTGTGTGACTTCTGTAACTGCAGCTCTCACAGGGCTGTGTGAGCACATCCAGCAGAGCTGGAGCTGCTCGGACCATCCTGATCCCAACCCTTTAACAGCTGTCTAGCACACACCATACTGAAGGCCATGACTTGCACCTGGACAGGCACACACACATTTCATAGACTTCTTCATAAAACAGAGTTTTCTGGCCATGGAAAGCACGTGCAGAAGGTGACACAGGTGTGGGTCTCAGGTGCAAGTATCACATCAACCCTCCTGCTGGAGCACAGGCTGTTGGTGAGGTCTTGCATCTCCTCTAAGTCCTACCAACTTTTGAGCCATCTTCTGAAGAAACACTTTACCCAAACTTCAGCCTCACCTTCTCCTTGCTGATACACCACTGCTCAAAGACACCAGCTAAGTGCAACAGCCAGATTGCACCTGTGTGAGAAGAGAGCAAGGCAATCTGAACAATGCAAAGTTGTAAGTGAAAAAACACCTGCAAAAGAGATCTCTTAAAAACAGAGGCAGTCGGAACAGGAACATGCCATTTCTCCTGAAAGACCTCCTGGAATATTTAAAAGTAGTTCTTCATGGGAAAAGAAATGAGTCCTAGAGATTATTTCAAAATGCAACAGGGCTCTGTGGTCTCAGCCACACTTGCTCTGTGCTCCACAGGAATCTGGCAAACTGGAGCCACAGCCCCAGAAATGTGCTTCACATTGCCACTTCTAGCTGAAATGCAGCTTTCTGCACATGTTATTTCTTATTCATGTTTGAAATTACTTTTTAATCAAATACCTACAAAGACCACAGAGAGTTCTGAAAGAAATAAAAAAATCAGTTCAAAAAGTAATGGACATGAGCTGTTCTCTTTCCTCCTATAATTCCAGAGTGAAAATATTTTAAACTATATTATATTACAACATCATTCCAAAACCTGCACTAATGCTATTGCAAAGTGTTTGGAGCTGCTGCAGATTTTGGAAGGCTTAGGTAGTATGAATAACAGAAAAGTGTATCTGCAAGAGACATCAGCAGCTGGGTGGCACCATCTAATTAATATAAGAAATTATGTATGGGAGAGCCCAAATACACTCAGTTCAGGCCAAAGATAACAGGGTCCTTTGGGTGGACATGTCAGAGGAAATAGAAAGGAGAAGCAAACTCAATTCTGCATAAATTATGTGCCACTTGGAGACAGATAGTTCCTTTTGGAGAAAAAAAAAACCCTCTGTGTGATGCTACCTGATGTTTGAGATTGTGACTAGGACAGTAGGAGGGATGAGCAAAGAAATTATTTTATTCACCACTCTTCTACCTGTGCTGACAAATTTACAATGTGTTGGGAAAATTTCCACTATCTCTTCATGCTGTGAGTCAGTGAGGGGGAAGAGAAAGCTTGCCATCCCAAGATTTCCAGCTGGAAATAGGTAATGACAAGCAGGTACTTGATCCCTCAAAATCTTAACCCCAACTATATTAAAAAAACATGCAAGCAAGTGCAGCGGGGAAAATTGTTCCCTGCAGAAGCTATGAACAAGCAGGCTTCACATGGAAATTTTGACAAGGAGCTGAGGGAAGCTCAGACCTGAGCTTCTCAAGGAGGATGGTCCTTCCACTGTCACGAGCAGCTGGTACAGCTGCAGGTCCCTTAATGCTTAATGGGATTTTCTGAAAAGCACAGACCTTGGCATCTGAGAACTGAATGAAAATGTTGGATTTGTTTACTTACTGCAAGTCTACAAATATGTGTATATTTATATCCCACATCTTTGCAAAGAAAATTGTGAAAATATAAACTGATGGAAGCTCTGCAAAAGGAACAATTCATCACTGCCTTTTTCCACCCAAAGTTTCTTAAGGTTGATTCTTAAAAAAAATTGGACATCTGAGGTCTAAAAGTCTACAAAAAACCACAAGTTGTGGACTCCTTGATTTCTGTATTTCCCCATGGCCCATCTGCATGGATTTATTTTCAGGCTAAGAGCCCAGATAATGCAGAATGTAACAATTTACCCTTAAACCCCCCAGTTATAATAAAGAATAAACAATAATCATGATGAGTACAAGATGCAAAGAGATTAAATACAAGGCAGATGTTCAATCTTGTCTTTTCTACTGAGATTATAAATGGTCTGAGCCTAAGAGAAAAATTCAGAGCCTGAAAGTGAAGGTTTGCTAATTAATCAGTTATAATGGTATAGGGGATTACAGAGCACAATTAAAACACACTGAAAACAAGAATGACAAAGGAGGATGGAGAAGCAGCTCTATCAACAGACAAACATCTCTACACAAGCAGCTAAAAATGATGCAGCTCATAAAAAACTTGTGCTTAAGAATTAAAATCCAACTACAACAACAAAAAGACAATGTTATAAACTAAATTAATTCCTGGAAATTTCTTCCAATGTTTATTTAAGAAAAAAATACAGAGTTGGATCCAAGCTCCTTATGAAGCCTAGGACAAAACTTCCATTGAGTCCAGTCCTTTATAGAAATATGAATGTACATTAATACAGGCATTGCTGGAGCACATATTGGCACATTAATATGCAATTGAATATAAACATATGCATTCATAGCTTTGAAGTTCCATTCGTAACAAAACAGCATAGAGAAATTATTAGCATTTTTACAAGATGATTTCTGCCTAAGTCAGATACTGAAGTGCTACTGATACTTACAAGGCTTTCAACACATGGGGAGTCTAGGGTGATAACTTCTGTGCTAGGCAAGTGTATTTTTAAACCTCCTTTAACATTAAATTCTGATGCTGCCCTGTTGGGATGAACTAAGGTCCTTTCCTGAGCGTGCAGTTTTAACTTCCTTGTTTACTCTATGAAACCAATTTGGCAGTGATCCACTCCTGATAGTGCCAGTTATCATGACCCCAATCCTATAAAAATTATCACCAAGACCAATTTGTGCTGAAGACAGTGTCACCTCCCATATGAGAATGTCCTATGAGATGAGGTCCCATAAGCTGTAGGGCCTGGTGCTCCTCAAAAGCACAGATTCCCACGTTATAGGGTAGGATTAGGCTCCTACAGTCTTCCTCTTGATTCTGCTCTCAATCTTTCTCTTTTGTCTAGTGGAAACAAAAAGGGAAATTGTGCTTTAGTTTGCAACTTCTCAACAACATTGATGAATGCATATTTGCTGTAATATTATCTACTCCACTGAAATTAATACATAACTTTAATGGATGAAAGTGGATATGATACAAGTGTGGATAGAAAAATAATAATTTCTAGCTCTTTTCTAGTTTTGGAAAATGAATGCAATAAAGTGATATCCTGTTAGAAATACCTTTGCTTACCATTTATGCAATTATAAGCTGTATTACGAAGACACCATTTATTTGTGTGGTTCATTGTTTGCCCTGAGAGACCTGCATTTGTTCAAAGTATGAACTTATTTTAGATTTAAAATTTTAAGAGCAAACTAATGTAAAAACATAATGAAATCACCTTCAAATCTGCTTACGTTCTCACTTCCCATACAAAATTATTTTCATCACAAAAATAATCCCCCAAATTTGTCTGAGATTATTCCAGCAAATCCCACGGCCAACAAATCCTAAAACATGCTCCACCTGTTAGTGAAACTATCACAGTAATTGTCTGGGCTTTTATCTAATGAATATGCATTACAGCAGTCAAAACAAATTCTATCTTAATCTATATTACTGGGGAAAGTTTCTGAAACAAGCTGTTGCAGAGAAATTTATATAATATGTTGTCAACATTCAGCAAAGACAAGCTGTCTGCCAGAAAGGGCTGATGGAAACAGTTTCCTACATTTGGTCAGGGAGATGTTTTTGTGCTACCCATAAGCCATGCTTTTTTCCCAAGGTGCGCTGAGAGCATCCCATGCCCTGGTGCCTTTAATGTGCCTGCCCACCTGTACTGCACCTCCCTGCAAAGCCTGAGCTGATCATGACCAGGAAGTCTCTTTTTGCCATGTGGTTTTCTGTGAGTCACCGTATCTTCTACAATGTGCAAACCCACTGACACCTGTTGGGGAAAGGGCTGATGGAAATTCAGCTGTCTGCCTGCACAAGGGCTGTGCGTGACTGCACCTGCACCAGGCGTGTGCCTGACACAGCAGTGCAACAGGAGGTACGGGGCAAACCAGCAACAGGAAAGGTACTGGAAACCAATGTAGCCATGATATTTTCTGAAAAACCCTTTCCGTAGAATTTTTTCTCCTGAGAAGCCAAAAGGCCTCAGGAATAAAATGTAAACAATGGTTATCTGCTGCTGTGGAATGCAGCAGGTGGATCTGTGATTGGTCTCATGGGGTCGTTTCTAATGAATGGCCAATCACAGTCAGCTGGCTCAGACTCTCTGTCCAAGACACCAGCCTTTGTTATTCTTTCTTTCTTTTTCTATTCTTAGCTAGCCTTCTGATGAAATCCTTTCTTCTATTATTTTAGTATAGTTTTAATGTAATATATATTATAAAATAATAAATCAAGCCTTCTGAAACATGGAGTCAGATCCTCATCTCTTACCTCATCCTAAGACACCTACGAACACCATCACAACCAAGATTAGCAAGGTTTGTAAAATTACCCATGATTAACAAGATTTTTAAAATTAAGCAAAATTAATGAGCCACTCTTCCCAATCAACTGCCCGCCTATGACGCTCACATTGCTTTTGCTATAATAGTCATTAAGAATAGTCTCAGACTCTTATCTTGACTTTTTACTGTCTCACTTTTCTGCCTAAAGAGCACTGGAGGCAACTTTACATGCCAGCATCAGAGAAACATCTACTCAGTTCAGGAACTGGTAGCAAGATCAGTTTAGATATGCTAAAACAGAACAAGCCCTAAGAAATACATGCTCTAGGAAGGTGCATTATATCTTTTTTTGTATATAGAAAATCTTTAGCAAAATAATAATAACTTCTTATCCAGTTTCTGATTCCACAATAAAAAGCTAAGCACCGGCACATTTGTATGCAGATCTTGTTACTTATTATTTACTGCTTTTCTGAGCAGCAATGGAATGACTGAAGAAGTGATTTTGCTGAACCAAGGCCATATGTTACCCCAAAGACCTTTGATGATATATTGGTCCTCTCCAGGCACCAATCTCATATATACTTTCCTTTTCATAATTTGTATGAATAGCAGCTGCTTCAGTAGGTGAGGATACAAACAAGGGAAGTAAGAGAGCAAAAAAAAGGGGAGGAAAGAGATGGGTGTTTTGATAAATAAGAAACAAATTGAAGAAGTGCAAATATGTGGATTTTCGAGGTTACATACACTTTTATTTTAGAAGTGATTTTTTGGAACATTTGTGATTATCTTTATTGAGATGGCTTCTGTAGTATTTAATTCATCCTCCTGTAAAAACAGCACTCTGAAAGACCCAAAACAGTGTAATTTGCTGCTGCTTGGTTTCAGTTAATTTCAGAGACAATTGTTTTCAAGGCAAAATTAAGATAATTATGCATGAGGAAAAGATTTTTACATTTTTTTTAACTTTACAAATTACTTTCTGGGACTGAGAAATGAATCTTAGCTCTTTTTTCATCTTAAGATGTATCTGCCACATTTTAGTCAAAAAACTATTGTTAAAGACTAGAGTGAATATAGAGTGGTTTTAGCTAAAGTGGAATAGTCTTTCGGTCTTCTGAAGAGCTTGTGCATAAATGAAATTGATGAACTACAGTCAAGGTACAAATGCAGGGACTGTTACTATGATTTTAATGGAAATTAAAGTGATGAAATTTAGAAATTAGTATTTAATCCTTGTGAAATTAAGTGATTCATCTAAAAGGGTAAATCTCATTTTTAAAAAAAGTAATCTGTAACAGTTTCAATGAATTCCATAAGCAAATTTCAGTATCTGAAGGAAGTAACGTATATTATAAAATTGGAGTTATTGTGGTTATTCTCCAGACTTGTCCACAATGTGCTGCATAATACTGAAAAAAGAGCTGCCTTTTAAATGTAAACTTTGCTACCTAGAAACATCACCCTCAGCATCAACAACAAACCATTCTGGGAGAAACAGAAGCTGAAGAGCAAATGTGATTTAACACCACAGAAGAACCAGATCCCACGCCTTTGTCAAACACAAAAGAGATAAGTAAACACGGAGCCCTCTTCTCTCCACCAGCAGCAGGCAGAACTGCTTTGCCATGCCCAGGGATCGCCCTCTCCTGCCTGGCCAGCCTGGCACATGGCTCACCCTGGCACCTGCAGCTCTGGGGACCGCCGTGGCACACGGGCAGTGACACAGAGGCAGTGACAGAGCCCAGCAGTGGCAGTGACAGAGCCCAGCAGTGGCACTCAGGCAGTGACACAGTGACGGAGCCCAGCAGTGGCAGAGCCTGGCAGTGACATCCAGCTCCAGCTGTGACATCCAGCTCCAGCTGTGACACAGCCATGGCAAGGACTCCTAAAATCAGAGCCAGGTTCCTTGGACACTTGAAAGTGCAGCCACAGCCTCCTGCATTCCTACCTGTAATTAATTCTGCAACAGATTAACTGCTCTGACTCAGTTTCCCTCCCGTAAACTGGGTGAATTTGGCCTGTCTGCCTGTGAGAGTTAATAACTTTCCATAAGTAGTTTGAGAACTGAGTAGTTTGAGTACCTGGCATGATCACACTGATGCATTTTCATTAACTCTGGGCAATAAGAATCCTTGTGTCACAGACATCTTTTACGAAAAATCCTTTCTTTAAGATTTTTCCTCCTGAGAAGCTGAAAGGCCTCAGGAACAAAATGTAAACAATGATTATCTGCTGCTGTGGAATGCAACAGGTGCATCTGTGATTGGTCTCATGTGGTTGTTCACAGTCAGCTGGCTTGAACTCTCTGTCCAAGCCACCAGCCTTTGTTATCATTCTTTCTTTTTCTATTTTTAGCTAGCCTTCTGATGAAATCCTTTCTTCTATTCTTTTAGTATAGTTTTAATGTAATATATATCATAAAATAATAAATCAGCCTTCTGAAACATGGAGTCAGATCCTCGTCTCTTCCCTCATCCTCAGACCCCTGTGAACACAGTCACATCCTTGCTGGCTGGGATGAGTTGGAACTAGCTGAAGAGAAGGATGATCTTACCATTGTCAGGGAAGAATAGTCCAATGTGCCTTACATCATAAAAGGACAAATTTAATAAGGAATTCGGTGTTAGCCTTCAGGAAAATCTGACAAAACATCTTTGTCTATGGCTTCTTACCACATTTAAGCAGAGTGTATCACTTGCTTAAAAATGTGCCTGGGCTAACCAATCTATAAAGCAGTGTTCTGTTAAACTACTTCTGTTACAAACCAGATTTCTAACTGCAAAGGGCTAACAGTATATGTTTTTCAATTCCCAGGTTTTTTTGACATCTAATAACCATCTCCTGGTAAACAGTCCTGTTAGAAACTTACTGCCCATTTTTGCCTTGCAGTTTACACTTTGTGCTGTAACATGAAAAGATTTCAGAGTTCTTTTTTTTTTTTTTAACAAAATTAATGCAGAGATACAGTCTTCTTTTAAAAGAATGTAAGAGGGTACAAGTTAACCTAGAAAGATAACTTTTGACTTGTTCTGGCAGAACTGAAATGCTTCACATTTATCCTTGAACACTCTTGCATATTCCCTCTTGTGTAGAAAATTTAATGAACTTGCACAAATAGTTTTATTAAAAAAAAAAAAAAACCCAAAACCCCACCAAAAAACCACAGCATCAAATGTCTTGTGCTTATGGATTCCAGTTAAAGGCACAAAAAGTCCCCTTTGTGGGCACAGTACCATTTAAAGCAATTTTCTGTTACACAACTATAAAAACTGATCATTATAAACATGAATTGCAAACAAGTCAAGTATCTTGATTTTAGAAACAACAGATTTTACAACAGACACACATCAGATGCTTTAGCATAAATAAATGATAAACACGGGTCAATCAATAATCTTTGAAGCAGCTGCAAGTGGAAGAAACCTGCTGTCAGTGGTATTGAAGAACATTCCCTTTTTGTACTGTTCCTTTTAAACTCCTAAATCCACAAGCAGCAAGAGCTGAGCCCCACTTTAATTACTGCACTGCTCAACGAGGCACTGCCGACCACTGCAGCCTGCTTCCCAAAATCCCCATTTATATGGACATGTAAATAGCAATTCATGATTGACAAGAAGAAGGGAAATTACAGCCTGGAAATCAGCTAATGAAAGTTAATTTTGGGTAAGTTTTGTTTGGGAAGCCCTGGGCATTTTGTCTGGTGGTTTGCGGCAGGGCTGCTGGCATGGATGCAATGTAGAGCACGAGCTCAAAGTTGGCTTCTGCTCTCTTAGTCCTTCTGTAGGATTCAGCTGGAGAAAGATCAGCACACAAAGACACTTAACAACAAATCCACCTTTTTGGTAAAGATTTGGGGTTTCCAGACATGAGTATTATGGATTCCTGCATACACACCTGACTTCACCATGCTGAATTACTTAGCTACTCAAAAAACATACCTACACAAATCTAACAGAAATATTCCAAAAAGTCTGGCTTATAAGAAGTGTCTTTCACTTCTTTATTTCTCACTCTAAAAACAACAACAAAAAAAATCATAATCCTTTTGCAGTTGTGCCTTTGTGATTTGCCTATAAGACGACTGTTATTGCATAGAGAAAGATCACACACAAATACTAGGAGAATTTTTATACATACATTTTTAAAATTACTAACTCATACAGTCTGGATGGATGAATGTGAATAAACACAAATGATATAAGACTATTTTATTTTTACATCACTAAACAAAATACTTCAATGGAATATAAAAACTATTCATATAATTTGAACTTTTCATGCTTTAAGACCCTTTGTCTCATATAACCTGGATATTACAGTCATTCACTTCATACAGCTAGACAACTATATTTCACACAAAAATGTATATATGTTGCATTAAGGCACAAACACATATATACATAGAAACAGAGTTCTGCAACCCTGACTGATACTGAGAAGTTTCAATTTCAATTTTACTCTAAGTAGGGGCAGCAGAATTAGGCCTTATACAAAGGTAACACATTATTACAGTTGGCTTGAAAGCCATCATTTTACATTTGTTAAATCCCACTATTTAAGAAATAAATAGCCATTTCACAGTGTCTGAGAAGTGGCAAGAAGAAAGCAATTGCATAAAATCAGTTGTGTGTAAATCCCTAAGAAGATGGAGATAAAATATCTGTCAAATTCTACTTATTTCTTCCCACACTTCCCAGCAGCTTTGACTCTTCACGCTGATGTTTCATTAGCATTTGGAGAAAGGTGATTTTATTAATAATTCTGAGCACCATTTCTCTTGCAAGGAACAAAAAATGGGGAAAAAAAGTCACACTTTAGCACAAAGTATTTTGCTGAGATCTACTTATTTCTCATTCCTTATTCCAGACTTGCACAAAAAATGCCACCAGCACATAGTGCAGGTTTCAGAAACAGCACTCACAAGTGGCACTGCTCCAAAATCAGACTCAGTAGTTGGTTTAGCACTGAGATCAAATCCGAACCCAGCACAAAAACACTTTCAAAAACACAGATTAGCTTGCAGGGGTAATCCCCTATGACACAATGTTCACCTAATGACGATGCCCTGGCAGTCATACGAGTACCTGTGGGGTTTTTCTGCTTAACAAATCATCTTGTGTTTGTAAAATTTGTTTTCACTTCCTTTTAATTCACCCTTTTGTTTCTTTTTTTTCAAGAGAAGGAGAAATGGGTGGGGTGAATTAGTTTTATTGTAATCATCCTAACCTCAGTACAGGATCAAAGTAAGCGACTAGGAATCAGTCTCAATTTTTGTTTTTACATATACCACAAAGGACGTTGAGTGGGAACAGAGAGGAAGGAGACTTAAAAAGCTGTCAGGAGAATTGCAGGGAAATGTGCCTGCCTCCCTGCCAGCTGTGCTGCTGGATTTGGGAGCACAGGGCAGAGGGATGGATGTGCACTGCCACGGCCGCGGAGCCGAGCAGAAAGGCGCCTCCTGAACCGCTGCCACGCCGCGGCCTCCGCTGGGGAAACGCCACAGTGCAAAACGCCTCGCAGTGAGCAGCAGCGATTAAACTGCCTACAAATCACCTTTCCACCTAATCCGAGCAAGTCAGGAGTCAGATAATTTCCCGGAAAAGAGGATTCATATCTCATATTAAAAAAATGAAATCCTTCTTAATGTATCCTACCCAAAGCCAAAGCCTACAGTCACTCAATTGAGCATCAAACTTAGTAGTGCGAGTCTCAGCTGAGCTAATCAAATACCTCAAACTCCTTACAAATGAGTTTTGTTTTTCCAATCCTTGAATGAACAAAATTCCCAGGCCAGCTATGGTCAGTCTCAACAGAAAAAGTCCTTCTACTTCTATTAAAAATGCTGAAATTTTCCTTCCTTAAAGACCTCTGTCTCAGTAAATAAAAAAATCAGGAATAAATTAGAGTAGCCTGTTTACCTTCTTTATAATCTTTCTTCTTTAATATGATTTTACTGTATATTTTCTTATGATTATCTCTGAAGTAAACAATGTAAATCTTATCAATTTTCTTCTACCAAAATTTCACACATCTCTAATCCCTTTTGCCATATGTCTCTGAAACCTCACTATCTCTAGTACACATTTGGGAGCTAGAACAGCCAGAACGGAATAGAATATACCTAGTGAAAATACACCTTTCATTCATTAATGTCACAGTAATATCTTCAATATTAGCCGTCCTGCTCTTTACGCACTGTGCCCTGCTCCGTGCTTCCCCTGTTACCACGCTTTGCTTAGCAGAGATTTTCATTAAACCAGCCATGGCAATGTCCAGTCCTTAGTCCACAGTGTGTATTGTTAATTCAGGGTCCAAAAATACATCCTCATATTTTAAATCTGCTGTAAGAAGCAAGAAATTTCAGACTGATTGAACGACAATAACTCCATCCATTTAATGCTTTCTGTTAAGGCAATAAATTTGGCTATTTTATGACTCAGGGAGGGTTGCCTGTTAGTATGGGTTGACAAGCTGCTTCTGCCAGTTAACAAAGCAGTCTTTTTAATATGTTATATATCACAATATGCTGTTAAAACTCCTCCGGGTTGGCTGCTTCGTTTCAAATTCATACAGCGGGGAACAAAGGTCAGCCACAGCAGAAAGGTAAGCGCTTCGTTTTACTACTGAAACTTGCATAATTTGCAGGCAAAACAAGCTGGTTTACACAGCAGACGTCAAGTTCTTCACAGATGCCTTGAGAATGATCTATCTGCTGATGCATATCAGCCTTTTTTGTCTGGATAACTAATCACTTACACGGAAAAAGCGGTAAACTGCCTGAAAGGTTGTAGAGATAGTTAGCAGCAAACACAGGGATCAATTCACGTTCATTATTACTCGCAAAACCTATACAATACTGGCAGGCAGTAATTCAAAAGTAGTACAATTAACAGAGATCAGACAGATATCCTCATGTTCACTTTTTTGAGACGAACCTATACGGCATTAAAGGAGCCTAAGAATACAGTTTGCACAGACCTTTAGTAACTTGGTACTTCACAAGGCAATTTCATCTAACCTTTAATTTTTAGTGCAGCATTTTCCATTTTAGGGTATCACTTCAGAAAGGTCTGCCTTTAAGTATTTTTCAAAACTCCATTAATAGCACTTAAAGTGGAACTTGTACGCAAAGCTCTCACCTTATGGGAGAATTTTCCTACGCAAGTCACCAAGGAGAACCTACAAAATTTTAAGCAATATGAAGTGATTTCCAACAGTAGGATTCCTTGCCACTAGATTTATGTGCCTGTGTATTGCCACTGAGGAAAGCAAATCCTCTAACAATATCTGCGGTCAGAAAGGTAAAAATTACAATATACGTTATTGCTCATGTAAGACGTGGTCAATATTCATACCAGTGCTTTTTCCACTTACATAATTAATACTTCAAGATAAAGTTGAAGTATTTTGTTCTCTTTGAAAGTAAAATACACCATTCTATTGTCCTCACAATTACATGCTGTTCTCTTTGAAAGTAAAATATACCATTCTATTGTCCTCACAATTACATGCTGTTGCTAGGAAGTTACAACTCTGCTATAACCTAATCGTCTGCTATTTAGATATGGACTCATGAATCCCATATTTTTATTCTAAATTTAAGTTCAGTCATCGTAGCTAATGTCCTTGATGCTATCTCAAATTGCTGTCATTACACGGATCACTAGAAATTGGAGGTAATAGTAAAAAAAGAAAAGAAAAAAGAAAGCTACCAAATTAGATGATGGATAAAGGTTTAATCAATTTAATTTTATCACCAAATCCATTCCCTTCCTCTCGAGCTGTCAGGGCACGAGATAAGCGGAACACGTCGTGAAGCACAACACAATCCTTTTGTGGGGAAGGAGTTGTGTCCCTGAACCTCGCCAAGATGAAACACGCTCATTTATTACTTTGGCATTGCAGGATGATGAAGAACCAAGCTGGTTTCCTCCCTTCATCTTCAGCACAATCTTTCTATTTCATTAATTTTTCATGGAATTTCATTTCACAATCATTTTGCCTCTCTCACCCACTTGCTGCCCTTATTCAGTTTATTCTGTCAACTTTTATTTCATGCCCCATTGTATCAGCAGCGACTCTGGCCATGGCTTTCTACCACACCAGGGATACCTGATGCCCTCCTGCTTCCAGTAATTAACTTCACTCAGCAGCCCTAAAAATGGCATTGCAAATAAGGGGTCCTAATTGTTGTCTTACACTGGAAAATAACTCAGAAGGGTTATCCATCCAATCCCCTATTTCATACTCACTTTCTGTGTGTTGATTACTAGGAAGTTGCTGGAAGCCGCTGAAGTGTGGCCTTCTTAGTATTATCAGTAAATGGAACTCTGCTTTTGTTTGGTCTATGTGTAATGACTTATGTGGGAAAACAAGCCTTCTTTTCAAAATCTATACAACAGGCAATGAAATGGGCACAGGCTGTGCTGAGTTCTGTCAGTGCTCTGCCATATTCCAGAGGCCTGAGAAAACACAAGAACCCGCAAACGCCATAACCACGTATAAACCCCAAAAAATTTTAAACGGGTTTCTCTAAATCAATAGGCATCATTTTCTCTCCTCTGGTCATTTTGTACACACCAATTAAAAAAAAAAAAACCAACAACTCAAAACCAAGCAAATAGAGAGAAATATAAAATATCTACTACTGCTGCCACGTGAAATTAGTATGCAGATAATCTGTCAAGCATCCATATTTATTTTTAATTAGGGCTTCGAAAAATCAAGATATTTACTTCCTGCTGAGAGTTATCATACTGTTTTAAATGACAATGAAAATATTCCTACCTATACTAATTTAACAAATAGGTCGAAGTATCCACATTTTAACTTTTTAACACACATTCTGCACAGAGTGTAAAACTGAATAAAACCACTCTAAGTCTAGGTTTGCAATATGACATTCACTGCATGGACATTTATTGTTGAGGCAGGATCTTCTTACTGAAAGGGTTGCTGGATTTCATAAGCACAAAAATAAGATGCATGAAAATTAATTACTGGATGATAATATTGTGCACAGGAATAATTTTCGGTGTCCTGCACTTTTCAGTGCTTGATTTGCATATAGGGATATTGGCTCTCTGACTCTAACTGCATGTGTTTTTTATTTTTGTTTTTTTTTTTTTATTTTTAGACCAAATGCACAAGGAAATTCAGATATTCAGAGAATGCTCTTTGTTTTCCCTGCTTGAACTTGCTTTCTGCCCATAGGAAACTCCTAAAATAGAGCATCCAGGTATGGGGTAAAGTGCTATACCCATACACACAAATTTATAATTCACACTAACCAGAGCAAAAAGATGACTGAAAACATGGAAAGTAAAACAGAAGAGATAAGCAACACTGCTAAATAACAAATAATAACTGTTTCTGCTGCTGTACATTCCTAGATATTCTATTAGGCAATGTCTCAACCTGGTTTTACAGTTCTATGTAACATGTGTAATAAAATATAGTAAATTGTATAAATAATTTGTTGAGTCCATTTCCTTAAGGACTGGGGATGTGTAAACAGATAAATTCATTTCCTTACTTTGTCTAATACTCAATTTAAATTTAAGACTATAATGAATTTTTTTGCCTCCTCGTGTTCCTGGGTATCCCTGCGTACAGATGTGTAAACCTATGTGTGTAGTTACACACTTTAAAGTGGCTACCAAAAGTATTCCTGCTATAAACAACAAGATATGTGCTGGAAAATAGTTCAAAGCAAGTGTCTTTGGTCTAACTCTCTGCAAAGACTTTCTCACAATCTGTTAAACAGATCAAACCTGCAAAACAGTGGAGCCGACAATAATTCTCATTTAAAAAATAGTAATTTAATAGCCTAATAAACATTTTGACTAGTTCCCTGAATAGTCTCTTTGTGAAGCAACACCTCCTTATGAGATACCATAAAAATAAAAGAAAAAAAAGATGGTCACTAAATAAAAATAAAATATCATAATAGTAAAATCCAAACAGGATCTTATACAGGGCATGCTTCAAGTTACAGAAATTTTTTGGCCAGCATGATTTTATAGGAATGTGTATTTTTTTTAATGTATACTGTGATTACAAAGAAAGGAAAACCAAAATCATATGCACAAAAATCTGTAATTAGTATACTAACCACCTACATGATCTGAAAAGTGGTTACAAATAGCACATTTGAAAGCATAAAAATTAACACTTCAAGTGCACATCCTATTGATGTTGGCCAGTTAAGCACTTTCTAGAATGCGATCCACCTCCAGCTGTGCATTCTGCAAATAGCTGTCAGCTACCAAGTTATTGTCGAGCAAGTTTTCATGTTGGTTTATTTTAACACATTCAACTTCCACCTTGTTTTGGCAAAACAAAGCAAAAAGGACGCATCAGAAAAGTCTTACTGAAAGACTCTAACTTTCGTCTGCTCTTAAAAACAAAATTAAACTAAGTACCTTTTCTCCACTGTATAGATTAATGGTTTATTCTTTTCTCCTGGCCAAGTACAGGTCACTAAAGCTAAGCTAAGTTCGCAATTCTGTAGAAAAACAGTTTTTCTAGAACAAATCAGAATAAAAAAGTCTGCAGAACACAACTTGATTACAGGGAAATGTAAAGGGTACTGAGTATGCAGGCGCTCCTTTCTGAGAGTTTTAAAATTTATTCTGTAATGCCAAGTAAAAGGCAGCCTTTCTCACCAGGTGTTATAAACTGCTAAAAACCCAGAGTAACAAGTTGAGGTTGCACAGCTACTTGAAGTCCTGATATATCTGCATGTCTGTTGTTCCTATTTGTGTGCAGGTCACTATTTGTTACTATGATTTTGAATACAGAGTCAACAGATGAAAGTAAAAATAGTGACAAATGACAATGGAATGCCACAGCCTTGCATTTAGTATTTGGCCCGGTTTTAACAGCTGCTTTCGATATCTTCCTAAGAAGTTATCAAATACTGCACTTACTAACTTCAACGTAATCAATAATTGAGAGACACTTAGCTAATGGCACCTATAAATTAGGTTCTCTAGAATCTGAAGGAGAAACAGTATATCCAAAGCATCAGCTTGAGTACTAGCTGAGTAAAACTTGCGTGAGTACCACACAGAGATCATAACTACATGTTAGATTATATTTACTGCTTGGATAAACACTCGGACTTCGCATCTCCGCAGTTGAATGCCTTGCAGCTGGGCATCTCTGGCACTCTGCTCCTCGTATCAGTTTATTTTACTTTAAAGCGCTCACAGTCGGTTAACTTCGTCTTTTTCAGGCAAAACATCAAAAATCAAGCGGTAGTGTGTCATCCCCTCTACAGGAGAAAGCAAGACAGGCTTGCGAAGAGCTGCTATCTAGGGCATATTCCCTCTTCGCAATGACATCCTGTAGCTTCACTTTTCCTGCTCACGGCAATTAGCGCCTTCCTATCCAAGGCTCGCTTACGGACGGGGAACAGCACCGAGACAGAAAAACTTGGCGGACCTCGTCTAGAAAAGGAGAGAAGCGGTACTTTGGAGGGCGCGACAGCCCCGGGGGGCTCCGCGCCGCGCTCCGCCCGGGCAGCGGCCCCTGCTGCCCGCGGGCTCGGGCGGGCTCCGGGCCGCGGCGGGAGCGGCGGGCACCGCGCCGGGCCGGGCCAGGCCGGAGCCCCGGGACGGCCCCGCCGCACCAGCCCCGCACTGCCCCGGACGGGGCCTGCCGAGCCCCACGCCGCACCCCGTGGGTTCAGCCTTGGGCCGGCACAAGGCAGGCACGGCGGGGAGCTGTGCCCGGCGGTGGGGCCGGGGCGGCCGCTGCCCTTCCCGGCCGGCCCCGAGCCCGGCACCGCCCGGCCCGCCGCGGCCGTCGGGGCAGCGCAGGGCTGGCGCCGGCGAGCGCTGACAATAGAGCTGCGAGCAGCCGGGGCTGTGCAGATGGCAGGCGGACAGAGCGGGAAAAGAAAGCAACAAGAAAATTGCATCTCTCTTACCTTTCCTCTTTGATCTCCTCCTCCTCCTCCTCTTGGACTTGCATCTCAGCTGCCCGCTCGGCCCTCCCGATGCCCTGCCGCTGCCCAGGACGGATGTCATGCCGGTACCTCAGCGAGCAGCACCGCGCCAGCGTGTTCTCCTCCCGCGGAGTTTCTCCTCGCTCTGGAGGCGGCTTTTATAGGGCGGTGGGTCGGGCCGGCGGGCTGTGCCGGGGCTGTGCCCGGGCTCCGCTCGGCGCTGCCGCCGCGCTGGGGTCGCGCCTCCGCCCCGACGTGCCGGGCCCGGCCGGGGCGATGCCCGGGGGCGCCGCCGCGGCTCTGCCGGCCCCGCGCCCACTTTTTGCACCTCTGCGAGTTGCCGGGCACCGGCCGCTTTGAAGGCGACGGTGCGGGGGTGGGGGGGGGGCGAGGGGGGCGGATTTGCTGCTGCAAAGTCTCCCGCAGCCCAATCGCTCCCGCCGCCCGGCGCTGACATCAGCTCCGCCAGCCCTCGCCCCCAAACTCCGCTCCCCCGGGGCTGCCGGCTGTGCCCGGCTCCCGGGAGAGAGCCAGGGAGAATGGGCCCGTAGGGAATAAAAGCATCCTGCCGCCTCGTCTTGGAGGAGCCGGAGGGGCAGCTCGCAAGAAGGGAGGCTGCAGGGAGGATTTCAAGCCTTTTTTTTTTTTTTTTTTTTTTGTCTGCTTTAGACCATGTGGACACTGAACACTCCGCTTCCACATACACAGAAATGCCTCTGCTATCCTCCCCAACCACGCAGTTATTAACTAGTTCACTAATTGCGATGCTTATTATTCCCAGTGAAAGAATATGAGTTACTGTTGAAGGATCCCTGTGTCAACAAACCTTATGCAAGAGGATAAGTGTAGCGATTCCCCTTGAATCTCCAGTTATTTTTAAGGTACGTGCTCTGTTACATTCACGATCAAGGGCAAAAGCTCTGTGAAAAGAGGAGAGTGTTGTCGCTCAGACTCACACATTAACACTCTGCAGTGCCTCGTTTCGGCAACTGTGCAATTAAAGTGTCGGGAGCAGAGGGGCTTTTACAGAGAGGAAAGATGACAACAGCAATCCTCTGAAAAGCTTGACTACAAAGCGTTACATGTTCGTTACAAAAAGCCAGGGTACACAACAGATAAGATACTGCTGTAAGTTACGAGAGACTTACTGCTTCTATGCTCTGTTGTCCTTACATATTATCTCGTTTAAAAACACATATCTGGAAACCTTAGGTGGTGACTGGAAAATGGAAGAATATCTAGAAAAATTATGTTAAATAATGAATGTCATCATTAGTGCCTACTGCATTTGCAGTTGGCTGAAGGAGCACAGCAAACCCTTGTTTATCAGAACTCCTTTAAATCTAAAACTTCCTCTTGTTGGAATGTAGGTTACCTGGCTCCTGCTGCTAACCACTTCCACTGCAACCCTCCCAGCTATTAGAAACCCTCTGTGTTTGGCTCGTATATAAGCCTCTCTGTAATTTTTGGATAAGGCAGAGCTGCACGTTAGAGATTTTCAAATAAAATAAACAAAACCACTTCCATAAAAGTCCCTAAAGGCGCTCACTTAAACCTGGACACAGATAACTCAGGTGTGCCAAGATGATGTCACCCCCTGGACCCTCTGTGCTCCACGAAGCAGGTCACATATGGTAAGAAGGCCCTATGTGCCCTCCTTGCAGCTGTGTGGCTCAGGGGGAACTGCCCTCCCATCTCAACTGCTAAAGAAAGAGAGCCTGAGAATCCAGACCTGCATTGCTTGAATGTCAGATATAGTTCAGGAAGCTCTGCATGAAAGTAGGTTCTTACTTGCCTAGTTTTTACAGGTTGCTGGCAGAGTTTTTTTACAATATACACATCACCCAAACTGCTACATAGCTTAAGTAAACATCTCTTTAAAGTGTTTCTGTCTATTTCAGGGATAAAAACTTGTCTGCAGGGAAACAGAGAGGCAATCAGTATTTTTTATTTTCAGTTTCAGCCTTTAACCTTCCTCCCCTTTTCCTTCTGATTTCTGTTGTTCTGACCACAGCTGACTCTCATCTATTAGTGTGGCAAGAACTTGTAGTTGTATGTGAAATAGTGACTGCTGCAGCAAAACACAACTTCGTGTTCAACTGTACATCAAAGTTCTGACCAGTCTGGTATTTAAGTCACTTAGTTTAGAAGCCAGGTTTAGAAAAGTGTCTTCTGTATTTCAGTACCAATCTGTGTTCTCTCCATCATGGATCTAAAAAGGAAGCCAGATCCAATTAAAAGGAAAATGAGCATCCTGGGACATTAATTCATTTTTAGGAGTGGCTTCAGGCTCAGCTCATTAGATTTTCTGAAGGCTTTATTTCTGATAATATTTTGTTAGCATACTCTCAAAATTGCTGGAATCTAACATGTTAAGAAGACAGACTGGTGTTGCCAGTCCCTAGAGAAGTCATGCTACCAAGCCAAGGTGAAAAGCCACCAATTCTCAGAGACTGCTATTCAGTGCTAACAGATTCAGGAACTGCTTTGGATTTCCAGGCACAGTTCTAAGAAAGTATCAGCCAGGCAACATTAGCAATGACACATCTATACTGGTGGTATAGCTCCCTCCTAGGCTGGTTTCAGGACTGGAGAAGGCATGAAGACAGCTGAAGTCATGCTGCTGAAAAGTTTCCCCTTGGCCTCAAGAAAGTGTGAAAGGAGTCATGTTTTTATACTGTCCAGCTACAAGGTCAGTAAAATTCCTTAAATGTGCCGTGCTTATTCCTCTTGTTCCCCATAATGGAAGGAGTTGGCTTTTCCACCCAGTGAAGTGCCCTATTTCAACAGCCTTTTTTAACTTGAATGCAAGATTATCAGTCCCACTCGACTGGGTCTGTGTCTCTGCTCAGAAAAACATGTACATGTTTTCAAGCACTTTGGTAAAGTGACATAAACTCAAACTAGGAAATACAAAACCAGTATCAATAAGGTGGGAAAAAGCTAAATTATAAAATAACACCATCTCTCTCAGTTATGTGCTTATGTCTACCATTAGCCAATGCACTTGACAGTTTTATCATGCCACAGAAGCTATGGCTGTCCCTCAGTGCCCTGGTAATGATTGTTGGTGGTGTTCCATGTTCCGTTTTGTTGAGTAAAGCATCTCAGGATTTTTTCATCTTCATGGGCCAACAACCTGTGGAGGTTAGGATTATTACTTTCAAAATGAAGTAATTCAGACTGTTCTTTGTTATCTTCAAACTGAATTAATTCAGATTGTTTTAAAGGCATAACTTCACACACCTTGACTTACAGCCTGTGGAGAAGTGCACATCATACCAATGCACAGTCACCTATCCATGCCTAGGTGAGTCAGCCAGGTAGGAGAGTTTAGGATGCATGTCCTGGTGTAAATGCCTCTTCCCCGTGCTGTCTGGGAGCTGTGACTCCTCTCATGAACCCACTGATCCCAGCCAGCACATCAAAAACCCCTGTCCTGTTCTTGTGAGATAGACAGGTCTCTCTCAGTGCTTGAGGTACCCAAGCAAGAAGTCCAAGCTGTGCCGGATTTGTGACAATTCACTTCACTCAGGTTCTCTCAAAAGAGGAGAGCTGAAGGGCAGTCCAAATAGTTTATTAGCTGGGAGACTGATGGTGACTATGAGAGTATGACAGGGAAAGAGTGTGTGAAACTGGATGGCAGGTTGCACACCTTAATTATGCATTACCATTTAAATTTCCGTGCCTAAGCAATATAGTGTAGAGTTAGTAATCGTCAGAAAAGGAAAAAAATTAAAATGGATGAAGGGAAAAAGCAGTCCACCCTCATTTCAGCTAAGGACTTCAAATGAGCAACTTTAGGGAAAACATCTTTGAGAAAGTTCTACAAATCTGAATACTAGGTCCATGTGTATTATGGGTGGCCAGTACTTTTTCTGTACAAACATATTTAGATGAAATAGAATAAATATGAGATCAACTTTTTTCCTTATCCTTCTGTTTTTTTAAATTTAGAGTAGCTTGATTTTCAGTGACATGATAATAAAAAAATTGCAGGTGAAACAATTTAAATGCTATATTGAACATACAGAAATGTAAATATGTAAAATGATGCTGAGCATCTAAGATGTCTCAGGGAATGCCCTGCACTGCACAAGTGCTGCAGTATTTGCAGGGGATGCTTCTCTCAGAGCAAAAGGGTCCTGCTGAACAGCACAGCAAGTGGGAGAGGCATGCTCCAGACTCTGCACTTCCCAGAATATGCACAAACCCTGGAAGAAGAGGCCATCTGGTTGCCTTATTGCACAGTTTGCAGCTGCCCTGTCCCTTTCCTGAGGAGCTATGTACACTGCAAGAGCAGGCCATGGTAGAAATGTTTGCAATTTACTTCTTGGGAGCAGACCTGCCCTGTAGGCTCCTGACAGGGCACAGGGATGCAGTAGCCACCATCTATTTTTTACCCCTCCTCTCCATCCCATTTTTGTTTGATTTTGCTTCCTCCTGCCTGTGTAGGTAGAGGAAAAAAAGAAAGCCCTTAGAATTTGGAAGATAAAAGATGCTCAAGGGCGTTAAAGCAGGACATGAATGCAATCGTGTGGCTGTGCAGGTGAGACTCCAGAGCCTTCTGCCGCAAAATGCCTGCACTAATCCACTCTTGCCCTACTTACAAGGAGCTGTCAGTGTGGTTATTTGCAGCAAAAAACCACTTTAGCTTTGGGGCCAAACATCACAGGGTGGTGATGAAGCAATGAGGGTAGGGATCCATATTCAGTGTATCAAGTTTGTCAGAAAAATACCTCGCTGCAGACAGGTCCTCCTGTCTGCTTTGCATATTCTTGCACATGAAATATCCCGGGCTGGGTAGCACTGTGGTATTGCATAGCTGGAGGTTAAGGCAGTGCTGAAAGGATTTGCACCCTCACTAAAGAGCAACAGAACTGAAGGGATCTGGGATTCTGTGTTCTCTGCTATGGGAAAGCCACAGCAGCCAAGTTTCATCTCCCACAGAAGCTTCCCCTATCCCCCTCATTTCTCCAAACCCCATGTCTGGTCTGATGGGGCTTTAGTGCAACATGCCAACAATAGGTGATGTCCAACTCCCTGATGAGCATGAGGTAAACATTTCAAAGCTGCTCAGAAAATAGTCTCTTTAGTGGGGAAAATACCTAGGTGTCAAAGACTGCAAATTGTTGTAAATATTAAGCCTGTATATGCCACACAAACCAGCAGCAGTCACTGGAGATAAAACAAAACTTTCTGAAGGATGCTTGTATGGGCATACTAGGACATAATTCAGCAGCTCTGACTCTTCAGGGGAGTAGAGGTACAGCTCATTACCAGAAACAGTTTTGATTTTAATAGTGTTTTCTGTGTTTGTAATAAACTAAACCAAAATGTGGAATGAAAATGTCCCAAAAGCAGAGATGTCTGAAACCTCATTCTCTCATCATCAGATGTTTTAATCCCGGCCCAGACTGGTCATAGACAGTTTGTTCATATGAGATTAATTTGTTCACAGGCCTTCTGTAAGGCCCCCATTGTACAGTTTTCTTTCTGTGCCAGTATCCCAATCCACTTTCTTCAACCACTTGGAAATACTTCAAGTTGTAACAGATTATTGTTAATTTTTTATTACCAGTAATTTATTATTAATAATTTATTATAATTCTTATTACTGTTATTCTTTTGAAATAGTAATTCTCTGATATTGGAATACTGAAAAAGACATTTTTGTCTTCTGCATCCTTTGCATAAAACCTTTAAGGCAAAGAGGCTGCTGGGGGAAAGCCCCTCATGCTGCCATGTGGCTGTGCAGAACACCCTGGGGCAGAGGAGAGGGACATTTCATCAGCCCTTGGTGTGGCAGGGGCGCAGTGCCCCCAGCCCACCCAGTGCCTTGGCTGCAAGGAATTCCCAAGGGGTTGAACCACAGCATCCCCCTCATCATAGAGTTGGCACAGGCTGGGAAATCGGGCACCTGAGAAGAGAATTGCCCAAAAAGTTCATTTCTCTGTGCTGAAAGCTTTTTCATCAGTAAAATACAGATGCAAATACTTATGTCAGGGGATTAAGGAAAGCTGAAATGACCATGGGCTGCTTGCACACAATATACGTTTCACCCTAATCTTTTCAGTTTGGAAAACTTCCAAAAATTAAATGATGAATAAATTCTCCCTATAGCAGCCATGTGGATCACAAGGACTTGCAGAATTTTTGATGAAAGGCTACCATCTCCTAAAATGAATGCTGCAAGCCTGTGTCATGATAAACCTTAACCAACTTCTCTGGGACTCTAAAAATGTTTTATAGAGTAATCTTGAGGTAGCTGCCTTGTAGAGAATTAAGGCAGTACTGAAAAATGCTACAGCATAGTTATTGCTATTATTTCAGTAATGTAGTGTGCTACAGTTTAAAGAAGTTATTATGGAAGTATAATTTGACTGAAGTTTACATTTGCAGGCTGACATATGTTTAGTGTTACAGCCTTTTCCTGGAGACCTCCAGCAGCAGTCACTGACCTTGTTACAGACAGTGGACGAGGATAAGGTGTAATAATAGTCAGTGAAGGAAAAGTCTATTGAATTGCATTTACCTCTGGCTAACAGGTTAATCGCCTACCAGATTCATCAAGTTTCTGTGATATCCAATCGCTTTACAAAAGGAGTTTCACTGTAATTTTCTGTCAACTTATTTTTAAACATACTTTTCAAAAGGCATTGAGATTTATGATATATATAATTACTGTAAAGCTGAAGACAACAGTTCAGAATGTAAATGCAGTAAAGTGTATGGAAATACAAGAAGGCTGCTGTAGATCCATATGTTTTCCAACAGCTGGCCAACAGTAGCAACAGACAGCTACAAATTTCTGGTAGTTGTAAGGCCCTACAGCCCCTGCTGAGCAACCTATGACAGACAGCAGAGTAAGGTCATTGAGAAAATAAAGAAAATATTATTTTGGAAATAAATAACTTATAAACTCTATAGAGAAGTTCATAAAAATTCTTATTTATCCTTGGATAACCCTCTCATAAACATCTGATACAATGGTTTTCCTGGGGAAGGTTGTTTGCTGTGTGCAGTGTGGCCATTCAGGAGTCACAGAGGATACCTACTGCAGGTAGAGAAATGCAAATAACATGAAGGCTGTTTCGTATTTTTTAAAAACTTTTTTGCATTTTATTTCCTCTATGATAGCAAATTGATGTAGAGTCAGTTAAATCTAGTTCTAAGTTCTGACTCTGGTTTCTCCTGATGGCTGCACCCAGCAGCTGCTTGGTCCTTTTTCATCCTACAGATGGTTCTAAACTATAATGTGTAACTGGTAAATGCAGATGGGCATCCCTTGGTGACTGCTCATGTAGACTTTCCTACTCTGCCAGACTATGCTATGGAATAAGTACAGGGTCTGGATGCTGTTGGTCTGATGTCAGGTCTTAACTCACACAGAAAGGCCTGACCTAAGTACTTAAGTTGGTCAAGATGACAGCAAGCCATATTGCTCCCCAGAATTTTTGTTTCATTGGTTGTCAGTGAACTGTTGAGGTAAATAGTGTCTTTATCTTGTGTCTGGATGCAACTCCTACAAATATGGATGCCCAACTATTGGGATGTGTAGATGATATTATAATGTGGATAAGGAAATGTCCTGGAGCTATGACTGCCATCACAGAGCTAAATAAATACCCACCAGCACCACTGAAAAAACAATAGCAGTTACTGAATTAAAAAATAAACTCCTTCAATTATCATGAGAGAGGGAAAGGTAGAATGCAATGCAGTCAATACGATCACAGGTTTATCCTCTACCTCCTACATCAATTTCCCCTTAATTTTTTTCTCCTGAACTACAACTGATTTTCCTTCCTTGTCCTCAGATAGGCATCAGGAAAGTAGCAGTGCTGAAGCCTCTATCTGCAGAAAAGAGAGATACCTAGAGGTGCTTGCATGTAGGTCCTCTACAACAACTGAGTTCCTGGAGGGGAATTATGTCCAGAGCTCAGGAAAATGAGCAGCAGCAAAGAGAGATGGCAGATCCAAAACATGCATCAGGAGAAGCAGGGGTATCAAAAAACACAGAGAGAACAGTAATTAACCTGTGTGTCTCCCTTACCCTAGAAGTGCCAAAGAGCTGCCTGATGTCTCTGGATGATTCATATGACCAAAAGTTTCAAGCCTATCATACAGATGCAAGTCAAAGACATTATTTTAAGATCTTGGGTAAACCTGTTAGAGCCCAGTGTGTCCATCTCAGTGGTGAATCCTGAACCCTTCCTTTAGATAAGAAATAGATAAAGTCATTGTACTTAATTACAATTTCCTCCAGAGTGACTTGGTGACTCTGCATTTACCATGTTAATCAGTAGTAGCTATGGAGCCCTTCAGATTTGTCTCAGCCCCCTGTCCAAATCCTTCTTCCCTTTGTTTTGCTCACTGAATCTACATTCAGGCATTAATTTCTGTGTATCATACCAGTGAAGATCAGTTTTACAGGATGACAATGACAGGCAGCCACTGAAGCACAAGTGCTGTATCAAATAAAACCTCAGCCAAACTGACAAGAGTTATTTTAAAATAATGAACTTCTCTTTACTGCTGGACAGTTCTGGAATAAAATTTGCAGATGTGGACTCTGCCATGCTTAGTGGTAGGGAGAGATTCAGTGGGAATACAGTTTTAGATCTGTCATTTAACCATAAGACTGGAGACCTAAGCCTGGATTGTTCCCACTTATTCTTTACATTTGAGTCAGTTGAAGACCTAAGTGAAAAAGTCTTGTCACCCTGCACTTCTTGGCACACAACTGGAGATAGACAGGCCTTCAGACATTGGTATCAACTTTATTTTGGAAACTGGTTTCTTATTTAAACACAAGCAAATTGGATAGCTTCACTGAGTGCAGCTATGGCAACGTGGGATTTTACAGTGTATCTCTGAATCTAAAACTAGCCAAAATTGGGAAAAGTAGACTTTCCCTTAAAAAATAGGTAAAATTTTAGGGCTGTGACTTTTTTCTCCCTAGATTTTTTTAGTGGGACAAAGGAGAGTAAGACTGAAATGACACCAATATAAAGTACAAAGTATTCTCCTGAATCATAGGGCTTAAAATATACATTTCCATTTATAGAATCAGTTTAATAAACATCCTTTTCAAATGCTCAATTCCCACTATATCTTATCAAAGGGGAAACAGTTAAATAAAATTATCCCTCAGTGCTTGACTGTTTCTTTTTTTTATTTTTCCAGAAAGAAGTATTAGGATCATATGTAAGATACCTTATTTAGAATCTGAAAATTTATTTTATGTTTTTATGTTGACAACCAGAAGCACTGGGTAGGAAAAAAAATAGCAGAACAAAGAGCTCCCTAGAGATATTTCACGTTTGCTGACTTACTACATCATCATAGATGACACTGAATTATTAGTTCAGCAAATACTGAAATAGCACAAGAAAGCTTTCTTGCTCTTTTATCTTCACCATTGTTCTTGGATTTAAACAAGTCACATAAAAAGTTCTGGAAAAATACTAAAAATATTGAAAAATCATAATTTAGACTGGTGTTTGTTGCACAGGATGCCTCCTTTATCATACTGAGGCAGAAGGCTGGGAGTGTAGTTTCCTTGAACTCAGAGGACAATTTGGATAGAAAACATGGCCCCTAAGGTCTTTAGGAAGTTTTACAGGGTTCTTCCTTTTTCTCTCTTCATCTGTGGAAGTGACTCTGCCCATGCAGAAAGGTGGAAATGGTGCCCTGGTTTGTATCAGACTGAACTCTGCTGTTGTCAGAGAAGCCCACACACACCACAGCACATTTCCCAATCATGTCACAAGTCAGCTATTTTCAGATTCCTTTTAAAAATGCAAATATTAGTGACTATCAAAACTCAGGCCACCATGCCCAGCATGGTCTGTGTGGGGTCTCACAGCAGAGGTGAGCAGCTTGCCCTGCCTCTGCCACCTGCACTTTGCGGTCCTGCTGACACAGGGATGACCCCTCCTCGCCAGCCCCTGCCTGTGTGGGCTTGTTTGATTCCTGTGGCCTTGACCTCAGCTGTAAATTTTTAAAGTGACACTGTGTTCTTTCCTGCAGGAGTGGTGAAAGGTAAATGTCTGGGTGTATTATGATTCTCCTGACCTTCTGACTGGGAATAGAAGTACAGAACTCCAAAAAATCCAACCATAACAACAGCTCCAGACTCAGCTGTGTGTAGGAAGCTGTAGTTTAGTTTCATCTATTTTGATGCAATAATAAATAAAATTATAATGCTTTGCATTACCATAGATACTGAAAATTTCTGAACTGAGAGTTGTTATTTATTAATGTTGAAAGTTTGAAATCATTAACCCCAAGCTGAGGCATGATTGCCTTTTTTCAGAACTAATTCTCAAAAATTGCTGTGATAATTCTTGTTCTTTAGGAATGGAAGCTTGTTTCTTCTCACCCAGAAAACAAAGACAAAATTCTCATTTACAAATATTTTAGTGGGATCAGATTGTTTTCTTGCAAGCTATGACTTTCATATGCACTGGTGTAGTTTCTTTAAAATGCTGTGTGTGACAGCAAGAGAAAAGGACAAAATGAAGCAAATGGATCAGTACATTAAACAATGTCATAAACTGAAAGGAAAGGATAGAGAATGATCAGAAATATATATGTTACAATTTAAAATAAGAAAAATTAGGATGGATTTATTTTAAATTCATGGTACAATTTACTGTGCTCATCTCAGACACTCCCTTCCCTTTCTTTTCTTCCCATACCCATTGAAAGATTTAAACACCTTACTTGTAAGTAATAAGCATTGATTCAGCATCCCTCATGAAATGATGCATGATTTTACTCCATCACAGATAATTTCAGAAACATTTTGCTGCCTGCTTTTATCTGCACTCTACTTGTGGAGAGGATTTGAAAAGGTTTGCGTAGTTGCCTGCTCTGCAGTAATGTGAGGATTTTGTTATCCCGCTGAGCTACCACCATTCAGGTAGCTTGGACTCCTTCCTTCTGCAGCCAAAATCTCACAAAACCTCTCCCTGGAACACAAAGGTGCAGAAGAGAAAGGGCAAATGATTCACCAAATCTTTTAGGAGACTATTTATATTCCTCCTAGAACACAATTAGTGCTTTTCTTAGCCCCATCTGATCACCTTGTTGTCTTCTGCTTGTGCAACCACTTAAATAGTTTTAGACAGAGATCTTCAGCTGCTTCTGATATCAGATCCAGTCCTGCCTCCAGCCAAAGACATCAGACCTGTCCTACTGACTTAAAGACAAATGGGATTAAGTATTCTATCTCATTAGTCCCAGCTAAATACTGACATCTCAGTTGGGTTTGCACATCTACAGACCTGCTCAGAGCACAGCATCCCAATTTCGGGTCAAGTTCACAACTCCCAGCTGTGGGATGCTCTCTTCCTTGCATGTGCCAGCTGTGATTGCTGACATACCAGCTTGCATCTGCAGGAGACACCCTCAGACTCACAGACATACTTGCACCCTCTGATAGTCTCATTGAGTATGACAGGGAAATAGGAAACCTAGTGCAGTACAGACAACACTGACATTCATCCAATCTTTTCTGTTCCCTGTATCTCAGTCTTTCCTCAAGCCTCTGTGCTAAAACACCTGCCCAATAATTGTGGAAATGAATGCCAAACTGTTGGCAGAGGATTTGGGTGCCCAGTTCCTTGTGGCTGTGCATGAGGCAATCACAGTGACAGAACCCAAGCATGGTGCTTGTTGCGGAGCCAGCACTGTCTCTCTCAGATGCTCGTGCATTGAGCTTCCCATGGGGATGTCCAGATCCTTCCTGGGGCTGCCAGCAGCCGGGTGCAGCTGCCCAGAGCCCTCAGTGAGACCCTGCAGGCTGCTGCCCCCTCGAAAGGGACATCATCCCCTGGCAGAGTCCTGGCAGAGCCCCTGCCAGGGGTACCAGCGCCTCTGAGAAGCACCAATGCCCGTTAAGGGCATCAGTGCCCATCAGGAGCATCGCTGCCAGCAGGAATGTCAGTCACCACAAGGGTGTCACGCATTCCAAGTCATTCCAAGGGTGTCACACTTCAGCAGGGGTACCAGCCTTAACAGGAGCAGCCGGCTCTACGGGGGACACCAATCCCTGCGGGTGGGATCAGCCCGTTTGAGGTGCCGGTCCCTAAATGAGCTCTCGGTCCCTGGCAGGGATGTCTGTCCCAGGTAGGGATATCAGTCCTAGGCAGGGATGTCGGTCCCAGGCAGGGATATGGGTCCCTGCAGGGATGTCGGTCTTTGTGATGTCGGTCCCAGGCAGGGATGTCGGTCCCTGCGGTGTCGGTCCCCAGCAGGGATATGGGTCCCAGGCAGGGATGTCGGTCCCCAGCAGGGATATGGGTCCCAGGCAGGGATGTCGGTCCTCGGCAGGGATGTCGGTCCCCAGCAGGGATATGGGTCCCAGGCAGGGATGTCGGTCCCTGCAGTGTCGGTCCCAGGCACGGTGCCGGTGTGGCTGAGGACAATCCCGAGTGATCCATGCAAATTGCAGCCCCGGTGCAATCAATAGATGTGACAAGCAGCCGGCAGCCGGGGACATAATGAAGGTGTGAGTGTGTAAGCGGCGGACAGATAACAATGCTGTAGGAAATTATAGGGCAGCGCTGTATTGAATAAGTGCAGTGCGAAATGAGCTGCGGCTCGCAGGTCATGCTTCCCCGCTGCTGGAGTGTCTCCTGCTCTTGTCCTTTGTAATTGTAAGTGGCAGCAGTGGCGGCTGAATGCGAGGAGGGCGCGTATCCAGCCCTCATTTGTTCTGCATTACAATGCCGCCCTCGCCGCCAGCAGCTGATCCCCGGTGCCAGTGCCCACCTCCCAAGTGGACCAAGAAAACAGTGAAAACTCAATTTGCTTGGGAATGAGGAAGGCTGTCGGTAAAACAAGGCTGTCCTTGGAACCACGCGGAAGAGCGGAGAGTGCCCTGTAGGAAATAGGGTGCAACTTCTCTGTTTTCTTTAAAAAAAGTGTGTTGGTTTTGCCTCAAAGAAACACAGAGGCAAAAAGCCTTTTCTTTCAGGAAACAAAACATCGTACATAGAAAGTAGAAAATTCTCTAATTTTCTTATTTTCACGCTAAAATATACCTGTAATATATAATTTTTTTTTCAACTTAGAAGAAAGCTTTTGATCACATAGAGTCTTAATACAGACAATTCTCCAGATGCTACTATTCCTCTTACCTGCTTATTAATATTCAAGGGGAGAAGAATGTCTAAAAAGTGTTCATTGATTTTTAATTTCATTTCCAAATCCAATATGAAGTCCTTCTCTGCATTTTGTTCTGACATTTGGATCAAATCAGCAGTTGTTCTCTGAAACCTCAGGTCTTCAAGACTGTTGGCTCAGAATCCCATTTAAAGGTTTACAGATTAAGTTTAACATTTGAACCTAATCAAAGACAAGGAGGTAACTCAAAGTGCTCTGCTCAGTTCACTGGTATTTCACCATCACTGATCGATACTTTCAGCTATTTATGAACACTCCATACATCCCTTCCCCCTCTTCATAATACCAGGCAATTTTATTTATGTTTTTCTTCACCTTAGCCCTGAAATGTACATTTTTGTGGTTGAAGTAAAAGCTATACTTTACACAACACTTGCTCAATGTATTTATTAATACCCTGCAAATGTAGATCAGTATTTATTCTGTAACCTTGTCTTTAATTACTCAGTACAGATGCTTGCTTACATTGTTTTATAGAATCAGTTTGGTTCTTGTAAATGAGCCTACCTACAAATGAAAATAATTCAAGGCAAAAAAATTCAAGCTCTTGATTTTTTTTTTTTTCCCCTGATAGAGTGAACAAATCTTGTCTCTTTTTCTTCTGGTTTATTTAGGCCAGACAGCGTCCAGGTGAATCAGGGTGGGTGTATTTCCCAAATTTCACAGTGGGGTTTGCATCTTCAAATAGCAAGCAAAATGCCACCAAAATCTCAGTTTTGGCAGGTGATCACACTTCCTGACACAGGAAGGTGCTGCAGGAGTTAAGCTTGCAAGGTATGGTGGATTTAGTGTCTGTGGAATCTTTTATTTTTCCATTGTTTCCCTTGGTTATGTAAGAGAAATCCTGCAGGACACAAATGGATTGCCCATCATCTGCAGAGGCAGCAGCACTGAAAAAGACACAGCAGCCTCTAACACTCAGCACTGGGTGGGAAGGAGAGAAATTTTGGGAGCTCAGAGTGGCAGCACTCTTCACACAAAGGGGCACGTGGGACGTGACCTCCACTGGGAACAAAATCCAGGGCCTGCCACAGTTAATCCTGGGCTTTATTATCTCTCCTTCACATCACTGTGCTTCCTGGTTAGCCCTGCACTGCTGCTGCTCTGCAGAAGTGTGTAAAGAGAGATGCTATCATCTGCTATCTGCCCAAGCCAGAAACAGGCAATACCAGAAAAGCCTGTCTTGTCCAATTTCCAGTTCAGCTTTGCAGACTCAAGAAGTGCAGATAGTTTGGACACACTTTAGATAAGGACCTGAATATCAGGGGTTTTCCTGAGCATTGAATGCCATGCTTCATCCAGTTTACTAAATTGTGTCACTAAATTTTTACCTTTCCTGGTAATAGACTTTTTTTTTTGCTTCCACCTACCTTCCAGCGGTAGTGCTGCTAAATGGACAAATATATATGTACAACCATCAGAGTACACTCTCTAGCAGTAATAGTAATAAAATGTGCATATTTGCTCAGTGCACTTGGGTTCTTGAGAAGTAAATGTGTGAAGCCAAGAGCAAGCTGCTTGCCCCATGCCTGCAGTGAGAGTTCACTTTTAAATGTATGATGAAAAAACAGACCTTGCCTTCCTGTCTTTGTAGAAAAATCCCGTGTACGTGTGTAGTACAAATGCACTTAGATGCAAAGATGAAAGTGGATATTTTGCTTCTTTCACACACAGGCACAAAGGGAACCCTGTACCTTTGCAGAGCTGTAATTGCCAGGTGCCTCTTTTAGAGGCAAGATAGCTGGTTTGGCATTGGGATAATCTTTTGGAAATGTAGAAAGGAGTAAAAAAGGACTGATTACAGATTGCTTTGCTCCATAAACCTCTCTCCCACACTGTCTGAAAATAAATGTTCATGCTCATTGTTATGTCTTTCCACACAACATATTTAACCAAAGGTCAAGAGGTAGGCATTTTTTTCTCTGGGGACATTCAGATTTTCAGCTAGTTTTCCCCTTACTTGCCTTTCTCACTGCTTTCTCCCTTACTTACCAATCCTGGCTCCCTCCAATGTGCTTCTGCTGAAGAAAACCTCACTTCTCCTTTTGTGCATCAAGTGAAATCAAATTGCTTAGGGATAACTCTGTTTGCACCCCAACTCACTTGTGAAAAATGTACTGGTGATTGTTCCTGTTTGAATCAGAAATCTCTGAAACACAAATTCCTTAGGAATGGTGGAGGCCAGTCTTCTGCTGCCCTTCTGTCCCATGAGTTGTAGGTCAGCATTTAATTTCTGAACAACATAATTGTTGAAGCGAAGGGAGACGACCCATCCTTATTGATCAGCATCGAACTCCAATTTATTGATCTCACTTACACACTTTTATACTGGTGTTAATTAAGCTCATGCATATTGCAAAATCTGAGCTCATCATAGGTCACAGATCACACATTAACCCCTCCTTTTGTTTTCAATACCTGTGGTTTGTTATTGAAACCAAGATTTGTGTTCTCACCCTGATATGAAAGGTTCTCAAAACCTCCATGTCTGTTCCCAAAACAGCCAAGGACAGAATGTTTACCTGTAATGAGAAGACAGGCTTCAGAACTTAGCTGTTTACAGAAACAGGCTGTGAGAATTTGCTCCTCACAACTGCCTTTTACTAGAGCATCAGCACATGATTATGGCATGTCTGAACAAAACTCTATAAGCCATTTCTGAGCAAAATTCTCCAACACATAATTACTATTCAAAATTGCTAACATGTTTCACAATAATTTTTAAAATTCACATCCAGGGTCCACTTGACCAAGACTAAGAGTGGACAATCTCATCATTAAAGTGTTTTACCTGTCCCAGCTTGAAAACCAAGCACATCACTGACAGCACACTGAAGGCGTGGGGAGTTTGTTGCAAGGTAGGGTTAGGTGAGCTCAGCTTTGGGGAGGGGAGGAAATGAAGGGCACAGACATCTGAACTCCAGCAAGCATTTTTCAGTAAGTATTGCAAAGACCTTTTGTCTCCATCACATGTAGTTGCAGTTAGATGATTATCTCCTTTGTTATCTTGCTGTAGAACCACTTCTGTACCAGCAGACAGAGCCTCAGTCACTGCTGGGTTTACAGAAAACAAAGATGCAGGAAGCAGAGGCAAAGACAGGGATCAGAATGGGGATGAGGACAGGCAGGGACAGGCATGGGGTGAGGTGGGAGAAGCAAACAGATCTGAAGTGATGCCTGCCACACAGGCTCAGCACAGTCAGTGCTTGACTCCACCAGCATGTGCAGTGTCACCAGCATGGCAGCATAGTTTCTGTGTGAATAAGCATAAGACAAATGCTTCTCAAAAGATGAAAGTGGTTGTTTTCCACCTTGTTTCCCTTGTTCTCACATTTGCTGCCCTGAAGAAGTGCATGCCTTTACTGTGTAACAGTGAACTCTTGGGACCAGCAGCTCCCAACACAGAGAAAATTCTCAAATGCACTGCAAGAAAATCTTGCAAAGGCTGGGATTCCTGTAATTCAAGCACATTCCAGTTTTATATTTTTCATGGAGATCACAGTAGATGTTGAAGTGTCAAATAATGGTGTTGTAAAATAGCTGTTTTCTAACAGACGCCTTCTTGATCGAAAAATGGTGCTTTTTTTTGCCCCAATCTTTATCAACCTTAGCTGACAGCATATTCAAAATAGTGTATTCAGCATTAAGCAACAGAAGTGGGAAGAAAAGATTTGTGTGGTTCATGTTTTGTATGGGTAAAGACTAGGGAGTACACTTAAAGTAATCTCAAGGAGAATTTGTTTGTTGCTGTTTATTTCAACATTGGACAGTTTTATGTGCACAGTCTAGAAATATACCAAAAGGAATAATGTTATTAAATTGAATTATGAGAAATATTTCCTTTCTTTTCATATGCCAGTTCTTCTTTCAGGTCTGGAAGTCTGATTTCCCCCTCAGATATGGAGTACTGCCTCGTGCCATAAATGTCTCTTTCTCTTAAGCTTTTTCGATCAAAACACTCAGAGATGACAGACAAAAGACTCAGGCTCTAGGACCGAAGCAAAATTTTAACTAACAACTGCTTACAACGTGAGGAGCTTAGACATTGTAGCTGCTGACCTTGCCACCAGCTTCTCCATGGTGCCAAAGAGGAGCATCTACCACACATTTTATTTCCATGTCAGATTGTATCCTTGCTTTGTACAAATCACATGCTGACACAAAATGTCTATGAGTCAGTCTTTTCCTTCATGTATTACTCATGTAAGATCTGCAACAAAATCCTCTATTTTTTGCACACAGCAAAGCCTTCTTAGATTCATCACACTGCAAATTGGAAGGAAGAATTATGTCATTTCTCTTTAGAAGAATAAAAACTTTTGACATTTAAATAGTATATTTACCAAAGCACTTTGAGCTATACTGTCATCTATTATCTGTCTATTAAAAAATGTTACAGTGTAAAAACTGTTTTTATCTCTGTCTCCACAAAAGCATGGCAAAAATTGATTCTATTTAACATTTTATCAACTGAACTAGAGAAGAGATATTACCTCTTTGAGCATCAGCCAAAGGTCTTGTAGCTAATGCTGACCTCTGTCAAATCTAGCACATTGCATAGGAAGGATTGACAATTATTGTTCTATTGTATTTTGCAAGACACCAAGGGTCAGAGCAATGGAATTGTTACATTGCAGCAGAACAATAATTCAAAGCTTGTTTGCCTGTGCTGGGGAAAGCTACTAAGGTCAAAAATCATCATTGTATTAGTGTAAAGACAAAATGCTAAGAAATTTGTAAATAGGTTTGCAATTTTTCCAATTATTTTAACTGTTTGCAGGGATTTCCTTTGTGCTTGACAGGTATTCCAAATCAACTCACTATCCCCCTATGACAGCATGATTATTCTTTTTAGAAAATGATAAATCAGCCTTTTAATCACAAATATTCAGATTGCATTGAGCCTTAATTTAGCTTGCTGGAAAGAAGAGCTGAACACCCAAATAGAAAGGGAAATGCTTTGGAGCATGTATACATCAATGAGAGAATATTTACAAATTCATAGAAGGCACTTTGAATTAACTTGCTTAAGTTTTAAGGGTATGTAAAATGAAAACTGTTCCAAAAACACTTGGTCTGTCTGTGAAAGCCTTGATTGCATCTCCCTGTGGTGTACAGCGTTTTTTTACACTGCTAATTTCTATTGACAGCATTCTGCTTAGTTGAAAGAGCATCAACTTATATTTTTGGCATTGAAAGTACTGAGTCTGATGTCTTCTTATCTTTTATGAATGCATCTATGGTTCATTGCAAATAGACTATAAAAAGAAAAGTATAACTGAGTGCCTCTATATAATCAACAGAAATGACAAACCCATTCCCATTGATGTTGAAGCCAGTAAGGGTTTAATGCAAAACTTTAATACGAACAAGATTAGATCTAATACTGAATATAGTTACAGTTCATATATATGAATGAATATGTATTCATCATACAGAGGAAAATATGACGAATATCAATGAGCTTGTCTAGGTCATCTCTTTTGCCTACTGCAGGATCATTTTCTGGGGTTGTGTTTGCAGCATTTTGGCTCAATCAGCCTGTGTTTGTCAGCAACATCAGTCTGCTGCAAAACTAGCAAATACTGTATTGAACTATCTAAACAGGAGTACCATCTACTGGGCTCAGAAAGCAATCCTCTGCCCTGCTCAGCACTGCTAAGTCCTCAGGTAGTGTGTGCGATTCTGTGCACTGCACATGTGGAAAACTGTGGACCAAAGGCAATTAAAAAAGCTATCTGATTGAAGAGAGATGTAGGGAATGCCTGAGAAAATGGATGGTTTTTATGAGGGAAGACATGGAATGGAGCTGTAGGCTAGAATGGGAATGGCTTCAACAGCTGCTACCAGATTGTAAAGTCAGGTGCTATTCAGGACAAGAATAGACATTGGTGAGTGCATTGAGGACTATCAAGAATTTGGCTGTCAGAAATTTAGTCAGACCATTTCATTGTTGTTTTCATGCTGTGGACATTTATTCATCTGTAATGAAGAGAACTCACAAGGCAAATTGAGAGTCAGAGTCTAGTTCTGTTGCCACAGAATCCACTACAAATCATGACCCATTTTCACTAGGCACTGCCATTACCTTCTGAAAAAGAGCACCCAGTGTGAATGGACTAATCTCTAAATTAATGAATGAAATCACACAGATATCTGGGCTGGCTATTGAGAGGAACAAATCAGCAGTGGATATTTTCTTTCTTTGTAAAACAGGTGCTATGGCAGGCTGCAAATACTCCAAGGAAGGCAAGAATCTACTACATGAAAAGGAGGCCAGCAGTGTTCAGCAACAGACCATATGAAGTAAAATAAATCATGATTTTAAGGATTTAAAAAGAGGAGGAATTATTGAAAGGGAAAAAACATCTAACCCAAACCCCAGTCTTAGAACAGGATGACTTTTCATGAAATTCCAAGACCTCCAAATGACTGCATCAGGACTTGGTGTACATCTCATTATCTGATCCCTCTTCTTGTACAAACAGGAATGTTGCAAAGAGACGACAAATGTCACAGTTCAGTATAAAAGCATTGTTTTTTTTTCCTGTATGGAAGGAAGGCAAGGCACAAGCTGAGCATGTAGATTATGCCTCATTCTGATTTCCTCTGGGCTGCATAAGTCAAATATTCCCTGGACCATGCTTTTCTTATGTGTAGGAGTTATTCAACCTGCTAAGAGTGGATTTGAGTCTTCAAATCAGCCACTAAAAGGTATTTGTAGCTATACTTCTCCTGCCCAAGAAATATATGTGAAAACACTTTAATAAAATTATTTTCCATTAAAATAAATCACAAAAGTATGTGTACAGTACAATACATTATGGCAAAACTGTTCAAGAAGAGAAAAATCTTTATCAGAGCTTTATTTGTCTTCTGAATTAAACAAACCAATAAGCCAAGGTTGAGGACGATTTGGGTAAGCCATCTCTATGCATATGTTCTTGCAGGTGATCTCTTTCTGTGTAAATTATGGCACTCATAGTTTGTCAAAGAGACATTTCTTTGGTCAGTTCTTAAAATCATCTCCTGTTACGTGAAGGAAAATATTTCCTCTAAGCTCCCTCTAATTGTCACTGAAGAAAAAAGTTGCAATGAGATTGACTGAGGAAGGACCTTGAACTAACAGAAATAGTTTGTGTGATGAGAGCAATGCAATCGTGGCTGCGACAGAAATCAGAGTCCCAGGTTACTTGTGAGCCTTGGGTGGGATTCACTCCGCACCAAATCTGGCCCTGTGGTTGTTGCAATGTCCCAGTGTTGTGCTGCAGTGTGGACTTGCCATAAAGCTCAGAGGATCAGGCAGAGGAGCAGGAACACCAGCCTTGACCCAGAATCCAGTGAAATGTCCTTCAAATCTATGATTCTAAAGGTTCAGTTTGGATTTAATTCTAGTATGCACTTGGAAGAGACAAGGCTTAAAGGATGGTCAGTGTCCAGAGCAGATAGGAGCTGTCACCCTCTCTAGTGATGACCTAGATGGGACTATCTAATGTTACTACTTAAAACCCTCAAAAACTTTGAGTTTGTCATTGAAATGACATAAAATTAAGCAAATTAAAGCCTAGAAGCCTGAAAAAAACCCCCTTAATTATTGCTTTTAGCTTTCTTTTTCATCAAAACAATTGATGAAAATGTCATACCTATGACTCTGGGCTTCTCCTGAATTAATTTACTCGGGGTATCTCTGATAATATGAAGAAAGCATTTTCTAAATTTTTGCAGAAAACTACTTTCTTTTTCATGTGCAAGTTCAAAATCATGATTGCTTTGTGATATGAATACATTTTAATTAGGATTACTTTTATTTTTATCAGTCACATGCTAATAGAGATGGGGAGGATTATTCTTTCTTTTTTACAGCTTACCATTTAGAAAATATGAATGTTTGTTGATGAACTAATAGAATGTGCGATGAAATGGTTCTAGTGTTAAGCTGTTAAACATTGACCAACAAATTAATGTTATAAAATATGTACAAAGTACAGTGTGATTTGTGCTTATTGAACCGTGTATGTCCTTGCCAGATAAGTTGTCAGTAAATATTTTATCAGATACATGTGTTTAAATTAATGCAATTAAAGTGAAAAGCAGTTCATCAAAGCATTGTTACATCTGAGTAGAAAACAAAACCATCAGTAATTACCATTGTTAGATATAGCATGCAGTATATGACATTATACCAAATAGAATCCAAATTAAAAAAAGAAAAAGTGTGTTGAGTTTTTTTAGGCAAGTGAATAAAGAAAAAAGCCTTATTATTAAAGATAGCCTGGCAAAATTCCTGCTACACAATGGTTTCATATATTTCACCCTTTTCCATGTACTTCTCTCATCTTGTCTGCTTATAAGGTCTTTGGGGCAGAAAACTTTTATTTTGGGCCCATGAATGCAACTGATAAACTTATAGTCAATATCAATTACATTTTTCATTGTCAGCCACCTAATATATGGGTTTAGCTGGTTATTCCCAGTATTTCTCACTTCCCATTAAATGTCAGGAGTCTCAACTCAAGAGTACAGATTTTCCTCCAAAGCAGCATCCCTGTTAACAAGTTCTGCATGCTGTAGGTGTGTGCAGAAAATATGTGCAGCAAAAAATGTCTGAGGTAGCACATGTGAACTGGACTTCGTCCTTCAGGCCTCTCAATACATTAAAAACTTCAAGAAACTTGGAAAAAAGGCCATGTTCTTCCACCAGCCTGGCACTCTAGAACAGCCAGGGTGGACTGTGATCCTCCATCCAAGCCAGCCACATCCTGAGCAGCAATTCTCTTGTTTTCCCTCTACCCTCACATGGAGACAAGTGGGTTTTCCATGGTCTGGGATGGATGGGCTTTTGGCCCACACCACATCAATTCTTCTGGCTGCCTGCTTGTCCCAGGTGGGGACATCCCAGTTTCCAGAGGAGTTCAATGAAATATGAATCCAGGGAGAAATTTTAATTTGTGCTTTTGGATCCGTGATGAGATGCCTTAGCTACTGTGCCCTATTCAAAAAATATACTTACTGAATAAATCTGAATAATGAGTGAATGAAAGAGACTGTTATCTGGTCTGCACGCACAAAGAGGCGAAGTTTGTCAAATTAATTATTCACTGTGAATTATTCACTTAGCTCCAACAACCTCTTCATAATCCATCTTCTTCTGTCCTTTCCAAGTGCTGTCAACATGGTCTATGCCTAGTTCATATTTTAGCCTCGTTCTTTGAGTTTTGTATGATGTAGATTTCTAACACAGACTCACAATAGCACTGGGGAAAGATAATATTATTTTATTTAAAATTAACCTAAAAGCTTGAGAGCAAACCAATAAACAAAGAAACAAGCCCTAAGTACCAATAGCTGTGAAAAAGTGGAGAGCACAGTGGAAAGTGTCTCAAACATGTGGGCATGTGCTTTCCAAGGAGCAGCCTTGACAAGATCAGTGGGAGTTGAGATGGTGTCAGAGTTAAACAGATATTTATAAAAGGAGAAGCCAAAACATCTCATGGAATAAAACCTGAAAGCACTTACACAGTTCTAGTTGAAACAGAGCATTAATAAAGGTGAGTCTTTTGTAGTTAAAGCTGTAGTTTCACTATGCTCATTCCTTTTTCGTATCAGGACCATTTAACAGTTTTGCATTACTAAATTTTAACAGGTTAACTGATATAAAATATTCAGATTTTGCTCCTGCTGGTAATGCCTGAGCAGTATCTTAAAACTCTATTTTGCAATCAAAATTTTTTGCAATGCCCTCATGTAACATATGAAATATGGAGAATGTGGCCTATAAGAACTGAACTCAATTGATAGCTCAGAAACCCTGCTGCAGTTCCCCTAGTTTGGAGAATGTGTGAATCCCAGAAAACAAAATATTTTTAAGATTAAGGGTACAAATATAGGCTTTATTTTTATCAGGCGTGTTTAAAGAGATATTTAAAGCTAATACTTCACTTTCTTTATGGCATACTTTGTTTCATGCTAAGCAGAATCCAAAAAGGCCCTATTAATGAAGATGGTTTAATGCCTGTGCATTATTATAATGCACTCCTTTGTTCTACACTTTCTCTGTGTGTCATAGACTAAGTCATTAATCAATGGGTGCTGAAAAATAATTGTCTAGTTCTTAACAATCTTCTATTGTTGAAACATTTGGAATTTTAAGATAAAGATGTACTGGCTGCTCTGAAAAAAAATGTGGTTTAAGATTACCCTTCATGGAAGTATGGGCTTATTGTTAGAAATGCAAAGCAGATGACCTGGTTTTAATGTGTTTTAGTGCACTGTTGTTCAATTGCCTATTCAAATTGTGCTCGAAAAGTAGACTTCATTAATGTCACAAAATAATGATTTTGTGTGTTATTTTATTGTACTGGCACATTAATTAAATGGCAAGCATCATAGAATTACACAGAGTTTAAAAATAGATGTACGAAATCTTTTTGGTAATAATAATAATGTTGATAACTCTTAGTCCATTTAATACAATTTAAGAATTATATTATTTTTGTACTTCTATCCTTGATGCCAGATATGCATAAAAGGCACATACAGATTACAAATCACCTGGGAGTATGTATCTATAACAATTTATTTCAGTGACTCACCAAGGAGATCTGCCTGACAAACTTCATATAGGCTGGGAAATTTTGTGGAAAATCTTCTAAATCTTCAGTTTCCCAAACAGCACAGAATAGTTCTTTTTCTCCTGAGAGGAATACTGCAGAAACGGACATCAGTTAACTTTTACCAGCTGTTCCAGCTCTGCCAGCACACTGGTTGGGTTGGGAAGGCCACAGAAGTTGCCTGGAACAGCACAACATCTGAGGGGCCTCTTGTCCAGCTTAGGCTGTTTAATGACTCCCAAAATCTAAATAAAAGCAGGAACAGCTCTTCAATCTCAGCTCTTCCCAGAAAGCCCAGTGACAGGTACAGCTCTTCTAGATGTTGGGACACAAATAAATCATGAAGGGAAAAAAAAAATAGAGGAGAGCTGGGAGTTTGTGCCAGGTGATGTTCCTCATGTACACAACATCATGTGATAGTGACCAATCCTTGGGGGAAATAGGCGTTGTAAAAGTCCCCACCCAAGAGGAGAGCCTAGAATGAGAACAGAGGGCTTGAGCACACAAAGCCAAGGACGTAACAGAGGTCTGCAGGGTGTTAACACCAGTGGTCAATCCCTTGATCAGTGTAGGAGCTGTAGTTTTAGGGAATAACTGAGGAAGTAAAACATTGCATTTGTGGCAAGAAGGCAAAGGAACAAACAGAAAATACATTATCAGCTTCCTTAAAGATGGGATGAAAAGAAGAAGAATGGGAAGGTTTACTCCTACACCACTTCACTAGGTTAACCCCATAGATTACGCACAGTAATATCTCCTTCATTGCCTTTTGATTTACCACTCACCATTGCAAACTCAGCAGTTATATCTAAACTATTATCCCTTATTGGATAACTTTGCTAAACAGATGAGAATTTCCAAGACCAGTGCATGTGTGTTTTCTCCCCCATCCTTCCCATACACCAGGGTGAGAGGCAGTGCCACACCAGGTCAGAGAAAATCAGGATGGAACTGTCCTGTGCTACTTCAACAGCCAGTCCACACACCAGTGCTAGAGAGATGTCTTGTATAATTCAAATTGATGAAGGCCTGACAGTTTTGGCCTAAGGTGTTATAGCCAGCTCATATACCAACTTATTAACAGGGAACCTAAGGGCTGCAGGCATGATTTGACTTATTATTAACTACCTTCCTCAGTATGACAACCACTGTGGGAGATTATTGAGTTAGAAATGGCATGTGAAAAGAAACAACAGGAACCAAAGTAGGTGGAGGAAATACACAGGATATTAAGAGTAATTTTTAAAATACTCTCAGCTTAGTGGTAGTTATTTCAGAAGGTGGGTAGATTATTTAATCTTATCATATTTTTGCTTTTTGGTTTCCTGGTTTTTTTTATTCAATTAGAATTTTGAGGTGATATATTAGTCCTTTTCAAGTAAGTGATGAATGTTCACTGACCTCGATATCAAGAGAAACAGACAAAACTACACTAAATTTCCCCACTTCTTTTATTCATTCTGAATACACCTTTACTGAAATTGTGAAACCAGTGACTCCAAAGACTATTGCAAAATTAAAAGAACAATGAACTTCAAATTACATATACATGAAAAAAAGAGCAGAGGGTTTTGTCAACATTCTCAAATATTTACTGCTTTTCTTCTTCCTGCTGGCTGTTTATTTTCCCCTGATTAAATACTGAGCTCCTTGGGACAAGCAAAGTGCTTGTTTCAATGCCTGGAAATCACATATCACATTGTGCAGGTTAAGGAGAATAAATACTAAAGCCCATTATGGGAAGATGAGTCCTGCCATTGCACTTTGTCTTCCTGTTTTAGCTACTTGAGGAATGTGTGTCCTTTATTTTCATCTTCTGAATTTGCTTATATAAATGCTGGAGAACTCAGCCATATGCATGTCCACACCAAAGACCAAACATGCTATAAAGTCAATAAGCTCATTTTCTAGTGCAATGGCAACAATGAAGTGAATTCTGTGCCTAGTAAAAAAGGAGGAAGGCAGGGAGCTGCCAACTTAAATGTACTCCTCCTCTTTAGCACCTTGAACTCTTGAGAAAAGGTCTTTCTCTGTGCCATAAATCATTGAAAGATGAAGAATAATTGTCTAGTCCTTAATCATCATCTATTGTTGAAACATTTGGAATTTTAAGATAAAGATGTACAGTTTGCACTGAAAAAACGTTGTTTAAGATTATCCTTTCTGAAAATGTGAGCTTATTGTTATAAATGCAAAGCAGATGACCTAATGTTAATGTATTTTAGTGCTATTTTAGTACAGCCTATTCAAACCGTGCTAGAAAATAGACTTCATTAATGTCACAAAATAATGATTTTGTGCATTATTTTATTAAACTTAAACATTAATTAAATTTAAAAATACTCTGGATCTATAAAACATTTGAAAACAGAATTCTACCACATTGCTGTAAGTATAGAAGGGAACAGTTCTGAGGCTGTTGAAAGCTAATTCTCTTCTTACTTTTTCCTACTGTGTGCCTAAACAAAAAGAATATGCTGCAAGTGGTTGCAGCCCAGCTTGAGATACACAGGTCTGTGCAAATCTAGTTATGGTAAGGCAAAGAGAATAGCTTAAGAGAGTTCAGTTTTATTTTTCCTTCAACTTCAGTAGCATGACAGAACTTGAAACACAGAATTGCAACACAAGCTATTGATGCCAGAGAAAACTCTACTTCCAAACTAGTCAAGACTATTTATGAAAAAATAATGTGTTATATAACAGAAAGATCTCCTCTTTCAAGAAAGCCTTAATGGGTTACTGCAAAAATATAAAGAAACAGCACCCTGCTTCTTTGCAGAATAAATGCCCTTGATAACAGAATCTCTGGCAATAAGAGTCATGATAAAGCAAAGCTTAGGTAAAGGAAACAGTTCCTCTGTCCTCCAAGTGTATTATCTGCATTTATATATTGCATTTAGACCACCCATATTGAGCAGGGTACAGTAATTCTTTCTACATCTAGCTCTAGTATGAAGAACAACTAGTTAAAACAAAATGGGTACCTGATAGAGGGGCTTATGGTAACAGAAAAAAATTGTCTGCAAAGCCTATAACCAGTCATACATAATTCTTGACCTGCTCCTATTGCAGAGGGGGAAAAAAACCCCTACAGCTTTAATATGATAAAAACTGCAACTATAAGAATGTAGAGCTCATTAATCAATCTGCACTAGCCCTTAGGGCTGGTGGTAGGGAACAGGAAAGAAAAGTTGACTGTTGGGAAAGAAAATACTAACACTCAGTCTCACTTATCTGCAATATAATATACATATATATATATCTGAAAATTTGGGGAATTCAAATGCATCCCTGTGTTCTTGTAAGGAATATGACCTAGTGGGATAGAGATGCAAATTCTAGAGGAGTAGGCCTTTAGTGTCTTCAGTTTTAGTCTATTTTGTCCCACAAAAAGTTGTGGAAACAGGATGGGCAATATTCACCTAATTATCTTAATTTAAATTAGATTTGTTCAAGTTTTATTTGTCATGTTGGGTCAAAAACAAATTAGAGAGGTTGCAATTATGTGTGGCTATTTTCTACACTATACTGGGGGAAGAAACAGTGATGTTTCTCCAGTAGCTCTCTAAAACCGTCGAGCAGTGGCACAGCCACTGTAGGTAAGGTTAAGGTAATTTTAGACTTAAGCTCTTGACAAAGTAGGTCTCTTTCATGCTGCCAGTGAGACTGCCAAAATGTATACAACCTTCCTCTTTCTGTGTGCTGCATATACAAGGAAATGAAAGAGATAGACACAGGTAAAATAAAGCCTATGTCCACACAGTTCTTGTTTTTTCAATATAAAATAATTCTCAGATTTCTTCTTAAAATTCTTTGGGGCTTACTTGGTGTCATAGCAAGTAAAACCAATATTATGTGTGTTTTTTCCTCCTACATACAATATCACCAGTTTTAGATCTACCAGGTAAATATACGTGTGATTATATTTTTCCACTGTTCCATTCATATTCAAATTAATTTAGTAAGAATGAGGATTTTTTGGCTATATTTATAATTTTAAGCGTCATAACTGGCCAATAACATTTGGGTAATATTCTGTTTAAATTTAACCATCATTCCTGTTGCAAGCACCATTCATGACCCTAACATCATACAATGTTATGTGCTCAGCAAATTGCACCAATTGTATTTTTTAGCACGTAAGCTTATCAGGAAAAGTCAGAAAGAGAAAAATTCACAGTTCTTTGGAAAAGAATTAAAATGAATAAAACAAAGATATTATTAGCAAGTCTAAATTCCAAGACAGTTATATAGAAGCAGCAGAAACCAGAGCTGCTGCTTAGTCCTTTAAACAGTGTCTTATTAAAAGGATGAGCTGGTGAAAGAACTAGAGCACACATCTTATGAGGAGCAGCTGAGGGAGCTGGAGGTGTTTAGCCTGGAGAAAAGGAGGCTCAGGTGGGATTTTATCCCTCTCTACAGGGGAGGAAGGAGGTTGGAGCCAGGAGAAGCTCAGCTTTTTCTCCCAAAGAACAAGCCACAGGACAAGAGTTGCACCAGGAGATATAGATTGGACATCAAGAAAAATTTATTCACTGAAAGGGTGGTCAGATATTGAAACATGATGCAGGCAAATGGTGGAGTCAACATCCCTAGAAGAGTTCAAAAACCATGTAGATGTGGCACCTGGGGTCCTGTTTTAGTGGTGGACTTAGTGCTGGGTTAATATTTGCACTCAATGTTAGATGTCTTTTCCAACCTAAATAATTCTCTGTTTCTGTGTGTCTCACTCAGAAGCATAAAGTTGTCATGCACAGGGGGAAACTGAAGCTGCTGACATTCATAATATTAAAGAAACAAAATCTTTCTCCTCTGCAAGGGGTGCCTGCCTCAGCACTACCTTACATAAATTACTGCCTGATACAGAGCACTGGCTGAGTAGAGAGTAGAAAAGTAAGTGCCACACATATTTTACTAATATTTTCTCATTCTGAGGAAAAGAATCAAAATATTGCTATGGATTGTCTTATTTGAGAAAGACCCTCATGCAAAGATGTTTTATGATGGTATGTGAGGCTTTCATGCTTACTAAAATGGGAAGAGTAAGCAAGTTCTGAGTTCAACCATCCACTGGGTTCTTGAGTTGATCCTGAATGGAAAGAGCAGCAAACCAGGACCTTGTTTCATTACTGTGGGGTGTAATCCCAAAACAGGGATAAACTGATTCTGTTAGCACCTAGGACTCACTTTGCAATTGTCCCTGTCAGCTGTAACTTACTGGGAAGGATAAGCCCCTTGGAAAAAATGGTGAAGATGGATAAAATTACAGATTGAGCATGTGGAAATTGGAGAAATGAAGGCCATATGACTGAAGTTCACAACTACAGGAGTTGGAAGTGTAACACAGTTAGCATGTGACTGTCAAAGCTTATGTGAGATCATACCTAACCCCAATTTAGTTCAAGTACTGAATGCGCACAACTGACAGCAGAATGCTCAGGGCAGACTGAGCAGCACAGAACTTCCAGAACAGTCTTCTGCCAAGGAGGAGGAAAGGATCTGCCTGGATGATTTTTCACATGGATTCATTTGTAATGCTCCTTCAGTCCCAGGTGGAAAGCATCACACCACCACTCCAACCTGGAAAAGTACTTTGGTTTCCCAGCTGTCAGATGCTCTGCAGGCGTCTGCCCCAAGAGAAGCCCTAGATTTTGGAAAGCTTGGCTGGCAGAAAGAGCTGGCCCACAGGAGTGAGACAGGGTCTATAAATAGAGCATCTTTTCTGAAGTACTCTTTGTTATTTTATACCTTCTAGATGTAACTATCTTTTGACATCAGTGAAGTCCTTGACAGGGAATAGCTATTTGGCTTTAGGATATTAGTCACAAGAGCATCATTTCCTTGAGGGGCACAACCTGCAGAAGGGAGAATGGAAAATCAGGGCTGAAGGAATGCCAGTCTCTGTGAACTCACATGAAGATGGAAGCAAGAAAAAAATATTGCTGAATCAACACATTGTGCCTTTCCATCCTGGGCTGCTGTCTCCAGCAGCTCCCTCATTAAGGTGCACATTTTAAGCCTAGAAGTCTGAGTTTTCAGTGCTTTAATACTCAACCTCCTCCCCAGACTGAGTGATCTGGCTAGTCTGTGAACACAGTGCAAAATACAAATGATATTCCATAGAAAAATGAATAACTTTCTGCAGTAACAATTACTGAACATGTGAAATATACACATAAACACACACAGAGCAAGTTGTAGCTGTTAGTAAATTTGGACTTTTTAATAGGTGACCTTTGTAATCCCACATATAAGATCTGTCCTGGATATGAAATTCATACTGCACCTGATTTCACCCTGAGTGCCAATTCCATAGTTCAATATTTTTCATTTATTTCAGGTTTCCATGGTTTGTTTATACAATGCTGAAAAGCCATTTAAGTTATTCTTCATGCTACACTTCTCAGTTTGGTATTCATGAAAAACTTCTTTTCCAAACAGACAGCAAACCCCCAAAATCCTAATCTGCTTTTTGCCCCTCCAGGGTGTGAAGAAGAACTCTAAAAGGCATTTACAACTCAGAAAAGCCCACATCTGTAGAAGCATATAAACTGAGGGGGGAAAATATCTTTTGTTAAGTCAGGGCAGATCTATGTTGTATTCTAGCTATTTACATAGAACAGGATTATACTCCAGCATTAAATAAGTGGTAAAGTAATGCTTGGTAAAGTATATATTATCTTCTTAAACATAATCTCATAATCAGATGTAGCAGCATCTTAAACAAATACATTTCTCAATAGGTGATGTTATACCATGCAAAGTAGGGGAATCATTTCACAGGAATTTGATACACTGTTAGTGCTTTTATCTTGTTCCTAAGACGTGGCATTGTTTGGGCATTAAAAGAATATTAAGTCCAAAGTTGCAAAATTCAGTTTTCAGCCTATTTCAGTGTTGCTTGTTATGTTTTTCATACTTTGGTTTACAATCCCTTGTGATAGATTAAAAAGAAAAAAAAAGAAAAAGAATTAACACAATCCTAATGACAGAGGACAGTTTATACATCTCCATATTAACCTACTACACATTTGCTTCTATTAAAGGAAACAAATTTTTCCAGGCTTAAGACTGATCATGAAAAAAGAAAGGTAGACCACTGGTAGCCAGATGCATAAAAGGAAATAATATTTTATGAATAAAAATCTGAGGGACACTGTTGAGGCAATTTTTTAGGATCTGAAATACTTTTGCAGTCCATTAAAGTGTATAAGAAACATGTTATGTCATTGCAGCTGTCTTTGACTCCTCAGCACTAAGACTACATTTTCTGAGAAAAATTAGGCATGTAAAGTGTCTTCAGTAAATTTGTCATGAAACATTGAATAACTGGTTCACAGCAATGATACTTCATCAGTATCTACTCATTTCCAAATGTTCTTTATTCAACTGACACCTTACACAAATCTATCTCTTCTCATTAAGCACAAAGCAAACTTCAGCACTGACATGTCTTGTACATTTTCTGTTAGTGCAAAAGATATATCTCAACTGATCAAATAAGGAAACTTGAACATGCAGAGCTTTTTAAAATAAAATACACTGCATGAAAAATATGGAGCTCATCTCAGGAGCCTTGGCTGCTATGTATGGCACAGAGTGACCATGGCTCTGTGGTCTAAAGTAGGAGGAGATGGTCTGCAGCTGAGGGGGCATCAAAGTACCTGGAAAAGGTTGCCCAGAGAAGCTGTGGGTGCCCCATTCCTGGCAGTTTTCAAGGCCAGGTTGGATGGGGCCCTGAGCAACCTGGTCTAGTGGAAGGTGTCCCTGCCCATGGGAAGAGTGATGGACCGCAATGATTTTTATGATCTGTTCCAACCCGAACCATTCCATGATTCTCTGATATCCTAAATATGGTGAATTTGAGGTTATCTGTGGAAACTTGGTCTATGATATATAAGAAACAGAAATGAAAACTAAATGAGTACAGCAACCACAACACTGCAAAACTGCAGCAATCCTTTTTCCATATACAGAGATGTGTAACTCACAAAGTGCTCATTAAATCCCTCCTTCCTGTTTACTCCACAGCCTGGAGAACACTGATTGCTCCTTTACAAATCATTTCAGGAGTAAGAAAAAGATGGTTTCTGCAGTTTGCATTTTTTTTTTTATTCCCTGTATAAAATCTACACGGTTCTTTCTCATCACTGTACTCAGAGTAAAGTGTCCACTTTTGTATTTTCTCTACTTGCACAAAAAAAATCCCAACAATAAAAAAAACCCCAAACCCCAAAAAACCTGAGCAAGGTAGGTACAGGTCACTGATTGCTGTTGGTTCTTTCTAAAATGTCTGAAATACTCACCATGGCATTCATGGGTCAGCGCCAGAAATATTTTTTAAATTTTGAAGATAAATATTCTTGGTGGGTGATGTTAACCATCTTGCTGGTAGTGGTCATCACATCAAGAAGCTTCAGAATGCTCTGGGTTTTGGATCTACAGTGGTGACAATGAGTGTCCTGTGACAGATCAATGACAATTACAGACAGCTATTGGCAATTATAACATCTGAAACTGAGAGAAGAGCATGAGAAAAGGCCTGGAGTTTAAAAACTGAGTGTAACATATTAATATGAATGAATAACAGATCATAGTGTTGTTATTCTGCATTGGATTCTGGGATTACTCCCAGAACACTCTGTTTTTAAAATCTGGGTATTATCATAACAAGACAGAAATTTGTTAACCAACACATGGTTCATTTATTTCACTAATTATAAATTACTGAAACACATCTTTCCCCTCTGCCCCAGTATAGAAATCCTTGTTCTGTTCTATCTTATTTCATGTACATTTTTACTTTAGAGCAGTGTTTTCTTCAGATAATATTTTCTTCAGATAGGCAAATATTGTTGCAGGTAAATATGAAATCCAGTGCTGTAGAAGCTAGACAGCAATGCAGGCTTTATATAGAGAAATATGAAAAGCTCTATTTTGCTAAAACAACCTGGTTTAATGTTAAACATACAGTTGTCCCATCAATTCTCCTATCATTGCTCCCATGCCTAAAGATACACAGATGCTCAAATGTTTGCAGGGTTGGCTATTTAGTTATTAGTTAGCAGTTCATTAACTCCACCAACTAATTAATAAAGGAGGCACCATTGCATTTCCTATCTCAGAATCCAGTGATTAAGGTTATTCTATTAAAAGGATTCATGAGAACTGTACTGAAAATTCCACATGCTTATCCTTGTTCCAGTGCAATATTTTTTTCCCAAAAGGAACTACATCCTAGAGGTAAGGATAATTTTAGCATCACAAAATTTGGGAATGGAAAGGTGTGGATGTGGAGAAGACAGAAAGCCTTACTTTTACTTTTCTCCAGGCTAGAATGAATCCTTTTAATTTCAGGAAAACGTGCTTTCTGTAGAATAAGAGTCAATAGAAGATAAACAAGAGATAAATAAAGGTTTGTAAGGAATTGCAGCCATTGCAGGACTACCCTGACTGCAGAGGATCTCTGCACAGAGCATCTGCAGTTTGGACTAAGTATCTAATTCTTTATCAAACAGCACTAACTTGTTTCCCTGTCAATATCTTATAGCTGCAAATTCTACAGCTTACAGCTGTGTTCATTTCTCACCCACTTTAAATTTGCAGAGGATTAATTTAATCAACTGTTTCATTAGCCTTATGATACAGGAAAGGATAAAAAGTAATCCCTAGCTGCCAAAAGATCATTGCTATATAAAATGCATTTGCATTTAAATAAATACATATTATAAACACATGGATATATTCATGATGTTAAGGAGAGATTTAGTATCAAGACCCCTGTTCACACAGCATTTAGTATCTCCCTGTTATTCCCTGTGGTCCAGCCACCTTTACTGATCAATGGCAAAGGCCTGCGGTGCTTAGCTGAGATATTCCAGACTGCAGAGCAGGGATTGGTGAGCAGCATCTGCTCTCTTGCTTTGCAGGGGAATGTGGAAGCTGACTTGACTTCCTGTGTAAAGTCCTCATTTGCAGATGTTCATATCTCAAAAGCTAGAAGAGCCAATTATTAAAATATTAAGCAGTACTTCCATGAGTCAGTCAGTAGCTTCAGAAGTTACTGAAATATGTTCATTTGTCTGGACTACATCAAAGTCATAAACCCATTTTTTTAAAAGACTGATGTGTGTGACAATTGCATATCATTCCTCAGATTCTCTTTTCAGATTGAAAATTGCTCAGTAGTTCAAAAGAAAGATTAAAAAAACAACTGAAGTATAAGGGGATAAATTAAGATTGTGTGTAAAGATTCCCACTGCATTTAGTGGGTTTTGAAGAAGCATACATTTCAAATGACTTGCTAAACATTCTGTCTGCCAAAAGTAATAAAATAATAATTTACACTGGTGAAATATCTTCCATCAAAGAACTACAGAATGTGTTGTAAGGCTGGCAGTAAACTTATTTTGACTTGGAAGAAATTAAGATACAGAGAGGTTTAGGCCCAAATATTCTGTTGCTTTTATAGATGTGGTGCTATTCTCTGACAGGATTCAGGAGGCAGACCCTCTTTACACTGCCAGGAAATGATAGAATTTTCCTTCTTTCTGATGGTATGGGTGGACAGAACGTTATCCTCTTGGTGTGGTGATCTGCACTGGCAGATTTGGATCCCTCTGAGCAGCACCACAACCTTCTCCTTGGCCATGATGCCTTGTGAAGGCTGACCTAGAACAGAGGCCAGACAGAGTGGAATAAAGTAGGGATTTATTAAAAGGCCTCAACAGACACACCTTAAGCAACGCAAGAGCCCAGCCAGGGCTGCACCCAAGATGAACCAAATGGTCTCAAAATGGATGACTGGTCATGAGGTCTTTCACTTTTACAAGTTCTAGTCCATTGGCACATTGGAGTTAATTGTCCAATCACAGCTTTAGCCCATGAAGTCCCATCCTTGTTTTTCTCTCTTCAGTTCATGTTTGTGCTCTTGGGCCTGAGATTTGGATCGGTTGTCCTTGGTCCTCAGCTAGAGAAGGAATTGTTGTGTCTACCTACTGTGTGAAGAGAGCTTACTATCCCTTAATATGAAGCTCAGGACTGCACACTAAAGCAGCACAGAATCTGGAAAATATAAAAGCTAAAACCTGAGGCATCAGCCATACCCAGGCACAAGTCATGGACCTCCAGCCAATTGCCACAAAGCACCTGGGAAACAAAGGAAAAGCTGCTGCTCATGCTGCAAGATGCACAGTGTCACTAAGGGAACCTCCAGATGGGAGTTCAAACTCAAAACATCACATTTACTCCTTTGATCCCTTAGGTTTTTTTTCTGTTCTGTTTTGGTGTGTAGCTTTTAGACTTATATTAAGTGTTACTAGGATCTTTTCACAGGGTGGTGAAGACACAACAGTCCTATTCCAGCTGGGGACTAAGGACAAGCTCTTCAAACTTCAGGCCCAAAGTATAAACAATGTGAGAAGAGGAGGGCAGGCAAGCAAGCAAGGAGGATTAAACTTCATAATTCGAAGCTATTAATTGGACAGCTAACTACTATATGCAAATGGACTAAAACTTATAAAAATGTGAGATCTCATGACCAAGCCCTCTTTTGCTGCCATCTTGGAGCTATCTGGGCAGAGCCACAACTGTGGCTCTGGTACTGCCAGGGTAGGGCCTTTGAAAGCACTTCAATAAATATCCACTTTATTAATCTTAACTCTGTCTAGCCTCTCTTCCAGCTCCTTAAGGCATCACCCTGATGGATTAGCAGCACTCTGGGGCACGGGAGAGAGCTCCCACCCCACTGGGGCAGCACGGGACATGGTCCCAGAAGCTTTCCTGTATCAAGGCCCAGCAGTCAGGAACAGAGAGACACCCTGCAAGGCTCTGGGGATCCAGCTCCACTTGTGTCACATGAAATGACTCCTCACCAAGTCTTCCAAAGCAGAGAAAAAGGAAAACTTTGACTTTTATGTAGAAAATATATTTCTTTTGGTGAACCTTAGCTTGAAACAAATCCAAAATCTGCCTGGCTTTTGCAACATTCCTGAATGTACCTACCCATGTCAAAAAGTGGTTTAACATAAGCGGTGGGAAATGTTCAGGAGTTTACAAGGAGGGGAGGAACCAGCAACCCTGTGCAGTGAAACTTAATGTCAAGGCAACACTAAACTCCAATTAACTGCAGCTTCGAGGTCTAAAATTAGGAGTAAAGCCCTCATGTTTGGGAAACTCAGTTAAATTTTTTGAGAAAAACAAATTTACTTCAAGCTGTGAATATGAAGGGTGTCTGAAACTCAAGCCTTTGCTGCTGTCAAAATATATCAGAGCTTTTCTATAAGGCTCTTAGCTTATGAATTAAGAGCAGAAAATGCAACACACACACACAGACACACTCAGACACATACACACAGACAGACAGACACACATACACACACACACACATGCACACTCTTGCAGAGCCCAGAACCCTGGCCTTGATTGAAATACCTTTATCTAATTTTTATAGCACCTGAGTATTCCAGAAAAAGATGGCTTATACAATTTTACTGGCATTATAGTATCTTTCCTCCCACCCCTATATGTTGTCTATTCAGGTCAAAATTAATTTATTTGCAAATGCTGGCCTAACATGCTTCTTAAATAATGTGAATCTTATAAATAAACTGAAAACATTATTGGAGGCATTACAGGAATAAAACACAAATGCAACTATCTCTCTGAATTTCCCTGTGCAGAATTAGAAAGGCATAATCTATTTAAATTTTACTTCCAGGGTGTTTTTTTTTTCTGCTTGTTATTGTTATTTTTCAACTACTTTTTTGCAAGTCATGAGAATACTGGATTTTTTTACCCAGTTGTCCAAAAACTCTGATGCATTACCCATATGGGAATCCTGGTGGTACTTTGTAATGGAAGGGAAAACAAGAATCAGGAAGAGAAAAATCAGTTTAGCCACCAAACATAAGGGTCACAGCCAAACTAGTTTCAGCACTGATGGCAAGATACTATGATTTGAAAGGGAAGCCAAATAAAGTAAGAAAAAGGTGCAAAGTCAGCAATGTTTTAAAGTGTCTGGAAATAACATGGGCCATGACACAGCACCAGTGCATTGCATGAGCACAACAGGCACTTTTTCTATCACAGCTTCACATTCCTTTCAGAAAATAGATGGAATGTTTAAAGACCTAAGTGCAAGGGAAATATGTCACACAGCAAGACATCTGCCAACTTTGTGTTTCTTAGCATTACCAGGGTAGAGGACATGATTTGTGATACAGCAGAACGAGAGAAGAGGCCAAAAAGAACATGACCACAGCAATGAGACATCATTTATTCATACTTTTACTGCCAGAGGTAAATAAAGTTATGCTTGTAATTATTGCAGCATATGTGGAACTAGGAGGAAAACTGCTGAAGCTTTATTGCCCAGATAGCACTGAAAGGGAGTTAATTTATACACAGACACACGGAAGAAACAGTACCCATTATCACTGCCGTCCACTCTAACACATTCCATCTTCAGCTAGATTTAATTTAACAAGAATTGCTTCAATCTGCCACTGCTGCAGTCTCTCCCTCCTGCACTTCACAGCCTCTTTTATGTGTCTGGAGAGAGAAGGAGGCGCTGTAATTAGCTGCTGATATTAACAGGCTTTCTTTTACGTTATGAAGTTGGAAATAAATGGTCACATTACTGAGCAGGCTGCTGGATACTCATCATAATTTTTTTGGAGTTATTTAAGCTGGGCCTGAGCACTCTTGTTTCTGAGCTGCTTTCCTGCCTTTGTGCAATGGAGCTTTTCGTCCTGTATCAAAGCAAATTGGGGTCCCAGTTCTGTTTATGTGAGCAGCATGGCTTCATCCAGTGCGATTACAATCTTTAACATGAGAACACGAAGAGAAGCAGAAAGCACAGCAGCACAGTGATGTGTACAGGTATTTCCTTCAGCAATTTACAAATCTACATCCTAAACAGTTAGGGGTTTTGCTTATTATTATGTCTAGTACAAAATCAGATAAAGCTTCCTAGAAAACAGGCCTTTCTCAGAAGTGTGTGACAGCAGTTTCATAAAAGTGTCATATTGCCATTTCTTTTCACAGTACTTGTAGGAATCTAATTTTCTCCAGCTACAATTTCCAAGATGTCTGAAACTGTCCAGAGGGCTAAAAAATTATTGGACAGGTCAGGAATACAGGGAAAGGTGGAAGGTGAGCAGAGGAATGAGATTAATGGTAGAGAGCTCACTTTGATGCTCAAAACAGTTCAGAAAGCAGCACACTTGACTGAGTTTCAAAAGTCTCAGCAGCCAGAGTGTCACATCATGGACAGATTTTTGTCAAATGTATGTAACAGTCAAAGGAGAAGCTCCACCAAAGATAAAATTTCTCCTTTACCGTACAATATTATCTTTTCCTGAAGCTTCATGAAACACTTGCCACTGCTCTCCTCCTAACAATTGTACCATTTTTCATCAAGGATTTTTTAATGTTTTTCCCTCTTCACATTTTTTATTTAGAGAGTGAGAAAACTGTTATTATTTAAACCACAAGGAATGTTCTGGTAGCATGAAATGAAACCCAAATCTTAGAATTTTAGAATCATAAAATTATTTGAGTTGGAAGGGACCCGAGAGATAATCTCTTTCCAGCTCCCCTGCCATGGGCAGAGACATCTTCCACTAGACCAAGCTGCTCAGAGCCCCATCCAGCCTGGCCTTGAACACTGCCAGGGGTAGGGCAGCTACAGCTTCTATGGACGATTTGTGCCAGTGCCTCAACTCCCTCTCAGTAAAATATTTCATTCTAAAATCTTATTTAACCTACCCTTTTAGCTTAAAAAAAAAATCTTCCCTTCACATATTACTGCTTGCCCTTGTCAGAAGTTCTTCTCCAGCTTTCTTGTAGCTTCCTTTAGGTACTGAAGGATCTATAAGTTCTTCCCAGAGCGTTCTCTCCTCCAGGCTGAGCAGCCCCAGCTGTCCCAGCCTGTCTTCACAGGAAAGGTGTTGCAGCCCTTTGCTACCTCTGTGGCCCTCTCTGGACTCACTCCTGTTGAACATTCTTCTTATGCTGGGGTTCTCCAGGTCTGTACACAGAACTGAGGTGGGATCTCACCAAAGTGGAGTATAGGGAGAATCCCCTCGCTCATCCTGCTGCCCATGGTGCTTTGAACATAGCCCAGGACACATTTGGCTTTCTAGCTGCAGGTGCACAAGGCCTGTTGAGCCTTCAATTCAAAAATTGTTCATCAATTCCCCCAAGTCTTTCTCCCCTGAGGGAAGGCTGCTCTCAATCCATTCTCTGTATTGTCTCTTGAGATCACCCCAACACAGGTACAGGACCTTGCACCTGGCCATGCTGAACTCCAAGAGGTTCACATGTTCCCACCTCTCCAGCCTGTCCAGGTTCCTCTGGATGGCATTCCTTCCATCCAGAGTGCTGACTGCACCTCTCAGCTTTGTGTCCTTGCCAAATTTGCTGAGGTTAAAATTAATCCCACTGTCCATGTCGTTGACAAAGATGTTTAACAATGCCAGTTCCATCAGAGACCAGGAAAAAGACATAAGCACTCAATCTAAAACATCTTGATGCTCATATTTGATTATAGTAAGTATCTGGGGAAGCTTCTTTCCAATTCTGTTGAACGATAAGCACTGTAATCTTTCAGGCTGAGTCTCAGTAGTGGCAACCCTAAGGACAACATTAACTGACTTAATGGATCCTTGCATTTGTTTCAACATATATGCTCTTCTAACCCACTTTCACTCTTGTCTAAATTAAACTCACACTCTCTTGTTCATATTGCAAGTATTTTATCCCGATATCTGCTCATCTTAAGACCTCAATAAGTAATACCTGATGGAGCATCTTCCTCTGCAAACTGTTCATGAATCTGCAGACTGTCAGGGCAGTTCTCCTTCCTTTTGCCAGCCAATCAGTGGAATCTCTCCACATTTCAGATTGTTCCTGGTTTAGAGATGTGGGAGTGGCAGCAAAAACCTGAGTTTGCTACAAGCATAGAATAACACTATCTACAGAAATTTTTAATAGACTGAGTCCCTGTACATCCCTGCTTTTTCAATAAATGATAGACATCTTTTCAAACCCCAATTTTTATCCTTAGTTATACAGCAGTACTCCAACTGATGATATCATCTACCCTTTCTTCGAGCATATTTTCTGTGCTAGAATGAAGAGTAAGTTTAAAATTGAAGATCCTTATTTTGCATAATTATATGTAAAGGCAGGAAATGTATTTCTATCATTTATTGAAGCTTTTTACAAGAATTCATCCCTGAATTCTGAACGAAAGTACATTTTATATGTATAGAAAATACCAGCAGTAGCAGTCAAGAATAGCTATGGTAACAAGTCTAAGAGATTTTGACTCATATCATAGTCAGTGAATAAAATCTCTTTATATGAAATATCCCCGAAGACTTTTTCTGAGCAAAATTATACAACTGTTTTTCCCAGAGTGTGATGGTGTATCACACAGATGACAAGACCCAGAAAACTGGTACACTGCTGAGGGCTCTTTTCACAACACATGCTTAGCAATGTGGATGCACACAGGGTCTAAATTCACTCCATGTCTAACAAAAGGTGTTGCTTTATTTAAAGAAAATTCATTTTCTAAGTAATCTTCCTTTAGAAGTTTTACAAGAAATCTTGAAAAGGAAGTAAAAAAAGCTGCAGAAGGTGCCACCAAAGAGTCGCTTTAAAACTGGGATCAAAATATTGAACAGCATGTTTATTTTACATGCATGGCCAAGAGTAAATGTTAAGGAAAGTGTCCTGTCTGACCATCTGGGAGCAGCTCTGACAGTCACACTCTCACCCCCTCGAGCTAAGACTGAGGTTCCTTTGCAGCCATATCCTCACTCTCTTGCAGTTTGACAAGGTTTTCTTACTGGCTCAGCTCCAGGTTTCCCATAGCAGAGTTTCAGCTGTCTGGATCCTTAAAATGGTGCATCAACTGAGTAACAGCTCGAGCTGGTGCTTCTGAAGAGGAGACTGAGCAAAGGAACCCCTGGGGTTTTATACCCTTACAGTCTAAATATGTGAAAGTCTGGGCTTCTCAGCTCCTGCTGCATCTCTGGGTGTCCCTCACCTGGCTGGCCACGGGTCCCTTTGCTGTGCCTTTGTTGTGCCTTTGCTGTGCAAAGGACAGCAGATCACAGCCTCTTGCCCTTGGCTCTGCCACCAGAGCTCACCCTGCAGCTCCACAGCAGCTGCACATTGGGATACCTGCACTGAGTCCATTCCTCAGCACTGCAGCATCAGTGCACTTCAGCAGGATTGTTCACATTCTCAAATCATTGCTGTAATTCAGAATGGTGAGGGAAAAAATTGTGACATTATTATTGACGGTTTGCGCTCCAAGGTCACCTGTTCCAGGGTTCAACAGGGGCGTAACTCATTGTTGAAATGTCTATGGAAATTATTGTTAAGTAAGCTAATGAGGAATTTTATGACAATAAGGTGATTATAGTTTTTTATCAGGAGACTTTGCGAAAAGAGTTTCATCAGAAGCTAAAAAAAAACTGTTACATTCAGATGTTTCAAAGAGTGAAAAATCTGTACTTTTATTGACAGGTGTACTTGTGCTTTATTGGCTACTTAAACACTACCATGTTTGTAATCAGGTTGCTTTGACTTCTGATAAATCTCAAACTAATGATAAAGCTAATGGCAGCCTTCAAATATAGCTGTGCCTCTGTACACTTGACATTCTCCTGACTCATTTCCTTGGGGATTTGCAACTTCAAACACTCAAGTCTCTGCAACAGATTTGTCTTAAAAAGAAATAAGCATCAGACACTCCTCTTTCTATCCAATGTCAAAAAATGAGATCTTACTAGGAACAATTATTTTAACCTAAGGCTTGCTTTTAGTGGGAGATGTAGCAACATTGTGGCTGTCTTAAATTGCATTTAGAGAGTCCTAATGTGTCTTGGATGTTCCCATGATTTGTGCTGTGTAGCCTATGATATGAGTAGCCTAGGAGTCAACTAGTGAGATACATTCTGAATTTTCTCTCACTTAGAAGGGGAACTGTCCTAGGGTGCCACTGGCAAATACACCTCTATGCCCTGTTTCTGACCATGACTGGCAAATGATTCTCTTCTGTGGAAGAGAAGCCTTCATTTGCTCCTGGTTCCCAGTCCAACAGAGATCACTCTAATATGATCCCATAAGGTCACATGAGCAATTAGCAGAGACAGAAACACTGTCCAGCCAGATGACTCCAGACTGAATTTTGATTGCATCATTCACACTCAATTTCCACAGCTTTCTGCCCCATCTAAACACCAAAAAGCAAGGCATCTTATCACCAAAAATGCTCAAAAAAGTCCTCCTTGGATAGATTTAATTCTGTTTTAATTCTAAAATCTTCCATTGGAAAATGTTCCCGTGGGTCAGGTTAAATTCATTGCACTTTTCTGCTCCATCCTGTAGCAAGAGGAAAGTTTATTTACTTAAGTTTCCTGCACCAGACTTCAGCCCTTTTCCATTTCTCTGGATTTTCTGATATTCTGGATGAATTTATTGCTGCAGCCTTCTGCTTAGAGATTCTTCCAGAAAAGCAAAGGACTTCTCTTTTATCTCCTTCCATCTGTAGCCATGCAGAAGGAACTTAATGGGGAGGTTTCAGTCTAATTCTGGTCCTCAATGATATCATAGCTCTTTGCATAGCTCTGTTGGGTGGCACCCACAGGATCCTCAGATGCTCTCAGGGAGTGCTGTCTAGCTGGGGATACTCTGTTGATTCCTTCTTTTGAACATCCATTCTGTCCTTTCCTTCATTTGTTGTTGTGCATTTTTGTATCAATTCTTAGTTCTGACCCCCACTTCCTTTTCAAGGGTTCTTCGTTATTCAGTATGGATTTCCTCCAGCCCTTTTTTATATATTCTTCAATAAAGATAGATAGAAGAAGAATATCAGAACTGGGCAGGCACACAGCAACACCTTCTCAATGCTGCTCCCACCAGACTGAGTCTTGGTTAGATCCTGAGCCAATATTACATTTCATATTCTTCCATCTCAGTTACAAAAGTGAACAGTACACAATCTGCCTTTGAATTCCAGGAGAAAAAAAAAATCCAAGCAAGCAAGCAAACAAACAAATAAACACACACAAAAAACTCAGCCACATGGTGGATTTAACATGCTTTGATGTATCACCACACAGATACGTCGACATTTCTTTAAAACTCAGCAGCGCATGATAGTCCTCAATTTCTGTTACTGAGCTCATTAAAATTTATGGGAATCAAATTTCCTTAAAAAGATGTCTGGGAAATTCTGTCCTTGAAGCTACAACTTATCCCTTTTCTCCAAATTTTCTGCTGCATTACACAATTATTTGCTTTGCTCAGCCACATCTCCAGACCAGCCATAGTAGGGTTTTATTTCCATATAGACAGAGCCACAACAAAATAGATACAATCTGCTAAGTCAAAAAGGCCTGATAGGACAAGCTGAAAATATGTCAGAGCTCAGACACAGGAACTGCAATTGTCTCATATTTGGGCAGTTTAAGAAGATACTTCCCTTTCCTTTATCTTCTGAAAACAAGAACAGAATGAGTTTATTCTTATTTTCCAGCTTCCAGTTACATGTTACTTTCAGTGAAGCATTGAGGAGTTTTGCCAGAAAGCAACATTTAGTGTGTTGTAGGAGGGGCTGACTACCTTACATGACATAAAAGGAACCTGTGACACATATATTTCAGTTCCATCCTGTTTTCTAATTTCTGCATCCCATGCAAGGACAAGAAGAATGTGTGAGTAGCAGAGAGGATCAGCAGCCCCTTTTGGCAGCAGTATACCTCAGATGTGAAATGGAACTACACACTAAATTTACACATATGCATTTCAGTGAGCAGAGCTGTGTTTGAGTAATAGATGGCAGCATTTGGTATTAGCTCCTCACATGCATCACACAGTGAAAATCATGTTCTACTTTTTTTTCTTTTGCGTAACAGATAGAGTATAAAGCCTTCTATTCAAAACATTGATCAAATTATAGCCATAAATAAAGCTATGAGTTCAAAGTAAAGAGGAATTTGTGCCAGTGATGGATTTTGTCTGGGAGACAGACTTATCACATAGAATTTGATTGTGCCAAATCCTTAACAGTAAAATAAGTAGTTCAGACTTATCACTCAGTATTAAAAAAATAATCTGGATTTCACTACTCTACATGTGCAAGTTTTCTTTGCTTCTATGGAGCTACGTGTTTGAGTTAAATGTCAGTGAAAATCACCAGTACAAATATAAAATGTGTCAGTGTGAATCATATCACTAAATTTATGTAGTAATTGACACTGGCACAAACTTCATCTCGTTCTTGTATGACCCAGTCTATTTTGGGCAGTCTTTTCTTCCACCCAGTTTCCTGAGAATTATGTATGTATTTACTCCTTTAACAGTCACCTTTAAAACTTCTGGGATTCTTTGGCCAATTTCAGCCAAACTTAATAGGCAGAAATTTCAAAGATGTTCTATACCTTCATGTTTTATGAAAAAAGGAGGCCACTACTGCTCGAAGACTTTACTACTGTGCCAGCAAGCAAAAGGGCAGCAATATGAGCCTTTTATTGCACAGCAGAGTATATTTTTGACCATGAGTCACAGACCTAGAGGAAATCAAGTTTTTGCTATGTTTGATGTTTGCACAGTGCATTAAAACCAACAAGGATTACCTGTGTCACACAGGTAATCACAGTGGGCTCCTATATTGAAGTTCCACCATCGCACTTCAATTTTCCATGTCTTTATTGGTGCTTGTTGTAGAACCTTCATTTATAATTATCACATTAAATAAAAGGCTAGATGCCTGTGTTATAACACTACTTTTATTCTTTAATAAAATCTGATTATCTTGTTAAATGCCTATTCATGCATTCTGTTGAAAATGATAATATTGAATGCTTGTTTTTGAAATGCCTTTTCATTAATACAACCAATCCAATACAATTTGTTCTGCTGTTTACAGACTTATTTCTGTATGTGTCTTTCTCAACCAAATTTAAGGAGAGATAATGTATGGGTAAGGCAGGAAAGATAAAGGCCAGGTTCTGATTTTAGGGAAACATACAAATTTTTCTAAAAAAGGATTCATGCAAATTGTCTTGTTTTTAAGGCAACATTGTAAACCCTATGTATTGGGTTGTTATAAAATCCATTGCTATTAGGGATCAGTTCATTGGAGTCTGAGATGTCCAAAATCAAATTAGGTGCATTTAACTGATTTTGGCAGTGTGCATGATTACAGGTTTGTTTGTCCTGACATTCAGATGTCCAGATTTTAGGAAAAAAATCATTCTTATTTATGGCCCATGCAATTTTATTCTAGAGAGAAAATTCACCCAATTGGAAAAAAGAAATCAATTAATACAGTAGTCAAAGAATGTCATGATATAAGGAATCACTTTGTTAATTCCACTCATGGCTCCCCATGAGTTTTCTGCCTTTTTCATGGTTGTGCAACCCTAAAGACTTCTTGGTGAGTGGTTTTAAGTCTTCTCTAGTCATCTTATTGTTTGGAGATGGGATTACTACATTATATAGTTCTATTTCTAAAAATATATATTTCCTGACATTGAAAGAATGGAAGTATTAGCAGTGATTCAATGAAGATAAAGAACTGTGAAGCATCTGACATCAGATCTAGATCCCATGATATAATATAATATTTGAAGTGTTTCCAGTTACATTTCAATGGGCAAAACTTCTATTGAAGGAGCAGGCTGAGAGAAGAGCAGTAAATGCATCTTTTCTACCAGTTAATACTTCAGCATTAGAGATCTGTCTCAGGGGGAAGGAGCTAAGTGAGAGGCTTAATATTTTGAGATTTTTTAACAAGACCAGTTCTAGAGCTCAAGATGGCTCATTTACAACAAAAGCACAATCCTGAATCACAGTCCACTGAAGGCCCCTTACTTCCCCTAGCATTTGATTAGGCTAAGGTCATACATGGAACAATATTTACTGCCGGGCTATTGCTCCAGTCTTAAGGGATACAGAGAGGGGAATTCATGTAGGAGGCATGGGAATTCACACAGCCAATCAGTCGGAGCCTTGTGGCTCAATGTGTGAGCTCTCTTTTGTGCCCTGTGTGCAGAAGAAGTGGAGTCAGGGTTTCATCTTGTGCCGGCTGCTGAGCACTCGAAAGGCACAGAAGGGAGCAGGCTTTGTCAAGGACTGAGGGGAATTGAGCAGTCACTTGGACCTAACAGGGACTGAACAGGCAGAGGCTTGTTGCATGTAACATGGGATCATCATCTGAGCCACATCCAGCTACAGGCATAAATAACATTATCTGCATTTATGCACAAGCACATACCTTTGCAGAGGGGTTTGTTCCTACATTACAGGAACTGAGGCATCATTTTCCACAGGAACAGTTGCAATAGTTCTGCAAGATTCCAGTCCTTTAAAATATACTCTATATAATATAGATTACAGAATCCTTTAATATATATATATTTATATATAAGAAACCTTTCTGACCTCAGAAGGTTCTTTGAACCAAAACATGCAGGCAAATAGGAGTACCTGCAAAGTGGGATTCCAAATTAGTAGAAGCTGTCTCTGTCATTGAAACACAGCAATAATCTCAAGATGCTGTTGATAAGAAAGACTGTCATTTGCTGCATGATTATATACACTTCTATTTCCATGCTAGCTATATATTTATTTAGATTCCCTCCATTAATGTCAGAGATTGCTTAGTAAGGCACAACCATGCCATCCTGTGGGACAAGGAACAATATTTATGGCAGCAGTGAGGAGAGGAAATGGCACATAATTAGGTGTCATAACTGCTTTAAAAAAAAGCAAAGAAGAAAACCCTAGATTAATTAGTCAGGTATGTGTGCTGTGTAAGCATCATGGTCCAAACCCAGTAAGCACTACATAGTTCATGTTCTGGGTCTGTATAATTAAATTTTTCTATTGCATTTAATTGTTCTATGTATTTATTATTGGCCATTGTGGATTCTCAAGTTACAATCACAGCAGACTGCACTAGGAAGCTACAATAATCTTTAAAAATCCCTAAGTTATCTATTCTTATTTCCAAATGCAGGAGATAATACTGAAAATTATAACATTGAACACTTAGAGTGTTTTTTCCTTAAGTAAACAAAGTAACCTTTTCTCCATTTTATCACTAAACTATAAAATAAACTACTTATTCCTCAAAGTTGTTTATCTAGTGTGGGAATGGACTTTATCCAAGAAGAAGCTCTTCAGTTTGGTATTCTAGCTGAGAGGAATCTTTCATAATGTAGCAGCTCAACATCAGTGACATCTCCCCCACTGGTGAGTTGGTACCTCACATGCCCTATTACAAAACAGCTGGGATTTCCACAGGAAACAGAGCAACAGTCAATAAAAACAGGAGAAAAATGAAATTCATAGAGAGTTAATGCCACTTGTGTTTAGAGATTGGAAAGAGATTTATTCGGCTTCTATAATCCACGCACTATGCTACAGAGCTCTATTTGTGACATTCCCTAAAAATTTTGGAAGAAGAGTTTTCCTTGAAGACCTAAGGCATATAAATAGATTTTTCAGCTTAAAAACAAGACAACAAACAAGTATGCTAAGAAACAAATCCATATACCAGATCCTCTTGTCTGCAACACCCCCAGCAATTCTAGAGAGCAAAAAGTCCCTATGGCATTACTATTTATTTACTTTACAACATATTTTGATTTTGTTTGGAGACAGCATCCTGCTATTTTTTTTTTCTACACTGCGTACCCCAAGCACTTTGTTTCCAGTGAAAATTCTCCTTAAGAATAATAAAAGATATTTTCCCAGTTGCACTCAGCCTCCCTTGGAACAAACTCTATTCTGCTCTCAGGTCTATGGGGAATAATCAAGCAACATTAACTGTCTGAAATAAGATGCATAACATCCTGACTCTGGATCTGCCCTTTTTTTTCTTCCCAAGGAACAAAACCATTTCTGAACTCCTCACATGGTGTACAAGCTAGCAATTTCTTTATTAAAAAAAACCATGACCATTGGTGATTTGCTCAGGGAAACTGCATTCAGATATAAAAGAAACAAATGAAACTATAAATTATTCACCATTGTATTTACTAAGTATATTGTGCTACATAGAGATATTAATATGAGGGAAGAGTATGATCTACTTTTAACAGAAGTGCATTCAGAGTTTTATTCAGTTAGCCCAATTCAAATCCAAACCTGCAGCTATTATGACTTTGCTTTGTAGGATATCACCCTAGGTCCAAACCTCATTTCACCCTTGAAACTTCCCTTTTTTGTCCCTTCATAAATACTGCCTTTCCTTACTCAGAATTTTTCCACTTATATTTGATGGAGCTCTTGGCTCACTCACTCATCCTATCCAACTCTCAGTATCACTTCAGGAATTTCCCCTGATTTCTCAGGACTTGTTAACACACCTCCTTATTGGCTTCAATTTTATTCCTGGCTGGGTTCATGCTTAGAGGCCACTTTACTTTCAGCATCCACTGAGTTGAAAGCCTTTGCTCTTCCATCTTTAGCAGTGAAATGGATATTTTATTCTTTTGAAGAACATCTTCCCTTCTTTTTCCAACTTCATACCAATTTCACAACAGAGTGAAATTATTATTTTATCATTTGATCAGCAGAACATTAAATGATGGGAAACCTTTCTCTTTTTGACAACCTTTACCTTCAATGACTCTATTAGAAGGCAGTGATCATTGTCACAGAATTGCTATCACATATATTCATATCTTATGCTGACTTCCAACTTTCCCCCTTCCCCTTAACTTGAGTTTAAGTGCTAAAATGAATTACTTTATGGCAATCCGTAACTAAATGAGGGTAAATAGACAGGTCTTGTTTTAAATCATTACCTTCCCCGTGTAAAGGTATTTCACATCAATCAACCAATCAATCAATCAATCAATCAATCACAGTTATTTCTGTTCAGGAGATGAGATTTTAATGTAGATGTTCTATATAGAATTTCATTAGATTTTTTAAAAATTATCCAATTGATTGAGTAATTGATTGGGATTAATTAGAACTTAATATTAGTAGGAGCAACCTGGGCAAACATAAGATGTATGCATGCTATTACATAGTTTAGAGGGAAAGTGTCCTTATTTAGAGATGTTTGGAAGGTGATGCATACTTATGGCTTTTGAGTGGAACACAAACTGGACAACAAGTCTGATTTTCCATGATTTTACTAGTCTGCAATAGTTGTACTGGCATTATTTGAATCGCAAATAGGATGAAAATTTTAACTTAATTTCAGGCTTGGATTTGGGATTTAAGAGAATAGAACAATATAATATAAGAATAGTTAATTCAAGGGAGACAGAAATGGATAATAAGAATGTAAACAAACTTATGCAGGCTTTTCAAAATGCCGAAAGGAAAAATCAATTATTTTCACTTTCAAAATCAATGCCTCTTTTCACTTTGGAGATTACTTCCAGATGTGAAACAACTGACAAGGATTTTTTTTCCAAAAGCAAAACTAAAATAATAAGTGAAATTAAAAGCTTTTGCAGTTCTATATGTTCCTATTAGATATAGTCCCTTCTATACAGTATCCACGTATGACATTAAAGATTTCAGCAGAGGTTTAATGTCCTGGTAACTCCTGGATTTTCAGTTCTGTTGTCATCATTCATGAAGTAGAGGATGTGATTAATACCAGTCTTTTTTCTGATATCCTCTTTAGGGGGTCTCCTGGTGCTCTGTCATCTCCTCTCTGTACTCTCTGCCTTTGTCTCCATCGTCCCGAGGAAGGAAGACTCATCCTCACTTACACCTGGGACACCATGTCAGGGAGGAAATGCCACTTGTCTCTGCCGGTCACCATCATATTTTCTGAAAAATCCCCTTGCCCAGGATTCTTCTCCTGGGAAGCTAAGAAGCCTCAGAGAAAAAGGAAAACAATACTATCTCATTTGCTTCTCCTGTGTTTTGCTGCTTTGGAATGGCGTTTGGAGGTTGTTTATCCAAAAGGTGGTTGTTTGATTGGTTTAATGTGAATTGTTTTAACTTAATCACAAATCACAGTCCAGGTGTGTCGGGATTCTGGACAGAGTCACAAGTTTCTCATTATTATCTTTTAGCCTTCTGTCTGTAGCCTTACTCTATTCTTTAGTAGAGTTTTAGTATAGTATTCTTTGAAATAATATAGTAACATAAAATAATAAATTAGCCTTCTAAGAAGATGGAGTAAGATTCATAATTTCCTTCCTGCGATGGAGGACCCTGAAAATACCACGTCTGCCTTTTTTCCCAATGGAAGTTGTGTTCTTCCTTGCAGAGCCCCTTACAGGGAACTGGATGGAAGAAATTTTGCATTTCAGAGGGAGAGTCTTTCCTCCCATTTTGGAAGGAATCACAGAATCATAGAAAGTTCAGGGTGGGAAGGGATCCTTAAAAGTTGTCTAATCCAACCCTCCTTCAGTGAGCACAGAAAGTGGAAGGAAGGAAAGATGTACGGATCTAAAGCTTGCACTCCCAATGGACAGACATTATAAAAACCTCCGGTTTCTCACAGTCACCCTGTAAATATAGAAGTACTGTTGGACTATGTCATTCAACCATCAAGCTCATTAAGTTGCCTTTGATAACACCAAGCCTCAGTTCACTCTCGGGAGCAGGTGATGTAGCAACTGTGCTCTCACCAGGGTTGCCACTTGTTCATTGAGATAGGGGAAAGAGGGCTCCACCTGGTCAGTAACATTTAAAATTGCAAAATAAAATGCAAACTATTCCATTTCAGAAATTATTCTGCACAGCAAAGAGGATGTTAGTTTGTAGTTTATCAGTGCTTTCTTTAGGTGAAGAGAAAATGGAGACCGTGTTTACATGTAGACACCAACTGCTAGAACTATTAGATTTTTTTAAGATTTCCAAAACTTGTCTAATTCACCCATCATCACCTAGAGAAAGCAAAATCCTGAGTCTTTAAATGATGCAGCATTTATGGTGGCATTGCATGCAATCTTCCTGTACTAAAGAAAATCTGAAGCCTGAATTCCACAGTTTTTACTCAAAATAATTAGTTAAGCCTACAGGATGGATTGGTGTTTGTTTCTTACTTTGTTTTGTTGCTTTCTTTTTTCTTTACTTTCAGAAAAAATTTCATAATTTGCAGGCTAGAAAAAACAGGGGTAAAATAAAAGAAAATTCAATGGTTCTTTAGTTTAACCTAAATGATAAAGTTTTTTGACAAAATTTTAAAAGCTTTCTATTCCATAATGAAAAACTGAAAATAGAGTATCCCTTAGCTCTGAATTGTATTCATACTGTAAGTTTTTAAGAAAATGCTCAATTTAAAAAATGAAATAAATATTACTTGAATTTCTGCTAGGCAGAAGCCAGCCTCTTTGATTAGGATTCTATTCACTGTTGCCTTTCTTCAGGTATTGTAATTATAACTTGCAAACTGAGAGCACAAGATAATCATTATCTGCACATGTTTACACATTAGAGAAAATGCTGAAATATATTTTACCACTCCTCACTGATAGTGTGAATGTTCTCAAATATGTATTTGCTATCCCACTGTACTATAGTGATACTTGCTGTGGCTGCACAGCCTCCCATCCAAACTTATTCTCGTGCAATTTCTTGTAAAATCAGATGATACTCCCATGTATGCAGGTAAGGAAAAGCCATGCTATGGATTGTGAGAAGTTTTTCAACATACAGTTCTGTTTGGTTTTGAAGCAGAGGCAAATCTTTACAGTTCTACATGGTGTTTTCAAATGCACATAATTTGAAGCATAGCTCTGTTTAACACACAGCAGTTGAAAGAAAAAAGGGATCTCTAGAAATGCCATCCAGTTGCCCATATCCCTATTACTGTTTGCTGACAAAATCCTGAAACACCTCATATGTTTGAGCCTATACAATGCTGCCAGAATCCCTAAGGAAGATGTAATTTTCCTAATCTTTGGGGAAGGGCAAATAAAGTGTTTTGTTTTGCTTTGTTTTGCTTTGTTTTTTTGTTTAGTTGACCAGTGCATTTGCAAAATGTGTGAGCAGAGCAGACTTTTCCAAAAGTGGCCCCTAATTCTCATGTTTGTTGAATACCTGTTCTGTGAAAAATCCAGTCAGGAACACAACTAGGTGATTCTTTCCTTCTCACCCTTGCCCCTTTCAAAGAGCAAGGAAGTCTTTATCCTCCAAAACAACATCTGTGTGAAAAGTAGCAGTCAGTATTGTCAAAACACGTTTAGACCTCTGATTTTAATGGCATAAAATGACAACTCCAGTGGCTGCTCGTCCATCACTGCTCCCCACACTCAAACAGCAAGCCACCAGCACATTTTCTCAGCTGCAGAACCATCTATTTTCTGGAGGGATGTGTTTATGTGTGTGGTGATTTCTTTTTTAGAGGCATATGAACACATGTCTGCTTAAATCAACCCCAGAGATGATTTGTTCTGCGGTTCTGGTTATCTCACCTGTCCGCTTATGCAGGGGCTGCATTCCACAGTGAGCTGAGGCATCAGGGGCAAATTCACCTCAAGGAGATTTGCTGTTCTCAAAAGTGAAGATTGAGTCAATCCAAGGTAAGTAAAACTTCATTGTAGTGCTTGGCTGACAGAGTTGGAAACTGGCAGATTTTGAACACCTCTGAGGCTGTTACGAACGTGCAGCCAGTGGGGCTGTTGCTATTTTTGTGGACATTTTGTGAAGACCTTTACAGATAGCTTTTGGAAATGAAGGTACTTATACTACTAGAATAGCAGGTTTAATGGCTTGGGAAATACTTTTAACTAATGTTCTCACTGGCAAATTGACTATCCATTTCTCCCCTAAGATGTCTAAGGTGTAAATGGTGTTTTTTCCTGAGTGCGGAGGTTGTGTGTTGAAACCTGCTGTTCAACAATCCCAGCTGCATGCATGTTATTATCCCAGCACTGATTACAAGATTCCATTGACCACAAGCTGCCTGTTTGCCTGTCTAGATGTTGTGATTAGTGTACAATCAATCTTTAATCCAATCAGAAATCTCTCTGCCTGCAGCTGATAAAGGTCTCGGCAGGGCACTGATGAGGCTGCAGCCCCGGTATCTCTAAGGGGACACCTGCAGCATGTGAGGGGCACAAGCTAAGCAGGCTGATCTAAGAGAAAGGAATTAAGGTGGCCTGCAAAAAATCTGATAAACAGCATTCAAACAGAACAAACCAGGCAGCTTAAGTGTGGGGCTCATCAGCCTCACTGACCCTGGAGTGCTGCCGTTCTAAATCCTAACACATGGAGAAGATCATCTTTTAGCTCAGGAAGACCATTCAACACAGAAGGTTTAGCTTCTGGTCATTAAAAGAAAAAGCCAACAAATAATTTGTCTCATTGTACAATTTTCTCCAGTGCATGAATTCCTCTGTACTACTTCAGCTTTGTACTTCATTGTCTGCTTTTCCTCACAGGAGTCTGGAATGGAATATAGCTGTGACTTTCCAAATTGTAGCGCAAAGAAATAATTGCCTGTTCTTTGCTTCTTCTTTTTTAATTCCTGACCCAACTTTAATTTATTTTCTGTCTTTATCTGAGTATTCTCTCCTAATTCTGCAGATGGGATACTTATAATTACAGATCATATTAAAGCTGTTAAAAAATAGTGCATTATTGTGTGATTAACCTGCGTGCTTTATATTAATCCTTGTTGATCTGCTTCAGGGCAAACAGTTTCTCATAACTTCCTTTCTATGATATGACCTGTTCTTATTACATTAACATTCAAAATTAGAGAGAATGAAAACTAACTGCCTTATTGAAATCTTCCAAAGTGCTTCTTTTGTAACATTAAAACTGCTTAAATGGAAACCATTGCTTTTATTTGTTGTGCAATTATTTTAAACACATTTCTATGAATTATCTTTGTTTCTAGAAATACAGATTATTTCCACTAACCCCATAGATTTGATATTCTTTGTAACTCCTGGGTGAGCTATACTCCCACTTTCAAGCTTTCCAGGGCATCTGGCACCAATCTGAAACACCTGCAGCAAAGCTTACATTTATCTATATTCACAAAAAGCCTAAGATCAAAAGAAATATAATTATTCTGTCTGTGAAGTCTTTTTTTTCCTACATGACCATTTCAGATTTAATAATTTCTCTGATTTCAAAGTCTCTAATCAGTAAACAATGAACAGCATCACAGTAAAATAATCTAATTGTCACAGCTCTGACTTTCAGGAAAAGCTTTCAAGACTGCTTTAAACTTGACAGTTTTGGCAAAATCTATTGTAACAATGTTAAATGACCACAGTGCATGCAGAAAGAGCAACAATAGAGTACATACAGGTATTTGAAACGCACTTCAAAGTCAGCATGGTCTACTGTAAACAGTCATATCATGTTCAGAGCACAGTCAAAGATTCACTGTGAACTAAACCAGCTTATACACAATGATTATGCCTTTAAAGTTATATGGAAAATATCTGCTCTTCGTAGAATATGACCTTCATAACTCAATTTATGGGTCATTCCCTCACTTGTGGGATATTTTCAATATCATAATTGTAAAAAGAGAAAGAAAGGAAGGAAAAATGTTCAGTTATTCATTTTGCAGGGCCTTTTTATTAAAAGCAGAAATAACATTAGATGAAAATCATTTCACTGATAATTTTAATGAAATATGAAGTGCTTTGAATATATTTTATTGCAGGCAATATAGAAAAAAGGCATTGGCTGCTTAATGTGTCATTTAATGAATGGATTCCACATTGCCTTACTTTACCACATTTGGAAGTGAAGACCATGCAAAGATGATAGCAAATGCTTTCAAAAAGGGGCTTCTTCCCACATTTTTAAATTACACTTCACCTAATGGAAAGTGCAAAGCATAATGCAGCAGAAATGAAGCTGAACCAAAACATTGGAGCTACATACCTTAACAAATTTCACTGAATTTTATCCTGTAAGTGCATCTCTAATATGGAAAAAAACCTGATGTTGATAATGTCCTAGCATGCTGAAGGTCAGGTTGATACAAGAAGGATCCCAGAGAACCAGAAATCTGGGCTAATTTGCAGTAAGCTCAGCAGTGGCTTAGTTAGCCAGCTGAGGGTGAGGAGCCAGGGTGGAAGCTCTGCCCACAGGGATGCAAAGGTCATTGCAGAGAAGGCTGGTAGATGTCATTTGTTTACACCTTCTCCAGCTCAGAGAAAACCAAATGCAATTGCCAGTGCTGCAGAAATACACCCTAATCTGCTCAATTTCTTTTTCTAGCAGAAACCCATTAATGGGTCTGACTCAGCAAGTTTCCAGGTATTAACCCTAAACTGCCTTTGGCTTTCTCTGGTAGCAGCTACCATCTGTCCCCTCAGGCTTTTTTCTAGTAAGATGCAGCTTCATTAGTTGTGTCTAAAATGAACAAAGCATAAATGATAGCCATGCACTGGCCCTGAGGCTGGCACTGGTGGCTGGGTCTGCCCCTGTGTCCATCCCTTCAGAGCCCAGGGTCCTGTGTTCATGTAGCCCTCCCAGCTGCTTAGGAGTGGACAGCCAAGCTCCAGCTCAGAAATGCTAACACTGACCCAGTTAGTGGTCTGGGATGTAGAGCTCAGGCTTATTATCTGGCACTTTTATTGAGCAGTGCAGGCATACCATAACTATTGGTCCACTGAAAGCAGCCTTACACAGCCACAAGTACTGGCTTTTAAACTAGCAAAAAAAAAATTGTAGGAATCCATCAGAAAACCATGCAGCAGGAAATTTTATCATGTCATTACAAGTAGGCATCTTGCTTCCTGGGCATAATACCCCTATTAGGTGAGAGATTAGACTTTATATGAGAAAAAAAATATGTAAAGAAGGTCTGAAGCTGGCATTAAAAATGAAGGCTGTTCTTCATGCACCGGAGAAAGTTCCTTATGGAGCATGAGGAGGATTCCACATGTAGTTTTTGGTCATTTTGGAAAATGCCCTGCAGCGGAGAGGAGGTATATCTGCTCTGTTGCAGAGGACAGCATGAAATGGATGAATGGCAGGAAATCCAGAAGAGAAAGAAAGGTATCTCTGGCCTATGAATGTAAGAAGCAGAGACAGAGAGCAAACTTTCACTTTGTGACATTTTCCATATTTACCTTTCTAATGTCCAAGCTCCATTGCCAAGTTACTCGCTCCCCATTAAAATCAGTGAATGATGCAAATAGGAAAGTCTGTATGTAACAGACACTGCTTGTTAACAGAAAGAACACCTATCTTTCAAGGCATGGTAATGAGAAGGAGAAAAAGCTAATGTAGTAATATAAGAAACCTTTTAAAATTGTTTTAAAATAGCTTTTTCTGAATATAAGACCTGCAAGTTTAACACCATATGGTCTTAGAACCTAAGTCAGTTACATGGAAGTGTCAAGTACTGTTACAGATCACATTATCATACAGATCCATAAACAAGCAGCTGCATAATTTCTCAAATGATTATCGCTCTTGCACACCTGGTGTGTGTTATATATAAAAAATTAACAAACAAAAGTGAGAATTTTACTGCACCGCCGTGCTGTCATGGCAAATTGCGCCATCAAAATCCAGTTGCACAACCCAGCTTCAGGCATCAGTATGACAAGAGAACTGCAGTATATAACTGCAGAGACAGGGCTCCATTAAATAAGATGTGAAACAGGGCAGCGTGGAGCCTGGAAAACCCAGGAGGTGCTGAAGGCAATGTAATAGGGCCCCATTGTCAACAGCATCAAAGGCTGCTGATAAATCAAGACAATGAAAGAAGGAGCTTCTCAGTTAGCTTGAAGCAACAGATCCTCATTACAAACTCTCTCAAGAGCAGTTCCTGCACAGTAGCAATATCTGAAACAAGACTGGAATTTATTAGAAGGATTTTTGTGCATTAAAGCCAGTCTGTAATGTCAGAACAGCGCTTCTGAATGAAAGGAAATCAAGGGGCAAATAAGGAAAGGTGGTTTCCAGTAATTGCACTTTATAATCTAGTGCAATTGAGAAAAATTTTTGTTTTGACAGTGTTTCACTCTTCAAAACTGTTTTCTTCTGACTATCCAGTTTCTGTTTGGTCTGAATTTCAAAACACAAATTGGCATAGAGAAAAAAATAAATACCATCTCCAAAACATCCAAATATTCAGGAGCAGTGTGATATAGACAGATCAGGTGGTATTTACTGCATCTGGCCTCTTGATCTCAAAGTTCCCTCAACATCTACATTTTTTGTTTGGGACCTACAAGCTCACACCCCAGTGGTGGGCTCTGGACGTCTCTGTTCCTCATTAGGATGCAGATAGGAAGTGTGAAGGGAGATCCATGTTTCAGGCTCAGTCTGTCACCCACTAGCAGAGTCAGATCTCATCATAACTGCTGTAGAAAAGGCAGCTGGAAGACAGAAGCATAGACCTACTAGATAAGGGTCTTCACCACAAGAGAGGAGGTATGCAGGACTCCAAAACCTGAGTTACACCATCTATATCATGGACAGAGGGTTTTGTCAAAGAGAAAACAGTGCTGGACACAAAAAAATCAAGCCCTTAACTCCGTCAGAACTACCTTATCTGCTGGGATGTAGATTTCCTTTCCTCTTAAGGGTCCTTCCTGAATTTTACACAGCATCTTTGCTTCAAAAGGACAGGTCAGAATAAATGGTAAAGGCAATATTCTTGGCAGTGAAAGAGATGGACTTGAAAGTCTACAGGGTCCAGATCCCAGCCCTCCATCTTCCATGGACAATCACAAAAATACCCTGTTGAGTTCTCATCCCAAGAAGACAACCTCATTTTCATGTATCAAATGCAAAATGAAATCAAAACCTAAGCAGAACAATACAATGGAAGGAAAGTAAGTGGAACTGGAAGACCCCAGAACCACTCTTTTTTTACCCTCCATCTTTCTCTTGGGCACTATTCCAATTTGGAAATCTCTGAAGATGACAAAGGCACTTCTGGAGCACTGGAACTTAAATTCCAAACCCTTTAGAGCTTCACAAAAGTATGACATGAAAAAAGTCTCATAAATCTGTACCATAAAATACAAAGTGTTGCTAGTGTGAGATCTGACTTGACACAATAATACATAATACACATAATAAGAACAAAACATTCTTGCAGTTTCCTGTATTAGAACAAGTCTTAAGTTTAATTTCTACAATGCATTTTTTAATTTAGGATATCAAAATTTTAAATAGCCATTGTAAGAAGTTTATAACTCTTAAATACAGATCACCTCTCTAAATCTTAGTCTAATTTTTTTCATAGGAATTTATAGCAATTTAATATAAAAAATTAAAGCTAAGTCTTTGCAATGAATCTGACTGAAACGTATGGTAAGGATGAATTATAAATCCACATGACAGGGAAATACAAAGTGATAGACTAAAGTCAAATCCTCTGCTATCCTGAGTGACTTACTGATAATGCTCATGTGGGGATCCCTCGTGCCTGCACTTAGTTTGGAGCAAAATCTTGCAATTGCAAATGCTTCACACAAGCTGGTAAACATCCTCACCCTCACTGTATACAAATATGAGCCTGGTGGTAATAATTTACTTTCTTTGAGAGTGGTCTTTAACATGAAGGATTAGTGTCAAGCTCCCACAGACGTGCATTTCCAAGGATTTGTGATTTTGTCCTAAGCATTATGTGGTAAATAGAAACTAAAGGTAACAGAGAAATCATAGCTTGGATATTCTTTTGAGCGTATCTCTCACTCTAAAACTTGAAACAGTTCAGAATTTAGCAAGCAGGAAATAAAATCCCATTTCAATTGTACTCAAGTAAAGCTATTGCCAAAAAGGCTTAGTTCAAAATATCTAGGTACCACGTATGTTTAAATGGGTTGGGATGAACTCAAATTATAAACAAATCTGAAGAAATGTTACTACACTTTTATTTTATGTCATACCAATGCAGACAGATATTTGCTCCAGCATATTTTGTATATTCTAAAATCATGTTCTGTAATCAGCTATTCTGTTATTTGGCTTTGTCAGCCCTAATGAAATTATTTCACCATTTCACCTGGTGCAGCAGCCTAAAATGCTCCTCTTCATGCCTATCTAGTCTTAAGAAAAAACCTTCCAACATTCTTATTATCAAAAGAGTCTCTCTGGCATTATAAACATGAAAGTTTACGTATGTCTTTGGAAGTGGAATAGTAAATTATCCACAGTAAGCCAGATCTCACAACCATCACTCAGTTTTTACTCACTGCCCATAGAAATTCAAGAAAATATTTTCCTAATTAGCAGTCTTGTAAAAACTTGTCGAGCATATTGAAAAAGAAATATTCAGAAGAGTTGACTAACAGCAGTTCTATGCTTTTAACAGAAGCTGGATGCAATGCACCTTTCTGTTCCCCTCATCACACAGGAATGAGCTGCTGCAGTTTATTGTAAACTGATGCACATGTCACAATCCAGATTGTGGCAGACGAAGGGATACCCTCACAAAGGCTCTGCTGGTTGGAGGCCACTGAAGAGCACTACTGTTCTTGTTGTGAGATGTTCTTCTCTGCTGGGGACTGCATGAGCCAAGTCGTTTTTGTTAATATAAGCAAGAAATCAGCTTTTATCTATGCATCACTTAACCAAGGCAAAGAGAAATACACTGAAAGCTAGGGCATGTGACCAGAAGCTTACTTTTTAAACAACAGCAAAAAGAGGACAAGAACCAAGCCCCCCTTTATTTAGCCTTACAAACAAATTAAACTGACATGACCCCATGCTCTGAAATGTCATCCATCAAAAGCTGGCAATATTTTTTGAAGTAATAATGATTGAACTTGCTGTGGCATCTTCCTTGCCTCTAGAATGCCAGAAATTCTGTTGCTTTCCTAAATTGCCAATCATATAACTATTTAGAAACTCCCCAGGGAGGTCAGCATTAAAACAGGCTGGAAGGAGCCAAAGTAGCATGTTCTTGAATTGAAAAATCCGTTCAAACTTGTGACTGCATAAAATAGTTATTTTTAATGTGTAAAAGGAATCATCCTTAGCAGTAGTGCATTAATAGTGTTCCTCAGTTGGCCAGCTGAGGGTGTGCTCAGTAGGGGAACGATATGAGCCCAAATATCCTCCTGTGTTTTAAGTACAGTACTTAACACTCAGGTTCCAGCTGTTTGTTAACTTGTAGTGATCCTCTGAAACTCAAAGATTTGTTGCTCAGCGGAAACAGTTAATTCTTAGGAACCCTTGGAACATCGTAGAAACGCATAGAAAAATATATATATCATTCACCAGGACTCAAAATTTCTCAAAGAGGAATAGCCTGCTAGGTAGATGTAAACACCATCATAAGGACAATAATCTAGTTTGAATTCCTCAGACCACTTATCTTGATAATATGCCAGTATTCACATACAAATAATTTTTTTTGTTCCATAAAAGTTTTAAGTATCAGTGCAGGAGACCATTATTTTGAAAATTACTTTCATATTTTTATAGGTGAAACCTTGAAAAATAAAATGATCAACATCTTTTATTGCACCGTTATTGTATTTGAACTGCAGCTTTTTATATTCCAAAGTTAATTGAAGGTGATTTTTCTGTGAATCCCACCTGTTTTGTCATTTTGCCATCTTTATTTTAAAGTGGCAGTGGTGTGAAATATACACAATTCTGAAGCAAAGAGATGTGTTTACCACAGCCCATCTCTGTATGAGCCAGTGGAGGTCTTTTGTATAACATTAGGATTTTCTCTTTAATTTTGGTGGATCAAGATCAAGATCAAATATTTTTTCCTGACACTATCCAGGCAGATGAGTCTCTCAAGGTACTGAGAGCAAAACATATTCATTTCCTTTCTTTGCTATAGAATTCAAGAGCAAACTTCAGTATAGAATTGTTCTGAAGAGCAGTAGCTGATGCCTTCCAAAGGCTGGAACAGGTAAAAATGTTATCATATGGTATGGCTGCATTGCTGTAGTTATCTGTGACACCAGAAAAAGCAGTCATATATCTAATCAGATTTTCTGTACTTCTACAGAATAATTTTCTATGCTTAGACAGATGTATCAGAACAAAAGGGACAGGCAGCAACTGTAAAGTAAAATTCAGGTTCTTCTCATACCAGTGCCCAACTGACTGCTACACTCTGGCTTATCAGAGGAACCAGAGAAAGATGTGTCACATATGTGCATCCCATTCTGAGCAGCAGTCAGTTAGTTGTGATAGATAAACAGAAATGAAACATCACCAGACAGAGCTGAAGTAAACCTTGCACTTAAATTAATAGGATTATGCCGTGCTGTTGTTACATGCTAAACTTGGAAAGGCCAGCTGTGAGATTCTCAGAATGTCATAAATATCAGTCAGCACAAGCTGAATGATGGTTGTGCTCCATCCCTAAAGCTCTGTTTGAAAGGCTCTCTTGGTGTGGCTTTGGCACAGCTCTCTGTGCTGTAATCTGGGGAGAAGTTTCATTATCCCCTGCTACAGCCCAGGGATGTGCAACCAGCAGCAGCTTCATCATAACTTCCTAGCAGGAGGGGTTACCTGCAGCTGGCAAAAAATAAAAGGCTTGGTTAAGTTGGAGACCAAGAACAGCAAAGAAAAGGACTGGGGAGGGAAGTGGGGAGAAGTCTGGAATTCAGGCAGAGATGCAAGAAGTGGAATAAAGGGGGAAGAATGGGCACTTGCCTGGGAGGCAGGAAGGGGCTGGAGAGCAAAACAGGGCACAGTCAGATTGCAGGAGTGTAACCAGGATGCAGGTAAATGTGGGCTAAGGATAATTAAAGGGTCCTTCCTGAGTTTTCCGCAGCATCTAGGGATGGCTCTCTCATAGGACTGTAAGCTGTGTATCAGCTATGGGGCAAGTAGGGACTGTGAACTATGACTGGGTATGTTAGCAGAGAATTAGAGCAGTAGCAAATGGAAGAGGAGAGGTAAAACACTGGTGTGAAATGAGAAAGAGGTTTGGGATAGAACAGATAGAAATTTCTGTGTTGAGGGGGACAAGATCAATGTTATGGGACAGGAAGGCATGGAAGTCATATCAAAATCATCAGAAAAAGGTGAAGATTAGAGAGAATGAAGTGCAAGAAGTTGCAGTGTGTGATGTTCCCAGTCCTACAGGAGCTACAAAATGTGTCATATTCCCACAAAACCCAGTGTGTCTGATTTTTCTTTGCCCAGACAGCTCCAATCTGCTATCTTGCATACACGAATCACTTCAAACTCACAGCATCTCCAGAAGTGCAGATGGTCCTGTAAGTGAGGATCCCTACAGAGTGAATGCTAGTGGAAAAATACCCCACTTTTATCCTTTATCTTGAAGCATGCTAAGTTTTTATTACCACCTAATCCTGCATTCACTGTTACTTACAGTAATATTGCAGTAAAACATATAAGATTGGAAACCAGCTGACTGTCACATTGTGTTTAACATGTTTAGTGAAAATTTAATGTTCCTACAATTGATTTTTCTCTAAATGGCACTGAATTACTTATGAATAAACTCATCACTACTTAAACAAAAACGCGTTTCTTTAATGAGTCACGGCTAAACGAAGATCAAAATGATCCATAATGCAGCATATAGTTGGCAACACTCTGAATCAAGATTCTTTATATTTTTGGGACAAACAAGCTCTAGAAGAGATGGGTAAGAGAGAAGGAAGATGAAAGTGGCTTCCATCCTTGAGAGTGAAAAAGGCAAGTGGATGGGCTCAAAATGAAAGCCACAGCAAGTGGTCATGCTAGAACTGGGGACCTTGTGTTTCCTCCTTCCTTCTCCCACCTGCATTTTCTTTTCTCCAGCATCCTTGACATTTCTGTTAATATTTTTTTTCCTGAATAATCACAGAATGAATGAGTCAAAACATTGGACCTACTCCTGTGGAAAGAGATGATGTGCCCGCTTCCATGCCTTCCATTCATGAATTGTTTTTTACATGACTGTGCAGTATAATGAACCAACTTCATGGGGTAGAAAGGGGATCCACCAAATGTGTATCAAAGGATTGGGTATCCTGATTTGCACTGATAAATACCTTGTGTTCTCAGCCCTTCACAGGCAAAAGGGGTATTGATTCCATTTAAGTTGCTTCCTAGGCATGAATTCTATTAGATAAATGACTTAATCTAAGGATATATAACAACGAAGAATTAAATTGCTCTTTGAGTCTTCCCTGAGGCTGTTGATTCCCACCCTGGCAGCTGCTGCCACATCCTTGCTGTACTGCATGCCCATGGGAAGATCACTCCCCACCAGCATTAGAGAGTGTACCGGAGAGATGCCAGTTGGTTGAAGTACTAAAAATGAAGGTTTACTTTAGGGTAGGTTATTGGGAAACACCAATCTGAGTGCTAATGATGAAGATGAAACAAAAAGTACAAATAGGGCATTTACAGTAAAAAATAAGACAAAGCTAAGTCAATTGGACAATAAGCACCATTAGAGCAGAAATTAATATGCACACAGAGTGCTTTGAGAGGGCTGTTTACATTTTTCATAATGAGCTAGGTTCAGAAGATGAAGCAGGACTTTCACGGCTGGATTAATTAGGGCTCACTTTACACAGGGATGCAGAAGCCAGCAGTCAGTGTAATACACCCAGAGAACTGGCAATCACTGAGCAAATTCCTCCCCTGTGGCAGCCCATTCCCTGTCAGTGTCGCTGATCACTCATGATGCACAAAGTAGCACAACTGTGCCAGCCACTTCAAATAGCTCAGGTTTCAGTCAAGTACTCACTTGGGCATCAACTAATGAAAAAAGAGGAAGAGCATTGAAGAATTAAAAAAAAATAAATTAAATTACAAATTTCTTACTAAAATTGTCTTTCCCATGTAGAGCAGAACAGAACTGCATTGTATTTAATCAGAATCATCAACCTTAAATTCTGGTATGTGAAGGTAAATTATGGTATGTATCTGATCTGTGATTTCTGCACCACTGAATATCAACACATTGTATATTGACTAATTAAACTTCCTCACATGTGTCCTTCTGACAAGCTTATTAAACAATAATTTCCTGAAGAGTGATGCTTTACTGATTATCAGAGATAAAACCATCTCTTTAAAGTATTGTTCTTACAGTAGATTACTGAAACAGAAAACAAGGAGATAGGGAGTCCATTGAAGAAGAAAAAGTCAGAGTGTTTTCCAGGACAGCTATGCTGACATTTTAATATATCCATACACATTTTACAGTATACAATAACTTTGCAAAATACAACAATTTAACATTAAAATTATAGTTATGAAATTTATTCAAATTTTTATAATAAAATTTATCATACTAACTTAGATAACCTGTAGGATGGAATGCAAAATAAGCAAAAAATAATGAAATTATTTTTTAAAAAATGTATCTATGAAAATGCATTTTATTACAAAATGCCTATTTCTATGACAAAACTGTTAGAGTAATTGTAGCAGAAAATCTTTACTGCAAATTCAACATGATACCATGTCTGTGGCACCAGTACTCACACATCTGTTTAGAATGTTATCTCCAAGAAACAAAACTTCAATAGTAGTTTAGCATAAGAAATACATTTGTATGGTCAGTCAGGGACACAACAATTTCTTACTGGAGAGTGGGAACTGCAACCCAGGAAACATCTCCAACATAAAGGCACTATACATTACGTTCAGATATTTGAACTGATACTCTGGTCTGCACAACAGGTTAGAAACAAAAACCTCATTGAGGCAGTATTATTCCATGGACAACTGTTTGGGCAATGACAGCCATTGCTGCCAAAGTCACTAAAAACTGCTACCCATGTTTTCAGATAATCAGTAATTTTTAATGGAAAATCTCTATTGCAGAAGTGAAAAGTGAATTTTTATGCCAAATTAAAACACTGCACCATTTCTAATACTAACTCAAAGTCTTTTAAACCAAATTTTATTTTCACTTCCACAAAATCTTTGTATAACATCTCAGAGACAAGTAGTGTGTCTCCCTGATGAGCATCTTTCAGTCCTTATATGTAAAACACAATAGTGTTCTGTATCAGCCCTCTGAAACACAAACATTCATTGGTATAAGGAATTAAACACAAAAACAAAGGACTAAGGAAAAGTTTCCCACATAAACATCTTAGTAGGCTTAACTCATTCTATCTATAACCTAATTATTATTACTTTAACCAAAGGAAATTAAATTCATACCATGTGAAGTTTTCATCAGATAAAGTACAGGACCAGAATTTTAATGCTCCAGTGAAGGATAAGGAACTTCAAAGCTTGTTCACTGAGTCATAGCTATGAAAACAGAAATTTAGGAAATTTTGGCTATTCAAAACTCACAAAATCATAGAGTGAGGTGGTCATTGAGGATCATAGAGTCCAACTCCTGGCCCTGCCCAGCACCATCCCCAAGAGTCACACCGAGTGCCTGAGAGCATTGTCCAAACACTTCTGATGTCAGGCTGGTGCTGGGACCACTTCCCACTCCTCATGTGCCTTCCTCTCAAGGCCCTTCATCATCTTTGATGCTTTCCTTGGGACACTCTCTCACAGTTTAATGCCTCATATTGTAGCACCCAAAACTGCCCCCAGCACTCGAGGTGAGGCTGCCCCAGCCCAGAGCAGAACCATGTTCCATTCCAGCAGAGTGGGACAATGCCCTCCATTGCCCTGCTGGCCACGCTGTCCCTGGTACCCCCAGGACAGGGTTGGCCCTCCTGGCTGCCAGGGCACTGCTGGCTCAGGTTCAGCTTGCCATCAACCAGGATCCCCAGGTCCATTTCCATGGTGCTCCTTCCCAGCCTCTCATTCCCCAGTCTGTCCATACATTCAGGGTAGCCTCACCTCAGGTGCAGAACCGATCACTTTCCCCTGCTGAGCTTCATATGCCTGCTGATTGCCCAGCCCTCCAATTTTTTGAGGTAGTAGACCACAGATGTGTCTTCCATGGGCAATGAGAGATCTGTGCACCAATATATTTCAAAACTACATGAAAGAAATATATAAAAAGAAAAAAAGGATTGTTTTTTGTTAGCATAAAAAATATGGGATGGATTAGATTGATCAGCTTTGACTTCTGTTTTAGAATGCTGTTTTCATAATAAACGTTGACACAAATCACAAAGAGGTGCTGGAGAAAATTATCAAAGCTGTTTAATTTTGTGAAAGGGTTGTTACCAGAACAGAATCTGGAAAAGATTAGACATTCTTCAAAACTTTGACAGAAAGTAAGAATTTTGTTATGGACAGTTCTGAAGGCAGTCCCACATGTGTGGGAGACTGTCACCAACTGTACTTTTCACCACATCTCTTCCATAGTAGCAGGAAGGAACAGTAATTTTCTTTAATTAGACACTTAAAGGTTTTAGGCAGACTTTTGCCACATTTCAAGAAAACCAATAGGAACATCCTGTGCTGTTCACTGACTGTAACAAACTCATCTTTATACACATATACAACTCTCTATATCAGAAACCAGTAAGGAAATAGTGTTAATTCAGGAGTTCTACGTGCAGAAGCTAAAACAAAAACATCAGGGTAAGCAATTTCTCTTTCTAACAGCTTAGAGCAGAAGGGCATCAACCACTTTTTCCTTGTAAGGAACTAAGAATCATGCAAAGTATGTAAGCCTTTTTCCTGGTTATAGAGTGGTAACAGACTAAATGGATCTGTTTTGGTATTTTTTGAGTGGAAAGGTCATTTTCACTTCATGGGCAAAACTTTTCATCCAGGTGCCAGAATGAAAATACTCCTGCTTCACATGCAAATTGGATAATCCTAGACACCAGATTAACAAGGCCACGGTGTTAAGTCAAGCAGGAAATGGATTTACAGTTCTGAGGTCGTTGTTTGAATGAAAGATTTCCCCAGTGCAAGTAGAAAAGAAATTTTGGGATGAGTGTGTGTTATACAATGATGTCCCAACACACAACACCAGGTTTTGCTGAGAGCTACAGCTTGTAGAATCAGCAACAGCCTGCAGTTGCATTCTCTCTGAACATCTTCCATGTGTACACAGCACTGCTCTTTCCATTAATGTGATGTGCAAACATCAACAATTTGACAAACAAAGCTCTTAATTATGAAAAATCAGAGCATTTGATATCATAAACAGAACTACAGAATTCCTCTTCATATGATAAAAACAGAAATTAGGCAAACATTATGGAATAAATGCTACTTACTCAGTGCAAATTTCATATAATAAGAAGGGTTTCAAAGTTGAATGCTTGGAAATTTTCATTTTGGACTGAGTGATGCAGTGCAGTCTTGTTTTCCTCTGTGAACAGAGCATGGGAATCATCTTTCAAAGGGATGAGGGACAAAAGGATAAATTACACAGTATTAGACCAAAGAATGAATGGACCAGAAGCCATCATGTTTTCAAGAAGTAACCCTTTTTATGCACCTGCTTTTCTCCTTCTATTAATTCTTCTTCTTCTTCTTCTTCTTCTTCTTCTTCTTCTTCTTCTTCTCCTTCTTCTTCAATACTTGAAAACAGGTCACTTTCCTGTAAGGTTTAGTTCTTATAATGTTAGAAGCAGAGTAAACAATTGAAAAACATAGAACAGGGACAGTTGAAGGACTCACCTTTCAGGTTATACATTCTACCAGCACCTGTGCTTGCTGCCACTGCCCTGTGTATGCTCTGCAGCTTACAGTCAGCCTTACAGAATGGCTGGACAGAATTACAGAATTACAGCTGGTCAGAATTGCAGAATTACAGCTCTGCAAACACTCTGAGGCAGTCCTGAGATCACTGAGGTCAGCAGGTCGTCAGGTAGTCATGGATGGAAATGGTAAACTGTTGTTCTAGTTCTTGGGACACAGAAATGAGACACCAAATCAATGTTCTGCACCCCTCCTTACTGCACCCCTTCTCACATCTCCTGTTGTCTTCATTCTGTCCTGTCAAGAAAACTTTGCTGCTATGTTTCAAAAGCACTACCTTTTTATTTTGGGTACATGTCCTTACTTTTTGTCATATGTATCAATAGATCAAAAGAAGAGCAAAATTTTTCCTCCCAATGTCTGGCAAGGGTGGACCGAGGGACTACAAAAGGAATGGTGAAAAACCTTGGTCTTCCTTCACAGTTTAGGAAGCTGTCAAATGCTCAGGCTGCCCCAGTGGAACAGAAATACATCACATGCTAGCTGAAACATGTAATGCAAAAGAAAATTGGGAAATTTTACCAGTCCATTCATCAATGAGGATGAAAAGACACAAGGGAGAGACTTGTCTCAGAATTAATGCAGAGGTTGTTCACATTTTACAGCAAGTATTCACTAAGACTCCTAATAAACCTCAAGTTAGAATTATAATGTAAAACCAGACACAAAACCCATCTTTTTCCCTTTTGTCTTTATGTTACAATACAAGAAGTCCTTTGCTACAGTCAGTGAGATTGTTTTCTTTGGACACAAAGGACATTCTCCATATCCTCTACTTCAGAAGGGTTTTGTTATGGAGAGTGAAAGGGACCAGAAATGACAAGCAGGACTTGTAGGCAGACCTTTGTGCTGGAAACAATGTTAAGACTGGATTTTTACAGCCTAGCACTGCACCTTTTTATTAAAAATGTCCCAGTGCTACTGGCCCTGGCATTGAAGAGGCAGTTTCTTCCCTTGGTCTGCACAATTTATTTGTAGTCTTGAGTGTCCTTGCAGCTTTGGGCAGTCATGTTCCATCTGGTTGGCAGGGTCTGAGGTGTCATGAGTTTCATAAAATAATCAAGATTGTAGGTGTGAAAAGGTACCAAACCAGTATTGCCTGGACTGGCTGTCCTGCTCTTCCTGTCCCAGCTTCTTTCTCTCTTGGGAAAGAAGCATAGTTCAGCAACTCAGCAGTGAAAACCCTTGATGGAAACATCAGTCCTAAGTAAAAAATGCAGTAAAGTCAAACAGAAAGAAAATCAGTGGAGAAACCATCCTATGAAGAAGAAATAGTGGAAAACAGTCTCCAGGGAATGATATCAAGCTGAAGAGAAGGGAAGAGATGCAGACTCTTCAGGAGTCAGTCAAAGATTATCCTGGGGGTGGTACAGCAGGCTGCGATGGGAAATCCAGCTGATACTTCTTCATGTGACACCCCTGTATTGACAATGATGGTAGCTTTGCAGACTCACTTATAATAATTATCACCATCAAACAGAGTCTGTCTGTCTTTGGCCTGACAGGACAAACATACAAATCTGGGCTATATGACTGATATGTTCAAATTGTTACGGACAGTATGGGTCTTGCACTCTAATGACTAAAGCTCCAAATTACATTTGGGAAGAAGCATTATTACATGGCCAAGAGAGATGGTAAAAATCAGAGCTGACAAAGTTGTTTGATTTCATGTGGTTGAAACCATAATTATTTAAAACACAGGTTGGGAGATCTCTATTTCCTCTCAGTTTCTTTTCAGGTCACTTCCTCCAATACAAGAAGGGTCATATGTCCTCCAGAAAGAGCTTTTTTACAGAAAATCAGCAAGGAAGGGTGGCTGGGGACCAGCACCATTCAGTGTGTGTTGATACTGAATATGACTGGTTTCTAGGATCTAGAACTTCCTCACAGGCCACCTGTTTTTGTCCAGGTTTTGTGATCATGTCACTGAGCTGCAAAGTGCAGTGTCTCTGATGCAGGTGTGACTTCACCTTGCCTCTCTATGAAAGTGAAGTGGCATGAAGTTATTTCAGCAGAAGAAATCTTGACCCCAAACCTCCCTAGATATGGCGTTCCAAATCTGACCCTGAGATTTTTGTGCAGGAGGCCAAAACCAGAATTCTTTTCATAATTTAACAAGGGAAAGGTTTTCACAGATTCACAGAATATTCTGAGTTGGAAGACACCCATAAGTATCATTGAGTCCTACTCTTAAATGGCCCAAACAGGCATTGTGCATCTACCATCTTGATGTTAGCATCATCTACACTCTCGGTGTTATTAGCACCATCCTCTAACCAAGTGAGCCAATCTCAGGGTCGTTATCTGTTTCCAAATTCTACTGACAAAAGAACTGCAGTCAAAGGATGTATATTCTTTTTTGAGAGTGTTGAATCATACATATTTTAAGCAGGTATTGCAAAACGAATAATTTTTCATTTGCAAATTTCTAAGTGTTTGCTGATATTTGCTAATTAGGCCTGCTACTTTGTCAATCACACCAGGAATTTCTGAGCTGCCTGATTTGCTTCAGTCAGTCCTGTAGACAGAAATTGTAACAGAAGTGTTTTCTGGAATAAAACAGAGGAAAGACAAACTGACAATAAGCCACAAAATCCTTCCCAAATGATGCCTGTCTCACCTGCCTGAATCCCATGCCAGCACACCCCTGGTATTCCTCTGTGTCCCAAATGCCACCTTCTCCAGCAGAGTGGGAAGGACAGAGGGAAACTGGATGTGCTTGTGAGTTGAATTTTAGGCTGTGGTGACAACAAGCTCACAACCCTTGGCACAAACCACACTTGTAATGTAAATGCACCAGATGCTTAAAAAATGAGAGCCTCCTGCTGTATATTCAAAACCCAAAACTGAAATTGAAAAATGCTGTTAAGATGTCTGTACATAAATATGGGGAATATGTTCAAATAAAAATTGCTCAAATTCCAGAGAGGTTTCTATTTCATCAATAATTCATGAATTTGTAAATTCATGAATTTGTAATACTTAAATGCTTCCTTGAAACTAAGTAGCTTTCATGTCTCTAGTTAAATATAGTGAGTGCAGGTTAATGCAGAGCTCTCTGGGAGTCTATATTGACCCTTATTTCTTTAAAATTGCTGCATATTTATAGAAGAGCAGCTGAACTACATCTTTCAATGTCGATTTGAAGCTTTGGAACGACAGCATAGCTTTTGGATTTAAATCCTCAGATGATGCCCATAATATAGCGGGTGAAATGTCAGGGGGGAAATGAAAAACTTAGGACAGAATAAAGGATTTGCTAAACAATTGGAGAGGATAAAATGTGCAACATCGTTAAGAATGAGGCCCTTGTCTGCCATGAATTGAAGCTGGCTGGAGAAAGGCAATTAATTATAGAGAAAATTGGCATCTTTTAAGCAATGCCTAACTTGCCTCTGAATTAGACCAGAAAAAGGAAGAGCAGTCCCAGGAACCTATCTGGCATCAGATGGTGCTGCTCAGTGTCAAAGTCTGAAAACTTTATGAGACTTTTGGTGATGTGACAACACCAGAAATATCCTTCCAGTCATTTTCATACAGACTGTGGTTTTGCCTTTCTGTCAGCTGCCATGACCTGTTCGTTTTTGTTCTTACCTTTATTTTTGCATTTCAAATAGAAAAAGTGATCAATCCTGCAGGCACTTCAGTAGCAATCTTGAAAAATAATAGAGAAAAAAAAAAAAGCTTAAAGCTAAGCAAGCATGATGTAAGGCTGGGCTGGCACAAAGTCAAATACTAAAACACCTGACGGGGTTGGCTCCATGGAGGAGTAGAGCCCACATGACACCCAAACCTTCTGTGGTAACAGGGCTTGTGTCAGACTCAACTGCTTCCAACTTCCCTGTTACTTTCACCATGCCATCTGACATTAGGTCAGAACTTCAGCTGGTAAAAGTTTCTCCATTTCCCATGAAGTTCACGGAGCAACTTCATCTACTGAACTACCGATTATAGATTTGGTTGCTGTCCTCAGAAGAAGAAGAACACAAAGAAGAAACACAAACACATGACATTTCCATTTTTTATATGAAGACTTCAGTGAAATGCAGTCTTACAATAACTATGGGATGAGATCTTAAGAGCTTGGTAAACCTGCAGATATGCTACAAAACACTTGCAGTGGAAAACTATCATTAATTTATTCTCATGAAATCTTACAATTCTGCTTCTGCATCTTAGTCCATCCAAATTTCTATTCTTTAGAGAATGGAGATGCAATTTGGACAGGTTCAGATACTTCAAGTTGCACTAATGACCCTGAACACTGATGTAGTCCTGCAGGTCTCCCAAGGCATTGGGGATGTAAACAGATGTTCTTCATTCTGGGAAAGTACTTCTTGTTGAGCTGGTTACAACACATCTTCTCCCTGCTAAAAAAAATTACCAAAATTCAAGCGGCCTCTTCCATATTTCTGGATCAGCTTTGCTGTGTTATACTTACAAAAAGAGAAAATTAAAAATGTGAACCATTTTATAATGACTAAAAATTAACAACAGGTGATATTTCAGTGTTTTTGCCTGTCTGAATTTTTATCAGACCAAGACTGGTGTCAGTGACTGTGGTAAGTCTTCACAGTGACAGTCACTCAGTTTTATCTCGTGGTTTTCAAGCTTTAAGAAATTTTAATCTGACAAGACACACTGAAGCTCATCTGAAGAGTTAGAAGAGATTTTTGAAAATCCAGAAAAATTTAATCTGTCACTGATTTTTGGAAGCAATTAAACAATATACGCAATAAAAAGCCCTAAAACAAGCCGTGTAGCAAATTTACTATGGAGGAATTTGTGGAAGTCTCATTGCTCTAATTTTTCTCCAGTTGTTTTTGGCAGTGCACTGCTTTCAGCTTTTGAACATTTACATTAATGTATGTATTGGTCTTATAGAATGGGAAGGAGATTTGTTTGTACAATTAATTTCCCAAGAAACTGGGAAATGTGTTGTCAACACATTCTCGGCATTCTAATTGTTATCTTTGACTGCTGGTAAAATGAAACCATGTACTTTTTTTTACAAGATCAAAAATGATCACAACATCAAGCATTATCTTTTTTAAAAAAATATTTTACTTGGGATATTGGAAAATCCATAGCCATTTCATATCATTTACACCAAACACAAAAGCAATACATTAAACAAAATTATGAAATAATTAAACATATACTAGTGGTTGCACAAGAAGAAGTCTTATGACACTTTTTTGTACTTGCTTTTCTGTATCAATTTTCTCATATTTAATAAGAATTACAATCTTATTGCAGGCTTTCAAGCATTGAAGTTCTCTCTTATTTCTCTGTGATTTCACAGAGATTTTAGGAACTTCACTGACATTTTCATAACATTCAATTATATGTATGTAAAAAATATGGGAAGAAGAACAAATAAACTGTCAACACAAATAGTCCTTATTCTTCCAGAAGCCATGCTAAAACCAAAATCAGTCAAACAGAAAACCCAGAGGCAAAAATGTAGCACCAAATCAAAGTTGCAGAATCTACACAACAGAAATAAAGGGGTAAATTACTCCTGCCATTTACTCAGCCTACCAAATGAAACTTTATTCCAATAGTGGTTTTGTCCTTGTAACTCCCTCGATATTATTTGATCTTTGTATAAACTAATTTTACTAATTTTCCGGTGAGACCACATTTGACATTTTTTTCAGTAACGTCTCTCCTTCTGAGAGGGAAGACAAGCACATTAGAACTATCAAGGAATGAATACATCCTAAAGTCTTGTCCAGGACTGCCAGCATTTCAGATTTCTGCCTGAATGCAAAATGGAGTGGCATTCTTAGAGTGCTTAACTCTTTGACAACTTTCCCTCTTGCTTCAGTGGCTTCTTTCTTTCTTTCTTAAGTCTCTTGTTTATTTTGATTGGAAAAGATGGAATTTTTGAATGCACTTCAGTATACTTTACACCCTAGAATACCTGATGCAGAGTATAGGCTTCATTTTACTCTGGGATGTGTTGCAACCCAGCTGATCACCTAAATGCCCTTAAGGTCACTGAAGATCTGCTCAGTATAGTTAAAGGACGGTAAGGGTGATTCACCCTCTGCTAAAGCAGGCCAGATGATTAATATCTTAAAAGTGCATCTCTTTCATGACAATAAAATTTGTTGGTGATTTTTAAAGTCTGCATCTTTAATGGAATTATCTAAAATTATGCGAGAAGAATCTACCATCTTAGGCAACTCTAAGAATGTGTTGAATGGGTTAGGTTAATCCATTTCCGTGATGTATTAATCCAGAAAACATAATTCTTAGTATGAATTATGTATTTCAACACATATGAGGAATTTTTGTCAAAATGCAAAATTTAGCACTTTCTCTGTGATATTCCTAATGGTGTTAAACAGTTAGAGTGACCTCACCACAGATACGCAACTTGCCTATTAAATCTAGGATTTTGGAGCCCTGGCAGGCAGTGACATAATGCGTGTTGTAAAACTGGGTGATCCAAGGTCTTAAAATTAAATATATATATATAGTTTCCCATACCTGGATTATATATAAAATTCTATCCAAAAATACCTTTAGATATTATATAGGATGGTCCTAATGGAAAGAATCTGTACTTTTCAGTAGTGCCATCTTCACAGTTACAAGGGAGAGTGACAAGTTATCTTTATGCCAACTTGGAAGCCACAAATAGATTTTCTATGAAGAGAAACTTTGGAAAAACCTTGACATACATATTTGTCTCTCAAGATATTTTTCCTACAGTCTTCTCAACTTGCTCTTATCCCCCAAGCAGAGGACACAGTGGGTGTAGAGGGCACAAACAGGTTTTTTTATGTTATCAAAATGTGTGTTTTATGAGAACAGATTGGTTGAAAGGAATTTGACTGCTTATGTTACTGAGTAAATGCAAAAAAGGTAACAAAATGGCAGATGAAATCCTGTGTTCATTAATGCAAAGTAGTACACGTGGAGAAAAAAACCCCAGCATTATAAATAAACTCAGTTTCTATATTGCAGATTGCAATGTGGGAAAAAAATGTCAGTGAAGTAGTTGACAGTTTTATGAAAATAACAGCTCCAGACTGAACAGCCAGTCAAAAGAGCAAAACAAATGTTAGGAATTGTTAAGAGGCATCAAACAAACATGACCACCACACCAACCATAAAACATTATTATGTCACATGCAGCTCAATGATTTTCCCACTCTTTGAGAATCTGAGTACAGTTCTGGTGTGCCTTATCACTAAAAACATATAGGAAACTCTATGGAGTAGATGAAAAAGTAGATGGAAAGATGACTGATGAGATCAAATGTAAGGAACGGCTTATGTTGATTAGAGCTCTCTGTATAGGAAAAAGATGATTAAGACAGAGATCAATAAAGTCATTAATTATTCATAAGTCATGTGAACAGGAAATATTTATTCATTGCTTCAGGAAAGATCTAAAGGAGGTTCAAGTAAAATGAGCAGGTAGCAATCTTAAAGCAAACAAAAATAAGTACTTTTTCACTGTTCATGGTAAAATAATGGAATCATTGCCACAGAAATGCCAGAGAAGTGCCATATCATACAATCAAGCCAGGTTTGGAAGGGACCTCAAAAGATTATGTGGCTGTTTGTAGGAAAGAGAGACTATGTGAGATTATCTGGCACCCTCTCCAACTGCCCACTGAAAACCTCTGCTTATGGGGACTCTGCCGTGTCCCTGGAGACGTTCTAGGGAATGATTGTTCTCACTGAAAAAAAAAAAAAAAAAAAAAAAAGTCTTTCTTATTTTGAGTTGTAACCCCTCCTGGTGTAGCTTGTCTTCTCCATGTGGGTACATGTGGAGAGAGAGCCTCCATCCTCTTTGGCACCCTTCAAGTACTGGAACATTTTGATGAGGTGCCCATAAGCCTTCTTTTCTGCAGGGAGAAAAAAAATCTGTCTCCTTCAGTCTTGCCTTGTAGAACAGATTCTTTGGACCTCTGCTAATCATTGTGACCCTCTGTTTCCTTGAGAGTCTGTCCATGCCTTCCTTGATGTCTGGGGACTGGAACTGCACACATCCCTCCAGGTGTTGCCTGACTGGAATGATGACAGCTCTGTCTCTGTTATTAATACCCCTGTGGCTGCAGCTCAGGTTCTGATTGATTTGTTGATGCTGTATTTAATACTAAAGCAAAAAACAGGTTTAAAAAGTGGATATTGGGTTGTGTGTCCAGGATTCAGTAGCAGGGGTTACCAAGGTATCTTCTTTGAGAAGTTACCAGAAGCTCCCCCCATATCCAACAGGGCCGATGCCAGCCAGCTCCAAGGTGGACCAGCTGCTGGTCAAGGCTGAACCCATCAATGACAGTGGTAGCTACTCTGGGATGATATTTTTAAACAGGGGGGGAAATATCCCTGTGCAGGTACAATTATACCTTAGGTTTTAGCTTTTATGTTATTCAGATTCTGAAAAGTACTGCTTTAGTTTGTTGTTCTGAGCTTCATATTAAGGGATGGTATGGTCTCTTCACAGAGTAGCTAGACAAGACAATTCCTTTCCTAGCTTGGTGTTGCAGTGTGTTGCAATTTCCTGTTTTACTTCCCAGTCCCTTCCCAGGTGTGGCAATACCTCTCTCCCTTCCCCCTCGCCCCCTTGCTGAGTGAGTTCTGTCAATCAGGCTTAACATTCCAGCAAGGCCTCGTGTGGTTGCTCAAGTTCAAAGGATGCCCCTCAGGCCTGGGGGTCATTGGCCTGTCTGGGTGTCATCGTCCCCTGAGACCCTGCCCCTCTCACCTGGTTGGTGGCTCCCCTGTCCCTTCCCTCCCCCTTCCCCCGGAGCTTAAAAAGTCACTCAGGCCATGTGGTCGGCATTCTGTTGGAACTGTTACTAAGATTCAGACGTCTGTGACCATGGCATAAACCCTGGATCTAAAACCTCCGGCAGAATCCGTCTCCTTTTCTCCTCACCATTGCCTGAAGCCTTCCCTCTAGAGGTAAACTGAGTTTCTAACCTTGCCTGGACTTGTTCCAGTGCCTGCTGCCACATACAGCCAGCCAAAAGTGTCTCTGGGGTGAAATACCACAGTTGCCGCTTTTGGCCTTGCATCAAGTGTCAGACTAGCCCAGTCACAATCTACCTGGTAATATTGGGATTCATATTCCAATAGCTTGGGACTAAGGACAATCACCCAAATCTCAGGCCCAAGAGCGAAAACAACATGGACTGAAGAGAGAAAAACAAGAAGGATAGGACTTCATAGGCTAATGAAGTGTAATTGGACAATTAGCTCCAATATTCTAATGGACTAGAACTTGTAAAAGTGAGAGATCCTGTGACCAGTCATCCATTTTGTGACCATTTTGAGTTCACCTGGGCTCTTGCACCCAGCACTCTTGTACTCAATAGGTCCAAGGTGGATCTATTGAGGCCTTCTAATAAATCCCTACTTTATTATTTAACTCTGTTCTAGGTCAGCCTTCTCAAGGCGTCAGTTTCAGTCAACCACAAAAGGACAGAAGGCATCTGGAAAACCCCTGGAGCAAAGGAAATACTAAATAATGAGCACCAGGGTCAGGGCAGAAGGAGGGGCAGGACGTGCTCTAGGTGCCAGAGCTGAAATTCCCTTTCAACACATGGTGAAAAAAGGGAATTTCTTCCCCATGTGAAGTGCCCCTGCAGCCCATGGAGGTCCATGGTGGGTACCTGGTGTCCAGCCATGGTCGACCCACCACACCCTCCTTCATCCATATGTTATTATTATTATTTATGTAGGGATATCACTTGACAATGTGATGTAAATTATTGGAGCTTTCCAGAACTTGCTCATTAAAATATTGGCAATTTCAGATTTTCATGAACACTGTGGTTCTTGGGTGGCTGTTCAGGACCTTGCACTCAGTATTTTGGTACCATTCCTGAATTGCAAGTAACAAAAGACAGAAGAAGATCAGTGTTATAGAGTGTCAGAAGTGAAGATAAAGTTGATATTTATATTAGAACCGCAGAAAAGAAAAATACTGAAAAACTTTCTGTTTCACTTCAAGCAATCATCTCTCTTGCAGTTAAAAGTAAAAGACATTGAAGAGAAGTGCCAAAAAATCAAAGAAGTCATGAGGGACATGAAAACCATGCAGGGGTTAAGTGCTCAAGAGCATATGCGCTCCTGTATTGATTTCTAAAACACACTGAATCCTTGAGCAATGAATCAACTCAAATTGTAAAAAAAGGCCTTAGTTGTTGAGAATAAATCCCCAGACTCACAGACATTGAGAAATAACAATCTCTCAGGCAGGAATGAAAAGAGTCCACAGCAGATGATTCCCATTTCTGTTCCTTGAAGGCAGATTGTCTGGCTTTAATTACCAAGAATTACTCCATCTCAGCACATTCTCCAATGCAAAGAATCCATTTTACTGTCCTGGATTCTTGGAATCCCACTTTTACTATGTTTTTTGTAGAACAAAAAGGATTTGGATCTGCTCTTGTTATTACTTCCAGGAAGCACAAGCCCAAGGCAGTTTTTCTGCCATGCCGGCAGCAGAAAACTGTTGCTTTGGACAGTGGAAGGGTTGCTAAGTGAAAGGTGACATGTCTTTGCCTTCAAAGAGAAAAGACCGAGGTTTGCCAAACCCTGAGACCATTTCAGTGCCTCAGCTCTCTGGAGCTGGGTAAAAGGCTTTTTCCTTCATATCAAATAACAAGGTTGGACATTTTCATTGTCCAGCCTTACAACACAAGTAATACCTCTCTCACAAGAATTCAATATGCCATCCACATGAATTGTTTCTTGCTGCAGGACTAAGTTACTGCAGTTAATATTACACATGGCTTAAATAATTTATGATCATACAGAGCTGAATGAACTTGATTTTCTTAAAATATCCTGCAGCACTGAACACAACAATCAAGACCTTCACCTCCAAGGGCTTGTACCATTAAACCAAACCTAGTAATGAAGAGCTGTGCTCTGGGGATTAGAGCTGGACGCTCAAGGGGTACATGATATTACTCCTTACTCTCAGTCTCTCTTTCCAAAGTAATGAAATTGGCAGCTGGAAATAGCACTTACACGGGAAAGCTGTTGGTCTTCAGGGAGAACATGATACAGACAGAGTTTCATATCTAGTTATGTGATCTCCTCAAGGTTTTAAAAAATTGTCAAGAGGCTTTCTGGGTGAAAGGGATCACTGTGAAAGATGCCACAGTCCCTCAGACCAAGTTCAGATACTCTGTCCAAGTAAAAAAAAAAAAATCAATCACATAATATCAATTGCATAATATCTTCTGGTGAAAGCTGAAAAATAACTGTTACTCCACATTCCTAAGGCTTTCAGTGTTCATCCATTTTGCCTATACAGCTTCCATGGTCTGGTTGTGCTCAGTTCAGGTCTTTTTGGTTTCGTTGATTAAAACCAGAGAGTTTTTCATGCTTTAGAGATTTTCTAACTAGTTATCACAGCTAGAAATGCTCATGAAATTAAGATTTTTTTATAGCTATTGTCAACTAAACAGTTTCAAATGTCCTTTCTGAGAATGACAGGGGATAATTTCTCTAACAAAAGTATCTCATCTCATCTCAGTACTTGTCCTTCTTTCACTCTAGTCAGGAAATTGCTGCCAAGAGTAAAAGCAGAGAAGCCTACACTGGTCTCAGTTCTTATGCAGAAAAACAGGTCCTTCAGCTTTAACTTAGCTGAAAACAGTATTTTTAATACTAGTAGATCTTATAATAAAGGGAAACTGAAAATTATACTGGTAAGATAAGACAATAATTTCATGTAACATATCAGTATTAGGTGTGCATTTTTGAATTACTGCAGGCTTCACATAGCTATGGCTTGTTTGAAGAAGCACGACTGCAAAAACATTTAGCCTTATGTTTATTTATTATAATCTTGTTTTCTTAGCACTCTTTATACTACTTCATTGTGTGTGAGCATTAGAATTGCCATGGAATCAGTATTGCATAGCTGTAAGGAAAGGAAATTCATGAAGGAAATTGCAGTCTAATGTACCAATGTACAATGGAAAATATCTGAGAGCCATTTGTCAAAGAAAATTAGTAATGCTCTTATCACCCTACATTAGCCACCTTTCCTGGTAAGCCCTAATAAACATCATAAACAAAAGCTCCATGCTCTGTGTCAGACAAAGAGCTCCTTTCCAGCCAAATATATAATTTCACATTAAACACTAGCACTGGAACTGTGATGCAGTTTTTTTGTCCTTGGGCACTTATCTGGAGTTTGCAGCCAGACTGACCATTTTTAACAGCACCCTCGCAGTTCCAAGAAATGTTTTCTTCCTTTATCTAAACTTGTAGAAGTCCAGCTAATACCAGGACACCTTTTCCTTCATCCATTTTTTTAGACAATACCTTAAATTTGGTTTATTTATTTATTTATAAAGAGGTTACATTTATAAAATGATTGCTCCACTGAACTTAAAAATGCCTTTTGCCCTCCATGAGGGGCTCCAGTGCAGAGAGGTCAATAGCAGCATTAGTCATAACCCCTGACCTGAGCACAGCAATGCACAAAACAGCAGTGCACAAAACAGCTTCCTAAGCTCACAGGCATCACTCCCATCTTATACAGGAAGCAAAATAAAGGTGCAAACCACATTTAGATTGACAAATCTACAGCTTCCAGCCATTTCTGCTGATCTCTGGAGGCCTATCCAAAGTGCAGGTTGCCTCACTCTCTGCTCCTGTAGACAGAAAGTGACATTCAAAATGCAGTATATAAATAACTACAGAGTTCTGAATTATTGAAATCTTGACTCCTAACTTCAAGAAAGGTCCAGTCTTTACTGCCAGATCCTACCTCTACCAATAATTTTATCTTATTATGAATAACTCCAATGTGTCCTTTAGCATAATGTCCTCTTAAAACAATCTTTCAATGTGATGAAGTCCAGTACTTTTTTTCTTTTTAAAACCTATGAAAGCTTTTTTTCCCTCTGAATACTTCTGCCTATGTTTCTTCATTTTACTGTTATTGTAGCTTGCCATTGCACAAATAGAGCCATGGCAGATAATTTGGATTCCCTTGAATTTGATCCTCTGCTTTTACAAGCTGGCAGAGCTCTGTTCATCCTTTCTGGCTGATGACATTGGATCAGGTTTTGTCCTTCCTTTCAAATGATCCCACTCTGAGGACAACAGCTTTTACACCCAGGGAACTACCTCCCATCTCATAGATGAATGTGGTGTACTCTGGCAGGACAGTGCTAAGACTGAATTCCCTAATAACTATGACAGAACATCTGCACTCTGCTGCAGAAGGTGACCACATCATACTTTTCTTCTATCCATTTCTTTTTTTTCCTGCACATTTACCAAGTACAATTTTTACAGGCAGGTTCATACATAGCACTAAGACAATTGTTTGTATCACTAAGTGTGCCTTTGAGCATAAAAATTGTCCTATCACCTGTGCAAACAATATCACTGCTAGAGATAAGTAAAGGTAAGTATCTCCCACTGTGCTTCTACTGATAGGAAGTGTTATAATGGAATGAGCAATAAGCTGTAGGTTTCTTTCCTTTTATTCCCTTGACTTAAACACTCTCAAAGTAAATGTTTCATATATGCTGCTTTTAAAGACATGGTGCTGCACTCAGTATCTATTACTAATTACTGTCTATCTTATTTCAACAGTAGAGGAAAACCATAAAGACTTACATAAAAAAAGTTTAAAATATTTTTTCTTTGTTTATCAGGACAAGGTTATAGAAGAGCTATTTTACATAAATAAAGTGCTGCAGGCCTAACTTGTTCTATTTCTCTCCTTCCATTTTATATTATTGATGACATAATTTTTCATTATGCATTTTCCTACACTTCATAGGGATTCATAAAACATTTCTTATCTGAAAGAAACAATATGTTCTTCATACTACTCCCACTTATATTTTTTCTCTCAATCTACATAACGAAATGCTGAGTAAACCTGTTGAAAATATGTCCTCATTCCTAAGTCAATTTACCAAACTATTCAGGGATGTCTTGCATTAAGACCCTAAATAACCCTAAATTGGAAGAATAAATTTAAATAGTTGCTCTTCATTTGCTTGGGTTTCTGATCTGCAAGGTAAGAGTGAGTAGACAGTACAGAGTCCAGCACAATATGAAGGTTTAGGATAATCCTGCCTCTTTCACACTCCCTCTAGGACCCGCACTTGGAGCTCTGTTTAGCATTTGCTTGGTATTTGTTGGTAACCAAAGTATGCACTTACCTGCTCTAACTTCATTATTTTTCAGTGCTAAGCATAATGCAATTTTAAAAATTTCTTTTTTGGAAAAAAGAAATTAAATTTCTTTAACAGGATAAATGAAGGCTTTGCATCTTTTCCTACACTTTCATCCACGAGTTACGATTTAGCCCTGGAATCAGTAGTTGCCTTTATTTTCTGCATTATTGTAGAAAGAGTGCACCATAGATATGGGGGACCTGACTTAATTAGTCACAGAATAAGAAAATATACTGAGTTGGAAGGGACCCAGGAGGATTATCAAGTCTAACTGTGGGCTCTGCACAGGCCAACCCAAGAATCACACCATGTGCCTGAGAGCATTGTCCGAGCATTTCTGGAACTCTGCCAGGCTGATGCTGTGACCACTTCCCTGGGGAGCTGTTGCCTGTTCCAGGGCTCAACCACCCTCTGGGGGAAAACCCTTTCTCTAATATGCAGCCTAAACCTCCCCTGACACAGCTTCAGGCCATTCCCTTGGGTTCTGTCACTGTCACCACAGAGCAGAGATCAGTGCCTGCCCCTCCTCTTCTCCCCACAAGAAGCTGTGACTGCAGTGATGTCTCCCCTCAGCCTCCTCTTATCCAGGCTGAACAGGGCAATTGCCCTCAGCTGCTCCTCACACACCTTCTCCTCAAGGTCCTTCACCATCTTTGTTGCCCTCCTTGGGACAATCTCATATTTTAAGGTCTTTTATATATTGTGGCTCCCCAAACTGCCCTCAGCACTTGAGGTGAGGTCTCCCCAGCCCAGAGGAGAGCAGGACAATCCTTCCTCTTTCCCAGCTGTCCCTGAAGCCCCCAGGACAGGCCTGGCCCTCATGGCTGCCAGGGCACTGCTGGCTCGTGTTCAACTTGCCATCAACAGGTCCCTTTCCATGGTTCTGCTTTCCAGCCTCTCATTCCCCAGTCAGTCCATACACCCAGGGTAGCCCCACCTCAGGTGCAGAACTCATCACTTTCCCTTGTTGAATTTCATATGCCTGCTGATTGCCCAGCCCTCCATTTTGTTCATGTTTCTCTTCAGGGCCTCCCTGCCTTGAAGGGAGTTATCTGATGATTCACTGGCTGTGCCAAACTAATCTTGGTGAGAGGTCAGAAGTAACTCAGAAGAGCAATTCAGTCCCAGGCATTGCAGGCCTATCTCCAGGTGGGATATATGGACATATTTGGAGATGTCTGCATGAATTCAGAGAACTAGATATTAGGGAAGGTAGATCACATTCTGGGATGGTTAATGTCCTTACACCCTTCACATTGGTTAAAAAAATGCAGCTGGGGCAGAGGGCATAAATTTTCTACATAATCCTTGATGGATTGTTTTACACTTTGAGAATAATATATATAATTTTTATTTTGATCCTAAAATTTTTAAAGACTTGAGATTGGCCTAGTCAGGAAAGTGCTTCTTGATGCAACACTTACAATGACATGAGATTTTGAAACTCGATATAACATGAAGTTTGAGAAATACTTTTTTTCAAAAGTATTCCTAATTTAGGGTACCACTGCAATGATTTTACTTTTAAGAAATAAATATTTACAGTGGTTGCATAGATGTTATTTTCTTTGGCACTTTTGGAGTTTTTGTTCCAGCTTCACCCCTTTCCTGGTATATCTTGATTCTTTGGGCCTTCAGCTAATCCACAGGATTACTCAATTTTTCATTCCTTGAACCTGAGATGGAAATTGTTCTCTGTTATCAACATACCACCACCTCTGAAGGAATTTCTAGTTTGTAAATCCTTATTTTCCATGGTAGTATCTCACAAGCATCACTTACCCATTTAATATACCCTAGTTCAGGTAAATTTACCCATTTACCCTAGTTCAGATACTTGATACTCTATAAAGAGTAAATGCATCTGGTGTTGGACTAAAGTGAGAGAAAGAACAAAAATAACTAATTTTTAAAGCAAAAATCAGATATTGAAGACCACAGTAAGAAGTCATTTGGACTCAGTGCATGAGCAAACACTCTACACGGCCCCTGTGGAACTTGAGTTATGTCCAGGCTTTGCCTGCACATCAATGACTTGAGCATTTGGGCAGCTTGTCACCACACTTGGCCCCACTGTGGATATGTGCCTGTAGCACATTTGAAATATCTTGCTGTAAACCAGAGGTGCAAATTTCAGTCTTGTTTAGGGCATGTGTATGTATTCAGGACACATAGCTGTCAAGTATGGTTTACTGCTCTCTGTGGAGCTGCCAGTCATGTAAATCATAACAGCTTAACTTCAGTTGTCTAACGTAACTTTGAATTATGTGGACAAACACTTTGGTAAGTTTTGGGGTTCGTTAAATCTCTGGATATTTGTCTTTGCTAAGAAGAGTTCTGTGTGTGCAGGAGCTGGAGAAGGAGGCAGGTGTGGAAGTTGTTCTTTCTGCTTAAAAATAAAAAGCCATAAAGCTCTGGACTACTTTAATACTGTAGGTTTTACTTTCATTGCTGGTATGACTGCAATTTCCATTCAAACACTTTAATTTCTTGAAGAGTTATTTCTTAGACTCAATGCAGTTTTGTCTCTCTTAAAAGCCTACCTAGCAATTTCTCTAAACATTTTGAGCTGCCAAAGGAGTTTTTGAGTCTCTCTGTTGTTGTGCTTGTCCTCTTCTCAGTCCTTATTTATATCATTTTACTTTTAAAATGCAGTGCCCAGACATGGAAGCTTGTGGTCACATTGTGTTGTTTGAAGAATTTCTTCATATTTACATTTGTGCTTGACATCTCTGTGTGCATACAGAAATTTTATTTTCCTGCATAAATGGCCATTAGCTACTCTGGCAGAGGGCTTTCAGCTATAGCTACTCTCATTCAGTCACTATTTTCTTGATCAATGCTTTGTGTCTTTTGCACTTTCAAAGTGCATTTCTTTTTCATTATTATTTTTTTTCTCTTATCTTCCTTCCTAGATATGTCTGAACTTTGAACTGCTGCTGCAATTTTGCTTAATAATAGAAATGAGACATGAAAATAGCACTGTGTGACCAAGTCTAGTACCTTGTCTATTCAAGTTACTCTGAACAACTCATGCATTCTGCACAGATGAAATATTTTGATGCATTGTGAAGAAAACTAGTATGTTTTCAGTGGAGAAAATCACTATCCTGTAGATATCAGAATGTGATGCCTAATGTTAAAAGAGTTGTATTCTCCCAGGTGCTACATCCCTGGACTGCACATCAGAACAGAAATACAATCTAAAATAAATTACAAAATGTTTCTATTTATATGCACAAAATTTGCCAGGAGGTGTGATCTCTGCCTCACTGCTTTTACTGAGAAGGATATTCATAAAACTAATCTTACATTATCAAAATAAATAGATTGTGCCTGTCTCAAATACATATAAAGGTAAAAAGAGAGGGGCTGTCACATAAATAATCTCATAAAACATGCTCCTAAACGAAAAAAGCATATACTGATAATTAAACTCCTGTTTCTTCATATTTGCCTATAGAACCAAAAGCAAAATCAGAAGGCAGTACCACTGAAATGTGATAACTCTTTATCTTAGGACACCTATAGATAATGACAGTGCTATTCTTTGTAGTGCCAATATTTGCTGCTAATATTTCAAAGAAGTATGATTGAGCTTTGTCTTCTAAGACATAGAAATATATTTTATTTAGAAACATACCTCTTGTTTTTACCAGGGCTCTGCTCTGGTGCAAACCAAATTGTCATCTCAGTAGTAAATCCCATGCACACACCAGAAATGCACTGGGGGCTAGATCCTAAATACATTTTTGATGCTCTGTGGATTATCCTGATGATGCTTTCTGTGATCTTCATGCACTGTAAGTGTGACTTGTACTTCTTATGGCCCCTATTTTTCATCAGCATAGCTGTAAGCTTATTCACACTACCTTGCCTGTGAATTGCTGTTTCTTTTCAGTGTTGACTAAAAAAAAATAACCTGTAACCAAAGACAACAGGACAAAAATCATCTGTTGGATGCACTTTGAAAGCACTGTTTGGATATCCAACAGTCATCAAAGTTCCAGCTGATTTCAATAAAACCTAAATAATAAACCAAAAATACCTACAATGTGTATTCTAGATCTAGCTTTGTTGTTGATGGAGCATAGACAATTCTTGGGTGTTACACATGTTATAAAAGTTAGAGATGAGACATATTTTAGACACCAATTTTAGAATAAAATGAATTGCAACCTAGCAGTGCCTATTTTTTGCCCACTCAGCATACTAGGAAAAGATGCAGCTACGTCAGCTACAGATCTCAAACATTAGTCCTACACAGTATTTGCATCATGTTGTTAGACTTCATAAATTCAAAGTAAGTCAAAGTGCTGAATCAATCCCTTGTAGACAAACTACAAAAGAACTCCTGTGCAGTCCCTCTATCTCCCATGTATGATGCCAATCTGTTCATGTGCCTGTACCAGTGTGCCACTGAGACAGTCTGGGGGACCAAACCATGGCATGCCACCCTGGTTTCTGGGGTGATGCAGTATGTAAATCTGCTTTTGAAAATTATGAGCTCTTCTGTACAAACATTCATAATCCAGTAGGAATATGCAATAGGTTTTGGCTTTTTTTTTTCTTTAATATAATAAATTTAATCTACTTCCTCCTGGTGTACTGCTTCAGTACTCTTCTTGAATTGTTTGCATTTTAGCCTTTGTTAGAAGGAGGGTAAGTGTTGATAACCGACAATTTGCTACAAATTCAGGCAAACTAGCTGTAAGGTGCTTAAAACTCTCATTTTGAACAGGACAAGGGTTAATTAAGTTCAGATATACCTATCAGGCATTCATTAGATAGTAGTTTATACATCACCTTGATGTGAATGTACTGATGTCCTGTATCTTTATTAACTTAATTGACTATTCACACTCATTTTTCAGATGGACTGTGAAACTGAAAGGCTTCACTCCTGATGCTCAGCAATCCAAAGGACCAAACTATATTACCTATATCACCTACTATTATATTCCCTACAACTGAAGTTTAAATGCTAAAATTGGCTTTTGGTGGAAGCCTAGAACATCTCCAGATATGTCCTTTAGGCTAACACTGCACAGATGCCCCTTCCAAGGACTTTCTGTCCTTGCTGATGCCTCACATGTTCTTTTAAATAAAAATACTGCCCTGTGAACAGTACATTTATTCTATTAGTGCAATTTTTCCATCTTTCAGTGAGTTTCCTTGTAATGGATACAGGGTTGTTCAGAGACTGATAAGTGGATATTAATCTGTTACAACATTCTGTAATAATAAATTATAAATTCATCTAGAATAAATACCACTGTATAAAGCTTCAATTATTCAATTAACGTGCCTAATCTTTCCACTAACATGCTGAAAGCTTTAAGTGCAGTCTGTTCAGAGTTAGGTGGCTGCAGACTGTATGCATTGTGTGTTATGTGTAAAGAATTGCAGATTCTTCTTTTGAAATGTCCTTTCTGAAGGTCACCTTGATAAAATTATGGTTTCTATTATTGCCTTTTTATACTATTTTAATAAATCCTGTAAATGGGGATGAAGACGTAGTAGCACCCTTTGCCTTGAGGTGTTTGTCTTTTTAAAGACATTTTTGCCATCATAGCACATGGACTGACTCTGCTGGCATCGATACAACAGCTCCTTTAGAGTGTCTTCAGTTTAGATTAAGCTATTTTGTATTTAAAAATCATGAATCTCATCAGATTTTTGATAAATATAATCCCTCAGAGATTGATGCTTTTTCTGAGGAACAGATCAAGTGGCCATCTTTTTTAAAATTATTTTAGCTTGTGTCTAACCCTGTTTGCAACCTCTCAGCTCACAAATACTTTGAAGAGCCAGCATTGCTATTTTTCAAGTTTGTTGGTCTATAATACATGCCTGTTTTTGTCAGGAGCAAGGATTTATTCAAGAAAATTCGGACCTCTCCTGCCTTCCTTGTTCCAATAAGAAGAGTAAAAGCAGTTTTTCACTCCAATTTAAAACCCAGAAGATACACAGACAAAACAACCCTAATGCCCCTGGGGTGTGTTACTCTCCTATCTTGAGGTGGAAATCACTTTGTCATTACACTACCAAGAGTGATGTTCTATAAAAGATATTTGTAGATTGGGCTTGCTTGCAAATGGAAAATTCCTGTTATTAATTGTTATTAGTCTCATGAATATTTTAAATCTAATTTTCTGTCGAACCCTATTAGGTACCTAGTGTCACTCTTTTTTTTTTCCCCTGAACACTTCTCTTTGAATCAGCACAGTGCCCTTGAAGAAGCAGCTTTCTTTTTGATGGGATGAATATGGTATCTCATATAAAATATAGGGAATTTGAAATACCAGGGTTTCTAACACTGAGGTGCATTGGAAGTTTTACAGTGATTTACATTGCTGGAGATTATTCAGTGCTCTAGACAGGGCACAGCACTGAGGAAAGGGTGATTAATCAAATGCAGGAAAACTGATCCACAAAGATATTTCCTGTGCTGAAGGACTTATTGTAATAACTGAAGATTATTGTGACAGTTATTATGATGGCCATGGAGAGAATTAATTTATCCAAGCTTTAGACATAAAATCACCGATGTCTGGGCCAAGGCTCTTCACAGGCTTTCCCAATAGTCAATAAAGAGAGACAGAAACCTTCAGGAATATTTGTTTCAGGGTAGCTGTCTTTTGTCAGTTCTCACCACAGATAATGGAGAAGCTTAGCCTTTACATAGCTAATCTGAGTAAGATAAAACCCACTTCAAAACACCCTTTCTACCTGACTGAGAGTTTTCCATTTCCAGGATGTCAGACATTACCTTTCCCTTCTCACAGACAGTTTGGTGAGAGGTTACTGATTTTAGAATTTGTAGGATCAAGTGAAGAACTGAGTGACAAAAAAACCTTGATGCCTTCTCTGATGAAACTACCACCTGGATGGAGGAGGTGAAAGTAGTGAGTATTGTTGACCTTGATTTTGCAATGTTTTTGACATTATTTCTCACAGCATCCTTATAGAAAAGCTTAGGAAGTGTAGACTGGATGAGTGGACAGTGAGGTGCATTGAGAGGTCATGGCACAGGGTCTGGTTGGAGCTCTGTAACTAGTGGTGTCCCCCAAGATTTAATATTTGGACCAGTGTTGTGTAATGTTTTCATCCATGACTTGGATGAAGGGGCAGATGCCTCCTCAGCAGGTTCACTATGTCACAAAATTGGAAATGGCCCCTGGAGTGCTGGGCAGCCCTTCTGAAAGACCTCAACAGGTCAAGAGTTGGTTAGAGAAGAAAAGAATAGTGTGAAGCTCAAAAAAAGTAAATTCAGAGTCCTGGGGAAGAAAAATCCCAGTACAGGTTGGGGGCTGACCTGCAGGAAAGCAGCTCTGTGGGCTGGGGGTCTTGGTGGATGATGAATTGTCCATGAGCCAGCAGTGCCCTGGGGCCAAGGAGGCCCATGGGATCCTGGGGTGCATTGGGAAGAGGTTGAGGGAGGTGATCCTACCCCTTTCCTTTTCCCTGGTGAGGCCACTCTGGAGTTCTGTGTCCAGTTCTGGGCTCCTCAGTACAGGAGAGATGTGGAGCTCCTGGAGCAGGTCCAGTAGAGGGCTACAAAGATGATTATGGGATTGGAGCATCTCTCTTATGAGGAAAGGCTGACGGAGCTGGGCATGGTTCAACTCCTAGTTGTGTTGATAGTTTTGGACTACATTGGAATAAAGCTTTTTATGTATTATACTTAAAATAAATAACAGCATACTGAAGCACAATAATTCCCAGAAATTCAGTCTGCTCTGCATTCAGACAAATAGCTGGAGGAAGTAATAGGCCAACCAGTGTCCTAGGCACAAATTACATTTTCATTGCACGTATTCAGAAAATATTTAGGTACAATTATGTGATCCGTACGGTCCCTGATTTAAATTGCTGAACTGGCCCTTTAAAATGTGTGCAATGGGAACATATGGGTGAACTGCTGTCTCTTCTCACCTTGGGTGATTGAAACTTTGAAGAACATTTCAGTCTCGCAGCCTGTCACTGGCTGCCATTCTGCAAAAGGGACTCTGCTGGGCTTGGATCGCGCCACCAGTGCTTTGCAAATCAAGACATTTTGGTTCCTGTTCTTGATAGGGCAGGATAAGTGAGGTTATCTCATTTGCACTTAAGATCTAGCATCAGGAGGAATGATTGACATAGGCATAAGTCTTCAAGCTGTCATTTGTGGGGAGTGTTAGTTATTGAAACAGCTGTTCTGTTATCCACATTTACTGCAGGAGGTGTTCTGCGAGGGTCAGAATTATTCTGATTTCAATAGGTATCTTTATCCTCCTTGGCAATCTTTTTATAGCCATGACATATTTTCTGGCACTTTCATACTTCCAGTGGCATATTATATAACATAAAATCCAGACATTCAGTCCTGTCCTGTCCTGTCCTGTCCTCACCCATCCTATCTGAAATATTATAGGATCATCCATTAATTTTGGACATAATTTTGTACATTAGTTAATTTTACCCCCTTTACTTAAATAAAACCATCAGAATTTCTAGTTTAAATCCACTGAACAAATTTCTAGTTTAAATCCACTGAACACTGGTAAAATTTTATGCCATTTTCCCTTCATACCAGTGGTTAATACTTTTGCTTTCTAGTGGTTTTGTTTTTCAGCTTCTTGCTGTTTGTACAAAGAATATGACTGTCATAGATGAACTTTCAAACTGCATCTCATTTGCATTTGTACTACTGTCCTAAATGAAGATCCCTTCAGAGCCAGAGAACAGGGACAAACACTGTGATTTACTGCTAGAACAACCAGTGCTAACTTTGTAAGAATTCCCAATGCCTTCACTGGTCAAAACTGCAGCTTTTTGACAAAAGATGACTTCACTCTGCTTTTCAGGACAATGGAAACATTTTAAAAGCCAGAAATCTCAATTCCAAAACAAAATCCACACACAAAACTACATTCTCAGGAGCTTTTCAGAGTATAATTTCCCTTCACAGAGCAGGATACTGAGCTTCCTCATAGTGATGTGATGGCCCTATCAAAGGATAAATGAAAAAAGTAGATACATTCTTCTAGTCCTACAAAAATTATCTCAAACAACCTGTCCTCCATCTCACCTTTTCCCTTGCACTAAGCTTTTCTGCAGAAATTTGTACTAAAGCCTTACCCCTATTCCCCCAGCATTGACTAATTCCATTGCCATAGGCCATTGCCATGGGTGAGGGAAAGGAGAGTGAAGAAAAACAAGTTGAGGTGTTAATGAACTGGTGAGCAACATGAAGCCAGTTCATATTTGACTGGTTCCTCTTACCAGTGATATCTGCAAATGTTTCTTGTTTTTCTGTAACCTTCTGAAAAAGCCCACACTTCTGTAGCCAAATAACCTTACATCTCCTTTTATAATTAGTGCTATTACACAGAACCTAAGCTTACACAAATGTCCCTAGTGACATGATTAACTTCAGAGATACTAGTCAGCAGGAGTCAGTCACAAAGCATAAACTAATTAATGTTTGAGGACAAGGATAGGACAAAAGAGGTCACTCATCTGATGTGCTTTTGAGCATTGCCAACTAAAAATGGAAAGGAAGCACAGCACAACATCTTCAGGGAGTTATTTCAGCAGTTACTAGAAAATCTGTGGTTGCTTTCCGTAGTCCTTCTCTCTTTTTCATTTTCTCTTGATCATATATTAAGCATGGCAAAAAAAAAAAAAAAAAAAAAAAAAAAAACGGAGGTGAGAAAGTACAGATCAGAAAAGGAACTGAAATCTTTATATGAAAAATTTTAGCTGACCAAGGATGCATATAAGAAAATAAATTTATGGAAGGTAACAAATTCACAGAATTGCACTGAAGTTAGATTATGTATCTGATAAGCTGGAGTTGTGTAAAAAAAGAATGAATCTGATATTTTTATCTCTTCAAATTTCTTTTACTTTTTGTGCAGCAGAGTGGTTTTATTCTTAGGCCCAGATGCTCCATCCTAATTCTATTATCGTAAGCATTTAAATATGCTCTTATATGCTGACCTCTGTGAGAATTAAAGTAAAACATCTGCTTAATACTTTGCTGAACAAATATAGATGATTAATATATGCTTAAGTGCCCTGATGAAATGGGGGCTGTGTTAGCAATGTTCTCATTTCATACACAGGGAAGGGGAGTTTGCAAATATAAAATAATGGAATTATGCTGATTTTTATTAACTTAAGATCCTGTCTAGTCTACTTGGTTTCACCTCTGCCTCTACTAAAGAACTTCTCTTTTGCATTCCTCTGAATTAATATCCTGCAGGCATCTCTGATTCACTGTGCTGGGCTAATTTGGTGCTCAGGTCTGGGCAGGAACCTGCAGCCCCTGGTGCCCAGCAGAAAGTCACTTACTCTGGTGTCCAGCCAGCTGTGAAAGTAGGCTAGAGAATGGAAATGGAGACAATGTGGTCAGAGGGGAGAACAGGAGGTGTGAATGGGCTGGGAGAAGAGTTGTGAAACAACAGCTGCTCCATGGGAAGGACGCTGGCGAGACAAGAATGCAAAGCCTGGATAAGGAGTGGAAGTTCTGGAGACCCCATGGGTGCATGGGCAGGCTGCAATCAGGGCTGCTTTGAGGCAGATTCAGGCTCTAAGTCTGGCAAGACATTAAGGAGGAGTAAGATAAATGGGAAGTGCAAAAAGGTGGAATTAATTCTTTCAGTGCCATCATTAAGAATTTATCAGTTTGCTACATTGCATTCAAAAAGGATATCCCTCTGAGAGCTCATGTCTCCTGAGCATGGACAGAGGCAGGGAGCAGCAGAGGTGAGACCATGCAAGGGGAGAGGGAAGTGGAAGCTCTGGGGGTAACAGATCCAGCAGAGAGAGAGGGGATTGAATGATGCCAGGAGAGGGACAAGTGATCTGTGACCAGGCCATGCTCCCTGGAGCTGGGGCAGATGTGCACCCAAGTATCTGGATTTCTTTCTGTAACTTTGAGACTAAAACAGACTAAAGAAGTAGTTCATTAAGAAGATAACTGATGTTATCTATTCTTCCAGTGACTTACATGACAGATGGTAGTAAATTTAAAAATTACCTCACTTTTGGTTCATACCATCTTAAATATTTCACATATAGATTTTTTTTGGTGAAAAATGAGAAGAATTTCCCATTGAAACATAAGCAAATATGGATCAATAAAGAGCATTTAAATTGCGCAGTCAATATTTAGGAAGATCTGAAAAAAAAGCCTTGAGTTTTTCAGGCCATTTTAATTTGATCTCAGTGTACACATACATGTGTGCAAACAGTAGTTTTTTCCAGAGTCACATAGTTTTTTCCAGAGTCACAATTTATACAGAGAAGCACCAACTGTTTTTCTTCTCCTTTTATGTCTCCTCCCTGAGTTGTTTTGTGGAACAAAAAGAATTCTTTATAGTGTTGTTTTGGCATTCAGTCTATATCTCCCTTTCCTCTGTAGTCTCTGTGCTGTAAGAAAATAACTATAGGCAGACTGAAATCTTTGACACAGATTATGCTCTAAGCAAATATGACCTTATAACTTTATGACTCCACTGGCTTCTGTATTTCCAAAAATAAATAATTGGCAGGATGTTTACACAATTCTACCCAGGAGATGGAATTGTTCTACCTTTTCTGAGGCTAAACAGAAAAACTTTGGTCTAACAGAAAAACTAATAAATGCCCATTTAGTTAGAGAAAGCCAGTGAAATCGAAGGATATTCAATTCAAAGCATTAACTCCTGACTAAAGTTCTACTTCAGGTACAAAATTTGGTCTGTTTGGCAGTGTCTAAAGAGAAGAGAATTAATATTGGATAAAGTTGTTGAAAGGTTAGTGAGATGTAGAGATTTTTTTGACAGTCATACAAGCATTTCTCCTAATTGAATTAAAAACGTAATCAGACAACAGCCTGATTTCGGGAAAAAAATTGTCCTTTTAATCTTAAAGTAACAGTATAGAGGAAGTCTGAGAATTCAGAGGAGCCTATAGGATTTCATCCTAATCCTACTTCCTTGGTACTCATCTGCTTTTTTTCTCAAGGCATGGAAAGAGGCAAAAATTGATGCTACACTAGTGTGCTCTTGAGTGTATAATTTATTGACCAAAATTACCTCACTTTAAACAGCAAGAATTGTCATTATTTTTTGTTGTAATAAATAGAATAGGGTGAGGCTTCTGTCTTTCACATCTTGTTACAACATTATGTATAATGCACTGCCTCATTATTGAAGCCCAAACCTCTCTACATGGCAGCAGCTGCTGGAAGACACACTCCCTGGGACAGATCGTTAGAGAAGCTTTAATCCTTTAGAACAATTTTTCAATACTGTTTACACCAGGGATTTCCTTGTACAAATCCTCTTTACACAAGACAAGAATAACACAGGAAGAAACTATTTGTCTCTGATCTCTGAAAGGAAGGAGAGCAAGTTTAAGTCCTCAGGGGGCTTTCTATCACTTAAACTAACCAGGAGGGGATTAATCAAAGATATCTTTGCTGCGTGATGTACAGCCAGCTTCAAAGGTGCAATCACATTGATCAGCGTACAAGAGAGCAGCACTCACAGCATCTTGTGTTTTAAGCTGGGGTAGAGCAGAGACTGAAATGCCCAGTTTGTTTCATCACTCCTTCTTTCCCATCAAAACAACCACAGGCTACTGTGATGTGCTGGAATCCAAAGCACACGGGTCAGGTGTTTGCATGGAACTCAGCCCTGCACTGTGCTGAAGAGCAAGAACTGAACCCTCTGTAGTGATTTTATGTGCCAATTCCTTGCAACCAAATCTAATCTTCTTTCACATGGCCCTATAAAAATTTTTTTGTATGCAAACAAGTTTCCTCCATTTATGGAAGCTTGATTATTCCTGCATAACTCCATTTTTTTCCCACTGCCTACCTATGTTATTTCCATCCAACCATGTCAGCAGACAACTGAAATACTGTGGTGGTGAAGTAATTCTATTGCCATCAATGAGAAAAACTAGCAAACTTTCAAATAAAAGTCCTGTACACTTTGTAAATAGAATAAGAGATGGAAAGGTTATTAATAAACTTCAAGAAATATTTCTCAGTGAAATAGTGCAAATACTTTTTTATCATTCTCAGTTAAAAAAAAACAAAACTATTTTACTAAGATATTTTTAGTTTTCTAATTTTGTTGAAGGTGATTAACTTTCCTTATATTTACATTTGAAGAAAATATATGCATTGCAAAAATGTTCCCTTTCATTAATCACTTGTCCATTTTCATCAGTTACCTGCACATAAATCCCAGCTTTTTCCAAAACTGGTCACAAATTTTTAAATTAAGAGCCTTGCCATTAAAACCTCTAGAGAAAAAATGTCTTCAAAATGTTCTAGTGTCTTCTAGGTGATGTGTATAATTTTTTGGCATCAGGGAAGGATTTTTGGGGACGCAAAAAGTGTGACCTTCACTACAGGACAACAATATGCCGGTCACTACAAGATTTATTTGGATTTTATGGGCAGATAAAATCTCTGATCTATATAATTAAGAAAAAAGGCTTTTCCATTAGTGTCTTATAGCCCAGCCATGGCACTTTGTATCAGCCATAGATAGCAAATCCACCCTTTTGTAATGCAGTGAATGTTTAGTTATTTATACAGAGAGAAATGTACGAAGAGATGCAAGGAGAGTTCCTATCCCTACTAAGTGACCTAGTTAGCTGGACTGTTGGCTGTATTCCATCTCACTTTGCTTCTTTTTTTTCTCCTTCATTGAAAACTTAGAATATTCTTGGTTTTATGCCAATAATGTACAAAACCAAATGTTAAGAAGAAAAAATTTTTCAGTTGAGTGGGGTTGTTTTTATATAGATAATGATGCCATTTCTAAACTCTCAGAAGAATAAAATGGTGAAGCTGAGAATAGCATCACCAACTTATTTTTATACTTTTGCTAAAAATGATACCATTTCCTCTCTTTGAAATGTGTCCATTTCCTCTAATGCTGGTCTTACGAGGTGGCAGAAGAAACCTGAATAGAGAACAGTTCCAGCTCAGGTTGCCAGTTTCCTTGCCACTTTTCCTTTCCATTGCTCTTTTCTGCCTCAAAGGATATTAATTGCACAAGCAGCTTGGAAGACACAAGAGGAAGAACACAAAAGCAAGGGCAGTGCTTGCTATTTAGGCTCATCAGTGTCTGATTCTCTTTGTAATAAATCTGACATTTCTCTGTAGGCCACATCAATTTTGGGTTCTCCACAGAGTTTCTCATCCCATCTTCTCTATGTCCTGTTTCTTGCTACCCCTTCACTTCTTGGGGAACTCCCCCTTTAGGCTGTGTTTGTCTGTGACAATAGGAAGAAAATGACTAGTTGTGAAGGATGGATAATTTAATTTTTTCTGCCTTTTAAGAATGCTTTTGTGAAGTGGAGCTGGTCTCTGCCATCTCCCTGTTCCCTGTGGCTGCTGAGCCAAACAGCGGAACAGGAATAAAATCAACTGAGCTGTGTCTGAATAGAAGAAAGGAGCTGTTCAAGACCCCAGCAGAGTTAAACCCTTTGGAAAACCTGGAGAACCACTGGAGGAAGTTTAAAAGGAACTACAAGGAATGGGCAGCAACTAAAAAGGAAGACAGAAGGCAGCCTGGTTTCTGACAGTAGGTGGTTTTGAACTACTTGATTTTTAAATGGTTTTTAGTAACTCAAGCAGAGAGGCCAACTCTGAAAGTGAAGTAAAAAATTCAAGGAGTACTTCACACTTCACATAAAAATGAATCATCAGAACAATTGTTAGACACACAGAAAAAGAGGTTTGCAAGAATTGTGAAGGAATTTGTACAATTTCAAGCTATACCAAGATATCTTTCAGTTTTGGATTCAACTTGGTCCTTAACATCTGACTAAATTATGAGACTATCTAGGGCAAAGCACTCAGAAAGAAGCTACTAAAATATTCAGATCTCACCATTGAAAAAATAATTTTTTCCAATAGAAATTGTCTGCTAAAGCCCCTGAACCATGGTGTTTGCACATGTTTGAATTGATGGAAGATCTGAAGCACTGCAAGGGTGGATACCTCAGGCATGAAGACACATGGAGTAGTTCACAAGAGCACAATGGTAGCTCAAAGGAGATGGAAGACTCCAGAAACTGCTCTGGTGAGTTATCTCAGTTTGTAAGAGTTTTTAAGTGACAACAGGAGCTTAAACAAAGAAGATAATGGTAAATATTGTCAGTTCTGAAGATCCCTTTCCAGCAAAAACCAACACTGGCACAAAGTGAGATAAATGCACTGTAAATTTAAGTTAATATGGAAAATATATAGATTTAGATATTAACAGAACTTTGCAAGTCAAAACAATGAAAACAACAGTCATACCAAGCACCTGAGGGTAAATGGATGGAGTACAGTTTTTAGTACCGAATTAGTCTAAATTTAGACAAAAATATCAAAGTCTAAGTGGAGTACAGATGTCTTCTCTCTGTAAAAAGCTTTCCTAATCTGTAGACTCATGTAAAGTCAGATCTTGAGAATCTCCTGCTCTGCCTTACTTCCTCTGACTGTGAATGGAGCTTTAGGTGGTTAGAAACTTCACACAGACCTTTCTTTGAAGTTTTGGAAGTGAAATCACATGGAATTAATCTGAGTACAAAAAAATTAGAAAACAATAGATTGAAAAATATATATTTACTTTCTTCTTCACTATTAAGATGAGAAAATCCAGTGCAGGTGAGAGAAAGGCAGGATTCAGTCAGATGGAAATCCCAAAACTTTAAGAAGACTACAAGATGCCCTAGAAGATGGTTGTAGAAAAACTGTCAACAGAACTTCAGAAACTATTAATCTTCTGAATTTGAATCTTGAATGGATATATTTTTCTGAAGATTACAGAATAAGTAAAACTGGAATGAAAACAACCACATTGGTCAGTAAAGGTGGCACATTATTTCTTAAGCAGAACGTCAGGGCTATGGGAATGCTCTTCACTCTGAAGGGACAGAAGTTTTTTGAGTTATGGTTCATACCAGACCATTTTTCTATGCTTCATATATCTGCTGCCATCCAAGATTAATGGGGCTGTATGCTGGTCAGAAAAATGGTAATTTCTCTGCTTCAAAAATATCTAAAAGAGACTACAGAACTCTAATTTTATTGCTAAAACTCCCTGTGCATTTCACAAACACACAAGGATCACTTTTATACTTACAGTAAATGTTTTCCTAATTGAAGACAAAACAGATAGATTTTTTTCTTTTAAAATTCAGGCTCTATATCATTTGGATAAAGCAGGCTGCAGTCAGTTCAAGAGCTGAAGTACCTACCTGCCTTCTCAAGAAAGAAAATGTTCACCTTTCTAAGCTGAACTGCAATGGTTTGAAGACAACATTTTACACAAAGAATATATCTACTAACACAGTATTGCTGGGACAAGATGTTTCAAGACCATATTTTCAGTCTGAATTGTATTTAAATATTATGCAGGACTTTTAAAAATGTAATTCCAAAGGGATATGTACAAGTCATTCCAAAGGGATTAACAGGAATAATATACTCATTGTGTAAGATTTGCAAAATGTAAGGAAAGCACAGAAATGTTTTATACTGATCTCATGTGAATAACAGCATTGAAGGCAAAGTTAAACCTCATTGTTTGGCAAAACACATTGGTCAAATTAAACAGAAATACAAGGCCAGAAGAATGGAAGTTACTGGTCTCAGAATAAAACAAGCAGACCTGCTTGCATTGTACATGAGAAAATACACTAACAAACAAACCTTTGCCTGTTGCTCTCTCTTCCCCAGGACTGTCCTCCTGGAAATTAAACTGCTGTGTTCATGCAAATCAATGTTATTTGACAGATGTGGTAATCTGGCATAGCAATGTCAGTGGAATTACAAACATGAAGCAGCTTGTAAGAAAATTATGGGTTCAGATATTTCATCCCTTGTCTTTGTTCAGAACCTTAGAAAGTGGTTACAGAACAGTGAGGACATAGCCATAACTTTTCATTAAAAGCAGTCAGGGTCACACTCTGACCTGTCAATTTACAAAACAGCAGCGGGGGAATTACGGGCTGCCCTAAAAATCCTAGGAAATTATAAGTCTTAAAACAATGCATTCCCTCAAATTGACCTGTTTGTGTCCTTGCCTATTTTAACCATTGGAATACCAGTAAAACTTCTGTTAGAAATTAGTTTGTTACAATTTCCAGGTTCTGAAGGCCATGTCATCCAGACCATGCATAGGACCAATTGCTATTGGCAATATGGGAAATAGGAAGTAGCTTCATTGTTTGAGATATCAATTGCAATGGCTTTTAGTGAATTTTGTCAGAAATGTGGTCAACTATTTCATATTGGGACATATATTTTATATTGGGACGTGTCTCAAAACAGATGACAACACAGCCTAGTTTATTAGGAAAAGAAACAAAGTTATTAATACAATTCTCATCCATTTTAAGTAAAAATTTCCAGTTTGTCAAATGACAAAAGCAGACTTTATCCTACTTGGCCAGTTGTCCTGGTAGTGATGTGTGCCATGTGTACCTATATATGTTTAGGACCTTAGAATAAGCTTATTCACTGCATTTCATCAGACTGAGTACAAGTTCTGTCATAAAATATGGTAATACATAAACTATATGTCCTTGCGTGTTGCATGCTGTTTTAATATTAAACAGATGTGAAAGACAAAGAAATCCTATACACATGTCTGGAAAAATGAAAGGTAAGAAAACCACACTCCAAAACTGGAGAATTGTGCTTCAAAATTGCCCTGGAAATCGAGGATGGGACATATCTCAGGCTGAGAGCAGTAAATGACAACAGACTGGAGTGTGATCCACAGCCCACAAGCTCGATTTCAATTTGAGCTTCTGAGTTTGCAACTATACAACTAACTACCCTGCTAACAACCCACAGAGACCAGATGGACCTGCAATTAACTGCAAATCCCTGTATTTGTGCTTTTCCAAGGTGTGATTGATAATACAAATCTATACATGTGTGCAAGTACCTATCTAGATGTATACCAACAATAATGATGTTTATTAGAAGATGGGACCATTTCTGAAGTTTCATGGAGTGTTTATAAAAATATATTTCTCTCATGATTTCTTGTTCCTTCCTTGAGAGACCATATGGAGTATTAAATAGACAAAAGAAGTGGCACACAAGGAACATGAGTTTTGTTTCATGTGCTTCTGGGGTGAATTTGCACAACTCTGAGCGAGTTGTGTATCTGCATATGTAGGCAGAGGGGGAGAGCAATGGCTTTCAGCACAGACAGGTCTGGATGTGGGCATCAGCTCAAAAAAGTGTGAGGGAGCAACATGGATGTGTGTCCTCAACCTTACTCATAGAAGAAACCAATTAAATCACTTGTAAGATACTGAAAACAGGAATCCAAGCTGCTGCCTCGTGGGCCATGCCCTTCTGTGCAGCTGCTGGATTCAGACAGCTGATCCTCACACTGATCAGTTATAAGGAATTATAGGGAGTGAATCATTCCCTGTAGTGGTTGTATTTTTAGACAAACCAAAGGGAAAATTCAGGAAGATTGTGCTCCTGACTTAAGGCCTTTTGGTGGGTGTTATTGGGTAAGGTGACTATGGGCTCAAATTCATTTAGTAAAATAGAGAACTCATTCAGCTCTCACTTATGCAGCCCTGCAATTTGGCCACTGGTTGAATTTTAAGAAATGCATCTGCAACTTTTTCTCCTTATGAAAACCTATAAGAAAGACTAGAGTGAAAGAGCTCATTTCTAATACACTGGTTCTAGTGATTTTTGAAATGAAAGACTATATAATGAATTGTATAGTAGGCTGAGTTTGTATAAGAGCATATGCATTGCAATGAATGCCAGGTGCTGTTTGGCACCTAAGACTACATTTAGCCTACAATCTAAGTTGTAAAGGTTTTATATTGGAAAAGGAAAAAAAAAAGGAAGGTAATAGGAGAAAACCTCATTTTACCCTTTCCTCTAGCTGGCCACAACGTGTCTTGGCAAAGCTCCATGCTGGGCCTTGGTAGAAAGAGCATTCAATGTATTTGTCATAATGGAATGATGCCACAAAGACTGATTAGAGTAGAAATGAAAGAACTTTTCTTCTTAATGCTGCAGTCCAGCATGAATATGCTCACTGTGGCTTTGTTTCTCCAGACAAGCAAGCACATACCTGTCCCACTCAAGTGTAGAGCCTCATGCCATGGATAAGGCACACCACATCCATACTGCCTGGGCAATGCAACTTCCTGACCAAAAATCTCTTCTGGCTCCTTTTGCTGAGAAGAGAATTTGGTTTGCAACACACATGCAGTGCAGATGACTTGGAGACTGGTGTCACAGAGTGAAAGAGGTGCTGAACCCATCTGAAAGTATAGACACACACTGTGAAATCAGTGAGATTTTGTTACATTTCTTTTTCCAAATATAAACTCCACAGATTTTCATTTTCAGAAGTGTTCATTTTTTTTTCATAGCTGTAATAGCAGCAGTATGAATCTGTGCATTCATTACCTACATAGAGCAGCTTGACTTTTTTACAGTGACTCATTGGAGCCTGAGGTCACTGAGTGGGAAGGTTTCAAAGACCTGGTAAGGAAGCACAGTCCCTGTCAGGAATTTTTGATATAGGTTATCTCTACCTTGTGCAGCTGAGCTACTGACAAAGTGATTTCACAGGAGATCTTTATATATATTTAAAAGGTGATTCACTCAGCCTTGAAGACAACAGACATTGAAGGCAGTTGACTGCAACGCTGGAAAAATCACTTTATGGACTAAATACTTTTTTGTAACTGACAGAATCATTATTTTTAGTGCACTGTAGTTCCTTTGTGCCATATAAGCACTCATTATGCTATACTTACTAAGGTTAAAATCTCTGCTGGATGACACAGGGGAGCTTGAGCAGCAGGGTAACAATTAGCAGACCTCAAAAGGTTTTGTGGTTTCATCTGGATAAATGCAGATGGATTTGAAGGTGGTTCAGTTAAAATGTCTCTCCCTCTTCAACCCCTCCTGTTTTTTCTTTCTCCCCTTCTTGCTTTTTTTTCCTTTACCTCAAAATGATTTGGTTTCACAATCAGGCAGCAGATCTAACAATTCCAGATTTTTTTACGTGCTGTGTTGCCAACTTTTTAACTTCAATTTAATAGTTCACTGGTAGAACCCACATGTCTTGATATTTTATTTCTGTTTCATATCCAGATAGGTTCATTTTTCCTAGCTATAATAGAAGCAGTATGAATCATTACCTTCCTACCAGCAACCTGACTTTGGAAGGTTTTCACTTTTAGTTCATACCTGCTTTGAAATCAATGAATGATCCAAACTGCTTCTCTCCCTCTTTTATTTTTTTTTTAAATTTTTTAAATTGTTTTTAAGGACAGCAGTGACTTGGAGACTGGAGACAAAGATATTAAGGAAAATTCACTGACAGTGATTTTTCTAAAGGACTTTAATTAATGAATTCCAACAGTGTATGAAACACTAAATGGTGACCGTAGTGATATTTTAGTATTGTTGAACCTCTGGGTGTCATTAGGCATTGTTCTTGCTGAACTCTACTGGTGTTGTGGGTTCCACTTGCAATGTTTGGTTTTTTGCAAAATTGTATAACCCAGTTTTACCAATCTTCCAGATCGACAAAGATGCAACTTTCAAATTGTCAGACTCAGGTCTTCTGCAGCTCACTTGACAAAAAATGTCAGGTGTTCTGTCATATTGAACCAGAAATCATGGGCATAGACATTTCTAAATTTCTATGTTTGGAGTTCAGCTGCTTACCCTGAACTTCAAGGTCTGGATTTGCCTGGAACTGTAATCTGCTGGTTTTAATTTTTCATTTGAAATGTGGCAGAGGTTGCTTCAAAATCAAGTGAAACTAAACACCAACTTTGCAAATCCTTGTATGTTGTATTGACCTTCTCTTCATAATATTTATTTAAATAAACAATATAAATCTTAACTGAAAGTCTAATCTAACCTTAACTTCAGCTAATCCAGTGATGGAAAACCAATACAGATTACCTTCAAATGAGTTATCATTACATTTATTAGGAAAACACTCTTTGTTATACAGATATTTTTGCCTAGGAAGAAGGATATTCTATGGTAGCGTAAAACATCTTTATACTAAATATAAAAATCTAATGGGAAACAGTTTTGCATGGTAGTTATACTGGTACAACTATTTAAAATCCTTCTTCTCAGACAGCTTTCCAAGCTCCCTTTGACAAACTAAATCATGATCCCCCAAGCAGATACTGATCTTTGATAAAAAATATTTTATTTCTATATAAAACTGGCTCCTAACAGTTGGATGGTGCAAATAGGCTAATTTGGCCCATTTGTCAGAGCATGGAAATACATGTATGGTCTATACTGGACAAATTGTTAAAAAGGCAGAGGACTCCACAACAAAATCAATATCTTTAGTGATAAAATTGGGAACAGTGTGATAAGCAGGGGCTTATTCCACCTGCAGTTGTTAAGGTTTGTTCACCTTCCAGCTTGGTTTCCACATTCTCACTATCACAATGCCACACAGGAGTGCTATGGCAAGGTGCTGCAAGGGACTCAGATTAGTGGTGTGTCTGAGCACTCTCTGTTTCTTGTGCTGGTAAGGGTCAAGTCAAGGTTTGAAGTGTGGTCATTGTTAAGCTTAAAATAAAAATTCTGTCAATGATGTTGGACAGATTCAAGAATCCCAGTTCTAGAGTGGCATTTCTCTTAAATGTCATGGGAACTTTCCCAAAGAGCTCTTCTAACTGAGTGGCCAGTAATTGGATTCCTATTTCTGACATTATGTGTGGAACAGTCACAAATAATAAATGTGCATGTGAGATGGCTTCTTCCTCTGAGCAACTGTTGTGACATTTATGGTTAATCTGTGCTGCTTTTTTGAGAGCAGGCCAACATCAGATGTCATGGTTAAGTTCAAATATTCACCAGATCATGAGGATTGTTGGTCTCACTGGTGGAGTTATGGAGCAGCGGAGGTGCTGTATGCCTTATACACCTTTGTGTAGTGTCTGTCTGAATAACCTCTCCAGTATTCTTGCTTTATGAGGGCTACAGTAGGATGTAAACAGTGTTAAAATAGATTTTTCAATAATAAATGAACATTGGAATAGCACGCATGGCATATAGAATTTGTCACCATTGTTCCCTACCTGAAAGCAAGAGTTGGCTGTTTCTGTCGTGGCTGAGGAGTTTAATTCCCTCTGGCTGTAGTTTTAGTTGAAGGGTTCACACAGAGCCTTTTCATTTGAGAGTGACATAACCCTCAGTTCATCATTACTGTGTGGATGGACTGGCAGAGCTGTGTTGCTTCCACACCTTGGTGAAGCAAGGATTACCTTGACCTGTCTGAGGATTGTCTGTGTTGGGTTCCCCAGGAGCAGCTTCACTTTCAGGGTTCTGCCTTAAGACACTGCAATTTGTTGAAGCTGTTATAAAAATGAAATAACTCAATTTTTTGACAGCTGACTAAGCTCACTGAGGTGGTTCACAAACACCTGCCATGAGGTGCCTGTACTTCTCTCTGCCCAAAGCAACAAGGATGGTAAAATAAATGTGTGCTCTGCACAGAGAAAAAAGTCACAGTCTGTAGCAGCAGGAGATCCAATTTACTCAACAGCAGAATCTAACTCACCACAAGAAGAGCTGAGGCAGAAGGGCTACAGGAACAAAATTCCTCCACTGCTTTCCAAAAGGTGCTACAACCTCTGAGAGCAGGGGAGAACTGGGTCAGTTGATGGAAAGGTGATCCAGAAACTGAGACACAGCATGCTCAGTTGCATTTGTAATCAGTTTTGTCCATCTACAGTGCTTAAACATCCTTGCAGAGGTAAAAAACCTGAACCCTTAACGCAGAGCTTCAAAAGCATAAGGACAAATGTGGAGGAAAATCTAGAAAGTAGATTTTCCCTGGATTATTTTATAAATTCACAATAAATAAACTGTCCATCATATCAATCCACAGACTATATGAGTGGAGAAGGAGTTTACACATTTTATTGATGATCTTTTGGTCACATATGTGCATATCCTGAATGAACAGGAGTATAACTGAAGATTCAAGATGTTATCTAGATTAACTCCTGTCTTGAACAGCAGAGAACTCACCTATATCACACATCCCAAACCAAAAAAAAAAAGGAAAAAAAGAGTGAGCTTGCACATTTTTCCCTCATTTTCACCACTAAAATTAAAAGCAGGGTGTGAGTCTGAGAGCAGGAATTATCTAGACTGTAATCTATTTGACTTGAAAGCTGTCTTCTTGTCATGTGCTGGTCTATGTTTGCTATGTTTTAGCAAACTGAAATCCTGATTATCTAATGGTGACTCTGAGGTTGTCAGGAGGAGCTGTGGATGCCCCATTCCTGTCAGCCTTCAAGGTCAGCTTTGATGGAGCTTGGAGCAACCTGGTCTAGAGAAAGGTGTGGCTTTACAGGGCAGGGGAACTCAAACAAATGATCTTTAAAGTTCCTTCCAACTCAAGCCATTCAATGGTTCACTGACTCCAAGATTTTATGGTTCTACATATGCTTGAAACAGTAAACACAAATCAAGCACTAGTGACTAAAACATAAATATTCAGACAGAATTAATGAGAGAGATGGTAACAGTTTTGATTATGTTATTAGTTAGTTATTAAGAAGATGATGAAGGCATATTCTGTTTGTGTAGTAAGCCACTTATTCTGAGATACAAAGCGGGTATTGGACTAATATCCATCTTAAATCACTTTCAGTGAAATAAACTTAATCCAGTTTTTGCTTGGAGGGGAGGGGAGAAAAGACAGCCCCCCGAACAAACAACCCTGGATGTTTTTCTTTTCTACTAATATGCTATTGTTGTATTGGAAGAAAAATTATTTGGCAAAGTTTTATTTTAATTAATGCAATTATTTTTATTTGCTCTAGAATAGGAAAAGCAGTGCTAATAATTCCACCCTTTATAGAGTGAAAATTCATTTTACTTCCATGAAATGTGATATATCAGTGTTAACCAGTAGACTTGCTGATATTCACAATTAAGTCTTGACTGTTTTATTTTGGTATTATTTGTGACAATTTAGTATTTAGTTTTGTGGGGGGGTTTTTGTTTTGTTTGTTTTGTTTGTATTTGTTTGTTGGCTTTTCTTCCGGGGTGGGGGGGGGGCATGAATAAAGAGATAACAGAGAACTAGATTCATCACTGTTCTAACATCTTGAAGGGTCATGGCAACTTAGCCAAAATGGTATACCATAAGGAATGGTTTCCTAAAAAATATTTTTTTAAAGAACTGGATCTGCAGTGCATTAATTCTTGGTGTAATGACCTGGGTAATGCCCTGTGATACTCTCATGAAAAGCTACAGGGAGAGAAATGCCTTCCTACCTAGTACTTCCACCAAAAACCTATTCCTGCCTTCTTTGAGAAGATTCGTGCTCCCTGACAGGCCACCCTTTTAGGGGTGTGTCCTCCTTTCTCTAAAGCCCCACCAAGGCGAACTGTGGGGAATAGTCTTGAGGAGATGGAGTCGCAAGGACACGAGTTGCTGTTTCTTTGGTAGCTATTTGGGTTTGGGTTTGGCTTTAAGAACCCTTCATGATGCCCAAGGGTGGCCACATGAGAGAATCTGTCCCAGAAGAGAACTTTGCAAATTCTCATTTTATTAAGAATTCCTATCTGGAGTTCCTCTGCACTTTTTCATACTGGAGTCCTCTCAGATTTCTTCTGACCTATTTTCAGTTTATGAATTACTTGCAAATCCCTTTGAAATTAATTATTTATCTTCAAGGACCTTAGGTTTGTCTGTTACCTGATATTTTCTTTCAACTGATATGTTTTCACCAAAAAGAAGAGCTTTATTTGCAATGACAGAAGCAGAGTTTTACAGAATTCACCGTATTGCCATGGGAACGAATGAGTTCCTTCTGAATCATCATGGCCAAACTAACTCAGATGAAATAGGAACAAGCCCTAACCTTTGCCCATTCTTCAAACATACGTCAAAACTGATACGGTCTGAATGTTCAAAAAATTGAGAAGGTCCCTGGGATACATAGGTGGATTTCTAAAGCTATTTATATTATTGGAAAAGCAAAGAGGCACCTGCTGATTTATCTATACCCTTTCACACTTAAACGCTTGAAAAATATGTGACTTTCAGGTTGCAAAGAATAATTAACAGCTTACTGAAAAAGCTGTGAAGAAAGGATGTTCTTTTAGAAAATTGTTCTAAATTTCCTTTCATACTTCTTTCCTTTTAGGATTTTCCAATACATTTTTATATTTCTAATTAAATAATTTTGATCACTGTCAAAAAAAACATTTTCCTCATTATCTGTACTTCCATTAGAATCTGAGATGTCTGGAAATTTTTTTGTGCTTATTTTTACCGTTTAGATTTTAGCAAAAGAGAGAAATGTTGAGAAGTTTCTATGGAAGACAGTATAAGACAAAAGGAGGGGAATCAATTAAATGTATTTAATTTTGCTTATGACTTAAAGAAGAAAAATTGAAATAAAAAATGGTCCAATTTTTAAAAACAGAACCAAAAATGAAAAGAAAATATTTTCCTTTATGTTTCTTGACATTGTCTTCAAAAGTAAAAATGCTAATCTCTAGTGTTTTGAAATTAAAAATTTGTTATTTTATGACCAACCGTATTTTTCACTACAAAGATTTGGTATGCCTTCTTTGTGACAGATTTTTTCCCATAATTTTATTGAGTTTTGTACCTTACCTGAAAGGATTCATTCTCCATCAATCAGCAAAGCGACTCTATAATCAAACCTACAGTAAATTATAGTCTTAATTTCTGTATTCACTAATACAGAGTTTGAAAGTGTTCACTTCAACACAGATAACAGAAAATCTGAAGATTTCTGGCCTGCACAAGCAGGTTTGGGGGCTTGAAGGAATGTGGTTCTACAGTGGAAGTGTGGATGAAGTGGGGCCTGGAATGAAGCACATCTAGGTTCTGCCCCCATGCATTGCTTCATGAATCCTTCATGGGGGTAGGAATTCAGTCTAGAGGAAATTTAAACATTTGAATATTTTTTGTTGGTGCTGTAATAGACTTTGTCTTGGAGCAAAATGTTAGGAAACAAGCCTTAATATTTCTATGGCCTTTTGTAGCAGTGCACATACATTGAAATAAGAAAAGTAAAATTCACTACAATTAACACACAATTGCAAAAGATTGGTGGGTCATATAATTAAAAGTAACTCTATAATAATAAATATTTCTGTAATAAGGGTGGCTTTAACAAAATTTTTAATAACATCTTAAGATAAAACTCACTTTTTGGTATGTTCAGTTATTTTACCTCCTATGAGAGATAGATCAACCAAGTCAGAAGACAGAGGGAAATATTGGGCGTAGGCATGATTCTAAAAAGTGCTGGTTGTGCTCATAATTTGCCCATCAGTTTCATGCTTAAAGACAAGTCAAAGTTCAGAGACTTGGCTTCAATGATTTACTCAGAGTGTAGCCCTACAGCCCTTTGTTGGAGTACATTTCTAAGGGCATGGGGGAGTATGTAAGAGGTTAATTCATTACAATTGGGAATACCCTGAGTTTAGTCTCCTAATCTCAGAAATGTATTTCAGTTTGGCCAATGTAATTTATTAAATTAATTCAGCATTAATTAATTAAATTAATTCCCCCTTATGATGTAAGGTACACAAATTATACAGAAGCTGGGCTCTGTTGCCTGAAATTGCAATTGTGTTTGTGAGAAGTCCAATCCTATGTGGATTTGTTAGGCATGTGCAGAAGATTAAACTCTTGCTGTGAATTGAAGAGAGAGAGGTGTGGCTTCTGAGATCAAGTGCAAGGATCGAGTGCAAGGAGTAAATTCCTCTAGTCCAGGACCTGCTCAGATGGGAAATGATTGGTGCAAAAGGAATACTATGACAAAGAAAGAAGAGTAAATTTAGGTGGCAGTCAAAGTCTTTCCTCCTTCCTTACTTCCTTCCTCCCTTCTTCCCTTAATCCTATTTCTGGGTCTTTGTTGGACTCTCTTCAGGATGTCTATGCCTCTCCCCCAGAACTGAACACAATACTCAAGGTGAGGCATCACTAGTCCAGAATAGAGGAAAAGGTTAATATCCCTCTACCTGCTGGCAATATTTTGTGTAATTTCACCCAGATTATGTTTAACCTTTTTTTCGGGAGGGTGCATTTCTACATTGCTGTCTCACATTCAGCCTGGTGTCCACAAAGACCCTCAAGTTCTGGTAATTTTGCATCTAATTGCAGTTACCCTTTTGGTTTGGAATTGCCAGATTCTGGAGGACCATGTTTTTTCTGTGTTGTTTTTTCTATGGTATTTTGTATTTTGCTGTGTTCTGATTTTTCAGATTTCTTTCAGCCATGCTTCTCATTTGCATAATAAGCATGGCTAATCAAGCAAGCGACAGCCAGGAGCTCTGCAGGTCAGTTAAGAACATGGACCTGAACAATTCCAACACATACTAAACAGTTGAAACAGCACTATGCACCATTTACTGCTACTGGGGTATCCAAGTTGTTAATGAAAATATCTACAAAAAGGAATGAACCCAGCTTTGTCAGGCAGAGATTATTTGTAAATATGCCAGAGTGCAACTGCCCTTAACCCTCATCCACCCACTACATTGAATCTCAAGGTGCATTGAGTGTGTCCATATCACAATTGCCTTTAGGAGCAAAGGATGAGTAGAAAAAAGGATCATTTATCTCTTTTCTGCTTCTTAGTCTCTACATTCACTCAGTGATCCAATTTAAAGAGAGAACATCATCCACTTCCTATTGCAGCCACTTCTGAGGTAGTTCAGGGCAGGGGCCTGAACTGGATCACCTTTCCATGAAAAAATGACTAGCCAAAACATTTAGATATTGGTATTTACCTCAGAAGAAACACACTTGCCATTACTATGTTCTCAGAGAATTGAAGCAAAACTTAAATACTTGTCTCTTCTGGCAGAGTAAGAAATGGTGGCCCATGGGCTCTAAAGGGAACCTTGAAGATCTGCCCCAGGGAGCATGAATTTTTTACCCAGAGCTGGAATATTCTAAGTGTTGTCTAGTGGGGTGTAGTGAGAGAAAACTTTGCATTTGAAGCTGATCAGGAGCTTGGCCAGGTGGAGAAGAAGGTAAGCAGGAGAACTGGCTATAACTGAGTTCCCATCACAGAGTTAATTTCTTCACTTTGATCATTTTTTTCCCCTCACATCTTAAAAGTATAATTATATGTGAAGTCCGTTATGAAACAAAGGTATTCAGAAATAATTCAGCTTGGGTCAATACAAGAGGATTATTTTTTATAAAATAGAAGTAGTTTGATCTTGGCATGTATTTTAGTTTGTGATTCCTTGATTCTAATATGTCAGGTTTTATCTAGGTAGAACCTATTATTCTATCACATTCAAATAATTTCCACTTCATAAAGACCTGTGTAAGCAGATCAAACCACATTTATTTGTTTCTTGCTTAACACAAACCCTGACAGATACAGCTGCTCCCTCCAAAGCTTTTTCAACTGCAGGAGAGCTGATAAAATACAAGGAATTGTTCAAAGAGATATTTTCCCTTCTTTTATATTTGCAACATCTCAAATTAGAAATTAGGAACTTATGGTTTAGAAAATTAGAAAAGCAGGGAGCTTTGCAACCTGCTAATTTTTCTTGCTTGGAACTGTTAGACTTACTATCATCTTTCTGTGCTCTTGCTGAAAAGTTGTTTTTTAATTCTCACAATAGATTGTATTGATTACTTCTAAATTATAGAAGGATATTCCAGAGACCTTGCCAATTGTCTGTGTTGTGAAATCCTTAGCTCAGCTGTCATCTATAATGAGCCTTATTTTGGCTTAAGTACTCAAAGTGAACAGGTGTGTTAATTCAAACCACTTCTTCCATGTGAAAAATGCTTAAAGGAAAACTCTATTGAGTGCTTCTGTATGACACAAAGCTCAAAGGTCAAGCCCTTATTCAAACCCATAGTAAACAAAATATCTTTCAAATTTAGTGCTCTGGAAATGATCAAATATAAAAGTACATGTTTTCAAAAGTCTTCAAAATAATGTTTAAACACAGAATCGTGTACTGACATTGAATGACATTAAGATTAAATCTCCTTAGTCTGTATCATTCTTAGTTGTGCTTTCTCCTAATTTGTACATTAATTTTCCTTTGACATATCTCTCCAATTCTGCTATCATTGTGATCTTCCAGCAATATTTTCTTTCACTGTACCCCTTCCCTATGATGCCCAAGTTTCAGTTTTCCTTCCTGTATGTTGATATCAGCACCAATACTGATGGTCTGTAGACCTAAAAATCTTGTATTTCATTTTCTGAGTTCTTTTGTCTTGATTTATTGATTTATCTTCACCAGTCACTGAAAGACTTGTTCACTTGATTTGTTTTTTAGTGTGCACTGTGACACACTTAGATATATTTGTTGTGAGTAATCTCTGAAATACCCCTGTATACCCCTGAAACTAAGTGTGAATGTGCAAATGGAGCTCTGGAATGCTGAGAATGGGACTGCTAAACTGCTGGACAAACCTTAACAAGTTGGGTGTCTGCAATCCTCTACAGGTCAATGAAAGTCTGCAGGTGGGTGGTGTCACTTTATGACATAAATGTGTGTACTACAAAATGCCTTACAGGTGAACTGGTATATAGCAATGATTTAATTTAATGATTTGTTAAAATATTTCCAGCTTGTTTATGTTTATGGTTGTTTATGTTTATGATTTTAGCATATGGTTTGTTAAAGGCACAGTAGACTGCTGATGACTAAAAGGCAGATAATAGCTAATAACAGAACTGAGTTAGGACTGAAGGTTGCTATCTTTTGGAGACTCTGGAACTGGGCTACTGAATATATTGATTCAATTTAGAGTCCACTAAAGATTTTTTTTTTTGTCTGATCCTTACCGAAATTTGGAATAAAGGAACCTTAAGGTGCAAACCTGATCTTTAGATAAACCAGTATTTAAAAAAAGGCTGAAATATTTGGGAGATTGTGTTAATGGGAGAAACAGGCTCTGAAGTGGTCTGCCTGGCTGGGAGAATGCTAGTCTGAGTGGTCTTTGAAATGTCAGTTTTCACAGCAGGAGAGACTAATAGCAGCTGGCCTTGAAGAAACCAATAATACTTGGTTACTTATCTGATTATTGTGTCTTCTCTTACTGCACCACTATTTAATTCCTCACTTAAACAGAACTATTTTAGAAGTAAAATGCTAAGTCTAGTCTCTACAAGCTGTGAAACCTCTTGAGCCCCTTCAGGGTATTAATCTGTCTTTGGAAATGCCCACCTAGAGAGAGCCATTCTTTTGTGATAAGGTGATTTAGACTTAGTAAATAATTTTGAGATATCTAAATAAGGTGAGATAAATTTTATGTCCCATATTTATGTGGTTTCCAGTGATGGTGTCTCATTCACACTTTTTGCTCTCTGACACTGGAGGCATTTAGTGCAGTCACCTTGAATTTCTCTGAGGAGTTACTCTTCTGTTTGATTTTTTGTAATGAAAACCTTTTTTTAGAGTTTTCTTCCTCCAATCTCCCACTCCTGAAAAATCAATTATGCTTATTAAAGTTTACTATAATCTTGGTCTAAAATTACATTCTCCTTTGTCTTTTGTGACTGTTTTTGATTTGTGTCTCTTTCATCACACATTAAGAATGCCTTTGAGAGGATCCTTCTTATTCAGATCTCTGTGCATACTTAGGTTATTCTTTTTCAAAGTCATATTTTTACTGCCTTTAAGGGAGAAATCTGGGACTCTAAAGACTGTATATTGTGATAAAGCACATATTCAAGGTCCAGAATTTCATTGTAATTTTCTCCTTGATTTTGTTACTGAATTGAGGATTGTAAGGTTGTACTAAAACATTTGCTTGCAAAGTTTTTTTGACTGGGTTTAATACAGCTTTTGTTGATGAACATAGAACAACATTAATTCTGTGTTGATGGAAATATCTTTTTGAAACAAATAAATCCTCATGAGCAGTTTTCTGGTTATATTCAAGCTTTCATATAAACCACAAAGAAATCCAAGGACCAGGTTTTGGTTAAAGAACAGTTATAAAGAACTTGAATTCTCACACAAAAAGTCCATTAATATAGTAATGAATTTGTTTTGATGACATATATGTACAACTAGAATGGTTTATAAATTCAGTTTTGAAGTTACCAGAGTATTTATATGAAAATTTATCAGTCTCTTAACACTGAGGTCTTTGGAAAAGATGTTAAAATTCATGTTTTTTTATTAAAGAATAACTATCACAGAAGAAGATAAGGACAGTTTTTTTAAATCCAACAAAATGTCATTATCCTTTCTCCAGCAGTTCTTGGCTCTTTGTGTGCCAGTAATGATTGTGTGCAGGGAAAGAATGTAAAATCTGTGGAAGTGTGGCGTGGCCTTTCTCAGTTCTGGAGCAGCTCTGCCAGAAGTTGTCTCTGCATCATCCCAAACTAAAAGAATGATCCATGAGCACCTTCAGGCTCTTCGACAGTTCCTTGGACTATTTTTGAAAACAACACAATGAATCTTTTCCATGCAAATAGAGTATAAGAAGCTCTTGATAACTAAGTTCAGTTTCTTGACTGTTCAATGGACATGCAGGGTTAAAATATGATGATGATGATGATGATGATGATGATGATGATGATGATGATGATGATGATGATGATGAAAAAACTGACAAATAAAATTCCATTTGGTTTTAACTAAATCACAGTAATAATGTAATTACCACTAATTATGATCAAGGAGAAGTTTTTATTACATATCAGACCGGTAAATTTTATATCTTCTTCTCTCCTTGATTTTCTCATGCTTATAAGAGAAGCACAGGGACTTTAATTCAGGGCGATATTTCTGCTTTTGTAAAGGGAGTTGTCCATATTATGGTAATTAGTCTTCATATTTCCTACCCCAAAAAGAATATGAATGTTTCCAACTGCAATTAGAAAACTGAGAAATTAGTTTTCACTGATTTTGTTCACACAATCTTTATCCATTTATTTGAGCACGTTCTTTCTCCTGCTAATAGAACCCAGCATTTATTTTAAAGGATGCTAGCAGATGTGCAGATTATTCTTCAAAACTTCCTGTTCCTGTCAGTTGATAGATTTTTGTTATCATTTTGAATATTGGCACACTTTATTTATGAAAATAACTTTCCTATCTGTGTCAGTGCCAACAGAGAAGCAGCTCTGTTTTATCCTTTCTGATAAAGATATTATGATAGTCACAAAGCTCTGAAACATTTACAAGTGCAGTTTGCATTTTACTGATGCCTCACTCTATTAGGAAGACCAGATAATAAAATTTAGTAACATATGTGAAGAGCATTGGCTCTCATATGCTTTCAGAAATTATTTTAAAAGATCAGTCAGATAGTGTTTACTGTGTGTTTTTAAACATTTGCTTTTCAGATAAATTTTGATCATTTTCTTGGCTATAGACAGAATGAGAGTTGATTTTATGGTGGGTTTTTACTTGTTTGGGTTTTTTTTAACCTGTTCACATATGTGGCATAATGTCTTTCCCCTTCTTATTTTAAACCAGAATGGCTTGATGTTAAATACCAAGCAAATGGGAACACTGATTAATTCAGTTGAATAAATCACAGCAAGTTCCTATCAATGCAGATATTGTCCATTAGTAAGTAAATGGACAAAATTCAGGGTATTACTGTGCATTTTGGCAGTGTATGAATGCAGAGTGGCTCAATGTTCTCATTCACACCAGAAGTTACATCAGTGGGTGCAGTTATCATGCAGCGCATTGAAAGAAAAATGTTGTGCTTTTTTAAAAATAAACATTATTCAATGTCAAAATCAGCACTGAGCAATAGTTAAAGCTACACTAGGACTTGCAAAAAGTATTAATTCTCCCATCTTCTAAAACCTTACTATGTGGCACACAATTTATGTCTTGTAATAGCGACTTTTTTCTGGAAAAAATTAGTTTCCTTAAGAAAATAGATCTCCTTTGTGGTACTAGACATGTCTAATAAGATAAAGCATCTTTGAGAGGATATTTTAATTTTATCAAGTTTTAAACATTCTGCCTGATTCTTTTCTTGTTCCTTGCCAAAGGAATAGATAAAAGGCCTTGATGAAAAGCTAAAGAATACTTGAAGAATATGCTAAATAATACTTATATAGGTTGCCTGAAAAAAAACCCCTAAACTTGTAGAACAAACACTATCATTGCCAGAAAGTTGGTGAAGTGAAATACTAGACTATTTATCTTTAGATTTCTATTATACTTTGACTTGTTTTTCTTTTTTTTTTTTTAATTTTACTGCTGTGCTATTTATGATAAAGGATAAATAAGATAGGAATAGACATAAGGAAGATTTGAAATCACACTTATTTAGCAAAAATGTGTGACATTGTTGAAAGTACTGATCTTTAGTAACCCCGTACTGATCTCAAACAACTATTTGAGATTAGAAGATTTATCTAGGAAAAATAAATTAATGCAATATATCATCAAGAAGTAATCAATGAAGGAAAATACTAATTTTTCATGAAATATTCACCACTCAATTTTATAAAAAATAACTATTTACATGTGTGTGAAGGAATAGGGAAAAAAACCTTTGGTTGATAGGCATGTATCATAACATTCCACCAAATTTATCAGTCATGATAGGCACTAGTACTTAATTGATTGAAAAGTATAAACCAAGATGAATTTATTTATCTCTCTCCATTAGCTAGATTTCCAGAATAAAGTTTATTCGAGACAGCTACTGGGTATCTACTGAAAATATAAAATGAAGACAGATATCTGTGGCCCTATTAGACAAAGTAGAAACTGTCATGCCTTTGTTTGTTGAAGTTCTTGAGAAATTTTAAGAGGGTTCTCCATAAATTTGTGTATGAGTTTGCACACAGCACAAAAGATGCTTATGAGAACCCCTGTATACATAACAAGAACAGTATAATTTATTAGCTATTAGGATAGTACTAAAAACCAAATATCTTTAGTTATTTGACATTCCCCCAAAAAATGGCAATCACCTTGTAAAGTTAAAATATGCACAAAGAGCCTGCCCTATAGTGCACAGTTACATCTCGTTCTGAAAAATTGTTTCTGATGTACTGTGAAAGTCTTAGAACCACAGATAAAAAAAGTATTTGAGAACATTGGGAGCATCCAGATTGACAAGTAGATAAGTATGTTTTATTACTTCTTATATAATTTTTCAGTATAACATCCAAAACTGATATAAAAATGATGTTTTTACCACTTCTCTCAAATCTATCATGAGAATTTTTGAGTTTTCTTTTTTTTCCCCCGATCTTACTCACAATTATTTATAACATTTGTTTTTACAGTATATATAGTACAATTATGTAAATGCTGCTGTGTTCATGGTGTTGGCTGGAGCTGTGAGCAAGGATAAGCAGAGCTATTGCAGGCATCATGTAAGCATTTAGAAAACTGAATTTGAGCTAGGGAATAGGAAGGAATGGGATGGTGGAAGGAAGACGTTAGAAAAGACAAATTTAACACCAAGGAGAGCTGAGAAATCAGAAGTAGGTGGATGAACTCAGAAAAGCTTGTTGAGGTCTTTATGGAATTTTCCTTACATCACTGGAAAAGTACTGTGATGACAGCACACTGTGCAGAGCACAGTTGCAGCTGATTCCTGTTGCCAGAGGTTATGGGTCTTGCTAAAAAATGCAGTGGGTTAGGATGAAGGATGAGCCGGAGTAAGCAGATTGCCTGGCTGGTTTACAGTGAGAGGATAATACAAAGCAGCAGGAGCAAAAAACAAAGGACTAGCTTGAATTCCCAGGAATTTATTACCTTGCTTGGTGTACAGTGGTCAGGAAAGCTGGTTCTTCTTGTCTGTAAATGTTTAAATGTAATTTAAACATTTTATGTTACCTTTATGGTTGCTGTTGACAGTGAAGGGATGTTCTAAACCTCTGGATAACCAGAGCTGCATAAGAATGTTTGGACTTCTCTGCTGAGCTACCTGCCTGGACTTAGCTGTAGATATTAATATTGCATAAATCTGCCCGTGTTTTTGTAGATAAGGGAATAATTCTATCAGTCACTGTTACTATAATAAAAAACAAATCATATAAAAACCAGCAACACAGCTCATTCCCTCATCCAGAATCTGCTGCATAACAAATTAATGGCAGTGTGCATGAATAATGAGAAATGCTTCAGACCTGGAGATTCATTTGTTTGGACAAACGTTGCTGACTGCACTGAACTAGATTGCAACTCTGGCATTATATTTGAGTCACTAAACCCAAATTAGCCACTGCTACTGCTGTTGCTGCTGCTACTACAGCAGATGAGCAGAGGTCAGCGATAGGGAAAGGACAAGTCCTACTATGTAAAAGTTTAAATCTATATAGATATGACAGTGAATATTTTTAGCTGGAAAAAAAAATCAGGAAATTGAATATCTCAGTATCAGGAGGACGGGAGAAGAACTAGCAATGAAACACCAACTTATTTACTGTGAATCTGTTAAACCATAAAAACTCTCCAGAAAACTAGACTCTTATATTTTTTTTTCTGTCATCTCCTTTTGAGAATAATGTATTAAAAAGAGAGCTTTGTTGTAAACTGTTCTGCTCCTAAACCTGGATAATAATCACCTCATTATAGTCATAAATTTGAAATTATAGTTAGTGGATATTGATAGTTATTTCCTTTAAAGAGTATGTTTCAAGCTGGACTTCACTCACATCTGATGTAAGAAAAGCATGATGATACTTTAGCAAGGTTACAAAAAAAATAGAAGTCTCCCAATCTGATTAAAACCTATCCTATATGTGTGATATATATATGAGATAATTCAAAACCAATTTTTTTATTACTGCTACAGTTTATTCTATAACTTATACAGTTTCCTGAATGTATATTTGTATGTTTAAATATTCCTTACCATTTAAAAGCATACTTTAAAATGAAAAATATTTGCTCTGATATTTTTCAGTCTCCCATTCACAAACATGGGACATTGCATGCCATGGTAAGAAACTATGAACCTGATTTTTGTCTCATTTATATATATAGAAATAGGTTATAATACCTATGTCTAGTCAGCTGATTTAAACTTCTATAAAAATCTCTAAGTGATAGGAGGGTGCATGGGTATTTTTTGGAGGTCTAAGTTTAAACAGGAAGAAAATAAATAAATAAATAAATACTTCTTTGGACATGGACATGGCTGGTTTTTACCTTTGTTATTAAGAACATTAAGAAAGAGTGAGAAGTAAAAGAAAAGGGAGTAAAAATCTCAGTTCTTTGAAACCAAACTTTCTTATGCTTGAATTGCAATTAGTGAAAATTTTTTTCCCCTACGAAGTACCAATGTCAACTTTGCTAGAAGTTCAACAGGGCAGAAGAATTCAGTTCTCAATATTTTCTAAATATCAACATTAACTATAATATCACATTTTTTTTACTTTTTGGTCCTCTCTACTGTTGGGCCTATAAGTGGGATAATTCCTTGATGTAGTTCTTGATCATAACCCTGCATTGGGTGCTCAGCTTCCCAGAAACCAGTTTCTGTTCCTGGAAGTGAACAGTTCTTGGCCATCTTGGCCACAGCTTCTGTTGTGCCCATCGGTCCTTAAATCAAGGTTAGCACATTACAAATGTACTGAAGAAGACAAAGGAACATTTTGCCTCTGAGACATCATAAGAACATTTTGCAGAAATCGACATCTTTTGTTCTAAGACGCAAATCAATGAAAGATTGAAAGGAAATTTGGTTATCAAATCTTCATAGCAATCCAGTCATATAATTTTTTCACGCTCTTTTTTTCTTTTTATCTCCAGCCACCTCCCCCTTTTGCCTCCAACTCTGTCTTTAAGCAGTGCTAAGATTTGAAGTACTGCAATGCATTCCAAGCTAGAGCAGAACAGACCAGAAGAGACCAGACTGGCCCTGGGTCTTTCCTCACACTCTTCCTGCTCTTCCTGCAGATGGGAATAACTCTGGCTGGCCTCCAGCCAGCAGGAACCTCCCCAGCCTCCCGAGATGACAGCAAGGGATCCTGCCATAACATCTGCTATCTCCTCCAGAATTCCAGAAGGGCTCATTCAGGATGATGCAGAGAGGAAATGCCAGTCTGTGATCCCACAGCAGGACTATTGACAGTGTACAAGTTCTGAGCCTTCACACACTCTGAGAGTTTCCTTTGTCTCCTCATCTCTGAAGGGAAGCTGTGCAAGTAGATGGGTGTGGAAAGACCCATCTGGCTATGCATTCAATTTGGCAAATATAAATCAAATAACCTCTGGAGATTCAGTGTGAAGTACTGGCCATAATATCCTGATTTTTAGAAGTCCATACTTATTAAAAGTAATTTAGACACAACATAATTGGAGATAATTGACTTTTGAAGCATATTTAGAATTCCAAATAAATCACTTTTATTTTCAGCTAATCTTAGGGGTAGGTGGGGTCTTCTTAATTCCTTCTTAATTTTATTCTACTATGAAATACAAATTATTGACAGACCCTTGAGCCTGTCTTTTAAGTTGAGATTTAAGAGGAAGAGTTCAAGTGAAAGAAGACTTACTCTAAATATTCACTTCCATGTCAGATCCTTTTAAACTTCTGTATTCAATTTTTTTTAGTATTTAGATCAGCATTTTTCATGCTTCCCTTTACTATTAAACAAGGAAAACAGGCAGCAAGACTGAAACTGATGAAACAAAATCCTCATAAAAATAATACATTGCTTGCTCGTCTGGTTCAAGAGAAAATAAGCTACTTAAACACCTACTATTTAAACTATATGTTTAAATAATCCACTGGTCTATATTCAAAAAGAGTAATTGCAATTGGAAGTGTCCAGACTCTCTGTCTCATGAAGACCTAATATGCTGAACTTCTAAAATCCTTTAAAAAGATTTCTCATTGTAGCAATCCATTTTAAAAAAAGATGTTAGAAGTGATCTCCTGGGAGATGTGTACTGAAGTGAGCAGACTTGTCACAGCAATGTGTTCACTTAAATTTTGATTTGATCACTTCTTCCTACTAGACTATTCAAACATTTAAATTCTGTTTTGGAAAATTTGTTGCTATGTTGCTTTCTCCCTTAATTTGCAGCTGAAAAAATATACTGAATTCTGAAGGGGGGGTTAGTTTTTCTGCCGAGTTAATAACTAGGGAGCCATAATTTACATCATTGTTCATGAATGTTAAAAATGTAATAGCTATTCCAGACTGGCAAGTTGATTGCTATAACTGTAATGCATTACAGTAGTTCCAATTATCAATATTAGTAGCACTGTGATTTTTTTTTGTTGCAGAACATGAATTAATTTGTTCACTTTCACTTCTTTTTTTTAAATATACAACAGTATTGAAGGTTTTAATCTAAAACAATTCCTATCAAATCAAAATTCATTTTATGAAAGCTTGCAGTGACTTTCAAAGAAGTGTGAAATAATATGCAATCTTCTGCACTTGGGTCTATAAATTAAGTTGATTAAAATAGTCTAGATATCAGGATATGGAGAGATAAGTTCTTTCTCATTGTGGTCTTTAAATTATTACTAGGTACGAGTACTAATAAACAAGAATAATAAGTACTCATTTTTAAAATGATATCTGGGTGGGTGGGTATTAATGAAATGTGTACAGGTATTCTCAACTTCAAAGTAATCAAAAGTTTAAAATGACAGGAAGCAGAAGATGTATGGAGTAGTATTAAGACTGATAAATCACAGAGGAATATATTGATTAAAGTTAATTTTAGGGAACAAATTAATATGTTAGAGGGCATAATCACCTTTCATGTGACACCTATGGAAAGTGCTTATGGTCATAGCAGAATTTGATTCAGGAGAGGAGATGTTGATCCCAGGTCACTGATAATTTTAGGGTTTTGTTGGTTTGGGTTTTATTTGTTAGAAAAACCAAAAAATTTCCTAATCAATGAAATTAAAAACTTTCTAAAAGAAAAGCTGGTGAAACCAGAGTAATTCCACAGCAGATCCACAAGCAGGATTTGATCCTTGCTCGGAAGTCTGGTGGTTCTTATAGATTTATTTTGCTATTGTTACACAAAACACTACTTCTGGCCAGTGATACTGATAGTTTGCTCTTTTGAATGGTCAGTTCTACGAAATGAAAAGAATAAGCACAGTCTGAAAAGACAAAATAATGAGATATACTCGTGTCAATACTAATTGGGCATTGCATGCAATGGATGATGAACCTTTGCCCCAGAGCATAATGCAGCAATCACAAAAGCTATTTTTTGCTAAAGAAATCAAGCCTGACAAAAAAGGTGAAAAAACCATTTGAATTGCTTTTAGAATGAGAATAGAGAATTTGTGAAGACAATAGAATAAATCAGTAGGTTAGAATGCAGACCATGGATGAGCATAAGTAACACTCAGCATGAAAGCCTCAGGATGTAAATGGATAAGGATACGATCTGATGGAGAAGCAGAGTAAGAAGCAGCAGCATGCCCAGAGCTCATGAAAACAAGGTGCCATCTGCTGATTTTAAGGCCTTTATCTTTAAATATTCTGAGGGTTTTCTACCCTTACACCCTTCTCACTGACTTCGCAAATACAGTGAGAAAGAATGTTTAAATATATCAAGAGAGCATGAGATGACTTATACAGGTGTGAGCCCAAGAAAAAGATGTTAACTTTTGTGTCACAGTAGAAGAAAGTCTCAAATATTCATCAGTTACTTCCCTACAGCATTTTTTCAGAGAAAACAAGGTAAGATACCTACTGGAAAAATGTAGAAATGTCCTGATAAAATACTTATATGTCTTGTATTTAACAGACTCACATTGATATCTGACAAATGATGCTAATGCAACATTTATTTTTTTATTGCTAGTGGTTAGAATAATATCAGACCAAAACTGTCATATTTAGAGGCATTCTCAGGATGAAACAACTTGTGCCTGAATTATTTTGAAAAGATGAGTGGAATTGTTAAAGTCTTGACATCAATTTGTGACAAATATTAAAAGACAGAATATTCCAAGACAAAAAAACCCCCAAAATTACTTATCAGTAATTGAAAAATATAGAAAGTGGGATTTCTGAGGAAGTGTTAAAGTGGTCAGCATAAAATCATTTGAAGAATCATAAAGGAGTTGACATTGATACGATCAATAAAGAACTGAAGGAGGTTAGTACATTTAACATCAGGGAATATAGTTTTAATGAAACCAACTGTTTTTGAATAAATTTGGTTTGCTTTTGATGAGATTACGTGTAGAGCTGATTAAAGTAACCATATTGACATAGTGAATTTACTGTTGTAAAATATTTGGTTTAATTAAACATGATGAAAATTAGTACTGTACCAAATCAGTGTATTCCATATTGAAGGGATTAAAGAGTGGCAAACTGATAAACCCCACAGAAAACTGTAACATAATGTTGAGGACAGGCTCTAGTAAAAAATCTGCAGAGATCCTGTTTCTGGCTGAATCCTATTCCTCATTTCAATCGTGTGGGCACCACTGTGAAATAATTACACTTGGAGAAACACACAGGTTTGCAAGCCCACCTTTTTGATATTCACTTTGGACTCTAGCCAGTGTTTCTGAGCATTCAGGACATGATCAATTTTTGTTTTGTGTCTCCTCAGAACCAAAGCAAAAAGGAGCATCACCACTGCTGGCATTTGGAGCAGTATCCTGGCCTCTGTTGTGAGTGTCCCTGCAGGGACTCTGATTGCTCCTGGCTCCCTTGGCACCACACAGCAGCTCCCCAAGTTGGCCACCTGAGACTCCTGAAGTAATTGTCCAAATAAAAGAAAGCATGTCATACCCATAGCAGGTGCGAGGAGACAGGGGAGAGAACAGCAAGAATAAAAAGGGAGAAATCTTGTAGGTAAAGATAAACCAGTTCAATAGGCCAAGCAAAGAGCAAAAAAACCAGCTGACACAAAGAAATTTCTCACCACCTGCCTCAAGAGGACTGATGTCAAGCCAGACTCTCAATAATGGCCACCCTGAAAGCCAATGTTCCCTGTTTCTTCTTTCTCTAATTCAGTCTTTTATTTCTATGTCAGAAGTGTAGGATACCTCTCTGCGCAGTTTGCATCAGCTGTCCCAGCTCTGTACCCCCATAACTCCTTGCCTTCCCCAGTTTACTTGCTGGTAGACAGAGTGGGAAAAAGAGAACATGTCAGTAATGTGCAAGCACTGTTCAGCAGCTCAAACATCCGTGTGCTATCAGCATGATTTTAGCCACAAATCTGAAACACAGCGCTGTACATGCTGCTGAGCTGAAAACTGAAACCTACCTCCATCCCAGCCAAAGGCAGTACAGAAATGGAACACCTTAGAGTTATCATGACACAGAATCTCCCCTTGCTCCCTACACCTACCCACCAACTGATCCAAGCACAGCAACAACACAAGTAAGTCTGTAGGACACCATGGTGCAGTGAAGGCAAGGCATCAACATCAGCTCACCTAAACTGTTACATTACTTACCATATGGTCTGCAAAATACTTAATGTGTTTATGCCAAAACAGTGATTCAGATATGCTACATCTGCTACCATAAATTTGGTTACCTTTCCCACACCATCCCAGAAATGCTAAAGACTGAGGGTAGGAGGTTTATTTACTGTTCCACCCTGACACAAAGTCACTGCAGGTCAATGACTCCTGCTCCTCTTACATCTTCTGCTACAAGACCCACTTGTGCAAGGTGGTGTACCAGATAACAGTGATACTTGACTCTTGCTGGCTGCAACAGAAAGAGAAGTTGAGCATTTTTCTGGGAATACTAAAGCTAAAAAGTCAGTGAAAATATCATCACATGAGGAGCAAACCGTTACTTTTCCTCTTTCACAAGCTGCAGTATTTGAGGTGAGTAGTGAGCAGGACTCTAATACTGCATCACATTCTCCTCCACTCAGACTTAATAAACAGAAATAAATAAACAGCTGGAGTACAGTGAAGAGAACCCCAGGCAGCTACAAGCTGATGTGTCTCACCAGAGATGCAATGAAATTCATGTTCTGATTATTTCATCTACTTTTGCAAACATGATGAGCAACATTTCTTATCATTTTATTGTAAATCCCTCTTTCTGCACTACTTCATGTGCTTCAATGCAGAGCTAAGTCCTCACAGTTACCATCTTGACTGACCAGAAAAGATCAAGTCAAATGATGCAAAGGATGGGAGCTATCTTGCCTTATTTTAGGTCTGTACAGTCTGGGTTTCGACAGCTGCTCGACGCTCCCTTGAGAGCTGATAAAGAAATATGCTCATGGTGCAGATCACCTGATTTTATTTTAGACACGAGTTTTTATGAAATTAAGCACTGAACTTATGAAACTTGGAAACTTAAACTGAGAACTCAGATTGATGCCATTACCACATCGCCTCGTATGCTGCACCTTTGCAACACTCTACAAGATATTATAGTGTTGCAAAAAATTCACAACTAGTATCAACCAATATTTATTAAGAGTTATCAAATATCAGTTTTTTGTAATAATATGTTTTTGTAATAATCATTCTATTTTGGATATATTTAGAAAACAAAAAAGGGCTTTATGTAAGGAAGTGACTTCATCCTGCTGCAATATGGTCTTGCATATGCTGTGTATAATCTGATGATATACTGTATTCAAATCTATACCCTATTGTGTATGTGAGATTTTGCTAGCTATTTCTAATTAAATATTTTTCTTTAATTTTTTTAATCAAATCTGGCATCTGTAGTAACCAGAAATCTTTAAATACCTATGGATTTCAAATTATCCTATTTTAGAACGTATTGCAGTTGCATAATATTGATGCACTGGACATGGTAATGCTGAGGAATTAAGGAATCTTAGTGGTCATTAATTAAGCTAGATGAAAATAGACTACATGCAAGCCTCTTACAGAACCTTAATCTCAGAAGCAAATAAACATGCACATAATTTATTGTTTATATTAAAAAGCTTCTGCAGTGTGTCATTTGCTCTTATGGGATAGATTGTTGCTTTGGGAAAGTGGAGAGAGGCAGAGAGGAAAAACAGATATTGGGTACTACAGTGCAGTTGAGGCAGATCAATATTATATAAACATTTGAGAATCCATGGAATTTCTTCAGGTTATGAAAATAGGTTGCAATGTTGAGATGGTTAGACAGGTGGCAAACTGAGACTACAGTTTTATGCCAAAAATATATCTAGTTTCACAGTTAGTTCTGCTACTGCCTAGTTACTATCATACTTTCTGCTCTTCTCTTCAGCCCATTTAGGGTATTCATGTACAAGGATTGTTTTTGGCCAGTGAGTGTTCCTTAATGCATGTTTGTTCAGCCACTACTGTAAAGCAATATTAATCTCTGCAGGGGTGCTCACATTTTAATAAGTGCTAATATTATACCAATAATAAGAATGATGAATTTTAAAATTGCCATAGCTTTAATTTCAATTGTTTGTATATCAACAGATTTTCTCTCTCTCTTCTGAAAATGGATGAAGTGATAGAAAGTCTCTAAAATAAATTTGTGTTCTCAGATATAAAGTGCCTGTTAGGCATTTTGTAGAGCTGACAGAGTTTTAAAAAGCTTCAGAAGCAAGTCAGCTTGCTCATATTTATTTTGAAAATGCACTCCACACTCACAGACTTAGAGGGAGCTTAATTACAATCAATGGAATAATTAAGTTGAGGGAAATGTGCAATGGAGAACAGAAATGAATAGAAAACATATTCACAAGTGTACCTTTGGGCAAATACATTATAGGCACAATATTGTCATTATGTCTCTCAAATCACATCATTATTTGCTCTGGTGTATGTGTGGGAAGCAGCCTGGATTGTACATGGTTTTTACAGTCATACTCTGATCCATATTTAAACATTTTACAAATGATGCACTGTAGTAACACCAGCCCCCACTTAGCATAAGAGCAATTTGGTGTGCAGCTGAACTTTCACAATGCATTCCCAAGCCTGAAAAAGCACTGATATCAAAAATGCTCTGATTCTCCCCTTCCCTCTCAGAGTTCACCTATGTGAGGAGTACTTATAACAGTTTGTTCACCAGAGTTTGACTCACAGGGAACAGCTCTCTGCAGATGTATTATTTGCTGGTTCCAGTCTAGTTGCAGTGGCCAATTGCCACTGTTTCAGTGACCACAGCTCTCTGATAAATAAAATGCACACCCAGAAAAGGTCTCCTAGAACAGGTAGTTTCAGAGAGTGAAATGGTCTTAGGGAGCCTTATCATGCTCTTTTTAAATTCTGAATTCTTATCTCTTGGTGCACCTTGCAGTCCCAAAGCCATAAGTCCTATAATGGGAAACCTGCTTTTTATCTCTTTTCCTGGTGTTTGCCATGATAGACATTGAAGAGGGAGGGAGGAAAAGGAAACAACAACAAAAAATCTGAACCACATTTTCAGGTTACATTTAGAGATGCCTAAATGTTTTAAAGTGGTCACCAACATGCACAGGATTCTATCTTTGAAAGGTTAATACTGTGATTTGGGACAAATACTTACAAATGAATGTTTGATATCTTTGCATTCAACAGCAGAAATTCCTGTATTAAGGAGGAAAGTTCCTTCAATATCACCAAACTGATTTCAGAAAATTTAGTGGAGAACATTTTGGCCCAAGGATTCTGCCAAACTTTTAAATTGCCTTTTCAATATGACAGAAAATTGATCATAGATACTGTGCGTACATGTAATGATATAAAATAGATTAAATAATGAAATTATTCATTTTTTTTTAAATTCTAGAAATTAAATACAGCAAAGTGTAAGGTATGCTAACTAATCTTCAATCACTAATGGGACAACATGTTAATGAATGGGTTTTTCATTGCAAAAATGCAATATGCTTTGTATTACTCTGCCTGAGTTCAAGAATAAAAAAGATTTGGGTTCTGAAGTGAAGGTAATGTAAATGATCATCTATTTGTTCATGGTAAAGATGATCAAAAAGTAACATATAAAAATACACTATATATGTTAATAGCTACCTGAAATGTAGACATAATTTTTCCCACAAACCAAATGTTCATGTTGAACTCTGAGGCATCGAACGCTGCATAAAAACAGCTTAGATATGGAAAAAAAATAAAAAAGGAAGGAATTTGGAAGAGTACAGGAAAAACAGAATTTATTTTTAGGTTTCCCTTCAAATTTGATACCAAATTTTGCTGGGGTGGAACTTAACCACAATTCAAATCAGCCTTTGGAGATTGCTTATAATGCCCAGGTAGCAAGGGGATGGAACCTGTGAGGAGGCACTTGGGCTTCCTGCAGCCTCCAGAGAGAGTTTGAAAATTTCTATTTCTCATTTTATCTCTGATCGCCAGAGAACCTCACTTGGTGTCATTCCCTCTCCTACTTGCACCTTCCCATTCTGCCACATCCTTTACGTAAAAGGAGCACAAATGGTTCCTGTATGGGGATGGAAACTGTCTGAATATGTGTCACACCTGGGGATTTATGACCTTCAATATGAGTATGATTTATGGCCAAAGCTGCAAAATCCCAGTAAGCGAACAAGGAATGTGAAAACAAGCAATGGAAAACAATATAGACACAGGACCAAAAACCCCAGCCTAAAAACCCCAAAACTAAAAACAACAAAAGAACAAAACAAAACAAAAAAACACGAACAACAAAAAAATAAACCCTCCCCAAAAAAGGGAATAAGAAGGCTGAAATTTGTTTCATTCTGAAGGAAGGAAATAGGTAATCTCATATAAAAAATATTTAATGATAACAAGGAATTTAGAGAAGCAAACCATTAGTTTTTTTTGTTTTTGTTTTTGTTTTTTTTTTTTTTTTTTTACCCAAGCACGTAATACATGGTTAGAAAAGCAAACAACAAGCTTAGAAACTGGCAAACTCAAAGTGCCTGGATGGAAAAAATTGGTGTTTTTTTCCCCACAAAAGCATTCTATTGATCTGATTCCTGCATGCTACTACTGACACTTTGGATTTTAGCTGAACTCTTAAATACATCTTTTCAATAGTGAACAAAATGACCAGGACCTACAATAGGAAGAACAGTAAACTTTAAAAGAGGTTTCCATTGATTGCAATCTCACTTACTTCAAGGCATAAACCTGCCTTTAGACAGTGAGGGCTGCAATAAACTTACTCCAGTAATTTTAAAGGCCCATTATTTTGGGACCATCTTGTGCATGCCTTCTGAAACATCCAATGTCTATTATCAAAAGGCAGGGCAATGGACTGTGGGAGTTCTGATCACAAAACTTCCTATATGTGCTTATATGAGACACCAAAACGGAGAGGAACCTGGGGTTTATGCTTTTCCTAATTATCTCTGAAATTAGTATGGCAGCAATTTGCAGTCTCTCAGTACAGGTGTGGTGCAGGGGAATGTGTTTGGAAGGCAGCACTAAAACCTCTCCCTGTGATAGGCTCTGGGAGAGCTCCTAATCCATCAAAGCAGCTGGCTGAAAGTGTGTGCTCCCAGCTGCTCCTTGGAGTCTCTGCATTTTCCAGTGTCATGTGGGAGCAATCTGTCAGAGCAACCATGTCATAAAAACACCGCAGAGCCAGAGTCTGCCAGTTTGATAAAAGCTGCAATAGGATTGACTAACATGCTGACATAACAAACTTAATATCACTTGAAGAGCTTAGGAAGAAGCAGAAAGTAGGGGAAGAAGTCAGACAAAATGTAACTTTACTGAAGAGAATCCAGCCTCTAAAAAGTAATATCATTTTAGGCCATGTGCCCAAATTTATATGGGATATAAATTCTCAATTTTTTTTTATCTGGAGTTAAATAAACTATTATTTGGACCCCATCTTTTGTTCTGTTGGGTTTTTACCTGTGCCTGCATTACAAACATTATTTCTGACTGCATGGTACCTGCAGTGAAGAATGCAGGTGGCCTTCAGGAATGCTCTGTTTTGTCAAGATCCTCAGCACGTGGAAATGCTGGTGAATATCATTAATGATTCTGGATCACTACATGACACTTCAGTGTATTCTTGTGAGTTCTGGAGAGCTAATGGGCTCTGTCACCCCAGAATGAACTGAAAAGCAGGAATGACTTACTGGAAGGCAAACAGATTGGGATAAGGAGAGTGAAGTGATGTAGAGCAAATTGAGTGACCTTTGAAAATTGATGTGCTGGTTTGAAATTTCCCAGGTAAAAGATACAGTTAAATTACTAAACCTTGTTCTCACAGGAAGCAGGATGGTCAATTTGTTTGGTCAAATTTAATAAATGTTAGAATCTTATAAAGCTTCTGGGCAAAAGAATTGGAGATGACATCAAACCTGGTAATAAAGTTACCCAGGGTACAATCAGTGGCAATTTAGCAATTACCTCTGTCAGCAGCTCTGCAAGACCTGTAGCAAATAATAAGTTTTTAGTTAGCCAATGTAATAAAAGTATTTAACACTGAAGGGAAAGTAACAGGTGATAAATGTGTCTAAGCATAGAATATTGCCTTCTTATGACAATTACAGGATCTGGAAAAATAAAGTATATTATCATATATGATATTCTTAATGAGACAGAAAATTAATATTCTGTCAGGTTAAGGATTATTTGTCTTTTTGACTTTCCTCAAATCTCATAGATCATAACACTGTTGGCTTCAGGTTGGGAATGAAGAAGTTATTATGCAAATTGAACAAACATCAGACTGAGTGGAAATAAAAACAATTACTGTAGGCTGAGGAATACAGCAGAATCATGGAGAACAGAGATAAAGCAATAGGGAAGGGCAATTCTGTTCACAAGAAATAAGTCCCAGCCCTTTGCTGTAAAAGGACAATTTAGGTGAGAAAGTCTGAAAAGAAAGGAGGTGAGCTTGGTAATTACCATCCTGTAAGCCCACATTTGTCAAGCAGTATGATATATAGCATAGCCAGCAGAGATCTAAGATAGTGAAGTCACAAATAGGGTGTTCCCAACTCAGACTGCATGAATCTAGCTGAAACACTGAAAGGAACCACCTAAACACCTCACACAGTTCATGTGTGAGCAGCAATCTGAAGCACTCGAGTCAGGGGCTACTCTGCCATCACTGGCTGCACAGACCAGCTGAAGTGAGAGGTGTGAATGCCTCCTGAAGTGCCTTATTACAGCACAACCAGGAATTCACCTGGGTGCAAGGCAAGGGCATTGCAGGGCGCCAATTATGTACTTTAACAGCGCATGCACCTCTTCCTACAAAGTGGTATTTATATGTAATAGTCACTGATTGCTCTCAGACTACCCTGAGGTTATGCACAGCTGTAATGGAAAGGTGGTTAGATTCCACAAAAAGTCAGGTTTAGACTCTCAGGTTAAGCTTTTTGGGACAACATCCATTCAGTGCAGAAGATGAGGTTATGGCAGAAGAGAAGAGGGAATCTCCATCTTTTGAGATCTCTAAAAATGGACTGGCCTACAATGAAGGGAAATCTTGTGCTGGGCAGAGGCTGAGAGGACTGCATGATCCAAATCCATCTCTGACTTGCACAGAATACACATGTACACAGAATACACAGATAGACATGTATCCCACTGTTCTTTCAGGAAAGGGCTTGAGGTTTTACTTCTGCAATGTATTACTTGCCCTTTGAAAGACTTACAAAACAGCAATTACAAAAAAGAGATGGAATATATAGAAAAAGGATTAATATATAGGAGAAGGATTAAGAGGAAAAAGTAATTGAAGCAGCACTTACCAATATTGCAAAGCTGACTATGAGTAATACCTGTTGTGGCAGACTTGTCCAATGCAAAAATAATCAGCAGCATCATTTAACTGGTAAAGTTGCTCTGTTTGCTCACATCATTCTCTCTCCCCCCTTCTCCAGTCAATCTAGCTCAGTTCAGCAGCTAAACCCATAGAAATTTCCACTGTGTTTTAAATCACTGAAGTAGTAAATAATAGATATCTAAGAACTCAAATTGTTACAAAATAATTTGACGTAGCTCTTACCAGTGAGCCTGAAGTGATGGCTTTGGCAGTCTCACGAGATCCAAACAGCATAAGCACTTAGGAGTGAGCAATTGCTTGCCTACTCTGATTTGATTTGAAGCTGATCTAAAGGTGTAAGTAGCACAACTGGCATTGAGTGCATGCAGGAATATCCATCAGCCTCTTTGCTCCTTGAAGGGTTAATTCTGACAGCAGAGATGCATTAAAAAGAAATAAAACCTTTTCTCCCCAAGGTACTTGAATTCATAGAAAAATATAAATGGAAATAAAGTCTGTCTGAATGTACTCTGAGATATGAAAATTCCTTCCTTCCTTCCTTCCTTCCTTCCTTCCTTCCTTCCTTCCTTCCTTCCTTCCTTCCTTCCTTCCTTCCTTCCTTCCTTCCTTCCTTCCTTCCTTCCTTCCTTCCTTCCTTCCTTCCTTCCTTCCTTCCTTCCTGTTTTTCAATATGCAGGAATAGGAAGGTTTTTTTTGTTAATATTGTATTTTGAGGATCCAGGATACAGTAGTGAATGATATTACCTTTGGACAGAGAAACCTTGTGGGAAATGAGATTGCCATATCCAAGTTCAATGGAGGCTGATTTTCCCTGCTAAATGCAACACATATATCTTGTTTTAATGGTTTACTTCTTATTTTTCTTTTAAAAAGAAGATGAAAAGTGTCTGTGAGAGTGCTTAAGTGCTTGACACTGCCTATCAGTGACTGCAGGTTAATTGTTTATTCTGTTTTAAATTACTTTCTGGGTAGTGAAGGTGCTCAGTACTCAGCCCTTTCCGACTTGAGGTTCTATTCCAATTAGACTTTTTGCTACATTCAGTATGTAGTCTTAAAATCCACTAGCAGTGCTATTCACCAGGCTTATCCCCTAACCCAGCATGGTTGGGATGCAGGGCTTTGTGGCACACAGTCAGGTTATTTTCTTGTTCCTCATCCTGGAGAGGATGGTGCATTCCTAACTGGGAATGTTCATCAAGCACTGGCTGTGCTTTGGTTGCTGAGTGAGGGCCACAGTCAGGCTCACCTGGAGTCTTCTCTTCAATTACCCCAGGCTGACGGGATGTCCAACAAGGCAGTGTGCCCTCTCCTCACTTTCATTCTCAACAAGCTGAGAGTGGCTTAACCTTGCTGTGCTGTCATCCCAACTGGAGCTGTTTTAATTGAAAAAAAAATCTCAAAAAACCCCCTCAAAACATGGCTGCTTGGACACAGCATCAGTAGCAAAATGTTGGTTTGTACAAAAGGGTCACAGTGTCACTCCTGTGGGTGCCACAGGGAACAGGATCCTGGCCTAGGAGGTGTAGTAGCTTAAAAAATGCCATATGATGCTCCAGGGCACCTGAAACTGACTGTCCCCATGAAATATTAGCCTGGTGTTGGTGTGATTTTTGTTCCATCTAATGGCCCTTCTCCCAAACAGCCCCTCTCCTGTGTGCTCAGGCTGCATCATGCCCTGCTCAAAACCACCTTGGCAAGTGGAAAAAAAAAGAATTTCCCTACACAGCAACACTGCAGCACCACCTCTGGCATCTCAGCATCTCATCATTGAATGATGATTGGCACCTTAGCCTGATAGCAAACAAGGATTTCTGAGCAGGAAGAGGAACAACCTTCTGATCCTTTATAATTATTTCTAAGAATATTTGACAAAAGAAAAGTTTCACAAGAGAAATGACTGTATTTTTGTGTAGTACTACTCATACATCCACATCCTTGTAGAGCCCAGTGCTTCCACGACCCTCCCTCCAATGCAGCAGGATATTTAAATCCAGGTGAGGCAGACGGGCATAAAGGCCCTCCCTTTTTTCTTCCTTTCTGTTTTTCTAGGTGAGGTGAAAAGGTAATAGCAGAAATCAGGGAAGTAGTAAGACTGCTAGGGAGAAGAAACTACCAGGGAAGAAAGGCAGAGCCCACTGTGGGAACCAGCTCTGCACTAACTGATTCTCCTCATTAATATATAGCCCAAATTTTCAGGAAAAAATTATTTTTATGACTTTTTGGTCAACTATATGAGAACTCTATACTTTAAGTAAGGTATGTGTACACAAAAATGGCTTTAAAAGGCTACTTAACCAGAGTGTGTTTCAAGATAGGTATCAGAGTGCCAGCAGTGAGACACCCTGAGCTGGTGTAAATCACAAGTGTCGCTTGTACCAGCCAACCCTGTTATTTTATTGTTTCTGAATTCTAACAATGTTCATCTCTTCTTTCACACAGTGCTTCTGTGCAGTGCAGCCTTTATGATTTGACATCTCTGAAGGCATTAACACTCTGGGGAATGTGAATCAAACAACAAATTCTATTTGTGCACATTCATTTCTCATGCTTTTATTTTAGCTCATTCCTATCAGAACAAAGCCTAAGAAAGGATGTCTAGAAAGGGCAATTTCCCAGCAGTGACTAAAGTATGGGAAAATTTCTCTCATTGCAAGTCTGCCTGGAAAATTTTGAAGGTTGTTTCTGCTAGGAATAACACCTATATTCCCCATAAATGCTTAGAGATGGCTCTATGGACTTCTCATCAAATAATAAAAAAAATCCCTCTACCCCACTGTATCTTAGTGAAATATCAAATATAGAGTATTGTCAGCTAAGCCTTAATAATAACTATATTTTAATCATTATGTTACTCTATAAATATGCAGTATTCTCTTAAAAGAAAACAAAATTGCTTTATGTCATGGTTCCAAAACTAATAGCCTGAAGGGTGTTTTCCTGTTTATTTATGATAGCTCAAACTTGAGAAGTGATATATTTGTCTCATTTATAAGCATTACAATTATTTTGCAAGGGCAGAATTATTCTTATAAGCCACTGTATCTAATTTCCCCTTCCTCCATATTATTCTTGGCTTTATTGTGAGATGGTTAGTTTATTGCAGATCTTTTTAGAAGTTTCTGTTAAATGTTTATTTCTCTATGTGAATTCTTCATTTCTTGTTCTGCTTCTGAAAACTTTATAAACTCTGTACTCTTGCTGTTTACTTCTGCCACTCACAAGCCAGTTCTAAATCATCATGGGTGCAGTGTAAAAAAGTTTGTTGGGAATTTTATATACGTTTCTTCTTCAAAATGCCAAGTCATTGGGTCATTTCAGTCGTTGGGTCATTTAATGACATCATGGGGACAGTAAGTTTTCTTTTTTCTCTGGCAGTCCTGTAAAATCTTTGGTTGTGCACAGATGAAGGAAAGCAAGTTCTAGACTTGTTCTGTCTCTTTCCACAGGATGGCAGTGGATGGGAACCAAGGGCTCCCAGAAGGGACCAGGAAGGACCCCTCTTGCTGAAATTTGGTAAGCATAAAGTTAATTCTCTCCTTTAATTCTCCCAAATCAAGAGGCTAAACTTGATGTTCACACCTCAAACTTTCACTGGCCCATTAAATCAGTGACAAGATATGACCGCTCAGCCATGGCAGATTTTTTTTTAATCACTCTTTTGGGATTCAAAACAAATGAACAAATATTTTCCAGTAAATTTTCTTCCCCAAAACAGTAGAGATGGAAGAGTGAATGATAGATTTGTTCAGTATTTAAACTACAAATAAAGATCTTCCATGCAATGCCTGGGGTCCTGCTGCCCAGCTCCTCCAGGCTGGGGCAGCCAGCTCCCAGTAACCCAGCTCCCAGAAATCCAGCTCCCAGCAGCCCTGCTGGATGTCAGGCAGAGGACACCTTCAGATGCACCATCTGATGCAAACATGTGGCCAGCCCAAGGTCGCTGGCCCTGTGCCAGTGTAAGCCTGAGCTGGGGAAATCTTGGGCTTCCCTGCTGTGGCTGCAATGAAAGAGCAGCACTGCGTCCAGATCTCTCCTGTTTAACAAGTGTGAGGGTGTCAGATCTGCTCTGGCAGAGGCCTTTGTATTTTATTGCCTTACACCCTGGACTTTCTTCAATGAGGGTGAGAAACATCACATTGGAATTTTATTTTGAGTGACACAATGTGATCCACGTGTATATTAATTGTGCCACAGACTGAAGGCTTCATGTCCGAGTGAACAATTCTTTAAAGCATTTGGCAGCAATAACAAGTACCTCAAGGTTATGCCCTCTCTCTTTTTTCTCTTTATGTCATCTGTAACAACTGTGGACTCTGACATTTAGTTAATTAAATTTGCCCACACTATCTGACTTGGTTGTGCAATCCCTCTTGAGGACGTAATTTTTGAAGGTAGTAAGCAAGAAGGATGGTTAACCTTGATGAGTCTTTTTGCCATAGTAGTGTGTTATTCAAGCAAAAGTTTAGGATCTTTCATCTATTGCATGAATAATAAATCTCAAGACAGTACATAGACATGAAATATTTAAAGAATAGCATAACATCTTTGAGGACAGATACCAGAACAAAATAAAATTAACACATAATTGCTGTTCTACAAGTCTCTACCTACTGTAAATTTCTTGTGGTAAGTGGTGTTTCTCAGCTAACTGTAGTTAAGAGGATTCCCATAAAATCTATCTGAAATAGATATATGGCTTTTACTGTCTCTGATGCTTTATATTTCAAAGTGGTTATGAAAAGTTGCTTTTGAAATTTTATTCTGATATGGTATTAGTGTTACATTTTCAGTATTGGTATGGTCCAGAGCTAGATCCATATCTTTATGTATTTGACCCTTATGTCTGATATTGATAGCATCACATGGAGGTAGTCCTATTTTGCTCTAACCTTTATTGTAGCCTTAGATTCCCAGAGCTGCCATGCAGAATTCCTGCAGACACCCTCTAGTCTGTCTCTGGGCATCCCTGGACAGCAGGCTTGGTCTGTTGCCCAAGCTGTGAGGAGTGTATGGGGCACTGAAGATGAGCCTCCAGTTGGGCTCCCAAGCTCGTGGTCTTTGTGGTGAGACTGATCTGATTTTAGCCTTGGAATCAAATCTGACAGACAAAACAGAAAAGATTTTGAAGTGATTTTTGTTTTACCTCAACATATACTTTGTCTCATTACCTGAGGTTTTACAGATTCCTTTTACATAAAATAATAATATAATGATATAATAGAAGTAAATCAAATAATAATAATAGATGCCATAAATCACACCAGTTATCTTTCATAATACAGCAATCTTACCAATTCATTTCAGGGAGGAGAAATCCTGTATCATTTAGGCCTCCAGAAAATCCCTGACTAAGATTTCTGGTGTACAGAATGAACTCATTCATGGGACTAGCAGTTAGTGCTAGGCAGTTTTCACTTATTGTTTACTCTTACCACTCTTGAAGAACCATGGTTTGATATTCAGAGTTTCACCTCCTGGGAAGGTAGAGATGACATGGCACAGTTGGCAATTTCTCAATATCTTTATGGATAGAGTGTGAAACACAGGGCCAGATTTGCCCCAGCCTAACATGAAGTGCAGCACATCTGAATGCACTGGGAAGTGATTGTAAATCAGATAATATTTGGCCCCTGAAAGCTGGCTGTAAAATCAGATACAGATGATGAGATGTAAGTCACACCACATTGTAAATTTAAAGCCAACCTAGGAGAATTTTCCTCTAATCAGTGGGTGCCAGCTGAATGTATGCAGGCAAGCAGTCATTCTAAGTCTGAGATTAGGCAGATTGATACCAGCTGTCTGACACATCTCTAGCACTAGATAAGACTGGAGGTGGAGGGGAGAGAATTATAAATTGCATGCACCCATTAATGCACTCATTTAAACATGCAATTTAAATGCTAATTGATGTTAATTCAGCCCAGCAGTAGTGTTCAGCTGTTAGTCATGTACTGTAACCTGGCTGAAGGAATAGCAGGAGAGGCTTGGAAGGGTAGTATAGATAAACTTAGGGATCAATTCAACGTGTGGTATGTTGGTTTCACTTCATTTATTGTTACATGTGTAATTACAACTAGCTGAATGCAGGCAAGAAAATGAATTGTGATCATTCTGCCACTGCATGCTGACCGCTCATTTAATGAATGACATTTTCCATCTTTTACATTGCCTGAAATAATTTTGTGTCTCAAAAGATCTTGACATTCTTTATGAAAATGCTTAGGGTTAATGGCAGAAACAGCTGAGAAGTCTCAAGGAAAGTGAAATCTTTTCCTTTGATCTTAATGGAATGCTCTTTAAAATTTTAGCTTATATTTTTTTTATTTTTCAGTTGAGGAAAAAATGATCAGTTCATAAATATTGCTATGTAGAAAAAAATATGTGTTAGTTATGGTACTGAAAACCAGTTGTTTATTAAGAAGTCTATATTTAACTAAATTCCTTGCTTTAACTTAGAATGAAAATTTCACTCTGTGATTATATTTTTCAAGAGTATCTGCAATCACATGGTAAATTTAATAAATACTCTAGATGTTTAGTTAAGTGCTGTGAATCTGTCACTGTTCAGTTCCTGTTACTCAAAAAGTTATTAATAGTGAAAAAAAGGTTACAAATATGCAAATGCTTGTGGTTGATAAATAGTAAATATTCTAGGCTAACTTGTTCTTAGTGATCAGTTTGGCCTGCTTTCTTGTTAATACAAGAGGTTAAATGCAATGATGGAGGTGGTGGGGTTTTTATTAAGCAGCCCAGAGTGCAGATTTGGTCATGGTGTGTGTTAATATCATCTCCATACGCCATAAACCTGCTGGGTCAAATTCTGGGCTTTGTGCCAGGTGTTGTGCTCAGTTACACTGCTGTGAACCCGTCGCAGGGATGCAGTTTCAGGGTGAAACAAGGGGCAAAATGTTGCTCGTTTTGCTGAAGCCTTATAAAAACTGGAAGTGATGGAAGGCCCAATTCTTTGCTGTTTGCACCTAGGAAAAGTAAGTGTAAAATGCTAACAGATTGACTGCTGCAGTTTGGCCATTTGGAACAGTGATGTAGAGCTGCTGTCTCTGCACGGGGATGCAGGTGCTGCAGTGTGTAACTCCCCATGAAGGGCTTGGTTTGAGCCCATCCTGTGCACACACTCTGAGCCTCCCAAGTGACTTTTGATAAGGACATAATTAATGTAAAGCTGAAGATTTAAAAAAATGATAAAGCAGCTTCCTAGAGAACTTTGTGTGGGAAAAATTCTGGGGTGTAGGGATTACTATCTAGGGCCCATTGCAGAGGAAATTGGAGAGGGGAGCTGTGAGGCAGAAGAAAGACACAACACAGCAGAATGGCATAACTATGTATTTATCCAAAATTGTGTCCTTAATTCTTCTTCTGAAGAATTAAAAATATAATTAAAGAATTAATCTTCATTTGAAAGATTGTTGTCTCTGCAACTTGTTTGCAATGATACTGCATGTTATAAATCTGGTGTCTCAGTAGCTGTTTTACTACTGAATGACAGTAAAATTTCAAATGTTTTTTTAAGTTACATTGCTGAGTTCATTCTTTTATTTTATTTTTTTTTCCCTCCAGGAAGGTTGAGAGGAATGGTAAGTTGGGGGGGATTTGTTCGAAGGTGAAGGGGATATGAGATTTTAAATTGCTTGGCTTATTGGTAGTGGTTTATCTTAAATTGTGCTGCTGCACTGTATTTTTAAATTATGTCAAGGGCACCTAGACCATATGGAATGAAAGGAAAATAATGATTTAAGAGTGTATCTATCTATTTCAAGAACATTCGCACAATGTGTCAGCAGAACCACATGGTCTACAGTATCCAAGAGAGATGATAGGTCTAAAATAACCAGTTTGAAGTGATGGTTAAAGCTGTCACATGTGTCTACAGTTGGGCACCTAAATCCAGCTCCAAAAGCTCATGAAGGGAATGTCTAGTTCTTGCTGCTTTGTGACTGCTCAGCACCTCTAGTGCTGTTCTGATATTAAAAAAAGGACTTCGGTAATAGTGAAGGTTTTGCAGGAAGTAAAACTTTTGGCTTTGTAATGCATCTAAAAATATATGTGCTCCAGCCCTGAGATATTAGTTGTTTTGTTACAGTACTCGTGTAAGTTTTTCTCAACAATAGGAGTTTATAAAAATTTGATAACTATTAAGATTACCTATTTAAAAAGGAAATGCTTCCAAAAACTTTAATAATTGATTATTGAGAATATGAATCTGTATTGGATGCTGTAATAGGTGTCTTCACTTGTTTTAATTTATGCATGAGTCTGAGGGAGTAGTTCTGCAGTGCTCACTGGCTCTCTTGGTAGCAAGCTGGTACATAAAATGGCTCCTGCTACTTTCCCCCCCCTTAAACCAGCAGCTTTTTCAGATGCATTTTTTTAACACAGGTTAATAGAAAATGTTTTCTGAAATCTGTATAGAATTAAGTGCCTTGCTCTATCTGGGCTCACTCTTTCAGTGAGGTATATATATATATATATATCTACACACACTCAAGGAACTGCACTGAATGTGTCTCACAGCAGTAGTGAAATGGCTCTGTGTGTCACAGCTCCCACAGAGAGGAGCTCCACGGAAGTCATTAGTAGTACAGGAAACATCAAAGGTGGCAACTGAGACCTGAGCCTTCCCTGCAAGAGCAAATCAAAGCCCAGTGGCTCTACCACTGCTGGCTATTCCAACAAAAAGCAGGCAGCTTTAAAAATGATCAGTAGTCATTGAAATGGTGGGAAAACTGGTAGTGAACCAGCTATGTAGAAGATATAATTTCTGACCCACGAGTTTGACCTGTATAGGAATGTGGTTTTTCTCCAGTAATATTTTTTTCCCTGTGATTTTCTTAAGATCTTTAACTGTAGGAAAATAGCAAGGGTAATGCAAGCAAAACTGAAATCTCAGATGCAGATGGGTGTGGACAGAGCCGTAGGGGCAGAGGGGTAAAATTACCTGCTGTGAAACAAAAAAAAAAACAAACCTGCTTTCCTTGGCAACTTGTGCATCAGTAATCTTCCACTCCTAACCCTGTCTGGAAGACACACTATCAGCTGCAGACTCCTCTTCCTAAGCAAGTTCTTTGCTACTATCAATAGCTGCTGGACTCAGCAGGTGAGAGCTGACATACTCTGTGGAAGTTAACACAGCTACATCTGTCTCATTCTTGTAGAACTTTGCTAAAACCCTCTATATTTCTGTGGGGAGTCTGCATACCATTTATAATACTGAAAACTGTAGTGAAAAACCAAACAAAGGCTGAAAAATGTTCTAAGAAGCTGATAGAGACTGAGGGTGGTCTCTTTAATGGGTATGGGGAATTATAGGACTGGTTTGTTTTCCAGGAGAAGGGCTGAGATTTTAGATAGAGGGAAATGGTTCTCTTTTTGGCTCTTGACTGTTGTCAGACAACAGATTTTTCAGTGCTGCAAAATAAATAGTTTTAATTTCCTGGAGACAATTTCAAGTTCTCTTGTGGCAGGAGATACTATTAAGTTCTTCCCTGAGGGAAATGTCCTTAACCCTGCAGGCCTATCACCAATACAGAGCTCCAGTCAGTCAGCTACAAAAGCTTTCAGCTAAACAGAAAGTACTGTACAGTCAGTAAGTGGAAGGGAAAATAGAAAGCTGAGTTTTGAAAGCAGGAAGAGACAAGTGTTCTCACAAAACAGGAGCGAAATGGAGAGCAAATTGTCTAGAATTGTACTTTGGATATACTCACCTCCAAGAAAAATGTGGGGAAGCAAAAGGCTTTTAGCACTCCAGGGGGAGATCACACCTCAGCTTACGCAGCACATTTCCTATTATTTATGTTATGATGGGATCTGGAGCAGGAATAGATTTTTTCTGTTGTTTGGTGCCACAGGCTGGTCCATTTTACATGGTGTGAGGTTGGGTCAGCCCAGAGCTGGAGAACACAGGCTCTTGTGAAAGAACAGGCAGACAGAGAAAATGTTTTCTCCTCAAGGTCCAAGTTCATCAGAAGTTGACATGGCTGCTCAACAGAAGCTTGCTTGTTCTCAACAGAGCCTGTATTTCCTTGCTCCTAACGAGCTCCTTCCAACAGTCTCAGGTTCTTATAGTTGAGAAAGAAAGAGAGACTTGAATGGCACCTGGAAATGTTAATAGAACATAGAACATCAGGTAAACTGCCATAGGGGAATTTGGGCATCTAATCCAAAGTGAACAACACTGGCTGGGACATCAGTGCTCTCAGCACAATGATCAACTCTCATGTCACTCAAAATGGACCCTGGAAAACCGCACAGAAATCAAAAAAGGCCAAGAACTACTAAGTAAGCAGGTGCTCAGCTGCCAAGGAATTTAAAGACTTTCCAAAGATTTTATAGGTGTCTCACTCCTATGTCAAAATGAGATCCCAGCTTCCAAGCCCTAAATTGGGGCATTAAGTCCACTCCATGTATTGCTAACACATGCTCCTTGGTGGAATATGCAGAGATTTCTCTTGAGCTGAACTTTTAAACAAGGCTTTTGGCACAGCCTTCCACAGATTCCTTTTTTTTTTTTTTTTTTTTTTTGTGAAAATATTAAGTAAGATAAAACAAAAAGTCAACTTCTTACCAACCGGCATGTTTCAGAAATTATTATAAAAAGACACTGAATCATTCCTAAAATGTACTTTTCTCCCACCTGAAAGCCAAAGCTAATAGCAGATAATAAGAGCCCAATATGTCTTATTGTTATCTGTGTCAGTAAAAGCTGTTCCATTTGCCCTCCAATCATTTTTTTAATCAAACTTTGGAGAAAATTGCACATATCTGGATTCATTGAAACAGGCTGTAATCTTTTGCTAATTGTGTCACATAAAACACAGCAGGCCAATTTTTTGAAAGGAAGAACAGGTGGGTAATCACTCTGTCTGAATTTTGCTAAATAAATGTAATCCCTAAATTTTAGCAGCTTGCATGGGGGTTAAGCCTCTTTCTGAGCCACATTCTCCTCTGTGCTATTCACCAGCATAAACAAAACAAATATATATTTCCTTTCTTGCTATGCACTTTATTTTCAGGGAGAACAACTTCCTACCAGCACTGAACAACATTTTATACAATAAAAAACTTTTTTCATGCTATGGATTATTGAAAATGTCCATACCACTTGTGCATGTTCAAGACCTAAAAACTCAGAATTACAAATCTACAATTCAATACCATTTGTGTTTTAGAACATAAGCAAGCAACACCTGAGGTGATACTGATGGTAAATTCAAATTTAAAAAGGCAGAAAATTGGGATGCTGGTCCTGAACTGCCTGGCTTTTTGTCTTTGTGTCTGTGATGGAGTCAAGGCACTGGACTTAGTTAAGAAGGGTCTGTGTGATGGTGTTCACAGGGGTTTTCAGGTGAGGGAAGAGACAAGAATGTTGACTCCATGTTCAGAAGGCTTGATTTATTATTTTATGATATATATTACATTAAAACTATACTAAAAAGAATAGAAGGAAAAGTTTCATCTCAGAAGGCTAGCTAAGCTAAGAATAGAAAGGAATGAATAATAAAGGTTTTTGTCTCGGATAGAGAGTCCAAGCTAACTGGGCTGTGGTTGGCCATCAATTGTAAACACCTAAGATGGGCCAATCACAGATGCACCTGTTGCATTCCACAGCAGCAGATAATCATTGTTTTCATTTTGATCCTGAAGCCTCTCAGCTTCTCAGGAAGAAAAATCCTGAGAAAGGATTTTTAATGAAAAAAATGTCTGTGACAGGTCTGCCAGCAGAGCTCCACTCAGTGCAGCCTGGCCCTGCCTTTACTCTTCAATAAAACCTGGCTTCCCTTAAGCAAGCCCAACAAGCACCTTTCTACCACCATATTGGCTTTGGTGGATTTTTCCTCAGTATGCTTGTCCTCACAAAATTCAGTTCTCCCCTTTGTTTCCTTTTCCTGCTCTGTTTCCCAGCTCCTTGCGTTGCTGAGTCACTGGAGTGCATCCTGGCTGCAGAGAAAGGCAATGATGTCCCACTTCATTGGCTGGCCAAAAGCTGCTTGAGCAGCTCTTGCTGACACCAGCGGTAAAATCGCACATCTGGTGGCTCACACTGCTCTGCCACCCAGCTGAGAGGACAGTCTTTGGGAAATAAACAGCCTGTGAAGTGCTATCAAGTTTGCATTTCTGCCTCTTCTCAGCTGTTTCACTCCCACCCCTCCCCACCATAGCTCCCTTCCCATCTTGCTTCTGGCTCTATCCATAAACCTTAATCCAAGAAGGATCAGAACAGTATTGAGGTTTCTTAGTTTCTCTTAAAATTGCATTATCAGTCTGCTGAAGGGGATATGGTAAAACAGCAAGGGACTGAAGAATATGTGGTGGAGAGTTTAAGTGGGGAATCGGGGGATTAGCAGTGAATAGGAACAAAGGAGTTTGAAAAGGAGAAAAATGCTGGGAAAGAGCTTAAGGGGAAAGAAATCAGCCAGAGTAGTGCTGTGCTGTGAGGGAAGGTGCCATTAGCCAGAGGACAGAAACTTAGGAAAAAAATGTATGAAAATAAAGAAGATCAAAGCAGTTTGATAGGAAATGGAAATGTAGTAAAATTTCTATAGTTGTAGCAGGAATAATTTTATGAATAGTTCAGATATCCAAATCAAAATGAAGATACACAATTGAAAAAGATTAAACAGGTAATAAATATTTAATATTGCTATACAGTGAGGCGGGCAGTTTATACATGGATACATCACAGGGAATGTAAGGGAAAAAGAATGGTGTTGCAAAAGAGGAAGTAAAAAAAGGAACAGATAAAGCATTTATATTTAGAGGAGGCACCCTACAAAACTTGATTTTACACACACTATTGCATATTTAAATAAACTTTGACGCTGGAAAAAAAAAGGCAACAGTAATTTGTAGGTCTTACAAATAAAATTCAACATATAGCAAATGTTGAAATACTGCAGTGAAGATTCATGTTAGAAAATAATTTTCAAATGTGAGGAGGGGATGTTAAGCAGAACTTTCCCTCCTGAGTCTGCCTCTGCACAGGGTATTTAGAAAGAAGCATAGACGGCTTTAAAACTAATTTTTATGTCTCTTTTGACATTTAATTGAAGCAATTTCTTATGTAAAAGTTTGATTTCTCCATCATACAATCCTTATTAAAGTTTAAGCAGAGCAATTTGAAATGTCAGGATAATAAACCATGAAAAATAGAAATAAATATGCAGCATCTCTGGTTTTATTACAGACTTCCATGAATATACACGTTAGAAAAAGTAGTATGAATAGCTGTAGAGAGAAAGATATGGAGGCTGATAATCAGATCTGGAGCAGCTTGCTGATATGAAAGTGAGATAAATGTCTAAGCACTACTAGAAAGCATTAACCAAAAACTGACTATGTTCTGAACATTTCACTAATGAGTTTAAGTAGGTTGTACATGAACAGAGATGCTCCAGCTGACTGGAGAGCATTTCACAATGTGTGAGGGAGCAGGTGAGTACAGGGAGTATGGAGAGCACAGCTCCTCAAGAAGAGGGGTGTTGGCTGCAATCAGCTAGAAACTAATAAGTTTTTAGTCTTTAAATTCACTAGAGATGCAAAGAAAATACATTGCTATTCTCAATGTTATCCAACTAAAACTTCTATAAACTTAACCATACCCTTGAAACCATGTGAGAAATTTAAAGTGTTATTTCCCTGTTTGGATTCTACCTTATGTAACTCAGACGGTGGTGTTACTTTTGACTTAAATTACTACAGAAAAAGGACAAGAAGAAAAGGTTGAAAAATGTTATCTTTTAAATTGCATACCAAATTTACCCACAGCATGCTGATACCTTTCTCATCTCAGCTCTTGTAATCAAAAGACTCACCCTGTATTTCCCAGAGGTGTTCCACCTACCTGTCGAAATTCTGCTCTGCTTTCCACATGGCTCCAAGAAGAATTAAAACCTGTTTATTTCCAGAGCCACTGGATCTTCTCCCATTCCATGTATACCTATGCTATGACAGTTTCTTGGAAACAGATACACAGCATTTTTGGTTGAAGGCAATGTATTATAGAAAACCTGGAGCTTCCTAACTTGCATTCATCCCTTGGGATGCTTGCTTGTATCACTGTGGCCTTCCTAAGCCCTTCAAAAGGGGAAATTACCCTCTCCTGAAAAGGCAGTGTAATTAAGCTTATAACCAGAAAACTAATTTGCAATTAGTAAAATTCAGAGTATATATGTAATTAAGAAAATAGGGCTAAGCTTATAAATTTCTCGCCTGCTTGACTTTTGGTAGTGCATAGAGGTTGGTCCAAATCACACAGAGTCACATTGAATTAGAAGTATTAGAAGAAGCTCTCTGCTTAAGATTAGGCATCTGTCTGTAAGCTCATGTATGGAGATCAGGCAATGCAGATTAGAAAGTAATTAGCTTATCCTGAAATTTGTGCTTTTATCTGCTTACTGAATAACTCTCTCAACTCTGTTTGTGCTGACCAGAGCCTTGTATCTCCCTGGTGCCATGTGAGCTGCATTTCATGTCACACCACAGAAATCTCCTCCCATCCCCACCTCCCTGAGGCACTGTAGATTCCACGGATCATCTGTGTCTACTCAGCAACTGGATCAAGGAACTGAGACACTGCACAGTTAAATTTGTGTTCTTGCAACCTGAGTCTGCACTTTAGTCACTAATGGGACCCATCTCTGTTTACCCCTGCATCGCCACTGCAGAAGCAGCTGTCCAGTGCATTCAGGGATTTCCAGTTATATTTTGTGTTCTTGGAAATAAATTTAGTGTATTTATCAAGGACAGCTCTTCTGGATCAGAAGGCATTAATTTCATAGCAAAAGAGAACAGAAAGCAAAAACAATTAGAATTCTCCCAGGAGGAGATGTGAGGATTTGTAGCAACAGAGAGTGTAGCAGAAGAACAAATGGGTGTTAATTGGCTGATTTTAATATTAGCTTGGAAATAAGAAGCTTTGTTATTGCAAAGTCAGGAAGGCCAGGAAAAACCTAATTGAAATTCTGGGAACATAGTGAGATTTAAGGTGGTCCTTGATATATTTAGGGAAGACATTCTCTGGGATCAGCAATCCTATATCCAGAGTTTAGACCACCTCCTTGAAAGCTTTGCTTGTGGGCATTTCCTTGCAGATATACTAGCAACAAGCCTGGGAGCTTGCTGTCAGATATGAAGATGTTAAATAACAAACCAAAGAACAAACCATTCAGACAATTCCCATTGTCCCCAAACAGTTGTTATTTATCCCAGCTAATTCCAGGGCTGCAGTGAAGTGGGTGAGCACTCGGATAGATCAGACAGCTGGTATGCTGGGTAAAGAAGACACATGTTTAAAGCATGAGATGTGAAAGCTACTACAGACAGTAAAAAAGTAAAAGAGGCTTTTTTTGTGGGCAATGTTTACTGTAGATGACAGAATTGGCAGTGTGCCACAACAGAAGGCTATCATTGTCACTCTACTTTTGTTTACCAAGTAAAATAATTAGTCTACTATGACCCAAATGGGTAAAGACTATGGTGTTATAATAAAAACTGATTCATATTTGCAGTATTAAACAGAATATTAAACAGAAAAAAATTTGTTGACTTTTACATTAAATTTCTATTGATAAAATCAGCTGAGCCATAGGCCTAAGTCTATGTGATATTAACTCACATGGTAACATCCCATGTCTCAAGAAACTGTGAAATGATGCAGGTCAATATGGCAATTTGTGCACTCAACTAAATGAATCATATGGAATAGGATATGTGGAAAGAAATAAAACAGTGCAATAACATCTACTTCTTCCATCCAGAGACAAAAAAATAAACATTAGGAGCTTAATTCTTCTAAATCTCGATTTCAGCTCTTCATGTGCTCACTATTAAATGGCTCCCTGACTATGGTACAATCTGTCCATAGTCATTTACAATGCTTGAAATCCTCCCATGTTTAATCCATTTTTTTACAGCCACTCAAATATGCAGTATCATTACCTAATAAAGATGATGTGGAAGTAATTTATCCTATTTCCCTGGCACTCTCTTTACTTTATGCCCACTATTTGCTTTGAGTATTTTTTTATGAGTTTGTAGAGGTATTAAGATATTTTTTTGTTCCATAATTAAGGGAGAGATGAGAAAAAAAGAAACCCACTGGTTGAAATTTTGAAAAATTGTTTTTTGCATTTAAGGATGAAATCCTTGAAGCAGATGTTCTGCCTAGATGGAAATGGTTAAAATTAAATTGTTGCATGATAATAATTAGTAATCTATAGAATAAAAATAACATCGATAATTAGCATTCAATTAGCATTTATCTTTCAGTTTAATCTTTCCTATGGCTCTTCAGTTTATATGTCACTGGCTTATTACAAGAAACTTCAAACTTTTTTTCTAGGATGACTAAAACCCTTGATGAGCTGATTATTGGTATGCTGAAGTCATTATCATTTAATATTATCTCATTTTCTCCCTGTTCTCTACCTGAGGCAAACTGATAAACAAGTAAAAGGAAGTCCCTTATTACACAGTCTTTCATTAAAGTGTGAAATTTTTTGCTATGGAAATTGTGGAAACCATATTTTTGCCTGAATTGAGAAAGACATAACCTCATAACCATGGGGTTATTAAGCACAATGGATTGTGACATCTAATGAAATGACATCTGAGCCAATCATCTTAACACCCGTCACAACTGATGGAGAGAAATAGGCCAGTGAGGGCTCAATTCATCTCATCCTAAAATAAATGTCTAAATGGGTCAGGAGAAATGCAGTGTGCAAAGACAACTTGGGGCAGGTACCTCAGGTGGAGAACTCTGTGAAGGGCTGAGGTTGATCTTACCCTGCAGAGTGCTCACAGTGGTCAGTGCCAAAAGGATGAATATCCTGGTGAAACATGACCATGGACCTGTGTCCTTTTCATATTCCTCTCTCAGTATCCATTTTTTGGACACTGAGGGGTGCAGAATAATGGGATACACTCTCTCTGGAAAGAAACAGCAATTGCAATGCCCCTTACAGTCTGCATGCCAAAGATGGTTAATGTTTGGCTCTAGAGGTGTCCAAATATAACAGTCATACCATATGAACGGCAGCAGTGCCTGGATTTTGGGTAATACCCACTTCTTGCTGAGGCTGGCACTGGTACCTAGAGGTGCCCCTTCCCAGAGCTTCCTGCAGGGGAGGGATAGGACTCTGTAAGTGCTGGCCCTTTTGTGGCACTCCTGGCTCCCTCTGCTCCCAAACAGTTTGTGCCTCTGGGCTTTTTGAAATGCATGTTGTGCTGTTGGTAAAGAAGGCTGGCTAGTCCTGGCCTTCTGTACCCCATCTTCTGCTGGGATGGTGGGCGTGCTGGGACTGGAAATGTCCTGTTTCACCTATGCACACAGCTCTGTGTTACATTAACACATCAGAACTACGTGTTCCTCAGCAGCAAGTGTGAAGCAGGCCATTGTGTGCTGGTTCTGCCCAACAGCAGCTTCATGAACCATGAGGATAACAGAAGAACGAGCTGTGGGCTGAACTAGAAACAGAGTAGACCTTTAGTTATGAGATCTCCACCTCTAGTTTGAAAGATCTTACCTGCCTCAAAAAAACCCCAGAAAGAAGTTTTAAATATTGTGAAACAGTTTAAGTTGATGTTCAGGATGATATTATGACAAAATTAAAGCAAATTCAGTTTTTCAGAACTTATCTATTGAAGCAAAATCATAACAAGCTACATGTTTGAATTTCAAATGTGCTTGTTTAAGTCAGATACAACAGGATACACAAGCCTGAGTTTGTCTCTCATGGACTTTTAAAGAACTTTGAGTTAAATGTAAATCTAAGTGAATCTGTATGGTTTTTGTCCTACAGATATCTTAACTGCATAGGATATTCCTTAGGATTTTTTTAACTAAGTACCATTGATAATTCTGCAAGCATATTTTTTAAAACACCGGCTTTTTAGAATTCTTGCATACTGAAAATTTTTTGCCTTCTGCAGTCAAAATACAAGGTAGGCTTAGAAGTAAATGCAAAACTACAGAATTGATGAAAGCTATTTTATGTGAGCATAAGAGGCAGGCTTTGACAGTGGGAGAATATTTTAAGTTAGATGATTGGAAAAATTGCATGTGTCTGTGTATGAGGGTGTGAGAACCCTGAGAAGAGATGTAGGGAATTTGGAATTGTGTTCATTTTGGAAAAAATATTTTAGACAACAAGGTATCTAGTCTGAGACAATCAAAAGACCAGTAGTTAAAGCAGCAACTACAAAAGAAACCTAATAAAAACAGATAAGCAAGCAAACTGAGCAGCAAAATTCCAGGAACTCTCACACACATGGGTTCTCCAGCGGCTTCTTCTGAGTTTGACCTTTTGGTTGGTCTTGCTTGAGACTTTATTTAAGTAGGAAGATTAGTTCAGTTTTGGTTTGGATAAGGTGTTAGCTACATTTGGAAGGCCATGAGAAGTCACTCTATGTGGTGCATCTTGTGCCATTCACACAGGAGACAGCTTCCTTGTGAAAGCTGTGAATTGATCTCTACCCTTCTTGCACAAGAAATTATATTCACTTTCCTCATAACTGCCCATTCACTGTTCTGTGCTCACATAGAGAAGTTTTGGATTTTTAACTTGACTAATTTTAATAGCTTAACTAGCAGAATCTGGCCTGACAGTGAAAATAAATTACACCAATATTTAAACTGACTTGTGTTATAATCTCAGTGAATGAGGTTATAATTAAGTAGTTTTGTCATTATTGGATCAAAATTGCTCTTTTTCTTTCTTAAAGCCTAGAACTCTGCCCATATAACCAGACAACATTTTGGTCCTGAAATCTCTCCTACTGTTTTCCACAGCTTGTTTGGTGTATGCTTCTTGCGTCTGAAAAAAAAATAAATAGAAAAAGAGTGGGCACACTTCTTCTAATGCTGCAGAGGGAATAGGATGTGGATCATATCTTGAAAGTTATTTTTTTCAAAACTCCTAGTGTTCTGTGCATTTCCAACTCTCTTTTTCTTCTTATTTTCAAGGTGGAAAGAAAAATCATTGTATATACTCAGCTATTACATTACTTGAGAAAGTATAATTTATGAAATATTTTTTCATAAATTCATTTCTGTAGAAATGTTTTGGAACCTGTTCTACCCTCCATTTTGTATTGCTGGAGGGCTTTCTTGAAAAGAACTAGTTTTCATCTCCTTTTCCCTTATATCAATATTTCTAATTACTGTAAAATACTCTGAAGTTATCTTCTTGATGAATAAAATCATACAAGCATCCAAAGTTTAAAATATCAACTCTACATATGCCATTTATCATGGTAGTTTTATTGTCATTTTTAGAGATAAACAGAAATCAATTTCTGTTGTCTGATATTCAGATATTCACTTGTTCTCAAAAACTTAGAAGATGAATTATAAAGGTATGAATTATAGTAACAAATAACAGTGAGCAAGTCAATTTTAGTCTCAAAATTATATCAAATCTCTCGTTAATTATAGGGAGAAGATGCAATAATGGCTGTGGGCAAAACGTACTATTTTTATTTATGGATAGGCAACACAAAAACTGTAAAAAGATGATACTTTTTCCAGTATCTATTTTTATTTTTTCTCTAAAATATTAAATGCAGGCTAGGAATTACTTGGTGCTTTATGACAGTTTTATAAAATTAAATATGTGATATGATAGCTAAGAAAGATAAATGGGTGGACAGGTGTGTATGCTATACATAGAGAATATAATCCTGCATAAAACAAAAATAATAGGTTAAGTACAATGATCTCTATGCTCAGTAGTTGTGGTTTTATGCATTTCAGTTTCATCTTTTGAATTCTTTCCAAAGCCAGAAATGTCTCCCACATCTTTCTGCACAAGGTTGACAATAGCCCAAATCTATCTTCACTTGCTGTTGTAAATCAAGCTTTTCCAAATTACATGTTACTTTAGACAAATTCTCAGGCTTCTCTACTTTCTCTGTTTACCAAGGACACCTTCTACATTGTGCCAATTTTGTCTCGTAAGTATGAATCACAGAAATAACTTACTGCAGTCAGAATGATGAGGTTTTGAAAGGTGGCACACGGTGGCTTTGGTGCCTTGTCCACCTCAGGCAAGAGATAAGATGTGTGTGCATGTGGTTGGGGCAAGGCAAGGACCTTGCTGTAGAAATTTGCTTTAACTGTAGTGGTAGGGAAACTCCAGCTCCTTGCTGAACACACAAGGTCTAGGTGATGGATCCTCTCCTTCCCCTTCCATTTTTCCTACAGCAATGCTAATATCCGGGGCCAGAAAAAAACAAGTCATAACATGGATTCTGTGCCTTCATCTTTGCAAGTCTTCCTATCTGAGGAAAAAAACAAGGTTAATAGGAGCTTTAACTGCTCTGAGGAACAGTTGAAAGTCACAAAGTATATAAACATACAGTAGTTCTGCTGTGAAGTAGAAGGGTATGTAATTAAGATATTGCTGTACATTATATTCCTGCATTCCCCACTGATTTGAGGAGGAAGGTCACAGTGCCCGAGTCTCTGGACATGGTCTCACTTGGGCCAGACTGAGAGCTGCTTTCCTTATGCAGAAGGCTAAATCAGCACTTCTACTCCTTTGGCACAGCCAGAAGTGTACAAATGTACAGCCTAAACTCTTATCTTTGCGTAGGAGAACAGTCCTGAAAATAAACTGAAAGTCAGAAAATCCTCTCTATATTTATAGATAGCTGCTGTCAGGCTACTTCTGTTTGGCTCCAGCCTCCAGGTAGAGATCTCACCTTCATCTGGCATCTGCAGGACTTGTCCTCTAGAATGGGTGCTTGTGATGCCCTTTGCTGGGCAAACAAACAGTGCCCTCAGATTCAGAGATGAAATTTGGCATGGCCAGGTAAGCAGGGAGCATGATATTTTCTAGATGTCATGTTGGGATGCTGATGTTTGGCTGTTTAAACTGTTCCTATTTACTCACTGAAGATATTTTTTATTCTGATCCAGCTCTGCACCAAACACCTCTAAGGTAAAGGATACTGAGTAGACAGGGGATTTCCTTGTAATTCTGCCTTTTCCCAGGAAATTGGTATCAATCACAAAAAATAGTAAAGTTATCTTGCTTCTGCTCCTGATGCTGTCCTGGCTCCTGCCAAGAGGAAAACGAAAACCTTCCAACAAGTACAAATAATTTCCTGCACTGCTAGAAGCAGAGTAATAGAAAACCCAGGAATACTGAGTATTCAGACAAGAAATGAAAGGCTAGATGTCTCAAACTACTTCCTCCAGTTTCTCACTGAAGTTCTTGATGAATGGTTAGCTTTCTTCTGAGTTCCAGCTGTTCCACTGAGCCTTGGGAAGAGATGACAACACCACTCGATATTTTATTTTCATGTAACCATTAAAAGGCTCCCTTTCCCCCTCAGACTGAGAAATACACTTCTGTTCAAAATACGGAACATCTGTCTGAAAAGAAGTGTCATACTTGCTGTCACAAAAGATGCCTCAGATCTGATTGCAAGGGCACTTGTGTATGAATAAAATCACTCAAGTACAAAAGTATTAACCAAATTCTTGTATACCATTTAAATGAGTGATTGATGGTGATGACTGATGATTGCTGTGCATTAATGCCTGACGCTCTATCAGGCATAAAAGCAGTATCTTGTCTAGTATATAAGGAACAGATTTTTCAGTCTGTAGGCCAGTTCCAGTGAGAGCATGTGAGGTCCTTCCAGTGTCTTTAGCTCATATTTTGTCCTGAGACTGAAGTGGAGTCTGTTTGCTTTGCACTACTGTTACAGACATCTTTTATGAAAAATCCTTTCCTTAGGATTTTTCCTCCTGAGAATCTGAGAGACCTCAGGAACAAAATGTAAACAATGGTTATCTGCTGCTGTGGAATGCAACAGGTGCATCTGTGATTGGCCCATGTTGGTTGTTTCTAATTAATGGCCAATCACAGTCAGCTGGCTCGGACATAGAGTCCAAGACACAAGCCTTTGTTATTCATTCCTTGCTATTCTATTCTTAGCTAGCCTTCTGACGAAATCCTTTCTTCTATTCTTTTAGTACAGTTTTATATAATATATATGATAAAATAATAAATCAAGCCTTCTGAAACATGGAGTCAGATCCTTGTCTCTTCCCTTATCCTCAGACCCCTGTGAACACCGTCACACATTACCCCCATCATCACGGTGCGTGTGACTCCCAGCAAGCAGAGCAGTGTGTCCCAGGACCATTTTTCCACCTGATAAACTGCATTTTTTTTCTCTTGTATATGTTGTTCTGAGGAGGCAACAGGTCTGTGGTTGCAGTAACATGCTGGTGTGTTATTAAATACTAATAATAACAGCCTATTAAATAATAACAGCCCCAGAAAACAGCAGATAACCTGTAAAGCCAATTTCATTTTCTCAGCCATTAAAAATATAATTGGCATTGGTAAGATAGTTTAACTGTATTTATTAAACTTGTCTCTACTGTTAATATGCAAACTAAAGAGAGGCTTGGGTGACTTCCACTTTCTAAAGTTAGGCTGAGGGATGTTACAATAATGTAGATCCAATCCTTTTTATTTTATTGTTGGGCAGTCTTAACACTAAAGTAGAAAGATGCATTTGTAAGCTTTCCAGATGAAGGAAGGAATGATGACTCTGACTCCAAGTTCTTAGAAGGCTAATTTATTATTTTATGATCTATGTTATATTAAAGAATGCTATACTAAAATTATACTAAACTATATTAAAGAGTACAGAAAGGATACAGACAGAAGGCTAAAAGATACTAATGAAAAACTCGTGACTCTCTCCAGAGGCTCAACACAGCTTGGCCCTGATTGGTTATTAAGTTAAAACAATTCACATGAAACCAGTGAAACAACCACCTGTTGGTAAACAATGTCCAAACACAAAGCAACAAAACACAGGAGAAGCAAATCAGATAATTAATGTTTTCATTTTTCTCTGAGGCTTCTCAGGAGAAAATCCTGGCAAAGGGATTTTTCAGAAAATGTGACAGTGACAGAAAGATCCTGGAAGGATTGAAATAAACACCTGGCATTTATCACTTTGTAGTGGACTGACCCTGGCTGGATGCCAGGTGCTCACCAAAGCCCCTTTATCAGTCTCCTCCTCAGACAGGGGAGAGAAAACAATGAAAGACTCAAGATAAGGACAGGGAAAAATCACTCACCAATTACCATCATAGGCAAACCAGACAACTTGGGGGGAAATAGTTTTGTTCATATCAATCAAAGCAAAGCAGGATAATGAGAAATAAACACAAATCTTAAAATACCTTCCCCTTATTTCTCCCTTCTTTGTAGGCTCAACTTCACTCATGATTTTCTCTGCCTCTTCCCTTACAGAGACACACAGGGACAGGGACTGGGGGTTGTGGTGAGTCCATCACACATTGTCTCTGCCATTCCTTCTGCCTCGGGGGAAGGACTTCTCACACTTTTCTCTGCTTCAGTGTGGGGTTCCTCCCACTGCAGACCATCCTTCATGAATGTCTCCAGCCTGAGCCTCACCACGGTCTCCACCCTGGGCTGCAGGGGAACTCTGCTCCAAAGCCTGGGGCACCTCCTTCCCTTCCTTCCACACTGACCCCTGTGTCTGCAGGATTGTTTCTCTCTGTTTCCTGCTTTCCTACTCCTGAATTTTGTACCACAGGCACACCAGCTGGTTTTAAGCTAGAATCTTAGATCCTTTTTCATTGAAAGTGTTCTACACAAGTTTGTGGCTAAAATTGTCATCCAAAGGAGCTATCATAGTTTTTTTTAAAGTTTTGATGGATACAAATCCATCAAAACCAGCAGTCTTTAATCTATGTAGATACTTCATGTAGAAATTCTGCTTTCTCTGGTGCAGTGAATTGCATTTAGTATGATGTAAAACGTGAAGTCTTCTTCCTTAATATTAATCTGTAGGGTAAAAAGCTATTTTCCCCATGTATTTGAATTAAGTTGCTCTTCTAATCACTCTATATCTCTGTGAAGTCCCTTGACTGGGTATTTTATTTCCAGACTAAAAGTGCCATGTTCTTTAATTCAGTGGGTTCTATGAAAAAATGTGGTTCAAATTGATGAGATGTTGCAAAGCTGCTTAGTTCAAAATACAGACTAGGTGGAAACCTCTTATGGTAAAAGTAGTAACAAATTCTTTGAATGAAATAAATGTTTCCCTTTGGAAAACTCAGTTAAGTTCTAATAACTACTGACTACTGCTCTGCCAGCATGGGAGCATGTTCAAATGGAAGGGGACAGTCTAGATATTTGATGATAAATTACTGAGTGAACCCTTTAAAAGGGAATAATTTCATTCTCTTTATCAATGAGTAAGTGTTGGAGCTATATTTTATGTATATTTTACAATGTTAGGGAAACTTACCCTATTAAACTGAGGGTGCTGTTAAGAGCTAATTCACCTAACCTAGGCAGAGGTTTGGAAAAATATTTTAAAAAATGTGATACACGTTTGCTAAATGCTCACCTCCTGCTTCAGGCTTCTGTCTGTTGCTTATTGGGATAGGCTGAACAAAACTGTTCTTCAGTAAATAAACAGATGGGAGGGTTGACTTTTTGTTTTCTACAAAATCCATTGAAGAATGAATGACTGGACCAATCCCACAAGATACAAATAGCTACTCACTGCACTGGGATGTAAAACCTGGTATCAGGAATTTGCTTCTCTTGTTTAGCCTCTTCTGTGGCAGCTGCCTCATTTCCACTGTGTCTGCTGGGTGTCACAGGAGAGTCAGAGTAGGCACAGCATTTGGGAGGCTTTTCCTCTCTAAAACTCACTTTGGGCATGCAAACACTTTGGTGCATCACTTCTTTCATTAGAAATGACAAATGATGATCACCTCTGGCTTTGCTTTATCATTTGGTTCTTATCTCCGCTCCCAACATTTTCTTTTGCTTTCTGCTTTCCTGGCTCCTATTTTTTTTTTTTTTAACTGCTATTTAGCAAAATTCTGCCCTGATCTTCTCTACTTCTCCAGCTGTATCTGTAGAAGGTCTTCATTTGGTGTTCATCAATACCATGACTGTCTAAGTAAGGGAGGCAGGTATTATCCAATGTTTTGAGAGCAAGCTATTTAAAGTTCCTGACATGCCTTTGATGTCTATAAGCTTTCTGTCAGAATGCAAACTAGGTAATCAGGTGTTCTTTACCATGCTTGAAATTCTTGAATTTGTGTCACAAAATTAAGCTCTAAAATCTCATGTATGTTTGATGAGGATTGCTCATGTTGTAAATTGCTTGTGGATGTATCAAACCCTGAACTTGGCACCCCAGTCTGTCTAAATCCTGTAGGTAACCTTGCTCTGCAAAAAATGTACCAAAATAAATATTTGGTGTATTGAGGAGCAAAGAAAGATAGGAAATTTAGAACTGGTTAAGCACTGTAAAACGAATGGAGTGATCTGAAATTTTTTTTAGATCCAGAGTTTTAATGTAGGTTTATATAATCATAATAATAACAAAATAATAATAATAATAGCACTGTATCATGTCATTGAAATGGATAGATTTAATGATGTATTGAGTGGTAGCAGGTAATTAATGGCTTGCTGCTGCTTTGTTATTTAGAAGATATTAATGTTATAATTCACACTTTAAAATAATTTGAAGATGGAATCAATAAAAAAGCAAGTATGCATTTTTATCCCTTAGGATTATCACATAATTTAAAAGAAAGTGGCACATGAAGAGAGTAATCAGCAGAGCCAACATATTGTTTTAAAGCAGTCATGCACTTATAAATGAATAGAGAAGTTCATTCTGAAGGCCCTTCTGATGAAATAAACCCAGATGTCTGAGGCTTCTTTAATGGGAGACGTTTGTGTTTTGTGGGCATTGATACTGTTAACTTCAATAGTGGGAAATCTCTTGAAAGACAAGTGGCTGTCAAACCCTGCTGTGAATCCCACAGTGACTTTTCTCAGAAAATTGTTTACTGTTAGTGGGATCCAAAACACAGAGATTTTCATGAAGACTGACAGATACTATCATTTCTTGGTCACTGCTAAAACAGCAGGACCAATTCATTTCAGTAAAGAGATTCAGGGGAGACATTTCCTTAGAAAATTATAATCTCCCCATAGAGGATCAAGTTCACATACAGAGATATGGCTGGAGGCTGCTGTAAAACCCATGGCTGGTGTGTTGGTATTTCAATTATTTATGAAAATGGAAATGTTAACTTTTTATGTAAATAAAAGAGATGAGATGTACTTACAAAGCAAATGATGTTAATACTCCTGCTCTTCACCCATCACTTTTACTCACAGAATGACTTTGTCAGTCTTTTAAATCAATGGGGGTTTTGCCAATAACATTAGCAGTGGTTTTGGATCAGATCTACAGCCTTTATAGTATATTACACAGCATATGAAATACAAAAAACATATTGAAACAGTTTAACCATTTCTTTAGGAACAAATGAAAACTTTCTTTAGGAGCAAATCAAACCCAAAACTTTTGAAATATTATACGTCACTCTCTGAGGTTCACTGGCAGGTAGAGACCCTAAAATACATTATTTATGTTCACAGTTACATACTTAGTCATTTAAATAAATGTGCACACAGCTTACCAGAACTTTAAAATATGTATATGTGATTTGGACAGCTCTAAAATGAACCGGCAAACCATGATGTAACCCTTCCTTGCTATGGCTTTTGCAGCATGGGATTTATTCATTTACAGAAGAGTTGCAAAAAAAAAAAACCCAGAAAATTCGACCACATCCAGAGATGATTTTTGATATGAACCTGAGAAGAAAAAGGTAATTAAGAGAGATATTAGTTTAGATGTTGATGGAAGTTGGATTTATGTTAATGAGTAAAACAATGTTTCTGTGTTATTTTAATTATGGGTTTTTATTTCCCTAAGAAAAGCCTGATTTGGAGAAAAGTTTGATCTTAACAGCAATGGTTCCTCTTTATAGATACGTTCCATAAAACTTACAGTTAATTTTTTTAGTTCTCATATGGTAAAAAATTGGTGTTAATTATGTCCTCAGAATGGACATAATTAACCACAAAATCGCCAGCAAAATCATCACAAAAATGAGAAGGGTCTGATTCTGGTCTTATGTTTTCCTGTGTCTGTTGTGCTTTATCCCTAATAATGTAAATATTTATCATTCCAATAGAGGGGAATATCTGCTATCAGAAAAAACCATCAGTTCACTTACAGATCCAATGGAGACTGGTTATTTGATAAGGAAGAATCTCCTACAAGGCTGAGTAACATTTTTCTCTGCCAATGCCAGCTTGAGAAAGCCCAGACTTTTCTCCTCATTACCTCAGACAATTCTTAGACCCTGAACAGCATCATCCTTTGGTGTGGTGCATGTGATTGTGTGGCTGTGTGGTTGGAGTTATAGTAGGAATCTTACAGATGAAAATTCCCCCATTTTTGTTTTCTTAGCAGTTTTGCTGCTTATTAGGTTCTACTAGCACACAATTTTTAGGCTGACCTGAGCAGCTCTTCAGCAGCAAGTGGCAATTATAGCCCACGGTGAAGCAGGGATCTCACTGAAACACATCCTGCGCTGGGCAGTTGCATCAGAGGGTAGAAGGGATCCACTAAACAAAATTCTCTGCAATGAGCAATATATTTTGGGATGTGGGTAGCTTAGGAAGAGTAACTGCTTTGAAAATCAGTTTGGAAAGGATCTTTTCTTTTCAGTCAGAATGCTGTCTGCTTTGCAAACATACAGCTCTGCAGTGTGGCTCATCATACCTCACTTTGCAAGGCTCCTCTGGCTGCTTTGAAAAGTGAAGGCAAGTAATTTTTCTCTGTGCTTGTCCATTAACCTACACATGTACCATAATCCAGAGACCTTGTATAGTAGGCTTTGTAAATTTAGTGTCTGATTTGTGTCCTTTGCTGTAAAACATGTGGCTGTTTCATATTGCAGCCTCAAATTCAGATAGAGTTGGCCATCAATTATTCATGGAAAGGTTAGCTCAGCTGCAGATGAACTTGGGCTGTTGATGCAGAGAACCTCCATCTGCCTTCCTGTACAGCATCTCTGAATTTAATGTGTCACCCAGCCGGATTCAGAGACATTCTATCTGCTTTTAGGGGATGCTGCACTTCAGTTAGGAAGCTCAGGTACAGAATTTTTAAATCCAGGTGTAATTTTATGTGGATGCAGGTTTGTTACTTCTTTACCTCTGTAGATACAACCACAGTGTTTTGTTCTGGATCGAGCAGACAGAATAATCTCTGTTAGAATCACATCTGCTCTGAGGGCAAAAGTTCCCCAACTCTCTTACCTTTCTTTTCTTCACTAAAATAATACTTTATAACTGAATTTTCATTTTCTCCGTGTTTTTGCATTTTTAACATATCCTTGCTACCTCAGTCCCCAAATATGAACTGCATGAATTCTTCTCTCTTGACTGGAAAATAAGGGAAGACAAGGATGTTTCTGATGTCTTGACTTCCATTTACACAGTTCACACTAAAATATGGTCTATAAAGACCAGAGTGTTTTTGGAGCACAGGTTTAGGTAGCTACCTTTATATCATTCATGGTCCTCTGCTTTATTCAACTCCTGAATGCATTTTAAAAAGAGAAAGAGGGAAAGAAAAACAAAAGAACACAAAATTTATTATGTGTTTTATACACATCACTAAGAAAAGAAATAATATTTCTACATGTGATACTAAGATAAGGAGTTGTCCTTTCAGGTTTACCATTTTAATTACCCTGGATAAATGCTGTATACTTGTTTCATCAACAATCTGTCTAAAATCTCTTTATAAAAAGCAGAACTTATTTATTATTTTGATATAAAACCTTTATCAATTAAGAAAGCAGAGACACAAAACATTTTGAGGAAAAATACAACTGTTCATCAATTTTTTATGGTATCTCAAAAGCTCAGGGTTATGCCCTGTGCCATCTTGCTTTCCTAGGTTCATCAAAATAAGGAAGTATCAAGGAACAGTTTAAGGCAGTAAATTCCAAGACAATTAGGATATAACAGCAGTTTCATTTATTGAATAAGCAATCCAAACAATTTATTATTTTGGAAAAAAAGTGCTTTGAAACCCAATTTCTGAAGCCTGACTCTGAAAGAGTAGAAATTGAGGCTTTCTTTTTGTATTTTCTTTAAAACCATTCTGCTTCCAGGAGACCAGATTTGCCCCTCTGTCTGCAGATCCATCTCTCAGCTGTGGGGTCAGCAGGGCAATGCCACTCAAACCAATTTTACCTGAGCTGGGAAAATGACTTCTCTGCGAGGAAATGTGTTCCCTTACACTGCAAGGAGGAACCATGGACTGCCCATTGGTTCATATTTCTCCTATTTGTGTGAATTAAACAATCACAATCAAAAATTTCTGTCTTTAATACTCTGGACATCACTCTGTATAATGAAAACCTGAAGGGGACGAGAGGGTTAATGCTGACCCAGTCTGCCAGAACTGGATGTATAACTTCTTCTTTGACTTTTTCTCACTTTTCTTTCTGCAAATTGCCTGCAAACAGTTTACTCTTTAATTTAGTATTATTCAAAATTATTTGCTGAATAATTTCTGCAGTTAATTCCTGATCTCCATATCCTTCATGAGCAGTTCAATAGCAATTCCTGTTAAACATTCAGGCTGCCTCTGCTAATTACTGTAGGGTATGCAAGCACCCTGTACCATGAGCCGAGCTGATCAAGTGATACTCAACATACTTTACGACTGTTCCTCCTGGATGATTAAGACTTCCTAGCACATGAAGAACATTAATAATAAAATCCAGACTAAAAGCTTTAGAGAGAAAAAGGGGTAAAAGGATGAAAGCTAAAATTTTCCTTTGTGCTATGGGCAGATTGAATGATAGACATAAAGCATTAGTATTCAATGGCCACCTCTAGGATAAAATCCACACTTCTCTTTCAGTCCTGTTTCCCTGTGTTTAAACTGTCCTCTGACAAAACCTGAGGATGTCCTGCCCTTGAGTCCCATTTGTTTTGTTAAGTATAGACCTTGTTATCCATAGCTCAGACTCCCCTCAGGATTCTCTCTCTCACATACTTTATTGGACTCTGTGGACAGCAGGGTTGTCCTGATGGCCACTCCCAAGTTTTTCACTTGCAGCACCTCCTGCATTGTTTAATTTCCCAGGTTCTGTCTGAAACTTACCAATTTCTACTTCATCATTTGTGAGGTAAGGCCCACACTAAATCTTAACAGTCTTTTATCCTCTCCTATCTCACTATAAATCCTTTTTTTTTTTTTTTTTTTTTTTTTTTTTGTGATTAACAAATTTGGACATTTCTGGTAATACAAATTCAGAGTTTTGCTGTGAGCATTGCTCCTGTAGCCTATCCCATTTCCTCCTTCCACTGGCTCTGCTCTCTGGCTCATTAAGCACAAGTAATGGTCCTTCCTGGCCTGCTTCTACTCCACCTATCATTTCTCAGTCCTTTGCATGGACTGTGGTGCCTGCCTCCTTCAACAATTCTGATAAATCTTTGAAACAATGTTCTTCATCTTCTTGTGTTGTTTAATGCTGCTTTCTCCTAAATCTAGGGAGGAGTTTCCCTTTATCACCTAAAAGACTGAGTCTTTATCATTCTGCAGAACCATTCTTTACAGATGTGTTATGATCATTATAAATAATTTGAATAATTTTCCATCCTCATTCTTTTTTCTCTTACCAATACTCACTTGCTTTGTCTTATATTAAGATAGAAAACTGTGGAAACAAGAGTCAACTTTTAGTTCTCTATTCAAACACCATTAACATATTCCAAGCCCAGGACTACTTGCTTGGAGTCAGAGAGGTGGGAAAAAGTGGTTTTACTTACACAGAAAGCAAGCTGTTATTTAATTTAATTTTCAATGATCTCTGAGAAGATATTGTGAAATTTTAATTGATACTACTTTGTCAATTATGTAAGTTCAAGAGCCTTCTAGACCCCACAAAAGTAAAGTGGAAAATTGAGTGATTCAGCCAGCAGGTGACAATACAAAAAAGTCATTTTAGACATGATGACACACCTGTCTGGACTTCTCACAGCTGATTTCTGAATGAAATAAAAGTAGCTTGGAAAAGGATTCCGGTCTCCAAACAAGAGCTGATTAGCAGTCTGATCTGGTACTGAAATCCCCAGTTTCCTGTGTGTAATTGCCTTTCAAATGTTCAAATGCTGAAGGTTGAAAAGTAGCATGCTGTGCTCATAGAGATCAGTGTTCGCAATGAATATACAGATATCTCAAATAACTTGGTTTATTGCCATTTCACCCACATACAAAATTCATAATGAGAGCAAGACATAGGTTATTAAGTGTGACAGAACAATGTATATATTAATATTAATGAGAATATATTTGCCTTGACCTCTCAGCCTTACAGCATTAATTGTATTTCAGATTCTTTGGTTTTCATATATATATATGTATATAAGAAAGCTATGGGTGGTCACACTTTTACCACTCTTTAGATATTTATAGTCAAAATGTCCATAGCTAATTGAAAGAAATAGGATTTTTTTTTCCAATTATCATAAAACCCTGATTTTAAACTTTTGAAAATTTAAAATCAGTGCTTTAAAGGGACTCATGTTTAGTCTTGAATGAATGTAAAGGGAACACAGACATTTACCTCTAAAGAAATTTTCCCCGCATCCTGCCTCTGATTAACATATTGCCAAGTTTTGCAAAGTTCAATCTATTTCCTTTTATGAGCTTCCATGTTTTTAAGAGTTCTCTATTTGTTACCATGCCCTAAGCATACAGCTATCAAATATTGGCAATAAAAGGGTTCATTTTACAGAGTGAACAAAACTCTTCTCTTCTCTTGAAGGGACACAGGTGACCATCTTTTAGCCTATAAAATTCAGGGATTTTTTTTCTCAAGAATCTCTGGTTGTACCTTGATTTTGTGCATGTTTTTTGCTTCTGTGGAAAGCTCTGGCTGACTTTCATCACCTCCTGTGGAGAGGATGTTATTGCTATGATTATTTGTTTTGCCATCAGTGGCTCAAACACCATGTACACAGCAGTCCAAAGACAGAATGTGCCAAGCTAGAGTCTGTTATAAATTTATATAGTCACCCAAGTTTGCTTATCTGCACGATCATCAATTTAATAAAAAAATAACCTAAATCTTGACTGTTCTTCTAGCTTTCTAGACCATCAGATAAACTGTGTCTTTATAAATTAATAAATAGGAAATATTAATGGTTTTGAATTTAAGTGATGTTTGGAACTCTTTAGTGTATTTCAAAGTTGATAATACCTTTTGAATAATTTTGTCCCTAAATTTGCACCGTAAGCTCACTTTGCTTTGAGATCTTCTGTTCTGAGATGTCAGGAATTAGGTAGCTATGGGTCAGAGACAGAATTTTGGTCTCAGTCTTCACTCTCTTCACTCAGTCTCATTCCATATTGCCTATTGCATCTCACCTTTGAGGACCACAAAATTAAGTTCTCAAGCCAATTTGATCATAAATCAGAGTGCTTTAACTGATCTACATTATGGATATTCCAAATTGCTATATTAGTGTCAACAAGATATTTAATGATATCCAATATTACTATAAATCTTATGTTACTCAAAGAGATAATTTACTTTGAAAATCTCATACTGAACCTAGTTTTATTGCAAACCAATAATTCACTCCAAAAGTCAAATTTTTGTAATTTAGAATTTATCACCGAGTCTAGGAAAGCTGCTTAGAACAGGAAAAGAGCATTTCCAAGGAGGTGAGGAGACTGAAACATCACATGACATGAAAAAAGCAGAGGAGGATTTAGATAACAGGTTGAAGTGAATGGAAGGAAAGACCAAAGGAACTGGCACAGGGCTGCAGCCTGAAGTCAAAGAACAGCTAAAGCAGTGTGTCAAACACAAATGAAGGCAAACAATTAGAAGAGCAAACCATAAGTCACAATCTTAAAAAATAAAAAACCCAACTCTTTTTCCTGCAGCTGGTCTTTGACCCTAATTCTAAGCAGTCCTGAAGAGTTCTTGTGGATGAATATTTTGAAAATATAAAGTACCTCTGTGTAAGAGTTTGGCTGCTGATCTGAGATTCTCCAGGTAAGCAGGAATCCATGCTACCTGTATGAGATGTGGGATATAAAACATGCCTTTCTCATGAGTACTCTTTATCTAGGAACTAAATATAATTAACCATTTGATACCATTTTAAAAAAATATGCCATATCTTCCACTACTCCTTTTTTTTACAGTCATCTGGTAGTCACAGATACTAGATTGCTTAGGTATTTCTAAATTATTACCTTTAGAGAGGTAATAATGAATAAATGGACAAGAAGGGTTCTTCTATGCATGTTTCAGTGATTAAAATATATGCCATGAGCCATCAGTCCAACTCTCCTTGTCACAATATTTTCCTCTGCTACTCCAGCAGTACTGACTATTACATTGCCCAGGCACATCTATAAGATACTGCAGATTCTATAGAAATCTACAAGATTTCCATTTCACTTCCCAATATGTTAAGCATGGAAATGACTCAGTTTCTTTATGAGGTAAGAAACCAGGAAGTGAAAGAAAAGAAATTCCCATCAAAAATAATCTTGTCTTCTCTGCTATTTGCTACAGCCTTGCATCAAAATCTGTATCCAGTTTCTGCTTGTTTTGTTCTTTTTTCCTTTTCTTGGAAATGTCATTTCTCCTTAGAACAGGAGTCCTTATCCTAGAGACATATTATTTATTTACATGGTGTCTAGCTATGGAAGCAAAATGTTAAGAAATGCTTAGTCTGTTTGACATGGTACTTCATTTCACCACCACAACAATCTTTTGTACCTAACTTATCTTTTTGAAAAAATAAAGCATTAGACTTCTAACCTCAAAATTGCATGTGGCCATCAATTGCCAGAAGGGGTTTTGAGGGAATCTGACAGTTATCAATGAGGTAAGGAAAGAAAACATTTGAAAACTTGTTAGTGAATGACTTGAGGGTAAAAGAGGCATTGTAGAGAACATAAAAGAATCATCTCATGTCCCAAATCGCCACTGTTTAGAGGAACATCAGCTCACTGCCATGTCAGTCTGACTATGATTACAGTGAGATGGCTTTCCCCAGTCTGGACAAGTATGGAAGTGTGAAGGCTTTCTCCTGTTACTTGAGGTGAGTGGTACGTTTTCTGCTCTTCAAATTGTGGGGGTTTGTGTGTTTCAGAAGAAATAATAGGTACTGTTCCATAATTCCAGAATTTATGTCCAATAATTGAAATTTTGGAGACTAGATTATTTATTTTAACAGTAGTGCCCCAAAATCAACCCAGAAGACAACGGGAGGAAGGTTTCATTCATTTTGTTGGGGGTTGGCAAGGGTCAGTTTTTTGTATCTTAAAGTGTCATATGTCTTTCCTACTCATTTGTATGGAAAATTGCAGAATAAATGAAATCTTGTCTAGTCTGGGATTTATGTGCCGTTTTTAGGTTGCAGATTTTCTGTTTGACCCAGAATAAAACAGGATTTTATGTCTTTTTCCTTTTCCTACAACTAAGTATGGAACAATTCTTCTCATGGGTGTTGAAATTTCTACAAATGATTGTGAGCTCCTGACAGCCTTGCAGTGCTGAAAGCCATGGTAATGCCTAAGCAGGAAGAGATGAAATATCAATATTATTGCAGTCTTTCTATTGATGTGATTGTCTACATTTATTTTGCAGGATTCAAAGTAATTATCATAGGAATATTGTTTATTAGCTGTTTTCCAAAATAAGTCTATAAGCCAAATTATGTAGAAATTTAGATGCTGGACAGTGATGGAAAATTCAACTATTATTTTGCTGCTTAAATAACCATAATTCTCATGGTTTGATCAGCACCATAACATTATTGCAACATTTCATAGTACTTTCAGTTTAATGTTTCTGTTTTATGCATCTAATTTATTTCTTTCATAATTGATATGAGATGTGCATATCTTGTGAAGTGCTGTGGGATGTGTAACATGAAAGGTTCTGTACAGGAACAACTGTTTTTCTTATTAGAATGAACTGCAACATGACAGATTAAACATTCAATTAAACAGGAAATTTGCCCATGTAAAAAGCTCACAGAAAGGAGCTTAACAATGTTCACTTTTATGAGGTACTAAAGTTTTTGGAATCCATTATTTTGAAAGTCCATCTACTTTGCTTACAGGTAAACTAATAACTCAGTTTCAGAAAAGGGCCAAGTATTATTTACATAAAGCTCCATTGTAAAAATCGGGGTACTATTTCTTTCCAAGGCTTGAAACACTTTGGTGAGAGAAATGAAAATACTCATAAAAGGCAACCACAGTATGTTATAAACCACCTTTATGGTTCATTATAGATTGGGTTTAATGCTGTTGGATTAACACTAAAGGTTAATGCTTGCATAAAATATGCATGATTAGTTTAATACTCTGGAACTGTGATCAGGTTCTCTAATGTTATGAAAAGGAGTGACATGATACATGGTTAAGGCTGACACAAATAGCAGTGTGATATATTTCCAACAAAACTGGTCAAGGGTATTTTCAAAATCCTCCCTTATGTGATAACACTTCAAAGCCAATCTGTACCAATGGGAGATTTTGTGTTCAGCTCTCATAATTAAACTGTTTTCTGGCTGCAGGAATTGCATGCATTTGTAATTTGCAGTGTAGGCAAAGTGCTTGGAGAATGATACGTTCAGATTTTCTTCTTGCATGTTTTGAGCCTTAGGTATTATGTGGAGTGTTTTTGTTTTAAGCATTGATTATCTTTGTTATGCTTTATTGCCAGGAGAATGATAGTATTTCTTATGCATAGACTAACTGGCAGATTTCACTTATTGCCTGTGTAGAAGTGTCTGCCTAAGCTCTTCACTCACCAACAAATGATTTATAAATTTATGATTTATTTTTTCTATCTTGATCACACCTCAGAGATAATTACAGTTAGGCATTCTTTCATGCCGCCAGGGAAGAACAGTGTATTTAGCATGTATTTGGATAAATATCAGCCATAAATCTTGGATAGGCCATGAACTTTTTCTTCTGTCAAGGGTCTGGAGAGCAGATAATGAGAAAAGGCTATGGGCTCTCATAAGGTAGGGAAACAACACAGTAATCATCAGGACATATGGACACAGCTACAAGGACATGTACATATTCACATGAACATATTTAAATGTACATTGCTTTATATGGTTATGTATTGATAAGGCTCAGAGCAGGTTTTGTTTGATACACCTATGGGTGTGGATATTCAACAGAGAAGAAGTTCTAGCAAGACTGTTATACAACCTCTAAATGAATCATGATTCATATCAAAACCTGTACTCACAATGATGAGTAGTGATTAAAAAAAAATCTACACCCTCCCCCCCCTTTTTTGTTTGTTTGTTTATGGAGGGTTTTTTGTTTGTTTCTTTCTTTTAACACAGATTTAGTCATCCAATTTTGCAACTGATAATGTGGCCACAAGACGTGGATGGAGAAAAGTGACCATTCATGGGAATAGTATTCAAAGGCCAGTGTCCCTGCTGTCATTTGTGTAGTGTGCACCTACAGCCTTTAGTAGGGTGGGTGCATCCTTTAGTTCTTAAAGTGAAAAGTGTGGTGTAAATGGGACTGCAGAATCAGGAGTAGAACTCCTTCTGCAGTGTTTTTCATATCTTTATGTGTAGACCTAATGTGGGCATGCTTCTTTAACCATGGCAAAAGGCAGCATACCCCTGTCATTATTGCCTGCCAGAGGTGAGGATCCCGTGTCAGAGAACTGGACTACCTGGTGAACTTATTCTGTACGAAGTTCTAGGACTGCCTGTCAAGGACAGAACAGTGTGCCCTTCACCCAGCTTTGATCTAGCAAGGGAACAACATCATGGCTGCTTCCAAGAACAAAAAAATCTTTACGAAGATAGCCTTATATCACTTCACACTTGAAATTACAGCCTAGAAAACTGGCATTTGAATAAGCAAAAAGCCAAAAAAAAAATCAAAAAATATGGACAGGTTTTTAATGGGCACTGCTGTTGGTCTTGTTTATTCATTATGTATTTATTATGTATCCACAGTCTCTAGAGACCAAGAAATTTAAAGACTGAATATTCATGTCTCCTTTTTACCTAGGCTTGGTTCTGTAAAATTTCAAAAGCAGAAGTGCAAACTCACTGAAAATGGATTTTATGGAGATCTTGTTTTAGAGACTCACTCATGTTTAGAATGACTTCTTCAACCTAGAAATTGCTAATTTGTTTTGATTACCAAAATATGGAATATGGGAACCAAACATTTGTGCAACATTTATTAATGCCTGTAAAATGCAGACAGCTCATGGTATATCAGCAGTCATGCGTTTTTGGGAGATGAGGTAGCATTCCTTTGCTAAGTGATATCAATCTTAATGTAATTAGTTTTAACAGCATGCCCTTCATTATTTTTTTCTATTTTTACCACAGTTATCTTCATTTTCTCTACATTCAGCAATATCTCTTCATCTGCTAGACTGACAAGAACTTTCTCAAAGACAAACAATGCTAATGAACCAGAGACGTGTCTCAATCAATGTCTTTCTTTCCCCATCTTGATGGGAATCATATATAGCTGCTAATTTTGTATTAGGGTCCTTTTTGTTTTCTCCTTCCTCTATTCTTGGCCTCAGAGACATGGAAGGAAAGTGGTTTCAGCACTTATCAAATACCTTTTTATCAGACTGACTGGGGGGCATTCAGTGACATGGTTGATCACTCCCAGGAGGCACAGTTTCAGCCAGAACAAGCAGACAAAGGTCACTGAAAAACAATTCACTCAGATTATGTTGGAGCACAAAGTCATATGGACCTAAATCACACGTCCATAAAAGCTGGGCTACCAAGTTTAACTCTCCGTGATCTTATGTTTAAATATTGTTACAGTCTGAGAACAGCAGCTGGTACGAGTCATAGGTAGGCTGGAAAATTACTCTGCAAAGAGTCACTGAATTCACATAAATTGTATTTATATGAGAATTTCATGAGCTCAGCTGTTGCTGTTGCCTGACTGCAAAGTCTTAATTAACCAATGCATCACCTTACCTGAGACAGCAATGAAAAGTACCCTCCTATTATGTTCAGTATACACTATTTCACTATTTCACATAACAATGTCCCTATAGTTGTAAGGGACAAATGAAATATGCTGGACAAGATAAAGTTTTAGGTGCTGAATCTTCTGCTGTGGTTTTTTGACTTGGAAAAAGCCATACATTTTGAAAAAATTCTATGTTTCTCTTCATATTGTATTTGAAATAAATAATTCATAGCAAGTTTGGTTTATAAAATTAGGATATTTATTACATTGACATAATATTAAACATTTGGTGCCTGCTTGGTCTTAATTTTATTTTGTTGTTTGAAGATCTGTGGTGAATTGCAGAGGTTGTAAATGAAGTGCAATTTTCAAGTATGGCCACTCTTGTCCATGCTGAACATTTCATGGTGGAGTTTCTTCATTTGCTGAACCAATTCATTGCACCATGACCTGGAATAACCAGGAGTCAGGCCTGACGTGAGGCTGCCCCAGAGCCTGGGAGAGGAGAGATGACATGATGGAACACAGTCACTAGAAAGCATAAAAATCACCTCACAAGTCAATGGTAAAAGTCACATAAAATGGGAATGAAATCATGCGTACCAAGTGACCTTCACAGTATTGCTCTAACTATTCTTCTAGTAGGGGGAAACATTCAAATAAAACCCCAAAACTCAAAACAAATCCACAAGAAAAAATAATCTTAATTGTTGGTGGTATCTTAGGCCAACAGGAAGGAATTGAGAAGACCTTCAAGAGTTAAAGATGTCACAGAAGTAGGAAATATCCACTTCCAGATGGAAATAGAAGACCATAAGTAGCATAAAAAGAAGTTTTGATGTTGCTTCTATTGTCTGTTTGCATGGAAGTGGAACACTTTACAGGAAGATTATGCATTCCTTTCTGCTCTATTAGTAAACAAAGGATATATGAATCAACATCTGCTAAGAACATAAATATTTTTTCAACCAACACAGTGATTTGCACTAAATAAAATCAAACCACAAAACATTAAAAGAGATAACTGGGGGGAACATTAGTCTTCTCTCACTAATAATTCCTAAAGCCCTGAGAAAATTTGGAAAAATGAAAGAATGTGAATTTTGTGCTAATATTCCAAGCAATTAGAGGTGCTGAGCTGAGAGTTTGGAACTGGGTTTTTTGACCTAAATGTCATGACAAAAAACAAAAGGAAAAATTCATAGAAGACTTATTAAGCAGTAGTAGAATGTTGATTTAATTACTGTAATTCAACATAGTTTTGTGAAAAAGGTCATGCTGAAAAAGCCTGTTGATAAAGCTGTAAGACTTTTAATTAAGTTCTGTCTGATAAGCCGGTACAGCTATTTTAGTTCTATACAATAGCTAACAAAAATGTATGAAATGAAATAAATATTAATGTATAATGGTCTGGATATCTGATTGACTTCTCGTGTAATTTTGTCATGGAGAAAAGTCTTTTCATTTTTAAAATAATTATCTGGAGATCTAATGAACATCTTTCATTTCAGTGTGGAAGAAATAAAACTATATGTGATAAAATCTGGGAGTGAAAAATATTTTCAAGAAAAACAAATGTAATGAAGAATGGAAGTAGTTTTACAGATGTTCATTTGACAGCTGAGCCTAGAGAATTGTAGAGCAAGAAGGGCCTAAGGTCATCTGGAGTGGGATTTTAACTGTGTTTATTGGTGCCCCTATGGGAATTCTGTGCTAGAGATGCTACCTCCTGATTATGGCCAATGGAGTCAGCAAGGTCTAGAAAATGTTTCCTCAGTGTGACAAGAGACAAGAATCAATTTTCTTAGCAGAAGCCCTTTTTGCTGCATAAAATATCCTGAGACATGATACATCTGCTTTGTATGGGCTTTAGCAATTGTTTAGCTCATGGGGTAGATTTGTGGGCATGAGTGCATTTGTGCAGATTTTTATTTTATTTTTTTGTTTAAGTCTAGGAATGAGTTTGATTAGAACCTGATTACGTTTAGCACTAACCTTGACTAAGTCACTAGTGTCTTAATTTCCTAAGTGGGTAAGAGGGGGAAGGAAGTAAAATTAAAGATGAAAACAAAGCAGAAAGGCTCAAAACTCAGTCAAAGCTATTTTTTTCCCCACAAATGCTTGAGGGCTGCTGAGAGTAAATGTTTGTACAAGCTAGAAATGGAAACTCAGAGCTCTACAAGTCTGTGGCAGTTTCAAAAAGAGTGCAGTCTCCAGAGCTCAGTAATGGTTGTTCAGTAGCAGGAAACCAGAGTGATGTTCAATGATCTCCTGAGGGTGGCCAAGAAAACAGGCCTGCTGAGCAGGCTGTAACATCTTCTCAAGTTTATGTAAAACAGACATATGTTTACACTGTTGGTTGTTTTGAAATGTCTTTTTTTTTTTCCAGCACATACTTTGTTCTCAGTGCTTAAATAAACAATGCTTTTGTTCAGAGAAGGCTCCTTTGTTGCTGAGTATCTCCAGTTGCTGACTCTCAAAGGAAAGAAGCCCTGGTGCCAGCTCCAGCCACAGGTGATAAATAAACCAGGAGGCAAGAGAGTGTGACCCACCAGCAGGGGACCATGCAGCAGAAAAATACACAAACAAAAGGGAAAGCAAAAGAGGGAAGATGCTGATAATTTAGTTAGCCCTGTAGTCAGAGTAACTTTTTTACAACATGCTTCTAAGACTGGGTGGAGAAATGGACATACATAACTTCTATATATGGACGTGAATGTAGATGCAAATTGCTTTATTATTGAGTATGTGGCAAGTCAGATAATTCATTTTCACCTTGAATAATATATGTTTTTATTGTAAGAAACCCTTTTGAGGAAACTGGGTGTGTATTCAGATGTGGAGCATCTAGATGCAGTTTTCCTGTAAGCAGTTTGACCTGGTTTACATTAAATATGATTTCTAGATCAAGGTCCCAGCTGGGTTTTTTTAGAAGTAATACTATGTACTCGTAGGATTGAATGGACTCAGTTCCTAAAGTATATCTGCTGTATTTTGTACCTTTATATCTTGTAACAGAAGTGGTGGACTTAACACCACACTTATGTTCCTAATTTGCTGAAGAAATTAATTAATGCATTACACTTGTGTAATACGTTTTGATGTTTTGCAGTTGTAGTAAATAATTAGTCTTCTTGATGAGCCTTTTTTCCTGTTATGTCCTCTTTTTTTTTCAATACTAATTTTGAATAAAGACGCCAGGGTCGTGATGCTCAGAATGGCAGGTCAATAGCAAGTTGAAATAAAAATGAGCTTTTGGGAGAAAAGAGAAAAATTAATTAATTGGGGATGTCAGAGATTCCTTAGCATGCAAAAAGAGTGGAGTTGGTCAGTGAGGAAAAAAAAATTAATTGGTTTACATCATATGGACCAAAGATGCATTTAATTAGAGGAAGAGCATCCTCTCTCATCTCTTGGGCATGTTAGGTCAGAACTTTCATTATTCTTATACGTTTCACACCTTTGCTTGTTTCTTGCAGAAACAACTGTGGTCTGATTAAAAGGAATTATCACAAAATGCATTGAAGGAATAAGAAGTTGCTTAAAATATATGTAAAAAATATGTTAATATTTCCATTACAAATTTCAGAAGATTTATTGACTTTAAAAAATAAGATAGAGGTTTTAAGGGTATTGCAGTAAACATTTCTTACTTTCAGGCAATCACATCAGGCTACGTAAACCAAAAATATATCAAGTACCATTTAGCTTAGATGACTTTCTGATTAGTAACAACAGAATTTGCATTCCTAAGAAAAGGCATAAAACTCCTGGAAGATTCCATAATACTCCATTGCTACACTGTAAAGTCTGTAAGTAATAAAATATCTCATTTTCGCAGTAAAATGTGTCTTGTATTTCCCAAGACAGCCACAGTGCAGGTATTGGGGTCAAAGATGATAAAATGTGATAAGTGGCAACAAGAAAGAAGATCACCTCTCAATCAAAGGAGAGATTTCAGGCAAAAATATTTCTGAAAAAAATTAATTCAAAACAATGAAGGATGGCCCTGAAATGTTTGTATGCAGTTGAATGACATTTTCAGCCATAATTCAAGATGAAAAACAGAATAAACCAACCCTGACTATTGATCAAAGTGGAATTAAAGGAAAACACTTTTTTCATGGCTTAGATAACTGACAGCCATTTTCACTTTCAACACACTTTTTAAGCATCATCAGACAAGTTTGCAAAGTAGATACGTGTTGCCTCTATTTTCCAGATGAACTGGTCAGGAAACAGGAATCATTTACAAAACAGGAAGGAGCCAATGAACCCACAGATGAACTGATCAATCAGAACTGATCACAAAGCTCATCTCTGCAAAGGTGACACGACTCCTGGTTCTGGTTATCTTTGATAGTTATGCAGCCTTTGGGTTAGAGCAGCGTGTCGGTGAAGAATGTCTGTCTGGAATCAAATCCTGACGTGGCAGTGACAAGCATGCAGAGAGTGTTTAGCCCTAATGAGGACTAATGGCTCCCACCCACACTTGTTTACTTTGTTTTCTAGTTTTGGAGTGTGGTTGCATACTGAGCTGTCATTATTTCATTTCTTCTCAAATATTTAAAATAATCATTTAGGCTTGCTAAGACGACATGTTCCTAGGACACTGTGTTATATTAGTGTGTTCTCTCAGCTATCAGTGACAGCACAGAATACTGGGTCATGAAGACTGAACATTGCATAAACAATTACCAATTCTTTTTTCACTCAGAAAGCAGAGAAACTGCAAACATGAAGGCTTGATCTTGGGTTCCCTAGTTGGTGCTGAATCCAGCTCCATGGTCTGACTGTCTGCATTCCTGTGTGGCTCAGTCCTTGCTGTCTGCCTGTGGGATGGAATGTTACAGGAGCCCAGGGCAATGCTGCATTTGACATGGGAGAAACAGCTGAACAAAGCAAATAAAACAAATGACAGTGTGACAAGTGGGTCAAAGTTACAGAAAGTGCCAAGAAGGAGAGATGGATTTTGTAGGCAGTGGAGTTAGGTAAGAAATATTTAGATTTCCTTTGTCAGGGCCTTTGGCAGCTTGCTGTGCCTTGCCAGCTATACCTGGGTGCCATTCCTGGCACAGGGCTACACCTGTCATGGACATCCTACAAGGCCCAGTTTAGCTTGGGGATGGTCCAGAAAGAGTTATTTGGGCACATATGGAACAAAAAACAATGGGGAAAAGTACAGCAGGGAAGACTATTTTTTGGGAATGGATTGTGATCAAGAAAGAGATGTTTTGGTACCCTGTCCAAAAACAAGAGCCCAAGAAATGTCTGGTACATCATAAGGAGTGCCCAGCAGGTCAGTGGTGCTGTTGAGGAGCACCTGTGGGGTAGCCCTGGGCTCCCTCAGGGAGGTGGAGCAGGACAGTAGGCCAGAGCTGTTGTTCTGACCCTGCTGTGAGGGACAGACATGTTTCTGTGCTAAGGAAGGCCAGGGTAGGAGGTGCACAATAAAGGATTGGGCATCCTGTTCCACAAGAAACAGCAGCAGGAATCACCCACTGCTTCCCAAAGCAAGTGAAATGGGGTGAGCAGAACTAGCTGGGGTCAGAGTTTATAGATACAGCCCAAAAGCTAGGCAGGAAAAAACCTCATGTCCTACAGTATAAGAAAAAATAAAATATGTGCACATTTGATACAACTAGAAACCTTTTCTATAGATTCTTCTTCCTAGATAAACTCATTTGCATCAAACCCTTCCTCCTCCACAGAAGATCCTTTCAGTTTCTGATTCTATTCAAGTTAACTCAAGGTGCATGTTTCATGTTTTGGGTTATTAGGAGGTATGGGTTCTTGAAGCATTTCTTTTCAAGGAAGAATGAGTTTAAAGGCATGAGGCGTTACTGGGATACAGAATAGTCCCGAGAAGTCAGAGTAATTTTATCATTCAACTTAATCCTAGAAAGTTAATTATGAAAACACAGTTATAGGGTTTGCAAAATCATTAGTGTTCATACTATTTAAATATGATTTCCATGGCCTGGATGATGTCCTTTGGAAATTCCAGTTTGTTTTCAGGGTGGTGTTAAACCAAATTAAGCACTATTAAAAATGATGCCTAATAAAATGCAAAGTAGAGCAAGATCTCACAGATACACAAATTTCAACAAATGGACAAAATTATTGTTTTGATGAAGAATAAGACCAATTGGTGAAGGGTCCTTTATACAACTCTTTTTTTGCTCCCCCAATAAAGAGCAAGGATTTACATTGAAAATATTTCACCTCATACATGAACTCAGCAAGTTTTAATGTTCAGGTAGACTCTGAAAATAGCAAAATATTCCTTGAAACTTTAGTAGCAGTTCTGGAGGTTCTTGAGCCACTGGGGCTATGCTCTCCATCAGCTTAGATTCTGTGTGGGGGTTTTTTGACCGGTCTAGAATTAGAATTAAAACATTTTCATGAACAAAACCTGGAAAAACAGAAATATTGCTTTGGTTTTCATCTTTGTTTCTCTTAAATTGCAGCTGAATTGTAATGAAAGTTTTCTTAAAATTACATATATCTCAGTATTTTAAAATATTGCATGTCTAAAATAGTTTTTGACTACTTTTACTCATGAAAAAGTCTGACAGAGTGAGCTATCTTGGGGAAAAATGCTGTATATTTACTGGTTTTGAAGACATTTATGATATTTGTGGAATGTCTGTTTTTCCACATGATTTATGAAATGCTTTCCTATGCACAGAATCAAAACAGTCAAGCTAGATGAAATCTTACTGTAAGTATTCAGCTGGGTTTTTTAACACCCAGCCAATGGTTTAAAATGTCTGTGAGCAGCTGTCACGTGCTGTGTGTGGGTACATGGTGCAAGGGTGGCTCATAAAAGGGATAAGGAGAGCTGTGAAAGGCTGGACCTAATGGCATGACTTTCACTGGCTTCCTGTGGTTTGGGATTTCATTTTCATTATGTTCAGTGTGGCATTTCTTAGAGTCATGTATCCCAGGTAGAATATCACCTTTCTGCTGCAGTCTGTCAAAGAGGCTGTTAGAGCCATAGAGGCCAGTGGTTGCAATGTTATTAAAATTTTGGAAATACGTCCCTGGCTTTATGTCCAGAGTTTAGAGTTAAATTGTTATACCTTAAAAAAACCATAATGATCTCATTTTTAGATGCTGCTTTTCTAAAACACCAACTTTACTCATGAAGACTCTCTTCTACATGTAACACATTCCCTGTCCCCTTTAAAAAACCTCTCATGTTCTGCTGTTACATGGTCCAAACAAGGGTTTCAATTTTTCTGTTCTTGCCCACACAGCTTTTAATTGTCAGGAGTGCAAACTTTTATGTTTTCTCCATGCTAAAAAATTCTTAGTTACAGAAAGCAAGGTGTAGTTTTAGGTGGATTGGTATATTTCCTCTTACACCATTTTTGATTAGTTTTTTAAAATTTTACAGATGTCATGGAAGGCATTGGGAGTGTGAGACTGCATTTTAGTCACTGGTCTATGAGCAGGATAAGAAATCTCTTCTTTGAGGACTTTGCCTCGGATAACAACACAGTCTGGGAGCTCCTTGCTGCTTCATGTTCTCCTCGGTGCTGGCATTGCCTGCAGAGGCTCCACAGCTGTGAAACCAAGGAATAATTCTATAAAGAGAATGGTTTGCAGACCTGTGGGTGGCACAGCCATAGGCACTGTCTGGAATGAGCCACTGCCCTCCCCTTGCCAGCAATCTGCTTTTCCCTCAAAAAGGAACCATCCAAGCTACAAGAAAAATTAAGGATTCTTCATCTGCTTCCCAAAATGCATGACCATGAGTTTTCTAGCAATTTCTAGCATGTCTCTTTCAATTAAGAGCTCATAATATGTCAGCACATCAACAGACATAATAAATATAACCCTTTTTTTCATGGTATGTCAGTATTTCACATTAAGGCCCTTCAACATCCAGAGGACACAGTTGAAGACCACATGGAAATTTAGGGTTTTGTTGATTTGGGTTTCTTTTCCTCATATAGCGAGTATTACAAAGGAATAAAGCAATCAGAACAAATGTACTCAATATTTAGTATTGATCAGCCATTACTTCAGTTCCCCTTTAAGATACTCTCTAAAGCATGGAACTTTTCTAGCTGCAGTTCTAGGTAACAAGTGTCAGGGACAGAAAGATGAAAATAGATCTCTCTTTCTTATTATTAGAAATATGATTAATTTCTGCATGTAGTAAAATTCCTCTGTTGACTTGGGATTGTTACTGTCATCTTTCCATTTTTTGTCAACATCTTGGCATAAAAAATTAGAAGTTCCCCTGGTCTGAATCTCCAGAAGTAAGAGACACTTTATTATATCCTCTGGGTACTTCCAGTAGATGATGTTGTTGTAATGCTAATACCAGACACAGATCAAACAGGTTTTGATTTACATAGAGAACATTTTTTTAAAGATTACTTGCTGGTCTGCATGGACTTTGAGCTGATAGAATTTTCAGGGAGGTCAAATAGCTTTCACTGAACCATACATCATGTAATTACAGTGGCAATCCTATTCCTGTGATGAGAAGTAATTGCTGGTAAGAGAAACTGATGCCAATTTGTGAAATATTGAACAATTAGTAGAATCAGTTCTCACTACCTCTTTCAGCGGTTTGAACTGTGAAATTTTGCTGAGTAAACCCCAAAGAAATTGGTGATAATAATGGACTCTGGTAGATTTTATTCTTGAGACACTTAGTCTGAAATTTTTATATTATCTTTCTGTTTCTTCCCCACCCACCTCAGATGTTTCAGTGTTTGGGAAAGCACCAAGGAATAAGAAATAGAAAGTTAAGATTTTTAGGCAGGCATAAAGAATATATAAAGGTATACATAAAATATAAACTTATTTCTAAATGCATTCCCCACATACAAATACACCAGTATTTATAGATATAAATATATTATGCATTATAACTACTATGTTAAAAATTGCCTATCCGTAGAAGATTGAATGAAACTATCTAACTTCCCTAAAATGACAAACAACATTTTCATGGTGTTATTTCTGTACATCAACCAACCAAACCTGGTGCTTATGTCTGCAGACAAGAAAAGTGAACTTTCTGCTGAAAATTAGCACAGATAGGATCATTCTGAGGTCTAGACTCTGAAGCAGATGGACCTTTCATTTGGAAGATTCACAATTAATATTAATCTAAGCCTATACATGTTCACAGAGGCTTCCGTACCCTCTTCCTAGATGGAATATTTATGATTTCTTTCATTTCTCAGAGAAAGAAAAAAGACTTGAATTCATAATTACTCTTAACAAAGTCCTTTATGAACCTGTGTATTGTAGTGTATGCATATAGAGATGGATGTGGATATAAACTTTTAAAGAGATAAAGGGCATTTACACCTAAAGATATAGATGGAGAGATAATGGCATATGCTAATTATCCATAAAATAATGAATGTTGCCTTTGGCATGATGGACCCTATTTCTGACATCACAATTTACTTTTGATTCTAACAATGTCACTCATTTCAGCTGGCTTTTCCTTGTATGCACAAATGCTAAAGCAAAATAAAACCCCATATATCCTTTGTGAGGTGTTGCACATTCTACATGTTAAAGGGAAACTTCATTTTACCAGAAAATATTTCTCTTCTCATGCTTCTTCATTTTTGAAGTGCTAGTTATATTTTCTCCAATAGACATCAAATTTCACATCCAACTCAAAGAACTTTTTCTCCCCAGCTGGGAATAACCTACTTAGGGAAGAATTTGGGCCTACTAAAATGATACAATGTCAAAATAGAATGTAAATGAAAATAAACATCTTAGGTATCTATTCTCAGCTGAGCCCACTTAAATGTCAAATTGCAGACTCAGCAGTGGCTGTGCATGTCACTGGGGATGACACCCACACTGTCAAATCTCAGCAAAGCATTGTTGAAGTAAGTCTGTGGAGACTACATTAAGCTGTCAAATGAAACAGATGCCAGCACAGATTATATTGCCTCTGAAAGACAAATAATAAGGAATTAAATACAAAGACTATGATCTTCAATCAAAGTTTACAAGTGCACAGAATGCTGCCTGGCTTGATTTCTTTTACTTTTTTTTTAAATCATTGCTCTGGGTTTTGAAGAGTTTGAAGCAGTGCTCCTTTTTTCTGTGATGTTTACTGTTTGGACTTTTTAAAAAGTTACTGAAGATTTGCCTGTTAAATAATAATAAATATTATCACTAATTATTAATATTAATTATTAATGCAAATAGTTCTTAGTACCATTGTTGTTTTTTTATTTTTTCATGCAAGATCTACCTTTTAGAACTGCTCAATGGGCTACCCCAGCTGAGCACTATCTGTTTACCAATTGAAATTATAAGCAATCAATGACCCAGAATTACACATTACCATTCTCAAAGAATATGTTGTCTTCAGCTGTGTTATAGCTTGACAATTATCAGAGCATCAAAAGATTTCACCTGCTGCCAGAGTTTCACAGCAAAGCTAACCATTCTGGTAAAACACTTCCTATTCAAATCCTTGAGGATAAGACAGGGACAGTTTTTGTAATAGACAATCATAGTAATACTTGAAATGAGTATTTTAGCATGTGGGTTAATTTAAGGACTTTTTGTAGACGTTTACATTTTAATATTTTGCCAGCTCATAAGGACGGAGCTTGGTTAAAGCTTTCCTAGCATTTTGTGTCAGCTTCAAAGAAAGATCCCACTGCTCTCCTCGTTGGGCAAACAGCTTTCCATGAGGTGCCTGGGTGGCTTTTGTCATCCTGCTGCATCACAAAGTTCATTCCAGAGGAGTAACTTAGCTGCATGAGCTCTGCCACTGAAACCCTCATATTTCTCAGTAGCAGTGACTGTTCCTGGTGGGTTTGACTCATGTCCTTACCTTCCCCAAGGCAGACAACCTTAAATGAAGCTGTGCTGCTGACATCAGAATGGACTCCCCGCCTGGTAGTAATTTTAAGGATTTTCTGTCTGCTCTAGAAGGACACTGTAAATTCTCTGTCTGCCTTTCCTTCAAGACAAGGCCAGACTGTCCCCACAAAGCCCCTCAGAAATGTATCAAGTGTGTCATTTTTGCTTTATTTACATCCCATAATCAGCCGCAAATTTTATTTGGCTGAGTTTTTGCAGAGGCATGTATGTCTATGCCACAATCCTAAACCTTTGCTCAACCCTTATACTGAAAGTCTTAGTGGAAATGAAAACTATAATGTCAAATTCAACAAAGTTAATAATTGGCTTGGTTTGGCTTTTTTTCTTTCATCCTGTAATCAGTAATTCTCAAAAAAACAAAAAGAAAAACCTTGTAATAATACTGTACTGGGAAAGTAATTTGGGCAAAAACAAATCTAGCAGGACTTGCTAGATCCATTGTCACATGCCTGTAAAAATTTTAGATTCTGAGCAGGCTCTGGCTAACACAAGTAGTAGAGGGTTTGCACAGTGCTAAAATACAGGAACCAATGTGTGTGCTTTAGTGGGCCCTGTGCTTTCCAGAACGAAAAATACTTTTCTCCATTATTTTTCTTCCTCAACAGATGTCACCCACAACAGAGGCTATTTTCCTCTTCCCTGGTACAGTAAGCTCAGTTTGATCTCCCATTACTTCAGCAAATTGATATGGAAATTTTGTTCCTCTTATGCCTATTCAGTTAGTTTTCTTTTTTTATTCTTTTACCCCATAATTTGCCAGGTAACAGGAGGCTTCTTAAACACTTCCTAAGGGCTTTGCTACTTTACAAAGAGTATTTGCATTCACTGGGTTATAATCACAACAAAACCTTTTTGACCATGCTGCAATTTTCATTTTCTGGCCAATTTGTTTCATATATGTTCTTAGACCTTTAGAATGTTAAATAATTGTTATCAGAAGCATCAGTTAAATTTAATCGATTTGATCTCAGCTATACTATGCCCAATGGTAAGAAAATGGATTTTTATTATTGCTGTTGTTGTTATTTGATTGATTTAACAGTAGGCAGGTTGGCTGACAGGCATTTTGATACATCTAAAACCCAAACTCTTCCATTGGTTCAGAGTCTAGTACTTCTAAGGTCTGGGTGATTCTCAGTAACTTCTGATCCTCCTACAGCCCTCAGTCCTAAGAGAATTCAGCACCTGTTTCTCATCTCACTGCAAATTCTTCTACTTTTAGAAATATTATCTCAAATATTTTGCTCTTGGCCACTTAAGATCCACATCATAAAATCTGAAATGTCTTCACTATTAAGACTGTTAAAAATTTATTCTTCCCTTGGTCTTTTAAATTTTAACTTTATTAGAAAAGATAAAAAGTTTGAAGCTAATTTCAGTTCTAGTGTCAGTCAAGAGGCCCCTGCAAAAAAAAAAAAAAAAATCCTCTTTTCAAGTTACAAGTTTTTTCCTAAAGAAAGACCAATAAAATTTCTCTTTTGAAACTCTGCACTTTCTTCAGTCACAAATCTGACGAGCAGACAATATGCAAATTTTCCTTCATTGCAAAAATAAATTCTCATTCATAAAAATATATCTGCAATCTTAATGCTAGACAAAGAGAAAATCTTACTAACTAAACAGCAGTGTGTTAGGAGCTCACTTTTATAGTTTTCTCTATTACCCTAACCAAAAACCTTATCAATCTGAGATAGCTGCATGATGAGATCTACTGTTGATTATGTTCAGCAAAAATGTTTCTTCCTTATTAGACAATTTAATGACAACAGCATAAGTTGTCCCTTGATGTTGCCACAGCTAAACAACAGTGAAATCCACTGTCTGATCAATTTATTTTATTCTGCAGTTAGCAAGTCAAAATTTAGGTTGGGAAAGTTGCTGCTGTAGTCATAGCCCACAGAGTAGATGACGGTAAAATAAACTTTTCAGGAGAATCCAAAGAGGAACGACATGAAAATACACTCGCACAAGACCTCTTGTTGTAAAAGATTGTCAGAAGGCAGCAAATACTTTCAGGAAGCAATTTGTGGTATTTATAAAACTCTGATATTTAATTCTTAGAACAATCACACACTCTTGTGTTCTTTCACTTTGGTTTCACACTTTATGTCCATGTGAGACCGCTCCAGGTTAGAGCCTTTTCATCTTGCACCCTGCTCCTTGTCCTTCGAGGGAGAAGGATGGGTTCTATTTGCAATGCACAGGCTTTCTTTCTGCTAAAATATCATTATTATGAATAATGTGCTGTACGTGTGTTTCAACATGATTTCAATAAAATTATATATTTTAAACTTTCCTATCAGTTCTTTCCTATTATTTATAGCTGCAGCACCCATATTGCATAATTCATGTTCAAATCATTTGCTGAAATAGCAAAGACTTTCTCTTTATAGCAATTGTTTAAAAGAATAAAATGAGGGTATTTAAGTGGCTAATCATAGAGTTTGTCTGAGAAAATATGAGAATTTAAATGACATGCTGATAAACTGATCAGAAATGAGTCCTGGCAGCTACTAAAAATATAAAACAAAAGACAATGTCTCTGCATCTGTTGTGTTATTTAAATAATAATTGCATTTTAAACCACATTCTTTTATATTCCTTTATTAAAAAGGACCAATTATGGAAAGAATGGGTACAAAAATTCCTGTAATAAAAACCACATCTTAGAGTTTGAATGATAGAGCATTGCTTTTATACTAATTATTTAATTCGAGACTTTCCTGAAAGGAAGAAAAAACATCAAATATTTTTTAAAAGTGAGTGGAAAACTTACCTTTTCAATATGAATTGTGTTCCCATGGTTAAAATAAAATCTGATAGCAAAGAACTTCTAAATGGATGAAATAATACAACACCCCCTGTAAAACGAGGAACCATTGGCTGAATTCCTTTACTGCTTGTGTTTCTGAGAATGGAAAACTCACCTACAGGATTCTGCTTGAACACATTTACAGCATCTTAAATTGGGGTCTTCTCTGTTTTGACTACTTTTTAGGAATGGCTTGATGAAAATATATCAGTTTGCTGTGAAAAGCATACAAATGTTCACCAAGTTACATTTCACTATGCTAAGAAAATAAATTGAAAGAAAGAAATCTAAATGTCTATGACAGTGTATAATTACTTCTATGCGTTTCCAGTAGATGCCATAGCTCTTGGGAAGTAACAGTGTAAGGTTGTTTCTAGCCATGAACGTGATCATTCCAAAGGAGAGACTTCAAAATTTGACTGTATTTCTCAGTGAACGTCTCGTGAGTAACAGCTACAAAAAAATCAGGCCAGGTCTGCAACTGATTTGTAGCTTACAGAAAAGGGCTGAATTGGCAGTGCTTGTCTAACCTGGTTGTAGCAATCACTAAAGTCTAAATAATTCACGATGACTCTATGGTCAAACCCCTAAGGTATGGAAAAGGGAGTCTGTCAGAAAATGTCCAAGCTCTTCTGAGAGGCTTGCAGTATTTCATTCCCCCGGTTCAAATCTAAAAGGTTATTTTTAAAGAGGAATGACAGACCACAAAAATAAAAGTTTTGTACATTAAAAATAGTTTCATTCTCATATAATTCTCAGAGTTGGCCACCTAAGTTATTTGGTGTCTCACCCAACTAATAAGATTTGGTAAATTATTGACGTCTCTTACTCTTTAGGTCTTCAGATGGAGACTAGAAAGCTTCCTGTTAGCCTCCATGTCTAGTCAAACCATGGATTTTCCTGTGGGGAAGAGGTTGGGGAAGTGCTTCTGCATGCTGAATCACTGGCCCCTTGAGAAGAGAACGGATTTCAGGTTCCCAAAATGTTTTTGTTTATGATGGACTTTATTAAATGCCTTTCCAGTAACCATTAGAACTTACCATGGTGATTTAAAACCTGTTTTTTTTGAGGATTGGATCCTCTCTTTCAGATATTTTACAGCTGTTTATTTTTCCTTTCTGTTTGAAATGGGTAGAGCACCTTTATCATTAACATGCTGCATGTGTCTCCTTACTTGACTTTTACATTATTGCTCTAGCTATTACTATGCATGCATTATTTATATGGTTGGCTATCAAGGAAAAAAGGCAAGCAATTTACTTGTCAAAACATATTAGAATGCATGACTTTAAATCAAAGTTGCATGGGTCTGTAAAAAGCTATAATAAATGTTCTTTGGCTAATATGTTAGTGTCATGCAGTGGGCATGGTCAACGTATTGGGTAAGAAACCTGTAATCACTTTAAAGACTCAATGAATAGGAGAGAATTTTAGATTATTATGCTTTGCTTTTAATTGTATGACATTAAGACTTAATTTATGAAGATTATATTATTTCAGTGTAAGAAAATTCTAACCTGTGTTTTAATGTTACCATCAGATTTAAACATGTATTTGCTCAGTATGAAAATTATAAACATGAGCCTAATTATATAAATCTAACCTAAACACACATATCTTTGGACTTAAAATATGTATCTTCTTTCCTGCAGAATGCATTCCTCTGAGTTGGAACAAGTTCCTGCAGTGTTGATAATTCCATCCTGCAGGACACAGATTTTATGGCTCCCATGGCCTTGTGCTTCTGTGTTGTAGCACACAAACCAATGCCACTGAAATCACTGTATGCAATCCTTACACAACAGGTTCCCAAAAAAATTGATGTGAGCCACCTGTTTCATACACAAGGTGAGGTAACTCCCTGTGAACCACACTTAGAAAGCATTTTGACAAAACCAGAATACTTTCCAGTGCCCCATTGCCCTTGCACAAAGAGAAACACATACGCCTTAAATGGTGTTTAGCTAGCACTCTGAATATTTACAAAATTTGAATTCACTGACCAAACTGAAACCAAGCAGAGCAAAAAACCATATATTTAACCTCTCTCAGCAAATAAAACCTGGAAAAAAACCGAGGGCCAAAAATCTAGAACAAAAATTTTAAAATTAGATCCAGGCAATTCTTACAAAAAAAAAAAAGCTTTCAGATTTCTGAATAAATTTCAATTAAATAATGATTGCATTATATTTCTAACATAATTTTGAGAATATATCTCTTTGTTGGATTCAGAAGTGTCAGTAATATCTTTTTTCTGCTTGAAATAGCATTTTGGGCCAAATAGACCCTTTCTGATCTATTCAAACTTTCAAACTGCAGTCACAAAGGTCTAATGAATGTTTATCACACTTGCAGACATGCTTATAAATGCAGGCTCTAATTTTTAATCTTTCTCCATCATATCAGAGGGTTTTTTCATTTATTTTTCCATACGTTTTCCCCAAATCATATTGAAATTAGGGAAAAGAAAGGGAGCTTAGGTGAATGTTGAAGTATTTATAAAAGTTGTACAGATACAATATCATTGAGTCTGGGGAAAACCCCAGTTACTGACACTTTTCATAGGAAGAAGGCAGAAATGTGCCATGGTAATGTCCAGTTTTATTAATAGTGGCTTGTTCAAGGTGGCTGAAGAACATTATGGTTGGACAATTAATGGTACAATATTTTCCCTTCTGGTGTGGCAAATTACCCAAGAGTTCACCAAAGCCAAGGTGGTTTTGTATCCTCAGAGTGGCAACATGTCCATTCTGGATATACACCACCAGTGAATCCTGAATAAGAAGTCAAAGTTAATAAAGTCTTACAGAAAATATAAGCTTACTAAATCTAGGTAAAAAAACAGGCTGTGTCCTAATGTCAAGGAAAGTTTGAAATTTTCCAAGATTTGGTTGCACTGAGCACTGTCTGTGCAGTGAGAGGTCTCTGCCCTAAAGATCTTGCACTTGGAGTATAATGCAGTGGCCCATAGTGTATGACTTCCCAAAAGTTATGTTCCAGCTTGAGTTAGATTAATCAGATTTATACCTGAGGTGATAGCTGAAAATTTTTGACCTGTGTTATTATCTCACAGTGGGTTAGATTACCCTAATTTATGTACAGGCTGTGACCATAAGATATTGTTTTTCATATGGTGAAATAGTCACCGTTTTTTTTTGTCCTCAGCTCCAATCTATTTCAACATTTAAACAAGATGACCTTCAAATTTGTTGTGGAAAAAAAAAATTAGTCTTTTTCACATTGTTATTTATGACTTCAGAGGAAGGAAAAGCACATTTTCACCTGGGGAAAATACGCCATTTTTAGAAGGTCTATTTGTCAGATTGTAAAAGGTGTTAAAAGGGGAAGCAGTTATTAAGGTTCTGCAAGAGCAATAAGGAAAAAATAATTTATATAAAATTATTTGTCTAAGGTTGCTTTAAAAAATACAGATTTGCTAAAGCAAAATTATTTGTTATGTTCCCCATATGAAAAACGCAAGGCAATCCTGGGTTAGCTATTTAAAAAAGCTATAAAAAGATGGTGTATGATATATTGAAATTATATTTGAAAGAGGAAAAAATGCTTACAGACAAAGAAGAAAATTGCAAGGTTTAACAGGGTTTTATTGTAACGAGATTGACGGACATTTGTGGGCATACATAAATAGATTTAGTCAGTGCTTCACTGAAAATAACATTGGAGATGAGAAAAATGCCATATTCCTGCTCATGTGCAAGGCTCATGAAGGCTGGTTGGATTTTCTGTCTTCAAAAACCTGATAAAGTAAAGAAATTATTCTAAACACACAATTAGTAAATGCCAACCTTATATTGTAAACGGATTATTATTCTTTAAATCAACTGGGGAGATTGAGAAGGGAAAAAACAACCCTCAACAAAAAACCAGTGCATAGCATACAGGGTTTGATAGGTTGGTGTGTTGGGTGACAGACTCATTCAGAAGGGACCTCTGATCACTGCAATGTGGGCTCTCCTATCTAGCTCACACACAAGTAAATATTTATATAATAAATATCTGTAAATATCTATATAAGGATAAATATCCATATAAGGCTGTAAAATATATATTAGGAGGTCCATAGCTGCAGCTTTTCCAAGACACTGAGATAAAAAACCAGCCCAGATGACAAATTTCCAAGTAACCCTATGAGTAAGGCAGCAACAACTGATAATTGCCAGAGGCTCAGAGAGACTCAGAAAAATTAATAGAGGGGTGCTGTAGGACAAGCCAGTCTTGGATTTTGCAACTGGGTTCTGTTCTAGTGAATGCTAGTGAGTTGATTGGATGGAATTCCATATTCCCCTTAGCAGGGAGTGGCCATTATTGACCCAGAAGGGAGGCAGTGTGGTGCTGAGATCTACACTGAGGCAAGGGAAGTGCCAGCTGGGGTTTCTAACACACAGCTGGCCAGCAGTAGAGACAAGAAATAGAACTAAATTCTCTTGCCTCCAAGACAGATACTTTACAAAAAACTCCCTTGTTTCTATTATTTCTGAACCTGTCTTTTTATTTTGCCCTCTATTTTGTAACCTCCTTCTGGATTTTCTTTATTTACTTATTGCTATTTTTCAAGATGTTTTATCAAATTTTTTAAAGCTACATATAAAATTTAAAAAATAATCCTTCACTAATGCTAGAAAGATAGTATGATTATATGAAAGGACAAAGTACATTCTTAGACTTCCCAGCCTCACCCTGTGAAATAAATAGATGATCATGTTTAATGAATCTGTTGACAATACAAGAAAGGATCTAGTCTGCCTGGAGCTTTATAAATATACTTTAGCTGGAAGGCTTAGTTATGTAGGATATGACAAACTTAAGCTCTATGATCTTAGCTGAGAAGAAATCTCTGCGGAAGCTGGTTATCTGTCATGGGGCTAACACCAAAAGAGTTCAGAGATTATGGAAAAGCTTTGTGAAAACAATATGCATATGGGAGGGAGGAGTTCCCTCACAGGATTTTTTTTTTTAATAATTGAGTATGAGGTGATAAGACTAAGCTAGAGAGACAATAGGATATTTTACAGAATCAGGACTATAAATATTGCATCATGTCTTTCATCCTCTTAATGATGCTTGAGAGAGCTGCGGAGAGATAGATATTGACCTGGAGGAGTTAAGAATCCTTCAATTCAGTGATGTTGTCCTTGGCCTTTTTTATGCCTTCCTGAAGGTTAATTATCCATGGGTCTTTTGTCCTATTTATATCTTGGAGGTTTGAGTAAGCTAAATGATAAACAGCTTATGTACTATTTTCTTATTTCAGCATTTTAGACTGGCTTTTTCTGTATAAGTCACACATAGTAAAGTAATCTGAAGGGGGATGTGTATACAGATGTGTGCTGATCTTTCAGAATGTCTGATAAGGAGAAATGTGAAGAAACAGCATCCTGGCAGAGATAGAATTTAGCCCATTCTTAGCCCAAAGCAGGGTCATTTATACCAGAAATATTCTTAACAGGCATTTGCATGTTTTCAAAAACTTACATGGCAGAGACTGTGCAAATGCTTCTGGTGATATTTTCTGATGCCTCTCTATCATTACCACTAGGTAAGTTACAGATACCCTTCAATTTTCAAAAGACAGATGTGTGCTGGACTTTTACACTGGCAGTAGGTGGTAACTGTCTTGCAATGAACCATTCTCAAATCAAGAAAAGCCTTTAAAGATTACTCCAGGTGAAGAGTGACCAAAACACTGCTTCTTCCAGAAGGCTTGCTTGTAATTAAGGGATCAATCTGAAAGATAAAGATTTGCTTCAGTTTTTGTCTTATAGTGACTTCACCAGAGAAAATAAAGATCGGTATCACTTAAAAAGCTGGATTTATTAGGTCATAAACTAGAATATGTAAAACTGCCAGCAAATGGAAAAGACAGAATAAAAATTAAAAATTGGTTATAAAGCAACTTCACCTGACTGGCCTTTCCAAGGGGGTTTTTGTTTAGCAGCTTTAGTTTAGCTCAAAACAGAGGCCTCTGTGAAGCAGTCAATTCTAAATGGTGCCTTCTGAGGATAATACTCTTTTTTTTCCCTGACACCTCTGAGACACAACCCTGAGCTTCTGCAAAGATCTAGACTCAGGTTCTAGAGGAAGCTCCCCGCTTTTCTTTGCTTCCCTGCCATGATTTTACATCTGTAACGTTTTTTCTCTATTTTCAGTTTTACAGACCTCAGGACCAATATTAATTTTTGAAAAACACGACAAATGATTTTTGACTGAATGTCACCTCATTGAGTCTTTATCAAAGCTTAATTCTGCCACGGACCTTCTTGACCTCCAGCAGTTTGAAGGTAATCAGTTTCATGAGAATGAAGTTTATCTAAAATTGAGTTAGAAACTTACACAAATTTGTGGACTTAGCAATTGCCCTCCCTCTCTGGATGTTATTTTGCGTTATGTATTCTGTAAAAAAATTGAATTTTTTCATCCTCAGACTTATACTTAAGACAAAACAATAGGTGTTAACTTTGCTGGAAATGCATTAAGTGATATCACTATTAATGACAATCACTCTACTTCTCAGATCAAATATGCCATAAATCCTTTGCATTTTTAGCTGAGTCACATACACATTAAATCCATAAACCTGATTAACATCTCTTGTGTTGGATACTGAGCAGGAGACATTATCCCTGCACCATCTAAGGGTAGGATCCATCCAATCCAAGATCAACAGTAAAGCTGGGAAAAAACGTGACAATCAATTTATTCCACATAAACAAATAGAATCTTATTTATTCTATACAAACCAGTAGAGTCACAGATTATCCTGTGTTGCAAGGGGCCCATAAAGATTAATAAAGTCCAACTCCTGGCACAGGACAGCCCCAAGAGTCCCACCATGTGTCTGACAGGTGGAAGTATTTTTCTTGTTGGTCATCTCAGCTATGAATATTTGAGGTTTTTTAATGACTCCTAGTTTTGCCCTTGTGTTGTTCAAATCATTAGTTTTGGCATTGCTTTTATGAGGAGTAGAATCCCTTCAATGGGAATATTGGACAAACTACATCTCTGAGCTTTACCTGAGTGCTTAACAGGAGGTAACTTTTATTATCTTCAATTTTTCATCAGCCTGAATTTGATTCTTTTTTCTAGCTGACCTTTACAGATAATGGTGAGGGAAGTCCTGATATCTTTCATTTTGAAAACGTATTTAAAACAGAAATAGGAGAAATGTTTGTATTTCCACCACTATTCTATTGCTATTGATTAATTCACCCAAATGCACTTTTTGTTTTAAGAGACATTTAAAAAATGCATTTCAAGCAGCCTGCAGAATATTCATGTGAGATCATTTTATGTGCAGTCTTATTGCAGAAGTCAAATTACAATTAAGCAATAAATTTGTGGCAGTGGGTATAATGAAAATACCCTTGTTATTTGGAATACAACTACATGACTGGAGGTATGTATATTATTTACTGAAAAGTAAATTTTTTTAGACTTCATGAGAAGTTATTATTGCCACGCTGGCATTTGGAAATTAAAAATATTTTGGGCAGGCTGGTTCTAGATTAAGAATCTCATGTGTAAGGAGTACACAAATCTAAAGTAAGCCAAAAAAAGAGAGTGGATTGTATTGCTACACCAATCACTGGAAAATGAAATCAGACATTCCATAATTTAAAGATATCTGCGTGAAAGACGGGAGAAATGTGAAGGGGATAATGCCTCAGTGATAATTGCAGGGTTTTTTTCAGTTTAATGTTCCTTAGGGCAGGATTTTGTTTTCACTGTGCTACTTAACTTTTTGTTTCTTGCCTCTTACCAACTAGGTCATTCTGCAAAGTTCTGTGCCAAGAATTTTGGAAAAATATATTTCCCTCTGAGGATTTATAATATAATTCTGTCTCATTATGCCTGGTGTTTTTCTCCTCATGCTATGATATCCTCAAAGAGGAAAGAAATAAAACAGCTTGCCTTCTTGTCAGTAGGGCCCAAACAGACTGGAAAAATTAATTGCAGCAATTACACAATAGTATGGTGCCAGCTCATGTGCACTTCTGAAATTATTCTAGAACAAAAGGGAACCACTTAAAGGGTGTGTGAGGTTCCCTGTGTGGTGAAAATTAAAAGAAAAATTTTTGCAAATTCTAAGATATTTCAGCAATAATCAGCTGTGATCTTTTATCTGAAAACCAGAGATTCTTTATATCTTATTCCTGTCCGGTAAGGGCAGGTGTTTGCTGACCTAATGTACTTACCTATTTTTACTAGACTGGGAAAACACCCTGGAATTTCCATTTAAATATGTTTATGAATTCCTATAACAGATGTTTGAATTTTAACTCAAAATGGACACAGCCATAGTCTATTTCCTGGACATTAGACCAACTATACAGCAAATCTGAACTCAATGCCTCTGGATACTCTGCCTTTTTCACACAGCTGATGAATGGAGTTTTGGGGGAAGCTGTTCCTGCTCTGGCCTGCAGGATAACAGGACACACACTCCAGTGCCCTGCTCAGAGACCTCAGCACAGCTTACTTGTACTGTTTGCCCAGGAGCAGGAGGGGACAGCAGGTCCCTAGAAAACCTCTGTTCCCCCAGGCAAGGACATATCTGGAAAGGCTGGGGTAACTTGTGGATGGGGAGGGGTTACTGGAAAGGAGACCACACAGTAGATCTGTGTGAGAGAGGAAAATCTGTAATGACCCTTAAAAAGATGAAAATCTGTGAGTCAGTGGGATATATGCATATGCAAGGACTGCAGTGAGCTCTGATGTGCTCAACAGAGGCTTTAGATAAAGACACGAAGAAGATTTTCAGTGTGCATGAGGCAGAGCAAACCCAGAGGGCAACGGACATGAAGAAAGAATGTGCCTTGTTCTGTACATTTAAATGAAGAGAAAGAACTGAATGATTCATCCAAGCCAAGATTTCCAGGATGAATTGTCATCACACATCTGAGGGGCTCACAAAGCTGAAAAGCACATCACAGGCACAGACTGTATCACCATCACTAAATAAATCAATGAGAGATCCTGGGTTGAAGCAGATCCCTCTCTTTACACAATGGGATTTTCACTGATGTGGCACTGACATGTACATGCCCCCAACCTGCCTTTTCTCAGGTGGTGTTTACTGACTGATTCCAAAATATATGCCATCCTTCTGTTTGCCTTTGCAGATAAATTATACCCTTATGTCCATCACAGTAAAAGAATAAAATTCTTAAGCAAGACAAAGTGGAAAAGGCAATTCAGCAATCTCTTCATCTGCACAAATGAAGTGAGGCTTGAAAAACAGTTGCCTCTAAAGTTGAGTTTCTTCAAAGGTACCTCAGCCTTTCTTTGTCTCCTAGGACTTGTAGGGTGTAACTTCTTCCCATAACAACTTTCTGGCTTTCCTCTTTCTTCAATCCATTTCAATCTGAACTATCCCTCAAACTCAATTCTTCTGCAAATAAAGAAAACTAATAAGTAACTGTTTTAATCTATTCTGTTCCCTGCTAAACGACAGTGAAATACTCCTGCTTTTATTTCTCTAGGTTCTGAGTTTTAAATATTGCCTACCATTGATCTTTATTTAAGTAAGATACTTGGGTTCCAAAGTTTGGTTCCTTTTGCTGTTCTCTCATGGTAGCATCTGATTCCATTGTCATTCAGCATGTTAGACTTACTTGTTTAAAAACCGATTTAATTTTTGTTTCTTATATTCAAAATCCCAAAGTATTCATCAGAGACAATAGGAAGACCCACATATGTTTAGATATAAGTTTTCTACTGTCTATAAAGCAAAACAATTACAGTCCTTTAAAGGATTCTGTTGAGTGGATAACTTTGACACTTAAACCTGGCTGTAGTCCCTGAACTAAGCCTCTGTGATCTCTATCAATCAGCTCAAGAATCACCTTCAGTATCCCAGCCAATCTCTTATCTCCTAGCTGACTCAGAGCGGAGCAAACAGATGCTGTTTTATGCAGTGTTTCAGGGTGAATTGGCAAAAATTGACATTGTAGAGGTGACCTGGAGGTTCTTTGATATTGCTAAATATTTTGCTGATGTCTTTTAAAGACCCTTTTGGAGGAATGCCAGTGAATATGCTTAAGTCAAAATTTTAACTCAAATGGAGAAAATCTAGTTTAATTTGAGCTCTAGAAAACAAAAACAAAGTCAAATGAGATTCCCCCAAACCAGTTATGAAACCAGGAGGTGGTTTACATCAATTACATAGATCCAAATATTTAAAAATCTGCTCTTGAGAAGACCAGGGACTTAATTTATTGTGGAGTTGAACAACTCCAAAAATTTTGGAATTGCTAAATCATTTAAGGAATATTACAAAATGACTACTATTACAGTTTCAAAGAAGAGAGAATTGGACTTTCAACAGATTGCAGACTGACATGCCCAAGTGATTGCTTTGGATGGGCAGCTCCTGGCAAAAACATTCTGGGTGAAATGTGGGCTGGACTAGCTCATATAAGGATTATTATTTTCTTATAAAATGGTTTTCTTTTTTTCTTTCATTAGATACCAAAGATGAAGGACAGGCATATTACTAACCAATACAGAAAAGGTAAAAGGATTTTTACTGAGCCACTGAAATGGTGGCTGGGAAATCATCTTTGTGTAAGAAGAAAAACTTTCCCTCTACTGCTAATGTACCTCTTGTGCAGTTCCATACTAACTGATGCATTTATATAGACCAAAAAGAGCTTATCCAAGATGGGAATACAGGAAAATTATTGTCTGAAATATTAAATTAAGTGGGCCCATGCATATCTGGGAGTGAAATAAAGGAAGGATTATTTACTTAAGAAATATATTTAGCTTCATTATCTTCCAAAAATTTCTGAGGCTTAATTAATGTTTTTCTGCATTTTGAGATTACCAGATGGGCAGCATATACAAATGTAAGCTGTTTAATTTTTTGGTAAAAACCTTCAATTTTTGGATGAGCATCAGCTCAGAGTGTTGTGAAATGAAGGCATAGTCAGTTGTTTGGACAAATAAGTGAGGTAGGTGCTGGCCAGCCTCTTTGAAAGTAAAAATGACTTTGTAAGAGTTCTGATCCTAGTTAAAGAGGATGCCTGTGCAGACATAATCTGTGAGTTCAGTATAATTTCCCTAAAAGTACTTCAATGACAAAATCAAGGGTTTGCTTGAAATAACATATTTGTTTAAAAGAAATGTATTTTGACTTTGGATCTTTCAGACGAAAATATTTTTTGTGCGCTTGTAAACCTCCTTCAGCCTCAGCTGTACCATAAACTACACAAACACAAAAATACATAATACATGCATATTTGTTTGTGTAAATATTCACAAGTGCCAAGACAGGAGTTGAATCCTGATTACAGGTGCAGGTCTGGATGTATGGGTCAAAGGAATATGCTAAAATGATCTTATTATCATAGAATACTTTGGATTGGAAGGGATTTTTAAGGATCATCTAGTCCAACTCTGCCCCCAGCAATAAGCAGGAACATTTCCAAGTAGATCAAGTTAGTCAGAGTCCTTTACAACCTGATCTTGAATGTTTCAGGGATGTGATAATTACCATCTGGCTGGGCAACTAATTTCAGTGTTTCACCACCCTCGTTGCAAAAAAATTTCTTCCTCATATCTAGTTTAACTTCTCTTTGTTTAAGACCTGCTTTGCCCTATTGCAAGTGGTTCTGTAAAAAGTTTCTCTCCATCTTTTCTAAGTCCCCTTTAATTATTGAAAGGCTGCAAGAGGATCTCCCCAGAACTTTCTCTTCTGCAGGCTGAGAACTCCCAGCTCTCAGCCTGGGGGTTTCGTAAAGAGGTGCTCCAGCCCACTGACCGTGTTCATGGCCCTGCACTGAGCCCACTCCAAGAGATCTACATCTGCTGAGGACCCCAGAAATGGCGAGAGTGATCCAGGTGGGGAGTCACAATAGACAGAAGAGGGTCAGGATCACCTCCCTTGACATGCAGGCCACTTTACATACAGGATAGCCCAGGATAGGGTTGGCTTTCTGGGCTGTAATCATCTGTTACTGCCTCAGGGTCAATTTCTCATCTAAAGGCAAAGCCAAGTCATTTTCCTGCAGGGCTGCCCTCAATCCCTTCATCCCAACCCAGCTGCAGGACCTTGCACATGGACACTTTATGATATTTTACAAATGAGAAATGAATAATGATATGACTGTACCATTTGCCTTTTAGGAGAAGAAATAGTGTGATAGATATCCATGAAATGCACACATCCTAGTGGACAGGAAGCAATACTCTATTCTCCAGGGTAGAGTATCAATTTCTTCCTCATTGTTCCAAGTGGTGACAAAAAAGACAGGAGATAAAAGCAGGACTAATGAATGGGCAGTGAGGGATGGAATAGGTTATTAAGGTTACTTTTGAGACTATTCAAACATTGTTATCAGAAAACTCTTCATCTTCTGGCTGGATCAGAAACCTTATGCTGGAGGGATACTGGGAATATTCAAGGAGTGCAAAATACCATGTTAATTATATCTATTAGGAAATTTAGACTTTGACATATTAAATAGTCACCTTAATTAAGGTAATGAATTGTTATGGTTGTTCAACTTTGTCACTCACAAAGATAGGGCATGACTGTTAGAGAAATACAGTGAGAATTAAAGTGCATGATAGAGGCCAATTCAGAAAATGCAAATATACCCAAGCCCTCTCTTTCTTCCATGAAACATCATTCAGATAGAAAGATAGCCATCCCTTTTGTCTGCTCCAAAATGCAGAAAACTCCCACAAACAGCTCAACAGGCCCAAGAAAACATTCCCCAAACCACGGGTTATTATTTCTCAGTAGGTTAATCTGACTCTAGGTTATGGAGTGAAGCAATAGAATGACACGTTTATTACAAATATCTCACCTTAATATTTCCTTCCCCAGTCTCATAAAATTAACTTTCTTTTTTGCATTGGTTTGATTTGGAGCTATTTACCCAAAATCTGATAGGGGTTATGAGAATACTTTAACTTGATCTTTCAGGCTTGGAGGTTTTTTACTTATTTTCAGGAAGTTAAATGTTTTGAGGGAAGAAAGATATTGAGACATCTGAAAATATTGTAATTGTAGTGTTCTCACAAGGAAAAAAATAAACAGCATCTTTATCATATCACATCACATGATGGGCACTTGCTTAGCTGAGAGACCCTTCTTCAGGCTGTACATCCCAGATGGATACACAAATGATTCTCCTGTTTTCTATTATGTTGCTTCCCATTATAACAAAAGTAAGCGAAATGCAACTCCTTATTTACCTGCTCTGTGGCAGTTATGATTCCCATTTATGAAATTGATGCTGGCTGGAAAAATGTCCCACAGTCTGTCCCCACTGTGCGTAAAATGAAGCTCCAGCTTGGTTCAGCCTCTTGCATCTCCAGCTGTATAGAAAGAGGCAAATGAGTAACAGCACACAGGTACACTTAGACAAAATAAACACACAATATAGGTATGGGGAGAGTTATTAGATCTTGCTACCTGGTTTGTTAAGAAATAGGGAAAAATTCTTCTGCTAAAGTCAATGGAAATGGCAGGTCAATGGAAGACTATGAGAGATGGTGCAGACAGAAAGATAATACTCATGTCACTGAATTATATACAGCTCCCCTTGACTTCAAAGAACCAGGACTTGACCCTGGGACCTTTTATTAACTCTGGTAAGAAGTAAATAATTCTGTTTCAGCCTGCAATATGTATTAACATCCTTGTTAGTTATACATACATGAGACTTGAATGATTAAGATTTGTTTATTGCTCATATGGGAAGATGTGCTAATTTTTTTACTCGCTTCTTGTTTTTCAGCTTATATAAATACTTTGTTACAAATCCCCAGGCTCCTGGAAGCTTAAGATAATTAAGTTAATTTACACCAGATTTGTTTTGGGAGTGTTTCTGATTCAGCATTTGCTAGCAGCAGAAGTTTTCCAAGGGCACTGCTGAACAGAGTTTAGGTCATTAATAGACTGAGGCACTGTATGATCTGTGGGAAGGCACCATCCATGTAACAGTTGCCAAATCTGTCCTGTATTTTATAAACATGTTAGTTTCTTTTCCAAGAACAGTTGGAGAAAGATGAATTCAAATGTTTTGGTATCTGTGTCAGATTCTTTCCCTAAGGCAATTAAAATGTGGAAGCAAAACATGCACTGCTCATACTTTTCTCAGGAGAGGGAAAAGAGCATGAACACATGACAAATGTGAAAGTAAATAACACACTGGTGGGTGAAAGCTTTGAACTGTGGTGGATAGTCCTATATGGGATCCTAGCCATGAAAGAATAGTTGTACACTTAATAGCTAGTCCCACTATTAGCTATTTCTTCTTCCTTTCATGTGTAAGTAATTTGTAACACCAGGCATGCTATAAATCTCCCTTCTGTGTTTGGTTGCACTGATAACAGGGTACTGCAGTCTCTAACCATGAGTTTAGTTTTCGTATATAATTATGGAACAAAGAACTCAGACAATGAGCTAAGAGTTTGGCATTTTGTTTGGTGATTATCTGTAATACTTACAAATGAGCTATGATGAGGCAAGAAGGAACAAAAGACACTTCTGTGCTCACACACTGAAATCAAGGCCCAGATAAATTTTTAACATTCTGGTATTACAACAGCTCAATACACTGTGCTACACTCAAAGTTAAACTCTGTATTTTAGGTTCCTACAGCACGTGTATTTTGTTTCATTAAAAAATGGTACAAGCATAGTGTTTTCCCTGGGAAGCTTAAAATACTCACTCTTCATCTTCACCCTGTCTTGTCCAGTACTGGGAGACAAAAACAAGCAAATGTCCATCATCCTGGAAGCCAGGAAGAGCATCCACTGTGCCAAGTCACTCCCACAGTTCAAACATTTCTTTTCAAAGTCCTGTTTTGTTTTGAAGCCCTTGATGACAACTTTTTCTCCTGATATCAAGGGATTGTAGAATAATTAAACAGAATACTGTGTGATGTCCTGAAGTGACTATAGAGACACTTCTCTTCTTTGTTTGGAACTGGGAAACCATGCCAAAACTGCAAGAGCTATTTGATAACCTAGCCCAGAGTTTTTGAAAGCTCTGAGAACACTTAAATTTAATCCCAGAATTTTCTGCAGCACTTACATATGTATGAGCATGATATTTTTTGTGCCTTGGTTTGCTGTCTGTGAAACCAAAAATGGAGTCCTTGCTTACAGATCTTTTCTAAATATGTACTTGGAGATGCTCAAATGTTGGCTTAACTATTCCAGGCGTGAAGACTTTGCTAAATGCATTTTTGTGTGGTATACAATGAGAACTATGTAAACATACTTTTAAGCAATCAGTACTATTGTGGATTCCAATGTATGAAAAGATGGAGAAATTTGCAGAGGAGACTGAAGCAAAAAAATTGCATTTGCCACTGAAATTTAATTTGCTGAAATATGTTCATTATAGACTGCTGAATTGCATCCACAATTAGAAACATGCATTGTGAACATGCTATATCCCTTAAAGGTCCTATTTGTGGACACTAAAAACTGGGATGAACCCTAGGGACACCACAGTTATTCCAATCATCAGCAAAAAGAGTATTGCAGCCCACCACCAAGGAGGAAGGACACTGCTCCTCTTCCCCACACAGATGAGGCCTCCTGGTCAAACTCCCCGTAGGAAAGAGAAATGTTGACAAGACCCTTTTTGAGAGATATTCAACAAGCCAATTAGCCTATTTCACCTCTTCTCAAATAGACTTTTCTCTTTCCCTCCGTGGACTTACATGATTTATTATTAGGGGCTCAGGTGGGAATCCTAGGACTTCCAACATCTAGCTGTCAGAGTAGTCCACTTGAGTTAAAAATACTGCAGTCGGAGAAATTCAGAGGACAGAAGTGGAAAACTTCTCCATTGAGGGTTTCTGGCTCTCTTTCAATGCATCACAAAAAATTTGTTTTCAAATGGTCAGAGTGGACTGATTTAAAATATATATATATTTATATATTTTAATATCAGACTTTCTTTTAACAGGAAAAAAGAAATCTGTTTCAAGTTGAGAGGAAAACAAATTTCAAAACTTCTGAATTCTTTGCAGAAGAGAAATTGCAGTACTCTGTTCAGCTTTAATAAAATGTCACCTTTTAAATGAACTAAATTCACAGTAAAACTAATGAAAAAAACCCTGAGCTCCTCAAACTTAATTTTAGCTATTCTTCAGTCTTATTTCATAATTTTCTAATGTGTGTCAGTGACAGACAATGCACAGTAGTTTAATTATTATCTTCTGCTGTGTGAGCATGCTGTGCAAAAAAGATTGTGGGGAACAGAAGAAGGAGGAGATAAAATATCCTGACACAAATTAGTATTTAACATACATTTTGAAATCAATCTGCTGCTGCCCCTGTTTCTTCAGCTTTTTAGATACAGCATGCCAGAGAGCACATCAATTTTATTTCCTTACCAGAATGTGGTGAGGAAACAACTGCTTTGTTTTGTTTGGGTTTTCATTTTTTTCCCCATTTAATAACACATTTCCCAAAAAGAACAGACATCTGAGGATGACTGCAAATATTCACTCCATCAGTTCTGGGCTCTGTAAGAATCTGACTCTGAATGATTTAGGGAGAACCACTATTTGTCCACTTGTGATGAACATATTTTTCAAGTTAGGGTGCCAGGGCTTTCTGTCTAGCAGATGGATGACAGCCACACTTTCATCAACCTGACAAAGTAAATAAGAACTTGTTCAATATTTAATACACAGCATGTAAATAGCTTGTCTGTGTTCATGTATCTCTTGGATTCTCAAGAAAATTACTGAATGGATATGCTGTAAGAAAATATTAAAACATAATAATAGTATGTTAATTTAATAAACAAAAAACCTATAGAGTTTAGTTTTAATTAAAAAACTGTTGGAAGCAGTTTTGGAATAATGGTGGTTCGTTTCTGCCTCTGCAAAATTTTTGAAACAGCATTATTCACAAAAGGGTGGCAGAAATCACTGTAGTTGGAAATGGCCAACCATAATTTCCCATGAGGGCTTTGGAGAAGCTGATATAAGGAAAATATCTCTAATATCCCTCGTGTGCTTTGTACAGAAGGGTAGTAAGAGGTACTTGGATGAAGATATACAAAATAATCAATAGCATAGGTCATACAGGGTTGGGAATTGTGTGATGTTTTCTTATAATAATAAAAAAGAACATGCATTGAAATAGAAATATGAGAACTGCAAGCTAATGAAACATAAATTCTACTTCACTCCACATTAATTTTTTCTTGGGCAACCCTTGGGCTGAGAGATTTATACAAACCAAGACCTTAGAAGGGTTCAGTTGAAGCTGGACATTTAAAAAGCAAAACAAAACCAGATAAAAACAATCAACCACATGGGATACAATATTTTTTTTCAGATGTAATCTAAGTTTTAAGAAGAACATTAAATTATTAATCTATTTTTCTTCTGAACTATTGGTTGCTTTTACTCTCATTCAGATCTCAGATGAAGTGAGAGGTGTAGACAGTGTTTTCATGTAAAAATTCTGTTGGTATAAAAGCAGGATCACCTTTCTGCAAAACTCTTCTGTTGACAATAGCATGCCAGCAAGGAATCAGTTGTTCTGACATAGCTCAAACAAATTTAGCAAAAATACCACCAGTTTTTCTGCCAGTGCAAACAGATCATCTGCCAAACTTGCTGTAAAGTAGATCAACTGAGAAATCCAAGCTTGCCTTTGGAAAAAAAGACCTTTAGAGGTTGGCACTTTTGATTTAGACTTCTCCTTCTCTTAGTCAGAAGAATGCCCTTAATATAACAAAATAGTAAAATGATAGAACATAAATTATATTTAATTATGGGATGCAGGTTAGTATTTATTGGTTTGTTTCATTTTTTCAGGATTTTGGTTTGTCCTCATCCTACCCTGGCTAATTTAACAAAGCAGTAAGTGGTTTGAGCTGCTATTGAGGGATGAAATAATGAAGAGCACCTAACTTCCCACTGAATCAATATTTCATTCCTGCTTGAGGCCATTTTCAGTAATCATTGGGTTGAATTGTTCTCATTTTAATATTATTAACAAATGGTTTCATCATACTGTTTAAGAGAAGTAATGTAAAGTTACCAACACCTTTCTTTGGGATATGTGTTTTTCCCTTATTAATATTTTAAGACAAAATCTTACCCCTGGTAAGACATTGAAGAGTTGCCTTTGAATACAAATGCAGAAGAATTATGAAACAGGAACACAAAATACAAGCAGTTTAGCCTGTTTACAAATTATACGTTAGACATTGAGGAATTGTTTTCTGTTTTCTTTTACCATCCCACCAAAAAGCAGGAAATATGTTTAGCAGCAGCAGAGCTTTCCCAAATAGAAATTTGAAGTTGAGTTAAATTCATTTTTCAAAGTTTACACATTAGTATTTTTCAGCCAAGAGAGGAAGTATAGATTTTCTCCTCTTTTGAATGCCATGATTGTCAAAAAGGGGAGTTTGGGGGAGGTGGCTGTTTGCCTTTAAAAAATAAAGTCAACATGAAGCAAAGGATTGCTACAAACATGCATGGTTCAAATGAAATCCACTGCATTGAGTCTCACAAGAAATCGGGTCTCTACTCATGCCTGGAGGAATGATTCAGGAACAGAAACTAGCCCTGGGACTCCGAAGCAGTGTGGGCTGTACAGACATGAAGCTACTATGATGGGAAGATTTTTTTCAGACTATCCCTCTCCAAAGTATTTTTTTCCCCAGCTCATCACTATTTGATACCTTAAAGGGTTCCCCTCCCTGCCATATTCCCCTCAGTCTGCTCTTGCACTCTTTCATTTCGTGGAGGGTATCAAATGAAACAGGCTGTCTTTTTAAATGATCTTAAAAAAAAGATCATTTTTTTAAGCAGTGCATTTTGAAAATGCAGTGATGTCCCTAGAATTTAGGTAATATGCAGGAAAAATTAATGCACTTCCTTAATCACTGCATAAGCTTCCCAACTTTGGGCTTACACTGATTTTCAGTAGCTGAAGTTCTGCTCATTTGCCTTATAACTTTCCCCATGCCATAGGTCAGTACATTCCCTACTTTCCAAATGTCTTTGCTTGTTTAGCTATTACTTTCCTTTTACATTTCCTTCAGCAAATATTTTGGGGCTGAGTGTTTCAACACTATTCTCATGGAAAAATACTTCCCTATGCAATGTTTACTTCCAGTCAGGCCTTTTGTTGTTTTGCCTTTGAGCTGTTGCTCTAACTCCTGGAGTCCCACATGAACAAGAAATGCAGATGGATGCAAGGAATGAAAAAAGCACACTTCTCTCCCACTGCATAATGACACTTCTGCAAACACTAAATAAAGCATTGCTGACAAAGATGTGCCTCCCTTTTGGTTTATTAGGGACTACATTCTTCTCCATTGAAATCCAATTCCCAAAGTCCCAGAGATTTTGATATAAACAGAATGTTATTCCTTAATCTAAAAATACATATTTTCTGCTTTTATTGATGTGGCAGAATACAAACAGATATGTACCTTTCCCTGTACTTACAGCATAAATTGAAACCTAAACTGAAATTTTTGGGTTTTAAAGTAAGACAAAGCAAAGAAGATCAAACATTTTTTCTGGTTCTAAGAGATAGAATCTCTATCAGAGTACATTATTTTGAAATTACTCTATCTTTGATCAAGAAGATCTTAGCTACAGCAACATCTTTTTTGGGGGATGTTTTAGGACATGCCCAGTGAGACTTTACCACCTTACATAATTTACTTCAGGACAATGTTCCCGCTCCCATTTTCATGGCCAACAATCCTGTCTCCTTCTCATTTCATTTGTTGTGACAAAGAACTCTTTAAGAAATGCACAACCTGCATGGCCAACCTGGACAGTAGACAAGAGTGCTTGAGAAAATCCAGTGGTTCTGGGCAAAAAGAAGAATGTCTTGTGCCTTCTTACCCTCACACTCCTTTCCCAGATGGCTCTGGAGCCCATGCTGGAGAAGGGCAGAAAGACACTCAGGGTGTCAGTGGTGATGGTTTTTTGCTTTTGTTTATTTGGAGGTGTTGTGGTTGGTTGATTGCTTTTTTCTTTTTTTGCAAAAAAAGTAGCTTCTTTTCTCACACCTCTCTGTAACAAGCTTGAGATATTCCTTGCAGTAATTTGACTTGTACAATTACAGCACAGGCATAGAAGAAGCTCACAATTTGAGAGCCAAACTGCCAAATGATTGTGTTGTACTTACATGTATTCATCATAATGTAAATTGCACAACATAATACTAAGGGCCAAAACCAAACTTGCTCCAAAATATATATTTTAGAAAATATCAGTTTGATCATTTCCAGACTTACATTTTCTAAAGATGAAAGACAAATGAAATACTTTAAATAATATACTAGAAATGTCTTACCACTCATTGCAAGCGAAAATATTTCACAGAAACACTTTCATTTCTGTTTTCATCTAAATTCTCCATTTTCTTTTCTATGGCGAACCTCAGGATACAGTAAAAGAAAAGGAGAAATATTTTTCACTTATCGCATCATTGCCTTTTTCACAATGCCTAGAATTAATTCTCAAAATCCTTGTGCTAGATTCATACAAGTTTCTCCTATTCTGCCATTTGCAGCAAACATCTTTCCCAGTAATAGGAAGAATTCTTATGTAAGTTCATCATGCACAACTTTGTAGAGTTATAAAAGAAAATGTGTTCCTTACTTTATGGCATAACAGAAGTACTGAACTCAATATCTTCCCATGAGTCCTCTCTTCAATATTGAGCTTGATGAAGATTTCAGTTTTCTATGACATGTGAAACACTAACAGCCTCCATTCAGTCTTTCACATTCTTTTAAAGTTTCAGAAGGTGTTAGCAAGTATCTAAGATCATTTGCTAAAAGGAAGAATATTTTTATTTCTTATTCTTGTTTTATTTGTTTAAATAACCTAATTATTGAATTATTAATTCACATAATCAAACATGACTGAAACACCAGTGATTTCTTATCACTTTTTAAAGATATGACCTTGTAATGTTTGGAACTTAAGATCTGATTGACATCAGCTATGATGGGTTTGTTAACCCTGTAATATAATATAATGATAACACAGTAATGGTCTAGTAACTGAGTCTTGATTCAGCAAAGCACTAACACATGGCCTTAAATTCTCATTTATTTTATGTAGCCTGAAGGCTTGCTTTTCATATCAAGATGGTGTAAAATAGGTTTAGCCAAATGAGAATACAAACAGGTTAAATTGGAATTGATTTTTAAGAACAAATTGAGGTCTTGAAAACATATTATTTCTGTGCAAAAGCATTCACATTTATTTCACATGGAAAAATAATTTTGAAAATGTCATCAGATCATCATACATGTTAACAGTTGTAAGGAAGATGAAACAAAATCAAGAACAACTATGCTCTGATCAACAAAAGAAAAGCTATTGGAATGGATATAGCTAATTTTTAACAGAATTAGATGTTTCTTATAAGTGCAAAACCTATCTTCTCTTTCTGAAAAGAAAGTTAGCATTGGTCGTGAGTCAAGTATATTGCCTATTTTATGGATTAAAGTTCTTCGACCCCATCAGTTTAACCATAAATGTGTAAGAAAGGAGAATTCTTTTATAGATGGAAGATGAGATTCTAAATGGTTCTTGTCTTTTTCATAATAGATAGTGCAGTTAAAATCTCCCCCCAAAATCAGCACATTATGACGAAGACAATTCAATGAAAGGCTACTTAAACAGTAATTCAAAAGAGCTCCTTTCTTTCCCTCAGTAGTGGAACAAATGTTAATGAAGCAAGCACAGATTTGATCAAAGTTGTCCTGAGGTTTTAATAACATTTTAATACCCCTAAACCAAAATAGGAATACCATAATGTGTATCTGAATCAGACTAAGATTTTTTTCATAAACACAGTTCAGTTTTCGGCAGCTGCATGTATTTGTGTCGTGATATGAACACTTCATCACAAATTATTGCATTTTATAATTATCCTGTGAAGGATTACTTTGTCTTACCTTTGGTAGCAGTTTATAGAGTATTTACCAGGCTGCTTCAAGAAATGTTATGACAAAGAGCTCCTATGACAACTTATGACAAAGGTGTAAAGACAAAGGTCTAAGGAGCGTTGGTGAGGTCAGTGGACAGGGCAGGGTGTCCGAGGCAGAAATGGGATGGAGATTTCACTGAGCTCCCCAAGGGGCAGCTGGCACAGTGCTGGCTCTCAGGGCACGAGGGATGATGGAAATCACATCAGCCAGGAAATCACAACTTCTTGGAAGGAAATAAAGATCTATTCCTTGTTTAGCCTCGTGATATGGAGAGAATGTGCTGTCTACATTTGCATAGAGGGATTAAATTCCACAGGGAGGAATTAAACTCCTGCAAGGAATAATTGATAGAATTATTTTTCAACAATGCTGATAATACTTTTACAGACTGGTTTCAATGGATTTAAGCTGGAAGTTGGAAAAAAATTCCTTTCAATAGAAATAGTGAGCAAAATAAGATAACTGCTTTTAAAAATACATCCTTACATCTCGAAATTCAAGGGTGTGTATTTCAGCAGATTAGGTGAACTGAACAGAATGGTGAAAGATGTTCTCTGTCCTCTGTCCACATGCCAGTTCTGGCTGTGCATGAGTTCCTCACTAAACCACCATGAATGGAGACAGGTTACAGGACTGCACTGTTTGTGGGTGGTTAGGGAAATCTTTCCTTTTAGATGCTGGACCTATAACTGGGCCAAATAAAAAGCCAGTCGAGGATGTGGATGGCAAAATGGCTCACATGACAGACACGTGCATGTATCAGCTGATGCTATTGTTATAGCAATAACAATATGTATAGCACCCTGCACCACATTTGTGCTGTATATACATATATATGCATTGTCCACAGCACATGCCAGATAATGCACTGTGATTTAAATTTTAATTTTAAGACTAAACCAAGTAAAGTAATTCAACACTGCCATAAGCTGAAAATACAAGAAAACACAGCTAACGCTGGCCAGGCAAAGTATAATAATTTCTTCTTCTGCAGTATTATGAAAACGTGCCGGAGCCCAGACTCATTATCTAAATTATCAGTGTAAGGAGTGTGAAGCATTGCAAACCCCTCCTGTCTTCTCTTTCTCAAGAGTATGAGTATATGAGTAACCTATAAATAACCAAGAGACCTTTCAAAGCATCTGTAAATGCATATATTTGTGTATATGAGCATCACAGAGCAAAATGGTTCCATCTGCTGAACTACTAAAGAAAACCAGGCAGATGATAAAACATCTTGGAGTTGGCATGTCTTTCTTCATGGGTAGTGACAAGAAAGGAGTCCTAATATAGAGGGAAAAAATAGCATGTGATACTCCCATATTTTTCAAAAAAAAAATAATGAAACAGTGCACCACTGACACACAACACCTTTTTATTGAAAAACTCTTTCTAGAAATGTTCATAGAGAGTTCCTTCACACATTCTTTCTGCAACTCCACAAAAACAAACAAATAAACAAACAAAGTTACTTTTTCATCAGCCTCTGAAACATCCTTAACCAGAGAGGAGGCAAATGTGTATTCTTCTGCTTTCTGTTACACAAGCCTTGTGCCATCTCTACCTGTTAATCTGTGACTTGGTGACAATGCATACTTAGGCTGCTCTTTAGGAAAAATCATGATGCTTTGACGTCTCTGAAAGCTTATTAACAATAGCAGGAAATCAATGAGTTTTTGTATTATTCCTCAAAGTTGTGGCAGTCTTTATCATTACTCTCTAGGTAAGACCATGTATTGGAGTATGGCAGAGACAGAAGTCATTGAGTTATGCTACATAAATTCTATCAAATTTAACCTTACATTTTATTTCAGTAGGGTTTTGTATATTTACAGTAAAAGCTAGATATCAAATAATTACTTATGTTCAGACTTTATCTAATGAAGTTAGCCATTGGGTAAATCTGATCTAAAAGCCCCTAATTAGACAACTGAGTATCGCCTTTTTGAAATAAAAATGAACAATCAAATAATAACAAAAACCACACACAGAAGAAACCAACAACCTGAAATCAGATTGAAACAACGTTGAATCAAAGTTCTTTAAGGACAAAAGACTATCATATTTTTCATTTGATATCGTATATTTACCAAATCACGAAGCTTCCTCAGGTTTGTGATTTGCAGTGAGCCTGAAATGCACCTTGGAATGGAGCAGTCAGTTCCTTATATCTCACCCTGATGCCTCTGGAAGCCCATACTGAAGTTATGCTGAACCTGCAGCTGCAGCCATTTGAAAGGAACTAATACCAACACAGGAACATAAGCTGCCAAATAATTTTTCAAGACCTATAAAGTTACAATATTTTTAGAGTTAGATTTTAAAAAGGCAACTAATACTTTTAGGAATTACTTATACAGCTCTAGTTGTCCCAGACTACATGAGTTCTGTGCAAATTTGCTGCCTAGCATTTTTTTTTTCCATGAACAGAATTGCAAGGATTGAAGAACTTTAAAAAATGGGAGCAGCTAAAAGACCATTCTAGCTGCAGATAACCAGTTTCAGCCTTCCTTCTGTGGCTGAACACTTCCCTCCTCCTCATTCTCTCATCTCTGGAGCAGAAAGTAACAGAAGGAAGACCTCTGCATTCTTTACAATGTGTTCAGGAAAATGCACTTATTTTGGTGGTGACACAGACTCAGAAATTAATTTTGACAGAATGAGCAAAGACAGCAGGAACTCATTTTGATCAAAAAAATATAAGAAATACATTTCCTTATAGTGAAATTTTTTGTGACTCATCTTGACCTTAGTGATTCTTCTTGTGGCAAGTTCCTAGTACTGCATAATGAGTTTCTGAAATTTTTACATGACGTAGGTTGCTTAATTAGTCTCACTGACTCCCCTTTCATAAGCAGAAATGTTTTCAAGATTCAGATATATACTTTTCTATAGAAAAAAAACCCCAAACTGCTGGTTCACTGGTCACAGTGAGCCAGTTCATCCCTGGAATAAATTGATTGACTAAGACTGAGCTGTAGGAGCAGTGACTTTGGCCCATGCAGTCTACTTGTTTAACATATGTAAAAATCCCAAGCTAAACAGGACAAACATAAAAGCAGCCTAGACCCTTGGTATTAATATTGTCTGCAGAAACAGATTGTGTAATGTAGGGTTTATTGAATCCCTGCAGCTTTCCAGCAAAGCTCACTGTGTGAGATGCATGTACAATATCCTGGCATAATTTAAATGAGAATGTTGACTAGCCCTAAAAGCTCCATTAGGTGGTCTAAACTGAACAGCCAGCCATTTGCCATGTCCTCAACACCTACTATGTAAAACAAAAAGTACTGTTACCATGGGTTACCAGAAGGTATTATGTATTAATGGTGCAATGATGAAATTATAGGAATTCATGTTTCTTGCGGTGAAAATTACAAAACACACAGAACAGCTTTTATTGTACAGTCAAAGTGGAAAAGTCCAGCAGCACCCCTTTTTCAGCAAAAAAAGAATTGTGAAAATATAAATAAACATCAGCTCAAATCAGCAGTTTGCTCCTGAGTTATGGTTTGTACATTTCTCATTGCAGTACAGAAAATCATCCCACAGTCATGAGCTCTAAAGTATCCAGGCTGAGAAAGCTGCGGCAGGCAGACAAGGCTGTCAGGCTCACCTTCTTTTCCAAAGGAAATATGCTTCATGGACATGATCTGCCACTCTGCTGAGTACCTTCATCTCCCACTGAAACATGGAAGTGCTCATCACCTCACACGAGCTCACTTACACGTGGTCTTAAAAGTGTTTTGTACTGGACAGCTGTCATCCAAACTCAACAGCTCATCTGTAGTCAGCAAGGCATTTTCCTGGCATGTGCTGACGTCCTCCTGACAGTTTAACATATGCTGCTGTGTTTTGTTGAACATGGTTGGACTTGAGCCTGTTGGACTTTTCCTTAATGCTTCACTGAACAGGGAGTTCTTATTGAAACTGATTGCTTTGCTAGGCTCGTGCCTGAAAAGCAAGGGGGAATGCTTTAACATTTCCTGTATTGAGGTATGAAGTCTAACTTTGTGATTATCAAAGGCCAGCCATACTACAGAAATTATGCTTCTGTGGCTTACTTTTGATGAAATTACTTTTTTAAATTATGTCATTCTAAGTCCAATGCATCAAAACATTTTGTTACTGTCTTTCAGTCTAATGAACTAGAAACAAAAAGTCCCTTTTAGCCTTTGCCTTGATTTTTTTGATCAATGGATTTTCCTATAAAAGTGTGATATGACAATTAATTTAAAAAATATTAACAGAAACTGTGTGGTTTCCTGGAAGCTGCATAACAACCCTGCAGAACTTTTGGGAAGACATTAGAAACAAATTTCCTAAACATCCTCTGAATTTACTCTAATGGATTTTTGAAAACCCAAATTTTGATTAAGGCTCACTGCTTTTCAAAATAATCCACTCACAAAAAAAAATCAGTTGGCAGGGGCAGGAGAGGATGGAGGGATTGGGGTTGAAACTTAGCAATGTTAAATTCATATGTTTAACACTATCAAATCACATCACATCATATCTATCATATCATACCATATCATATCATATCATATCATATCATATCATATCATATCATATCATATCATATCATATCATACCATATCATATATCATATAATATCATATCATACATATATCAGTGCAATCACTGGAACAATGATAGCTTACATTATAGTATTCTCTGAATTTTGTGACTTGAAATGTCAGGGAAACAGCCTTTCTAACAGGCTTGCCACAGAGAAGGCAAGCCAAGAAGTTGTCCTGGCCTGCATCAGAAGGAGCTTTGCCATCAGGTGAGAGTGACCCTGTCCCCTTTCTCAGCACTGGTGAAGCCACACCTGGGGCTGTGCTCAGTTCTGGGCTCCCCCACACAAGAGAGAGACACAGAGAGAGCTGGAGAGCTCCAGAGAACTGGAGAGTCCAGATGAGGGACTGCCCCTGAGGTGATCAATGCACTGAGGCATGGCTCCTGCAGGGAAAGGCTGTGAGAGCTGGCACTGTTCAGCCTGGAGAAGGCTCAGAGGTGACTTTTGAATGTTTGTAAATACCTGCAGGGAGAGTGCAGAGGATGGAGCCAGGCTCTGTTTGGTGGTGCCCAGAGGCAGGACCAGAGGCAATGGGCACAAACTGAGACAAGGGAGGTTTCCTCTGGTCAACAGGAGACATTTTTTCACTGTGAGGGTGACCGAGCACTGGCAGAAGGTGCCCAGAGAGGTTGTGGAGTCTCCATCCTCAGGGATATTCACAAGCTGTCTGAACATGATTCTGAGCAACTGACTCAGGTGTCCCCGTTGGAGCCCAGACCAGACAATTTCCAGCAGTCTCTTCCAACTTCAGCCTTTCTGATTCTTGGATAGCAAGATTTTGAGCACAGCAATGTAATGAGTTTTAAATTTTGAAGGATGCTGCATGTCACAGGAGCGTTCACTGTGCATGTCACAGGAGTGTTCACTGGGCCTTGTCATGGCAGAACTGCAGCATGCCAGATCTGGAATGTTTTTAATGTCTGGATTCTCAGAAAAGAGCTTGTCCTGTAGCAGTACTCTCGGTGAAAGCCCTCACCTTTTCATTCCCTCAACAAGTTATGTGTTACTTTATTAAAAGAGGAAGCTAATTTTCAAGTTATCAAACTAATATCTCTTCAGGAAGATCCTACATATAAAAAGAGATATTAAATAGGTGTATGAATGGAAAAGAGCTTCTAGGTTTAGGGGGAAAACATCTCACATGATGGAAATTCCCACACACCCTAGCAAAATAGAGGCGTTGTACTTAGTGCACTAAACTAACTTTGAAATAATTTAGAAAATCTTTAAAATCAATAAAAGTGATAAAAAGCAATGAAAAAAGGGACATATGTCCTTTAATCAAAAAATACTTTCACAGCCAAAAGGTACTAAAATACTTAGACTGAATAAGTAATTGCAGCCATAACTTAAAGAAATGAAACTTCAGAATCTATCATGACAGGTTTGATGCTGCTGTAGCAATACACTGAAGCTGATTAAATGTTAAACGTGTGCTATAATGCTTAGTCTTTTTAAAAGTCATTTAATTATTTAATAAGATTCAATCATGGGTATGGATTGCAAATTTTCCCAAAAATTCAAAGTGTAATCAAACATAGTCATTATTATTTTTTCCTTTATTTTAGTTAGGTAGACTTTGAATTCAGATATCCACCTCTGTGAACCTAAAAGAGTTGTAGGGGCTTGGAAAGCACTGCAGGCCAAGCAGAAACAAGCACTAAGTCTAAAACTTTTTCACTACAAGTTTTTAAAAACCAAATCTCTTTTATGATATTTTTAGTGTGGTGATGGACCAAGGTATTAGTTGATCATAATAAAACATTTTTTTCTTATTAATGAAAATTCCTCTGTTGATCTCAAATACAGAAATCAAATGCCTTCATTTCATTTGCTTTCATGACTTAATGAGCCAAATTAGAATTGAGCTTTTCAAACTTACTGATTTAGGACCTTTGTGTTGATAGGCCCTCTTGTGACTTTATTTTAAATATTATGTAACAGTTTTGGATAGCAATTTACAAATTAGAATGAAATCTAAGAGCAATGCACTTCAACTAAATGCCAGATACAGCATTATTTCTGATTTTTGATTTGATTAAGGCAAGTTCTTGATGAGCAAGTGATTAAAAGAAACACACTTAACAGCTAGTGAATATCTGTGAATGTGAGATTGCAGAAATGCTACCAGCCCACAGCCTTCAGCATTACACTGCTCACAGGAAAGCCAGACTCCCTCCCTGCTCCTGGGTTCTGCCTGGTGGAGGATGGAGGGGATACAACTTTCAGCAGGTCTAGGACTCCTGACATATTCATTGCCACCAACAAATTCCAAGGTAGTCTAGCTAACTGATACAAAAGTAATATTTCACTGTTTGGTTTCCTTTAGATGTACACTTAGACTTTGTTTCCCCTTATTTTTACTTGACATAGCAAATTATACTGAATTGCTCATCAAATCAATATTTTTGTTTCCAAAACAGGCAACACAACCTCAGGATTCCCAGGAATATGTAAAATCCAGAAGGTACTTGCACACAATGACAAATAATCAAGCATTTCTTTAAACTTACTTTTACATTCTTATAATTTTACAGCTGGATTAACTACAAAGCTATATACAGTTAATTGCTTTGATTGGGTACTTGTACTTTTTAGGAGATGGCACAACTCTCTTTGAAAGCATCTGTATTCAAACAGTGTTCAAACTTATGTTTTTTGTTCTCAATGCCTGTTAAGAAGAAAATTTGAACATTTATTTGGTAAAGATGACAAGCTTAAAGGTGATCTTCCTAATTGTTAGGCTAATGAGACAAAAAAGAAAAAATGGTGATAGGCCTGGTGATAGAGCGTTTTCCAGAACAGGATCTACAAATGTCCATCAGATGTGGTCATGGAAACATCAGAGTAAGGCAATGAAATGGATTTTCTCCTGAAATGTCTTCCACTTTTATAGTCCAGGCTAATGTTTAACTCCTGGGTTGACCATCTGCAACAAAGAACCGTGTACATGCAATGCATGAAAGATAATCATAGAATGACAGAATTGAGTTGGAAAAGACCTTTAAGGTCTTTTAGTCCCACCACTAACCAGCACTGCCCTGTCCACCACTAAACCAAGTCCTTAGGTGCCATATTTGCCTGTCTTTTTAAAAGGTAAATTAATAAGATATTAAGCAGGACTGGCCCCAATACTGACCCTTGGGAGCACACTTCTGACCAGCCACCAAGTGGATTTAATTCCTTTCACCACCACTCTCTGGGCTTGACCATCCAGGCAATTTTCTATCCAGGAAAAAATATACCCAGACAGTTTCTGCAGGAGAATGCTTTGGGAAATGGCATCAGAGGCTTTACTAAGGTCCAGGTAGATGCATCCCCAGCTTTCCCTCAACCACAAAGTGGATCACAGCCATAGGAGCAGGTGAGGTTGGTCTCAAGCAGGACCTGCCTTTCCTAAGCCCATGCTCGCTGGGCCTGATTCCCTTATTGTTCTGTCTGGGGCATGTGAGGCACCCAGGATGATCAGCTCCATGATCTTCCCTGCACTGAGGTCAGACTGACAGGTTGGTATTTCCCTGGAAATCTTCTTCTGGCCCTGCTTGCTGATGTGGATCACATTTGTCAGCCTCTAGCTATCCAAGACTGCTGATATGTGAGTGTGGGTCAGTGAGCACTTCTGCCAGCTCCTTCAATATAGAGTAGAATTCCCAATAGGATCAGAATTTCCAAATTCAGTGCTCTCTAACAAACCCCAAACTCCAGTCTTCCACAGAAAGTAACTTGAAGAGTTTTGTCTGCTACAGAAATGACTAAGGTGTTCCCAGCCACTTTGCAGCAACCTCCCACAGAACAGCACAGAGTCAGTAAAGTTTATTTGACAGGTTACTGAAAAACAAGATATCATAAAAAATTCATTAAACTTAAGCCTCATAATAGCTTGGTGCCCATTCAAGCAACATCATAGTACTGAATAGGAACTGTCTAAATGGAATAGGAAAAATATATTTAAAGAAGCAGCAGAAAGATATCTAGATAAAGCAAAAACTGAAATTAATTTTTGAAAGTGCTCACTAGTAGATAGTTTCCACATGACTAGACACCTATTATTGAACTAATAAAAATAGCACTGTTTTGAGAAAGTGTGCGTTTTATCTCATGTATGTAAAAATTTAATTCTGGTAAATTACTTTATACTTATCCACAGCAAAATAACCAGCTTATTCCTCTTACCTTACATGCACTAGTGTGTGAAGAGTGTGCATATGCACAGAGTTATTAAAATAAGACATTTTCCATTGCTTTTCTTGTCTTAGTGAGAAGGGAAATTTCCCAATGAAAAACAAAACAGAACAAAAAAAAAAAAAAACAAAACAAAAAAAACCCCAAAAGACATAACCAAAGGCAAAAAATCCCAAACTCTACCTCTTGTATAAAGCCTTGTTGTCATAGAGCTGTGCTTAATCCAAAAATTTGGGGATTAGTAGTTTTCCAACTGATTTTTGAGAGATTGCTGCCAAGCCAAAACTCAGATTTGAAATTGCCAAAACCCAGCTTCATACTTGAAATACCTTTCCAGCCCTTTTCTTTAGATATTGATGGTAAAGAAAACATCTGTACAATTTCAGAAATGGGCTCTGCTGATGCACCTTCTATCATGCACTTAAGCAGGTGTGAGAGGAGTGATGACAGCCAGACCTGTGAGACTGACACGAATTAACAAGAATTGCTGCTATATGATGAAGATTTTATTTTCTTGCTCAGCTAATCAGTGAGAACACAGGCACTGAGGCGATGAGAGTGCACTGGAGCTGCTTGGCTGTAATCATCAGTGAAGAGTAGCAGTGACTGAGAGGGTCAGGAAAACAGGAGTTTTGAACTGGAGATGGACAGGGTATAAGAAGGATTCTGGATGCTAGCTAAAAAGGAGAAGAAAAAAAGAAAAAGAAGAGAAAAAAAAAAGAAGAAAAAGAAGAATTTCCATGGGTAATTGAATGTAGTCTAAACAATGAAATAAGAGTGGTGAAAAATTCCCAGAAGTGTATTCTGTACATTATTTGTTTATATGTATTATAATGCCACTCAGGATTGAAGAAACTTTTCTGAATTTTGTATTTACTTTTCATTGTCATATTTTTATCTTGTGGAGTGAACCTTTAGTTTTGACTGGCTTCAGGTTTTCAGTTGTTCCTATTGATACTGTAAGGATAATGATTGAGAAACAAAGACTGAAATTCTGGCAGTTTTTCTATTAAATACATCAATTTGTGCAAAGAGTTATTAATTAGTATGAAAATATACTTTGCTGATTATTCTTTTGAAAAAAAAATCAGTGTCTCATTCTTTACTATGGCTGTGAACAACCAGCCTTTGGGATCTGGGTTGCTGACGTACTAATATGGTAACATTGCTACTTTTTGTGCAGGTGGGAGCCTTTTAAAACAACTTTTTCATTTCCCTTTTTCTCTGTTGAGAATATATTCCCTTATACTACTCTCAAAGAAGTGGACTCCAATTTACTAAAGGCTTTGGCATCACACCCTGAGAGCTATGAACAAATCAATGTGTAGAATATTAACCTGTCACAATGCAGAAATGTGTTTTCTTGCACTGTCTTCTAAAGAGAGTTTTTATCAGGAGTCTCTCTCCATCTGTGAGCTATAAGTCAAACTCAACTGAAAAATGGCACACTCAGAGGTGTGAAAATTTCCTGTGAAATGGAGAAAAAGGCCCAACTGGCAGCCATTAGAATGTCAGAACTCAGCGAGAACTATTGTCCCTTTATGAGAGACCGAGGCAACTCTGCTGAGATCAATCTCTGCTGGGAACATTGGCAAATCTGGTGGGTGGCAGAAAGTGTTCATGGGAAAAAGAAGGTATTTTGAGCTCTGGTAGCTTTGATAGAAGCAACTGTGCTCTGATAGAGTGTGTCTTCCCACAGAGTAGGTAAAACACTTGATAAGGAACGTTGAGAATGTTGTATGAGAGATAGCAAGGCTAGACATTGTTTGCTACAGCTTCCATCAAAAAAATTTAGTCTGTTTGCCTCAACAGTGCTGCTTTTTTTCCCCCTCCAACATGAGAAATCATGATGTCCCTTGTGATAAACAAGGAAATAAAGGAGTCAGGGCAGCAGGGGAAGGGAGAAGAGAAATACTTCTTCAACACTTCTTACACTTGCCATCTGGAAAATCCACAGACAAAAAAAAAACCAAAACCAACCAGTGATACTAGGGCTAGTAATTCTCTCTCTAAAATTCAAGGGAACATTATGTAATGTAGACTCTAACTGTACTCCACTTCTCCCAATTCACATATATGTGCTTTGATGATGACTGGTCCTGAATAGATCCAAAAAGCCTCTTTCACCTCCAGGTGCCCTGTGGTGGTGAGTAAAAACCAGGGTGGATGCTGGCTGGGAAGTTGTTTACACTGCCTGGATCTCTAGGGGAAGATTTTGTGTTAACTTTTGTTTATGTTACTGAACACAGCTGAAAATCATTATTTCCCTTGAAGGAAAATGTAGCAATAACAAACTTTTATTTTCCCAGTCATCTAATACATGAGACTGTAAACGTAGTTACTGTCTGCATTGTTACAGAAGTTGTATAATTGTAGAACAGAATGATTAATTTGCTTTTAGGGCTAAATGCACATTTATCAGTCAGCAGCTAGAGACTTCATAAGAATGATGTCACTATTGATAGAAAAATGTTGTGGAGAGTGTAGATGAGAGGTGTCCCATAGCACAGTGTTCCATTGCATTTCAGGGCATTTTTTGGCAAAACCAAATCAAAGAATCTTGCTAAAATCATTCCAGCTATGGTCTTGTGGGAAACATATATTTATATGAATATATAAATATATTAATATATAAATATATTCATTCCTGGTGAAGGTCAGACCTAAATGAGAAGTCTATGAATTATTTCTGGAAAAATCTTTGAATAAAAGTGGTAAATGGAAATATGATCTATATTTTCCTTGTGGATGTATGTGATGAAGATACCAAATGGACTAGCATCCCTACCACTGAGCACCCTTAAGGGACACGCTGACAAGGTGGGTAAAATGTGTGTGAATGCTTGTTTCATGGAAATACCTCTCCACCTCCCTCAGCTCATTTTAGTGTGGCTTTAACAATAGGAACATGTTCAAATGACCCTTGTTTGCCTTAAGAATCTATGAGCTGTCTGGTGCTTGTGAAGCTATATTAAACACAGAGTTGTGCCTGGTAAGGTGCTATAAAACAAACCATTTATTTTATTGGTACTTATTTCAATAATACTTACGTATACACCTAGTAATAAAGTAAAGCCATAGCTACAAAAGATGGTAAAATTTCTTAGTTTCAGTAATTCAATTTATTATTTCAGAATTTAAGCAAAATGTCCAAAGTTTATTAGAAAAAATTAAAGTATCAGTAAAATAAGTGAAAGAATAGTGAGGCTACTATTTAACTTTGCCAACAGCAAATAATCTCAGTTACATAACAGTTGTGAAATTATCACTTTCAGTTGCAAATGTAACTAAAACACAGTAATGCTAATAAGCCTCTTCCCACTTTATTGGGATGAATTGCACCTATTTGACTTTGAGCACATAGTAAACTGTTATGTAAGGGTTTTACTCAGCCTTATCCAATCCCTTTGATGAACACAGAGTGGCTACATCATTCCTTTGCTTCTGTCTCTGATATCTGCTTTACACGAGTAAAAAACAAATTCTTGCACCAAGAGAGCAGTTATGAGTAATTATTTTGATAACTTTCAGGAACTAATGGATTAAGTGAAGAAAAGATACATTCCCTTATAGCTAGAAGTGGCAATAACTTATTCTATAAAATTATGTCCAGTATATAGCATCTAAGCTGGTTGGTTGAATTCTATTATAATAAGAGAAATATGTTAGAAATGGCACATAAAAATCTCTGGACTGTGTAACTATTCTGTCAAGGCAACAGAATATCTTTTGAAATCTAAGGTGACAGAGTTTCATGCAATGAAGATTCATATTCATAAAAGATTCTTAGGGAAATAGACAACAGGAATGCATCAGTATATTCTGTCAGGGTAAGGCAGACCAAGCAGATGTTGTTTTGACTTTTCCAGTGATTCTTAAAATTAACAAGTTAGTTACTTAACTTTTGCTGTCATTTCAGATAATGGCTGAGTCATGTACAGTGCAACATTGCTGTCAAAGATTGGTTGCTCTGTCTACTTGTTCTATAGCAAGTGAAAATCTGTTTGAAAATATATGGACAAAAGGAGAGAGTGAAACAGAAGGACTGCATTTCTGTTGTAACACTATAGCATATGGTAAATACAAAACATTTCATATTTGCATTAGACATAGAGCGAGCATCTCTCTTGGTTGGAAATAGAAAGATATTTTATTTAAAGACAAATATGGGGAACTATTGGTGCTTAAATATGAATGCTTTTCTACTTCTTAAAACTGGAAAATACTATACTTTGTGGCAGAAATAGTTTTGATATATATGAGAAACTGGAGAGCAATGTTGTGGAAGGGGACCTGTGGGTCCTGGTTGGTAGAAAGTTAAATATGAGCCAGCAGTGCCTTGGCAGCTAAGAGGGCCAACCCTGTCCCGGGGGCATCAGGCACAGCCGGGCAAGGGAGGGATTGTCCCACTCTGCTCTGGGGAAGGCCTCACCTTGGATATTGTGTGCAGGTTTGGGCTCCACAGTGTAAAAAAGACATTAAACTATGATAGAACATCCAAAAGGAGGGCAACAAAGATGGTGTAGGGCCTTGAGGAGAAGCTGTGTGAGGAGCAGCTGAGGTTCCTTGTTCTGTTCAGCCTGGAGAAGAGGGGACTGAGGGGAGCCCTCACTGCAGTCACACATCCCTGTGAGGGGCAGAGGAGGGGCAGGCACTGATCTCTGCTCTGTGGTGACAGTGACAGAATCAGGGGGGAATGGCCTGAAGTTGTGTCAGGGGAGGCTTGGGTTGAATTTGAAGAAAAAAAAGACTCTTCACCCAGAGGGTGATTGGGTGTTGTCATTATATTGCAAAGGTTTCATACTGTTGTCTCCTTATTGCAAGAGTTTTGTACCTCCTTGATGTTTCTTGTAGTCAGCTCCTCCAGGCACTGACTCTTCCTTGTCCTCACAGCAGCCAACTGACTCCAGTTCCCTCAACCAACCCATCCACTCTTTTATAACACTCTTCTTGTTGGCTACAGCTGTGGCCTGTTAAAATCAGGCCTGTTCCTAATCTTTAATAATTAACCAGCTGCAACTCTTTAGGGGGCAAGATTACTTTCTGTACAATCTTTATTTACTTATGTTCTATCCCCCTACAGTGGTCACAGTGCCTAACAGGGTTCAAGAAGCATTTGGACAATGGTCTTGGGCATTTGATATGGGTTTTTTTTGAGTTTTCCTATGAAGGCCTAAGGTTGCACTCAGTGATTCTTGTGGGTCCTTTCTATGATTCTGTGATGCATTTACTCTTTCATCAATGCCTTTCTTTTTCTGTAAGTGTTCTTCCTCACATGGCATTTTCCAGGTTGAAACAATGTATTTGCACAGGCAAATCTAATACATAAATTTCAGCTTGCAAATTACAATTTGAGCTTTGCGATTTTTATTAAAATACTAGATTTCTTCAGGCAGAGTTATAGGCTTTAAACAGGCTTTGATTAATGGTAACTATGCTTAATTTCTTCTCAGTGGATTCAGAAGAGCAGCGTGCCTTTCCTCATGAAACAAAAGACAGTGCCTTAAAATGTGTCACCCTAATTACACAAATCTTATTCTATTCAGACTTTATACAAATTGCAAGAACTAAAGAATTTCAGCAGATAGTAAAATCAGATTCTTAATTTTAGTGTGAGTCATGAGGATTTAACATTTTACAGCTTTGGACCTGAAATAAGACGTCTTAATTATCTTAGCAGTTTCACACATAAAGTGATTTACATGCCACCTCCTACCCATCAACCTGGGGTTTCCTTTCACTTAATTAAATTTCCAGAACACACTTCATAAATGCTGTACTCTATTGCCTTCATAAACTGCATTCTTCTCTATATATCATATCCCATTTTGTAAGTATAAATAATGAAGAGATTTGTATCTCTCTTTGAAGTTTTAGAGAATATCGTCATCTTTGTTTTTGTCTTTGTTTTGTTTGGTTTTGTTTTGTTGTTGTCTGATTGTTTTGTTTTTATTTTTAACAGTATTTCTTATTATGCAAGCAGTTTCTCTGTTAAATTGAAACAAGAACTTAAAGTTGTGAGGGGTAGGGGGTTAAAAACCCCAAAAAGTTCTGAGAAGGGCTGTTGTAATAACTCAGGGAGTGAGAAGGTGAGCTATCTTCAGCTGGAGACCCAGACCTCAATAGAATAGGAAAACTGAAATAAACTTCCCACAAAATGCTATAACAACATTCCTGAACACGAAGCCATATTCTACATTCAGTGAAAAGCAAAATATTTTCTACAGATAGCAAAAACTGGAATTTTTTCCTCAAAATATTGAAACACACACATATGGACTCTCAAAGATCAGCACTGAAAAACACTTTGGAAAGGGAATTTGAAAATTCCTTGGTAAAGTCAGAAATTCAGCAGCACCTCCTGCAGGGTTATGGAGTTGATGGGTCCTCAGTAACCTCCTGTGTTTTCACTTAAAGGAAATTTCAACGGGCACTAAGATGTTCAAAGCATCCTGAAAGGCAATTTTGCAGAGGGCCCCATGGGGCTGGCTGATGCAGCTCAGTCCAGACACGTTATATGATTATATTGGGATTTTCAAATGTCCACTCATGAGTAGAACTCAAAAGATAATAGCAGAATTTACCCTTGGCTTTTTGGAAAAAGGAAAGGAAGTTTAGTGACTGTAAGATGCTTTTTGAAGGTGAAGATTTTATTTTTTGTCTGTAGACTCACAAATGCCGGCAGATACAGGAATACAGAAAATGAAAGTACTTTTATATTGGAGTGATAACATCAAAGGTATTAGCCCCCTGTAGAAAGTTCTCTTATAAAATAAATGTGGTATCTGGAATTTTGTAAATAATAAGAATCAGCATAAGACATGCTTTGGTTTTACCTGTATGATTTGAATCTGGCTTAATTTAACCAGGCTCTGAAGCAGCAAGATCTGCAATTTTTCTGAAACAAAACTCAACTCTAGCCTACAAAATGTTCTAGCAGTGCATTCTGCCTAAAAGCCTAAATACTAATGGTTATACCCTCCAAAATTATGAATGAGCTCCTGGTCTCACTAATATAGTTCCACTTTTCTTTGTAAGAAATTAAATATATTTTAAATAATTATTCATATGGAGACTGTAATCACTGACTACTTAAATTACTCAGAAATCAGGACCTGCTGGTATCCATTCCCTGAAAACACCTGGCAGTGTAAAAATATACTAAAAGACATGGCAATTACATGCCAAGTCAGCTTTCTTACTGAAAAGAGTTTTCATAATCAGGAAGCCCCTTTGAAAATTTATTTTTCATCTAAACCCTACTCAAGACTATCTGTTCAGGTGATATTTTATACTGAGATCTAGAAGCTGTTCAAAAAATGTATAATACTCTCTTCTGGTAGAAAAATTGTTGACATAGAGAGTTGTACAAAGAAATTGTATAATGTTGTTGCAAGCTGGAAATGATGAGAAAATTCCTGTTCAAAAACACTAGGGAATAATTTTTAAGCCATAGTTACTTAATGGTGGCTACCTTACAAGTTTTAAGCAGTGCTCAGTAAGGGATTTTGATGTTTACTATACTCTTAGTGTTTTTATCTGTTTACTCAGATTTTTAAATGTAAACTAAAATACAAATGGAGTGTGAATTTATGCCTCTCCATTTCAGGGAAACAAGGCAGGACTGGAACTTCAGCAACCAGGTCTCTGGCTCTGTCTTTTGCTTCTGACATCAGCTGAGTTTTCAAAGATAGCTTTCAGCACACATTCCCTGCTTGCGGCTTTAAAATATGAAATATTTATCTGATTTTTTTCTATTACACATGAAAAAATAAGGAATATATATTATACTGGACTGAATTTTTGAGTACTAAATTTATCATAATTCAGCAGCTTGCATTGCAGTTACAGACAAGTAGAGGTTGTAGACAAACAAAAATATCTCAAAGTACTTTCTGCATCTTTTGATGACCACCAGCAGTTTGGGAAATACACTCATTCATTCATTTCATTTTAATGCATTTTGGTGGCATATTTGATGTGGGAAAGTCCACACTGAAGGAGTTCATGAAGGGCCATCTCCTGTGGGTAGCAGCACCCCACACTGAACAGGGTAAGGAGGAAGGAGCATCATAAACAATGCTGCAATCCCCATTCTCCATGCCCCTGTGCTTCCCTTGGGGGAGGAGGGAGAATTGGGAGTGAAGTTGAGCCTGAGAAGAGAGATGGGCTGGGTTTGTTTGGGATTGAGGCTGTTTTCCTCATAGAAGCTCTTGTGGTGCTGTATTTTGACAATAGACCAGTGTTTTACTGGTATGAGCATTAAGGTATTTCTGCCTCCTACTCTGCCCCACGGGTGAGGAGCCTGGGGGTGCACAAGGAAGGTGACACAGTGGGGACAGCAGCAGACCCAAAGGGCGTCCCACAACATGTGCATCCTGCTCAGTGGATAAACGTGGGAGAGGGAGGAACGTTCAGTGGGATGCCATTTGCCTTCCATCACCAGTGTTACACTGATGGAGCCCTGCTTTCCTGGGGACAGCTGCTGCAACATAAAAGCAGTGAATGAATTCCTTTTTTGCCTTGTTTGTGTGCATGACTTTTGTTTTACCTATTAATCTGTCTTTTTCTGAACCCATGAATTTTCTCCATCTTAGTCTTCCAATTCTTTTCCCAATCCCACGCAGGGAAGTGGGAATAGTAAGTGAATGGCTGTGTAGGGTTGAGATCATGGCTGGGGTTAAACCACAAAGGGTGGAATGATGGAGAGTGGTATTAGATCTGTTCTTATTTCTTATTAACCTACTCTGTTTAATTGACAATAAATTTAGTTAATTCCCCCAAATCAGGCCTGTTTTGCCCTGATGGTAATTCATAAGTGATCTCCCAGTCCTTATCTTGACCCACAAGGAGCTTTTTGTCTTATTTTCCTCCCCTTGTCCTGTTGAGATGGATTAGTGATTCCAGTGCTTTATCCCCATTGTATAAATCTAACTCAAAGAGAACTGGGTTCACTCTTTTTGTTGGTTTTTGTTTTTTTTTTTTTTTTTTTAATTTCATTTTGTTTGGAGGTATTTGTTTTGGTTTGGTTTTTTTTCTTTTAATTTTAAAATTCAGGCTATCGCTTATAGGTTATCTCTTCCCCACAGACCAATATTTCTGTTAAACTATTCTTCTTTGAACTTCATAAAATAATGATTCAGTCATTTAGGTTAATTTAACTAGAATGACAGAAAATTTAAAATGCAAAGTAAAAAAAGTGATAGAAATTGCCTAGATAGGTTTACCTCAAGCGAATAAAAACTTAAATGAAAGGTCCATGTTAAGGTGACATCAAAGGAAGTGTCTCCATTTTTGACAGGTGAAACTGTTATCAACCCCTTTTATTGATAATATCAGGATTGCTTTAGTTCCAGACTTTGGAGTTATCAGATAATTTCAGAGGCTTTGCATTCCCTAGGCTGCATTCAGGTTGACTTTTTGTACCTTTCATCTCTCTAAGGCACATTTTATCCTAACTCCCTTTGCTATCTAAATGTGAGAGAAAGAAATTTTGAAGAATACTGTTTGGTGCTGAAATAATGAAAAAAAAAGGACATTTTCTTATTACCCTGCTGATTTGATACACTGACAATTCAGTTTGTTACTCAGTAAATAAGAGAAAATGTAACATACAACTAGACAAAATCTAACATTTTTGGTTTTCAAAGGGAGATGCCACTGACGTGTCTATCTATACAGCTGGTTTTTTGAGAACTTTCTAAGATGATTATTCTGTAAAATATACTTTGGGAAAGCTGTGGCATTTCTTTTCCTTACTTCAGACTGCTCTTAAGCATAAGCTGAACTGCTCACTATAAAATGCAAATTTTGAATAAAACTATTATTCCTGGATGAACAGTTGCACCTGATGTGATCTCAGGCATCCGGCCAAACTGAAAGTAATATCCCATTTTTAATACTTAGAATAAATTTTTATAGCTATATGAATGTGCACAGATTTTTGTAACATTTTACATGATTTTTTCTTTAGAAGCAGTACAGATAAAAAGAAATTACTTGGTTCCTAACGAGAGTACAAGGAGTTCTTGAGACAATGTTAGGAATTTGCAATAGATAGTGGATGTTTGGTTTGCTTGTGAACATGGCATATTTAGAGAAATAAACAATCCTAGAAATTGTATTATTATGATATACTTGAACATTTTACAGATAAAATTTGCAATATCATTACTGATACTGATATAAAAGCTTCTAGACTTCTCTACCAATCAAATGAAAAAGGGTTTAAATTTTGTTCTCATAAGTATTAGAGAGATAAGAGAAAAGCCTAAATAAAAAACAACCCTGGAGCAGAAGATAATGGAGATTTAGCAACAATAAAATAAAAAGCTAAACAAGAGAAGAACAAAACCAGCAACTACAGCTTTACAAAAGGTAGAATATGAGAAGGTCAGGGAAACCATTAGGGAAGCCAATGGGTCAGAATGCTTTCTTGAATCAAATATTAAATGAAGCTAGTGAGAGCTGACCTCACAGAGAAGGTGGAAACACTTATAAGGAATACCTTTCAGGCCAGATTAATTTGATAATAATCTCTACATGGCTGTACAGAATCTCTTGCTACTAGGAGAAGGCAGAGAATCTGTAAAGTAGGTACAACAAATAACAGAACCGCAGGGAATAAAATACTCTGGATACATAAAGCTTAGAGAAATTACATTAGAAATGCCAAATTATAATAATTTTGAATTATAAAAAGTTAGAACCATATATAAATAAAGAGATAAAATAGCAGAAAAATAGGCATCTAAGTAGGGTCTCCAAACAAATCTTTCATTTAGTTTTAAGTAAATGATGAAATCACGGACGATGCAAACAGTTGGGAATGAGTACACACAAAGGAATATAAATGTGTTTGAATTGGAGGTCAAATGTATGGAATTTTGTACACTTTAATTGGGGAGCCTGAACACTGTGGGTTCTAGATTTTGGTACTTTGGTACAAAAAAATAAAACAAACAAAACAAACAAAAAACCAATCAACAAAAAGAACGTGACTGGTGGAAAGATCTGAATGGGTGAATGGGAAGTCCAAGTTACTAGATCTTTTTGACTTCTAGTTCAACTAGGAAAAAAAAGAAGCTGTTGGAGAGTGTATTTACTTAATGAACACATTGATTATTCTTCTCCAAGTGAATAACTCTTATTTCTTTTGATATACATGAATTCAGCCTGATTTTCTTTATATTAACAGGGAAAGGAGAGGGGAAGGGAAGGGAAGGGAAGGGAAGGGAAGGGAAGGGAAGGGAAGGGAAGGGAAGGGAAGGGAAGGGAAGGGAAGGGAAGGGAAGGGAAGGGAAGGGAAGGGAAGGGAAGGGAAGGGAAGGGAAGGGAAGGGAAGGGAAGGGAAGGCTCAGAGCTGTTGAGATGAGAGTTTTGCTACTGTGAATTTCAGAGGTCAGACACAAGGCTCACACCACTGTGCATTACATTGTCAGCTTTCCCATCTTTTGTAACAACCCATTTAGAGCAAAACCTGTGGGAGCTGTTGCTTCTCAGTGTGATGCTCAGAACATCAAGCTAGATGTGCATTGCTCTTTATCCTTTTCCCTTCTCTTCTTCTTTCCCCCCTTTTAACTCCAGTATGCCTCTCATTAGGATTTCTGTTTCATGCCCTAGGAAAGGTTTATGCATTTATAAGAAGCAGATAATAGATGCATGCACTTCAGTGTTTGCCATCTTGGCTTCCCTTTAATGTAATTCATTATTCCACAAATATCCGGCACATAGTGCTGCCAAGCTAATTTGTATAATAATAATGAGCTATTAATTAACATCCAAGAACACATGTTTCTTCCAACAATTTGTGGTAATAAAGTAATTAATGAAATTCAAAATTTCATTCTAGACAGGAAGTCTGACTGCTGTTTGGAACATTGCAACCCTCTTCTCTGTGAATGCAATCAATAAATTCCAGTGTTAATCTGCTAAAAAAGGTGGAAAAACCATATATACATAAAGACAGAATTGTTCTGCAGTGCTGTTCTTCTCAGAACAGTTACATTACTTTGCTGTTTTATATTTAAAAAATATTCAAAATATGTTCCCATCAATAAACATTCACCTGAGAATAAAACACTGCTCCCCAACGACTGATAAAAAATCCAATTTTTTTTCTCAGCTAAACAAAACCCTTCTGTTTTCTTATTCCTCATACTGGAATGTAATGGTCTTCAAAGTCTTTGAAATCACAGAGACATAAGTTGTGAATAAAGTGCAATGCCTGAGAGCTGTACACTTTGGGTAAACTATGGATCATGGTTTTGGCATGAATCTGAAAGTAAAACCAACAGGATCTTCATTGCTCAACCTGACCTGAACATGAAGTGCCACAGCAGCATCAGTTGATTTTCTAGTGATGACAGTCTCAATTAAGAGGAGTGTGGTTTAAAGTGAGTATAGTAAAAAATAAAAAAATTTTAAAATTTTTTGAGTACATGAAATTTATAAAAAATTTTGGGTCTAATTCCATGGAGAATTCCATTAAGTTCAGTGGAAATAAGGAAAACTTTCTGGAAAGTTCCTCATGAGCTTTTTAATGTTTGCCCTTTGCAGAGTGCTTAGCACATTATTTTAAACACCAAAAAAAATGCAGTTTCTAGTACTCAACAAAGTACTAGAGCACAACTGTTTGTTGTTTATAAAATATTTGGCAACTAATCCCTCTCAAATGAATCACAGTATATGATATGAGTTGTACTTATAAAACAAATCAAGCTCCACTGAAATATTCATTAAATAAATTTTTAATCATTCACAGAGGATTTTTTCCAACATGGAAAATTATGAGGAAAATTGAGGAACACAGCCACGTGACACTTGTAAAAATTTTTCCTTTTGGCAGATTCTCATCACATTTGGGAAACACAAATTATTTACTGACTCTTTAGTTGAGCTTTTCAGTTCATCATGAACCATCAGAACAGAATCACACAACCCTAGAATGGTTTGGGTTAGAAGAGACCTTAAAGGGGATTGTTGCAATCTCCCTGCCATGGGCAGGGACACCTCCTGTAGACCAGGTTGCTCAAAGTCCCATCCAACCTGGCCTTGCAAAACTCCAGGGATGGGGCAGCCACAACTTCTCTGGGCAGCCTGTTCCAGTGCCTCACCACCCTCACTGTAAAAAAATAGTTTCTCCTTCAACTGTTTATAGTATTTTTCTTAAGATATTTATGCAAAACACATTATTAAAAAAGCTTTAGTGAAGTTACATTGAAAAGTATACATTCAGATTCCATTGCCAACCAATCTTGGTTAGGAATTTTTTCAAAATCAAGGATCATATCTTTCTGAAAAGTCATAAAGCACATCATATAATTTCTGACAATATTTGATAAGAAACATTCCTAAGGTGGCAATAAGATATTTCTAATTCTAGGTTAAGCCCAAACTGGAGATGCAATAAACACACAACAATATTTGTGCATCACTCACTTCTTCAACAATAATTTTCTTGCTGAGAGATGTTCAGCCACTCTACTTTTAGCCTCTACTGAAAACAGAGGATGCAGATGTAGCCCAGAGCTCTTCTCGATGACAATGAGATGAAAATTATGTATTAGATGACATATAAATGTATAAATCATTCATATCTTGTCTGGAGTCAAATTTTGCCTTGTAGGTAGCCATGTTCATGAAGTCTTTCCTACAACCAAATATTGGTACAGATGTTGTGGAGGTGACTGTAGAGATAAACCAAGAGTTACACATGGAGAGCAATGAGCAGCACAGCAGCAGTGACAGCCAGCACAGAACAGCAGTGACAGCCACAGAGTCTCCTCTGTTTGTGATCCTGAGAGGCTCTGGCGGCTCATCTCACTGGTGACGATTCCAGAGCATCATGATATTTTAGGAGTGCTGCTCATGTATAAACTGATGCAAAACGTGAGAAGAAATTCTTGAGGCAGCTGAGGAAACACAATAAATCAGCGTTTGAGAGCGTGTCAGAGACAGGCATGCAGAGCAGCTCTGTGGCTGTTTTCTCTAAAACAAGTCACTGCACAACTTGAACACAGAAATGTCTTGGAACAAATGTATTTTAGGGACATTAAACTGGAAAGTGTGGTGACTGTGATTCATGAAGGCAGACAAAACTTCCTACATCTGCTCTCAGATTCAATGAAAAATGAAAGTAATTTTTAATTCTCCTTTTTTTTTAACCACTGGTCTAATCAATTTTATCTGCAGACCCCATGTGAACTGTGTTTGAACGATGTTATAATGCACGATATGTTAATCCTGCATTTATTTTTAATTTAACTAATGATGCTTGATTGTTATTAAAAAGAGGTGGTATTCTTTGTTACCTTGGGAATCCAGGTCAGAGGTTTTCAATTTTAATTTTTTCTATTTGTGACCTTCCTTTTCTTTTTGTTTGCAATATCATATATTGTGAACTGCTTTTCTCAGTCAGCTTTTGTGGAGCTCTTAGAAGTGCACTGGCAACCTCCAGGAATGCCCAGGAAGCAGGCTGGATACCCCAGGTCATATTTTACTTCTTTTAATTATTTAGTGTGGAGGAATCTCCTTTTCAGAACAAATAAAAACAAGAAAAAAGACTTGTGGCCTTTGTTATTTTAAAAAGTTAATTTATATTAACTCCAAGGCTTTTAAAGTTCATATACTGACACTGACAGAGATTTTCCCTCTGTTTCCAGAATGTTTATTTTGGAGACAAGTAGCTGCTGGTGCAAATAGGTACAGAATTTCAGAAACTAGATATCTTAATATGTACTCATTTTTGAAGTCCTGGTGTTTATTTGAAGAAATGCAGTTCTGTTCAACATCGTAAAAATGTGAGTTGCTGCCCACAATGCATCCTGCTACCTGCTCTCAGTTATATACCTATAGTTACCTGCTCCTATGACCAAGTCATTTATAAATGTCTCCTGGCAAGGCAACAGCACAAATTGTTTTTTGAACAGGGGTTTCTGTTCTTCCTCCTGCAGTCATGGGATGGGATCCATCAGCTTTTGCATTAGACTCAGAACACTGGAGATACATCTTAGCTAGTTTTAATACGCTTTACAGATGAGTAGCAAGACAGTGCTTTCAGAATTTTTTTCTTTTCTTATTTATAAGGGGATATAGAATGAATTAATTTAGGTGTAAATATCATGTCTACATTTAATGAATCCTCATCTATGATATTTTCTGCTCCCAAATCAGTGAGTTTAGGGGGAAAAAGTTTCAGAAAACTCAAAAATTAAGTTGGGCATTAACTAAGGTAGAAATTGGTGTGCAAACAAACTGTCAATAAGTTTCAGCTTTTGTTCTTGGTTGAGTTTGAAAAAGTTAAATCTTTTTCTCTGAAGAAAACTCTGTTCAACACTTCTAATAATTATAACAGCATCTTTCAGTAGAAGTTAAAATAACCAGTTCTTTGAAAAAACTTGCTCTTCCCTCTTCAAAATGTACACTTTGAAAGATGACAAACTGCTAAACCTTATTAAAATGTGAGATGTGGAACATTGCAGCAGACATTCAGAAAGCAAGCAAGAAATTAAGAGTAGGGAGAGACAGATGATCCCCATGGTTATGTCTCAGTGCTGTCCTGCACTGCACATTGCCCTCACCTCTCCTCAAGTTTTCCTGGAACCTCTGGAGGGGGCTTCATTCTGGATCTCTTCATTGTTGCCTCTGATTAAATGTTTGCATCTATAATGAAAAATAACAGAAATGTTTATGAAGACAAATATTTCTGCAACCACTGTCTGCTCCCTTTCTGTAAGTTAAGTTCTAAACACTGGCATTGAAGACAGAATCACAGAATCACAGATTTATAGCATTCTTAAGGTGAAAAAGACCCCTAAGGTCAAGTCCAACATGAACTTAGTACCGCCACAATCATGTTTGCCATTAATCCATGTCTTCAAATGCTGCATCTGGATTTTTTTTTAATTCTTTCAGGAGAAAAGACAGATCTTATTAAATATTCATTTGAACTGATCTTATCCTTCCAAAAATACTGTAGTCTTCTCTAAATACAGTCCTGTTAATTCTTAATTGGGAGTCTAGCTCTGTGGAAAATGAGAAGATGACTACAATGCTATGAATTGTGAAGACCACACTTTCTATCTTTAAAAATACTGTTTTGTCATATTACAGATGTTGAAAGTTAAAAGTTTTGTCATATTACAGAGTTGAGCAGTAAATAAATGTGCTGAAATATCAAAAGTTGTTAAGATGATATTACACTAATGACCTTATGTAAGGTGGGCAGACACAAATCCTGAGCCAAATGTTTATTACTCTGGAATAGTTGTTTTCCATAGAAAAACTAATGTATACAATTTTAAAATTAACCTCATAGCTGTGGCTGAAAAGATAATGATGATATGACTATATGATATAATTTTGCGAAATATTCTAATTTTCCATTCATAAGAAATTTCATGTATTTTTATAGAATTACTTTGCTCCTCCTCAAAAAGAGGTTTTTATAACATTCAATTTTGCTTTTAGAAAATTCAAGGATCTCTAACAAGTTTCTTTTCAGCATGTGATTAGTTTACTTTTGTTCCTTTTTTTCCTGTTTATTCCTGTCACTCCATCTTATTTCCTCACTCTGCTGTTCTGAGGAGAGAGGAGGCAGGGGATCAAATGAGTGCATGAAGGTAACTCCTCACATGAACCAGAAATATGCCATAATTCAAAAAGGAAAACAGCTGAGAAAGAATAAATCTTGTTTTAATGTGCCTGAGCTTGTATTAAAAAATACAGATGTACTGTATGCATATGAAATTTTTGATTAAAATGTCTCTCACCAGTCTGTCTCTTTAATTAAATAAAACCTGCTTGGTATTAATCAAAGCATAAAGAATTTATGCCCCAAATCCAGATTAATTAAAAGCCCAGAAGCTTGAAGAACAGACTGTGTATAAATACTAAAATAAATCAATCTAAACATAATATTTATGTATTGGGGCTGTGTATTCCAAAAATATAAATAATTCCAGAAAGTGATTTATGGAATATTCACTGTGGAAATACATTGCTTATTAGGATATATTTAAACATGAAGTTAAGCAAACAGTTTTATTTACAAATTTTCTTTTTAAAATACTTAGTTTTTTATTATAGCTCTATTGGAACAGTTTCTGATGAACAAATCATTAGAAATGTGCTCTTTAGTCTTCCACTTCAGTAAAAAACAAAGGCTGAGACTACAACTTCTGTGGCCCGTGGATTTTAAAAAGTCATATTCAAAAAACAGTATTTATATTTCTAAGAACAATAGAACAGAAATATCTTCAGTACTTCCAGTTCTTCTAGTTTTGGGTGTAAAATATTTTTATTTATGCCTAGAACGGAGGTCTAGGTCAGAAAATGTGCATAAAAATACTGTGAGAGATCTTTGAAAGAAGGGAGGTGATACTGGGATCCTTTTGAAATGCACAGGAAGCCACTAATGGAAAAATGAATGGGAAAGCAGAAAGTATTCAAGGGAGTTCCTAATCTCTGCCAGGTCCTAATCCGTCCCGAATTGACTATAACTCTCTAAATAGGAAAAGTTTGCCTTGGCATTGGCATTGCAACCCCTTTACTTCACAACTGTGGATCTGATTTTAAGGACCTAACAAATCTCAGGGTGGAGATATGGAAATTCTCAGTTCCACGTGAACATTCATCTTTGAACCTTACACCAAAAAGCAGCAATCAGGAGACTGTGCTCTCCCAAGGTTGGACAGGAAGGTCACAGTGGATGTTCCAGTCTCATTCCATCATTAACTATAACAGCCTGGAGAGCTCATAACTCACCAAGCTGCAGAGATTATGTTCACACATATACCTAATCCACTAAGTAACAAGTTGATGCAAAGTGCCAGGTTACAAGATAAATGGACTACTGTCTCCACTGATACAAAAGATATTGAATACTCTGCCCAAAGGGTTGACTGATGGCTGCAGTGACTGCACAATAGTAATTTCTATGCAATTGCAAAATAATGCAAATTGTTCTTTCAATTACCAGCACTTCTCATGGTGACAATGGCTGCCAGATACCACAGCTGTGAAGACAATGCTTGTCATTGCTATAGCTGTCAAATACCAGATTTAACACCTGTTTGCTAAATTTGAGAATGCACAGCATGGACCACAACATAATGGCTTTACTTGGAATGGGATTGGAGTACAAACCTTTGAAACAGAAAGTTTTTGTCTATCTTGAAGATATGCACTTTCCTGCTGAGGCTCCTCTTTTTTTTTTTGGTTTTTTTTTTTTTTTGTCTCTTTTCTCCCTTTGTCCATATTAGTCATACTGCAGGTTTTTAAAATGGTATATTTGTTGTAAAAAAGCAGGTCTTTTCTTTATAATGTGTTTTATATGAGGAGATTAAAACCTAACCCAAGATTTTGCAGGTCATTTCTGGTTCAGGAAACCCACCTGAAATTCCTAATTTTTGACATCTGCACAAAACAGCTGGTAATGAGTGTTTGGATTCTGCAAGTGTCTAGTTTTTAATCTTTTCTATTAGACTTGTTAATAAGGATAGATGGAAAGCAGGTGTGACAGTAGTTGAGAGGGTTATTGGAAGACATAATTGCTTCAACTATTGTTTTAGGTTTTCCTTTTTTATTTTCCTTCTTCCTGCACACTTTGTCCTTCTCACAGTTGTCAGTTGCGGCTAAGTGGAAAATCTTCAGCTTTTACATTTTCTTCACTATTTGCAAGTCTAAATGAATACATGGAGAAACTCCAGGATTACTTGTTTTTATTTTTTTTTTTTTTTATTGAAAAATCAGAGCATTGAAATTGAAGAAACTGCGCTGAAATGTGTTAGCATGCACAGTTTAATCACTTAAGAGCTGTGATCTAATGGTATCTGGAAGCCAGGGCTGCTTGTGTTTGGTTCTGGCTCTAACACAGAATCAGAGGAAGGTTTGGGTTGGAAGGGGCCTTAAAATCATCTTGTTCTAACCTGCCTGCCAAGGGCAAGGACACCTTCCCCTAGAGCAGGATAGTATGAAGCACACAGAGAAATTATTCTGGATCTGCCTACACTGACCCTTGAGCACAGAGAGGACCCCAGTCACAGCAGAGTGCTGGAACTCACAGTGGTGTGGAGGGCTAGGTCACTCTGCAGAGATTATCTGTATTCTGCATCAACTAATTTTTTAACATTGCACAAAAGAAACAATCATGTCTGACTGCCTGAGAACAGGCTAACAGCAGCATGATTGTTAGTTTCAGTACACAGAAGGGGTACATAAAGTATAAATCTATATTTGCTTCATTTTACTTGTTTTGAGATCTCAAACTTTCACAAAATCTATCCAGGACTAGAAATGAGTTAGCTAATCTAGGTTTGGTTATTAATGCCTAGATTGGAACCTGCTTTTCAATAAAAAATATGAGGAAGTTTTTAAAAAGAAAAAAATCATACCAAAGCTTTCTACAACAAGAGAAACAGAGACAGTTATTCATTTGAGACAGCTAGCTAAATGTTTTGTCTTTTTCTGTAGAAGAGGGTTGGGATGTCATAAGAGCAAATGAGGATTAAACACATTAGGAAGAAGAAAGCTCTTCTCACTAATGAATTAATGAACAATTACATTAAATAGTAAATGTATGGCTTAGTTGGAAGTCCCAAGCTAAATAACAGGATACTATAACATGAAATAACATTATAAATATTAATAAGTCAGTAAGTGGTTTTGACACAAATTTCTCATTTCATTGTATGTGAATTGTTTACATTAAGTATATTGAGGCATTTAACCAACATACTTAGAAAAAACTGTTACATATCTTGTCAGATTTTATTGAACAACATTCAGTCAAAGATATTTTAGCCTGGTATTTTGCTAGATGATTTGGAAGTTCTGAAGTGGATGACAAACCATTATTTTTTCAAGATGATTTTCTAGTACACAACTGCTGTGACTCAGGAAGTTGATGGTACAGCCTTTCTTTTCAATAACCCCCAGTGGACAGTATTGTGGAGTTTTCCATCACTTTTTAACACTTATCCTCCATGAGCAACTTCATATCTCAGCTAAACTCTCTTTAGTTTAGTCTCAGGCTACCACATTCTAGTTCCATTTGACAGGCAGGGTCCTGATTAATACAATGCAAAAAGGGTCGTTTTTATCTTTGGTGTACTAATCAAATTATTTTAGTAAAACCTATAAAATCCCACTGATTTTAAAAGGACTCCTTAGGTAGCAGTGAGCAGAGTTTAGTTCAGTATTTAGAGGAGCTGATACTGGAATGCCATATGTACTGAAATCTGAAATATGAGTGATAGGGTGTAGACAGCACTTCAAATACTGACTTACTGTCACAAATGGAGTTGTGATCTCCTCTTTGTCATTCTCTTAGACATTCTTAGCAAGGTTATTACTACTGCAGGTGTCACAAGATATTTCTATTTATTAATTTTGAATATTTCTCTGCCAGAGGCCAAATTATGAATTGTCCTTGTGTAGCTACACTCTAGGATAAAGGAAAAAGGTTTCCAAAGTGAAATTAATGACCATAATTTTTCTTTTCATTACATCTTCTTATATCTGGTTATACAGTGAGAAAATACATACCCTTTTTGCAAGGTAAAAAAATTAGAAAAGTAATGACAACCATATTCTTGATAGTGTTCCAAGTTATTATTTTACCTGAAAAGTAAGTTTTATCATTATTTTATTATGTCTACTATTTCTTTAATTTGCTTCACTGTGATCAGTATAAAGCCAAGAGTATGTTGTATTCTTAGTCCATCGATGAAATTATGAATTGTTTCATTTTTATGAAACGGTTATTTCTTAATATTTATTTTTGATATCCTTCTTCATTACAGCCAATATTAACTGTCTGTATATATATTCATGTCTCACTCATCTGACAACATGTTATTCAAACATTACTCCAGCATCTTATTTTGAGTTTGATGCGTGGGAATGAGAAGACATAACACCCTGAAGTTATCACAGTCCTTTGAAAATGTCCATCACTTTGATGGGAGCCAACAATTGAATCTCAAATGAAATGAATCTTTTTGGCAGGTCACTTTTGCAATAGCTCATCTGTTTTACAGCTTTGCTGTCTAGAAAACTGTAACTTGCCTTCAGTCTGGAACATAAGAACCACAACTATGGGACCATTCCAACTATAAACATTTAGAAGTACTCTAAACTGTCTGATTTTCAGAGGAATAGAGCACTGGCAGATTCTGCTGGGAATTCATCAGTAAACCAAGCGCAAAATCCCCAAGAAGAGATGTCATCCCTCCTCCCATTCTCTTATTCACCTACTTGCTGAATAAAAACCACAACTATGGGACCATTCCAATTATAAACATTTACAAGTACTTTAAGCTGTCTGTGGTCTGATTTTCAGAGGAATAGAGCACTGGCAGGTTTTGTTGGGAATTCATCACTAAACCAAGCACAAAACCCCCAAGAACAGATGCCATCCCTTCCTCCCATCCTCTTATTTGCTTCCTTCCTTCCTGTTCCTTTCAGGAAAGGGAAGCTGCTCTAAGCTCCTATGCTTCTTTTGGCCAAGCTAAGTGCCCAAACTAACCCAGATCCAGTCACAGCAGGATCCAAGTAGCTTCATTAACTTTGCCTACCTGGCAATAATAGTCCCAGCAGGACAAAGTGGTGACAATGATCCCAGCAGGGAGTGCAGCAAGGTCCCTGCAGCACTGGGTGCCAGGAGAGGAAGCACATCGCTACAGTGAAGAGCTGATTGTGGTACTATTGTTACCATAGATACATTCATGTGACTTTGAAGAAAATACTTTGTGGAATGTAATATTTTTCTGAAAATCATTTGAACTGTTTAGGCTCCTAATTGCTTCTGAACAAAGAGGTGGCAGGCTGAATATTTGAGTACCTTGGTTAACAATATGCTGTTGGTGCAATCCACATGTTATGGTTTAAAAGGGTTGGCTGATCAGTGCTCCAGAACATGTCTCTGTATCTCAATACTTGTCTGGCATTCCAGAAATAGCTCCTTAAGCATAATATGTGGAATTCCAATGAGTTTATACTTCCTGATTAATGTGCTATTTTGTCAAGTTGTTGACTCTGTAGCATTAACTTTTTAACCTTAATTGGAAAAAGTATTTCTGTGTGGCACAGATAATCAAAGGCAAAATCAATCTTGCTTCTTATGAAGAGAATTATTCACCATTGTGAATAAGTGTTTGGTATTTTGCATTATTTAGAAGATACTTGTTTTTCCACAGCCATTTGATTCAATAAATGGCCTTTTAGAAGCCTGGGAAGGATATAGAAGTTGAAAGTAGGGATTTCAATGGTGCGCAACTAAACTCTCATGAGTTGATTCAAAGCATTCACTTTGTAAACTATTTATTTGTATTACCTCTCTCAAAGAAAATTGATTTATTTAATTTGATGACATAAGTATCACAGTGCAACTGATTGTTTAAATGTTGGAGTTTTTCTCATATTAGTCTGGCAGTAGTCACCAGACCCCACATGAAAGACTGAAAATCTCCCAAACTCATTGTTGTAGGTGGATTCCTTTTCTGAATGCATATACCGGAGAGAAAGAGCAGAGCAGTCTGGAAAAAACTTCAAGTGCACACTGCAGACAAGGGAATGCCATCCTGATTGTTCTTCTATGGTTCTGATTTTAACCACTTTCTTAGCTCTGAGCCTAACTTATCAAAAAATCTGTCTTTCTGCAGAAACTCCTGTTAATGCCTATGTTAAAATATATCAATATTAATTTATTTTTCAATTGAAAAACAGAAAAGGGAAACTCGACACTGTGAAATTTTATGTTTTGCCAAAAATTATTTTAAGAAGGTTTAAGCTAGGTCTATTGCACAGTGATATGTCTTAGCACACAAAATGACACATGCCAGTGGTTTTTCACTAATATTTATAGGGAGATCCACCTGAAGCCAGTGGAGGATCCCATGTCAAAGCAGAAGGATGCCCAAAGGAATCTGTGACCCCACAGCAAGACCAGGTGGGCTGGTGGAACTGGTGGCCCCCATGAAGGGAGTCATACTGGAGCAGGGGCTGCTCCTGAGGGACTGCCCTGCATGGAGGGGACCCACACTGCAGCCATTAATGAAGAACTGCAGCCTGTGGGAAAGACTCATGTTGGAGAAGTCGGAGAAGTTAATGGAGAACTTTCTGTCATGGAAGGGATCCCGCTCCCTGTCCCCCAGTGCTGCTGGTGGGCAGGAGGTACAGAATTGAGGACTGAAGTTAAGCCAGAGAAGGAAGGAAGGAGTAGGGAGAAGGTCTCTAAAGTTTTGGGTTTGTTTCTCCTTACCCTATTTTGAATTGATGGTAATAACTTAATTTTCCCCAAGTCAAGGCTGTTTCACCCATGATGGTGAAACTAGTAGGTGATCTCTTATCTCCACCCATGAGCCTTTCACTACATTCTCTCTCCCCTGTCAAGCTGAGGAGGGTACAGGTGGCTTTGGTGGGCACCTTGTGTGCAGCTCCATTTAACTCAACACTCTGGTAAAATACATCTGATATTTCTGCAAGTTATGGACTTCTGTTCAGCATTTAGGGGCTTGCTGTGGCTGAGAACAGGCATCCCTAGGGCTTTTCAAGGTTTCTCTAAGTTTCTGCAGAGGATCTGTAGTGATAAATAGCTCTGTGCAAATCAGGCTTGCTGTATTTCACTCCTACAAAATAGACCAACCCTATAAAAAGCACCTCTGAAAGAGAGGAAAAAGCAAAGCCCGAGGGATTATATTGAACCTCTCCAGCATTTTCAGACTGTGATATGCATCTTTATTCTCAATGCAGAAGGCTCCTCTTAGCCCACTCCTTCGCTGGCACCCTTGAGTTTTGCCTTGCCTGGGGTGGGTGGGCAGGGTTGGCCCAGGCCAGGCTGGCGCAGGCTGGGCAGAGCTGTCACCAGGCTCTGCTGGCTCCGAGGATGTGGCTCTGGCTCTGTGTGTTTGAGGCTTCTGAGGAGCAGAGCTGTGTCTGCTGCTCCATGAAACACCACAGGGCTGGGGACAGGTCATCATCAGGGGCTTAAGTCACTGCTGTAGCCTGGGCCAATATAGGCCCCTGATAATTAAGTATATGCCTAATTTTATGTATCATTTTCAATTCTTCCCTTGCATTTGTTCATAATTTTTAACACAGTAAGAGACTTTGAAAAAATAGTAGCAATATATTGCCCTTTGAAAAAAGAGTAGCAATATATTTGTTTTCCAAATCCTTGTGCAATTTGGGCACTTTACTCCCTTTTGAAATTTTATAATTATGTGTTGATATCAAACAATGCTGAGAGGAACCTTGTGAGGTTTCTGTTTTTCAGGACAGCTTTTCATCTTTAACTCCTAGAAAGCAACTTCTGCTTCAGTAGTAATCCATGCACCTTTCAATATCTGGTCCTTTTGCCCTCAAAGGTGCTGAGACACCTAAATCACATTTAGATGCTCCCCCTAAATACCTTCCTCAAGATCAGATTAAAAGCATTTGAAAGCAGAACCAGCCTTTTCTCATGCTATGATGGCAAGTCGATTAATTCTTTGTCTCTTAAATGGTAACTAGATCCAAAGATGTGGATCTGGAGTGATGGTTCAAGATAAGTCCTTCTTCAACTCAGATGTATTGCACAGTCTTTTCAAAATGCTGCTGAGGTAATTATTTTCTTTTATTTCCTCTCCCTCAACAAAAGAGTTCAAAGCTTTTCTAATTGCAAACGACCTTGAAAGGTTCTCCCTAGACAAGGAAGGGACAAATTAAAATGCAGCTTTCATGGTATTTTCTTCTGAGTTGTTTTGTGTCCAGAATTCAAATACTTTAATTTATTTATGGAGTTTTGCACTGTTTGTTATATTGAGGAAGAATAAAAGCCTTGAGGTTGATTTTTGTTTGGTTGCTTTTTTAGTGTTTTTTTTTTGTTTTTTATTTGTTTTGGTTTTTTTAACTTTTTTTTTTTATTTAGGAGTGAATAAAAACACTTACTTTAAGACTAGAGGAATCAGTTGATAAAGGATAGGAACTGTAATTAAAAATGTTTTAATTCAAATTTCAAAACATTCTTCAGTTATTTTTTTCTTTAGTAATTCCTTTTCTTCTTAAAATCACTTAAGTTTTTTTATCCTACCTAGAATTATTATATATTAAAGATGTCAAATAGAAAGACCCAAAATTGCCCTTATTAGTCCCTGTTTTAGGTGCTTGTAATTATTACACTTTAATGCTTTTATTCAGAATACTTCAGTGCTAAATATCTTCAGATTTTGTCTGAAAAAAATGCATTAATTTTAGCAAAAATAGTACAATCACTTCGAGAATGGGTGACAGAAATGCTCAGTGATTTGCCTGAGTAGATGGATACAAAAAACCAGAGGAAATATCTGCGAGGTTTTTTTCATGAGAATTCTGTATTTAGATGAGTTATGAGCTTCAGAAAATAATGATTTACAAAGACCCAACACAGAAAATGTTACATTTTGTTGTCATTTGTATAGGTCTCAAGGGAGGTTTCAGTTGTATTTTAGGAAAAATACTTTTGCCAAAAGGGTTGTTATGCACTTGAACAGGCTGCCCAGGGAAGTGGTTGAGTTGTCATCCCTGGAGGTATTTAAAAGACCTGTAGATGTGACTCTTAAGAACATGGCTTAGTGGTGGGCTTGGCAGTGCTGGGTTGACAGTTTGGGTGTTAGAGGTCTTTTCCAACCTAAAAAGATTCCATTATTCTACGGAAGTAGAGTAATCAGTAATCAGCATGGCTAATCACTTCTGAATAAATCACTTTACCCCAACTATTCTTCTCACTGATCTCACTGTAACTATATGGTCACTGTGTTTTTAAATTTGCAATACAATTTAGGGCTGCAATCCCTAATCTGACAATGAGTTTATTTATTCCCTTGATTTTATAGTTGTTTAAATCTTTTTACCTGGAAATCCAAGAACATTCCAGGTAATAGGAACCATGTGTACTACCTGGTCATCATTTTACAGGTACAATTTTACTTGCCTGCTAGACAAGTTTTCCTAGGTTTTCCTTGACTGACTAACTCCTGTCACCTTTCCAGTGCCCCATGCTGTGTAATACTGTGGGAGGGCTCACTGTTTCCAAAGATGACTTGGCTCTTGAGACCAGATATTTTAAAAAATGCTGTGATAGAATTGAGATATGCACACAGGCATAGAATCTTTGGGTGCGTGGCTTGCCACCATCAGAGATTCTCCCATCAAAGTCCAAGATTGTTTAATAGGGCAAAATACTGTAACAGAAGTGTTTCAAGGTGTAAATGTTCTATTTTTGTTATTGTCATATTTTCTGAAAAATCCTTTTGCTAGGATTTCTTCTCCAGGGAAGTTGAGAAGCCTCAGAGAAAAATGAAAGGAATATTACCTCGTTTGCTTTTCCCTGTTTTGTTGCTTTGGAATGTGGTTGGAGACTGTTTATCCAACTTGTGAATTGTTTGTACTTAGTAACCAATCACTGTCAGGCTGTGTCGGGACTCTAGAGAGTCACAGGCTTTTCAAGAGTATCTTGTAAAGCCTTCTGTAAGTATTCTTTCTCTATTCTTTAGTGTAGTTTTAGTATAGCATAAACATAATATATTATCATATCATATCATGTCATAATAAATTAACCTTCTAAGAATGTGGAGTCAGATTCATCATTTCCTTCCTGCCACGGAGGACCCTGAAAAGACCACATGTTTAATATTGAAATTTTTTGCACTTGATGCTCAAAAACTTAATATTTTGAGGGAGACTGTGTGTTGTCTTAATTTAGTGACAACAGATATTTTGGATCAGGAAGGAAAAAATGTTAACTTACAAAGAACTCTGGAGACAGATGTGCTCTGGGGAAGAGGATACACCTATATCCTGTGAAAAGCAGCTGCTGACAGATCAGTGAGTTGCACGTATTTCTTCCCTCTGCAAGAGGCTAAGTATATCATGTTAAGATCATATTTGGCCAAGCAGATCACCTATAATGTTCTGATGGCTGCTCCTGCTAAGTAGAAAAGTAACAGTATTTTTTTACTGCAATAGATCAAGATGCTGTTAGTGGAACCAGCAGTTCTTTCATTTTAATGCAATTTTCTCCAAAGCGAAGAGCAGTGCAGAATGGACAGCTGAAAAATGAGAACATGTGTTGGCATTGTAATCCATGGAAGTTTCATTTATTTTCCTCTTATTGTTATTGAATTCTCTTGTCTTTTCAGTTGCCTATTTAAGGAAGACAACAGGCAAGATCAGATTTTTTTTTTTGAGGCCAAACAAAATGTAATTCTGGTGTGGTTTCTCTATATGTAAAATCAAAATCTGTTGTACAGGCATTTCAGTACGACCTCAGTGCAGAGCCATGATTTTTTTTAACTTTGCTGGTGCTGTTAATGAATAATGTAAGCTCTGTTATTTGAAAATCACCTTCTTCAATATGTGGGTGTGTGCTGCTGACTCCAATGGGTCCTGGTTGTACACAGGACATCCAGGTGCTCTAATAAGATACCTTACCAGTACTTCCTTTTCCTTATGTAAATTCTTTTGGAGAGCTAAATGTAGACCACATATTATTTCACTGTAAATCATGGTAATGTAAATTATTATAATTTTAATAATTTCTCTTATTCTGGGAAAAAAAAAGTAGGTTGTGAGATTATAATTCAGAACTCAGGAGAAAAAACCTGTTTTCAGTAATAAACAATGGCTTTCAGCATGAAAATGCATGTAATAGGAAGGAAATACATCACCTACTATTAAAATCTATTTTGGCCAAAGATGTGTGATCTATAAATTTCTTTTAACAACTGCCAGAAAGGGAAACTGCAAACAAGAGATTCTCATGTGACAGCATTCCTGAGCCTTGCAGCATGGTAGAGAGAAGGCAGTGGCATTTTTTGTGGTTAAAAGACCAGTCAACAAAAGGACTGTAAAGATATTACACACCTTGCAGCAAATAAAATGATCTTTAACTCTCAATATAGAATTAATGATTCTTCCCAGCTCAGCTCTGCTCCCCCTTCTTTATTTATTCCACTCATAGAAACAGTTTATTGGGGATTTTGTACTGTATTCTGAATTTTTGTGTGGCAGCAGGTCAGGAGTGAGGACTCTTGTTAATTAGGGGGACTGGTAGCAATGCCTGAAGTTAAGACTGTGCAATTGATTGTTACTGTCTTCCAATTGCTTTGCAAACAGAAAATCTGGACTGCATTTTTGTGTGCTTGCTTCAGGGTGGAAGTACTTGGAGCGCCTTGTCAGGAGATGTAGAGAATGATTTAGAAATTCTTCACAATGAGCTGCTGAAAACTTGGTTTTTTATACTTCCATAAACTGCAAAAATAAAGGCCTAGAAAACATGAAAAACCTGTAATATTTTTGTATTAGTGATGCCTTCTCCAAAGCTGTGTCCTATAAAATGGTCAGTCCAGACAATTGCAAGCTGGGCTTGTAAGACTTTGGCATTTAAACTCTCAGCTGATTCCCTCTATGCTGGGTATGCTACAAGCCAGTTGGGAATTTGCATTCAGGGTTTTCCTGCTACTCCACCTCCTCAAAAAGGAGCAATGCCAGCTGCAATCCTTCTATAGTACATTACAACAGCATGCGCAGCAGAACCTGATGAGTTCTCAGAACCTGAGCTCTTGTTAAATGGCTCTAAATACATCCAGGGACCTGCATTTTCCCTTAAGATCAGACAGCCTGGTGAAACTTCTGTTTTATGTAAAAGTATTTAAATGACATATTTAGAAATTATGCATATGGCAGCACAAATTAGTCCTCAAAATTAAAAGCAGCTTAAATATACAGGTTTTGCAAGATCACTTATATTAGGAATTGAGCAAAACAGCCTGATTTGGCTGGTTTTATCAGTAAATCTGTGAAGTAAACTTCAGGCATTGTAGGGAACAGATGTTATAAATTGCTGGGGGTTTACAGATGTTATTGATTCTCTGCAGTTTAAACTAAGGTTTCCTTAATTTTGATTTAAAAGATCGGACAATCAATTTTAAATTATTTCTAGTATTTTATAAAACTGCTCATTTTGGTATTTTTTATTTACATAGTCAATGAAGCAAGCTTGCTCTTCCAAGAAAATGGATAAATTCTAAACAGAGTTGATTTGGCTAAAACAGTCTCCCTGTCCCCCCTTCCACCAATCACCGCAAAAACCCCACATACAAATCAGGAAGAAGAAGAAGAAGATAAAGAAAAAATAGAAAAGGTAGACTAATAAGATTTAAAATAAAGTGCAAAATTTTAAGTGATTTTAATTTGAAATCTCCATAAATTCTGTAGATGTAGAATCAAGCTCTATGAAAGACCAAGCCTTATATCTAAAAATCCTAGATTTTATGGAATTTAGTATGAAAATACATGCTAAAGATGCCTCTTATTTGATGTTTACTGTCTAATATTATTATGGGTGGAATTCAACAGAATCCACAAAAATTTCTAGACAAATATTGCACATAACAAGAGATTATAATTCCAGCCTCTCAGAATCATTTTTAAATCTCCCTTGTCTTCCCTTATTCTCTATTTTTAGCAATTAAAAATTCTTTTCTTAACATTTTTTTTCTCCCCAATCCTGGATTTTAAAAATTTTTCTATAGTTTTTAATAAAGCGCTCTTCCCAAAATCAGGCAAAATGTTTCAGTGGCTAAGCAGAACAGAACAATTAGCCCCTGTGCTTTCTGCTTCTGAGGGTAAGTTTAAGTTTCATCTTCCTTTGAGCCCCTTATGCCCTTCATTTATAAATAATCTGTTTTCAGTGGAAACTCTCAGACTCTGCTGCTTTAATGATGCCTCAGTGACCATTCATTTTCCAAGGAGTAAGGAAGTTACTCAGGCCTCTGTCCTCGTGGGTGTTTCTGCACAGTGGCAGGATATCCATTTATGTGGCTACCAAGACCACTGGCTTTTCAAGGAGCCTAAAAACCAGCCTGACTCTTGTTGCATAACACCCACAACAACTCCCTGATTCCTTTTATCAGGTCTGACCAGTGTGGGTTCTTACAGGACTGTCCATCTTCTCCATATGACCATTCCTTAGCTGTGAGAATTAGCACCCTACCAAGATGCTCAGCTGTGCCTGTGCTGGTGAAGAAGGAGCAGCAGGACAAGACAATTCTAAACACTGCTCCAGGGGTGCTCCCATGCCTGCTTTCCTCACATCTTGTGGAACAGGGCTGTGGTCAGCTGGGGTGAGGCTCTTTTCCTCAGGGACCACATCTCCAAGCTCCCTGACGCTCACCTTTACCCGCTGTCACCTGTGCCTGCTCCAGGCTTGCACTGGAATAATCAGCTGTTCCCAGGCTGAGCCTGCATCTGGAACTTCTGGATGCTTATCTGAAATGGCATTTCCAGTTCATCCTCCAGCTTACTGGAGGAGCATTCAGCATGCTCTGCTGCATGGGCAGTGACACAGGGTGACACTGTGGGACAGTGCCAGCCACAGCCACTGTGTTAATTTGGTGGTGGAAACATCCAGAAAGCCTGATGAGAGAAAGATTTTTGGAGGCATAAAAGTTTAATGCATGAAGTTTGTGTGTGTGTGTGTATGTTTATGCAGAATGTGGTACTGCTTGCTCAGTTTGCAATATTTATAGTTTTGCTCCAAGAGCTGGCTTAAAATAGATTAAAATAAACATAGTGTGGGTCAACAGTTGACAGAAAACATACACAGCTTCACTAGAGTTGTGTTAGTTTACAGCAAATACCTGGTTCAGGCACTGCAGAAACTAGAATTTTGCAAATAAATACCTCTAAAATGTATTTTGGATTCCTCAGGCCAGTGAGATAGGGAGCATGGGTAATTTTACTCAACAGTCATAATTATGGCTAAGTGACAAAAAAACTTAACTGATCTTTTCAAAGTTAAATATATTAAAAAAAAATCTCAGAATATTAGCTATTTTACAAGGAAATTGCAGTGACTCTAACTCTCCTACAGTTGGTAAGGAGAAAAATAAGTTTTTAAAAATTATTCCTGATTATTCAAATAAATTCAAATATTTGTAATCTTAGCTTTTTATTCCTTCTCGAATTATTAAGGCATTAAGGTGATATATTAAGGCAAAATCCAATTGTCACTAAATAGCAAAGGAAAAACTTTCCTGCATCATTTTACTGCTAAAAACCTGCTAAGATGCAGTGAATTTCCATCCTTGTTGGAAGATCTGTTAGGAATTATGGGCACACAGACTTGCTGCAATTATCTTTTCATACATTTTAAAATCAGGTATGTATGTCTTGATTTTGACTTTTGGAGATTTTTTGTCTCGTAAAAATTTGTGGCCATTATGAATTTTTTCTCAGTTCCAGAGAACATTTTACAAAATCAAAAAGAATAAAACTACAGACTGTAGTTTTTAAGCCATCTCTAGCTTCGAAATGGTGAAAAAAATTTTAGATTTTGTAGTTAGTGCTAAAATATCACTCACCATAAGGAAAAGAGAACTTTAGAATCAGTTACTATGAATGTGAAAGATGTGAATGATCTCAAAGGGGCTTCTTTTAAACAATAATGCAAAATGTATAAAAAATACAATGGCATGGGCAAAATAAACAGTTACAGGTATCTATTTCTCTGAATAATGGCATTTATACAAATCTTTAGAGGTAATAAGAACAGCAACCTCCTTTTGAAGACTAAAACCATCTTTTCTCAGAAAATGCCGGGGTGACCAAATATTAAACCCATCATTGAAATATATGTAAATAATTTGTGTATTTAACTGATGCTACCTCAGTGGGACACAATATCTACCAGGCAAGAATTTTTCCCTTTCTTTGGATTGTCAATATTTGGCAGCATGTCACAACACCATACCCCATGCCAGGACAAAAACCATATTTTACATTGGAGAACATTGGAAATTTTCCCCACCTGCCTGCAAGAAAAACATGATCAGGGTGGTGCAATTAGTTTCCTCATACACTAAAGGCTGTATCATCACAAGATCTGAATCATTACACTTTTCTTAATTTTTTTTTTTTGGCAAATATTTTCCTGTCTGAAGAAGTATTTTTCAATAGGCAGAATTGGAACATTGAATGGCATCCTGACAAGGTTTACTACTTTATCTTAAATTGAACACAAACACAAGAAAGTCAGAATAACCTCTTCACCAGCTCTCCTGGGATACCTGTCCCCAGACTCTCACAGCATTTGAGGAAATACCTGAGAAGCTGCAGCTGAATATGGGTTCAGGAGTCTGTTTAAGGGCAAAACCTGGACCATTTCAGCTGAGCATTTAACAGAAGACCACCAGCAAACAGGATGAAAACTTCTCAAATTTGTGTTATTATGGGATATGTAATTAATGGCTAATATTTGATGTCTTCAGGAGAGCAGAGAGATGATAACATGGTATCTATTGATATCCTACATATCATGTAGATATATATGACATCCTACTGATATCATCCCTGCTCTCATGCTTACGTTAAGCCTAACTTTGTTAATGCAAAAAAACCCAGAGGATTTTGAAAGCTGTTTAGAATTCCCTGAATTATGAACATTTTTGTGGTTTAGATGTATCTTGATAAGACCTACATACAAGATCTTATGTAGATCTTATCAAAATACATCTAAACCACAAAAAATAGTGGTTTAGATGTATCTTGATAAGATCTATGGATCTTATAAATGGATAAATGGAATAAAAAAGAATAAAAATTATTCTTTTTTATTCCATTTAAGTTTATAGATTTCAGAAAGATAATTTTTTTTCTTCCAATTGGAGTGCAAGTTAAAGTGATCACATTAGTTAACAAATTTCTGCAACACTATACAAGCAAAATTTCTTAGTTAATGTTCAAATAGCATGAAAACTGATTTTTATTTGTATTTGCAATGAAATAATAGACAAAGTGTACCTCTTGAGTATTTGCTATCATTTCAGATTCTAGTCTGCAAAAAATGCTAATAAAAGCAGTGAGTAATATCTTTCAGTGTGAAAGAGATCTGAATTTTCTTTTTCTCGGAAACAATAACACCCTGTTGACTGTTACTGAAGTACAAATCCCACAGTTCCAGGAAAGGGCAAGGCAACCACATACTGACAGAATTTTCACTTGTTCAGTTTTATGTGGAAGGCCTAAGGAAAATGAGCATCCCAGGGAACAAAGCCATTGTGATGTGATGGAACTGAGACAAGTGCTTACAGTTCCTCCTATAAGAACTAGGCTTTACATAAATGCACAGTGAGTTTCTAAATTGATTTACACAACTGAAAATGCACTCATATGGGTGGTATGTTTGCACAAGTGACATTATAAACACAATGGGTAATATTCTAGGAGCTGCAGGATATCCACAAATGTCGGCAGCATTGCCTTAAAGCCATTTATGTTTAGCTTTCTCCAGAAGGAGAAGAAAAATCTTCCAGTCTACAAAAAAAAAAAAAAGTTCTGCTTACTGAAAATAAAAAGCAACAACATCAAAAACAGCAAAACCCCCCTGCCCAAGGAAAAAAAATAAGAAACACCATGTCAAAATTTAAAATAGTAGAGTAACAACAAGTTGTGTCATTTCTTAAGCTGACAGAACTCTTGACTGTGATCTCAAGGACAGTGGTTTGGCTTGCAGATGGGCAGGGTGGGGGGCTTTGACTCCTTTCCAATTCTTCACTCTCCCCTGAACACAGCCCCAGACATCAGGACATCAGTCCTGCAGCCAAGGTATACAAGGCTCTGCTCAGAAAATACTTGCCTAGCAGGTCAGACAGCTCACCAGCCCTCAGGAGCCCCATTTTCCTCCAAGACATCAGCTGCTAACTACTTTCATTACTTGTCAGGAACATTTTCCTCTTAAAGCTAGTGATGCTGGCTTCCTGGCAGTGTTTGATGCCCTGAGCCTTTAATTCCCCTTCAAGCTATTCTTCCTTATGAGGCAAGAGAAGCTCTGGATCTCATCAAACCACAGACAAGGACTATGGTTGTAGATTTGGGAAATAATTGTAAGGCAAAGAAATAAAACCACACTTCTTTAAGTTCACTTTTGCATATGGTAGCAAACATGGTTTATGTCGTGAAGGGAAACTCTAGATCTTGCACTGGCCAATGAAATAATTGAGGTAGTACTTCAAACTTTGATACTGTGATACAGGAAGGACACTTTTTCAGTGTCCACTGTGCACTCAAAGAGTCTGCTTTGAGAAAAGGATAAAAAGGAAAAAAGGATACTGCTGAAGCATTTTCCTTTACCCCAAATAATTTTTTCTTCTTTTTATTTGTAGTGCATATGTTAGAAAGTTGAGAGTAGAATTTTGTATATACTTTTTGTCTTATTTCTAGGTGAATTTGGTAGATTGTCATCAAACCTGGGCAATAACAGTTCTTCCATTCTTCCTAGGAAGAGAAAAAATAAGCAGAAGAGGGACAAAATTAGGGAAATTTATTTCGAAGAAACATCTGAATTTAGAATGTTTAAATAAAGGGAAGAAAGATTGTGCTTGGAGGTTAGCAACCTTCAGAGTACCCTTCATTTATTAGAAAAAATGAGATATAAGTATAGTTTTTTTACTATAAAGTATTTTTATTTTTTTCTTGTGAAGGTAATGGGTATTTGAATATCAGCATGGTCTTGTTTTGAATGGTACTGTTGTTATTCCTCTTGCTATAGACAGTTTTATTGATTTAAATAACACCTCTGCAGTCAGTCTAATTATGAGATGAAACACTAAATGATGTAAAAAATTTAGAATCCATTCTATAATTTCCCTAAGAATTTAGTATTCTGAAGTTTCATGCCTTCAGATATCTTCCAGATCATGTGCTAATTCAGAGCTGAAGTCATTCTGAAATCACTCCACATATATATAAAATCTAAGGAGCTGTCAGTCCATTTCTGATCCATTTTATATGTTCTTACACTAGTGGTACAGAAAAGATTGCAACATGATCTTAAAATGAGAAATGTAAGTACATGGCATACTTGGAATAAGGTGAGAAGTGTCTTTATAATTTCCTGCTGCTCTTCAAAGATATTGCCTTCCTGGCAGCTAAGGACTTGATTGGAAACTACACAGAAGTCAGGGGAAAAAGGAGCATTATAGACTTTGATGATCTTTCTGTAAGGTAATTTTATTTCATGTGCCATGGAAGTATTTACTCTATATATGAAAAATCTTGAAATTAGTAGATTGTGTCTTCCAATTTTTATTTGAATCCCTTATAAGTATTCATAAAGAAGTGATAGCGGTTTTATCAATCCTTCTGATACATCCAAAATTGTTTTCTATTAATCTCAAATTTATTTTTTTTTTCAAGGGGAAAAACAAGCCAAATTCCTTAAATTTTGCAATAAGGTTGTTATTTGTAGACCTAGTAAATCCTGAATGAACTTCCTTTGCCAAATTTTCTGATATAAAATATAGAGGGAAAAAAGAGCTCTGGAAAGAATTATGCGAAGGGATAATATTCATTCACATTCAGAAACTAGTAGTGAGAATAGTAAATACTATTATAAGAAAATGCCACCCTTCACACCTCAACATGAAAACCATTTTAAGCATAACACTCATTTGTAAACTCAGGGAATCAAGGCTGTAGACATGAGATTATTTTCCTAGGTAATAATTGTGGCTATGAATGTGTTTGAAAAAAATTATGAAACCTTAACATTATAATGCTACAAATATTAAATAGGGCAATCTAAATGCTCTTTTTCACCCTAAGATGTTATACTCAACGTAGAATGTCATTGTTAATGGGAAAGACTTGGTTAATCAAAGTCTTTTCCTTACACAGAGTACAAGAGATGCAGTGAAGTGATTTAACCTTCAGAGCATCAGCTCCTGTAATTGAACCACACAGTTTTATTCACTGGCAAACAAGGCAGACTATTGGTGGTTTATTGAAAATGACAGAATAAAGAGGACAAGGTTTTTAAGTTCAAAAAGAAAGAGTATCATATTTTAACATAGGCCTATGGAACTACCAGGCAGCTGTTTAATATATCTGTAAGAACATGAATGCAAACAATGCTTTTCCAAGTGCAGAGAAGTAAAATATAGTCATTGTCATCAAAACAGAAACAATCAGGTGCAGGAGGACATCCTTTTATTGAACAATCATCAGGATATTCAATGTATCAGGGTAAATAAAGCCTGTCACAGTGGAAAACATACATTCTATACTAATAAAACATGAAGAAAAGCAACTTGTTTTTTTTGCATGCAGTGCATGCTAGAAAAAAGCCTTCTTCACAGGCAAGAATTAACTCTAATTGAATAAAAACCAATATGCAATTAGCTGTGGATGCATCAATGGGGACAACTCATTGTAGAAAGACTATGAGAGGTAGAGGAGATCAAGAAGAGACTATAGGAATAATCAAGAATCTGAAAACAAAACAAAACAACCCCCCCCCCAAAAAAAAAGCCATAAAAATTGTAAATCACAAACAAAACAAAGAAAGCATGAAATACGTTAAAAATAAAATAAACAAAGAAAAATAGCTATATGAGAATTTGGGAACTTAGCGTTACTTCTGTCATTTAAAACTGGCTTCTGAGATGCTTCAAATCCTACAGATCATGAATCCTTGGTCTCACACCATGAATGTTGCTATTTTTGATTTTTTTAAACGTGACTATTTTCTAAAGGCATTGTCAAATTCATAGTTTGAATCTGTCCATTGAGTGGATGAAGTCACTTGCCTTGTTTAAATACTTGGGCTCAGGGTCAGTCCCTGGTTCCACAGCTCAGGCGGGCTGCAGGTGTTTTGGCTGTGGCGTTCAGCGGCCAGCCACTGACCAGCCCCTGGACACCACCTGCCCTGGGCTCCTGCTCCTGCTCCAAGGGTCCAGCTTGGCCAGGAGGATGGCAATTCCCAGCAGGAGTTTATCAAGAATCCACATCCTTGGATACACAGAAACAACTTAGAGGAGGGGTTCCCTCCGCAAACAAATTGGCTTACTGATAACTGGGTAATACTTTACATGACTTTGAACTTTACACACGTCTTTTCAATCTCAACACTTGGTTGGTATCTACGACCACTCAGGAGATTGGCTAAACTGTAAAGTACCTAAAACATAATTTTGTGCAGGAACACCTGCCCTACCCCCACCTGAAACAGGGCAAATGTGCAACCAGAAGGCAGCACAAAGAAACCAAACCTGTCTCTAATGTGTGGCTCTGAACTCTGCTTCATTTTATAATTAACATAAAACTGCAAAAAGTAGGGTAATAAGAAAGAAATGTATAGATGTTGCTTAATGGAAGCAGAGAAAATAAATAGTAAAATCAAAGCCGAATTGGTATAACTTCTTTTCTTAAACCTCTTAGCAAGTTTCTTTATCTTTGTTAACACTTGTTCCTCTGTGAAGTATAATGTTAATGGGGTACTCAGAGGGATCATTGCTAATAAGGAAATGTTAAGTTCAAAGTAAGGCAGGGAGTTACAGGCTCAGCAATATACAAGCAGCTTTTAGAAAATGAAGTCTTCCAGACACAGAGGAGGCACTGGATCTGGGGAGGAGAGCAGCCTCTGCTGAATTTAGGCTGAAGGGCTTTTTGATTGCCTCATGCCCTGCCTGGATGCAAGATTTGTGCTCAGATAGTTCCTATCAGTAAGATGTTCTAGGCCCACAAAGGTGTTGATGTGGATATGTTCAGAAGTGCCAAAGCTCTCTATAGCTACCTTTTAGTTGTTAATCCCAAAGTCTTCTTAAAGAATACACAATAGAAAACACTTTTTTTTCCTTATTTGTATGCATTTATGGGCAGACGTAGGTAGTGAGGGTTGCTCAAAATAAATACATGCTTTCCCTCTTTTTTTAGATCAATAACCTTTGGGAGTGACTGATAATATATAAATTCATTGATTATTTGCATTTGAAATTTTGCATAGTGCTTACCTCAATGTCTATATTTGTATTGTTGAAAAATTTTCCTACCTGGTGTGACTTCACCTGCCACGAGTAACAGGGAAAGAAATGTTTTTTTTAATTTTAACTGGAGGCTGAGAAAGATGAGGAAGGAACTGAAGCCAGGAATTATGTCCATTTGTCCTAATAGGTATAAAAATAGTATAGACATGCTTTTATGCTTTCATAGGGTAGGAAGGAACTTTTCATAGTTGGTGAGGCTTACACATTTATGAATAAATCTGCTCTGGTACCATTCCCAAGTAAAACTCCCAAGGAAAAAGAGCAAGAAAGAAAAACAACAGAACAATAAGTGTCAGAAACCATGATAAAAGACTTTTCTCACAGAATTTGTACTCTGATTTTGCTAACACAAGAAATGTAGGTGGCACAGATAAGCCTTTTGCATTCTTGATACTGAACCATACCACTTTGCCCAAATCTTTTGCAGCATCCAATAGTTCCTGTAGTTATAAGCGTAGCTTTAATATCAAATTTATAGAGCAGAGATTTTAAGGAGTTATTCTGACACTTCTATTTTTCTTTTAAAAATGCTGTTTCAGCAAAATGTAAAGCTGATTTCAAAGAAAGTTTCAGCTCTAAGTATTTCTCTGAGCCAAAGAATTTATCTGAAAAACAAAAAATTATGTTTAGCCTTTCATGTCAGAATAGCCAATATTTTGTCATAAGGATATCAATCTCCAGGATTGGGAATTTTCTTTTAATTCAAGCTCTGACTGGCTAGGGGAAAAATCTGATACTGAGCCCAGAGAAAGTTTCCATGCTGTTCTGACTTTGGTCTTCAGCTAGTTGTTTCTTTATATGTATACAAAGAGTCCCAGCTGAACCCCCTTAGGGATGAAATTGTTGTGATTTGCTTTTACAGGAAAAATTATAAGGTGTAATTCTTCAGTGTTCAGAAAAGCCCCTGTTCCCCTTCCCCATCCCATATTACTTAGGTTTCTAAGCAGTGAAAATGGACAGAGCAGCTCTCACTCCTGGGATGACACTGCTGATGTGGCCCTTACTGATGGGACCACAGCGGGCTGCTCAGGTTGCAGTTGCTTGGCTCTGGAACTGAACTTTTGTCACTGGATCCAACACTGGAAATCTGAAGTTCCCACACCAGGGGCTCTAGAGCTCTCCCCAATGACTCAGCTCAAGTGCTATTGTGTGATAAATGGAGTTGCCCTCTGAAGGTAACTGCTCTCTCCTCATTGACCTTTAAGAGAGTTTATAGACTCCTCTAAAACTATGCTTCTGCTTGACAAGCGGAGATGAATCACATTTCCTTTTTTGTTTCCATTTTCAAAACACTAGGTGGGAATAGTAACCCAGTCCTGCATCCACAAAGCCTTGTAAAGGTAAATACGTTAAAAAGATGGAAGAACTCTCTGATAATTACTGCCAACAAATAAATTTTATGGAAAGAGAGAGCTTAGGATTTTACAAAAATTTTTGAATAATCTTTGACAAATACTGGCCCTGGGACAGCATGACAGCTGAAAAGACCTTGGTGATCATAAAACCACCAAATACAAAAGAAATTAGAGCTATTGACTTCAGTTTGATGCATAAAAAATAATGTATCTATATCTGCTTGTGTGTTTTCTTCTTTAAGTGAACTGTGTACTTCAGTAGAATCATCCTTCAAGTCTTAAAAAATGCAGACAAAGGAAAAAGAGAATTTTTTTTTGTTATTCAGTGAGAAGTCAAAAGTTTCACCAGCTGCAAAAACTGATGAGAGTCTTCATGACCACCAGAAATGTTTGATCCAGTACAAAAGGAATTTTAAATATTGGAGTGTCTCACATAATTTTTTTGACTTTGTAATGTGACAACAGAAATCTAGGTGAAGAAAAAACTCTCTTCATTTTCAGAACTGACCTAAAATATTATAACTTTTCATTTCCCACTTTTAGATATCCTGAGAATGACTAAACACATTCCTTTCTGGGTCAGAGTTCTTTAGTCTGTATCCATTTAAGTGATAAACCCTTTTCATTCTTCTGAACTTTCTGTTTCAGATTCATTGCCTTCACTAAATTGTCCTCAATGTCCTGGTTTAGTCAAAATCCATTCACTCCTAAGATAGCCCCAAGGCACTAAAACTGGTCAGCACATTGCTTGGAAAAGAAATCCTTTGCAACTTACTCAAGCACATTTGTCTTTTTAGCCCCGGAACAGTTCTTATACAAATCAATACCAGTATCAGGATAATTAAAATCCACCATGTTTAAGGTTTGGCATTCTTGCAGGTCTCTCTTATCTATGAAACCATTTCCTGAAGGCTTTGCTTTCTGCCCTTGAAATCCAGGGCTACATTTTTAAACCATCTCAACATCATAGTGAGCTCATTTATTTAAAACCTGCCTACCTTAGCTGAAATATTTTGATAATTGATTAATATTTTTCTCCATTACTGATGCTGGCAGTTCTCTTTTGTTGCCCATAGATGTCCAGCCATGTTAAATTTTTAATAATTTTCCCTATTTAACCATGATTGCATGACTCCATTATTAAAGTTTCAGGGGAATACATTTCTAGCTCAGAAATGTGGATGTGCCATCTTGTTACATTTGCACAGATGACAGTTTAACCCTCTTATTGAAATCTTTATTTGCAGAGTACCACAGACAAAACAGAATCCTGCATGGATGAGGCCCTGAATCACTCAGAGGCTCCAGATCAAAAAAGACTTTGATATTTACTATTTTTAAAAATGTTAACAGTTTTATTGTCTTGACATTAATAATATGCCAAAAGGATTGTGTGACTAAGTATCTTGCTGACTTGGCACTCAGTTTGTGAAAGGGATTTATCTTTAACTAGTACAGTGTCTACTGTCAACAACTGACATGTCAAGAGCTCCAAGTCTAAGAAGTGAAACAGTTTACATGTTTGGATCGAGACAGTTTTCCTATAAAATTGTCTTTTCTCGCTTTGCTAATCTAAAAACTGGCCCAGGTAATTTTCCATATTAGCAGGAAAAAAAAAAAATCAATACATGATTATAAAATTGTATTTCTTATCTTCTAGTGCTTGCACTATCAGTAAAAAATCTGGTTATTATCACAAGCCATCCAACCTTCACAAGGTTAGTGTGAATTTGCAGTACAGTTGTTGTACCTGTGCTATTTTTTTATTGTAGAACTGCTGCATGTACCTTTTAATTTGGTTGTCAGGGGAGACAGGAAGCAATAATTAGGGCTAAAAGATGGGGTATGGAAGCTTTATTAAAGGATATATTGAAGATGGGAATTTGATCTGAGAATTAGATTATGATTAGAGTTGTTAATGCAGCTGTGCCACTCTTGAGTGACAGAGCAGCAGATGAACTGAACAGGCAATTATAACTACAGGAGTCTCCCTAATCTTTACAATCCCAACCTCACAGTCACATCCATTTAAATTAATTTTCATGAAGGCTGCAAATTTACAGCTTCACCAGATTGGAAATTTGTTTGTTTATTATCCACAGGAAATATTTTTAGGGGAGTAAATAGCGCTGAGAGCCATCTTGTCTTTCTGCTTGTCTTTTTAACTTGCAGAATTAATAATATGAGATTAATCTGAAGGCTGCTGCCTTTATGAAAACTGATTGATTCTCAGCAGCCCAGTGTTATTATGATTATCTGTGGGAAGGTCAGAGGGAAGGCATGTAAAAGTCATAGCTGATTCATGAGTTCCCTATATTAAGCAGAAGATAAAAAAAGGAGGCTTGTGTTGATCAGCGTTATAAGTGAGGAATCAGCCTTCCCTGCATTACTGAAACTGAAATTCTAGGAAAAGGATTTTAAACAACTTTGGACATAGTTATTTAAAGATGTCTGTTGCAGAGAGATAGCAATAGTTCATTACTATGCATGCTGGAAACCTTTTTAAGGAGTTCTTTGCTGCACAAAGATTAATTTACCACTACGTTTTCCCTCCTTCACTACTAATATAAATAATGGTTGTGGCTTAAATTGGCATTATATTTTGATAGCCTAGTTTTGAACATACAAAAGAATATGCTACAGAACAGCTCAAAAACATGGAAATGGAAACCACGAAACAGTGCATTTCAGTTCCAGAATTTTATTTTGGAATGTCTGTAATGAATGGAATAAAGTATGGACATTTAGAAACTAGGCATTATTTTCACCATATGTTCAGCAGAGAGCTGTGACAAAGAAAAAAGGAAACCTTCACTAGCAAAACCAGTGACAAAAAGAATTCTCTACTGGTTGTCATTCATGAAACTTGGAAGATAATTCCAGAAAATTATTATCTGCAGTTGCCAGATCAACAAAATACTGGAACACCTACCTTTAAGCATGCAAAAAATTCCATGCAAGAACAATAGGTATGCCCAATCTTCTCAAATCCTGAAGTTTGTGCTGTGGCCTTGCCCTAACTCCCTGACAGAATAATCATCATCACTGCTGATGGTTTCTCTCAGAGGAAAACGTGGGCTGGTGGTCTGACAGGAAGCTGTGGAACATCCTTACTGTGTCTCTGATCTGATCATCTAGGTGCCCAGGTCTTGTAAAACACCAGAATTTATCTGTAACCAAGATGATTTAATAAGATTCAAAGCTCAGAGACTGCCCAGTCAACATGCTTCTCATAGAACATATTTACAAGCACAAAGTATATTCACAATTAGTTAAGGTGGGAATCTCCAGCTTGGCCTAATGTGGCTCTAGTTATTTTCCCAGAAAGTGATGTACTAGAAAATACACCTTAGACTTCATACTTTGTTGTTAAATAGAGGAACATTTATTTTCCTCTGAACTTGAAAATGTCTGCCAGGTGAAATTTTATGTTCAGTTAGATTATTTACATTCTTCAGAGGAAAATTACTGAAACCAGCTATAAGAAAAATATTGATAGTACATCCTAATATCTTTGTTTATTGTCAATATTTTAAGTTACTCATACTCTCAATTGATCTGAGATGGGAGAGTAGTTGTCAATGAAACAGAATACTTCATAAAAAAAGCTGACACAAGAATGCTCCCTGCAAGGAAGCCATGGTGAAATATATATTAAAAAAGATGAAAAATGGTACTGGAATTAGATGAGCAAAATGTATTAACAGCTGGAAGCAGTGGAATTCCTTTTGTTATGACATATATTATTTTTTCCCAGAAGATTAATATATTTGAGAGTTGTACTTTTTTCAATATTTGGATTTATTTAAGAAATGTTGAATAATTGCTGTCACACTTGGCTTATTTATTCAGTCTGCTGTCATTGACTCTAGCTTTTCTGGATCAAGGCTTCAAGGACAGCATCTAGCATATTTTCTCAGATGCTCCGCTTTGGTAGGTGCCTCCAAAGTTCATCTTTCAACTCAAAATCCATGTGGGACGACAATAATATTTCAAAATGTATAGGAAAAAAAATGAAGATGCTTTAAAAAAAATTAAATCTTTGCCAACTCCTCAATAAAAAAACTGATTTCCTCTTGCAGAAACAAAAACATATAAACATATTCATTGATCTGAAATATGACAGTGAAAATCAGAGACTTACTCTAACCTGAGTTGAGAAAGCATGTTTGTCCATTTTTTTTTTTTTGTGGAAAAGTAATTCAAAAGCAAATTTTTGAGATTTATTTTAAGTAACTGATAAATCTTTGATGGTATTATTGTTGACTTATAACTTGAAAGCATTTTTTGCATGCTTAGTCAGGTCACATAGGCAAATGAAAATTGGTATGCACAAATGTCTGGCAAAAAATCTGACAAAACTCTACTCCCTTTATTTTATTTTCTCATCACTCTTCCTGTCTTTGATTAACATTGTGCAATTATGACTCTTCAGTATTTCCTCATATCTGAGTATTAGTTGATTAATCTTGATGATAATGGATTGAGAACTGGTTTTAAAAACTTGAATATATGAAGTCTTTTATTCAAGAAGTTTTGTCATATCTTTTTAAACATCCTTGACTTTTTTGGCAATTATACTATTTGTAGGAAGTGAGTATTTATCAGCTGTTGCTATTAAAAAACATGGAGTAGATGACTGAGACTTTTTTTTCCTCCAGTAAATATTGAATATTTTAAGTTTGAAGGTCATATGTTCTGAAACATATGTTTCTGTGCTGAAACCTATCTTCCTTGTTTAGGGCTAAGAAGCAATGCTATTTAATTGGATGTGGTTCCTGCTGCATTAGAGCTCTGTGCCAAACAGGAAAGAGATGCGCCACCACTTCCCTGATGCAGAGGAATTTTCTGGGAGGAATCTTCATTACAGCTGCTGCAATTTTGGTGTCTCTGTGCATCTGTCACCACCAAAGAGTAAGGGATTTCTCTTGCTGCTCTTTCTTCCTGAACCTGTGCAAGCAGGAATCATATGAAACTGAGTTGTCCTTTGAGCATTTTCACCTGAATCATGACTGCTCTGCAAGAAGGGAGAAAGGAGCTTTCTCTCACTCAAGTGCCTAAGAAATTTGATCCACACAGTGTATCTGTTTCTGTGTTAAACTACATTTGTAGTTTGAGGTAATTCAGGCCCTTTTAGCTATCTTTTCAAAAATTAGAGTTTCTCAGATAGGAAGTTAGCAAGGCCTGATCCAAAGCTCACAATTATCGGTGGGAAATCCACACTATTGTATTGGTAGCTCAATTCATGACACATTAAAATGTATCTCTGTCGGCAACTTCATTAGTTGTCATTATTATGCATTACATTTTTAAAGTGTGTGTGTTTCTACTGCATAGAAATAATACTGAAATAAATACATTATTATCTTAATAATGGCTTAAACCCACAGGCATCTGAGTGGTTCTATTCTGTCACATTGTGGCCTGGGCTTTTCACTTTCAATGGCAAAAATCCATTGTCCATCTGCTGGATAATTTCTGAACAATTGCCGTAAGATGGAATGGCAAGGTCAAAACACTCTTTAATGTACAAATCCATGCTGATGAATTATAATAATAGTTTGACATTATACTGACATCAGCTACAAAAATAGTAATGCTAATACTGACATCACCAACAAAAAAATGTAGGTTGCTATCAAACAACATTTAGGTTTGTAATCAATAAAGTAAATGGGGACACTCCCATTTCCCAAAAATCGAGAAGCTCCTGGAGTTAGATCTGGAGGCAGAGCTACACCCTTTACCAGATGGACAAGTTCTCTAAATAAGGGAAGACAAAAGCTTCCTTGGAATCACCTAAAAACTTTTCTTTTTGAGGACACACATATTTTACTACTCAGTTTGGGCACTTCAACATGTCAACATGCCTTGTCACTCAATCGATGGAATGTATACGTTTCTCCAGTTTAACCCAAGTATTTGAATCAATTTTTAAAGTTTCTGGGCATTTGGGTGCTTTTGAAAGTGCAGCTAGGTAAATATCTCTTTTATCTGCCCCCAAAGCTTTTGGAAAGCAGGTAATAGGTTTATTGATTAATACAGATGAAGTAGCCAGAGTAAAATCCGACTTATCACATCAGGTGTCCTTTAATTTATTTTAGTTTCTTGATCCTTCAGAATGCTGCTTCTCTTTACATATACCAAATCATCCAATGATGCAGATCTTCAAAGCTCAGTTTAGACTTTGCATCTAATTTGAGAGGAAGAGACAGCATCATAAACTAGTAGTATTTTAAGTGTGCAAAAACCCCAAGGCAGACTCTAAAATAAACTTTCGTTGAGTTCACAACATGCTGTTCAAAAACAAACTTCCTTCTGATGGCATGATTAATTTATTGATTATGAAAGATCGTCAGGAAAAAGAAAAATATCTTTTGGTATTTTGTCAACCTCAACCACAATGAGAAAACCTGATCTGAACAAGGGATCTACCGATAATACTGACACAAGGATATGAAACAGAAATGAAGTAGCAGTGGTAACTCTGACATTCTCCTGACCCATTTTAGAGGAAGAAAAAGTAGTATATTATACCTTAAAAGTCTGTGAGTCAGTAATTTTTTGACTATGTTCAGTATTTAAAAGCAACCAGAAATGAGATGGAACATGAGATTTAAATCTGCATGTATGTTTCTGTATTTACAGTAAAACACAGCTCATGGGAACCCAGTTATGCCACTTTTTTTGTTGTTGTTGAACAAGGAAAATATTATTTTTTTATTTGTCTATGGTAATTAAATTTTGCTACCTCACAGCAAAAGATGTCATGATCATATCATTATTTCCATTCCCGTATAAGTGTAGAGGGATAAATTAGAGTTGAAATAATACTGTCCCACGCAGCATCACCCAGGCATTACATGCATTTCTAGAAAGTAAATAGTTTTTATCTCTTTTTTTTTTATAAATGAAGAGACTTGGTAAATTGTGGCACATATACTTAAAAATTAAAGAATAATGATAATAGAATATAATAATAATAGAATATAATGATTGCTAATAATTAAGTGAACCATCTATTCAGTAGCAAGAAGTGAATAATGAATCTCAGTATTTTCAGGGTTAAAGTGTCATATTATGAAATATCTGCAATAAATTCAAGTAATTATGTTATTAAGCAGTTCTTCATCTATTGAATTAATTAAATTTTGTGTTCATTTCATAACCACTTTAGACACCCTCAGCTACTGCAGATTTAATCCTCTCTGAATCTTTCTATACTTACTTCTCCAAAGATTGACTAAGAGCAATCACTCAGAGCTGTAAGAATGAGATTGTTCTTTCACTTCATTACTCTATTCTTTTCCCCCGCATGCCACCTCTTTTTTTGTACCCTGGGTTGTGAAATCAGAGCACCTGTGTTAAAATCTCCTAAAGGTCTATAAATGTGAAATGCTGTTCCATATGCATAGGAGGTTTGGTCATATTATTATGTCTTGTCATGAATTTAGTTTTCTCTTTTTTTTTTTTTTTAAGGTCTTTGTCATCTTCTTGCCTAGCATTTTCTGAGATTAGTCTCAATAGTACAGCTACTTGAAACTAAAAAAAAAAAAAAAAAGAAAAAAAGAAAAAAAGGGCTATGCCAGCCTTCCTAAAAGGCAACAAAGTGTGCATTTTCCCAGTGTCTTGCTGTCAGTACAGCTTGCTAAGACTGTTCAGTACATAAAGAAAATATTTATATGCACGTATACCAGATGAAGCCAATTTATTCAGATGGCTGACTTTCAGCATCCAGATTTCCACTTGACATCATCAGTAATGGTAGCAAATATATCCTTGTATCTTGTATTAAAAAAGAGAGATTGTTGCACATTATTTGAAGCAAACAAAACCCAGCAAGTAGCTGACCTCTGTTACTCTGCTGACTTGACTTGTTATGGCATTAGTCATTCCCTTTAGTCATTGCTTTACCTGAGGAGGAGAACTGGAGATACCTGGCCTGGGATGAAGGGATTGTGACAGGAAAACTGCAAAATGTGTCTTCTTTCAAATGAGGTAGAAGCAAGGCTAAGCCTTCAGCACAACTTCACACCTTCACACCTTACATAATAATTTGTACTTGAAAGGAGAGATCATAGTAATAAAAAAAAGCAAAAGCTACAATACTGGAAATGAACAAGTGAAAAACTGAATCTGCTATTGTTTCTTAATGCAATTAATAGTTAAACTAACTTGTTCCTAAAAAAAATAAAATTAAAACCTGAACAAAATCTTTTCCAGGTCCTTAAATCTTTCTTCAGTGCTGTGTTAAAACAATGCACATTGTTTAGGTACTGCTGAATAATATTAGAAAGCTAGGAGCATTGGAAGCTCTGGTTTGCAGCAATTCTGAATTTTGGAATTGCATAGGAGTAAGGAAAATAGCTTGAAATTTACCAAGATGGGAAGGATGTCTTTATTTGCCTTGCCACATTCAGTAATAAGTGGAACTAAGTTAAAAAGCTTTGAAAAAGGCACAGATAATGAAAATAATGATGATGATGATGATGATATGATGATGATGATGATGATGATGATGATAATAATAATAATAATAATAATAATAATAATAATAATAATAATAATAATAGTCCTTTAAAGACTTCAGAGAATTTTAACCATTGTGGGAAATTGATTTAATATTGCCATTATTCCAAAGAAAATAAAACGCAAAAGTATGCTATCTAGACAGCCAGCAAGATTACAAAAATCTTAGTTCTTCATATCAATTGTAAGTAAATTGATATAAAGAAGTTATAAAGTCTATTTTATTTCACTTTCTGGACACCAAATATTTTCTCAATAAATTAATATTTCTGCCAAATTCTGTGTAAGGAAAAATTTACTAGATGTGAGATAAAAAGTTTTATTAAGCATAAAATAGGGAAATAGACTCTGCCATAATTTCTTTGGAAAAAATGTCCAGCCTTCATACATTGTCTTGGATTTCCTTTTCTAACAACCTCCTTTCCCCAACCTCCACCCTCCGCCCTCAGCAGAAGAAATTGCTCAGTGCTGCACTCAGACAGAGGAGACCTTTGGAAATTGGAATTAGTGTAGATTAAAAGTCCATCTGCTTCTTTTCAGGTCTCTCTGGCTGCAGTAGGGTTGTGGGCAGGAGTCAAGGGGTTGGTTGCTTTCTGCATGGCTTGCATGGGCCTCTGCCTGGTGGAGCAAAGTCCTCCCTTTCTGCTCATGCCATCTTTCAGAACATGAAAGGTGCCTTTCTCCTCAGTGTTCTCCCAGTTTCCACACCCAGATCTCTTTATCACCTTCTCTTTATCCATGGTCAGCAGTAGAGCTGAGAGCTGTGATGTACCAGATCTCAGCTCTACTGGTATGTCACCTTCCACAAAAGTCTATATTTTCAAACAAAAATAAGGCAATTCCCTGACACCTTAATGGGAATTAGGAAACTCCCAGCCATGTGTGCCTTTAATAGTGTCTCTTCATGATAACATAGTGAAAAATATTTCACACATATACCCACTAAGCATTTAGAAATACCTAATTCCACAGTTGCCATAACTTTTTCCAATGTTTACACCACAGAAAAGAAAAATTGTTCTGTTCTTGTGGCTACTGTTGCACTTCCAACTGTGACAACAGAGGAACTATTTCATATTTACTTGAACATTATTTAGAGAAAGGTTTTATCCACAGCTCCTGAAAAATTGTCTCAGAATTTGCACTGATGGATTAAGCCCTGAAAGTCAAATATAACTGCACTGTATCACAGGCAAGTATCCCTTAGTTAAATGATACTCTTTTAAGCTTTCCTGGGAAGCAGGACACTGTCAAAATATTTGCAGCTGTTCTAAGTCCCTTGTCAGTAGCACTGTAAGATAAAATCCTTTTCTTTCTCAGCCAACATTCTGATCTAGTGAATTGTCTTGTGATACTGTCAGTAATGCAAGATACAAGAACTGATATAATAAATGGAATTAAGCTTATTTTTTAAATCACTAATGATTTAGAGCATTTGTTCTGTGTTCACAAGAAAAGTATTGATTTGACATAAGCTCTAGTCTTGCAAGTTTTGAAGGGGTAAAGGTAGAAATTAGCAGTGCAGCAGGCTGATTTCTCCTGTTTGGTGACATTTGCAACTTTTTGGGAAGCAAGATACTGAGCTTGCCTTTCCCATTGACAAGAAATTGCTTCAGTGGCAGACATCCCCAGAGAATCATCTTATCTCTGACCTCAGGTGGGGACAGCCCATGTCAATCTGTACCTAAGCTTGGAACATTTGTGGTTTCCATGTTAATCAGCCCAGGAGCTCTGAACCAGCCCTTTTGTTGGCTCTTGAAATAAGGAAAGAGGAGCAGAAGCAGCTGAGGAGCAGCCAAGCGTGGCGAGAATGTACTTGGAAAGCAGGATTGGATCTGTGGTGTGACAGGACTGCTTAGCTTAGACAAGTTTGGGACTGAAAAAGAGCAAGGAATCACGGCAGAGAGGCTCCTGTTTTCTAGTAGTAGTTAGCAATGCCTCTAGTGAGGCAGGGAAGCTCATGGGTGGCTGAACAGAGTGGGAGATGGAGGAAGCACTGTGGAGAAAGGCTGTGATGGAGGGGGCAAAGCAGCCGTGCCCTGTGCCAGCCATCTCTCAGGGAAACACATGGACTGACTGGCATTTCCGAGCTGCACGTTATCCTCCTGGCCCATCTGGATCCTCCATGCTGCAGCTCTCACTTTATCAAATTCAGGTGAGCCAGTGAGTTCACATGGTTCAATCACACCTCCAATCCAGCTAGGTATATTTAGTTAGTGCCTTCTACTGCCAGTTGAAGTAGGAAACACACCCACAAGGCTGCCTCCTCTATAAACAGTCTGTGAACAACATGATTATAGCAACAGCAATAACAGAGCTCCCATCCCTCTGACAAGTGGAGGGGCTGCTGATGAGATCTTGGAGAATAACTCTGCCCTCTATGGGAAGAAATGAGCTCTTTGCTATTAACTTTTCATCATAAAAGCTGGCCCAACATGAAAGAGTTCTCATTTCACTGTTGTATCATTTTAAAGCCTAGAGGGATCCTAATGACAGCCTATAGTCTAAGATGTCAAGGATGAAACTCCTTCCCTTAGGAATGTGCTGGTAGGAAATTGAACTCTCATGTGGAAAAATATCTGGGCTTTTGCATTTCTATCCAATACAAAGACAATTTTTAGACTGCTACAGTTGTCTCTTCTTGGATTCCTTCAGAAGGAACACATCTAGTGTAAAACTTTCATTTCCTGTAACTAGGAAAATTTCTTGTGGTGTACAGTATTTTTTATTACAATAAATCACATGAGAATTCAGATAGTGGATGTGAGATGCAGTAGCAGCTACCATTCTAAATCTCAACAAAAGATTAGTAAAATGAATACACCACATATGCATACATGGAGTGTTTCTCTAAGATGATATAAAAATTATAGCAGTTGAAAGAAACAAGTTGCAAGACTACAGTCTACAATCTAATCCTATAAGTACCTTGATATATGTAGCACAACAATTCTCATCTCTATCTTCATTAAAAAAAAAGGCAAAAAACCACCCAAACATTCAGAAGCAGCATTAATGAGAAGATACAGCCTTGAAATAATTGGGTTGATTTTCTTCTATGCAATAAAGGAATAAAGGGTAGTCAGGTTTGTTTACATATTTGAAAAAATTTAAAAATGCATATTTTCAGACAGTCTAACAAATATAGTTTTGCATATTTGTTAGCATTAGAAAGATTTCTAGAAATGATTGGTCTTCCTCAGAATGTGCTAAATAACAAATGGCTTTTATGCCTTTTACAAAGTACTGCTTTATTTTCTATGATAAGAAATAATTGTGTATAAAGGATGAAGAATGTGGATGTCTAATGCTGCTGCTCGTCCCTTTCTGATTTCATCTCATACTTTGCTATACCTGAAGTTCTCTGGGGTATTCATTTACTCTTTTACAATATTCTTATCAAACATATTTTTTGGAAAAATTGAGGCCTTACCTCAAAATTTCTATGTACTATTTAGCAAGTTCTGTCCCCTCTCCCCTCCCTGCCCCTATATAATCACCTGGGAAAAAAACCTTATTTTTCGTTTTTGCACTGAAGTCCTTTTTTATTCTTAAAGCAGTGATGCCACTCAGCCCAGGACTGGTTAGTGACAGATCTATGGTAAAATCACATCAGTCAGCCACAAGGGTCCTCAGGAATGAAAGGTGTCTTCTTGTGTGAGAGGTGTCAGTGCTAAATCATTAAACCTGTGCATTAGTACTAAAGAATAAAAAGGTTGATTTTGTCCTTCTTACCCACAGCACTTCAGCAGCTTTTAATGGCAGAAATATGCCATGTTATTTATTAGCTCCAGTAACCCAGGGGTTCTTTTTCATTTTAGTCAGCAAGCTGTGAATCACCCACTGGGCATCTGACATGTACTGCAGGACTTCAGGGACTTAAGACAAATTAAACTCAGTTATTAGAGTCTCATCTTAGAATGTGCGTTTGTTTATAGGCTACTTAGCAGCTATGAGCACAGATTTACCAGCTGAAAGTTATTTTCCTTGTACATAAAACACAAATTTGCTAAAATAGACTAGAAAATGAAGTTAACTCTCAGAATTACTCTAACTACTGTAAGGCAAAGTCTGCTTAATTGTGGTAATGAGATACTTGATGAGAGTCAGGGCACTTCTTGAGGCATGAGTGTTTTAATATCATGAGTATGTCAGCTGGAATGCCATGCTCTTGAAGCACAAAGACTATCTCAACACATTTTCTGTTTTCTTTTTATTTGCATTGCACAGAATTTCTTCCTTGCGACAATGCTTAGGACTGCAAGAGGTCTAGACTGCTTGAAAATTAATTGATGAGCATGAATATACTAATAGGCCCTTTTTTGTGACACCATTTCATATTTCAGGAATGCAAAAATGCAAAAATTTAGGTTTTGAAAGTTTAAAATAGTTTTGAATTGTAATATTTCAATAAAATGACAACACTTTATTGAACAAATAAAAATTAATCTGAATGTTATTTTTGACTCTGTTAAACTGTCCTTTGCGTGGCTTTTGCAGATCAGTGGATTCAGAGAGTCATCAGCTCAGGATCTATGAATTTCCTAAGCACCTGATCACTCCACACGCCATGGTGTGTGCAGTGTAGGTGCTGATAGACATAACATTAACAGGTTAATGGCAACTGGAATTCCTATGGATACACAATACAAAGCTTTGTATTAAAATCATTCTCTAACACTTCCAAATGGAAAAATTGCCTAACTATAGTGTCTCTTCTATGGAAATATGCAAAATAAGATAAACACTGCAAATTTTATAGTAAGCACACAAAACTTGTTTAGGGACATGATTTTCCAGATACAATTGCTATTATATGCACTGATATTGTATCTAAGAACCACCATAAAATGTGGCTTGCTTCTGCTAGTAACAGATAATAGACATTTGCAACTTCACATAACTTGTGAGGCAAGCCTCAAACAAAACTTAATAGTAGAGATTACACAGGTGTCACATTCATATTTTCTGAAAAACCCCTTCGCCCAGGATTTTTCTCCTGGGAAGTTGAGAAGCCTCAGAGAAAAAGGAAAACAATAACTATTTGATTTGTTTCTCCTGTGTTTTGCTCCTTTGGAATGCATTTGGAGATTGTTTACTCACAGGTGATTGTTTCATTGGATTCTGGTGTGAGTTGCTTTGACTCAATGGCCAATTGGGACCAAGCTGTGTTGAGACTCTGGAGAGAGTCATGAGTTTTCATTATTATTTTTTTAGACTTCTGTAAGTATCCTTTCTGTATTCTTCAGTGTAGTTTAGCATAGCATTCTTTAATTTAATATAGTATCATGAAATAATAAATTAGCCTTCTGATAACATGGAGTTAGATACATCATTCCCTCGTCTGGGGAAAACCCAAATACAATACATGGGCAGAAATTACACAAACATTGAAGAAACCAGTGTAAGAAATACTGGAGGTTTCTGTATGACATACCTGCTATTCCTTTTCCTGAGCAGAATTCTCTATGCCAGAAATAACAGAAGTTCTGGTCTTCCAAGTTATGTGACTGAATGGAGGCATAAGGAGCCTCATTGTAGTCACAGCCACATTTTAGACTGATAACCATGACTGGGAAACAGTGCTAGAAGCCATGCAGAAACAGCAGATAACAGCAGAAACAGACAAAAATGTCAAGCTTTGCATTTTCATTTCAGCACATAAAGAACAGTAATCCTTCACTCAGTGTCCCAGTGACAAGATTTATTGCAAATGTTGCAGGCCACCCAAAATGCTTTGGGATTGCAGCACTCTGAGAAATAGCAAATGAGAGATCTCAAGTGCATGAGTGAAGTAGATGAGATATTGGATTTAGGTTAGACATTGGGAAATAATTTCTAGCTGCAGGGACAGATGGGTGCTGGAATTCATTGTGTGCATAATTGTGCAAGGTCTCTCACTGGGGAAATATTCGAACATGTTAGAGCAATGTCTGCCAGAAATTGTTTATGGAAAGCTGAGAGTGGATAGCTATACCATACTGCCAGGTGTATTCTGTGAATTATTTAGGGATGTGACACACAAAAAGCTGACAAAGGGAAATAATTTTTTTTCTTTTTGTTCCATTTATGGACCTGTTAACAAGTGTTTTCCAAAGTCTGTACTCAAAATATTGTTGGGCATTGTGAACCATTGTGCAATCCTTCTTTATGGGCACAATTAGAAAATGTTTGTGGTTGTAGTAGTAGGGTTTAAAGCTTGGGGTGGCATATGACACTCATTTTACAAAGCAAATATATTCTTCTTCAATGGATCCCATGGCCCTCTCATTAAATATGCTGTTCACTGCTCATTTTTTATTGAAAATTTGGAAGACTCTCACTTAGTAAAAACAACCCATTGTTAATGTATAAAAAAGACATAACTCAATTGTAAAAATATTTCTTTCTCAAGTTAGAGCTTTCAAAGCTTTATTACCCATTATTTCACTTTGAGTTTCCATACCCCAAAGTACTGTTGAACTGCCAAATGCCACTAGTCTACAAAATTACTCAAATTCTGACCCATAAATTGGTCATTTTACTCAAAAATTCATCATCCATGTCAAAATTATTGAAAAAAGTAGTCTAATATTTGATTTTTCAAGAAAAATGCAAAGTAGGATTTACACAGGGCCATTTTGTACATGTCTTTTGAGACAATCTGCTTCTATTACCTGAAAGCACTACTAAAAATTCCTAGGTCTGGCTTGACTCTATTCTTGGCAAAAATAAATAATTCAAGCAGTTCCTCTGAAAATTTCTACTGACTTTATGTCCATTTAAGTGTGATGGAAATCATATGGTTCAGCTGTGTTACAAATTAGAAAATAAAGTAAAAAAGTGATTATAACTACAGCTACCATTGATAATAGAGAAATGATATGCAACAACCTTTGGAAAAAATATCCTTTTATTAACACAGAATAACAGATTCAAAGAATAACTTGGGTTGGAAAGGACTTATAGGGATCATCATGTCCAACTCGCTGCTCCCTGTAGGACTACCTGAAAAGAGATGACTAAGAGTTTTGTCCAGACATCCTTTATCTCTGGCAGGCTTGGTGTTGTGACCACTTCCTTGGGGAGCCTGTTTCAGGTACCAACCACACTCTCAGTGGAGAACCTTTTCCTAATAACTCTCATTTGGTGTCTCCACTCCTAGAGATTCCCTGACATTCAGATGTTCCATTGTGGGAAAGGTGTTACCACAGCTAAATTCTATTCTGTAGCTGATATTTAAATAAGCAAGAACTTTTTATGTTAAGTTGTTCTGACCTGAACATTCTCTCCATAGATGTGTATTTAAAACTTGCAGATTAACACAAATATGTGTCAGACTTGCAGTTAAATAGAATTTTGTAGTGCCCACAGCCACAAGGAAGAAAGCTGAAACTCATGACAATGGCTGGCTTCTCTTGAATATATATATATAAAGCAGAGCTGCTCCAGCTGATATCTGAAAGCTCACTAATGTGCAGCTAATTACATGCTTTTCAGAAATGTCAGTCAGCCTTTTAGTCTTTGCAAATGCTCTATCAGTGGCAATAGAAAAGACAAAATGAGACAGAAGGTGACCAAAGCCAATTAGAAACATCTTCTTAAAGGAAGTAAAAGGACACAACTTGATAGTCACTGATGACATGTTTGTAGCACAGTCAGCCAAGATTTTCTTCTTTAACCTTTGCATTTATTTTTCATATTAACCCTGCATTTTTATACCAACCCTTTCACTTAACATACAGATATTCTTGTGATTATAATGTACATAATCAGAGGATGCAAGCTAGTTTATTATCTTGCTTTGAATTATCTGTACTGGCCTCAGAAGCAGCCACTTACCTGCTTTAGATCACTGTTGTTTAGTGCTTGGTAAATAGCAAAGGAGGTTTATGAAAGGTCCTGTGACTGATTGCAGGAAATGGTCTTCTACAAAAGCAATATTAGTCTGAGGACATTTTGAGATTTGCTATAGATGGGGAGATGGTTGTTTGAGCTCCATAGGGCAAATCATAAACTTGTGTTTTGTGGAGAGGATCAGAATGCTGGTACATTATTTTTTGCACAATTAAAATTAATATCCTTATCTATTTAATAGAAATTGTATTCTATAAAAGCTACAGACTAATTGCTCAAATGCAATTTTAAGAATAAGGAATAGTGCTAGATAAAGATTAAAAATATTTGACCTTAAACTTTGTTAAAAGGATGTGGATTATATAATGCTGTATAAATATAGAATAAATTTATTATGAGAATTACACAAAAGTCTAGAAAAAAATGGACATTTGTTTCAGTGATCACGTTCACTTTACTGACATATAAAATTACCAATTTTATCCCATATAATTTCTGTTTTCTCCCTGAATTTCCCTCAAGGAACATTAGGCACAGCTTCTGCTTCACCAGGATTTTGAGGTGATGTCACACAGGCTGGATCTGTCACTCTTTTCTATCAGACCCTCCCACTAATATGATGGAAAATACTGTACTATGTATGTTGCCCTATCATGGTATTCAGTGAAAGGAAAAATACCATCTTTTATTGCTGAATATGTACAACAGGGAAAGATGTAAGACAGAGGAGAACCCAATTCACTTTTGTTAGACCAGGCATTTCAAATTCCTCCTGGAGATGTTCATTAGAGCAGTCTCTACAACTGCTGTTTGCTTTTCTTATTGCTAAGAGAGGAGGATTTGCTCCCTGGTGATTGAATATATCTGTCTCCAAGGTACCCAGTGCTCCTTCTGGGCAACATTCAAACTTGGTGCTATAAGCAAAGTTCCCAATTCCAGTCACTCAGCAGCAGTGCATAGGTAAGGTCAAGAAATGTGTGAGATAAACACAAAAATAATGGGGACAACACAAACTGGCAGAGACTGGAAAAATATAAACCACTATTTTCTAAAGGTTCTCTATTGATCAGCTGAATACTGGTAATAAGTCTGTGGAAATCTTAGTGAGAAAACCTTCATGAGAGGAAATACAGGTCAAAGATGACATCTAGCCTATGGCCCAAAGAAATGGGAGGATGGTGAGATCCATAAATCCATTAGAAATGTTGGGATAATTGCTATTTAAAAGCCATGGATAAACTGCCTCATAACACCATTCCCATTCTCTTTCTTCATAAGCCAGCTACAGCTTTCACCTTACAATAAATATATTCACAGAAATAAATGGGTAAAACACATTTTTCTCCTCTTTAGAAAAATGCAGGTGACATCCTACCTTTTACCATGGTAATATATCTCTTAATTTTTTCACTAATAATGTCAAAATACAGGACAGAAGAGAAACTGACTGGTTTTATTTTCATGTGTGCTACTTCAACACAAACTTCAAGCCTAACAGTAAAATAAATGAGGGGAAACTAATGATATTCAGTTTTCCACAGCTATAACAAGTCCTGAAGTCTGATATGCTTCTTTAGGCAAAGTAGTGCCTAGTTCTCTCAGACTACTGTAAAAGTGGCCTATCTGCAGAGACTTCTAGGGAACTGCAAACTTACACTGATTTAACTGAGCTCAGAATTAGAAACAAAGAAGGGCAGAATTGTCCTTTCCTGCTTCCCATGTTGTGCTGTCATGTTCATTTTGCCTTCCTTCCCCCGATCCCTCTACAGTGATAATTTTATTTAAATTAAAGAAAAAATTCATGAAAACAAAGAATCCATGATTCTCACTTAAATGAGAAGCTTTTTCCTCATAATGAAATTGAGATGTTAAGATGAAATCCCCAAAAGCCATATTACTGAAGGATTGTGCTAGCCTAGCTTGTGATAACTTTTGGGCATTGGTACCATTCAAAGTTTGGCAACACATGATGCAAAGTCATGTTCAAACTCCACTTTGCAGCCTGTTCTTATGTTTCAATACCAAAGTGTGTGCTGAGAGAAGAGAGCTACATGACTTATCTTTTATTCACTAAATCTTAAGGCTTTTGGGAAGTGATTTTCACTTAGTGTTAGTGAGTTAGGAAGAGATGTTCAGATCTTGTGATCACTGACTCGGTTTTATCACTTAAATAAGGTCTGAATTTAGACTGTTAAAGAAAGCACATTTTTATACTTAGGGACTGCAGTGATGGAACTGCTGGTCTCTTTTCTGTCATAAAAGCCTCTGTGGCAATTCACAGAGAAAACTTCATTAGCCTGAATTGTCAGAGAATGCTTATACCCTAGTTACAGATATCACTTCTTATTTTGGCTGATGCTGAGAGACTGTGATCCTTTTCTTTCTCTCCTGGGAAATCTCCCTCTCCTTGTAAAGTAGAACTTTAAAGTCAAATCCACCAAAGTTTTAAAGATGAGAGTGACAAGATGGCAGTTCTCTCATCTATAAAATAAGAAGCTGATGGTTAGAGACAAATAAGAAACAAAAAACCACAGCCCACAAACCAGAATCAGAGTGATCAGCCAGCTACCTGAAATATATCTGCCACTGGCCTCCTACAACAGTACCAAGGTACAGCTTCACTCCAGCCTCCTTCAACACCACAAACCAGCAGAGAAGGGGCTAGAGAAGCTGGAGTTTGTTAATACTACTCAAAAGTTTGCATGACTCAATATATTTACCTTTAATTTTCCTTCAATCATAACTAGAGTCAGGATGGAACTTTAAGGGGACTCAATAACAAAGGTAACTGGACCTACCTTCAGTAAGCTACAATTGCAGAGCTTTTAGCAGAACAGTTCAGCAAGTCAGTAGCATCTGTTTAGGTAGAGTCTGTCCCAGAAATGGGCAAAAGAAAATGGAAAATAAAGATAAAAATAATTTTGATGTATGCCATTAAACCTTTGTTTTGCTCTCAAATAGAGGCCTGATACAAAGACAATGAAAATAAAGAACCAAAAATTAAAAACTCATTTCTAAGAAATAAAAACTGATGCAGTATAAAAGTCAAGTCACTGACTGATATAATTTGGGGGTACTTAAAGTTCATCTAGTGAAGGATATTTTATGTTTTTTCATCTACTTTATGAACACCTGTACATCAGCACTTTTGCACAAATGACAGGTGTCAGAATATGATTATTTTCTTGTCTGCTTCATAAGTGCCAAAAGAATAATGAAATTTACTGCCCTTCTATATTTTTCCATGTGTAAATGACAGTCACCAAGAATGAGATTACAGGTGTTTTGAGAGTTTTGAGTGTCATAATCCAGAAAGACATAGCCTCACCTAACACACCAACCACACCCTTGATCATTCTCTAGTCATTTGAAACAAGGTCCTGCTTAGCTGACATATTTCTGAACTACCCTCCCACTGCTTACTGAATTTCTGAATGGTTTAGGCAAAGGGGAAGGCCACTAATATTTTTTGGATTGCAGGTATATACAGAGTCTTGCATAATTCTTAGCTTCAAGGGCTGTAAGTGAAAATTTTTGTGCAAACACCTTCCTTTCACTTGAGGATCAGAGCTGAGCTCTGTCTTGGCAGCTGAAAGTGCCTACAGAAGCATTGAGGACAAACGATCTGGAAACAAATGAAACTTCCTCTGTGGTTGGAAAACAACAGCCTGAGAGGAAGCGGATGAGGGAGCATTGCACTTAGAAATGAGGCAATGGGGGTGGAAACCGGCGCAAGCAGCATTTTCTCTCTGCTGGGATGCGCTAAGTCTCTGGTCAGTGTTTCTGTTTTCTGGTGAAGTCTAGCTCTGCATGACTCCTTTGGAAGAGAAAGCCCTGTCCTTAGAACTAAAGCTTCAACAATATCAGGAAATGCACAGAAGTTCCACAGCCCCACTAATGCTTGCATCCATGTTGTGTTATTCAATTCCTTGTTACACTTCTGAGATGCTTCCTAGGCCTGGGTAGAGCAGAAAACTTCTCCCTTGTATCAATTTCTGCAGTACAACACAGCCACAGTAGTTACAGCACAGGAAAGAAATTGGAAAACAGATTCCCACTGCTAAGCTGAACTTGGAAATGTGAGGTGTGGTGGCTGTGAAAATCCTTTAGCGTAGCTATTAGCGGAGCTATACAATAGTAAACCTATACAATAGGTTTTTCCTCAATGAGAGGAGTCACTACAGTACATTTCAGATAATTTCCAACACAGTTAGAGGAAATGACACAGGGAGAGATAATTTAGAGAAAAAATTTTGGTATTTTCATCAAATTCCAAAGTTTATGATTTTTATGACAGAATTGAGTACAGTTCAGATTTAGACCTTTTCTTTTGTCGAATGTTTGCATTTTGTTTCCCTTCTTTTTTGATGTCAAAGATGGCTCTGTTTTGAGCAGAAGATTAGACTAGACATTTTGATGTTCCTCCCCACCAGGACTATTCAATGATAAATATGTGTTGACAACAATTTTTTTTTGCTGAATATATTGCATTGAGGATGTTGAAAATCCAGCTGACTACCTCCCACACAGAGCAAGTGTTTATCCGTTCTGACTGGTTTATCCATTCTGACTGATCCCATTCCCTCTGCCCTAGTCATCACCACATTAGCCAAGCAAATTACTTCTGTTCCCAATTCTACAGTGTGTGACCGTGGTCACAAGGGTTTTCAGGATGAGAGAGAGACAAGAATGTTGATTCCCTGATCAGAAGGCTTGATTTACTATTTTATGATATATATAGTACACTACAACTACACCAAAAAGAAATAGAAGGAAAAGTTCTCAGAAGGCTAGCTAAGCTTAGAAAAGAATGAATAACAAAGGAGCTCTCTCCGACTCTGTCCCAGAGAGAGCTCGGTCCTTGATTGGCCATTAATTATACACATCCAAGATGGGTCAGTCACAGGTGCACCTGTTGCATTCCACACCAGCAGATAACCATTATTTACATTCTTTTTCTGGGGCCTCAACTTCCCAGAAGGGAAAATCCTAAAGAAAGGATTTTTATGAAAAGATGTCTGCGACAACAGCGCTTCTCTCTTCCTCATGTGGAGCAGAGTCCTGCCCTTTTCAGACCAACTCCCTCAACCCAGGCACACACTTTCCAGTAATATTTTATTTTAGCACTAGCATTTTCTTCTGCTCAGGGAAAAGTAAAGTTGTGAACACAGAAACAGGAATAATTTCTGAACTTGATGAGCAGACAGCATCACTGATAACCATCAGATTTTGGGAAAGAGGGCTAGTGCCATGCTTAGCCAGGCATTGTCTGAAAAGTTCATACTGAGTTTGAAAAGGTAAAAAACCCCTCTGCAAACTCATCAGTCCCTGAGTTCTCCTGCAGCATAGTCTGTGTTCAGAGTTTCCATGCTGCCTTGCTTATTTTCCACAGCTTTTTTCCAGGCCTGCAAAGTCTGTTTCACTTGGCTACATGAAAGGCCATCTGATCCCGACAGCCCCTACTCCAGCAGGATTTGTAAGTGATTTGTGCAGCCCACAAAGTCCTTATGGATGCACAAGGAGGACTGGAGCATGCAGTGAGCCCCAGCCCCACTAACAGCCCAAAGGCCTATCCTGACAGCCACAGAGCCACAGAGCAGAAACCCAAGTGATTTTGCTGAAATGAAATAAGGCCCTAGAGCTTGCTAACCCAACCTTAGCGCAAGGTTTGATTCTTTTTTTCCAGCTTTGTCACACCGTAACAACCATTCACTCTGCCCTCCTCTAGCAGTGCAGCAAATGAAAGAGCTGTAAATCAACCTCCCTTTGGATGCATTTCCACTGAAGGGAATTTCCCTCTATTATTGTAACACTGTTTTATTGTCTTACTTATTGCCCAGAAAAGACTGGGCAGTGTGGACTTTTTAATAAAGTGCTTTTTACAAATTACTTAAGATGCCTGTTAAAAGAGATGTTAAAGCTCAAACATTCTTGTAGCACTGTTCCATTTCTCTTGCACTCACATACTCCACTGCACCACTGAGTTACAAACAGTGAGGAAAGGGAAGCCATCCCACAGGGTCTGCATAGGCCATGGATTGCTCCTGGAAACATTCCTGAGCACAGAGCTCAGCAAAACCCTCAGCACTGATGTTGAGGAATAGGCTCCAGTAAAACTCCAAAGCGTTATTTGAATGAAACTAAATTCAATTACTTTATAATTAACCTCTACTTAAGTCAGGAATTCATTAGCTTTAGGAAAAAACAAGGGCAGTTATGCAACCCATCTAACGCAGTTGTTCCACACAGGACCCAATTAAGTACAAAGCACAGGTTAGTTTACTAGAAATTTCAGAGCATGATTTGTAATATTTTGTGGTAGATACACATGTTAATAAGATATTGGAGTGTACAATTTCCAGGTCTTTCTAAAGAGGTATTATTTTTATTACAATTCCTACGGTAGAATGAATTAAATTATATCAGCTTCCATAAGCTTATCTAAAAGCACTATTAAAGGAGATTAGTATATTGCAAATGGAGTAGGAGAGGAAAGATGAACTGTGAATTTGTCTCCTGTACCAGGCTGAAGGACATCTCTGAATAACATTATACACATTGCTCTAGGAGTTTTGACTGTGGCCTGTGATTGTACTCAACAACCCAAACAGCAGAACTATTTTTGTTTAAGCTGATGTTATCTCTCTTTTTTCTTTTTTTTTTTTTCTTTATTAAAAGGAGTTTTTGATTGCTGAAAAATTAATTGCTTTAAACAAATACTGAGAGTTTATCCCGACCTTTTATTTTAAACAAGTAAAAACTTCTTTTTCATGTTTTACATAGAAAAGTTATTTCCATATTTGATTTATTTGTTCTCACAGTGAGAAAAAAATAATTTAGATAGCAATTTTAATGTTCTCCGGTGATTTCTAGGAAAGCTTTAAATATGGAAATAAATTTTTAGAAAATGAAAGGAAACACCTGTAACTTCATATGTTTCTATCTCTTAAAGTCTCTCCAAAGACATTTTTACTCTAAAAAAATAGTGAGTTCTTATTTTTATTTAAGACTTCTATGATTTTAATCTACCTTACCTATGACTGTTTCCATTGATGAATGCCCTGCTTTGAACATATATAAGGATTTTATTCTCTTTGGCATCAGTGGAGATTATGTGACCTTTTGTCCAGGATTAGTTTACCAGTCTGTGAAAAAATTCCTTTTGAGAAGTTTTGAAGCATTAGAATGTTTATTTTCTGGTTTTTTGGTCATATTAACTGCCTTTGCAGATTTCATAAACATTGCAGATAGTTTGGCTTCTGATAGTTCAGTTGTGGTTTGGGATATTTTATTGTGGATCTGAATTGCTAATAGGAAGTACTATCTGGGAAATTAGGTTTTTTGGCCTCTCCATGGTAACTCAAATAAGGCTTTACTGTTGTACATTCCTGTGAATTTCTATCTGATGAGGGAATTTGGCAGAATAGAAAAGGCCTGCCTAAAATGAAGGGAGACACCTAGGGAGCCTGCAGAATGCATGTCACTGATTAAAGGATCACATCCAAGATCTGTCTGTAGGTTTCACAGCCTACCTCACATGTCATTGCTGGAAACCAACTTACCCATTCTTGACTCATGCACATGACAGAAAATACCTGTAGCAGCTGCCTTCTTTGCCAGCCTTTTTGATGGGAGCAAACTCCACTGACAGATCTGCTCCAAAGAAGTAGAAATCTGCCCAGCAGCAACATCCTCCACCGTCCTCTCTGCTGCCAGCAACAAGGGGTCTGGTTCTCTTTCTCTGTGGGTACAGTGGAACAGGGACCACGCTTCCCAAATCTGAGTGTTTGTCTCCAAAAAGCACACAGCAAAAAAAAAAAACACATGAAGCAATCAAAAAAAAAAATAATTCAGAGAAATGGATGTTTTAATGCTTTGTGTGGAATGGGTAAAAATGGAATAAATCAAGGAGCCAAAAGTCATCCCTACTCCAGCCTTGTAACTTTGCAGGAGTTTTCATATGTCAACCTGTTCTGTAATTTGACAGGCAAAATGCTCATGGTTACCTATAAAACTCCAACAGCAATGATATTCTGGGCAGTCTTAATAAATGTTATTTTAATTAAAAGAGATTTCCACTCTTTGCTCTGTGCTAATTAAACTGAAAGAGAACTCTGACAATTCCAATTAGCATTTACCACAAAATATGTATATGCAAATATAACAGAAGGTAAATACAGATTTGAAAAAAAAATCATACCGCAGCAAGACAATGAGACAGAATATTGTTGTCAATGTTCTTATTTAAAATAAGTCATCAGCAATATATGACAGATACTGAAAGTATATGGGAAACATTTAAAATAAAGGCAAGTCATCCAAAGATTATACAAATAAAAAAATTTAAACACATTCACAATTGAAATGTAGTGCAGGATCCTTCAAAACTGTGGATTTCTTTTTGTTCTGGATCTGAAATTAGTTTTCAAAGCAATTGATACTTACATTAATTGAATTAATAGAAACATACCTAATATTTGGAAGAAAATAGTTAACTTTTAATGGAAATGCTCTGAAACTTTAAAATTTTAAAAGCACTTGGAGGCCCTTCAGGCCCTAAAACAATAAATAGGAATATGTCAATCCTACTGTAGAGAAGCATGTTGAGGGGGATGGACAGCAGAATGGCTGCCTGGCTTATTCTGGACACCAGTTTCTGGCCTTGTCTGGCAAGGTCAGCAGTGACAGTACAGCTTGATCACCCTGGTGGATCTAAATGGAGTAATTTAAGAAGTTAACTAGATACCATTAATGGTCTGCAGAGCACATTGTGCTTCCAGTCTGCAAACTCAGACATTTCACCTCAAACTGCCCAGAGATGAAATTTGGGAGAACTTCATTGCCCTGTACTGGATTGGGAAGCACTCATCTATTCTGATCTGGTGATACCTAAAAAAAATGTATAATCACTGGGACATAATAGTAAGACAATAAAGAAATCCCATCCTAAGCTGTCAGCAGAAATTTCTTTACCATACAGATATTTTTGCTGACAAATTGTAGGGCTTAAGAGGAGTTCTTCATTCTCTCTCCTGGGTGTTTTTTGGTGTAGTATTTGTGTTTTGTTTCTGGCTCTGCCAATAAACTGCAGTGCTCACCTCACCCATCATCCTATGGCCACTCTTGGGGACGTGACTTAGATGAGCCTACAGTTTAACCCAATTAATAAAGCATGGAAATGTAGGATAAGGAATTTACAAAAAAAATTTTATTTTTATTACCTAACCTTGGTTTGTCCTTTAAAAGGGCTATGCAAAATCACTGGAAGAAATTATGTTTATTGGGGTCTGTGCTGCATGATATTATTTTTTGTCCGCTGGTAAATAATTTAGACACTACTACTGAACAGACAGATATACTTTGTGTTAAGTGGGACACTGAGATAGGTAGAAAAAATTTTGATAAACTGACACTAATTATTGTTTCTATTGCGTGTGTTTCTTAACATGTTGAATTATTTTTCCATTAACCCCACAGGGATCCAATTTTCTGAGTCATCAATGGCCAGGAAATCTCATTTCTAAAGAACTGGAGCCACTGTTGCTGAAGACATCCAAGACTATGTCAGATCCTTTCCTAATGGAGAGCAAATTCTCCCACAATTAAAGGATAGACAAAAAAGAATTAAGGACAGCCTGGTGTGAGGGGAGAAGATATTCCCTGCTTCTCATTTAGGTAGTACTAAACAGGGCTTGTGTTCTACATTTTGTTTATTTTTGATGGTTCCTTGGTGGCTTGACACTAAGTGGAATTACCTAAGCTTGGTAAACAAGTGAAAATTCAAATATGAGCTTTTATTGCTGTTACTTAAAGAATCTCCTTGGTGCTCCTGGGAATATTCCTCAGTTAGGAATTGCTCTCTGGACCGTGGTCAAACTCTGGGTCAGAAAGCCAAAATCTTCAGGCCTGGGCTTCTTGGGAAGGAGATTATTGTTGATCATCACCCACATTTTGAGCTTTCTTCCTCTTGAGATTCAATTGCATTTTTTTACAAAATCTTTTGCTAAATGTGATGTTTTTGCTAGCTGAGTGGATCTGCAACTTTGGGCTCCAAAACCTTCTGTCTGAGACCAATTACTTTTTAAATTCCTCCTTCCTTAATTGGCCCCCTCATGATAATAAAGATGTTTCATCCTTTCAGATAAAAAGTGGAAGCTGCTTAGATTCACCCTTGAATTCCAGTCACTTCACTTGTGCTCCAAGGATGGGGTTAGATTCCAACAGACATATTTAGGGGGTGATTTGGGTCCAAGGATCCAGCAACCATCCTCCTTGCTCCCTCCTCTCACTGAAAAATAGGAGGAATGGCACAGGGCCGTGCTCTGTCCAAGGCACAGATGCAACTTTGATGTCTGTTACTAAGACACCATTTGGGGTTGGACTTCTTGATCAACCACTTGCATGACCAGGCTGGTTGTCCAACAGTTCATCCATTATTTTTTAGCATCCTCCCTTTCTTGAGTGCACATTCCAGGAAGATTCAAAGAGCAGAGGCCTACTGCAGATAGTGGAAGTTTTCACATACCCAACAAAAAACTCTGATATGGACATGTTGGCAAAAATACATCTACTGTTATTACTAATACTTCATTTTAAAAACTCAATTCTGTTTATTATAATGACTCCATTTTTGTTCTTTGTGAGGACCATAGGTGACAGCTATAGAATGGTCATCAGAAAACTAATTAACCTGCTCATCCACAAAAAGCCCTCACATGTTTTTGCACAGCTTTAAGGGAAGGAGAGTAAAACTGCATATAAATTACCAGCATCATTAACAGAAATATAATTCTTAATTAATGAGAAAGAAGCTTCTTTTTAATTTTTTTATTTGGCAGCCAAAAAGAGTCTATAGTCTCCTTAACCCTCTCATGCCCACAGGCCTGAAGGATTTCCCAACACAAAAGACACTAATTCCACACCAATGGAAAATGTATCAGCTCACTGTATTTAAACTGACTTAAACTGCAGAAAAGAGGATTTAGGTTAAAAATGAGAACAAACCCTCAAACCTATACATGGGAGAGGCTTGCTCAGGTGGCTGTGATCTTTCTAACATGGATACTTGCTAAAATAAACTGGAAATGTCTGTCAGAAATCACACAGGAACAGCAGATCCTTCCTCAGCAGGGAGAATTAATTCACTTTCCCAACTCCCTTCCAGATCAATTTTCTAAGATTTTTTTTTTTTTTCAGATAGTGATATTTTTTTTCAGATAGGTTACTTACATCTTTGCCATGAGGAAAAAGAAAGATAATTATTCCAAAACTTTTAGGTTGTTGAAATAGTTCCTCTAACTGTGAAAAGCCCAAACAAGCCACAGACCCCACACAGTTCTGGAAACGAAAGCAATAACTTATTCTGGGTTGTGGCTGGATTGTAAAGTCCAAAGAGAACTCAGGAAAAGGGAGGTAAGTGGTTACTAATTTTTTGAGTTATTACATTCAGTCAACGATTCGATACATATTTAGTGATCCTTGTGGGTCCCTTCCAACTCAGAATATTCCATCATAGAAGCATCTGGAAGAAGGAACGGGTGACTGCCTTTGTGAAGGCACTGAAGACACACTGAGCCTGTGGCCAGGGTGGAATGAGTTTTATGACACTGAACTGATACTGAGTGTTGTGGCAGTAGCACTCGTGTTCTTATTTGAAAATGAAAGCAGACATAGCACACTGTGTATTTACAGGTCCATTTACAGATCCTTATTTCAGGGGGAAGATGACTTTCAGATGGGAGAAAAAGGAATGGTATTAATTAATGCCAGCTTCAATTAGGAGAAATCCTAATTTAATAATTTCTTCTGTTTCTACTTTACACTGGGCTATGAAACAATCTCAAGCAATTCTAGAAGTCTACTCACTTCCTGATCAATGGAGACTTGAGGAGGGGTTGATTCCTTTTCCTGTTAGAAACAGCTGAAAAATTTGAGAAACGGGGCTGAAAGAAAATTATGAACATCCTAAAATACATGTGGCAAAGGTCATACTTGGTAAAAAAATAGAGTCTGAGTTTACATATTTGAGAAAATTTTCTTTACTTTTTATCTCCCTAATTTAGTGGTTTTTGAATCTGACAATAATTGATGACAAGGTGATAGACAAATGGCCTTTTTAAGTCCGTTCCAACAGTACTTTTTTAATACTCTGAATTTACTGACTAACTAGTTACTATTCTCTGAGGAGCAAAGACCCTTTTACATTGAATTATACTTTAATCCTGGATGCTAAACCAGTATAAAGTAAATGAAAAGGTGCTTGCTAAAAGGGTTTGGCCAGTACAGCAGGTATTTCTCTCACTAACAATAAAAGTAATATATTGCTATACAAACTATGTTGTGAGCTAAAGAAATTAGCTACTAAAACTTGGTAACATAATTAAGCAATAGGCTCTGCTGTTGATTTCTCTGCTAGGAAATAATAGATAACAAGTAGAGTTATACAGGCTGAAATATATTTACAGCTCATAAAGTTGCAATGTCCTATTACTGTTTGGTAAAATCTTCAGAGGAATGGATCTATTTTTCTGTAAGGACAAGGATTTTTTTTTCTAATTAATTTAAGGTTTTCATGTTAAAAAAAAAAGACTCTGATGTGTCTGATATTGTTTAAAGGTTTATGATTAAAATCTGGACGCCCTCAGAACATGAAAACAGAGCAGGACAATGCATAACTCTTTCCAAGTTACTCACGACAATGGAGATGACAGGGATCACAGAATCACTCAAAGTGTCAGATCAGGACTCAGTAATGTTTTTCACCCGGCAAACTGATAGGACCTCATCAATTTTATACAATTTAGTGATTTAGCAATAGCAGCCATGTTTTTAAAGCAAAATGTAACAAACTGCTTTTGGCTCAAAGAAGGAAAAAATAAAGATTCGCAGATAATTTTTATTTATTAATTTATTACTAAGTGATCTCCTTCCAACCCAAGCCATTCTATGATTCTATGATTCCATTATTTATGCTATGTAATATCAAGTTCTCTTTCAATTCTTGATTCACTGTTGGAGTTTTTTTTTCTAAATAAAATGAAGGCACAAAAAAATTCTGTCTCCTTGAAAATAGTGCTACTTAAAAACATTTTCTGAATTTGGAGTAGTAGTGGTACCACAAATATCCTTCAAATATATGTCTTGGGCAGAAGGAGTACGTGTTACTTAGCCTAGAAGCTGAGCATTCTTTTTAATTTGCTAATGTTTATCAGTTAAGGAAGATATTTTTAAAAAGCTGTAATCCAGCAGCCAGATCCAGATGAATCCTGCTTAGTTTTGTTCTTTCTGCAGCTGTAGCAGGGATCTCTGCTAGGTCTGGGATTTCCTGCCATCACCAAGAAAGGCTGCGAGCCCACGAGCCCTGAGGTGAGGCAGCAGCCTCAGCACTGCAGGAGGACAGACTCCTGCAAGAAGGAAGCCTCCGGTTTCCAGGAGCTCTGCTCTTCACAAAATGGTTTATCCCATTTGAAGAACACTGTAACTGAAACAAGTCAGCCATCACACTTTCTTGATTCTTTCTAACAGGTGATTTAGAGTGCCAAAAAGGCTCTTCCATCAAATATGAGTACAATTTTGATTAAACACAGCACAGAAGACAGACAACTCCCTTCAAGCAATACCTGTGAAAAGTTCATTATCTTTGTGGTTATACACATTTACAGACAGTTTATATCCTTTTTTGCCTTTGAACTAACTAAAAGGAGATGCTAAAAGAGAAAGGGTCTGCAATAGTCTTCCAATACACATTCAGTAGACAAAGCTTTTATTTCATGTCCAGCAAATGAGATTATTTTTGTATAAAATCCATTGTGTGGTTGTTTGATAATGAAATGGGGAAATGAAGAAAGACTCTTAGTTCTATCCTTAAACCTTTGCTACATCACCTCGTTCTACCTGGACCACTGGGCTAAGTTACTTCTACTATACAAGTGGGTGCAATTATCTTATTCTTAAATCAAGCATCCATTTTCTGAAGGACTTTATTTTTCCTCTTCTTTGTGTCCTTTCTACACCCTTATCCCAAGGCATCATGGGAACAGAAGTTGTGGCAGGGTAAGAGAGCCGTGCTGATGTCACACTGAAGGCACAATACATGAAGCTTTTGTCTAGGAAAAGCCCTTTTTAGGGGTTACCTCAGAAAAATCCAGATATAATAACATTAACTTTCCCAATATCTGCACTGGCATATGTTAATTTTTATAAAAAATTGATAAAATTACTAAAAAATAATAGGAATTATAGATATTTTGTGAAAAGAAAAAGCCCTGAATTAAAAAAAAAAAAAAGTCCATAAATAAAAACTGACTTTGCGGGTTTGTGAATTTTTTTTACATTGGTTCTCTTTTCCTCATTAGACAGGCAAAAATAATTAAGGATATGTATTCCAAATCTTCTCATGTTACTCATCTTAATAACAGGAGATACAGTGGCATATCTTGCAATTATTAACTGCCTTATCTTTATCATTTTGTTTTCATGCTGGGAAATATTTTGCTGCTTGACTGCTAAAGGCAAAATAGAGCAATATTTTTAACAGCATGTACCAACTTAACTGTAATATTCAGCAGCCAAAGGGTCATCCAGAAGGGACACCTTTGCAAAAATATAAATTAACAAGAATTGGTTTATTATGAACATGTCCTTTCTAGGAAAAGAAGCATTTTGTGTTACATTTTTTAGGTACATGGGCAAAAGAAGATATTACTGACATCAACTGAATGAAAAGTAACTTCTGTAAAAATACTTCTACATATTATCAAAGTCTATTCTTTGGCTCTAATAGGCTGTCCAGATCCAGGCTGGTGCTCAGAAAAAGAATGAGGAAAGTGTGGGAGAAAATAGCAAAGCACATGTGAAGAGAAAAGTCACAGGAAAACTGTGGTAGCCTGAATGCTGAAGGATTCTTTTATCATACTGACATTCTTTGGTCATAAGCTGTTACCTAGGAGTTTGGTATAGACCTAAAAAGCTGAGCATAGTAAATACATTTGTGTCAGTCAACAATTCTCTCAAAATAGCAACCATGAGTCAGAGCAAGTTGAGGTCTTACATATAAAGAAAGTTGGTGACGATATCTTGGAATTTACTTGTGCATGCAAGTAAATTCTGGATCACAAGATCCCCCACATGCTGTAGAGCCCTTCCTTTAAAATATAAATATTTCTGTGGGAAGCCTGAATCACACAGGTTGATGCATGTAATGGCATTGCTTTGAATGAGCTAAAACACTGTCAGAGGGCAGAGAATTTCTCATTCCTGAGGACACCATACAGACACCAAGACCAACTCATAATGCACAAATAAAATCTCAGGCATGTTGGTGTGAATGGGACACTGCCAACAATTTCAGAAGATCGGGATCCTCCTTAAGGTTTGAACCTAGCAGGAGCCAGAGTGGAGTTTATTGCTCAGAGCTGATTCACCTTGTGACTGGCAAGATCCAAAGAACTCTTCTGTACCTGACCTTGTACCCTTGAGTGTTTTATTTTTTTAATTAGAGACATTGCACTGTGCAGCACATGGCACAGCTTGCCTCTGTCACTATGGTCCTGTGACCTGGAGACACTGTTTTGCAAACTGCACATTCCAGAACCAGTCTGTGCCTTTATTTTTGATTGTATGAATTACCTTGATCACTTTTTCGTTGCTACAGGAATGGGGCCTCATCTGTATCTGAAAGATCTGTCAGTTAAATAATTCCTAGATTTTCCACAAACAAATTGAAAAAGTAATAAAAAATTACATTTGAGCTAAAGGACAACATTCCTGACATGCTCAAAGTAGTAGGCAACTTCAGATCTTAATTATATTGAAAATCTGAATAACTGGTGTCTATGTTTTAAACTTCTCAAGGAGACTAAAATTACATATTGATCAGAAAAAAACCTATGGGAGACTGAGATAAAATGGAAAAAGATTGAAAATCTTAATTCTTAATCTTAATCTTAATTCATCTCAAGTATGCCAGAATGTATTTCCCCAGGCTGGGGGAATCCTTAATGTTTTTGGTTTTTTTAGTCTTTCAGAAATTGTCATTTTAGCTTTTACAGATGACTTTGCTCTTGACATAATTTATGAATTTAAAACAATTTAAGCAAACACAAACCAGCCTCTACTTTACATGCAACAACAAAATAATCTTTTTGAGATTGTTTTTATTTAAAAAAAACCCCAGGAGTTGAAAATGCTCAGTTCCACTTATAATTACAAATTAGTAGATTTATTTTGGCAGATTTTCTGTTTAAAAATATACATATTTTTCAGACCCAGCACATTTTTTAATAATGGGGTTTCAAATCTAAAGCTTTTTCAAATCTTTTCAAATCTAAAGAATGTTAAGAAAATATTCTTAATATATATTCTCTGAATGTGCTGAGATCATTCTATTCTGCTATATCAGAAAACTGATTTGTTGGCATTCCCTTCCTCTAGCTCTGTCTCCTCCACAATGAGAAGATAAGATGTAATTTCTATTGAATTGCAAGTCTGTGTTTAATCTTAGAAGATTAAATTGCCTTTAATGTTCTAAGAAATTCTGTACATACAGAGAAACCCTCTTCTACCCCACAACCAATAACAAAATATTTTTTATGAAACTTGTTCTACACAGTGCTGGTAAGTTTATGTTTTATTCTTCCAGTCCAGAGAGCAAATCATGTATTTTGCTGAGTCAATGCACCAGCATTTCAGTTTAATGTACCATGCAATGTGTGTTTTCTTGATGTAAAATAGTCCAAGAATGATCCTGAAATGTTGATATTTTCTGCAGAAAGAAAGGAAGTACAAATAGCACACTTATCAAAATGTACATAGCATTAGTGAAAAAGCTTGGCTTTGCAGTCTAAACTATATGTTAGCCTACCAAATGTTCATGTTCTTTCTCCATATTTTTTTTTTTGATTAGTAGAAGATACAACATGCAGTGATACCAATTTGGAACATAGTTGTTTTCAGCCACATCGAATCATCTTAACTCATTTCAGCATAAACACGGGGATTCATTATCCAGGAACACCTTAGGGATCTTAATACCCTTTTATTTTTTGGTTTTACTTTCCTCAGAGATAAAATCACCTGGCAAGCATTAATTAACTGGAAGCTTAACACAATATTTGAAGTGTTGTGCTGTCCACATACAGTAATACAGATAGCCCCTTTTTTTATAGTTCAAATTTGAAAGATGGGAGAGAAGATTTTTCAGCAGTCATGACCCACACTTTCATTAAAAGAACCATGTCTCTGCTGTTCTGGTTTGGACTGGGATAGAGTTGATTTTCTTTGTGGCAACTTTTAGCGTGCTGGGCTTTGGATTTGTGACAAAACAGTGTTGATAACACGCACTGATGTTTTAGCTATTGCTGAAAAGTTCTGACACCGTATCAAGGCCTCTTCTGCTTCTCACTCCACTGTGTCAGTGAGGATGTTCAGGTACACAGGAGGTTGGGAGGGGACACAGCCAGGACAGCTGGGCAGGGACACAGCCAACTCCACTTGAAAGAAAGGGATGTCCCACACCATGTGGTGTCATGCTCAGCAATAAGAGCTGGGGGAGAAGGAGCAAGGGGGAATATTTGGAGTCATGGTATTTTTCCAAAATTATGTTTATGGTTGGAAGCAGAAATTTTGATATGATTCATTTAATATGAAATATGAACATTGAAAAAAGAGTTTGTACAATTTCTTGCAAAAAAAAGTTTTTTTATAACAATATCGACGTTACTTTCAGGTTAAAAAAATCTCATTTTCTTAACTAATATGCATTCAAAAAAATATTCTGCTTTGATTTTTATGAGTTAGCATTAGTAAATTTGTCCAGTGCATGATTACTTTGAGTGTGTAATAAAGAACATTGATTCTTGCTGTTTTGAAAAGAAAAATACAGAAAAGCCTTTCTCTGAATGCCCATAGGAAATGTCTGTCCTACAACATCGATTTCATTATAGTGTAAGAAACACTTTTGCCCTAAGTGCCTCTTCCAGCCCTGGTTCTTAATTGTTGTTATTTGGCAGCATGAAATATTGATGACATTGGTCAAAAAGATTGACAGCTGCATGAATTGTTATTAACCAGCCTGTTGGTTGTAGCTTAAAGTTCAATAAATACGAAGTTGCAGTATAAGCCTCAGGGAGCCTCTCTTTTTTCCAAAGAACTGGAAATTAACTATTTGATGTCTTTATAAGCTGTCTTTTTCCATCATCTCCTCAACCCCCCAACAGTTTTGATGACACTAAAAAGAAATGTCTGGTTTGGTAATGCTCTCATAACTGGGGATCAGGGCCCCTTCTTGATCCTGAAGGAGGAAATTACTGAATATTACAGGAGAAGTAACTCCCAGTCCCTTGTTCTCATTGTCATTCATCACCACAGTGTGATGAACAACAGAAAAATCATTCAGAAATGTTAGGATCTGAAGGAGCACAGGGGACAGAATGATTTCTGAAGTGACTCAGGAATAACTTCTCTAATACTGATACATGGGAATACATTTCATCCTCTACACACAAGTGCTGTCATACTGTTATGATTTGCAGTTGTACATACATTCAATCACATAATAACTTGCTGGAGAGCTTTAATAATTGTGCATTAGGTTGGAGAGAAAATCTTTACCAATATAGAGAGTCTTAATCTTTACCAATGTAGAGAGTCATTTTTAATGGTGTTGTGTACCGTCCCTTTTTAAAATGTGCACATCTGTTATCTCTGTCTTAAATCCCAGTAGATTTTTTTTCCCCAGAGCAAATACACTTCTTTCCTTGCTACAAGTAAACTTAGAGTTTTAACACCTGTTTCTCTGCTAGTTCAGAGACCTTTGGTATCTCCACCCATTGCTTGTCTTGTTCAGTTCCCTGTAGGTCTCAGCTATTCAGTATTCTGTGTCATTGCGACTTGTGATGTGACATACTGTCATTTTGACTTTGATCAAAACAAGGTAATTGTAGCAACAGGAAGAATCCATTAAAGCTCCTCAATGTCTGATTTAGTCAGAGTGAATAGAGGAAAAAATACCTTGCTGACTCTGTAAATGCTAAATGTTACCACTTAGATAAAACCATGAATAGTGTATTTGTATGTATATCTATGAATATTCCAAAGCTTCATCCTTTCAGATGTACTTGTGTCAATCATCATTTTGAATTCACCTGAGTGATTCAGATAAACACCATGGTGTCCCAGAACTTCATTGCTACCATTGATCAAGCTGGTTGGTCTGGCCATTATAGTGCAGAGCTATTTAACCTGTACTTAACTTGTCACATGTAGATAATTCAAGATATGATGCACTGTGCACACATTGGGCTGAAATTTGGAGGTAGCACCATAGTGAAGTAATTTTGACATTTTGAGTCACTGATTATTTTTTTCCCTTTAATTCTTTGTGGAGGGATTTTTGTCACTCATGGGTGGTGAAGTCTCATGGGAGATTTTAATATTAAATGTGGTGCTGTTATAGTTAGGATGGATATTTAATGTGTATTAATAATCACAGGAAATTAACTTTTTTCACTGGGATTTAATTGCACAATCTCTCCATGCCATAATCACTTTTACAGTCTGTCTATTCAGTTTTACTGAGGCAAGGTTCTAATTTTATTTCCTCCAATATACATCACTTGTTATCCCATGAACATCTTGAATTGTCTCTTATGTTGCAAGAGTATTTTCCCCACCTTTACTGTATTGTACATATTAGCATACAGTAAAATAATTAATAATATGTTGCAAGCTCAAACCTAAATAACTTTATGCACAACTTTCAAAATGTTTTATTATTTTAGTTTCCTTTTGGTAAAACAAGGAAATATATGCTAAAAGGAATTGATAAGCAGCTTGTTTAACCAATGGTTACAATCTCCTGTCTTTGTTCACAGCATCTGTAGCAATAGAACTACTGCATTTCAATGCTGACATTTAATCAATGCATGTAAATCACCTTGGAGGCCTATTATTCTTGTATTCATTAATTCTGTCATGCAGAATACAAGTGTGTAGGGGAATTATATACAAAGTTTTGCAGCTGAGGTCAAAAAGTGGCACATGTTACTGCCTGCTCTTGAAGTGCCACACTGCTTCTGACTCATGGCATGGTATATACCACAGTATGTGTGAATAAAATCATAGGATCTCTGAATTAAAATTGTATCAGAGTTTTATTTGAGGGACTTTTTGTGTTAGGAAATTGTCAGCTGATTGGAAGCCTTTCCTGTTGGCTGTATAATATATTCCTTCTGCTTGCTAGCTTCTGGGGGCAGGTACAGGTGAAAATAAATACAGAGGGGGCTGCTTCTGTATGGAAAGACTAACTTTTTAAACTAAATGCCTAGGTTATGCAAGAAAAAAATATGATAAAAGTATAAATGACAAGAAAGCAACCCAAATAATTCCCTGTCAGGCAGTGGTACCTCACCATTTTCAAGTCAGTACACCATAAAAATTTAGAGTTACTGGTCTCTGAACATTTGCAACCCACTGGAAGTGAAAAATGAATTTGTATTCGGGCCAGTGTTTGGAGGGAGAGTGACTGAAATCACACACAGCCAGGAGCAGTGGCACAGCAGATGGGCTTGATTTGGTACCTGCACCTCTGCAAGGGGAAGTCTGCTCTGTGTTCCACCACCTTGCAACAAAATGTGTTTGACTTGTGAAGCACCAGTTTGTCCAAATAAATCTGCCATGGAGAAACTACCCAAGACAAACAGCTTTGGCCTGCCAGCTAGGTGAGCTGGCACCACACCAGGAGCAGATGCAAAACTTGAAGGTGGCCTGAAACCAGGAGAGCAGATGCAGAAGTACATGAGGGACAGACAGAGAAATATCTCACTCACCTGCCTCTCAAGTGACTTCCTCCACTGAGTGGTACTTATGGCAACTCATGGAAGAAATCTGGGAAATTTAAACCCGGTGGATTTTCTGTCCTTGATCACCATCCAAATTTTGCCATTCTATTTTTTCTTTAATTTCCATGAGTGAGCCATTCAATCCAAGAATTCAGACTGAAGCATTTTAAATATTTAATACAAATAATTTTGAAATATTTCCTTAGAGCTTTCTCTTTAAATTCAAAGACATTAAATTATAGCTGGAAAATAGTTTAGAAGCCATTCTATGGTTCTCTGAATTCTAACAGAAACTCAGTAACTCTATAATTTGCTTTTCTTTGTTACTATATGAACCTGATCTTTTTCTTTAACAATTTCCACTTTAAGAACATTTTTGTCATAAGGAACATTTACCAACTTTCAAATTTGTCAAACTTGAAATTTTAAGGGTTCATTACAGAATTTTTTTAATATATAAACACATATATATGTAAATAACTATAACATACTGTAATTTTTCTCAGTGGATCCAGTATGAAGTTGGAATCCATGAAGTCTTCTCCTGGTCTGGTCTATAAACCATGAGAAATCAGCTGCAGAGAGATAGCCACTCCTGATTTTTAACAAGGAGTGAATAAAAGGCACTGGGCTATATACATGCAGCAACAAAACATGGAACTTTAGACTAAAAGTTTGATTGTAGGTGCTGCTTTGCATTTCACTGGGTGCAGACATGGTAACTCTTTTACCAGAAGAGTAATTTAATGCAATTTTGTTGCTGATTCTGCAATGTCTAATGTCGGATTGCCACCCACCAAGGAACACCATGTCATATCTTGTGCTTGGCCCTGTCATGAGTAAATCGTAACACTGCTCTTGTGCTAATCCTTTTGTTCTGCTTATGGCAATTCATTGAGAAAATACAGGCTTCAAGTCAGATGTAGGGGAGCCCTTCAGCCACAGGCCAATTTATTTAGCCCTGTGCCAGCCCTCTGTCCCCAGCCATACCAATTGAATGTGTGGAGGCAAGAGGGAAATGCCCTGAGTTCTGGAGTGCTTTTTTTCTCTGCCATGGACTCAAGTGGCAGAGACCCCCAGCACTGAGCAACCAGCTCAGAGCCTGTCCCAGTGGCCCTGGGTTGGGACCTGTTCTGCACCAGGCACTGAAAAAAGAATAGGTTTAAACTATAAAAAACTGTGGCTTCCTAACAGGGGACCTATCTCAGGTTATCTAAGCTCAGGCCTTGATTTACTGTTGGGAAAAGAAGCAGTGAGAAGAAAGACTAAAGCAGACAAAATAAATAAGAGAGCAAAATGGAAAGGAATTATGCAGTTTGGCAATGAGGTATTTGTTATTATAGAGACTCTGTGACCTTTAAGAGGGTCTGACTTGACTGGTTGCCTGAACCAGATTCCACCCTGCAGTCCTGAGTCCAGTTGCATGCCTGGTAGCTCATTTTGAACAAACCTGGCACGCCACCAGCTTTGGAGGCTGAACAGACCCTGCCTGCGGGCACCCTGGGCAGTGCCCTCCTTCCCAAGCAGGTCAGAGCAGTTACCTGCCCAAGAGGCACTGTCTCACTGATTCATCTGCCCCAAACAGATGCACCACAGATCTGTTTGAGATGCACCTGCTTCTCAGGGACTGGAAATTGTACACGTATTTATTACACCTGTGAAGTATTCAGCCGTGGATGATGACTGCAGCTTGCAGCAGGTATGAACATGTGCATCTCTCTGAGGGGCAACACATACAAAGAAAGTGCCCCTTTTGGGGGTCTAAAGCAATTATTGCAGATATTTTTAACTATGTCTTCCAGGCACCTGCCAACTCATGTCTGATTTACCTGCTGTGTTCCAAAACACATAAATTATTTATGCATTATTTTTTGTACATATTTATAGTAACTAGTACTATAATCAGTACAAGTTATATAAACTAGTACTGACCATATGCAGACATTAATTTTCATATTTGAAACTCCATATAATTTCTTTTATTTGCTGACCCTTTACCCTTTGAAATTCAAAGATTGAATGATGATACTAGTGAAAGATATACCAGCTTTGAATCTGAAACAAAGAAGCACCAGAAATTTCAGAAGGATCTGGAGTCTGGTCAAGAGATAAAATTCTGGAAAAAAAGCCTGAACAAACATTGAATTGCAGCATACAAATTCTATTACCTATAGTAAAATATATTCTGAGCTAAAGCCTTAGATCTGCTTTGGGAATGCCGGAAAGAGATAGCAGAAATCTAAGAGTCTGTGACTACCATGACATGGAGGATAAAGTCAGGGGATCAACTACTGAAAGTGGACATGGCAGTAAACCCAAGGGAAACATGATGCTATCTCTAACAAAATGGTTTGAGATTCTGATTTTTGAGCTACTTTATTTTAGGAGATTATGTTTTTGATGGGGACCAAAATTGATTGTACCTGCTATTTACTAAAGAGAAAATGAAGGGCCTTAGTGACTTGAGAATTCTTTTATTGAAGTTAAGAAGTTTCTGATGATCTGCAGCTGAGGGATTCAGTGCATTATCATTTTATTCCATGGAAGAAAATAAATGACAAGGAAACTAAAGCTAGACTTCTGTTCTGTTTTCTGATAGTCCACTAAACTGTAGTCAGTGCTCTGCATAAGGCTGCCCTTGGAACAAGTGAGCCACAACCAGATGTGCCACCCTTTTTTCTAGGACCCTGAGCTCAGAAGGGGCAGCCTGATTCTAAACCATTTACAAAATGCTAAAAATATCTGCCAGTTTGATCCTTTTTACCCTTGGTTTTTATCTTCTCCTATGACAAAGGGTAAATACATGGGGAAGATTAGGTCACACAAATTTATATGTGAGCTATATGCAAAATGAGCATGTGACATCTCTGAACCTAAGGTCCTTTTGCAAAATGGAGACTTGTCATTTCTTTTCTTCTTTGTACAAAAAAGCATGTGCAAGGTGATTTAAAATGAGGAATTGTTGAAAAGTACAAATCCTGTGTAATAGAGGCTATTACATTAGGTGGATTGAATGAAGTAGAAGCTTCTCATTTATAATCAGTTTTAATCACTTTCAATACTCTAAACCAGATTGAAACTGAACATAAGTGGTTTAGGATAAAACCATGCTTCACTCCACCCTACATTTACATGTTTTAAATGTCAGTGTTTTGCTTTCACAGCTGTGTGCTCAATAAGAAGGGAGATGTTTCTGATGAAAAGAAGGTCATTCATTAATACCAGTGATTACAAGGGACAGGATCAGCCTTTTTTGTTGTTGGAAAGCACAGAGACAAAGACAAAATGAAGCGTCTGTTTCAGAAAGTAAAAGAAATGTGCCCAACCAACAAATGTTTCAGTACCTCCACCCACCCATGGCTTTTTGCTTAGGACAAGTTTACATAGCCTGGAACAAAGGAAGTAAAACATTCTGAGTAAAAGAACATGAAATAAATTTTCTTCCTCTAGAAACAGAAAATACAGTTGTGTCTACTCTACAGGTTATATCAATAATCCATCTGTATCTCTGATCTTTTTCAGCCAATTTGTCTATGGTGGACTTTAGGACTTCTTTCTGCAAGTTAGATAGGAATTTTTGAATGAAAGATAAGGGACAAAAATGTACGGAAATGAAAAAAAACCCTTAATCTTTAAAATGTCTTTATAACAGTAAGTGCAAACTATTGTGATGATAAATGAAGGTTACAGTCACCATTACTTTAGGTGCTCATGTATCTATCAGATCAAAGGGAACAGAGCTTGACCTGTTCTAAAGGCAGGAAAAAGTTTAAATGGGAAATATGAAAGGCAGAGCTTATGCAGCTATGAAGTCAACCTGGACTTTCCTCCACCTCTCTGTCATTGAATATCTCCTTTCAAAGATTTTAAAACCAGTAAAGATTTCTTCAGTACTCTGAGTGTAGCATTCTTCTATCTTCTGTGTTGACTAATTTTGGATTTATCTCTATCAGCCTACTCTGATTGATTGGTTAGAAGGTATTGTAATTTTGCAATTTAGATCTGTGGAGAGTCTGGTTCTAGCATGGCTTAAAGAAAGAGGCCATGAAGGTATACAGCAGAGGGAAAAGTAAAAGGTAGTTGTAAAGCATTTCCCAGGCTTGATTCTATAAACAATTAGGCTCTCTCAAACACCACTTTATAAACAATAAGATTCTCAGTTTTCCCATAACAGGCAAACATTCTGTCCTTGGGCTCTCTGAGAACACTGATCTTGTTTTCAATAAACAAATCATAGGTATTGTAAAACAAAAGGAGGGGTTGGAGTTTTCTCTGTTAACCTATCGTGAGCTTGGATTTTGCAATATGCATGAAGTTAATTAACACTATTATATAAAGTGGCTGATTGATCAATAAACCGGAGTCGATGCTGATCAATAAAGATGGGTTGGCTCCCTTCGCTTTCAACATAGATCCATTTTTACAATTGTTACAATTTGTGTTGCAATAAGTACAACAGTGAATGTAAGTTGCATCATTTTCCTCCATTAAGATTTTAAAACAGTGCACATCCAATTTAGATTAAAAGAAAATCATTATTCCAACTAAAAATTAAGTAATATTCACAACATTCCAAAACATGTTATGAAATTTCAAGCTGGTTTCAAATCTGTACTTAACTAATAACAGCTATTTCACAATTTTCTTCTTAATATCAATGACTTCGTGAACTAGTCACACAAATCACTGTTTTTATTAAATTGAAAATTAAATTATTTGAAAAATTGGTGGTTTAATAAGATAATGTGAAAGGAAATACAATTGATTAAAATAACATTGATTTCTCTTTTTAGAATTTAGTATTAGATGTCATAGTTGCCAGCCACCAAAATTGGAACTTATCATTTCCTGTAACACAACAGCTCATTTATAATCTACAATTTGCCTCTACATTTAGACAACTGACAGGGACAAAACTCTTCTTTCTTCCACTTTGTCTGCTCAGTAAAGAGGAAGAATTCAGCCCTTTTTGCTTCACCAGAACTCATGATGCAATAAGCACACCTGAGAACAAACATGTCATGCAGGCATTCACTGATCAGTGAGACCCAGATATCAAGAGGAGTTTAACTCCACACCCCTTCTGTAAATCAAACCTCAGTCTTCTACAAGACATTGGGTGAATCTCTGAAGTATCACATACTGCTGCTAAAAGATATAAATATTTCTGGGGATTTAAATTCTTGCTATAAAAATTAATTTTAATTTTAGCTGGAAGTCATGAAAATAACTAATAATTCTCTTTTCCACTTTAACAAAACTTTTCTTTCTATCCTTTCAAGTAATCTTCAAGAATTTTACAGTGAGTATCTCTTGAAGAAATAAGAATGACTAAATAATGTGCATAATTACTTTATTAAGATAATTTTATTAAAGTAGTAACAAAAAGCAATCTAGAATCTAAAATTCAAAAGCTTTTACATTTTTCCCATCTTTTACATTTTTAACATCTTTATTTATTCTGCCTTGCTGTCTAGAACGCTACATAAATTTGTGGGAATTATGCACCAGTTTGTATCTAAATGTGAGAACACTTGTTTTTCTGATCAATGTCTAAATAATGAAAACATAACAGGATCAATGGCTTGTCCTTTCTAAAGAGCTCTCTTAGGAGTCTTTAGGCATATTTATTCTTCCTTATTTGGAAGTCTACTGCAAAACTCAGGAAAAACATTGGAAACTATTTATTACCATTATGAAGTCAAAGCAATAAAAGGTAAAAGTGTCAATGGAAGTTTCTCAGACTCTCACTGGGATTTTGATTCCACTGTGTTTTCAGCACATTTTTTGTGTCAACATGGGCTTGCAGTGTTAGTGGTAGTTCTTATTAGTATGTTTTAGGAACTAAAAGGGTATATCTATCTTCAAACAAGTATATTTATGGGCTTGTCACACAGGGCTAATGGTTCTGATGAGTGATGGGCAGGCATTGCTTTCAAACTCTGCATTTACAAGTATACAGTCTGTAGGATGTGTAAGACAGAACATATAACCCCCCACCCAAGGGAAAGACCTTAAACCCTCATAGGCACAACCACCCACATGTAAATTTAAAAAGTTTGTGGCAGGATATGAACTAATGGAACAGATTTGATTTTGATTTTTGTTTTGCTGTCAAACACATTCAGAAAAAACTTCACTAATGATCATAGTGTGTAGGATAGACAAATTCCAGTAAAATTGCAGATGATCCCATCCTTGGTACACAAGATTACTTAAATGCTTACTTGGAATGTTTTTTAGATGTTGGTACACAGACATTAAAGAGAAATAAGAACTTTAGACTATTCTTTGGTGTTTGTCTGGCATCAACAAGTGTTTGGAAAGAAATTGTGTTTGACAATCTGTCTCAGACTGGATTGTTGCCCTAAGGCCTTACAAGTGCTTTAACACGTCCACATTGAAGAGGGTTTATCTCTGGCACTGAGGTATCAGGAACAAACATAGAAAATGCCATCCTGGCCTTGACAAAGGGGTTATGACTTGTTTTACAACCTTTCAAGCACAACAAAACCATAACACCCCCATTGCAGCAGGCTCTCCTGAAGTCTTTTTTTTCATTTGCTGGTATTTCCACTGGAAGTAGTGACTCTTGGCTTGCAACAAGGAGAGATGTCAGGCAGTCTTAAAAATAAGATAGCAGATGCCTTGTCTTCTCCTCTACTCCAGGTTCAGCACCATGACAGGGACTCAGGTGTTCAGCTAAATGCTTGATATGGCCCCAGGAAAACCATGGGTGAACAAAGATTCTTCTCCCTGCATATATAAATTCAATGATTTTGGTGGGTAACAATGCACATTTACTGCCCTGGCAGGCCCTTATTGTGGAGCAGGACATTCAAGAGCAGAGACTTTGGCTCCATCAGTTCAGGATCTGCCTAATAATTGGTCCATGCCAGTGCACAAATCATGGTGTCCCCTGTACATGCAGAGGAAACAGGTTGCATGGACTCAATTTTACTCCTTTTATGCACATTGCTGTCACACATGTAAGAAAGGACTAATATGATGATAAATAGAAAGGAATGAAAAGACTAACTTGGTTGCATTGCATCTAATGCGTCATTCATACAGATGTCAAAGATTATCTCGTTAGTTTTTTTTTCTAGGCCTTTTATTCCTCCTGTATTAGCTTTGTGATCTGCTCAAAGTCATCCAGGACATGTCTACTTTGGGTAAATATTGTGAAACTAGTAATGTTAGTCTGAGAAACAGAAACATTATATGTATATTGATCTTAAAAACTGGTCAAAATAACTGGTCCTACCAAAAGCAGAGGTAATTAGCTCAGGAGTGGTATCACACTGGTGTAATGAGAATGCCTTTCAGGCTTAAAAATTTATATCTATGAGGCTTAGCTGAGAGAGATAGAAATACTTATTCATCTAGTAGAAAGCCCAGGATTTATGGCACGTGTTTGAGAAGGAACCACAGTGATTTTGTGACAAAACTGGAATGGTAAACTAAAATACAGAATTCCTCTCCTCTCCTCTCCTCTCCTCTCCTCTCCTCTCCTCTCCTCTCCTCTCCTCTCCTCTCCTCTCCTCTCCTCTCCTCTCCTCTCCTCTCCTCTCCTCTCCTCTCCTCTCCTCTCCTCTCCTCTCCTCTCCTCTCCTCTCCTCTCCTCTCCTCTCCTCTCCTCTCCTCTCCTCTCCTCTCCTCTCCTCTCCTCTCCTCTCCTCTCCTCTCCTCTCCTCTCCTCTCCTCTCCTCTCCTCTCCATTTTTGGTTTTTTTCTCAGCACACAGGTCCTTGTTTAGGAGCACCTACTAGGGCTGATTTTTGTTTTGAACACACCACAATGGACCTGCAGGAACTTTGCCCTGAGTAGCACAAGGCTTGCTACAATAGGGCTTCACATTTATGCCAGTGTGGACAAATATTGCCAAAAACACCAGCTCAGTTATGAGAAATATTCATAGGACATGAAACCTGCCACATTCTTAACAACATCTCAGAACACAGGGTTATTTTAGAGACATTGTGAACATTAATCTTTGCTGTGTTTTGCTTTCACTGTAGGAAGAGAGTCCTCTAAGCCCTGAACAACTAAGCAACAATTATTTTCTCCAGCCTTGTTGCTTTTTGACACACTTTAAATTTGGGTTTAGCAGTGAGCTAAGAAGTGACTAAGTCTCTTATAGATCAGCATTGTGACATACCATAAATAAATAGATGGAGAAGCAAACAAAAAGTTTGTTTGATAATTGTAGGAATTGTGAGGTTTTTGCCTGCATCAAAAGTCAAAATGCAGGCAGGCTATAAAGACAAATGGAAGGGGTAGTTGGCTTGTGGTAAACTTTCCTGTTTGGGCAGAGGGGCACCATATTCCAGCTTTTGTTCATTTATTTCTCAGAAGGGCATTACAAGTTTCCAGGAGACCTATGTCTTCCTAAGAGTTTAAATCTATGCTTCACTTAAAATGCAACTTACACATTATATTAGCTTATGTAATGCATTTTTTATTTTCATGCTTCCTTTTTCCATTTTTTTATTTGTGGATATTTTGGTTTCTTTATTCCAGATGTTAGTGATTTCATAGGCTAAGTAATAGCCTATGAAATGATTACTATGATTTCATAGTAAAATAACTTGTTTGCTGTTTATTTGTTTGTGACACATTAAAAAATATCTTTAGAAAAGGGAATGGTAGCAGCATAAATCTGGGGACAGCATATCCACTGTCATCAAAACTGAATCTGACCCTTGAGTTTGGTTAAATGATGATCCTGGTGATTTGCCACGTTTGAATATGTAATTTTGCTACATTTTTGATTTATCATGAATAGTTAGTGCCTCATGTAGCTTGGATATCAGGACTTGATGCAAGAAAGGCTGAAAATAAAAAAGTAATTACTCTGCATCAGAAGAGAGAACAAAGGAAAAATGACACAAAATATAAAATAGACCATATGTTTCCCAGTACTGAAGAAGGATGGAACCTAGATGTTTATCACTGTTAGCAAGACCATAAATCAGTGACCCAATTCTCTTTAATGAGGTATTTTCACCTTTAAAAGTCTTGCCTGAAATCTTTTGTCAGTGTTGGAAAAGAAATGAAATTTAGCAAAATATTTAATTATAGTGAGTTGTGTGTGAACTGGTTTGTTAAAAGCAGTTTTGTAGCCGTTGAAAAGTGTGTTGAGTTTTGTGTGTAACCTAGCAGGTAGTCTTAGGGATTTAATAAATAATTAAACTAGTGCAAGAAAGTAAGAATGCTAACCTGTCTAGAGGCAGCATACAATGCTCTTAGAATAAGATAAGCAGAGGATTAATGATCTTGTTTGTGAACCAAGGAATGTATCACAAGGGGTCTGTGACCAGGCAAGGGGAACGGGGAACTGTTCCTTGGAGGCTAGGCAAGGGGAACAGGGAAACTGTTCCTTGGAGACTTTGTTGTGAATCGCATGTATAAGAGGGAAGCACCCATACGTGAATTTGGGGGCTTGGACTTTGGGACGTGAGTCCCCCAGTTCCCCGGGCCCTTAATAAAGCACCCACAAAACTTATCCGAGTTTTGTGTCATTTATCAATCGGGCAACAGTTTTCTGGCGACCGCGGCAGGACTCCGAGGGCTGCTGGGGCGGTTCGCGTCCCGATCCACTCCAAGCCGGCACCGAGCACTTCTCGGGGAGTCATCGGTCGTGCCCGACCCCCCGCGCCTGTCGGACAAACTGCATTAAGGTAAGCCCGAAGGTGCTTTATATTGGAAAAAAGGTGATAATTGGATTTGGATTTGGTGGTTGGTAAAAAAAGCCTAGGCTCCGGCCATAAGACGTCTAAGGACGCAGGACCGGAACTCGCCTCCTGTTTGTTTTAGGGAAGGACGGCGAGAAGGTATATTGGTTTAAGGTATATTGGTTTATTGGGATTAATAGTGGAATTAAACGTTGTAATATGATGTCTTTTAAAACTTTCAAAACCTTAGTGCAAGCCAATGGTAAAATACCTGGAAATACACCATTAGGTTGTATATTGAAACGGTGGAAAAGTGAGGGGTATTATCAAGAATTGGATAAAAGCAAAATGATAGATTATTGTAATCATTGGTGGCCTGAATATGAGATTGGGGAAGTGGGATGGCCGGTGAATGGTACACTGGAATTGGGGATAATGGAATCTTTGATGCAATTTTTAAGGAAGAATGAGAAATGGGATGAAATACCATATTTGGATTTGTTTTTCGTTTTATATCGGAAAGAGGAATGGCAAAAGGAATGTGGTATTTTGGTTTTAGAAGTGAATGATGAAAGGGAGTGTGTGGGATGTAAAGAAAGAAAGGAGCGTAATTTGTATCCTTCAATCGAGGAAGATTTGTCTTATTGTATAGCACCTCCAAGGGTTCCGGTTGCTCCTAATGTGCCCTCTGCTCCCCCTGCGGATATAGCTATAAAAACGGGATCTAGTGAGAGTGATAGTGATGGTGGTGATGGTGAAAAGAATGAGAGTGTTAAAAGAACTCCGTTAGCAGGGCGGACTCGCAAGGGAAGGAGGGGGCAGAAGGGGCCACAGTTAATTGCGCCGTTAAGGGAAGCTCTGGGACCACAGGGAGAAAGGATTTTTATAAAGGTGCCTTTCTCCCCCGGGGATTTGGTAATATGGAAGAAATCAGCGGGGAGTTATCGGGAGGATCCTGAAAGGGTGGCAAGGGTGGTTAAAATGGTAATAAAGACTCAGAATCCTGACTGGAATGATTTACAGGTATTATTAGATACTATAATGGATTCCACGGAAAAGGAAATGGTTATTAGAGCCACTAGAGAAAAGGCTGGAGGTAGCGTGGAAGGTATACAACAACAGGGAGAAAGAAACTGCAAAAAGACAACAAGCTAGTATTCTGGCTGTAATGCAACAGGCAGGGGCAGGAGGAAGACCCATTAGGGGTCGAGGTCGGGGAGGAGCTAATCACAGACAGAGGGGGTTGCCAAGAGGTCGGGGAGGATTTGGGTTTGCACCTAACATGGGGAGGTTGGATCCAAACCAGTGTGCGTTTTGCCAACAATTGGGACACTGGAAAAATGAATGCCCGGTTAGAGGAGGTATGGGCATGGGAAACATGGGATTAAGGACAGCCCCAGTGGGAAATGCCCCTGTGGGAGGATTCACGGGAGGACCAGCAGAAGTTGCTCAAGCACTAGTTTTGGGAAACTATCAGAATCAAAGCTGACTAGAAAAGGATTTAAGGGTAGTTTTAGAAATAGATGGAAAGGATCAAGAATTTATGGTAGACACTGGAGCTACTTATTCTGTATTCAATAGACGATTGGGACCTTTGAGTGACACAACGGTACAGGTGGTGGGGGCAACAGGGAAACTAGAGGAACAACCATTTTTTTACAACCTTTAAATCTTAGGTTTGGGGGAAGGAATTAGATCACCAATTTTTGTATATGCCAAACTGCCCCACACCCCTTCTTGGCAGAGATCTGTTGTCCCGACTTAATGTGAAAATAATATTTGAAGGGGGAAGGGTGAAATTGGAAATACCTGAGGAACAAATAGCAGGCATTTTTGTGATCAAGGAAGTGGATGCCTCTCCTATTCCAGAAGAAATTGAGCAGGCTGTAGTACCCTGGGTATGGGAGTCAAGGGTCCCCGGAAAATCTAAAGCTGCGCAGCCAGTAAAAGTGGAACTAAAGGAAGGAGCCCGACCAGTGAGGATAAAGCAATACCCCTTGAAGCTTGAGGCAAGGAGGGGAGTAGCCCCGTTAATTAAACAATTTTTGGCTCAAGGAATATTACAGGAATGTGAATCGGAGTATAATACTCCAATTTTTCCAGTAAAGAAACCTAATGGTAAGTACCGTTTGGTACAGGACTTAAGGGCTATTAATGAAATAGTGAAAGACATACATCCAGTTGTTGCTAATCCTTATACTTTGTTAACATCTGTATCAGAGGAGTTTAAATGGTTCTCAGTGATTGACCTTAAAGATGCCTTCTTCTGCATCCCACTGGCAGTAGAGAGTAGGAAATATTTTGCCTTCGAGTGGGAGAGTCCTGATTTTGGGAGAAAGAAGCAGCTCATGTGGACGAGACTCCCACAGGGATTTAAATGCTCCCCTACTATTTTTGGAAACCAACTGGCCAAGGAGCTGGAGGAATGGAAGATAACCCAGGTAACAATATCCCCATCCTTGTATGTAGTCCTGCAGTACGTGGACGACATTTTTCTGGCTACTAAGGAAAGGGAAATGTGCGTGGAATTAACAATTAAATTACTCAACATGCTTGGCCAAGCAGGGTATCGGGTTTCTAAGGAAAAAGCTCAATTGGTCAAAAATAGCGTTATTTACCTCGGTTGTGAGATCACACAAGGGCAGAGACGTTTGGGAGTAAACCGAATAGAGGCAATATGTGCTATTCCTTTGCCTCGTAACCATCAGGAATTGAGATCTTTTCTAGGAATGGTGGGATGGTGTTGACTGTGGATCATGAATTTCGGTCTCCTAGCCAAGCCACTATATGAGGCCTTGAAGCAGCATCGGTTGGAGTGGACGACACAGCAAAAGAAGGCCTTCCAGGAATTGAAGCAGGCACTAAAGGAGGCCCCAGCCCTAGGACTCCCTGATGTGACCAAGGAATTCCAGTTGTACGTGAATGAGAGGCAAAAACTGGCATTGGGGGTCCTCACCCAGAAGGTGGGATCCTGGAAGAGGCCAGTGGGATACTTTTCTAAACAACTGGATTCGGTAAGTTCCGGGTGGCCCTCGTGTTTACGAGCTGTGGCGGCAACAATAATTCTTATTCAAGAGGCCCGGAAATTGACTTTGGGGGCAAAAATGAAAGTTCCCCATATGGGGATGGCCGTTTTGGAGCAAAAGGGGGGTCACTGGCTATCATCCAGTCGAATGTTGCAATACCAGGCCATCCTGAGAGAACAGGATGATATTGAAATAAGGACTACTAATCATGTTAATCCAGCAGAGTTTTTACGCAGTGACCAGGAGGCTGGGGGACTGGTGCACGATTGCGTAGAAGTAATTGAACAAGTATATGCCAGCAGACCCGACCTAAAGGATGAACCATTGGAAGAACCTGAATGGGAACTATACACTGATGGATCCAGTTTTGTCGAGAATGGGACTCGCTATGCCGGGTATGCAGTGGTAACATTGGATCGGGTAATAGAGGCAAAGGCTTTGTTACCTGGAACTTCGGCCCAGAAGGCAGAGGTGATTGGACTCACCAGAGCCCTGTATTTGAGCAAGGACAAAAGGGTTAATATCTGGACAGATTCTAAATATGCCTTTGGTGTGGTTCATGTACATGGGGCGTTGTGGAAGGAAAGGGGGCTTTTGAATTCACAGGGAACCAACATCAAGCACCGGGAAGAAGTGCTACAGCTACTGGATGCGGTACACAGTCCCAAAGCAGTTGCAGTAATGCATGGGACATCAGACTGCAGAAGGAGACGTTTACAGAGGAAATCGATTTGCTGATGTTACAGCTCGGCAAGTGGCACGGGAAGTATGGACTCAAATGGCATTGGTACCGGTAAGAACAAATCCGGCTACCCCATACCTGAATCAGGAGCCCAAATATTCAATAGAAGATGGAAAACTAATAAACTTGCTAGGGGCACAGAAGAATCAACTTGGGTGGTACGTTACACCAATGGGCCAAATAGTGGTACCTACCCGCGTAATGAAATTTATTTTGGAATCAGAACATAATAAATGTCATTGGGGGGCAGAAGTATTGGTAAAATTTTTGAAGAATGAGATAATCTCTAATCAGATGTTAACAATGGCAAAAAGAGTTAATGCAATGTGCCCAGTATGTTTGAAAAATAATCCAGTAGTTAGGAGACAAATACAAATGAGAAAGTTGCAAGTCGGGCCACAACCAGGAGATTACTGGCAAGTTGATTTTTCTGAATTGCCTAGGGCACAGAGATACAGATACTTGTTAGTGTACGTATGTACGTTCTCAGGGTGGCCGGAAGCTTTTCCATGTAGAACTAATCAGGCTAAGGAGGTGGTAAAAACCTTGTTAAAAGAAATAATACCAAGATTTGGAGTACCTTTAGGATTGTCATCAGATAGGGGTCCACATTTTATAGCCGGGGTAGTGCAGGAATTAGCACGAATGTTAGATATAACCTGGAATTCGCATACCCCCTGGAGACCTCAGTCTAGTGGGCAGGTGGAAAGGATGAATCAAACCCTGAAAGGACAAATCAAAAAGAATTGCCAGGAAGCTAAACTGCACTGGCCTCAAGCTTTGCCTTTGGCCCTACTCAGGATTCGAATTAAACCAAGGGAAAAGGTAGGCGTAAGTCCATATGAGATATTATATGGCAAACCATATCATGCAACTGTATTAAAAGGGGAGGTACATGTGAGTGGGGACCAGGCGATTGCAGAGTATGTTATGTCACTTAATAAGATCTTGAATTCTTTAAGAAATACGTTACAGTGGAATAGACCGCTCACGCTGGAGAATTCTGTCCACGACATCCAGCCTGGGGACCAGGTGTACGTCAAGAAGTAGATCACGGATCCGCTACGGGAATCATGGAGCGGACCCCACCAGGTGATGATGATGACCTACACGGCGGTGAAGGTCCAGGGGATGGATGCTTGGATCCATTACACCAGGGTAAAGAAGGCACCGTTCCAGTGGGAAACCCAGATAGTGTCTCCAACCCGGATGATCTTCCGCGCAAAGCCGCCTTCTTAATTATATTACTGCTAGTGATCATGAGACTAGTACCCGTTCAAGGGTCTACTCTTGTACAGGTTGAAGAAACAAAGGTTACAGTCATGGAAGGGATGGATGTTCAATTAACTTGTGTTATCTTTGACAGCCAGAAAGTTGAGGCCGGTGAAGTTATTGCAATATGGCAACGGGGGGCTGAAAGAAGCCGAGGCAAGATAGGAGTCGTTTGGGATCAGGATAAACAACAAGGAAACACGGTACTGAATCTTACCAAGGTAACCACAAACGATACGGGAGAATATACATGTTTGGTCAAAATACGGGATAGTTTTGATTACAAAAGAGTGAGTATGAGGGTTTTGCCATGGACAGGGGATCGTGCTGAAAACATAAAGGTTAATCCAGTATCAATGGCAGTGGACATGTGGGATGGGCCACCTCTCAGAATAAATTGTTCCTTCCTAGTAAGATCAAGATATCAAAGGAACCTTTGGGTCAAATGGTGGAAGCAAAATAGGGAACTGACCTGGGACAGAATAGAGGACGGGACCAATTGGTGGGGAAAGGAAGGCAAAGGTTGTGGGTGGTCGAGTGTCACTAATCCTAGAATAGGAAATGCATGGTGGAGGCATGACAGAATGATGTTATCCTTACAGAGACACGGTAGGAGTAGACGGGAGGTTAATGATACAATAGAACGAAATACTGAGCAGGAAAATTTAGTGGTAGGATTAATCAGAGATTTTGGGATCATGCAGAATGTGACTAAAATAACAGCTTGCCTGCCATTGCCACAGGCTGCAGGTGAACCAATTCCCTGGGGAATAATACCAGTAACCAAAATGCCTGAAACATTCAAGAATGTTTCATGGTCCTGCCAGTCAGTTCCCAAACCAGTAGATGTATGGAGGGATTTGTGTATGACCACTCGGGCTATGACTAGAGAGGAATGTGAAAAGAAATCCAATCATTATGGTTGGATTCAAAATACCAGGAGGTGTTTAATTGCAACCCCAATAGATGAGCCATGCAATACAGTACGAATAAGAATGAAATCCCAACAAAATGAGATGAGTTGTCAGAATGTCACACAGAATTTTGACACCTGGAATAGTTGGAAGACATTATGGGGACCTAGTGTTTTGGAACACTATCATTACCTTGGGGAAGTACAATGGTGCATCCAATGGTCAGGAGTAAAGAATCAGTCACATTATAGGGCCCTTGTCACGTCTACATCTTCCCGAGAGTTCAGACCGCAGAAAGAGGATTGGAATTGTACTGAGGTTTTTACATGTGATACACCGGAAGACCGAATCGGATTGGTACCGGTGAAAATGGCATTAAAGTGGGGATGCGAGTGTAGGGGGTATGATCACACGGTTAGCAGAGAGTCCATGGATGGACCTATAGATTGCAGATATACTACTGTGCATAGCCCTGGAAATCTAGTCTGGGTGTTGGGACACGGGCAGTGGACCACACATTTACCTCTAGATGGATCAGTAACACAAATCACCCTAGGGGTTCCCACATTGTGTCCATACTGGAAACAGAACAGATTGATCCAAAGGAAAGGACTCAGAAAGAGGGAAGAATCCCTAGAGGAGCAGTGGCATGAACCTGGCTCAGGAGTGCAATTTGGATGGATATTGGAGTCATTATTCCCTCCGGTAGCGACATATCGAAACAGGGAAATGCTCAACAATTTGTTAGGACAGACAGAAAGGTTGGCAGCAGCTACTAAGAAGGGATTTAAGGATCTAAATTTGCAATTGCAAGCTACATCAAGAATGACCCTACAAAACAGAATGGCATTGGATTTGCTACTGTTAAAGGAACATGGAGTTTGTGGTTACCTGAGTAGGAGAATAGATCATTGCTGTGTACACATTCCAAATGTTACACTTGAAGTTGAGAAAGATATTTCTCAACTGGCAGAAGTGGAAACAAAAACCAAGGAAATTGAAAGGGAAGCACAGCATAATTGGATAGGAGCAGTATTTGATTCTTTGGGGCTTCACCTGTCTGGCTGGATTACGTCTGCTATACAGTATGTACTAATGTTTTTAGTATTTCTAGTGACTATATGGATTGTATATAGATGCCTCTTAGGTGTGATCGAAAAGGAAAAGAGGCGATCTCTCCGGTTGCTGAAGGCGATGACCCGTGGGCGGCAGAATGAAGAACATTCCCCACCTCATTATGAAGATGTTACTGTCAATACTGTTGATTGAGCATCCTTGCAGCAGGACTGAAGGATGCTCAAAAGGGGGGAAATGTTGGAAAAGAAATGAAATTTAGCAAAATATTTAATTATAGTGAGTTGTGTGTGAACTGGTTTGTTAAAAGCAGTTTTGTAGCCGTTGAAAAGTGTGTTGAGTTTTGTGTGTAACCTAGCAGGTAGTCTTAGGGATTTAATAAATAATTAAACTAGTGCAAGAAAGTAAGAATGCTAACCTGTCTAGAGGCAGCATACAATGCTCTTAGAATAAGATAAGCAGAGGATTAATGATCTTGTTTGTGAACCAAGGAATGTATCACAAGGGGTCTGTGACCAGGCAAGGGGAACGGGGAACTGTTCCTTGGAGGCTAGGCAAGGGGAACAGGGAAACTGTTCCTTGGAGACTTTGTTGTGAATCGCATGTATAAGAGGGAAGCACCCATACGTGAATTTGGGGGCTTGGACTTTGGGACGTGAGTCCCCCAGTTCCCCGGGCCCTTAATAAAGCACCCACAAAACTTATCCGAGTTTTGTGTCATTTATCAATCGGGCAACATCAGCATATCAAATATTGATCAGTTTAGCCTTGTCTATGTACAAATTTTATAGCTATGTATAAAATTGATATTAGTATGCCTATTAAGCTGTTCATTGTGGAATGACTTAACTTGCACCTTTCAGCAGTATTTGCAAATATGAATGTGACAGATTCAGTTTTAAAATGTTTTCAGTTAGATCATTTAAAGTCAGGTTGAGACCTTTACAGATATTCCCTCTGATATTAAGCATGTTTTGTGACCTCATCATTTATGCATCTCTGCCTTTTTACAAACCAGAGTGTATTCTAAAATACTTTACAAGCATAAAATATATTGTTTCCATTTCATCAAAAACAGAGGAAACCACCTATTTTGGAATGTAATTCAAGCTCATACAATCAAGTTGATTTTTACACAGGAATCTCTGGTAAAATACATTTCCTAATATGTTGCTGTACATGGGATTTTATTGCACCAGTGCATTCACATAATTTATTTTTTTTTTATTTAGAACTTGGTAAAGGGTACTATGTATCACAAAAAATATATTAGATTTCTTGCTGCAAGCTTAATCAGAAGCAAGAACTACTACAGAAGCTCAGTGTTTGCTTTTGATCAGTTAGCACTGATTGGAAGGAATCTTCTTATGTGTTTCTACTCAGGCCAGAGAGCTGGGACACAAAGCTCTGGTGGATTTCAGGATGCAATAATAGCATATAGAAATAGCTGAAGCCTTCAGTATTTATAGATTGGATGGGAAATCAGACGACCTGAGCTCCATTATTTACTGTGATTATTATTGTGAACAACTGGTACTTTGTTTTTTCACAGCATCAGAGTAGTAATGCTTATCTAACATAATAAAATCTTTTTGCATTGTGGATGAGAGGTGTTGTGTAAATGTTAAGTACAAATAAATATTTACTCCTTGTCTGCAGTGATTCAGTTTGTTAATCTCTGAAACACTGTTTCCTATTATGCAGAGGAAAGATAAAAATATATTATGGATCAGGGAGACAAGTTTTATTGGAGAGGGAAACATGGGCACCTCTGCTTATTTAAATCATGCTCATGTGGGTCTTTCTCATTTCAAACATGCAGGTGCCTAAGCTAATTGCAAATTTAAACCACCTGGCACTGGTTTTCTCTCTGCTCAAGTCCTGAAAGCTGCAGAAAAGATGATTTGAACTTTGAACTGTGCTTTGTAGGAGCAGTAACTCTCTCTGCAAGTAACACATTACACTTTGTAATCTCTTTTGTATTTTCTCACAAAGAATCTTGATATGAAATCTCACATGGTTGAAACCTTAAGTTAATGGCCTGTGAAAGGAAAAAAATAGTACAAGAGGCATTATGGGATGTGTGCTTTCCTTTTCTCATGAAATGTGCTAGGTTCAACAAAATTCTAAGAAAGTTCACTGTAGTCTAGGTCAAGTACATTTATTCACTGTAGATATTCAAACTGATGGTCCTTCTTGGATTTCCCTGTGATAGGCAATGACAGAAATTGTTTTCACCTGTCCATTCTGTACTTAGGCCAGAGGTAGCCATCCCCTCACAGAAGCATCACAAATGGCAGTTTGTCCATTCCTTAGCCATCATAAGTTGCATTCTGTCACATTAAATTAAAATGCCATTGGTTTCAGTTTGCATTAACACAGCAGGATATGTTGTGTGGAACCCAGAGTCCTAGGATGATGAAGCTCCTTTAAGTCCAAACTACCAGAGATCCTATTTTATACAGCTTGGAACTCAATTCTTAAAAAAATGAAATTTAATTTGACCATTTCTACATTGGTTTTACTGAGTAGCTTGATTGGGAAAAGCATGAAATCTCTCTTCCACGGAGCGTGTTTTCTTTACATTCATTCAATATTCTCCCCTCTGCACAGAATTAAACTTATCTGCACCCTGCACCCTGGAGCATTTTTGCATGGCAGAGAGCAAAGGGCTGACATCAGGCACAGGAATTCTGTACTGTCAGAAATGCCAGAGTTCATCAAAACTACACTATTTCCCTGCCAACTCCCTGAAACATCCCTACCTGCTTTCTTATCATCATCTGTCCCCCTCAGATGTTTTCCAATGAGATACTGAGGTGTTGAAACTAACTGCATGCACACATTTTATAGAGGAACAGGAAATTGTAGATACAAAGAGGTTCTTGCTTGTGCTGGAGCATAGAAAAGTCCTTTTCTCCTCCCCTTGTAAATATTTGGCTATTTCAAGCAAAAAAAAAAGTATTATTTTAATACCACTTACTGCCCAGAAAACTGTGTTTTAAAAGTATCTTGCCTGGATGTACGGCAATGACTTGGTTATATTCCTGAATTTCTGGAATATACAAATATTAAATTCAACTGAAAAATTTAATGAAGTTTACTTGCCTTACCTCTGATGATGTGAAAATCCTGCACTTTAACACAGTGTGGTGAGCTTCAACGCAGACATACAGGAGACAGAAGAATAAATTGCAAAGTATTTTATTTGTTTATTATATTAGAGATGTGAGTTTTAACCTTCAAATGACCCTAAGGTTCACTCATTATAGAAAATAGATCAGTAAAACATGAAATGGGCAGCAAAGACTAGACATTAGAAATCAGGAAAGAGCAATGTTCTATTGGACTCTTTAGCATACTTTCCCCTTAAGTCCAAACTCACATACTCAGTATTTATAAACTGTATCTAGTAATAGGTTAGTCTGCAACTGCAAAAAAAATGTATTTATTCATTTAAATAGCATATTCATTTTAGCATATTTATAAGACTTGCTATACACCAAAGTATAATCATAGCTCTATATGCATAATAAACCAATACAAATGTACAGTTTATCATTCTGCTATGATAACCATTTCTCAAATATAATATTCATTGGCTATCTTAAATACCTGTCTTGCAACACATCCATTGTTTGTATATTGGTCTCCTGAAGGTCACTTGATTATAAAACTAGGACCTTTTGCACTATAGAGGCATTTTACAACATGTTCAATACACCACATAATGACAGGAAAATCACATTTTCATTGTAGATGAACTTTAAAATAAATTTACCCGAGATGTACCCCATGAATAAAAATGGAATAAACCCTGACAATTGAGACAGAAACGTTGTCCTAAAGGTCTTCTAAATATTGTTCTAAAGATCTGAAACCAAATCAAACTTGTTTATTGATTCCTTATTCATCATATCTCTGCCACTAAGGCTGCTAAGCTGAGGAGATTGTATTAGCATTTTTAAACTATGCAACTGAATAGGACTCCTGAGAAACTTTCTGCACTTAGAACAAAAACATGAGATATTTTTCTGCTGTAGACCACTTAGAAATAAGAAAAAAAATCATCACTATATGTGTTAAAGTAGTCAAGAGTAAGACGGTAGCAAATATAAAATGTCATTGCAGAATTACAACATATGGAACCTGCCTTCTGTCCACCTCTGGAAAGACTGATACTCTTCTCCTCTCTTCTCTCTTCTTATCCAAAGACATTTTAATAACTGTGAAAGTAAATGACACTCTCATGTCTTTGGGAATCTATAGTTGCCTCATTTCAATTTCTCCAGCAAAGAAATTCTGAACCGTTCTCTTCCAGCTGCTTTTATTCTTTGTTATGTTAATGCTCCATGAAGAGATGTCATGGAGGATCAAAGAATTTTGTGCATACAATTTATACTAAAAATAATTTTGTTTTAAACTTGAAGATTAAAGTAACTTTCCATTTTCAATAATGTAGAAAAATAAGAGTGAGATCAGCTGTGACTGCATGTGGAAGTGTGGGTGAATAGAATAAAAGAAAAAACCAAAGGGGACCAGTGAGATGCTTAGAAGCTCCTGTTTCAAATGTGGCAGAACCTTACATTTAAAAACAGGCAAAATAATTTTTCTTTATTTTTAATACCTGAATCATTTTTCCTTAAACCAATAAAGGAACTTTGATGAGAGTATAAATTCAGAGATTTATCAGTCCAGGGTGGGCAGGGTTTGTGTTACAGTAGAGTATGTTGATGAAATAAATCTGTTATCCAGGAGCAAAGCATGATTGTGAAAACTAATAAGACAAATTTAAATAAATCATTTTTCTGACCCATAGAAGCCAGAATTTTCCTTGCCATGCTTTAAAATATTGTATGGACAAATCTAGCCACACTGAAATAAAGACATCACTAATGATTATTGTGATTCTTGGGTATTGCCACTGAATATCAGGGAGAGAGTTTGATCATTGAAAGTTGTCTAATGCCATTGTTGCATGGAACATACGAATCCTTTCTACTTTTTCTTTTTTTTTTTTTTTTTTTTCCTTTTTGAAAACTGGTTATGAATTCAAAGTCTTCCAAATGGAAGGAGAAGAGATGATGAGGAAGGTGATTTGGCAAGACACAATCTCAATCCCATCAGTGGTCAGAATTTTTACCTTCTGAGTGTTGAAGGAGGAATGAGGGAGATGAAGGAGGTGGACAATGACTGCTAATATATATTGAAATTAATTGTGGCAATAAAACATTTTATCTGTTGAGCAAGTCAGTGGTGAGGGTCAGCTTTAGCATGGCTGCTAAGAGGGGAAGTGGAACGTCCAAGTAGTTATGGCACTTGAATTCTGGCAACTTCAGAGCTTCTCTAAAGATTAGATGAGCTTCACTGGAAGCTCCCTTTGTCAACATTGCACTAAAACAGCCACATTTCACTGTCTGAAAGCTGTTAAAAGCAGAATCGGTCATTGTAACAGTAATGTGACGGTTTGATTCTTCCATAAATATCACATTAAACCCTCAATGTTAAGTCATAAGTCAAATTTCATACCACAGAGCAGCAATAAAAAATGCCGCCTCTGAAATATAGTCTGTGAAAACAGATATTCCATATGGTTTAAGGGGATGGGGTCAAAACAAAATTTTAATAAACCTCTGATGGTTACATTATTTCTGCACCATAAGTGTGGAATATCAAAATTGCCTCAAGCCAGGGGACCACCTAACTTCAGATATACAAAGAGTTTTGCTATAATGCAATCTGACATTGGGTAAGCTAATAAAAAAATGTACAATTTAATCAGAGTGATACCCTGGGGGATAACTGTCTATTATCTGCATCTCTGTAAATATCAGAAGACTGAAGTTTAAACTAAACTGTAATTCAGATCAGTGATAACACTTCATGAGAATAAAATTAATGAAAAAATTATACCTTTTTCTTTGAAAGCATCATATCTGTTCACATAAACTTCTGCCTTTCCTGCAAATATGTAATCAAAAATTCAGAGATCTTATGAAGAACAGTAATAAAAAAAATTACTGAAATATTCTGAGCTACTCCTCATTTATGATATTAGCAAAAAATGAAATGTGGGGCTTCCTTTAATGGTCTTTTCCTAATATTCTAATGTCATCATACATGTATCCACTCTACAATGTAAAGATTCTAGAAAATTCAGCATTACATGGGAGGGACTCTACATTTGAAGTGATTATCTAAGATTTTTAATATTTATTAGGTGAAGGAAATAAATAATTAAAAAAGGATTAGAAAGAGTGCATTTTTCTCTGAAAGTGATATTCCCATAAAGTTTTGTTATGCCTAAAAATGGCTGTAAGTGAAACTGAATATGTTTTTTGTGGAATGCATGTGTGTGTTTAAAGGATCAAGTGAGATACACACCTTACCTTGTGTAGTTTGTGGGGAGGAGTGAGGAGAAGGAAAAACTAAATGAAAGTTATTACAGATATAAAGAATTTAGCCTAAATTTAACAAAAACCTTACTGTTTATGAAGGTAGTACAAAACATCTTCTTCTTGTGAAGCGAGCAGTTTAAGAAGATCTAACAAGTTTTGTGTGTCTCCCATGTAAAAAGATCCCTTTAGATATACCAAGTTATGTCTACCCTACACTTGGCCAAACCAGATCTACAAATCATTTGTCTCCCCCACCACTTCTATTCTGATAAATTTCTGTTAAATATGACATGAAATCAACATTTGATGAGAACCTGTGACTTGTGAAGATTTGGTAGACATTCACATTGATCCAGACACTGACAGAAAAGAAAGAATAAACTCAATCTGGTATCCATTATTGCAGATTATGAAATTCAAAGATTTTGTATGAGTTCTGTAAACTTAGTTTTTCACATAGCTTAATTACTGTGATTCTTCTATTCATTTAAATATTGTTGCTACTAAATGCTAGATCATCTAGAAAACTATAAATTCTAAATGCACAGGGAAGTTGATAATAATTATTTTCACAGTTGTGAGTTGCATGAATTAAGGCAGATAGTAAAACACCAATTTCTTACATGTCTCTGTTTTGTTAACCTGTGTCGATATAACTGCTGGCATAAATTTTGATTAGTAATTTTTTTTCTTGCCAATCTTTCAACTTGATGCAGAAAAATAATTTGGCATCTCCATGGCTCTTTTAAATACAAAGAGGACTTATTGCAAATACTTTGGGTTTATATTTTATGTTGTAGCCCAACAGCTGGATTTTAATCCTATTGCAACAGATTGCTATTCAAGCAAGTGTTTTTCTTGAAATAAAAGTGAGCCCCAGGACGACATGGTGCTCTTGCAGATGCTCTGCTGTTCAGGAGGTATCAACCTGCCCCATACCTGTCCACAAAGTTGTTACATGGTGGTATCAGCACAAGGGGATGACATTTTTCATTCAAGTGCTGATTTCAAATCAATCCACTGGTGACTTTTGATCACTAAGTGAATTGGGGAGGGAAGAGAAGATGTTTCCTTGTGTTGATTGTAGAGGGAGAACACAGCAAGATGAGGAGTCAGCCTCTCACAGAGGAAAGGAACGGCAGATGAAAATAGGTACAACCTAAAGATTATTGTAGCTCTGATAATAGTATTCTATGGTTTTTAATTTCTCCAGAACAGGAATGGGTCAGAAAGCACAAGTTGATGAATAAGCCTTTCTGTTTAGAGTTCTATTGTTCATTCCTATATGTAGCAAAATATTGATTAGTCTGTTGAACACGAATTTTCAATTCACCCACTTTGAGATAGAAAAATAACTGCCACATGACATCCATAACTTCACATTTTTGCTAGTAACACTTGCTAACTCATGGGAATTGAACAAAAGTAGCAGCTAAAACTAAGAAATAAAAATCTATAAATTACCCATCATTAAGAAAGGGAGTCAACTCTTCTGGTATTGGTTTCATTAAACGAAAGGGACTGATTGCACCTGACAGTAAACCATCCTTTAAAGAATTAATTGCCCATATGTTGGGTTGCATGGAACTAAAACAGGTCTCTGCAACAACACCACCTGCTAATAGATATTTTATCATTTAAAAAATAAATAAATGGAAACAAAATGTTAATCCTCATTTCAGCAACACTGCATACATGTTCACAATAACCCTCAAAACTTAGTGTGGCACATTTCCAAAAAAAAAAAATCAGACATTTATAAATTAGACTATCATGCACAGTTCCACTGACTAGGATAACAATTACAGGGACAAGTAATGCTCATGCTCTGTAGTGTTAGTTGAGCAACAGACAGAATCAAAAAGCAATTTCCTCCCATGGTTAAATTCTGTGTGCATGCCAAGGCCTCATGCTTTGCTCTGGAGCATGCAGCCACTGCCTCAGGCAGGATGCTGGACTGGATGGTCCATTGCCTCTGTCCTGTTATGGAAATTCTATTGTTCTTAGCTGCAGTGCCAATGACATATCAAAGCACAGCATCTAAATTGCATTTGATATATACACTGTGTCACACTTCAACTCAGCCAGGCAACACGGACAGCGTGATTCATGTGGAGAATGTGCTTGGGTTGCTTTAGACACAAGGAAAACAATTTCAGAGCTAGGTCTACAACCTAGTGCACTCAGCAGGATCTGGAAATCTGTGATGTGTTTTGGCCATATGGAAGTGAAAAAGTATTCAAGTGCTATCAATAAAAACAACAGAATGTGTCTGTTTCTGAGCAGCACACATCACCAAGCTGCAGATCCTGGGAGCAAGTGTAAACACAGAAGCTGATGCTCCAGTAGAAAAGACAGTCACAGACGTCTTTTTTACTATTCACTGATTTAAAAAATGCTCCAACTTCTCCAGAGCAAAATTTCCTTGCTGTTCCATCAAATATTTTGTTCTCAAGTGGCTCTGTAAAGATAACAAAAAGAAGCAAAGAAATCATCTTAGGATATTCTTATTTTCTGTAATAGAAAAATACTAAGCAAGCAAACAAACAAATCTCCCCATTATCACCATAACTTATGAAACATATATTTTAAAATTTTGGAATCTGTAGAATTTACTTGAGCTTTTTACATTAAAACATAACAGATTGGAAGTATTTTAAAAGTTGAATTGTAGAATAGAATAGGCCTGATTTACATGCATGTAACATTGTTTGTAGTGATGTATAAAGAATTGTTAGAATTACACTTCAACCTGTGTGTATGGAGCTTAGGCATGGATGCAACACTGGACCCTTTGAAGCTTATAATTCACTAGTCTAGCTGCCACATGGCATCAAAGTTACAGAGCATTACATCCTTAGTAAGGCTCCCATCTCAAAGGATAAAGTGTGTTTGCCTTTACTGATGGTCTTATGTTTAAAGAGGGATGACTACTTTTATAAGAGATGTGGCTGGTTTAAGTTTATTTCCAATTATGTGTTTCATAAAGGCCAGATTTCAAGTTATCACCATAATCAACAGTTACATGGCAGCTGCTGGAACAGGTTGCCCAGAGAATTTGTGAATTCTCATCCCTGGAAGTGTTTAAGGTCAGGCTGGATGGGGCTTTTAGTAGCTTGGTCTAGTGGAAGTGGATGGGAGTAGATGATCCTTAAAGTCCCTTCCAACACAAACCATGCTGTGAACTTTTGACAAATTTCCTGTAGCTGATCAGGGAGAATTTTTAAAAATCTGCTCAGGGAATGAGAGGTAAATTTTGTCATAAGAAAGAAATTCATCAAAATTTTCCTGGAGAAGAAATAACTTGAAAGCAGGTATCAAGAAAGCCAATTGCTAGTAGAATATAAAGATTGTGGGAATAATTTCTTCATTCCCCTTCAAAATATCATATCTTCTTAAAACGGTATAATTAAACTAGAAATTCAGACTGACTACCTCCCTATAGAACTGCAGATGGCAAGAGTGCCTGTTATGAAAAAAACCTCATATTTTATTCTGAGATCAAAAGCAGCAGATGCCATATCATGGTGCATGCTGGCCCTGGTATAGAAGACAGCAGTCACCTGTGATCAATATGGTGCAGTGCAAAATTGCAGATTTCCATGGTGATGAACCATCCAAAGAAGGAAAACACTGCTCTCTGGCAACATGGTAAACACAACTTGACTCAGTTTTGGAGTTTTTAAAAATAGTTAATTATTTCTTGAAGTTCTTGTCAGTGATTGGTAGGTGAATGCTTTTGTTGACCCTTCCTTGGAGTCCAGATCTTTATTTTCCAGGAAACTGAGTACAGTTCCCTTGTCATACGTAGTCTCAACTATAGAAAAACAACCCTTTTCTATCAAAAGTGATGTATTATTCAATTGAAAGTTCCTGAGGTTTATAGGATTTAAGAAAGGTTTTGGATTAAAGAAAGGTTGTGTTCATTTTTTTAAAGTGCTCTTGGAAAGGGTGCCACCTACCAATCCAAAACTGTCCACCTGTAACCTAAAGCAGCATCTTCATGGAGGTTTGGAAACAGATTTCTAATGAATCATTTGTTTCTAAAAAGCCTGAAGTCTAAGGATGTATGATTTCTGATTTACTACAGTGTTTCCTGATTCTCTTCCTTTTGAGTAAAATTTCAGTCAACACTCAGTAGTTCCCAGAGAAACAAAATATAATCATTCACTCATTCTTTTCTTGTTCCCTGCTCACTTACATAACATTATTCACCTGTTTAATTTTCTATTAGAATTTGGTATTAAAATTTAATCCTTGTGTTGCCTGGAATCAAAAGTCAAAACTTTCTAAACAATTTTAAGAGCAATGAGGTAAAAAGCAATTATTTAATGAAAGCATTCAGGTGCACAAATATGGGTAGATGTGCATGTGTGATACAGGATTGCTACAATTTTTAATAAGGTTAATAAATTAGTTTATCTAACAGGTATATCAAATAGGACATCAGTTGCCCCAGTAACACACTCTTGGGTCAGTTCCTTGGAGTTGGCCCAGGAGCTTCCTTGCCCTATTTTTTGTAAAGTCTCTTCAGTTCTGTTGGAAAACAAGATGTCCTAGTCAGAAATTCTCTTCTTAAGAATAAGACTGAACAGAATTTCAAGAACGTGTTAGAAAGAGTTGTTATTCTAAAATGTGAGGAAAAGTACTAGAAACTACATACAATTATTTATTAAAAATCTACAAAGCTAAAAAAATGTATGAATAAACTAAAAATGTTTAGGCATCACTAGGAAAAAAAATTGCTGCATACTTTGGCTCTGTGTATTCATGCCCTTAAAAAATGTAGACTCAAAATATGACATCGTGAACATCAAAGTCACAAATTTTGTCTGTGCAAAAATACTACAAAGCAAGAAACCCTGCTCCCATCTAACACTTGGGGAACAGAGAAAATAATTGCAAGTAAATTTGTCTGCAGATACATTTGCCTGCAGATTCATAGCAATTGAGTTCTGCAATGAAATGCAGTTTTACTCTCAACAGCACATTTTTCCTATTTATCTGAATCATCAGAGACAGCACAGACTTTGAACAGTGTGCAAACTTTAAAAATGACTTTCAAGTAGGTGTGCCTTCCCTCTGTTCACTGTGAAGAGGTTTTGCTCATGGTTAAAAATTCTCCAAAATGTAGGATAGCACTAGAATGACATGTTAATTACTAATTTCAAATGAAAATTCAGGACGAGAGTTGTTCACTTGGCATCTCTGGAAGTAAAACTTAGGTTGCTACAACCCTGTGGATCCTCATCCTCAAGCAAGACCTACACAGACTTTTTGCCTATTCCCATTTTCTGAGGTTCAGCAGAGCAGCTCCAGAGCCAGCAAGGAAATATTCTTGTAAGCAAGAGACCATAACAAACAGATATTTCTGAGAAAAATATCATTATAAGAGTACCTTCTCTTTAATAATCTAAAAATAAAATTGCAATCTTTTTCAAGGAGCAAAATATCTACATCCTTCCCCGTTTCATATTGGCAATGGGTGTTTGATGGCTTCAGGCACTGGAGATGGAAAGAAGCTGTGTCAAGGTATCTTATCCTGGGGAGCTATTAGTCTCTAATTTGAGATATGTTGGAAGGAAAAAATAAAAGCAGAAAATAGTAAGCAATGACATTGGAAGCATTTATCACCTACTTTTATGAGGAATAAAAGAATCCTCTTTGAAGATAGTCCATTATCTATTTCTAGCTGGCTTTCTCCTGTCATATTTTCTTGCAGAAATAATAAATTTGGGAAGATCACATTGTGGGAATAAGTACTGCTATATATCTAAGTATATACATTGTTCTTTTATTTACAGTCACTTTTGCCCATTTTCTAGAAGAAAATACATGTTGTACATTTGTTATTTGTGGTTTCCTCAGAGCCATTATTTTTTCCTCTCAGATAGAGAAAGGAGAGATGGTAGTGAAGGAAGCCTGGAATAACATAAAAGAAAATGCATGCAATATTTTATTTTCTTACACGGAAAACTCCAGCTAAAGCAATATCAATTTCTATTCTGTAATGGTAGGAAAGGTTTTCCATTAGGAAATGCATATTTACATATAATACATATTTTCCACTTAATGTGTGTGTCTCTGTTTGTATATATACATACGTGGATATGGATTTATGTGCATACACACACATATGTGTTCATATGCATGTACAGACACACATATATGTATGCATTTGTGCATGTTGCTGATATAGCTCCATCTCCTTTAAAAATATTTTTTCCAAATTTACTTATGTTTCAGTATTAAATCATAATTATCAATATTTCCTTATAATTTTGTATCCTAACTACTTATTAGAACTGTTCAAAAAATAATTTTGCAGATCCTATGATTCAGACAGAGTAGCAATAAAGTGTGATGAGACCTTTCTGTCCCTGAGTGTTTCTTCATCTGCATCTGTACATCACTCCTCACAGTTCCACTTTTCAGATACCATGAACTCCTTGGGTACTAAAATTGATCATTTACTAAACAAAAACAAGTTGCAGAGACTTACTTTTAGATAAACAACAGCTAAAACTGAGAGTCATTTACACACACATGACTCATTTTGTTCAGGAAACAAAATAAAGATCAAGTGAGGATTTGCCAAATATAATGTCCTACAGAAGGATTAGTTTATCTTTCCTTTAAAGCAGAGTATGAAATCAATGTGTTTATCTACTTAAAAAGGAGGATTTGCTTTAGCTAGGCATCTTTTAAGATATGAAATTAAATCTATATTTGTGTTTATAATTATTATTCCTTAGGGTATCTTGGGCAGTACCCTTTTTTCCTATGATAGAAAATTTAAAAGAGCAATGAGGGTAAAGGGCATAAGTCCCATTGAATTTTCCATTCCATTTTATTGGGCAAATCTACAGAACTCTTATGTGCTCTTTTTCAAATTCTCTCCCATACAAATGTTTTTTGTTTTTTTTTCCAGCTTGTAGACAATTTTTTGTGTTCTTTCACTTAATGCATGAGAGCACCATGCTCTGACTTCCTGCCTTTCTCTCACACACAAATATCCTGTCTGCATCACTGGAGCAAACTCCAGCCCTAACCCAGAGCACAGCTGGGCATGGCCCTGGCTGTGGTTTGTCTTTTTAAGGACTCAGGTGTTATAACCTCTGTGTCAATGAGATTCTTGGTAAAAGATCTGTCTTCTGTCTGAAACAGAGACTTTGTGGTTTGTTGAAGCAGTTTTTAGAGCTCAGAATGAGGTTGTTCTAGGATGTTCAGAATTTCCTCTAGGCAGAATAAAATCTCTGCTCTTACAACCTTGCATGGATAACATCTCATCCTGCCCACGCTTGTCCAGATAAAAGCAGCCATCCCCTCACCTCCTGTCCTGACACAATCTCAAAAATTCATGGATGTACATAAAGATTTAAATTAACTTTCCTCATTTCCGTGTGCATTTCAAGATAACGCAAAGAACAGAATTGTTTTATTGAAAGCATGCCTCCTAAATTTAATTTCTAAAGTTTTAAGTGGCATATTAGGAAAACATAACCAAGTTGCCGTCTAAGTTTGTTGAAGCACTATGGTTCACATATGGCTGTGCTGAGAGTTCTGTGAACAAACTGGGGAGCAACAGGAAAAAAAATCACAGACCTGAGGAGAGGAAGAGAGGACTGAGGTTGATTTCTGGTGGTTCCTCAGCAGAAGTTGCTCTGTGACTACTCAGAGTGGTGTCAGGGAGAAGCTGGATCATTTTGACACACTCAGATAATCACAGTGATCTCTTTCTAAAATGCTTTAAATGTGTAATTTGCTGTTGTCACTAAAGACCACTTGTAAATTTACCATTACAAAAAAAAAACTAGAATCTTCTTTCTTTTACTAAACATACATTCTTTATTTCCATTATTAGGAATAGTATTGAATTATATCACAAATTTCCACCCACTAAAATTTCATAGTACTTATAGCAAAAAAAGTACACTTTTTGAAAGGAGTAACATTTTGCTATCTGATTTTTGCTTTAACTAATAAAAATTATTGACATATCATAAATCATTTCCTTGCTCTGGCTGAGTGCCTTTAGGACCAGACATGGAAGTCAGATTTCCTCATCTTTACTAAGCCATGACTGTATTTGAACACTATTGCTTCCTGATAGTATTACAAAAATTCTATGAAATTGGAGAAGACTGTCCAGAATTTTCTTTCTGTTATATAGCATATTCTCACCCCATCTTAACCAGTCATAAATGAAGTATAAAGATTTCCCAGTAAGACTGGAGTTAGTTACTGCAAGCTTTACATCCAGAGACATTTTGCCATTAGGAAAACAGTGTTCCTGCCCAAACCTGATGATATTTTCTGTTCCAAGACCATTTTCTCCATTTTAATGATTAAAGCAATGAGTAGGTGTCTGTTGTTTTACAGTCTAGTCTGTGTGTCACATTTAAGACAGATCCTCTATTTTAATATGAATATTTGCCTGCTATGAGTTTTTCTGTTACTGTTATTGTGAAATCATGGCATTTGCTTGGTTTAGAATGTGAAAGCACTTAAATGACACATCTCATTTTTCCTTCTGTCATTGCCTCATTTGAAATTAGAATAGTAGATTAATTGCCCCTTTAATGACAAGTGCTTGCCTAGATAAAGCTGAGATCAGGGTTAGCAGTGTGCCAGGCAATTTAGGTAGTCAGCAAACCATGAATTTCACACTGACAATGCTAGAGGCATTAATCACATATATTTTTTCCCTTTTCTTTCCTGTAGTCAAATAAATGATTATTTGGGTTACTTTAAGACTTTAGTTCCCCAATAATGTGCGGGGCTTTTAGTTTTACCTTCTGAGATCAAGAACATTTTTTGCTTTGTCTTTCCTTTTTATTCCCCTTGGGGACCGACTCAGTTTCTCTTTGGGGATTTTGGTGGGGTTTTTTTTTTTTTGGGGTTTTTTTTTTTTTTTTTAATTTGTGTAGTTCCGTTCAGCATGATACAGGGTGTTCTAAACACCACAGAGATCTGTGTGACTGGACTGCCTTTGGCAAGAAGTTGCTTTAAATGTAAAGCCAGGAAAAGGGATAATAAAGCCAAGCACCAATGCTTGAGCTGCTCTGTGACAATACAAGGGGCAGTAACCCATGCTACATGCTCTCTGTTGTATCAAATTTACCTTTGCTAACTCAAAATTACTCTCATTAAAATCAACAGAAAGTAGTATCAGGTGGATAATACAAGAGACAAAATTGAGGGATGTTGGTGCTTGGTTCCAGAGTCAGATAGTTGATTGAGAAATGAACAGGAAATTCTTTGCATATTCCTGACAATGAATTTTCATGCAATTAGGCTGTGAAGAAAACAAGCTTTTATCCTCAGCAAAAACTCTGCCAAATACAATATCATCACAAAGGCTTTCTTCCTCATGTGCCTGCACTTTTTTCTTCAGCAGCAGCTCAGCCTGGCCTGCTGTGCGTGCTTGTGAAAGAGGACTCTGATGGTGATGAGTGTCAGTGTGAATGGCAAGGCTGCCCTTGTTTTCCTTAGAAACATGAGGTGTTTAATTTAGATGCCCCTGCAAGCTCTCAAACAGAGAAGCAGCAGTCCATTTCTTATTTTGTTATTCCTGTTTATCTTTGAAAGGCAGAATGGGCATCTTTTTCCTGAGGCACTCTCCTTTCTCAGAATAAGGGCAGAGAAGAGTCAAGAGGACTAAATCACCCCTCAGCTCTTAGGAAAGATGAAGTTTGATCTTCCCAGCCAAAATACATGTCATGAGTAAACTTGGAGGCAATACTACATGTTCCTTGAGCAGAGCAGTGTAGGGCACAAGATGTGTGCCCAGAGCATCTGCAGATTTCAAAAGCAGCAACAGTACATTTCATAGATGGGAAGATGTTCTAAAGTGATCAGCTGGTTAAATAAAGTTCTCTGTCTTTATAGATAACTGAATCTGGATTACAAGTCCTAATGCAAAACTTTCCCAAAGCCTCTGAAAAGTGTGGTTATTGTATCTGTAGATTGTATGCATATAAAAAAAAAGCCTGGAGAATGGACTTGAACATACACAAACACTTCATCACAGTGTTGGTCTTCAGTGCTACTTGCCATGTTCTCATTTCTAAAAGGACAACAGCTCTCATATTTGTAAGAAAACTGGTAGCTGGCAACATCCTCTTGGCTTTATTGTATGCTGCTGCATTTTTATTCTTTTAACAATGCCTTGCCTGCAAAAGAGTGCTTGCAGATCTAATTCTAGGTTTGTTGTATAAGACTTAAGTATATCTTCCTAAGAAACAAAGTAAAAAACATTGGGTGTTTGAACACAAGAATTTCCTTTAGAATTCAGTCCTATTAATATCTTTCATGTCTTTATTGCATCATTGGCATCAATTTCCATGGAAAGGGAAGGATACAAAAGGTTTTAGTACCTTCTGAATGGCTATAACCTCATGGATGCCTCTAGAGATATGAGGCTTTTCAAGTGTTCAGACTTTCAGAATAAAAATTCAGATAAGGAACCTAGGAAGTAATAATCCAGATCCACCACTGGGTCTCTATTGACTTTGAGGGAAAGATATCAGGGCCAACTTTGGCCCATCCTATTAAAATATCAGGCCAAGGTATTCCTGGTGAGTAATTCAGGAACCCTTTTTTTAAAGTTCAAAGAACTAATAACTTCAGGACCTTTAATATAAATTCTAATACAATTACTATTTAATCCCTTTTAATGCATTCTAGTTCCATTAATTTGAAAGCCCTGATGCTATCAGGAGCCTACCTACTCTTGCTCCCTGAAGTAGTTTCCTTAGCTGAGGATGCAGTGTCACTGTCTAATACCTCCTCATTCACCAACTCCATTGTTCTGCTTCAGCTTAAGCTTTCCCACTTCTTATCAGCATGATATAATTGTGCCATAGGTGACAAATACATTATTCCTTCTTGTTATACTGAACTTCCTGTCTTAATTACCAAACTCATTTTTCCTCCACATCCCACTTGCTCGTTACTCATTTTCAATTATGATACAGATTTCCCTTAGACTTTAATTACTTCTTGTGCTTAAAAGGATAAATTAATTTTCTTATTAACCCTTTGACATCTCATTAAGATCACTGAATAGGACAATTCTATTTTCTTGCGGCAGGCCATCCAAATTACGTCAGTTTGCAAAAATATTAGAAGGCTTTGAAGGAATTTGCTAGAAACATTAACAGTTCTTCCTGGTGTAACATCAGCATCTGTGTCATACGAAATTTTTTACCTTCATAGAGCCACCAGTTAAACTGGAACTGTGTTTACCCCTGACATGGAGGAAACATTGGCTTCTAACATTAATGCTGTTATGTTTACTTTGTTATTTGAGTTTAATTTGCACTTTGATTTTCAGAAATGTTCATAGGATGAGGGGGAGCACAAGGGATCTCCTTTGAGCTTGGACCAGTCTCTGATGGGATGGTATCAGACAGAATGAGAATTCAAGGTTTCTCTCCCTTCTGCATGCAGGAACTTGTAGCACTGCCTTATTTATGGACAATGAAAATAGTATTCCTTCAAAGGCCTTAAAAGGAATCCCATGTTCCAATTCCTCCTTACCCTTTGTTACAAAAATCTCTACATGATGTTAGATCATTTTATCACCTTACATTTGGTATTACAATTTATAAACTGAAACTTTTTTTTCTCACTGAAACACTTACTAAAATTGCTCAATTTTTTGGCTGAGTTACCCCTTCTGCGATATTCCCAGTGCTGTTGGCTCCTTGCTCCTTTGGCCCTTTTGGATTCCCATGGTGGACAGCTTTGTCCACAGGCTGCAAGCTCCCTGTGGGTTATGTGTCCCAGCTTCCCTCTTGTGTTTTCCTGCTTTCCTGAGACCTCTGGATCAAGGCAGCTCCTCCTGATCCCTGTTGGTTCACCAAATGTGGGAATGTGAGTCACTGGCACAGAGCTGCCAGTGCAGCTGATTCCTGACGCAAAAGAGAATCACGAAATTAAAACCTTGCAACAATTAAAATGCACTTTTATTTATTAAGACATCATAGAAAAAGAAACAGTAAATATTTCATGTATCTAGCTGGTTTCAGTGCCTAGGGCTAGCTGCATGTTTTTCTGCCTATCAGATCTCCACTCACTGGAGACTCTCACATCTATGTTTTAAGAATGATCTGTCCCACATACAAGTCACATATTGGGTCTGTTGAATGCTCTTAACATCATACAGATGAACACTGATTAAAATGAGCAGATTTGGAGCTAGAATGGGATGAAATATGCATGGACAAATTGTTTTATGGATTAAAAATTTATTTTTTAAGTGTCTTACAGAAACATCTGGCCTCAATTGGGAAAAAATATTATTTTGATATTTCTTTGTGGAGCAAACAGCTGTCATTTCAGAGGAAAAGTTCATTTCCCTTTAACAAAGATAACAATGGAAATTCTAGGCAGAGACTTGAAACAATTATGACATTTAAAGTAGGCCAATGCAGAAACATGTCTTCAGAGTTTAGCTCTTTGAAAAAATCTTGAGGTTATTTAGTGATATTAATCTTACAGAAATGCTCAGGATATCTGTTATTTGATTTTGGATGGTTGGTACAAAGAGGCTTGTATAAAGGTCCTAAAGATACAGTAAATTGTTCCCTATCAAACTCAGAAACATAAAAAACAAGTGAAAAGTACTTCACATAAAGAAGTGAAAAGTATTTCCAAGTAACACAGTATATATATATATATATATATATATATATATATATATAATTTTTTTCTTTCAATATACATATATGGAAAATCCAACTGAAACATTTCTATTACAAAATACAGGATCCAGTCACTGATTTTGCCTTTGGAACAAACTCTGAGGGAAAGATTGATAAAGATACGACTGCAGACAAAAAATGGGATAAAATTATGAGAGTTTTACCAAAGATAAGTTGTGCCATATGATTCTGTTATCTTAAATACATTAGTGACTAAATAAAAGTGATCTAAAATAAACAAACTGCAAAAAACAGCCCTCTCCCCAAAGCAAAGACAAAACCAAAAGCCTCAAAAAAACCACCAGAACATTTTTTGGATATGTGTCACAGGAAAATTTGTTAGTCAAGCAGTTTTGTTCAGCAGAATCCTGTTATGAAAATAAAATCTGGGAGAAGTGTTGGCAAAGAGCTGTGTTAAATAAGAAAAGTTTCTCTAGGAGAGGGAAGTTTGAGCTCCTTTTTCAGTAATGAACCTGGCAAAAGGATAGAAAAGGGATCAAGGGATACCTCTGGTGTTTTCAGATGATGTGGGCAGTGCCAGAGAAAAAGAGAATCAAGATTTATACAGAAGGAGATGAGCTGGGGGGCTGGAGTCAAAATAATGAAATTACCTATTGTAGAACAAAGTGCACTTGAGGAGCAATGCAAACAAAACAAGATGTCTGTGCCAAAATTCCTGCTGCTGGCACATTGCCATACAGATAACAATATCTGTGTTGTTATTATGTTCATATCTATTGCTGTGTTTTGGATAATACAAAATTGCAAACTCTTTATTTCCTAGACTGGCATTTTCCTTGCAAGTTTGAGGCTTGAGCCCCAGTATGCAGTTTGTAAATACAAGTCATAGTACTTAAAAGTAATATTATAATCTTTTTCAGAACAAATAATGTGACTGATTACTGTGGCTTGAATTTTGCATCCATTTTACCATTGCCTTAAAAAACTTGCAAAATGATTGTTTTAAATAAATGCAATTTTTTTCTCTCACTGTTTCAAAATCATGGTCTAGTCTAGTGGTTCAAAAATAAAATCAAGCTCTTATGTATTGCAGTTCTAGCTTTATCATAGACATCTTGAATCTCTATTTTAGAAAAAAAACCCACATTCCTTTGGCATGATAAATTCAGTCTAAAGGTACGCACAGTAATATTGCCAAATACAATTTCCAAAAACACATTTCTCAAACCCTGTGTCCCCAGGTTACTAGGAATGACATTCTGTAATGAGCTGTAGGTATTTTTTGATTAGCATAGGGATGAACATTCCTCTGTTTATCGTTTTTCTTGCACCAATGTGACGTCTCTGCTGATTACTCACATTATGGTTAATTTGCAACTGATAATCAGTCCTAGTTTCTTAATAAACTTCTCATTAAGAGACTGGAGCTGTCACTTTACCTCCATGTTACTCTTCCTTAGTATAATCTGTGACTATTATGCAAAAGAAAGGACTGCTGGACGTCACACATGTCATTTGCAATCATGTACAAAATCTTCAAAAGGAGCTTGTTAAGTAAATGCCCTTCATAAATCATTACTGTAAAATAGAAAGGTAGAACTAATCACCATATTGCCACCCTGTTGCTGCATTTTTTTGAAGAGGAGGAAATGTTCAGCCAGTAGACATTTTAAAAGATCTTTACAAAATGCTTTCAGGGAGCTCCCTGAACGTTTTGTGCTTTGCCCACACCACAGCAAAAGCAGCAGTTTAGTAACAGAGAGGCCCAAACTGAGTCACTTGGAAGATCCTTTAAGATTCATTCTGACTCTGTTGCTTTCAGGAAAAAGTGATATGACTGAGTTTTGATGCCCAGGAACTTATCTTGCACCTCCTGTTCGAAGGTAAATTTTCAAATTAACATTCTGAGCCCAGGGTAAGAATGAAGTAATTCAATGTCATCTGCAAAGAAATAAATTGCAGATATTTGTCTTAATTCATACCATAAAAGAATGAATATATGCTTATGGATGACTGTCACACTTCAGAGGACGTGCAGGTGCAGTAGCAGTTAGGTAACACTAGTCTGTCAATATTACTTGCTTTGACACTGTAAAATAGTCTCTGGTATGGAGTCTTCCTGAATAAAATTCTTGACTTCAGTCTTCTGAGCAACTATGTGACTCTGAAATTCCACCCCAGGTTCTACCAGTCAAATGGTAGATTCTACCAGTCAAGTGCTTTGACAATTCTTTATGAAGAAGAAAAAATTAAACCATGAGAGTTGGAATGAGATTTGAAGTTAAGATACAATACTTTGAAAGATTTCTTTTTGGGATTTTTTTTTCATCTGAGTGGGTTTCATCTTGACAGGGACAGCATAAGTAATAATAAACACAGGGTAGGGCTCTGAAAGAGAATGAAAGATAAAATCAAGAAGACAAGTGAGCCAGAAATAATCAAAAAACCCGTTCTCTTCTGCAAGGGATCTCTGCCTCTGTGCTTCCTATGCATGACTTCTCCACATCAGAAACCCTGAGCAATAGCATGTCACTATTATTTCCTCACAGAGAAATGTTTCTTAATGTTTGCTGTTTGTTGGCAGTTACTTCTAAAATATCCATTCATTATGTTTACTCATTGTCTTGCTACCAATCATGATTTTTAATCTGGTTTAGCAAAAAAAATCCCAAAATCAAAACCAACAAAAACCAACAAAAAAAAAAAAAATCAACCAAAACCATCCCAGATGAACATTCAAGAGTTTGGCAGCAAGTTGCAGTGCCTGTATCTGAGCTATGAGCAGATAAATGGTATCTTTAAAACCTGCTTATCCTTCAGCTTATGTGAATCTTTCTTTCTTAAATTATCTACAGGAGCTGATTTCCAGTGTGCTCATATAAATTAAATGCTGCATCTCTGTATCTAACCTAAATTTGCTCTCTTTTTAATGTCTTGCCACTGCTTTCTGAGATAAAGGTTCTTTGCCTCTGAAAAGATTTTCCTTTTATTCTTTCCATATCTTCCTGAAAGTGGTAAAACTTAACCAAAAAAAACCCACAAAAAAACCCACACCAAAAACAAAGCAAAACAAAAAAACCAAAAAAATCAAACACTCCTCCCCCAAAAACACACAAGACGGTCTAGAATGGATTTGTAGATTGTAGTGAACTAAATCAAAGTTTTCCCACTTGGGTTTTATGCAACTTTACAGAAATTGTCACAACTGATGTCAGCAGGAAATACAGCTTTATACATTAAGACATAATGTGTGAGGTGATGACACTCCATGTTTTTCAGGAACAAAACATTCAACACAGAACTACCTTTCAACATCTCTCTTATTCTCTCTCAGGGATTTTCAGTTGATGGGACACTAACATTCATTTTTAATATGGCTTAGGAACAAAAAAACTTTCTTTTAGAATTGTTCTCTGTAGTCATTCTTCCTGTCTTAGCATTATCCTGCTGTGCACGTGGTCTTTATTTTGCATTATTAAATTTCCTTTTTCTGCACTTTTAGCAAATAACCTTTAGGACTTTATCACCACATTCACTAACAAATTAAACCTGATAAGAATTGATTATAAAATACTATGTACTCTATTTCTCTTTACATTGTAAATTGAAATGTTTAACTTGGGAACAAGACTCTTGTCTAGTTCCATATGTTCTTTGATTGTGGCTATAAAAATAAGCTAATTATTTCCAGAAACCAATTGCTTTTCATTAAGAAACAATTGCAAGGATTCGATTGTCTATGAGTGTGTTGCAAAGATATTTTGACTGGATTAAATTTTTAGTTACACACCATCATCAAGTTCCTGTCACATTTCAGTGTTATTGATTTGAAACAGAAGTGGAATTTTGATATCATTTTTTCTGCACTGTATATTGTGTAATTATTCAGATGCTTCATTCTCATTTGTGCTTTCCTGCTTGTTTTAAATGTTATTACTTGCTTCAATGCTTTTTCATTTTAGTGAATACACTGATAAATATTTCTATCAATTGCAGATGTGATTTTTGCATAAGTAACTGAAATCCTACTACCATGGTTTAATACAATATTAGACATCAGAAGAACTTGTAGAAGCAATTAGAAAGTCTATGCATGTATTTGTTTATTGAGTTACTTAAAAAAATGCTCTAGGATTGCTTGAGCAGAAAAAAGGACATTAAAGCTGTTAGTTTTACTGTCAGATTTTAGCTGTCCTCACTGTGTGTAAAGTGCTGTCACAGTCACCCCAGTTTGCCTGCAAACTGCAATTCCTTTTTATTTTCCCAAAGAAGGGATGAGCACATCTGTGTGCAGTGGGACTGACAAGGCTGCAGGGGAAGGGCTGTGCTTCAGGTTACTCTGAAATATAAATCTTCAAACTAGAAACATGTCTTGGATACCTTCATGCATTTTGTGCTTTTTTTCCTCATTGAAATTGGGATTTAATTTGAGGAATACAACGTTGCTCCATGAGCAACCATTCTAAAATCAGTTGGAATATTTAAATAATAAACTAGCAGACTCAAACTTCCAGCTCTGGCTTCACCTTTCTTTCCAAATTCAGTCACAGAAAGGAGTTGTCTGTATAATTAATTGTAAGGTGAACCTTATTGAATATTACTGTTGTATATTTCCCCTCCATTTTTCAGACTAATATAAAGCACAGTGGAAAATCTAAAATTTTCACTGTATTTTCTGCTTCTGCCTCTCTTATGGGGCTCTTGAATGGTTGGTGGGGAAAGCAGTGAGGAAATATATAACCTTAAATTTAATAAAATAAATATTAATGAAGAATTAATTTGAATGAAAATTAATTCTGTATGTAAAATTGGAAAACACTTATTTCAATTTTTAGTTGAAATGTGAGGACTGTGAGGTAGATGATGGCCACAGAACTCTGCTGGGAATCATCCAGGTATTGAACTTGGCTTCAGAGGTGGCACAGCAGAGTGTTTATGCCAAAGTTTAATGTAGGGCATCTTCAGAAGTACTGCAGGAGCAGAAACCCAGTGCTGGAGCTTCCCTTCTGGATCTCACCCTTTTAATATCATATTTTAGAATATTATAGAGCTCGTGTCTATTAAGTTTTTATTAGTTATATAACACAGTCCAGAAACAAAGAATTACAGGCTCAATACTTATTATCCATGTAGATGGGTTATTTGTAACTCAGTGGTTGGCATTATAGTATAATCATTAATTTCCTTTGCTTTTCTCTTCCCAAAAGGAAGTCTTCACAGCTAGCAAGGAAGAACTGTTTTCAGAACATCACTTGGTAATACTTTTAATTTCCTTTGCATATTTTAATGCAATCAGCACAGCTTACATCTGTGTAGCAATCAAATTACAAAGTCAACATAATCCAATGGAAAGCTGAAGAGCCAAATAATCAAATTCAGATTAATATTAATTGCTGTAGCTTCTGCACCTGGATTTAAAAAACAAAAACAAGAAAACCACCGTATATAACTTTCTCTATTTAATTGCAATGTTCTAAGTAAAAAAAATGACAAACAACAGAACCAAATCAGGAAAATAACCACGACCCCTCTCCCCACAGGATCCAAACCCAAAACTTTGGATGATCTATTTTTTCCCCTGTATCAAGAGCAGATCTTGTCAATATACAGATTTAGATACATATACCTCAGACATCTCAGTGAAGTTATTTATAATTTTTCCTTTCCTAACAACTTTTATTAACTAAGTATCAATCTTTAAGATGAAATATTATCCTTATTTGACACAGCCATGGATTCTTATCAAACATTTGCAGTTCTAGTTCTGGAACTAAATGAGGATTGTGTGTTCATTACTAAAGCAGACCCAAAAACCAACAGGGTTCTTATTTTCACTTGTTCATACAACCAACAGTGAGTACTGAAAGCCCAGCAAATAAAAAATAAATTACCATTTCCAGTTCTCCTCCCCAGAGGTGCCTTTGCCCTTCCAGTGGAGAGCAGCTGTGCGTGCAATTAATTCAGCACTGATCCTTGGGGGTCCCTTAACTCAGAAAACTCTGAGTTTGTGAAGCAAATGTGAGGGGTGGGATCTCCAGCAGAGAGAGAAATGAGCTCTTGGGGATGGGGGCAGAGGCCTAGTGGTGCAGATTTAATAGCTACAAATGGAGAAAATCACTACTCTGCTAGCAACTCATGCATTTTAGTTTTCTGCCCTCATTCATGCATCCTCTTTGGCTGCATCACTTGCCTGATGAGGTGTGTGTGTTGTTACACACAATGGCAGCAAAGTTTTCCAGTGGGGGAGTTTCACAGGAAAAAGGTGCAAATGGGAAGCTGGAGAAATGTCACTTTTCTGAAAACAGTAATTAAAAGAAAAAAATATTTCTGTTTGTTTTGACTACAGCCATGGGGCTGGTTCTGCAGGTTTGCAGCCTAAGCTCAATCTGGACTCTTTCTCTCACTCTGACTTGCCTGTCCTTCACCCAAAGCACAAAACCAAACATATAATTGTTTTTTTTCTACATTCAACCAAAAGTTTAATACCTAAAGCAGATGGAACTTTAATATTGTGCCAAGATTTAACAGTGGACCATGCTGATGAGGAGTTTAGTTTTCACTGTTGCATAAGTGCTTTTCAGAACTAGAGACAGCAACAGCAATTAAAGCATAATTGGATAAAAAATGTTTCTTACACAGACAGAATGTGAGATGTAGGAACAGGACTTTGCTTCTTTACTAAGAGCTTCCACTAGTCATTTAGGGCTCCCTTTGAACTAAAGGAAATGGCTGCAGGTGTAATTACATCCTCTTTCATTTAATTACCATTGGAATTCAGAGAAGATGATAGCAAGTAATTGAGAAGTTATCAATTACTACATTAACACACTTGTGACCAGTAAGATCTCATAGATAACTCTAAATTTGAAGAGTTAGGTTTCAACAGTCATTCAGTAATAAAGAAGTATTTTAAATTGCTGAAATATGTACTTCTAGCACCAGTGAGATTCATAACAATAACCTGAAAGTGTTAAAGTGCAAAATTAATTTGTAGATTGAATTTCAAAATCAGGCAGAACTGTCAATGGTCAAGTGGTAAAACAGATGTATTTGCTCCCTTGCCATTACAGGTTAACCTTCTCAATTACACACAGAGCACACAAAGAAAGAGAAATGCAAATATTGCAGTGGTCCTTTCTTTCCAAAGAATTACTTTAAAAGTGAAGAGAAAGCTTCCTGATCCAAGCAGAAGGATTTGATTTTGTGTTTCCAATGCTCAGACTTGCCTCTTGACATTGCCAGTTCACTTTGAGAACAAGCATATTCAGTATAAGGGAGAAATGAGTTTGTGGCTGTGAAAACTTGAAACGAACTCAAGCCAAATTTGCAGGGCAAATTCAAACTTAGTTCCAGTTTGCAGGACTGTGAGTGCCAGCATGTGCAACACTTTCTAGGACACAGGTCCTTTTTCTTTGTGCTTGAGGACCTTCCAAATCACCTCTCTCCTTTCCATGACAGGGCTGCAGGTGAGAAGAGCCTTCTGATGAGGTTGATTCATTTCTATAAAAATTTTCATCTGGGCAGGAAAAGGAAGTGTAAGGAATAGGGATGCCAGGTCCTCATCCATGCAAGGAAATTCATAAATGCATCTTATATGTACTAGTGATTTTAAGACAGATTTTATATAATGACAGAAGGTCTTTGAAAATAGCATAAAAAATTAAAAGTTTTTAAAAGTTTAAAACATCACAAGGTGTGTGTTCAATGTCAAGTTATTAACGTGCATGTATGAAAACCATCTCTAAAGAGTTGTGCAACCTGAAGGTAGAAACAACTTCCTTGAAAAGTTATCAGCTTTGGGGTTCAGTCCCAGCTCTGTCCAGATTCTCAGCCTCATGTCTGTGTGTTTGAGCACCAAGACATCGCTCAGATCTCAGCCTTCTGTGGACCACTGCACTGTGAGAAGTCTCCCAATTCCTGCATCTGCAGAACAAGACCGGCAGTAGCACCATTACTCACAGGTGTGCTGTAGTGCCTGCGGGACTGCAGGTGGCCATGGAGTTAGATACACAGCTGTCAGTAAACCCTTGTGTAAAAATTGTATTAACACAATTTTATTCTTGATATTTACTATCGTTATTATTACAAAATATATTGGTTCCCAAAAGACTGAGGCCCTGGTAAAACCAGCATTAACAATGACAGTGGTTATCTGACCTGTGTGAAACACAATTTATGCTGTAAACTCAGGTGTGACGCTGCAGAGCACTGACAAAAGCACACAGGACAAAGAGGTTGCCTTGTACTTTGCTGATCTGACCCTGGCTTTACTGACTCAGCCTTCTCCCTGTGGGCTGGGAGGGATCAGCCCTGCTCTCTGGGTCTGGTCAGGGCTGCTGGATGTGCTCTGCTCCTCTTGTCTGGGTACTGTGAGGGAGCATCCCTGTTTGGTGAGGGCACTGCCCTGCTGTCACCTCCATCCCAGCTCATCTTCTTTTGTGGAGCAGTCAAGTCTTGCTGCTCCCTGATGGAAAAAGACATCAAACACCTGCTCTTGCTGCCTGTGGATGTGTAAATCAATTTTTACAAATGTAATTGTGGTGCATAAGCAGTGGGTACTTTCTCCTGGGCATGTGAAACTCAAAGGAACCACATGTAAGGGCAGAATCCTTTGCACTGCGACATCCTCCCTGGTTAGGCTGCTAATCAAATGAATTTTTAAGTAATCTTTCTGACTGGCCTGAAGTGTTGAAGTATAAGGACAATAGCTCCTATCCCTTACATAATGCTTTTCATTTTTAAAGCTATTTAACAGCTTTAACAACTGAAACTACTCCTTCAGGTACCCTTGTAACAATTAATCCTTTATACTTCTATTGTGTCTGCCACCTGATGTTGTCAAAGTATTTTATGTATTTGATGGATAAAGCCTCATGCAGGTTCTGTGTATGATTCCTTACAGGGCCAACTGAGTTTTAGAGCACAAACAACTTTAGGAAAAATCAGCAGGGTCTTCCTTGAATAGCAAAGGGAAATAAGGATGATTTTCATGTATCTTTATTGAGATATGAAACTTTAAAACTTTCAGGAGTTGAATCTTATGGGTTTTGTTTGGTTTTGTTTGTTTGTTTGTTTGAGTTTGGTTTTTTTGTTTTTTTTTGCAAGAGGACATGTTGAAGCACAGAATGATGAAACAAATAGCTAATATCTGAAAAGTGGTTTCCCATTGATCCATATGGTCTTGCCTGTGAGACACTAATTTGTCCCCTAATGTGGGTCAGGGACATTGATTACTGTTCCTGATCAATGAGGTCTCAAAGGGCTGTGAAGGTGAAGAGTCTTTGTGCTATAAGACATTATAAAAATCCCCATATTCTCTCCCTCCCTGATTTTTCCACCAACATGATATTGGGAACATTTCTTCATCTCCTCCAACTTTCCCCAGTATTATAAATAATGCAATGTATGTAGAGTACTGGCACATGCTGAAGCAGCTTTGATCAACACCAGTTTTTAGAAAAGTTTGGATTAAATATGCTGTATGACATACACTTCCAGATTCAAAATGGCAAAATATAACCGTGATTAAAAAAAAATTGCAAGGAATAGAAGCAAACATAGAGCACGCAGGAAATCTCTCAAGCTAAAGACACAGCTGGCAATGTGAAAACTGGAGTAGTGCCAGAAGTCCTCCCTTCTGTAAAACAATGAAACACTTGTCTTGGTGTGAGACACAATAGACCAAGCCCCAAACTACTCACTCTTCTAGGAGATGCTGTGCACCATGGTGATGCACCAGGGCCCCTGCTGATAACATGGCAAGCCACACAGATTGTTTTGCTGGTGCAACCCAATGCTAAAACCTCACAACAAAAGGATATAAACCCCTCTTCCACGCAGTTAAATTTTTTAGAGCCCTTCCCAGGCTTGATGCATTGCTGAGATGATACAACATGGCTCATTGCACTGTGACTCTGTGTCAGCAGCACAGATTGCCACCAGCTTTCTCTCTCACTTCCCAAGTACACCACTGCAGCTCAGTGCCACTGCTTTCTTTTCATGAAACTGAGAAATATAAGAAAAGGAAAGCAAATTCACCAGGTGCTCTGGAAGGAATGGTTTATTTCTTCTTTAGTATGCACAATAAAATTATTCAAATTTCACGCAGGTGTCAACACACCAGCTATCAGAAACAAGTATGTAGTACAGCTGCTGGTTCACCCTTCACACAGGGCAAAAATGTAGGATAGGAGCAGTGCAAGATATTCAGTGCATTTCTAGGAAGAGAAGAATCAGGCCTATGCTTCACTTATATCCAGTCACATTCAGGTGCCTCATGTCAGGCTCTTCTCAGGTCCAGTAAAATGTGCAAGTGGAAAGGATACACACAACTGTTAAACCTCAAACTTTGGCTCATATCAGTGGGTTTTGTGATATTTTTGCATAAGCCAACCTGCCTGGGGGCCTGCAGAGCTGTAATCATTTCACAGGGGCTGGGAGGCAGCTAGAAGCTCTCTCTTACTGCTCCATCCTTTTTAGACACACTGGTGGCAGAGGGGACATCAAGAGTGGCACTAGGAAGACTTGAGATGCTGCAAGACTTGTGGCAGCAGGGACCTCCCTCCTGCTTAGCTCTGAGCAAAGGGAGATGTGACATTTTTGGGAGCACTGATTAAGGAAGGCAGTCATTACAAGCATGTGAGAATAATCAGTGTGACTGCATTTTAAATAAGGCACAGGGAAAAGTGAAATTATAATTACACCAGTAAGAGTCATCAGTTGATAGCACTACCACAAGCCCTTGTTCTTTGAGGAGCCAGTTAATAAAGCTTGAGGGAGGGTGTGTTTTAATGATTTTAGCTTAAAAAGGGGCACTGGTCAGACACTTGAAGCTAAGAAGGTGCTCAAGCATCCTGCTGAGTAAGGCTTTGAATCACCAATTCCTCTGGCTGACTAACTGGGATGTGATCCAGCCACAGCAGTCCAACAAGCTTTTGATGGCCTAACGTCTGAAAAATTAATTCCTCTGATGTCCAGCCTCACAACTGGCTATGCCTGCTTGCTGGGCACAAAAAAGACCTCCAGTATGGGCAGAGGCCACCCAGAGTGCCCAACAGAGAGGGCAAGCAGGTGCACACAGTTTGGCGGAGATTCAGCCATCAAAGCCTATTCATGTCAGCAAGAACAGGTACGGGTAATACTGGCACATGTATATACCAAGAATATTTTGACAATTCTGAGCACCCTTTAACCCAAAGTCAGGGAAGTCTCAAGGAATTCAAATGTCTTCTTTGCATTTGGCTTTAAGTGTGAAATTCCTCTTATGCTACAGTGAAATTATATTCTCTTCTGGTTTTGCCCTTTGCTAAATATATATTTCTTTCCATTGCCAAATTTTCCAGTGTTTTTGTAAGCCTGAGTGAACTATTCCTTCTTTCTACCTGCCAAGATCAAGCATTAAAACCTAGGTCTTTGTTCTTCACTTAAAAGATTTTTCATTTTACAAAACCAAAATTATGTATATATTTACTGTTACTATTAGCAGGTCTGATATATCTGAGCATAAAGCTGAAAATATGTACCTGAGGACTGAGAATTCTCAAGCAATTTCATTTTGGTGTGATTAGTTGCTGAATAGTATAAATTAATTTATTTTATTCTGTGAGATTCCTTGTGACATAAAGGCAACGCTCAGTGACTTAGGGCAGACTTAGAAATCTGTTCTTAATGATGTTGGAAACATTGCAAATGCATGAATTAAGGAATAGCTTTATACTTTAAAGAAAGCATTTGATTTTATTAGCCTGGGGCATTAGAGGACATAAAAGATGTAGTGAAGTTATTCCCCCGCCTCCTTTTTTTTTGTCATGAGGAGCTGAAATGTAACTTATACACTTCTAGCATGCATTTATCTCTTCTTCCTGACAAGCCTTTAAAGAAATGCTTGACCTAAATGTCAAAAACTTGGCTATAATTTTTAGCTGAAAGACCAAAGAGGAGATATGTTCCTAGGATGCTATATCTTAATTTTTTCAAGAAGGAAAAAGACAAAATCAACATGTGTTAAAAAAAAGTTGCAAGAAAATCCAGATAAGAAAGTAGAGGTGAGAAAATCTAATTGGATTAAAAGGGTGCAGATGCACTGCTGCCCTGGAGGTCAGTGAGCAATGCTAAGGAGAGTTGAGAGCATGAGCTTGCTGCCTGTTACAAACCGGTGCGTACCATTGCTGAGAAATTTTATATGTGAATGTGTGTGCTCATGCTAAATTCTGGATCCAGGGTGCATCTTAACTGAAGACACCCTTGGGATTGGAGATGGAGTGGGGGTTGGAGATAGAGTGCAGATTTGTGTTGGAAATAACTCCCCAGATGCCCCCGCTCCTGGCTCTGACAGCCCTGATGTGCATGACCCGCAGACAGACCACCAAAGGCTGGATGCAGATTCAACAGCCCCACTACTCACACCCTGTTGAGCAGGTTTTCCCATAGTTGGCGTCTACTCACTGTTATGTTTTCCCATTTCCTCAGCAGCCACATTTTGATGGATCTATTTATCTCATTTCTGTTTTGCAAGCTGAGATGTCCTAGAAGTTATTGTCCTGTGACCTTGCAGCTGGAGGTGGAGTTCATCCGCTTGTGCTGAGCTCTTTTCAGTTCCTCCCTCCTCCTCCTCTCGATGACATTATGTTTTTATACTCTCCATAGATTGCTACATCTTTGGAGCTCATTTTTTAATTTAAGTGTTTAATGTGTCCATTCTGATTTGGTAATCTCTTATGGCAGCAGTAAGTGCACTCAGATTGTTGGCACATTTACGAGTTTTTCATGACTTCAGGGTGTTCCCTGGGAGTCGCAGGTTCAGAAAGTTGTTCCATTCAAACTTTCACACAGAACCAGAAGAAAAGGAAGCTTAGCGAATTATTTTGCCCCAGTAATTTGTGACAGCTAAAAACAGGAGAGGTAAGCAGGTCTAATGAGTGAACCATGTTGAAAGTCAAAAAAAGCATTTTAGCTTGGAACACTACTTCCTTTGGTATATTGCCTAGCCTTTTTTTTTGTTAAAATAAGAAAATAGAGATGAGTCACCATAAACAGCAATCTACTTTAAAACATTATTTGCTATCACTTTATACATATATTTCTTTACAGCACATATCATTATAATTATATATGATTATGCTTTTTTATTTCATTATCACATAAAGCATTTTAAATTAACAAATGAAATTAACTTAAATGGGATTGTCTGTCCCTAGATTCAATATTTATTTTATTTCTGAAGTGTGTCTTAAACTGAAATACACACAAAAAACATATTATTTTAACTTCTATGTTTGTCATTGAAGGGACATCTTCCATTTAGTATTTGAGCAAATTGCAGAGGATTGATCATTAAAACATTCTCCATTGTCAAATTCATGTACTTTACATGAACCTCTTATTGTGTACTAACCTTTATCACCAAAAAAGTTTTTTTTAACCTGAACTACCTAAAATATTTAAGGTTGATTTCATTTTAGATTTTATTGTTTGCTTTGGGGATTTTTTAAATATTTTCAGGGGGTTTGAAGGGGAAGGGGGATTTGGTGTTTTTTTGGTGGTGGTGGTATTTTCTCCTAGAAAAAGTGGCCCAGTAAAGTTAAAACTAGTACATCTGTAGGAACCAAAATATGAAGTGTATTATCTGCAATCTGCTGCGCACCCTAAACTAAACACTTTTTTCATTTCTTATGTTTTTTCCCAATATGTTTTAGACAAGAGTCATTTAAATTTATAATGAAAGACTAAGTCATTGAGCATTTTACATTTAATGCCTTCATTGTATGCCAAATTTCATCTCATATAGGAGCAAGCAAGGCTCTAATTTTAAAACTGGAGTTTAAAATCTTAATAATACTTAAAAGAATTTCAGGAAACTACCAAATAATGAAAAATAATTTCACAATGCCATCTTTATCAGTTCAGAAGAAATTTTAAAAATACAGTTGATAAGGCCTTTCATGCTGTACAAAAGTAATTTTAATATCTAGAAAGCTTTTAAAGATACTTTCAACTTTATGGTTTGAACATATACATCCTTTGGGAACACATCCATAGTTCTCTGTGTTCAGACCTGGCAAAATGAACCATGTCCTGCAGTTCTGAAGTTCTTTGAGGAAAGGTAATTGAAAGTTTTTGACACTCAGTCTAAAAAATTAAATGAAGACCTATATATCACTCGTTTTGCAATATTATGAGAAAATAAGGTGGACAAATAGCTGGAAGTAAATTTGTGCACATTTTTATACAGACTAAACAGTATCTCCTACCTTGGGTTTAGCATTTACAAATGAAGAGACATTTTCAAAATTCAGAGAAATCTGTTTCAATCAGGTTTTATTTTTCAAATATTCCTAATGCAATTACTCTTTTGCCTAAAAAAGGAGAAAACAATAAGGGTGTTTCTATTTAAGCAGTGCAGAAAATGACAACTATGTAGACTACTTATTGCTATATCCATGATATGAGCTGTTGGCAACTGTAGGTAAAAAGATGGGTTTTTTTGGAAAATACTTCAATTCATTTTAAATTATTTTTATTGCTAAATTTTTCTCTGGAGATGTTTGATTGATTCAGTCTTTTTTTTTTTTTACACATGATGGAAATAAGAATGTTCCACACTGGGCAGGAAACATGTCCCCAAAAATAACAGGCCAAGATCCTTTCAATAAAGGACAAGGGATTACCCTGTAAGTTCCATGTGATCAGAGAATCTCAGAGAGCAGAAAGAACGTGTCTTCCTGTGAGAAATTTGTTTGAACAGAACAAATCTCCTTTTGTTTGAACAGAACGGCATCTCCTTTGTACACGGGTGATTGTCCACAACAGAGATATAGACAGAGAAGAAAAGATTTTCCATTCCAACAAGATGATTCAAAATATCTGTATGCTTCCATAATAACTGATGCTATCAAAGTGCATTGTTTGCCTTCTTTACTGAGGATCAGCGTCCAAATAATATAGATAAAATAGACACACAAACAATATACTGGGATATACTTACAGTAGCTACTCTTTCTGATCAGATTTAAGCATTCCTCCTTGACATGGGGTGTCACATATTATGGGCAAACACAAAAAGTAGGTGAAAATGGTGGAAATGAGAAGCAAAGAATTAGATTTAAAATAAGCTTATAAGGTCATATATCTTTTTGGGATATTATTGTTTGGGACATAACACTAGGTTAAGTATTTCTGCATTCAATAATTTTACAGTAACAAAAAGTTATATTAAAGGAAATATACAAAACCAGTATATTTTTACAAGAAACTGTATAACATTCCAAATTTTTTTCCACCTATCATTGCAAAACATCATATCATAGTTAAAAGAAACTAGTCAAGACAAGATTAAGGAGAGACATGAGGAAAAGGGAGAGAGAGTCTGATCTGATCAACTTAAAATAAAACATATATATATTTATATATTTTAAAAATCAATTTAAATTTTTTTATTTTAAAATCAGAGACAAAAATCTGCACACACATATGAAAAATGTCCCCAAACTAACAAAAAGCATTCACACCAAATTTAGTCTCTGTTAGTATAGAAAGTTTTTGGCAATCCAGGCACAGGTAAGTGGGAGCAATATGTGTTTTCTTTTTAAATCCAAGGAGGTACATAACTCCAGCTGAAGCTGGTGAGCTGGTAGGCACTGCAGTGGCCAACCAATTAACATAATTTCCCCTTAAGGTTATTTATTACTTATTTCAGTACATACACTGTCTGAAATATATGTAAATGCAGCCGAGAGTCACTAGGGACTGTTTTGTTAGAAGTGATAATCAACCTGAGCAGTACAAACATGCTGCAGGCTAAACAAGTTGGCCCATGGCACTACAAGAGGCACTTTGCTTTGAAAATCCTCATAATTATTGCCAATACATCTATGCCACAGAAATAAAGCAGAAGAAGGGCACAAATCAAGCTGATGTAAAGAATCATATGGGACATGGGAATGGCAGACACTTCTGTACAGAGAACTTGTGTGCTCCAGCCAGGTGTTTCACTGACAACACTTTCAGGGGTTGCATGAATATTTCAGTGCAAAATGAGCTCGAGATACAAATGAATGAGTCCCTTTTTCAAAGCCACTTAGATATGCTATTACAGCTAACAAAATTCTCCCTTTCAGACACAGCTATTTTATTTGGATGAGACAGAATGCCTTATTCAGCTCAGGAAAAAATCTCTATTAAAAATGTATTGGGATGCAAAGAAATTTGTGTAGGCATTTGTAACAAAAGACACTTAAAAGTAGAGAGGCTCTCAGATGAAAATATCACAGATCAACAAATATAGGACAAGTTAATGATATCCACAGAGCAGTATTGTCTGAAGTTGCAAGCCTTTTCTTGTCTGAGGACTTTCCTTGTGCTATATCCATATCCATCAAATATCTTTTGTCCCCATAAGAAAACATGTGAAAAAAAAAAAAAAGGCCTCTGCCTCTTTAATGCATTAAGTTGAATGTTTCAGCTGAAAGTCTGGAACTAAAATCTTGAGGTATGATAAGATTTTCTCCTCCTAAGGCAGATGTTAAGACAGTAGACCTCTGCTTTTTAGTGCATATTGCAACTGTTGTCTGTATTTCCAGGACAGAAGCTGCTGTAAGGTAATCTTAGGCTGCTGTATTCACAAAAAATTTTGTCTTGGACACACCAGATGCAATATTTTACACATGTAATTAAATTTTAACACTGTTATGGTAGAATCTATTTTTAAGATTATCATGTCATATGGTTATCCAGCTCAAATGGATGTGTAAATAAAGGAAATTGGTCCTGATTAAGAAGTTCAGTACCATCTGTCAATCAACTTTTCTGCATTACTTCTTTCATGCACATTATTTGCATGGTGTATTTGATAAAATCTTTTAGATAACTTCAAAATTTTTTCCTGACTTACATTTTTATGAACTATATATTCATTAGTAGACTACACTTTGAAGGTGTTTTCTATAAATTAAGGAGTTAGTCTATGTGTCTTAATGGAACCTATCAGCTAAATTAGAAAGTGAAGTTTGTAGGTCCATAATGTGGCTTTTTCTCTAATACTACTTTCATTTATAAAGCCTGTTGAAGGAAACCCAAATTTCATTGCCTTGAAAACATGAGATTTTATTAGTGAGCAAAAAGAAATCAAGTTGCTATGATGTGATCTCCAAGAAACAGGTGTAATAAAAAGATTATTTTTACTGTAAGCCTAAACCATTAGTGTAGATTTTCCTCCTTTTCTTGATGTAAAATACCAAAAATGTGATACAAGGACCTTGTCCCTGCCAAACCCTGCAGTAACTGTTGAGGCTTTACTTGTGCAAGTCTGACAGCAAATTGTTCTCTATTGTTATTTTTGGTGTTGTCATAACAGATAAACTTGGGACAGGTGATTTGGGACAAAATTCTCAATCTCAAATACAGAAATATGGATAGTTAGAGGTTGTCTAAGTTCTGTCATTTTCTTACAGTATTATGTTTCAACATGGCTTCTCCCTGTTTAACCTTCCAGTTTTGTCTTTGCATATCGAACCTGGCTAATTAAAGGATTTCTCTCCTTTGTGACACTGGACTCTCATGTCACACTTTAATTACAGGGACTATGTAGTGTTCTATTAACTGTGGATTTTTGCTTCTTAGATTTGTGTGTTAATTGGTAATATCAGCATTCAACTTTTTCTTTTTTTCCAAAAATATTCTTCATTATAGTAATTAGCCATGCATCTGTGACAGTCAAAATTAACCACTTGTGAACTCATTTCTTCAGCCAATATCTGATAAGATCTTCTATTTCCCTTCTTGCTTATGTTGTGAAAATGAAGAATAAAAAAATACATGCCATGAAAATAATTCAATTTTTGAGAGAAAGCATCTTCTGAAATATTCATGCATCTTGCTTTTAAAATACTCAGACCAGTTAGGTGTTTGATTTTCTTTTGATTTTAATTATAACACTTATTTTTCATTTTTAATTTTATTTGAATCACATTACTGATATTTTCTTTCCAGCTATTACGTCCCTACATTATAATCACTATATGTGTATTAAGCCACTCATATTCATATAATTTTGAAAACTTTTGTCAAAGGTGAAATCAAAAATTGTCATAAAAGCAAGAATAGGCAACAGAACACTGAATAAATGCATACAATTACATAATTTCTCTTCCTCAGTATTGGTATTTTGAACTGGAAAGCTTTTCTTTTAGTCTTGTAGTTTGCCATTTCAGTCCAATGTCTTTTGCTTTCTTCCTGCCACAGACCCTATCTTTGAAATAAGATAATTTTCCTTAATTGTATCTATTGTGTTTGTTTCATGGAAATTCCTTGGGGCAGGATACACTTTTCCTATGCTTGTATATGCTTTTCCATAGTGTCTAGTATAATGTGGCCTAGTATAATGCAGTATAATGCTATTCTCTAGGTAGTCTCATCACTTGTTATGAGCTTGAAATTCACCTTTCACTAACTGCTGCTTCAAGTTTAAGAAGCTGGCCACCTGTGTTAACAATAAAAAACACAGGAAAGGACATGACATGATGGACAATGTGTGTCTAGGTATTTTCTGTGTTGCAAATTGCTCATTCAGAGCAAGATAATTTGAAAAATTGACGCTGGTAACTAGGAAGCCCTTTACAAAGCTATTGTTGTTATTGTTGTTATTGTTGTTGTTTTAAAAGGCACACTTAGTCCTCTGGCTGGAGGGAACTCGGTTTGTTATTCACCTGTGGAAAGGTCAGATGTTGCACACATAGCTCAAAATATGACTGCAAGATGCTCAGAAATTGCAATAATACACTTGGAACAGAGCAAAACTGAAGTTGGAAAATATATACTATAGATACTGACTGGATTTTCAGTGGTACTCAAATTGCTGATTTTCTTTACTTCAATGGAGGAGAATAAAATTCTTGAGAACAAACATAACTGCTGACTAGAGTTTTCTTTGTAATATGTACCAAAATGTTACATAATCTCAGTGGAAACTCAGTTTTCTGTACCTTTCAATGTGACTAATTTCTTTTTTTTTTATGATTGGGTTTTCTTTTTTAAATCTAACAAGAAGTCATTCTAATATGTTCATATTGTGAAAAAAATAAATCATTTTCTAGGCACCCAAAATATTCTTACAAGGCTTTCCATGAGCACTGCTTTTCTGCCAACTCCCAAAAAAATCTTTATTCACAAAGTCTATTACTCTGAGTTATTAAGAAGAAATTTTACTGCCAAACCTGATGACAATAGAGTTTTTAGACCAGAGTTTCTCTCTGGAGTACAAAAGCAGCTTTGAGCAAGCTATCCATGCTTCTGATTATCTAATTAGGAACAGTCAAAGGATCATAATTTGGTGGTAGCATACTATATAACACAAAATAATTTTAAATTTTGAATATCAATTTCAAATCCATAGCTCCAGTTATAATTGCAAAGAGTGAAGAAATATAAACAGAGGAAAAATAACAAGGGAACTAAGTGCTGCCTGGTAGAAAGGATAAAGGGTGATGGAGGTGCAAAGCCCATATGCAAAAGGCCATGAAACCATGAAATATGGCCTATTTATATATTTGCTATTATCCTGGAAAAAGGAAGGTTGTATCTGCTTTTCTACAAGCTGAGTGATATAAAATATCAAACTACATTTTCTTTATATGCTCATTTTACTTTTGTCCTTGAATTGGATATAGTGTGGATGTGATTATCATGCACCCAGTTCTCTTTCCTTTAATTGAATACAAATGAACATCCTCAACCATGAAAATATTTGCTTCTCTGGAGTAACAGCAAGGCTAGAAGTAGACAAAACCTAGCACTCTGACTAATATATATATATATTTGTGTGTGTTTGTACATATATGTATTCAAATCAGCATTCCAAGGGCAGCTTTTGCTATTAAGGACATTTCACTTACAAGCACAATATTAAATTAGATTAGCTTACAGAACCCATAAACATGTTATGTCGGTGTGTTATAACAAAGATAATAGAAGCAATAACAAATAGAATTTAGAATCACATTTTAATTAGTCATATGAACAGCTTAACACAGAAATACTGACAAAGCAGAACTAACAGTGTAATGAAGCTGCTTAAAGGTGTAGATAGGAGCCAGCCTTGAAATATAAATGCAGTATTTAATAAGAAATTTTACTTAAAATAATGATTTCACTAAATCACTGTAACTAAAAAAGGTCGAATGAGAAGAATGCCCTGGTTGACTTTACCTAGGGGAACAAAGACCTTTTTTTCCTCACTATAAAACTTCCAATGGGAAAAAAATGCAATCTATGTATAAAATTGTTCATATATTTGTTAGAATATCTGATTTAGAGTTCAAATGAAGTCATTGAGAGGTGTTATGTTTATCTTGTCTAGAAAATTTCTTTATTTTTTAATTTGGATGCTGTGTAACCATTTCAACTCATTCAGAAGTGCTCATCTGTTAATTGTATTTTTGTATCTAAATTGTTTTTATATAGTCAATGTCCAGACAAAAATCAGCAAATAATGCACTGACACATTTAATTCTTATCACTAAACAAAGTAATGAAACAGAAGGACTCAGAATTTTGTAAAATATTAATTGTAGAGCACCCACATATATGCTGCCCAAATGATCCAGTCAGAAGAAATTTAAATTAATTTATTGATATTCTAAATGTTTCCTGAAACAGCAATATTTTTGCACCACACTGGGCAATGTGGTACATAGCCGTAAGCGTACGAAACACAAGGAAATTAATATATAAATGAAATAACAAAACAAAAGGAAACTTTTTCATTATTTAATGTAGCTGAGTTTTATGTGATAGTGATTAGCATATGCCTAAATCCATCATCCTCACTAAGGGAGTCATATAAATAAAAAAAAGACTGTAAATAAAAATTTAAGGATTAAAATAAGAAAGAAAAAATGAATCCAACCAAAGTCATAACTTACAAAATGTAGTGTCACTATCTTTCTAATAAACCTAGAGGGAACTCCAGCTACCACACTGGGCATTGCCAAATGCATTTTAAGATAGAAAATGTTATTATTCCCTTTGTACAAATGAGTCACTGGGGGAAAACTCCTTAATGATTTGCTCAGGATTAGACAGAAGTAGCACAACAAGGAAATCCAAAGCTGATACTTTAACCTCCAAACCTGCCTTTTCTTTAACAACCTATAATAATAAAAATAATTTTTTCAAAAACTGAGGAAATGCATATCTAAATGAACAGCAGGCAAGAGGTGAACAGAACATGACTTTCAAAGAAGTGAGTGTTTCTTTTTAAGTAAATTTTGCAATAAAAAGAATGGCAGGTGAAATGTATTTTGAAAACATGGACTAAGAGGGATTTTAAATATTCAAAGGCTCAATAATATGTTATTAGAACCCATTGTCACAATACAGCATTCAGACCAAGAGCTTAGCAGGAATTAAAATAGGATTAAACCTTTATAAGAATAATGAGAACATCCATAGTTACTTTAGATAGGATATAAAATAATATTCATAGAAAAAGAAATGCAGGCATAAATGAACCAACAATTTAGGAAGGTAGGTAAAAAAATCACCAATAACAAAATTATTGTGCAGATTGCAACTTCCTTAGAAGAAACTTAGAAGAGGGTTCCATTAGATAGAAAAACATTCAGAAGGTCCCTGCGCAATTTATAGATGCTTTAATTTCCTATGTGATCAATTGAGAAGACAAAAGTAAAACCTCCAGAATCACCCATGTTACATCCATACAGCAAAGTTGATCCATCTCAGCTTGGACAGAACAGCTCCAGAACAGCTCCCTCCCTCTTCATCCACACATACTCACCTTAAATAGGTAGGCCACACCACACAATATTTGACTCTGGATGTAATTTGGGCCCCATATGCTGCCTCTGCAATCCTAAGGAATAATTGTTTTGTGGGTATATGGGCATTTGGGTGTTTTTCACATCTAAGCACCTGAAAAAGTACATATTTTGGGATAGCATCTGGGTGTGTGCAGTCAAATGGGGTGGACTCCTCCATACTACCTCATGTGAGCAATTTCTGTAGGGAGCTGTATCCAAACAGATTCTTCACAAAAAGTTGGCTGAGAATCAAACATCATTTTGTTCTCATTGCACACAGTAGGGAACAAGACCTGATAACGAGCTGAGGAGCCATTATTCACCAATGCAGTTGTACCCACAAAGAATAATTCCTGCTTTCCATTCAAAGGGAGAGCACAGAGCCTTCTGACAATCCAAGTTATTTAGAGACCCAGAATATGCCCCCCTACACAGCAAACTCTGAGCTGTGAATGTCCCACCATGTCCCCCACAGTAAGGTTTTGTACCCTGAATGATGGAAGAACACCCAAGAGAACACCAGTCTGTGAGGAATGGTGTCTTCTCTGTATTCAAAGAAATCAGGATTGTGAGCAGAATCGAAAATTTTCTCACAGGATTCCTGAGGTGGTGAGGACTTCTGAGTTTTGCTTTCAGGAATAGTGCATTGACTGCAAATGACCCTTTAGCTGGAAGACAGGATCTCCTTCAATTCTGTTTCTTCAGGGACCACTATATACGTCACCACAAACTGCCAACCCCTGAATATGGGTTCTTTGGGGTTTTTAACATTAATCACAGCAAACAAAGCCATAGTTCATGTCTTGAAGTTATGACCTTTGTCATGGTAGCACACCTGAACAACCACTTTGTGTACAGGGAAAAGTGATAGAGGTAAAAGCACATTTCTTCTGCATGGTACAATTCACCAAATGTTTGAAATGTATAATATTTTTCAGAACATTTTTACACATTAAAAATTACAGGGAAATATAATTTATACATCTGTGTAACAATCTCTGGTTTAGATATGTGCCTACAATTTTTTGAAGTTAGTTCTAAGTATTTAGACAAGATGTGAATATAAATGAGCTAGCCAGCAGATGAAAAGGCTAATATGACTTTGATCTTTCTTCTTTAAGTGAAATCAAATTTAATTTTAATTTTTCTGAAAATAAACTTCTATTTACTCCATTTTTTTTCTGGAAATTCTGTGAAAACGTGATTATACCTGTATAAAATAGCTTAAGATGTATGCCAACATCCAAACTGCTATGGGAAAAAGTACTTAACACACATGGCTTAAGAATAGGGTTTGTCATAATGGATTTGATCCATGGAACACTTTGGATGCAACATCAGGTTCCCAGAGGTGAAAAAATAAGCAGCTCCAAGTTTTTCCCAGTGAGTCCTGTACCTGCCACTGCAATGAGCAGAGCTGGATCTCACTCACTCTGCAGCTGCTCCTGCCCCCTTGTAAAGACTGCAACAACTCATACTACAAAATTGTCACAATAAACCAATCAGTTTTCCTTTTTTTACCTTCTTACTCTGAGTATTCCAGGCACAAATGATTTTATGGAAGTTATTTACATTTAGACTAGCATGCAGTTTTTGTGAGAGGAAACTATTTCACTGACTCATAAATCAAGTAAAAAATATAAGAGTCTGCATTGTGTAATGATGTTTGTAATAATAAGATTTTGACTAGTCAAATTTGTTGTTTTTAACCTCAGAAGCTGTTGATGCAGGGGATTTTGTTGTTTTGTTTTGTCTTTTTTTTTTTTAAATGGCAACTACTATTTTGGTTTGGATTTGCTAGCTTAAAAATCACAAATCCATTTTCACAGCTCATATAAAGCTCACTGTACAATTTCTAGCACAGCAAGGAGAAACTCAGAAGATAAGTAGAGAAAATGATTTTGAAACTAAGTCAGCATTTTTAAGGAATTTGATTTATAAAATGCAATTTTTTGCCTTCAGCAAATCCTTGAAAGTCATTATAGCTTTTTTTTTTTTTTTCTAGTTAACTTTCTCCAGCATGCCTGGTGATAGAAATAGCTATTTACAATATTTAAAGTAGTTTTACAAATGCTATATAAAAACCATAGTTACGTTTATTTCTCTGGTACTATTTTCATTAATATTTTGGGAAAGAAGAAATTATATTTTCACAAAAGCAAAACTGAATTGTAGGAGCTAAACCCAGTCAAATTAAAATCAGGGATGTAAATATGAATGAAACGAGTTCTGTTATGATTGTACTGCAAAGTAACAATCATTTTATCTTAGAGAAAGCTAGAATAAAATTTCTACAGGGTGCTGTGGTCTAGAGAAGTTTGGAAAATGTGTCTGTAATATAAATTGATGTTCTTTTCTATTCTAATTTTGTGGTTACAGTTTATGAGCATACCCTAGAGCTGCTCTGAATGACATAAGCCTGTACCAGGCCCAGGAGATGCCAGGCCTGCCCGGGTGTGCCTGCAGGGTGGTGACACCCTCACAGCAGTCCACACTTGCAGTATTCCCCCTAGAACATGTAAATTGGGAAAAAAGAGTTGGTACATGAAATTTCTGATGTGATTTTTTTGGTAAATTTGAGCATCCTCTCATGTAACAAACTGTGGCAGAATTTGGGGTTTGGTAGGTCTTTTCTGCATGAAGGTCTCTATGGCTGCGTGGATACCCCCTCCTCATGGCTGCAGGGATCATGGTTTTCTCTGAATGATGGAAAACCAGAGCACAAAGCCAGAGAGGACCAGTGATGTTAGCACTGTGGGGGATGAATAGGCTGTATGTACTCGTGTTGCTGCTGCTTTTACTAATTTATTTAGTGTTCAGAGTAGAATGTAGTGAGGAGTCTTTTGTCACATCATTTTTTACAGACACCAGAGAGATGGAAGTTAAGCAAATTAAAAACCTGTTCATTGCCCCAGGCATGCTTCACTTTGCCATTTGGTTCAGTTCATTTCAGCGTTACACTTTTAATGGCTCACTTAGTTAAACTTGAACTTATGATTACTGCTACTTCTTCTAATAAAGGCCTGTTCTGTGAGAGCTTCATTGCTGTTGCCTCAGGATAACAGCTGCTAATTTGTTTTATTACTATAATGTATTTTATTTAGATTTTTCTCTTAAAAACTGCTGGCTGTGATGCTTGCAGTCAATATTTTCTACTCTAACAGCTAGTTTGCAGAGCTGGCATAGCCTACAGGACATTGCATATGGCAGGACTGTGGACTGATGAGTCAGAGCTGCAAATTGCCCAAATTATACCATAAGCTTTCTTCTTGACTTTGACAAAACAATTTTTTCCCTCCTGTAAAACAGAGACAGCAATATCTGTATCCCTTGTTAGGGCTAGAGATGCTTGCTGATGAACACTTCCAGGTAAGACCAGCATATTTTCTACATGAGGTTATACACTGTTTTTTTATACCACTTGTACTCTTGAGCCAACTCAGTGTCCTCAATTCAGTTATTAAGGATTTTCTTTGGTGAACTCTGGTGTAATATGTTTATGGGACAAATTCAGTTTTTATTTGAATTGGTGCAATAATTGAAAAGGATTGCACTGTTATCATGCAGCAGTTATCTCAAAAATGTAGAATTGATAGATGAACCCAAATTAACAACCCAGGTGCAGAAGGAAACCTGGGCTCTGAACAGGTTATTTTGGCACTTGTGATTTTCTCTCATGTGCTGTATAAACACATTATTATTACTTGTTGAGCTCATAAATTTGGCTGCTCTGGCTATGCTTAGCAAGCATAAAAGACTCACATTGCCCAAAAGGGTCCTGAGGCAGCATAACAGAATGACAAGAGTCCCACCACGATCCATCCCAGAACAGCTGGGTGCTCCTTCTCATGGAGCTGGGCCTGCAGCCCACCACCTTCTCTCAAGGTTGCACAGAACAGTTGACCTGCATTTTCTGATCCCTTGCTCAAAGAGATAATGACTGTTTCCCATACTTATACCTCTCTGTGCTTTATCTTAAGTTCAGGCTATAAACTGCAGTTCTAATTTTATTTTTTGGATGTATTATGCAGGTGGTTGCCTATTTTATCTAAAGCTGTCCATTGAAGTCTTCGCAGTAATTGAGAATGAGAACATGATTAAACGAGCCAAGAGCAGAGGAGGGAGACCTTGTAACAGTCAACTTTGGACTTGTACTTTAATCTTGAAGGGTTTGGTCCTCCTAAAATCACTTTCTATTTATTGGACAGATGTCAGTCTCTCCAAAACACCTGGATGAAGCACCTGGAAACTATTCTGTCCAGTACTCATGTTCTCATGTAGAAAGAAGTGATCCAGTGGATACCACTCCCCAGCACACCATCAGGACCAAAACTAAATCTAATCTATTCAAAAATCCAAGCTTGCATTCACTGAGAAGAGATGGAGTAAAGAAACCTCATAATACAAATTAACACTCTGCAGACTGAATCTTACAGGTTTATAAACACAGAGAAAGTGAATAGGAAGCATCTTGTCTAGTGAGAGCCTAGAAACTTGGGTACATGCCTTAGGAACAGAATATGAGAGGAATGTCCACTGTTTATTGGTAACTAAACCTTCCCAAATCTTGTTATTAAAGAGAACTGATTGTATCAGTAAACCTGGTGTGATGAATTTGTGGCTATTCATCTCTGACAACTCAAAGACGACTGATTATGAGCCTTAGGCCACCTGGTTTAGATAACCAGTTTTGAGACGTTTGGTCTCCATGCACTTTTGGGACAGCTAAAATCATAATGAACTGCACCACTGACCTCTGCTGAAGATAATCAGAACTGCTCACTTTTTTAAAATGGTTTCTTATCAGTAAGAACTACAAGGGATACTCCCTTTAGGTTAAACTGGAACAGCTGGAGATTGGAGCTAAGACTGTTTGGCAATTCATTCAAGGAAGTAAAGAACATAGATGGGGAAGAACGACCTGAGCTAAGGGAAAATATTGGCATAAACCCACTAAAGAACACATTTGTCATGGAAACATTTATGCTGCAAGTGGAAAGAAATATCCCTCTGTGCAGCCAAAAATGTCAAACTGGATAGTGCTGGAGTTTGTGAAAAGAACTTTATTTCATACAGATATGAAGGAGGCATAGCTTGAAGCTTTGGTAAATCCTTTCCAGGCTTAAGTTCTTGTCACGGTCTCCAGTGAGTATCACAATGCTCCCTTTGAGTTCTGCTGCAATGCCAAGTCACTGAAAACCTCTCATTCTGCTCTAAAGTGACTTGTAGTCACCAAACAGCACTGATACATATCAATCCTCCTTCCTCACATGTGACTATGAAAGGAATCATATATAACACAGTGCCTACTTTGAGTCCAATTAAAAACTTCATTTTCTGATCTGTCAATACAACCTCAAGTTTTTTTTTCAGACAGCCAGTATTTAACAAACCAAGACAGCCATATTGTGCAGCGTCGCTACTAATCTATTATTCCAAAGCTGGAATTCTCCATTATGATTAATGGAGAATTCCAACTTGGATGTTCCTGCAGCAAAAAAGGTCGGAAAAACCATAATGTAACACCGTGATCATCTAGTAGGTTGCACAGGTTTTCTTGATTAAATCCAGGAGACAGAGAGTCAAAAGCACTCAGGAAGCAAATAAATGTAATTGAAAGACTGGAATAATATTTTAAACAGTTTTAAGAACAGGCATAATGAAAAAGATGGGATACACTCTGAAGGAAAAATGGATGTTTAGGGAGAAATAGCTGCAATTTCCTTCTGAGGGTTCACCCTCCCACCACATTTCCATTTCTCCCATCTTTTCAACTTCTTTCCCAACCCATTTCCTTTAAAAAATAACAGTGAAAGAAGGCATCAGCAATATGATACAGCCATTTTTTGCAGCATTTTTTTCATTTTATCCCCCTGACATTTCTCAAAGAAGTCTCAGTAAGACTCAGCATTGAATCCACAATACACAGTTTTCATTATGGAAAACAATATCGAAATAAGACTGTCATAATAGCTGCATTTTGGTCAGTTGGTGTGTAAATTTTTGGAAAAGCAGTAGTAATCTTCATGTTTTAGTGAAAGAGGATAAAACAACTCTCTTCCTTGTTCCTCCAGGGAGCTAAAAGAATCTGTCACTGATAAGGAAGTCATTTAGAAGGCATTTCTAGGATATCAGTCAGGCTTATAAGCCGCGCAGCAGGAACCATATCAAGGAGACCAAAGCAATTAGCAAGAAAAAGTCAATTCCCTGGTGAGACTGAGAGATGTCTGAATTCTGCTACTAGCTGGTGTAATCTGAAGTTTTGACTCAGTCTTGCCTGAATTTATTCCTGATGAGAAAGGCCATCAAATGTTGTCCTTTTGAAAAGTGGTCAAAATAAAAAGCATATTTGACAGTCATAGGCATTGTATTTTAAATTATTAAGCAATGCAGCTCCACCAACCCCTCAAGGAATTTAGGACCTGTATTTTAGAGGGTTTAGAGTCTCCAAAACCTATTAATTCAATAGTTGAATTAACTATAATGCTGTGCATAATCCTTAATTGCCACATCTCCAGGAAATAGTAAGAATAGGCATTTTGAGTCCTAAATAGGTTTGCTGCTGCTTCATCCCAATATAATTCTCTGAAAAATCTTCATTCAAAATCCAGTTCCCCAATCAGTGCAGAATTTTTTACAAGTCAGAAGCTTCTCCAAAACTATGTCATTTTACTCTCAGATATTTCCTAACATTACTGCTTATTACCAATAGCTGAAATATTTGCCATATTGTTGAGGATGTTATTGCACTTGTGATAAATTTTCATTTACAACAGTTGCTGAAATCAAGATAATTTTTCGGCAATCAAAGGATTCATTACCACATGCAGTCAAAGAAATTTTGTAATTTAATTACAGGGAACTTGGGCTGCTCAAAACTTTATGTCTAGACCTGAGCAGAATCCTAGCTCATTTTCTTAATTAGAGAAAATGAGCTAGGATTCTTTTCCTCTAAAGGAAAGATCCTTTTCCATAGGTTGTTCTGGATCTGAACAGAGATGGAGTGGAAATGTTGGACTGTAGTTAGAGTATAAAAGAAGCAAAAATGTAGGAGAAAAGATAGAAGAAAAGAGAGAAGATCTATAAAAGAGGGAAAGAAACCATATTTTGCATGTGCTGGATTTGTCACAACACTAAGAAATTTCCATCTGCATGATTGTTTGCCCAGATCTCAATGGAGCTCATCAGTGAGGCTGAGAGTCCTGAGATGGCATAAACCACCATGAGACCTTTACAAAAATGCTACAGAAAAATCTGCAAGAGAGTGATAATTGGCTTGTGTGGTCATTATTTATTCTAAAGTATCTAATCTATAACATATAACTCTGTTATTCTTACTCCCAGATTTATGTTCACTCTAGATAATCAGACATAATGGCATAGCTTGGTACTATATTATTGGATATTTCTTTCATGAATTGTAGACTGTTTTGGGTTGAAAGGGTCCTTAAAGATCACCTTGTTTCACTATCAAGCCCTGCTGATGGTGTTTCTTTTAATGCTGCCCAGGTCACATTTGTCTTTCTGGTCTTTGAGTCCACTTTTCTGGGTCATGTTGAGCTCCTTGACAACCAACACACTGAATTCTTCTACTCAGGGCCACTCTTAATCCATTCTCTGGCCAGCCTGTGTTTGTGTTTTGGACTGCCCTGACCCAGGCTAAGGACCTTGCAGTGGGCCTGGTTGAGCCTCGGGAGGCTCCCATGGACCTCTCCAGCCTCAGGAGGCCCCTCTGGATGGCATCCCTGCCCTCCAGGGTGTCTATACCACACAGATTGATGTTAGCAAATTGCTGAAAGTGTGAAAGTGTGCTGGATCCCACTGTCCATGTCCCTGACAAAGATGCCAACAGTGCACACCCCAAAACTGATACCTGAGGGGTTGAGATTTTTTAATTATTTCAAACCAGTTTAGTCTTTACATTTTTCTAATTTCAAATTTTTTTAAGTTCATGTCTTGATTGTTTGGTAATCATTTGCAACTACTAACATTTGAGATACTCTGAGGTCTCCTGTCATATTTTCTACTGCCAGATTACTCACAAATCCAGTGACATAGTGTCATCCTGATAAGGATTCCTTGAATAGCACTACTCACCAATGTTTAGGTGACTCCAGTATGTTCATATCCATTTTCCTGAGACACTGAATACTTCCACAGGCATTTTGACAAGGTTATTTGCTCTACCTACCTTAAATGTCATATTTTGGTCTCTCAGATACCATTCTCATCTATATTCCACTTCCTGGGCAGCCTAACTGTCTCCATTAAGCATAGAGTAATTTAGCATAAATATTTTATTTTTGGAGAGCTAAAATCAGTTTAATTGAAATTTATCCAATTTGTCTGTCTGTCACACTGGTTTTACTGACATTCATTGTTTTAGGTAACAAGTTACAGTGAACTTGTTCTCACTTTTCAGGTTTGAGCTGCAAGTTAATGTAGTTTTCCTTAGGTAATCCTTTGAAGTAATATTGCACCCAAAATAAAGTGGTTGAGGCCTTGTAATTATATTCAGAACACACATCTTAATTATTTTCTTCCTGGGTGTTGCTAACTGTTATGGAATACACATGACACTGTAAAATTATGAAATAATTTATGTCAGAAACTTTCAGGGAGTCTCTTTCCAGACATTAAATCAGATGAAATGGTACTGATGTCCTCCCTCTGCTTCATATTAAATAAGTAACAAAAAAGTAAAATAGCATTTTTACGACACATAGATAAATTTGTTCTTACCATGGATATAGTAATCCATTGGTAAATTTGCTATAGTCACTTAACCATTCCTATGTCAGTCATTAGGAGAGGAGGATGCCAAAGAAAAATAAGAGATTTTTCTAAATCAACTACTGGAAATGGAGGGAAAATAAACCCAAACAAACAAATCAAAACCAACCCAAAAAGCAGCAATTCCAGGAAGAATTTCCTTGCCTGAGTTCTATCAATACTGTAGTAGTTTCAGTTTAATGCAGGGATGACCTACTTAGCTTTATGGGAGAAGGTTAAATGGTAATCAAGCACACCAAAAAAAAAAAAAAATTCGTGTATGCCCTATATCTTGACAAGAAGCAAAGTAAATTAGCCATATTCTTACCTTGATGTTACACAGAAAGTCAATTTCTGTTATCCAAACTGCCTTGTTAATTACAAATGTGAGAATCTTTCCACAATAGTAATTCTGGCTTATTGTTCTAGTACCAGCTGTAAGAGTTATTTCTCCAGTGATTCCTGGTTTTGTTTTTTTCTAACTAAACAAGACACTTATGATGTCTGCCTAAATAAATCCATCTGTATGTATTGGTTGGTATCTGACATTTGCAGGCTGTAGAAATAGAGGCTTTTAAACCAGATATGGAAAGATTACAGCTACCCCAATGGAGCTGTTCTATCTGGCATCACCTGTATTGCCAAGGGCTGCATAAGTGCCTTGATGCATTTATTAGATGTTTGTGTTTAGAATACATCTCTTGATACTGGATGTAAAAGGTTATTGTGCATCATGTTAATGCGCAAATCTAAAATAATTTGTAAATACCTCAGTCAGGCTGACAAATAGGGTTGTTGACAGTGCTGCAACTGGGGGAGGAATTCCTCACACAGAAAAAAATCTGGCACCAAAAAACTGGAATCACCTGAGACATGAAAATGCCTCTAAATTACACTGCCTGGTGCTGAATTCTGTGTAATTATGTCTGTAGATCTCTGAAGAAATGCTGCATAGTGACGGGCTTAAAATCGCCACCACAGATGTGTTGTGGGCTTTTCTTTGTCATTATTTCACAACTGACCTCAGTTTTGAAATGAAATGTGTTTTCAGATATACACCTGAGAATGCTTAACATGGAAAAATAAAGGAAAAGAAGAGAGGATGCCGCTGACACAAAAAGGGTAATGCACAGTTTAAAATGAAGCTGCTTACACATAATTTGCCAGTAACACAGTTCAGATAAATTATGTTCATGAAGAGCCCAAGGCAAAATTTCCCTTGTAGATACAAGTTCTGCTCAGCATGGACCCAGTAGGATCAGTTACAGGGACACCTTGACTCTGACATTCCTGTATTCCAAAAGAAAACAAATGCACAGACATGTAAATAAAAGAGACTACTATACACATTTCTTTCCTGGTGAAATTTCCCTATAGTCTGATTCCAAATAGAAAGTATAATTGGACAATTAGACACAGTATTAAAAATATTTATGGATATCAATGTAGAATTAATGTACTGCATATAACTATATATCTTATTGTGTTAATATGTAATCAATACATTGTTATGACTATCAGCAGTATTAACAAACTAATTTTCTCTTCCCAGGTATTTTGTTTGCATTAATTCACTGACACAAGGTAATGACATGTCATGCAATGCAATTATTCAAATCAATAACCTTCCACTTAATAAAGACAAAGTATAACATTAACATTGGATACTAGATACTAGTTCATCCTGTTTTTTAACCATGGGTGAAAAGGCAAAGTTTTCAGATTCTAATATGGAATAAATCACAGATACTGTAAAAGCTATTCACACCAATAAGGGGTGGCTGTTCTCCATTGATGATACTCTCCTTTACATATCCATGGTTTAAATGGGACACAAATATTATGGTGCTAGATACTACTGCCAGGGTGAAGTATGCAATCCTCACTCGTATTTGTCTTTTTTAAAGGAGGGGAAAAAACTATACATCATTTTAAGCAGCTAACCCAATAAATCAGAGCATATGTCAACCTAATTACACTGTGTGATGGACTCACTTCATTTTGCTAGGAGTGGTAACCAAGTGCTATCTAGGACTTCCTAAGGTAACATTATCCACGATTCAGGTCCAGAGAGACAGAAATTTCTCTTGTGGCTTTTATTTTATTAAATGTCCCATAGCATCCCAAATGGCACTCCTAGTATATCACTTTTCTGCACTTCCCAAAGGATTTATCTTAAAAATGTGGCAATAAAAAAAGAGATTTTTAGGTTCTGTGCATCAAAGAAATGCACAGAACAGCTTTCTACTTATTATCTGCAGCCATAAGCATTAGAAGGTATATCTTCTTCCTTTTAAGTGAGGATGAAAGTTGTGAGACTTGCATTATCTCGTGAATCTGAAAGTATATCCTTAAGAAGTCATCAAAATAACTGCAAGGCAAGCAGTGAAGTGACATTAGCAGAAGAAGTCTTCTTAAATCATTTATACAGTAAAGCTTCTGAGATATCTTTCTTAGAATAAAAACAGCTAAAATTCTGTGTGAATTGATGTCTCCATCCATCCATCCATTAATTCATTACCTGAAGCTCTTTCTAAAATTCATATTTTTTTGTCCCCTCTCACTCCTACCTTTTTGGCCCACAGACTAATTATTAGAAGAAAACATAGAAATATAATTTTTGGTAATATGATTTAAATTCACTCCTGATTTAAAAGTCACTCTAATCCATATCTCCCTAGCTAGAACACTCGGTTAAAAGTCCATTAATCCCTCTGTGGGAAAATGATTTCACCGGAGACATCTTTCCTATTTGATCCCATGATTTGATCTTTTCAGTTTAAATGATTCTGAGCAGAGGCATCACACCCAAATACCTGGAATGACCTGGTAATTTAGGTCACCAGCCTGTTTTTTCCATATGTTCAATTACTTTCAGGCATTTTGGACTTGCTACAAAAGATCAATCTGTCTGACAACTGTTATAGTGGTATTACACTTACCATGCACGTATAAAACATTGCTTGTATTTCAACACTACATTTGCTGCTCATAATCACTTATTTGCACAGGACTGCAATGAACATCATAGAAGCAATCATGAAGAAAAAAAGGTAAAAAGGAAGTCCAAAGAGTGCTTTAATAAAAGCTAATATTGAGATTAAATCCTGAAATATTTTTCAGTCAGGTATTCAGAATTTAAAAATACAAATTAATTTTCTGCCTAATAAGAAAAAAATGGAAGGAAAATAGAGAGAAATAAAGTCTTTCTTTTCCCTAGCTCTATAAATGTTGTATTTTTTGTTTTGTAAATAAGTGTAATTTTTGAAAGAAAATAAAGTAGCTGAAAAGGATGCACAGTGGTTTGCTAAATTATTCATTCAAGCATTATTGATCTCAGATGAATTAGCAAATGGCATGCTCTAGCTGAGCACAAAGTTATTCATCTTTGATTTTGATTTTAGGGAAAGCTGAGTTACATTAGATTAATGAAAACCACAACAGAACACAATAGCCAATTTCCTCACAAAATGTTTAACAACATAAATTAAGAAACTGGTTACGTTCACACAGTTCAGTAGCAAAAATCAGAATTGTGACATTTGTGCTCCAATCCAATCAAAAGGATTTAGAAAAGTACAACGTGGTAAAAGCACTTTAAAGAGAAGGTGCAGCCCTATGATTGTAACTTTACCAGGTGCATGGAGGGCTTATTTCTATTAGGGATTAGGCATCAGAGCCAAGGAACTCAGACTTTCATGTTTTTTTTCTAAAAGAAGGTAACAATTTCACTTCCAGCACAGTGAGGGTTTTGTTTGTTTTGTCCAATGACCCCTGAATCACAGGTAAAAATTGCATTATCAAAACTTTGTGTTAGATTTGCATTTTGAGTGCCTCTGAGTATTTCACTGAGCAGATATTTGAAAGAATATGGGTGGCAGAAGCAGGGAAACAAAACAAACCCAAACAAACCCAAACAAACCCAAAAAAACAAGCAGATAAGAAGACTTGCTGGATATTAGGTATACCAACAAATTCAGTCCAATTACAAGGCAGAGCCATCTTGGTAGATGTACACAGAACTTTGGAGCAGACCATGTGGAGGAATCAATGAGGAAGATGAATATTTTTATTTTAACAGTAGCTGGCCCACAGATAGGAGAGGATTATTGTCCAGCCCAGTGTTGTGCCTGATCTCCAGGTGCTAACCCAGGGAGTTACACATCTACAGTACAGACTGTGTGATATTCAATTATCCTTTCAGAGGGTCTTCAGGTGCCCTGAAATACCACCAAAAAAAATTAACTTTATGGATAGAAAATTAAAACTCACTGTCCAGGTTCATTTTCCCTTAAGCTTGAGAAATTCAAAATATGAACAGCCAAATGTCCAAAATTTTCTGATCACTCGGCTACAGCTGAGCACAAGCGTCGCCCTATCTTTGAATGTTCTGCAGCACAAGATTTATATAGTCATGAAAAAAAAAAAACAGAATTGGACTTTTGAAGAGTTTATTTTTGTGTGTTGTTTAGTTAACTCTGATAATATAGATAAATTTTTGGATATGATCTTTATAGGAAGAAGTTCTGATTTCTACATTAAATAATCTTAAAACTTATGACAAGAATAATTTTTCAAAAGTAATTTATCTTAGATGAATTCCCTGATTCTTATGCTACTGCATCTGTCTTATTCTTTCACAAGACAGAAAAGGAATTTGCTCTTCCTTTTCCACATTTTAATAATTTTAATTCATTTTAATCCATAAATCATAAGAATTTTGGTTCAATCAAGACATGAAGAAATTTTCAAGTGCAAGGTATTTTCTAGATATTTCCTATATAGGCTAGAAATGTAGTGGTCTTTTAATTTATTCATTTATTGAACTTTAACACCAAGACACCAAAACGTTTGTAAAACTTTTGCCCAAACAGTAGATAATGTGTCTCATTTAGTACAAGTTTTACATATGCTAGAGTGGGTAGCATAATGATACATAGATACCTGGTTTTTTGCCTTTTCTCATAGCACTCATCTACTATAGCAGATGATAAAAGGTTTTCTGTAGATTTACATCCAAAAATTAGAACCTGACAGAGAAAATGGTAATGGAACAAAAAATGAATGAAATTCTTGAGAAAGAGCTCTAACAAAAATTCAATATCACAACCCTTGCTCTAAGACCTGAGAGATGCAGTGGAAGTCAATCAATAAGGAAGACACCAGGAAACTGTAGCAAGTCTCTGTTTAATAAGACTTTCACAGCTTCTCTGCATATGAAATCAAAACTCTTGTTACTCCAGTGGCTGCAATATATGGTGGTTGTATTATATTAGGTTATATATACTACAGAGTGGATTTTGTGTAGCTGAAGTTTTTGTGCAAATCTTCATATCATTGGGGCATCTTCCTGCATATTTGGAATTTGTTTGTAAATTGATGAGCAGAATTAATTCAGAGCAGTTACAGAAAAATAATAGCTGGAGAAATCAAGTCCCTGCTACTGGGAGTGGCTGTTGGATTAACAGAAGAAAATTGCTCAGTGTGAAAACCAACTGACAATTTGAAGGAATTTAAACCAAAATGATTTCTTTCTTATTAGTGGGTTAGTATTTCCACATAGTATATACCCACTTATTCCAGTACTAAGGGAAATTTACTGCATTAATAATGTTTGCTCTCTTCAGCGATGGACTGCTGGGCCAGAGCACCAGTGACTTGAACCATTTGCTGGCCTTTTCTGCATGGATAGATTGACTGCATTGGCATGGATATCTCCATGTGCCCTAACAAAACTCTTCCTCCTGGATGGGAAGCTTTCAAGTGGTTGTGAAGCATGGCTGGAAAATAAATGTGAACAAAACTCAGTCTTATCACCTGATAAGAAGAATGCTGGAGAAGTCCACAGGGATAAATTCAATTTGAAAAATTGCTGCACTGTAAATGCATAATATTATTTTCATGACTCAAAATAAATGTCAGAGGTGACTCAGTCACTCCATATCTCCCTATCTCTGCTGCTGCAGCTACATGGTTTGAGAGAGGCTGGATGCTGAAATGTCAGGGGGAATATCAGGTAAGAAGCCTGTGCCCTCTGTTTTGTTCAGCAGTTCTCCTGCCTTTTTATTTCAAAGTTTCTGGTAAAGCACGTTCAGTTAGGATTAATGGACTTTTAAGTACTAATATATGGAATCCAAGATAAGCTGCATAAGGCCAGAGAAAGGTCTTTACCTCTAAAACTCAAAGGTCTGTTGAACACTAACTGCTCCCTTTGCTGCTGATCAGAGGAAAATGAAATTTGCCTTAAATGGGAAAAGCCTTTTTTTAATTCTGTATCAGCCTGTGCCTGTGTTGAGAGTTAGGCTGAGATGACACTGCTGTGCACTAGAGATGTAACAGCTGCCTGGTCACCTGTCAAGGACACTGGAAGACATTGATGTCTGGGCAGCTGTTCCTGAAGTGTTTCTCTAACAATCTGCATGAGTGAATGATCCATTCCCTGGAAGGGCCCTGTTCTGTTCACTCACTTACTCCCACATATCGGCACATAAATATTACTCTGAGATTTTCATCCTGCTTCAGTGTTTCTCTTCCCAACAGATAGATATTGACTGACATTGGAAGATATGCAAATGCATTACTGCAAGAAACTTTATAAGAGTAGTTCATTACTAGTGTTAACATTCTCTCCTGGAATAAAAATCCAAGTTCTTTTTCCAACTTTAGCAAAATCAGGTGTCTTTCACACCATGCATCAAATACTATGAAAGGCAATGTTGAAATATATTTCTCTGGTAATACTTCACAGTTCCATTCCAAGTTCACTGACAATGTTCAATACATTGTAAAATAACTTTATGAGAGGAGAAGTAGTTGTGACTAAAGTAGTTGTCACATGAAGATGAAATTTTGCTGTGTTGCAAGATTTTGCCCTTCTACTGGACCTTATAATAAGAATAGAAAACACGTTAAAAAAAAGAAAAAAAGAAATAAGTTAAGATAATACAACTTTACAGGGTTTGCTTCCAAGAACATCAGCAGTTCCCATTAATTTTAGTAGGCATTAATACCTCTCAGATCTTCAGTCTTTTTGAGAGGGCAGATTTCCCAAGTGATATGAGTTGAATTTTTTCCAGCAAAATCAATTAATGGATTCTATCTACTTCAGTTAGTATAAAATATTTCAGATATATGTTAATTTAAGTTTTAGAAGCTATAGATTTCATGCTTTTGACTTTGAGATTAAATTTAAATTTGCCTTAGACCAATTTAAATTGTCTTAAACCAAATTTAAATTGTCTACACAACCCCATATTGCCACATATTAGTTTTGACTTTTGTTATTACAAAGACTATACACATGCAAGAATTGCTAGCTTAACATCTTTGACTTTTAGACAGCTCTTGATAAGGGCAATCTATACCTATGCCTATACTGAGTCTCCAACCCACAGCACTGAAGAACAGCAGAATGATCCTCTGCATGACAGTGTTTTACCTGAGTGGAACTTGTATAAGCATGAGCTTTAGGTTGTACAAGCTGCTGCCACCTGTCCTGGGTTGCAAGATGCAGGTGGAGGCGAGTGCTCTATTATCAGCTGTTAGTGGTGGGGCAGTTATCTTCTGTTAACTGGGAAGTTTATCACTTCCAGGACCCATCCTCCCACCAGGGAGATATCTTCTGCTAATGGGCCATTGAGTGTCCCTGCATGGTTGATAAAGTTACATCATCCCATTGGAGATGCTCTGCCCAAGGGGAGGAGCCAAGAATTCCTACCGGGATATAATCTGAGGTTGGGAACACCACAATCAGCCTATTTTGCTGGATTCTCAAAGGAGCAGCTTTCTTCTCCACTGGGTTCCCAGAAGAAGACCAGGCCCATCTACACCACCACTGGATCTTCAGAGGAAAACCCCACCCTACTACAGGTTCACTGCTTCAACAGAATCACACCTGTCACTGCAGGAGGGCTGCAGCCACCATTTAATGGGACTGCTACCAACACCCTGACCAGCAGGGTGTCAGGTCGTGTTCTGACTCTGTCAGTGGTTTTTTATCTTTTCTTTGTACTATTGCATTTGTGTTTTTAATTTTCCTAGTAAAGAACTGTTATTCCTATTCCCATATCTTTGACTGAGATAATTAAATTATCTCTTAATTAAAAAATTATAATAATTCAGATGGAGGGGATTTACATTTTCTATTTCAAGGGAGGCTCCTGCCCTCTTTAGCAGACACCTGTCTTTTCAATCCAAGACACCACCATAAACTGAACTGAAAACGAATGTAAACAAGACAATGGGAAATAAATCATCAGAGAAAACTCATGGCTACACCAAAGTCAAGCCAAAATGTGTATTTAACAATGTTCATAACAAGGAGATCAGATGCAGCAGCCCTAAGTGTGGCATTTGTTAGTTATGACAGAAAGATGTTTTCTCCGCAGTGTAAGCACATAAGTGCAAAGTAGAGTGAGGAGTGGACCTAAATTCCATTGAGCTTCATGCATAAAAAATGGTCTTAGTTTATAAACATCACGTGTTTATATTCTATTCTCTGCCTGTGTTCATCTACTCCTGGGAATTCCCTCAAAGGATAACATGGTTACATCCAGGCAGGTAAAGTGTGTGTAAACACTGTGTCAGTCGACTTTTGCGCAGAAGATTTCTCTCCACCCTGTGGAATAGTTTGGCAGTGTTTCATGCCAAAAGGTCAGAAGAGAAAAATAAACTCAACCACTCAGGAAATTGAGTCCAAAATCAAGACAATTAAATTAACAAAGAAAATACAAGAAGTTTTCCACTAGGAAGGAGAAACAAAATGTATCAACATGAAAAAGACTATAAAACAGAGAAAAGAAGGGATCTGGATCTTAAACCAGATAGGTGGCAAAATAGCAGTTAATGTTAGACTGCTGTTGCCAAAAGGTAAGAGCCTCATTCTAGCTGAATAAAAATCTGGTATTGGGGTAGATTGTGAAAGAGGCAACATAAATTCCTTAGAAACAGATTAGACAACTGTCATAATAAGTGTCTAACTCTGGCAAGTTTGAAAAATATGTAAATTAATGATGCATCCTATAGTAAACAAATACATAAAAGTTATAGAATAGATTTATTTCTATAAAAATATAAAGATTTAAAAAGAAAAAAAAAAAACAGGGAAAACAGTTGGAAGAAGGAATAGTGACCTAGAATGTAAAATGCAGGTGACAGTCATTCTTTAAAAATTCTAGGGAAGAAATTGATCTAAGTTCAATAATGGTTTTACTTAGGTTTAATAAAGATTCAATCTAGGAATTAGGAAAGCTTTTGATTCGGTTCCTAAGACTGAGGATCAAGCTACCTGGAGTTACCTTCCCCAGACCATTTAAACACCAGGCTTTGTCCTGGAAAGGTATATATAAATATATAAACATTTTTAGCAGGTTTGTAGCATTTCTGATATGCATAGCAATTTTAATTATCAGGTGTTTTTAGCTCTTTTTTAGCCATACAAGATGCATAAATTATTGTGTAAATTTTTATGGAATCTAAAGTCAATTTATAATTTAAAGCATATACACTTCTTCACTAAAAGAAAGAGAAAAAGCATACCAGGTGGTTAAATGGGAATAGCAGCCAATTTTACATGAGTTAACACCTCTTTTGCCTCTTATGGAGTGCATCAGGCATAAAAATCCATTGTAGTTTAGAGGCTATAGATCCAAATTAATGACTGGCAAAATTTAAGACTTCATTGAAATGGGTTTGGTAACAAGTAAACACTTAGATTAAAGCACAGGACTTTACCTGACTTCCATTCTATAGTTGTTTCCTTATTTCTAGTTCTGAGTGCATATTATGAGATATGCATGTAGAAAAACAGTATGTAGGGATGAAAGATAAAATGACACCAGCAAGAAAGACATGGCAAAATAATTAAAATGTTCTGCCCTTGGTGCTACTGCTGTGAAATGTCTGAATTGGATGATTCAAAATCAGAACCATTATCAGATGTGAATAGGAGGCATAATTTCAGCCAATAAAACAGAAATAATGTCTTTGTGATGAGTGAACATTGCAATTATGGAAGCCATACACAGGGTAGAACTCTCAGAGGATTAGCTAAAGAGAGCAGCAGAGCTGTTAGAAAGGTGATAGCTTTGCATCTCAAAATCTGTTCCTTTCTTTAATAGCATTTTGATTTTGGGGTAGTTTAACCTGACAAACTTCAAATGAAAACCATAGCCAGACAACCTCAAAAAAACCCAAACCAAACCCAAAAAACAAAGAATCCAAGACAAAACCCAAACCACCCTACAAAAACAAGAATATGAAACTGAAATATTCCTGTTGCTTATACTTGATGTCCATTCCATACCAAGACAATCCACTGTTTGAGTTTTGTGGTTTTCTGCAGCTGAATGCAAATAAACTTAAAATAGCATCACTAACCAAAATGATGACAACATATGCATTCATGTGTGCCAATATCAAAACTACATCTAAAACTACTTAAGGCTCTCTTGCAAATTTTGTTATGAATGCAGCCTACATTTCTCAGCATGATGGGCTTTCCCTCCTGCTCCTTCTGCGGAGTGCAGAATGTTACTGACATGAGCAAAGGTGAACTTTGCTGGGCCCCCTCATGACCCATCAAGACTGAAAACTCTTTTCAGAATATGATTGAAAGACTTGTTGATCCTGCACAGTTCCTCATGTTGAACCCTTGTTGTGGGTGAGATGAACTGAATAAAATACTGTATGAATACTGGGATATTCTTAAGACCTTTTAAGCTTATAGTTTTTACCTTTTTTGATTATTTCACACACAGATTTTCCAAAGCAACATTCACTCAAGCTTTCATGCTCCATTGCTGGGAAAACTGGACAGAGTTGTGTCAGCTGTGTGCCACGAAGTTTTCCAGATTTTTTTTTTCACATTTTACATTTTAAAGCTTGCTTTACTCAATTTGAACACTCTGTTTGTAGATGTGCAACGTATCTGGTGGTTCTTGCTTCATGTCCAGTATTAGCCATGATTCAGTGTCGGTGACTTCTTTTGGTTCCAGATCTTGCCAAAATTCCCAACTGATCTGTACCTGTTGCAGGTAGCAGACAGCAGGATTATGCTTGGGAGTTAAAACATTCTGTTTCAGTCATTCGCACATAAACATAATTATATGCCACAATTATCAGCACTCACAATCTAAAGTATTTCTCACCTACTCCAATCCCACTGATTCCCTTCTCCTTTTGAGGCTTTGGGACCTTTCAATATCTGAGTTGAATTTACTTAGGGCAATGCAGAGGTGGAGTGGTGTTCCTGGTCTCACCCCAGAACTGAGCCTGGAGGAAGTCACCACATCCCTTAATACAGGACATTGTTTATTCCTAATAATGGTCCAGAAAAATTTTCTTTTCCATGGACTATGTAGAATGACTGGGGAAATGAGCTAGGCTGAATTTAGATTTTGTGAATACCCTTTCCTATGTCACTTATATTAATGACCTCAATGTAACGATTCTGACAAAAACTATTATCTTTTAGACATCTATGCATTTTTTTCTAAATTTAAGTTTGTTTCCTATCTAAGAGTCCTGTACTGCCTAAGCCCTTTTGAAAATGCTACAAGTCAAAACAATTTATAAAGAACTGCACAGAAACAGGCTCATTTAAATATGTCCAGGGAAATCAAGGCTTAAAAAAATCCAAATATTAAACACTTGCAAATATAGCTTTAACTATTATATGGTCCAACTTCTTCCCTGTGTAAGTGGTATTTAATTTTCTACTTGTATGATCCACCCGCAAGCAGCAATCCTAAGAAATTCTTGATGTGGTTGTACTTCCAGGCTATCTTATATGATTTACTATTCATCCCTGAAAAATATATATATATATACATCTTAATCTACAAACTTAATGGCAGGTGTGCATGAAGCTGAATTTATGCAAGAACATTTGCCTGAAGAGGACATTAGAGGTAAATTTTGGGTGTGATCTGTCTGGGATTTTCTCATGTTTTAGTGTGCCTTGACCTGCTCATCTCTTTTAATGTCTGCAGACACCCCTGGGAAACTGCAAAGAACTCTGACAGGCTGCTCTTCTCTGATAAAAGCAGCAAGAGAACTTTCAATTTCAAAGGTTTGTTTCTAAAGGACAGTGCTTGTTGCAAGGTGGCTACAATAAAAAATAAAACTATTTTTGTTGGACCAGATTTTGCTGTCAGTTAAAGAGTCTGCAATTTCAGGAACAGCTGAGATTTGCACCTCTGCAACTGATAGGAAAGCGGCTTTTTATGTATTAAGGCAGAAGAAGCAATTTCCATTTCAGGTTTTTTCACTCTATATATTTTTCCCTTTTCAAACTCTTTTCCTTTAGTTTCTTGGAGGAACTTGAAGCTGTTACTTTTCAAGCTGAAAATTCCACACTTCAGAGGCCAAGATGCCCAATATTGTACCTCTTGAGCCTGCATTATCTCTGTGTATCAGAGTGCATCAAGTGTTTATCACTGCTGTTCTGGTTTGAGAAGATTGGTGCTTTCCTGTCCCTTAATAAATTGTTTCTCAAGTATGATAAAAAGTGAGAGTCTCTCCAAAGTAGATTTAAACAAATTAATTTATTTTTGTGGAAAGCTAAGAAAAATATTTGGAAACTACTTCAATATTTCAAAATATTAAGTAATATTTTAGATAACATTTTAAGCACTTTAACCATTCAGCTACTGAAGCCCACTGCACTGTAGGTTGCTTTTACAGGTATCAAACAGCCCAAAAGACATAGAAATCACTGCTATGAAAATAATGCTTCTTAAAAGTAATGGCTGTGTTGCAGGTGTGCTGTCACTGCACCTGGGGACACGGGGCAGTCAATCCAATGTCCAGAGCTGTTCCTCTCTGCTTCTTGTATCCACATGTTCTCTTTAGTCTCAGACCTCTTTGGGGAGCAATTTTTTAATGGATGTAATCTTAATGTGCCAACTGGAGAAAAACTACTTAGCTAGTAACCCTCAGACACTGCTACAAATGAAGAAAATTGAGATGTTAAAACAGCAATAGCAGTAAGCTACTCCCAGGTGTGCTCTGCACGTGAGATGGACATCACAGGGTGGTGATGCCCTCTGTGCCAAGACACTGAGGTCCTGTGGCTTATGTGTGTGTGTAAGAAAGTTTCACTGCACTCTGAATGTGCTCTGCAGGTAGTCAATTGCCTCCTTCCTGAATTGCACCTAGAAGCTTTCTGGAAAGGAGCTACACTGGACTCCACTAAATTCCCAATCTGAGCACAGCTCTTGTAAGTGCTTTTAAATGAATGAAGTGCAAAACTCTTGAGTTTATTTTTAGAGCATCTATGAAGTGGAATGGGTTTGGAATAGCTCCAGGCATTTGCAGTCTAGGACAATTTGAACATGTTCAGACAAGGTCCCCATATCCAGAGGGACACAATTACAGACCCAGCCACGTATAGGTGTTACTATTAGCATATTATGCTATTAAACCATGAATTCTCCCATTGAGCCTTGCTGCCACTAAGGAGACGTGCATTCTGAAGTGCTATAAATACAAATGAGTTTTTGTGCTTGCTAAGGTCATAAATGGAAGCACAGTTTTCTTTAAGTACACTAATGCACACAAAGTTTCTTCCAGCTCCTGTATTATTTTCATATTCATATTTGCAATTTTAGGCTATACTGCTGTAAGCTTTCTAGGATTCCAGTCAAGGACTTTTGAAAACAGCTGACTGTAGGATATAATAAGAATGCAAAAGGTATTGTACTCTTTAGAGTGCCTTGAGTTTCCTGTATTTATCATTCTTATGTTATTTTGGCACTGTTTTTCAATTATTAGCCTGAAAAAAATCGTTATTTGTTTGCCACTATTAATAAAATCTAAAGGTGTTTTTATTAATGAAATAAAGTCAATATTATTAAGAATTTACAATGTAAAATGTAGCTTCTGTAAGCTTAAAAAACCTATTATAAAAACATTGAAACACTTTTCTAATTTATTTCAGTGAAGTGCCTAAACTTGATTGATAAAACCAGAAGCTTCGCTGAAAATGTATATATCTGTAACGAATTGTTCAGAAATATCTAAGCCACTCCTCAAAAAGGAAAAAGACTTTCTTCTCTGGATGTGATCCTGTGTACTGCAAGGTCATTTAAGCTGCCTCAGATCTTCCCATAAATGTGTCGAGAACCACATACAACAAGTAATAATCATAATAAGGCCACTTGACAAAAATGATTGCCTGTGTGTTGCAAATTAAAGTCTTTCCTGGGAGCTATACAAAATATATAGTGACAGCAAATAGATGTAATTCTTCAGTTCCTTGCTTGGAACCAGCCAGTGCTTATGTTCACACAGAGAGAAAAAAATACCCATAGCAGCTATTCAGTGTTGAAGCTTATAAAGTGGACTGTCACTCTCACAGGTGCACAGGGATATCAGTGAGGCTCTGCTCCTCCCCACGGCTCCAGAAGTAATTGGTCATTTTTCTCCTTTCTGTGTCCAGCAACTCTGAAGTAACTAGATCTGTGCCTGAAAGAGGAAGGGTTTTTCAGAGATAACCCTGAACTGGGTGGAGGAGAGCTGAGCAGAGACTGCCCTGACATTCTGCATCCTCGTGGGCGTCCTGAGCACTTCCTCTCCTGCTGTCCCAGGCTGAATCCAGCAAAGGCAGCATCCTCTTCTCTGCAGCCATGAATGTTCTTATGGGAGCAGCCTACTTTCTATAGATTTGAGCTTAAAACCACTGTAATATCTTCTTCAGCTGACAGTCTAAAAATCTGGGCCATATCTGACAAATCTTACCCGCCCTGCATCTACCCTTCCAACCTGATGAAGTGGAATGAGCTTGGAATAGCTCCAGGCATTTGCAGTCTAGGACAATTTGAATGTGTTCAGATGAGGTCCCCATATCCAGTGGGGATTCTGTGATTCTGAATCCCAAAGAATAACTGCATACACATAAACTGTGTGAACCTTTTCAACATTTTCTGCTTATTTCCACAGACAGTCTACACAATGGCATCTGGAATCTTGGTTTTTAGAATTTTTCCTACAGCCTGTCTTGGAGAACTCTAACTTAGGACTTCCACAGAAGTTGAAGATTGCTGAATTTAAATATTTTGCTATCCTTGTGTCTCTGTGTACTAACTACCAAGTCGTTCAGTCAAGTGGTGGATTTGGAAGTACATGCTCACTCCTTTAACTTGGGCATTGAATAAATGATCCCCAGAGGTGCCTTCTGACCCAACTATACTGTGATCAGACCTGGTATTTGTTGAAGAGAGCTTGTGCAGCTTAAATAAGACATTTTTGTAATTTTTTTCCACAAATAAGTTTTAATTATTTTTCTTAATTTTTTTCCACAAATAAGTTTTAATTATTTTTCTTAATTTTTTTCCACAAATAAGTTTTTTTTCTTCTACATATGGACTAATTTTATTTATGCCTATTATTTTAGTTCTCAAAAAAAAAAACAGTATGAAAAAGTTAATTTCATGACTGTGTTTTGATGGTGTCTCAGGCACAAGAATAAATATATTCTTACATGTACACTAGAGTAGGAAGATGATGTAGCTAGTTTAATGAGTTATTTATGGTTTTGAGGTATTCTCTCAAATATTGAAATTAATGTGATTTTAATGAGCCACATGCAATCGGTAGCTTTTGCTTTGTTGAATATTTCCCTCAGGGTAAACTGAGTCATTAATAGTAATTGGGAATTAAGTAGCCAGTTGCAGGGTTTAGTAGGAAGTGAGGTAAAAACCATGCAGCTTGGAAGCAAAATATCTGCACATAAACAGTGAGGGAGTTTGAGGTCATTAAAAACTGTGGGCTGGGATTAAGTGGGCTCCACCACGTGCATTATTAATGAATCTACCTAGCTCATGCAATTGAAATTTCTGATTAATCATAAATGAAGTATCTGTAAATAGAATAATTCAGCATGAGGTAAACAACCGGATTTTAATTTCCAGTGGATGGAAATTGTAGCAGTGGATGGTAGATGGATTTAAATTTAGATTATATACAGAATTAGATAAGGATAAATATAAATCAATAGGAAGACTGATTGCATTTCCCTTTTTTTAAATCTGCCTGCCACTTGGTTCAGTCACTGAGAAGCTTTTTGTTAAGGGAATATCTTCATGCACTTCACCATTTCAAGATTTTTCTACTTTTACGGATTTCACTATGAAAACTGAAAATTTTTGCACTCCCTCTTATTTGCCTTGGGAAACAACACCTGTCACTAGACCCGGCTGCTCAAAGCCCTATCCAACCTGGCCTTGAACACTTACTGTGATGGGGCACCCACAACTTCTCTAGGCAAAGTGTTCCACTACCACCCTCACAGTAAAGAACTGCTTCCCAAGATCTAATCTAAATCTACTCTTTTTCAGTTTGAGGCTTTTCCTCCTGGTCCTACCTTTATAGTTCCTTACAGAGTCCCTCTCCAACTTCCTTGCAGGTCCTTTCAGGTACTGGAAGGTTGCTATGAAGTCTCCGCACCACCTTCTCTTCTCCAGGTTGAACAACTTTCTCAGTTTGACTTCACAGGAGAGGTGCTCCCTTACCAGCCTGGTGGCCTCCTCTGGATTTGCCCCAACAGTTCCATGTCCTTATTGTCTTGGTGGCACCAGAGCTGGATTCAGTACTCCAGGTGGGGCAGAATTCTCTCCCTTGCCCTTCTGACTGTGTTCCTGTTGATGCAGCCCAGATTCCGTTGCTTTTCTGTGCACAGTGCTGGCTCTTTTGAATTTTTCATCACCCTCGAGCTCTTTTCCACAGGGCTGCTCTCAATCAATTCTCCACCCAACCTGCAGGTGTGTCTGCAATTGTCCCAAACCAGGTACATGGTCATGTAAAATTGAAAGTAATATAGTGGTTCCTTTCCAGAGATTTCTTCTTCTCAAGACCATCTTTAAGTAGGCAGGGCGTTAAAAACCTGACCAGATTGTGCCAAACCCTACAGCTGTAAAACATTCAGGTCCTTCTTGGCAGAGTGAGAGACCATGCAAAAATTAATTATTCTGCTTTTTGAGTGGATTTAACTTTCCCATAGTAAATAAATCCTTCAGCCAAAGAGGGAAAAAAACCCCTTGAGTAGCTGTTCATTAAGTAATGATCATCCATTCCATCCACTAAATGATATGAGAGTGTGAGGGAAAATTGTGCAAATTCATAGAATTTCATATAATATGTAATACATATCCACCAGAGGGCAAATTATGGTAACATTTGAATTATTCTGTTCAGCAATTTTATATTTCTCTTTCTGTTTCTTAAAACATTATATCTGATAGCTATTAATGGGTAGTGTTTTCCTCAGGAGTTTTGCTGATGTTTATTTATAATAAACTACTATAATATTTTATCTGGTTGCTTGATTTGTGAGCTTGGATTTCATGTAATTTGTGTACTGGTGCTTAGGCAGCTTGGGCCTATCTAAGGAGATAGGTAAGGCCCAAATCCAATCTGTTTCATTGCTTAATTGCTGGGTTCTCATAGAACACAGCATTTAGAACTGGACTGTGATTGAACCTGAGCAACCATAGCATGAGTCAAGAGTGTGTCAGCCCCTGAGGTGCAGTGAAGGAAAATAACCCAAGCTGACTAGCGAGATCCACAGGTTAAATAACATACATATAACTTTTATACTCTCTGCAGTAACTCACTGGCTTTGAAAAGTTCCTGCAGCCACAGGATTAATTAGGGATCCTCCATTCCTCTGCATCACCTTTCTTCATGTGCTAGACAACCACTGGAGTTCAAACGCCTTGATGCACCCACTGCTCTGAGACAGATGAAAACCACTGCAGCTTATCTCTAACTGCCTGACTTTTCTGTTTAGTAAATACCTAATAATCTCTCTAGTAAGCTCTTAATGGTGGCCTAGATGACAAAACCGATATTTCTAATGGCAAGAATTTGAGTATACCTCATTTAAACTGATTATTTCAGAATGAAAACCAATGAAGAATGTGATTTTCCAAACATAAAGAGAACAATTTCAGCAGTGGTAGTTAATTGCTACTGAATGGCATCTTTCAGCTAAGGATCTCCACGGAAATTATAAAAATTAATTCCTAAAATTAAACTGAAGCAAATAGTACCAGACAGGCAGAAGACATACAAAATTTTTATCACTTTCATTCAAAGTATACAACTTTCACAGCACCTAAAATGCAAGGTTCTTTTCTAATTTGAAGCTGCAATGTAAATTAATTGTCTCAAAGGAATGAGATCTGCATGATTTATTTGTCCAATTTTGATATTTTGACATGAACATACTCCTTATAAACTTGCATAAGACTTTTGAAAGCTATAAAAGAAGGCATTGTTCTATTCATATCATCTGAAAAAGAGCTGATTCAGTGCATCATTAACATGGTTTACTTTTTCATTTATGTGACAGTCTAGTTGTAAGTTTATGTTATCAGAAAACAAACATAAGACTATTTACATCAGTGATACAACTTTTAGTTAGAACTAGAATTGATGCTTGCTCATTTTCTAATTATATGCATTTTACTGGAGTATCAAAAGCGACAGTTCTTATTCTCAAAGATCAGAGATTTTTTTCACATAGGTCATGTGTAGAACAGCTGCCACCCCAGAATCTATGTTTACTTTGGAAACTCATCCTGTCCTCTGTCCTAGGTGCTGGATTTTGCATCAGCTCCATGCCTAATTGCAACTTTAGTTTTGCAAGATAAAAAAGATATATTAAAATAACTAAATGCAATTTAATACTTTTGTTTTTTCAAGGTGAGACAATACCCTCTTTGCCAGTTCTCCAGGAGCACCAGTGGAGTGCAGAGCCTGGAAAGGCTCCCTGGCTCCTTCCCAGTGCTCTTCCCAGCACCAGGCACCAGCCCTGCCAGCCCGGAGCACAAGGGCAGGAGTGTAGCCCCGCATTTGTCTTCACAGAGAGAAATGCAAGGCACAATTCTTCCCAAGAATATTCTTATCTCCTTTGCTGGGCCTGTGTTTGTGCCAAAGTAGAATGCAATATGGAGATTGTTTACCCAAAGTGATGGGGTTTTGTTTCCTTGGCCTGTCAGAGCCAGGTGTGTGTGTGTCAGGACTGTCACTGACAGTCACGAGATTCTGTGCAGTGTGTGCAGTTGAGTGCTTGGCAGATTCAGTTTAGATGTAATGTAATATAGTGTAATATAGTATAGAATAATATAGTATAAATAAGTAATTAATTAGCCTTCTGATAAGATGGAGTCAGATGCATCATTCTTCTCCCCTCATCGGGGTTGCCTGCGAATTTGACACAGGAGGGAACCACAGAGATCTTCCCAGTGCCCTGTGCAATCCTCCACCTCCAGGACAACCAGCAGGAGGCAATGGATACAGGAAGGGACAGGCAGGCAACCACAGCATGGTTTTATCTGTTTTACAGCTCAAACCAGAAATGAACACATCTTGGTGAGATTTTCTTTTCAGGCGCAAGCCTAACAATTTTTCCTAGTTGAAGAGTCTCTGTGCAGTAATATTTTTATGAAAGGTTAAATTTTTACATGGAATAAAAAAAAGTAGCAGCTATGAAAAGGAAAAATAAGTCATCAAGTGTCTTGTTAAAATAGTTGGGTTGTCATTTTATGAACCACCCATTGTCCAAATTACCATGTATTAAGAATAGGCTTACATTAAAGAATCTGCTGAAAATCTGGCATTTTCTTTCCCCTGAACTGAGGTCTTATGTAATAAACCTAGCAGAGAACTCTGCTCTTTATGTCCCTTTAAATGGCTGTATACATAATATGGGTGTATCTGAAAACAAAAGCTTTCCTTTGTGTAATAAAGGTAAATTTTCCCTGGCATCACATTATTTTGAATATACCAATAAGCAAGTCCACTATTCTGAAACACACATAACTAAATATGTGATATTTAAATCAGTCTACATAAGATAGAAAACGAAATTTTCTAAATTTTTAAAAAGATTGCTTATAAAATGTTTCCATTTGAACCTTATTGCCCTATCTTAGCAAATTCTTCACTACCTTTGTAAAACACAAAAGGTCCTTCAACAGTGTCATGCCTTAAAGCATTTTCTTTCACAATGTCATTAAGGAGTGATATTAGTAAGTGAATTGATGTGGTTTCTAATTAATTTACTTCAGTCAGGGCTGAGCCTCTTTTCTATCAGCTCTTGTAAATACATGCACAAATTCTCTTTCTGTCCTTGACTTATTAGAAACCTGAAGTATATTTTAAAAATGTAGTATTCAATAGTTATCATTTAAAGTTTTAGAGTCCATTCCAGTGTACCCTAGTGCCTCATTAAAAGGCTCTAAATTTTTGTTGATGTCTTTGCTGATGGCCTTTGTGACAGGCTATTCAGACAACATTTGAGAAATACTACTGAAAAGTGCATGGAGCAAGAGGTTATGTTTGGAATGATAGCTTGTGGATATAGTGAATAAAAAGAAAAACATCTTTCAGTCACTTTAGATGTGTATTAGTATAAAAGTGCTCATATACTGCTGCAAGGTATAGGCTGCTAAAAAAGAAAGCTAACAAAAATCTATGAAAAATTAAAAAAATAAGAGTAGTTGCAAAAATTATTTCTCTGACTACTGGAAGACTACAGTGCTAACTATTAAACCTCATGAATGCAAGTAAACAATAGAATTTAGATTACTTCCAGCAAGTAGAAGACAGTTTTCAAAAACATTACAGCCACTGCAAACTCAAAAGCAACAGGTAATTAGGGAAAAGAGCTGAAAGCTCCTGCTTTGAATCATACTTTTAACTTCAAAGCATCACAGAGTCAGCTCTTACATACAGAGACAGAACTCATTGCAGTGTTAGCTTAGGGAATGATGTTGCAAATAGTTTTCTTGGAAAACACACTTTTAAGTGCTTTGAGGTTGAGTAACTTTTACCTTTTGGTATGAGTTACAATTCTTGCACACTGTACTTTGTAAGGATGCCGGTTTTTCCCCTTACATTTTTCCCCTTACATAAAAAAGAAATGCAGCACTTAGTGAATAAAAAAAAAAAAATCACAGAATTGAAAAAAAAATCTAAATATATTTTTTCCATATTTTAACTTGTGCCCATACTCCCTGCCCATACTGTTCCTGGGCACCAATAAGAGTCTGGCTGTGGAATCTTTCTTACCCTGGTATTTACACGCATCGGGAAGATCCACCAAACCCCCTGAGTCCTTTTTGAGCTGAGAAGCCACAGTTTGCTCAGCATCTCTTCATGTGTCACAATCTCTGAATCACCTAATCACTCTCATGGCCCTTCACTGAACTCACTCCAAGTCCCTGTCCCTCCCAGCCCCTGGGAGTCGGGACTGATGATTCATCTTCCCTTGGTCTCTGAGCCACTGATCACAACACTACCTACATTCTTCCACAATCCAGTGTAAAATTCACACATCAGCTTATAAATATCTATAGCAATTACTAACTCTTGTTTTCAATTTAAAGTGGCCTCATTGTTCTGTGCTGCAGCACAACCCCCTTCTCTCTGAATTATCTGTTTCATATATGAACAAATGAAAACATAAATCTCATTTTTAATTTTCCTTGGACATGTTCCTAAACATATTTTTATTTTATTTAATGACAAATGGCACTTGGGAATTTTCTCTCCTTGGGTGTTTGTCCAAGAATTTATTTATTTCAGATGAGGCATGGACTTTTAAGTAGAATTTCTAATTCTCCTCAAATCTTTTCACATCACAGAGTAATCTGGGCACACAACATGGGTTTTTCATGCATGAAACAAGACTGGTAGATGTTTTCCAGTAGCATATCAATTGTGCTTCAGTTGCTAAACATTGAGTTAAAGACATTTGATCACATGCAGCCTGAAATAAAACACCATAAAACACATAGGGTCCATTTTATGTTGATATCAAATAACATCAAAGTGAATAAGGCCTAATCAAAAATAATATTTGATGCTCCCTAAAAAAAAAAAAAAAAAGCTACATAATCTTTATGGAGAGCTTAAATACAATACAAAGAAATTGCTTGTGCACATAATGTAGGAGGATGGAATTCTGTGGTTCCCAGTTTAAATCTAAAATTAACACAAAAATGCTGGAAAATTTTATTAAGTGACAATGGATGACTTCAAGTAACTTGTAATTAAATCTGTTGATTATTGGAATTAAGACAAATAATGTGATAACTTATCAGTTATATTTAGGGAAAAATATCAGATTAGGAAATATGCTTGAAAAATAATTTTTAAAATGAGAAGATGTTTTAGGACAGAACATTTTGCTAAAGTTCTCTGGAATTCTCCAAAACCCTTTGCGGGAAGCTTTGGGGTCCTTGTGGTTTGCCACTACAATTAAGAAAGTTTTTGGAAATGTGAGTCCTTTCCAAACTGGCATTAAGGCAATTACTTTGGACTAACTTAATACATTTTGGAGATGGAATTAAGCTGGTCTCTGTATATCTGAGATCCCAAAGAAAGAGGAGGATGAACTGCACACACCCTGTGCCTTACAGCAGAACTCTTACACTGTTTGTGTGGCATTGGGTTCTCAAAGGCACTTAAAGCAATGAAGTTCTTTTGAAACTCACTGGGATATGATCATTACACTTGCAAAATCCTTTTAAAATCCTGTAGCCTTCAGTCCCTCTTTCACTTGCTTCATATTCATTCATCATATAAATGATTACCCAAAGTGATCCTCAGGCCAAATGGTACCATTCACGTTTTGAGTGAGTAGTCCTATTCTCTTTCGCTTGACACACTCACCTCAAATGAACTGCTTGAGACTTGTAAGGTACCAAAGGAAGCTTCACAAAACTGACCAAAGTATGAATTTTTTGATTGTCTTCAATGGGCATTAGGTGAAACTGGCTGAAAGTAGGAATCACAACCAAGTTCTGTGAAACAATTTTGATTACCTGCTTGGGAAACAGGGCATGGTTTTGAGCACGAGTCATGAGCCTGCCCATGTCTTTCACAGATGTACCAAAGTCCATCTTAAAGATTTTCAACGCCATGGCTCTGCTTGAAAAGGTATATCAAACTTTACTGTAAAATATCCTTTTTCTATTCCATAAATAAACAGTTCTGGAAAGCACTTTAACAACATTAATGTCCCAAGAAGAAAAATATTTTTCTCACTCTTAAAAATATCTATTTAAATAATTAAAATCTTAGCATTTTGGAGACTTTAAAAGTGATCTATTTCAGTAAGTGTAGGATATTTTTCTCAATTCTTAACCTCAACTTCAGTCTTGGCTACATTAAGTAAAATGATTTTCCATCTCTGTATAAATGAAGAAATTTTATTCTTTTTCTGTATTTTATATGAATCTTTTCTATAATATTACGTATAGTCTTTATCTTCTTTTCTTTAGCCTAAGTAATCCTGGTTTTCTCAATTTTTTTCTTGTAGCATTCCATTTCTTTTAGACAACCTGAGCATCCTTATTGCTTCCATCTCATCTATTCTCATCTGATCACATAATTTGTAAAATATAGTGATCAAAACTAAGAAAAGTATTCCGGTTTAGGATCCTTGAGTACAAAATCAGATTATTTATTTCTTTTAACTTCAAGTGTTCTGCTGAAACATTCTAATAATGTGTTTGAATGTTTGCAACAGTCAGACTCAATTGGCTTAAGTTCAGTTTCTGGTCACAATATAAGCCTCAAATTCTCTTGGTGGCATTGTAAGCTCTTGGTTCATTCTCCATCCCATATGGAAGTAATTTTCTTGTCTCTAGGTAGAATTTCACATTTTCATATTAAATGGGAATTTCACATTTCTCTTTTAAATGGTCTAGTGAAAAGTGTCCCTGTTCACAGCAGAGGACTTGAAACTGGATGACTTCTAAGGCCTCTTCCAACCCAAGGCATTCTATGAGTCTATGATAAATTGCAATGTACATTATCTCAGAGCTTTTAAATTTTTCTAGATAATTTTAATATGACATATGAAACAACTATTTATGTCATCTGAGCAATTAATTAAACTACCCTAACTTACATCAGCTGAAGTGTAGAGGAACATTTGTGATGCACTCACATGCCAAAGCAGATATTTGTACGCAGCCACTCAGAAAGCTTTTCAGTATGGTTGTGCACACATCTGGTAAGTTTTGTCTAGACTTTGTGGTATAACAAAGAGAGTTTAAAATCTTATTAGCATTATCTGCATGTCTATGAGTTGTTTATTTACCTGTTCTTAATGCTAATTTTAGAAGCAGATCAGATTGTCTTTCTGTGACTTTTTCCTGACAAATACATGCTGGCAGTTAATCATCTCCTGTTATAATCTCCATCAAGGTTGATCCTTCCCCTGGGGGTAATGGTGTCCATCCCCACCAGAACAGTATAACACTTGGTGAAAACTTTCTGAGCCTTACTTCTCTCTTGTGCTCAGTGCAGAAGGTGAGCCTGGAGGGTAGCTCAGCTGCACACAGGCTGTGCTTGTGCTGTAGCCCCACTGGGAATTTCCCTGGCTAGCTCTGAGGTACCCCCTCAGACATGGGACTGAACGCCCAAACTGATGGACACCCTGCTGTACCCAGTTTCTTTTTCAGTTGAGTGCTCCTGGTTCAAGGGAGATTAAACGAGGCAGATTTTCTGAGCTGATAAATGAAACCAACAGCTGCTCCATGGCACTCTTTTCTGCCTTGTTCTTGCACAGTGTCCATCAATGGACATTTTTCTGGCTTACTCCCAAACTCAACAGACAGGCATATATGGCAACCGGAGAACTTAAACAAGAGAGAGCATTGCCAAGACGTTTTAAAAGATAGTGACCTTTTTTTAAAGTATAATAAATTAATAGTCTTGCCTTGGGGAGGTTACCTAGACAGAAATCTTCACTGTCTTGTTTCCTTTGCTACTGTCCCCTTAGATCCCTGCTGCCTTACCTGCACACACACACTCAGCACACACAATCACACAAACACATCTGCTACAATATTTTCTGTTGCACTCCCCACCAGGTGCAAATATTAACTCTGTCACTGGTCTAGGTGATGCTAACAGCCTGTAATTTTCTGTAACACTTCCTATTCCCAGGAGCTGAAAGTAAGCCAGTCAAACCCACGGCCTTGGTTTTCCAGGTTTCCTTTCTCACGACCACCCCTACTTTTAAATACAATCAGATTGGTTGGATTTGGAAACTCAGCCACATACCTAAGTTATTAGAGAAAATTTCCCTATATAAGTGGCCCTTGTAAATTTTATCAAATCTGGGCATTTAAAAAATAACCAAATATTCTGATGTTCTTCCTTCTTCATTTCAGCCAGAAGCCGTATGTTTTTGATGATGATGATGATAAACATGTTAGCCAGCTGACTGCAACTCCCCTTTTCGATGGCCAAAATAAGGCATTAAAATATTTAAAAGAAAAACAAAACCAAAGATCTCAGCATGATAGTTTGACAGATTTTTCTTGCGACAGCAAAGTAACTGTTTTCTTTGTTTAACATTTTTATAGTAATTTAAGACTTTCCTCTTATGTTTTATGTCAAATGCTAAATAGATGCATTTTTGAGCTCTGACTCCCTGACTGGTCTTGTATTTTTAGTCTAAATGTATTCACAACCATGATTCTCTATAACCTTTTGCTTGAAGATCTTCCTCCCAGAGCTTAAACCTCTCTCTGGAAGGTTTTGTAGACAGCAATATTATCCTCTCTCAGCCTTTGTTTCACTAGACTAAATAGGTCACACGCTACTAGCTCACACTTTGATGACAGATATTGCATTCCCTCATTCATTGTCTCAGCATCTGTTCCACTTGGAGCTTGCCTTTCTCTTTGGTCCCTGGCAAACTCAGTTTCCAGACCCACTGCTGCAGCTCAGACAGGAGCCCTCTTGACTTTCTCCTAAGACAGTTGATTATCTTCTACATTTGCTTTTAGGCATGAATTATATCCATGCTCTTTGAATGTAATCCTTTTCATTTTTTCCAGTGAGGTTGTTTTAATGAGGAGGATGAGGGATATATCCACTTAGCAATCAGGATAAAAATCAGATAACATTAAAAATTGATGCAGTACAGATGTATTTTTCTGACTGTTATATACCGAGGTGCTTTGACCTTGTTTCATTTAATTTTCCTGCATAAATCATTTTGAGATGGCTGGTTAAAGCCAGTCCACATTCAGATGACTGTCTGTATCTTGAAAAGGAAACAGAATATCAGAAAATATCAGACTTTTTTTTTTGAAGTACAATCTCCTGAATTTTTCAACTGTTCAGACCCACCTCTATCAGACTGCTCAAAAAAACCCATACTCTAATCTTGATTTTTTCAGCTGAACACTGATGAATCTTATTTAGTTTTCAGTCACGTATTCAGTGTCATTTGATGTTTAAGTAATAACTTCACATTTAGACGCATTGTAATTTACATCCTTACATCACAATATTTTAATGGGTTTACTTCTAAGAGTAATGGTTGACCTTTAAATAAACAAGTATGATGTGATTGCAAGAATCAAAGTTCAATTTTATCGTAATGTTATGTATGGATAAATTGCACAAGAATATGATATGGTAAGCAACATTAGAAAGGGTCTGTATTTCATTTTGTTTCTTCAAAAGTTTAAAGATTCAACTCCTGGCTCATAAAATGGAAAATGTATCATTTTTACTTGCACCCATATGTATCATTTTTACTTACACCCATATATGTAAAGTGCAAATTTCATTTATCTTCAGGAATGTTTATATACTGCATAAAAAAAACAGGTTATAAAAATATACTTATTAATGAGGATGAGAAATGAACTGCATCATCTAGTTTAATCATACTTACTCTTTTCCCACAGTAGATTTTTTTTAATGGATGCATTAACTGGATATTTAGAAGGATAATTCCAGAATTTTGGGCAGCTCATGAATTCATTTCGTTTTCCAATAAAAAGAATTTCAGAATTGGAGATAGTGAGGGCTTTTGAGCTTGAAATCTGTTATATTATTTGCTAATTTTTTTTCTTTTTTTTTTTTTTTTTTTTTTTTGTCTTCATGGGCAGAAAATATTTAGTAGAGTGCCTAATAGAATGATGAATAAAATAAAATAAATATATTATTCCATATTAACCTCTACACTCAACTATTGACTCAGATTGCATTGGGTTTCTTTTTTGACCAAATCCATTCTCACAAATTCACAGAGCATAAGAAATCCCTGCTCAATTTTGCTTCCTCTTCTTGGAGCCTGTGAGATTCCTGTGCTCAGGATGTGCACAGATGCGTGGTCAGCTGTTCATGCTTCATCTTGTGATGCACTGAACCAAAGGGATGTGAGCTGCTCAGCCAGCCCCTGTACACATGTAACTCCCAGGGTGTGCTCCTAATAAAAATAATGAACAAAAGAGAAGGAAATCATTTGTATTTGGAAAAATCTTATAATTTTGAAGCAGCTCAGTATTTTATCTCATGGAAACTGGACAGTGATGCCACTCATGTAAAGATACAGAAAATCATTACATCCTTCCCATGACTCTCATGCTTGGAGCCTTCCACTCCTGACTGAGGTGTGGTGCTCACATTCCACATCTACAGGAGCTACAATGGAGTTCCATTAGTTAGAAGTGTCCAATATGTGCTCAATACACATAGGGAGTAAATCTGTCAGCTAAAGTATGAACAGGAAGGAACATCTTATCTCTGATAAAAACTGACTTCTGGCTGCAACAGCACTTGAAAAGGCTCACAACAGATTAAACTGCAACTATTTTTTTTTTTTTTTCAAAAAAAGAAGAAAAAACTTTTTTCCACTCTCCCTTTCTCACAGAAAATTTCTTCAAATCAGGCTGAACAACTGGAATTTAGGGGGAAAAAAATCTCTAAGTGTATAAAGAAAGCTTTGGTGAAGTGTCAGATACTGTAATTCATCTAAGCTCTCAGACAGGAACTGTGATGATACTCCCTGTCAAGTTCACATGAAGATCTCTTACCCAAAGAGATAAACTGTCTCTGCTTTCATTTGAAAATGCCTGTCATGATTTGATGAATCAAGAGAAGTTGGATGGACTGTTTCTTAGGAATCTTGCAGCTTCTCCAGCTAATCAATCAGTTCATGAAAAAATGGAAACATAAGCTCTTTTCACTTTTATTCATCTTGAAAGAGGTTAATGGTGATGCAACGTGACCCTTGCTTTATACTGGCCCATCTCTAAAAGAGGAAAAACATCCAGTTTATATTACATTTCTGCTGGTTAACAGTAGTCAAAGTGTCATTGACCCCACCACTTTGTCTGTCACTGTGAGAAGGCATGGCAATCCAGATAAATTATAACTATTAGACTAGTAGAAAAAGTTCTGTGCTGAAGACAAAAATATTACAAACAAGAATTCAAGGAGATCCACATCAATGCTAGTGAAATTTAAGTAATAACTACATCAATTAACAAAGGAAAGTGTTTGACACAAAAGTATCTGTTCTCAAAAAACAATTTCTCATAATAACTGTGAAAATCTAACAGTCTAAATATGTCAGATTTTTCATTTTATATCAGTGAATTGGATTTAGAGTTTATTATTTAAACACTATTATATATGCAAATTCCTGAGAAAATAAAGAATTAAATATTAGTGCACAGTCAATATAAAAAATCCTAAAGAGTCAAGTTCAGTGGCTTAAAACACTCTTAACTGAAAATAAAGACTTCTTAAAGTTGGGCCCATCTTTACATCACAGTTCATTACATAAATGCTTTTCAATTGGCGCTGTTAGAGAAAATTATAGATATTTTGATTCTGGATCTAGCATTCTTCTGTTAGTATTTTTCTGCTATTCTGGGTATTTTTAACATTAAAGATAAATTCATGCTTTTTGGCTTTCTTGTAGCATCTGTTTTATGGAAGCAACACACAGTGTGTGTCATGTATTATAGCCAAGGAACATACGCTGCAAATAAACTAGAAATGTATGAATTTGTATTTAACACTAGGAATCTAGATGTTCTCCCATCAGAGATAATCCACTAGAAATAAAAATGCTGCATGGTTCCTGGAGAAATTATATGAGCAATATTGAGAGTAGGACAATATATTCCTGTATTTTCAAGGTTAGCCTTCAGAAATCCCTGCCTAACTGTGTGTTGCCAAGCTTTACTGCTGAAACCAACAATTAGGATTTTTTCCTCTGGCACTTTGGCCGATGCATTGTGCCTAGTAAAGTGGATAGTGTATGTGTACAAAGTCTTTTGTCCCTACTGTGCTGATTCATATAAAGATCAAGACAGCTGAGATTTGTGATTAAAAATCCTCACCTTGCCTGTCCTTATGTGCCCATTCCCGAGGCTGTCCATAGGGCCAGCCACAAGAGCAGCTGTGGCGTGTGGCTGTTTGGTTTGCCATGCCTAACCATCCCACCAGGTGAGCCAAACACCTGGGATAGGAAAAGAAACTGATCACAGAGATGACCCCATTTCCTTTCTTTTTACTGTGCAAAGGGTTTTGTGCCTTCATCTTTAACCCCAAACCCCAAAAAGCAGGCATTTAAGGAGGAGAGTCTGCTACCCAAGTGAAGTGATTGGAGCACCAAAGGAAGGTAAATTAGTTATAAACAAATAAGCTCTGCTCACATTGTAAAATTAGAGATAGCTCCCAATAACAGCTTTTTACCCCAAGGAACCTCATGGGCATGACGCAGAGAAGAGACTGGATTCCTTCCTAGGAAGTTGTTCATCTGTCCATGATGAAAGTCTTCACATATGTGAGATCGAGACTGCCAACCTAAAAGGCAGTATGTGAGGTTATAGTTGAGAACAGGTTCCTTTGGATTTGGGAATAGGAGACATAGTTTTTTTCTCCTTTTAATATTCAAAACAATTTAATTATTAATATTCTCTGGGTATTTAATGGGTATACACATCACTGTACCTAGTAAATTCTTAAATATCAGTTTATGACCGAGACTCAGCATTACAGATTTTTCTTAATTTTTTTCTTTGTTCTGGTTCTTCTTTACTTGATCTCCTATACCTTCTCTCTGTAAGCATAAACAGTCCCAGAAAGACACACAGTTAATTTATAAACTGATTCCTAGAAGGATTCCACTTTTCAAACAAAGAAACACACGACTACACCAAAGCTGTGGGCAGGGAAGAGGATTTTTTTTCATTTGAGGTTTGAAGGTAGAATGAATCTTGATTTGAATCAATGTGCCTACAGTGCTAAGCATACCATTACATACTTTTAATATCCAGCATAGTCATCTGAAAGGAAAACAACCTTACAATTCACAGAGATTATGGACCATCAGACATCTCAGGTCAGTTTTTCAGCTCCCCTGAAAAATGTATGTATAACATGCAACTTTCACATTTTATCGATACTTGACAAAAAGCTCAGTGAATTATGTGAGTCAATAGTTAACCAGTCCACAATTGCTATTAATTTTCACAACCCAGGAGCAAGTTAGATTCACATCTGTGTCTCTACCTGGCTTAAAGGTTTTTCCCGTGTGGTTTGACTCCTAGCTACATTTTATATGTAGACTCAACAATGAATTTAATTATAGTAAGCTCATTAGGAATGGAGCCATTGCTTATCTTAAGTTTTGTAACATAGTGTATATTTACAGCAGTGTATAAGCAGTACTTAATAATTAATTCTCTGTACTCTGTTACATTAATGTGAAAGCATAAAAGGATTATAAGAGGTAGGGAGGGCTTTATACTTCTGTGAAGAATACAGAGATGAGTCTCTTTGAAAATGAGAATGGAAAATTAAAGCCTGATGAAATGTGACCTTTTTGTGTTTCTTTCCAACAGCTTAGAGCTGCATATTTTATTATAAGACTAGATTTTTAGTTCTTTATCAAGTTTAACTTCCCTTGGAATAGTGGCTGACAATGATGGAAGAATAAGCAAATTGTTCCAGAAATACTTATTAAAATATCAGATATCTCTAATATTTTATTACTGTACACTTGATCAAACACCTCAGTGGCCAAAAATAAGATAAACAGGAATAGCTTGTGTGATTATATAGAGTGATGAGAAAACAGACTTCAAAAGCAGGGAATTGTTGATGCAGCTTGCAAAGAGCACAGAAAAGAGATTTTCCCTCATACTCTCCTTCCTTCCTTCCTTCCTTCCTTCCTTCCTTCCTTCCTTCCTTCCTTCCTTCCTTCCTTCCTTCCTTCCTTCCTTCCTTCCTTCCTTCCTTCCTTCCTTCCTTCCTTCCTTCCTTCCTTCCTTCCTTCCTTCCTTCCTTCCTTCCTTCCTTCCTTCCTTCCTTCCTTCCTTCCTTCCTCCTCCCTCCCTCCCTCCATTGTATTTTCTATCAAAATTTATTCAATGGCAAATGATACTCTCAAAAATATAAAATCTTTAAAGCTTTCATAATACTCTATGAGAGGTCAGTGTTTAATTTACACTGTGATCAGTGATGTAGCTAGAAGAGGAATTTTTTTTAGGTTGGAAATTGGTTAAAAAGCAAAAAAAAAAAAAAAAAAAAAAAAAGTTGAAAATGACATATTCATGAGCATGAATTGATGCAATGTGTTCAGGTCAGAAGAAACGTGCATCACTGTATGTTTCCAGCAGGAAGCTGACATTTCTGTCATGCTGCAAAGAAATTTAAAGTGGCATTCCTTTATTTTCCACAGAGACAGCTGCTATAGTTCCCAGCTGAAAATTGGCCTCAGCTGGCATGTAATAAATGGGAAAACATGTAGATAATAGTCATGAACTACTGAGCACTGCTGGCTGACCAGTTATCAAATTTCTGATAAGCTGTACTTTCAGCTGTACCTCAAGATGACACATATGCTCTTTTCTCCTTTTGTCTCTCATCATTTACATTTGCAATAAAATTATGATTTAGTGCACATTAAGACCCAGCTGTCCACAATTATACTTTTGATGTAAGGGTGCTGATAAATAAACTTTTAAAAGAAAAAATTACGTTCCTGGAAGATGTTTTTTTTTTAGTAAGTATCCGGAAAATGTCAAAATGTAAATTCCCTTACAATAACCAGATGCAAACACAAATATCTGCTCTTATAGAGCTCAGTCTTCTGCAAAAAACTGTCAGGAATTTTGCAGCTTACTTCTACATGGAGAATGATGCTTTGTCAAAACTGCAGCATTGCATGGAAATAGATTCATTTTGATGGAAATAGAATGATTTTGGTGCACTTTCACCAGAGCAGAGTTTGGCTGGGAGTTCAGATTTCAAAGAAATATCTTTTCAGGCCACTTATGACCTGTAGATCAGATATAGCAAACCTTTCTACTGCCTGCAGCTGAGCCCCATCATTCACCTGCAACTCTTGGGGATGCTGCTCATGTGCGGTGGGGAATCGCTCAGGGAGCAGCAAGATGTTGAATTTCATTTCCATTCAACCGAGTCGAAATATTTGTTTTCCTGAATTATGTTTTTTAATTTTCCTTTACATGGAAAGCATGGAAATAACTTATTTTCTTTCAGAAGAGAAAGAAAATGTTAATTTTTCCTACTGTAGAAAACTGTATACACTTATTAGTCCTAATTCCAAAGCTGAAAAGTTGGTGAGGGTTGAATGAATGGTTGAATAAATAAAGCAGAAATTATTCAGCAGCAAACATTGATTTTAGTGACAGATGTAAGAATGTCTGGTGTAAGAAATTGTTTAAGTGGTGATGAAGTGTGCATACTACCTGTGATATTTCTGCTGAAGTCATTCAAAAAATACTGAGGATGTAATTAGACTTTAAGGTGGCAATGCCCTTCTTGGTCTGACCCTGTCTTTGGCTGTGTTGGGTTTGACTTTCTCTCCTTCTCAGCCTTCTGCAGCTCTGCTCACTGTGTTTGTCTCCCTCTTGGCTCCACAGTGTCTCCTGCTCTTTCCTCTGTTCTTGTGCTCACTGAGCCACGTGTCACAGTAAAATCTCAGTCTTTTCCCTGATCCTGACCCTTTTGCTGCAACTCTGTCAGGTGTGATAATTCTTCCTCTGCATCTTTACTCAGAACTTCCTTTGGTTTTCTTTTCTATAGGCAACAATGACTGAAAACAACATGCAACAATTGGAAGATTAATCAATGGGTCTATGTGTGTATATATATATGTATGTGTGTGTGCATACATGTAATTTTAATGCAAAAAGTGGATTTAAAATATTATCCTTATTTAACAGTAGATCCCTTCTCCCTCCCCTCAGCCACTCTTGTCTCTCAGTGTGGATGGCTGGGAGGAAGGTTACCCTGCAGCATCCAGCACCCATGTCCACATGCCCAAATTCCACATGAGCCCTTGAGTCCAGTGTTTCATATCAATTTATTGCCTTCAGAAGTCTTGTCTAAGCCATCTATGCAGAAGTGGTATTTGTTACTTTTGCCACACAGAAAAACAACAGCCCAGCTACCTATAGAAATTTACAGGGAAATTTATAGAAAGAAGGGATTCATGCAAATCAAATCTCTAAAGCATGCATTCATATAATGTCTAATGAATGTGAGAATGAAAATAGAATTGTATTTTTTTATTAATTGATCAGATGAGTTTTCTGGAATTTTCATCAACTAAATGAAAAAAAGAGATAGAAAAGGAAATAAATAATATTTAGCAGAAAAACAAAGGAATAGTGAACTTAAATAAATTGATTTTATTATAGGAAATTATTACAATATTACAATATTACATTACAATTATTAGGGTTTTTTTAACCAGAAGTTTTATTGTGATTCTTCTGGTCTACTGAAGATGCTCAAGGATATCTTTATCAAACTGGAAGTTAAACCATTATCATTTTTATGCAATGTGAATTTGCAATGTGAAATTCTCTGATCCAGTCTTATATTTTTTCTCTCTTTTTTTCTCTATTTTTACTTTCTTTTTTGTTTTTTTTTCCCTTCTCACCAAGCCCCATGTGGAATACCCACATGAATGGCAGCTGGAATTGATGGGTTTAAGTAAAGATTTTTTCTGTGCAGAGTAATCCTGCTGTGGAATGGCAGAGCAGATCTGCAGAGCTCTGCTGCCTAATGAGAGACAGGAAAAAACAGGAGGAGCCCACACTCCCAGTGGTGGCTTCAGGAAGGCTTCAGCTGGAGACTGAAGATCCAAAGAGCTGAGTGCTGCAAGGGAGAAGCTGGATTTTGAGCCTGTTGACAGTTTTGAAATCAATGTTTTCCATGCATTTCAGAGGGATAGGGCAGAGAATAATAAAAATGTTCAGGAATTATGTCAATTTGCAGCTCTTAGATATATAAAATATTGGTGATACCAGTAAAGTGCACCCCAAAAATTGTACAGTTGTTATCTTCACCCCAAGTTTTTACTGAAAAGTTTAACCTACATTATTGAGAAATAAATAAATTCTGAGTTTAAAGAGAGATGGATGGCTTAGATTAGATTAATAGGAACAGGATTTTGCCAAGAGTAAATGCTTTTGACTTTAGAGAGGTCAAACTTCAGATTTAGGAAGCCTCCACAGAGAGAAAAATGTCTATCCTTAAATACTGTTTCTGAGGTTTTTTGTTGCAATACAAGTGTCCACATGATAGAAACTGCACATTCGTTTCCTGAGGAATTCATGGTGTGATAAAGAAAATGAGAGCCTCTGAGGGAATAATTGCTTCACCATGGGAAACTCATGCAACTTAACTTGAACTTTAAATCGATCTGCCTTCATATTTGTTACTGCTGGCACACAGCATTATGAGGAGGAAATTGTGCAGCCATAAAATGGATGTTTTTTATATTATGCAGCATGGTAATGCTGTGACTATTTCTATAAATGTGTGTTTGTCGGGTGGGAAGTTTTTGCCATCTCAGTTCCAAACAAATTTCCATAAACACCAAAAATATAGAGCTCGGTGCTTTTAATTATGAATAGCAACAATTGTTCTGAGCTCATTCAAAATACTTGAATAGTGAATCTCTCCCTATTTTAAACAAGTTTTCATTATTTTCATTTGTTTCCTGGGCTGCAGAAGTGTGATCATTACCATACTGCGATAGGTGCCCCTGTGTGCTCATGGTACGACCGGGCAGAGGGCTTACAGGATTACATGCTTGATTTCCCCTGAAAGCCTCTCTTTCCAGTAAATATTGTGGCAATTTGAAGGGATTACTTTCTTATGTCCCTTTCAATTTTTCCAGCCATTTTTGATTTGATAGCAGCAGCTGGTAGTCACTTAAGGGTGACAGCAGCGCTCTCATCATCTCCTTGTAAGGTGGACACACACTGCGCTCCCCACATCACAGCCAGGGCTCTCAGGAGCTGAGGGACACAGCAGGTATGGCAGCAAAGAGATTCAGCTGTGTCTCAGAGACTACAAGAACATTCTTTTTCTTTAACCAAGTGCTACCTACTATACGCCATGGTTTCCAGCTATTAATTGATATTTCTAGGTATTGACAATAAGTTTAAAAAGCACAGTTAATTCAGCAAGGAAGAAATTTTCACATTTAAGTCATTTTACAGCCTCAATTATTCAAGGAGGATGGAGGATGGAAAATTTGCTGTCTTTTGATCTGTCTTTTCACTAATTGTGCCACCTTAATTTTTTGGTTTTTTTTGGTTTTTTTTTTTTGGCAGAGGTTTTCATAATTGATTCCCCATCCTTAAAAACTAAAATATACATATTCTCCTGGTCTTGTAGAACAAGACTGAAAAGAAGAGTGAATCATGTGAAGCAAAGACAGTAAAACTACTGAAATATTGCCCCAAATCATTTTAGGATGTGTACAGATCTGATATTCAGTACTGTTGTGTCCTCTACAACTGTGCTTCATCAGGACATTTAGCTTAGCTGAAGATTGGGGAATTGATCCTTATTCCTCACTTTGTTCAAGAATTTACTTTTTGGATGATGAAAAAGCAAAGAATCTCTATTGTAGATTAAGAAGAGGGGTGAAGTAACATGCCAAATTTCACATTATAAATCTATGAAGGAGTTTGGAATTTGACACATTTTTTACTTAATCTTGGTACTGCAATTTAATCATATAAACCCCTCCTTGCACCTATATCACTGATTCTGAATGTAAAGTAAGATTGCTCAAGCATTTTAAATGCTCCTTAAGAAGAGATCCTACTCATAATTTTCATCCTATGAAAGCAACTTCTTACTATGAATAACTGCATATTCTGGGAACATTTATGTGTAAAATACATGTAGCCAAAATAACAACATGAAGACAGGTTACTGGCTTTGACTCATCATCAAGGCAGTTTTTGTCCAAAAATGCTCAGGCATCTCACCTCTATATTAATTAAATTTTCCCCACTACACCTGGGAACTATTTGGTCCCCCTTTTTAAATAAATAAGAATCTCATAAATGCTGTTATAGTAAGAACCCTCAAATGGCATTTTTTTTTAATCATTTGCTGGACTTGAGTAGCTCCATGAAATGCACAAATGAGAGATCTTAAATGCTGAGTAATCCTTTAAAAAGGCATTTTTTACCGAACAGATATATAAAACAAATATTTAAACACAAATATCTACGATAAAGTAAAGGTAAGTCTGAGTTTAGGCCCAGAAAATTGTAGGTTTAAGAACATCCAGGTACAAATACCAGTGGTGATATTTCAATCTGCACAAGTACAGTTTAGAAAATAGAATTTAAAAAGAAATTTGTGTTTAAAAATGCTAGGTTTTTTTCTGGCAGGTCTTTTATTGAGAGTTCGGTGTCCAAAGGCAATCCCAGACTTCAATGGAATTAGAAACAAAAAATGTGTTATTTAAATGTTGGTGATTGGTGGGGTTTTACCATTTTCAAACATAATGTGAACAGAGAAAATACTTTGATTTTCCCACTTTAACCAATGGTGTGACTTGTGGGTCACCCACAAATCTGATAACAGATTTTATCTCTGCACAGAAAGGGAAGAAAATGAAGAAGATTCATCCAATGTTGATTTGGGAAGTCATTTCAGAATCCTAAATAAAAGGGAATAAATTCTGGCAGAAAAGAAGAGGCTGTCAGGCTGGATAGACCCTACACAGCTTACGCAGCAGGAACAATGAAATAGGCTTATTACTTTTTTATGCCTTTCCTGATTTTTGTGTTCCAGGGAGAAGTAGAAACAGAATTATAAGAACATAGTGAGAAAAATCTGCTTGTATCAGCCAGAAAGACTGCAATGTTTGGTTTTGTTTTAGCTTTCTGTTATTCTTCTTACTATTAAATTATACCACATATTGTCGATTTAATATTGTTAGTAGTTTCAGATAAAAACCAGATCAAATGTGCATGTATTTTAAAATTAGTTGGAATTTGGAATTTATCTTTTTGGTGTTTGCTTGTCCCAGTTACCATTTCCACACATGACCTGTGATGTGGCACTTTTCTGACAAGCCAGTCTGGCTCTGCCATCATATCAGGTGTAGAAGCACAAGACAGAACGAGATGTCTGCACTTCACACCATATACAATTTGCATTTTCAAATTCTTGCAGTGCAGGTAAACAATGTTAAAATGCCACAGGGGTAGTTTATTTACTGTTTATTTTGGGAGTTGAAATGCCTTTCAGATGTGTGAATAGTCAGCAAACTTCAATGCAATTTATTACAAAATAATATTTTCTCTCTATACTACATTAGAAGTGCTTCACAGTCTTCCTAATATTTAATTACTTCAGTGCAAAGTAGGGCAGGAGATAATCATAACTGAATTTTGCACAGAGATTCTCATGTTCTTCCCTTCTGCAATCAGTCATTATCAAGGAAACCCACGTGGTTAGGGAGAAAATCACAAATAACACCTTTAACTGTAAGGGACCATTACTTTCCCTGATAATTGGTAAAACCTGCTGAAGTGGATGAATGATTGGAAATAATTTAAATGAATCATTAATTGATTCATTTTAAACCCTAATCCTGTATCTTTCAATGCAAAAGAAATCCCCCTAGGGATTCATTCTGAAGAACTTAAATATTTTGAAAAGTCACTTTGGCCACACTCATGGTTTCTCTGCCTTAGACGTGCAAAGCTGGCAGCTGTGTGGCTTTTGCTGGGAAAAAAGCTGACTTTGCTGGGGTTGGGCAGCTGGGAAGTGAGAATTCCAGAGAGAGCAGGTGAAAGGCATAAGAAATTGGAAGAAAGAAGAGCATAGTTTGAGATCTGTTGGTATTCAGAGAGAGCCAAACATCCCATAAGCCTGAACATAATGCCCAAGTCCCTTCTTCTCACAGACCTTGTTTTCTCTTGTTCCTTTCACATCCAAGCTCCTTGAATCACTTATCCTGAAACCCCTCTGTCCTTCCAACCCTAAATCCCAGCTCTTTTTGGTGTCCTGAAACCACTCTGCCCCCCAGGATCTCTGCTACCCCGTCCTTTACTGCAATAAACTCTGCTGCTCTCACAGCACAGAGGTCAGAACACAGAGGCCAGAATCCTTGGGCCAGCCAAGGGGTCCTCAGAATGACTTCAAGATTGAGACAACAGCAAAAAAAATTAATTTCCTGAGAATGTAAGTGGAACTAAAAATAAGAAAAGTAACATTTTCCCACATTCATATGACGTTCCACATAAATTTATTTGACCTGATGTTTGCTTAATAATCTCTTCTCCTCTGAAACATCTGTTTAAATAGATTTTGTTTTATTGCAGGATATGATTAGAAAAGTTTCAGTCTGTGTGATGAAGAGATTAAAAAAAATCTTTAATCTGACAGATTTCCATTTTAATCTTAAATGAGAGGAAAAAGTAGTAAGTTGTAGCTGTCAGTCTATTGCACTTTTTCTGTTCTTAAGAAAGGAATTTTTTAATGTGACTCAAAAATCAAAAATTTATACCATTCATCAAACAATTTGTTTCCAAAAGAATTTTTCCTTTACATGTCCTCTTTAGATCTTATTCTCCCATTTTAACTGATTTTTTTTCCTTCTAGTCATCCAAGCTGGCAACAATTATTTGCAAATTCTAGCTCTGTTTTTCACATCCAGTCACTTGCTAAATCCATCAGTTTTTAAAATACTACATTTCCTGCCCACCCAGCATTCCAGCTCTGTTTTACAAACTATGAAACATGGATTTGTCACCTATCTGAATGTTTTATCTCATATTTCTGGCATTTGTTTTATCCTACAGTGATTTGTCCATCTTCCCATGAGTCATAACTATATAATATGCTTTTAAAACCCTGTTTACTTGCTTTTCTTCTACAAAATTCTAAAAATATAGAAGAAAATATTTTTATTTAAAAAAATTTAAAATAGCATTTACAATGTACATCCTGAAATATATTTCTGAAGTTTCCTACTTATAATAACAATATCCTTTTACACCTATTTTTCATATAATTTCTGATTTCTCAGATTTCATGTGTTCTGTTCTTGTAAAGCCTCTTCTGTCTTGACTCATACTTCTTATTCCTATATAGATATATTCTCAGGAAAACCAAGAGTAAATGGCATCTGACCTAAACCAGAATTAATAACAGCCAAAAAACCCCTTTAAGGCCAAATGTCTTTATATATAACAAGGTTAATTTCTCTTTGCATAAGGTTTAAAATCTATAAAACCCATATTCAGTATCCCTATTAAAAAATCACATGTAAATTAATTTGAACTCATTACTTTGACAATTCCCTCACCTTGTCCATAAGATTTATCATCAGAAGTTAAAAAACTCATTGTGTGGAAACATAGTCCACCTCGTAAAGTTGACTGCGTAAAATGTTTAAAGGATTTGGTTCTTGATCACAGAGAGAGATTTTTGGGAAAGCTGCAGAATAAAGACAGCTCAGAATGGCTACATGCCATGTAAATCTAACTACATAAAATACACCTGGTGTTTTTCTCCAAAGATGGACCAGTTGAAGTTATCCCAACATCCTATTAGCCTCTAGGAGAGCTGTTTATTTACTAGGGTTTTTTCAGATATGAGCTTGAGGGGTTTATGGATATTTTTATGTGATATGTGTTTACTGCCTTACAAGCAAAGAGTTGGTGGCAGAAAGACCTCACTGCCCCAGTTGAATCTCATCTTTTCTTCAAAATTTTGACAGCTTTGATGGCCACTGAGAGGAGAGACATCAAGTGGAAGAGCAAGTTTGCATCCCCTTCTTTCAAATCTTCCACAATAATGATTTTGACACCCAGAAAATTATGTGAAGAGGGTTTTTTATCCAGCTATCCCCTGGATCTCTTGAGAAGTCAAGTTATAACTGCAATAGAATTACTGATTGCAAATGCAAAACACTTAGGTCATGTTTCAGAGAGCACTAAGATGTTGCTTTTGGGATCTAGCAGAGCTTTAATCAACAATGCCATTTATCATGGTACTGCACTTTTTGCTATGCCCTCATGGGCTGCCCACACCACACTAAGGCATGCATGGCATGTTTGACTGACACTGAGGTGTGTTCAAGTCATCTGCTCCATTATCCAGAGTAGCAGTGAATTAGGATGCAAACTCCCATTAAATTTTCATCTGCACTTGAAAAATAAAGAGTTTCTTTTCGGTATTTAACTGTACTGTATGTGAGCTGTCAAACTTTCAATAGAAAACACTATAATTAAGTCTTCACTTTATGACATGTGATTTCACAGACTGAGGTAGATTAGCAGAAGTTTTGACGTTTGATTTTACCTTTGAAGAAATCATCATCTGAAAAGCTGTTTGTGGTACTTTGTCTAGCACAGGATCCTGTCTGCATAAATCAACAGTAACCTCTCCAGCAGTCTAGAGTTACACTTATATTCACTTGTCCACTTTAATGTGTTTTGCTTGTTTACTTTCATACCTGTATTGATTTTTATCAATAAAGCATTCCTTGCTTTTGCTTACTCCATATCATATATTAGAAACTGAAAGTGAAAAACTTTGTTAAATTTCCATTTCCATTTAGCATGATGTTTAGCTCTTTAGCCTAGCAGCTAAGAAAGAAAATTCAGGGCTTTGACCACATAGAAATAATGATTTTTCTCTTTCTTAAAACACTTTAATTGTTCTAACAGATAAACTGTTCTGTGATTTTCATTTTTATTCCATATAATTGATTTTTTAAATATTTTGTAATGTATTTTTAGGTTTTTTTGTTTGTTTGTTCTTAACAATATCAATTTTATTCCTGCAGTTTCTCACTTGCTATTTACAAGGGAGCTTAAAGACCCTACAGTACTTTCTTATTGCATTATAAATTATTACCTACTTGCTCACCAGAAAACAGCAGCAAATGCCCAGAGATCTCAAGCAAAGCAGTCTCTTCATAGAGTTCTGTTCAGCAGTTACTGCACCCCAAAGGCTGTATCAATTTCCCCTCTTCCTCCTTTGGTGAAAAATACTGGTACTTTATTTAGCTCATGACTTTGAGCCTGGCTGTTCTCACTGGCCCTGCTTGCAGAATAAAGGCTGCACCCTCTGGAGTGAGCTGTCATGGGGAGAGAAGAAAATCCTTTTTAGAATTCCTGAGCAAGGGCGAAAGGAAATGCAAAAAGAGAAGGACGTAGCTGGTGCGTCCCAGAGGTGCTTCCGACAGTGTGTGTGCTTTTCCTTCATTTAATAATTCAAAGGAACAAAACTAAAAATCAAAAAACTTAAGTCCAGTGCTGAAATATCAAGAGGAAAAAAAAAAAAAAAAAAAACAAACCAAAAAACTGTCTTTCCTGATTCTTGTACAAGAACAAGCAAGCAAGCACGCTGCTTTCCCAAGACCTGACCTGCCCTGCACACACAGAGTTGCCAAGTCCCATCTCCTCCACAAATGCTGAGAGAAGCTGATGCAATGACAGCAAAAGCCTAGGGGTTGGACAGAGGTGCTGGAAAAGGGGTCTCTACAAGGCATTAGGGAGACCAGAGAGGATGTGCTCTGCTCTCAAGCCTCATTCAGAAGATGCCATCCTGTACTGCAGAACAGTAGGTTTCAAGTGATATTTTTTCTACTGGCATTAAAACATTATAAATCTTGTGTGTTCCTTAGCATCATTTTCACTGTACACTAGCCAGTTCTATCAGACTAATAGGGAAAGTCAGTGACTTATATTCTTCCTACCAGATAAGACATAATCACTGAGGAAGCAGTAAAAAGAATGTACAGGGAGTGTGCAAAAATAGTAGAGACTGAATCTTATACTGAGAACTTCAGCACTTCTTCAGTGCTGAGCTAATAACTTCAGCTCCAGAACAGCAGGTTATTCTGTAAATCTGAATGTATAGACAGCAGGATATCCCTGAGGATATATCTAACTGAGCCACTTGCAGTTTGCAAACTTATTAGACATCACTCATATTTCCACCAAAAGCTATTACCTGCTGTTTAGAAATGTGTAAGTGCTTCATCTGTGCTTGTCTGTAGGTATGAGGAGCAAATACTTCACACTGGGAATCCTCTTATTGAAGATGACTGGGAACTCAGAATAGAACAAAAAGAGAGCATTTAATCAGTGCAGATTTCATCTCCATAAGGCTTTTTGAGGAATTTTATGTTGACAGTTTTTCTAGAGCACAGATTTATGCAGGTCTATATGTGTTAAATGCCATCTCACCGTTCTACATTATCAAAATTCATCCTGCTCTGCCACATGCACATAAACTGTAGAGACTTTCCCATGGACATTCCTCGTGCAGACCTTTCTCAGTAACTTTTATTTTGGGTGGACTAAATTTTAATTTCCCCACTATTATCTAAAATAGCCAGGCTACAACCCCCTGAATCACTTTATAACAGAAATACTGACTGAGTCTTTATTCTGGACACATGCATGGTATAGTGGTAACATCAATGTTGATGACAGATGTCATTAGTTTAATGACCATGGTTATCTATTGTCATATTTAAGTGAGGTTACTTAATGGAGTTAGATCTACTTTCCTTAATGGCCAGAATTAAGGAACTATGTCACATCTACATTAAGCTTATTATGTGTAATTTGAACAAAGAAACCCCTAACTTGAATAATTACCTCTACTTAATATACCATTAACCAAAATTTGATTGAGACTTAGTAGAGTCTATTTGTGATTTCCAGATTTGTTTAGCATCCCTGTTTGGACCCTCACATGTGACTTCATTAATTTTTTATATTTAAATTGGCTGAAATGGTCTTCACTGAGGAGTAATTTGATTGGTGTACTGTGATGATAAAGCAACTTTGTAAATGGATAATATATGTTATATGTTTAAATTCTTGTTTTTTCTTCAAGTGCTCTGTTTTTTTAGTGACTTGACTCTGAGTTCAACAAAATTATGGGTAAGATAATAGACAGCTTCTCTGAGATCTAGATCTCTTACATAGGTAAGCCCATTGACTGCTCTTCCAAGTTCCCTTCTTCTCCCTTTAGTCTTCTTCCAAGTACAGTAATAGTTTGAAAACAGTTTCTTTGAAAGAAATAAAATAGTTCAATCAAATTATTTTTCTTTTATAATCACCATTTCTGCATTTTATTTTTTTAATGTGAAATTAATAATATTAAGCAAAAAGTAGAGACAGGCATTATACAAAGGAATAAACTTGCAATTGACAAGGAGCATCATGGAAAACATAATCCATTCCTAGGCAAACAAAAACCTGTTCACTTTAGCCTAATAACAGAGTGCTTTCTCTCTCTAGCATTTTCTTCAATATTATAAGAAAAAAATTCCATGTCAATGTATAAACCAGCCATTTCTTTATCTCTGGGCTCAGCTCCATCTAATGTTAAACTTTTTTACTTTTGTGTCCACCTTAAATCTAAGATGTAAAACAAAGGAGCAGCATCTGTTATTTGCATGAATTGTAAGACTCTGACCAGAGCTAGTTGATAAGAAGGAAGATCAGCAGGGTTGCTCTGCTGCTCCCCTGCAGGCTCCTTCAGGCTCACTGAGGTGCCATAGGCTGTCTCAAACCTTGTGTGAAAAACATTGTCACTAAATTTTGTCCACAGAATAAACTTAGCTCTTGCAATACATTCATTTACTTAAAAGGATTTTTTTTTCTATCATCCTTGTACTATTCCTTCCCCTCCCATAGCTCAGTGAAGCTGAAGATATCCTTCACATGTCCTTTCTCTTCCTTTTCTCATCTTACTAGAAAACTTCTTTCTTTTAAAGTCTTGGCTCTGAACTGAATTGTCTACCAGGGACAGAAAGTCTATGTTCTGACCACATCATATTTGTTTTACTATATATTCTCCATAAATCCTGCCTCTTCTCAGCATTTTAGCACTTTCTGAAATTTCTGTAGTCAACGTGTATTAAGTGCACAAAATAAAGCCAAAAACAGAAATCATAAAATATCAACTTTGAAAACAAAATATTAATAAAAATTTTTCTGTCGTTTATTTGTATTACTAAACTTTTTGTCCCATATCCTGTTCAGCACAATTCTCTATGGTTATTCAAAAAGGAAAAAAAGAAGAAGAATGGTAATGTGGAAAAAGCAGGAATGTGTAGCTGACTCCTTGATATTTCTAAACAAGAGAAAAAAGATGGAAAAATTTTATCATTTGACACACAAAAAACCCCCAACCAACAAATATTTTAGTCAGTCTCTGAGAATTTTTATGAATGATGATTTTCAATAGATTTCATTGCCTAATCTGGCAAGTAGACACAGAGGCAAGTCAAGTTTTTGTTTGCAGTTGGTTAGGGTGCTTTCTTCACCCACTTTTTATTGTTAAAGAATGTGACAAAAATGTGGAGAATCAAATAAATTATTCTTCTTTTAACAAGAAGAAAATTATCTGTACACCATATTTTCAACATATTCCTTTAACAGAAGATTAAAATTTAATATGAATAAATATTCTGAATTAAACTTCTTATTGTGTTGAATAGGACAAGATTGTCCCTGAGTCTAAGACCAAATTAAAGGGTTTAGTCACACTGCCATTTCCACATATTTTAATGGGAAGTTTGTCTGAATCAGGATTAGGGCACCAGGTATCTTACTAAATTATCCCTTTATGTAGCACTATTAATGTAGGCTGATCCTTTCATCCGTGAACTGAGAAATTAAAAATATATTAATATCAAAGCCTCCATAATAACTGCATTGATGGACAACACATAGTTTGTATTTAATCACCTCTTATTCATAACATGTCATAATCATCCATCATGGCAGAAAGAAAATTGTCCAGCCTAACTCCTACACTGAATGTAGTAATGAAAATATAATAGAGGAAAGAAGTTCAAGGGGAAACCTCATTGCATAATTGATGTCATGGACTGGTGATCTTACAGAAGATGATGTCTGTATTGTGCACTAGGGTATTTTATTCAAGCACAGATACATGTGTGAAGACGTATAGAAATTACATCTCTCTGACATTTCATGCTAAGCTTCTCATATGAAAAATCATGGATTAACTTTCATGAAGCATTCAATTTCATTGAACAACAAAAACCATCATCAATTTGATATTTTTAGTTTTCTTTTGACTTCTACTTTCAAATATGCTTTTGAATTCTCAAGAAAAAAGGACTTTACTTCCTTTTTCTACCTTAGTATTTTATTTAATGCAGTGGTCAAAGTAGATTTCATAAACAGTCCTGTTTTCCTTTAGAGCTGTCCTAACTAGCTCTCCTGAAGTGTATTCTGTAGCTATAACTTATTTTACATGTTTCAAAGGGTTTTGCAGATGTAGATGACAATGATTGTAGTTTATTAAGTTCTTGAATGCATTATCTTGTCATATATTATAAGCAACAAGTCCCATTTCTTTTGTTCTCTTCTCCCTGGCTATGGGTTTACTGTGTCATGTTCATCCTCTGACCTCTAGCAGTGTTTTAACTTTCCTAGTTAAGGCTCTGTTGCCAGCTTTTTCTAGGCAAGGGTGAGTTCATTTCATTCCACTTAATATCAAGTTGATAGAGGTAGAGTTATATTTTTTGTTGTCAGACTCATCTTTTGCTGTGGTTATTTCATTCTCATCAGTACCCACTTTATCAACACCAGGCCCAGTGTCACACTGATAAGATCTCTACTTCAATGCAGAAGCTTCAAAGATCTCAGTGAACGATGGTATGAGTCATGGAGGCTGCAAATATTGCATTAGCAGCACAATAAAATCTGTCATACAGTCATTGGTTTAAGAAATTTATGTGCAAGAACTTCCACGAGCTTCAATGGGCACATCCACACTTGTGCAGCTGTCCAAATTCTTCCATCAGTCAGAGATTTGGGAAGGAAACTATGATAGTTACACTGGTATGATCTTCACAGTTTCTAAATGAAAAAAAAAAAAAAACAAAAAACCAAATCAAAATAAACCAAAACTAAACAAAAACAAAAAAAAAAACCAAAAACAAACAAACAAAAAAAATAAAACACCAAGGAAAAAACCCAGAGATGTTAATCATCTCATTCAGCAAGGACAAATATAAAATAGATTAAAAAATTCAAACTTCTTGATCTGTTAATATACTACTTATCATCTTAAGAATTTGTACCCAAAAGGTGAGTTCTTGCACTAAGAATAATTTGCACTGCAAATTATTTCCTTTATATTCTCCCTTTTTCTAAAGTATATGGCTAATCCAGCCTTTGAAAACTTCCATTTAGTTTAGAAATCATGGCCCTTTATGACTAATTTCCTGTGCCAAACTATAATTACTTTAATTCTACATTGCTGGAGAGAATTCGAAAACAGGATTTCTTTAGAACAAAATTAACTTATATAATGAGTGAAAAGATAAATCATATTAGCTTAATTACAGTATATTAACATTTTTGTTGCATATGAATAAAAAATCAGACACTATGAAAGAAGGTTTCTCATGAAAAGAAAATTTATGGAGATTTATGAAATTTTAGGAACTTGTAAAATTCCATTACTTAACATCTCTATTAAGATCTTTACAAGCATACATAATGAAAGCCCTAATAAAATATTTAATAAATGGACTTCTGTTTGAAGTCACTTTGATTCAACATGAGCAAAGGATTTGAAGTTAATTTGGAAGAAAGGGATAATCAGTAGTTAAAATAAAGATAGTTAGTATTCTTTTCAGGATTGTAAAGCAAATATAGAACAAGCAAACACTGCCTTAAAATGTTTTTTAAGTCACTCCAGCACTGATATTTTAAACATTTATTTTACTTGAAGTTTCAATGTATGTCGGACCATGGATTATCTGAAAATCTACTTGGACAACAAATTCTCTTTCAATAGAAATTTTAATTTAAAAATGAACCCATTGGAGAGGTTACCCATCAATAAGGATGATTTACCTGTCAGGACTATTCAGGCTAATGCATATTATCTCAGGGTTTCCTTGTTGTCTTCCAGTAATTTGCTTTCTCATTGATTTATGCCTAAAAAGTAATGAGCTTTTTTAGTTTTGTCTTTATGAAATATCCTGCAAAATGAAGTCCACAGCAAAATATATTAGTTCTCCTGTCACGCATAAAGGTAATATCAGTGTTGTATTTCTATATTGTTTATGCCCAAATCTTTTTCTGATGTTCCAGCTAAATTTTGCTACTCAGTTATCTCAAAGCTCTCCTGATGCATGTGGAAAATTAGCCGATGTAGGGGAACGTGTGACTAGCATAAATATTCCATTGTGTCAATTTGTTTTGTCCAGTGGGGTACCTCTAGTCCACAAACATCTTTTTTATCATGATGCTCTACAGTGGAATCTGCAGTTTCTGTCCCTTTTGCTAAGGCATGTAAGATGGGGAAGTGATGCTGGAGGATGAGTTGACACTTAAGTGCTGTCAGAACTTCAGAATATTTTTAAGACTCTTATTGTCTGGATGAAGTTGCCGTCTAGAATTTTGATGATATGGTGTTAAATATAGTAAAAAATTGCTCATGTGCACACATCTCTTCCTTTGATCACTTGATTGATATAACCTAGTTGGCTAATTTAAGAGAACTGGAAAATTTTTTCTGCATGTCTTCAGAGAAACTTCAGTGTCTTCAGGATACATATATGGCAATATAACACAAGAGGTCTCTTCAGGGAGATGGTCTCAATTCCTTCTCCTTATCTGCTCTCCAGCCCTGAGCAGGTATCTCAATTTAGCAACTGTGTATCTTCTCCATAAAAATTTGGAGTAAGGATAATAGTGATTAAACAAGATACCTAGTGATAATAAGGTACACTTCCTTTCATTTCATGTTCAAAGGGAATATAATGTCACTTTTACTTTCAGGTTTGCAACCATTCAATTATAATGTCAAAATTCATTTGACAGAAAGTATCAATCAGAATAGATCCTGAAACAGACAAACCCTTTTATCTTAGCAGATACTAAAATGTTTGCAAATTATGCAGTTTTGAGGTTTCTGAAACCATCTTCCTGGCATAAAGGCTTCATGGGAAAAATCTGTAATTAAACAGATTTGCATAATTCAGACAGGCTTTTTTGATCATTGTGTTGCGGTACCCTGAATCTTATTTTGCTATTAAAAGAGCACCTTTTGTCTGGCTTTGTCAATGTCATACAGACAATGGACGTTCATGGGAAAAAAGGAAATAATCCACTCTGCACAGAATAAGCAAACTGTAGCATAAAAAATTTAAAAATATATGGCAAAGCATCCTGCCTGGCGAACTGTCAAAGATTAGACAATAGTCAGGTTTAGGTGTAAAATCTAAAAGCAGTTACAGAAGGAAGAACAGACTGTGGGATAGAGAGAACAGAAACCTCTGATATTGCCATTTCACTATTTAAAAGGCTGAAATTGCCTTCTGTCTTCAGGCAGCTGCTTCAGCTGGCCAAGGGCATTTGTCTCCACAGTGTCTAGAGAAATCATTCATGGAGAAACCTGAAACATCTGTTGTTTGTCAGAGAATCACAAAATGGTTGGAGTCAGAAAGGACCTCTGGAGATCCTCTTGTTGAACCCCTCTGCTAACGCAGGTTCATTTAGAACAGGTTGCACTGTTCGTGTCTGGGTGGGTTTTAAAAATCTCAAGGAGACTCCACATTCTCTCTGGGCTGCCTGGTCCAGTGCTCCATTGTCTTGGTTTGAAAAGACAGATGTCTATTAAGGAAGGTAGGAGTTTCTCCTGAAATGGAAAATGTAAACCCCCTCTTTCTGAATTATTATAATTTTGAAATTTAGGGGCTCTTAGGTAAAGATTTGGGAGCAGGAATAATGGTTGTTTATTAAGGAAGAAAATAAAAATAAAATAAAAAATGCAGTAATACAAAACAACACTAACAGAGTCAGAATATGACCTGACACCCTGTTGGTCTCTTCTGGATCTTTCTTCTGGAGACGGTGGTGTAGACGGGCTTGGTCCTCCTCTGGGAATCCAGTGGAAAAGGCTGACTGAGGTGTTCCAGGTCTCAGATTATATCCATTTAGGAATGCTTGGCTCCTCCCCCTGGGTGGAGCTTCTCCCAATGGCATGATGGAATTTTATCAGCCATGCAGTGACACTCAATGGCCCATTAACAGAAGATATTTCCCAGAGGGAGGATTGGTTGTGGAAGAGATAAAGTAAACTGCCTAATCAACAGAAGATAACTGCCCTACCTCTAACAGATGGGAAATAGGATGCACACCCCCAAACCACATCTTGCAACCCAGGACACCCATCAAAATGGTTTTTCCTTGTATTCAGATACAACTTCCTGCCTTTCTGTTTATGCCCATCATTCCTTATCCTGTCATTGGGCACCACTGCAAGGGCTGGCCCCATCCCCTTGTCCTTCCTTCTACAATCTATTATTTAGAGCTACGTCTTTAACTAATGTGTAAATATGTTGAAAAATCATAAATCTCAATGACTAGGCCCAAGGAACTCAGTAGCAGTTGAGATGACAATAATAACATAGCACTCTGAGCTAGTCTACTAACAAAAAAATGAATAAAAGCAATTTCTAAGTTTGAAGTACCAGTATCAGTTCATGACCTAACTATATCTCACTACTGGTGTTTCTCTTATCTCCTGCTATGTGCTCTTCAGACTGAGGTGGGAACAACACAAATATTTGACCTCCAACCATCCTCCCAAGGAATAAAATTCTTCCTCTGAAGGGCTGGAGGAGACAATGAATTACCTTTCTGAAGCCCTTCATATCCACTCTGGAGTTATGAGTCTCTCCCTTGCTCTTACCAGCCTTGAATGGTTGAGGTGGTGTTTGAAAGTTCTCAGAGAGGTTCACAGTAAACTCCATGTACCTGATGGGTCCAGGAAAGACACTGCTATTAACATTCCTGCTAGAGAGAAAAAAAAAAGTTAAATTTAATAAATAGAGTAATTATATAATTCTGGAAGTACTGAATGTGAGCTTTCACTATGCTCATAGTGATGTAGAAATTTTTGAATATGATCCCCCTGAAAAAAGGAAGAGTATATATAAAGCATGAACGGCAATGTATTGCATTATGTATACAAAGCTTTAAAGCTGAAAAAAATTATCGAGTATATATTTGAGTTATTTATTTCACAAAATCCTGAGATGGTTATCTTCAAAAGAGAAGCAAATGTCAGTTTCCAGGATTTCTGTGGACGAGAAACTCATCTTTTAAGTGTGCTGCAATGCTCAAAATCTATAAAATTTGACGCTGTTTTTAAGGGTATAAGAACAGTAATGTTTTGGAGGTTTCTTTTCATGGAAGGTATCACTTCCAAAGTAAATTTGAATTTGCAATTTTATATAACCCATGTTTATGAATTGGAAACAACTATTAGCAAGACTATCAGAGATGATGTTGACTATGGAGCACTACAGTAATAAACTACTAGCCTCATGCTAAAAAGATGGCATTTGTTTTATACTTAGTTTCACACACAAAAAATTAGATAAAAAAGAAAATATAAAAATGTTCATGCTTAGTAATATTAATCAAATAGATTTCCTAAAAAGCTTTTACAACAGGTTTGATAGCCACATTTTTAAAATATTAGCAAATTTTCAAATGTTTAATATTTTACCACAAACCATATAGCTTTTAAGAGTATTTTGAAAGGCAGTTGAAGATTGTAAGAAAAAGAGAAAAAAGAAAGGAAAATCTGCCACTTTTTCCTAGGCTTTCTTAACCTTACTTAAAAGTGTAAGGCGGGGACAAGGTCCCTGACAGATTGGGACGGCTCAGGGGATTGGTAATGGACTATGGGGTTATATACCTCTAGGTCATCATTTCAAATCTGGAGTGTTACTAATTAAAGACATAGCACACTCTGTTATTTGTATTTTTAAGGTCTATAAACTTCTTTGGGCTTCTTGGTTAATGACTTGAATTAAATTGATTGTGAAAAGGAACGTCTGTCCTTGAATGACTTTACTGAAGCCTGAGGTAAGAGATTATTTCTCAGTAGAATAGTAACAATTCTGTTGTTGGATGTAGAAAATAAATATTTCATCTCTTAATAGCTTAATGGAACTGATGAGGGGATGATTGTTCAGAAGTAAGGGCAACTAGGAACACCCTGGAATATTTATGGGCATCTATTGTTACCTGTCCAGTTACCTCCTGCTTTCTTCCTATAAAATTAACAATTCATTTGTACAAAACTCATGTTCTTGTAACATAATGCTGAATATGGAAACATAATCCAAGCAAAAGAGAGGTAGAAGAGAGGGGAATAAAATGGCAAGTAGACAAATATTTTCCTGTAAACTGTGGGAAAAAAGGACACTGAGAGAATATGGCAATTCCTGTGTTCTCAGTTTAAAATTATTTTAGGCTCCTGCTGTATCTTAAGGAGTATTGAGATTTTGAGGTAAAAAACAAAGCAAGTTTTTCTCAGACAGGAAAGTTGATGGAGGGGAAACTGTATAATTTTAATTGCCTTAGATCTCAGAGTAATTAGGAACCCAGCCTTGCACACAATTACAGAGTTGTCTCTGGTCGCACAGATGACTGAATTCACAAGTCATTTCAAAAGAGTTTCAATTCACACAAATGCCAAATTAAGAAACTTCTTAGATAAATGATTATAACAATACTCCTTTGCCTGTCTTTCATGCCACTAACTACATCTTTCATGACAAAAAATATTTCATCTCTCTTTTGGAATGCCTGCTTTTGTAAAGAAATCTCAGGATTTGACAGAAGACCATCATGAGTCCTCCTTGATCCCCTGAGAATATGAGGTATCTCATCTTTCAGATGCATATTGAAATTTTATGTTTAATTTAAAAGGACCAAAAATAATATAAATTCTCAAGTAATAAATACCATTAGGACTGAATAACACGATAGAACTTATTGCATTTCCATTTTCTAGAGGGTAGAGTTGAGCTTTAGTCACAAAATCAGGAAATTCAAGCCCTTAAAGATTTCATGTTCACCTTTTATATGTGGAGGATGGGGAAGAGAAGGAGAAAGAGGGGCATATGAGACTCTAAGTTTTCCATACTTTCCCCAAACATATTCTCTTCCTTAGTTTGAAATGTTTATTTCTGGCCACTTGATCAAATGCAGAACACTTCACTGAAATTTGAAGACTGCTCTAAATAACAAGAAATACCAGGCAAAATTTCCTATGTCAGTTTCTTCAAAAGTCTATATTACTCTTGAAAACAGGTTTACTATAGTACTCAAAACTATGCTCAAAAATATCCTTTCTCTTAATTTGAACTCTTTCATCATCTTGCCCTGAAGTTTTCAGTTACAACCTGCTCTACTTCAGATACCAGTTCTGTTCCTGGTATTCTTTAGCAGAGATTTTAATGCATGCTAAGATAAAATAGCTATTGCAGTCTTTTCATCCATGCTTTTAGAAACGTGGACATCTTTGAATAATGTTAATGATTCATCATGGTTTGCTTCTGGGGATGGATTTTGGCCCCTTCTAAAAATGGCAAAACACACAACAATTCCTACTCTCTTTGGCCTTGCCTGTGTACAATGAAAAGACAGGAGCAACTACCATATGTCCCATCAACTCAAATTTTCTCTGCCAAAAGTGGAAAAATAAACCTATTTTCTTTCAGACATTTCTTGTTCCCTTTCATGGGATGCAGGCAGAATCTGCCACAGTGAGGAATGAAGACAACATGTTCCCCTCTCCCCATGTCCAGCTGGAACCAGCCTCTGGACTCATCTTTTTGTCAGGTCATATCTTCCCATCATGAGTCCAGATGGTACAATTTTTTCCCTCTTACATTTCTTCCTCAATTCCAAAAAAAGGAGCCCAAAGCAATGTTCTATTATTTTAGTGTGAGAGCTCTCTCTAGTGGCAAGGATGTTATTTGCCTTTATGTTTGTTTGAGTTATAAAACATTCTTAAAGGTTGCCTGAATTTGTTCACGGTGGAAGCATTGTTATAGCATTAACACTGACAAATATTTTTTCATATTCTCCTATTTTTTTTTAATAGTAGCATGGCTACAAACTGTACTCAACTCAAACCAATAGGATTTATATCTGTTTTCAACTCAGCCACTAGAACCTTTAAATTTTTTCAGCTTATAATCTAAAACACTCTGATGTGCAGAATATGAGGACATTGAGGATACACACGGGCATCCTTTGAGTCTTCATAGGAAAGTACAGAGGGAGCACTCTGAGAACAAAGTACATTGAGAACAACCCTCACATTAAAAAACAAACAAACAAACAAACAAAAAACAAACAAACAAAACAAAACAAACAAAAAACCAAACCAAAACAAAAAAAACTCCACCACACAACAAAAAATCCAGAAGTTTTGTTAAGATTCTTCAGTACAGGTGGAATTAAGATAAAGGAAAAGATTTCAGATTGATAAAAGTGGATCTGTTTTAACAGTCATTGCTGATAGTCAGGATAGAATTTCTCCAAAAAAAAATTAGGAATCTAGTAAAATCCTATAATAGAAAAATATTCATCAACAGGTAACAAGGGAGAATACCAAAATAGGAGAGAGTTGCAAAGAAACAATTAAATTTTTTTTTTATAAACAGGCAGCTTTTATAAACAGGCAGAATATTAGAATATTTATATTTTAAATTACATGTAATTCATCTCTGGTCTTTTAATTTAGGGGTAAATTAAATTTGCGAAGTGTTTTTCTTGAAACAAGAATAAAAACTCAGAAAAAAAATGCTTGTGTTCCATTTTATTCTCTTAATGTTAGAAGTTTCTGTTTTAACATTGAGAAAAATGAAACTAAACTCAAATAAAATGTTTAAAATGTAAAAATATTTCAAGCTGATCAAAACAGTTATTCTGAAATAAGCTTTTTCACAAAATTTTGGTTGAGGAACCTGATCAAAATGCAATCATGTGAATAGCTCTATGTAAAATGCCATTTTAAATAACTTCTGCATTAAACCTGCGTACTGCTGTATCTAATTTAAACTTCGGACTTCATTAAAATTAGTGTGGTCTCATTCAAATAATCCTCTATAGTAGCAGTTGACTGGAAAATTACCTGAATGTCAAACTGAAATTTAGCTTCTCTACTTCACACACAAGCTAAAATCCTCCCAAACTCTCAGCAACAATTCTAAGGAATGCTAAGGTGCACACACAGTGCTAAAGACAAGTGTATTTGGATTGTATTTCACAAATAATTTCCTTATTTGAAAGAAATTATTCAAATTCCCTTTGTACTGTATTTGTTGGCGCTCTTTAAGCATCAATATTTGTTGATCCATTTGCTGATGCTCTTTAAGCATGGAAGCATGTTCTCATATATATATTCTCTAACAATTTCAGATTTCCTGCAGTGACCAGTGACCAGGTCTGGGCTTAGGCTTGCCAGGAGGAGGATGGTTTGTGGCAGTGAGGGTCTGGGCTTTGCTCACTGAGGAGCTCATGCTTCCCACTGCTGCATTTCATTCCCCAGAGCTGCTACCCTGCTGCTCTCCCCCCTTGCAGCCCTGCCCAGGCGCAGTCTGGTGGGTATGGTTTCATTCCCTGCAGGTTTCATTCAGTAGCCCCCAAAAGCCTAAATTAGCTTGTTCAAAGAACTCTCAGACTAGTGAGCATGTCTGAATGACATATTCTCCCTGACAATGGTAAATTAGCACATTTTTATCTCTAAATCATCTCAGATATTTCAGCGATGAGCAAGTACTTGCAGTTTCATTTCTGCTTATCCTTGCTGACTCTCAAATTATTCTGAAGCCACCAGCATTTCTAAAAGCAAGACACATTGATTTCCTCATTATATTAGGAAACGGCAAGTTAAGCAAATTTCAGAAGTCTTTTCAAACTCCGGAGTCTGTTCAGAAGTGATAAGACAAGACATCATATTCAGCTCTGTAAGCTTTTGTGTGGAGACAGTTCTCAGGAAAAGTATTTCTGTCCTAAGGAAAAAAAAAGAAAAAACTATTTCCCTTTTCCAGCTGGAAAAGGAAGAGGAGGATGGAATCTTGAAATTTTAATTCGTGTACTACAACTGCTTTACTTGCTTTTTTCTATTTTAGGGAAACAGAGAATTTTGTATGCTAAAATCAACTTTTACACTGCAACTCACCATGCAAAATTCTTGTAGCCTCAACTGCGCTTATCAAATACCTACAGACTAAATAAATAATTAAATAGAAATTATTATCACTATAGAAAATTACTTCTGTTCAGAAAAGAAAATGGCAATGATTTTTCACCACTAAAAACATTCTAATATTGTATATGTGAAAATCATTCCAAGAGATGAAATCTTTCTGTATTTGCCCAACAAATGGCTTACAGCATGTTCATTTATTTCATATAAATTCCCCAGTGAATTCACAATAATTACTGGTTGTATTAGCCACATAGCAATGACTATTGCTATGTGACTATTGCAATGACTATTGTTATTGACAACATCACAAATACAAAGCAAATGCTTCCTACCATTTACTGCAGGTTGTTGGACCCTGGTGGTGTCTTGTATTTCAGGTATTGGTATATGGTGAGCATAAAGCATGGGGATTACTGTGGAAATCATAATAGTTTCTACTGCAACTACACAATCTCTTAAAATTGTATTATTTTTACAATGAAATATGTGTCAGAAAGATATCTACCCAAAAGACAGTTTCAATTTCTATTTTTATTTCATCTGATTCCGGTTATTATATTCCAAATACCTCATAGTCATGGGTATAAGCAGAGATGATACCATTCCCTCTGTTTTTGGGGGGTTGGTTTTGGGTTATGTGTGTGTGCATATATGTGTGTGTTTGTGTGTGTGTGTGTGTGCGTGTGACTTGTGTAGGCTTGGAAAAAATATTTATTTATCTAAGTTTACTTGTGAAATAACAAGCGGTCTCAGGTTTGCTAGAGAGCCACTTGACTTGGGTTTTCTGTGGGTTTTCTGTGGGTTTTCTGTGACCTCTGTGTGGGTAAGGAAATGCTACTTGCAGCATTTACACGGTCACTTTAAAACCTCACACTGCAAAACAGTTTGAGTAGCATCCTATGAAGGATAATTCATTTATCCTTGTGTTTAACAGTACAATGTGTACAAACACAATAAGAGCAGGGTATATGCGAAACAACATGGCTGAGAATGAACAAACTATTCCAAAGGGAATAATATAGGTGTCTAAGCATCATTCCTCCAATAGTTTGACTTGTAAAACAGATGTTTGAAACCTTCTGGTTAAAGTAAACTGACCTTCTCTTGGAGTAAATGCATTCAAAAACATATATTTATCTTGATCTTTGGGTGAGTACTCACTCCTTGAAATAACAATATGCATTCATTTACTCATGCAGTCAGGTAACTCCATTCCACTTTTAATAGACAAAGGCATACACCCCCATCAGTTTACATTGATTTGCTGGGAAAAAAAAAAGGCTGTGCTGCCCTGAAGTGCCAAACATCAACAGAATACAAGGCTGTATAGAGATGAAGCAACCTTTCCTCATGTTTGAAAAGGCACAGTGCAGTTGTGGTAACACACAGCTACACAGACTCCAGGTGCACTGACCTCTGCTCCTGCAGGCTTTGGCAAGTGCTGAGTACAGCAGCAGAATGTCTGCAACCATGTTAGCTGTGGGAAACAGGGCTGAGCTGACAAGGAGGTCAGCCAGATCCCACAGCCTGAAATCTTAGCAGGCGAGGTAACACGAAACAGCAGCAGGCGAGCTGGAAGATGTTTCACCTACACATGTCTGTGCAGCCACTGAATCTTAATTTTTAAAGGATGGAAATGACAGCCCCTGGGAAAATGTAGCAGCTATGTAAAGAACTATAAATTACAAGAAGGATGTGAGTGATCTGAAAGGTCAAAAGAATAAAAAATTTATTTCTTTGGTGAGCTGTATGTTTCTGAACTGTGGGAGAAATTCTGCACCTTAAGACAAAAAGGGCAAATTTGACATTAGTATAGTTTTCTTAGACAAATTGATCTTTCATTTTTGATCAATGAAGAACTTAGTGTGCTCACCTCTTGATTTTGGAGTCTGTCAATGCTGCTTCAAAAATGAAAATTTCATTAACACCTATGTTCTTTCTTTGCAGAGCAGAATATACACAAAGACAAGAGACTTAACAGGATTTACAAACTTTACAAAGTTTACAAACTTGATATGCTAACAGTACAAAAAGAACAAAATTAAACTCCACAATTACAAAATGCTAACAAAACCCTAACAAAACCAATAGTGAAGTCCATTTTTCTACATGTCATGGGTTAAAATGTCCATTTTTCTGAAGTGTTGCTTTTTTCAGCATTTTTTATATCAATACAGATCTCAAAAGTAGTTTTACTTTTAGCAAGTCTCTTGATTTATACTAAAGTATTCATTTTTTTTTTTTCTGTTTCAATTCAAATGTATAACTCTTATTTCAAGAACATGGCTGTCTTTAATCATCCCTATGCATCTTCACTCAAATGACACATTTTCTATTACAAAATAAAATTACTTTCTGGGCAAGTTCTTCATTCCTAATGAAGGAAAAAAGATCAGGTACTGGTTTTGATACCATTAGGTTGCCCACCTATTAATGTAATTTTTATTACATTCTATTAAATCTTTGCATGCAAATTTACAGAGCTTATGATCATTTGGGTCATATGCTCTATTGGATCATTGCTGTTTTCCACATTTAGATGCTACTTCACCTTTTTGAATCTTCCTTCCCTCTTCCTGTTCTGTAGTCTTTCCCAACAGCATTTTGTACTTTCACAAAGCTGCCAGTATGGCATCTTCAGTAACACTAAAAACTAAACATAGGGATGCAACTATCTTAGGTGTCTTTTAATCTTCTGCATTTCCACATCATTCTTCTTAGTGAAGTTTAACTTACCTGAGGTTATTTCTTTTGCTTGTTTAGGGTTGAGCCAATTTTTGTGGCAATTCTAGGGTGAGCCTTTGCCCATGTGGTTTTAACTCCCTAAAGCAGCAGGAAAGTGCTTTTATTTTTTTTAAACATATTGCTGTTAAATCTTTAGAATTATAGAATCAGAGTATATTGGCTTTGAGCCAAGTCCTGTAGACTTCTCTGAAGCAAGTCCAAGGCTGTGGTGCTCTTCTGGGCCTCTTATCTGGTCATTCCATGAAAACACCTAAAAATTTAATCTCTGATTCACATTCCAGTGTGACATCTGACCAGTCTGCATGGGGGCAATTGCAGTACAGTTGTTTTTTCTGCCCTTGGTACCTCTGATTTCTCTCAGCATATCACAGTCAATGAACACATCTCAGTCAGACAATTGGTAATACAGACTCTGATTTATTTGTTCTTTTGAGACTTCTCACACAGATTCTGTGCAGTTACTGAAGGGGTTAAACTTTCTTTCTTTGCTTTGATCTCAAGGTCTTTTAACACACAAGAAAATTTTTCTGACAGTAAAATTACATCTCTTTTCTGTATGTTTGGTATCATGATATTACAGTGTCCTCCTTGCTCTCTTCACATGGCTTTCTGACAGGTTTTGTATATTGACATCTTCATTTGAGGCTAAAGAGTCAAATTCCTCTTTCTTCACTTGCATTTCTAACGTTTGTGGAAAACCACAACCATGCTGGAAATGATTACTGATTTTAATTTGAAATGGCAATATGGATTGGTCTGGGGACCTTATCCTCCTAATTTGACCACTTGTTCTAGCAGCAGACAGTGAGCTTCTTTAAACTGATACAGAGAGCCAGAACTGAATTCTCTTTAGACTCAACAATAAAAAGTGCAACAATCATTTCCTGAAAGCAACTCAATTGTATTTCCTGGTGTCTTCTGCTCCAATAATCTTATATTATATGCTAATAGCAACAGAACCTATGAATCTGTCAAGCAACCAAAACTGTAAAAAAAAATCATTTGTGTTATGGTAAGTAAAGCAAAGACAAAACAACTTTATCCAATAGGATATATTGCTACTACTACTACTACTACTATTATTATTATTATTATTTTTTATTATTATTTTTATCTCATCTAGACTATTTCTAACAGACAATTAAAGTCCAAATCACATATGCCTGTGCTCATAATTATTCTGCATGTCTTTCAGATGTCTGCTTTATCAGCTCATTATTGATCTTTACAGAAACAGAGCTAAGAAGAGAATAATCTTCAGTCCTGAAATAGGACATGGTTATGAAGGAAAAAAAGGTTAAAAAATCAAAAAGAAAAGAAATATTGGCATAGATTTGGCGAGGGAATTTCATTCTTTTATTTCACCCTCTAAGTACTCAGGAAGCTGAGTACTTAGACATTTTAGCTTAGAGATTTTTTTAAAGAAAATCCCACATTTTTTGCAGAAACTTTTATATTTTATTAGGAAGTTAAAAAACTGTAATAGCCTATGATAGATAGTTTGATACACACACATATATAAATATAGATAACTATTGAAAAAGGAAGGAAAGGGCTTCTGAAATGCAGCAAAGAATCCTTCAGAAGGTAACATATGAAACAGAAATCCCATTTCCAGGGGATTCCATCTGCATCCCATACACAAGCCCAGCTCTGCAGCACAGCAATCCGCAGCAGCTGCCTGCACGCTGTTTCTGAGGTACAAAAACCCTTTCCTTGCCCTTCACACATCACATCAGGACTAGGGGTTTTTTTGGACAAATGGGGTCTTAGAGTCCATTTCCCATACACCATTCCTGTGGCTACAAATGTAAGAAAGATCTTTGGTTAAGGGTTATGGGTGCAGGGGCTGCTGGGGTGCACAGGGGCTCTGCTGCCCCCACAATGCCCAAGTGGCTGAGTCCCAGACCCTGGATCTCTTCAAAGGACATGTAGATGTGGCATTCAAATACAAGGTTTTAGGGAAAAAATGGCAGTAGTAGTGATAGGTTTATGATTGAACAAAAGATCTTAAGGGTTTTTTGCAATGTTAACAGTTTTGATTCTAGGTATCTGACACCAGCTCTCTGAGCACACTAGCTTGCTCTGAACCCATCTGCTCTTACAGAAATGAAAACTTCCCAATCTCTAACCCTGGATATTTGTTTCACAACTTCCTATGGCTTTATGCCTCAATCTTTGCTCGTTGTTTTTTTTTGTTTTTATTTTGCAAGGGACAGTTCCCATAGCCACTGATCTCAATCACTCACAGATTTTCTTAGGCCACACTTCTCCTTCATTCCTTTCAAGCTGCACTGCCAAGGTTTCTAGAGATGGCTCTGTTTGTAATAAAGATATACTCAAACATGAAAAGCAGGCATGGCCCCATCAAAACATTGTGTGAATGTTTATTTGATGCCAAAGGGCATGGAGGGAATGGCCAAGTGAAAACCCAAAAGACTATAAATTTTGAATGTGGAACTTTGAACTAAAGTCTGGCTGGTGGCAGGTCTTCTTTTTAGAGGGATTTATCTGGTTTATGTGCAGAAAGTTATATTAAATAAAAAAAACAAATAAACATAATTGCTCATTCCAAACTCACACCACTTTCTTTTGGAAAGGCTTAAAATATTTTCATTAGAATATATCTTGCAGGACTTGAGTGTATTTTGCATTTGGACAAGGGTTTCAGCTGTTTCATACCCAACCTAAGCAGTTCTCCAGCATTCCCTTGCTGTAGCTGGATCTAAAATTCACCTCTGATGTGTTTCCAGGCAACAGAATTATTTATGAAGTTTCGACAAATCTGAAATACAGACTATCCAAAATTACCTAAGAAGCAAAGGTAACTCATGAAGAGCAGCATGAAAGTATCAGAGTGTGGTCATCACATACAGAGAGAGACAGCATTTAAACAGAGAGAGACATCATTCTCTCTCAGAATTTTTCCTGGGGAAGGCAATGAGAGAGCTCAAAGAGAGAAGAGAAAACAATTCTTATCTCTACTTACTGCTCCTGTTGTTTGGCACCTGTGGAATGTGTTATGGAGATTGTTTACTGAAGAGTGATTTGTTAATTGGACTCTGCTGATGGTTGTTTGGACTGTTTGACCAATCAGGTCAAATGTGTGTCGTGACTGTCTGAAATGGTCATGGATTTTTCTTTAGTATAGTATAGAGTTTAGTTAGTTTAGTATTAGTATAGTACAGTATGTAATATAATATACTATAGCTTGATAAAGCAATTGTTCATTCTTCTGAATCATGGACTTAGAGCACGTTATTCCCTGGCTGGGAGTCGTCCTGCATCAATATTGAGACGTTTTTGTTAAACAGATTTGCTTTTGTGGAGAGCAAAAGCAAATCTGTTTAACAAAACAGGCTCTCAGAATCAGAATACCATTGAGAATATCCATTGAGTCCAAGCCTCTGCTCCTCCCAGTACTGCCCAATACTAAACAGGATCGCCAAGATTATTCTCTAGATGTTCACTGGACAGTGACAGGTTTGGTGCTGCAGCCACTCCTTTTGGGAGCCTGTGACCAGCCACCTTCTGGGTGAAGGATCTTCTCTTGGTGTCCTGTCTGAGCTCCCCCTGATGCAGCTCCATTCCATTTCCATGTGTCCTCTTGCTGACACCAGGTAGAGAAGATCAGCACCCCTCTGCTGGCCCCCCACCACCAGGGAGCTGTGACTGCAATGAGGAACCACTCAGCCTTTAGTTCTACTTTTACTGTGTGCCACTGTGGCGGAATGGCATCACAAACCAGGACTGCAGGGTACTCTTGTACTGACATTTCAAATTTCACTGCTGCCTGTCCTGCTTTTTCAATTTCCATGTACTGCATGTCAGTAGTTTTTTTTTGCATTTGTTGTTAAGTAGATGAAAAAGAGTGCTAGGTATTCGAGGGTAGGATTATGCCCTTTGTGAGCCTTGCTGTATAGTCAGAGCCTGATCTTACCTCCTGTGCAGTTGCTGAGTCTTGTCATTTCCATCTTGCCCTTGAAACGATCTCTAATGAAATGCAGCATAGTCTTATTCCCATGGGAGATTGATTATTGTGCAGTTTCACACTCATTTAGCTCTCCCTTTTCTGTTAGAAGGGTATGAGCTGATTATTTGCACCACTGTCCGCAGCCTTCTGCTTTCTCCATTAGGAAGCTTCTACAGCTTCTTTCTTAATGGAAACAACTTTATTTTCTGAGATTCTTTATTGTATCATCATCTAGGAAAAAAAAAAAAAGTTGTTTCTTCCCTATAAATAAAGATAAGAAATACTAAAATATTTAGTAGAAATAAGGTATCTAATGCACTTAAAGTGAAAAAATAATTAGCATATAACAGGCAGGAAAGGCAGAGGAAAACAGTGATGATCGACAGTGTGAGAACAGGAATAAAAAAAATAAGGAAAGGGGAGAAGGAGGAATGGAGAGGAACAGGAATCTTAATATTATAATGAGATTATAATCAAGTTGCTGTTAATGCCTCTTCTACATATTCTGACTCTTGTCATTGAAATTTTAATATGAATTTTACCTGATGAGGAAAGCTGCAGAAAGAACATTCACGGCCATGAAATAGAGAAAGCATTTCTACAACAGAGGAAAACATATCTCTTTAAAGGGGAAGGAGGCACAAGTCATTGAAAGGGAAGGAGAATTAAAGCACCTTGGGCTTCAGTTGTGAAATCAGTTTCAGAAAGAGACTGAATGCCTGATAAAACTGTACCTAAATTACCTACACTTTATTATGCAATATATGCACACATGATATGCATCCTGAAGCACGTCAACTCTGTTTAAATCTTCAAATCCTTATAATCTGCACTTTAATCACTTAGGCAGTTCCACAAAATTTACTGTGTATTATGAAACTTACTGGTACCTTCTCTGTGGAGAATGAACCATGTTATCCTGAAAATTCATGTAGATATTGTGTTTGTATATATAGATTATGCAAAATAATATTGGATATACAATTTATAACTGTTTATTGGCTAGCTTAACAGTAGCTGTGTATGCATACAGTTCTATAGAGAGGGTATGTCACTCCTACTCAGGACTGGAATTTCTCTCAGTGTTTTGTGTAATTCTAGAAGTCTTCTTTCAAAGCAGGTATTGATATTTTCTAGCTTCATTAGGGCCCTTCCATCTGGTGCCTTGATGACTTTGCAAGGAATGCTGAGTGATTTAGGATGCTTTTTGACAGCATCAAAGATTTTCTTTTAACTTTCTTGTTCTGTGCTCTGCTCTATTGATGAATCCCTCTTGCTTTGCCTCATCAGTTGTATCTCCCAATCAAAGTCCCCACACACCACTCATTCATTTTCACTCTATATTTCCCTGATTTCAGCGCCTGTCTCTCATTCACAATACCTTGTCCCTCAGACAATATCCATGCTTATTCTATGCAACTTATTTTTGATCCTGGCATAAGACAACCTGTTTCAGCACCATGTTTCTTTAATCTTTCCAGCACTGCTGTTACTTGTTCCCTTTTTGATGTCTCAAATCACTTATAAACGACTGCCCAATAGTTATAACATATTCACACAAACATATTCTGACAAGTTTTTTGTTGTAATTTATAATTTGATAATGCGTAATATAGAAGCTGTAATTTCAGCAAGCTACAAAACAACTGTGCAACCATAGTTGTCATAACCGGTTTCACCTTAGAGAAAAATGGAATAATCGTATGGATTAATAGCACATGTAAACAAGTGCTGTTCCATATATTAGTAAGTCTGGTTCCTGGATCTGTTGGTTTGTTTGCTTAGTTTTTTGTTTGCTTTAATTTGAAGTGGGAGATGGATAAAGGCTAGGAGGAAACACAAAATTACAATAGAGCCATTTCTTTAAGCCACAGGTGAGTTCTTATTCTTTTTTGTAAATCTGCATTTCAATCAAATGTGCTTTTTAATATAGTTAACTACTATTTATGCTATTGCTGTTGAACACCTAAATGTTCTAACATAAATATAAATTTCTCTAAGGGAGGAAAAAGAGGGAAAAATCTATGTGAAGTCTTCAACTAAAAGACTCATACAGCTTTATATATCACCTAAAACTTTAAAAGCAGTTTAAAACAAAATATTTTATATATTTTATTATCTTAAACCTTTTATCCTTCTTTATCCTACCCCTGATACAGTAAATTATGAAAACTATTAGAAGACAATGCATAAGAGAACAAAAACAATGATCAAAGGACTAGCAAACATATTTTCTGAAAGCTAGTAAGAACTGGGTTTCTCTTAGAGAGCTGGCCACGCAGGAGAATTATGACAGGTTCTCAGAAGTGTAAAAATCTGCAGTGGGGGCAAATGGGAATAAGGTTCTATCTTTGTTCTTTTTAGACAAAAGCAAGAGGTAAGGATTTTAAATCACTACAAAGAAGATCTACATTGGAATTTATGAAGGAAAACATCTTGCAACAGAACCATTTAACATCACAGACAGGATCTGGGAAGGGCCCAGAATTTGTATTACATAAACATTTACATAAGGCAAACATCTGTCAGGAAAGGTTTGGTTTATGTGATGATCTTCCTTGTGGGGCCAAAAATGAAATAAAGGCCATGGCAATATTTGATTCTGTAAATACAGTACGAATAATTGACATCTCAATCTTCTGTTAAAACAACAGAATGTAATTAATAAAACAACAAAAAGATTCAGACTCAATTACAAGCAAGCAAAACAAGTGTGTTGAAGCAGAGAAGGTAACATGCCTGTCTTACCTGCTGTGTTGCTGTATATAACCTTGAAATTCTGGAAATGAAAATTACTTCCACAGAGCTAGCAGCAGATAACTGCGAGGATCAAGAGAAGATTTGTGGCAGGATTATCCGTAATACGAAATGTGTAGGTAGCAATATGGTTCTTAGCTCTGGTACCAAAAGTGATCAAAGCAAGCTATCAGAAAAAGGAACTTCATTGAAATATGAAACAGTCAATCCAGAAATGACAAATAATGAAGATCTCAAAAATCCCATAAAAATGGTAAGAAAAAGGGATACTCAAAGAGGTTCCAAAGGGAGTTGTGGTATAAATTGTTATGTAACCAGTATCAGTATACTTGTTCTTGCACCATGTCAGAAAGCGTTTGAAATTAATCAGAATTTTGAAATAGATTTGATTTATCAAGCTAATGAAATGGAAACCTAAAATGTCATTTTCTTTTATAATATAATTGAACACCATATTTATTAAAATGTCAGCATGTGCAAAGAGCTAGCATTTTTGCTGTTTCTGAACATTTTTTCCCTCTACTCAGCTAAAAGGTAAATATTTGCCTTACATAGTGGATACTATTGTATCTTTTTTATATATGTATGTACATGGATACTATTTGTATCTATATAGCTGTGATGAGAATGAGTTGTCCTGTATCAGGCAAGGGTTCATCTTGCTATTTGTGATTACTAGGGTTGGATGCTTGGGATTAGCATATAAAATGTAGTCAAATACAGAGAAATTATTTGCTTTCAGTGTGCTTCCCTAGTTTTCAGAAAATTTCTGTCTGAAAGAATTCCTAACACTTTTGCTTAAAATACTTTCTTTAAAGAATTTGCATAATTATTTTTTGAAACTATCTAAGATGTGGTATCAAGACAAAATGTTGCATGGTGTAATTGAGTGACGCTGATGTTTCTTTTAATGTCTACCTGACAAATTTCTCCAAACCATCTCCATGCCCTTTAGCTCTGTTGGGGAAACAGTGAATAAATAATTCCCTAAGTAGACTCTTCGTGGTTCTAATTTCTTTCCTCTAGTCATGTCAAATTTCTAGTAATCTCTTCCCAGACTAAGAATGAGACTTTCCAGGGACAGATTGATATTCCCTGCTGTAAAAACACAGGATTCCCTACCTTTGATCGTCCTCTTCATTCTTCACTTTATTGTTTTCATTCTAGTGTTTCATTTTTTGAAGTGTGAGAATCACAGGTATTCCTGAAATGTAGAATCAACACAGAATTTCACGTTGTCTTTAAAACAGCAGCAGACTTCTACTACAAAAGCAGCTCTGTACTAGTGCAAAAAGGTTGTTCAAGAACACATTAGCTCTTGCTATGCAGATACTGTTAAAGAATAAATCAAAATTTAAAGTATTGAAACCTGTAATATCAGTTACCCATACATTTTTACAAAAGCTATCAGAATGTGAAAACCTATTGTATTTCTTGATGTACCAATGCTTCTTAATTCAAATCACGCACAAAATATAAATTACTGATCTCTGCTCCTACTACTCCCCATTACGTCTCCATCCTTCCAAAATGCATGAGCATCTACTTCCAGCTATTATCTGTATACTACTGTAAATACCAACAGGTTTTCTTTACCTTATTGCTCAGGGATGACTGTAGCAAATCTACTTTGGAATCACATGTTATTAAACAGAAACAATGATATGTGTTCCTGGAAAAAGAGGAGTAAAGAGAGGAAAAAAACCCCACTTCTCTTTTTCCTTAAGGCTTTTGAAAAAGTTTGAGTTTTAGCTGAAAGTGTCTCTTGTTATCAGCTTGTCCAGACTCATTTCTCAAACCCTAGTTTCAGTTTCTGGTTTTCTTTATGTTAAATTGCACCAGCTCTTTGCTTAGAAGACTGTCTCTCTCTCTTCTCCTGAGTTTGCATCTCTGAGTCTGCTCTCTTCTGGTAAAAGATTCTCTAGAAGCAGCCCAATTTATGTGAAACAGTTCTGTCTATATCCTCTCTTTTGCCAATTTTGAAAGTCCATTTTTGTCTTAGTGTTTTGTTCTCTGCTTCTAGTAATCTTCACTCCTCATATTTTTAGAAAATTCAGCTATGTCACTGTGAAGTCTCCTCTTCTTAAATGAGGAAAAAAAGCTGAACTTCTTTAATCTTGCTTCATAACTAGTATTAATTTAGCTTATTTCACTTGCATTCCTCTAAAGCAATTATAGCCACTCTTCTTCTTAAGCGCAGATGCAAATTAGGATAAAGGCAGTATGGATTTTCCTCCCCACTTTTTATTCCTAGCAATTTGTATTAACTATATATCCCTGCTTTCCTCCTTCCATGACTCAGAATGAAACATATACTGTATCTTAAATTAGAAAAATGTAATCTCTAACAACCGAAGTACAGTACTTAAATGTCCTTAATCCCTGCTTTTACATTCCTTAGAGCAGTTGTTCCCTCCACAGAGTTTCATCTGACAACTTGGATATTTGGCTGTTAAATATCCTTTCCAAAAGCACTCCTGCTTTTATAGTCAAACTTTTAGCCAAAGTTTCCAGTGCTAACCTGGAGAACATTCAGATTTTATTTAGAAGATGAAAATTTCTTCCCTGCTTTCTTACTTTTCTTGCTTAGTTTTTCACTTATATCAAAACTAACAGGTGTCCTATAAACTTATTCACCATTAGCACTGTATCAAGCAGGCATGCACAACAAATGTCAGTAAAATGCTATTTGGGAGCACTCCGTATTCAAACAGGAAAAATCTAGTTGCATTCATTTGTTAAATAAAAGGTTTCAAAACAATACCTTTTTCACTTATTCAAAAAATGGGGAAAATTTTAAATTACTTTTCTGGCAATTTGAAATAATTTCTTTGATCAGAGAATTTAGATATGCTTTTTAAAATTAGTTGGTTTTATTTAGGTAATAGCTTAACATTCATTCACCCATTGTCATTTCTCTGCACTTAACATTTTAAATTTAAGAATCCCTGACAAGAAAAGTCAAAGAAATGCTGGCCTATATCTCCTTGAAAATAATTATAAAACCAAATGAGGATTCCTTGTCTCACAGGAGTAATTTTGATTTTTTTTCTTCCTTTTAAAAATATTTAAATATTTAAAATAATAAAATGTAAGCTCAGAGTTCTAAATAACAACTTTTTCCTGTGAAGACAGATGGAATACATATTTTTTTATAAGCTTCACTAAGCAGCCAAATATCCATGGGCAGAAGAACAAAGTGACAATTAAAAAATTTGTTTAAACTACATGACCAAGGCATTTGATATGCATCTGATTGAATGTTATGAGCTTATGGAAAATCATGAGACTTAAACTAGTTCCCTGGTTTCAAAATAATGTATTTTCTATTACCTCCATCCACAAGACTAAATAGGTTGGAGTGTATAAACCTAGGGTGTTTTAGCTATCTATATTCAGGAAAGGTTTTGCCAAGGAAACAATTTTAAAGTTTGCCTTCCCAATTAAGGCTGAGTCAGGGAGGAGCAGCCCCTTGAGTCTTGTGCTATTATTAAACTATTGGATATCAGCAGTATGTCCCTTGCAGGCATCACAAACCAGGTGATTTTTGCCCTCTTCCTCTCTGCCCCCCTTGTCCCTTGAACAATTGTTCCTCATGTTCATCCTGTTGTGAGCTGGGTCAGGCCAGTAGCGATTCACAAAGCTAAGTGTGTAACACACAGCAGCCATTTCATTAGCACATGTTATTCTTCCTGTTACTGTCATGCCTTGTTTTTGTTGAAAAATATCTCCAACAGAAACATCCAGCAAATATGATATACAATCACTCTTCTTGTTTTCAACTGCACATACTTTTTAAAATGTTTAAATCTTCACACTGTTTTTGCTAGAAAAGGATTTTTAAAATTTGCAATAAATACATAGGCCTCCATTCCCATTTCTTTTTTTCAAATTCAAATATAAATATTTGAAAATAAAAAAGCTTAAAAAGCTGAAATTTTACCCTGAGATATGTTGCCCAGAGAGAGGATTCTTTCAGTAAACTTCCTATATAGCTTAGCAGGAACGGATTACAAAAGCTTTGCATTCCAAGCCTATAAAATGTTTCCCTTCTTTTTCAATTAAAATATTTCTATTTTTGCACATGTGCATGTAATGCACAAAGTCCTAGACAAACTGGATAAATATACAACTCTCCCTATAACAACTTGCAATGGTACATAGTGTTGAGGAGATTTTTTAGGATGTAGATATGAACTTAAACTCACAGTTGCCTCATCCCACTACTTTATATACATTAAAAAATATCTCATGGGACATTATACCTACTCTTAATTCAGTGCATATCTGCCACACTCACAGAAATTCTCATTCTGACTAAGCCACCTACACTAGACAAAGCCAGAAATCCAATTAATCCTTTCTATAGTTTATTATTTCAGTCTTGTTGGCCAGTCAACAGGAGAAGCCATAAACTTTTGTAGCAGCAAGTATTCATTTAATTTGGGAAAACTGCCAAAAAATAATAGAAATTGTAATACCAATGGTAATGATAATTATGGATAGCATTATTCAAATTACCATAAGAATAATGTTACAAAAGGCCTACCTCTTAAGAATGAAAAAAGAATCTTAGAATTTCTTGAGCCTGATCCCTTCATCCATTACACAAGCCCAAGTCCACTGACACCAGTAGCAGAATAATCTTGTTTAAAGCTGATGCATTGGAAGAGAGAATCAAGCCTTTGCCACAATCCTCAGTGACTTGCCATTAGTAATATTATTCCCAGAATACCTGATATAATCTCCTTGGCTGAGTATTTTTCTTTGTTTGTTCTTAGCAAGATACTATTAGATGTTTTGTTTTGATAACAGCCATGTAAGAATGGGGCCCTGAGCAAACTGATCTAATGGATGGCATTTCTTCTCATGACAAGTGGATTGGAACTGGATCGATTTTGGAGGTCTCTGCCAACCCAAATCATTCTGTGATCTTCTGTTGATCCTGAGCCTTTTAACATTAACAGCCAAAGTCTCTTGGCCCTGACTGCACTGAGTCAAAGCCAGTGCTAAGGGGTTTGGGTTGCTTGCTCTGTAATGGGTTTCCAGCAATTTTTAAATCTAGGAAGTGCAGAAAATTTACATGACCAAATAAACTTATGCTACCCAATTAATCTGAGACCTGCAAAATATCACCTGTCACTTCATGCCCATTTTCCTTCCAGCTCTGTCAGTCCTCTCCCAAGCAGGACTGATGGTGTTGCACAGCCCGGTTATGACATGTGGCCAAAGAACATCTCAGTCTGCAGCAGACATGGGACACAAACACCCTGAACATTGGGCTGAAACTCTCCATGGAGCTATATGCCAAAATAGACAGTTTCTGAAATGAAACAAAATTTTTTTGTGTTCACTGACCCAAAGTGTGCAGTATTTCACATTGCAATCGTCTCAACTAATACTCAGTTCAACATTATGCTTCAACATTATTGTGATAAGGATAATTTCAGGGGTCCTAGATCCATTACTGGGGTCTAATTTAGTGCGTTTTTACTTTCAATTTAACTTAATAGGATCTAATTAGTAAAATCTAATTAGATGCCTACTAACAATTTCTGAATCACTGTTTGTTCCTGAAGTCTTATTTTGTGTCACTAGAATCCTAGTGGGAAAACAAGTTGCCCTGAAATAGATGGGACTATTTGAGTATCCAGCTACTGCTCTGTGCCAGTAAGGCCTTGAATAAAGTGACAGGATCACAGACACATAAAATACATAATAAAACTTCTGGCCTGAGAAAAATGTGTCTCAAAAATATGGCTACTAAAATTTTCTTCTATTTCATTATGGTTCTGACCAAAGATGTACATATTGTTTGAGTTACCTCTATCTCTTTTTTTTTTTTTTTAACTCTAAACTTTACTGCTGCAGAAAAGGCCACTTTCTTCTGTTTTATTACAGGTAACACATCCTCAATAGAGTATCATTTCAAAAAGCTTCAAAGATCCAATATATTCTCCATATAGTTTGTTTGTTCTTTTCACAAAGACTGTTTTTGGAGTGACAATAATAAATTCTAGGTGAGAAAGAAAACAAACTTCTAATCCTCTTTATTATCAGCATTAAACAATTACTTTTAACTTAATATTTTTTTCTGTTGGTTTGGGTTTTCATTGGCTTTTTTCCTCAGGGCGTCTTTCATTTCTTCTATTCTGTATATGAATACAGGCAATGTGCAGAAGTGTTTCCCCAGCTGCTGCTACTTCCTCTTGAGGTGCTCAGGTGATGCTGCAGCTCACTGGGCACCTGTCCAGGTGTCTGTACCAGTGTGCACTGCTCTGATGGAAGCTGATGGTCAGTGTTAGTAAGTCAGCAGTGGGGGAACTTAAACCAACAAAAATTTATAAAAATCATAGATTAGAGGCATTATTTTGTGTTTCACATGGTTCCCTCAGCAGTGTAATACCAATAATCTATCCAATTTTTTAAAATTTCTTTTGTTGTAGTCACTAAAAATTCCATACCTCTAAAAACAATAAAATTATTAAATAATATTATATCCTGCATGAGCTGTTTGGAAAAGAGATTCTTTCACTGAGAATATTTCTAATAGGCATTCTGCACTGGGAAATAGGTTTACTTTAAGGTTGTCTGATGCATTCTAGGAAAATCCCACAAATAACAATTCCAGTACCCAGATTCTCAAGAGCACTGTGGCATTTCTAGGTACATGACTAGACTTACAATCCCAGCTGTTAGCCTGAGTTGTAACTGAATTTCCCTTTTTAAGTGATTCAATCTGGCTCAGACTGGTGTCCAGCAGCCTGGAAAGGCTGTTAATGTGATGTGACAATCTTGACATTAACTGCCTTGGTTAAGGCCAAGAAACAAATCACACAGAGCTTAACAGATCAGAGACAGCACCTTGAATTTTACATAGAAATGGACTGAAAAAAGTGGAGATTCTGGCTAAATGAAACTGATGCTTCCTGGATGGGCAAATGTATTATGAAGAGTTTTGTTGTTCTTACAGTGTCTGCAGTAAATTGAGCACCGTGCAGTCATGCAGTACAGCACTCACAATGACTTGGAGGCATCCTTTGAAGGCCACATTTGACAGAAAAGATGATAAATGCCAGGATAAATGGAGATTTAATGAAGACTTTGGGCACTAATGACAATGGACTTTTGGAAGAGGTTTAATTCCATTGGCATGTCCAAATTTACTCCTTCCCTTACTGTATGTAGAATTTTATTTAGCTACACTCTGCTGACCAGAGGTTTTAAGCCCCATCATGGCTCAGTGGGTGAGTGACAGGCCCACAGCTCAGATCCAAGAGAGATGCAGACCAGGGCATTTGGCAAAAGGCAGCTGGGCATCCTGCCTCCCTCCATCAGGCAGCAGATACTGAGTGAGAAACCAGGGAAAAACATGGTCTGGTGAATAAAGTGTGAGAGAGATGATCACAGGCCATGAATAGCTAAGGACACTCACCCTGAGGTCTTCCCCAGGAGGGGAAGGGAGAAAAAAACCACTCCAGCAGGCTCCCAACTGACAGCAGCTGACAGAACCAGAGGACACAGTCTCAAACTGCATCAAGGGAAATGTAGGTTGGATATGAGGAACAAGATTTTTACAGAAAGGGTAATAAAGCTTTGGAATGGTCTGCCTGGGGAGGTGGTGGAGTCACCATCCCTAGATGTGTTTAACAAAGCCTGGATGTGGCACTGGGTGCCAGGGTTTATATTACAGCGACCTGATGAGGTCTTCAGGGTGAGAGAAGTGGACGAGAATCTTAGTTCATGATCAGAAGGCTGGATTTATTGATATATGATATATAATACATTATTACTATACTAAAAGGAATAAAGAGAAAAGTTGCAGAGGCTGCTAAGCTAAGAATAGCATAGAAAAGAATGAATAACAAAGTTCTGTGTCCAGCAGAAAGCAAGGACAAACTCTCCTGTGAGTGGTCAGCAAATCCAAACACTCACAGAAGCCCAATCACAGATGCTCCTGTTACATTCCACACCAGCCAATAACAATTGTTTACATTCTTCTTCTGGGGCCTCAACTTCCCAGAAGACGAACAAATCCCAAAGAAATTATTTCTATGAAAAAATGTCTGCGACAGGTTTAGTTGAGGTGTTAGGGCATGGGTTGGACTCGATGATCTTGAAGGTCTCTTTCAACCTAGCAATTCTGTGAATTCTGCCTGTCCCCTGCCACAGACTCACTCAGCCAGGCAGGCTCAGGGCATGCACTGCTTGCTCCAGCCCCATGGGATAAGTGTGAAAATAAAGCTAAGTGATGTCCTTAAATCCTTTTTTTTTTTTTTTAATTTTAAAAATAGGACCAGTTAGAACCTGAAAGTCTTTCCATTTATCCTGCCATTATACATTGCAGGGATGCCCTTAGGTGAGAGCCAGAAGTAATGGATCAGGGTGGTAACTAGAAAGCTAGGAAATGTTCTGGTATTTTTAACTGTTCTTTATTCATAGTCTGGTAAACAATAACAACCACAGGAGGCCTTGACCTGCCAGTTCCATTCACTGTCTATGCCACTATTCTAGCAGAAGGGAAATAGACTGGACTGTAGTACTGTGGTTTGTCTCTATTTGTTTCAATGTCTGGATGCCCAAATAAGCAGAGATGATAATCTTAGCAGAGGTGTAACTGATAGAAGAGCTGTGAAGAGGTGCATTTATATTTAAATTTTGTTTGTCTCACGCCATTCTAAACATTTCTTTCTATTTCTTTAGGCTAGTATTATCTGCAACAAGAAGATGTAAGAAAATGAAACTGGATGCCTTGAGTTCTGCAGATTGGGGATGGGGACAAACATCTAGGTGTGCATAAAACATCATGAAACTTCTGAGGGGTTACTGGTGCTGGCTGAATATGAGCAAGTCCAAAGCAGTGTGTGGCTTTGGATACATGTCCGGCTGAGTCTCTTCTGCCACAACTGCATTTCAAAGGGCTCAGAGGAGCACCTGCTGCTGTGGTCTGAACATGAATGATAAGTTGACAGAGGTGCACTTGCCAAATGCCCAGGGTCCTTTACAAACCTCATGGATTTGAAAAGGGTAAATAAGAAAACATCTGGAAGCCAAATCAAACATACTGGGAGAATGATTCCTCATGAAGCATTTGGCCACAAACTCTGTTTGCACTGTGGTGACTTCATTTATTCATGAACGACTGCAGTCTAATTGTTTTGTCACATGAAAAGGTTTGCTGACTTCACTGTTACCCACAGAAGTGACAGAAGGGTTGGATTTCTCCCTTTCACTATCTCATCAGCTACAGGCCTTTGTAACAGCAGCATCCTTCAAAACTAGTAAGTCGTGTTTTGGCAAAAGCAAATAGGAATTTTGCAAGCTATCACACGGGGATTGAGCATTCACCTCTAGATCCCACCATTTTAAGAATGAAATATTGGAAACAACAGTGAACATGACAGAGTGGCTTTTCCTTGGCGTAAAAAATAACACTCCTGTATCCCATGCAGATGTTGATATCGTTCTTTAATTTATAATTTAAAATCATACAGCTACTTTAAGCCGAGGGCAAGGATACTTCGTTCATGCTAAATAAAGTGATCCTTCTTTATAAAAAAATCTATTGAGTCTGGCTATTGAAAAACACTTTTGTATATGAAAAATGCCTATACAAGGAAACAAAATAGGAGAAATTTAAGCAATAGATTAATTTATTTGTGCCCAGGTCAAGGTGTAGACAGGAAAGGAAAAGAAATTAAATTGAATATATAATTGAAGTGTTCACAATATAAATATATTATTGTTATCAATATCTGCATTTTTATTATATTCACACATATCTGTAACAATGAAAGTTTAACTACATATGCAATGTGTTGAATTTAACTCCTTAAGGAGAAAAACTTTTCCTTGGAAAGTCTTTTCATTAAAGAGGAGAATAACAGGGTGATAAAAGAGGATATGTCGGGATATGACAGTTTAAAAGGTAAAGTTAATAATCTGACTCATTATATCTGTAGGAAATCAAGTTCTTCAAAGATTATAATCAGCAGTTATGCATCCCACAAGATATTTAGTGGGAAAAAACATTATGAAATACAAGCCAGCTTAAAAAAAAAAAAAGAACACCAAAAAACCCCATCCTAACAGTGAACCGATCCAGGAAACAAATGTCTGAGACTTTGAAAAATCTCAGTTTTGACCCTTGTTTGGTATTCTGTGCAGAAATAAATTTCAAAAATAGTTTATTTCAAACTGGATTTTAATATAATTAAATTTAAACGCTTCACAGGAAATCTTATTAAAGGTGGTGGGATTTTTTAGTAAAAACTATGACTTGTCAAAGGGACTAAAAAAAGAATTGCAATAAATGTCACTTCATGTACCTACTAATAAAGAATGCCAATGTTACATTTAAAATGTGTCAGAAATCACATAGTCAAAGATCTAGCTCAATGGTAATTTTAACATAAAGCTCTAGAAGATGTTTTACTGTATTATGTTCTGTTATTTACAATGATAAACTATTTCTGTCACCTAAACTATATGGTAGTGATTTTTAGAAAATACTATAGATATTATTGACTATAAGATAATTTCAAGTATTTGGAAATATTCATTTCCAGCATGAGTAATTATCACTTTCTTATATTTACCATATAGTATCTGTTGGAATCAGTGGCAAGAAAACTAATAAGGAAATGGGTCTCTTCTTCCTCCTGACTAAGTCAGAAAGATGTTGAAGAGCTATTGCAAGACAGCAGCCTGAGTTCTGACTTTGTGTTTTGAGAATTATTGGAAAAAATATGAAAAAGCCTGTAGGTAAGTCTATTGAGGTCTGTTTCCAGTTGGTAAGTTATGGATTTATTTCCTAGATAGTGATTCTTCATGAATTCATTTAAACAGTCCACAAAGACCTGGCTCTTCTCTAAGTATTCCCTTCACACCACAGTTACATTCATCTGTGTATGTATATTTATGCTGATGCTCCTGTCCCTGAACTGCTTTGCACTGGTCAGTAGTTATTGGGACCCTCTTTCCAAACTGGAGGATCAGATTCCTCTGACCTTGTGATGGAATTAGGTCTACAATGCAATATCTCTCACCAGTGTGTGCAAAGATCTCCAGCTCATGCAATATATTTTATGCAGCTTCCATCTTCTTCATAAGGCATTAGCAGTGCGTGCCAGCAAGAAGGTAGAATTTGGTACCAGTGCTCAAGACTATGGCCATTCCAATCTTCTCCCTTAAAGCAGTCTTCCAAAACAATTAAGGGTCCAGAAAGGCTACTTAATTGCTTCTTCCCATGATTACAGGGGAAGTCAGCACAGCCTATGATGATTGTTTTGCAAGACATGCTCATGAGATACAACACTGTGCATGCAGTTATCTATTATTTCACTTTTTCAATTGAAAGAGAGGAGATTCTTCATCTCTATCAGCTTTATTCCCCAGGAAATACAACCAACTCTTGGAAATTTTTCAAAACTGCTCTTGACCCAGAGTGTATCCTTCAGAGGAGGACAGAGACCTCGCAGCTCCTCTGGTCCCATGTGATGTGAGAACTGTCCGCTGTGGCTTGGCACAGCAAGCTTTGTTCAATATGAGACAAGGAAGCCTTGCTGACAGCCTTGGGGTGAATTCCTTGCCAGCTTAGAGAGCCATGGAACAGTGTCATTTTACTGCTCTCACATTGCTCTGTTCTTTCTCAAATGTCCACCTGGGCTGCCTTGCTAACATGTGTTAGACTGGTTTTGTTTTCTTTTCAAAAGATGGCATTTGGCAAGATGTCCAGTGGTTTTTGCAGATATCCTGGAATGAAAGCTGTACTTTTTCTCTGTATGTGACATATGCCATGGAAACAACTCCTCTTGCTGCATCTCTTTGCTTCTGTGGTATTTTCACTTAATATAAGTGAAAGATAATCACACAATAAAAGGAACACTGCTGCATTGCTTTATAATGAGCTTATAAAGCTCATTATAAAAGTAGACTCTGCAACTAAAGATTATTTTGTGGGTTCTCTACATATACTTGATGATATTATATCTAAGATTAATACTGCTACAAAAATAGGACACCCTGAGCTCAGAAAAAAAAAAAAAAAAAAACAAACAAAAAAAACCCAAACAACAGCATGAAAGTTTGTAGGGTTTTTTTTTGTTTGTTTGTTTTTTGCATTTTATATGACTGTTTTAACACTTATGTTTTTCTTTCTTACCAGTCTGTAATTTTCCATAAAATTTGCCTCCAGAATAGATGGATTAGACATAAATGTGGAGGAGAATTGTGAAGAACACTTAATTTTTACATTATTATTTTTAGGACAAATAATTCTTTAAAAAGAGTGTATACTTAATTCCATATACTTACAAGAAAGTGACACAATATTTTCAGAGAAGAGCATTACTGAGAGTAAACTATATGCACAAATTTTATTACAAAAATAGTCTTTCATATTTTACTTCTCATATATATTTATACATATAGGTATGACACGGGTAAATTATAATATAGAGTTAAAAATATATAAACACTATTGAATGTATCTCTGTGGGTCTTCAAATGTTGAAGAAATCGTGTCCATGGTCTTTTGGGGGGCTTTTAAATGGTCTGTTTTGCCACAAAAAAAAATAATCATTGACATTTCAAACACAGAAAAGTTAAGGAATTTTGAACAAATTTGAAAAAGAAAGAATTGAGTCATAGCAAATGGTCTCATATTGAGAATAACATGCTCTCAGCCTTCAGCCTCTCGCAGGTCTGTTTGGAAAAGTCCTGTGCAAGAAAGTTGTAAAATAGTCAAAGATTACCTCTTCCATTTTCAAGAGTAGCTCTTGGTGATGAATGTGAAATCAGGTAAAAATGCCAGAAGGCTTTTGTGGGCAAACAGAGCTCACAGCCAAACTCAGGGACAAGAATAATCCACAGAAAGGAAGGAAGCAAGGATAGGGATATGGGAGAAACACAGAAACATTCTCTGAGCATTCAGCGATAAAGTTAGAAAAATTAAAGCCCAAGGGAAGTTAAATATGGCCAGGGATGTCAATGCAAAAAAAGTCTTCAACCTGTACATAGGGGAAAGAAGGGAGGTTGAGGAAAATGTAGGCCCGTTGTTTAATAAGACAGAATACCTTGTTAGACAAGATAGAGAAAAGGCTGATTTACCAAATATCAGATCATCTCCAAGATATCTCATGTCCCAGAGGCCATGGCAAAGGCTGGACCGATGAAAATTTATCTTTAGTGAAAAGGGTGAGTTCAGGGAATGCTTAAAGAGAGCTGGACATGCACAAGTCCATGGGCCCTGATGGGGTGAACTCACCTGTGTTGATGGAGCTCTCGTAGACCCTTCAAGGCCACTATGGATAATATTTGCTCAGTTATGCTTATCATTTCATTCAACACACAAAATTAAAATAAGGTGCTCAATATGGTGATGTCTCACAGGCAAGCACAGCTCGTGCTGAGGCCTGCACTGAGGATGGGAGCTGAACAAAATATTCCATTCCAAAGATGTGGCTGAGCTCCTTGTGAGGGGTCCTCCCTGTGCTCAGTGTATCCCACTGCCCAGCAGAACTCACACACAGCCCTTACTGCACCTCAGCTTTAAATTCATGTTTACTACCAGGTTTCTTAAGCTGTTTTTTTTATCAGGAAGGTAGAGTGTAAATCCTGTGCACTACCTTAAAATGAGCAAAACTAGAGAAACCATAAAAAGGCTTCAAAAACAAAAATAATTGTTTTTCAAAGATTGAAGAATGGTTTATAAGAACTGCACAGAGCTTCTCAGTAAATGTCGTTATAAAGGTTCATTGATTAAAAGAAATTGGTTCTATTGCTCATAATAGCATCTCATTGATTGAAAAGCATTGCCTGGAATGGTTTCCTCCAAAGCAGCATCTGTTATGTATTAACCTTTCAGTCTTCAGAATCATGGGATATGAATTTCTTGCTCAAACTACTGGTTAGATGACCCATCCATGACATTTAATAAATTGCAATTCTGCACATAGACTTAGGATTTCATAAAAACAGGGAAAAATACATTATAATGACAGCATAGTTTTCATGATGCATGGTATAACTGAGTTCTTTATGTTAAAAACCAAAATTGTCTAAACTCAGAATGTAAATTCTATTTTATTAAAAGCATGAAACAAAGTTTAGGATTATCATCCAGCTTTAATGGTAAACAGCAATGTAATGATTGAACATTGAATGAAAGAAAATCCATCATGTCTAGTTTGTTAGGGAAAATTATACAAGGACAAGGCAGCTTTGATTTAAACTCTGGAGTAGTTAAAATGAATGTAGTTCCCTATCACACTGACATTAGTCATAACATGTATACATGATTAAAGAAATACATTCATGATTTTCTCTACATTTTTTTGCTATTATTTTAAAAAATCTTTTAAAAGTGGTGCAGTTTATTGTTTTTATCAGGTTTCATGAGAGAATTCTTCTAATAAAACCACAATGAAGGTAGTTTTATTTAAGAGATTTGATTGTTTTCAGTTAATCACTAAAATACGTTTTACGTTTTTGTTTTTCATTCATAAGAACTACTTGCAAATCTGAGATTGAGATCTAAATTATCTTTACTAGAAACTAAATAAAGTGTGAAGAGAAAAATTTTATTATTAAGTCTATTTATTTTCTAACTAATGAGACATAGCTCAAAGCAGTTCACTGACTTTCCTGCTGTACAGTTGTGACATAAACAATAATTTAACACCTAAAGATATTAATATTTTGACTTTACAGTACAGTATCAGACACTTAATTTTTTAAAAATTAAGTCTTAAGCGATCTTCCAGGGGCTCCAGTTCAGGAGTTAAATGTAGTCTTACTTCAATAATGTTAAACAGTACACAGACTGATAAGTTTTAAGCAGTTCACAGATCAGTGGTATCTGAGTCACACAAGAAGGAAAAACAACATTTGCTGTTAATGTGCTTTGGTGGTATTAGCAATTTCATGGCTAATACCACCAGTGTGGACTATAAGTGAAACCAGGAAAAACTAAGAAGAAAACAGAATATCTAAACCAAATAGTACACAGCAAATTTGAGAATACGAAAAATTAGAAGGATGCTGAATAAGGAAGTAGGAGGCACAAAAGTAGTGAAGGACTAATATCTCCTCAAAGAGGGTCAGTCAGTGCAACTTGTGGTCGAGCAGATTATCTGTGTGCAGCACAGCACAGGAGCAGATGATGCCCAGCAGCATATCCAAAGCTCTGGATGGAAGCACCAGGGTGCTGAGCTCTTATAAAATCCTAAAGTATGAGGCCCAGATAGGCAGTAGCAATTTCTATTCCTAAAGTGAGATGTACACTGCTAAATCTAATAGTATCAACCTGACCCCTGTGCTCAAGTATAAGTTAATGACAGCCATCCAGACTCATCAATGCCCACTTTGCGCATGAAAATTTTATGAGTGCTCAGGGGTGTTCTCTGTACCTAAAATTGTGCCTTGAAAACTCTGAAAAATGTGATCATTGCAATAAGGTAGTAATCACACAGAAATTAGACATTTCTCTTACAAAATCCTCTAAGGATTGTGTCCTGGAGTTGAGCTCAGAGACACCTATCACAAATCTGAAGATCCAAGCTCCCAACAAAAGCAATTGCAGTGGCAATATCTTTTAAGTGAAGAAGGAACAGACTTGGAGAAAATGTTGCTGCTTCCCACATTTCATGTCTGCAGTGAGGAGCAACTCGTTCTGTATCATCTTTCTTCTTTTTGAGGTTCAGGCCAACATACCTCAGCTGTAAGAAGAATATTGCTAAAGCTACCAGCCTGTCATTGTCTGGATATAAGGTTAAGAGATTCCCATGGGGACAGAAAAAGAATTATGCCGAATTTACAGATTTCTTTGGGACTTTTGTGCACTATGGTTTATTACCAGAAACACAGTCCCTAGACTCCAAGTTAGGAAAAATATTTAAGCCAAGTATTTAGACAGCAAAATTTTCTTGATTAGGATAAACTCCAAATTTGGAGTCATTAGTGCCTTACTGTGATAGTGAGAATCATGTGAACAAATCATGTTGTTCAATACACATTTTCTAGATGTGTGTCAGGTGGAAGAATATCAACTTTGAAAATTTATTTTTTCCTATTAGTGATAGGAAGTATTGCTGATTATAAAACTTGAGCTGTATTTTAACTGCAGCTTATGATTAAAACTAAAAGCCAAAAATATAAAATTAAACTGTTGGATTATATAAAACATTCCAAAGTAAGTTTTTCACTTATTTAAATTTTTTCTTTGTTATGTATTTTCATCTTGTTTCCAGACTGAATGTATCAGCTTTCAACTTCTGGATCCATTAATACTTTCTTTTCTGCTAGATTAAAAATTAATCTACTATCTAAAATACTTTTCCTGTAGCATAGGATCAAGACAGCTCTTAATCTCTTAGATAAATTAAATAGATGCAGAATTTCTGTATTTTATAGCAGACTTTCCAGACCTTGAGCATTCTTGTAGGTCATTTCCTTGCTGCATTCTAATTTGTTAACATAATCTTTGAAGTGTGGATTCCAGAACAAAGAACAGTATTACACTGACAACTTGATGACTGCACCATAATGGGCTATTGAGAGACATTCATGTAATATCATTATGGGTATGAGATGCATAGTTTAAAAAAAAGTGGAAAAGTGGTGAAATTCATGATGAGAACTAGATCAAAGGCTAAATTGTGTCTAGATTGTAATAGATTGGAGGTGTAATAAAGACTTGAGTTTTCTGTTGTTGCTTTACCATTTAAACAATAAATAACACCTAAATAATAAAAAAAGAATATTTTAGAAACATTAACAACTGGCAGATTTTAGTGACTTTTATGTTCTACTGACAGAGTTTACCAAAGAAAGAAAACTTTCAACAGAGGATTGTAAGTAGCCTGTCCTTGTTTCTCAGTATAGGGAGATAACAATAAATGAGAGAAACTTTCTGGAGAAATTCATATCTGGGAGAAAGTGTAACCAGAAATATTTCTGTTTGCATCTCTGTCTATGCAACTGGTAAAATCAGTCTGTTACTAAATATATATTTGCATACAAAAAGAACAGATTTTTCTGTATTTTTGTAACTTTTATTAAAAACTTACAGACATTTTTGTCTCACATGAAGTTATAAATCCATAAATCTGCCTGAATACTCCTTGATGTATTATTGCGGTATCTGTTTTTGTTGCTTTATTTGGGTTCTTGTGTTTTTTTCTCCAACTATAGGTAGCATTTTTAACATACATAGTTTTTTTTAAATTCATAACTACTTTTGCAACACTTGCAAGTTTCATCCTTGGATTCAGGTAATTAATATTCTACTCATTCTCCATCATACTTATTCAGTTTAATAAAGTTCTGCAGTTTAGGGGGAAAGAAGTTTGTACAAAATAGGGAATGAGACACAGCGGACATAATTTCACATATCTCTGATAATGTTGGGGATACAGCTGGTGCAGATAATTATTTATGCATTTTTGTATCAAATAACACTGTCTAAACAAATTCAAAATATGAAAAGTTTCTTTTGTACTCTTTTGAGTGCTAAAAACTTAGAGTGTCCTACGAGCATATAAGGGGGCATCATACAAGCATATAAGGGGGCATTACTATTCTATCTCATAATTATTGACATTAATTACTAATGCAGAAAACAGGCTCCAGAAAGATGAAGAAAATAAAATCTTTAACTGTCAAGCTAAAATAATCTAGTTAAAATAAATATTTAAAATAATTTAAATAGTTAAAGTAATCTAGTCTAAAATAATTAAGCCAGTGTGCTCTCTTCTCTTTAAATCTATGTGGGGAGTGGGAAGTGGCAAAAGGTTCTACTCACACATTTTGTCTGTTCTTGTCTGGCAGGAACACAATTCTTTTTTCTGGATACCTTAATATTACTAAATTACCTTATTATATCTAAAAGATCATATTTTAAGTTCTTTGAAATCATAAACTTAATTTACTTCTCTGTAAGTAATTCCAGCCTGACATCCAGAACATGAGTGGAATTGACTTTCCTGGTGGTCTTATTTTTAAGGTTAGACTAGCTATCAAGACATAATGGTCTAGAAATCAGACATTAATTTAACAAAAGAGAAATAAATTATATGGAGAATATTAAATATAAACTCTGTTACATGTTCCCTCATGCTTATTACATTTCCTCTTTATAACATGCACAGCTGCTTCCAAGGAAGTCAGTGAGAACACTTTCAATGAATGAATGTATGAGGGAATGAATAAATGAATGAATATATTTCAACCATGAAATACCAAATTCTGGGTTTAGTTCTACTGTTATTGTAACATTCTCATTAAGTTCAAAATTTCTCAAACCTTGCTGGGCAGAGATATGTTAAGCTGGTCCTAGATTTTATAGAATTCATATGATACAAAAATATAATAACATTTTGGAAATGACACTGTGACTTACTTAATTTTGGTTCAGATTTCTGTGTATTCTGACACCATATATTAATTTGAGCAGCCTGAGATAAGTTGAATTAAGATGACAAGCAGAAGAGGACTTTGGGACCTCCAGAACTGTCAAATATGAAAATATTTCTTTCCTCTGATTTCATTTTAAGGAACTAACATTATTATCTGGCCCTGAAGTATTGTGGCCATAAAATGATAAAATTATCCAGAAATGCCTCAGAGACATCTGAACATTCCCAGTTTGAATAGCAATATGCTGAGGAATAAATTTACATTTTTAGTAGCTTAGTTCTACTTTATATATCCCCTAAAGGGCAATGTTGTTCAATATACTTTGTTGAAGCAAAATATGGCTGTTTAGTGTGTTTATTTAACTAGCTAATGCTCGTTTGCTTATCTGACACCTAAAGTCACTAATGCTGCATTGAGCCTTGTGTTACTTGTATATTATTACCTACAGGGGAAGGAGAGAAATCCTATGAAGTGTTTGAAATCATCTGGTAGAATAGTAAAATATCTGATTTTGTGCTGAGACTGGGGCCTCTCCACGGCTCTACTGCAGCAAGGGCTTTCACCTGCCACCAAAGCCTCTTTTCCATGCAGGGGCACAGCACATGCCTTGTCCATGGAATGATCACAAAGACTGGTCACAGAGTAATCACGTGAAATACCACAGCATAGGCCACAGCACATGTAGCTGTTGAGGTGGCCACAACACAGAGTGTGACCATAAACTTCAGAAGGCTTTAAGCGTTCACCCATGCAGAGTAACACCAGGCCTCATCAGAATAAAGCTTCGAACATCTGCCCCTCTTGTTCTTTAGCCCAGCATTTTGTAATAGATGGATAATGAGATGAGTTTTTCCTATGTGTGGCATGCTTTTAAATGTATAATCTCAGTATCTTCCACCACAATGAAAAATCTAGGCTGAAGCAAGAGAAAGTGCTGTCTTTAGTTTCCAGCATTTTTGCACTGCATGCAAACATGCTGAAGTCCCACAAAATACTAAGCATACAAATACTAATAGCAATTGTCAGTCAAATCATGTCTGAAACACTCCCAAAATATTTGTTTACACAGAAAGGAAGTATATTTCTCACAGGCATTTGTGCTAGTTTTGACTGGGATGGAGTTAATTTTCTTGACAGTAGACAGTAAGGTGCTGTGTTTTGGATTTGAGCTGGAAACAGTGTTGATGATTTAGAATGTTTTTGCTATTTCTGAGCAGGGCTCATCCAGAGCCAATGCTTTTCTGCCTCTCATCCACCCCACAGCGAGGAGGCTGGAGCCTCAGGAGTCTGGGAGGGGACACAACTGGGACAGCTGACTCCCCCTTACCAAAGATAGATGTCCCACACCCTATGGGGTCACGGTCTGTGTATAAAGATGTGGGGAGAAGAAGGAAAGATGGGAACATTTGGACTGATGGCATTTGTCTTCCCAAGTCACACTTGCACATGGTGGGACCCTGGAGATGGCTGAACTGGACCTGCTGCCCGGAGATGGCTGAACACCTGCCTGACAATGGAAAGTGGTGAATGTATTCCTTATTTTGCCTCCCCTACTTAACTGCCTTTATCTCAAATCCATGAGTTTCCTCACTTTCATTCTTGCAATTGTCTCCCCATCCTTTGGGTGAGAGGGGTGAGTGAGTGAGTGGCTCTGTGGGGCTCAGCTGCCAACAAGAGTTAAAACACAGCAGCATCTGTGAATACTTAAAAACTTATCTCAACATAGTTACCCTACTCTCACATTTTCTCTTTTTTATTGTTTTGTTTTTTTTTTTTTTTTTTGAGAAAGAACATTTCCCATAGTTTGTTTCCCTTCATATTGCTCATTTTGGCACACAGAAATCAAGCCATCAAGAACTGTTACCAGCAAGTACCTGTTCCTCTTAAAATTTTCTGGGCTGCAACCTGTTTATTACCCAGACCTACTCTCCCCTAGAACTTCAATGAATCACAGTGCACTTCACTGCATTGATGCTGTAGGAGATCTTGAAGTGCATTGTTCTAGACAGCTCTAATCTTCCAAGGCCTTCATGTCCACTTAGCAGGCATATCCTCCAGGATTCCTCTTTATGTTTCACAGATGTTGGGTGAAATGAAGCAGACAATACATGGAGCACAGAATGATGCGTCTTGATATATGGCAACACCACTTCCATATCCCAACACCACTTCCACTCTTCCAAAGCACACGTCACTGACACTTTAAAGTCCTTGGGATGAAGTTAAATGTCTCCTTTCTCTTGGCCATCAGCCCAGTAAAAGGCTACAAAATGCATGGAAGCAGAGGGCAAACTGGACCTTCAAAAATGATTGATGGTCTCACAAAACTACTGGAGCCCTTGTCTACAAGGCAAAAGTATTTCCTTTCTGATTCCAGAAAGCAGACAGAAGGGTCACAGTAATCTGACCATATATAGATAGTTGGAATGTAGAGATGAGTGTTTGAACAGAGCTCCCTAGAATTCTTCCATAAGTGATGACCTTCCATAGGATGACCTGTGCCATGATTAATGTCCAGGGCGTGGGAAGAGGATCAGACTGGCAGGGCACCTCCTGTTTATTTATGTCTGAGAGTATGTGCTCAGTATAATTCTGTGGCCTTATAACACTTCATGCAAGGTACAATTTTATATTTTCAGTATTCTATATGGTACATACCATGCTGCCAAGCTAATGGGTACTTGGAAAGGACTACTGGAGTTTGTGATTTTTTTTACTGCCAGTTCAAACCTGCCTGGTCTGCTAGTTGTTTATGGTAGGCTGCACATGATATATTACAAGAAAAGATATAATGGTAGCTGAATTTGAAAAAATAAACTCCAATACATGTGGGTATATCAATTTCAAAGGAATCCACCTTAAGACTGCATTACAGTGGTAGTAAGAGTTTTCAGTTCAATAACATTAAATCAATGCAATTAAAGAGAACATACTGGATCAATGTGGCACCTTGGAGAAGACATGGCCTTATTGTTCATTGCTGGGAAAAAATCCTTTTGAAAGACCTATTCATTTAACTCTTCAGAAAAGGAAAAATATATAATTGGATAAAAAAAATCATGCCTTTTGTTCTTTACCTAAAAGATTATTAATAATTGGTGTGGCAATCATGTAAACACTCTCAGAGCCTGCCATATATTAGTGCCAGCAATGCTAATTTTATTCAGACTGAATTGGCATCAGAATAAATACAGGAGAAAATATATGGTATTTCTGCAAGAAATAATTGTGCAGAGTTTCATCACGCTCCTCTCCTCCTCCTTCCTATAAAACCATTTTTAAATATCTCATTTCAAATGCAGATTCTGACCACTTCTTACTACAATATGCAGTTGTTTCCATGAATTAATAAAAATATTTTTAATTAAAGATATTAAAAGAGATTAAAAAAAAAAAAAACCACAAACTCCAGTAGTTGCTGCAAAAAATAGTATTGCCCAGGCAGTTTTAACCTCTGAAGACTTCACTTAACAACTGGTTGTTCTTGCCTGTTCAACACAAAATTTCTGCCCAAAGGAATAATTCTCTTTGGAAATAAGCCTGGATACAGATTCCTTAGATTTAGACACTTAAGTGCAGGAAAAGCACCTATTTTCCATCAGGATGTTGTGCAGAAGATAAACTGTAAGAGAAAATATATCTCCTCAGCAATATGTATGCATATGTACATCCTGCTTTTTGTAAACATACCAGAGCATCTCCTGACCTGGAGATGACCTTTTGTTTTTTTATCTAAGAAGCATGGAAAGCCCAAACTTCATCTTTTTTATTCACTTTTTGACTGAGCTTAGGCTAAAAGCAATTCCAAGTTTAATTTGGTTGATAGTTATGTTTATGAGTCCATTCTGAAACATCCAGGATGTAGCTAGGGCAAACCTGTCATTCCTGTTTTACAGGTGGCCTGAACCCTTTGTGGCTACAAAAGATAATTTCACTCAAGTAACTAAAAAGTAGTGGGCTGTCTAATGAGATATGGTGTGGAAATATGACATTACCATCAGGGCAGAAGAAGGAGATAGAAGCAACTAGACTCACACTGGATATTCCCCTGCCTGCACAGAGAAAGGGCTGTGGTATTTACTGAGGCATTCCCTGAACATGCATTTGTCCCTATGTAATACACAGATAAAAACACAGATAAGCTTCTAGTAGAGAAGAGCAATGGAAAGGAATTAATTGCTGCTTTTTGTTCCCAGCAACTTTACTGCAGAGATAGAGCCTTTACTTTTGGACAAAAGAAGACAAAAGGAGCAAAAAGAAGAGAAATAATGAACAAAAATTGTGGCAAGACAAATTCCACTAAGATATAATAAAAAAGTCACATAATGCAGATGGGGAAACACTGAAACAGGTTGAACTCATAACTCTGTTGGACACATCCCTGAGCCTTTTAATTCAACCTGAACCTAGTCCTGCTTTGGACTGGGGACTCCAGGCTTTCTGTCCAGCCTATCCAATGATGTCATAGGCATTTATCCACCCCAGAGAGATGGCACAGATATATTCTACTTACAGGAGAAGATTGCAGCATCTACAACAGCAGCTGTAGCACTACTGCTTCCTGCTGCTTCCAAACACTATGACATACAGAACACACCACAGGCCAGTTTGCCACAGGATTCAAAGGTTTATAATCCTTTATCTTCACTGTTTGATATATCTGGCATCCCTTGTGACAAGATAGGAAAAAGTCTGTGCATTGTGCATCCTTTCTATCAAAATTTGTGTGCATTCAGGCTTTTGTATATCTTTTAGAGAGAATGAATTGTAGAGAGTGCCATTCAGAATTTCTCTAGATTTAAGTTGCAAGGTGCCATAGCACTGTTGTTTAGGCATGTTATGTTCTTGAATGAGCTTGCAGCACGTTTGAGCATGATTAGAAAGGTAGTTTATGATATTCAGCACAGAATAAAATAGATTATGAATTCTGTCCAGAAACAGTTGCTACACTGGCTTTCTCCCAATACTATTTAAAACCCATTATTTAGCCGTTGGCTCCAACTTCTGTGTTTTGTTGTTCAGTGGGGTTTTTTTTCTAGCACTCTTTTGAGAATAATTTAAAAGAACTTCTGCTGCAGAGGCTGGTAGCTGTTTTAGAAATGCTTCATAAAAGCCATTGCATCTGCAGATGAAAGTGTGGCTGTGTGGTGATACCATGCAATACTGTTGAGGGGGATTTACTGAGAGTGTAAAGATGAAATCTTCTAAATTTTGCATTTAAAATAAAATGACAACTTTTCTTTAAGGATGGAAATATCCTTCCCATGAAATTTCCAGGGATCTTAAAGCTGTGGTTTGATTTGTAACTGCATAAAGTTTCAATGAAATATCCTACTAATCTAATAAAAGCTGTTAAATTCTAGTAAGATGACATAATCTGATTTTGCTTTAAAAGTCATGAAACATAAGCAAGTATGGCCTGAAGTAATATACTGAATGCAGTAGTCTAGTTATACAGCCCTGATTTATAGCAGTTGATATCCTGGGAATGTCCCTATACTCCTCTTCCTTTTTGTTGACCCCTGAAGATACACTTGTAAAAAGAAAAGCATACTGCATGTTCTTTGCTTAGCCTCACATCAGAAGGATTAGAATTCCTAACTGACATGAGCAAAACTTGTGCAGGTATAAATCTTTGCTTTTCACTTATTCTTTGGCTAGAGCCCATAAAATTACCAAGTGTTTTGCAACCTAGTGGATTTCAGAAGGCTATTTGGCTTGGTTGAAAAAATTAAGTTAAATGAAAGAATAAATACCTATAAACAATTCAAATACAATTCCAGAATTAAAGAAATTGATGTTTATTTAAATCTTATGGTGAAGATATCGACATAATGTGCAAATTATGACATTTAGTAAAGTTGGAAGAGTGTAATGACATCTGTTTTGGGAAGCATAAAGGTCTAGAGGTTTACATCAGTGTAAAACAGTTGAAAGGTTCCAGATATGTTTAAGAATACCATGACGATTTACCTCAGCTGGATTTCTGACTACTGTTTACCTTACTCTCTATTTTCAACTTAAGTTGCGCTGTCAAAAAAAAAAAATTCACCCGAACTCAAGCTTAAAAATTGAACTTAAACTCCCCAAATTAACAGCTTCCTTTAGATATGAAATAATGACTTGCTACATGACAAAACAATGTAGTCCCATGAACCCACAAATGTCAAAAATGTGCCTACAAAACCGAGGAAAAAAATCCCAGCATTTTTAAGAATTCCCCCTTATTGCAGAATTTGAGTAAAATCTGAAAAATAATTGCCTATTTCCCAGTGTATAACTGCAGTTATAGAATTTCCAAGCAGAAATAGTTCTGTGTCTATTAATATTATTGACTAAAATGAAATAACACTTGAAAGGCATTTGAGCCATACATCAATCAGGACAGTTTGTAAATGAACTAGCACAGTGTACTTGAAGATGAATGTGAATATTTTTCAGACTTTATTGTTCATCCCTCTGGGCAGTGTTGACCCAATAAAATGTTTTACTAACTGTCTTCATATCTCTTATTTTGTACCTATAAAAATGGGTTGCTCAGCTGAACAAGAGGACCAGTTTCCTTTGCTTTCCTGATAATAAGTGACTTGGGGAAGTTGACAGGACTGAAGTATTTTATTTTAACTACACTTCTATTCTTTGTTTTAGCTTTCTTTTCCCCACCTCGGAAGATGAACTAAACTTCCTTGCTGAAATTTTTACATATAGGAATGCAAGGACTTAGAAACAACCAGCAGGGCTGTTTAAAGCAATAAATACATTAGTCAAGGATGCACCATGGACCACTACAGTCTTGATTTTGCAAGGATTGTGAAATCTGGACGTTTTCTTTCATTCTTGTTACCATTCTTGCACACTTAGATATCAATCAGCTCCCCCATCCCTATCAACTACATTCCCACCTTCAAAATATGATGAAACAATAGCATAAACCTGAAGGAAAATGATCAAAATATCATATTCTTTTATATTTACCTGGCTGTATACAGTTCTTCACAGACCATCATAGAGAACAAAGAGAAATATAGATATTCCACATTTTCAAAGTCTTGCTCTTTGCTTAAAAGTCATTAATTGTTAAATGCTCTGTGCAGTTGCTGTTGCAAAAAATATTTTCAACTAAAGTTTAAATAAATGTATATAATATTCCAATAAGAAAAGGCTAATATTTACATATCTGAAGTAAAATATTTTCTTTTACAGCCTACTCAGGCCTGACATACAGCAGGCAGTCTGTAACCATAGCAATCAGCTGTATTGACAAAGAACCCAGCTAGGCTAAGTAAAAAGAGGAATTGCAGAGCAAGGGAAGATCTGATTAGTGCAGCTGTGCATGCCATGGACAGCATGAGGATATTGGCTCCTGTTGGCTGGAGATGCTCAAACAGTGAAAGACATTTCAGCAAATGTTAGCTAAACATTAGAAAGTGCTTCATTTCAACTCTCTTCACTTTTGCCGCAGAGCATTGGGATTCACTTGAATTTCTTGAAACTTTTTATTTGCATATCAACCTGCATAACAAGATAGAGTATTATAAGCATTTGTACAGAAAATAATATGGGGTAGATGGTGCGTTAATCTACAGATCATGTTATGAAAAAAGGATCTCCAAATGAAGTTAGGAGCTGAATATACCAAAGATAACCAATCACACCTTCAGCAACTGGCTCAGGTATGACCTGGCAGCAACTTGAAATTGTATCCCTCTCTAAGGCTACGAAACATTGAGACAACTGAACAAGGACATAAAACTCTGCCTGTTGCTATGATTTTGATCAGTTATAATTAAGTTTGGGGGAAAAGGGATCCAACTAGCAGACCCATAAAAGGATAATTATAACAGTTTAGGGTGTCAGTGACATTACCGCTTTCTTTTATTATGGTCATTCTTGCTGTCTCAGTATTAAAAATAAGAATGTGTTGATTTCTAGCTCTAAATTCCCCAGCTGAAGTGAGAACTTCTGGCAACTATGTCTTCCAGGCTGGAGGTTTGTTTGTGTTCTAGTATAGAAAAGATCAAGTCCATCTACAATCCGCTGGTTGACAATTTATGACAAGGATAAACTCTTACAAGGAACATCCATCTTTCATCTCAGCATCCATAGCATCTAATAAAAGAGAATAAAAGAAAAACCCAATCCATATTTAGTATCTCAAGTAATTCTTTTTACCAGCAGCTCTGAAGGATCCCAGTTTTAGGCATTATGTTGGGTAAATGACACTACATTACATTAGAAATAAATTTGTGAAGATCCCAAATTAATTTCCACATATGAATACATTGTAAGGGCCAGTGACACAGGACACAAGGAGCCACCATCCCAGACAGTAATTGCACACCATCACCTGGCTGTTATCCAGTAGCAATGGCCTAGTGGGAAGGACTGGCTGACAGAATGTGTGAGACTCAGCAGCATCTGGAATGTGAACAGGACCGAGCGATTATTTCTCCTTCTTCCTTCAAGATATTTAAAATACTTCTTATTAGTGGCAGATTAAAACATGAGTGTTGGATTTCAGCAGAGAAAATTTCCTCAGGGGCCTTTAAATGACCCTGGCAGAGTGGGAAGAAAACAAGACCCATTTAAACATCACAGACTCTACACCGTACCTAAATGTGTGGTAAATATAAATGTAAATCTACAGTATATATATTTATATAAAAATATAAATATACAGTATACATACCACACCATATGTATTGCAGAGCAGATCCCAAATGACAAATTAAGTGCATCTTTCTGTGTGTTTGTGTGCATAAACACACACACATATATTGTGCACCTGTGAGCACACACACAGTTATGCACACATTAGGTGCTCATTCTTTAGTCTAGAAAGCATAATTTCTATATTGTAGTTGAGATTTTATATTATTACATTGACTTCTTAATACTAATAAGATGGGAAACAGATGACTGAGGATTCAAAAGTCATGCCTCCACATCTTAGTGAAATTTAATTTAAAAAATGAACTTATGAATGTATTATATACTCCTGAATTGTACAGAGATAAATTTTTTAAAAAGACAAAAAAAAAAAAAAAAAAAAAAAAAACAAAAAAAAAAAAAAAAAAAACCAAAGACAGAATTTTCTAATTGCATATTCCTCAGTTAAGTACAGGAGTAATGAAGATATCTTTGTCCTGGAAAGGAAGATAAAAGAGCTCCAGGATTTACTTCTACATATTTCATTCTCATTTCAGTTCAATTTTGCTTAAAGTATGTGCTGTGGCACTAAACCTAGGTAAAAATACTGATAACAGTGTTAGGATTTGCAGCCTGGAAATGGCTTACAATGTGAGGAATTACAGCTAGAAGGTGCTCCCTAGATTAATTTATTATTGTCAAATTGTTCCTGAATAGAAAAGATTATTTTCCAGCAAACTTCAAAAAAATATTTTGCTAGTTCATCAAAGATTTGAGCACAACTGATCAATAAATAATTAATTCCAGACAAGACTGGTTCATGGTGTGGTTCCATTTTGGTATTTCTGGTAGAAGTTCATGTTAATCTTATCACCTATGACTTCCTGTAAGCTTACACTTTAAAATATCACCCAATAAAAAAGCTCTGCTGGTCTATTTAATGATCTATTGGCTCTGCAATAGTAAAACCACCTTTAGTTCAAATTTATCTACCTGTACGTTATTTCTTTTATCTGTGGCTCATCTATCAGGAACAAATATATGTACAAATTTCAGAATCCCAAGTCTACAGAATCCACAATATAGAAAACATTAACATAGATAATCTAGAATGAAGATCTTGATTCACTGAAAGGAATGACAAGAAAAGCATGGTGCTACAGAATATGCAGCTGTAGACCAGCAATATGGTAGAGACCATATTGATTCCAGTTTGAAATTTTGCACATCAGGTCACGCATTTTCCCAAAACTTTTCCTGTTCCCACTTCCCTCAAGTGTAAAGTACATACCTGAGAGAAATACCCTGTTTCTATTGCTGCTGGCATGGAGCTGACCAAAATTCCAAGAATTTTTCATGTGGTTAACTGTGTTCACTCAAAACTGCATTAGCATTGTCATGTTCATTTGCAGACTTCATTCTCGATCTCATTTTGTCTGTGTAAAGTAGATTGAGGATCCCTCTATTATCAATTTTCTTCTGCTGCATAACCTTCTCTTTGGTAAGATAAATAGCCAGAGATCCTTCTTTCAGAACAGAGGCAAATTATATGGTCCTTTAGTCACAGCTTCCCTCTGAGCCCTCTTCAGTTTATTAACACCCTTCTTGAATTATGGATAGAGCTGTGAGAAAAGGATCCTTCTGTTCTCAGAAATTCCACACACCTTTACTCATCTGCTTAGACTATTTGCTGACTGGAGTTGGTTTCAAAAATATCTCCATTTCCCCCTTCCTTGTATTGGGCAAATTTCCTGCATATGACAATTATTTCAGTCAGCTTTGGTTGTTAAACCTAACCGTGCAAAGTTCTCTTTAAAGGACATTGAATACAAACCCCATGCTTTACTCATTCTTCCATTTATGTACTCTTGAGCCCATTTGAAGTTTCTTGTTGAATCTAGGGTTGTTCTGGCTTCCAGAGCTGCTCCTCTTAAGGAGACAAATTTTGAGTCCTGCTTCACAACCACTCACTTAGAAAGAAGAAAAAGATTTCTTCAGCCTTAGATATGGACCCAGTCACCTGAAAAGCAACACGACTTACCAGGAAGGAAAATGCATTATGTGTACTGTAAGTTTGCACACACATGCAGATGCATCTGTTTAAGCATACAGGTTCATAATAGCTTTATTCATATTGTGCCAATTTAGTGTGGAGAAAAAAAAAATCAAACTTTAGCCATGGAAGTCAATTTTCACATTGAATAATTAAATATATGCTAAAAAGCAGATTCAGTCTTGCTTGACTGTCAATGGAAATCATAGCTTAAGTCATAGGCTTATAAAATTCCTTATTATTTAGGCTTTCAAATATTTTCTAACCCAGACAATCACTGTCTTTACAAGTACACCTACTGCATAATTATATAAGAGTGTTTTTATCAGTAAAGTGAATATAATTTTGATTTCTAGACACAAAGAATACATTACATAAGATTTTATAAAAAATTAATTAATTATTTCATTTCACAAGATGGAAGATAAAAAAAACATACTGGGAATCTAGATTTGAGGAAAAGAGAATTTTTTTTTAATTTATTGCCTATCCTTTATCAAAATGTCTCCTGCTATGTTCAACTTTTCAACTATATTGAAGCAGACCTTCAGCTGTGCTTCTCTTTGTTGCATATTCTCTGCCTTTGATGAATCTCCATCTAATGCACGTTTCTATTCAATATATCAGAGCATTGGAAGACTCTTTACCCTCCTCAAGAGGTTGAGGTGCTACATCAGAAACATTGCAGTGCTCAGCATTGCCATGGCTGTGCTACTCTTCTGAACATCTGCCTCTCCAGAGCCAGTGCATCACACCTGACTGTCAGGAAAAACAATGAAAACAAAGCCTATCCTGTGCTCATGAAGTCAAAAGTAATGAGTAGCAAGTCTGTCAAACTCAACATGCATGGCCCCAGTGTGGCCTCCAGGGTTTCCTTTGTCTCAGGCATTGCCAACAGCTGCAGGTTTTTGTCATGGTGCTCATAGGGGTTCTTGGATAAGGGAAGAGACGAGAATGTTGACTCCATGTTTCAGAAGGCTTGATTTATTATTTTATGATATTTATTACATTAAAACTACTCTAAAAGAATAGAAGAAAGGATTTCATCAGAAGGCTGGCTAAGCTAAGAATAGAAAGGTTTGTGGTTCGGACAGAGAGCCTGAGCCAGCTGGGCTGTGATTGGCCATTAATTAGAAACAACCACATGAGACCAATCACAGATGCACCTGTTGCATTCCACAGCAGCAGATAATCATTCTTTACATTTTGTTCCTGAGGCCTCTCAGCTTCTCAGGAGGAAAAGTCCTAAGGAAAGGATTTTTCATAAAAAGATGTCTGCGACAGGTTTTAAGGGCCACCTGTCATCGAATCTACAAACAGAGCCTGCATTGCTCAACACCCCTGATCTTTGCCTTCCACATGACAGCACCTGAGCACCTTAGAATCCTTGCACACAGTGTATTCCTCCTTGTGATGTGTACTTTTAAAATGGCTTTAGCTAATGGAGCTGTTTAATTTGCCTCATGGTTTCCCATCTACTCATGCAAATATCTTGGCTCAATCATGCATTTCTTCAGCTAATCACCCAGATGTATACCTGTGGTAAAGCTGTAAGAGCCTGGAAAAATCTTCCTACTGAGGAACTTGTCATTAAGCAGGAAATAGCTACAAACTGCAGTTAAATCCCATGTGTAACTTAAAAGCAGGAAACAAATGAGGACAGCCAGGAATGAATTATTTAACAATCTTCAGTCAAGTCAAAAGGTGTCCAAAGCTACCAGATTTCATGCTTCTCATCATTAATAGAATTGTTCAAATGCATCAGGGTTAGGGAAAGGTTTTGTGAAAGTTGTAATGAGACAATTTGGGAGAAGTAGACTGTGCCCACTTTGAAATACTCAAAGAATATCATTTTAGGAGTATAATGAACTTTTTATTGAACATTTGGTATTACTGTCAGAACTTGAAAATGTATCAAATCATTCCCACAAACAATATGAATATAAGACAGGAGAAAGATGGTTATAGAAATGCTTTGACCTGTCTGGTGTGAATGGATTTCATAATTATGAAATGCCCATAGCCATCTACTTAGTATCAAAAGATATCTCTTTTATATCTCTTTTCACATGCACAGACACATATATATTCATTTCTTCTAACCTCAGTTAAAGAAGGAAATTTATAAGTTCTACTGAGTTAAAAGTTAGAACGGGAGTATTAGAATGTTCCATGAAATATTTGCTTTTCTTTGTACATTTACATAAAGTGTAAGATCCTGTGCTGATGTAATCCCATACACACTAATCAGGACACTGTCATTTAAGATCATGTCCCAATATTTCAATCAACAGCTTTTTTATACCTGTTTTCTCCTCTACCCTTCTCTACTTCTTTTAAATAAGCTTTCCTGCATCATTTTTGCCATAAACTGGTCAGAAAGACTTTCATGCAGAAATGTTGGTAAAAATGTGGATTCTGCATTTTGTATGGACACTGTTATGCTGCTGCTCCCTCCACTCAGTAATAGCTGGAGGCTTCAAAGAATGCAGCATAGTAAAGGGAGGAAGCTGTAAGCAAAAGTTGCATTTTACATAATCTGCCATAATTTCTAATCTCTCCTACTTTACTTTTAGTACATAATATTTATTCCAATATTTATGCCGAATTTAATACTAATATTTTCTAGAGATTTCACAAGTCATTGTTGACTTTTTAGTTTAGGAAAATGTTATCTTGGGAAAAGTCTTAGACTTCCTAATACATTTTTGTTTCTTGTCTACACTGCTAGTTACCACCTACTTAGCACTCTTTCACATGGCTCATTAGGCATTCTGTTGGATATGTGATAAATAGCAGTGAAATTTTTTAGTCTGTTTTAAAAAGAAATGTATGATAAAATGTATGATACTGGTTTGTGGGTTTTTTTCTTCTTTATTTGCTCTGCATAACAAATTTCCTAATAATTTTACCATGATTATTATAGTAAAATAGTAAACACGTGCCAATGGCATGATGTCTCATTTTAACAGTATTATAAAATATCAACTAACAACAGTGAGTGACAAAGAAATGTTCGAAAAATTGACAGAGTTTAGAGGTCAATTTATTTACAAAAAATGTTAATGCTGCTGACCTGTGGTGTAAGAAAAGAAACCTGTAAATGTCTTTAAGAAAAATGCAATATTAAATGCTGCAATTTCCTTTTGGAAAGTGCACATTTTTCTATTGTTGTTTTGTGAGCTTTGTCCTTCCAACTGTATGTTTTATATAGCTTTTGCCTTGGAACTCCCTTGTTTCAATCCCCTAAAACTGTCAAGTGTGACTCCACCTGCTTTATTGTTCCCATAAATTCATATGAAACTAGTAGCTAAATCCAATTTGTGTCATTCTGTCTCTCTTTGTAGCCTATTCTAAATCTCCCAGCATGTTTCACAAAAGTAGAATCCTATTAAGGCCAAATAACCACCACTGTATTTTATTCCATGGTTATTACAGTCGTGCTACTGTCACAGCTCTTAAAGACTCTTGTCTTTCCATGAATCTATGATGGTCAAAACCTGAAAATCTCATTACTACCTTTCTGTTCTGTTTTTCTCCATGTAATACCCTTTTCTCCTATACTATTTTTTTAAATTAACTCAGGTGTTATGTGTTTAAGCTCAATACTTTGTCAAATTTGCCGACCTGTAAAGTGCTACAGGTAAACATGAAAAACCTGTAAACTTCGGATAAACTTGGCCCATAAGCTGATATTCCTGTAGTTTTAGTGAAGTTATTTGCTTGCAAAGTGGTTTAATTTAATAATTAAGAATAGCAATTCATTTTTCTTTATTATTTCCAATTAGAAATTGGAAAACATTGGGAATTTCAATTGAAGTCCTACTATGTGGATTAAAACTCATGAAATAGCTGGATTAAAATCCATGAAGAGCTGTTATAAACAGGATAATATCCACAAAGTATTGAGAACATTTAAAAACATTTCTCTTTAACTTTAAGCAGTGAAGATGGACCACAATACACAGAGCACATTTTGAACTTGTGACAAGATCAAACTCATATTTTCTGGGAAGCTTTTATGAAAATTGTCTTCCATCTTCCAGTGATTCTTTTTATTAAAAAAAGAATCACTATAAGAACTTTAAATAGTATTCAAATTAATATTTTAAAAACCTTTAACAATCATTTAAGAAAGACCTTGAGATTTTTTTTTAATACCAGAAAGTGTCTTGTTATTCCTTCCTTGCCCTGGAAATGTTAATTTGGTCTGTCTGAAAAGGTATCACACTGACATCAAATTTCAAGACTGGAAGGTACTATTATAGAGCTGCTCTTTGGAAAATAATTGACCAATCATTTTAATTTAATACTTGTTCAGCACATTACTGCTCTCCTTCAATTTTTTATTCTGAATTTATTTTCTTTAGCAATAAATACCTGCTACCCCTGACATATGAATTTTCACAGTGGTTAATTATTTTGTCTTTTGCAACATGCTTAGGAAGCCACTAAAGTCTGATTATTTCATAAAAAGACAGAGAGAAAAGACAAGGAAGGAGAAGAAGGAAGGAAGGAAGGAAGAAGGAAGGAAGGAAGGAAGGAAGGGAAGGAAGGAAGGGAAGGAAGGAAGGAAGGAAGGAAGGAAGGAAGGGAAGAAGGAAGGAAGGAAGGAAGGAAGTGAAGGAAGGAAGGAAGGAAGGAAGGAAGGAAGAAAGAAGAAGAAAGAAAGAAAGAAAGAAAAGAAAGAAGAAAGAAAGAAAGAAAGAAAGAAAGAAAGAAAGAAAGAAAGAAAGAAAGAAAGAAAGAAAGAAAGAAAGAAGAAGAAAGAAAGAAAGAAAGAAAGAAAGAAAGAAAGAAAGAAAGAAAGAAAGAAAGAAAGAAAGAAAGAAAGAAAGAAAGAAAGAAAGGAAAGAAAGGAAAGAAAGAAAGAAGAAAGAAAGGAAAGAAGAAAGAAAGAAAGAAAGAAAGAAGGAGGAAAACCAAACTCTTAGGTCCATTGTAGAATTTATTTCCTATTTCCTGTAGGAGACAGGAGACAAGATTCTGACAGAAGATAATCCTGAGGAGGATTTTCTGTTGGCCTTTGGGAAAGGTTATTCATAAAGACATTTTTAGATCTCAGACAAGACCACAGCCACATGAAGTAAAAACCAACAGAATAAGAACTCTTATCCTTCTCAAATGTCTGGCAAAGCAAACACACCTCACAGCACATCCTACAGCTAATTTCCATCACCACTGCAGGATTAGAAAAATACAGCTGCCCCCAGAAACCAAGGATTATCTGGCAATTTTGTACACTGACAAAAAAGTATATTTCACACATGTACTATTGCAAAAGTCTGCATTTACCTTTTATATTTACATACATATATATCTATTAGTGTACATGTGTAGGTAGAAAATTTCACATTGGCTAGAAATATAATTTCATCAAAAAACTCCAAATATTTAAAAAACTTGAACCATCATTTACTCCTTTATCAACAATATCTCTTCCTGCCTCATACTTGTACTTTTTCATTCTTGCATTTTTATTTGTATTACTTTCATGAGCTTTAATCACCAGCAAAAGAGAAAACCGAATCTGCAATTCTTCTCAGATGTATTACAGTCTGCAGCTTCTGGCACTGTCTTCTCTTATGTTATAATCCCTTCACAGTTATATCCTTAGATAGACTTTACTTCAGTTTTATTCTAGTTTTTGTTGTTATCCTCTCTTGAAACTTATTACCTTTCAGTGTGCTGAGGAGGAGGCCTTTTCTATTCAGAATAAGATAATGCGATTTCAGAAATCTGTTTAATTTCTTAACATCAAAGAAATCTCCATTTCATTCAGCATATTTTTGTACTAAACAATCCCTGCTTCCTTTTGTTGGTATTATATGTGCTTGATTTGTTAAAAAGGATATTTAATTATACATTAAATGGATCTTCATTCCTTCCTGTAACCTGACTTTTCATTACTAATTTCCTGCCAATAGAATTAGCAACTCCCTCGCCATTCCTTTTTACTCTCCTCCCATCTTCCATTGTCAGGAGATTAATTCAAAACAGATGGCTTTACAAAGATGTTACTTTGTAAATATCTTAAACTGCATTGACACCTATAAGATGTTTTAAAAAATTGTTTGTAATCGTGGAGGACTGTAAAGATTTTCTTGATTTTATGGTTGGATTTTTGTCCCCATTTTCCATTGGTCTTTTGCATGTATTAAGACTATGGCAAAGCCAGTAGTTTTGGGAACATACTGCACTACACAGTATTAAAGGATAATGAGTATAATTAGGAGAATTTGAAGTATTTTCACTGGTAATGAAAGGATAATGCCAGGCAAAATCTTCGACCTTTAGTAAAATCCACATGTGCCTCTTTCCAACCAAAATGTTTCTATGATTCCTTGATCCTGTGCATGAACTGTTGCCATGAATGCTTGAAATATCTTTGTAAGTTCACACAGAATCCATAGGGGAATATGGGCACTGGAAAAGCACAGAAGTGAAGCACTTTCTGCAATCACTACAACTAGTCAACTTTTCAGATGTTTTCCACAGTAAAACTGAATGGCAATTTACACAGTGGTGTGCTGGTCTATGGCAATACACTCAAAAACATGTCAAAAATACTGAGTGACAAAACACACTGTGTCGCTTAATGCTTCAACCTCAGTTTTCACAGACATTTCTTGCTTATTTCCTGCTTTCTATTGTATGTTAGTAATAGCTAATCCACAGAATTACTGCCATTTCAGTTTTGAATTGGAAACATTTATTGACATATTGATGGAAGACAATTTAATACTGAAAATTATTCATTTTTGCTGTTCTCCATTTAAAGTCTACCTTCCAGCCTTCCATTGATCTTACTGTCCTGACTTAGTTTGAGCTTTCCTTTCTTGAAACATATATTCACCAGTATTTGTTTTCCTGTTTCAGCCCCTAAAATGTCAGTTTTGTTTTCTCTACCAGTGCTCCTTGAAAATACACAGGATGAGATTTCCTGGAGCACTTGGTCTGGCCTGAGGCAGCTGGTCTAACTAAAGAGGTGGAGATGTAGGACTATTAATTTTCTCTGAGAATCATGAGCTACTATCTTGGTCAGACTGGCCAAAAATTTTCTGTGCTCTCACTTTGGGGAACACTTTAAAACAGTTGTATACCCATACTCACTGTACTGAGGAGCAAGAAAATAGTTATTCCCAGGGCAAGAGAGGGAACATATGTATGTATTGATGTGCACTTTTAAAGCATTTAACAATTTCCATTAGCAACTGAAACCAGAATTTGCTACGTTCATCGAGAATGAACTTTTATCTTCTTTTAGCACAAAATCTAACAAGGAGTTAATATGAGGTAAAAATTAAATATGTCACTCCAAAGGTTTGTTAAACATGAAAAATAATAATGCTAAAAAAGAATTTTCTAATTACTTACAGGCCCATTCTTCTTCCTTGTCAGCATGGGTTAACACCACACCACATTAAGAATTATTGTCTTCTTTTGAGGTACTTGCACAATCAATTCCTGACATCCAAGTAGGGGCTGGTGACACAGATTCAGTAAGACTCTCACTAAGATTTACTCCAGAAAAAGAGATCTGAAGCATCACACCTTACTTTAAGAGGAAGTGGATATTCTGTTTAAATGATTACAAGATCTAGGTGGTCTCCAGGGAGTTTTAAAGCACAGGCCTTGGCCATGCTTAAGTCCATGCTAGTTGGACTAGAGTCCAGCTAGTTAGTTGGACAGTTAATTGTTAAAATATAAATACAGTTAATTGCACTCTAGCGCTGTCACCTGCAGATTCATGGGACACTGTCATAGTTTAGGTTGATCTTCACCCTTGGTGTTTCCCCAAGGCACTGGCTTCCACCTTTTAGAGATGTCTTTTCTTTCCTGTCTTCTTTTTCACAATATTGAAGATCTTTTCCTGCATGTAGAAAGAGCTCTTTCAATTTTAAAATATTATTTCATTGCTATGAGCTCTTCCATTACAGGAAAACATGTTCTGCTTCAATCAGGATATCCCTGTGAATTATTTCTTTGCCTCACTGTTTTTCTTGTGTCTGTGACATTTAGTCACTGAGATGTAATTGTACACATCCCTGAGTGCTCTGACATTGCTGTTAAATTAGTGCTCAGAATACTGTGTGGACAGAGTACTATTACAAACACACAAGCATACACAAAACATAAAAGGCAATGGTACAAGTCAAGCTATATAAATGGAAAAATTTTCAGTTTCTTAAACTGAATTGCTAAAAAACCCTCTGATTTTAATGCAGCAGTTAGACAGAGACAGTGCAAGGCTTTCTTTTGTTTTAGTTGATTAATTAGTCAGTGTGTGTGCAGCAGCACAAGCATAAGCTGATATGTAAATGCTAGATGACATTGTTCATACTGTGCTAAGCAGGCAGTTTAAAAATATGTTTTATTGATCAGATTCCTTCCTGGAGGGAAAAGTGATGATAAACATTACTGGCAGGGTTATGACTATTGGGAGATGGGCTGATGTTTGCCTCAGATGCTTCAGATGTTTATGAAGCCAAAGATAAGGGTCCAGTGAAGAGCCATTCCCATGCTGTGCTTGTGCTCCTTTGCACCTCTTAGGTTGAATTCATTATTCTGTGAAACTGAATATTAACATTACTATTTTCTTTGAGATATTTTTATGCAAGGTGTCTTCTTACCAAGGGAAGTCCATTCCCAAGGTGTCTTCTTACCAAGGGAAGTCCATTCCTCCTGATGTTGTGCTAGGCACTGTATATTATGGATTTCATCCAATGGTTGTTAAAGTAAAGCACAGAAACCTCCCTATCAGCAACAGAGGCAGGAAGGGTGGTGAGATTGACCAGGCAGTGGTGGCTAAGCACCTACTTGAGAATTGAAGAGCTTTTTCATGTAATCTATGCAGGAGACATATCAATAATATTTTACTTATTATGTATATTTATGCTAAATTTCATATTTCTCTAACAAATCATTCATGTCTAATGAAGATATGAAACACTTCTCTATTTTTCACCTATTTTAAAAGAAGTTAGAGTAAGAAATGGCATTTGGTAAATATGAAGTATGATGATATAGCTCCTTCATAGAGGTGGTGATCTCAGCCCCGTGAGTATTTTAAAACTTGCCATACTCAATGTTTTACCTGTGTATTGCATATGTATAAACATTAACAGTATAAAAATAGAAACTTATATTAAAAGTCATTTACATGGAGTGCCACAGAGTGAAAATATTCAGTTACACAGAAGCATAAGGTTTAGCCATGTCAGTCCTAGTAGTCTTTGGATATATGGGATTAGATACATAGTAATTCAACTGGTCACATTTACCTCAATTTTTAAAAGGCTTGGAGTACTGAAATTTGGGTATTTCTGCAGGGATTTGTACAAGACAATACCAACTTTGATTTCACTGGGTAGTACAACACAGCATAGTTTCCTGAACATTTATTTAACTATTAAATCATTACTTTGTAAGAAAGAGATATCATAGATTTCCTTGTGGCATTGTTTTTAGGGGAACAGTGAAGAAAGAAGGGTGTAGGAACCAAGCGATAAAAGGGTTCATGAGTCCAAGGAGAGGTGTTTGGCTTTGAAGGTGGCAAACCTTGAGGTGAGCAAAAGTCTGTTTCCTACCTACAACAGATATTTTCTTGAAGATATTTTTCAGCAATTTTTAATTATGAAACTTGAAAATTTTAATTTTAAGTATTAAAAAAAAACTTATATTTTAAGAGAGTTTTAAAAGAATGTAATTTTCTTTGTGGTAACAAGTCACAACTGCTCTGTATCCCAGCAGGAGGACCCCACGGTGTGCAAAAGAAATACTTCTCTCAGCTCAAGACCACAGGCTGCTCCAGAGCACATCACATCACTTCATGTTTTGTTCTAATTTGCTAGAATGTCTTGGCCTTATGGTTCTGCCTGCAAGGAAAGAGAATTGTCCACCTTGGTGAAATACATGTGTCAGATAAAGACAAAAATGGATTTTTTTTCAAGCTTGTCATTTTAATGACCCAAAGACATCAGGGCAACATGTGTCAGCACAGTGAGCACCATGCAGACAGGGAGATAATAAAAATGTGTGTGAATATGTATGACTTCCTTCATCCCTGTTCCCACTCCTAGCTCTGACACCTTCCAGCCTACAATATACACATAATTCACCCTTAAAGGTGGCCTAGAGATTCATTTCTAGGACTGTAATCAGCCACTTTGTCTTCCCCAGCTCCTTTGACAAAATGGCTGAAAAGCAACAACAAAAAATAAAAGTCTCAATATCTGATGGAAATAGGATTACAACAATAGAGTTTAGAGGAAAGGAGAAAAGGAAAACCATTCCTATCCTTTCTTAGGAGTCTGGGATGATATGAACTGCACATCAATAGTGATAAAATAATTTGGTATTGAGTGATATTCAAACCTTCCCTTCCTGCTTATTTTATATTTAGGGGTGCATATTTTTCCCTGTATTTTCATTTTTTCTTTCTTATACTAGAAAATCATATCCAAAACATTGCTCTATTTCCCATAGAGCAAAGCACAGTATTCCTGCCTAGTAATACTTTCAGTAAAAACACTTAATGACTTAATGTTTAAATGGCAAAGGGATCTGAAACAAATATATTATATTTGACCAAGTATACTGAGTAGATTATTTACATCTATGTCTGGCTGCTACACAGGTTGATGTTACACTATATTAATTTTCTCATTTTTCATTCTTACCTTTTTGAGTGCATTTTTTTATACTTAATGTAATTCTTATTGCACTGCTGTGTGTTTTACTCAAATAAAAGTGTAGGAAGCTGACTACAAAGCAGCACACAACTGTCTGCTAGAAGCTATGATCTAAAATATTTATTGCAAACAGTAGTACTCTGTTTCACATCTTTGTTAGCTTTGCTTCATGTCCAGAACCTGAATTTTCTCTAGTGGGTGTGAAGGACTGGTTTCAGCTCTGCATCAGAGAGCACAACCAAAAACCAGGGAAACAAATGCTTTGTGACTGCACAAGAGCATCCACTTCATGTATTCTGCAGACTTTAGCCTCCTCATGGTTAAATGTTCTGGATTATTAATCAAATTCCTTTATTATATTTAGACTACTCTTTCACAAAATCAACAGGCAACTGATATGGAATAGTTGTGTATCAGTCTTCTTAACTATCAGGTATGGTGAAAAATAAATAAGTAGATTGTACAGTCAACGTTCTCCCATTACAAACATTTAAATCTCAGATAAATGCAGTAAAACACTGTATAACTGATGACTCTAAGAAAATAGAGTTAATATTAGTACTTTTAATACCTAACTTCCACAGTTATTACTTTTCTTGAAACTGTCATTGAAATTCTCTAGGCATTCAGGGAAATTAGGCTCTACAGCTGGAGCTAATGTGCTACCATGATAAATTTTTCACTTTCAATATGAATAGAAGCAAGGTTGAACATTTAATTGCTAGATTCTCAATGACCTCTAGGATATTTTTTTAACCTGAAAAAATTATAATCACAAACTAGATAAAGTATTAGCAAAATGGTCTCAAAGATACTGATGGAAAATTAAAGTCATAATTTTCCTTTAAAAATAAACACATCCACTTGGGTATGTTCAGTTTATATATCAGAGGTGCTTGTTTTATTTAGCTACCCATACCAGAGGTACCCCAGCTATTTTAAATGATGAATTGCACATGTCCATACACGTGTTTATTGTAGCTTTTGATGCAGTAGCCATAAGATTTTTGGGAATGCTCCTACTTCACTGTACTTGACTTTGCATCAGCATGATTGATGATAGTTGCTGTTTTTCATCAGCAGGGCCAGTTTTGAAAGCCTGGAGGACCTATAGCTGTAGGCTGCTGGGGAAAAGAGAGAGACAAGAAGTGATGGTTAGATGTTTTTGCAGTCCCAGTCTGAACTGCAATTTGTCCAAGTCAGTCTTTGCATGTCCTTACTTCATCCTTGATATCTCCCACCCCCAGTATTTCCTTTGCTTCCTTCTCTCTCACCTCTAAGCTCTTGTCCATGCCTTTTTTATGGTCTGCAGTGTCTTCAGAAATATCTGTGACCTTTAGAGAACTGGTTTATGAAGATGCACAAAAAAAAATATTTTACATACAAAAGTATTTAAGATCTCAGTTCTTTTGCTTGGCAAAAGGTGTATGAGTCTTTTAAGAAGAGGTGAATTTGAGATACAGCCTTTTTGTTTCAACTGAGAATTAAGAAATGCAGAGGGATCAAAACAACACATGTGAAGATGATAAACTGAAACTCCAAATTATTATAGAACAGGGAGAAGCTAGGATCCCATCCTTATTTCATCTTAAGACATTTGCTTGACTATAAAGAAGGATACACAGAGCTGAATGCAAGACTTTTCTGCTAAGGACAGCTATGAATGTTAAAGGAAAAATATGATATTGAAGCAATAAATCAAGGAGAGAACCCCAGAATTTATTCTGCCACCATCATCACTGTCAGAAGGCATCAGAATCCTGATGGTGAGAGGAAGGCATCATTGAATGGAATATTTTGAGGAAATGAAGCCTGGTGCCAAGGGAAATTACAGACTTTTCCAAGAATGTCACCCTCACAGTCATGGAGCTGGAGACCTTCAGAAAGAAAACTGAAGTTCAAGTAATATATATACTAAAAGTATTTTGACACAAGTGTATCAGATTTTAAGCACTGTGATCATTGGACTATGCCCCAAAAGAGGCTTTTGTGTATATATAAAACTAACTTTGTTTATACAAGCAGATTGAATAGATATTATCAGAAATAAAAACCAAAACAACAAAAAAATCCCCACCTAATAAAACTTAATTAATGCTAAAATACTTAATAAAGACAGGAACAGTGAGGAAGGTTCATTGCTCAAGTTTATCCACATTCAAGTACACCTTCCCTAGTCCCCAAATTCAAATCAAGAATTAAGTAAGGACGGGCCAGTCAGTGGAAATGTAACTAGCGAGGGCACTGTTGAGTAAGGTAAGGAAAGATAGATGAATTATTGTTGCTTGGAAAGATTTCTTTTTTTTTTTTAACCATAAAATAGCACCAAATATAGCATCTGAAAGCTATGAGAACAGGTGGCTTTAAGTGTATTTTAAAAGAAATACATGCATGGACTAAGTTTTAAAGATGGCCATCATAAACTTTATCACTGAGAGAACACTCAAGTTAAAATGCTTATTTTTATTTAGAAATTTTATTTTCTATTATTATGAGCTGATTTGTTCTAGTTTTGTAAGGAGTTTTTCTATTTTACCAAAGATGTCTGAACAGTTACCTATTTTTTAGGAAAGTTTGGGATGAAGACTTATCCGCCCTTCAAATTTCAGTTTTTCCTAAGTCTGAGAAAAACTTGATTTGCAAGGAAATTCCAGCTGATGAAATCTTCTGTCAGTCCTCTGACTGTGACACCTTTGTTCAAAAGCTGGAAAGAGAACAAAGGAATACAGTTAAAATTTACCTATCAAGGAAAAAGACAATGTGGGGGGCATCCCCTGGCAGTGGGCAATTTGTGCAGTGTTTTAGAAACCTCAGTGTCTCAGGTAAAGCATTTTCAGTATTTGCACACATGTGCTATTTAGCTTAGCCCTCCTGACAATTTTAGATTTATTTAAACATGTCAAAGACTCTACATAACCTGGGTAACCCTTTCTAAGCAATGATGTATCCTAAGCAATGATTGTATGTGAAAAAACAAATTATTTTAGGAGTGAACAGACTGAACTGTAAGAGTGGTCGTGATATGAGGTGAATAAAATTTTGGACTGGTCAGAGATGGCAGATATTTTTTCCACTTACAATTTTTTACAAAACTTTGAATAGCAGCCTCATCCAAATGTTTAAATGCATTATCTTTTAGTGACAATTGCCAGAAAGAACAAGCTGAAATAAAAGAAATCAACCTTTTGACATCTTGGAATTCAAACTTATGGAGTTGCATGCTAAATAATTCAGTTCCAATTAACTTGGCATTGTACTACAACATGTTCTAATGTAGAATATAGAAAAACAAAATCCCCATAATCTACCACATTGAGTAGAATTATAAAAGATTTGTGCTGCAAATTCTTAATTAAACTTTAAACTTTTCTGTAGAAGGATATTTTCTAGAAGGAAAAAATGGGAAGAACATAATTATATTTTCCCAGATCTGATTGCAAAGTTCAGCTGAAAAGTTGTGTGGGGAGAAGGTGAGCTCCTCTAGAAGCCTGCATCTATTCTTTCTGCTCAGTGTTTAACTTCCACCTGTCTGGACATACATTTGTTCATCCTTGCAGTAAATTTGATGTCACCTTATAGCATCAGCTATTTTTACCATCTATTATTATTGCCTCCTACCTATAACACTAATTCTAACAAAACACCTTACTTGTATCAGTACATTAGTTATGCTTCCACGGAAGGAAGAAATGTAGCAAGCTGAAGAATTTTCCTAATGCTTGCAAAAGGTAAATGCAAAAGCAAAGACAAACATTTATCCCCTTACAAGTCTGCATAAACCCTAGGGAGAGCAGCTGCTGTGAGGCACAAAGTGAGCCAGGTCACACTACTGACAATTAATAACGAGCCTGAATAATTTTATCTGAGGTGGTTTGTGTTTCTTCTGTTGTTTCCTGCAAAGTGACAGCCTGCAGGAACTCTCAGTACAAGGAGAATGATTGTTAAATGCTGGATCAGTATCACAAAATGTACTTTTTTGCAAGGTTAAATGAAAACAGAATTAGACTACTTTCCCAGCCCTTGGGACTGAGAATTTATGCAGTGACAGCCCTGAAACCCAATTTGGATTAACAGAAATAACAAGTGAAGTTAGTGAAGAATTTTGTCCGCAGTGAATGATTAAGAGTTTGTCAGTGACTAAAATCTTTTAAATACTAACAAATAAAGATATGTTTGTTGGATTTTGCATTAAATCCCTGCTGAAGTAGGGAGGTATCTGAACTTTGTCACTGAATTTTGGTTCACCTTTTGTGTTACCTGCCTGATCTTAGTGTTGTGATTTTATCTAGGTGATGAATTTTCTTTTTATAACACATAGAGGATGTGGTGGAAAATTAGTGTCAGCTTAGCATTTAACCTCTTGCTGTCATTCACTCCTATTGCCATTTCTGTACAGATTGCTATTTATCACTGTGGTATTTCATTTTGAATTCTAAATTGCACATATAATCAAAAATTAAATGTTATAATCTTTAAATAAAGGAACTTCCTACATAACCTCTATGACAGGCTGTAAATGTGTCTCTCTTCCTGAACTCTACTTTGTAGTTGAAAATTGTCAGGAATTCTTTTATGACGTTTGTGGGGGTGGGTTTCTACAGAAATGTCAATTTGCTGAAATTTAAACTTTCCACAGATCAAGTTTCAGTGCAAACATAATCAAGAGGACTTTCTCAACTAAGGATGAGAGTTTGTAACTGCAATCAGAAGAATAATTGGACACAATATAATTGACAACAGCTAAGGTAAACTGCAGTACCATGGTAAGCCAAGGTTCAAACCTTTTAATCAATGATTATTCAATTCTGTCAACGTAAGTGGATCTATTTCAAATAGAGAGCTCAAAATGCATATGAAGTGTGAGAAACCAGACTGGAATCCACGCTTCATTTTGAATATGACTCTCAAATTCCTGAAGCTACTCTACTACAAAGCAGCCCTGCCAAAAACGCTGCCACTTTCTCACTTGTACACCTCCAGAGCACACAATATGCAAGAGCATGTCACCACTGAGATGAGAAGACATCCAGATTGTAATGCATTTCACTCATAATTACCAGATATTTCACAGCACTCAAATGGCTGTAGAAAGTGATAGCACAAACCAAGTTCTTTAAAGCACAGCTCTCCCATATGGGCGCACAAATGAGTCCATAGTTACAGGTTTGCATTTTTAGTACATTAAGCTACTCCACAGAAAGTCTTTGCTCACACTTCATGATTCATGCTGGGAGATACTTTACTTCTTCTGCAGAGTAAGGAACCACACAGCTTTTCTGTGGTTCATAGTCTGATTTGGGGCATTGTGTTTGTGTGTATTTGTATAAATGTGTGCACACACACGTATACACCTATGGATGTACCGATAAACACCTCTATGTCCATACACATGCACACGAGCTCACACAAAAGATGACAGCAAACATTCTAGGGGTTTATGGTCTGTTTAGAGGGTTCCACCATCTCTCTCCTGTTATCCAGAGACACAGTGATTACTGCTGGAGCAGTGAGTGTTAAGTTCCCTCTGATGATACACAGAACCTTGAGGCAGATAGAGAGAACACAGCAGTGCCAGGGGATGCTGAATGGAATTTTTGTTCTTATAAAAACAGTTATGCCATTTCACCTTGAACAACTAACAAAGTTTTTACAGAGATCTTTGGCCTGCCATCAGTTTTTAGCTCCCGTATTCTTTGCTGAAACCTCTTTATAACAGGTAGTGCCTCAAAACTGATATTTTCTAAAGAGTAACAATGAGAACAGTGAACTCCATGAATGTTTCTGTCTCCATAAGGAGGGAATGTGATGTTCAATTATCAAGAAGATGCAGTATCACAGAGGATGAAGAGGACAGATACTTCTTCCTGCCATTCATTATGCTTGATATAGCTCACTTTACATCAATCTTGATATAAATTCTTTATATCAAGCATGACATAAATTCTTAAAGCCACCAAATTTTCCTAATTAAACTATACCAGGTCCATCAATATTTATTGTCCCTGTGGCCTCTTCTTGCATGTGTTGGATTCTTCCTTTATCTGGGGTTCATTTGGAAAAAATGCTGTGGAAAAAGACATATCAAATCATGCTGCCAAAAAATCAGAAATGGCACTCAAATTCTCTTTTACAATAAGCACCTCAATAATTTTTAAGTTCATTGAAATTCCCCATAACTGCAGAAAAAAATCTTTTTCTTCCTAGTCGTGTGAGTTCACTTTTAAACAGGTATATTATTGGTCAAAACTTCCAGCTGTGAATAGATTTAGTTCCCTTCTGTCTTTGGTTTCTTGTTCTGAAGAAATGTGTGAATAATGTAGATCTAAAAAATAAATTCAAAACTTCACTCCTTTCAGCATGAATTGGTACAATTGCAGTGCTGTTTAAAGAATCTCTCAATCTTTTCAATAGTTTGAGATTAAGACTGATTTGATAGAAGCCTATGTGGGGATTAATGAAAAAATTTAGTTAGCTGTCCATGATGTTTGTTATTTATCATTCACCATCTTGCAATGGAAATCCAACAAATTGTTCAAAGCTAGGGATTATACCAGTGGAAAAATTGCCTGGGACCTACAGAATAACCAGGCTGTAATAATTTTTCAAGATCTATAGATTTGTTCCAAAAAAAGGAATTTTTTTTTCCCACAATGCTAATTTTTATTAACAATTCCATTAGGAGGACCTGCTATCCTGCAGAACAAGGAAACTCTGGGTAAAAATGCATTATACCATTCACATGAACTTTTTCATAACATATTTCAATAGCTGAGGAACGGAAAGGTCCTAATGAAGTAAAAAAGATAAACAATAAAATTTTGCTGTGTTTTTCTCCTAGAACTTCTGGTATGTGTATTTTCTCTTCCAGTGCATCGTGGTGCAAAGTGTGATGGCAGAATGCCTGTGGTTCTGCTTAGTGCAGGGGATGAGATAAAGATAAATAGAAGGTTCTCAAGACCAGTAACCACAGGTAAGAGACACATTTGCTGTTTCACTCCTGTTTAGTTGAATTTAAACTAGTACTTAATCTTGACTGTGTTTGGTACATAATCTAATATAATCATGTTTTATATTTGTTTTGAATCCAGAACACTCTGTAGTAAATTTGAAAACTGCACATTTCTACTAGTATTTATTACCCTGAAGGACTAAGAACTTTGACTAATTTAAATGTGGTTCATGTCAAAATATTCTGGATTAGCAATATGATCTGGGAGTCAATATTGCCTCAGGTCTATCTTTAGTATCAATTTTCTAATAATTCTACTGAAAATTTCCATTTTAATTTTAAAATACCACCTCCTTAGAGTGAATTTTCACATGATTATAGGTCATCCTATGGCCACACATTTATTTTACAGGTCTATATTTTTTATGTGGTTGCCTCTGAGTTACTTGTCACAAAGTCATGATGGAATATTTAAGAATTTTATCATGGCATAGGAATACTTTTTTTTGTATGCCAAAACCAGCATTGTTTGAAAGTGAAATTATAGCTCTGGGATAATCTATATAAATAACTTTTTAACTGCAGAATACAAAAGGCATCATGACTGTGCTGCATTTTTGAAAACTTGCATAGTTTCTGCCTTCTTACATGCAGAGTAGAGTCACAGGACCTGCTGATACCTCAGGTGACAAAAATGACCTGAGCGGACAAAGGACAGATCAGCTGGTAAGCAAACTGACAGATTTTTTCAGGAGACAGCTATAATTAGATTTGAAATTCAGAAAATCCATTTGTGATTCAAAGCCCTGAGGTCATCTAGTACTTATACTGCCTCAAAATTTTACTGTCTCTACCACTCTGGTCCTTTGAAATGCTGCAAGCATTAATTAAAATTCAATTGTTTGTTTCAATCAGATTTCATGGAGAAAGTACATTGTAGGTGGAGAGGTTGTGAATTGCCTTGCAAAATGGAGATATAAGGTGTAATTTAATCACTATAAATGAGAAAACAGTAACAATTAAAAGTGAATAAACCTTCACCATGGAAATCAAGAATTAATTGAAAGGTCAGTGGAATGACTATTGTAACTGAACCATATAAATAATCAAACACTCCTTTATTGCAAATTAAAATACAGTTGATAACTGATATAGAGATGATAAAAAACTGCTTTTACTCCTGAAATTAATGGAAAAGCATCTACTGATTTTAATGGAAACAGAAAATTCATTTATGAATTGATCATATCTACAAGGCTATTTGGAAAATCACAAATTCTCTCACACATGAGACATAAAGCACAGACTTACTTCTAAACAAAGCCTAAAGTAAACTATTTACTGTGTTGATACATAAAGATCTGAAATTCATAATTAAATTATTTTGTTAGTAACACCAGGGCAGAATCTCTGATCAAATATATAAAATGTAGCAGCTGTTCAAAAACAGTTTTCAGTTTCATTTAGGGCTCTTTATACTCTGGGTAAAACTTTTAAGTAGTTCTTGGTATTTGAAAATTCTCACATCCTGTACTGAATTGCTTCCCCAGCTGCTGTCTGTCCCAGCTCCTGACACACTTTGCTGTTATCCCTTCTTTTCCAAAGTAAGACAACTGCTGCCTGTGGGGAAGGGGTGGGAAGACACATTGATAAGCAGGACACAACTTCATCTCCCATTTCCTCTGCCTGGCACCACAGCTATGAGGGAGAGTGGAGTGGGAGTGGTGCCTGTCAATGCAGCAAAGGGGACTCGAGTGCGGATGGGGGCAGTCAGCACAGGCAGTGTTACATCCCAGACCTCACTGCAGCCGCCCCACTGGGCTGCATCTTCACATCAAAAGCAAAGGAAACTTTCCTGCTCTCTCCCTCCATCATCTGGAATTAAGTTCCAGATGAGGAACTTAACCTCATCTGGAATTGTTATAAATTTTAACATGCAGAAAAAAAAAAAAGGATTTCTAACCTCAAAAAGAGGTTCTGAATAGAATTTTGAGCTTTCTTTTCCAGCAACTTCCAACATTAAAAAAAAATTAAATTCCTTTCATTTAAGAAGATATGATAACATTAAAAATGATATCTTGGTTATGAAATCTTATTCAAGGCATTCTTTGGGCTTAAAAAGAATAGACTATTAAAAGCTTACTGTAAGAGTAACTTCTGAAATTTTTCATAATAATTTTGACAATTCTTTATTAACCACAGTTACAGCAGAGTTGGAGGAAGAGTAAGGCTGGGTTTGAGCATGGCTGTCTGTGGACAATGATATCAAATATAGGTGAAAATGAAAGTCATAATTTAACAAAGTACTTGGATTGGCATGGCCAACAGTTACCTAGATAGAGACTTATTTAGAAGCAGCAAGAATTCAAATATTTTGACAGAATTTGAAAAGATCCTTCTCCATTTTTTAGCTTTTTCTCAGATTGCATTTATTACTTCTGATTGTTCTACTTGAATGGTGAAACTTGAAATATACTGTAGAAGCTGAAAATATGTACTGTAGCTAATTGTGAAAAACATGGAAATGGAAATTATTTCTCCTTCTGCATCCACTTCTAAGGAACATTCTTGTAAATTGGTTATTGAAAAATGATTACTCTTTAAGTGGATGTAAAAAATTGGTTTTTAAGAGTTTTGAGTTGTTCTAGAATAACAAGTTGTTCTAAAACAAGCTTGTCAGTTAGGGAAAAAAATATATGGTTTTATTTGTAATATGCTGAGGAGCAAAGGACATGGATAACAGCCTCACTCTGTAGAAGCTGGTGACTTTTCTATGACATTTTTTGTTAACCTGTGCTGCTTCAAGAATGAAATTTCAATTAATTCAACTCAGTTCAAGAATGAAATGAACATCTAACTTCACCTAACACTTCGGTACAGAAGTAGATACTGGCTTAGATACAGATACTGATTTTCTGGTGCTCTATTTTTCATTTTCAAACAATCAAAAAAAAAAAATGAATACAATAATAAATAAAGACCTACCCACAAAAACTGACAGACATCATCTTTAACTTTCGTCTCTACTTTTGAATATTCCTCTCTCAATCCAGTCCATCATCACTTTTTTTAACTTGAAGGCAATATGCTTTAAGTAGCAATACAAACAATTCAAAATGCAACATATCTATTTCAGTAAAATAAAGATTCAGCTCAACATCCAAGAAAATAGGACAATTGTGGCATGAGGCAGCATGAAAATCAGAGAATTTTCTTCCTAAATTTTTTCCTAATTTCCTCCTCTGTACAGTTATTTCTGATTAATTTCTCAATCACTGGAGTTTGCACAACTCAGAAACGAGCAATTTCATTAATAGTAGCAACTGAAAGTAAAGCTTTCTTTTCAAAGTTGTCCCTAAGATCTGCATGAAATGTAGAGTGTAATGAAATGCAATGTTGCTTTTGTTCCATGTTCAACTTTTTATGTAAGACAAAATTTATGTAAAAAAAATTGGCAATTCATTGGTGATTATTTTACCTCTTTTTTTCTCCCCTTTACCAATTAGTAACATTTTCAGCTCCCCACCTAAGCTACAAAATTCATGTTAACAAATTAAGTTCATACATCAATAATAAATCAGAGGTGTGAAAGATTGAAGTGGAATGAATGAATAACCAGCACAGAACTGGTCATCAGAAGTAAAGCAAAAAGAAGAGTAAATAAATAATTAAAATCCAAACTCTACTGATAAGTAATATCTTAGGGAGTTAAAAGCTCCTTGCTGACCCAAGACCAAAAGTATCTCATAATGTTTTGGAAAACAAAATCACAGAATTTGGGCAATTGTGATTCAAAGCCTGGTTTCCCATTCTTCAGATTGAAGTGTGGAGTTTGAGGAAATATGGGTTAGACCTGAGAGCTTCAAGAAATGTAGCATAGCTGATGACTTATTTTGCAATTACTTTGGAGAGAGTTGCCCTATTAGATTTTTATTTTCTGGTTAAAACCCTTGCAGGCTTTCAATAAAAGGATAGGAAAAAACCATAGGTGATTTGACAACAAGTCACCCAATCTGAAATAAACATAAAATCCCTCAAGATATGTCCTCCTGCAATTATAATGTAACCAGACATATTTCATATTTTTAATTGTCCATCACTTTTTGAAAAGCATATGTTCATTCCTATGTGCACTCCTACTAAAGTTATGAGAAGGCCATCACCAGAAAAAAAAGGCCAGAACAGTGTTTTTAAAAGTGTCTCACCATTGGATTTGTCCTTATAAGAATTCAAATAAATTACCAGCTCTTCACTTTGGACACATTATGACAAAAGATGCAAAACTCCTACCTGCTGGAGCAGAACAGGGTTAAGAAGATGGCACATTCGAGTTTTTCCCAAGACACCAAGGCCAGAAGGAGGTTCAGGCTGGAGTGCCCTCCTCTGTGCCCACCCCACAAAAAGTTGGGGTGGGATGAAGTGAGTGTGCTGGGTGTATTTCTAGCCCTGATAGTAAGGATTATTCTCATTTTTATTCTAAAACCAAGCAATTTCTTCAGCTGACTAATGAAGTGATAATCATAAACAGGTTTTCCAGCCAACTCACAGTAAACAGTCATTACTTAGGAGAAAGTTTTTGCATTAATCAGGCCATGCTCTTAGTATAAGACCTCACTGGCCTGAGAAAGAATAAAATTTTATGTCTCAAAACAAACTTCTGTAATTTATACTCTTTGCCTAACCCATGTTTAGACTGGAAACTTGGTTAATGCGGATATGCAGTTTCTCATTTTTTTATGGAAACAATCAAGAAACAATTATTTATGTGAGGGATTAAATCTTTTTCTCTACTATCCAAAGATAAGAAAATGTTTTTGAGGAGGAGAGTCTTTGCCCAAGACCAAGATAATGCTCAAAATAGATACAACCCTATGTACTTTAATTCATTAGTTACATGCCCACAGCAGCAAATTAAACTTGTAATACCTCTCTAAATTCCTTTGCTTCTTAGACACTAATCTATTATTGGAAACATTACAAGGTGGAAATACCCTTAGAGATTCTACCAGCTTACCTCTGATAATGAATACTTGTTTTTATTGTTGTCTCAAAATATTTAAATCCTTTTAAGACCTGTTATAAACATTCCCAAAATTTCAAGTGCTACAAAACAAGTTTTATGAATATTTGTGGTATGTCATTGCACTATCCAGTTATTAAAGGAAAATAAAAAGGAAAGAGGAGACATAGAGAGAGAAAAAAATGTACTCTATGCTTAGTTTAAGATAGAATACACCATACCTCTGCATTCTAGCAAGTTTAATATGTTATGAAGGTCACATTGGTAGTTTCCATTGCTTTGCATTAATGCTGTAACTTAAAGATCAGGTTTAAAGGTTACTTTCAGTTACCCTATAAATGTGTTTTGGTACTATGTAAAGGTACTAATGAAGAACATTATGTTTCTACAAACATTTTTTCTTGCATATCAGACCTTATTTAAATTCAAGACTCTTTATCATTACAGAAGTGACCTCTAAACCCTGAAAAATACTCCCAAGTTTCCTCCTGCTGATGGTTTTCATCTCCTACTTTGTGTAGCACAGTGTCTGGAGTCCAGACCACTGCAGGCAGAGCAGAGAGGTCCAAGCAGAGGAGTTTGTCAATCAGTTTTGGTGCACAGCACACTTAGGACAGAGCCAGGTTTGAGTTTACAAAGCTGTCTGCTTGGCTTGCACTCATCAATCAAGGGGATGGGTCTCCCTGGCAATATATCAACAAGCAAATTTCACTCCTTTCTGCATTATTTTCTCCAGCTTGAGATGAGCCAAGGCCTGTCCTTTAGAAAATACCTAATTTTGAGGAAGGAATAGTGGAAACCTTTTTCATCTTTTTTCCACTTCTACTTTCAAATTCCTGTCAATGTTCTGTTGATTTTGTTTGAGCAGAATTCCAGAGTATAAACACAAGAAAAAACAAAGTTAAACAAAGGCACAACTTGCAGCTCAGGGAATCGATCTTCTCTGATTCCTTATGCCATTCTCATGTGCCTCCAAGGTAACAAGCAGGGAAAATGTGTCTCTGAGAAGAGACACCTAAGAGACGATTAGAAAATGTCAATAAGAGAGTGAAGGAATTCTTCCATGTATACAAAAGTCCTTTAAAATTCCTGCCTGTGGGTTACACAGCTGGAAATGTAAAATCAAGGAAATTAATAGAGACTGATAGCATCACAACGGCAGAGCATCAGTTCTTTCAAGTAGTGTTTTGATCCATGGCATGCTCTGTGATTTAGATGCAGTTTTTCTGTTCTCCTGCTTGCCTTGAGAATTCTCTTTGCTTTGTTACCCATTGTTTGTGCCCTTTTTGTGATGTATTACATAGATCCTGGAAGTGCCCCTGGAAGAGCCCCTGGTTTCTCTGAGTTCTGAGAGACGTTGTCAGCAAAATAAGTTCTAAAGACCTTTTGAAAGCATTAACCCTTCTAATAAAAACATAATAAATAAATATAATAAAAACATAAGAAAAAGTTAAAATGGAGAATGAAGCTGAAATGGCAAAAGAGTGCAGAAAGATTTGGCATAGTCTACTCAAAATTGTGTGTTTTATCTCTTCCACAATTAAGTTTAAAGAGAATTCTGTGTGATCTAAATTATAATAAATTGAAATACAGTATTTTCAACAAAACCAACGTGAAAAAAATATTAAAGAAAAACTAAAATTTATGGTTAGCAAACACTTCAGTTTTGAGGGAGGTAATATGAGGGATCAAAAAGCTGTGACTCAGATGAGGTGACTGGCTACTTGACTTTCAGCAGTCAAGAATGCATTTTGCTTTCCCACTAGTAACCTTGATTTCAGTCAATGGGAATTCTACATGCACACAAAGAGAATAACAGTAAGGATTTGAATTGAGTTTGCTTAAACTGTTACTATCTTTGTAATTTTTATAGGAAATCTATATTATTGTCCAGACAATGTAAGACATCGAAGAATGATTATTGTTCTATTGTTCTTTTGTTCTATTTTTACAAAAGCCTGAAACAATTATTTTAGTATCACATTAAAATGAATATTTTTGTATGTACTGTATTCACCCAAGATAACTTTAGCTAACATATACTAAAGAAAAAATTATTTTCATTGTTATCTAAATTTTTTGCTGTTGAGAAACACCAAGTGAATAATTCATTATCACATTATTTTTCTTTCTCATAAATCCTTACTAATTCCAGAATATATTGGTGCCTCATGCAGGAAATATTATGCACTTAGAAATGGTCATTAACCAGGACTAATCTGGAAAAACAACTGTACCAACCAAGGTCTCTGCCTCCAGAAGGGGTAACATACACATGCATGAATTCGAATTGAATTGAATTTTTAGACACAACCATCCAAATTCATTAAAAAAGACAAGAAAATTATTTCTCTGTTTGTTTGGTTTTTTTATCTTTCTAGCATTTTACGCAAAACTCTGTGCACACATGCTCTCAGCATCTTCTCACACAGGTCATCTTGTGAGGGATCGATTCAGGATCTGAACATTAAGCACTCAGCAAAAGTACTGCTTGATTTAAGAGATTAATATAACTCATTGCCAGAAGTCCTTGTCTTTTTCTCAGTGAATAAGAAGTTGCTAATGGGGGAAAAAGGGGCCTGGTGACCTCTTTTAAGGTGGGTTATATGTGCACAGATACATTCTTGTCTATTGTGTCATTGAACCACTCCCTTTACACCCAACAAATGATTCAGGGGACTTGGCTGCCAACAATAACCCCTGAGCACTAAATACAAAAGTAATTAACCAGTTAAAACTGCTGAATCTTTTCAGGAATAAAGACTTTCCAAGACGTAAGATCTGGAAAATTTTTGCATAGGAATGAGACAAATTGCAGTGGTTTACAGACACATTAAATCATGTAAACGTTATTGTCACAATAATTACTATCCTCATTGCAAATACTTGTACAGAGTAAATGCACCTCCTGTCACCCACCACGACCCAGGCTGCCATTCTGTTCAGATTTATGCCATGCCAGAGGCAATGAAATGACCCCTGCTCGAAAGTCCTCACTGCCTTCCTCCACATTATCTGAATTGACTGTTCTGCTTTGTGAACTGCCATGTCCTTGGTATATGTTATTTTTATTAGTATACTATTTACAGGAGCAAACCAAAGTTAATAATGACGTGCCTGGAACAAGATGTACTGAGGAAAGAAGTACTAGATGAGATGGCAGAAGCTGTCAGAGGGAGAGCCTTTACATCTTTAAACATGAGTAATGAGAAAAAATTTTCTTTGGTTCTGACTCCAGTCTGCTTCCTAGGTCTCTGTTGAAGATGGGGAGGCAAAGGAAGGGGAGGGGAGAGGATGGGAGGGGAGAGGAGGAGGAGAGAGAAAGCTGATTTATTGCCAGAAAACAATATTTTGTGAAAAGAAACACTATTTCCCATTAGAAAAATAAACAAACAAAAAAATCAGGTTCTCTGGAAGCCTCAAAGTGCAATTTATTTGTTTTGTCAGGAAGCCAGAGGTCAAAACAGCATGACCAGAGGTCTGCAGGAATGTGCTACCCAGAGAGCTGCTGTGGCACCTCTGCTCATCTCTCCAAAGGTGCCTGCCTTGAATCCTTCAAGCTAGCAAAAGGGAATAAAAGGAAAGAGATCAGAAATCAGATTAGTTAATTAGAGATGCTTTCACCACATGGAAATTAAGGTGCTTCTGATAGAGGAGAGATTTTACAGGACAAGTTAACCAATATTCAATTTCCTTACGTGAGTGTGTTTGCTTCTTCAAGTGTTTGTAAGGTGAAGCCTGAAAGTTTGTCATTATGTGATAAAAAACATACATAGATATCATTCAGCGTAGAAATCCCCTGATTTTGGTTCTTTTCTTCACATCTCAGTGAGAGAATCTATAGAAGAAAATTATTGGGCAAGGTAATCATTGGAATGCATGTTCCTTCTTGATAATTTGAAAATACAATATTTATGTTTTCATATAAACCCAATTGTTTTAAACACAGGATGGCTTCTAAAAAGAATTTCAGAAAACCTCTACTATAACAAAGATGCTAATGTAAAGGTGTGAAATGTGGTCCTTCTCTGGACAAAGTCAGTCCTATTCCAATTGCAGGATCCTGTTTATCCCTTGTTTCCCTGCCCAGCGAACTTGTCCTTAACTGTGGGGAGAGGGAAGTGATTTTTCTGCTGCAGACATTACACTTCACTGGCTTTTCACCTGCTTCTCAGAAAAAATTCAATAAAGAAATGAATGTTTCAGGGAAGCAGACAGATTAGAAAAACAGAGCCAAAATAAAAACACAGTGAAGTGTTTGCATCTGTTTAATCTTCGTTTTATCTTCACTTTGTAAAATAAGGGTTTAATTGTAATTATTATTAAAAACAAAGTTATATGGAAAATTTAATTTTTGTTCTTAAATATTTTCTTTTACAATTACCTGTGGAAAATTCCCCAAAAATTCTTCCAACTGATTTTTTTTAATGGAAAAAAAAAAATTCTACCAAATCTAGTACAAGTTACCATGGCAGCAAAACAGCAATCAGACTAGACCAATGTCATTCTGTATGATTAGATCTATTTCAAAGCAAGTAGACAGTATCCATCCTAATGCTCTTAAGTTATTAAGCATTTTAATTTCATTTAAAAATAACATACAGATTTTTAATTTCAGGAGATAATCAGAGCCTGCTAGAGCAGTGATGGTGCCTCAATTTACATTATAGAGAAGGTGAACATATGATTGAGTGAGTCAGGTGAACTAAGAAGAGAAATCAAAGGCACAGAGACACAGGAAAATGTTGCCAGACAATTTCAGCAGTGGCAGTCTGTTTAATCCATTTAAACAAATGAGACAATGCAAATCACAGTGCAGAACTGGGCCAGGCAGGTTTGCTCCTCAGAGGAGGGTGTTAACTACCTGCAATCCACTCATAGACCCCCGAGCATTGTCTCCACCTCCCACAGAGCTCTCCATGAGCTCTCCATGCACCACCACTCCTGATAGGAGGCAAGAGCTGCTCCTGGACCACCACCTCCCATTGCAGAGCTTTGGGCAGAAGCCACTGCCTTGCAGTGCACCTCTGGCACAAGAAGTCATAAAATTGCAGAATGGGTTTGGTGGAAAGGGACCTTCATTGGGTCCCAACACCCCCGCCACAGTCAGGGACAATTTTCATTAGCCCAGATTGTCCAAAGTCCATCCAGCCTGGACCTGAATAGTTCCAGATGTTTAGGGAACACATTCCCAGCTTCTTTGGGAAACCTGTTTCTCTTCCTCATCACTCTCACACTAAAGACTTTCTTTCTATTAACTAACCTAAATCCACTCTCCATCAATGACTATTGAAAAAGTCTCTGTTCCCTCTTTTTTCCAAGCCCCTTAAAGCCACCTTCTCTTCCTAGCATGGGATTTATTGTGTCTGCATTGTAACCCCCCCTTTTCTCACTTTTCATTCCATCATGTGGGAAGCACAATTTCTTTCAGCAGCTGAGCCTGGGGTACCCATCACTGCTGAGCCCAAGTGAGGATTGTCCCTAAAGAGCCATAGAATAGGTTAGGTTGGAAGGAACCTTGAAAGGCCATGTAGGACACTGCTTGTCTAGATATTGTAAGTGGTTTATGAAACTCACCTACAAACCAATGCAAAAGCATAACAAGGTCAGGAAAACTCTCCATGGTGGGACATCTTAATGCAGCAATCTCTACGCACCACTTCCAGGTACAGATTTGTTGCTCCTGTTTTTTTTTTAAGGCAGATGTTTATTACTGTGTCCAATGTCCCCAACAGCATGTTAAGCTTGAAACACACTCAGAAGAATATCCTTAGGGTGAAAAAAAGAAAAAAAAAAGACATGGAGATAGAAGCACAAAATTGTTTTAAGGTTCCTTGTTTCATCTGCCTCAGAAAGGGCAGTTTTAGTGACAATGTCATCTGCTGGGTTTCTCTGTTCTGAGTAACTACATATGGGTTCTATAAATTGACTGTGACCTTCTGTTTTAGCTCCATCCCAGTATCCAAGACAGTGATGTGGGGCACAGGGACCTGCATGGCTTTCTGAAAGTCCAGTGCTCAGCACAAGAGAGTGACCCACAGTTAGTCAGCAATCAGTGCTCACTGACAGGACTCCACTTTGCAGGACCATGGGATGCAAGGAGGGAGGAATGAGAGAAATTGTGAAGAGTTAAAACCAGATTTATTTGGTCTTGCATTCATTTAAACTGCTGTTGTTGTCATGCTTTAATGTACTTATTGAGGTACCATCATTTTCAGGCCATCACAGGTGGGTTTTTCTGCTGTTTCACTTCCTGGCTGAGTACATTCACACATCAGCATTCCCTTCTCAACCTTATCAGTACTTTACTCGTTATTGCAAACATTGCCAAAATTCCTTCTTAAGCTCTAAAACTCAGAAGTGTTTTGCTTGAAGTTTGTTGCTTCTATTTCAGACTTGAAGGAGACTTGTGTGTCCAGAACATTGTCTGTTTTCTTTCCAATTATGTTGCTTGGTCTATAAAAGATATCACTTACAAGCCTTTTCCTGCTTTTAAAAAAAATCTGTGTGTTTCTATGTAAGTTCTAATATTAGAGAAACAGTGTTGTTTCCTATGGCAATACATGAGATAATTGAAATTAATAGTCCTTGAGGCTCCTTATTAGCTAAAAATCATCAGGGATCAAAAAAGCAAATATATCTGTGTATGGTACACTTGTAGATGTCATAAAATCCTTTAGGTAACCCACCTGAATATTCTTCCTCTGAACCCAGACACTCCAAGGAACAGGAGCTGTCCAGACAACAGAGGTGGGACAAGTTTCAGCTTGACTGAATTCACCCCAATTTTTCAAAAAGCTGCTGCCTACAGAATGTGTGGGTAAAAGTATGTTAAAGCAAGGAGGGGAAAATTAATTGTGAAAAGAGAATGGCATAAAAAACATCTGTCTGTCCCATTCACATGTGGCTGTGCTGATCTGGAAGTGAGGAAGAGCTTGTCAGGAACTGACTGGGGAAAATGCAAGGCCTGGTTAAGGTTTTCTCTGTCTATGGTACCCAAAGGTTCCAGTGCCTACCATGGTGTATCAGGCTGCAAGCTGCTCTATTCTCTCCTTTCCTGGCATTAGAAAGAAGCAATCTCTTGAAGGAACATTTTGGATATCCTTGTATATTTCCTAGACCTCCTTTCTTCTTGGAAGCAACATGACCCTTTGGGCTTACATTACTCTACTAGTACAAAAGAAAAAATTACTCAACTTAAAGGAAATTTCAAAATGATTACTAGTATGATTGGTATTGATGAAGCAGTAATACTCTTTCTGCTTCACAAAGTGCATGCATTAATTCATCTCTGGCTCCAAGAGCTGTGCTGCTAAAAAATTTAGCTGAAGTTTTATTGAGAGATTTTTATGATTGACAAAATGTGTATTTCATATAGTCAGGGTGTTTCTGTCACAAATCCTGACTATTTTATTGCCAATATTCAATCTTTCATAAAAATTAGTTCCATAAAAACAGTCATAAAACAACAGTAAAAGGAATTTGTCTTTACATGAAAATATATATCTTGAAACAAATAGTTTTAAGCAAGGGAGTTTTAAAAAAGCACTGCTTCGCTCACCATAAAATTTCTTTTTTTAATTATAACTGTCAGAGTCTGTATAAGAAGTTGGGAAATCAATTTGTTTAAATATGAATTTTATAAGTACAAAAAAGGATTAAGAAAAAATAAAGACATTTCATTTTGTGTAATATGAGATATTTCCTCAACTGATAATATTGGTGATTAACAAACTGAACAACACTGCATTTTGTTTCTAGGGTTTGGGGGCATTTTTTACAGACTGATAACTGTTAGCTGTCACTTTGAGGCACTGTAAAATTACATATGGTAGCTGTTCATTAAGATCATTAGTGGAAAACACTTGCAGCACTTTCTTTTTAAATTTATCCCCATTTAAAGTATTATTTTGTGATTCATTGTCAAAGAGACAGCTATAGGCATTATAAACATTACAAACTATTCAGTGCTTCTCAGTTCTGTGAAAGAATAATGTTCCTTTTCATATGCTAGATTTCCAGTCCTGTGAATTTTCAATTCTCTCTTCACAGTAGTAGAACAGCAAAGGGATGATTCTAACATGAACTTTCCTATTTCCTTTTCTTCTTACTTTCTAACAAAACAATAGTTTAGAGTGTGACACATTTTTGGGAATCCAGAGTTACTGTTTTCAGTTCCTTCAGTGAAAGAGATTATGAGAGAGCTCAGGGCTCCCATATCCCTGAGTGGAAAAGTCGTTTGAGTTCTAGACTCTAGAACTCCTAGACTAGGTACACCAAAAAAACAAACAAAGCAAAACAAAACAAAAAAAAAAAAAAAAAAAAAAAAAACCAACAAAAAAAAAAAAACCAACTGTCACAGACATCTTTTCATGAAAATCCTTTAATTAGGATTTTTCTTCCTGAGAAGCTGAGAGGCTCCAGGAAAAAAATGTAAACAATGGTTATCTTCTGCTGTGGAATGCAACAGGTGCATCTGTGATTGGTCTCATGTGGATTTTTTGATTTAGTGACCAGTCACAGCAGAGCTGGGTCTCTCTCTCTGTCCAAGCCAGCTGCCTTTGTTATCATTCTTTTCTATTCTCTTCTTAGCTAGCCTTCTGAGATGAGACTTTTCCTTCTATTCTTTTCAGAAGAGTTATAATGTAATATATATATCATAAAATAATAAATCAAGCCTTCTGAAACATGGAGTCAACATTTTTGTCTCTTCCCTCATCCAAGAACCCCTGTGAACACTGTCACAACCAACCAACCAAAAAGGAAAAAACCACCCAAAACCAAACCAAAACAACAACAAAAAGCCCCCCAATAAATCTGAAGCTCTGAAAAGACAGTACCATCTCTTTCTAAGGTAGCACTGAATGCAATTCCTGTTTCTCTGTTTGCTCTTTGCTCAAGAACTGCAGCCAGCCTTGCAGTGTTTTCTGACTTGTGATTTCTGTGTCCTCTTGGGTTCTCAGCTGAACTGGGAACAGACAATACTGGAAAACATCAATTGCAAATGTATGTCATGAGTAAGAACTTGAAAGAGGGCTTTGTTATGAATACAGGATTGTTTTCTTTTTCTTGTGCAGGTGAATGGAAATAGTTGACATGAAAACCTCTTTAAGATGTTTGACAATTGAATAGGAAAACCTGCCAAGTCCTTGTGAAAACAATGTCTTTCTAAGCACTCTTTTAAGTGTATTGGCAGCAACTAGAAATAGAAGAGCAGGCTGACAAAATTTCTGGAAGTGCCACAGAGTCACTGTACCCTGTGACACCTCTGAAGATCAACCAGAAAAGGGAGAGCAACTTCCTTCCTCCCTTACAAGAACTACTGTTGTAACATCACAGCAAAATGCAACAGTCTCAGAGCTCAGCCTTGTTTGAAAATGGAAACTCATTTCTCCTATTTGGACATTCTAATCTCCCTATGTAAGACTCAGAAACAATGTGCTGTGGAGGTATTTGCCTTTCTATCTCTCCTGACCCTGCAATCATTTCTGAACACAGATATATGCTCAAGCACACAAACACCCCATGAAGTTTTTTCTCAAAACACTGAGGGAGGATCAAGAGGCTCAAAGGACTTTGGCATTTGAACTCTCAGAAAGATGAGGACCTAAAAAATGAGAACTGACATGCTCTCATTTTTTTATACAAGTCTTTCATATAGATTCAAGTGCTATCAGGCTTTGCTGAAAAAGTAACAACCTCCTATAATTTATTTTTTCAAGGGTAAAAAGACAGATTTCTCTCAGGTAAAAACTTTGAAGATAATTGCTGGTTTTATTTCCTTCTATGTTTAGATGATTTCCCATTCAACACCTGCGTCTGAAGCTCTTTTGACTCTCTTTTGAGGAACCTGGTGCTTAACTCTTTGATATACTGTGATGATCTCACAACTAATGCAGAGATGTTGCCATCCAAAGCCTAGTGTTACTTCAGAAGGAAGTAAAGACATATCTGACTCTGGTATCTAAAATGCTTAGCACCTGTTAATTTCTATGGCAGTTTGGCACAATACCATCCATAAAAATCTGCTTTATTTGTTAGTAGGTTAAAAAGTTTGGCTGAATTTCATTTTCTATCTATAATCTTTAATTGCAGTATTTTAGTTTTATGTCCAATGTCTATTTTGTATCATTAGTGAAAGTTTTAAGACCGTGACAGTGTAGGTTATATACCTTTAAATACAGCCAGCAGAGAACAGTACTTGGAACCTTGAGGGTGGTGACTTTTGTGACCTCCCAGCTTACACAGACCCCACTGCCTCCAATTGAATGCCTCCAAGTTATTTTAAGACAATGTGCATATGTGATATTAATCACCTTAATTGTAAGCACGTTTAAAATAATTTCAAGCTTAATTTCTTCACGTTACAGTATTTATTTAAGGCATCAAATAACGTTTTGCTGTTGCTTTTTAAATAGCTTCACAAATTGAAGGAAGCATTTGAAAAGGAAGGTGATAATGTTCCCCTATTCTTGCTTCAGGCACATAAATGTTATTTCCTCTGAAATGTCATGTATTGACCATCTGAATCTTGATAAATCACAAGATAGATTGCAGTGGAGCTCTATGTATTTAAGTATCAAGCTGATCCATAACTTTCACAGCAACCAAAAGCCATTGCTTGTCAGTGCTGTCCAGAATATATCCTGACAGTTCAGTGGGAGTTTCAGTGCCATTTATTTTCAAATCAATACTCAATTACTAAGAGGAAGATTCACTCCCTTGCCCATTTTCAAGATGAAATTATGGACTAGAGCAATAACACTTAGTCAAGGCAAGCCACTGTCCATTAACTCATGGTGCTCCCAAAAAGCCATCCAGACACTTTATTAAAGCTCAGTCTTTTTTCAGCTTTTAATTAATCATTGTGAAAAAGGCCTTTCACATTGTGACTGATGACCAGAGAAAACAATTTTCTCCTAACTGCCTTTTAATTTCAACTCTGGGAGTGCTCATTGACTGAATCTCACAACAACCCATCAATGCTAGTTTTTAATGTGTTTTCTCCTTTGTTATTGAGAAGAATGGAGTGGCAATGAGGCTTTGTGCTCCTCTTCATAACTCAAGTAATTGATTCAGTAAATGCCTCACATTTGCTAGTGGATAAAAAGTGCTGTCAATGTAGATAGTAGGTACTATATAAATTACTCCATTAACAGGAAATAAAGCTATTTACAATTTTTTAAAGTGTAAAGTGCAAGTGGCTTTAAAAAAAGAGGAAGGACTACTACTTACACGTCTGTATGGGCTTTTTACTTTTTTCTGTAAATACAAGTAATAGGATATAAAGGATCAGGAAAAGATAAGCAGACTAAGGCTGCCATCCTGCAGCCCTGTGCCTATGTGAGTGGCCCATTGCAAACTATTCTTCTTGAAGAAACTGAGCACTAATATGCTATATATAGCATATATCTTGCTTTATTTTTCAGTTATTTTGGACACTGGACACTGAAGGATAAGAGATGAAAGAGACTTTGCTGAGAAAAGAAAAAAAATTTAATTATAAGCAAAGAGATGCATTCTGTGTTTGCAGAAGCAAAGCATATTCTGAAACTACTTTGAAATAGAATTTTCCTCTACATTTGGCAGTGATTTCCAGGAAATGCATACCTGGTAAAGCAGTCTTCTCATCAAAGACTAGAAGATAGAATATAACACTACAAGTGGATGTTCTGTGTGTACTACTGCTGTCCTAAAACAATAACAAATACTTGGAAGAGTTTTAATTTTACCTATTTGATGTAAAGATTTTTTTTTTATGTAAGCCTATGCTTTTTGTACTCACTTGCAAATAAAAAAACCACTTAATTCACAAATATTTACAAATGGTAATATAATAAAATATATTGCTTTAATATAATGAATAATACAATAGTAGTGGAATAGATAACTGCAGCTGTAGATATAACTGTTCTGAGACCATAGTTTAGAGATTAAGCACCTTCTTAACTTTGAATCTTCTTAAATTTTTCTGAATGCATTCCTTCAGATATACATGTATGAAGGTAGGTCTATTGATTAAAGGAGACCTTTGCATTGCTTCGGAAATTAGGAAACATGCCAAAACCAATTGTATTGCAAATTAGGAAATATGCCAAAATAAAGTGTTCTACCAAAAAATCCAGTTTGATGAACCTTGACATAGACAATAGCCTAAACATGAAAAAAACCCACAAACATGACAACTGTTTAAGAGTCTTGATCTCATTTAGAAAGGATTATCTGTAGATATTTTCCAACTCACAATGCACATACATTTTGTGACGTTGTGGAAGGAAAAGTTAGCTCTTTATCACAGTAGAAGAATGTCTGAGCATACTGGAGAGATTCACAGAAATTAAAATAATGACAGTCTATTTGTCAGGACTCAAACAGATGAGCACCCTTCCTAAGCCAGAAGGAAGGAACGCCATGGACTGATATGGGACATGGATAAATTACAGAAAATCCCCATGGCATGGAGACTGTAACAAGATAATCCTTAAGGTGCTTCCAACCCAAACCAGTCCATGATTCTGGGGTTGTTTTTCTAGCAGAAGCTCTCAGCACTATTTCTCCCAACTTCTTGTTAATCAAAATATAACAGATTTTCTTTCAAAGTCCACATTTTTTACAGTTTAGTTCTATTATTCATAACAGATTAATTATGGTTTCTCAGACCTTCCTAGGCTGAAAGTATTAAATAAATGGACCTTTTTTCCCCTCCATGTAGGGAAGTCACAGAGCAGATTTGTCTTTTTGATTATCATTACAGTGCCCTTCTCTATACTTTGAATAAAGGCTTCTGGCTTCATAATTCTTTCATTTATTACAGAAATAAGAAAACATTCCCATGCCCTTATGTTACATGTGGAATTCTTCAGAATATTGTGTGTAGTCATTTAATATTCATTCTCCCAGTATGGAATAAGAGAATTGAATGAGATATTTCTGGATCTACTTAATTTTATGAAGCCCCATAATGCAGCTCCAGAATGAGCCTACCAAAAAGGAAGGATTGACATTTGTGATATCCCAGATGATAGTGGGGTTCTCACTCAGCTCATGTGTGCAAACAGTGATGGATTCTTCATTTGGTGAGATCACCAGGACCCTTCATGCATCAGTGCCCTTAGAAACATCTGTGAGGAATTCATCTAAAGTTGTATTCACACAATTATTCCTGGGTTACCATGGCAATTCTCTAGAGACTCTCTGAAAAGGATAACATTGCTGAAGTGAACTTGGACACCTTATTCTGAATTCTGAAGTTTAGAAGTCAGAAGTTCACTACCATGCATTGTATTTAAAAAGCTTTCTCTGAACAGGAGAATCAACATTGTGTTCAGTACTGAGGAATGTTAGGGACAAAAATATTTTGTCTGTCTCTTAAAAAGAATCTTCACTGTTCAATCTCTATCATGCTTTACAGTTATATACTTTAAAGTAAAGAAAGTACTCCAAAATAAATTTGGATTTTAGTCACAAATTCTTTGAATAAAGTAGACAAAACCAAACCTCTGCATTAAATAAGTGTTGGTGTATAAACCAAAATTATTAGCTGTAAAGGTCATTATTACATGTTTCTTTTTACTGTGTCTCATATTTAAGTACCGCTCAATCACTGCTTTGTGCTGTTTCACAGGATCACAGAATAGTTGTGGTTGGAGGACATCTCTAGAAGTCATCCAGCCCAAGCCTCTGCTCAGAGCAGACACCTAAAGCAGTTTGCTTTTGGCCATATCTTATTGCTTGCTTTTGGCCATATCTCATTGGTTTTGAATGTCTCCAAGGCTTGAAACTTCACAACCTCTCTGGGTAACCCATCCAAAGCAATCTTACTGAATTGTGATGCAATCTTTCATTGCCTATCATCTCTGAAAAAATGCATGTTCCATATTGTGCAATTTACTAAACTAACAGATTAAAAGTCACTTATGAATCTACAAAACAATGCTAAAATTGGGAAAACTAATCACATTAGTAATTTTAACACTGTGCAACAGGAAATGCATTAGTGTTGGCAATGTAGAACACTAAATATTAAAAACAAACACAGAAGAAGAAATTAGTTTGAAATCTAAAAAATTGGAGATAAATGACACTTCTATAATGAATTTTAGAATTAATTTAGGGAAAAATTTTACACTAGTTTGGCTCTTAGTTTGAAAAGATATAAAACTTAGAGAAACTGCAAAGGCTTCAAAATAATTGGTTTCACAAGTTGCCTTATTTATTTGATAGTTTTGAGGATCTGTGTCAAAATTTGACTACATTCATATCTTTAAAATATGATATTGAAATAAACTCTCATTTAGTGCAATTAGACTATCTTTCTAAATTCTTATCAATATTTGGTATATGATATATTGGTTAATAATACTATAGTGTTTTTGAGTTTCTGTAGTGTGACATTGACATAAAAAAATCAACTGAATTTATAATAGACTAGAATAAAAGTTTGCATTTTCAGCAGGTTATAGAAGAGAACGTTTTAAATTCATGGAAATGACTTATGGCCTTTTCAAAACTCTCCCTTCCCATGGATCTTTCTCATGAATGTCAAATATCATATATGTTGATCTACATTGCTGTCATTGCAAATTTACCCTCTATTTCTGTCTCCTTTCAAGGTTCCACTGTCTAAAAACATCTGGCTTGCCAGTTTAGGAGCGTGTGCTCTTGATAAGCAGCACATGTACAAGAACAGTGAGAACAGGTTGATTAAATTGTTAAGCAGAAATCTTTTGTTGCATAATTAATAAGATATTTATGAGCAGGATGCCACTACTTTGCACAGACTTTGTTAGGCACTTACAGTAGATTAACAATAAAGTGTGGAGAAATCTGTTTTGGGTAAACAACAAAGATGACTTCCCAAGATAATTGCTTCCTCCAGCCTGTGCCCAGAATGCAGAGCTCAAGATGTTTATTTATCTGAAGCTGCTTCCTATAAAACCTACAGAATTGTGTTTAGGTGCTAATTTTAAACACTAGAATGTAAAGACAAGCTAACAAGAAGGATTTGGGTTGTAGCTGTTCAGCTGGCATGAGCACAGAGCAGCACAGGTCACTGGTAACCAGCTGAACTCTGCTGCTGAAAGGACAGATGTAAAATAAACAGTGCTGATGCTACTGCCTCACCTCATTGGAAATAATGGTGTAGTTGGTGTCAAGACATTATTTTAAATATCAAGCAGACTGCAATCTCTGTGAGGCATAAATGTCAGGAAATATGGAAAATTTATTCCATGTTCTACCTATTTTAGCATAAGATCTTGTAAAAATAATTTTACAGAAAATCACCTTAAGCAGAACAAAAAAAGAAGTAGATCTGCATAGTGACATCTTTTCCAAAATAAGCTTCTTTTTTGTCTTCCTACTTTCAAGAATTTTATTTACTAAGAATAAACTAATTTGGGAAATATTAGCAGTGATGAAAATGTAAAATACATCAGCCTTAAATATTATAAATTTCCAAGTAAAATGAAACACAAGTGTTTCCTTTTACCTCTTAGCTTACAGTTTACTCAATTTGCATTAAAATATTACCACTCAAAATCACTATATGTGTAAGGATTTGATTTTGATGGTATTAAGATTTCAAATTATGGGAATCAATAAACTTCTTCTGACTGTCACTGCACATAAAATGAGAGAGTTTTGGATAAGAAACCCTGTAGCAAAAGGCATGCCTAGCTTTTCATACAAGAAGAATTAGAAAAATGGAGTTTCTTCCTTCCTTTCTCACTTTCCAGAAAAAGAAGGAGATGCAGGGACATTTTCACATTTGATATGATTATTTCAGCTTCAGGGTGTCCCTCAAACACTGGAGACAACATTTATTCAGAAATGAATACTCGTGTGGAAAGATTACCGGCTCTCAAGTTAACCCATAGTAAATGGAAGAGGTCACTTTAGTTACTGTGTGCTCGAAATTCCAGAATCACAAGCAAAATATTTTAAAATAATATTATTTTTAAGACAGAAAGTCCATCAAAAGTTTATGTCCAATGAGGTTTTGATGACTGTGATGTCAACATTCAGAAATAATCAAGCTTTCACCAGGGCTTCAATTCCCTTACGGCACAAGGCAGCTCAAACTCACTCCTGAGGCAGAGCCTTCACTACTGGATGGCAGCAGACCCAAACTGGTTTTCTGCTTTTTACACCACAATGAATCTTTTACTCTTTTGTACATAGGCAAATAGAGATGTGCAGGTACTTTCTCAGCCTGATGGTTAAAACTGTTCCTGGGGAAACATGGAGCCATGTAAACTTCCACAGAAAACAAATCTGAACCTCTCCCTCCTAATTTATTGAACTAGATCATGACAAATAGAGAGAATCATTTCACCATTTTCTTCATGGAAAGCAGTGTTGGTCTTGGCCTCTGGTCTGGATATAGAGAGCACCTTTGAGCATGAACAGGTGAAGGCAACTCCACATTATCCTTCATCAGAGCCCTGGTAGGAGCAGGAGACCACATATGCCAATGTACTTCATGCTTCCTGCTCCCAGCAGGTCATTTTTACTTTGGGTCAGTCTTGGATTGGCAGATGAAAAGCCACATCTTCTTGAGCATTACAAAAACCCAAAACTTGGGCCTACCTACTGCTTTGAACATTAATAATCCAAATCAAAAATGACATAACACAATATTTAACTTTTCTAATGCTTAATGTGAAATCAGAGAGACAAATACATGGTTAGGAAATATTTTAAACTAAATCTTTAGTACTACTCTTTCCCTTCTTTTATATGAAAATCTTTCCTTCAGTGATGCAATATTTGCAAGATAAATAAAAAAGTGAATTATTAAGTAAATTTCTTTGTTTTTGGCTTTCTATAAATGCAGAGAATAACTCACAGCCCACAGTATGCTAAAATAAAATAAGCATGGAGACTGAAAATCCACAAATCATTATGTATGAGTTGGAGTACAAGGAGACATGTTTAATCCAAGTAAAGAATTTATTATATGAGACTGATGTCCAATTAAATTAAAAAAAAATTACATAAAGTTTGGAATTGCTCTGCTTAATACTTACCACCCACTACATGGTGTATTGTTTAAATATGTTAGGACAGAATAATCCATTAAATATTTATTAGTAAATTCAATCATGGCAAATTATTTCCCCCTCATTCAACGTATAATAGTACAGCAATCAAGCTTCTTTTGTTTCACAGTAATCACTGCATCAACAATCAGTAATTATATATAAAGCTTCTGAAAAATTCGAGGAGCAAAGAAAGAGACATCTCTTTTGGTAACTAGTTCCCCTTCATTTCTTCTGAACAATTAAAATACATTAACAAGATGAACCATTCTGAGACACAGGTCTCAAGTAGCAAGCACTGGAAACTGTATTATATTTGCTTGTTTTACTTTGTGGGTGGAAGTAGATTTATTATTTTTTTTCTTTATTAATAAACTGCCAACACACTAAGGGAGTTTTTAATGTTGTTTATTCTTCCTCAAAAGTGAGATTGACTACATGATTTAGAAAGAACTTCAGATTTCTTTACATTTTTTACTTCAATAGAAGAAATATTTTCTAAGATTTTGCTTAACTTCAGAAAGCCACAGATTCGTTTGAAAGACAAATTTGCTTAAAAGCAGCACAGAGTTTTAGCTCACAGAGGAGTGAATATCTGAAAGCCAGGGATAGAAATAGAGGTTGGTATTTACTATCCCATTACTGAGATGGATCAGCATCTCAGCTTGGGCCAGCAAAAAGCCAAGAATGAACACCAGGTTTTTCAGGTACTGCTCAGATGCCAACACATGGCTAAACAAAAAGGGGTGTATAAAATATATAATATTAATATTAATGTCAAAAATAACAATAATAAAAACAATCACATCGAAATATGATTAGGTATCAACAAAACCCAACAACAACCATATATGATTAGTACCCTATGGACAAGTAAAATTAATGAAGATATTTTTACCATGTAATATATGTTATCTTTTCCTTAATAAAAAAAGTTTTTGAAAATAACTCCTTTACTATGGTTATAGTTAAGTAAATAGTAAAATATGACACATATCCCTTGTAAGGTAATTTACTTGCTTCTCTGGCACTTGCTTTTCAATTTCCTCCTTGATTTACTTTTTCCTTTGGTATCTGGTCAAAATTCATATTTTAAGTTTCTGAAGGCAAGGAGCCTTTTCAGCATCTATCAGGGGTCCAGATTAATATTAGTGGGTGCAATAGTAATTCAAAGAAATATTTTTTGTTTCAGGATTTAATCTCTGGAGTTGCTCATCATAATCTTGTTCCATCACAGAAGCTGAAGAATAGAAGGTGTGGATTTTCCCATTTTCCTATGTAAAAGTCAATATTCAATGACAGGATTGTGAAACATTTAAGATATTTCCATTGTTGGGAACTTAACATGAAAAGCACATGAAAAAAGCAAACATTACAAGGTTATTTTTCTCAACAGTATAATTAAAATGAGACCCGTTAAACTAATCTAGTTTTTACAGTTGATCATTCTTTGTGATTTGTTAAGCTCACTTTTCATTATGCTGTACCTTCATGCAAAGCAAATTTAAGAATTTTGATAGAGCAATGAAACGGAGTTAAACAAGGTCAAGTTTTCATTTCGTCACACTGTTTTTCAGAAAACTGAATTTTTTTCACATTCAATCTTTCTTCTTCTCATTTTCCTTGTCAATAGTCTGGGTTTACCACCTGAAATACTGGAGCACATCTTTTCAATAACATAAACCTTTAAAACAAGAATAATTTATTTTAAACAAACAAGTGAAAGAAGAGAGGAGAACTTCCATTTGTACAAATTACCAAATGAACATTCCTTGCTGTGGAATGCTCAGTTGGAATAGCAGGGTGGACATGAGCACTTCCAGCTTGCCTCAGTACCTGGGAATCATCCCAGCTATGTCTCCACTCCATTACCATTCTGCTTTGAACATAGCTGCATTTCAGGGTACTTCTAGTACCACAAATATTTTTAAATCTCTTCAGCTCAGCTCTCAAGTACATGATGGAAGATGGTAGCAAATACCCACTTCTATTCTTATCTGCTAATTCCCATTCTAATTAACTGTCTTGGGAAACTGTGACTTCAAACAAACGTGTTTTTTTCTTATTTTCCCAGTTGATCAAAGGATTCATAATGTATAAAATATTTTAAGAAAATCTTTGAGACTCTATGAATTCAAGCCATAAGATATCACAGGCAACCCTATGCATTTTCTGGATCTCTAAAAGGTCTCACGGAGAACTCAAAAATCCCTTAAAAATAAGCAGTTATTGTAACAAATCTTGTTTATAACAAACATTGAAGGTATTGTTTCAAGCAGTATCCACTTCAATCTTCCAAATAATTTTCCACCTTTTAAGACTAACTGGAGGGTTTATGTATTTTTAAATTATTTTTAAATATGGGTTTAAAACAAAGATAAAGAATAATAGCAAAATAGACTTTTATTGGGAACCAAAAGAACCTCCTGTGAGTGATTAAGTGCCTTTATTCAGTTCAAGGGTGAGGCAAAAGACATTAAAACTCTGGGAGGTTAACACTGCAGTTTTGTTCACACAGACCCATTGAGCCTCAGGCAATACACTGTTGTTATAGACACTCTCAACCCTGCTAAGCTTGTGTTTTGTTTAGTTAATTTAACAGATGTGCATAGCTTGCAATCATGATTTTGTATCTATTGTACTTTTTAATAGTCTGGAAAGAAAAGAAATTATGGTGGGTCACTTCATCCTTAGGCAAGTTAGATAAAAATTTGACTATGTGAAAAATTGTATTTCTTCTACTAGCAAATCCTAAATTACAAATGTACCTTCTTGACATTCTTCTTCTGTCCCTTTCAAAACTATGCAACATTCAGGAATAGATTGGTGTTTTTAAACTGTATTTCAGATTTTAAACCATTGTCACATTTTTGCAAGAAAGGAAAATCAAAACTTCTTTTTTTTTTTTACTGAGCAGTTCTCCACACAAGCAGGGGATGTTCAATCTTATTAGTGTTCAAATATTGTTAAAGCACAGAGAAGGGTTTCCTGCAGAAATGAATCGCTACATGTTTTTCCTTCAGACAAGGCCAAGCCTTGTCAGTATTTGTTAGTTTTCCTCACTAAAATGCTGTGTATTTTTAGTTTTGTTCTGGTAAAAACCAGTACATATCTCCAAGGCACATTTTTGTCAGGATATTCTGATTTTTGGAACCTGAGTGTTCCAGTGGTCTTCTATCCTCTGGCTGCAAAATATCTGTCTGTCTGTTTTAAGACCAGCAGGACCACTATACAGTATCTTAAAACCTTTGACACTTGAAATGTATTTGTGAAGCTTCAAAGCATCAAAGTAAATGCAATGTGAATATAAAAAAGCCATCTCATAAAGTTTCTTTTTTGACATATACCAGGGACATCAAATATTCAAAAAGCAAGAAAGCAAAATAAATCAACATCATGACTTAAAATGATGGTTTATGTCATTTAACAGAAACATAGTGGCAATGCAGTATCTCTGTGCATGAAGCCATCAGCAGGCATTAAAGGAATGTGCTTCCTTGGAAATGCATTTCTATTGATCTAGATGTCAGAGTATGTGTCGATTAATAACTCATTTCATCCTTAAATTTTTCACTAAAACACACGCTGTAAATTAGACACACAAGCATACCCAGGGCTCCTTACTAAATCAGTGACTGCTAACTAATGATTTCAGCAAATTAAAATTGTGTAAATAGAGGGAAAAAAATCCAAAATTCACACAAGTTCCATAGTTTGTCCTTCCTCCCTCCACCTGTATCACTGGTGAGGAATTTGGGGCTGGAGGAGAGTTGCCATTGAGGCCAGTCTGGCTGGACATGGCAGCATCCATCCATCCATCCTGACAGAAAGCTGCTGGGCTCTGACCACATCCTGCTCCCAGCAGTTCTGCCTCTCCCTGATACATGTGACTCTGCTCTGTCTCCCATTTTCCATCTTTTCATGAGTTCCAATTTCCAACCTTCATGTTGTTGCTTATCAGTTTATGAATTCTTGTTCCTGCATTACTGTCTTGTCTCCTCTGCCTTTCATGCCATTTTTAGGGCTCAGAGAAAATTAATTTGATGACCAATATAACAAGTACTGAAAAGGAAGGCACAGTGAGATAAAGCCTCTCCTGGCCCTCCTAGGGGGCAGAGCCAACTCTGTTACAGTGCAACCTCAGGTGAGACATTGGTGAAACAAGTATGGGAGGAAGGGCGGTGAGAAACCTGTCCCAATCTTGGCTGCATTTGAGTATTGTTTGAGGAGACCCTGGTTTTATCACTGAACCACAGATGACTGCAAATGGATGAAGCTTTCACGGTGATAAACACAAAAGAGTGTTATGTGAATGGCAGTTCCTTCTGCAGTTTCTGTGATCAAAACCAAAAACAATTGGTAACTATTTGTCATCAGCATTGCAGATATAGGATAAATGTCAAGACATTATCTGATTTAACCTTCCCTGTTAAAGCAGGTTCACTGATTATCACTGGCAGAAGATTATCTAACTTCTCTTTAGAAATCTGCTATTGATGTTCCATTGCACTCCTCAATAATCTGTTCCACTGCTTTAGTGTTTTTATAACTGGAATTCATATTTGACAGAATTTTACCAAAAAATGTCTTAGGTGCACTCTATGTGCATTAATTTCTAGCTTTATTGTCCAATAGCACAGTAGATAAATTGCACATCAGTATCCCCTGTAAAGAACTTTTTGTGTACTGGAACTACATCAAAATCATCCCCACTTTTTTGTTAAAAGACTTCAAAAATTCTTTTAACCTTTTTCATAAATTGTGTTTAACAGCCTCAGCATTGTCACTCATATTTTGTGAACTACTGCTGAGACGGCTTTAATCTTCTTAAAATAACATTTATAAAACCAGACAGAATGCTCAACATGAAGCCTGAGGAGTCCCAGCTAGAATGGAACCATTAGTTAATTTTTCTACATCTACCTTTTTTGTCTTGCAAACAAAAGAGCCCAGAACAGGACTTGACTTCCTTTTTTTAAAGGACAGATATTTATATAATAAGTGAAAACCTTGCCCTTGGTTGATAGGGTGGCTTTTTTTTTAGAAGTCCAAGTTTCAGGAGCTAACTTTCAGATTCTTCACAAGTAATTTTCTGGTCTCACCTTCTCTGAGAAGGTTTCTCTGGTTAATTTTTTTTACTGATTGTGGATAGTTTTGCCAATTTATCCAGATAGTGCTTTCTTCCTAATTTTCATGCTTTCTCTCAACTTTCAACAATAAATGTGATGTAATTGTGGAATTAAAGAATACTTTATGTTGGAAAGTACTTCTACTCTCATCTCTTTCTCCAGCAAGAGCATTTTCAAAGTTATATGAGGTTTATCAGGGTCAAGTCAAGTTAGAGAGGCCACACACTTGCTGAACAACCTATTCATTTTTGGACATGTTTATTGTGGAAAAAAAATCCCTTATATTAAAACAGAATTATCTTTGTTGCAACATGAGTCCTTGTGTTTTAAACACAGGCAGCCACCAAGAACCAAGACACCACAAAGCAGCAGGATTGTGGAAAGCATCAGAAGGGTAAAAGTAAGAAAATCTGTGGGTTGAGATAAAGACAGTTTAATAGGGAAAGAACAAGCTGCATGTGCAACAAAAGCAAAACAAGGAATTAATTCACTGTGCAGGGAGGTGTTCAGCCATCTCCAGGTGAGCAGGGCCCCATCACATAAAACAGGGACTGGGCACAACAAACCCCATCACTCCAAATCTCCCCCCTCTCCTCCTTCATCCCCCCCCTTTGTCACACATGTCTGTATGTCTGGAATGTCCCTTTGGTGGGTTGGGGTCACCTGTCCTGGCTCTGTGTCCTCCCACCCTCCCAGGCCCCTCAGCCTCCTGTGGGGGAATGAAAAGCAGAGAAGGCCTTGGCTCAGTGCGAGCCCCGCTCAGGAATAACAAAAACATCTCTGGGTTATCAACCCATGTTCAGCAAAAATCCAAAACATATCCCTGTACCAGCCACTGGGAATAAAATTAACTCTGCCGCAGTTAAAATTAGCATAGTCTTTTAATTGTCCATCTCTTGGAACAATCTTCTTGTAACTAAATACAATCTTTTTCTATTAGCTAAATCATTAATGAAAATGATCAATAGAACATGGTTCATCCCAGATCCATCTGACAACTCTTGAAATATTCCTCTAATGTGATGTTGCATTGCTAAAAACATTTGGTTAGGTTTTTGAATCAGTTGCACATGAATGTACTATATTTGTATTTTGGTTTCAAGGATACAATACAGGATAGAGTATCAAAGAATTGGCTATTATACCTCATCTGATTTTTCACTTAACCAGGAAATCAGTTCAGGTTTGACTGCAGCTAAAATTACAAATCCATGTTGTTCCAGTATTCCTGGAATTTACCTTTAAAAAGGTAAATAGCTTTGTCATATGCTAGAAAGTTCTGAAACTCCAAGCCCTCTTATTTTATTTCTTGTTCTGAAGGCCACTTGGACATCCCTCATTCTTTTTGTGTTCTCAAGGAAATAGCTCAGTGGTTGTTGAATAGCTTGTTGAGGCCTTCTGAGACTGAGAGAGAGTAAAATCAAAGTAAACTAAACAGTTCTTGCCTCTCATATTTTCTTTCTTAGGAATATGCAAAGTTTCAGGCCCTTATTTCATTTATTTGCTGGTTTATAAAAATTAAAAGGTAAAAAAGTTATTACTATTGCTGCCTTATCTATGAAATGCCAAATTTGCTTTCCATCCCAGTCACATAATGGAACTTTCATTTCTCTTTTTACATTTCTTTGAAACTTTCATTTTGCTGCTTCTATTTTTGTTATCTACAATCCATTTTTTCATATTGTTCATTTTCATTTTAGTCCTACATTAAGAGTATGTTTTGGAGTTTGTTTTTTTTTTTTTCTTTATTTTCCTTGCATTTGTTTTGATTCGGAACATTTTGTTCTAGTTTTTGTGAAATATCATCTTTCTTTCATATACTTAAAATTTTTGGTAAAACTATAAGCTTTCCCTTTTCTTTTTTGCCTCAGAAGGCCTTAGTATACATAGATTGGTTTTCTGCCTTTAGTAACACATATTAAAAATGCAAATTCATCTTTTTTTTTTCAGACTACCTTCCCCAAATATGCTTTCTACTAATCCCTCTATATGCTGAATTCTGTTCTTTCCTTTTTCTCCTTTCATTCTTTCCTATTAGTAGAGTCACAAATGGTATAACTTCATGGTCACTTTCTTATTTTTAGCCATTCTCTGAGGTTTTGGAAATAATTACATTTAATGTTTAGAAGTTAACCTGTTATAAGCAGATAGAGGAATGTCATCAGTTTGAAAGCCTGTCCTTGTAAATTTAGTGGAACATGAGCTTCCATGGATGGATCAGTTAAAATGTCCCAGCAGCACTGCTAGAAATGTAACTTTCTTCTCATCCAGCTGACAAATGGATTGCCAAATTTGTTTCAAAACTGTCAGTGATGCTTCTTGTACCGGATTTTGCACTGTATAATCCAAGGAATTGAAGCTGATGTTCTGCATGGAACCTTCACACAGAAAATCGCACCGGTAGCAGCACATCTCAAAATAGTTCAGAGAGAAGGAAAGACATGTCAGGAAGAATTGAAAAATGCTTCCTCTTCCAAATTTAGTTTCTCAGTTTTCTGATTGGGGAAGTGCTTCAGTGCAAGATCTGACATTAATCAAGCTAGTGTACCTATCTGTGGATTGCTTATATAATCACTGCCATGGTATATTGCATCAGCTGCTTGAAGGTATGAAACAGATGCAAATGCACAAAAATATATGCACATTCATTTGCCTTTCTTAAAGCATGCACTTGGGCTAGATCTAGAAGGGTGCACAAGCCTCAACTCTTACTGATATCAGGTGCAAGTCTAAATAATGATTTGGGCAGTCTGAGCCTAATCCTCTATCACTTTTGGTCTTATCATTGCTAATACTCATTTAAGAGACAGTTGGTCATCACAAGCTGAATTAGTGGCTACTTCTCTCTGAGTTATTGGCCTGAGTAGGAGTGTACAGTTGGCAGTGCAGTATCAGGTGCACAGTGGGTGTATTCCACAGGCATTATTTAGATTTCCCAGTTCATGGTTGCATGACTAAACAGAGTTTGAAAAATAAAAAATCACTTTGGACATAATTCCTAAACTAGGCTGGCAAAGGGTACATTTCACCTGAATTTTGCTCTGATGCCAAGCACATGATATACCTTAAATTCTCACTGGGTATTTTATATTTATGACCCAAAGGAACAGAACTCAAGCCTTTTTTCTTGTTAAACATGTCTTGGAGAGTGAACCTCAGTAAGTCTGAAGTGGTTGCTCTTATTAAGGCTAATTCTTTAAAAATAATTTCAAAAAAATGTTTATGAGACTTCCTATTATTACTTTAGAGGTGTTATGTTCTCTGTTTCATTTCCCATTTCTCTTCTACATCAGAAAAAATATCCAAGTAACTATACTCTAAAACCAAGATTAGAGTTGAAGTCTATATTTTCACAGCGAGTAGCTTCTCACCTTTGAAAACTACAGACATCTTCATGAACCTTGTCCTGGGGTGACATTATGATGCTTGTATCCCCATTCATCTGTTCTGTGCCTTTAAGACCGGCTCTGAAGAGTGGAAGTTTTGTTTGGGTTTCCCTTATCAGGGACACAGAGACGAGCAGTGCATAGGGCTGTTTTTATTCACTTCTTGCTTCAGCTTGCCGCTTTGCTTGCTCCCTTTTCTGCTCTTGCTTCTGCTCTGCTTTGGCCTCTGCTTGTTAGCTAGTTCTAGGTACACAGCCCACATTCCTTCCCGGACTGTTTCTCCTCTCCTGTTCCTGTGACCATCTCGAACCTGCTCCGGACTGGGACCTGGGAACACCGAGGGTTTGCACTGTTCGGCTGCGGCAGCTGCCCCAGCGCCGGAGGGACTGAGAACAGAGCACCCACCCCCGAAAGAGACTTTCTGATTTTGTCATCTTCCTCAGAGCGGTGTCATCGGGTATTGTTCATTTCGTGTGCTGGGGGGGTGCTGTGCCTGAAATAAACAGGTTCTTTCCACCTCTCTCCAAGGAATTTTTTCCCGAACCGGTTGGGGGGAGAGGCCGTGTGGGTTTTGCTTTCTGGAGGGGCCCTCCTTTGCAGATTCTTTAACAAATTTGCCCTAAACCAGGACAAATCTGCATTTACATCCTCTTACCTATGCAAGCCTTTTGTTAGGTTTATGCCTTAAAACAAAGATAATCCATCCTCCCTAATTATCAGTCTGAGAAACATCAAATGCAGAGGTCACATGCCCCACCCAAGAGAGATTTTTCTGATTTAAAACAACTGGTAGAAATTTAGCTTGATGACTGATAATATATTTTCAAGATAGCACTTTATAAACGCATGACAGCAGCTGTGAAATCTCAGAGTTTCTCCTCTCTCCTCTATGACACCTTGATAAGGCAATTACAGCATAATTACCTTAACAAGTGGCATTACAGGAAATTATTGTCATTCTCCTGTTAAAATAACACATAATCATCAGCAAGTGTATTCTAGCATCCCCAATCAGCATCTGATTAGCTGGAGCTAGCTCAGAAAAGAGAATGTAATAGGTGGGCAATAATTGACAAGTTACAAGAAAAGGGTAAAATATACCTGTATGTGTATCTATATATAGAGAGAGAGAGACAGAGGGAGTTATAAATGTACATACATATATATTCACACACATGTGTACATGTATATATATAAATGTATATATATTTAGACTTCATTGAGTGTCTAAGGTATCTGTTTACCTGATCACTTCCAAAACACTTCAAAGTTTTACTATTATTATTTTGTAGATTGGTAGAAAAGCCTAAATGAGACTATTTAAAAATATTCAGGTAAACAGCCAGCTTAATTTAGAAATGCATGCCTTATTCATATTTAAATGGCCATACTTGTCAACTTGCTTAAATTCCTCTGTATTTCCTACAGCATTCTGGTTTATCATGTCAATTCCTTCAAGGCTGATAGCACCTTGCAATTTATATCATTATGATCTATGACACCACTTCCTGTTTGCCTTCATGAAACTGAATTATGAAACCTTTTTTTTTTTCCATTGGTTGTGTTCTTGTGTACAACTCTACTGGGCTGCCCTCTGAAAGATCATTAAAAATTGGGCTTTTACCTACCATGTCCTCAACTCCATTTACAAAGGTCATGCAAAGTAAGATTAACAAGGACAATAGATGTGTGTTCTGATTCTACTAATCATAAAATTCCATTTCTCTTCAGTATGAAGAAAGCATTTTCTTCCACATTACATTCTTCCCTGTTTTAGTCAGAATACCTTCACCCATGCCCAAAAGCAAACCTCATACCATGATACCTCATACCATGATGATCAATGTAATGTAATAAATGCTTGTCATTTATAAGCGAGCTAAAGGTCTCAGGGTCAGAACACGTGTAAACCAGAATTAATTCCCATACCTTAGCTGTAATCAAATAGAGCCAAATAGGAAGTCATAGCACATACAACAGCAGCACGACTGTTTTAAAATTGTTAGGTGGGTCTCATGTTTCAGTGTGCATCTCTTATAGTGACTCACACACATGGTTAAATGAGGTAGAATCTGCCTTTGTAGGTACCCAAAAGCTTTGTTAGGAATCCCCTCAGTCCAAGATTTTGTACCTCACTACTTGGCTTAGTAAGTTCATGACATTGGAATGACTCCACCCACAGTACTCTCTGCAAAATCAAGTCTACAGGGCTGGATTTTGCACAGAAGATTTGACAGAGACAGAGATTGTGTACTTTTTATACTCACTATCATAGTCCTAGAGTGTTCATTCAGGATTAAATAATAGTGGTCACAGGTAAAACACCAGACAGCCCGGAATAGTGCAACTAACAGAACCAGAGCAGTGATTGTCCACCTACACTCAGTACTGGTGAGGCCTCGCTTCAAATCCCGTGTTCAGTTTTGGGTCCTTCACTACAACAAGGACATTGAGATGATGGAGCATTTCCAGAGAAGGGCAATGGAGCTGATGAAGTGTCAGGAACATAAGGAGCAGCTGAGGGCACTGAGGTTGTTTAGTCTGGAGAAGAAAATCCTCAGGGGTGACCTTTTCACTCTACTGCCTGAAAGGAGGTGGCAAGACATGAGTGGCTCTTCTCCCAGGCAACTGGCACAAGAATGGGAAATAGCCTCAACTTTTGCCAAGAGGTTCAGGTCAGATATTAGGGAAAAAAATCTTCACTGAAAGAGTGGTTAAACACTGGAACAGGCTTTCCAGGGAAGTGGTGGAGCCATCATCCCTGGAAGTGCTCAAGAAACAAGCAGATGTGGCACTTCATGATGTGGTTTAGCGGGTTCAAAGGTTGGAGTTGATGACCTTGGATATCTTCTCCAACCTCTATGATTCTGTGACTCTTATACTGTGCTCTTGAGACTTGTCCATTTGCACTTTAGGTATCTGAGTACTCAGTGGGATGAAGGTCTGCAAATTTACCAGCATCTCTGGGTTATCATTACGTGTTAGAGGCTCCACTTTGACAAACTGAGTGTTTTCCTCTCAGCCAGATTTTCCTGTTTGTATGTACAGATCTTTTTTCTGCATCACTTACTGTTTTGCACAAGTCTAAATAATATGAGAGGGAACTGTATTTCACCATGAGGTGGCAACAAGGACAGGCCTTGCAGTGTTTTAAGAGTTAGAGGTTAGGATTTGTCTGACATTTACCTGTCAGTAAAATGACACCTAATTCAAGTCAGTCATTAAGATTTGATGAGAGGTCAAAGGAGGCAGATAAGCATCTCTCTGAGACATCTGCTTTGGGATGAGATGAACTACCAATTGGCTAAACTTAAGCAAGGAAAGGTGCATCCTAAGTCACTCTTTCTTTCTTTCCTTATCACTGACTTAGGCTATAGGGAAAAAATTCCTCTCTCAAAACAGAAAGTGAAATCCAGGATATGATTGTTTTCTGGCATCTCATGAAATGAGAGGTTTATTCATGGTGCCACAGAGCTAAAAGAAGTGAATGTGACAAATGACTTACACTTCCCATGATACTGCCTGCATATTTCTGGGAGTAGACACTGAACTGTTTGCAAGTGCACCAAGTAACACTATACTTGAAGAAAAAAAGTGAATGCTTGTTTCTTGGGTTTTTTTTTCTTTCATTAATCTGAAATATGATTCACTGTCAAACATATTTCTTGCTAAAAGAGAGTCTAATTTTAGGTTTGAAAATGCATATTTAAAAACTCAATAGCAGGTAGAATTATTTTAAGTGCTCTTCAACAGTAGAACCTAAAAATCATTGTCCTTACAACAGTGTTTTAACTATTAGTTTGGGAAAGGAAAGTGCTCCCCAAACCAGTGAGTTGAGTTTTCTTGTAAATGTGAATGTGGGGGCTAGCAATGCTTCTAAATTTGCTCTTGTAGGAGATTTTTTTTTTTTAAGTGGGGATTGCTTCTTACTTTACTCTTGTCAAAATAAACATCAAAATTTAAAAGGAAAAACTATCCTGTTTAGAATAAAGAATGTAACCATCCATGCATATGTGGTAAATTGTGTGAACAAAAGTGCAGCTGGTGAGAGAAATGATGCAAAATTGATGGTGCCTTTGAAATCTCCAAGTGAAAAATTTATTAAATATGATCCAAGGTCATAGCTTTCTATGTAGAAAGAAAATGAAACCAATACAAAAAAGAATTTTTTTGCTGTGAAGCACCCTATATTTAAAATGAATGTGCTTTCAAATAAAAGCTGCTAAAACTAATTGCTAGTTAGAAGCTTATCCTATCCTCATTTTGAGTAAATTTCTGTTATATTTCTTAGTTGAATTAAAAAAATAATTTTCACAGAGAACTGAAGTTTCATTTTTTTCCAAAATTGTCAAGCCATCCTTTTTCTCCTGAAAAAAGCTGATTAAAGACTCCTAGACTGAAGACTGTGACTTCATCTATTCTATAAAATCCTCAGTTAATGAGAAATTTTACAAAAGCCCACTTCCTTTTATGCTTGCTTCGCAACCTTACCTGACTTTGCAAAAGTATCTGTGTAAGATCCTTCTGATTTGAAATATCTGGCTTAAGTAAGGTCAATATTTTCTGTCCCTTGCTGGGAAATAATTTTGTTTTAAATGAACAAGATTGAGAAATAAGTTGCAGGATAAAGGTAGACAGGTAAGTGTGAGAAAGAAAAGTGAGGCTGTAGTAGAGGAGAACTGTATATGTGCAGAATGGGAACAATCCCACACAGTTAAGTAGATCTGGAGGCTTGTGCAAAAATAAGGTTTAGTATTTACCCCTAGATCTTCTTTCACTGAAGGATCAATCAAATGAAAAAAATGATGGCATGATGTTGCAAAAAATTAATATCTATTTAATTGTATGTAAAAGAGGTTTGAATATAAGGAAATTACACCTTTTTCAAAACTCATTTGCTGACCCCTTTTAAAACCAAATTTGCTGTGAATGAGTCATGGACACTTAAATCAATTAAATCTATTTGCTTTGGTGAGCAATCCACCATATACACCTAATGAAGAGCTATTTTCATTTATGGGCAGCATCATCTACATATAAAATGTCATTATAACTCCAAACACATATTCGTATTTCTTTACCCATGTGATTCCGTGATCCCTGTTGCTGAGCTAAATAACTCTGTTATTTTTGGTATTATAGTCAAATAATAAAATAAATGGAATCCACTTGACAAAGAACAAGCAGAAATCATGCAGAAGGAAGTTTGTAATATATCTTTATGATAAAACCCCTCATTGAAAAATCTTATTGGGATTGATAGGGCTGAAGACAAGAGGATCAATTAAACTTTCCAGAACTTTTGCAATCAGAAACTTCAAGCTGATTTGTATTACTAATTCATCACTGTATGAGTTTAGTTTACTTTTAGCATTTAGGTCTACTTTTTTTGTGGTGAAACTGTCACATAAAAGTTTTGAATAAAAGTTCTGCATTTGGATCAAGACAATCAAAATGGTAAGTGCATGTAAGGGTCTGGTTGAAATCAGAATTGATCTGAAGATGAGCTAGGCTTTGTTACAGAGCTAAATTTTTACCTTTTAGAGCATGACACCATAATACAAAATAAGATAAAAAATAAAGACTTCTAAAAGTTAATGTATCTTTAACCAAGATTTAGTCTTTGCATAATAAATAAATGCCAGTACTTAAAAATCCAGAAGCCTTTCTGCATAATAAACTGTGGTTTAATGTCAAGGAGAATTGTCACTTAATTGATTAACATCAGTTATAATTTATACTGTAGGAAAGAAAATGTAGTAATGCATATGCTAATTTAAAGAATGTTTTTAAAGTCTCTTTGTAAAATTATCTATTTTCCTTGTTGTTAATAAGAGGAAAAACATTGATTGAGCATGAAACATTTTAATGATTAGCAAAATTTTTTTAACATATGAGGTAACAAATTTGGATATATACTTTTAACGTGTCTCTAAAACAGCTGAAACAAAAGGCCTTTTGAAAGAACTTATGAATAAGAAAATACTATATTAGTATATAGTAATATACTAACATTGGTATTAGCCCATTGTAATCTGTGATGAGCTAATATTCTCCATATAACCATGCACATTTCTGATAAAAACATAGGAAATGATAAACATATTCTTGAGTGGGTTAGTTGGCTGCAATAGGTCATAATGAAGATTATATTGGAATATGTCCCATGTGTTCCTTCCATTTGCTGATGTCCATTGGATTCCTGGACATCAGTGATGCCACTGGTGGAGGCCAGTGGCAGGTGCTGCTCCTCAGGGGTCAGTTTTGGGGCTGGCACTGTTTAACATCTCTGTCAGTCACGTGCACAGTGGGATTGAGGGCACCCTTAGAAAGTTTTCCAATGACCCCAAACCTTCTGGTGCAGCTTTTCCACACACTGGAGGGATGGGATGCCATCCACAGGGGCCTGGGCAGGATGAAGAGGTGGGAACATGTGAACTTCATGAACTTCAACATGGCCAAGTACCAGGTCCTGCACCTGGGTCAGGTCAATTCCAAGCACAAATACGAGCTGAGCAGAGAATGGACTCAGAGCAGCTCTGGAACAGCCTTCAGAGCCTTGGTCTACGAGAAGCTCAACATGCAATGATCCAGCAGTGGGCAGTCATGGGCCAGCTGTGCCCTGGGCTGCACCAAAAGTAATGTGGGAAGAAGGCTGAGGGAGGTGATTCTGCCTCTGGATTCTGTTCTCATGAGACTCCACCTGGAGAGCTGCATCCAGCTCTGGGGTCCCCAGCATAAGATGGAAATGGACCTGTTGAAGTGAGTCCAGAGAGGCCATGAAGATGGACAGAGGACAGGAGCAGCTGTCCTATGGAGACAGGTTGGGAGAGTTGGGTCATTCCAACCTGAAGAAAAGGCTCTGGGGACACCTTATAGCACCTCCCAGACCTTAAAGGGAGCCTTCAGGAAAGCTGGAGAGGGAGTTTTGAAAAGGGCATGTAGTGATCGGTAAAGGTGTCATGGCTTTAAACTGAAAGAGGGCAGGATTAGATTAGACATTTGAAAGAAATTCTTTACTGTGGTGGTGGTGAGGCACTAAAACATTGCCCAGACAAGCTGTGGATGCCCTGTCCCTGCAGGTGGTCAAGGCCAGCCTGGATGGGGCCTTGAGTAGCCTGGTCCAGGGGAAGATGTCCCTGCCCATGACAGGGGTTGGGAATTTAATGTCTCTTCTACCCCAAACCAGTCTATGATTCTATGATTTCAAAGACAATTATACAGTTCTGAAAAGAAGAGCTGACAAAATGCTATAGAAATAAATAATATGTCACAGTATGTCAAGTATTAACAATATCACTCTACAGTTTGGATTCTGTTTCATTTCACTATAGAGTAAAATTACTCTAGGTTTCATTGTGTAACTGAAAGGTTTTTATAAAACACATACAAGGTATATTTTCTTCCTAATCAAATTTTCAGTTGTATTACATAGATGTCTATTAGCTACCATGTAAAAAATTATTAAATTAGTCATAATTTTGTATTAGCAACCAGAAAATTTCTGTAACTCATAGTTCATAAGGCTGTTCCTAAATGTGTATAAGTCTACACACTTTTTCCTGTTCTGTTTCAAATATCATATTTTACAGTCTATGATATTGTTGCTTTTATGTCCTTCTGCAAATAGTACATCGAGTACAAACATCAGCAAACAACACCAGGCTTGCCTATTTTGTTTGCACAGCAAAGGAAGATGAAATATCCTACACTTTTATTCTGCATAATGCTTATTTTTACCATCATACAGTAACTGCATTAGTAACATAATACTGCATGCAATTTCAAAAGAGGATGTAAAAGGGTCTTTGTGAAAGGGCCTTGTTATTCTAGTGCAATTCTGTAATGGTAGAACAAAAATATTTCATGTGTTTCAGCACAATGCTTCTAACTCGCAGACATGTTCTTTCAAATAAAGGCAAAATACCTGCTGCTAAAGGAGGTTAAATCAATCTGTGAGCCTCAAATGCTCCAAAATATCTTAATCACTGAAAATTATTTGGCTAAATAAGTGAATAATTAAAAATGGAAGCCTCCCTCTGGTTCTCTTTTCCCAAACAAATGCAAAAAATTAACTAAGGAAAAATTCTAGCTGAAATTGAAGAAGATATCTTAAAGTGTTTTTTTATAGTGGTGTTTCTGTCAAGATAAACTGAAAAGTCAGAAAGAATAATGAAAGAAAGCATCTGCTGAAATAAAACCTGATGAACAAGATAAAGGTAAGCTCACTACACAATCTGTTTAATTCTTCATCAGTATATTTTATTATCCTCCATTTGATCTCTGGATATATGTATATTATCCATACCATTCAGTAACATAGGAAGTATTTCTTTTCCCACAAATTGTTAAAAAGCCTCAAACCCTTTAAACATGGCATCAAGGTGAATTATATGTCAGGTGAATTGCTCTCATCTAGTCAGTTTTTTCTTGTTATTTTAAGTTATATTTTACATTTTCAAGATACATACATATATATATATATATATATATATATATATATATATATATATATATATATATATATATATATATATCAAGCCATGGGTTCCTCCTGCTAGTGGTTTCAATCCACCATAATATACATGCCAAGATTTTTGTTCTTAGTTCTGTTTGCAAAAGCCTTCACAAAACTGTGTTAAAAACAGAATCCGCAGTGAAGGCATTTCATTATATTAAAAAAAAAACCATCCCATTGACAGACTCTATTTACTTCATCCTGCATTGGTGACCTTATTTTGAGGACTCTTCTTCTTTTTACTGTAACTCTGACTGAGCAAAGCTGTTGATTTCAAACACTATTTGTGCAAATACCTGCGGAAGTTCACAGTTCCTGGGGTCTTTTATTCAACCTGCATTGGAACTCTCTTTTTTAATCCATTTCACTTTCAGTTTAATATGAACATTTACAGAACTCCCCCTTTCAGCAGCATTAGATGAATCTGAGGATAGCCTAAAGCCTTTCCTTAGATTTGTGCTGAATCTCTAACTGTATTGTATTTTAAAATAGCCACATGAATTTTTTTTTTCATTAAATTCTACATCAATGCATCTCTTAAAGAAAATCACACTTGTGCTTAAATATATAAAGAAAAAGACTGTCTTCTTGTTGAAAATCTTATCCATAAATATCCTTGCAAATTAATAGCAGACTGGTCTATGATTGAAGGCTCATAACCCTTCTTTCTCACTAATGACCAAGTTGCCTTTTATGTACTTTATCTAGTGCTATTGAATGGCAATGGAGAAGCTGTTTAATATTATTGTTGCAAGATCAGACCTCAGACATCTAGAATAATTTTTCTTCTTATATATAGAAGGAATGAAAAAGGAAAAGAGCAGGCAGGTTTAAAGACCAACTTACATTTCAGCCAGCTTTTATTTCACGCCAAAACAACAAATGAAATTTCATGTTTTACTTCACTAGTGTAAAATGGTTGGCTGATATGGATTCCCAAATTTAGTGGCAGATTTTGTAAACCTAGATTTCAACCTTTAAAAACAACTATACATGTGTGTTTTATAAAATACTGAAATCTTATACGGAGGACATTCCCATCAGTTATAAATCTAGCACAGCAGTACAGTGAAGACCCTAAGTGGGTAACATTTATTCAAGCAGAACCCAAGTTCATCAATTAGGAATGGAATAGATATCACCTATCCCTGTAAGTAAGTAAAAATGTCAGATTTATATTATTTTTGGGATATGTGGTTTTCTCCCCATCATGGAAACCTAGAGAAACCAGTTTCACTGCCTGTTTTCAAGCAAAGAGAGTCCTACCCTAATATCAGAATTTATGTTATTTATTTTTAACTTCAGAAGGAAGTATGAGCACTCTCTAAAAGGCAACATCTGTAGTGTTAACTGAAATTATAAACAGGTGATGATAATTAACAATTATCTTCAGTAAAGCATTGTCTGGGGTATTCATATTACAGATCCCAGTTCTCCTTGATTGCAAGCTGCAAGGAAATTACATAGGGGTTTTTTTCCTTTTTTTTTGCAACACAATTTTATCTTTGATGGGATGGTGAAGGATCCTCAAATCTTAAGAAAGATCAGATTTTTATAAGTACCATGAAAGACAGACTTTCACAAATGTTTAAATGTATTACTAGTTGCAACCCTTTTCCCTTTTTAACTGATCCTGAAGACTTCTGAGAAATTGGCTATTTTGTTTTAAGAGTTCAATGTTAATTAGTTTACAAAATAAAAGTTGCTCTTTTTGTTTTTCTTGGCTTTTTGGTGAGTTTGATCTGAGTTTATAAATGATTCCTGTGGGTAATTTCACTTTGTCTAACTTCACTTTATACAGCTTTGTATTTGCCATGTTCTGGACATATGCGTAGGCAACTAAAAAAAGTAATTTTGATTTGCAACACAATAAATGCTACTAAATCTTTCAGCATAGAAGGATAATTGACTTCTAGTTAAAACCAGATACATGTTGAAAATAATTATATTTTATATGGAAAAAATGGTGAAGGATTAACCAATGTAAAGACAGTCATAGAGAAGAAGAACAGGAAATAAATTGATAATCTGAAAAACTTGTTATCTTCTTCCTTCTCTTGGACCCGTTGGTAAAGTCAGTGACATGAGCTGTCACGGTAACAGTGGTATCCTTTATCAAGAGGAATATCTGTAGAGATTATAATGTTTGTCTCTCTTTCAGACTCTCTAAGGAACTGTTATAGCCCAATTATGATCCTGAACACTCCTTCAGGAGAGTGGAATTTAGTACACAGATTTAGTCCTATGATCTTGTGAGAGCACCCAAGTTGGAAACCCTTAATAATCAACTTAATGGCCAGTTTCCATTAGAATCTCTATATTCAGTTTTTCTGTTTTTTAAATAAATATCCTTGTGTGTTGGCTTATAAATTCCTTGGAGAAATTATCCTTTACTGTACAAAGCACTTGATGTAATGAATTTACTATCAGTCAGAGCATCAAATATTATAACTGTGTGCACTCTTTTGCAAACTATAAAACATACAGGAAATTACTCTTTTAAGCAATCTTAACAGCCATAAATTTTGTTCAGCTCAAATGCAGGTCAAATTGACCATATGCACCACATGTAAACTGATGAAATTGCATCCATATGCAGAGTGAAATTCTGCTGAATAGTTTGGAATTAGTTAAAAAGACAAACGAAATATGGCAGCTATTGTTATCAAAGATAAATCAGCTTTTACTCCCAAGCATAGAACCACAGAGCTGCCATGAGGAAAGTCAGCTGTGTCTCAGAAAGATCCAGTGCAGGTATTTAACCTTATTCAAAACCCAACAGCATTAGTTCCTTTCTTGAGGTCCACTATGCAGCTGTGGTTTAACTAAAAGGAAAAAAGGAAAAAAAAAGTTAATTTAATAAATTATGCCTAATTTATTGCATTTCTTAAAATTTCCATTTATATATTTTTCTTGAAATCACCTTGGGGTGATAATGCAATGATTTTACCTTAATTTGAAATTTATTTGCCCAGTGGCAGATTTTGGCAACAAAGTAGATCCTTTGAATATTTGTAGACAGTTTGTGCATAAATGGTCTCAAAAACCAGGACAACTTTGCTTACATGGAGAAGATTTTAGATTTTATTTTCAAGCCTTCTTACAGCATTTTAGCTTCCATTAAGATATACTGTAAAAAAAATGAGATACAGAAGGAATTGCATGAAAAGTCAATGGCCTGTAGACAAAACATAACACCTTAATTCACAAAAATCTTCTTGGCATTGCAGGAACTGAAGTGCTTTGTATGCTTGCATCTTTTTCTCAAAATTACATGATGCTCTATCCTAAGGTTTTTTTTACTGGTCCATTTTGAAGAGACAGAAGGACAGATAATGAAACATTGTTTAGAACATGGAGAGTTATTATCCAAAACTACAGAAAGCCTATGAAGCTGGGATGGCACTAGACATATATCCAGCATGGGAATGGTGACATTCTTGGCAAACCATACTGTAGAGAGTTCCACAAAATTCATTTGTCCACCGACTCGTTTGACTGAGTACCTGCAGTGCAGCTTGTACATGTGAACTACTTGGATTCCTCTCCTACTTACTGCTATTAATTCAGTGGCATTCAGCACACCAAGGACCACTCAGTTTGGTGTCTGTGTGTGCTGGATTTGCAATTCAGTGAGCAGCACCCAGAGTGCAGGTCAGCAGAGCAGGTTTGATTGTCTGCCTCGGTCAGAAAGGCTTGGACACCACAGACCCCATTGACTGAATTGGCTGGGTAATGAAACTTTGAACCTTTTGTTCACTTATAGAGAGACTTTAATTCTTGTGCATCAAATGTAAAGAGTTCAACATAGGAAATCTAGGACACAGCTCACCCTAAGGAAAACGTCAAAACAGGTCTGGCAAAAGAGTTCTCTGTTTCTCTTTTGTCTATAAAGTGAGTCTAGGTGATGATTAGCTCAGACAACCATAGCTATGAGACAAATTATTCCCTGGTTGATTAAGCTGGATTTTAATTTGAGATTTTTAACCAATTCTTGTTTTTGTTTTTTTTAAATTTTCATATCCATCTTACTATATTTTTGAGTAGGGATGCTCAAAACTTCTGATTCATAAAATGTTGAGGTTGAAATTGGCCAGATAAAGTCTGCCTTTGGTCTCCAGGGTAACAGCACTTTCCCAAAATTGCCATGTGATATTCCTAACAAGTATATAAAACCAGAGGTCATGTTTCATATTATGTATAATATGCCTCTAAGCAGAATACACAAGAAAAGGAATCTGAAATAATTTTAGCCTCCTGTGAGGCAATTTGTAGTTTTAGAATACAAAATTTTCTTCTTAACTTTGTGCTCTGTTATATTTAGCCTGAAGTATCTAGTTAGAAGGAGATACATGACAAGTAATATTTTAATAGCTGAGAACATTTTTACTGTATATAAAACTGCAAAAAACCCCACTTCCCTCACAATTCTATTCCACATTATTTTTTCAGTATTCCTAATGGTTTGGATAATATTTTGACTAATATACTGTGATTTTCGCTCTTCTCTGCTGTTGTCTACTGAGACACTCTAGGTATCTGTAAGATGCTTCTAAAATGTATTTTTCATCTTTCATGTTCTGGAAAAGATTATTTCTTCTGCAGGAATCCTCTGATAAAATCCTTAGATTAGGTTAAGAGAAAAAAACCAAAGTATTTCCGATATCAAGCCCTTAAAATTCAAATCAAACTTTGCAATGTTTTTTTTTAGTTGTCAGTCAGTAGCCACACAGTAATGATTAAGCAATGGAATTGTGAATTGGAATGGAATTTTTGCTTGGCTAATATTTTCTTTTATGGAAATGGAAAACAATCAAAGATGAATGGGCTCTCCAGACAATAGCCACCAGGAGAGATATCAGAGCTGAGAAATAACTGGGGAGGAGGTAACTCCATCATGGGACATCATGACCACCACCTCATTGACCACCTACTGAAAACAGGCCCCAGACTCAAAGGGAGGGGAGAAATGTGCATGTGGATTAAAATTAACATGAATCTTGAGAGCCAAAACTAGAAAATAGGGCATGGACTCCTAATTAATGAAAAAATTACATCATTTATAACCAATAAATCCTGATGCTTTTTTTTGTAATAGAGCCAAGTTTTGATAATCAGGGAGCCGGCCTTTCAGTGGTTATCTCTCTGCTCTTTGCTTTGAACAAACTAGAAAAAAAACTAGTTATAACTCAAAATAACTCACCTTAGTGTGTGAGCTAGCACTGCCCACAGGGTCACAAGCCTGCATTGGGTGGGCACCACAGCAAGGTGCTGCCCATGATGCACCCACAAGATGGGTGTTTGCAGGACTCTGTGGTGGAAATCACAGTAAATATAGTCTAGATGGAAGGCAGTCTATTCTATGTCTATTGGAAAATGAAGCTGTCCAGCCACAGCTCTACATGAAACTTGTGGCTTTAGAGAACAGCAGATCTGTTTCAGGGGGCCACCATTTAGTTCAGTCTATTCTGAAAGGCAATACATTGTTTGTGTTCTTCTGTGGGAATTGTTTAATGTTAGGGGTGAGTGGATGCACACACGTACTCACACCCATGGACATTCTGACTACATCTAAAAAGGGGAATGTAGACCAGCCTTCATACAGTCAAAATGAATAACGATGTAGCACAAAGAAGTCAGAGATTTGCTGTATTTAACATCAGTATCATTAAGGCTATTGTGTTTTCAATTGATTATGCTTTTTAAAACATGAATTTAACCACCTTATTCCCTTTCCTAGTGCTGAGAGCTGTTGCTGCTGTTCTATTAGTCTGATTATACACATAGGCCATTTATAATGGGTTGTTTTGCCTTTTTCATTCCTTAATTGTACTGTAGGACAATTTCAAGGAAAATATGGAAAAATCACATCAATAAAGTGTAAAGCTTATCCAGTCCTAGAAAAGGACAACCACTTCCTTCAATTCCCTGTGGATCTCAAAGTTGGCTACAATAGTTACACTTTGATACCTGAGGTTGTAGAGGCAAAAAATACCATTTCCAGAGTGGGATGTCAAATTCACTGCTTACTAAAGGACAGGGAATAGATGATTACTGAGGATTAGGACTCAAATCAGATGTATGTTGCATTGTCACAACTTGTGGATGGCCCATGGTCATAATGCATGGACAAGAATAGAAATAAGATCCACAAATAGAGAATAGGTTTGGTATCACATTTCTAGTCAAGTGAGTTAAAAGGGAAAACACAGGAAAGGATATTCTTATAGCTTAGCAAAACTGCTTAAAGAGTTTAAGGCAACTGACCTGTTATAAGAAAAAAATTATATATTTTCCCTAAATAACTTTTTGCAGAAAAAAAAAATTATAGTCCAAATTCATTGATTCCTTCTTCCCAGTTTCAAATCTGAGACTGAAAACTGTGGAATTATGCTGCTTTTACATTTATGCTACTCTTTACATTAATTATAAGCTAAGTAGAAAACCACAATTTTTACTAAACTATGCTGTAGTAAATTATAACATTGAAATCCTCTACAAAATTACTTTAACACTTCTTTACACATAGGGAAAGCATCTCATTTATTTAATATCTGACTGAGAAAAAAATTTTTGCCTGAGAAAGTTAATTCTTATTGTACTATCAAGTTATTTTAAGTTATTGAAACACTGCCACATATTTTTAATACACTTCATCAATTTTCTAAGTCTGCAGGTTAGAAGGGAACAAATTTCTATAATCATGCATGTAGCATTATTAGAATTTTTTTACTTTTGCTGATTTCAGCATGCAGAAAACCACACCACACAGCCCTAAGCAAAATATGTACAATCTAGCAGAAAAAGGACAAATAATTATTATTTTTTCCAGCTATGAACTTTTTGTTCCTGTAGCTAGAGCTCAAATGATTAATAGCAACACATTTTTTTTGACTTGTAGCTTTAACATAAAGTCAGAGTCAACAGTATATGAGTAACACAGGACTGTTGTAAGGAATCTCACAGATTTAAATATGAATGCACAGAATACTGAAGTCACTATATCACAGGCAAAGATAAAATACTTATGAGGATTTTCTTTTAAACAACATATAAATCTACAGCTCAAAGTACATTGACTAACTTAGCCATTCTGTCACAATTCCATTAAGCACATCTACCACTTCCATAAATGCTCTGATGAGCTTGGAAAGCCGAGCACATTCTACTGATTTGATGTGGTTTTAAGTATGATACTGTGGCTTCTTGGGAAAAGCAATGAATAAAATGAAGCTCTAAAACTACAATTCCCAAGCTGGCTGCATTCTTCTCAGTATGAATATGGTGAGGGGTCAGGGCTGAGACACAGAAGTTTCCTAAATCCCTGCAATGTGTGGAGCCCAGTCCCACTGATGTTCCTACATCTGTGTGGATAGGAAGTCCCAGGGATGGAGTGGATTTGAGTGAGTGCATTTGGGGGGAGCTGGCTGCCCTACAGTGGCAGAGACCCTCAGGGAACCTGGCAGGGCTCACAGGGCTCATCCTGGCAGCTGCTGCTGATGTGAAAACCTCCGCTGATGATGATGATGAGTGCAGTGGCCTTGGGGGTCAGAAGAGCAGGGGAAGGATGACCATAGCAACCAGGAAAAGGACAGACCATAAAAAATGTATGTTTTACAATAACAATAGATTAACTACATTATCAGTTTTTCTTTTGCAATTAGATTGAGAACAATAGTAAATAGATTTTAACATATAAGTTATAAAAAATAAATTCTGTAATTTAGATGTAGGTGTGCTTCCACTTTGACCATAAACAAAATTTTGAGCCTAACATGTGACGGTGGTCACAAGGGTTGCAGGTGAAGAGAGAGGCGAGAATGTTGACCTCATGTTCAGAAGGCTTGATTTATTTTTATTTTTATTTTTATTATTTATTATTTATTATTTTATGATTTATTATTTATTATTTTATGACATATATACTACATTATAACTATACGAGAAGAAATAGAAGGAAAAGTTCTCAGAAGGCTAGCTAAGCTAAGAATAGAAAAGAATGAATAACAAAGGTCTGTGTCCCAGCAGAGAGCAAGAGCAGCTCTGCTGTGAGTGGTCAGTAAATCCAAACATCCACAGGAGAACAATCACAGATCCACCAGCTGCATTCCACAGCAGCAGATAACCATTGTTTACATTTTTTTGCTGAGGCCACAGCTTCTCAGAAGGGAGAAAACCCCAAGAAAGTATTTTTCACAAAATATGTCTGTGACACTAACATACTTTCATGTGACATATCCTTCTCTAATGTAACTTCACGTTGAAACCTGCTAAGTCATCACTATAATCCCCAGAATACAGTACCCATCGACTATTTTTTCACCACTTACCTTGGTTTTTATATCATAAACTAAGTATTTCTCATAGGTTGCTTTGCCTGCATTCACCATGGAAACATTTTCAGAGGTAATATTGCTGCTGGAATGCTGATGGTCATTTAAAAAAATGTATGAAATAAATACACAAACATAACTGTAAGTATGATATTGCGCTTCAAGTTGGCACACTAAATGTTGATTAACTTTATCAGAATTCATATTTCTGCCCTTTAATATCCTCAATAAGACAAAGAAAAAGGCAAAATAGTTATCATTTGTTCATTAATAACACTTGGAGAGCAAATTCCACTGACGCTGATATTCCACTGGATACTATGATGCTAAATGGAAAAGAAAAATCATTGTGCACTGTGTTTGAGAGACTGAGCTCACAGCAGCACTAAGGGAATGACATCCCATCCTCATTAATGCCTTGCAACTGCAAAAGGCTCTTGGTAACTGATTTTCCTTTAGCTGCTTGTCAGTGTGCCCAGCTTGAAGGGAGAAGCTCAGATATGAGACTGCAGAGAAAAATCGTTTCCTGATTGAGAATGGTTCTTTGTAGGAAGCTCTTAGCATTTACACTTTTTATACAAGCTTTGTTTTGGTTTGCTTTGCTTGCAGCTAAAAGTGGTCATCAGTAGGGTTTATTTCTTATTCAGCTTGTTAAAAAATACAGTGAACATCCAGGAAGGGTATACAAATTTTCAGTTAAGAGAAAAACTTCCCCAGGCTGTGCTTATTTTTTTTTCCCAGTCTCACACAACGGATCCATAGTCTTCTTCCTTATGAGACAGAGGAAATACAATTTACTTACATTACTTATTTTTTTATATTACTTATTTTTATATTTACTTACATTTACTTACTGTTTTTTCATGTGGATGACATTTTCTATGTATTCTGCAGTTTATATCAGTCATGTTCTTTTCTCTAATGAGTACATAAAGTATGTGGGATTTGAGTCTTAGAAACAGTTTAATTTTTCTTTTAGTTATACCTTTTCAATACAAACAGAAATTAACATTGTTGATGAAGGGATCTTTCTTTTATGCACAATCCATGACAGACCACTAAGTGAAGCCTTGCATTGTCACCATGAAAACTTATTTATTAGCTGTTTTTCAGTGTCCATGACTAGAATTGATGTATTTTAAAAGACTGCATCCCCTTTTTGAGGGAATTATGATTTTGATATGCAACCTATGGCTAGGAACATACAGCCTCAGACTTTTGTGTCCACAGAAGGTAGAGCTCATCTTGTTACACTGATTTGTTCATGCAGCATGAATTATACGTAAAGGGCAAGAAGAAGGGAAGAGACTGGATACTGAGCATGTGTAAGTTTATGAGGTTATTTGACCACTTAGTTAAAGCTGGTAAGGCTACCTCAGTGTTAAATAAAATCCAAATTTTATTGTCTGTCACAATTTTCCAGCTCAGAGGTATCTGTTCCTAGAGGTACACAATACTTCAGTTAAAGAAATGGGAATTGGTTTGACTTTAATTTGTACTAGAGGATTCTGGTATAACACAAAAGGAATAAGGTAAATTAGATGGTAGAGATACGTAAAAATTCTCCAGCAGTAACTTCCGTATCAGATTCATTTATTTTATGAATCAAAATGAAATTTCCTCAGGGGCAGGATACAGAATCTAGAAATCTGCAAGTGCTCATTGGTCCTTGTCACATCCACACAAACCACCAGCAGGAACAATGAGTTTGAGAGCAGAAAGCAGAATGCAATTGAACATCTTGAAGAAGAATTTAGAACCTTTTTACCAGAGATCTGAAGATCTGATGTCAAAACATGTTGCCATAAGAAACGTTCTGCCTTAATTTCAGAGAATCAAGTATATTTTGCAGCATAGCAGTGCTTGATATTTACATAGTTAATTTAATTTACAATTATCCAATTATATTTACAATATGACTTAAATTTAAAGTCAGTGATTCATTTTACTGAATGATATAACAAAGTACAAAATACTGCTATGCATTAGAAAGCAGATAAAGTCTAGTCTAATCTGTAAAGTTCTGATTTTCTAGCCAGTTGTCATTTTTGTTAAATAATGAAAGACATCAGCAGCATGTAGCTGTTCAAGCATCTATAGCTCCAGGTACAGCAATTTTGAAAAGCTATTTATTTGTCAAATTTTTCTTATTCTTCATCACTTTTTTCCTAATTGTAAAAACAATAGTAATAACACTGTGTTACAATTAACCTTGACTTATGTTAAATCTTTGCAACAGAAGTGACTTTTAGAGACCTATTTCTGAATTGCTTCTGAAATATCTATTTCAGAATTACTGTCTGAATGAGGTTCTTTTCCCTAAAATAACTTCCACTATTTTTTTCCCAGAGTTGCTTCTTTATTAACCCTAAAATGAGGGGGGAAAAAACCCAAAAGATGCAACCAAAACCCAGCCCACAGAGGTGAAAAACTAACCCCCACAAACATTTATTAGAAAATACAATTTTCATGACTCAAAAACACTCAGTGAGAATATTGGAGTGTTTGTCCTCCAAACAGTTGTGCTTGCTCTAATCTTCCCAGAGCAGTGAAGTAAAGAAATCTGCTGAAGCACATGTTTCTTTGGGAAGGGATTTGCTAGGTGATAGCAGATGGTTTTCTTTGACTCAGCAGATCAGTCCCTGGGTGCAGGGAGCAGGAACACCCTGAGCATCACAGTCCTGTTTCCTCAAGGTTTGCACCACACGTGTTCAGAGCTCCAGGTGAGTCACAGTGTGTGCTTCACGGATTAGGCATGAAGAGAGTAATGAAAATGGCATTGAACCCTGCAGTGCCTGCTCTAAAATCCCTTGGGATCTCCAGAGGGCCTCTACTCGTTTTCCCACCCAGAGGATTGCCTTTAAACCAACTGCTCAGTCACCACTGTCCTCTTAAACTCCACTTAGGATCTGGTTTCTAAGGCAAAGCATGGAATGGATATTTTTTTCAAGCTTAACACACAATTTAGTATCTTGTTCTAGTGTGATAGAAGCAAGTGGAGCTAATTGTAGCTGCATTAGCTCATAGCACAGCTCAGTTTTCCTTTTCAAATACATTTTTATTTACATGTTAGATAACTGATCTCTCTCTGGTGTCCAAAAGGAACAGTTTGCAGTGTACCTCGTCTTTGGAGCAGCGAGCAAGAAACTCAGAGACATATCAATAGTTCATTTCAGGGTGGGAGAAAAATTATATGAGGAAAGCTCTGTAGAGCTTGTCCACCAAGTATCTCTAACATCAGTTTTTTTCAAAAGACTGGGCTGGACATGGAGGAATATCAGGCTCTCATCATGTTACTGGTTCTGCAGTAGTGTCATGAGAACTGCCTTCAACACCACTCTAGGAGAGACACAAATCCCTCCTCAGCGTTAGGCAATGAAACCAAATTAATATTTGCCTATATTTTGGTTGTAAACACCATTAGAGTGCCAAAGGTAAAAATTTCTTTTATCAGAAAAAAAAATCTGCACCTGAGTTTTGACAAAATGAGGACTCTTACAGAGGTGACTGAGAGGGATAAAGCTCTGTTAAAATATTTTACAATCCTACAGGTTTCAGTAGTACAGTCAGAAGTTTGGGCAGGAAAGATGATCTTCATGGTGCCTAAAAATTTATGTTTCAGGAAATTGTCCAGCCACAAAGCCAAAGAGTACACTGGATGAAATCACCAGCTGCTGTATGGAATGGAATGGAATAGAGAATAGAATAGAATAGAATAGAATAGAATAGAATAGAATAGAATAGAATAGAATAGAATAGAATAGAATAGAATAGAATAGAATAGAATAGAATAACATTGATGGATGGTTTCCATCCACTCTGAATGCATCTGCTTGGCTGCTACTGAAGGATTTTACTCAGGGAAATTAAAGTTGGAAGTAGTTTGAGGTTGACTAGGGAAGTAACATTATGTTTGGAAGTCAAAAAAGATCAGACTAAAGGAATGCTAGGAGGTATTGATGAGCAATTTATCCAAAATTTTTTCTCACCAGTAGTAAAAGTTCTCAAAATAACTAAAATAAAAATAGCAAACTTCAGATAAGGCAAAGCCTTATCTGAAAAACTGTTTGCTTTTTTTTTAATAGTAGGTTCTTTTATTGTTATATTTGAGTTTGGAGCTACAGTTTTAATGCATTCCTTACTACATAATGAAATAAAATACAATGTAAATTGATTTTCTTTTTTTCTTTAATTACAGAATCAGTGCACACGCAACAAACAATTCAGTGAGTGAGGCTAGACATTTCCTCTGGTAATTAAACCTTTTGACACTGTGGAAGGGAAAATTTTATGCTGCTTGATTTGTTTTCAATCTGTTAGGGAAATCATGGTGTATTTTCACTTCAGAATAGCTACCAGGAAGTCCTAGAACTGTTAGTAAGGATGTTGTAAATGTGGCCACCACACTATCACAAAAGTTTTCCTTACAGTTTCTATTAGGAACTATAAAACACTGAGATGGCAGTGAGAGATTTGGATTCCCATCATGTTTGTGGGGCACATTTCTGGAGCAAGCCCCTTAATTCTTAACAGGTGAGTATAAACCCATCCATTGCCCATCCAGATCCTTAGCCAATGTCTGGTGGAATAAATGGGTATTTTTCCTTATTATCTCATCAGTTTAGGGAAAAAGGAGGTGTTGGGTAGGAGGAGTAAGACAGCAGGAGGTGAGAGGGGACAGACAGCCATGCACTGCAGGAATACCTGGGAGAGCATTGCTGCTGGGTAGGGGACACAATCATTTCCTGCTGGGACAGCATGACAAGTCTTGCAGCTTACTCATCTTGAAGCAGTCCAGTTCCACAGGTTTTTCTTCACCTGTGCTTTCTTTCATTGGTTCTTCACAAATGCACAGAGAAATTTTTTTAATGATACTTTGGGAAGCTTCAAATATGGTGTTATGATCACATTGTCAGGACATATCACACAAAGTCTTCTCCCCACATGCAAGTTATACAGAATATATATTTTAATATATATTTTAATATAATTTAGGTGTTTTAAGCATCTGTCTCTCCCATGGGTCTTAACCGGAGCTCAACCAATGAAGTGGGATTGCAAGACATCTTAACAGTTTTGTGGATAACAGGAAAATAGGATGTGTCAGTAAAGTCAGGACTAAAACACCAACACAAAAACCAGAAAACTAGCAGTGCTGGACAAAAAACCAGGGAGGTTTAGAGAAAACTTGTTTTCCCCATTTCATACTGAGACACAAAAGACATTTTGTATTAACATGACAACAAATTTTGCCACTACCCCACTTGCTTCTCTTGTCTGAAAAGTTAAATCAGATTTTTCTTTATTGCCTGGGCTCTCAAAATTTCTATCAAAGTTGGTGAAATTTTGGATTATGCATAGTATGCAATTATAACTCTCTTATAAGAGAGTGTATAATTTATCTGTCATATGCCTATTACATACTGAATATGGAGGATTTATCCAGTGGTGTACAGCTGGTGTACAGAACTGAGTTGGGGTTTGAGAAAAACTTTTCTACCCAAATCAGGATGAGGTCTTGGATTAAGGTCTTGGATTTCTTTCATAAGGCCCTGAAAATTTCCTGTGTCAGAGAGTGGCATGTCTCATGAGAAGAATTTTAACTTCCTAAATTCATATAAAAAGGGAAGGGTTTCTCCACAATGTAGGAAGTAGATAAATTTGGAGACTCTAAAATATACATAATTATTCTTTTTTCTACTGATATAATGACACAGCACAAAGGAGTCTCTACCTGTCTATGGCAATTTTTTAGCTCCGCTTTTACACTTCTAGATTCATAGCAAATAGTGTGGATTCAGGCAAATCCCTGAGATGTTAGCACTGATCACATTACCTAGAGACTCTATTGGTTACAAATTCCTTGGAGGTCAAAAAATAGAAGAAAGACCATGAAAAAGGAAAGCCCTAGAAACTGTTCTCCCTCTGCCTTCTCCTCCTCATTCCCTAGCTCCACATCCGTGCATTTGTGAGAAAACATGGATAAACTATTTGCAAAAGAAACAAGAGGAAAGTTGTTTTGAAATGTGTAACAAGCCATTGCTACAGTAAATCCATGGTTTGTTAAACTAATAAAAGTATTAAAATACAATAAACAAGTTCCCAATCCTGGAAATACTTATGCAGTTATTGAACTCCAAAGGACTGATTACTCATGAGTAATCATGAGTTAAGCATATAATTAAGTATTTGCACTTGAACTTTGAGTCATTCTGCTCATTTCTATTTCAAATACCTCCCTGTATTTGACGTTAACATAAAGTGGTGTGAACTTTTATAAAAAGCTGAAAATAATTTGAATAAATGAATTAATATTTCCTTAGAAAAACAAACAAGCATTAGATAAGTGTAAAGAACTTAAAGGGTAAGATGCTTATTTTATAGGAAATTACAACAATTAAAATACAATTTGTCTTTTTTTATAAAATTTTAAGGCATTTAATAACTGCATATTAAATTTCTTTGCTAATGACTTACCAGTTTTAAATACTTTGCAGTAATGACTTATATAATTTCAAGTGGTTATTTTCCATACTTCATTACTTTCCCCCAAATGATCATTGATTTGATAATTAGTTGATATTTTAAAGGCTAAAGACGTGATGTCCTTGAAAATGTTTTAAGTGTCTTGTTCAGGGCAAAAATAAATTATCATCTTTGAAATGCCATTCAGCAGTAATTTTAGTGGGCTTTTTTTAGTCTATTGCAGATTGAGAGAGTCTTTTAATTTTATATTAATTAGTAGTTTGTGGCAAGATACTCAGAAATCAACATATTGCACTGAAATTTCATGCAGTAAGATATCTCCCTGTTCTCAGCGGGTAGCTGTAATGTATCTTTGAACAAAGCCCACATTTCACTTGATGTAAAAAGACTTCCAATTTTCACTGTGTCATTTCTCTTCTACATAACAAATTAACACACTGCATAACTTTTATCCCCTTCCCAGCAGGCAAGATACATTAGGACAAGATTTCTCAATCTCTTAGTGAGTTTTTAAAAGTTGTTTCATAAATGTTTTCACCAGGCTCTAGGAATTCATCTGACCTCTTTGGAGAAGAACTCCTTGAAGGACAATATCTGCCATACTGCAGGGGCTGGAGCACACTTCCTTTGAAATAACCCTTCTGTCTTCAATGGGCATAAAAACCACATTTAACTAACATTTTAACTTGCATATGTAAACCTATAGACTTGAAGACTAAACTGGGATGAAGATCTTGTTCAGCAAAGGTTAATATTTTTAACAAAAGGCTGAAAAAGTTAAGCAAAGGACTAGTGAATAACTATTTTTTTATTAAATATATGGCTGTAGATTCTGATTATGTCTGAAAGGTATTGATTAAACTTCAGTGTTAAACTAGCTAAACTGATTAGCAATCAGCTCACAGGAGCAAGTCATGCAGCTTGTCTTTGTCACTAAAGAGTGACATGGCACGGGGAGGTGACACTGCTGTGGCGTCACCCAGACTGGGTGCTCCTGAGAGTCAATTATAAAGAAAAGGATAAATTATTGATACATCATTAAACTCTAGAATGGTTTGGGTCAGGAGAGACCTTAAACATCACTCCTTCCAGCCCTTCTGCCATAGCCAGGGGCACCTTTCACCTGACCAGCTTGCTCAGAGCCTCATCCGACCTGGCCTTGAGCAATTCCAGGGATGGGGCAACCACAGCTTCTCTGGGAAACCTGCCGGTGTCTCACCACCCTCTCAGGAAACAAGTTCTTTTTCTTCCTTCCTTCCTTCCTTCCTTCCTTCCTTCCTTCCTTCCTTCCTTCCTTCCTTCCTTCCTTCCTTCCTTCCTTCCGCCACTTCCGCCACTTCTGCCACTTCCTTCCGCCACTTCCTTCCTTCCCTCCTTCCCTCCTTCCCTCCTTCCCTCCTTCCCTCCTTCCCTCCTTCCCTCCTTCCCTTTCTTTCTATCCTAAACCTACCTTCTATCAGTTTAAGGCCATCCCTCCTTGTTTTCTCACATGCTATTTTTAAAAGTCCCTCTTCATCTTTCCTTTAGTCCCCTTTTAGGTACTGGAAGGTCACTCTGGAGTCTTCTCCAGGTGGAAACATCCCAATTTTCTGAGCCTATCTTCACTGGAGGAGTGCTCTAGCCCTGTGATCCTCATCAAATTGATGGAATTCTTTGCCACTGAAAGCATATGTCATAAAATTCAGTCATCATCTGACATCAGGCTCTTAATGATAACAGCAAGTTTTCCATTTCTTTATAAGATGCAAATTTGTATTTGTCTGTTTTGAAAAGAGACTACTATTCAGGATTTTTAAAAATTTCTGTAATCTCTTTTAAATAAAAAAATCCAAGAAACTTTCTAAATTTTGTATTTTCTAGTAATTGAAAATAAAATAATGATACTATATCTTTAAGGTCTTCATGTATCTTGATGTTTTGCTAGACTAAAAACATTTATCAGTATTTGAAATTAAAACAAGCAGAAAAAAATTAAAGGCAACACTTGTTGACTTTAGCAAAGAAAAGGATAAAAAGATTCAAACATTTGTAAGTTAATTAAACTCATTCTAAGTATCACTTACATTCCTAAGTCCCATTAAAGCCAATAAAAGTTATAGCCAAGCTTGAAATGAAATGTTTGCTTGAGGAATTTTTTGATTGGGCTAATAGAAGGTACTTAAGCACATTTTCTGTCACTGTGGATTAACACAGATGTACTCAAACTCACTAATCTAGAGCCTACATTGTGACCCATCAGTTAAAGAAAACTGACTTTTAATGGGCATCTGGCAGGCTTGATCTATTTTTTTTTGTTTGTTTGTTTGTTTTATTTGCACTATGTTTACACTTAACTTTTAAGATGTAAATACCTTAATTCTAGATTCATATACTTGAGTTTTTTTCTCCAATGATATATTTTTTTTAATTGCCTCAGAAAAGGCTAAGAATAAACATAACTTATTTTTCTTATTTTAAGGTCAGGAAAAACTGGATCAGTTAGTGCAGATTTCACTGTCTGTTACTCAAAGGTAAAGTCTTTTTTTCCCATTGCAGCATTCCAAAATGATTTTGTTACTCATAAAAATTTGGTCTCTGTTGTTTTGATTGCAAATGAATATTTTTTTAAAGCTACATATTTTATGTTTTTATTACAATAACAGAGGTCTTTGTTATTTCTGTTGCCAGTCACTGAACATGACGTGGAAAGGGGAATTCAGGTATAGTTACTTGGTTAAAAAAGGACACTCCATCATATTACAAAATCCCTCTGACAGAGTTTTCTTCTCACTATTTCATCTTTGAGTGATCACCAGTGTAAGAGAAATCTAATTTATATCAACTTGATGTATTAGTGAGAGATTACAAAAAGTGAGTTTCTGGAGCAGCTAGCTGCCCTCACCACTGAAATGGATGCTGTGGCTCCAGATTTCTATTTCTATTCTATTTCTATTTCCATCTGTTGAACCTCTGCAAAGAACAATTTATAGCTGAAGATAAATTGTCTCCATGGTAGGGTAGGGATAGGGAACCTTATAATGGTTTGGTTTTCCCTCTTCTCGTTCCTATCTTTTCCATGTATATACAAGAACTAGATACAACCTTCTGATAATCAGCTCAGTAATATACAGATAATTGTGATAATTGATCTCACTTGGCTTTACTTCATTGATTTCCTACATTAAAAAGACAATTAAAAAGCCAGAAAGTTTGAGGGCTCAGACTAGAGAGTAAGAACAATGAAGGTTAAGGAATGTAGGCAATATGTGTGAGGAAGAGGAAGAATCAGGAAAGGAAAATACCAGGCTGAATGACCCATGCAGGGAAACACTTGGTTAGAGTGGACAAGAAGTGAGGGCGCAGAATGATGTGTAAATTGAAGGAGAAAGCAAAGGAAACGGGGATGAAGAAGGGAAATTCACTAGAGAAAGGCCTTCTGCTTGCAAATGTTTGTATGATGTTTATATACCATTGCAGTAGAGTATGGAACACCAGAGATAACACCCCTGGTCAGTAATAAGGGCCTATCATAATTCCTTATGATGTTTGTTATGGGTAAATTGCATCAAATATGGTGATTCTGAACTCATTGACAGGTGGACCAGGGTTTTTCCATCACTGATTCACTATAGAAGACCAACAGTGGTGCAGATTCTAAGACGAAATGGGAATTTTAAACTTCACATCACTACTAAGAGAAAAATACAAACCTATTATGGATTTATGAAATGCAGGGAATCTGTGATTGTGAATTCACTGAGATGCCTATGGCCTTTGTTGTTTTTTAGAAGTCTCTGTCCGTGGCAATCAAAGTACAAATTATTTTTTTATTTTTTTCAGAAATTTAAAAAGCAAGCTTTATTTGCCAATTGAATTTGATCATAAATTACTCTTGTATTTCTTTTATATTCTCTGAATTTTAGAATTGCTGTTGTCCTCTTTAACAAACTTGTATTTAGACATCACTTTATAAGTGACTGCTCGTAAAAGAATTACTCTTATCTAGTCCGTAAATGTCATTTTATGAATGTTGCTATCCTAGTGAATCTTAAAAGCCTCAGAGCTCCAAAATTCTTAACTCATCTCTGAAAAGTACAGGGTCAGCTATCTGGGTAAAAGCAAATGCAGTTTTTTAGCTACTAAAATAAATATATTACAGTCAAGTGTTGAACTATGTTTGAATGAAAATTCTCTCTGCCAAATAAAAGAAATCTCTTATATTGGCTTTAACAGGAAAGTAAAAAATATTTTCTGTCCAATTAGGCTGATGTACATAATTGAAACAGCTTTTAGACACCCATGTTTGGCAGGCCAAAGCTGCAGGGAGACAATCACCCTCTGCAGTGTAACAGGTAGCCTGTGCCATGGAGATTAAGGATGCCTCTCCCTGCAGAAAATGGTTTATAGGATAGGTGCAGGAAAAGGTTTAAAATCAGCTGTGGTGCCTGGATACACCTGCAGTTTCACCTCCCTAATCCACCCCCAGGAAGGGGACACAGGAGTCATGACAGACACATTTAAATCTTCCCACCTGTAAATTGCCTAATTATGGGGAAGAGACCAGGGAGAGATGAAGGCAGTCTGCAGTGGAGTGCATCTCTCAAATGGAGAAGAGCTGTTGCAAACTCACACCCTGAGCTACCACACCCAGGAATTTGGAAACCAATCTGTAAGGGAAACTACAGAGAAGTTGTCAGATGCTCATTCAAATCACAAATCTTGCGTGTTTGAAACTCTTCATTTCTCCTGTTTCAGTTCAAAGCTTGGCCTTAAGGCTCACTCAATAAAATGTTTCATTTCTTTATCATTAGGTTATAATCAGGGTTAAACGGGGAAGTTAAAGATGTTCTGCTTATACATGTATAGAAAATCCAAGGAAAGCAGTGAGGGGGCTCCCCCTGTCCTGCCTTGCTGTGGGGCACCTGGAGAGGCTCAGTGCTTAGGAAGCCCCCACAGACTTGGCGAGCAGTGCAGAGGAGACATGAGGGACACATGAACTGTGGCATTCCAAACTGACAGGTTGCCTTTTTTCTATAATAATTACCTGAAATAATAATTATGAAAGTGACAGAACTTAGAAATGAGAGTGGATTTTATGAGCACAGTTTTTATCCCTGCTTTTATTCAGTTGTTCCTCTACCTGAAGAAGAAGCCAAGCCTTGACCTGAGCCTCTGCTTCACCATCATCCACAGCTCCTCTTCACACCACCCCAAGGCCCTGACCTTGCTGTGTTACATAACTCGCCCATCTGCCCTTTCACATTGCTCAACAAGTTTTAAACCACATGCCCACATTTGTAGCTTTGAATCATCTTTCCTCAGGTACAGAATGGAGGAGTGTGTGAACTCATTAATTTTTAGATTATTAGAAAGTCTTTATATTAATCTTCTCATCTTCTCCTCCCACATTCTCACACATATTCATCCTGGGGAGACATAGTCCCAGCAAGAAGCTATAAATATTCCATTTACTTATGACACATGTTAAAATTAATTTCTGAAAGCAATCAGAAAATAGGAAAATCAGATTATTTAACTTCTTTTAGAATTGATAGGAACACATTATCCATTAAAAGAAGCTTTTCTACAGTGGACATATGAATCTGTAAAAAATATTATTTTAATAGCATATTATTTAATGCCTGACAACAATAGGAGTCTGCTAGAATATGAACAATAGTAAATGAGCTCATTAGTTCTCAAAGTTTTTACACAAAGAATAACAAATTGTTTCAGAATGTTGGTAAAACTATACAGTTTTATCAGAAAATTAATCTTTATTGAATATTTGTGTGACTCTACTTAGGTGATAGAAGCTTAAAAATCTGAGTGGAATAGAAAAAGGGAAACTCTCTTCACAATTATTAGAAATTCTGGTTTAGGAGCATTAGAAAATTAAAGGATCTCTTTACCCAGAACAGACAAAGAACGGAAGAAACAGCACATTGTTCCATTCCAACAATTTCTTTCTTGGTTTGGAGAAATTATGTTGTAGAAATGTGGTGGAGGGCACTACAGTTTGTGCTTTATCAGCTGGTTGTGTCAGTTTAGGTAACAATTAGTATGATGGCTTTATTTCATTATTTTCCCATATTTGTAATGCAAAATGTCAATACTTTATTTGTAGCATTGAGCTGCCATGGAGTAACAACAACTTATCAAGCCAGGGGGAGACATAAAAAGCAAAAGGCTGTACATGCAGTTCCTAAATCCTCATTAAGACTTTTAATTATTAAAGATTGTGGTCTCTGTGTGTATGTGACTTCAAAGAACACTCAGCTAACATTTCTGACTCCTTCTTATTACTGATCTCACCAGTTCATTGGTTGGGGTCTCACTTAAAGGATGGAAGAGGGATATGTGATCTGCTCCTAACAGACAGCTGAACGCTGATTATGTCATTAAGATTTTATCTGTGCAAATAAAAATGCAGATTATGAGCCTAAGCATATTTTCCTACCACTGAAAGTCTAAAATGGAGCATCATTTTATTCCTGGTATTGAGCTAAATGCAAGGCAGCAAATTAATAAAGATGTTTACCTTCCTAAACTAATATTCCAGTTTCCATGTTAAGGGCAGCATAAGGGAAAGGCAGAGAAGATATTTCAGAATGGTAATTTTTCCATTTCTTCCATCTTTATGAATAAAATACTTTGCATTTTATATTGAAAATAGAAACTTTCAAAAATTTTAATGATTTAATATTTTTATTAAAATATTATTTGAGAGATGAAAACCTTTATCATTAGCAGATCATTTTTAACAGCTTTTAAATAATTAAATGGTTACCATATTTTTATGCTAAATTATAAATTATCTTTATTTTAAATAATCACTTGCTACTCTTAAATGACTATGCAGAGTCTTGTCCTTTAATAAGAACTTCCATAAATTCTGAGTTAGGTATTGTAGGCCTCTGAAAGATGTTCATTTAAAAACAAAAGAGAAGATGTAATGAATGTGGAAACACACTTAGGAAATCAAAATAACGTTCTACATCACTTAGTTATTAATCTGAATTGAATTTTCAAGTCTTTTGCTTTGGTATGAATTAAAGAAAAGCTACATTTTAAGTATGCTTTTATATTAATACACATGCAGACATGCAAATCATTGATAGCTGTGAGTGACAGATACCATTCTCATGTTCCACTTGTTTTTAAGGAAGCTTCAATCTTTTAAAAATCGTTGTCAAAACTGATAAAAACTAATCTAGACATTAAAAAACACACCTCTCATTGGACTGGTACTATTTTTAATCAGGGAAGAAAAGTTACAAGAAGAAGAACAAAGATGAAAGTGAAAATGTTCTTGAGTAGTTTGACTTTGTACCCCTTACCACGAGTAATGAATGAGACTCCTCTTACCCCGTATGATGAATAAGGACTCACTGTCATTAGCAGAACCTCTTAGAGATGTCTGAGCTGGTTTGAGAAAACACTTCCAGACTTCAGATGATTCACTAAACGGTGGTAGAAACCTCCTGTTCTTCATTTTCCTGTGTCACAAAGTGTGTCTGATATTTACAGGAGCTATAACAAGTTACACTGGAGAGTCCAGCCCTTAGTTTCACATTATTAATATAATATCAACAGTCACATCTTTTAAAATATCATAAAAAGAGCAGGAACATTGTGAACTAAAAATGTCCAGAACACATTTATGCAATTTATGAGGAAAAAAAGCTTTTTGTTTCTAACTGGTTTCTCTTCTGTTTAAAAATTCTCCAAAAAAGGAGAGTCATAAATATTCCAGACTCCATATTTCTAGCATGCATAATTTATACTTTTATGCTTTAATTTATGCTTTTCACCCACATTCATGGCTTGGTGGCATTTGGATGGAGCTTTCTCAGGACCTCTTCAATCCCTGGAACCATAAGGAAGGCTGTGCTGAAATTGCAACAAAAGACAGAGCTGAGCTCAAGCACAGAGGACAGCTGACATCTGAAATGATGGCATGAGATGCAGCTTTGAAAGTATTAGCAGGGGATGCACAGACACAGGCAATGATCATGGCATCAGTTAGAGTAAAGGGAGCTTACAGATTAAAAGGCTTAAAAGTCTGTTTTACTAAAAAAGGAGAATTTTCTTTGTATTTTACAAAGAATAAGCTCACATATTAGAAAAATACAAGCAAAAAGGGAAAGAGCCTACCATAAACATGATCACATTTTTCTGCAGTATGCAAGATGCCATTGCTTCCATAACATGCTGTAATTAATCCTGTCAGGCTCCCCTGTCATGGTTGTACAACATAACTACAGGTTGTCCATCACCTAATAGCTTCTGCAGGTGAGCAATTACTGCAATAATTAATACCTAGAAGAATTACCAAGACAACCCTGTACTGTTATTTATAAAGAAAACATGCTAGTTATTGTGTAAATTTTGCATTGTCACTCAAACCCTATACTTGTATTACTTGTTTTCTGAATCAAAATTATGTGGATAGTATCACATCCTGCTAAAAAATAACATAATTTATTCCAAGGTTCTTCAAATAAACAAATATTTCAGTGTAAATGATATCAGAAAGATCATTTGAGGCGTGTCAAAATAGAAAATGCAATACTTTACACAAAACTGCAATAACCAGATTATCTTGGAGCAACAACAGGAGATGGAAGAATATAAATAAATTGTATATTTGAGATACAAGAGAAAAATATTTGCTATTAAATTTGTTTATAAATGTAACTGTAATATATACAGAGGAGTAAATGGTTTTATCTTCTATATTTTGATTTCCACAAATTCCTTCAATTATACTTGGAATTTTGCAATGTTTCCTTTGATCCTCTTACAGGTTTTGTATTTCATAATAGACAGAAAGAAGAGACAACAGAAAACAAAGCTATTATTCTCAGCTAACTTTCAAGGGTTAGTTTTAATTGAACATGAGTTTGAAGCACCCATCTTTTCTTTATCCTCCCAGGCTGTGGCTTGTGTTGAGATGCCAGCTCCACCACAGATATTCCCAATTCTCTGAGTAATTTAGTTTTGCCTTCCCTAAAAGAGAGTCATGTTACTGACAAGGAATTAAGTCCTTGAAAACTTACAACATCAGCCAGCATTTGATTTCCAACAAGAAGATAGGAATCTAGGACCAACTGGCTTTCCTTCCAATCCAAGGAGTTTTTATGAAACAAAACATATTTCTTACACTAAATTTTCTAGTATGATAGTATTCCTCTCCCCTTAGCCATTTTAAACTTAAATGAAAATGGAACCAGAGTCTAAGACAGCCTTCAATAGCAGCTGTTGTCTGACTTGTCCCCTGACCACAATGACAAAAAGATTTGGGGGTTCCCAACATGAAGGGTCAAACACCTGAATACTCATGTATGCAGAAGGATTGCACTCCTGCAAGTGTCTTACCTTTGTGGGCAACATCTTAAGAATAATAATGGAAATAGAAAAATCAGAAGTGGATCAATGACTTTAGCTGGCACATCTACATATTAATGCAGGGGTGGGCAAAATGCAGATGGTCTAAGAATGATCCTCATAAATATTTACCCTGCTCAGGGAACACAGTCACAGGTATATTCCAGTTGAACCCTGGTGCTCCTTCAGCAGCTGGTAATGCTGCCAAACACAAAATGTGATTTACATAACATTTTTAAAAGTGAATTTTGCTGGCAGCATTTATTATGTTCCCTATGAGACATATCAGTATATTCTTGTATTTCTCAAGCTGAATGGATCTCAAGGGATTCAGAAGAGATTCAACCTCTTCCCTGCTCATGTACAGATTGGGGGATTTTGTCACTACATAGAGATTTTGCTAACTATGTCTCTCAGCTGACCCTCAAGTGATAGCACAAAGGAGCAGCAGATATGTGCACAACCACATAAAATAAAATTAGATTTCCCTTGGAGCTATTTAAGAAATCACACATGAGGCACAGGAAGTGTGAATATTAAAGTACAGCAGCCAGTCCTGTCTATCATGCCCTGCACAGTCAAGCTGTGTGTTGGATAGCTTTTCGTCAGGACAAGTCTTCTTTATGACTGGAAGACTGAAACAGTTTTTTTCCCATATGAAATTGCCCTTGTTAGCCAGTGATTTTAATGGGATTTAATTAAGGAATGCAGGATGTTTCACTGCTCTTATTCTACTTTTGGGGTTTTTTGTGTTCATGGAGGTGACAGAATTTTAGCAGTTTAGGCTGTCTGGGAAGAATCCCGTGTGAAACAAAACTTCCATTGCCCACTTTCCCAAATTACAGTTCTCTAAGGGTTATTTACTGCAGCACAGATGAGGAAAAAAACAGATAAACACACAAAAAAGCTGATGCTTGCAACAAAGTGCATTCCTAAGCAAAAGCCAACCAAGCATATCTTTGAACAGAACTGTATTTGAGAACAGACTTGTATATTTCTCTCTGACCAATAATATATATTTATATAGCAGTTTATTAATAATACGAACCAACTTTTTATGCTTATTTTTATCCAGTGTAACTCACTGATGTACTGTTATTTAGCACTATAGTAGAATTCCTTTCTCTCTGAGCTTTAATCATATGAGAAATTAGATTGAATTTGCATTTACACAGCAAATTTTATGATGGAAGTTTCCTAATATACTTGAGCTTGATACTGAAGTAAATTGTATTATCCCTAATGGGTCATCTGTTCTGAGGTTTAGTATTTGATCTCGCTTTATTATCTTCCCTAGCTATATTCCATACCTAATTTTTTCCTGAAATGAGCATTATTGATTTATTCATTAAATACTGTCTGTTTGGTGTGAATTTTTCATCCAAGCAGTATGATGAATCCTTTTTAAAATAATGATTATATGCTGCACAAGACTTGAAATACTGTCTTCCTGAGATGGTTTTCAATGGATTGCAACTAAATACATTGTATACAAAAAACATCTTGTACCCTTTCTGCAAAATGACATCCATTGATTATATCTCCCCAAAAATGGAACAATCAATAAATTAATATATTTCTTAAAATTAAGCTCATTTCAGGATGAAGGATTATTTTCTTGGTTTCATTTGAAGGTGGTGTTTTTTTCCTGTACTACTTCAGCTTAAAAGATGACCTCATATCACAGAAAGGTGGTTAAAAATTTTAGAAATGTTTAAAAATGCAAGTTTTATCTTGAAAAAAAACCAGAAACCAAAACAAACCAAAACAAACCAAAAAACCCAAAACAAACCCTAACCAAACAAAGTCAACCAAAACCCCAAACAAACGAACAAAAACTCACTGAAAACCAAACAAAAACAAAATCAAAATACTCCCAAGAAACCAAAGGAAACATATTGGGTGAAATGAGGATCCAGTAGTCCAACTTAGTGACAAACCATATTTTCCATGTACTTGAATTTTCAAACCCAGTGAGCATGTCCATTGGAAGAAAAAACTTCTGTCCGAAGTTTTTTTTTTGTATATGAAGGATCTTTATGATATTTTCCTAAATACTCAAAGAAGGTGGGCCAAAACTAATTGATTCTGCTACAGAAAGGTGTACAATTTGTCAGTGATGTCCAAAATGGAGGAAAATATTGCATTCAAATTCAGCAACAAACAAAAGAGAAAGCATTTCTACAAACCATATAAATATTTTTGTTTAGTGTGTTGTTTGATTCAGGTCAACATATTTTACTTTATTGAAGCACACATAAATATTTTCAGAGCATTTCAACCTTAAATATTTTGTGATTTTATGCACTGGTATATAAGGAACCCAAGGTTTTGCAAATGAAACTATGTGGAAATGAAGGAGAAAACCCATCCCTGTGGAGATGGTCAGGCTGTGGAGCAGCCTGAGCTTCCTCCAGTCCTGACAGTTTTCCCTGAGCTAAAGAATAAATCCCTGAGCAAAAGAAAAAAACCCTGAGCAACTCCCTTTGAATGCTGGGAAAGGTGGAGACCACCTGAGCTTCATTCCAAACTAAATTATTTTATGATGTGGTGATGTTCAATGTATAACTATCAAATTAACAGTCTAAATTAACATTTAGATGACATGTTTCATAACATTTCCTGTCATAAAGCATCAAAGTATGAGTTACACACAATTTTACCAAATCTATAATGCTTTTTAGCACTTTGCTAGTATGGAGGTAGTAATTCTTCTCAAAGCCAGTTGCAGGTGAAAAGTGCAAAACTGTTTAGTTAAACACAGTCTGAACTTCTAGAAGTTCACTATATTAAGAAATAAAACCACTGAAGTGTCAGTAGGAAGTTTTACCTTCTCAGGAGTATTTAACAACTCTTCATGTGGCCAAACCAAATGAGTAATCAACTTGTAATTATCTTGCCACAAATCTATAGATGTGTACATTGTTCACTTTTGGATACTGCTGCCATGAAATAAAGGAAGCAAAATCAGCAGTTCTGGCAATCTAATCCTGTGATAGTAATTGCCAAGAATATGTGCCTGACAGGGTTTTCATTTGTTTCTCAGTGAGAGTTATCTTTCCAGCTGCCTGTGAATTCCTGATTGCTGCAGACAGCCTCCAGATGTTCTTCTGTCTTGAGCTGGTTGTGTCACTAATGACAGACACAGGAAGGAACTCTTCCCTTACACGGAGTGCATTTTAAAACATGCTCTTACATTTCTATTCTCATTTGTTTCCTTCATGGACCAGTGGAGCCTGCTTGCTTACCACAGCAGAAAACAACTTGCATAGGGCATGCAAGTTAAAGATCATTAGTATGGCTTTAATAATTATGAATTTTTTAAAACTCATAAACACACATACCAAAGAGTACTTTAATCTCTAGAATACTATAACATCTTTCTTTGTCTTCTTTTCTTTTCCCTGAATTATGACATTCAGAAACAAAATTTCTCTAAAATTCACCTCACCAAATGTGCCAAAATAAGTATTTTATGAAAAAAGATGTATCATTAAGTGTTTTGAAGTTATGAAAAATCAGCATGTACAAGCTGGGGACACCAGCCTGCATTTCACAATTTTATGTCTAATACTCTTATTTAGTAATGAGCCATGCCACTTTCCACCTTCATTTTCTTTCTCCCAAAATTCTTGTAGACAGCAACACACAACAAGAAGGCTGAATGGGGCTGAGTGGTGGCTGCTTGAGTTTCTGTGGAAAAGAGCTTGGAAATCCTCTGTTGTTGCCCAGTGATGTTCACAGTCAGCAGAAAGAGGGAACTTACTGTAGACTTCAGTAAACACTGCAGCCAGAGAGGAGCAGGCTCTCCTTCATTCCTGGTCCCCTTCTGGCCACCAAAAAAAAAAAAAAAAAAGATATTTTTCACAGCCAACAGCCAACCACTGAGAAGATGAAGATACTTATGAAGATGTGATGTGACTTCAAAACACACACACACACACACACACCACACACATGTATATTTGGTCACTGCAAGTAGAGAGTATGTATGCATTGTCACTGCAATGAAATAAAAGACCAAAGCATTCTATGTTGTAGAACAAAAGGGTTGAGACTGGAAAGAGACAAAAAAACCTCCTGTATCAAATTTCATTTTCAAGTGACAAAATTTCACAGGGTTACTCCTTATGCAGAACTCCAATTCAGGACATCACAGAGAAACATTGCTCCATGCCTTTAGTGCCTTGATGATGGAAAAAGTTTCAGAAGCCCAAATTAAATTCATTCATAGACAGTTCAGGTGCATCAGGTTTTATGTCCTTTAACTCCAAGAGCTCTTCTTGCTATATAGTTCTCACTTTGATGAACCAAATAATGTTAAGTTCTAACCCATGTATATTCTTCATTTTGCTAAATTAAAAAATGTATTGCAGTGTCATCTCTATTCTGGTCATCCTCATAGTTCTTCCTCAGACTCCTAGATTATAACTCATCCTTCCTGAGTGCCAGCAGTGAGGATCAATTTGAGGTCTCTTTGGTGCCTTTTGCTGCCCTAAATTTTTGACTTTGTACTCTTTGTTATTGAATTACATTTTCTCCTTGCCTTGCTTCCCACTTATTTTTTCTCCTCCAGGTACCTTATCAAGGAGCTTTTGAAATAATTCAGTTTATATATCTGAGTGTAATAAGTCCTTCTCTAAAAGAAAGTCCTAATGAAGGAAGACTTTTAATGGGACAGAAATCAGATGAGCATCCACTGAACTCATATTAAATAAATAACAGAATATAAGAAAAGAGGAGATATTTTCAGATCACAGGAGCAGCACTAAAAGAGAAATCAGGTAGAAAAATTGGGATTCTAAAATAATCTACAAGCCAGGACAAAAGATTCAAAACTCTAAAAAAAATTGTGAATTAAGAAATTTAAAATAAATACAGATCAAATAAATCCAAATATTCTTTAAACTTTCAATTTTTTAATTTACACTTTCATATTATTTTTACTGAAGTTATTCTACATTTATCCTATATGACCAGACAGAGAAAATTGTGATGAAAAGACTTTTCCCCAAGCTTAGTAGTTATATCATTATTCTTGGAATTTTCAGAGATTTTACACAACTATTTTCATATTTTCACTGAAGTTTCACCCAAAAGCATTTTGGCTTGTCAACAAAGACAAATATAGTTTCTTCCAAAAAATATAGCACAGAGCTAGAAGCTCTGGAAGAAGATTTGTTTTCATTGTCCAACACATCAGGCTATGGCAGCCCTTCCCATCTCCATCAGTCCAGTGACAGAGTTCTATTACTTCCCATGGATGAGTCTTAATGAACACAGAATAAGCTGCTCACACATCTCTTCTCAGTCACAGTATAGAGTTTAGTCCTTCTTTTTAACCCAAAGAATTAAAATTGCATAGTGGCCAACTGAGACCCTAAATTAAATCTATATTTAAAAGCATTTCCACTGCATTACTAGCAGTGGCAGACACAGCAATTTGTTCGGGATCATACCTGAGAGATTCCAGCAGTTTCTGAAAATTGTTAGGGTAAATTAAAACAAAGGTTTTTATAATACATTTTTTCCTCATAGTGGAAATTCTCAAGCTGAGCAAATACATTATTAGTCTGGTGTAAGTTTAAGTGGGTACTTAATAAAGCAGCCAAAGCTCCACAAAGATCATGGCAGTCTTATAATTCTAATTTAGTCTGAATTGGAAACCTCCTGCTATTTCCTGAGACATTTCTCTATTATGCCTGTGAAATAGCACAGCTAACACTGAACTAAAATTATTAAGGCTGTAGGCACAAATGCCATTAAATGCATGTGTCAAAACTTGTATATATATTGCCTGTATTTGCATGCTGAAAGTGAGACTGCTCCATACCCAGATGATTACTAACATGTTCATTTAGTTAATTATGTACTTAATTCAGGGTTAGACTCTCAAGGGAAGGGTGGTGGATGCTCAGTGCCCTTGGGTGCTGCTGCCTGTGGGGCTCCCAAGGCAGGCTGGCCATCTCAGCTCTGCCTGCAGAGTGTTGGTGCCAGCCCTGAGGTGACCCTCAGTGAGTCAACCAAAGAATGGCCTGAGCCCAAAAGCAGGAAAAGTCAAAAAGGTGAAATCCTGCAGGCAAAAAGTGCTCAACTTTGAAGAGAGGTGCTGCCTGCAGCCAGGTTTCACAACCGTGGAGCATCAAAAGCCAAAGGGGGAGGAGTTATTCCTATACATGCTGCTTCATCAGTATGAATGTCTCACAGAAAAGGCAAGACATGGTCTCAAATCTAACAAAGCAAAACATATTTTGAGCCCACATCTTGGAATTCAGCACAAGTGGATTGAAGGACAGTATCCACTAACCCTAAGCCCAGGGGATGAACCACCTGAGCTCCATGGTCCAGGGAAGTAAAGGAGACTGAAGGAAACTGACAGTAGTGTTGCCAAGGTTTGGGAAAGCAGGTGAGCTGGATCCCCACAAGAGGAGAAGAAAAGACAAACAAGAATGCCTTTATTGAGAGAGAAACAATTGTTGGCTCAAGGTTTCAAAAGGAAAAATTGAGGTGAAAAGGTAAAAAACAGTGAGTGAAAAAAGCACTGAAGGGTGGCATTTCAGTGGCACTGGAGATCAGCCTTGCAGGTACAAAAAAACTGCAGAAAGTTCAAAGGACAAAGTGCTAAACATATGTTTAACAGCATCTGTTGGGATTTACCATCAATAATTGTGTAGTCACTGAGCAGGGTAACTACAGTGTTTTGTGAATGCTTGCAGTTGCTAAAGTCATAAAAGGTTTACACAAATGTTAACTTGAGATAAATGAAGAAGTAATTTAAGACTCTGAGTTTCCTCTCTTTACAGAATGTGCAAAATATTTATTCCATATAATGTGTGTTATTTTTATGACTTGGCAATTGTTCTCTCTTCCTTAACAAATCTGGAACTACTGCATTAATTCTGCATATTTTCCAGCACAAACCAAATGAAGGTGAAACTTAACTATTTGCAGGAAAGGAACTTAAAACCCCAAACCCTTCCTACTCAGTGCATTGTGCTCTCAATTTCTTGCCTCTAAATTAGAGGTTAGGTTGCCTAATTTTATATTTTTTTTTAACTTAAAATCTTACTATAGGCAAAAAGGAACAAACTTGGTATGCAAAGCCAATAATTTATTATTAGTCTTACCTATCTAACTAAATAACTTAATCCATTAACAATGATAAGAATGCTTATAGCTCAAAACTCATGCAGTTAAAGTGAGGTGTGCACAAACCTTCCAATATCTCCTCCTTTCTTTGGCCCTGCTTGCACTCCTGGTATAAGCAATGGCCCCACTGTATTGACCAGAGTCTGTCTTGGCCCTGCAAGGCCTCTGAAAAACAGCAGATTCATTCTATTGTCATTTTTTCCCAGACATTCCTAATTAATGCTTTCATAATCCTGTGTCTTATGATGCCACCAACAGCTGCACTGTACTAGAGTGAATAATAAATTAGATGAGGGTGAATAAGACTTGTCCAAAACTTGAGAAAAAAAACTACACTATCACTGAATTAATATATACCTTTACTTTTCTGAAAATCCACACAATTTGAATTAATAAAATATTTTTATTGATATGATTATTATACAGAACTGCCCACATTCAGCCTTAAAAACCTTGACTGGCTTACCTTTTGGCAAATACTTCATCACCTTATCTGCAGACACACAGGAACATATGTATGAGGTATGTGAGAAATTACCACCTGTAGAAGAAATTCTCTGGAAAAAAATGTGGATAAGCTTCACCACAGAACTTAGAAAAATAATTGTTTGAAATTTTATTGATTTATGTGACAGATCATCTAGTTATCCCTATTCCAACTCCAGTGAAGCCAATAGAATTGCATATACACCTACTGAAGTTTTACCCCACACAGCTAATTGACTCAGCTCAAAATATGGCGTCAATTGAAAAATCTTAAATAGCAATTACAGATAATGCTTCTAAGCATTTTTTCTTTATTTCTTGTAGAATAGAATCTTGCAAAAATAACAAATGAAATCAATCTGTGATAAGCTGCAGAGTGCATTCATAATGCTACAATTTAGAAATTCTGTAGTATTGCACAGCATTGTGCTAGAATCTGTACCAAATATACCCTTTAAGTGTTTTTTTCATGCATGATGATGGCCCTTACCATGAGTTTTAAAGTAGGGAGAGAGGTAGAGGTAATTAGTATACAAAATTATGCCACAGAGCATGCAATGAGTCTGTTGTTTCCTCTTCCATTTTTCCTCCCCTATCCTAAAATGCATGGATTTTTAAGATTTAATTAATTCATCCCTGTCCTGAACATAAGAAATGGGAAGGACGCAACTCAACTGAGCAGCAGTTAGAGCTGTCTGAGAAGACAGCAAAGCTCAACAGCTCCAGTAACAGTCCAAGACTGCTTTTCCTCTGTGTAGTGTCATAAGAGCAGGATGATAGAATGAAATGCTCTTCTCCAAGGGAGTCCTCTACCCAGCCCTCATTCAGCATCTGCAGGTGCCTGAGGGATCTCACACTCTGCTTATTAACCAGCTTCCATAGCTGCTGTTTTCTTGTATCTAATACTTGGTGGGGAAAGTGTTTAGATACAAAGCTGGATAACAGAATTCTTAGCAAATTCTCTTTGAAAAATAGCCATAAAGTGGTATTTGCAGCTTTCAACCTCTTGTACCTTAAAAAGTTATTCTGCAATTCTGGGTACTTCCTGAGCCTTCTACCTCCCATCTTCATTCAAATATTTATGTCTTTGAAAACATCACAGATTGCAGAATCACAGAAAATATTACATTGAAAGGAACCCATGACAGTCAGAGAGTGCAACTCCCTGCTCTTGCAGGAGTGTCCAACACTAATCTGTGTCACTAAGAGCATCATCCAGGTCTTCTTGAGCTCTGGCAGGCTTGTGCCTGTGACCATTTCCCTGAGGACCCTGCTCCAGAGACCAGCCACTGCATTGATTGAAAACTTCTTCCTAATGAACAATCTGTTGCAGCTTAATTTCATTTCTGAAATTTAACTGCTGGTCACAGGGAGATCAGCAGTGCCCCTCTGCTGCCCCCATGAGGGAGCTGTAAAGGTGAAGTAGTTAATGTCAGCCTGTGTGACAGCCAATGTGTTGGACCATGTACAAAATTGTGCTCCCAGTAGCAGCAGCATTCATCCATCCCCTATCTTTGCTTTCCAAACCTGTTTCTTCTGATCTAAGACATTCCTGGTGTGTATTCATAGAATATGCTAAGTTGGAAGGGACCCATCAGGATCATTGAGTCCAACTCCCAGCCCTGTGCAGGACAACCCAAGAATTTCATCATGTGCCTGAGAGCATTTTCCAAATCCTTTTTGAATCCAGACAGCCTTGGCACTGTGATGACTCCCCTGGGCAGCCTGTTCCAGTGCCCAACCACCCCGTCGGCGAAGAACCTTTTCCTGATATCCATCCTAAACCTCCCCTGACTCCTTTATGCCATTTTCTTGAGTCCTGTTACTGACTGCAGGAACACAGAGATCAGTACCTGCCCCTGCACTCCCACTCTGAGGATGTTGAAAACCACAATGACATCCCCCCTCAGTCTCTTCTTTTTCAGGCTGAACAGATGAAGTGACCTCAGCCACTCCTCCTGTAGCTTCCCTCAAGGCCCTTCACCATCTCTGCCCTCCTTTGGACACTCACTAATAATGTCTTTTTTTATAATGAGGTGCCCAAAGTGCCCTCAGCACTCGAGGTGAGGCTGCCCCAGCCCAGAGCAGAATGGGACAATGCCCTCCCTTGGCCTGCTGGCCAC